>NC_140579.1:283910757-286310757 GCF_964204655.1 Triturus cristatus
CGTTCTGGGGCTGGTGTTTAGGGTTTAGGGCAGTGCAGTGGTGTTAGGGCAGTGTAGGGGGACGGGCAGGGGCTGGTTTTTCAGGGTTTAGGGTAAAGCAGTGGTGTTCGGGCAGTGTAAGGGTCATGCAGGGGCTGGTGTTTCAGGGTTTAGGGTAGAGCAGTGGTGTTCGGGCAGTGTAGGGGGTCATGCTGGGGGTGGTGTTTCAGGGTTTAGGGCAGAGCAGTCGTGTTCGGGCAGTGTAGGGGGTCGTGCGGGGTGGTGTTTAGGGTTTAGGGCAGTGCAGTTGTGTTTGGGCAGTGTAGCGGGTCGTGCGGGGGTGTTGTTCCAGGGTTTAGGGCAGTGCACTGGTGTTCGGGCAGTGTATGGGGTCGTGCTGGGGCTGGTGTTACAGGGTTTATTGCAGTGCAGTGGTGTTCGGGCAGTGTAGGGGGGTCGTGCTGGGGCTTATGTTTCAGGATTTAGGGCAGTGCAGTGGTGTTCGGGCAGTGTAGGGATTCATGCTGGGGCTATTGATTCAGTGTTTAGGGCAGTGCAGTGGT
Organism: Triturus cristatus; assembly: GCF_964204655.1. Lineage (NCBI taxonomy): Eukaryota > Metazoa > Chordata > Amphibia > Caudata > Salamandridae > Triturus > Triturus cristatus. The sequence goes on from NC_140579.1 coordinate 283,911,300, forward strand.
GTTCGGGCAGTGTATGGGGTCATGCTGGGGCTGGTGTTACAGGGTTTATTGCAGTGCAGTGGTGTTCGGGCAGTGTAGGGGGGTATTGCTGGGGGTGGTGTTTCAAAGTTTAGGGCAGTGCAGTGGTGTTCGGGCAGTGTAGGGGGTCTTGTTGGGGGTAGTGTTTCAGGGTTTAGGGCAGTGCAGTGGTGTTCGGGCAGTGTAGGGGGTCGTACTGGGGTTGGTGTTTCAGGGTTTAGGGCAGGGCATTGTTGTTTGGGAAGTGTAGGAGGTCTTCCTGGTGGTGGTGTTTCAGGGTTTTGGGCAGTGCAGTGGTGTTCAGGGAGTGCAGGGGGTCTTGCTGGGGCTGGTGTTTCAGAGTTTAGGGCATAGCAGTGGTGTTTGGGCAGAGTAGGGGGTCGTTCTGGGGCTGGTGTTTAGGGTTTAGGGCAGTGCAGTGGTGTTAGGGCAGTGTAGGGGGTTGTGCTGGGGCTGTTTTTTCAGGGTTTAGGGCAGTGCAGCGTTGTTTGTGCAGTGTAATGGGTCTTATAGGAGCTGGTGTTTCAGGGTTAAGGGCAGTGCAGTTGTGTTCGGGCAGTGTAGTGGGTCTTGCTGGGGCTGGTGTTTCAGGGTATAGGGCAGTGCAGTGGTGTTCGGGCAGTGTAGGGGGTCCTGCAGGGGGTGGTGTTTCAGGGTTTAAGGCAGTGCAGTGGTGTTCAGGCAGTGTAGGGGGCCGTGCTGGGGCTGGTGTTTCAGGGTTTAGGGCAGTGCAGTGGTGTTCGGGCTGTGTAGGGGGTTTTGTTGGGGTTGGTGTTTCAGGGATTAGGGCAGTGGTGTTCGGGCACTGTAGGGGTTCATGCTGGGGCTGGTGTTTCAGGGATTAGGGCAGTGCAGTGGGGTCCGGGCAGTGTATGGGGTCGTGCTGGGGCTGGTGTTTCAGGATTTAGGGCAGTGCAGTGGTGTTCGGGTGTGTCGGGGTTCGTGCTGGGGCTGGTGTTTCAGGGTTTAGGGCAGTACAGTGGTGTTAAGGCAGTCTATGGGGTCGTGCTGGGACTGGTGTTTCAGGGTTTATTGCAGTGTCGTGGTGTTTGGGCAGTGTAGGGGGGTCTTGCTGGGGGTGGTGTTTCAGGGTTCAGGGCAGTGCAGTGGTGTTCGGGCAGTGTAGGGATCTTGCTGGGGCTGGTGTTTCAGGGTTTAGGGCAGTGCAGTGCTCTTCAGGCAGTGTAGGGGGTCGTGCTGGGGCTGGTGTTTCAGGGTTTAGGGCAGAGCAGTGGTGTTTGGGCAGAGTAGGGGGTCGTTCTGGGGCTGGTGTTTAGGGTTTAGGTCAGAGCAATGGTGTTCGGGCAGTTTATGGGGTCATGCAAGGGGTGGTGTTTGAGGGTTTAAGGAAGTTCAGTAGTGTTCGGGCAGTGTAGGTGTTCATGCAGGGGTGATGTTTGAGGGTTTAGGGTAGTGCAGATGTGTTTGGGCAGTGTAAGGGTTGTGCTGGGCCTGGTGTTTCAGGGTTTAGGGCAGTGCAGTGGGGATTGGGCAGTGTAGGTGGTGTGCTGGGGCTGGTGTTTCAGGGTTTAGAGCAGTGCAGTGGTGTTTGGCACTGTAGGGGGTCGTGCCGGGGCTTGTTTTTCAGTGTTTAGGGAGTGAAGTGGTGTTCGAGCAGTGTAGGGGGTCGTGCTGGGGCTGGTGTTTCAGGGTTAAGGGCAGTGCAGTGGTGTTCGGGCATGTAGTGGGTATTGCTGGGGCTGGTGTTTCAGGATTTAGGGCAGAGCTGCGGTGTTCGTGCAGAGTAAGGGGTCGTGCTGGGGAAGGTTTTTCAGGGTTTACGGCAGTGCAGTGGTGTTCTGGCAGTGTAGGGTGTTGTGCTGGGGCTGTTGTGTCAGGGTTTAGGGCAGTGCAGTGGTGTTCGGGCAGAGTAGGGGTTCATGCTGGGGCTGGTGTTTCAGGGATTAGGGCAGTGCAGTGGGGATCGGGCAGTGTATGGGGTCGTGCTAGGGCTTATGTTTCAGGATTTAGGGCAGTGCAGTGCTGTTCGGGCAGTGTAGGGGTTCGTGCTGGGGATGGTGTTTCAGGGTTTAGGGCAGTGCAGTGGTGTTTGGGCAGTGTATGGGGTCGTGCTGGGGCTGGTGTTACAGGGTTTATTGCAGTGCAGTGGTGTTCGGGCAGTGTAGGGGGGTCTTGCTGGGGGTGGTGTTTCAGGGTTTAGGGCAGTGCAGTGGTGTTCGAGCAGTGTAGGGGGTCTTGTTGGGGGTAGTGTTTCATAGTTTAGGGCAGTGCAGTGGTGTTCGGGCAGTGTAGGGGGTCTTGTTTGGGGTAGTGTTTCAGGGTTTAGGGCAGTGCAGTGTTGTTCGGGCAGTGTAGGGGGTCATACTGGGGTTGGTTTTTCAGAGTTTAGGGCAGGTTATTGTTGTTTGGGAAGTGTAGGAGGTCTTGCTGGTGGTGGTGTTTCAGGGTTTTGGGCAGTGCAGTGGTGTTCGGGGAGTGTAGGGGGTCTTGCTGGGGCTGGTGTTTTAGGGTTTAGGGCAGTGCAGTGATGTTCGGGCAGTGTAGGTGGCCTTGCTGGGGCTGGTGTTTCAGGGTTTAGGGCAGTGCAGTGCTCTTCAGGCAGTGTAGGGGGTCGTGCTGGGGCTGGTGTTTCAGGGTTTAGGGCAGAGTAGTGGTGTTTGGGCAGAGTAGGGGGTCGTTCTGGGGCTGGTGTTTAGGGTTTAGGGCAGTGCAGTGGTGTTAGGGCAGTGTAGGGGGACGGGCAGGGGCTGGTGTTTCAGGGTTTAGGGTAGAGCAGTGGTGTTCGGGCAGTGTAAGGGGTCATGCAGGGGCTGGTGTTTCAGGGTTTAGGGTAGAGCAGTGGTGTTCGGGCAGTGTAGGGGGTCATGCTGGGGGTGGTGTTTCAGGGTTTAGGGCAGAGCAGTCGTGTTCGGGCAGTGTAGGGGGTCGTGCGGGGTGGTGTTTAGGGTTTAGGGCAGTGCAGTTGTGTTTGGGCAGGGTAGCGGGTCGTGCGGGGGTGTTGTTCCAGGGTTTAGGGCAGTGCACTGGTGTTCGGGCAGTGTATGGGTCGTGCTGGGGCTGGTGTTACAGGGTTTATTGCAGTGCAGTGGTGTTCAGGCAGTGTATGGGGGTCATGCTGGGGCTTATGTTTCAGGATTTAGGGCAGTGCAGTGGTGTTCGGGCAGTGTAGGGATTCATGCTGGGGCTATTGATTCAGTGTTTAGGGCAGTGCAGTGGTGTTCGGGCAGTGTATGGGGTCATGCTGGGGCTGGTGTTACAGGGTTTATTGCAGTGCAGTGGTGTTCGGGCAGTGTAGGGGGGTATTGCTGGGGGTGGTGTTTCAGAGTTAGGGCAGTGCAGTGGTGTTCGGGCAGTGTAGGGGGTCTTGTTGGGGGTAGTGTTTCAGGGTTTAGGGCAGTGCAGTGGTGTTCAGGCAGTGTAGGGGGTCGTACTGGGGTTGGTGTTTCAGGGTTTAGGGCAGGGCATTGTTGTTTGGGAAGTGTAGGAGGTCTTCCTGGTGGTGGTGTTTCAGGGTTTTGGGCAGTGCAGTGGTGTTCGGGGAGTGCAGGGGGTCTTGCTGGGGCTGGTGTTTCAGAGTTTAGGGCATAGCAGTGGTGTTTGTGCAGAGTAGGGGGTCGTTCTGGGGCTGGTGTTTAGGGTTTAGGGCAGTGCAGTGGTGTTAGGGCAGTGTAGGGGGTTGTGCTGGGGCTGTTTTTTCAGGGTTTAGGGCAGTGCAGTGTTGTTTGTGCAGTGTAATGGGTCTTACAGGAGCTGGTTTTTCAGGGTTCAGGGCAGTGCAGTTGTGTTCGGGCAGTGTAGTGGGTCTTGCTGGGGCTGGTGTTTCAGGGTATAGGGCAGTGCAGTGGTGTTCGGGCAGTGTAGGGGGTCCTGCAGGGGGTGGTGTTTCAGGGTTTAAGGCAGTGCAGTGGTGTTCAGGCAGTGTAGGGGGCCGTGCTGGGGCTGGTGTTTCAGGGTTTAGGGCAGTGCAGTGGTGTTCGGGCTGTGTAGGGGGTTTTGTTGGGGTTGGTGTTTCAGGGATTAGGGCAGTGGTGTTCGGGCACTGTAGGGGTTCATGCTGGGGCTGGTGTTTCAGGGATTAGTGCAGTGCACTGGGGTCCGGGCAGTGTATGGGGTCGTGCTGGGGCTGGTGTTTCAGGATTTAGGGCAGTGCAGTGGTGTTCGGGTGTGTCGGGGTTCGTGCTGGGGCTGGTGTTTCAGGGTTTAGGGCAGTACAGTGGTGTTAAGGCAGTGTATGGGGTCGTGCTGGGACTGGTGTTTCAGGGTTTATTGCAGTGTCGTGGTGTTTGGGCAGTGTAGGGGGGTCTTGCTGGGGGTGGTGTTTCAGGGTTCAGGGCAGTGCAGTGGTGTTCGGGCAGTGTAGGGGTCTTGCTGGGGCTGGTGTTTCAGGGTTTAGGGCAGTGCAGTGCTCTTCAGGCAGTGTAGGGGGTCGTGCTGGGGCTGGTGTTTCAGGGTTTAGGGCAGAGCAGTGGTGTTTGGGCAGAGTAGGGGGTCGTTCTGGGGCTGGTGTTTAGGGTTTAGGTCAGAGCAATGGTGTTCGGGCAGTTTATGGGGTCATGCAAGGGGTGGTGTTTGAGGGTTTAGGGAAGTGCAGTAGTGTTCGGGCAGTGTAGGTGTTCATTCAGGGGTGGTGTTTGAGGGTTTAGGGTAGTGCAGTTGTGTTTGGGCAGTGTAGGGGTTGTGCTGGGCCTGGTGTTTCAGGGTTTAGGGCAGTGCAGTGGGGATTGGGCAGTGTAGGTGGTGTGCTGGGGCTGGTGTTTTAGGGTTTAGAGCAGTGCAGTGGTGTTTGGCACTGTCGGGGGTCGTGCCGGGGCTTGTTTTTCAGTGTTTAGGGTAGTGCAGTGGTGTTCGGGCAGTGTAGGGGGTCGTGCTGGGGCTGGTGTTTCAGGGTGTAGGTCAGAGCAGTGCAGTGGTGTTCGTGCAGTGTAGGGGGTCGTGCTGGGTGGTGTTTCAGGGTTAAGGGCAGTGCAGTGGTGTTCGGGCATGTAGTGGGTATTGCTGGGGCTGGTGTTTCAGGGTTTAGGGCAGAGCTGCGGTGTTCGTGCAGAGTAAGGGGTCGTGGTGGGGAAGCTTTTTCAGGGTTTACGGCAGTGCAGTGGTGTTCTGGCAGTGTAGGGTGTTGTGCTGGGGCTGTTGTGTCAGGGTTTAGGGCAGTGCAGTGGTGTTCGGGCAGAGTAGGGGTTCATGCTGGGGCTGGTGTTTCAGGGATTAGGGCAGTGCAGTGGGGATCGGGCAGTGTATGGGGTCGTGCTGGGGCTTATGTTTCAGGATTTAGGGCAGTGCAGTGCTGTTCGGGCAGTGTAGGGGTTCGTGCTGGGGATGGTGTTTCAGGGTTTAGGGCAGTGCAGTGGTGTTTGGGCAGTATATGGGGTCGTGCTGGGGCTGGTGTTACAGGGTTTATTGCAGTGCAGTGGTGTTCGGGCAGTGTAGGGGGGTCTTGCTGGGGGTGGTGTTTCAGGGTTTAGGGCAGTGCAGTGGTGTTCGAGCAGTGTAGGGGGTCTTGTTGGGGGTAGTGTTTCATAGTTTAGGGCAGTGCAGTGGTGTTCGGGCAGTGTAGGGGGTCGTACTGGGGTTGGTGTTTCAGGGTTTAGGGCAGGGCATTGTTTGGGAAGTGTAGGAGGTCTTGCTGGTGGTGGTGTTTCAGGGTTTTGGGCAGTGCAGTGGTGTTCGGGGAGTGTAGGGGGTCTTGCTGGGGCTGGTGTTTTAGGGTTTAGGGCAGTGCAGTGGTGTTCGAGCAGTGTAGGGGGTCTTGCTGGGGCTGGTGTTTCAGGGTTTAGGGCAGTGCAGTGCTCTTCAGGCAGTGTAGGGGGTCGTGCTGGGGCTTATGTTGCAGGATTTAGGGCAGTGCAGTGCTGTTCGGGCAGTGTAGGGGTTCGTGCTGGGGCTGGTGTTTCAGGGTTTAGGGCAGTGCAGTGGTGTTTGGGCAGTGTATGGGGTCGTGCTGGGGCTGGTGTTACAGGGTTTATTGCAGTGCAGTGGTGTTCGGGCAATGTAGGGGGTCTTGCTGGGGGTGGTGTTTCAGGGTTCAGGGCAGTGCAGTGGTGTTCGAGCAGTGTAGGGGGTCTTGTTGGGGGTAGTGTTTCATAGTTTAGGGCAGTGCAGTGGTGTTCGGGCAGTGTAGGGGGTCGTACTGGGGTTGGTGTTTCAGGGTTTAGGGCAGGGCATTGTTTGGGAAGTGTAGGAGGTCTTGCTGGTGGTGGTGTTTCAGGGTTTTGGGCAGTGCAGTGGTGTTCGGGGAGTGTAGGGGGTCTTGCTGGGGCTGCTTTTTCAGGGTTTAAGGCAGTGCAGTGCTCTTCAGGCAGTGTAGGGGGTCGTGCTGGGGCTGGTGTATCAGGGTTTAGGGCAAAGCAGTCGTGTTCGGGGGGTGTAGGGGGTCGTGCGGGGGTGGTGTTCCATGGTTTAGGGCAGTGCACTGGTGTTCGGGCAGTGTAGGAGGTCATGCAGGGGAGTAGTGGTTTAGGGTTTAGGGCAGTGCTGTGGTGTTCGGGCAGTGTAGGGGGGTCGTGCTGGGGCTTATGTTTCAGTATTTAGGGCAGTGCAGTGGTGTTCGGGCAGTGTAGGGATTCATGCTGGGGCTATTGATTCAGTGTTTAGGGCAGTGCAGTGGTGTTCGGGCAGTGTATGGGGTCGTGCTGGGGCTGGTGTTACAGGGTTTATTGCAGTGCAGTGGTGTTCGGGCAGTGTAGGGGGGTATTGCTGGGGGTGGTGTTTCAGAGTTTAGGGCAGTGCAGTGGTGTTCAGGCAGTGTAGGGGGTCTTGTTGGGGGTAGTGTTACAGGGTTTAGGGCAGTGCAGTGGTGTTCGGGCAGTGTAGGGGGTCGTACTGGGGTTGGTGTTTCAGGGTTTAGGGCAGGGCATTGTTGTTTGGGAAGTGTAGGAGGTCTTCCTGGTGGTGGTGTTTCAGGGTTTTGGGCAGTGCAGTGGTGTTCGGGGAGTGCAGGGGGCCTTGCTGGGGCTGGTGTTTCAGAGTTTAGGGCATAGCAGTGGTGTTTGGGCAGAGTAGGGGGTCGTTCTGGGGCTGGTGTTTAGGGTTTAGGGCAGTGCAGTGGTGTTAGGGCAGTGTAGGGGGTTGTGCTGGGGCTGTTTTTACAGGGTTTAGGGCAGTGCAGTGTTGTTTGTGCAGTGTAATGGGTCTTACAGGAGCTGGTGTTTCAGGGTTAAGGGCAGTGCAGTTGTGTTCGGGCAGTGTAGTGGGTCTTGCTGGGGCTGGTGTTTCAGGGTATAGGGCAGTGCAGTGGTGTTCGGGCAGTACAGGGGGTCCTGCAGGGGGTAGTGTTTCAGGGTTTAAGGCAGTGCAGTGGTGTTCAGGCAGTGTAGAGGGCCGTGCTGGGGCTGGTGTTTCAGGGTTTAGGGCAGTGCAGTGGTGTTCGGGCTGTGTAGGGGGTTTTGTTGGGGTTGGTGTTTCAGGGATTAGGGCAGTGGTGTTCGGGCACTGTAGGGGTTCATGCTGGGGCTGGTGTTTCAGGGATTAGGGCAGTGCAGTGGGGTCCGGGCAGTGTATGGGGTCGTGCTGGGGCTGGTGTTTCAGGATTTAGGGCAATGCAGTGGTGTTCGGGTGTGTCGGGGTTCGTGCTGGGGCTGGTGTTTCAGGGTTTAGGGCAGTACAGTGGTGTTAAGGCAGTGTATGGGGTCGTGCTGGGACTGGTGTTTCAGGGTTTTTTGCAGTGTCGTGGTGTTTGGGCAGTGTAGGGGGGTCTTGCTGGGGGTGGTGTTTCAGGGTTCAGGGCAGTGCAGTGGTGTTCGGGCAGTGTAGGGGTCTTGCTGGGGCTGGTGTTTCAGGGTTTAGGGCAGTGCAGTGCTCTTCAGGCAGTGTAGGGGGTCGTGCTGGGGCTGGTGTTTCAGGGTTTAGGGCAGAGCAGTGGTGTTTGGGCAGAGTAGGGGGCCGTTCTGGGGCTAGTGTTTAGGGTTTAGCTCAGAGCAATGGTGTTCGGGCAGTTTATGGGGTCGTGCAAGGGGTGGTGTTTGAGGGTTTAGGGAAGTGCAGTGGTGTTCGGGCAGTGTAGGTGTTCATGCAGGGGTGGTGTTTGAGGGTTTAGGGTAGTGCAGTTGTGTTTGGCACTGTAGGGGGTCGTGCCAGGGCTTCTTTTTCAGTGTTTAGGGCAGTGTAGGGGGTCGTGCTGGGGCTGGTGTTTCAGGGTGTAGGTCAGAGCAGTACAGTGGTGTTCGTGCAGTGTAGGGGGTAGTGCAGGGTGGTGTTTCAGGGATTAGTGCAGTGCAGTGGTGTTCGAGGAGTGTAGGGGGTCTTGCTGGAGCTGGTGTGTCAGGGTTAAGGGCAGTGCAGTGGTGTTCGGGCAGTGTAGTGGGTATTGCTGGGGCTGGTGTTTCAGGGTTTAGGGCAGAGCTGCGGTGTTCGTGCAGAGTAAGGGGTCGTGCTGGGGAAGGTTTTTCAGGGTTTACGGCAGTGCAGTGGTGTTCTGGCAGTGTAGGGTGTTGTGCTGGGGCTGTTGTGTCAGGGTTTAGGGCAGTGCAGTGGTGTTCGGGCAGAGTAGGGGTTCATGCTGGGGCTGGTGTTTCAGGGATTAGGGCAGTGCAGTGGGGATCGGGCAGTGTATGGGGTCGTGCTGGGGCTTATGTTTCAGGATTTACGGCAGTGCAGTGCTGTTCGGGCAGTGTAGGGATTCGTGCTGGGGCTGGTGTTTCAGGGTTTAGGGCAGTGCAGTGGTGTTTGGGCAGTGTATGGGGTCGTGCTGGGACTGGTGTTACAGGGTTTATTGCAGTGCAGTGGTGTTCGGGCAGTGTAGGGGGGTCTTGCTGGGGGTGGTGTTTCAGTGTTTAGGGTAGTGAAGTGGTGTTCGGGCAGTGTAGGGGGTCGTGCTGGGGCTGGTGTTTCAGGGTGTAGGTCAGAGCAGTGCAGTGGTGTTCGTGCAGTGTAGGGGGTCGTGCTGGGTGGTGTTTCAGGGATTAGTGCAGTGCAGTGGTGTTCGAGGAGTGTAGGGGGTCTTGCTGGAGCTGGTGTGTCAGGGTTAAGGGCAGTGTAGTGGTGTTCGGGCAGTGTAGTGGGTATTGCTGGGGCTGGTGTTTCAGGGTTTAGGGCAGAGCTGCGGTGTTCGTGCAGAGTAAGGGGTCATGCTGGGGAAGGTTTTTCAGGGTTTACGGCAGTGCAGTGGTGTTCTGGCAGTGTAGGGTTTTGTGCTGGGGCTGTTGTGTCAGGGTTTAGGGCAGTGCAGTGGTGTTCAGGCCGAGTAGGGGTTCATGCTGGGGCTGGTGTTTCAGGGATTAGGGCAGTGCAGTGGGGATCGGGCAGTGTATGGGGTCGTGCTGGGGCTTATGTTTCAGGATTTAGGGCAGTGCAGTGCTGTTCGGGCAGTGTAGGGGTTCGTGCTGGGGCTGGTGTTTCAGGGTTTAGGGCAGTGCAGTGGTGTTTGGGCAGTGTATGGGGTCGTGCTGGGGCTGGTGTTACAGGGTTTATTGCAGTGCAGTGGTGTTTGGGCAGTGTAGGGGGGTCTTGCTGGGGGTGGTGTTTCAGGGTTTAGGGCAGTGCAGCGGTGTTCGAGCAGTGTAGGGGGTCTTGTTGGGGGTAGTGTTTCATAGTTTAGGGCAGGGCATTGTTTGGGCAGTGTAGGGGTTGTGCTGGGTCTGGTGTTTCAGGGTTTAGGGCAGTGCAGTGGTGATTGGGCAGTGTAGGTGTTGTGCTGGGGCTGGTGTTTCAGGGTTTAGAGCAGTGCAGTGGTGTTTGGCACTGTAGGGGGTCGTGCCGGGGCTTGTTTTTCAGGGTTTAGGGTAGTGCAGTGGTGTTCGGGCAGTGTAGGGGGTTGTGCTGGGGCTGGTGTGTCAGGGTTAAGGGCAGTGCAATGGTGTTCGGGCAGTGTAGTGGGTCGTGCTGGGGCTGGTGTTACAGTGTTTATTGCAGTGCAGTGGTGTTGTTGGGGGTAGAGTTTCAGGGTTTAGGGCAGTGCAGTGGTGTTCGGGCAGTGTAGGGGGTCGTACTGGGGTTGGTGTTTCAGGGTTTAGGGCAGGGCATTGTTGTTTGGGAAGTGTAGGAGGTCTTGCTGGTGGTGGTGTTTCAGGGTTTTGGGCAGTGCAGTGGTGTTCGGGGAGTGTAGGGGGTCTTGCTGGGGCTGGTGTTTCAGGGTTTAGGGTAGAGCAGTGGTGTTCGGGCAGTGTAAGGGGTCATGCAGGGGCTGGTGTTTCAGGGTTTAGGGTAGAGCAGTGGTGTTCGGGCAGTGTAGGGGGTCATGCTGTGGGTGGTGTTTCAGGGCTTAGTGCAGAGCAGTGGTGTTCGGGCAGTGTAGGGGGTCATGCGGGATGGTGTTTAGGGTTTAGGGCAGTGCAGTTGTGTTTGGGCAGTGTAGCGGGTCGTGCGGGGGTGTTGTTCCAGGGTTTAGGGCAGTGCACTGGTGTTCGGGCAGTGTATGGGGTCGTGCTGGGGCTGGTGTTACAGGGTTTATTGCAGTGCAGTGGTGTTCGGGCAGTGTAGGGGGGTCGTGCTGGGGTTGGTGTTTCAAGGTTTAGGGCAGTGCAGTGGGGATTGGGCAGTGTAGGTGGTGTGCTGGGGCTGGTGTTTCAGGGTTTAGAGCAGTGCAGTGGTGTTTGGCACTGTAGGGGGTCGTGCCGGGGCTTGTTTTTCAGTGTTTAGGGTAGTGCAGTGGTGTTCGGGCAGTGTAGGGGGTCGTGCTGGGGCTGGTGTTTCAGGGTGTAGGTCAGAGCAGTGCAGTGGTGTTCGTGCAGTGTAGGGGGTCATGCTGGGTGGTGTTTCAGGGTTAAGGGCAGTGAAGTGGTGTTCGGGCATGTAGTGGGTATTGCTGGGGCTGGTGTTTCAGGGTTTAGGGCAGAGCTGTGGTGTTCTTGCAGAGTAAGGGGTCGTGCTGGGGAAGGTTTTTCAGGGTTTACGGCAGTGCAGTGGTGTTCTGGCAGTGTAGGGGGTCTTGCTGGGGCTGGTGTTTTAGGGTTTAGGGCAGTGCAGTGGTGTTCGAGCTGTGTAGGGGGTCTTGCTGGGGCTGGTGTTTTAGGGTTTAGGGCAGTGCAGTGGTGTTCGAGCAGTGTAGGGGGTCTTGCTGGGGCTGGTGTTTCAGGGTTTAGGGCAGTGCAGTGCTCTTCAGGCAGTGTAGGGGGTCATGCTGGGGCTTATGTTTCAGGATTTAGGGCAGTGCAGTGCTGTTCGGGCAGTGTAGGGGTTCGTGCTGGGGCTGGTGTTTCAGGGTTTAGGGCAGTGCAGTGGTGTTTGGGCAGTGTAGGGGGTCTTGCTGGGGCTGGTGTTTCAGGGTTTAGGGTAGAGCAGTGGTGTTCGGGCAGTGTAAGGGGTCATGCAGGGGCTGGTGTTTCAGGGTTTAGGGTAGAGCAGTGGTGTTCGGGCAGTGTAGGGGGTCATGCTGTGGGTGGTGTTTCAGGGCTTAGTGCAGAGCAGTGGTGTTCGGGCAGTGTAGGGGGTCATGCGGGATGGTGTTTAGGGTTTAGGGCAGTGCAGTTGTGTTTGGGCAGTGTAGCGGGTCGTGCGGGGGTGTTGTTCCAGGGTTTAGGGCAGTGCACTGGTGTTCGGGCAGTGTATGGGGTCGTGCTGGGGCTGGTGTTACAGGGTTTATTGCAGTGCAGTGGTGTTCGGGCAGTGTAGGGGGGTCGTGCTGGGGCTTATGTTTCAGGATTTAGGGCAGTGCAGTGGTGTTCGGGCAGTGTAGGGATTCATGCTGGGGCTATTGATTCAGTGTTTAGGGCAGTGCAGTGGTGTTCGGGCAGTGTATGGGGTCATGCTGGGGCTGGTGTTACAGGGTTTATTGCAGTGCAGTGGTGTTCGGGCAGTGTAGGGGGGTATTGCTGGGGGTGGTGTTTCAGAGTTTAGGGCAGTGCAGTGGTGTTCGGGCAGTGTAGTGGGTCTTGTTGGGGGTAGTGTTTCAGGGTTTAGGGCAGTGCAGTGGTGTTCGGGCAGTGTAGGGGGTCGTACAGGGGTTGGTGTTTCAGGGTTTAGGGCAGGGCATTGTTGTTTGGGAAGTGTAGGAGGTCTTCCTGGTGGTGGTGTTTCAGGGTTTTGGGCAGTGCAGTGGTGTTCGGGGAGTGCAGGGGGTCTTGCTGGGGCTGGTGTTTCAGAGTTTAGGGCATAGCAGTGGTGTTTGGGCAGAGTAGGGGGTCGTTCTGGGGCTGGTGTTTAGGGTTTAGGGCAGTGCAGTGGTGTTAGGGCAGTGTAGGGGGTTGTGCTGGGGCTGTTTTTTCAGGGTTTAGGGCAGTGCAGTGTTGTTTGTGCAGTGTAATGGGTCTTACAGGAGCTGGTGTTTCAGGGTTAAGGGCAGTGCAGTTGTGTTCGGGCAGTGTAGTGGGTCTTGCTGGGGCTGGTGTTTCAGGGTATAGGGCAGTGCAGTGGTGTTCGGGCAGTGTAGGGGGTCCTGCAGGGGGTTGTGTTTCACGGTTTAAGGCAGTGCAGTGGTGTTCAGGCAGTGTAGGGGGCCGTGCTGGGGCTGGTGTTTCAGGGTTTAGGGCAGTGCAGTGGTGTTCGGGCTGTGTAGGGGGTTTTGTTGGGGTTGGTGTTTCAGGGATTAGGGCAGTGGTGTTCGGGCACTGTAGGGGTTCATGCTGGGGCTGGTGTTTCAGGGATTAGGGCAGTGCACTGGGGTCTGGGCAGTGTATGGGGTTGTGCTGGGGCTGGTGTTTCAGGATTTAGGGCAGTGCAGTGGTGTTCGGGTGTGTCGGGGTTCGTGCTGGGGCTGGTGTTTCAGGGTTTAGGGCAGTACAGTGGTGTTAAGGCAGTGTATGGGGTCGTGCTGGGACTGGTGTTTCAGGGTTTATTGCAGTGTCGTGGTGTTTGGGCAGTGTAGGGGGGTCTTGCTGGGGGTGGTGTTTCAGGGTTCAGTGCAGTGCAGTGGTGTTCGGGCAGTGTAGGGGTCTTGCTGGGGCTGGTGTTTCAGGGTTTAGGGCAGAGCAGTGGTGTTTGGGCAGAGTAGGGGGTCGTTCTGGGGCTGGTGTTTAGGGTTTAGGTCAGAGCAATGGTGTTCGGGCAGTTTATGGGGTCATGCAAGGGGTGGTGTTTGAGGGTTTAGGGAAGTGCAGTAGTGTTCGGGCAGTGTAGGTGTTCATGCAGGGGTGGTGTTTGAGGGTTTAGGGTAGTGCAGTTGTGTTTGGGCAGTGTAGGGGTTGTGCTGGGCCTGGTGTTTCAGGGTTTAGGGCAGTGCAGTGGGGATTGGGCAGTGTAGGTGGTGTGCTGGGGCTGGTGTTTCAGGGTTTAGAGCAGTGCAGTGATTTTTGGCACTGTAGGGGGTCGTGCCGGGGCTTGTTTTTCAGTGTTTAGGGTAGTGCAGTGGTGTTCGGGCAGTGTAGGGGGTCGTGCTGGGGCTGGTGTTTCAGGGTGTAGGTCAGAGCAGTGCAGTGGTGTTCGTGCAGTGTAGGGGGTCATGCTGGGTGGTGTTTCAGGGTTAAGGGCAGTGAAGTGGTGTTCGGGCATGTAGTGGGTATTGCTGGGGCTGGTGTTTCAGGGTTTAGGGCAGAGCTGTGGTGTTCTTGCAGAGTAAGGGGTCGTGCTGGGGAAGGTTTTTCAGGGTTTACGGCAGTGCAGTGGTGTTCTGGCAGTGTAGGGGGTCTTGCTGGGGCTGGTGTTTTAGGGTTTAGGGCAGTGCAGTGGTGTTCGAGCAGTGTAGGGGGTCTTGCTGGGGCTGGTGTTTCAGGGTTTAGGGCAGTGCAGTGCTCTTCAGGCAGTGTAGGGGGTCATGCTGGGGCTTATGTTTCAGGATTTAGGGCAGTGCAGTGCTGTTCGGGCAGTGTAGGGGTTCGTGCTGGGGCTGGTGTTTCAGGGTTTAGGGCAGTGCAGTGGTGTTTGGGCAGTGTATGGGGTCGTGCTGGGGCTGGTTTTACAGGGTTTATTGCAGTGCAGTGGTGTTCGGGCAGTGTAGGGGGTCTTGCTGGGGGTGGTGTTTCAGGGTTTAGGGCAGTGCAGTGGTGTTCGAGCAGTGTAGGGGGTCTTGTTGGGGGTAGTGTTTCATAGTTTAGGGCAGTGCAGTGGTGTTCGGGCAGTGTAGGGGGTCGTACTGGGGTTGGTGTTTCAGGGTTTAGGGCAGGGCATTGTTTGGGAAGTGTAGGAGATCATGCTGGTGGTGGTGTTTCAGGGTTTTGGGCAGGTCAGTGGTGTTCGGGGAGTGTAGGGGGTCTTGCTGGTGCTGGTGTTTTAGGGTTTAGGGCAGTGCAGTGGTGTTCGGGCTGTGTAGGGGGTCTTGCTGGGGCTGCTTTTTCAGGGTTTAAGGCAGTGCAGTGCTCTTCAGGCAGTGTAGGGGGTCGTGCTGGGGCTGGTGTATCAGGGTTTAGGGCAGAGCAGTCGTGTTCGGGGGTGTAGGGGGTCGTGCAGGGGTGGTGTTCCATGGTTTAGGGCAGTGCACTGGTGTTCGGGCAGTGTAGGAGGTCATGCAGGGGAGTAGTGGTTTAGGGTTTAGGGCAGTGCTGTGGTGTTCGGGCAGTGTAGGGGGGTCGTGCTGGGGCTTATGTTTCAGGATTTAGGGCAGTGCAGTGGTGTTCGGGTAGTGTAGGGATTCATGCTGGGGCTATTGATTCAGTGTTTAGGGCAGTGCAGTGGTGTTCGGGCAGTGTATGGGGTCGTGCTGGGGCTGGTGTTACAGGGTTTATTGCAGTGCAGTGGTGTTCGGGCAGTGTAGGGGGGTGGTGTTTCAGAGTTTAGGGCAGTGCAGTGGTGTTCGGGCAGTGTAGGGGGTCTTGTTGGGGGTAGTGTTACAGGGTTTAGGGCAGTGCAGTGGTGTTCAGGCAGTGTAGGGGGTCGTACTGGGGTTGGTGTTTTAGGGTTTAGGGCAGGGCATTGTTGTTTGGGAAGTGTAGGAGGTCTTCCTGGTGGTGGTGTTTCAGGGTTTTGGGCAGTGCAGTGGTGTTCGGGGAGTGCAGGGGGTCTTGCTGGGGCTGGTGTTTCAGAGTTTAGGGCATAGCAGTGGTGTTTGGGCAGAGTAGGGGGTCGTTCTGGGGCTGGTGTTTAGGGTTTAGGGCAGTGCAGTGGTGTTAGGGCAGTGTAGGGGGTTGTGCTGGGGCTGTTTTTTCAGGGTTTAGGGCAGTGCAGTGTTGTTTGTGCAGTGTAATGGGTCTTACAGGAGCTGGTGTTTCAGGGTTAAGGGCAGTGCAGTTGTGTTCGGGCAGTGTAGTGGGTCTTGCTGGGGCTGGTGTTTCAGGGTATAGGGCAGTGCAGTGGTGTTCGGGCAGTGTAGGGGGTCCTGCAGGGGGTTGTGTTTCACGGTTTAAGGCAGTGCAGTGGTGTTCAGGCAGTGTAGGGGGCCGTGCTGGGGCTGGTGTTTCAGGGTTTAGGGCAGTGCAGTGGTGTTCGGGCTGTGTAGGGGGTTTTGTTGGGGTTGGTGTTTCAGGGATTAGGGCAGTGGTGTTCGGGCACTGTAGGGGTTCATGCTGGGGCTGGTGTTTCAGGGATTAGGGCAGTGCACTGGGGTCTGGGCAGTGTATGGGGTTGTGCTGGGGCTGGTGTTTCAGGATTTAGGGCAGTGCAGTGGTGTTCGGGTGTGTCGGGGTTCGTGCTGGGGCTGGTGTTTCAGGGTTTAGGGCAGTACAGTGGTGTTAAGGCAGTGTATGGGGTCGTGCTGGGACTGGTGTTTCAGGGTTTATTGCAGTGTCGTGGTGTTTGGGCAGTGTAGGGGGGTCTTGCTGGGGGTGGTGTTTCAGGGTTCAGTGCAGTGCAGTGGTGTTCGGGCAGTGTAGGGGTCTTGCTGGGGCTGGTGTTTCAGGGTTTAGGGCAGAGCAGTGGTGTTTGGGCAGAGTAGGGGGTCGTTCTGGGGCTGGTGTTTAGGGTTTAGGTCAGAGCAATGGTGTTCGGGCAGTTTATGGGGTCATGCAAGGGGTGGTGTTTGAGGGTTTAGGGAAGTGCAGTAGTGTTCGGGCAGTGTAGGTGTTCATGCAGGGGTGGTGTTTGAGGGTTTAGGGTAGTGCAGTTGTGTTTGGGCAGTGTAGGGGTTGTGCTGGGCCTGGTGTTTCAGGGTTTAGGGCAGTGCAGTGGGGATTGGGCAGTGTAGGTGGTGTGCTGGGGCTGGTGTTTCAGGGTTTAGAGCAGTGCAGTGATTTTTGGCACTGTAGGGGGTCGTGCCGGGGCTTGTTTTTCAGTGTTTAGGGTAGTGCAGTGGTGTTCGGGCAGTGTAGGGGGTCGTGCTGGGGCTGGTGTTTCAGGGTGTAGGTCAGAGCAGTGCAGTGGTGTTCGTGCAGTGTAGGGGGTCATGCTGGGTGGTGTTTCAGGGTTAAGGGCAGTGAAGTGGTGTTCGGGCATGTAGTGGGTATTGCTGGGGCTGGTGTTTCAGGGTTTAGGGCAGAGCTGTGGTGTTCTTGCAGAGTAAGGGGTCGTGCTGGGGAAGGTTTTTCAGGGTTTACGGCAGTGCAGTGGTGTTCTGGCAGTGTAGGGGGTCTTGCTGGGGCTGGTGTTTTAGGGTTTAGGGCAGTGCAGTGGTGTTCGAGCAGTGTAGGGGGTCTTGCTGGGGCTGGTGTTTCAGGGTTTAGGGCAGTGCAGTGCTCTTCAGGCAGTGTAGGGGGTCATGCTGGGGCTTATGTTTCAGGATTTAGGGCAGTGCAGTGCTGTTCGGGCAGTGTAGGGGTTCGTGCTGGGGCTGGTGTTTCAGGGTTTAGGGCAGTGCAGTGGTGTTTGGGCAGTGTATGGGGTCGTGCTGGGGCTGGTTTTACAGGGTTTATTGCAGTGCAGTGGTGTTCGGGCAGTGTAGGGGGTCTTGCTGGGGGTGGTGTTTCAGGGTTTAGGGCAGTGCAGTGGTGTTCGAGCAGTGTAGGGGGTCTTGTTGGGGGTAGTGTTTCATAGTTTAGGGCAGTGCAGTGGTGTTCGGGCAGTGTAGGGGGTCGTACTGGGGTTGGTGTTTCAGGGTTTAGGGCAGGGCATTGTTTGGGAAGTGTAGGAGATCATGCTGGTGGTGGTGTTTCAGGGTTTTGGGCAGGTCAGTGGTGTTCGGGGAGTGTAGGGGGTCTTGCTGGTGCTGGTGTTTTAGGGTTTAGGGCAGTGCAGTGGTGTTCGGGCTGTGTAGGGGGTCTTGCTGGGGCTGCTTTTTCAGGGTTTAAGGCAGTGCAGTGCTCTTCAGGCAGTGTAGGGGGTCGTGCTGGGGCTGGTGTATCAGGGTTTAGGGCAGAGCAGTCGTGTTCGGGGGTGTAGGGGGTCGTGCAGGGGAGTAGTGGTTTAGGGTTTAGGGCAGTGCTGTGGTGTTCGGGCAGTGTAGGGGGGTCGTGCTGGGGCTTATGTTTCAGGATTTAGGGCAGTGCAGTGGTGTTCGGGCAGTGTAGGGATTCATGCTGGGGCTATTGATTCAGTGTTTAGGGCAGTGCAGTGGTGTTCGGGCAGTGTATGGGGTCGTGCTGGGGCTGGTGTTACAGGGTTTATTGCAGTGCAGTGGTGTTCGGGCAGTGTAGGGGGGTATTGCTGGGGGTGGTGTTTCAGAGTTTAGGGCAGTGCAGTGGTGTTCGGGCAGTGTAGGGGGTCTTGTTGGGGGTAGTGTTACAGGGTTTAGGGCAGTGCAGTGGTGTTCAGGCAGTGTAGGGGGTCGTACTGGGGTTGGTGTTTTAGGGTTTAGGGCAGGGCATTGTTGTTTGGGAAGTGTAGGAGGTCTTCCTGGTGGTGGTGTTTCAGGGTTTTGGGCAGTGCAGTGGTGTTCGGGGAGTGCAGGGGGTCTTGCTGGGGCTGGTGTTTCAGAGTTTAGGGCATAGCAGTGGTGTTTGGGCAGAGTAGGGGGTCGTTCTGGGGCTGGTGTTTAGGGTTTAGGGCAGTGCAGTGGTGTTAGGGCAGTGTAGGGGGTTGTGCTGGGGCTGTTTTTTCAGGGTTTAGGGCAGTGCAGTGTTGTTTGTGCAGTGTAATGGGTCTTACAGGAGCTGGTGTTTCAGGGTTAAGGGCAGTGCAGTTGTGTTCGGGCAGTGTAGTGGGTCTTGCTGGGGCTGGTGTTTCAGGGTATAGGGCAGTGCAGTGGTGTTCAGGCAGTGTAGAGGGCCGTGCTGGGGCTGGTGTTTCAGGGTTTAGGGCAGTGCAGTGGTGTTCGGGCTGTGTGTATGGGGTTTTGTTGGGGTTGGTGTTTCAGGGATTAGGGCAGTGGTGTTCGGGCACTGTAGGGGTTCATGCTGGGGCTGGTGTTTCAGGGATTAGGGCAGTGCAGTGGGGTCCGGGCAGTGTATGGGGTCGTGCTGGGGCTGGTGTTTCAGGATTTAGGGCAGTGCAGTGGTGTTCGGGGGTGTCAGGGTTCGTGCTGGGGCTGGTGTTTCAGGGTTTAGGGCAGTACAGTGGTGTTAAGGCAGTGTATGGGGTCGTGCTGGGACTGGTGTTTCAGGGTTTATTGCAGTGTCGTGGTGTTTGGGCAGTGTAGGGGGGTCTTGCTGGGGGTGGTGTTTCAGGGTTCAGGGCAGTGCAGTGGTGTTCGGGCAATGTAGGGGTCTTGCTGGGGCTGGTGTTTCAGGATTTAGGGCAGTGCAGTGCTCTTCAGGCAGTGTAGGGGGTCGTGCTGGGGCTTATGTTTCAGGATTTAGGGCAGTGCAGTGCTGTTCGGGCAGTGTAGTGGTTCGTGCTGGGGCTGGTGTTTCAGGGTTTAGGGCAGTGCAGTGCTGTTTGGGCAGTGTATGGGGTCGTGCTGGGGCTGGTGTTACAGGGTTTATTGCAGTGCAGTGGTGTTTGGGCAGTGTAGGGGGTCTTGCTGGGGGTGGTGTTTCAGGGTTTAGGGCAGTGCAGTGGTGTTCGAGGAGTGTAGGGGGTCTTGCTGGAGCTGGTGTGTCAGGGTTAAGGGCAGTGCAGTGGTGTTCGGGCAGTGTAGTGGGTATTGCTGGGGCTGGTGTTTCAGGGTTTAGGGCAGAGCTGCAGTGTTCGTGCAGAGTAAGGGGTCGTGCTGGGGAAGGTTTTTCAGGGTTTACGGCAGTGCAGTGGTGTTCTGGCAGTGTAGGGTTTTGTGCTGGGGCTGTTGTGTCAGGGTTTAGGGCAGTGCAGTGGTGTTCAGGCAGAGTAGGGGTTCATGCTGGGGCTGGTGTTTCAGGGATTAGGGCAGTGCAGTGGGGATCGGGCAGTGTATGGGGTCGTGCTGCGGCTTATGTTTCAGGATTTAGGGCAGTGCAGTGCTGTTCGGGCAGTGTAGGGGTTCGTGCTGGGGCTGGTGTTTCAGGGTTTAGGGCAGTGCAGTGGTGTTTGGGCAGTGTATGGGGTCGTGCTGGGGCTGGTGTTACAGGGTTTATTGCAGTGCAGTGGTGTTCGGGCAGTGTAGGGGGGTCTTGCTGGGGGTGGTGTTTCAGGGTTTAGGGCAGTGCAGCGGTGTTCGAGCAGTGTAGGGGGTCTTGTTGGGGGTAGTGTTTCATAGTTTAGGGCAGTGCAGTGGTGTTCGGGCAGTGTAGGGGGTCGTACTGGGGTTGGTGTTTCAGGGTTTAGGGCAGGGCATTGTTTGGGAAGTGTAGGAGGTCTTGCTGGTGGTGGTGTTTCAGGGTTTTGGGCAGTGCAGTGGTGTTCGGGGAGTGTAGGGGGTCTTGCTGGGGATGGTGTTTTAGGGTTTAGGGCAGTGCAGTGGTGTTCGAGCAGTGTAGGGGGTCTTGCTGGGGCTGGTGTTTCAGGGTTTAGGGCAGTGCAGTGCTCTTCAGGCAGTGTAGGGGGTCGTGCTGGGGCTTATGTTTCAGGATTTAGGGCAGTGCAGTGCTGTTCGGGCAGTGTAGGGGTTCGTGCTGGGGCTGGTGTTTCAGGGTTTAGGGCAGTGCAGTGGTGTTTGGGCAGTGTATGGGGTCGTGCTGGGGCTGGTGTTACAGGGTTTATTGCAGTGCAGTGGTGTTCGGGCAGTGTAGGGGGTCTTGCTGGGGGTGGTGTTTCAGGGTTTAGGGCAGTGCAGTGGTGTTCGAGCAGTGTAGGGGGTCGTACTGGGGTTGGTGTTTCAGGGTTTAGGGCAGGGCATTGTTTGGGAAGTGTAGGAGGTCTTGCTGGTGGTGGTGTTTCAGGGTTTTGGGCAGTGCAGTGGTGTTCGGGGAGTGTAGGGGGTCTTACTGGTGCTGGTGTTTTAGGGTTTAGGGCAGTGCAGTGGTGTTCGGGCAGTGTAGGGGGTCGTGCTGGGGCTGGTGTATCAGGGTTTAGGGCAGAGCAGTGGTGTTCGGGGGGTGTAGGGGGTCGTGAGGGGGTGGTGTTCCATGGTTTAGGGCAGTGCACTGGTGTTCGGGCAGTGTAGGGGGTCATGCAGGGGAGTAGTGGTTTAGGGTTTAGGGCAGTGCTGTGGTGTTCTGGCAGTGTGGGGGACGTGCAGGGGGTGATGTTTCAGGGTTTAGGGCAGTGCAGTGGTGTTTGTGTAGTGTAGGGGGTCGTGCAGGGGGTGGTGTTTCAGGCTTTAGGCGAGTGCAGTGGTGTTTGGGCAGTGTAGGGGGTTGAGCAGGGGGGTGGTGTTTCAGGGTTTAGGGCAGAGCAATTGTATTCTGGCAGTTTAGGGGGTCGTGCAAGGGGTGGTGTTTGAGTGTTTAGGGAAGTGCAGTGCAGTGGTGTTCGAGCAGTGTTGGTGTTCATGCAGGGTTGGTGTTTGAGGGTTTAGGGTAGTGCAGTTGTGTTTGGGCAGTGTAGGGGTTGTGCTGGGCCTGGTGTTTCAGGGTTTAGGGCAGTGCATTGGGGATTGGGCAGTGTAGGTGGTGTGATGGGGCTGGTGTTTCAGGGTTTAGAGCAGTGCAGTGGTGTTTGGCACTGTAGGGGGTCGTGCCGGGGCTTGTTTTTCAGTGTTTAGGGTAGTGCAGTGGTGTTCGGGCAGTGTAAGGGGTCGTGCTGGGGCTGGTGTTTCAGGGTGTAGGTCAGAGCAGTGCAGTGGTGTTCGTGCAGTGTAGGGGGTCGTGCTGGGTGGTGTTTCAGGGTTAAGGGCAGTGCAGTGGTGTTCGGGCATGTAGTGGGTATTGCTGGGGCTGGTGTTTCAGGGTTTAGGGCAGAGCTGCGGTGTTTGTGCAGAGTAAGGGGTCGTGCTGGGGAAGGTTTTTCAGGGTTTACGGCAGTGCAGTGGTGTTCTGGCAGTGTAGGGTGTTGTGCTGGGGCTGTTGTGTCAGGGTTTAGGGCAGTGCAGTGGTGTTCGGGCAGAGTAGGGGTTCATGCTGGGGCTGGTGTTTCAGGGATTAGGGCAGTGCAGTGGGGATCGGGCAGTGTATGGGGTCGTGCTGGGGCTTATGTTTCAGGATTTAGGGCAGTGCAGTGCTGTTCGGGCAGTGTAGGGGTTCGTGCTGGGGATGGTGTTTCAGGGTTTAGGGCAGTGCAGTGGTGCTTGGGCAGTGTATGGGGTCGTGCTGGGGCTGGTGTTACAGGGTTTATTGCAGTGCAGTGGTGTTCGGGCAGTGTAGGGGGGTCTTGCTGGGGGTGGTGTTTCAGGGTTTAGGGCAGTGCAGTGGTGTTCGAGCAGTGTAGGGGGTCTTGTTGGGGGTAGTGTTTCATAGTTTAGGGCAGTGCAGTGGTGTTCGGGCAGTGTAGGGGGTCGTACTGGGGTTGGTGTTTCAGGGTTTAGGGCAGGGCATTGTTTGGGAAGTGTAGGAGGTCTTGCTGGTGGTGGTGTTTCAGGGTTTTGGGCAGTGCAGTGGTGTTCGGGGAGTGTAGGGGGTCTTGCTGGGGCTGGTGTTTTAGGGTTTAGGGCAGTGCAGTGGTGTTCGAGCAGTGTAGGGGGTCTTGCTGAGGCTGGTGTTTCAGGGTTTAGGGCAGTGCAGTGCTCTTCAGGCAGTGTAGGGGGTCGTGCTGGGGCTTATGTTTCAGGATTTAGGGCAGTGCAGTGCTGTTCGGGCAGTGTAGGGGTTTGTGCTGGGGCTGGTGTTTCAGGGTTTAGGGCAGTGCAGTGGTGTTTGGGCAGTGTATGGGGTCGTGCTGGGGCTGGTGTTACAGGGTTTATTGCAGTGCAGTGGTGTTCGGGCAGTGTAGGGGGTCTTGCTGGGGGTGGTGTTTCAGGGTTTAGGGCAGTGCAGTGGTGTTCGAGCAGTGTAGGGGGTCTTGTTGGGGGTAGTGTTTCATAGTTTAGGGCAGTGCAGTGGTGTTCGGGCAGTGTAGGGGGTCGTACTGGGGTTGGTGTTTCAGGGTTTAGGGCAGGGCATTGTTTGGGAAGTGTAGGAGGTCTTGCTGGTGGTGGTGTTTCAGGGTTTTGGGCAGTGCAGTGGTGTTCGGGGAGTGTAGGGGGTCTTGCTGGTGCTGGTGTTTTAGGGTTTAGGACAGTGCAGTGGTGTTCGGGCAGTGTAGGGGGTCTTGCTGGGGCTGCTTTTTCAGGGTTTAAGGCAGTGCAGTGCTCTTCAGGCAGTGTAGGGGGTCGTGCTGGGGCTGGTGTATCAGGGTTTAGGGCAGAGCAGTCGAGTTCGGGGGGTGTAGGGGGTCGTGCGGGGGTGGTGTTCCATGGTTTAGGGCAGTGCACTGGTGTTCGGGCAGTGTAGGAGGTCATGCAGGGGAGTAGTGGTTTAGGGTTTAGGGCAGTGCTGTGGTGTTCGGGCAGTGTAGGGGGTCGTGCTGGGGCTTATGTTTCAGGATTTAGGGAAGTGCAGTGGTGTTCGGGCAGTGTAGGGATTCATGCTGGGGCTATTGTTTCAGTGTTTAGGGCAGTGCAGTGGTGTTCGGGCAGTGTATGGGGTCGTGCTGGGGCTGGTGTTACAGGGTTTATTGCAGTGCAGTGGTGTTCGGGCAGTGTAGGGGGGTATTGCTGGGGGTGGTGTTTCAGAGTTTAGGGCAGTGCAGTGGTGTTCGGGCAGTGTAGGGGGTCTTGTTGGGGGTAGTGTTACAGGGTTTAGGGCAGTGCAGTGGTGTTCAGGCAGTGTAGGGGGTCGTACTGGGGTTGGTGTTTCAGGGTTTAGGGCCGGGCATTGTTGTTTGGGAAGTGTAGGAGGTCTTCCTGGTGGTGGTGTTTCAGGGTTTTGGGCAGTGCAGTGGTGTTCGGGGAGTGCAGGGGGGTCTTGCTGGGGCTGGTGTTTCAGAGTTTAGGGCATAGCAGTGGTGTTTGGGCAGAGTAGGGGGTCGTTCTGGGGCTGGTGTTTAGGGTTTAGGTCAGTGCAGTGGTGTTAGGGCAGTGTAGGGGGTTGTGCTGGGGCTGTTTTTTCAGGGTTTAGGGCAGTGCAGTGTTGTTTGTGCAGTGTAATGGGTTTTACAGGAGCTGGTGTTTCAGGGTTAAGGGCAGTGCAGTTGTGTTCGGGCAGTGTAGTGGGTCTTGCTGGGGCTGGTGTTTCAGGGTATAGGGCAGTGCAGTGGTGTTCAGGCAGTGTAGAGGGCCGTGCTGGGGCTGGTGTTTCAGGGTTTAGGGCAGTGCAGTGGTGTTCGGGCTGTGTGTATGGGGTTTTGTTGGGGTTGGTGTTTCAGGGATTAGGGCAGTGGTGTTCGGGCACTGTAGGGGTTCATGCTGGGGCTGGTGTTTCAGGGATTAGGGCAGTGCAGTGGGGTCCGGGCAGTGTATGGGGTCGTGCTGGGGCTGGTGTTTCAGGATTTAGGGCAGTGCAGTGGTGTTCGGGGGTGTCAGGGTTCGTGCTGGGGCTGGTGTTTCAGGGTTTAGGGCAGTACAGTGGTGTTAAGGCAGTGTATGGGGTCGTGCTGGGACTGGTGTTTCAGGGTTTATTGCAGTGTCGTGGTGTTTGGGCAGTGTAGGGGGGTCTTGCTGGGGGTGGTGTTTCAGGGTTCAGGGCAGTGCAGTGGTGTTCGGGCAGTGTAGGGGTCTTGCTGGGGCTGGTGTTTCAGGGTTTAGGGCAGTGCAGTGCTCTTCAGGCAGTGTAGGGGGTCGTGCTGGGGCTTATGTTTCAGGATTTAGGGCAGTGCAGTGCTGTTCGGGCAGTGTAGTGGTTCGTGCTGGGGCTGGTGTTTCAGGGTTTAGGGCAGTGCAGTGGTGTTTGGGCAGTGTATGGGGTCGTGCTGGGGCTGGTGTTACAGGGTTTATTGCAGTGCAGTGGTGTTCGGGCAGTGTAGGGGGTCTTGCTGGGGGTGGTGTGTCAGGGTTAAGGGCAGTGCAGTTGTGTTCGGGCAGTGTAGTGGGTATTGCTGGGGCTGGTGTTTCAGGGTTTAGGGCAGAGCTGCGGTGTTCGTGCAGAGTAAGGGGTTGTGCTGGGGAAGGTTTTTCAGGGTTTACGGCAGTGCAGTGGTGTTCTGGCAGTGTAGGGTTTTGTGCTGGGGCTGTTGTGTCAGGGTTTAGGGCAGTGCAGTGGTGTTCAGGCAGAGTAGGGGTTCATGCTGGGGCTGGTGTTTCAGGGATTAGGGCAGTGCAGTGGGGATCGGGCAGTGTATGGGGTCGTGCTGGGGCTTATGTTTCAGGATTTAGGGCAGTGCAGTGGTGTTCGGGCAGTGTAGGGATTCATGCTGGGGCTATTGATTCAGTGTTTAGGGCAGTGCAGTGGTGTTCGGGCAGTGTATGGGGTCATGCTGGGGCTGGTGTTACAGGGTTTATTGCAGTGCAGTGGTGTTCGGGCAGTGTAGGGGGGTATTGCTGGGGGTGGTGTTTCAGAGTTTAGGGCAGTGCAGTGGTGTTAGGGCAGTGTAGTGGGTCTTGTTGGGGGTAGTGTTTCAGGGTTTAGGGCAGTGCAGTGGTGTTCGGGCAGTGTAGGGGGTCGTACAGGGGTTGGTGTTTCAGGGTTTAGGGCAGGGCATTGTTGTTTGGGAAGTGTAGGAGGTCTTCCTGGTGGTGGTGTTTCAGGGTTTTGGGCAGTGCAGTGGTGTTCGGGGAGTGCAGGGGGTCTTGCTGGGGCTGGTGTTTCAGAGTTTAGGGCATAGCAGTGGTGTTTGGGCAGAGTAGGGGGTCGTTCTGGGGCTGGTGTTTAGGGTTTAGGGCAGTGCAGTGGTGTTAGGGCAGTGTAGGGGGTTGTGCTGGGGCTGTTTTTTCAGGGTTTAGGGCAGTGCAGTTTGTTTGTGCAGTGTAATGGGTCTTACAGGAGCTGGTGTTTCAGGGTTAAGGGCAGTGCAGTTGTGTTCGGGCAGTGTAGTGGGTCTTGCTGGGGCTGGTGTTTCAGGGTATAGGGCAGTGCAGTGGTGTTCGGGCAGTGTAGGGGGTCCTGCAGGGGGTGGTGTTTCACGGTTTAAGGCAGTGCAGTGGTGTTCAGGCAGTGTAGGGGGCCGTGCTGGGGCTGGTGTTTCAGGGTTGAGGGCAGTGCAGTGGTGTTCGGGCTGTGTAGGGGGTTTTGTTGGGGTTGGTGTTTCAGGGATTAGGGCAGTGGTGTTCGGGCACTGTAGGGGTTCATGCTGGGGCTGGTGTTTCAGGGATTAGGGCAGTGCACTGGGGTCCGGGCAGTGTATGGGGTCGTGCTGGGGCTGGTGTTTCAGGGTTTAGGGCAGTGCAGTGCTCTTCAGGCAGTGTAGGGTGTCGTGCTGGGGCTGGTGTTTCAGGGTTTATTGCAGTGTCGTGGTGTTTGGGCAGTGTAGGGGGGTCTTGCTGGGGCTGGTGTTTCAGGGTTTAGGGCAGTGCAGTGCTCTTCAGGCAGTGTAGGGTGTCGTGCTGGGGCTGGTGTTTCAGGGTTTAGGGCAGAGCAGTGGTGTTTGGGCAGAGTAGGGGGTCGTTCTGGGGCTGGTGTTTAGGGTTTAGGTCAGAGCAATGGTGTTAGGGCAGTGTAGGGGGTTGTGCTGGGGCTGTTTTTTCAGGGTTTAGGGCAGTGCAGTGTTGTTTGTGCAGTGTAATGGGTCTTACAGGAGCTGGTGTTTCAGGGTTCAGGGCAGTGCAGTGGTGTTCGGGCAGTGTAGGGGTCTTGCTGGGGCTGGTGTTTCAGGGTTTAGGGCAGTGCAGTGCTCTTCAGGCAGTGTAGGGTGTCGTGCTGGGGCTGGTGTTTCAGGGTTTAGGGCAGAGCAGTGGTGTTTGGGCAGAGTAGGGGGTCGTTCTGGGGCTGGTGTTTAGGGTTTAGGTCAGAGCAATGGTGTTCGGGCAGTTTATGGGGTCATGCAAGGGGTGGTGTTTGAGGGTTTAGGGAAGTGCAGTAGTGTTCAGGCAGTGTAGGTGTTCATGCAGGGGTGGTGTTTGAGGGTTTAGGGTAGTGCAGTTGTGTTTGGGCAGTGTAGGGGTTGTGCTGGGCCTGGTGTTTCAGGGTTTAGGGCAGTGCAGTGGGGATTGGGCAGTGTAGGTGGTGTGCTGGGGCTGGTGTTTCAGGGTTTAGAGCAGTGCAGTGGTGTTTGGCACTGTAGGGGGTCGTGCCGGGGCTTTTTTTTCAGTGTTTAGGTTAGTGCAGTGGTGTTCGGGCAGTGTAGGGGGTCGTGCTGGGGCTGGTGTTTCAGGGTGTAGGTCAGAGCAGTGCAGTGGTGTTCGTGCAGTGTAGGGGGTCGTGCTGGGTGGTGTTTCAGGGTTAAGGCCAGTGAAGTGGTGTTCGGGCATGTAGTGGGTATTGCTGGGGCTGGTGTTTCAGGGTTTAGGGCAGAGCTGCGGTGTTCGTGCAGAGTAAGGGGTCGTGCTGGGGAAGGTTTTTCAGGGTTTACGGCAGTGCAGTGGTGTTCTGGCAGTGTAGGGTGTTGTGCTGGGGCTGTTGTGTCAGGGTTTAGGGCAGTGCAGTGGTGTTCGGGCAGAGTAGGGGTTCATGCTGGGGCTGGTGTTTCAGGGATTAGGGCAGTGCAGTGGGGATCGGGCAGTGTATGGGGTTGTGCTGGGGCTTATGTTTCAGGATTTAGGGCAGTGCAGTGCTGTTCGGGCAGTGTAGGGGTTCGTGCTGGGGATGGTGTTTCAGGGTTTAGGGCAGTGCAGTGGTGTTTGGGCAGTGTATGGGGTCGTGCTGGGGCTGGTGTTACAGGGTTTATTGCAGTGCAGTGGTGTTCGGGCAGTGTAGGGGGGTCTTGCTGGGGGTGGTGTTTCAGGGTTTAGGGCAGTGCAGTGGTGTTCGAGCAGTGTAGGGGGTCTTGTTGGGGGTAGTGTTTCATAGTTTAGGGCAGTGCAGTGGTGTTCGGGCAGTGTAGGGGGTCGTACTTGGGTTGGTGTTTCAGGGTTTAGGGCAGGGCATTGTTTGGGAAGTGTAGGAGGTCTTGCTGGTGGTGGTGTTTCAGGGTTTTGGGCAGTGCAGTGGTGTTCGGGGAGTGTAGGGGATCTTGCTGGGGCTGGTGTTTTAGTGTTTAGGGCAGTGCAGTGGTGTTCGAGCAGTGTAGGGGGTCTTGCTGGGGCTGGTGTTTCAGGGTTTAGGGCAGTGCAGTGCTCTTCAGGCAGTGTAGGGGGTCATGCTGGGGCTTATGTTTCAGGATTTAGGGCAGTGCAGTGCTGTTCGGGCAGTGTAGGGGTTCGTGCTGGGGCTGGTGTTTCAGGGTTTAGGGCAGTGCAGTGGTGTTTGGGCAGTGTATGGGGTCATGCTGGGGCTGGTGTTACAGTGTTTATTGCAGTGCAGTGGTGTTCGGGCAGTGTAGGGGGTCTTGCTGGGGGTGGTGTTTCAGGGTTTAGGGCAGTGCAGTGGTGTTCGAGCAGTGTAGGGGGTCTTGTTGGGGGTAGTGTTTCATAGTTTAGGGCAGTGCAGTGGTGTTCGGGCAGTGTAGGGGGTCGTACTGGGGTTGGTGTTTCAGGGTTTAGGGCAGGGCATTGTTTGGGAAGTGTAGGAGGTCTTGCTGGTGGTGGTGTTTCAGGGTTTTGGGCAGTGCAGTGGTGTTCGGGGAGTGTAGGGGGTCTTGCTGGTGCTGGTGTTTTAGGGTTTAGGGCAGTGCAGTGGTGTTCGGGCAGTGTAGGGGGTCTTGCTGGGGCTGCTTTTTCAGGGTTTAAGGCAGTGCAGTGCTCTTCAGGCAGTGTAGGGGGTCGTGCTGGGGCTGGTGTATCAGGGTTTAGGGCGGAGCAGTCGTGTTCGGGGGTGTAGGGGGTCGTGCGGGGGTGGTGTTCCATGGTTTAGGGCAGTGCACTGGTGTTCGGGCAGTGTAGGAGGTCATGCAGGGGAGTAGTGGTTTAGGGTTTAGGGCAGTGCTGTGGTGTTCGGGCAGTGTAGGGGGGTCGTGCTGGGGCTTATGTTTCAGGATTTAGGGCAGTGCAGTGGTGTTCGGGCAGTGTAGGGATTCATGCTGGGGCTATTGATTCAGTGTTTAGGGCAGTGCAGTGGTGTTCGGGCAGTGTATGGTGTCGTGCTGGGGCTGGTGTTACAGGGTTTATTGCAGTGCAGTGGTGTTCGGGCAGTGTAGGGGGGTATTGCTGGGGGTGGTGTTTCAGAGTTTAGGGCAGTGCAGTGGTGTTCGGGCAGTGTAGGGGGTCTTGTTGGGGGTAGTGTTACAAGGTTTAGGGCAGTGCAGTGGTGTTCAGGCAGTGTAGGGGGTCGTACTAGGGTTGGTGTTTCAGGGTTTAGGGCAGGGCATTGTTGTTTGGGAAGTGTAGGAGGTCTTCCTGGTGGTGGTGTTTCAGGGTTTTGGGCAGTGCAGTGGTGTTCGGGGAGTGCAGGGGGTCTTGCTGGGGCTGGTGTTTCAGAGTTTAGGGCATAGCAGTGGTGTTTGGGCAGAGTAGGGGGTCGTTCTGGGGCTGGTGTTTAGGGTTTAGGGCAGTGCAGTGGTGTTAGGGCAGTGTAGGGGGTTGTGCTGGGGCTGTTTTTTCAGGGTTTAGGGCAGTGCAGTGTTGTTTGTGCAGTGTAATGGGTCTTACAGGAGCTGGTGTTTCAGGGTTAAGGGCAGTGCAGTTGTGTTCGGGCAGTGTAGTGGGTCTTGCTGGGTCTGGTGTTTCAGGGTATAGGGCAGTGCAGTGGTGTTCAGGCTGTACAGGGGGTCCTGCAGGGGGTAGTGTTTCAGGGTTTAAGGCAGTTCAGTGGTGTTCAGGCAGTGTAGAGGGCCGTGCTGGGGCTGGTGTTTCAGGGTTTAGGGCAGTGCAGTGGTGTTCGGGCTGTGTGTATGGGGTTTTGTTGGGGTTGGTGTTTCAGGGATTAGGGCAGTGGTGTTCGGGCACTGTAGGGGTTCATGCTGGGGCTGGTGTTTCAGGGATTAGGGCAGTGCAGTGGGGTCCGGGCAGTGTATGGGGTCGTGCTGGGGCTGGTGTTTCAGGATTTAGGGCAGTGCAGTGGTGTTCGGGTGTGTCGGGGTTCGTGCTGGGGCTGGTGTTTCAGGGTTTAGGGCAGTACAGTGGTGTTAAGGCAGTGTATGGGGTCGTGCTGGGACTGGTGTTTCAGGGTTTATTGCAGTGTTGTGGTGTTTGGGCAGTGTAGGGGGGTCTTGCTGGGGGTGGTGTTTCAGGGTTCAGGGCAGTGCAGTGGTGTTCGGGCAGTGTAGGGGTCTTGCTGGGGCTGGTGTTTCAGGGTTTAGGGCAGTGCAGTGCTCTTCAGGCAGTGTAGGGGGTTGTGCTGGGGCTTATGTTTCAGGATTTAGGGCAGTGCAGTGCTGTTCGGGCAGTGTAGGGGTTCGTGCTGGGGCTGGTGTTTCAGGGTTTAGGGCAGTGCAGTGGTGTTTGGGCAGTGTATGGGGTCGTGCTGGGGCTGGTGTTATAGGGTTTATTGCAGTGCAGTGGTGTTCGGGCAGTGTAGGGGGTCTTGCTGGGGGTGGTGTTTCAGGGTTTAGGGCAGTGCAGTGGTGTTCGAGGAGTGTAGGGGGTCTTGCTGGAGCTGGTGTGTCAGGGTTAAGGGCAGTGCAGTGGTGTTCGGGCAGTGTAGTGGGTATTGCTGGGGCTGGTGTTTCAGGGTTTAGGGCAGAGCTGCGGTGTTCGCGCAGAGTAAGGGGTCGTGCTGGGGAAGGTTTTTCAGGGTTTACGGCAGTGCAGTGGTGTTCTGGCAGTGTAGGGTTTTGTGCTAGGGCTGTTGTGTCAGGGTTTAGGGCAGTGCAGTGGTGTTCAGGCAGAGTAGGGGTTCATGCTGGGGCTGGTGTTTCAGGGATTAGGGCAGTGCAGTGGGGATCGGGCAGTGTATGGGGTCGTGCTGGGGCTTATGTTTCAGGATTTAGGGCAGTGCAGTGCTGTTCAGGCAGTGTAGGGGTTCGTGCTGGGGCTGGTGTTTCAGGGTTTAGGGCAGTGCAGTGGTGTTTGGGCAGTGTATGGGGTCGTGCTGGGGCTGGTGTTACAGGGTTTATTGCAGTGCAGTGGTGTTCGGGCAGTGTAGGGGGTCGTACTGGGGTTGGTGTTTCAGGGTTTAGGGCAGGGCATTGTTTGGGAAGTGTAGGAGGTCTTGCTGGTGGTGGTGTTTCAGGGTTTTGGGCAGTGCAGTGGTGTTCGGGGAGTGTAGGGGGTCTTACTGGTGCTGGTGTTTTAGGGTTTAGGGCAGTGCAGTGGTGTTCGGGCAGTGTAGGGGGTCGTGCTGGGGCTGGTGTTTCAGGGTTTAGGGCAGTGCAGTGGTGTTCAGGCAGTGTAGGTGGTCTTGTTGGGGGTAGAGTTTCAGGGTTTAGGGCAGTGCAGTGGTGTTCGGGCAGTGTAGGGGGTCGGACTGGGGTTGGTGTTTCAGGGTTTAGGGCAGGGCAGTGTTGTTTGGGAAGTGTAGGAGGTCTTGCTGGTGGTGGTGTTTCAGGGTTTTGGGCAGTGCAGTGGTGTTCAGGGAGTGTAGGGGGTCTTGCTGGGGCTGGTGTTTCAGGGTTTAGGGTAGAGCAGTGGTGTTTGGGCAGTGAAAGGGGTCATGCAGGGGCTGGTGTTTCAGGGTTTAGGGTAGAGCAGTGGTGTTCGGGCAGTGTAGGGGGTCATGCTGGGGGTGGTGTTTCAGGGTTTAGGGCAGAGCAGTGGTGTTCGGGCAGTGTAGGGGGTCATGCGGGGTGGTGTTTAGGGTTTAGGGCAGTGCAGTTGTGTTTGGGCAGTGTAGCGGGTCGTGCGGGGGTGTTGTTCCAGGGTTTAGGGCAGTGCACTGGTGTTCGGGCAGTGTATGGGGTCGTGCTGGGGCTGGTGTTACAGGGTTTATTGCAGTGCAGTGGTGTTCGGGCAGTGTAGGGGGGTCATGCTGGGGCTTATGTTTCAGGATTTAGGGCAGTGCAGTGGTGTTCGGGCAGTGTAGGGATTCATGCTGGGGCTATTGATTCAGTGTTTAGGGCAGTGCAGTGGTGTTCGGGCAGTGCATGGGGTCATGCTGGGGCTGGTGTTACAGGGTTTATTGCAGTGCAGTGGTGTTCGGGCAGTGTAGGGGGGTATTGCTGGGGGTGGTGTTTCAGAGTTTAGGGCAGTGCAGTGGTGTTCGGGCAGTGTGGGGGTCTTGTTGGGGGTAGTGTTTCAGGGTTTAGGGCAGTGCAGTGGTGTTTGGGCAGTGTAGGGGGTCGTACAAGGGTTGGTGTTTCAGGGTTTAGGGCAGGGCATTGTTTTTTGGGAAGTGTAGGAGGTCTTCCTGGTGGTGGTGTTTCAGGGTTT
Source organism: Triturus cristatus (assembly GCF_964204655.1). Taxonomy (NCBI): domain Eukaryota; kingdom Metazoa; phylum Chordata; class Amphibia; order Caudata; family Salamandridae; genus Triturus; species Triturus cristatus. Next base: position 283,942,312 of record NC_140579.1, read on the forward strand.
TGGGCAGTGCAGTGGTGTTCGGGGAATGCAGGGGGTCTTGCTGGGGCTGGTGTTTCAGAGTTTAGGGCATAGCAGTGGTGTTTGGGCAGAGTAGGGGGTCGTTCTGGGGCTGGTGTTTAGGGTTTAGGGCAGTGCAGTGGTGTTAGGGCAGTGTAGGGGGTTGTGCTGGGGCTGTTTTTTCAGGGTTTAGGGCAGTGCAGTGTTGTTTGTGCAGTGTAATGGGTCTTACAGGAGCTGGTGTTTCAGGGTTAAGGGCAGTGCAGTTGTGTTCGGGCAGTGTAGTGGGTCTTGCTGGGGCTGGTGTTTCAGGGTATAGGGCAGTGCAGTGGTGTTCAGGCAGTGTAGAGGGCCGTGCTGGGGCTGGTGTTTCAGGGTTTAGGGCAGTGCAGTGGTGTTCGGGCTGTGTGTATGGGGTTTTGTTGGGGTTGGTGTTTCAGGGATTAGGGCAGTGGTGTTCGGGCACTGTAGGGGTTCATGCTGGGGCTGGTGTTTCAGGGATTAGGGCAGTGCAGTGGGGTCCGGGCAGTGTATGGGGTCGTGCTGGGGCTGGTGTTTCAGGATTTAGGGCAGTGCAGTGGTGTTCGGGGGTGTCAGGGTTCGTGCTGGGGCTGGTGTTTCAGGGTTTAGGGCAGTACAGTGGTGTTAAGGCAGTGTATGGGGTCGTGCTGGGACTGGTGTTTCAGGGTTTATTGCAGTGTCGTGGTGTTTGGGCAGTGTAGGGGGGTCTTGCTGGGGGTGGTGTTTCAGGGTTCAGGGCAGTGCAGTGGTGTTCGGGCAGTGTAGGGGTCTTGCTGGGGCTGGTGTTTCAGGGTTTAGGGCAGTGCAGTGCTCTTCAGGCAGTGTAGGGGGTCGTGCTGGGGCTTATGTTTCAGGATTTAGGGCAGTGCAGTGCTGTTCGGGCAGTGTAGTGGTTCGTGCTGGGGCTGGTGTTTCAGGGTTTAGGGCAGTGCAGTGGTGTTTGGGCAGTGTATGGGGTCGTGCTGGGGCTGGTGTTACAGGGTTTATTGCAGTGCAGTGGTGTTCGGGAAGTGTAGGGGGTCTTGCTGGGGGTGGTGTTTCAGGGTTTAGGGCAGTGCAGTGGTGTTCGAGGAGTGTAGGGGGTCTTGCTGGAGCTGGTGTGTCAGGGTTAAGGGCAGTGCAGTGGAGTTCGTGCAGTGTAGTGGGTATTGCTGGGGCTGGTGTTTCAGGGTTTAGGGCAGAGCTGCGGTGTTCGAGCAGTGTAGGGGGTCTTGTTGGGGGTAGTGTTTCATAGTTTAGGGCAGTGCAGTGGTGTTCGGGCAGTGTAGGGGGTCGTACTGGGGTTGGTGTTTCAGGGTTTAGGGCAGGGCATTGTTTGGGAAGTGTAGGAGGTCTTGCTGGTGGTGGTGTTTCAGGGTTTTGGGCAGTGCAGTGGTGTTCGGGGAGTGTAGGGGATCTTGCTGGGGATGGTGTTTTAGGGTTTAGGGCAGTGCAGTGGTGTTCGAGCAGTGTAGGGGGTCTTGCTGGGGCTGGTGTTTCAGGGTTTAGGGCAGTGCAGTGCTCTTCAGGCAGTGTAGGGGGTCGTGCTGGGGCTTATGTTTCAGGATTTAGGGCAGTGTAGTGCTGTTCGGGCAGTGTAGGGGTTTGTGCTGGGGCTGGTTTTTCAGGGTTTAGGGCAGTGCAGTGGTGTTTGGGCAGTGTATGGGGTCGTGCTGGGGCTGGTGTTACAGGGTTTATTGCAGTGCAGTGGTGTTCGGGCAGTGTAGGGGGTCTTGCTGGGGGTGGTGTTTCAGGGTTTAGGGCAGTGCAGTGGTGTTCGAGCAGTGTAGGGGGTCTTGTTGGGGGTAGTGTTTCATAGTTTAGGGCAGTGCAGTGGTGTTCGGGCAGTGTAGGGGGTCGTACTGGGGTTGGTGTTTCAGGGTTTAGGGCAGGGCATTGTTTGGGAAGTGTAGGAGGTCTTGCTGGTGGTGGTGTTTCAGGGTTTTGGGCAGTGCAGTGGTGTTCGGGGAGTGTAGGGGGTCTTGCTGGTGCTGGTGTTTTAGGGTTTAGGACAGTGCAGTGGTGTTCGGGCAGTGTAGGGGGTCTTGCTGGGGCTGCTTTTTCAGGGTTTAAGGCAGTGCAGTGCTCTTCAGGCAGTGTAGGGGGTCGTGCTGGGGCTGGTGTATCAGGGTTTAGGGCAGAGCAGTCGAGTTCGGGGGGTGTAGGGGGTCGTGCGGGGGTGGTGTTCCATGGTTTAGGGCAGTGCACTGGTGTTCGGGCAGTGTAGGAGGTCATGCAGGGGAGTAGTGGTTTAGGGTTTAGGGCAGTGCTGTGGTGTTCGGGCAGTGTAGGGGGTCGTGCTGGGGCTTATGTTTCAGGATTTAGGGAAGTGCAGTGGTGTTCGGGCAGTGTAGGGATTCATGCTGGGGCTATTGTTTCAGTGTTTAGGGCAGTGCAGTGGTGTTCGGGCAGTGTATGGGGTCGTGCTGGGGCTGGTGTTACAGGGTTTATTGCAGTGCAGTGGTGTTCGGGCAGTGTAGGGGGGTATTGCTGGGGGTGGTGTTTCAGAGTTTAGGGCAGTGCAGTGGTGTTCGGGCAGTGTAGGGGGTCTTGTTGGGGGTAGTGTTACAGGGTTTAGGGCAGTGCAGTGGTGTTCAGGCAGTGTAGGGGGTCGTACTGGGGTTGGTGTTTCAGGGTTTAGGGCCGGGCATTGTTGTTTGGGAAGTGTAGGAGGTCTTCCTGGTGGTGGTGTTTCAGGGTTTTGGGCAGTGCAGTGGTGTTCGGGGAGTGCAGGGGGGTCTTGCTGGGGCTGGTGTTTCAGAGTTTAGGGCATAGCAGTGGTGTTTGGGCAGAGTAGGGGGTCGTTCTGGGGCTGGTGTTTAGGGTTTAGGTCAGTGCAGTGGTGTTAGGGCAGTGTAGGGGGTTGTGCTGGGGCTGTTTTTTCAGGGTTTAGGGCAGTGCAGTGTTGTTTGTGCAGTGTAATGGGTTTTACAGGAGCTGGTGTTTCAGGGTTAAGGGCAGTGCAGTTGTGTTCGGGCAGTGTAGTGGGTCTTGCTGGGGCTGGTGTTTCAGGGTATAGGGCAGTGCAGTGGTGTTCAGGCAGTGTAGAGGGCCGTGCTGGGGCTGGTGTTTCAGGGTTTAGGGCAGTGCAGTGGTGTTCGGGCTGTGTGTATGGGGTTTTGTTGGGGTTGGTGTTTCAGGGATTAGGGCAGTGGTGTTCGGGCACTGTAGGGGTTCATGCTGGGGCTGGTGTTTCAGGGATTAGGGCAGTGCAGTGGGGTCCGGGCAGTGTATGGGGTCGTGCTGGGGCTGGTGTTTCAGGATTTAGGGCAGTGCAGTGGTGTTCGGGGGTGTCAGGGTTCGTGCTGGGGCTGGTGTTTCAGGGTTTAGGGCAGTACAGTGGTGTTAAGGCAGTGTATGGGGTCGTGCTGGGACTGGTGTTTCAGGGTTTATTGCAGTGTCATGGTGTTTGGGCAGTGTAGGGGGGTCTTGCTGGGGGTGGTGTTTCAGGGTTCAGGGCAGTGCAGTGGTGTTCGGGCAGTGTAGGGGTCTTGCTGGGGCTGGTGTTTCAGGGTTTAGGGCAGTGCAGTGCTCTTCAGGCAGTGTAGGGGGTCGTGCTGGGGCTTATGTTTCAGGATTTAGGGCATTGCAGTGCTGTTCGGGCAGTGTAGTGGTTCGTGCTGGGGCTGGTGTTTCAGGGTTTAGGGCAGTGCAGTGGTGTTTGGGCAGTGTATGGGGTCGTGCTGGGGCTGGTGTTACAGGGTTTATTGCAGTGCAGTGCTGTTCGGGCAGTGTAGGGGGTCTTGCTGGGGGTGGTGTGTCAGGGTTAAGGGCAGTGCAGTGGTGTTCGGGCAGTGTAGTGGGTATTGCTGGGGCTGGTGTTTCAGGGTTTAGGGCAGAGCTGCGGTGTTCGTGCAGAGTAAGGGGTCGTGCTGGGGAAGGTTTTTCAGGGTTTACGGCAGTGCAGTGGTGTTCTGGCAGTGTAGGGTTTTGTGCTGGGGCTGTTGTGTCAGGGTTTAGGGCAGTGCAGTGGTGTTCAGGCAGAGTAGGGGTTCATGCTGGGGCTGGTGTTTCAGGGATTAGGGCAGTGCAGTGGGGATCGGGCAGTGTATGGGGTCGTGCTGGGGCTTATGTTTCAGGATTTAGGGCAGTGCAGTGGTGTTCGGGCAGTGTAGGGATTCATGCTGGGGCTATTGATTCAGTGTTTAGGGCAGTGCAGTGGTGTTCGGGCAGTGTATGGGGTCATGCTGGGGCTGGTGTTACAGGGTTTATTGCAGTGCAGTGGTGTTCGGGCAGTGTAGGGGGGTATTGCTGGGGGTGGTGTTTCAGAGTTTAGGGCAGTGCAGTGGTGTTCGGGCAGTGTAGTGGGTCTTGTTGGGGGTAGTGTTTCAGGGTTTAGGGCAGTGCAGTGGTGTTCGGGCAGTGTAGGGGGTCGTACAGGGGTTGGTGTTTCAGGGTTTAGGGCAGGGCATTGTTGTTTGGGAAGTGTAGGAGGTCTTCCTGGTGGTGGTGTTTCAGGGTTTTGGGCAGTGCAGTGGTGTTCGGGGAGTGCAGGGGGTCTTGCTGGGGCTGGTGTTTCAGAGTTTAGGGCATAGCAGTGGTGTTTGGGCAGAGTAGGGGGTCGTTCTGGGGCTGGTGTTTAGGGTTTAGGGCAGTGCAGTGGTGTTAGGGCAGTGTAGGGGGTTGTGCTGGGGCTGTTTTTTCAGGGTTTAGGGCAGTGCAGTTTGTTTGTGCAGTGTAATGGGTCTTACAGGAGCTGGTGTTTCAGGGTTAAGGGCAGTGCAGTTGTGTTCGGGCAGTGTAGTGGGTCTTGCTGGGGCTGGTGTTTCAGGGTATAGGGCAGTGCAGTGGTGTTCGGGCAGTGTAGGGGGTCCTGCAGGGGGTGGTGTTTCACGGTTTAAGGCAGTGCAGTGGTGTTCAGGCAGTGTAGGGGGCCGTGCTGGGGCTGGTGTTTCAGGGTTGAGGGCAGTGCAGTGGTGTTCGGGCTGTGTAGGGGGTTTTGTTGGGGTTGGTGTTTCAGGGATTAGGGCAGTGGTGTTCGGGCACTGTAGGGGTTCATGCTGGGGCTGGTGTTTCAGGGATTAGGGCAGTGCACTGGGGTCCGGGCAGTGTATGGGGTCGTGCTGGGGCTGGTGTTTCAGGGTTTAGGGCAGTGCAGTGCTCTTCAGGCAGTGTAGGGTGTCGTGCTGGGGCTGGTGTTTCAGGGTTTATTGCAGTGTCGTGGTGTTTGGGCAGTGTAGGGGGGTCTTGCTGGGGCTGGTGTTTCAGGGTTTAGGGCAATGCAGTGCTCTTCAGGCAGTGTAGGGTGTCGTGCTGGGGCTGGTGTTTCAGGGTTTAGGGCAGAGCAGTGGTGTTTGGGCAGAGTAGGGGGTCGTTCTGGGGCTGGTGTTTAGGGTTTAGGTCAGAGCAATGGTGTTAGGGCAGTGTAGGGGGTTGTGCTGGGGCTGTTTTTTCAGGGTTTAGGGCAGTGCAGTGTTGTTTGTGCAGTGTAATGGGTCTTACAGGAGCTGGTGTTTCAGGGTTCAGGGCAGTGCAGTGGTGTTCGGGCAGTGTAGGGGTCTTGCTGGGGCTGGTGTTTCAGGGTTTAGGGCAGTGCAGTGCTCTTCAGGCAGTGTAGGGTGTCGTGCTGGGGCTGGTGTTTCAGGGTTTAGGGCAGAGCAGTGGTGTTTGGGCAGAGTAGGGGGTCGTTCTGGGGCTGGTGTTTAGGGTTTAGGTCAGAGCAATGGTGTTCGGGCAGTTTATGGGGTCATGCAAGGGGTGGTGTTTGAGGGTTTAGGGAAGTGCAGTAGTGTTCAGGCAGTGTAGGTGTTCATGCAGGGGTGGTGTTTGAGGGTTTAGGGTAGTGCAGTTGTGTTTGGGCAGTGTAGGGGTTGTGCTGGGCCTGGTGTTTTAGGGTTTAGGGCAGTGCAGTGGGGATTGGGCAGTGTAGGTGGTGTGCTGGGGCTGGTGTTTCAGGGTTTAGAGCAGTGCAGTGGTGTTTGGCACTGTAGGGGGTCGTGCCGGGGCTTTTTTTTCAGTGTTTAGGTTAGTGCAGTGGTGTTCGGGCAGTGTAGGGGGTCGTGCTGGGGCTGGTGTTTCAGGGTGTAGGTCAGAGCAGTGCAGTGGTGTTCGTGCAGTGTAGGGGGTCGTGCTGGGTGGTGTTTCAGGGTTAAGGCCAGTGAAGTGGTGTTCGGGCATGTAGTGGGTATTGCTGGGGCTGGTGTTTCAGGGTTTAGGGCAGAGCTGCGGTGTTCGTGCAGAGTAAGGGGTCGTGCTGGGGAAGGTTTTTCAGGGTTTACGGCAGTGCAGTGGTGTTCTGGCAGTGTAGGGTGTTGTGCTGGGGCTGTTGTGTCAGGGTTTAGGGCAGTGCAGTGGTGTTCGGGCAGAGTAGGGGTTCATGCTGGGGCTGGTGTTTCAGGGATTAGGGCAGTGCAGTGGGGATCGGGCAGTGTATGGGGTTGTGCTGGGGCTTATGTTTCAGGATTTAGGGCAGTGCAGTGCTGTTCGGGCAGTGTAGGGGTTCGTGCTGGGGATGGTGTTTCAGGGTTTAGGGCAGTGCAGTGGTGTTTGGGCAGTGTATGGGGTCGTGCTGGGGCTGGTGTTACAGGGTTTATTGCAGTGCAGTGGTGTTCGGGCAGTGTAGGGGGGTCTTGCTGGGGGTGGTGTTTCAGGGTTTAGGGCAGTGCAGTGGTGTTCGAGCAGTGTAGGGGGTCTTGTTGGGGGTAGTGTTTCATAGTTTAGGGCAGTGCAGTGGTGTTCGGGCAGTGTAGGGGGTCGTACTTGGGTTGGTGTTTCAGGGTTTAGGGCAGGGCATTGTTTGGGAAGTGTAGGAGGTCTTGCTGGTGGTGGTGTTTCAGGGTTTTGGGCAGTGCAGTGGTGTTCGGGGAGTGTAGGGGATCTTGCTGGGGCTGGTGTTTTAGGGTTTAGGGCAGTGCAGTGGTGTTCGAGCAGTGTAGGGGGTCTTGCTGGGGCTGGTGTTTCAGGGTTTAGGGCAGTGCAGTGCTCTTCAGGCAGTGTAGGGGGTCATGCTGGGGCTTATGTTTCAGGATTTAGGGCAGTGCAGTGCTGTTCGGGCAGTGTAGGGGTTCGTGCTGGGGCTGGTGTTTCAGGGTTTAGGGCAGTGCAGTGGTGTTTGGGCAGTGTATGGGGTCATGCTGGGGCTGGTGTTACAGTGTTTATTGCAGTGCAGTGGTGTTCGGGCAGTGTAGGGGGTCTTGCTGGGGGTGGTGTTTCAGGGTTTAGGGCAGTGCAGTGGTGTTCGAGCAGTGTAGGGGGTCTTGTTGGGGGTAGTGTTTCATAGTTTAGGGCAGTGCAGTGGTGTTCGGGCAGTGTAGGGGGTCGTACTGGGGTTGGTGTTTCAGGGTTTAGGGCAGGGCATTGTTTGGGAAGTGTAGGAGGTCTTGCTGGTGGTGGTGTTTCAGGGTTTTGGGCAGTGCAGTGGTGTTCGGGGAGTGTAGGGGGTCTTGCTGGTGCTGGTGTTTTAGGGTTTAGGGCAGTGCAGTGGTGTTCGGGCAGTGTAGGGGGTCTTGCTGGGGCTGCTTTTTCAGGGTTTAAGGCAGTGCAGTGCTCTTCAGGCAGTGTAGGGGGTCGTGCTGGGGCTGGTGTATCAGGGTTTAGGGCGGAGCAGTCGTGTTCGGGGGTGTAGGGGGTCGTGCGGGGGTGGTGTTCCATGGTTTAGGGCAGTGCACTGGTGTTCGGGCAGTGTAGGAGGTCATGCAGGGGAGTAGTGGTTTAGGGTTTAGGGCAGTGCTGTGGTGTTCGGGCAGTGTAGGGGGGTCGTGCTGGGGCTTATGTTTCAGGATTTAGGGCAGTGCAGTGGTGTTCGGGCAGTGTAGGGATTCATGCTGGGGCTATTGATTCAGTGTTTAGGGCAGTGCAGTGGTGTTCGGGCAGTGTATGGTGTCGTGCTGGGGCTGGTGTTACAGGGTTTATTGCAGTGCAGTGGTGTTCGGGCAGTGTAGGGGGGTATTGCTGGGGGTGGTGTTTCAGAGTTTAGGGCAGTGCAGTGGTGTTCGGGCAGTGTAGGGGGTCTTGTTGGGGGTAGTGTTACAGGGTTTAGGGCAGTGCAGTGGTGTTCAGGCAGTGTAGGGGATCGTACTAGGGTTGGTGTTTCAGGGTTTAGGGCAGGGCATTGTTGTTTGGGAAGTGTAGGAGGTCTTCCTGGTGGTGGTGTTTCAGGGTTTTGGGCAGTGCAGTGGTGTTCGGGGAGTGCAGGGGGTCTTGCTGGGGCTGGTGTTTCAGAGTTTAGGGCATAGCAGTGGTGTTTGGGCAGAGTAGGGGGTCGTTCTGGGGCTGGTGTTTAGGGTTTAGGGCAGTGCAGTGGTGTTAGGGCAGTGTAGGGGGTTGTGCTGGGGCTGTTTTTTCAGGGTTTAGGGCAGTGCAGTGTTGTTTGTGCAGTGTAATGGGTCTTACAGGAGCTGGTGTTTCAGGGTTAAGGGCAGTGCAGTTGTGTTCGGGCAGTGTAGTGGGTCTTGCTGGGTCTGGTGTTTCAGGGTATAGGGCAGTGCAGTGGTGTTCAGGCTGTACAGGGGGTCCTGCAGGGGGTAGTGTTTCAGGGTTTAAGGCAGTTCAGTGGTGTTCAGGCAGTGTAGAGGGCCGTGCTGGGGCTGGTGTTTCAGGGTTTAGGGCAGTGCAGTGGTGTTCGGGCTGTGTGTATGGGGTTTTGTTGGGGTTGGTGTTTCAGGGATTAGGGCAGTGGTGTTCGGGCACTGTAGGGGTTCATGCTGGGGCTGGTGTTTCAGGGATTAGGGCAGTGCAGTGGGGTCCGGGCAGTGTATGGGGTCGTGCTGGGGCTGGTGTTTCAGGATTTAGGGCAGTGCAGTGGTGTTCGGGGGTGTCAGGGTTCGTGCTGGGGCTGGTGTTTCAGGGTTTAGGGCAGTACAGTGGTGTTAAGGCAGTGTATGGGGTCGTGCTGGGACTGGTGTTTCAGGGTTTATTGCAGTGTCGTGGTGTTTGGGCAGTGTAGGGGGGTCTTGCTGGGGGTGGTGTTTCAGGGTTCAGGGCAGTGCAGTGGTGTTCGGGCAGTGTAGGGGTCTTGCTGGGGCTGGTGTTTCAGGGTTTAGGGCAGTGCAGTGCTCTTCAGGCAGTGTGGGGGGTCGTGCTGGGGCTTATGTTTCAGGATTTAGGGCAGTGCAGTGCTGTTCGGGCAGTGTAGTGGTTCGTGCTGGGGCTGGTGTTTCAGGGTTTAGGGCAGTGCAGTGGTGTTGGGCAGTGTATGGGGTCGTGCTGGGGCTGGTGTTACAGGGTTTATTGCAGTGCAGTGGTGTTCGGGAAGTGTAGGGGGTCTTGCTGGGGGTGGTGTTTCAGGGTTTAGGGCAGTGCAGTGGTGTTCGAGGAGTGTAGGGGGTCTTGCTGGAGCTGGTGTGTCAGGGTTAAGGGCAGTGCAGTGGAGTTGTGCAGTGTAGTGGGTATTGCTGGGGCTGGTGTTTCAGGGTTTAGGGCAGAGCTGCGGTGTTCGAGCAGTGTAGGGGGTCTTGTTGGGGGTAGTGTTTCATAGTTTAGGGCAGTGCAGTGGTGTTCGGGCAGTGTAGGGGGTCGTACTGGGGTTGGTGTTTCAGGGTTTAGGGCAGGGCATTGTTTGGGAAGTGTAGGAGGTCTTGCTGGTGGTGGTGTTTCAGGGTTTTGGGCAGTGCAGTGGTGTTCGGGGAGTGTAGGGGATCTTGCTGGGGATGGTGTTTTAGGGTTTAGGGCAGTGCAGTGGTGTTCGAGCAGTGTAGGGGGTCTTGCTGGGGCTGGTGTTTCAGGGTTTAGGGCAGTGCAGTGCTCTTCAGGCAGTGTAGGGGGTCGTGCTGGGGCTTATGTTTCAGGATTTAGGGCAGTGCAGTGCTGTTCGGGCAGTGTAGGGGTTCGTGCTGGGGCTGGTGTTTCAGGGTTTAGGGCAGTGCAGTGGTGTTTGGGCAGTGTATGGGGTCGTGCTGGGGCTGGTGTTACAGGGTTTATTGCAGTGCAGTGGTGTTCGGGCAGTGTAGGGGGTCTTGCTGGGGGTGGTGTTTCAGGGTTTAGGCCAGTGCAGTGGTGTTCGAGCAGTGTAGGGGGTCTTGTTGGGGGTAGTGTTTCATAGTTTAGGGCAGTGCAGTGGTGTTCGGGCAGTGTAGGGGGTCGTACTGGGGTTGGTGTTTCAGGGTTTAGGGCAGGGCATTGTTTGGGAAGTGTAGGAGGTCTTGCTGGTGGTGGTGTTTCAGGGTTTTGGGCAGTGCAGTGGTGTTCGGGGAGTGTAGGGGGTCTTACTGGTGCTGGTGTTTTAGGGTTTAGGGCAGTGCAGTGGTGTTCGGGCAGTGTAGGGGGTCGTGCTGGGGCTGGTGTATCAGGGTTTAGGGCAGAGCAGTGGTGTTCGGGGGGTGTAGGGTGCGTGCGGGGGTGGTGTTCCATGGTTTAGGGCAGTGCACTGGTGTTCGGGCAGTGTAGGGGGTCATGCAGGGGAGTAGTGGTTTGGGGTTTAGGGCAGTGCTGTGGTGTTCTGGCAGTGTAGGGGGACGTGCAGGGGGTGATGTTTCAGGGTTTAGGGCAGTGCAGTGGTGTTTGTGTAGTGTAGGGGGTCGTGCAGGGGGTGGTGTTTCAGGCTTTAGGCGAGTGCAGTGGTGTTTGGGCAGTGTAGGGGGTTGAGCAGGGGGGTGGTGTTTCAGGGTTTAGGGCAGAGCAATTGTGTTCTGGCAGTTTAGGGGGTCGTGCAAGGGGTGGTGTTTGAGTGTTTAGGGAAGTGCAGTGGTGTTCGGGCAGTGTTGGTGTTCATGCAGGGTTGGTGTTTGAGGGTTTAGGGTAGTGCAGTTGTGTTTGGGCAGTGTAGGGGTTGTGCTGGGCCTGGTGTTTCAGGGTTTAGGGCAGTGCAGTGGGGATTGGGCAGTGTAGGTGGTGTGATGGGGCTGGTGTTTCAGGGTTTAGAGCAGTGCAGTGGTGTATGGCACTGTAGGGGGTCGTGCCGGGGCTTGTTTTTCAGTGTTTAGGGTAGTGCAGTGGTGTTCGGGCAGTGTAAGGGGTCGTGCTGGGGCTGGTGTTTCAGGGTGTAGGTCAGAGCAGTGCAGTGGTGTTCGTGCAGTGTAGGGGGTCGTGCTGGGTGGTGTTTCAGGGTTAAGGGCAGTGCAGTGGTGTTCGGGCATGTAGTGGGTATTGCTGGGGCTGGTGTTTCAGGGTTTAGGGCAGAGCTGCGGTGTTCGTGCAGAGTAAGGGGTCGTGCTGGGGAAGGTTTTTCAGGGTTTACGGCAGTGCAGTGGTGTTCTGACAGTGTAGGGTGTTGTGCTGGGGCTGTTGTGTCGGGTTTAGGGCAGTGCAGTGGTGTTCGGGCAGAGTAGGGGTTCATGCTGGGGCTGGTGTTTCAGGGATTAGGGCAGTGCAGTGGGGATCGGGCAGTGTATGGGGTCGTGCTGGGGCTTATGTTTCAGGATTTAGGGCAGTGCAGTGCTGTTCGGGCAGTGTAGGGGTTCGTGCTGGGGATGGTGTTTCAGGGTTTAGGGCAGTGCAGTGGTGTTTGGGCAGTGTATGGGGTCGTGCTGGGGCTGGTGTTACAGGGTTTATTGCAGTGCAGTGGTGTTCGGGCAGTGTAGGGGGGTCTTGCTGGGGGTGGTGTTTCAGGGTTTAGGGCAGTGCAGTGGTGTTCGAGCAGTGTAGGGGGTCTTGTTGGGGGTAGTGTTTCATAGTTTAGGGCAGTGCAGTGGTGTTCGGGCAGTGTAGGGGGTCGTACTGGGGTTGGTGTTTCAGGGTTTAGCGCAGGGCATTGTTTGGGAAGTGTAGGAGGTCTTGCTGGTGGTGGTGTTTCAGGGTTTTGGGCAGTGCAGTGGTGTTCGGGGAGTGTAGGGGGTCTTGCTGGGGCTGGTGTTTTAGGGTTTAGGGCAGTGCAGTGGTGTTCGAGCAGTGTAGGGGGTCTTGCTGAGGCTGGTGTTTCAGGGTTTAGGGCAGTGCAGTGCTCTTCAGGCAGTGTAGGGGGTCGTGCTGGGGCTTATGTTTCAGGATTTAGGGCAGTGCAGTGCTGTTCGGGCAGTGTAGGGGTTCGTGCTGGGGCTGGCGTTTCAGGGTTTAGGGCAGTGCAGTGGTGTTTGGGCAGTGTATGGGGTCGTGCTGGGGCTGGTGTTACAGGGTTTATTGCAGTGCAGTGGTGTTCGGGCAGTGTAGGGGGTCTTGCTGGGGGTGGTGTTTCAGGGTTTAGGGCAGTGCAGTGGTGTTCGAGCAGTGTAGGGGGTCTTGTTGGGGGTATTGTTTCATAGTTTAGGGCAGTGCAGTGGTGTTCGGGCAGTGTAGGGGGTCGTACTGGGGTTGGTGTTTCAGGGTTTAGGGCAGGGCATTGTTTGGGAAGTGTAGGAGGTCTTGCTGGTGGTGGTGTTTCAGGGTTTTGGGCAGTGCAGTGGTGTTCGGGGAGTGTAGGGGGTCTTGCTGGTGCTGGTGTTTTAGGGTTTAGGACAGTGCAGTGGTGTTCGGGCAGTGTAGGGGGTCTTGCTGGGGCTGCTTTTTCAGGGTTTAAGGCAGTGCAGTGCTCTTCAGGCAGTGTAGGGGGTCGTGCTGGGGCTGGTGTATCAGGGTTTAGGGCAGAGCAGTCGTGTTCGGGGGGTGTAGGGGGTCGTGCGGGGGTGGTGTTCCATGGTTTAGGGCAGTGCACCGGTGTTCGGGCAGTGTAGGAGGTCATGCAGGGGAGTAGTGGTTTAGGGTTTAGGGCAGTGCTGTGGTGTTCGGGCAGTGTAGGGGGGTCGTGCTGGGGCTTATGTTTCAGGATTTAGGGAAGTGCAGTGGTGTTCGGGCAGTGTAGGGATTCATGCTGGGGCTATTGATTCAGTGTTTAGGGCAGTGCAGTGGTGTTCGGGCAGTGTATGGGGTCGTGCTGGGGCTGGTGTTACAGGGTTTATTGCAGTGCAGTGGTGTTCGGGCAGTGTAGGGGGGTATTGCTGGGGGTGGTGTTTCAGAGTTTAGGGCTGTGCAGTGGTGTTCGGGCAGTGTAGGGGGTCTTGTTGGGGGTAGTGTTACAGGGTTTAGGGCAGTGCAGTGGTGTTCAGGCAGTGTAGGGGGTCGTACTGGGGTTGGTGTTTCAGGGTCTAGGGCCGGGCATTGTTGTTTGGGAAGTGTAGGAGGTCTTCCTGGTGGTGGTGTTTCAGGGTTTTGGGCAGTGCAGTGGTGTTCGGGGAGTGCAGGGGGGTCTTGCTGGGGCTGGTGTTTCAGAGTTTAGGGCATAGCAGTGGTGTTTGGGCAGAGTAGGGGGTCGTTCTGGGGCTGGTGTTTAGGTTTAAGGGCAGTGCAGTGGTGTTAGGGCAGTGTAGGGGGTTGTGCTGGGGCTGTTTTTTCAGGGTTTGGGGCAGTGCAGTGTTGTTTGTGCAGTGTAATGGGTCTTACAGGAGCTGGTGTTTCAGGGTTAAGGGCAGTGCAGTTGTGTTCGGGCAGTGTAGTGGGTCTTGCTGGGGCTGGTGTTTCAGGGTATAGGGCAGTGCAGTGGTGTTCAGGCAGTGTAGAGGGCCGTGCTGGGGCTGGTGTTTCAGGGTTTAGGGCAGTGCAGTGGTGTTCGGGCTGTGTGTATGGGGTTTTGTTGGGGTTGGTGTTTCAGGGATTAGGGCAGTGGTGTTCGGGCACTGTAGGGGTTCATGCTGGGGCTGGTGTTTCAGGGATTAGGGCAGTGCAGTGGGGTCCGGGCAGTGTATGGGGTCGTGCTGGGGCTGGTGTTTCAGGATTTAGGGCAGTGCAGTGGTGTTCGGGGGTGTCAGGGTTTGTGCTGGGGCTGGTGTTTCAGGGTTTAGGGCAGTACAGTGGTGTTAAGGCAGTGTATGGGGTCGTGCTGGGACTGGTGTTTCAGGGTTTATTGCAGTGTCGTGGTGTTTGGGCAGTGTAGGGGGGTCTTGCTGGGGGTGGTGTTTCAGGGTTCAGGGCAGTGCAGTGGTGTTCGGGCAGTGTAGGGGTCTTGCTGGGGCTGGTGTTTCAGGGTTTAGGGCAGTGCAGTGCTCTTCAGGCAGTGTAGGGGGTCGTGCTGGGGCTTATGTTTCAGGATTTAGGGCAGTGCAGTGCTGTTCGGGCAGTGTAGTGGTTCGTGCTGGGGCTGGTGTTTCAGGGTTTAGGGCAGTGCAGTGGTGTTTGGGCAGTGTATGGGGTCGTGCTCTGGCTGGTGTTACAGGGTTTATTGCAGTGCAGTGGTGTTCGGGCAGTGTAGGGGGTCTTGCTGGGGGTGGTGTTTCAGGGTTTAGGGCAGTGCAGTGGTGTTCGAGGAGTGTAGGGGGTCTTGCTGGAGCTGGTGTGTCAGGGTTAAGGGCAGTGCAGTGGTGTTCGGGCAGTGTAGTGGGTATTGCTGGGGCTGGTGTTTCAGGGTTTAGGGCAGAGCTGCGGTGTTCGTGCAGAGTAAGGGGTCGTGCTGGGGAAGGTTTTTCAGGGTTTACGGCAGTGCAGTGGTGTTCTGGCAGTGTAGGGTTTTGTGCTGGGGCTGTTGTGTCAGGGTTTAGGGCAGTGCAGTGGTGTTCAGGCAGAGTAGGGGTTCATGCTGGGGCTGGTGTTTCAGGGATTAGGGCAGTGCAGTGGGGATCGGGCAGTGTATGGGGTCGTGCTGGGGCTTATGTTTCAGGATTTAGGGCAGTGCAGTGCTGTTCGGGCAGTGTAGGGGTTCGTGCTGGGGCTGGTGTTTCAGGGTTTAGGGCAGTGCAGTGGTGTTTGGGCAGTGTATGGGGTCGTGCTGGGGCTGGTGTTACAGGGTTTATTGCAGTGCAGTGGTGTTCGGGCAGTGTAGGGGGGTCTTGCTGGGGGTGGTGTTTCAGGGTTTAGGGCAGTGCAGCGGTGTTCGAGCAGTGTAGGGGGTCTTGTTGGGGGTAGTGTTTCATAGTTTAGGGCAGTGCAGTGGTGTTCGGGCAGTGTAGGGGGTCGTACTGGGGTTGGTGTTTCAGGGTTTAGGGCAGGGCATTGTTTGGGAAGTGTAGGAGGTCTTGCTGGTGGTGGTGTTTCAGGGTTTTGGGCAGTGCAGTGGTGTTCGGGGAGTGTAGGGGGTCTTGCTGGGGCTGGTGTTTTAGGGTTTAGGGCAGTGCAGTGGTGTTCGAGCAGTGTAGGGGGTCTTGCTGGGGCTGGTGTTTCAGGGTATAGGGCAGTGCAGTGGTGTTCAGGCAGTGTAGAGGGCCGTGCTGGGGCTGGTGTTTCAGGGTTTAGGGCAGTGCAGTGGTGTTCGGGCTGTGTGTATGGGGTTTTGTTGGGGTTGGTGTTTCAGGGATTAGGGCAGTGGTGTTCGGGCACTGTAGGGGTTCATGCTGGGGCTGGTGTTTCAGGGATTAGGGCAGTGCAGTGGGGTCCGGGCAGTGTATGGGGTCGTGCTGGGGCTGGTGTTTCAGGATTTAGGGCAGTGCAGTGGTGTTCGGGGGTGTCAGGGTTTGTGCTGGGGCTGGTGTTTCAGGGTTTAGGGCAGTACAGTGGTGTTAAGGCAGTGTATGGGGTCGTGCTGGGACTGGTGTTTCAGGGTTTATTGCAGTGTCGTGGTGTTTGGGCAGTGTAGGGGGGTCTTGCTGGGGGTGGTGTTTCAGGGTTCAGGGCAGTGCAGTGGTGTTCGGGCAGTGTAGGGGTCTTGCTGGGGCTGGTGTTTCAGGGTTTAGGGCAGTGCAGTGCTCTTCAGGCAGTGTAGGGGGTCGTGCTGGGGCTTATGTTTCAGGATTTAGGGCAGTGCAGTGCTGTTCGGGCAGTGTAGTGGTTCGTGCTGGGGCTGGTGTTTCAGGGTTTAGGGCAGTGCAGTGGTGTTTGGGCAGTGTATGGGGTCGTGCTGGGGCTGGTGTTACAGGGTTTATTGCAGTGCAGTGGTGTTCGGGCAGTGTAGGGGGTCTTGCTGGGGGTGGTGTTTCAGGGTTTAGGGCAGTGCAGTGGTGTTCGAGGAGTGTAGGGGGTCTTGCTGGAGCTGGTGTGTCAGGGTTAAGGGCAGTGCAGTGGTGTTCGGGCAGTGTAGTGGGTATTGCTGGGGCTGGTGTTTCAGGGTTTAGGGCAGAGCTGCGGTGTTCGTGCAGAGTAAGGGGTCGTGCTGGGGAAGGTTTTTCAGGGTTTACGGCAGTGCAGTGGTGTTCTGGCAGTGTAGGGTTTTGTGCTGGGGCTGTTGTGTCAGGGTTTAGGGCAGTGCAGTGGTGTTCAGGCAGAGTAGGGGTTCATGCTGGGGCTGGTGTTTCAGGGATTAGGGCAGTGCAGTGGGGATCGGGCAGTGTATGGGGTCGTGCTGGGGCTTATGTTTCAGGATTTAGGGCAGTGCAGTGCTGTTCGGGCAGTGTAGGGGTTCGTGCTGGGGCTGGTGTTTCAGGGTTTAGGGCAGTGCAGTGGTGTTTGGGCAGTGTATGGGGTCGTGCTGGGGCTGGTGTTACAGGGTTTATTGCAGTGCAGTGGTGTTCGGGCAGTGTAGGGGGGTCTTGCTGGGGGTGGTGTTTCAGGGTTTAGGGCAGTGCAGCGGTGTTCGAGCAGTGTAGGGGGTCTTGTTGGGGGTAGTGTTTCATAGTTTAGGGCAGTGCAGTGGTGTTCGGGCAGTGTAGGGGGTCGTACTGGGGTTGGTGTTTCAGGGTTTAGGGCAGGGCATTGTTTGGGAAGTGTAGGAGGTCTTGCTGGTGGTGGTGTTTCAGGGTTTTGGGCAGTGCAGTGGTGTTCGGGGAGTGTAGGGGGTCTTGCTGGGGCTGGTGTTTTAGGGTTTAGGGCAGTGCAGTGGTGTTCGAGCAGTGTAGGGGGTCTTGCTGGGGCTGGTGTTTCAGGGTTTAGGGCAGTGCAGTGCTCTTCAGGCAGTGTAGGGGGTCGTGCTGGGGCTTATGTTTCAGGATTTAGGGCAGTGCAGTGCTGTTCGGGCAGTGTAGGGGTTCGTGCTGGGGCTGGTGTTTCAGGGTTTAGGGCAGTGCAGTGGTGTTTGGGCAGTGTATGGGGTCGTGCTGGGGCTGGTGTTACAGGGTTTATTGCAGTGCAGTGGTGTTCGGGCAGTGTAGGGGGTCTTGCTGGGGGTGGTGTTTCAGGGTTTAGGGCAGTGCAGTGGTGTTCGAGCAGTGTAGGGGGTCTTGTTGGGGGTAGTGTTTCATAGTTTAGGGCAGTGCAGTGGTGTTCGGGCAGTGTAGGGGTTCGTACTGGGGTTGGTGTTTCAGGGTTTAGGGCAGGGCATTGTTTGGGAAGTGTAGGAGGTCTTGCTGGTGGTGGTGTTTCAGGGTTTTGGGCAGTGCAGTGGTGTTCGGGGAGTGTAGGGGGTCTTACTGGTGCTGGTGTTTTAGGGTTTAGGGCAGTGCAGTGGTGTTCGGGCAGTGTAGGGGGTCGTGCTGGGGCTGGTGTATCAGGGTTTAGGGCAGAGCAGTGGTGTTCGGGGGGTGTAGGGGGTCGTGCGGGGGTGGTGTTCCATGGTTTAGGGCAGTGCACTGGTGTTCGGGCAGTGTAGGGGGTCATGCAGGGGAGTAGTGGTTTAGGGTTTAGGGCAGTGCTGTGGTGTTCTGGCAGTGTAGGGGGACGTGCAGGGGGTGATGTTTCAGGGTTTAGGGCAGTGCAGTGGTGTTTGTGTAGTGTAGGGGGTCGTGCAGGGGGTGGTGTTTCAGGCTTTAGGCGAGTGCAGTGGTGTTTGGGCAGTGTAGGGGGTTGAGCAGGGGGGTGGTGTTTCAGGGTTTAGGGCAGAGCAATTGTGTTCTGGCAGTTTAGGGGGTCGTGCAAGGGGTGGTGTTTGAGTGTTTAGGGAAGTGCAGTGGTGTTCGGGCAGTGTTGGTGTTCATGCAGGGTTGGTGTTTGAGGGTTTAGGGTAGTGCAGTTGTGTTTGGGCAGTGTAGGGGTTGTGCTGGGTCTGGTGTTTCAGGGTTTAGGGCAGTGCAGTGGTGATTGGGCAGTGTAGGTGTTGTGCTGGGGCTGGTGTTTCAGGGTTTAGAGCAGTGCAGTGGTGTTTGGCACTGTAGGGGGTCGTGCCGGGGCTTGTTTTTCAGGGTTTAGGGTAGTGCAGTGGTGTTCGGGCAGTGTAGGGGGTTGTGCTGGGGCTGGTGTTTCAGGGTGTAGGTCAGAGCAGTGCAGTGGTGTTCGTGCAGTGTAGGGGGTCGTACTGGGTGGTGTTTCAGGGATTAGTGCAGTGCTGTGGTGTTCGAGCAGTGTATGGGGTCTTGCAAGAGCTGGTGTGTCAGGGTTAGGGGCAGTGCAATGGTGTTCGGGCAGTGTAGTGGGTCGTGCTGGGGCTGGTGTTACAGTGTTTATTGCAGTGCAGTGGTGTTCGGGCAGTGTAGGGGGGTCTTGCTGGGGGTGGTGTTTCAGGGTTTAGGGCAGTGCAGTGGTGTTCGGGCAGTGTAGGGGGTCTTGTTGGGGGTAGTGTTTCAGGGTTTAGGGCAGTGCAGTGGTGTTCGGGCAGTGTAGGGGGTCGTACTGGGGTTGGTGTTTCAGGGTTTAGGGCAGGGCATGGTTGTTTGGGAAGTGTAGGAGGTCTTGCTGGTGGTGGTGTTTCAGGGTTTTGGGCAGTGCAGTGGTGTTCGGGGAGTGTAGTGGGTATTGCTGGGGCTGGTGTTTCAGGGTTTAGGGCAGAGCTATGGTGTTCGTGCAGAGTAAGGGGTCATGCTGGGGAAGGATTTTCAGGGTTTAGGGCAGTGCAGTGGTGTTCTTGCAGTGTAGGGTGTTGTGCTGGGGCTGTTGTTTCAGGGTTTAGGGCAGTGCAGTGGTGTTCGGGCAGTGAAGGGGTTCATGCTGGGGCTGGTGTTTCAGGGATTAGGGCAGTGCAGTGGGGTTCGGGCAGTGTATGGGGTCGTGCTGGGGCTTATGTTTCAGGATTTAGGGCAGTGCAGTGGTGTTCGGGCAGTGTAAGGGTTCGTGCTGGAGCTGGTGTTTCAGGCTTTAGGGCAGTGCAGTGGTGTTCGGGCAGTGTATGGGGTCGTGCTGGGGCTGGTGTTACAGGGTTTATTGCAGTGCAGTGGTGTTCGGGCAGTGTAGGGGGGTCTTGCTGGGGGTGGTGTTTCAGGGTTTAGGGCAGTGCAGTGGTGTTCAGGCAGTGTAGGGGGTCTTGTTGGGGGTAGAGTTTCAGGGTTTAGGGCAGTGCAGTGGTGTTCGGGCAGTGTAGGGGGTCGTACTGGGGTTGGTGTTTCAGGGTTTAGGGCAGGGCATTGTTGTTTGGGAAGTGTAGGAGGTCTTGCTGGTGGTGGTGTTTCAGGGTTTTGGGCAGTGCAGTGGTGTTCGGGGAGTGTAGGTGGTCTTGCTGGGGCTGGTGTTTCAGGGTTTAGGGTAGAGCAGTGGTGTTCGGGCAGTGTAAGGGGTCATGCAGGGGCTGGTGTTTCAGGGTTTAGGGTAGAGCAGTGGTGTTCGGGCAGTGTAGGGGGTCATGCTGGGGGTGGTGTTTCAGGGTTTAGGGCAGAGCAGTGGTGTTCGGGCAGTGTAGGGGGTCATGCGGGGTGGTGTTTAGGGTTTAGGGCAGTGCAGTGGTGTTCGGGCAGTGTAGGGATTCATGCTGGGGCTATTGATTCAGTGTTTAGGGCAGTGCAGTGGTGTTCGGGCAGTGTATGGGGTCATGCTGGGGCTGGTGTTACAGGGTTTATTGCAGTGCGGTGGTGTTCGGGCAGTGTAGGGGGGTATTGCTGGGAGTGGTGTTTCAGAGTTTAGGGCAGTGCAGTCGTGTTCGGGCAGTGTAGGGGGTCTTGTTGGGGGTAGTGTTTCAGGGTTTAGGGCAGTGCAGTGGTGTTCGGGCAGTGTAGGGGGTCGTACAGGGGTTGGTGTTTCAGGGTTTAGGGCAGGGCATTGTTGTTCGGGGAGTGCAGGGGGTCTTGCTGGGGCTGGTGTTTCAGAGTTTAGGGCATAGCAGTGGTGTTTGGACAGAGTAGGGGGTCGTTCTGGGGCTGGTGTTTAGGGTTTAGGGCAGTGCAGTGGTGTTAGGGCAGTGTAGGGGGTTATGCTGGGGCTGTTTTTTCAGGGTTTAGGGCAGTGCAGTGTTGTTTGTGCAGTGTAATGGGTCTTACAGGAGCTGGTGTTTCAGGGTTAAGGGCAGTGCAGTTGTGTTCGGGCAGTGTAGTGGGTCTTGCTGGGGCTGGTGTTTCAGGGTATAGGGCAGTGCAGTGGTGTTCGGGCAGTGTAGGGGGTCCTGCAGGGGGTGGTGTTTCAGGGTTTAAGGCAGTGCAGTGGTGTTCAGGCAGTGTAGGGGGCCGTGCTGGGGCTGGTGTTTCAGGGTTTAGGGCAGTGCAGTGGTGTTCGGGCTGTGTAGGGGGTTTTGTTGGGGTTGGTGTTTCAGGGATTAGGGCAGTGGTGTTCGGGCACTGTAGGGGTTCATGCTGGGGCTGGTGTTTCAGGGATTAGGGCAGTGCAGTGGGGTCCGGGCAGTGTATGGGGTCGTGCTGGGGCTGGTGTTTCAGGATTTAGGGCAGTGCAGTGGTGTTCGGGTGTGTCAGGGTTCGTGCTGGGGCTGGTGTTTTAGGGTTTAGGGCAGTACAGTGGTGTTAAGGCAGTGTATGGGGTCGTGCTGGGACTGGTGTTTCAGGGTTTATTGCAGTGTCGTGGTGTTTGGGCAGTGTAGGGGGGTCTTGCTGGGGGTGGTGTTTCAGGGTTCAGGGCAGTGCAGTGGTGTTCGGGCAGTGTAGGGGTCTTGCTGGGGCTGGTGTTTCAGGGTTTAGGGCAGTGCAGTGGTGTTTGGGCAGAGTAGGGGGTCGTTCTGGGGCTGGTGTTTAGGGTTTAGGTCAGAGCAATGGCGTTCGGGCAGTTTATGGGGTCATGCAAGGGGTGGTGTTTGAGGGTTTAGGGAAGTGCAGTAGTGTTCGGGCAGTGTAGGTGTTCATGCAGGGGTGGTGTTTGAGGGTTTAGGGTAGTGCAGTTGTGTTTGGGCAGTGTAGGGGTTGTGCTGGGCCTGGTGTTTCAGGGTTTAGGGCAGTGCAGTGGGGATTGGGCAGTGTAGGTGGTGTGCTGGGGCTGGTGTTTCAAGGTTTAGAGCAGTGCAGTGGTGTTTGGCACTGTAGGGGGTTGTGCCGGGGCTTGTTTTTCAGTGTTTAGGGTAGTGCAGTGGTGTTCGGGCAGTGTAAGGGGTCGTGCTGGGGCTGGTGTTTCAGGGTGTAGGTCAGAGCAGTGCAGTGGTGTTCGTGCAGTGTAGGGGGTCGTGCTGGGTGGTGTTTCAGGGTTAAGGGCAGTGCAGTGGTGTTCGGGCATGTAGTGGGTATTGCTGGGGCTGGTGTTTCAGGGTTTAGGGCAGAGCTGCGGTGTTCGTGCAGAGTAAGGGGTCGTGCTGGGGAAGGTTTTTCAGGGTTTACGGCAGTGCAGTGGTGTTCTGGCAGTGTAGGGTGTTGTGCTGGGGCTGTTGTGTCAGGGTTTAGGGCAGTGCAGTGGTGTTCGGGCAGAGTAGGGGTTCATGCTGGGGCTGGTGTTTCAGGGATTAGGGCAGTGCAGTGGGGATCGGGCAGTGTATGGGGTCGTGCTGGGGCTTATGTTTCAGGATTTAGGGCAGTGCAGTGCTGTTCGGGCAGTGTAGGGGTTCGTGCTGGGGATGGTGTTTCAGGGTTTAGGGCAGTGCAGTGGTGTTTGGGCAGTGTATGGGGTCGTGCTGGGGCTGGTATTACAGGGATTATTGCAGTGCAGTGGTGTTCGGGCAGTGTAGGGGGGTCTTGCTGGGGGTGGTGTTTCAGGGTTTAGGGCAGTGCAGTGGTGTTCGGGCAGTGTATGGGGTCTTGTTGGGGGTAGTGTTTCATAGTTTAGGGCAGTGCAGTGGTGTTCGGGCAGTGTAGGGGGTCGTACTGGGGTTGGTGTTTCAGGGTTTAGGGCAGGGCATTGTTTGGGAAGTGTAGGAGGTCTTGCTGGCGGTGGTGTTTCAGGGTTTTGGGCAGTGCAGTGGTGTTCGGGGAGTGTAGGGGGTCTTGCTGGGGCTGGTGTTTTAGGGTTTAGGGCAGTGCAGTGGTGTTCGAGCAGTGTAGGGGGTCTTGCTGGGGCTGGTGTTTCAGGGTTTAGGGCAGTGCAGTGCTCTTCAGGCAGTGTAGGGGTCGTGCTGGGGCTTATGTTTCAGGATTTAGGGCAGTGCAGTGCTGTTCGGGCAGTGTAGGGGTTCATGCTGGGGCTGGTGTTTCAGGGTTTAGGGCAGTGCAGTGGTGTTTGGGCAGTGTATGGGGTTGTGCTGGGGCTGGTGTTACAGGGTTTATTGCAGTGCAGTGGTGTTCGGGCAGTGTAGGGGGTCTTGCTGGGGGTGGTGTTTCAGGGTTTAGGGCAGTGCAGTGGTGTTCGAGCAGTGTAGGGGGTCTTGTTGGGGGTAGTGTTTCATAGTTTAGGGCAGTGCAGTGGTGTTCGGGCAGTGTAGGGGGTCGTACTGGGGTTGGTGTTTCAGGGTTTAGGGCAGGGCATTGTTTGGGAAGTGTAGGAGGTCTTGCTGGTGGTGGTGTGTCAGGGTTTTGGGCAGTGCAGTGGTGTTCGGGGAGTGTAGGGGGTCTTGCTGTTGCTGGTGTTTTAGGGTTTAGGGCAGTGCAGTGGTGTTCGGGCAGTGTAGGGGGTCTTGCTGGGGCTGCTTTTTCAGGGTTTAAGGCAGTGCAGTGCTCTTCAGGCAGTGTAGGGGGTCGTGCTGGGGCTGGTGTGTCAGGGTTTAGGGCAGAGCAGTCGTGTTCGGGGGGTGTAGGGGGTCGTGCGGGGGTGGTGTTCCATGGTTTAGGGCAGTGCACTGGTGTTCGGGCAGTGTAGGAGGTCATGCAGGGGAGTAGTGGTTTAGGGTTTAGGGCAGTGCTGTGGTGTTCGGGCAGTGTAGGGGGTCGTGCTGGGGCTTATGTTTCAGGATTTAGGGCAGTGCAGTGGTGTTCGGGCAGTGTAGGGATTCATGCTGGGGCTATTGATTCAGTGTTTAGGGCAGTGCAGTGGTGTTCGGGCAGTGTATGGGGTCGTGCTGGGGCTGGTGTTACAGGGTTTATTGCAGTGCAGTGGTGTTCGGGCAGTGTAGGGGGGTATTGCTGGGGGTGGTGTTTCAGAGTTTAGGGCATAGCAGTGGTGTTTGGGCAGAGTAGGGGGTCGTTCTGGGGCTGGTGTTTAGGGTTTAGGGCAGTGCAGTGGTGTTAGGGCAGTGTAGGGGGTTGTGCTGGGGCTGTTTTTTTAGGGTTTAGGGCAGTGCAGTGTTGTGTGTGCAGTGTAATGGGTCTTACAGGAGCTGGTGTTTCAGTGTTAAGGGCAGTGCAGTTGCGTTCGGGCAGTGTAGTGGGTCTTGCTGGGGCTGGTGTATCAGGGTTTAGGGCAGAGCAGTGGTGTTCGGGGGGTGTAGGGGGTCGTGCGGGGGTGGTGTTCCATGGTTTAGGGCAGTGCACTGGTGTTCGGGCAGTGTAGGGGGTCATGCAGGGGAGTAGTGGTTTAGGGTTTAGGGCAGTGCTGTGGTGTTCTGGCAGTGTAGGGGGACGTGCAGGGGGTGATGTTTCAGGGTTTAGGGCAGTGCAGTGGTGTTTGTGTAGTGTAGGGGGTCGTGCAGGGGGTGGTGTTTCAGGCTTTAGGCGAGTGCAGTGGTGTTTGGGCAGTGTAGGGGGTTGAGCAGGGGGGTGGTGTTTCAGGGTTTAGGGCAGAGCAATTGTGTTCTGGCAGTTTAGGGGGTCGTGCAAGGGGTGGTGTTTGAGTGTTTAGGGAAGTGCAGTGGTGTTCGGGCAGTGTTGGTGTTCATGCAGGGTTGGTGTTTGAGGGTTTAGGGTAGTGCAGTTGTGTTTGGGCAGTGTAGGGGTTGTGCTGGGTCTGGTGTTTCAGGGTTTAGGGCAGTGCAGTGGTGATTGGGCAGTGTAGGTGTTGTGCTGGGTCTGGTGTTTCAGGGTTTAGAGCAGTGCAGTGGTATTTGGCACTGTAGGGGGTCGTGCCGGGGCTTGTTTTTCAGGGTTTAGGGTAGTGCAGTGGTGTTCGGGCAGTGTAGGGGGTTGTGCTGGGGCTGGTGTTTCAGGGTGTAGGTCAGAGCAGTGCAGTGGTGTTCGTGCAGTGTAGGGGGTCGTACTGGGTGGTGTTTCAGGGATTAGTGCAGTGCTGTGGTGTTCGAGCAGTGTATGGGGTCTTGCAAGAGCTGGTGTGTCAGGGTTAGGGGCAGTGCAATGGTGTTCGGGCAGTGTAGTGGGTCGTGCTGGGGCTGGTGTTACAGTGTTTATTGCAGTGCAGTGGTGTTCGGGCAGTGTAGGGGGGTCTTGCTGGGGGTGGTGTTTCAGGGTTTAGGGCAGTGCAGTGGTGTTCGGGCAGTGTAGGGGGTCTTGTTGGGGGTAGTGTTTCAGGGTTTAGGGCAGTGCAGTGGTGTTCGGGCAGTGTAGGGGGTCGTACTGGGGTTGGTGTTTCAGGGTTTAGGGCAGGGCATGGTTGTTTGGGAAGTGTAGGAGGTCTTGCTGGTGGTGGTGTTTCAGGGTTTTGGGCAGTGCAGTGGTGTTCGGGGAGTGTAGTGGGTATTGCTGGGGCTGGTGTTTCAGGGTTTAGGGCAGAGCTATGGTGTTCGTGCAGAGTAAGGGGTCATGCTGGGGAAGGATTTTCAGGGTTTAGGGCAGTGCAGTGGTGTTCTTGCAGTGTAGGGTGTTGTGCTGGGGCTGTTGTTTCAGGGTTTAGGGCAGTGCAGTGGTGTTCGGGCAGTGAAGGGGTTCATGCTGGGGCTGGTGTTTCAGGGATTAGGGCAGTGCAGTGGGGTTCGGGCAGTGTATGGGGTCGTGCTGGGGCTTATGTTTCAGGATTTAGGGCAGTGCAGTGGTGTTCGGGCAGTGTAAGGGTTCGTGCTGGGGCTGGTGTTTCAGGCTTTAGGGCAGTGCAGTGGTGTTCGGGCAGTGTATGGGGTCGTGCTGGGGCTGGTGTTACAGGGTTTATTGCAGTGCAGTGGTGTTCGGGCAGTGTAGGGGGGTCTTGCTGGGGGTGGTGTTTCAGGGTTTAGGGCAGTGCAGTGGTGTTCAGGCAGTGTAGGGGGTCTTGTTGGGGGTAGAGTTTCAGGGTTTAGGGCAGTGCAGTGGTGTTCAGGCAGTGTAGGGGGTCGTACTGGGGTTGGTGTTTCAGGGTTTAGGGCAGGGCATTGTTGTTTGGGAAGTGTAGGAGGTCTTGCTGGTGGTGGTGTTTCAGGGTTTTGGGCAGTGCAGTGGTGTTCGGGGAGTGTAGGTGGTCTTGCTGGGGCTGGTGTTTCAGGGTTTAGGGTAGAGCAGTGGTGTTCGGGCAGTGTAAGGGGTCATGCAGGGGCTGGTGTTTCAGGGTTTAGGGTAGAGCAGTGGTGTTCGGGCAGTGTAGGGGGTCATGCTGGGGGTGGTGTTTCAGAGTTTAGG
The DNA here is from genome assembly GCF_964204655.1 of Triturus cristatus. Classification (NCBI taxonomy): domain Eukaryota; kingdom Metazoa; phylum Chordata; class Amphibia; order Caudata; family Salamandridae; genus Triturus; species Triturus cristatus. Next base: position 283,967,313 of record NC_140579.1, read on the forward strand.
GCAGAGCAGTGGTGTTCGGGCAGTGTAGGGGGTCATGCGGGGTGGTGTTTAGGGTTTAGGGCAGTGCAGTTGTGTTTGGGCAGTGTAGCGGGTCGTGCGGGGGTGTTGTTCCAGGGTTTAGGGCAGTGCACTGGTGTTCGGGCAGTGTATGGGGTCGTGCTGGGGCTGGTGTTACAGGGGTTATTGCAGTGCAGTGGTGTTCGGGCAGTGTAGGGGGGTCGTGCTGGGGCTTATGTTTCAGGATTTAGGGCAGTGCAGTGGTGTTCGGGCAGTGTAGGGATTCATGCTGGGGCTATTGATTCAGTGTTTAGGGCAGTGCAGTGGTGTTCGGGCAGTGTATGGGGTCATGCTGGGGCTGGTGTTACAGGGTTTATTGCAGTGCGGTGGTGTTCGGGCAGTGTAGGGGGGTATTGCTGGGAGTGGTGTTTCAGAGTTTAGGGCAGCGCAGTGGTGTTCGGGCAGTGTAGGGGGTCTTGTTGGGGGTAGTGTTTCAGGGTTTAGGGCAGTGCAGTGGTGTTCGGGCAGTGTAGGGGGTCGTACAGGGGTTGGTGTTTCAGGGTTTAGGGCAGGGCATTGTTGTTCGGGGAGTGCAGGGGGTCTTGCTGGGGCTGGTGTTTCAGAGTTTAGGGCATAGCAGTGGTGTTTGGGCAGAGTAGGGGGTCGTTCTGGGGCTGGTGTTTAGGGTTTAGGGCAGTGCAGTGGTGTTAGGGCAGTGTAGGGGGTTATGCTGGGGCTGTTTTTTCAGGGTTTAGGGCAGTGCAGTGTTGTTTGTGCAGTGTAATGGGTCTTACAGGAGCTGGTGTTTCAGGGTTAAGGGCAGTGCAGTTGTGTTCGGGCAGTGTAGTGGGTCTTGCTGGGGCTGGTGTTTCAGGGTATAGGGCAGTGCAGTGGTGTTCGGGCAGTGTAGGGGGTCCTGCAGGGGGTGGTGTTTCAGGGTTTAAGGCAGTGCAGTGGTGTTCAGGCAGTGTAGGGGGCCGTGCTGGGGCTGGTGTTTCAGGGTTTAGGGCAGTGCAGTGGTGTTCGGGCTGTGTAGGGGGTTTTGTTGGGGTTGGTGTTTCAGGGATTAGGGCAGTGGTGTTCGGGCACTGTAGGGGTTCATGCTGGGGCTGGTGTTTCAGGGATTAGGGCAGTGCAGTGGGGTCCGGGCAGTGTATGGGGTCGTGCTGGGGCTGGTGTTTCAGGATTTAGGGCAGTGCAGTGGTGTTCGGGTGTGTCGGGGTTCGTGCTGGGGCTGGTGTTTTAGGGTTTAGGGCAGTACAGTGGTGTTAAGGCAGTGTATGGGGTCGTGCTGGGACTGGTGTTTCAGGGTTTATTGCAGTGTCGTGGTGTTTGGGCAGTGTAGGGGGGTCTTGCTGGGGGTGGTGTTTCAGGGTTCAGGGCAGTGCAGTGGTGTTCGGGCAGTGTAGGGGTCTTGCTGGGGCTGGTGTTTCAGGGTTTAGGGCAGAGCAGTGGTGTTTGGGCAGAGTAGGGGGTCGATCTGGGGCTGGTGTTTAGGGTTTAGGTCAGAGCAATGGCGTTCGGGCAGTTTATGGGGTCATGCAAGGGGTGGTGTTTGAGGGTTTAGGGAAGTGCAGTAGTGTTCGGGCAGTGTAGGTGTTCATGCAGGGGTGGTGTTTGAGGGTTTAGGGTAGTGCAGTTGTGTTTGGGCAGTGTAGGGGTTGTGCTGGGCCTGGTGTTTCAGGGTTTAGGGCAGTGCAGTGGGGATTGGGCAGTGTAGGTGGTGTGCTGGGGCTGGTGTTTCAAGGTTTAGAGCAGTGCAGTGGTGTTTGGCACTGTAGGGGGTTGTGCCGGGGCTTGTTTTTCAGTGTTTAGGGTAGTGCAGTGGTGTTCGGGCAGTGTAAGGGGTCGTGCTGGGGCTGGTGTTTCAGGGTGTAGGTCAGAGCAGTGCAGTGGTGTTCGTGCAGTGTAGGGGGTCGTGCTGGGTGGTGTTTCAGGGTTAAGCGCAGTGCAGTGGTGTTCGGGCATGTAGTGGGTATTGCTGGGGCTGGTGTTTCAGGGTTTATGGCAGAGCTGCGGTGTTCGTGCAGAGTAAGGGGTCGTGCTGGGGAAGGTTTTTCAGGGTTTACGGCAGTGCAGTGGTGTTCTGGCAGTGTAGGGTGTTGTGCTGGGGCTGTTGTGTCAGGGTTTAGGGCAGTGCAGTGGTGTTCGGGCAGAGTAGGGGTTCATGCTGGGGCTGGTGTTTCAGGGATTAGGGCAGTGCAGTGGGGATCGGGCAGTGTATGGGGTCGTGCTGGGGCTTATGTTTCAGGATTTAGGGCAGTGCAGTGCTGTTCGGGCAGTGTAGGGGTTCGTGCTGGGGATGGTGTTTCAGGGTTTAGGGCAGTGCAGTGGTGTTTGGGCAGTGTATGGGGTCGTGCTGGGGCTGGTATTACAGGGATTATTGCAGTGCAGTGGTGTTCGGGCATTGTAGGGGGGTCTTGCTGGGGGTGGTGTTTCAGGGTTTAGGGCAGTGCAGTGGTGTTCGGGCAGTGTATGGGGTCTTGTTGGGGGTAGTGTTTCATAGTTTAGGGCAGTGCAGTGGTGTTCGGGCAGTGTAGGGGGTCGTACTGGGGTTGGTGTTTCAGGGTTTAGGGCAGGGCATTGTTTGGGAAGTGTAGGAGGTCTTGCTGGCGGTGGTGTTTCAGGGTTTTGGGCAGTGCAGTGGTGTTCGGGGAGTGTAGGGGGTCTTGCTGGGGCTGGTGTTTTAGGGTTTAGGGCAGTGCAGTGGTGTTCGAGCAGTGTAGGGGGTCTTGCTGGGGCTGGTGTTTCAGGGTTTAGGGCAGTGCAGTGCTCTTCAGGCAGTGTAGGGGTCGTGCTGGGGCTTATGTTTCAGGATTTAGGGCAGTGCAGTGCTGATCGGGCAGTGTAGGGGTTCATGCTGGGGCTGGTGTTTCAGGGTTTAGGGCAGTGCAGTGGTGTTTGGGCAGTGTATGGGGTCGTGCTGGGGCTGGTGTTACAGGGTTTATTGCAGTGCAGTGGTGTTCGGGCAGTGTAGGGGGTCTTGCTGGGGGTGGTGTTTCAGGGTTTAGGGCAGTGCAGTGGTGTTCGAGCAGTGTAGGGGGTCTTGTTGGGGGTAGTGTTTCATAGTTTAGGGCAGTGCAGTGGTGTTCGGGCAGTGTAGGGGGTCGTACTGGGGTTGGTGTTTCAGGGTTTAGGGCAGGGCATTGTTTGGGAAGTGTAGGAGGTCTTGCTGGTGGTGGTGTGTCAGGGTTTTGGGCAGTGCAGTGGTGTTCGGGGAGTGTAGGGGGTCTTGCTGTTGCTGGTGTTTTAGGGTTTAGGGCAGTGCAGTGGTGTTCGGGCAGTGTAGGGGGTCTTGCTGGGGCTGCTTTTTCAGGGTTTAAGGCAGTGCAGTGCTCTTCAGGCAGTGTAGGGGGTCGTGCTGGGGCTGGTGTGTCAGGGTTTAGGGCAGAGCAGTCGTGTTCGGGGGGTGTAGGGGGTCGTGCGGGGGTGGTGTTCCATGGTTTAGGGCAGTGCACTGGTGTTCGGGCAGTGTAGGAGGTCATGCAGGGGAGTAGTGGTTTAGGGTTTAGGGCAGTGCTGTGGTGTTCGGGCAGTGTAGGGGGTCGTGCTGGGGCTTATGTTTCAGGATTTAGGGCAGTGCAGTGGTGTTCGGGCAGTGTAGGGATTCATGCTGGGGCTATTGATTCAGTGTTTAGGGCAGTGCAGTGGTGTTCGGGCAGTGTATGGGGTCGTGCTGGGGCTGGTGTTACAGGGTTTATTGCAGTGCAGTGGTGTTCGGGCAGTGTAGGGGGGTATTGCTGGGGGTGGTGTTTCAGAGTTTAGGGCATAGCAGTGGTGTTTGGGCAGAGTAGGGGGTCGTTCTGGGGCTGGTGTTTAGGGTTTAGGGCAGTGCAGTGGTGTTAGGGCAGTGTAGGGGGTTGTGCTGGGGCTGTTTTTTTAGGGTTTAGGGCAGTGCAGTGTTGTGTGTGCAGTGTAATGGGTCTTACAGGAGCTGGTGTTTCAGTGTTAAGGGCAGTGCAGTTGCGTTCGGGCAGTGTAGTGGGTCTTGCTGGGGCTGGTGTTTCAGGGTATAGGGCAGTGCAGTGGTGTTCAGGCAGTACAGGGGGTCCTGCAGGGGGTAGTGTTTCAGGGTTTAAGGCAGTGCAGTGGTGTTCAGGTAGTGTAGAGGGCCGTGCTGGGGCTGGTGTTTCAGGGTTTAGGGCAGTGCAGTGGTGTTCGGGCTGTGTGTATGGGGTTTTGTTGGGGTTGGTGTTTCAGGGATTAGGGCAGTGGTGTTCGGGCACTGTAGGGGTTCATGCTGGGGCTGGTGTTTCAGGGATTAGGGCAGTGCAGTGGGGTCCGGGCAGTGTATGGGGTCGTGCTGGGGCTGGTGTTTCAGGATTTAGGGCACTGCAGTGGTGTTCGGGTGTGTCGGGGTTCGTGCTGGGGCTGGTGTTTCAGGGTTTAGGGCAGTACAGTGGTGTTAAGGCAGTGTATGGGGTCGTGCTGGGACTGGTGTTTCAGGGTTTAGTGCAGTGTCGTGGTGTTTGGGCAGTGTAGGGGGGTCTTGCTGGGGGTGGTGTTTCAGGGTTCAGGGCAGTGCAGTGGTGTTCGGGCAGTGTAGGGGTCTTGCTGGGGCTGGTGTTTCAGGGTTTAGGGCTGTGCAGTGCTCTTCAGGCAGTGTAGGGGGTCGTGCTGGGGCTGGTGTTTCAGGGTTTAGGGCAGAGCAGTGGTGTTTGGGCAAAGTAGGGGGTCGTTCTGGGGCTAGTGTTTAGGGTTTAGCTCAGAGCAATGGTGTTCGGGCAGTTTATGGGGTCGTGAAAGGGGTGGTGTTTGAGGGTTTAGGGAAGTGCAGTGGTTTTCGGGCAGTGTAGGTGTTCATGCAGGGGTGGTGTTTGAGGGTTTAGGGTAGTGCAGTTGTGTTTGGGCAGTGTAGGGGTTGTGCTGGGGCTGGTGTTTCAGGGTTTAGAGCAGTGCAGTGGTGTTTGGCACTGTAGGGGGTCGTGCCGGGGCTTGTTTTTCAGTGTTTAGGGTAGTGCAGTGGTGTTCGGGCAGTGTAGGGGGTCGTGCTGGGGCTGGTGTTTCAGGGTGTAGGTCAGAGCAGTGCAGTGGTGTTCGTGCAGTGTAGGGGGTCGTGCTGGGTGGTGTTTCAGGGATTAGTGCAGTGCAGTGGTGTTCGAGGAGTGTAGGGGGTCTTGCTGGAGCTGGTGTGTCAGGGTTAAGGGCAGTGCAGTGGTGTTCGGGCAGTGTAGTGGGTATTGCTGGGGCTGGTGTTTCAGGGTTTAGGGCAGAGCTGCGGTGTTCGTGCAGAGTAAGGGGTCGTGCTGGGGAATGTCTTTCAGGGTTTACGGCAGTGCAGTGGTGTTCTGGCAGTGTAGGGTGTTGTGCTGGGGCTGTTGTGTCAGGGTTTAGGGCAGTGCAGTGGTGTTCGGGCAGAGTAGGGGTTCATGCTGGGGCTGGTGTTTCAGGGATTAGGGCAGTGCAGTGGGGATCGGGCAGTGTATGGGGTCATGCTGGGGCTTATGTTTCAGGATTTAGGGCAGTGCAGTGCTGTTCGGGCAGTGTAGGGATTCGTGCTGGGGCTGGTGTTTCAGGGTTTAGGGCAGTGCAGTGGTGTTTGGGCAGTGTATGGGGTCGTGCTGGGACTGGTGTTAGAGGGTTTATTGCAGTGCAGTGGTGTTCGGGCAGTGTAGGGGGGTCTTGCTGGGGGTGGTGTTTCAGTGTTTAGGGTAGTGCAGTGGTGTTCGGGCAGTGTAGGGGGTCGTGCTGGGGCTGGTGTTTCAGGGTGTAGGTCAGAGCAGTGCAGTGGTGTTCGTGCAGTGTAGGGGGTCGTGCTGGGTGGTGTTTCAGGGATTAGTGCAGTGCAGTGGTGTTCGAGGAGTGTAGGGGGTCTTGCTGGAGCTGGTTTATCAGGGTTAAGGGCAGTGCAGTGGTGTTTGGGCAGTGTATGGGGTCGTGCTGGGGCTGGTGTTACAGGGTTTATTGCAGTGCAGTGGTGTTCGGGCAGTGTAGGGGGGTCTTCCTGGGGGTGGTGTTTCAGGGTTTAGGGCAGTGCAGCGGTGTTCGAGCAGTGTAGGGGGTCTTGTTGGGGGTAGTGTTTCATAGTTTAGGGCAGTGCAGTGGTGTTCGGGCAGTGTAGGGGGTCGTACTGGGGTTGGTGTTTCAGGGTTTAGGACAGGGCATTGTTTGGGAAGTGTAGGAGGTCTTGCTGGTGGTGGTGTTTCAGGGTTTTGGGCAGTGCAGTGGTGTTCGGGGAGTGTAGGGGGTCTTGCTGGGGCTGGTGTTTTAGGGTTTAGGGCAGTGCAGTGGTGTTCGAGCAGTGTAGGGGGTTTTGCTGGGGCTGGTGTTTCAGGGTTTAGGGCAGTGCAGTGCTCTTCAGGCAGTGTAGGGGGTCGTGCTGGGGCTTATGTTTCAGGATTTAGGGCAGTGCAGTGCTGTTCGGGCAGTGTAGGGGTTCGTGCTGGGGCTGGTGTTTCAGGGTTTAGGGCAGTGCAGTGGTGTTTGGGCAGTGTATGGGGTCGTGCTGGGGCTGGTGTTACAGGGTTTATTGCAGTGCAGTGGTGTTCAGGCAGTGTAGGGGGTCTTGCTGGGGGTGGTGTTTCAGGGTTTAGGGCAGTGCAGTGGTGTTCGAGCCGTGTAGGGGGTCTTGTTGGGGGTAGTGTTTCATAGTTTAGGGCAGTGCAGTGGTGTTCGGGCAGTGTAGGGGGTCGTACTGGGGTTGGTGTTTCAGGGTTTAGGACAGGGCATTGTTTGGGAAGTGTAGGAGGTCTTGCTGGTGGTGGTGTTTCAGGGTTTTGGGCAGTGCAGTGGTGTTCGGGGAGTGTAGGGGGTCTTACTAGTGCTGGTGTTTTAGGGTTTAGGGCAGTGCAGTGGTGTTCGGGCAGTGTAGGGGGTCTTGCTGGGGCTGCTTTTTCAGGGTTTAGGGCAGTGCAGTGCTCTTCAGGCAGTGTAGGGGGTCGTGCTGGGGCTGGTGTATCAGGGTTTAGGGCAGAGCAGTGGTGTTCGGGGGGTGTAGGGGGTCGTGCGGGGGTGGTGTTCCATGGTTTAGGGCAGTGCACTGGTGTTCGGGCAGTGTAGGGGGTCATGCAGGGGAGTAGTGGTTTAGGGTTTAGGGCAGTGCTGTGGTGTTCTGGTAGTGTAGGGGGACGTGCAGGGGGTGATGTTTCAGGGTTTAGGGCAGTGCAGTGGTGTTCTGGTAGTGTAGGGGGACGTGCAGGGGGTGATGTTTCAGGGTTTAGGGCAGTGCAGTGGTGTTCGTGTAGTGTAGGGGGTCGTGCAGGGGATGGTGTTTCAGGCTTTAGGCGAGTGCAGTGGTGTTTGGGCAGTGTAGGGGGTTGAGCAGGGGCGTGGTGTTTCAGGGTTTAGGGCAGAGCAATTGTGTTCTGGCAGTTTAGGGGGTCGTGCAAGGGGTGGTGTTTGAGTGTTTAGGGAAGTGCAGTGGTGTTCGGGCAGTGTTGGTGTTCATGCAGGGTTGGTGTTTGAGGGTTTAGGGTAGTGCAGTTGTGTTTGGGCAGTGTAGGGGTTGTGCTGGGTCTGGTGTTTCAGGGTTTAGGGCAGTGCAGTGGTGATTGGGCAGTGTAGGTGTTGTGCTTGGGCTGGTGTTTCAGGGTTTAGAGCAGTGCAGTGGTGTTTGGCACTGTAGGGGGTCGTGCCGGGGCTTGTTTTTCAGGGTTTAGGGTAGTGCAGTGGTGTTCGGGCAGTGTAGGGGGTTGTGCTGGGGCTGGTGTTTCAGGGTGTAGGTCAGAGCAGTGCAGTGGTGTTCGTGCAGTGTAGGGGGTCGTACTGGGTGGTGTTTCAGGGATTAGTGCAGTGCTGTGGTGTTCGAGCAGTGTACGGGGTCTTGCTGGAGCTGGTGTGTCAGGGTTAAGGGCAGTGCAATGGTGTTCGGGCAGTGTAGTGGGTCGTGCTGGGGCTGGTGTTACAGTGTTTATTGCAGTGCAGTGGTGTTCGGGCAGTGTAGTGGGGTCTTGCTGGGGGTGGTGTTTCAGGGTTTAGGGCAGTGCAGTGGTGTTCGTGCAGAGTAAGGGGTCATGCTGGGGAAGGTTTTTCAGGGTTTAGGGCAGTGCAGTGGTGTTCTTGCAGTGTAGGGTGTTGTGCTGGGGCTGTTGTTTCAGGGTTTAGGGCAGTGCAGTGGTGTTCGGGCAGTAAAGGGGTTCATGCTGGGGCTGGTGTTTCAGGGATTAGGGCAGTGCAGTGGGGTTCGGGCAGTGTATGGGGTCGTGCTGGGGCTTATGTTTCAGGATTTAGGGCAGTGTAGTGGTGTTCGGGCAGTGTAAGGGTTCGTGCTGGGGCTGGTGTTTCAGGCTTTAGGGCAGTGCAGTGGTGTTCGGGCAGTGTATGGGGTCGTGCTGGGGCTGGTGTTACAGGGTTTATTGCAGTGCAGTGGTGTTCGGGCAGTGTAGGGGGGTCTTGCTGGGGGTGGTGTTTCAGGGTTTAGGGCAGTGCAGTGGTGTTCAGGCAGTGTAGGGGGTCTTGTTGGGGGTAGTGTTTCAGGGTTTAGGGCAGTGCAGTGGTGTTCGGGCAGTGTAGGGGGTCGTACTGGGGTTGGTGTTTCAGGGTTTAGGGCAGGGCATTGTTGTTTGGGAAGTGTAGGAGGTCTTGCTGGTGGTGGTGTTTCAGGGTTTTGGGCAGTGCAGTGGTGTTCGGGGAGTGTAGGGGGTCTTGCTGGGGCTGGTGTTTTAGGGTTTAGGGCAGAGCTGTGGTGTTAGGGCAGTGTAGGGGGTTGTGCTGGGGCTGTTTTTTCAGGGTTTAGGGCAGTGCAGTGTTGTCTGTGCAGTGTAATGGGTCTTACAGGAGCTGGTGTTTCAGGGTTAAGGGCAGTGCAGTTGTGTTCGGGCAGTGTAGTGGGTCTTGCTGGGGCTGGTGTTTCAGGGTATAGGGCAGTGCAGTGGTGTTCAGGCAGTACAGGGGGTCCTGCAGGGGGTAGTGTTTCAGGGTTTAAGGCAGTGCAGTGGTGTTCAGGCAGTGTAGAGGGCCGTGCTGGGGCTGGTGTTTCAGGGTTTAGGGCAGTGCAGTGGTGTTCGGGCTGTGTGTATGGGGTTTTGTTGGGGTTGGTGTTTCAGGGATTAGGGCAGTGGTGTTCGGGCACTGTAGGGGTTCATGCTGGGGCTGGTGTTTCAGGGATTAGGGCAGTGCAGTGGGGTCCGGGCAGTGTATGGGGTCATGCTGGGGCTGGTGTTTCAGGATTTAGGGCACTGCAGTGGTGTTCGGGTGTGTCGGGGTTCGTGCTGGGGCTGGTGTTTCAGGGTTTAGGGCAGTACAGTGGTGTTAAGGCAGTGTATGGGGTCGTGCTGGGACTGGTGTTTCAGGGTTTATTGCAGTGTCGTGGTGTTTGGGCAGTGTAGGGGGGTCTTGCTGGGGGTGGTGTTTCAGGGTTCAGGGCAGTGCAGTGGTGTTCGGGCAGTGTAGGGGTATTGCTGGGGCTGGTGTTTCAGGGTTTAGGGCAGTGCAGTGCTCTTCAGGCAGTGTAGGGGGTCGTGCTGGGGCTGGTGTTTCAGGGTTTAGGGCAGAGCAGTGGTGTTTGGGCAGAGTAGGGGGTCGTTCTGCGGCTAGTGTTTAGGGTTTAGCTCAGAGCAATGGTGTTCGGGCAGTTTATGGGGTCGTGCAAGGGGTGGTGTTTGAGGGTTTAGGGAAGTGCAGTGGTGTTCGGGCAGTGTAGGTGTTCATGCAGGGGTGGTGTTTGAGGGTTTAGGGTAGTGCAGTTGTGTTTGGGCAGTGTAGGGGTTGTGCTGGGGCTGGTGTTTCAGGGTTTAGAGCAGTGCAGTGGTGTTTGGCACTGTAGGGGGTCGTGCCGGGGCTTGTTTTTCAGTGTTTAGGGCAGTGCAGTGGTGCTCAGGCAGTGTAGAGGGCCGTGCTGGGGCTGGTGTTTCAGGGTTTAGGGCAGTGCAGTGGTGTTCGGGCTGTGTGTATGGGGTTTTGTTGGGGTTGGTGTTTCAGGGATTAGGGCAGTGGTGTTCGGGCACTGTAGGGGTTCATGCTGGGGCTGGTGTTTCAGGGATTAGGGCAGTGCAGTGGGGTCCGGGCAGTGTATGGGGTCGTGCTGGGGCTGGTGTTTCAGGATTTAGGGCAGTGCAGTGGTGTTCGGGGGTGTCAGGGTTCGTGCTGGGGCTGGTGTTTCAGGGTTTAGGGCAGTACAGTGGTGTTAAGGCAGTGTATGGGGTCGTGCTGGGACTGGTGTTTCAGGGTTTATTGCAGTGTCGTGGTGTTTGGGCAGTGTAGGGGGGTCTTGCTGGGGGTGGTGTTTCAGGGTTCAGGGCAGTGCAGTGGTGTTCGGGCAGTGTAGGGGTCTTGCTGGGGCTGGTGTTTCAGGGTTTAGGGCAGTGCAGTGCTCTTCAGGCAGTGTAGGGGGTCGTGCTGGGGCTTATGTTTCAGGATTTAGGGCAGTGCAGTGCTGTTCGGGCAGTGTAGTGGTTCGTGCTGGGGCTGGTGTTTCAGGGTTTAGGGCAGTGCAGTGGTGTTTGGGCAGTGTATGGGGTCGTGCTGGGGCTGGTGTTACAGGGTTTATTGCAGTGCAGTGGTGTTCGGGCAGTGTAGGGGGTCTTGCTGGGGGTGGTGTTTCAGGGTTTAGGGCAGTGCAGTGGTGTTCGAGGAGTGTAGGGGGTCTTGCTGGAGCTGGTGTGTCAGGGTTAAGGGCAGTGCAGTGGTGTTCGGGCAGTGTAGTGGGTATTGCTGGGGCTGGTGTTTCAGGGTTTAGGGCAGAGCTGCGGTGTTCGTGCAGAGTAAGGGGTCGTGCTGGGGAAGGTTTTTCAGGGTTTACGGCAGTGCAGTGGTGTTCTGGCAGTGTAGGGTTTTGTGCTGGGGCTGTTGTGTCAGGGTTTAGGGCAGTGCAGTGGTGTTCAGGCAGAGTAGGGGTTCATGCTGGGGCTGGTGTTTCAGGGATTAGGGCAGTGCAGTGGGGATCGGGCAGTGTATGGGGTCGTGCTGGGGCTGGTGTTTCAGGGTTTAGGGCAGTGCAGTGCTCTTCAGGCAGTGTAGGGGGTCGTGCTGGGGCTTATGTTTCAGGATTTAGGGCAGTGCAGTGCTGTTCGGGCAGTGTAGGGGTTCGTGCTGGGGCTGGTGTTTCAGGGTTTAGGGCAGTGCAGTAGTGTTTGGGCAGTGTATGGGGTCGTGCTGGGGCTGGTGTTACAGGGTTTATTGCAGTGCAGTGGTGTTCGGGCAGTGTAGGGGGTCTTGCTGGGGGTGGTGTTTCAGGGTTTAGGGCAGTGCAGTGGTGTTCGAGCAGTGTAGGGGGTCTTGTTGGGTGTAGTGTTTCATAGTTTAGGGCAGTGCAGTGGTGTTCGGGCAGTGTAGGGGGTCGTACTGGGGTTGGTGTTTCAGGGTTTAGGGCAGGGCATTGTTTGGGAAGTGTAGGAGGTCTTGCTGGTGGTGGTGTTTCAGGGTTTTGGGCAGTGCAGTGGTGTTCGGGGAGTGTAGGGGGTCTTACTGGTGCTGGTGTTTTAGGGTTTAGGGCAGTGCAGTGGTGTTCGGGCAGTGTAGGGGGTCGTGCTGGGGCTGGTGTATCAGGGTTTAGGGCAGAGCAGTGGTGTTCGGGGGGTGTAGGGGGTCGTGCGGGGGTGGTGTTCCATGGTTTAGGGCAGTGCACTGGTGTTCGGGCAGTGTAGGGGGTCATGCAGGGGAGTAGTGGTTTAGGGTTTAGGGCAGTGCTGTGGTGTTCTTGCAGTGTAGGGGTACGTGCAGGGGGTGATGTTTCAGGGTTTAGGGCAGTGCAGTGGTGTTTGTGTAGTGTAGGGGGTCGTGCAGGGGGTGGTGTTTCAGGCTTTAGGCGAGTGCAGTGGTGTTTGGGCAGTGTAGGGGGTTGAGCAGGGGGGTGGTGTTTCAGGGTTTAGGGCAGAGCAATTGTGTTCTGGCAGTTTAGGGGGTCGTGCAAGGGGTGGTGTTTGAGTGTTTAGGGAAGTGCAGTGGTGTTCGGGCAGTGTTGGTGTTCATGCAGGGTTGGTGTTTGAGGGTTTAGGGTAGTGCAGTTGTGTTTGGGCAGTGTAGGGGTTGTGCTGGGTCTGGTGTTTCAGGGTTTAGGGCAGTGCAGTGGTGATTGGGCAGTGTAGGTGTTGTGCTGGGGCTTGTGTTTCAGGGTTTAGAGCAGTGCAGTGGTGTTTGGCACTGTAGGGGGTCGTGCCGGGGCTTGTTTTTCAGGGTTTAGGGTAGTGCAGTGGTGTTCGGGCAGTGTAGGGGGTTGTGCTGGGGCTGGTGTTTCAGGGTCTAGGTCAGAGCAGTGCAGTGGTGTTCGTGCAGTGTAGGGGGTCGTACTGGGTGGTGTTTCAGGGATTAGTGCAGTGCTGTGGTGTTCGAGCAGTGTATGGGGTCTTGCTGGAGCTGGTGTGTCAGGGTTAAGGGCAGTGCAATGGTGTTCGGGCAGTGTAGTGGGTCGTGCTGGGGCTGGTGTTACAGTGTTTATTGCAGTGCAGTGGTGTTCGGGCAGTGTAGGGGGGTCTTGCTGGGGGTGGTGTTTCAGGGTTTAGGGCAGTGCAGTGGTGTTCGGGCAGTGTAGGGGGTCTTGTTGGGGGTAGTGTTTCAGAGTTTAGGGCAGTGCAGTGGTGTTCGGGCAGTGTAGGGGGTCGTACTGGGGTTGGTGTTTCAGGGTTTAGGGCAGGGCATGGTTGTTTGGGAAGTGAAGGAGGTCTTGCTGGTGGTGGTGTTTCAGGGTTTTGGGCAGTGCAGTGGTGTTCGGGGAGTGTAGTGGGTATTGCTGGGGCTGGTGTTTCAGGGTTTAGGGCAGAGCTATGGTGTTCGTGCAGAGTAAGGGGTCATGCTGGGGAAGGATTTTCAGGGTTTAGGGCGGTGCAGTGGTGTTCTTGCAGTGTAGGGTGTTGTGCTGGGGCTGTTGTTTCAGGGTTTAGGGCAGTGCAGTGGTGTTCGGGCAGTGAAGGGGTTCTTGCTGGGGCTGGTGTTTCAGGGATTAGGGCAGTGCAGTGGGGTTCGGGCAGTGTATGGGGTCGTGCTGGGGCTTATGTTTCAGGATTTAGGGCAGTGCAGTGGTGTTCGGGCAGTGTAAGGGTTCGTGCTGGGGCTGGTGTTTCAGGCTTTAGGGCAGTGCAGTGGTGTTCGGGCAGTGTATGGGGTCGTGCTGGGGCTGGTGTTTCAGGGTTTAGGGCAGTGCAGTGGTGTTTGGGCAGTGTATGGGGTCGTGCTGGGGCTGGTGTTACAGGGTTTATTGCAGTGCAGTGGTGTTCGGGCAGTGTAGGGGGGTCTTGCTGGGGGTGGTGTTTCAGGGTTTAGGGCAGTGCAGCGGTGTTCGAGCAGTGTAGGGGGTCTTGTTGGGGGTAGTGTTTCATAGTTTAGGGCAGTGCAGTGGTGTTCGGGCAGTGTAGGGGGTCGTACTGGGGTTGGTGTTTCAGGGTTTAGGGCAGGGCATTGTTTGGGAAGTGTAGGAGGTCTTGCTGGTGGTGGTGTTTCAGGGTTTTGGGCAGTGCAGTGGTGTTCGGGGAGTGTAGGGGGTCTTGCTGGGGCTGGTGTTTTAGGGTTTAGGGCAGTGCAGTGGTGTTCGAGCAGTGTAGGGGGTCTTGCTGGGGCTGGTGTTTCAGGGTTTAGGGCAGTGCAGTGCTCTTCAGGCAGTGTAGGGGGTCGCGCTGGGGCTTATGTTTCAGGATTTAGGGCAGTGCAGTGCTCTTCGGGCAGTGTAGGGGTTCGTGCTGGGGCTGGTGTTTCAGGGTTTAGGGCAGTGCAGTGGTGTTTGGGCAGTGTATGGGGTCGTGCTGGGGCTGGTGTTACAGGGTTTATTGCAGTGCAGTGGTGTTCGGGCAGTGTAGGGGGTCTTGCTGGGGGTGGTGTTTCAGGGTTTAGGGCAGTGAAGTGGTGTTCGAGCAGTGTAGGGGGTCTTGTTGGGGGTAGTGTTTCATAGTTTAGGGCAGTGCAGTGGTGTTCGGGCAGTGTAGGGGGTCGTACTGGGGTTGGTGTTTCAGGGTTTAGGGCAGTGCAGTGGTGTTCGGGGAGTGTAGGGGGTCTTACTGGTGCTGGTGTTTTAGGGTTTAGGGCAGTGCAGTGGTGTTCGGGCAGTGTAGGGGGTCGTGCTGGGGCTGGTGTATCAGGGTTTAGGGCAGAGCAGAGCAGTGGTGTTCGGGGGGTGTAGGGGGTCGTGCGGGGGTGGTGTTCCATGGTTTAGGGCAGTGCACTGGTGTTCGGGCAGTGTAGGGGGTCATGCAGGGGAGTAGTGGTTTAGGGTTTAGGGCAGTGCTGTGGTGTTCTGGCAGTGTAGGGGGACGTGCAGGGGGTGATGTTTCAGGGTTTAGGGCAGTGCAGTGGTGTTTGTGTAGTGTAGGGGGTCGTGCAGGGGGTGGTGTTTCAGGCTTTAGGCAAGTGCAGTGGTGTTTGGGCAGTGTAGGGGGTTGAGCAGGGGGGTGGTGTTTCAGGGTTTAGGGCAGAGCAATTGTGTTCTGGCAGTTTAGGGGGTCGTGCAAGGGGTGGTGTTTGAGTGTTTAGGGAAGTGCAGTGGTGTTCGGGCAGTGTTGGTGTTCATGCAGGGTTGGTGTTTGAGGGTTTAGGGTAGTGCAGTTGTGTTTGGGCAGTGTAGGGGTTGTGCTGGGTCTGGTGTTTCAGGGTTTAGGGCAGTGCAGTGGTGATTGGGCAGTGTAGGTGTTGTGCTGGGGCTGGTGTTTCAGGGTTTAGAGCAGTGCAGTGGTGTTTGGCACTGTAGGGGGTCGTGCCGGGGCTTGTTTTTCAGGGTTTAGGGTAGTGCAGTGGTGTTCGGGCAGTGTAGGGGGTTGTGCTGGGGCTGGTGTTTCAGGGTCTAGGTCAGAGCAGTGCAGTGGTGTTCGTGCAGTGTAGGGGGTCGTACTGGGTGGTGTTTCAGGGATTAGTGCAGTGCTGTGGTGTTCGAGCAGTGTATGGGGTCTTGCTGGAGCTGGTGTGTCAGGGTTAAGGGCAGTGCAATGGTGTTCGGGCAGTGTAGTGGGTCGTGCTGGGGCTGGTGTTACAGTGTTTATTGCAGTGCAGTGGTGTTCGGGCAGTGTAGGGGGGTCTTGCTGGGGGTGGTGTTTCAGGGTTTAGGGCAGTGCAGTGGTGTTCGGGCAGTGTAGGGGGTCTTGTTGGGGGTAGTGTTTCAGGGTTTAGGGCAGTGCAGTGGTGTTCGGGCAGTGTAGGGGGTCGTACTGGGGTTGGTGTTTCAGGGTTTAGGGCAGGGCATGGTTGTTTGGGAAGTGTAGGAGGTCTTGCTGGTGGTGGTGTTTCAGGGTTTTGGGCAGTGCAGTGGTGTTCGGGGAGTGTAGTGGGTATTGCTGGGGCTGGTGTTTCAGGGTTTAGGGCAGAGCTATGGTGTTCGTGCAGAGTAAGGGGTCATGCTGGGGAAGGATTTTCAGGGTTTAGGGCAGTGCAGTGGTGTTCTTGCAGTGTAGGGTGTTGTGCTGGGGCTGTTGTTTCAGGGTTTAGGGCAGTGCAGTGGTGTTCGGGCAGTGAAGGGGTTCATGCTGGGGCTGGTGTTTCAGGGATTAGGGCAGTGCAGTGGGGTTCGGGCAGTGTATGGGGTCGTGCTGGGGCTTATGTTTCAGGATTTAGGGCAGTGCAGTGGTGTTCGGGCAGTGTAAGGGTTCGTGCTGGGGCTGGTGTTTCAGGCTTTAGGGCAGTGCAGTGGTGTTCGGGCAGTGTATGGGGTCGTGCTGGGGCTGGTGTTACAGGGTTTATTGCAGTGCAGTGGTGTTCGGGCAGTGTAGGGGGGTCTTGCTGGGGGTGGTGTTTCAGGGTTTAGGGCAGTGCAGTGGTGTTCAGGCAGTGTAGGGGGTCTTGTTGGGGGTAGAGTTTCAGGGTTTAGGGCAGTGCAGTGGTGTTCGGGCAGTGTAGGGGGTCGTACTGGGGTTGGTGTTTCAGGGTTTAGGGCAGGGCATTGTTGTTTGGGAAGTGTAGGAGGTCTTGCTGGTGGTGGTGTTTCAGGGTTTTGGGCAGTGCAGTGGTGTTCGGGGAGTGTAGGTGGTCTTGCTGGGGCTGGTGTTTCAGGGTTTAGGGTAGAGCAGTGGTGTTCGGGCAGTGTAAGGGGTCATGCAGGGGCTGGTGTTTCAGGGTTTAGGGTAGAGCAGTGGTGTTCGGGCAGTGTAGGGGGTCATGCTGAGGGTGGTGTTTCAGGGTTTAGGGCAGAGCAGTGGTGTTCGGGCAGTGTAGGGGGTCATGCGGGGTGGTGTTTAGGGTTTAGGGCAGTGCAGTTGTGTTTGGGCAGTGTAGCGGGTCGTGCGGGGGTGTTGTTCCAGGGTTTAGGGCAGTGCACTGGTGTTCGGGCAGTGTATGGGGTCGTTCTGGGGCTGGTGTTACAGGGTTTATTGCAGTGCAGTGGTGTTCGGGCAGTGTAGGGGGGTCGTGCTGGGGCTTATGTTTCAGGATTTAGGGCAGTGCAGTGGTGTTCGGGCAGTGTAGGGATTCATGCTGGGGCTATTGATTCAGTGTTTAGGGCAGTGCAGTGGTGTTCGGGCAGTGTATGGGGTCATGCTGGGGCTGGTGTTACAGGGTTTATTGCAGTGCAGTGGTGTTCGGGCAGTGTAGGGGGGTATTGCTGGGGGTGGTGTTTCAGAGTTTAGGGCAGTGCAGTGGTGTTCGGGCAGTGTAGGGGGTCTTGTTGGGGGTAGTTTTTCAGGGTTTAGGGCAGTGCAGTGGTGTTCGGGCAGTGTAGGGGGTCGTACAGGGGTTGGTGTTTCAGGGTTTAGGGCAGGGCATTGTTGTTTGGGAAGTGTAGGAGGTCTTCCTGGTGGTGGTGTTTCAGGGTTTTGGGCAGTGCAGTGGTGTTCGGGGAGTGCAGGGGGTCTTGCTGGGGCTGGTGTTTCAGAGTTTAGGGCATAGCAGTGGTGTTTGGGCAGAGAAGGGGGTCGTTCTGGGGCTGGTGTTTACGGTTTAGGGCAGTGCAGTGGTGTTAGGGAAGTGTAGGGGGTTGTGCTGGGGCTGTTTTTTCAGGGTTTAGGGCAGTGCAGTGTTGTTTGTGCAGTGTAATGGGTCTTACAGGAGCTGGTGTTTCAGGGTTAAGGGCAGTGCAGTTGTGTTCGGGCAGTGTAGTGGGTCTTGCTGGGGCTGGTGTTTCATGGTATAGGGCAGTGCAGTGGTGTTCGGGCAGTGTAGGGGGTCCTGCAGGGGGTGGTGTTTCAGGGTTTAAGGCAGTGCAGTGGTGTTCAGGCAGTGTAGGGGGCCGTGCTGGGGCTGGTGTTTCAGGGTTTAGGGCAGTGCAGTGGTGTTCGGGTGTGTGGGGGTTCATGCTGGGGCTGGTGTTTCAGGGATTAGGGCAGTGCAGTGGGGTCCGGGCAGTGTATGGGGTCGTGCTGGGGCTGGTGTTTCAGGATTTAGGGCAGTGCAGTGGTGTTCGGGTGTGTCGGGGTTCGTGC
The DNA here is from genome assembly GCF_964204655.1 of Triturus cristatus. Classification (NCBI taxonomy): domain Eukaryota; kingdom Metazoa; phylum Chordata; class Amphibia; order Caudata; family Salamandridae; genus Triturus; species Triturus cristatus. Next base: position 283,984,514 of record NC_140579.1, read on the forward strand.
TGGGGCTGGTGTTTCAGGGTTTAGGGCAGTACAGTGGTGTTAAGGCAGTGTATGGGGTCGTGCTGGGACTGGTGTTTCAGGGTTTATTGCAGTGTCGTGGTGTTTGGGCAGTGTAGGGGGGTCTTGCTGGGGGTGGTGTTTCAGGGTTCAGGGCAGTGCAGTGGTGTTCGGGCAGTGTAGGGGTCTTGCTGGGGCTGGTGTTTCAGGGTTTAGGGCAGTGCAGTGCTCTTCAGGCAGTGTAGGGGGTCGTGCTGGGGCTGGTGTTTCAGGGTTTAGGGCAGAGCAGTGGTGTTTGGGCAGAGTAGGGGGTCGTTCTGGGGCTGGTGTTTAGGGTTTAGGTCAGAGCAATGGTGTTCGGGCAGTTTATGGGGTCATGCAAGGGGTGGTGTTTGAGGGTTTAGGGAAGTGCAGTAGTGTTCGGGCAGTGTAGGTGTTCATGCAGGGGTGGTGTTTGAGGGTTTAGGGTAGTGCAGTTGTGTTTGGGCAGTGTAGGGGTTGTGCTGGGCCTGGTGTTTCAGGGTTTAGGGCAGTGCAGTGGGGATTGGGCAGTGTAGGTGGTGTGCTGGGGCTGGTGTTTCAAGGTTTAGAGCAGTGCAGTGGTGTTTGGCACTGTAGGGGGTTGTGCCGGGGCTTGTTTTTCAGTGTTTAGGGTAGTGCAGTGGTGTTCGGGCAGTGTAAGGGGTCGTGCTGGGGCTGGTGTTTCAGGGTGTAGGTCAGAGCAGTGCAGTGGTGTTCGTGCAGTGTAGGGGGTCGTGCTGGGTGGTGTTTCAGGGTTAAGGGCAGTGCAGTGGTGTTCGTGCAGAGTAAGGGGTCGTGCTGGGGAAGGTTTTTCAGGGTTTACGGCAGTGCAGTGGTGTTCTGGCAGTGTAGGGTGTTGTGCTGGGGCTGTTGTGTCAGGGTTTAGGGCAGTGCAGTGGTGTTCGGGCAGAGTAGGGGTTCATGCTGGGGCTGGTGTTTCAGGGATTAGGGCAGTGCAGTGGGGATCGGGCAGTGTATGGGGTCGTGCTGGGGGTGGTGTTTCAGGGTTTAGGGCAGTGCAGTGGTGTTCGAGCAGTGTAGGGGGTCTTGTTGGGGGTAGTGTTTCATAGTTTAGGGCAGTGCAGTGGTGTTCGGGCAGTGTAGGGGGTCGTACTGGGGTTGGTGTTTCAGGGTTTAGGGCAGGGCATTGTTTGGGAAGTGTAGGAGGTCTTGCTGGTGGTGGTGTTTCAGGGTTTTGGGCAGTGCAGTGGTGTTCGGGGAGTGTAGGGGGTCTTACTGGTGCTGGTGTTTTAGGGTTTAGGGCAGTGCAGTGGTGTTCGGGCAGTGTAGGGGGTCGTGCTGGGGCTGGTGTATCAGGGTTTAGGGCAGAGCAGTGGTGTTCGGGGGGTGTAGGGGGTCGTGCGGGGGTGGTGTTCCATGGTTTAGGGCAGTGCACTGGTGTTCGGGCAGTGTAGGGGGTCATGCAGGGGAGTAGTGGTTTAGGGTTTAGGGCAGTGCTGTGGTGTTCTGGCAGTGTAGGGGGACGTGCAGGGGGTGATGTTTTAGGGTTTAGGGCAGTGCAGTGGTGTTTGTGTAGTGCAGGGGGTGGTGTTTCAGGCTTTAGGCGAGTGCAGTGGTGTTTGGGCAGTGTAGGGGGTTGATCAGGGGGGTGGTGTTTCAGGGTTTAGGGCAGAGCAATTGTGTTCTGGCAGTTTAGGGGGTCGTGCAAGGGGTGGTGTTTGAGTGTTTAGGGAAGTGCAGTGGTGTTCGGGCAGTGTTGGTGTTCATGCAGGGTTGGTGTTTGAGGGTTTAGGGTAGTGCAGTTGTGTTTGGGCAGTGTAGGGGTTGTGCTGGGTCTGGTGTTTCAGGGTTTAGGGCAGTGCAGTGGTGATTGGGCAGTGTAGGTGTTGTGCTGGGGCTGGTGTTTCAGGGTTTAGAGCAGTGTAGTGGTGTTTGGCACTGTAGGGGGTCGTGCCGGGGCTTGTTTTTCAGGGTTTAGGGTAGTGCAGTTGTGTTCGGGCAGTGTAGGGGGTTGTGCTGGGGCTGGTGTTTCAGGGTGTAGGTCAGAGCAGTGCAGTGGTGTTCGTGCAGTGTAGGGGGTCGTACTGGGTGGTGTTTCAGGGATTAGTGCAGTGCTGTGGTGTTCGAGTAGTGTATGGGGTCTTGCTGGAGCTGGTGTGTCAGGGTTAAGGGCAGTGCAATGGTGTTCGGGCAGTGTAGTGGGTCGTGCTGGGGCTGGTGTTACAGTGTTTATTGCAGTGCAGTGGTGTTCGGGCAGTGTAGGGGGGTCTTGCTGGGGGTGGTGTTTCAGGGTTTAGGGCAGTGCAGTGGTGTTCGGGCAGTGTAGGGGGTCTTGTTGGGGGTAGTGTTTCAGGGTTTAGGGCAGTGCAGTGGTGTTCGGGCAGTGTAGGGGGTCGAACTGGGGTTGGTGTTTCAGGGTTCAGGGCAGGGCATGGTTGTTTGGGAAGTGTAGGAGGTCTTGCTGGTGGTGGTGTTTCAGGGTTTTGGGCAGTGCAGTGGTGTTCGGGGAGTGTAGTGGGTATTGCTGGGGCTGGTGTTTCAGGGTTTAGGGCAGAGCTATGGTGTTCGTGCAGAGTAAGGGGTCATGCTGGGGAAGGATTTTCAGGGTTTAGGGCAGTGCAGTGGTGTTCTTGCAGTGTAGGGTGTTGTGCTGGGGCTGTTGTTTCAGGGTTTAGGGCAGTGCAGTGGTGTTCGGGCAGTGAAGGGGTTCATGCTGGGGCTGGTGTTTCAGGGATTAGGGCAGTGCAGTGGGGTTCGGGCAGTGTATGGGGTCGTGCTGGGGCTTATGTTTCAGGATTTAGGGCAGTGCAGTAGTGTTCGGGCAGTGTAAGGGTTCGTGCTGGGGCTGGTGTTTCAGGCTTTAGGGCAGTGCAGTGGTGTTCGGGCAGTGTATGGGGTCGTGCTGGGGCTGGTGTTACAGGGTTTATTGCAGTGCTGTGGTGTTCGGGCAGTGTAGGGGGGTCTTGCTGGGGGTGGTGTTTCAGGGTTTAGGGCAGTGCAGTGGTGTTCAGGCAGTGTAGGGGGTCTTGTTGGGGGTAGAGTTTCAGGGTTTAGGGCAGTGTAATGGTGTTCGGGCAGTGTAGGGGGTCGTACTGGGGTTGGTGTTTCAGGGTTTAGGGCAGGGCATTGTTGTTTGGGAAGTGTAGGAGGTCTTGCTGGTGGTGGTGTTTCAGGGTTTTGGGCAGTGCAGTGGTGTTCGGGGAGTGTAGGTGGTCTTGCTGGGGCTGGTGTTTCAGGGTTTAGGGTAGAGCAGTGGTGTTCGGGCAGTGTAAGGGGTCATGCAGGGGCTGGTGTTTCAGGGTTTAGGGTAGAGCAGTGGTGTTCGGGCAGTGTAGGGGGTCATGCTGGGGGTGGTGTTTCAGGGTTTAGGGCAGAGCAGTGGTGTTCGGGCAGTGTAGGGGGTCATGCGGGGTGGTGTTTAGGGTTTAGGGCAGTGCAGTTGTGTTTGGGCAGTGTAGCGGGTCGTGCGGGGGTGTTGTTCCAGGGTTTAGGGCAGTGCACTGGTGTTCGGGCAGTGTATGGGGTCGTGCTGGGGCTGGTGTTACAGGGTTTATTGCAGTGCAGTGGTGTTCGGGCAGTGTAGGGATTCATGCTGGGGCTATTGATTCAGTGTTTAGGGCAGTGCAGTGGTGTTCGGGCAGTGTATGGGGTCATGCTGGGGCTGGTGTTACAGGGTTTATTGCAGTGCAGTGGTGTTCGGGCAGTGTAGGGGGGTATTGCTGGGGGTGGTGTTTCAGAGTTTAGGGCAGTGCAGTGGTGTTCGGGCAGTGTAGGGGGTCTTGTTGGGGGTAGTGTTTCAGGGTTTAGGGCAGTGCAGTGGTGTTCAGGCAGTGTAGGGGGTCGTACAGGGGTTGGTGTTTCAGGGTTTAGGGCAGGGCATTGTTGTTTGGGAAGTGTAGGAGGTCTTCCTGGTGGTGGTGTTTCAGGGTTTTGGGCAGTGCAGTGGTGTTCGGGGAGTGCAGGGTGTCTTGCTGGGGCTGGTGTTTCAGAGTTTAGGGCATAGCAGTGGTGTTTGGGCAGAGTAGGGGGTCGTTCTGGGGCTGGTGTTTAGGGTTTAGGGCAGTGCAGTGGTGTTAGGGCAGTGTAGGGGGTTGTGCTGGGGCTGTTTTTTCAGGGTTTAGGGCAGTGCAGTGTTGTTTGTGCAGTGTAATGGGTCTTACAGGAGCTGGTGTTTCAGGGTTAAGGGCAGTGCAGTTGTGTTCGGGCAGTGTAGTGGGTCTTGCTGGGGCTGGTGTTTCAGGGTATAGGGCAGTGCAGTGGTGTTCGGGCAGTGTAGGGGGTCCTGCAGGGGGTGGTGTTTCAGGGTTTAAGGCAGTGCAGTGGTGTTCAGGCAGTGTAGGGGGCCGTGCTGGGGCTGGTGTTTCAGGGTTTAGGGCAGTGCAGTGGTGTTCGGGCTGTGTAGGGGGTTTTGTTGGGGTTGGTGTTTCAGGGATTAGGGCAGTGGTGTTCGGGCACTGTAGGGGTTCATGCTGGGGCTGGTGTTTCAGGGATTAGGGCAGTGCAGTGAGGTCCGGGCAGTGTATGGGGTCGTGCTGGGGCTGGTGTTTCAGGATTTAGGGCAGTGCAGTGGTGTTCGGGTGTGTCGGGGTTCGTGCTGGGGCTGGTGTTTCAGGGTTTAGGGCAGTACAGTGGTGTTAAGGCAGTGTATGGGGTCGTGCTGGGACTGGTGTTTCAGGGTTTATTGCAGTGTCGTGGTGTTTGGGCAGTGTAGGGGGGTCTTGCTGGGGGTGGTGTTTCAGGGTTCAGGGCAGTGCAGTGGTGTTCGGGCAGTGTAGGGGTCTTGCTGGGGCTGGTGTTTCAGGGTTTAGGGCAGTGCAGTGCTCTTCAGGCAGTGTAGGGGGTCGTGCTGGGGCTGGTGTTTCAGGGTTTAGGGCAGAGCAGTGGTGTTTGGGCAGAGTAGGGGGTCGTTCTGGGGCTGGTGTTTAGGGTTTAGGTCAGAGCAATGGTGTTCGGGCAGTTTATGGGGTCATGCAAGGGGTGGTGTTTGAGGGTTTAGGGAAGTGCAGTAGTGTTTGGGCAGTGTATGGGGTCGTGCTGGGGCTGGTATTACAGGGATTATTGCAGTGCAGTGGTGTTCGGGCAGTGTAGGGGGGTCTTGCTGGGGGTGGTGTTTCAGGGTTTAGGGCAGTGCAGTGGTGTTCGAGCAGTGTAGGGGGTCTTGTTGGGGGTAGTGTTTCATAGTTTAGGGAAGTGCAGTGGTGTTCGGGCAGTGTAGGGGGTCGTACTGGGGTTGGTGTTTCAGGGTTTAGGGCAGGGCATTGTTTGGGAAGTGTAGGAGGTCTTGCTGGTGGTGGTGTTTCAGGGTTTTGGGCAGTGCAGTGGTGTTCGGGGAGTGTAGGGGGTCTTGCTGGGGCTGGTGTTTTAGGGTTTAGGGCAGTGCAGTGGTGTTCGAGCAGTGTAGGGGGTCTTGCTGGGGCTGGTGTTTCAGGGTTTAGGGCAGTGCAGTGCTCTTCAGGCAGTGTAGGGGTCGTGCTGGGGCTTATGTTTCAGGATTTAGGGCAGTGCAGTGCTGTTCGGGCAGTGTAGGGGTTCGTGCTGGGGCTGGTGTTTCAGGGTTTAGGGCAGTGCAGTGGTGTTTGGGCAGTGTATGGGGTCGTGCTGGGGCTGGTGTTACAGGGTTTATTGCAGTGCAGTGGTGTTCGGGCAGTGTAGGGGGTCTTGCTGGGGGTGGTGTTTCAGGGTTTAGGGCAGTGCAGTGGTGTTCGAGCAGTGTAGGGGGTCTTGTTGGGGGTAGTGTTTCATAGTTTAGGGCAGTGCAGTGGTGTTCGGGCAGTGTAGGGGGTCGTACTGGGGTTGGTGTTTCAGGGTTTAGGGCAGGGCATTGTTTGGGAAGTGTAGGAGGTCTTGCTGGTGGTGGTGTTTCAGGGTTTTGGGCAGTGCAGTGGTGTTCGGGGAGTGTAGGGGGTCTTGCTGGTGCTGGTGTTTTAGGGTTTAGGGCAGTGCAGTGGTGTTCGGGCAGTGTAGGGGGTCTTGCTGGGGCTGCTTTTTCAGGGTTTAAGGCAGTGCAGTGCTCTTCAGGCAGTGTAGGGGGTCGTGCTGGGGCTGGTGTATCAGGGTTTAGGGCAGAGCAGTCGTGTTCGGGGGGTGTAGGGGGTCGTGCGGGGGTGGTGTTCCATGGTTTAGGGCAGTGCACTGGTGTTCGGGCAGTGTAGGAGGTCATGCAGGGGAGTAGTGGTTTAGGGTTTAGGGCAGTGCTGTGGTGTTCGGGCAGTGTAGGGGGTCGTGCTGGGGCTTATGTTTCAGGTTTTAGGGCAGTGCAGTGGTGTTCGGGCAGTGTAGGGATTCATGCTGGGGCTATTGATTCAGTGTTTAGGACAGTGCAGTGGTGTTTGGGCAGTGTATGGGGTCGTTTTTTGTTCTGGTGTTACAGGGTTTATTGCAGTGCAGTGGTGTTCGGGCAGTGTAGGGGGTATTGCTGGGGGTGGTGTTTCAGAGTTTAGGGCAGTGCAGTGGTGTTCGGGCAGTGTAGGGGGTCTTGTTGGGGGTAGTGTTACAGGGTTTAGGGCAGTGCAGTGGTGTTCAGGCAGTGTAGGGGGTCGTACTGGGGTTGGTGTTTCAGGGTTTAGGGCAGGGCATTGTTGTTTGGGAAGTGTAGGAGGTCTTCCTGGCGGTGGTGTTTCAGGGTTTTGGGCAGTGCAGTGGTGTTTGGGGAGTGCAGGGGGTCTTGCTGGGGCTGGTGTTTCAGAGTTTAGGGCATAGCAGTGGTGTTTGGGCAGAGTAGGGGGTCGTTCTGGGGCTGGTGTTTAGGGTTTAGGGCAGTGCAGTGGTGTTAGGGCAGTGTAGGGGGTTGTGCTGGGGCTGTTTTTTCAGGGTTTAGGGCAGTGCAGTGTTGTTTGTGCAGTGTAATGGGTCTTACAGGAGCTGGTGTTTCAGTGTTAAGGGCAGTGCAGTTGTGTTCGGGCAGTGTAGTGGGTCTTGCTGGGGCTGGTGTTTCAGGGTATAGGGCAGTGCAGTGGTGTTCAGGCAGTACAGGGGGTCCTGCAGGGGGTAGTGTTTCAGGGTTTAAGGCAGTGCAGTGGTGTTCAGGCAGTGTAGAGGGCCGTGCTGGGGCTGGTGTTTCAGGGTTTAGGGCAGTGCAGTGGTGTTCGGGCTGTGTGTATGGGGTTTTGTTGGGGTTGGTGTTTCAGGGATTAGGGCAGTGGTGTTCGGGCACTGTAGGGGTTCATGCTGGGGCTGGTGTTTCAGGGATTAGGGCAGTGCAGTGGGGTCCGGGCAGTGTATGGGGTCGTGCTGGGGCTGGTGTTTCAGGATTTAGGGCACTGCAGTGGTGTTCGGGTGTGTCGGGGTTCGTGCTGGGGCTGGTGTTTCAGGGTTTAGGGCAGTACAGTGGTGTTAAGGCAGTGTATGGGGTCGTGCTGGGACTGGTGTTTCAGGGTTTATTGCAGTGTCGTGGTGTTTGGGCAGTGTAGGGGGGTCTTGCTGGGCGTGGTGTTTCAGGGTTCAGGGCAGTGCAGTGGTGTTCGGGCAGTGTAGGGGTCTTGCTGGGGCTGGTGTTTCAGGGTTTAGGGCAGTGCAGTGCTCTTCAGGCAGTGTAGGGGGTCGTGCTGGGGCTGGTGTTTCAGGGTTTAGGGCAGAGCAGTGGTGTTTGGGCAGAGTAGGGGGTCGTTCTGGGGCTAGTGTTTAGGGTTTAGCTCAGAGCAATGGTGTTCGGGCAGTTTATGGGGTCGTGCAAGGGGTGGTGTTTGAGGGTTTAGGGAAGTGCAGTGGTGTTCGGGCAGTGTAGGTGTTCATGCAGGGGTGGTGTTTGAGGGTTTAGGGTAGTGCAGTTGTGTTTGGGCAGTGTAGGGGTTGTGCTGGGGCTGGTGTTTCAGGGTTTAGAGCAGTGCAGTGGTGTTTGGCACTGTAGGGGGTCGTGCCGGGGCTTGTTTTTCAGTGTTTAGGGTAGTGCAGTGGTGTTCGGGCAGTGTAGGGGGTCGTGCTGGGGCTGGTGTTTCAGGGTGTAGGTCAGAGCAGTGCAGTGGTGTTCGTGCAGTGTAGGGGGTCGTGCTGGGTGGTGTTTCAGGGATTAGTGCAGTGCAGTGGTGTTCGAGGAGTGTAGGGGGTCTTGCTGGAGCTGGTGTGTCAGGGTTAAGGGCAGTGCAGTGGTGTTCGGGCAGTGTAGTGGGTATTGCTGGGGCTGGTGTTTCAGGGTTTAGGGCAGAGCTGCGGTGTTCGTGCAGAGTAAGGGGTCGTGCTGGGGAAGGTTTTTCAGGGTTTACGGCAGTGCAGTGGTGTTCTGGCAGTGTAGGGTGTTGTGCTGGGGCTGTTGTGTCAGGGTTTAGGGCAGTGCAGTGGTGTTCGGGCAGAGTAGGGGTTCATGCTGGGGCTGGTGTTTCAGGGATTAGGGCAGTGCAGTGGGGATCGGGCAGTGTATGGGGTCATGCTGGGGCTTATGTTTCAGGATTTAGGGCAGTGCAGTGCTGTTCGGGCAGTGTAGGGATTCGTGCTGGGGCTGGTGTTTCAGGGTTTAGGGCAGTGCAGTGGTGTTTGGGCAGTGTATGGGGTCGTGCTGGGACTGGTGTTACAGGGTTTATTGCAGTGCAGTGGTGTTCGGGCAGTGTAGGGGGGTCTTGCTGGGGGTGGTGTTTCAGTGTTTAGGGTAGTGCAGTGGTGTTTGGGCAGTGTAGGGGGTCGTGCTGGGGCTGGTGTTTCAGGGTGTAGGTCAGAGCAGTGCAGTGGTGTTCGTGCAGTGTAGGGGGTCGTGCTGGGTGGTGTTTCAGGGATTAGTGCAGTGCAGTGGTGTTCGAGGAGTGTAGGGGGTCTTGCTGGAGCTGGTTTGTCAGGGTTAAGGGCAGTGCAGTGGTGTTTGGGCAGTGTATGGGGTCGTGCTGGGGCTGGTGTTACAGGGTTTATTGCAGTGCAGTGGTGTTCGGGCAGTGTAGGGGGGTCTTGCTGGGGGTGGTGTTTCAGGGTTTAGGGCAGTGCAGCGGTGTTCGAGCAGTGTAGGGGGTCTTGTTGGGGGTAGTGTTTCATAGTTTAGGGCAGTGCAGTGGTGTTCGGGCAGTGTAGGGGGTCGTACTGGGGTTGGTGTTTCAGGGTTTAGGGCAGGGCATTGTTTGGGAAGTGTAGGAGGTCTTGCTGGTGGTGGTGTTTCAGGGTTTTGGGCAGTGCAGTGGTGTTCGGGGAGTGTAGGGGGTCTTGCTGGGGCTGGTGTTTTAGGGTTTAGGGCAGTGCAGTGGTGTTCGAGCAGTGTAGGGGGTCTTGCTGGGGCTGGTGTTTCAGGGTTTAGGGCAGTGCAGTGCTCTTCAGGCAGTGTAGGGGGTCGTGCTGGGGCTTATGTTTCAGGATTTAGGGCAGTGCAGTGCTGTTCGGGCAGTGTAGGGGTTCGTGCTGGCGCTGGTGTTTCAGGGTTTAGGGCAGTGCAGTGGTGTTTGGGCAGTGTATGGGGTCGTGCTGGGGCTGGTGTTACAGGGTTTATTGCAGTGCAGTGGTGTTCGGGCAGTGTAGGGGGTCTTGCTGGGGGTGGTGTTTCAGGGTTTAGAGCAGTGCAGTGGTGTTCGAGCAGTGTAGGGGGTCTTGTTGGGGGTAGTGTTTCATAGTTTAGGGCAGTGCAGTGGTGTTCGGGCAGTGTAGGGGGTCGTACTGGGGTTGGTGTTTCAGGGTTTAGGACAGGGCATTGTTTGGGAAGTGTAGGAGGTCTTGCTGGTGGTGGTGTTTCAGGGTTTTGGGCAGTGCAATGGTGTTCGGGGAGTGTAGGGGGTCTTACTAGTGCTGGTGTTTTAGGGTTTAGGGCAGTGCAGTGGTGTTCGGGCAGTGTAGGGGGTCTTGCTGGGGCTGCTTTTTCAGGGTTTAGGGCAGTGCAGTGCTCTTCAGGCAGTGTAGGGGGTCGTGCTGGGGCTGGTGTATCAGGGTTTAGGGCAGAGCAGTGGTGTTCGGGGGGTGTAGGGGGTCGTGCGGGGGTGGTGTTCCATGGTTTAGGGCAGTGCACTGGTGTTCGGGCAGTGTAGGGGGTCATGCAGGGGAGTAGTGGTTTAGGGTTTAGGGCAGTGCTGTGGTGTTCTGGTAGTGTAGGGGGACGTGCAGGGGGTGATGTTTCAGGGTTTAGGGCAGTGCAGTGGTGTTCGTGTAGTGTAGGGGGTCGTGCAGGGGGTGGTGTTTCAGGCTTTAGGCGAGTGCAGTGGTGTTTGGGCAGTGTAGGGGGTTGAGCAGGGGGGTGGTGTTTCAGGGTTTAGGGCAGAGCAATTGTGTTCTGGCAGTTTAGGGGGTCGTGCAAGGGGTGGTGTTTGAGTGTTTAGGGAAGTGCAGTGGTGTTCGGGCAGTGTTGGTGTTCATGCAGGGTTGGTGTTTGAGGGTTTAGGGTAGTGCAGTTGTGTTTGGGCAGTGTAGGGGTTGTGCTGGGTCTGGTGCTTCAGGGTTTAGGGCAGTGCAGTGGTGATTGGGCAGTGTAGGTGTTGTGCTGGGGCTGGTGTTTCAGGGTTTAGAGCAGTGCAGTTGTGTTTGGCACTGTAGGGGGTCGTGCCGGGGCTTGTTTTTCAGGGTTTAGGGTAGTGCAGTGGTGTTCGGGCAGTGTAGGGGGTTGTGCTGGGGCTGGTGTTTCAGGGTGTAGGTCAGAGCAGTGCAGTGGTGTTCGTGCAGTGTAGGGGGTCGTACTGGGTGGTGTTTCAGGGATTAGTGCAGTGCTGTGGTGTTCGAGCAGTGTATGGGGTCTTGCTGGAGCTGCTGTGTCAGGGTTAAGGGCAGTGCAATGGTGTTCGGGCAGTGTAGTGGGTCGTGCTGGGGCTGGTGTTACAGTGTTTATTGCAGTGCAGTGGTGTTCGGGCAGTGTAGTGGGGTCTTGCTGGGGGTGGTGTTTCAGGGTTTAGGGCAGTGCAGTGGTGTTCGGGCAGTGTAGGGGGTCTTGTTGGGGGTAGTGTTTCAGGGTTTAGGGCAGTGCAGTGGTGTTCGGGCAGTGTAGGGGGTCGTACTGGGGTTGGTGTTTCAGGGTTTAGGGCAGGGCATTGTTGTTTGGGAAGTGTAGGAGGTCTTGCTGGTGGTGGTGTTTCAGGGTTTTGGGCAGTGCAGTGGTGTTCGGGGAGTGTAGTGGGTATTGCTGGGGCTGGTGTTTCAGGGTTTAGGGCAGAGCTGTGGTGTTCGTGCAGAGTAAGGGGTCATGCTGGGGAAGGTTTTTCAGGGTTTAGGGCAGTGCAGTGGTGTTCTTGCAGTGTAGGGTGTTGTGCTGGGGCTGTTGTTTCAGGGTTTAGGGCAGTGCAGTGGTGTTCGGGCAGTGAAGGGGTTCATGCTGGGGCTGGTGTTTCAGGGATTAGGGCAGTGCAGTGGTGTTCGGGCAGTGAAGGGGTTCGTGCTGGGGCTTATGTTTCAGGGTTTTGGGCAGTGCAGTGGTGTTTGGGCAGTGTAGGGGGTCTTGCTGGGGCTGGTGTTTTAGGGTTTAGGGCAGAGCTGTGGTGTTAGGGCTGTGTAGGGGGTTGTGCTGGGGCTGTTTTTTTAGGGTTTAGGGCAGTGCAGTGTTGTTTGTGCAGTGTAATGGGTCTTACAGGAGCTGGTGTTTCAGGGTTAAGGGCAGTGCAGTTGTGTTCGGGCAGTGTAGTGGGTCTTGCTGGGGCTGGTGTTTCAGGGTATAGGGCAGTGCAGTGGTGTTCAGGCAGTACAGGGGGTCCTGCAGGGGGTAGTGTTTCAGGGTTTAAGGCAGTGCAGTGGTGTTCAGGCAGTGTAGAGGGCCGTGCTGGGGCTGGTGTTTCAGGGTTTAGGGCAGTGCAGTGGTGTTCGGGCTGTGTGTATGGGGTTTTGTTGGGGTTGGTGTTTCAGGGATTAGGGCAGTGGTGTTCGGGCACTGTAGGGGTTCATGCTGGGGCTGGTGTTTCAGGGATTAGGGCAGTGCAGTGGGGTCCGGGCAGTGTATGGGGTCGTGCTGGGGCTGGTGTTTCAGGATTTAGGGCACTGCAGTGGTGTTCGGGTGTGTCGGGGTTCGTGCTGGGGCTGGTGTTTCAGGGTTTAGGGCAGTACAGTGGTGTTAAGGCAGTGTATGGGGTCGTGCTGGGACTGGTGTTTCAGGGTTTATTGCAGTGTCGTGGTGTTTGGGCAGAGTAGGGGGGTCTTGCTGGGGGTGGTGTTTCAGGGTTCAGGGCAGTGCAGTGGTGTTCGGGCAGTGTAGGGGTCTTGCTGGGGCTGGTGTTTCAGGGTTTAGGGCAGTGCAGTGCTCTTCAGGCAGTGTAGGGGGTCGTGCTGGGGCTGGTGTTTCAGGGTTTAGGGCAGAGCAGTGGTGTTTGGGCAGAGTAGGGGGTCGTTCTGGGGCTAGTGTTTAGGGTTTAGCTCAGAGCAATGGTGTTCGGGCAGTTTATGGGGTCGTGCAAGGGGTGGTGTTTGAGGGTTTAGGGAAGTGCAGTGGTGTTCGGGCAGTGTAGGTGTTCATGCAGGGGTGGTGTTTGAGGGTTTAGGGTAGTGCAGTTGTGTTTGGGCAGTGTAGGGGTTGTGCTGGGGCTGGTGTTTCAGGGTTTAGAGCAGAGCAGTGGTGTTTGGCACTGTAGGGGGTCGTGCCGGGGCTTGTTTTTCAGTGTTTAGGGTAGTGCAGTGGTGTTCGGTCAGTGTAGGGGGTAGTGCTGGGGCTGGTGTTTCAGGGTGTAGGTCAGAGCAGTGCAGTGGTGTTCGTGCAGTGTAGGGGGTCGTGCTGGGTGGTGTTTCAGGGATTAGTGCAGTGCAGTGGTGTTCGAGGAGTGTAGGGGGTCTTGCTGGAGCTGGTGTGTCAGGGTTAAGGGCAGTGCAGTAGTGTTCGGGCAGTGTAGTGGGTATTGCTGGGGCTGGTGTTTCAGGGTTTTGGGGCAGAGCTGCGGTGTTCGTGCAGAGTAAGGGGTCGTGCTGGGGAAGGTTTTTTCAGGGTTTACGGCAGTGCAGTGGTGCTCTGGCAGTGTAGGGTGTTGTGCTGGGGCTGTTGTGTCAGGGTTTAGGGCAGTGCAGTGGTGTTCGGGCAGAGTAGGGGTTCATGCTGGGGCTGGTGTTTCAGGGATTAGGGCAGTGCAGTGGGGATCGGGCAGTGTATGGGGTCGTGCTGGGGCTTTTGTTTCAGGATTTAGGGCAGTGCAGTGCTGTTCGGGCAGTGTAGGGATTCGTGCTGGGGCTGGTGTTTCAGGGTTTAGGGCAGTGCAGTGGTGTTTGGGCAGTGTATGGGGTCGTGCTGGGACTGGTGTTACAGGGTTTATTGCAGTGCAGTGGTGTTCGGGCAGTGTAGGGGGGTCTTGCTGGGGGTGGTGTTTCAGTGTTTAGGGTAGTGCAGTGGTGTTCGGGCAGTGTAGGGGGTCGTGCTGGGGCTGGTGTTTCAGGGTGTAGGTCAGAGCAGTGCAGTGGTGTTCGTGCAGTGTAGGGGGTCGTGCTGGGTGGTGTTTCAGGGATTAGTGCAGTGCAGTGGTGTTCGAGGAGTGTAGGGGGTCTTGCTGGAGCTGGTGTGTCAGGGTTAAGGGCAGTGCAGTGGTGTTTGGGCAGTGTATGGGGTCGTGCTGGGGCTGGTGTTACAGGGTTTATTGCAGTGCAGTGGTGTTCGGGCAGTGTAGGGGGGTCTTGCTGGGGGTGGTGTTTGAGGGTTTAGGGCAGTGCAGCGGTGTTCGAGCAGTGTAGGGGGTCTTGTTGGGGGTAGTGTTTCATAGTTTAGGGCAGTGCAGTGGTGTTCGGGCAGTGTAGGGGGTCGTACTGGGGTTGGTGTTTCAGGGTTTAGGACAGGGCATTGTTTGGGAAGTGTAGGAGGTCTTGCTGGTGGTGGTGTTTCAGGGTTTTGGGCAGTGCAGTGGTGTTCGGGGAGTGTAGGGGGTCTTGCTGGGGTTGGTGTTTTAGGGTTTAGGGCAGTGCAGTGGTGTTCGAGCAGTGTAGGGGGTTTTGCTGGGGCTGGTGTTTCAGGGTTTAGGGCAGTGCAGTGCTCTTCAGGCAGTGTAGGGGGTCGTGCTGGGGCTTATGTTTCAGGATTTAGGGCAGTGCAGTGCTGTTCGGGCAGTGTAGGGGTTCGTGCTGGGGCTGGTGTTTCAGGGTTTAGGGCAGTGCAGTGGTGTTTGGGCAGTGTATGGGGTCGTGCTGGGGCTGGTGTTACAGGGTTTATTGCAGTGCAGTGGTGTTCGGGCAGTGTAGGGGGTCTTGCTGGGGGTGGTGTTTCAGGGTTTAGGGCAGTGCAGTGGTGTTCGAGCCGTGTAGGGGGTCTTGTTGGGGGTAGTGTTTCATAGTTTAGGGCAGTGCAGTGGTGTTCGGGCAGTGTAGGGGGTCGTACTGGGGTTGGTGTTTCAGGGTTTAGGACAGGGCATTGTTTGGGAAGTGTAGGAGGTCTTGCTGGTGGTGGTGTTTCAGGGTTTTGGGCAGTGCAGTGGTGTTCGGGGAGTGTAGGGGGTCTTACTAGTGCTGGTGTTTTAGGGTTTAGGGCAGTGCAGTGGTGTTCGGGCAGTGTAGGGGGTCTTGCTGGGGCTGCTTTTTCAGGGTTTAGGGCAGTGCAGTGCTCTTCAGGCAGTGTAGGGGGTCGTGCTGGGGCTGGTGTATCAGGGTTTAGGGCAGAGCAGTGGTGTTCGGGGGGTGTAGGGGGTCGTGCAGGGGTGGTATTCCATGGTTTAGGGCAGTGCACTGGTGTTCGGGCAGTGTAGGGGGTCATGCAGGGGAGTAGTGGTTTAGGGTTTAGGGCAGTGCTGTGGTGTTCTGGTAGTGTAGGGGGACGTGCAGGGGGTGATGTTTCAGAGTTTAGGGCAGTGCAGTGGTGTTCGTGTAGTGTAGGGGGTCGTGCAGGGGGTGGTGTTTCAGGCTTTAGGCGAGTGCAGTGGTGTTTGGGCAGTGTAGGGGGTTGAGCAGGGGGGTGGTGTTTCAGGGTTTAGGGCAGAGCAATTGTGTTCTGGCAGTTTAGGGGGTCGTGCAAGGGGTGGTGTTTGAGTGTTTAGGGAAGTGCAGTGGTGTTCGGGCAGTGTTGGTGTTCATGCAGGGTTGGTGTTTGAGGGTTTAGGGTAGTGCAGTTGTGTTTGGGCAGTGTAGGGGTTGTGCTGGGTCTGGTGTTTCAGGGTTTAGGGCAGTGCAGTGGTGTTTGGGCAGTGTAGGTGTTGTGCTGGGGCTGGTGTTTCAGGGTTTAGAGCAGTGCAGTGGTGTTTGGCACTGTAGGGGGTCGTGCCGGGGCTTGTTTTTCAGGGTTTAGGGCAGTGCAGTGGTGTTCTGGCAGTGTAGGGTGTTGTGCTGGGGCTGTAGTTTCAGGGTTTAGGGCAGTGCAGTGGTGTTCGGGCAGAGTAGGGGTTCATGCTGGGGCTGGTGTTTCAAGGATTAGGGCAGTGCAGTGGGGATCGGGCAGTGTATGGGGTCGTGCTGGGGCTTATGTTTCAGGATTTAGGGCAGTGCAGTGGTGTTTGGGCAGTGTAGGGGGTCTTGTTGGGGGTAGTGTTTCATAGTTTAGGGCAGTGCAGTGGTGTTCGGGCAGTGTAGGGGGTCGTACTGGGGTTGGTGTTTCAGGGTTTAGGGCAGTGCAGTGGGGATCGGGCAGTGTATGTGGTCGTGCTGGGGCTGGTGTTTCAGGGTTTAGGGCAGTGCAGTGGTGTTTGGGCAGTGTAGGGGGTCTTGTTGGGGGTAGTGTTTCATAGTTTAGGGCAGTGCAGTGATGTTCGGGCAGTGTAGGGGGTCGTACTTGGGTTGGTGTTTCAGGGTTTAGGGCAGGGCATTGTTTGGGAAGTGTAGGAGGTCTTGCTGGTGGTGGTGTTTCAGGGTTTTGGGCAGGGCAGTGGTGTTCAGGGAGTGTAGGGGGTCTTGCTGGTGCTGGTGTTTTAGGGTTTAGGGCAGTGCAGTGGTGTTCGGGCAGTGTAGGGGGTCTTGCTGGGGCTGGTGTTTCAGGGTTTAGGGCAGTGCATTGCTCTTCAGGCAGTGTAGGGGGTCATGCTGGGGCTGGTGTTTCAGGGTTTAGGGCAGAGCAGTGGTGTTTGGGCAGAGTAGGGGGTCGTTCTGGGGCTGGTGTTTAGGGTTTAGGGCAGTGGTGTTAGGGCAGTGTAGGGGGACGTGCAGGGGCTGGTGTTTCAGGGTTTAGGGCAGTGCAGTTGTGTTCGGGCAGTGTAGGGGGTCATGCGGGGGTGGTGTTCCAGGGTTTAGGGCAGTGCACTGGTGTTCAGGCAGAGTAGGGGGTCATGCAGGGGAGTGGTGGTTCAGGGTTAAGGGCAGTGCTGTGGTGTTCTGGTAGTGTAGGGGGACGTGCAGATGGTGGTGTTTCAGGATTTAGGGCAGTGCAGTGGTGTTCAGGCAGTGTAGGGGGTCGTGCTGGGGTGGTGTTTCAGGGACTAGTGCAGTGCAGTGGTGTTCAGGCAGTGTAGGGGGTCTTGCTGGAGCTGGTGTGTCAGGGTTAAGGGCAGTGCAGTGGTGTTCGGGTGGTGTAGTGGGTCTTGCTGGGGCTGGTGTTTCAGGGTATAGGGCAATGCAGTGGTGTTTGGACACTACAGGGTGTCCTGCAGGGGGTGGTGTTTCAGGGTTTAAGGCAGTGCAGTGGTGTTCAGGCAGTGTAGGGGGCCGTGCTGGGGCTGGTGTTTCAGGGTTTAGGGCAGTGCAGTGGTGTTCGGGCTGTGTAGGGTTTTTTTGGGGGTTGGTGTTTCAGGGATTAGGGCAGTGGTGTTCGGGCACTGTAGGGGTTCATGCTGGGGCTGGTGTTTCAGGGATTAGGGCAGTGCAGTGGGGTCCTGGCAGTGTATGGGTTCGTGCTGGGGCGGGTGTTTCAGGATTTAGGGCAGTGCAGTGGTGTTCGGGGGTGTCGGGGTTCGTGCTGGGGCTGGTGTTTCAGGGTTTAGGGCAGTACAGTGGTGATGGGCAGTGTATGGGGTTGTGCTGGGACTGGTGTTTCAGGGTTTAGGGCAGTGCAGTGGTGATTGGGCAGTGTAGGTGTTGTGCTGGGGCTGGTGTTTCAGGGTTTAGAGCAGTGCAGTGGTGTTTGGCACTGTAGGGGGTCATGCCGGGGCTTGATTTTCAGGCTTTAGGGTAGTGCAGTGGTGTTCGGGCAGTGTAAGGGGTTGTGCTGGGGCTGGTGTGTCAGGGTGTAGGTCAGAGCAGTGCAGTGGTGTTCGTGCAGTGTAGGGGGTCGTGCTGGGTGGTGTTTCAGGGATTGGTGCAGTGCAGTGGTGTTCAAGGAGTGTAGGGGGTCTTGCTGGAGCTGGTGTGTCAGGGTTAAGGGCAGTGCAGTGGTGTTCGGGCAGTGTAGTGGGTATTGCTGGGGCTGGTGTTTCAGGGTTTATGGCAGAGCTGCGGTGTTCGTGCAGAGTAAGGGGTCGTGCTGGGGAAGGTTTTTCAGGGTTTAGGGCAGTGCAGTGGTGTTCTGGCAGTGTAGGGTGTTGTACTGGGGCTGTAGTTTCAGGGTTTTGGGCAGTGCAGTGGTGTTCGGGCAGAGTAGGGGTTCATGCTGGGGCTGGTGTTTCAGGGATTAGGGCAGTGCAGTGGGGATCGGGCAGTGTATGGGGTCGTGCTGGGGCTTATGTTACAGGATTTAGGGCAGTGCAGTGGTGTTTGGGCAGTGTAGGGGGTCTTGTTGGGGGTAGTGTTTCATAGTTTAGGGAAGTGCAGTGGTGTTCGGGCAGTGTAGGGGGTCGTACTGGGGTTGGTGTTTCAGGGTTTAGGGCAGTGCAGTGGGGATCGGGCAGTGTATGTGGTCGTGCTGGGGCTGGTGTTTCAGGGTTTAGGGCAGTGCAGTGGTGTTTGGGCAGTGTAGGGGGTCTTGTTGGGGGTAGTGTTTCATAGTTTAGGGCAGTGCAGTGATGTTCGGGCAGTGTAGGGGGTCGTACTGGGGTTGGTGTTTCAGGGTTTAGAGCAGGGCATTGTTTGGGAAGTGTAGGAGGTCTTGCTGGTGGTGGTGTTTCAGGGTTTTGGGCAGTGCAGTGGTGTTCGGGGAGTGTAGGGGGTCTTGCTGGTGCTGGTGTTTTAGGGTTTAGGGCAGTGCAGTGGTGTTCGGGCAGTGTAGAGTGTCTTGCTGGGGCTGGTGTTTCAGGGTTAAGGGCAGAGCAGTGGTGTTTGGGCAGGGTAGGGGGTCATTCTGGGGCTGGTGTTTAGGGTTTAGGGCAGTGCAGTGGTGTTAGGGTAGTGTAGGGGGACGTGCAGAGGCTGGTGTTTCAGGGTTTAGGTAGAGAAATGGTGTTCGGGCAGTGTAGGGGATCATGCTGGGGTGGTGTTTCAGGGTTTAGGGCAGAGCAGTGGTGTTCGGGCAGTGTAGGGGGTCGTGCGGGTGGTGTTTAGGGTTTAGGGCAGTGCAGTTGTGTTCGGGCAGTGTAGGGGGTCGTGCGTGGGTGGTGTTCCAGGGTTTACGGCAGTGCACTGGTGTTCAGGCAGAGTAGGGGGTCATGCAGGGGAGTGGTGGTTCAGGGTTAAGGGCAGTGCTGTTGTGTTCTGGTAGTGTAGGGGGACGTGCAGATGGTGATGTTTCAGAGTTTAGGGCAGTGCAGTGGTGTTCGCGCAGTGTAGGAGATCGAGCAGGGGATTGTGTTTCAGGGTTTAGGGCAGAGCAGTGGTGTTCGGGCAGTGTAGGGGGTCATGCAGGGGGTGGTGTTTAAGGCTTTAGGCAAGTGCAGTGGTGTTTGGGCAGTGTAGCGGGTTGAGCAGGGGGGTGCTGTTTCAGGGTTTAGGGCAGTGCAGTGGTGTCCAGGCAGTGTAGGGGGTCGTGCTGGGGGTGGTGTTTCAGGGATTGGTGCATTGCAGTGGTGTTCAGGCAGTGTAGGGGGTCTTGCTGGAGCTGGTGTGTCAGGGTAAAGGGCAGTGCAGTGGTGTTCGGGCAGTGTAGTGGGTCTTGAAGGGGCTGGTGTTTCAGGATGTAGGGCAGAGCAGTGGTGTTTGTGCAGAATGGTGTTCTGGCAGTGTAGGGGGTCGTTCTGGGGCTTGTGTTTAGGGATTAGGGCAGTGCAGTGGTGTTCAGGCAGTGTAGGGGGTCATGCTGGTGCTGGTGTTTCAGGGTTTAGGGCAGTGCAGTGCTCTTCAGGCAGTGTAGGGGGTCGTGCTGGGGCTTATGTTTCAGGATTTAGGGCAGTGCAGTGCTGTTCGGGCAGTGTAGGGGTTCGTGCTGGGGCTGGTGTTTCAGGGTTTAGGGCAGTGCAGTGGTGTTTGGGCAGTGTATGGGGTCATGCTGGGGCTGGTGTTACAGGGTTTATTGCAGTGCAGTGGTGTTCGGGCAGTGTAGGGGGTCTTGCTGGGGGTGGTGTTTCAGGGTTTAGGGCAGTGCAGTGGTGTTCGAGCAGTGTAGGGGGTCTTGTTGGGGGTAGTGTTTCATAGTTTAGGGCAGTGCAGTGGTGTTCGGGCAGTGTAGGGGGTCGTACTGGGGTTGGTGTTTCAGGGTTTAGGGCAGGGCATTGTTTGGAAAGTGTAGGAGGTCTTGCTGGTGGTGGTGTTTCAGGGTTTTGGGCAGAGCAGTGGTGTTCGGGGAGTGTAGGGGGTCTTACTAGGGCTGGTGTTTTAGGGTTTAGGGCACTGCAGTGGTGTTCGGGCAGTGTAGGGGGTCTTGCTGGGGCTGCTTTTTCAGGGTTTAGGGCAGTGCAGTGCTCTTCAGGCAGTGTAGGGGGTCATGCTGGGGCTGGTGTATCAGGGTTTAGGGCAGAGAAGTGGTGTTCGGGGGGTGTAGGGGGTCGTGCGGGGGTGGTGTTCCATGGTTTAGGGCAGTGCACTGGTGTTCAGGCAGTGTAGGGGGTCATGCAGGGGAGTAGTGGTTTAGGGTTTAGGGCAGTGCTGTGGTGTTCTGGTAGTGTAGGGGGACGTGCAGGGGGTGATGTTTCAGGGTTTAGGGCAGTGCAGTGGTGTTTGTGTAGTGTAGGGGGTCGTGCAGGGGGTGGTGTTTCAGGCTTTAGGCGAGTGCAGTGGTGTTTGGGCAGTGTAGGGGGTTGAGCAGGGGGGTGGTGTTTCAGGGTTTAGGGCAGAGCAATTGTGTTCTGGCAGTTTAGGGGGTCGTGCAAGGGGTGGTGTTTAAGTGTTTAGGGAAGTGCAGTGGTGTTCGGGCAGTGTTGGTGTTCATGCAGGGTTGGTGTTTGAGGGTTTAGGGTAGTGCAGTTGTGTTTGGGCAGTGTAGGGGTTGTGCTGGGTCTGGTGTTTCAGGGTTTAGGGCAGTGCAGTGGTGATTGGGCAGTGTAGGTGTTGTGCTGGGGCTGGTGTTTCAGGGTTTAGAGCAGTGCAGTGGTGTTTGGCACTGTAGGGGGTCGTGCCGGGGCTTGTTTTTCAGGGTTTAGGGTAGTGCAGTGGTGTTCGGGCAGTGTAGGGGGTTGTGCTGGGGCTGGTGTTTCAGGGTGTAGGTCAGAGCAGTGCAGTGGTGTTCGTGCAGTGTAGGGGGTCGTACTGGGTGGTGTTTCAGGGATTAGTGCAGTGCTGTGGTGTTCGAGCAGTGTATGGGGTCTTGCTGGAGCTGGTGTGTCAGGGTTAAGGGCAGTGCAATGGTGTTCGGGCAGTGTAGTGGGTCGTGCTGGGGCTGGTGTTACAGTGTTTATTGCAGTGCAGTGGTGTTCGGGCAGTGTAGGGGGGTCTTGCTGGGGGTGGTGTTTCAGGGTTTAGGGCAGTGCAGTGGTATTCGGGCAGTGTAGGGGGTCTTGTTGGGGGTAGTGTTTCAGGGTTTAGGGCAGTGCAGTGGTGTTCGGGCAGTGTAGGGGGTCGTACTGGGGTTGGTGTTTCAGGGTTTAGGGCAGGGCATTGTTGTTTGGGAAGTGTAGGAGGTCTTGCTGGTGGTGGTGTTTCAGGGTTTGGGCAGTGCAGTGGTGTTCGGGGAGTGTAGTGGGTATTGCTGGGGCTGGTGTTTCAGGGTTTAGGGCAGAGCTGTGGTGTTCGTGCAGAGTAAGGGGTCATGCTGGGGAAGGTTTTTCAGGGTTTAGGGCAGTGCAGTGGTGTTCTTGCAGTGTAGGGTGTTGTGCTGGGGCTGTTGTTTCAGGGTTTAGGGCAGTGCAGTGGTGTTCGGGCAGTGAAGGGGTTCATGCTGGGGCTGGTGTTTCAGGGATTAGGGCAGTGCAGTGGGGTTCGGGCAGTGTATGGGGTCGTGCTGGGGCTTATGTTTCAGGATTTAGGGCAGTGCAGTGGTGTTCGGGCAGTGTAAGGGTTCGTGCTGGGGCTGTTGTTTCAGGGTTTAGGGCAGTGCAGTGGTGTTCGGGCAGTGAAGGGGTTCATGCTGGGGCTGGTGTTTCAGGGATTAGGGCAGTGCAGTGGGGTTCGGGCAGTGTATGGGGTCATGCTGGGGCTTATATTTCAGGATTTAGGGCAGTGCAGTGGTGTTCGGGCAGCGTAGGGGTTCGTGCTGGGGCTGGTCTTTCAGGGTTTAGGGCAGTGGTGTTCGGGCAGTGTATGGGGTCGTGCTGGGGCTGGTGTTACAGGGTTTATTGCAGTGCAGTGGTGTTCGGGCAGTGTAGGGGGGTCTTGCTGGGGGTGGTGTTTCAGGGTTTAGGGCAGTGCAGTGGTGTTCGGGCAGTGTAGGGGGTATTGTTGGGGGTAGTGTTTCAGGGTTTAGGGAAGTGCAGTGGTGTTCGGGCAGTGTAGGGGGTCGTACTGGGGTTGGTGTTTCAGGGTTTAGGGCAGGGCATTGTTGTTTGGGAAGTGTAGGAGGTCTTGCTGGTGGTGGTGTTTCAGGGTTTTGGGCAGTGCAGTGGTGTTCGGGGAGTGTAGGGGGTCTTGCTGGGTCTGATGTTTTAGGGTTTAGGGCAGTGCAGTGGTGTTCGGGCAGTGTTGGGGGTCTTGCTGGGGCGGGTGTTTCAGGGTTTAGGGCAGTGCAGTGCTCTTCAGGCAGTGTAGGGGGTCGTGCTGGGGCTGGTGTTTCAGGGTTTAGGGCAGAGTAGTGGTGTTTGGGCAGAGTAGGGGGTCGTTCTGGGGCTGGTGTTTAGGGTTTAGGGCAGTGCAGTGGTGTTAGGGCAGTGTAGGGGGACGGGCAGGGGCTGGTGTTTCAGGGTTTAGGGTAGAGCAGTGGTGTTCGGGCAGTGTAGGGGGTCATGCTGGGGGTGGTGTTTCAGGGTTTAGGGCAGAGCAGTGGTGTTCGGGCAGTGTAGGGGGTCGTGCGGAGTGGTGTTTAGGGTTTAGGGCAGTGCAGTTGTGTTTGGGCAGTGTAGGGGGTCGTGCGGGGGTGGTGTTCCAGGGTTTAGGGCAGTGCACTGGTGTTCGGGCAGTGTATGGGGTCATGCTGGGGCTGGTGTTACAGGGTTTATTGCAGTGCAGTGGTGTTCGGGCAGTGTAGGGGGGTCGTGCTGGGGCTTATGTTTCAGGATTTAGGGCAGTGCAGTGGTGTTCGGGCAGTGTAGGGATTCATGCTGGGGCTGGTGATTCAGTGTTTAGGGCAGTGCAGTGGTGTTCGGGCAGTGTATGGGGTCGTGCTGGGTCTGGTTTTACAGGGTTTATTGCAGTGCAGTGGTGTTCGGGCAGTGTAGGGGGGTCTTGCTGGGGGTGGTGTTTCAGGGTTTAGGGCAGTGCAGTGGTGTTCGGGCAGTGTATGGGGTCGTGCTGGGGCTGGTGTTACAGGGTTTATTGCAGTGCAGTGGTGTTTGGGCAGTGTTGGGGGGTCTTGCTGGGGGTGGTGTTTCAGGGTTTAGGGCAGTGCAGTGGTGTTCAGGCAGTGTAGGGGGTCTTGTTGGGGGTAGTGTTTCAGGGTTTAGGGCAGTGCAGTGGTGTTCCGGCAGTGTAGGGGGTCGTACTGGGGTTGGTGTTTCAGGGTTTAGGGCAGGGCATTGTTGTTTGGGAAGTGTAGGAGGTCTTGCTGGTGGTGGTGTTTCAGGGTTTTGGGCAGTGCAGTGGTGTTCGGGGAGTGTAGGGGGTCTTGCTGGGGCTGGTGTTTTAGGGTTTAGGGCAGAGCTGTTGTGTTCGTGCAGAGTAAGGGGTAATGCTGGGGAAGGTTTTTCAGGGTTTAGGGCAGTGCAGTGGTGTTCTTGCAGTGTAGGGGGTATTGTTGGGGGTAGTGTTTCAGGGTTTAGGGAAGTGCAGTGGTGTTCGGGCAGTGTAGGGGGTCGTACTGGGGTTGGTGTTTCAGGGTTTAGGGCAGGGCATTGTTGTTTGGGAAGTGTAGGAGGTCTTGCTGGTGGTGGTGTTTCAGGGTTTTGGGCAGTGCAGTGGTGTTCGGGGAGTGTAGAGGGTCTTGCTGGGTCTGGTGTTTTAGGGTTTAGGGCAGTGCAGTGGTGTTCGGGCAGTGTTGGGGGTCCTGCTGGGGCTGGTGTTTCAGGGTTTAGGGCAGTGCAGTGCTCTTCAGGCAGTGTAGGGGGTTGTGCTGGGGCTGGTGTTTCAGGGTTTTATGGCAGAGTAGTGGTGTTTGGGCAGAGTAGGGGGTCGTTCTGGGGCTGGTGTTTAGGGTTTAGGGCAGTGCAGTGGTGTTAGGGCAGTGTAGGGGGACGGGCAGGGGCTGGTGTTTCAGGGTTTAGGGTAGAGCAGTGGTGTTCGGGCAGTGTAGGGGGTCATGCTGGGGGTGGTGTTTCAGGGTTTAGGGCAGAGCAGTGGTGTTCGGGCAGTGTAGGGGGTCGTGCGGAGTGGTGTTTAGGGTTTAGGGCAGTGCAGTTGTGTTTGGGCAGTGTAGGGGGTCGTGCGGGGGTGGTGTTCCAGGGTTTAGGGCAGTGCACTGGTGTTCGGGCAGTGTATGGGGTCATGCTGGGGCTGGTGTTACAGGGTTTATTGCAGTGCAGTGGTGTTCGGGCAGTGTAGGGGGGTCGTGCTGGGGCTTATGTTTCAGGATTTAGGGCAGTGCAGTGGTGTTCGGGCAGTGTAGGGATTCATGCTGGGGCTGGTGATTCAGTGTTTAGGGCAGTGCAGTGGTGTTCGGGCAGTGTATGGGGTCGTGCTGGGTCTGGTTTTACAGGGTTTATTGCAGTGCAGTGGTGTTCGGGCAGTGTAGGGGGGTCTTGCTGGGGGTGGTGTTTCAGGGTTTAGGGCAGTGCAGTGGTGTTCGGGCAGTGTATGGGGTCGTGCTGGGGCTGGTGTTACAGGGTTTATTGCAGTGCAGTGGTGTTTGGGCAGTGTTGGGGGGTCTTGCTGGGGGTGGTGTTTCAGGGTTTAGGGCAGTGCAGTGGTGTTCAGGCAGTGTAGGGGGTCTTGTTGGGGGTAGTGTTTCAGGGTTTAGGCCAGTGCAGTGGTGTTCCGGCAGTGTAGGGGGTCGTACTGGGGTTGGTGTTTCAGGGTTTAGGGCAGGGCATTGTTGTTTGGGAAGTGTAGGAGGTCTTGCTGGTGGTGGTGTTTCAGGGTTTTGGGCAGTGCAGTGGTGTTCGGGGAGTGTAGGGGGTCTTGCTGGGGCTGGTGTTTTAGGGTTTAGGGCAGAGCTGTGGTGTTCGTGCAGAGTAAGGGGTCATGCTGGGGAAGGTTTTTCAGGGTTTAGGGCAGTGCAGTGGTGTTCTTGCAGTGTAGGGTGTTGTGCTGGGGCTGTTGTTTCAGGGTTTAGGGCAGTGCAGTGGTGTTCGGGCAGTGAAGGGGTTCATGCTGGGGCTGGTGTTTCAGGGATTAGGGCAGTGCAGTGGGGTTCGGGCAGTGTATGGGGTCGTGCTGGGGCTTATGTTTCAGGATTTAGGGCAGTGCAGTGGTGTTCGGACAGTGTAAGGGTTCGTGCTGGGGCTGGTGTTTCAGGCTTTAGGGCAGTGCAGTGGTGTTCGGGCAGTGTATGGGGTCGTGCTGGGACTGGTGTTACAGGGTTTATTGCAGTGCAGTGGTGTTTTGGCAGTGTAGGGGGGTCTTGCTGGGGGTGGGGTTTCAGGGTTTAGGGCAGTGCAGTGGTGTTCAGGCAGTGTAGGGGGTCTTGTTGGGGGTAGTGTTTCAGGGTTTAGGGCAGTGCAGTGGTGTTCGGGCAGTGTAGGGGGTCGTACTGGGGTTGGTGTTTCAGGGTTTAGGGCAGGGCATTGTTGTTTGGGAAGTGTAGGAGGTCTTGCTGGTGGTGGTGTTTCAGGGTTTTGGGCAGTACAGTGGTGTTTGGGGAGTGTAGGGGGTCTTGCTGGGGCTGGTGTTTTAGGGTTTAGGGCAGTGCAGTGGTGTTCGAGCAGTGTAGGGGGTCTTGCTGGGGCTGGTGTTTCAGGGTTTAGGGCAGTGCAGTGCTCTTCAGGCAGTGTAGGGGGTCGTGCTGGGGCTGGTGTTTCAGGGTTTAGGGCAGAGTAGTGGTGTTTGGGCAGAGTAGGGGGTCGTTCTGGGGCTGGTGTTTAGGAATTGGGGCAGTGCAGTGGTGGTAGGGCAATGTAGGGGGACGGGCAGGGGCTGGTGTTTCAGGGTTTAGGGTAGAGCAGTGGTGTTCGGGCAGTGTAGGGGGTCACGCTGGGGGTGGTGTTTCAGGGTTTAGGCAGTGCAGTGGTGTTCTTGCAGTGTAGGGTGTTGTGCTGGGGCTGTTGTTTCAGGGTTTAGGGCAGTGCAGTGTTGTTCGGGCAGTGAAGGGGTTCATGCTGGGGCTGGTGTTTCAGGGATTAGGGCAGTGCAGTGGGGTTCGGGCAGTGTATGGGGTCGTGCTGGGGCTTATATTTCAGGATTTAGGGCAGTGCAGTGGTGTTCGGGCAGCGTAGGGGTTCGTGCTGGGGCTGGTCTTTCAGGGTTTAGGGCAGTGGTGTTCGGGCAGTGTAGGGGGTATTGTTGGGGGTAGTGTTTCAGGGTTTAGGGCAGTGCAGTGGTGTTCGGGCAGTGTAGGGGGTCGTACTGGGGTTGGTGTTTCAGGGTTTAGGGCAGGGCATTGTTGTTTGGGAAGTGTAGGAGGTCTTGCTGGTGGTGGTGTTTCAGGGTTTTGGGCAGTGCAGTGGTGTTCGGGGAGTGTAGGGGGTCTTGCTGGGTCTGGTGTTTTAGGGTTTAGGGCAGTGCAGTGGTGTTCGGGCAGTGTTGGGGGTCTTGCTGGGGCTGGTGTTTCAGGGTTTAGGGCAGTGCAGTGCTCTTCAGGCAGTGTAGGGGGTCGTGCTGGGGCTGGTGTTTCAGGGTTTAGGGCAGAGTAGTGGTGTTTGGGCAGAGTAGGGGGTCGTTCTGGGGCTGGTGTTTAGGGTTTAGGGCAGTGCAGTGGTGTTAGGGCAGTGTAGGGGGACGGGCAGGGGCTGGTGTTTCAGGGTTTAGGGCAGAGCAGTGGTGTTCGGGCAGTGTAGGGGGTCATGCTGGGGGTGGTGTTTCAGGGTTTAGGGCAGAGCAGTGGTGTTCGGGCAGTGTAGGGGGTCGTGCGGAGTGGTGTTTAGGGTTTAGGGCAGTGCAGTTGTGTTTGGGCAGTGTAGGGGGTCGTGCGGGGGTGGTGTTCCAGGGTTTAGGGCAGTGCACTGGTGTTCGGGCAGTGTATGGGGTCATGCTGGGTCTGGTGTTACAGGGTTTATTGCAGTGCAGTGGTGTTCGGGCAGTGTAGGGGGGTCGTGCTGGGGCTTATGTTTCAGGATTTAGGGCAGTGCAGTGGTGTTCGGGCAGTGTAGGGATTCATGCTGGGGCTGGTGATTCAGTGTTTAGGGCAGTGCAGTGGTGTTCGGGCAGTGTATGGGGTCGTGCTGGGTCTGGTTTTACAGGGTTTATTGCAGTGCAGTGGTGTTCGGGCAGTGTAGGGGGGTCTTGCTGGGGGTGGTGTTTCAGGGTTTAGGGCAGTGCAGTGGTGTTCGGGCAGTGTAGGGGGTCTTGTTGGGGGTAGTGTTTCAGGGTTTAGGGCAGTGCAGTGGTGTTCGGCAGTGTAGGGGGTCGTACTGGGGTTGGTGTTTCAGGGTTTTGGGCAGTGCAGTGGTGTTCGGGGACTGTAGGGGGTCTTGCTGGGGCTGGTGTTTCAGGGTTTAGGGCAGAGCAGTGGTGTTTGGGCAGAGTAGGGGGTCGTTCTGGGGCTGGTGTTTAGGGTTTAGGGCAGTGCAGTGGTGTTAGGGCAGTGTAGGGGGACGTGCAGGGGCTGGTGTTTCAGGGTTTAGGGTAGAGCAGTGGTGTTTGGGCAGTGTAGGGGGTCATGCTGGGGTGGTGTTTCAGGGTGTAGGGCAATGCAGTGGTGTTCAGGCTGTGTAGGGGATGGTGCTGGGGCTGTTTTTTCAGGGTTTAGGGCAGTGCAGTGTTTGTGCAGTGTAGTGGGTCTTGCAGGAGCTGGTGTTTCAGGGTTAAGGGCAGTGCAGTTGTGTTCGGGCAGTGTAGTGGGTCTTGCTGGGGCTGGTGTTTCACGGTATAGGGCAGTGCAGTGGTGTTTGGACAGTACAGGGTGTCCTGCAGGGGGTGGTGTTTCAGGGTTTAAGGCAGTGCAGTGGTGTTCAGGCAGTGTAGGGGGCCGTGCTGGGGCTGGTGTTTCAGGGTTTAGGGCAGTGCAGTGGTGTTCGGGCTGTGTAGGGTTTTTTTGGGGGGTTGGTGTTTCAGGGATGAGGGCAGTGGTGTTCGGGCACTGTAGGGGTTCATGCTGGGGCTGGTGTTTCAGGGATTAGGGCAGTGCAGTGGGGTCCTGGCAGTGTCGGGGTTCGTGCTGGGGCTGGTGTTTCAGGGTTTAGGGCAGTACAGTGGTGATGGGCAGTGTATGGGGTTGTGCTGGGACTGGTGTTTCAGGATTTAGGGCAGTGCAGTGGTGATTGGGCAGTGTAGGTGTTGTGCTGGGGCTGGTGTTTCAGGGTTTAGAGCAGTGCAGTGGTGTTTGGCACTGTAGGGGGTCATGCCGGGGCTTGATTTTCAGGCTTTAGGGTAGTGCAGTGGTGTTCGGGCAGTGTAGGGGGTCGTGCTGGGGCTGGTGTGTCAGGGTGTAGGTCAGAGCAGTGCAGTGGTGTTCGTGCAGTGTAGGGGGTCATGCTGGGTGGTGTTTCAGGGATTAGTGCAGTGCAGTGGTGTTCGAGGAGTGTAGGGGGTCTTGCTGGAGCTGGTGTGTCAGGGTTAAGGGCAGTGCAGTGGTGTTCGGGCAGTGTAGTGGGTATTGCTAGGGCCGGTGTTTCAGGGTTTAGGGCAGAGCTGCAGTGTTCGTGCCGATTAAGGGTTCGTGCTGGGGAAGGTTTTTCAGGGTTTAGGGCAGTGCAGTGGTGTTCTGGCAGTGTAGGGTGTTGTGCTGGGGCTGTAGTTTCAGGGTTTAGGTCAGTGCAGTGGTGTTCGGGCAGAATAGGGGTTCATGCTGGGGCTGGTGTTTCAGGGATTAGGGCAGTGCAGTGGGGATCGGGCAGTGTATGTGGTCGTGCTGGGGCTGGTGTTTCAGGGTTTAGGGCAGTGCAGTGGTGTTTGGGCAGTGTAGGGGGTCTTGTTGGGGGTAGTGTTTCATAGTTTAGGGCAGTGCAGTGATGTTCGGGCAGTGTAGGGGGTCGTACTCGGGTTGGTGTTTCAGGGTTTAGGGCAGGGCATTGTTTGGGAAGTGTAGGAGGTCTTGCTGGTGGTGGTGTTTCAGGGTTTTGGGCAGGGCAGTGGTGTTCAGGGAGTGTAGGGGGTCTTGCTGGTGCTGGTGTTTTAGGGTTTAGGGCAGTGCAGTGGTGTTCGGGCAGTGTAGGGGGTCTTGCTGGGGCTGGTGTTTCAGGGTTTAGGGCAGTGCAGTGCTCTTCAGGCAGTGTAGGGGGTCATGCTGGGGCTGGTGTTTCAGGGTTTAGGGCAGAGCAGTGGTGTTTGGGCAGAGTAGGGGGTCGTTCTGGGGCTGGTGTTTAGGGTTTAGGGCAGTGCAGTGGTGTTAGGGCAGTGTAGGGGGACATGCAGGGGCTGGTGTTTCAGGGTTTAGGGCAGTGCAGTTGTGTTTGGGCAGTGTAGGGGGTCATGCGGGGGTGGTGTTCCAGGGTTTAGGGCAGTGCACTGGTGTTCAGGCAGAGTAGGGGGTCATGCAGGGGAGTGGTGGTTCAGGGTTGAGGGCAGTGCTGTGGTGTTCTGGTAGTGTAGGGGGACGTGCAGATGGTGGTGTTTCAGGATTTAGGGCAGTGCAGTGGTGTTCAGGCAGTGTAGGGGGTCGTGCTGGGGGTGGTGTTTCAGGGACTAGTGCAGTGCAGTGGTGTTAAGGCAGTGTAGGGGGTCTTGCTGGAGCTGGTGTGTCAGGGTTAAGGGCAGTGCAGTGGTGTTCGGGCGGTGTAGTGGGTCTTGCTGGGGCTGGTGTTTCAGGGTATAGGGCAATGCAGTGGTGTTTGGACAGTACAGGGTGTCCTGCAGGGGGTGGTGTTTCAGGGTTTAAGGCAGTGCAGTGGTGTTCAGACAGTGTAGGGGGCCGTGCTGGGGCTGGTGTTTCAGGGTTTAGGGCAGTGCAGTGGTGTTCGGGCTGTGTAGGGTTTTTTTGGGGGGTTGGTGTTTCAGGGATTAGGGCAGTGGTGTTCGGGCACTGTAGGGGTTCATGCTGGGGCTGGTGTTTCAGGGATTAGGGCAGTGCAGTGGGGTCCTGGCAGTGTATGGGGTCGTGCTGGGGCGGGTGTTTCAGGATTTAGGGCAGTGCAGTGGTGTTCGGGGGTGTCGGGGTTCGTGCTGGGGCTGGTGTTTCAGGGTTTAGGGCAGTACAGTGGTGATGGGCAGTGTATGGGGTTGTGCTGGGACTGGTGTTTCAGGGTTTAGGGCAGTGCAGTGGTGATTGGGCAGTGTAGGTGTTGTGCTGGGGCTTGATTTTCAGGCTTTAGGGTAGTGCAGTGGTGTTCGGGCAGTGTAGGGGGTCGTGCTGGGGCGGGTGTGTCAGGGTGTAGGTCAGAGCAGTGCAGTGGTGTTCGTGCAGTGTAGGGGGTCGTGCTGGGTGGTGTTTCAGGGATTAGTGCAGTGCAGTGGTGTTCGAGGAGTGTAAGGGGTCTTGCTGGAGCTGGTGTGTCAGGGTTAAGGGCAGTGCAGTGGTGTTCGGGCAGTGTAGTGGGTATTGCTGGGGCTGGTGTTTCAGGGTTTATGGCAGAGCTGCAGTGTTCGTGCAGAGTAAGGGGTCTTGCTGGGGAAGGTTTTTCAGGGTTTAGGGCAGTGCAGTGTTATTCTGGCAGTGTAGGGTGTTGTACTGGGGCTGTAGTTTCAGGGTTTAGGGCAGTGCAGTGGTGTTCGGGCAGAGTAGGGTTTCATGCTGGGGCTGGTGTTTCAGGGATTAGGGCAGTGCAGTGGGGATCGGGCAGTGTATGGGTCGTGCTGGGGCTTATGTTTCAGGATTTAGGGCAGTGCAGTGGTGTTTGGGCAGTGTAGGGGGTCTTGTTGGGGGTAGTGTTTCATAGTTTAGGGCAGTGCAGTGGTGTTCGGGCAGTGTAGGGGGTCGTACTGGGGTTGGTGTTTCAGGGTTTAGGGCAGTGGGGATCGGGCAGTGTATGTGGTCGTGCTGGGGCTAGTGTTTCAGGGTTTAGGGCAGTGCAGTGGTGTTTGGGCAGTGTAGGGGGTCTTGTTGGGGGTAGTGTTTCATAGTTTAGGGCAGTGCAGTGATGTTCGGGCAGTGTAGGGGTTCGTACTGGGGTTGGTGTTTCAGGGTTTAGGGCAGGGCATTGTTTGGGAAGTGTAGGAGGTCTTGCTGGTGGTGGTGTTTCAGGGTTTTGGGCAGGGCAGTGGTGTTCAGGGAGTGTAGGGGGTCTTGCTGGTGCTGGTGTTTTAGGGTGTAGGGCAGTGCAGTGGTGTTCGGGCAGTGTAGGGGGTCTTGCTGGGGCTGGTGTTTCAGGGTTTAGGGCAGTGCAGTGCTCTTCTGGCAGTGTAGGGGGTCATGCTGGGGCTGGTGTTTCAGGGTTTAGGGCAGAGCAGTGGTGTTTGGGCAGAATAGGGGGTCGTTCTGGGGCTGGTGTTTAGGGTTTAGGGCAGTGCAGTGGTGTTAGGGCAGTGTAGGGGGACGTGCAGGGGCTGGTGTTTCAGGGTTTAGGGCAGTGCAGTTGTGTTCGGGCAGTGTAGGGGGTCATGCGGAGGTGGTGTTCCAGGGTTTAGGGCAGTGCACTGGTGTTCAGGCAGAGTAGGGGGTCATGCAGGGGAGTGCTGGTTCAGGGTTAAGGGCAGTGCTGTGGTGTTCTGGTAGTGTAGGGGGACGTGCAGATGGTGGTGTTTCAGGATTTAGGGCAGTGCAGTGGTGTTCAGGCAGTGTAGCGGGTCGTGCTGGGGGTGGTGTTTCAGGGACTAGTGCAGTGCAGTGGTGTTCAGGCAGTGTAGGGGGTCTTGCTGGAGCTGGTGTGTCAGGGTTAAGGGCAGTGCAGTGGTGTTCGGGCAGTGTAGTGGGTCTTGCTGGGGCTGGTGTTTCAGGATTTAGGGCAGAGCAGTGGTGTTCGTGCAGAGTAAAGGCTCATGCTGGGGATGCTTTTTCAGGGTTT
Organism: Triturus cristatus; assembly: GCF_964204655.1. NCBI lineage: Eukaryota > Metazoa > Chordata > Amphibia > Caudata > Salamandridae > Triturus > Triturus cristatus. The sequence goes on from NC_140579.1 coordinate 284,015,428, forward strand.
AGGGCAGTGCAGTGGTGTTCTGGCAGTGTAGGGGGTCGTGCTTGGGCTGGTATTTCAGGGTGTAGGGCAATGCATTGGTGTTCGGGCAGTGTAGGGGGTGGTACTGGGGCTGGATGTTGAGGGTTTAGGGCAGTACAATGTTGTTCGTGCAGTGTAGGGGGTCTTGCAGGAGCTGGTGTTTCAGGGTTAAGGGCAGTGCAGTTGTGTTCGGGCAGGGTAGTGGGTCTTGCTGTGGCTGTTGTTTCTGGAATTAGGGCAGAGCAGTGGTGTTCGTGCATAGTAGGGGGTCGTGCTGTGGCTGGTGTTTCAGGGTTTAGGGCAGTGCAGCGGTGTTCGGGCAGTGTAGGGGGTAGTGCTGGGGATGGTTTATCAGGGTTTAGGGCAGTGCAGTTGTGTTCGGGCTGTGTAGGGTTTTTTTGGGGGGTTGGTGTTTCAGGGATTAGGGCAGTGGTGTTCGGGCACTGTAGGGGTTCATGCTGTGGCTGGTGTTTCAGGGATTAGGGCAGTGCAGTGGGGTCCTGGCAGTGTATGGGGTCGTGCTGGGGCGAGTGTTTCAGGATTTAGGGCAGTGCAGTGGTGTTCGGGGGTGTCGGGGTTCGTGCTGGGGCTGGTGTTTCAGGGTTTAGGGCAGTACAGTGGTGATGGGCAGTGTATGGGGTTGTGCTGGGACTGGTGTTTCAGGGTTTAGGGCAGTGCAGTGGTGATTGGGCAGTGTAGGTGTTGTGCTGGGGCTGGTGTTTCAGGGTTTAGAGCAGTGCAGTGGTGTTTGGCACTGTAGGGGGTCATGCCGGGGCTTGATTTTCAGGCTTTAGGGTAGTGCAGTGGTGTTCGGGCAGTGTAGGGGGTCGTGCTGGGGCTGGTGTGTCAGGGTGTAGGTCAGAGCAGTGCAGTGGTGTTCGTGCAGTGTAGGGTGTCGTGCTGGGTGGTGTTTCAGGGATTAGTGCAGTGCAGTGGTGTTCGAGGAGTGTAGGGGGTCTTGCTGGAGCTGGTGTGTCAGGGTTAAGGGCAGTGCAGTGGTGTTCGGGCAGTGTAGTGGGTATTGCTGGGGCTGGTGTTTCAGGGTTTAGGGCAGTACAGTGGTGATGGGCAGTGTATGGGGTTGTGCTGGGACTGGTGTTTCAGGGTTTAGGGCAGTGCAGTGGTGATTGGGCAGTGTAGGTGTTGTGCTGGGGCTGGTGTTTCAGGGTTTAGAGCAGTGCAGTGTTGTTTGGCACTGTAGGGGGTCATGCCGGGGCTTGATTTTCAGGCTTTAGGGTAGTGCAGTGGTGTTCGGGCAGTGTAGGGGGTCGTGCTGGGGCGGGTGTGTCAGGGTGTAGGTCAGAGCAGTGCAGTGGTGTTCGTGCAGTGTAGGGGGTCGTGCTGGGTGGTGTTTCAGGGATTAGTGCAGTGCAGTGGTGTTCGAGGAGTGTAGGGGGTCTTGCTGGAGCTGGTGTGTCAGGGTTAAGGGCAGTGCAGTGGTGTTCGGGCAGTGTAGTGGGTATTGCTGGGGCTGGTGTTTCAGGGTTTATGGCAGAGCTGCGGTGTTCGTGCAGAGTAAGGGGTCGTGCTGGGGAAGGTTTTTCAGGGTTTAGAGCAGTGCAGTGGTGTTCTGGCAGTGTAGGGTGTTGTACTGGGGCTGTAGTTTCAGGGTTTAGGGCAGTGCAGTGGTGTTCGGGCAGAGTAGGGGTTCATGCTGGGGCTGGTGTTTCAGGGATTAGGGCAGTGCAGTGGGGATCGGGCAGTGTATGGGGTCGTGCTGGGGCTTATGTTTCAGGATTTAGGGCAGTGCAGTGGTGTTTGGGCAGTGTAGGGGGTCTTGTTGGGGGTAGTGTTTCATAGTTTAGGGCAGTGCAGTAGTGTTCGGGCAGTGTAGGGGGTCGTACTGGGGTTGGTGTTTCAGGGTTTAGGGCAGTGCAGTGGGGATCGGGCAGTGTATGTGGTCGTGCTGGGGCTGGTGTTTTAGGGTTTAGGGCAGTGCAGTGGTGTTTGGGCAGTGTACGGGGTCTTGTTGGGGGTAGTGTTTCATAGTTTAGGGCAGTGCAGTGATGTTCGGGCAGTGTAGGGGGTCGTACTGGGGTTGGTGTTTCAGGGTTTAGGGCAGGGCATTGTTTGGGAAGTGTAGGAGGTCTTGCTGGTGGTGGTGTTTCAGGGTTTTGGGCAGGGCAGTGGTGTTCAGGGAGTGTAGGGGGTCTTGCTGGTGCTGGTGTTTTAGGGTTTAGGGCAGTGCAGTGGTGTTCGGGCAGTGTAGGGGGTCTTGCTGGGGCTGGTGTTTCAGGGTTTAGGGCAGTGCAGTGCTCTTCTGGCAGTGTAGGGGGTCATGCTGGGGCTGGTGTTTCAGGGTTTAGGGCAGAGCAGTGGTGTTTGGGCAGAGTAGGGGGTCGTTCTGGGGCTGGTGTTTAGGGTTTAGGGCAGTGCAGTGGTGTTAGGGCAGTGTAGGGGGACGTGCAGGGGCTGGTGTTTCAGGGTTTAGGGCAGTGCAGTTGTGTTCGGGCAGTGTAGGGGGTCATGCGGGGGTGGTGTTCCAGGGTTTAGGGCAGTGCACTGGTGTTCAGGCAGAGTAGGGGGTCATGCAGGGGAGTGGTGGTTCAGGGTTAAGGGCAGTGCTGTGGTGTTCTGGTAGTGTAGGGGGACGTGCAGATGGTGGTGTTTCAGGATTTAGGGCAGTGCAGTGGTGTTCAGGCAGTGTAGGGGGTCGTGCTGGGGGTGGTGTTTCAGGGACTAGTGCAGTGCAGTGGTGTTCGGGCAGTGTAGGGGGTCTTGCTGGAGCTGGTGTGTCAGGGTTAAGGGCAGTGCAGTGGTGTTCGGGCAGTGTAGTGGGTCTTGCTGGGGCTGGTGTTTCAGGATTTAGGGCAGAGCAGTGGTGTTCGTGCAGAGTAAAGGCTCATGCTGGGGATGCTTTTTCAGGGTTTAGGGCAGTGCAGTGGTGTTCTGGCAGTGTAGGGGGTCGTGCTTGGACTGGTGTTTCAGGGTGTAGGGCAATGCATTGGTGTTCGGGCAGTGTAGGGGGTGGTGCTGGGGCTTGATGTTGAGGGTTTAGGGCAGTACAATGTTGTTCGTGCAGTGTAGGGGGTCTTGCAGGAGCTGGTGTTTCAGGGTTAAGGGCAGTGCAGTTGTGTTCGGGCAGTGTAGTGGGTCTTGCTGTGGCTGTTGTTTCTGGAATTAGGGCAGAGCAGTGGTGTTCGTGCATAGTAGGGGGTCGTGCTGTGGCTGGTGTTTCAGGGTTTAGGGCAGTGCAGCGGTGTTCGGGCAGTGTAGGGGGTAGTGCTGGGGATGGTTTATCAGGGTTTAGGGCAGTGCAGTTGTGTTCGGGCTGTGTAGGGTTTTTTTGGGGGGTTGGTGTTTCAGGGATTAGGGCAGTGGTGTTCAGGCACTGTAGGGGTTCATGCTGGGGCTGGTGTTTCAGGATTTAGGGCAGTGCAGTGGTGTTCGGGGGTGTCGGGGTTCGTGCTGGGGCTGGTGTTTCAGGGTTTAGGGCAGTACAGTGGTGATGGGCAGTGTATGGGGTTGTGCTGGGACTGGTGTTTCAGGGTTTAGGGCAGTGCAGTGGTGATTGGGCAGTGTAGGTGTTGTGCTGGGGCTGGTGTTTCAGGGTTTAGAGCAGTGCAGTGGTGTTTGGCACTGTAGGGGGTCATGCCGGGGCTTGATTTTCAGGCTTTAGGGTAGTGCAGTGGTGTTCGGGCAGTGTAGGGTGTCGTGCTGGGGCTGGTGTGTCAGGGTGTAGGTCAGAGCAGTGCAGTGGTGTTCGTGCAGTGTAGGGGGTCGTGCTGGGTGGTGTTTCAGGGATTAGTGCAGTGCAGTGGTGTTCGAGGAGTGTAGGGGGTCTTGCTGGAGCTGGTGTGTCAGGGTTAAGGGCAGTGCAGTGGTGTTCGGGCAGTGTAGTGGGTATTGCTGGGGCTGGTGTTTCAGGGTTTATGGCAGAGCTGCGGTGTTCGTGCAGAGTAAGGGGTCGTGCTGGGGAAGGTTTTTCAGGGTTTAGGGCAGTGCAGTGGTGTTCTGGCAGTGTAGGGTGTTGTACTGGGGCTGTAGTTTCAAGGTTTAGGGCAGTGCAGTGGTGTTCGGGCAGAGAAGGGGTTCATGCTGGGGCTGGGGTTTCAGGGATTAGGGCAGTGCAGTGGGGATCGGGCAGTGTATGAGGTCGTGCTGGGGCTTATGTTTCAGGATTTAGGGCAGTGCAGTGGTGTTTGGGCAGTGTAGGGGGTCTTGTTGGGGGTAGTGTTTCATAGTTTAGGGCAGTGCAGTGGTGTTCGGGCAGTGTAGGGGGTCGTACTGGGGTTGGTGTTTCAGGGTTTAGGGCAGTGCAGTGGGGATCGGGCAGTGTATGTGGTCGTGCTGGGGCTGGTGTTTCAGGGTTTAGGGCAGTGCAGTGGTGTTTGGGCAGTGTAGGGGGTCTTGTTGGGGGTAGTGTTTCATAGTTTAGGGCAGTGCAGTGATGTTCGGGCAGTGTAGGGGGTCGTACTGGGGTTGGTGTTTCAGGGTTTAGAGCAGGGCATTGTTTGGGAAGTGTAGGAGGTCTTGCTGGTGGTGGTGTTTCAGGGTTTTGGGCAGTGCAGTGGTGTTCTGGGAGTGTAGGGGGTCTTGCTGGTGCTGGTGTTTTAGGGTTTAGGGCAGTGCAGTGGTGTTCGGGCAGTGTAGAGTGTCTTGCTGGGGCTGGTGTTTCAGGGTTAAGGGCAGTGCAGTGCTCTTCAGGCAGTGTAGGTGGTCGTGCTGGGGCTGGTGTTTTAGGGTTTAGGGCAGAGCAGTGGTGTTTGGGCAGGGTATGGGGTCATTCTGGGGCTGGTGTTTAGGGTTTAGGGCAGTGCAGATTTGTTAGGGCAGTGTAGGGGGACGTGCAGAGGCTGGTGTTTCAGGGTTTAGGTAGAGAAGTGGTGTTCGGGCAGTGTAGGGGATCATGCTGAGGGTGGTGTTTCAGGGTTTAGGGCAGAGCAGTGGTGTTCGGGCAGTGAAGGGGGTCGTGCGGGTGGTGTTTAGGGTTTAGGGCAGTGCAGTTGTGTTCGGGCAGTGTAGGGGGTCGTGCGTGGGTGGTGTTCCAGGGTTTACGGCAGTGCACTGGTGTTCAGGCAGAGTAGGGGGTCATGCAGGGGAGTGGTGGTTCAGGGTTAAGGGCAGTGCTGTTGTGTTCTGGTAGTGTAGGTGGACGTGCAGATGGTGATGTTTCAGAGTTTAGGGCAGTGCAGTGGTGTTCGCGCAGTGTAGGAGATCGAGCAGGGGATTGTGTTTCAGGGTTTAGGGCAGTGCAGTGGTGTTCGGGCAGTGTAGGGGGTCATGCAGGGGGTGGTGTTTCAGGCTTTAGGCAAGTGCAGTGGTGTTTGGGCAGTGTAGGTGGTTGAGCAGGGGGGTGCTGTTTCAGGGTTTAGGGCAGTGCAGTGGTGTTCAGGCAGTGTAGGGGGTCGTGCTGGGGGTGGTGTTTCAGGGATTGGTGCATTGCAGTGGTGTTCAGGCAGTGTAGGGGGTCTTGCTGGAGCTGGTGTGTCAGGGTAAAGGGCAGTGCAGTGGTGTTCGGGCAGTGTAGTGGGTCTTGAAGGGGCTGGTGTTTCAGGATTTAGGGCAGAGCAGTGGTGTTTTTGCAGAATGGTGTTCTGGCAGTGTAGGGGGTCGTTCTGGGGCTTGTGTTTAGGGATTAGGGCAGTGCAGTGGTGTTCAGGCAGTGTAGGGGGTCATGCTGGTGCTGGTGTTTCAGGGTTTAGGGCAGTGCAGTGCTCTTCAGGCAGTGTAGGGGGTCGTGCTGGGGCTTATGTTTCAGGATTTAGGGCAGTGCAGTGCTGTTCGGGCAGTGTAGGGGGTCGTGCTGGGTGGTGTTTCAGGGATTAGTGCAGTGCAGTGGTGTTCGAGGAGTGTAGGGGGTCTTGCTGGGGCTGGTGTTTCAGGGTTTAGGGCAGTGCAGTGGTGTTTGGGCAGTGTATGGGGTCGTGCTGGGGCTGGTGTTACAGGGTTTATTGCAGTGCAGTGGTGTTCGAGCAGTGTAGGGGGTCTTGTTGGGGGTAGTGTTTCATAGTTTAGGGCAGTGCAGTGGAGTTCGGGCAGTGTAGGGGGTCGTACTGGGGTTGGTGTTTCAGGGTTTAGGGCAAGGCATTGTTTGGGAAGTGTAGGAGGTCTTGCTGGTGGTGGTGTTTCAGGGTTTTGGGCAGTGCAGTGGTGTTCGGGGAGTTTAGGGGGTCTTACTAGTGCTGGTGTTTTAGGGTTTAGGGCAGTGCAGTGGTGTTCGGGCAGTGTAGGGGGTCTTGCTGGGGCTGCTTTTTTAGGGTTTAGGGCAGTGCAGTGCTCTTCAGGCAGTGTAGGGGGTCGTGCTGGGGCTGGTGTATCAGGGTTTAGGGCAGAGCAGTGGTGTTCGGGGGGTGTAGGGGGTCGTGCGGGGGTGGTGTTCCATGGTTTAGGGCAGTGCACTGGTGTTCGGGCAGTGTAGGGCGTCATGCAGGGGAGTAGTGGTTTAGGGTTTAGGGCAGTGCTGTGGTGTTCTGGTAGTGTAGGGGGACGTGCAGGGGGTGATGTTTCAGGGTTTAGGGTAGTGCAGTGGTGTTCGTGTAGTGTAGGGGGTCGTGCAGGGGGTGGTGTTTCAGGCTTTAGGCGAGTTCAGTGGTGTTTGGGCAGTGTAGGGGGTTGAGCAGGGGGGTGGTGTTTCAGGGTTTAGGGCAGAGCAATTGTGTTCTGGCAGTTTAGGGGGTCGTGCAAGGGGTGGTGTTTGAGTGTTTAGGGAAGTGCAGTGGTGTTCGGGCAGTGTTGGTGTTCATGCAGGGTTGGTGTTTGAGGGTTTAGGGTAGTGCAGTTGTGTTTGGGCAGTGTAGGGGTTGTGCTGGGTCTGGTGTTTCAGGGTTTAGGGCAGTGCAGTGGTGATTGGGCAGTGTAGGTGTTGTGCTGGGGCTGGTGTTTCAGGGTTTAGAGCAGTGAAGTGGTGTTTGGCACTGTAGGGGGTCGTGCCGGGGCTTGTTTTTCAGGGTTTAGGGTAGTGCAGTGGTGTTCGGGCAGTGTAGGGGGTTGTGCTGGGGCTGGTGTTTCAGAGTGTAGGTCAGAGCAGTGCAGTGGTGTTCGTGCAGTGTAGGGGGTCATACTGGGTGGTGTTTCAGGGATTAGTGCAGTGCTGTGGTGTTCGAGCAGTGTATGGGGTCTTGCTGGAGCTGGTGTGTCAGGGTTAAGGGCAGTGCAATGGTGTTCGGGCAGTGTAGTGGGTCGTGCTGGGGCTGGTGTTACAGTGTTTATTGCAGTGCAGTGGTGTTCGGGCAGTGTAGGGGGGTCTTGCTGGGGGTGGTGTTTCAGGGTTTAGGGCAGTGCAGTGGTGTTCGGGCAGTGTAGGGGGTCTTGTTGGGGGTAGTGTTTCAGGGTTTAGGGCAGTGCAGTGGTGTTCGGGCAGTGTAGGGGGTCGTACTGGGGTTGGTGTTTCAGGGTTTAGGGCAGGGCATTGTTGTTTGGGAAGTGTAGGAGGTCTTGCTGGTGGTGGTGTTGCAGGGTTTTGGGCAGTGCAGTGGTGTTCGGGGAGTGTAGTGGGTATTGCTGGGGCTGGTGTTTCAGGGTTTAGGGCAGAGCTGTGGTGTTCGTGCAGATTAAGGGGTCATGCTGGGGAAGGTTTTTCAGGGTTTAGGGCAGTGCAGTGGTGTTCTTGCAGTGTAGGGTGTTGTGCTGGGGCTGTTGTTTCAGGGTTTAGGGCAGTGCAGTGGTGTTCAGGCAGTGAAGGGGTTCATGCTGGGGCTGGTGTTTCAGGGATTAGGGCAGTGCAGTGGGGTTCGGGCAGTGTATGGGGTCGTGCTGGGGCTTATGTTTCAGGATTTAGGGCAGTGCCGTGGTGTTCGGGCAGTGTAAGAGTTCGTGCTGGGGCTGGTGTTTCAGGCTTTAGGGCAGTGCAGTGGTGTTCGGGCAGTGTATGGGGTCGTGCTGGGGCTGGTGTTACAGGGTTTATTGCAGTGCAGTGGTGTTCGGGCAGTGTAGGGGGGTCTTGCTGGGGGTGGTGTTTCAGGGTTTAGGGCAGTGCAGTGGTGTTCAGGCAGTGTAGGGGGTCTTGTTGGGGGTAGTGTTTCAGGGTTTAGGGCAGTGCAGTGGTATTCGGGCAGTGTAGGGGGTCGTACTGGGGTTGGTGTTTCAGGGTTTAGGGCAGGGCATTGTTGTTTGGGAAGTGTAGGAGGTCTTGCTGGTGGTGGTGTTTCAGGGTTTTGGGCAGTGCAGTGGTGTTCGGGGAGTGTAGGGGGTCTTGCTGGGGCTGGTGTTTTAGGGTTTAGGGCAGAGCTGTGGTGTTCGTGCAGAGTAAGGGGTCATGCTGGGGAAGGTTTTTCAGGGTTTAGGGCAGTGCAGTGGTGTTCTTGCAGTGTAGGGTGTTGTGCTGGGGCTGTTGTTTCAGGGTTTAGGGCAGTGCAGTGGTGTTCGGGCAGTGAAGGGGTTCATGCTGGGGCTGGTGTTTCAGGGATTAGGGCAGTGCAGTTGGGTTCGGGCAGTGTATGGGGTCGTGCTGGGGCTTATGTTTCAGGATTTAGGGCAGTGCAGTGGTGTTCGGGCAGTGTAAGGGTTCGTGCTGGGGCTGGTGTTTCAGGCTTTAGGGCAGTGCAGTGGTGTTCGGGCAGTGTATGGGGTCGTGCTGGGGCTGGTGTTACAGGGTTTATTGCAGTGCAGTGGTGTTCCGGCAGTGTAGGGGGGTCTTGCTGGGGGTGGTGTTTCAGGGTTTAGGGCAGTGCAGTGGTGTTCAGGCAGTGTAGGGGGTCTTGTTGGGGGTAGTGTTTCAGGGTTTAGGGCAGTGCAGTGGTGTTCGGGCAGTGTAGGGGGTCGTACTGGGGTTGGTGTTTCAGGGTTTAGGGCAGGGCATTGTTGTTTGGGAAGTGTAGGAGGTCTTGCTGGTGGTGGTGTTTCAGGGTTTTGGGCAGTGCAGTGGTGTTCGGGGAGTGTAGGGGGTCTTGCTGGGGCTGGTGTTTTAGGGTTTAGGGCAGAGCTGTGGTGTTCGTGCAGAGTAAGGGGTCATGCTGGGGAAGGTTTTTCAGGGTTTAGGGCAGTGCAGTGAAGTTCTTGCAGTGTAGGGTGTTGTGCTGGGGCTGTTGTTTCAGGGTTTAGGGCAGTGCAGTGGTGTTCGGGCAGTGAAGGAGTTCATGCTGGGGCTGGTGTTTCAGGGATTAGGGCAGTGCAGTGGGGTTCGGGCAGTGTATGGGGTCGTGCTGGGGCTTATGGTTCAGGATTTAGGGCAGTGCAGTGGTGTTCGGGCAGTGTAAGGGTTCGTGCTGGGGCTGGTGTTTCAGGCTTTAGGGCAGTGCAGTGGTGTTCGGGCAGTGTATGGGGTCGTGCTGGGGCTGGTGTTACAGGGTTTATTGCAGTGCAGTAGTGTTCGGGCAGTGTAGGGGGGTCTTGCTGGGGGTGGTGTTTCAGGGTTTAGGGCAGTGCAGTGGTGTTCAGGCAGTGTAGGGGGTCTTGTTGGGGGTAGTGTTTCAGGGTTTAGGGCAGTGCAGTGGTGTTCGGGCAGTGTAGGGGGTCGTACTGGGGTTGGTGTTTCAGGGTTTAGGGCAGGGCATTGTTGTTTGGGAAGTGTAGGAGGTCTTGCTGGTGGTGGTGTTTCAGGGTTTTGGGCAGTGCAGTGGTGTTTGGGGAGTGTAGGGGGTCTTGCTGGGGCTGGTGTTTCTGGGTTTAGGGCAGTGCAGTGCTCTTCAGGCAATGTAGGGGGTCGTGCTGGGGCTGGTGTTTCAGGGTTTAGGGCAGAGTAGTGGTGTTTGGGCAGAGTAGGGGGTCGTTCTGGGGCTGGTGTTTAGGAATTAGGGCAGTGCAGTGGTGTTAGGGCAGTGTAGGGGGAGGGGCAGGGGCTGGTGTTTCAGGGTTTAGGGTAGAGCAGTGGTGTTCGGGCAGTGTAGGGGGTCACGCTGGGGGTGGTGTTTCAGGGTTTAGGGCAGTGCAGTGGTGTTCCTGCAGTGTAGGGTGTTGTGCTGGGGGTGTTGTTTCAGGGTTTAGGGCATGCAGTGTTGTTCGGGCAGTGAAGGGGTTCATGCTGGGGCTGGTGTTTCAGGGATTAGGGCAGTGCAGTGGGGTTCGGGCAGTGTATGGGGTCGTGCTGGGGCTTATATTTCAGGATTTAGGGCAGTGCAGTGGTGTTCGGGCAGCGTAGGGGTTCGTGCTGGGGCTGGTCTTTCAGGGTTTAGGGCAGTGGTGTTCGGGCAGTGTATGGGGTCATGCTGGTGATGGTGTTACAGGGTTTATTGCAGTGCAGTGGTGTTCGGGCAGTGTAGGGGGGTCTTGCTGGGGGTGGTGTTTCAGGGTTTAGGGCAGTGCAGTGGTGTTCGGGCAGTGTAGGGGGTATTGTTGGGGGTAGTGTTTCAGGGTTTAGGGAAGTGCAGTGTTGTTCGGGCAGTGTAGGGGGTCTTACTGGGGTTGGTGTTTCAGGGTTTAGGGCAGGGCATTGTTGTTTGGGAAGTGTAGGAGGTCTTGCTGGTGGTGGTGTTTCAGGGTTTTGGGCAGTGCAGTGGTGTTCGGGGAGTGTAGGGGGTCTTGCTGGGTCTGGTGTTTTAGGGTTTAGGGCAGTGCAGTGGTGTTCGGGCAGTGTTGCGGGTCTTGCTGGGGCTGGTGTTTCAGGGTTTAGGGCAGTGCAGTGCTCTTCAGGCAGTGTAGGGGGTCGTGCTGGGGGTGGTGTTTCAGGGTTTAGGGCAGAGCAGTGGTGTTCGGGCAGTGTAGGGGGTCGTGCGGAGTGGTGTTTAGGGTTTAGGGCAGTGCAGTTGTGTTTGGGCAGTGCAGGGGGTCGTGCGGGGGTGGTGTTCCAGGGTTTAGGGCAGTGCACTGGTGTTTGGGCAGTGTATGGGGTCATGCTGGGGCTAGTGTTACAGGGTTTATTGCAGTGCAGTGGTGTTCGGGCAGTGTAGGGGAGTCGTGCTGGGGCTTATGTTTCAGGATTTAGGGCAGTGCAGTGGTGTTCGGGCAGTGTAGGGATTCATGCTGGGGCTGGTGATTCAGTGTTTAGGGCAGTGCAGTGGTGTTCGGGCAGTGTATGGGGTCGTGCTGGGTCTGGTTTTACAGGGTTTATTGCAGTGCAGTGGTGTTCGGGCAGTGTAGGGGGGTCTTGCTGGGGGTGGTGTTTCAGGGTTTAGGGCAGTGCAGTGGTGTTCGGGCAGTGTAGGGGGTCTTGTTGGGGGTAGTGTTTCAGGGTTTAGGGCAGTGCAGTGGTGTTCGGGCAGTGTATGGGGTCGTGCTGGGGCTGGTGTTACAGGGTTTATTGCAGTGCAGTGGTGTTCGGGCAGTGTTGGGGGGTCTTGCTGGGGGTGGTGTTTCAGGGTTTAGGGCAGTGCAGTGGTGTTCAGGCAATGTAGGGGGTCTTGTTGGGGGTAGTGTTTCAGGGTTTAGGGCAGTGCAGTGGTGTTCGGGCAGTGTAGGGGGTCGTACTGGGGTTGGTGTTTCAGGGTTTAGGGCAGGGCATTGTTGTTTGGGAAGTGTAGGAGGTCTTGCTGGTGGTGGTGTTTCAGGGTTTTGGGCAGTGCAGTGGTGTTCGGGGAGTGTAGGGGGTCTTGCTGGGGCTGGTGTTTTAGGGTTTAGGGCAGTGCAGTGGTGTTCGGGCAGTGTTGCGGGTCTTGCTGGGGCTGGTGTTTCAGGGTTTAGGGCAGTGCAGTGCTCTTCAGGCAGTGTAGGGGGTCGTGCTGGGGCTGGTGTTTCAGGGTTTAGGGCAGAGTAGTGGTATTTGGGCAGAGTAGGGGGTCGTTCTGGGGCTGGTGTTTAGGAATTAGGGCAGTGCAGTGGTGGTAGGGCAGTGTAGGGGGACGGGCAGGGGCTGGTGTTTCAGGGTTTAGGGTAGAGCAGTGGTGTTCGGGCAGTGTAGGGGGTCACGCTGGGGGTGGTGTTTCAGGGTTTAGTGCAGTGCAGTGGTGGTATTGCAGTGTAGGGTGTTGTGCTGGGGCTGTTGTTTCAGGGTTTAGGGCAGTGCAGTGTTGTTCGGGCAGTGAAGGGGTTCATGCTGGGGCTGGTGTTTCAGGGATTAGGGCAGTGCAGTGGGGTTCGGGCAGTGTATGGGGTCGTGCTGGGGCTTATATTTCAGGATTTAGGGCAGTGCAGTGGTGTTCGGGCAGCATAGGGGTTCATGCTGGGGCTGGTCTTTCAGGGTTTAGGGCAGTGGTGTTCGGGCAGTGTAGGGGGTATTGTTGGGGGTAGTGTTTCAGGGTTTAGGGCAGTGCAGTGGTGTTCGGGCAGTGTAGGGGGTCGTACTGGGGTTGGTGTTTCAGGGTTTAGGGCAGGGCATTGTTGTTTGGGAAGTGTAGGAGGTCTTGCTGGTGGTGGTGTTTCAGGGTTTTGGGCAGTGCAGTGGTGTTCGGGGAGTGTAGGGGGTCTTGCTGGGTCTGGTGTTTTAGGGTTTAGGGCAGTGCAGTGGTGTTCGGGCAGTGTTGGAGGTCTTGCTGGGGCTGGTGTTTCAGGGTTTAGGGCAGTGCAGTGCTCTTCAGGCAGTGTAGGGCGTCGTGCTGGGGCTGGTGTTTCAGGGTTTAGGGCAGAGTAGTGGTGTTTGGGCAGAGTAGGGGGTCGTTCTGGGGCTGGTGTTTAGGGTTTAGGGCAGTGCAGTGGTGTTAGGGCAGTGTAGGGGGATGGGCAGGGGCTGGTGTTTCAGGGTTTAGGGCAGAGAAGTGGTGTTCGGGCAGTGTAGGGGGTCATGCTGGGGGTGGTGTTTCAGGGTTTAGGGCAGAGCAGTGGTGTTCGGGCAGTGTAGGGGGTCGTGCGGAGTGGTGTTTAGGGTTTAGGGCAGTGCAGTTGTGTTTGGGCAGTGTAGGGGGTCATGCGGGGGTGGTGTTCCAGGGTTTAGGGCAGTGCACTGGTGTTCGGGCAGTGTATGGGGTCATGCTGGGGCTGTTGTTACAGGGTTTATTGCAGTGCAGTGGTGTTCGGGCAGTGTAGGGGGGTCTTGCTGGGGCTTATGTTTCAGGATTTAGGGCAGTGCAGTGGTGTTCGGGCAGTGTAGGGATTCATGCTGGGGCTGGTGATTCAGTGTTTAGGGCAGTGCAGTGGTGTTCGGGCAGTGTATGGGGTCGTGCTGGGTCTGGTTTTACAGGGTTTATTGTAGTGCAGTGGTGTTCGGGCAGTGTAGGGGGGTCTTGCTGGGGGTGGTGTTTCAGGGTTTAGGGCAGTGCAGTGGTGTTCGGGCAGTGTAGGGGGTCTTGTTGGGGGTAGTGTTTCAGGGTTTAGGGCAGTGCAGTGGTGTTCGGCAGTGTAGGGGGTCGTACTGGGGTTGGTGTTTCAGGGTTTTGGGCAGTGCAGTGGTGTTCGGGGAGTGTAGGGGGTCTTGCTGGGGCTGGTGTTTCAGGGTTTAGGGCAGAGCAGTGGTGTTTGGGCAGAGTAGGGGGTCGTTCTGGGGCTGGTGTTTAGGGTTTAGGGCAGTGCAGTGGTGTTAGGGCAGTGTAGGGGGACGTGTAGGGGCTGGTGTTTCAGGGTTTAGGGTAGAGCAGTGGTGTTTGGGCAGTGTAGGGGGTCATGCTGGGGGTGGTGTTTCAGGGTGTAGGGCAATGCAGTGGTGTTCAGGCTGTGTAGGGGGTGGTGCTGGGGCTGTTTTTTCAGGGTTTAGGGCAGTGCAGTGTTGTTTGTGCAGTGTAGTGGGTCTTGCAGGAGCTGGTGTTTCAGGGTTAAGGGCAGTGCAGTTGTGTTCGGGCAGTGTAGTGGGTCTTGCTGGGGCTGGTGTTTCACGGTATAGGGCAGTGCAGTGGTGTTTGGACAGTACAGGGTGTCCTGCAGGGGGTGGTGTTTCAGGGTTTAAGGCAGTGCAGTGGTGTTCAGGCAGTGTAGGGGGCCGTGCTGGGGCTGGTGTTTCAGGGTTTAGGGCAGTGCAGTGGTGTTCGGGCTGTGTAGGTTTTTTTTGGGGGGTTGGTGTTTCAGGGATTAGGGCAGTGGTGTTCGGGCACTGTAGGGGTTCATGCTGGGGCTGGTGTTTCAGGGATTAGGGCAGTGCAGTGGGGTCCTGCCAGTGTCGGGGTTCGTGCTGAGGCTGGTGTTTCAGGGTTTAGGGCAGTACAGTGGTGATGGGCAGTGTATGAGGTTGTGCTGGGACTGGTGTTTCAGGGTTTAGGGCAGTGCAGTGGTGATTGGGCAGTGTAGGTGTTGTGCTGGGGCTGGTGTTTCAGGGTTTAGAGCAGTGCAGTGGTGTTTGGCACTGTAGGGGGTCATGCCGGGGCTTGATTTTCAGGCTTTAGGGTAGTGCAGTGGTGTTCGGGCAGTGTAGGGGGTCGTGCTGGGGCTGGTGTGTCAGGGTGTAGGTCAGAGCAGTGCAGTGGTGTTCGTGCAGTGTAGGAGGTCATGCTGGGTGGTGTTTCAGGGATTAGTGCAGTGCAGTGGTGTTCGAGGAGTGTAGGGGGTCTTGCTGGAGCTGGTGTGTCAGGGTTAAGGGCAGTGCAGTGGTGTTCGGGCAGTGTAGTGGGTATTGCTGGGGCTGGTGTTTCAGGGTTTAGGGCAGAGCTGCAGTGTTCATGCAGATTGAGGGGTCGTGCAGGGGAAGGTTTTTCAGGGTTTAGGGCAGTGCAGTGGTGTTCTGGCAGTGTAGGGTGTTGTGCTGGGGTTGGTGTTTCAGGGTTTTGGGCAGTGCAGTGGTGTTCGGGGAGTGTAGGGGGTCTTGCTGGGGCTGGTGTTTCAGGGTTTAGGGCAGAGCAGTGGTGTTTGGGCAGAGTAGGGGGTCGTTCTGGGGCTGGTGTTTAGGGTTTAGGGCAGTGCAGTGGTGTTAGGGCAGTGTAGGGGGACGTGCAGGGGCTGGTGTTTCAGGGTTTAGGGTAGAGCAGTGGTGTTTGGGCAGTGTAGGGGGTCATGCTGGGGGTGGTGTTTCAGGGTGTAGGGCAATGCAGTGGTGTTCAGGCTGTGTAGGGGGTGGTGCTGGGGCTGTTTTTTCAGGGTTTAGGGCAGTGCAGTGTTGTTTGTGCAGTGTAGTGGGTCTTGCAGGAGCTGGTGTTTCAGGGTTGAGGGCAGTGCAGTTGTGTTCGGGCAGTGTAGTGCGTCTTGCTGGGGCTGGTGTTTCACGGTATAGGGCAGTGCAGTGGTGTTTGGACAGTACAGGGTGTCCTGCAGGGGGTGGTGTTTCAGGGTTTAAGGCAGTGCAGTGGTGTTCAGGCAGTGTAGGGGGCCGTGCTGGGGCTGGTGTTTCAGGGTTTAGGGCAGTGCAGTGGTGTTCGGGCTGTGTAGGTTTTTTTTGGGGGGTTGGTGTTTCAGGGATTAGGGCAGTGGTGTTCGGGCACTGTAGGGGTTCATGCTGGGGCTGGTGTTTCAGGGATTAGGGCAGTGCAGTGGGGTCCTGCCAGTGTCGGGGTTCGTGCTGAGGCTGGTGTTTCAGGGTTTAGGGCAGTACAGTGGTGATGGGCAGTGTAGGTGTTGTGCTGGGGCTGGTGTTTCAGGGTTTAGAGCAGTGCAGTGGTGTTTGGCACTGTAGGGGGTCATGCCGGGGCTTGATTTTCAGGCTTTAGGGTAGTGCAGTGGTGTTCGGGCAGTGTAGGGGGTCGTGCTGGGGCTGGTGTGTCAGGGTGTAGGTCAGAGCAGTGCAGTGGTGTTCGTGCAGTGTAGGGGGTCATGCTGGGTAGTGTTTCAGGGATTAGTGCAGTGCAGTGGTGTTCGAGGAGTGTAGGGGGTCTTGCTGGAGCTGGTGTGTCAGGGTTAAGGGCAGTGCAGTGGTGTTCGGGCAGTGTAGTGGGTATTGCTGGGGCTGGTGTTTCAGGGTTTAGGGCAGAGCTGCAGTGTTCGTGCAGATTGAGGGGTCGTGCAGGGGAAGGTTTTTCAGGGTTTAGGGCAGTGCAGTGGTGTTCTGGCAGTGTAGGGTGTTGTGCTGGGGCTGTAGTTTCAGGGTTTAGGGCAGTGCAGTGGTGTTCGGGCAGAGAAGGGGTTCATGCTGGGGCTGGTGTTTCAGGGATTAGGGCAGTGCAGTGGGGATCGGGCAGTGTATGGGGTCGTGCTGGGGCTTATGTTTCAGGATTTAGGGCAGTGCAGTGGTGTTTGGGCAGTGTAGGGGGTCTTGTTGGGGGTAGTGTTTCATAGTTTAGGGCAGTGCAGTGGTGTTCGGGCAGAGTAGGGGGTCGTACTGGGGTTGGTGTTTCAGGGTTTAGGGCAGTGCAGTGGGGATCGGGCAGTGTATGTGGTCGTGCTGGGGCTGGTGTTTCAGGGTTTAGGGCAGTGCAGTGGTGTTTGGGCAGTGTAGGGGGTCTTGTTGGGGGTAGTGTTTCATAGTTTAGGGCAGTGCAGTGACGTTCGGGCAGTGTAGGGGGTCGTACTGGGGTTGGTGTTTCAGGGTTTAGGGCAGGGCATTGTTTGGGAAGTGTAGGAGGTCTTGCTGGTGGTGGTGTTTCAGGGTTTTGGGCAGGGCAGTGGTGTTCAGGGAGTGTAGGGGGTCTTGCTGGTGCTGGTGTTTTAGGGTTTAGGGCAGTGCAGTGGTGTTCGGGCAGTGTAGGGGGTCTTGCTGGGGCTGGTGTTTCAGGGTTTATGGCAGTGCAGTGCTCTTCAGGCAGTGTAGGGGGTCATGCTGGGACTGGTGTTTCAGGGTTTAGGGCAGAGCAGTGGTGTTTGGGCAGAGTAGGTGGTCGTTCTGGGGCTGGTGTTTAGGGTTTAGGGCAGTGCAGTGGTGTTAGGGTAGTGTAGGGGGACGTGCAGGGGCTGGTGTTTCAGGGTTTAGGGCAGTGCAGTTGTGTTCGGGCAGTGTAGGGGGTCATGCGGGGGTGGTGTTCCAGGGTTTAGGGCAGTGCACTGGTGTTCAGGCAGAGTAGGGGGTCATGCAGGGGAGTGGTGGTTAAGGGTTAAGGGCAGTGCTGTGGTGTTCTGGTAGTGTAGGGGGACGTGCAGATGGTGGTGTTTCAGGATTTAGGGCAGTGCAGTGGTGTTCAGGCAGTGTAGGGGGTCGTGCTGGGGGTGGTGTTTCAGGGACTAGTGCAGTGCAGTGGTGTTCAGGCAATGTAGGCGGTCTTGCTGGAGCTGGTGTGTCAGGGTTAAGGGCAGTGCAGTGGTGTTCGGGCGGTGTAGTGGGTCTTGCTGGGGCTGGTGTTTCAGGGTATAGGGCAATGCAGTGGTGTTTGGACAGTACAGGGTGTCCTGCAGGGGGTGGTGTTTCAGGGTTTAAGGCAGTGCAGTGGTGTTCAGGCAGTGTAGGGGGCCGTGCTGGGGCTGGTGTTTCAGGGTTTAGGGCAGTGCAGTGGTGTTCGGGCTGTGTAGGGTTTTTTTGGGGGTTGGTGTTTCAGGGATTAGGGCAGTGGTGTTCGGGCACTGTAGGGGTTCATGCTGGGGCTGGTGTTTCAGGGATTAGGGCAGTGCAGTGGGGTCCTGGCAGTGTATGGGGTCGTGCTGGGGTGGGTGTTTCAGGATTTAGGGCAGTGCAGTGGTGTTCGGGGGTGTCGGGGTTCGTGCTGGGGCTGGTGTTTCAGGGTTTAGGGCAGTACAGTGGTGATGGGCAGTGTATGGGGTTGTGCTGGGACTGGTGTTTCAGGGTTTAGGGCAGTGCAGTGGTGATTGGGCAGTGTAGGTGTTGTGCTGGGGCTGGTGTTTCAGGGTTTAGAGCAGTGCAGTGGTGTTTGGCACTGTAGGGGGTCATGCCGGGGCTTGATTTTCAGGCTTTAGGGTAGTGCAGTGGTGTTCGGGCAGTGTAGGGGGTCGTGCTGGGGCTGGTGTGTCATGGTGTAGGTCAGAGCAGTGCAGTGGTGTTCGTGCAGTGTAGGGGGTCGTGCTGGGTGGTGTTTCAGGGATTAGTGCAGTGCAGTGGTGTTCGAGGAGTGTAGGGGGTCTTGCTGGAGCTGGTGTGTCAGGGTTAAGGGCAGTGCAGTGGTGTTCGGGCAGTGTAGGGGGTCTTGTTGGGGGTAGTGTTTCAGGGTTTAGTGCAGTGCAGTGGTGTTCGGGCAGTGTATGGGGTCGTGCTGGGGCTGGTGTTACAGGGTTTATTGCAGTGCAGTGGTGTTCGGGCAGTGTTGGGGGGTCTTGCTGGGGGTGGTGTTTCAGGGTTTAGGGCAGTGCAGTGGTGTTCAGGCAATGTAGGGGGTCTTGTTGGGGGTAGTGTTTCAGGGTTTAGGGCAGTGCAGTGGTGTTCGGGCAGTGTAGGGGGTCGTACTGGGGTTGGTGTTTCAGGGTTTAGGGCAGGGCATTGTTGTTTGGGAAGTGTAGGAGGTCTTGCTGGTGGTGGTGTTTCAGGGTTTTGGGCAGTGCAGTGGTGTTCGGGGAGTGTAGGGGGTCTTGCTGGGGCTGGTGTTTTAGGGTTTAGGGCAGAGCTGTGGTGTTCGTGCAGAGTAAGGGGTCATTCTGGGGAAGGTTTTTCAGGGTTTAGGGCAGTGCAGTGGTGTTCTTGCAGTGTAGGGTGTTGTGCTGGGGCTGTTGTTTCAGGGTTTAGGGCAGTGCAGTGGTGTTCGGGCAGTGAAGGGGTTCATGCTGGGGCTGGTGTTTCAGGGATTAGGGCAGTGCAGTGGGGTTCGGGCAGTGTATGGGGTCGTGCTGGGGCTTATGTTTCAGGATTTAGGGCAGTGCAGTGGTGTTCGGACAGTGTAAGGGTTCGTGCTGGGGCTGGTGTTTCAGGCTTTAGGGCAGTGCAGTGGTGTTCGGGCGGTGTATGGGGTCGTGCTGGGGCTGGTGTTACAGGGTTTATTGCAGTGCAGTGGTGTTTGGGCAGTGTAGGGGGGTCTTGCTGGTGGTGGTGTTTCAGGGTTTAGGGAAGTGCAGTGGTGTTCAGGCAGTGTAGGGGGTCTTGTTGGGGGTAGTGTTTCAGGGTTTAGGGCAGTGCAGTGGTGTTCGGGCAGTGTAGGGGGTCGTACTGGGGTTGGTGTTTCAGGGTTTAGGGCAGGGCATTGTTGTTTGGGAAGTGTAGGAGGTCTTGCTGGTGGTGGTGTTTCAGGGTTTTGGGCAGTACAGTGGTGTTTGGGGAGTGTAGGGGGTCTTGCTGGGGCTAGTGTTTTAGGGTTTAGGGCAGTGCAGTGGTGTTCGAGCAGTGTAGGGGGTCTTGCTGGGGCTGGTGTTTCAGGGTTTAGGGCAGTGCAGTGCTCTTCAGGCAGTGTAGGGGGTCGTGTTGGGGCTGGTGTTTCAGGGTTTAGGGCAGAGTAGTGGTGTTTGGGCAGAGTAGGGGGTCGTTCTGGGGCTGGTGTTTAGGAATTAGGGCAGTGCAGTGGTGTTCGGGCAGTGTAGGGGGACGGGCAGGGGCTGGTGTTTCAGGGTTTAGGGTCGAGCAGTGGTGTTCGGGCAGTGTAGGGGGTCACGCTGGGGGTGGTGTTTCAGGGTTTAGTGCAGTGCAGTGGTGTTATTGCAGTGTAGGGTGTTGTGCTGGGGCTGTTGTTTCAGGGTTTAGGGCAGTGCAGTGTTGTTCGGGCAGTGAAGGGGTTCATGCTGGGGCTGGTGTTTCAGGGATTAGGGCAGTGCAGTGGGGTTCGGGCAGTGTATGGGGTCGTGCTGGGGCTTATATTTCAGGATTTAGGGCAGTGCAGTGGTGTTCGGGCAGCGTAGGGGTTCGTGCTGGGGCTGGTCTTTCAGGGTTTAGGGCAGTGGTGTTCGGGCAGTGTAGGGGGTATTGTTGGGGGTAGTGTTGCAGGGTTTAGGGCAGTGCAGTGGTGTTCGGGCAGTGTAGGGGGTCGTACTGGGGTTGGTGTTTCAGGGTTTAGGGCAGGGCATTGTTGTTTGGGAAGTGTAGGAGGTCTTGCTGGTGGTGGTGTTTCAGGGTTTTGGGCAGTGCAGTGGTGTTCGGGTAGTGTAGGGGGTCTTGCTGGGTCTGTTGTTTTAGGGTTTAGGGCAGTGCAGTGGTGTTCGAGCAGTGTTGGAGGTCTTGCTGGGGCTGGTGTTTCAGGGTTTAGGGCAGTGCAGTGCTCTTCAGGCAGTGTAGGGGGTCGTGCTGGGGCTGGTGTTTCAGGGTTTAGGGCAGAGTAGTGGTGTTTGGGCAGAGTAGGGGGTCGTTCTGGGGCTGGTGTTTAGGGTTTAGGGCAGTGCAGTGGTGTTAGGGCAGTGTAGGGGGACGGGCAGGGGCTGGTGTTTCAGGGTTTAGGGCAGAGCAGTGGTGTTCGGGCAGTGTAGGGGGTCATGCTGGGGGTGGTATTTCAGGGTTTAGGGCAGAGCAGTGGTGTTCGGGCAGTGTAGGGGGTCGTGCGGAGTGGTGTTTAGGGTTTAGGGCAGTGCAGTTGTGTTTGGGCAGTATAGGGGGTCGTGCGGGGGTGGTGTTCCAGGGTTTAGGGCAGTGCACTGGTGTTCGGGCAGTGTATGGGGTCATGCTGGGGCTGGTGTTACAGGGTTTATTGCAGTGCAGTGGTGTTCGGGCAGTGTAGGGGGGTCGTGCTGGGGCTTATGTTTCAGGATTTAGGGCAGTGCAGTGGTGTTCGGGCAGTGTAGGGATTCATGCTGGGGCTGGTGATTCAGTGTTTAGGGCAGTGCAGTGGTGTTCGGGCAGTGTATGGGGTCGTGCTGGGTCTGGTTTTACAGGGTTTATTGCAGTGCAGTGGTGTTCGGGCAGTGTAGGGGGGTCTTGCTGGGGGTGGTGTTTCAGGGTTTAGGGCAGTGCAGTGGTGTTCGGGCAGTGTAGGGGGTCTTGTTGGGGGTAGTGTTTCAGGGTTTAGGGCAGTGCAGTGGTGTTCGGCAGTGTAGGGGGTCGTACTGGGGTTGGTGTTTCAGGGTTTTGGGCAGTGCAGTGGTGTTCGGGGAGTGTAGGGGGTCTTGCTGGGGCTGGTGTTTCAGGGTTTAGGGCAGAGCAGTGGTGTTTGGGCAGAGTAGGGGGTCGTTCTGGGGCTGGTGTTTAGGGTTTAGGGCAGTGCAGTGGTGTTAGGGCAGTGTAGGGGGACGTGCAGGGGCTGGTGTTTAAGGGATTAGGGTAGAGCAGTGGTGTTTGGGCAGTGTAGGGGGTCATGCTGGGGGTGGTGTTTCAGGGTGTAGGGCAATGCAGTGGTGTTCAGGCTGTGTAGGGGGTGGTGCTGGGGCTGTTTTTTCAGGGTTTAGGGCAGTGCAGTGTTGTTTGTGCAGTGTAGTGGGTCTTGCAGGAGCTGGTGTTTCAGGGTTAAGGGCAGTGCAGTTGTGTTCGGGCAGTGTAGTGGGTCTTGCTGGGGCTGGTGTTTCACGGTATAGGGCAGTGCAGTGGTGTTTGGACAGTACAGGGTGTCCTGCAGGGGGTGGTGTTTCAGGGTTTAAGGCAGTGCAGTGGTGTTCAGGCAGTGTAGGGGGCCGTGCTGGGGCTGGTGTTTCAGGGTTTAGGGCAGTGCAGTGGTGTTCGGGCTGTGTAGGTTTTTTTTGGGGGGTTGGTGTTTCAAGGATTAGGGCAGTGGTGTTCGGGCACTGTAGGGGTTCATGCTGGGGCTGGTGTTTCAGGGATTAGGGCAGTGCAGTGGGGTCCTGCCAGTGTCGGGGTTCGTGCTGGGGCTGGTGTTTCAGGGTTTAGGGCAGTACATTGGTGATGGGCAGTGTATGGGGTTGTGCTGGGACTGGTGTTTCAGGGTTTAGGGCAGTGCAGTGGTGATTGGGCAGTGTAGGTGTTGTGCTGGGGCTGGTGTTTCAGGGTTTAGAGCAGTGCAGTGGTGTTTGGCACTGTAGGGGGTCATGCCGGGGCTTGATTTTCAGGCTTTAGGGTAGTGCAGTGGTGTTCGGGCAGTGTAGGGGGTCGTGCTGGGGCTGGTGTGTCAGGGTGTAGGTCAGAGCAGTGCAGTGGTGTTCGTGCAGTGTAGGGGGTCATGCTGGGTGGTGTTTCAGGGATTAGTGCAGTGCAGTGGTGTTCGAGGAGTGTAGGGGGTCTTGCTGGAGCTGGTGTGTCAGGGTTAAGGGCAGTGCAGTGGTGTTCGGGCAGTGTAGTGGGTATTGCTGGGGCTGGTGTTTCAGGGTTTAGGGCAGAGCTGCAGTGTTCGTGCAGATTGAGGGGTCGTGCAGGGGAAGGTTTTTCAGGGTTTAGGGCAGTGCAGTGGTGTTCTGGCAGTGAAGGGTGTTGTGCTGGGGCTGTAGTTTCAGGGTTTAGGGCAGTGCAGTGGTGTTCGGGCAGAGTAGGGGTTCATGCTGGGGCTGGTGTTTCAGGGATTAGGGCAGTGCAGTGGGGATCGGGCAGTGTATGGGGTCGTGCTGGGGCTTATGTTTCAGGATTTAGGGCAGTGCAGTGGTGTTTGGGCAGTGTAGGGGGTCTTGTTGGGGGTAGTGTTTCATAGTTTAGGGCAGTGCAGTGGTGTTCGGGCAGTGTAGGGGGTCGTACTGGGGTTGGTGTTTCAGGGTTTAGGGCAGTGCAGTGGGGATCGGGCAGTGTATGTGGTCGTGCTGGGGCTGGTGTTTCAGGGTTTAGGGCAGTGCAGTGGTGTTTGGGCAGTGTAGGGGGTCTTGTTGGGGGTAGTGTTTCATAGTTTAGGGCAGTGCAGTGGTGTTCGGGCAGTGTAGGGGGTCGTACTGGGGTTGGTGTTTCAGGGTTTAGGGCAGGGCATTGTTGTTTGGGAAGTGTAGGAGGTCTTGCTGGTGGTGGTGTTTCAGGGTTTTGGGCAGTGCAGTGGTGTTCGGGGAGTGTAGTGGGTATTGCTGGGGCTGGTGTTTCAGGGTTTAGGGCAGAGCTGTGGTGTTCGTGCAGATTAAGGGGTCATGCTGGGGAAGGTTTTTCAGGGTTTAGGGCAGTGCAGTGGTGTTCTTGCAGTGTAGGGTGTTATGCTGGGGCTGTTGTTTCAGGGTTTAGGGCAGTGCAGTGGTGTTCAGGCAGTAAAGGGGTTCATGCTGGGGCTGGTGTTTCAGGGATAAGGGCAGTGCAGTGGGGTTCGGGCAGTGTATGGGGTCATGCTGGGGCTTATGTTTCAGGATTTAGGGCAGTGCAGTGGTGTTCGGGCAGTGTAAGGGTTCGTGCTGGGGCTGGTGTTTCAGGCTTTAGGGCAGTGCAGTGGTGTTCGGGCAGTGTATGGGGCGTGCTGGGGCTGGTGTTACAGGGTTTATTGCAGTGCAGTGGTATTCGGGCAGTGTAGGGGGGTCTTGCTGGGGGTGGTGTTTCAGGGTTTAGGGCAGTGCAGTGGTGTTCAGGCAGTGTAGGGGGTCTTGTTGGGGGTAGTGTTTCAGGGTTTAGGGCAGTGCAGTGGTGTTCGGGCAGTGTAGGGGGTCGTACTGGGGTTGGTGTTTCAGGGTTTAGGGCAGGGCATTGTTGTTTGGGAAGTGTAGGAGGTCTTGCTGGTGGTGGTGTTTCAGGGTTTTGGGCAGTGCAGTGGTGTTCGGGGAGTGTAGGGGGTCTTGCTGGGGATGGTGTTTTAGGGTTTAGGGCAGAGCTGTGGTGTTCGTGCAGAGTAAGGGGTCATGCTGGGGAAGGTTTTTCAGGGTTTAGGGCAGTGCAGTGGTGTTCTTTCAGTGTAGGGTGTTGTGCTGGGGCTGTTGTTTCAGGGTTTAGGGCAGTGCAGTGGTGTTCGGGCAGTGAAGGGGTTCATGCTGGGGCTGGTGTTTCAGGGATTAGGGCAGTGCAGTGGGGTTCGGGCAGTGTATGGGGTCGTGCTGGGGCTTATGTTTCAGGATTTAGGGCAGTGCAGTGGTGTTCGGGCAGTGTAAGGGTTCGTGCTGGGGCTGGTGTTTCAGGCTTTAGGGCAGTGCAGTGGTGTTCGGGCAGTGTATGGGGTCGTGCTGGGGCTGGTGTTACAGGGTTTATTGCAGTGCAGTGGTGTTCCGGCAGTGTAGGGGGGTCTTGCTGGGGGTGGTGTTTCAGGGTTTAGGGCAGTGCAGTGGTGTTCAGGCAGTGTAGGGGGTCTTGTTGGGGGTAGTGTTTCAGGGTTTAGGGTAGTGCAGTGGTGTTCGGGCAGTGTAGGGGGTCGTACTGGGGTTGGTGTTTCAGGGTTTAGGGCAGGGCATTGTTGTTTGGGAAGTGTAGGAGGTCCTGCTGGTGGTGGTGTTTCAGGGTTTTGGGCAGTGCAGTGGTGTTCGGGGAGTGTAGGGGGTCTTGCTGGGGCTGGTGTTTTAGGGTTTAGGGCAGAGCTGTGGTGTTCGTGCAGAGTAAGGGGTCATGCTGGGGAAGGTTTTTCAGGGTTTAGGGCAGTGCAGTGAAGTTCTTGCAGTGTAGGGTGTTGTGCTGGGGCTGTTGTTTCAGGGATTAGGGCAGTGCAGTGGGGTTCGGGCAGTGTATGGGGTCGTGCTGGGGCTTATGGTTCAGGATTTAGGGCAGTGCAGTGGTGTTCGGGCAGTGTAAGGGTTCGTGCTGGGGCTGGTGTTTCAGGCTTTAGGGCAGTGCAGTGGTGTTCGGGCAGTGTATGGGGTCGTGCTGGGGCTGGTGTTACAGGGTTTATTGCAATGCAGTAGTGTTCGGGCAGTGCAGGGGGGTCTTGCTGGGGGTGGTGTTTCAGGGTTTAGGGCAGTGCAGTGGTGTTCAGGCAGTGTAGGGGGTCTTGTTGGGGGTAGTGTTTCAGGGTTTAGGGCAGTGCAGTGGTGTTCGGGCAGTGTAGGGGGTCATACTGGGGTTGGTGTTTCAGGGTTTAGGGCAGGGCATTGTTGTTTGGGAAGTGTAGGAGGTCTTGCTGGTGGTGGTGTTTCAGGGTTTTGGGCAGTGCAGTGGTGTTTGGGGAGTGTAGGGGGTCTTGCTGGGGCTGGTGTTTCTGGGTTTAGGGCAGTGCAGTGCTCTTCAGGCAGTGTAGGGGGTCGTGCTGGGGCTGGTGTTTCAGGGTTTAGGGCAGAGTAGTGGTGTTTGGGCAGAGTAGGGGGTCGTTCTGGGGCTGGTGTTTAGGAATTGGGGCAGTGCAGTGGTGTTAGGGCAGTGTAGGGGGACGGGCAGGGGCTGGTGTTTCAGGGTTTAGGGTAGAGCAGTGGTGTTCGGGCAGTGTAGGGGGTCACGCTGGGGGTGGTGTTTCAGGGTTTAGGGCAGTGCAGTGGTGTTCTTGCAGTGTAGGGTGTTGTGCTGGGTGTGTTGTTTCAGGGTTTAGGGCATGCAGTGTTGTTTGGGCAGTGAAGGGGTTCATGCTGGGGCTGGTGTTTCAGGGATTAGGGCAGTGCAGTGGGGTTCGGGCAGTGTATGGGGCCGTGCTGGGGATTATATTTCAGGATTTAGGGCAGTGCAGTGGTGTTCGGGCAGCGTAGGGGTTCGTGCTGGGGCTGGTCTTTCAGGGTTTAGGGCAGTGGTGTTCGGGCAGTGTATGGGGTCATGCTGGGGATGGTGTTACAGGGTTTATTGCAGTGCAGTGGTGTTCGGGCAGTGTAGGGGGGTCTTGCTGGGGGTGGTGTTTCAGGGTTTAGGGCAGTGCAGTGGTGTTCGGGCAGTGTAGGGGGTATTGTTGGGGGTAGTGTTTCAGGGTTTAGGGAAGTGCAGTGTTGTTCGGGCAGTGTAGGGGGTCGTACTGGGGTTAGTGTTTCAGGGTTGAGGGCAGGGCATTGTTGTTTGGGAAGTGTAGGAGGTCTTGCTGGTGGTGGTGTTTCAGGGTTTTGGGCAGTGCAGTGATGTTCGGGGAGTGTAGGGGGTCTTGCTGGGTCTGGTGTTTTAGGGTTTAGGGCAGTGCAGTGGTGTTTGGGCAGTGTTGCGGGTCTTGCTGGGGCTGGTGTTTCAGGGTTTAGGGCAGTGCAGTGCTCTTCAGGCAGTGTAGGGGGTCGTGCTGGGGCTGGTGTTTCAGGGTTTAGGGCAGAGTAGTGGTGTTTGGGCAGAGTAGGGGGTCGTTCTGGGGCTGGTGTTTAGGGTTTAGGGCAGTGCAGTGGTGTTAGAGCAGTGTAGGGGGACGGGCAGGGGCTGGTGTTTCAGGGTTTAGGGTAGAGCAGTGGTGTTCGGGCAGTGTAGGGGGTCATGCTGGGGGTGGTGTTTCAGGGTTTAGGGCAGAGCAGTGGTGTTCGGGCAGTGTAGGGGGTCATGCGGAGTGGTGTTTAGGGTTTAGGGCAGTGCAGTTGTGTTTGGGCAGTGTAGGGGGTCGTGCGGGGGTGGTGTTCCAGGGTTTAGGGCAGTGCACTGGTGTTTGGGCAGTGTATGGGGTCATGCTGGGGCTGGTGTTTCAGGGTTTATTGCAGTGCAGTGGTGTTCGGGCAGTGTAGGGGAGTCGTGCTGGGGCTTATGTTTCAGGATTTAGGGCAGTGCAGTGGTGTTCGGGCAGTGTAGGGATTCATGCTGGGGCTGGTGATTCAGTGTTTAGGGCAGTGCAGTGGTGTTCGGGCAGTGTATGGGGTCGTGCTGGGTCTGGTTTTACAGGGTTTATTGCAGTGCAGTGGTGTTCGGGCAGTGTAGGGGGGTCTTGCTGGGGGTGGTGTTTCAGGGTTTAGGGCAGTGCAGTGGTGTTCGGGCAGTGTAGGGGGTCTTGTTGGGGGTAGTGTTTCAGGGTTTAGGGCAGTGCAGTGGTGTTCGGGCAGTGTATGGGGTCGTGCTGGGGCTGGTGTTACAGGGTTTATTGCAGTGCAGTGGTGTTCGGGCAGTGTTGGGGGGTCTTGCTGGGGATGGTGTTTCAGGGTTTAGGGCAGTGCAGTGGTGTTCAGGCAATGTAGGGGGTCTTGTTGGGGGTAGTGTTTCAGGGTTTAGGGCAGTGCAGTGGTGTTCGGGCAGTGTAGGGGGTCGTACTGGGGTTGGTGTTTCAGGGTTTAGGGCAGGGCATTGTTGTTTGGGAAGTGTAGGAGGTCTTGCTGGTGGTGGTGTTTCAGGGTTTTGGGCAGTGCAGTGGTGTTCGGGGAGTGTAGGGGGTCTTGCTGGGGCTGGTGTTTTAGGGTTTAGGGCAGAGCTGTGGTGTTCGTGCAGAGTAAGGGGTCATGCTGGGGAAGGTTTTTCAGGGTTTAGGGCAGTGCAGTGGTGTTCTTTCAGTGTAGGGTGTTGTGCTGGGGCTGTTGTTTCAGGGTTTAGGGCAGTGCAGTGGTGTTCGGGCAGTGAAGGGGTTCATGCTGGGGCTGGTGTTTCAGGGATTAGGGCAGTGCAGTGGGGTTCGGGCAGTGTATGGGGTCGTGCTGGGGCTTATGTTTCAGGATTTAGGGCAGTGCAGTGGTGTTCGGACAGTGTAAGGGTTCGTGCTGGGGCTGGTGTTTCAGGCTTTAGGGCAGTGCAGTGGTGTTCGGGCGGTGTATGGGGTCGTGCTGGGGCTGGTGTTACAGGGTTTATTGCAGTGCAGTGGTGTTTGAGCAGTGTAGGGGGTCTTGCTGGGGGTGGTGTTTCAGGGTTTAGGGAAGTGCAGTGGTGTTCAGGCAGTGTAGGGGGTCTTGTTGGGGGTAGTGTTTCAGGGTTTAGGGCAGTGCAGTGGTGTTCGGGCAGTGTAGGGGGTCGTACTGGGGTTGGTGTTTCAGGGTTTAGGGCAGGGCATTGTTGTTTGGGAAGTGTAGGAGGTCTTGCTGGTGGTGGTGTTTCAGGGTTTTGGGCAGTACAGTGGTGTTCGGGGAGTGTAGGGGGTCTTGCTGGGGCTGGTGTTTTAGGGTTTAGGGCAGTGCAGTGGTGTTCGAGCAGTGTAGGGGGTCTTGCTGGGGCTGGTGTTTCAGGGTTTAGGGCAGTGCAGTGCTCTTCAGGCAGTGTAGGGGGTCGTGCTGGGGCTGGTGTTTCAGGGTTTAGGGCAGAGTAGTGGTGTTTGGGCAGAGTAGGGGGTCGTTCTGGGGCTGGTGTTTAGGAATTAGGGCAGTGCAGTGGTGGTAGGGCAGTGTAGGGGGACGGGCAGGGGCTGGTGTTTCAGGGTTTAGGGTAGAGCAGTGGTGTTCGGACAGTGTAGGGGGTCATGCTGGGGGTGGTGTTTCAGGGTTTAGTGCAGTGCAGTGGTGTTATTGCAGTGTAGGGTGTTGTGCTGGGGCTGTTGTTTCAGGGTTTAGGGCAGTGCAGTGTTGTTCGGGCAGTGAAGGCGTTCATGCTGGGGCTGGTGTTTCAGGGATTAGGGCAGTGCAGTGGGGTTCGGGCAGTGTATGGGGTCGTGCTGGGGCTTATATTTCAGGATTTAGGGCAGTGCAGTGGTGTTCGGGCAGCGTAGGGGTTCGTGCTGGGGCTGGTCTTTCAGGGTTTAGGGCAGTGGTGTTCGGGCAGTGTAGGGGGTATTGTTGGGGGTAGTGTTTCAGGGTTTAGGGCAGTGCAGTGGTGTTCGGGCAGTGTAGGGGGTCATACTGGGGTTGGTGTTTCAGGGTTTAGGGCAGGGCATTGTTGTTTGGGAAGTGTAGGAGGTCTTGCTGGTGGTGGTGTTTCAGGGTTTTGGGCAGTGCAGTGGTGTTCGGGGAGTGTAGGGGGTCTTGCTGGGTCTGGTGTTTTAGGGTTTAGGGCAGTGCAGTGGTGTTCGGGCAGTGTTGGAGGTCTTGCTGGGGCTGGTGTTTCAGGATTTAGGGCAGTGCAGTGCTCTTCAGGCAGTGTAGGGGGTCATGCTGGGGCTGGTGTTTCAGGGTTTAGGGCAGAGTAGTGGTGTTTGGGCAGAGTAGGGGGTCGTTCTGGGGCTGGTGTTTAGGGTTTAGGGCAGTGCAGTGGTGTTAGGGCAGTGTAGGGGGACGGGCAGGGGCTGGTGTTTCAGGGTTTAGGGCAGAGCAGTGGTGTTCGGGCAGTGTAGGGGGGTCATGCTGGGGGTGGTGTTTCAGGGTTTAGGGCAGAGCAGTGGTGTTCGGGCAGTGTAGGGGGTCGTGTGGAGTGGTGTTTAGGGTTTAGGGCAGTGCAGTTGTGTTTGGGCAGTGTAGGGGGTCGTGCGGGGATGGTGTTCCAGGGTTTAGGGAAGTACACTGGTGTTCGGGCAGTGTATGGGGTCATGATGGGGCTGGTGTTACAGGGTTTATTGCAGTGCAGTGGTGTTCGGGCAGTGTAGGGGGGTCGTGCTGGGGCTTATGTTTCAGGATTTAGGGCAGTGCAGTGGTGTTCGGGCAGTGTAGGGATTCATGCTGGGGCTGGTGATTCAGTGTTTAGGGCAGTGCAGTGGTGTTCGGGCAGTGTATGGGGTCGTGCTGGGTCTGGTTTTACAGGGTTTATTGCAGTGCAGTGGTGTTCGGGCAGTGTAGGGGGGTCTTGCTGGGGGTGGTGTTTCAGGGTTTAGGGCAGTGCAGTGGTGTTCGGGCAGTGTAGGGGGTCTTGTTGGGGGTAGTGTTTCAGGGTTTAGGGCAGTGCAGTGGTGTTCGGCAGTGTAGGGGGTCGTACTGGGGTTGGTGTTTCAGGGTTTTGGGCAGTGCAGTGGTGTTCGGGGAGTGTAGGGGGTCTTGCTGGGGCTGGTGTTTCAGGGTTTAGGGCAGAGCAGTGGTGTTTGGGCAGAGTAGGGGGTCGTTCTGGGGCTGGTGTTTAGGGTTTAGGGCAGTGCAGTGGTGTTAGGGCAGTGTAGGGGGACGTGCAGGGGCTGGTGTTTCAGGGTTTAGGGTAGAGCAGTGGTGTTTGGGCAGTGTAGGGGGTCATGCTGGGGGTGGTGTTTCAGGGTTTAGGGCAATGCAGTGGTGTTCAGGCTGTGTAGGGGGTGGTGCTGGGGCTGTTTTTTCAGGGTTTAGGGCAGTGCAGTGTTGTTTGTGCAGTGTAGTGGGTCTTGCAGGAGCTGGTGTTTCAGGGTTAAGGGCAGTGCAGTTATGTTCGGGCAGTGTAGTGGGTCTTGCTGGGGCTGGTGTTTCACGGTATAGGGCAGTGCAGTGGTGTTTGGACAGTACAGGGTGTCCTGCAGGGGGTGGTGTTTCAGGGTTTAAGGCAGTGCAGTGGTGTTCAGGCAGTGTAGGGGGCCGTGCTGGGGCTGGTGTTTCAGGGTTTAGGGCAGTGCAGTGCTGTTCGGGTGTGTAGGTTTTTTTTGGGGGGTTGGTGTTTCAGGGATTAGGGCAGTGGTGTTCGGGCACTGTAGGGGTTCATGCTGGGGCTGGTGTTTCAGGGATTAGAGCAGTGCAGTGGGGTCCTGCCAGTGTCGGGGTTCGTGCTGGGGCTGGTGTTT
This sequence comes from Triturus cristatus, assembly GCF_964204655.1. Taxonomy (NCBI): domain Eukaryota; kingdom Metazoa; phylum Chordata; class Amphibia; order Caudata; family Salamandridae; genus Triturus; species Triturus cristatus. The sequence continues at coordinate 284,045,007 of NC_140579.1, forward strand.
CGGGGTTTAGGGCAGTACAGTGGTGATGGGCAGTGTATGGGGTTGTGCTGGGACTGGTGTTTCAGGGTTTAGGGCAGTGCAGTGGTGATTGGGCAGTGTAGGTGTTGTGCTGGGGCTGGTGTTTCAGGGTTTAGAGCAGTGCAGTGGTGTTTGGCACTGTAGGGGGTCATGCCGGGGCTTGATTTTCAGGCTTTAGGGTAGTGCAGTGGTGTTCGGGCAGTGTAGGCGGTCGTGCTGGGGCTGGTGTGTCAGGGTGTAGGTCAGAGCAGTGCAGTGGTGTTCGTGCAGTGTAGGGGGTCATGCTGGGTGGTGTTTCAGGGATTAGTGCAGTGCAGTGGTGTTCGAGGAGTGTAGGGGGTCTTGCTGGAGCTGGTGTGTCAGGGTTAAGGGCAGTGCAGTGGTGTTCGGGCAGTGTAGTGGGTATTGCTGGGGCTGGTGTTTCAGGGTTTAGGGTTGAGCTGCAGTGTTCGTGCAGATTGAGGGGTCGTGCAGGGGAAGGTTTTTCAGGGTTTAGGGCAGTGCAGTGGTGTTCTGGCAGTGTAGGGTGTTGTGCTGGGGCTGTAGTTTCAGGGTTTAGGGCAGTGCAGTGGTGTTCGGGCAGAGTAGGGGTTCATGCTGGGGCTGGTGTTTCAGGGATTAGGGCAGTGCAGTGGGGATCGGGCAGTGTATGGGGTCGTGCTGGGGCTTATGTTTCAGGATTTAGGGCAGTGCAGTGGTGTTTGGGCAGTGTAGGGGGTCTTGTTGGGGGTAGTGTTTCATAGTTTAGGGCAGTGCAGTGGTGTTCGGGCACTGTAGGGGGTCGTACTGGGGTTGGTGTTTCAGGGTTTAGGGCAGTGCAGTGGGGATCGGGCAGTGTATGTGGTCGTGCTGGGGCTGGTGTTTCAGGGTTTAGGGCAGTGCAGTGGTGTTTGGGCAGTGTAGGGGGTCTTGTTGGGGGTAGTGTTTCATAGTTTAGGGCAGTGCAGTGATGTTCGGGCAGTGTAGGGGGTCGTACTGGGGTTGGTGTTTCAGGGTTTAGGGCAGGGCATTGTTTGGGAAGTGTAGGAGGTCTTGCTGGTGGTGGTGTTTCAGGGTTTTGGGCAGGGCAGTGGTGTTCAGGGAGTGTAGGGGGTCTTGCTGGTGCTGGTGTTTTAGGGTTTAGGGCAGTGCAGTGGTGTTCGGGCAGTGTAGGGGGTCTTGCTGGGGCTGGTGTTTCAGGGTTTAGGGCAGTGCAGTGCTCTTCAGGCAGTGTGGGGGGTCATGCTGGGGCTGGTGTTTCAGGATTTAGGGCAGAGCAGTGGTGTTTGGGCAGAGTAGGGGGTCGTTCTGGGGCTGGTGTTTAGGGTTTAGGGCAGTGCAGTGGTGTTAGGGCAGTGTAGGGGGACGTGCAGGGGCTGGTGTTTCAGGGTTTAGGGCAGTGCAGTTGTGTTCGGGCAGTGTAGGGGGTCATGCGGGGGTGGTGTTCCAGGGTTTAGGGCAGTGCACTGGTGTTCAGGCAGAGTAGGGGGTCATGCAGGGGAGTGGTGGTTCAGGGTTAAGGGCAGTGCTGTGGTGTTCTGGTAGTGTAGGGGGACGTGCAGATGGTGGTGTTTCAGGATTTAGGGCAGTGCAGTGGTGTTCAGGCAGTGTAGGGGGTCGTGCTGGGGGTGGTGTTTCAGGGACTAGTGCAGTGCAGTGGTGTTCAGGCAGTGTAGGGGGTCTTGCTGGAGCTGGTGTGTCAGGGTTAAGGGCAGTGCAGTGGTGTTCGGGCGGTGTAGTGGGTCTTGCTGGGTCTGGTGTTTCAGGGTATAGGGCAATGCAGTGGTGTTTGGACAGTACAGGGTGTCCTGCAGGGGGTGGTGTTTCAGGGTTTAAGGCAGTGCACTGGTGTTCAGGCAGTGTAGGGGGCCGTGCTGGGGCTGGTGTTTCAGGGTTTAGGGCAGTGCAGTGGTGTTCGGGCTGTGTAGGGTTTTTTTGGGGGGTTGGTGTTTCAGGGATTAGGGCAGTGGTGTTCGGGCACTGTAGGGGTTCATGCTGGGGCTGGTGTTTCAGGGATTAGGGCAGTGCAGTGGGGTCCTGGCAGTGTATGGGGTCGTGCTGGGGCGGGTGTTTCAGGATTTAGGGCAGTGCAGTGGTGTTCGGGGGTGTCGGGGTTCGTGCTGGGGCTGGTGTTTCAGGGTTTAGGGCAGTACAGTGGTGATGGGCAGTGTATGGGGTTGTGCTGGGACTGGTGTTTCAGGGTTTAGGGCAGTGCAGTGGTGATTGGGCAGTGTAGGTGTTGTGCTGGGGCTGGTGTTTCAGGGTTTAGAGCAGTGCAGTGGTGTTTGGCACTGTAGGGGGTCATGCCGGGGCTTGATTTTCAGGCTTTAGGGTAGTGCAGTGGTGTTCGGGCAGTGTAGGGGGTCGTGCTGGGGCTGGTGTGTCAGGGTGTAGGTCAGAGCAGTGCAGTGGTGTTCGTGCAGTGTAGGGGGTCGTGCTGGGTGGTGTTTCAAGGATTAGTGCAGTGCAGTGGTGTTCGAGGAGTGTAGGGGGTCTTGCTGGAGCTGGTGTGTCAGGGTTAAGGGCAGTGCAGTGGTGTTCGGGCAGTGTAGGGGGTCTTGTTGGGGGTAGTGTTTCAGGGTTTAGGGCAGTGCAGTGGTGTTCGGGCAGTGTATGGGGTCGTGCTGGGGCTGGTGTTACAGGGTTTATTGCAGTGCAGTGGTGTTCGGGCAGTGTTGGGGGGTCTTGCTGGGGGTGGTGTTTCAGGGTTTAGGGCAGTGCAGTGGTGTTCAGGCAATGTAGGGGGTCTTGTTGGGGGTAGTGTTTCAGGGTTTAGGGCAGTGCAGTGGTGTTCGGGCAGTGTAGGGGGTCGTACTGGGGTTGGTGTTTCAGGGTTTAGGGCAGGGCATTGTTGTTTGGGAAGTGTAGGAGGTCTTGCTGGTGGTGGTGTTTCAGGGTTTTGGGCAGTGCAGTGGTGTTCGGGGAGTGTAGGGGGTCTTGCTGGGGCTGGTGTTTTAGGGTTTAGGGCAGAGCTGTGGTGTTCGTGCAGAGTAAGGGGTCATGCTGGGGAAGGTTTTTCAGGGTTTAGGGCAGTGCAGTGGTGTTCTTGCAGTGTAGGGTGTTGTGCTGGGGCTGTTGTTTCAGGGTTTAGGGCAGTGCAGTGGTGTTCGGGCAGTGAAGGGTTTCATGCTGGGGCTGGTGTTTCAGGGATTAGGGCAGTGCAGTGGGGTTCGGGCAGTGTATGGGGTCGTGCTGGGGCTTATGTTTCAGGATTTAGGGCAGTGCAGTGGTGTTCGGACAGTGTAAGGGTTCGTGCTGGGGCTGGTGTTTCAGGCTTTAGGGCAGTGCAGTGGTGTTCGGGCGGTGTATGGGGTCGTGCTGGGGCTGGTGTTACAGGGTTTATTGCAGTGCAGTGGTGTTTGGGCAGTGTAGGGGGGTCTTGCTGGGGGTGGTGTTTCAGGGTTTAGGGAAGTGCAGTGGTGTTCAGGCAGTGTAGGGGGTCTTGTTGGGGGTAGTGTTTCAGGGTTTAGGGCAGTGCAGTGGTGTTCGGGCAGTGTAGGGGGTCGTACTGGGGTTGGTGTTTCAGGGTTTAGGGCAGGGCATTGTTGTTTGGGAAGTGTAGGAGGTCTTGCTGGTGGTGGTGTTTCAGGGTTTTGGGCAGTACAGTGGTGTTCGGGGAGTGTAGGGGGTCTTGCTGGGGCTGGTGTTTTAGGGTTTAGGGCAGTGCAGTGGTGTTCGAGCAGTGTAGGGGGTCTTGCTGGGGCTGGTGTTTCAGGGTTTAGGGCAGTGCAGTGCTCTTCAGGCAGTGTAGGGGGTCGTGCTGGGGCTGGTGTTTCAGGGTTTAGGGCAGAGTAGTGGTGTTTGGGCAGAGTAGGGGGTCGTTCTGGGGCTGGTGTTTAGGAATTAGGGCAGTGCAGTGGTGGTAGGGCAGTGTAGGGGGACGGGCAGGGGCTGGTGTTTCAGGGTTTAGGGTAGAGCAGTGGTGTTCGGGCAGTGTAGGGGGTCACGCTGGGGGTGGTGTTTCAGGGTTTAGTGCAGTGCAGTGGTGTTATTGCAGTGTAGGGTGTTGTGCTGGGGCTGTTGTTTCAGGGTTTAGGGCAGTGCAGTGTTGTTCGGGCAGTGAAGGGGTTCATGCTGGGGCTGGTGTTTCAGGGATTAGGGCAGTGCAGTGGGGTTCGGGCAGTGTATGGGGTCGTGCTGGGGCTTATATTTCAGGATTTAGGGCAGTGCAGTGGTGTTCGGGCAGCGTAGGGGTTCGTGCTGGGGCTGGTCTTTCAGGGTTTAGGGCAGTGGTGTTCGGGCAGTGTAGGGGGTATTGTTGGGGGTAGTGTTTCAGGGTTTAGGGCAGTGCAGTGGTGTTCGGGCAGTGTAGGGGGTCGTACTGGGGTTGGTGTTTCAGGGTTTAGGGCAGGGCATTGTTGTTTGGGAAGTGTAGGAGGTCTTGCTGGTGGTGGTGTTTCAGGGTTTTGGGCAGTGCAGTGGTGTTCGGGGAGTGTAGGGGGTCTTGCTGTGTCTGGTGTTTTAGGGTTTAGGGCAGTGCAGTGGTGTTCGGGCAGTGTTGGAGGTCTTGCTGGGGCTGGTGTTTCAGGGTTTAGGGCAGTGCAGTGCTCTTCAGGCAGTGTAGGGGGTCGTGCTGGGGCTGGTGTTTCAGGGTTTAGGGCAGAGTAGTGGTGTTTGGTCAGAGTAGGGGGTCGTTCTGGGGCTGGTGTTTAGGGTTTAGGGCAGTGCAGTGGTGTTAGGGCAGTGTAGGGGGACGGGCAGGGGCTGGTGTTTCAGGGTTTAGGGCAGAGCAGTGGTGTTCGGGCAGTGTAGGGGGTCATGCTGGGGGTGGTGTTTCAGGGTTTAGGGCAGAGCAGTGGTGTTCGGGCAGTGTAGGGGGTCGTGCGGAGTGGTGTTTAGGGTTTAGGGCAGTGCAGTTGTGTTTGGGCAGTGTAGGGGGTCGTGCGGGGGTGGTGTTCCAGGGTTTAGGGCAGTGCACTGGTGTTCGGGCAGTGTATGGGGTCATGCTGGGGCTGGTGTTACAGGGTTTATTGCAGTGCAGTGGTGTTCGGGCAGTGTAGGGGGGTCGTGCTGGGGCTTATGTTTCAGGATTTAGGGCAGTGCAGTGGTGTTCGGACAGTGTAGGGATTCATGCTGGGGCTGGTGATTCAGTGTTTAGGGCAGTGCAGTGGTGTTCGGGCAGTGTATGGGGTCGTGCTGGGTCTGGTTTTACAGGGTTTATTGCAGTGCAGTGGTGTTCGGGCAGTGTAGGGGGGTCTTGCTGGGGGTGGTGTTTCAGGGTTTAGGGCAGTGCAGTGGTGTTCGGGCAGTGTAGGGGGTCTTGTTGGGGGTAGTGTTTCAGGGTTTAGGGCAGTGCAGTGGTGTTCGGCAGTATAGGGGGTCGTACTGGGGTTGGTGTTTCAGGGTTTTGGGCAGTGCAGTGGTGTTCGGGGAGTGTAGGGGGTCTTGCTGGGGCTGGTGTTTCAGGGTTTAGGGCAGAGCAGTGGTGTTTGGGCAGAGTAGGGGGTCGTTCTGGGGCTGGTGTTTAGGGTTTAGGGCAGTGCAGTGGTGTTAGGGCAGTGTAAGGGGAAGTGCAGGGGCTGGTGTTTCAGGGTTTAGGGTAGAGCAGTGGTGTTTGGGCAGTGTAGGGGGTCATGCTGGGGGTGGTGTTTCAGGGTGTAGGGCAATGCAGTGGTGTTCAGGCTGTGTAGGGGCTGGTGCTGGGGCTGTTTTTTCAGGGTTTAGGGCAGTGCAGTGTTGTTTGTGCAGTGGGTTGTGGGTCTTGCAGGAGCTGGTGTTTCAGGGTTAAGGGCAGTGCAGTTGTGTTCGGGCAGTGTAGTGGGTCTTGCTGGGGCTGGTGTTTCACGGTATAGGGCAGTGCAGTGGTGTTTGGACAGTACAGGGTGTCCTGCAGGGGGTGGTGTTTCAGGGTTTAAGGCAGTGCAGTTGTGTTCAGGCAGTGTAGGGGGCCGTGCTGGGGCTGGTGTTTCAGGGTTTAGGGCAGTGCAGTGGTGTTCGGGCTGTGTAGGGGTTCATGCTGGGGCTGGTGTTTCAGGGATTAGGGCAGTGGTGTTCGGGCACTGTAGGGGTTCATGCTGGGGCTGGTGTTTCAGGGATTAGGGCAGTGCAGTGGGGTCCTGCCAGTGTCGGGGTTCGTGCTGGGGCTGGTGTTTCAGGGTTTCGGGCAGTACAGTGGTGATGGGCAGTGTATGGGGTTGTGCTGGGACTGGTGTTTCAGGGTTTAGGGCAGTGCAGTGGTGATTGGGCAGTGTAGGTGTTGTGCTGGGGCTGGTGTTTCAGGGTTTAGAGCAGTGCAGTGGTGTTTGGCACTGTAGGGGGTCATGCCGGGGCTTGATTTTCAGGCTTTAGGGTAGTGCAGTGGTGTTCGGGCAGTGTAGGGGGTCGTGCTGGGGCTGGTGTGTCAGGGTGTAGGTCAGAGCAGTGCAGTGGTGTTCGTGCAGTGTAGGGGGTCATGCTGGGTGGTGTTTCAGGGATTAGTGCAGTGCAGTGGTGTTCGAGGAGTATAGGGGGTCTTGCTGGAGCTGGTGTGTCAGGGTTAAGGGCAGTGCAGTGGTGTTCGGGCAGTGTAGTGGGTATTGCTGGGGCTGGTGTTTCAGGGTTTAGGGCAGAGCTGCAGTGTTCGTGCAGATTGAGGGGTCGTGCAGGGGAAGGTTTTTCAGGGTTTAGGGCAGTGCAGTGGTGTTCTGGCAGTGTAGGGTGTTGTGCTGGGGCTGTAGTTTCAGGGTTTAGGGCAGTGCAGTGGTGTTCGGGCAGAGTAGGGGTTCATGCTGGGGCTGGTGTTTCAGGGATTAGGGCAGTGCAGTGGGGATCGGGCAGTGTATGGGGTCGTGCTGGGGCTTATGTTTCAGGATTTAGGGCAGTGCAGTGGTGTTTGGGCAGTGTAGGGGGTCTTGTTGGGGGTAGTGTTTCATAGTTTAGGGCAGTGCAGTGGTGTTCGGGCAGTGTAGGGGGTCGTACTGGGGTTGGTGTTTCAGGGTTTAGGGCAGTGCAGTGGGGATCGGGCAGTGTATGTGGTCGTGCTGAGGCTGGTGTTTCAGGGTTTAGGGCAGTGCAGTGGTGTTTGGGCAGTTTAGGGGGTCGTACTGGGGTTGGTGTTTCAGGGTTTAGGGCAGGGCATTGTTTGGGAAGTGTAGGAGGTCTTGCTGGTGTTGGTGTTTCAGGGTTTTGGGCAGGGCAGTGGTGTTCAGGGAGTGTAGGGGGTCTTGCTGGTGCTGGTGTTTTAGGGTTTAGGGCAGTGCAGTGGTGTTCGGGCAGTGTAGGGGGTCTTGCTGGGGCTGGTGTTTCAGGGTTTAGGGCAGTGCAGTGCTCTTCAGGCAGTGTAGGGGGTCATGCTGGGGCTGGTGTTTCAGGGTTTAGGGCAGAGCAGTGGTGTTTGGGCAGAGTAGGGGGTCGTTCTGGGGCTGGTGTTTAGGGTTTAGGGCAGTGCAGTGGTGTTAGGGCAGTGTAGGGGGACGTGCAGGGGCTGGTGTTTCAGGGTTTAGGGCAGTGCAGTTGTGTTCGGGCAGTGTAGGGGGTCATGCGGGGGTGGTGTTCCAGGGTTTAGGGCAGTGCACTGGTGTTCAGGCAGAGTAGGGGGTGATGCAGGGGAGTGGTGGTTCAGGGTTAAGGGCAGTGCTGTGGTGTTCTGGTAGTGTAGGGGGACGTGCAGATGGTGGTGTTTCAGGATTTAGGGCAGTGCAGTGGTGTTCAGGCAGTGTAGGGGGTCGTGCTGGGGGTGGTGTTTCAGGGACTAGTGCAGTGCAGTGGTGTTCAGGCAGTGTAGGGGGTCTTGCTGGAGCTGGTGTGTCAGGGTTAAGGGCAGTGCAGTGGTGTTCGGGCAGTGTAGGGGGTCTTGTTGGGGGTAGTGTTTCAGGGTTTAGGGCAGTGCAGTGGTGTTCGGGCAGTGTATGGGGTCGTGCTGGGGCTTGTGTTACAGGGTTTATTGCAGTGCAGTGGTGTTCGGGCAGTGTTGGGGGTCTTGCTGGGGGTGGTGTTTCAGGGTTTAGGGCAGTGCAGTGGTGTTCAGGCAATGTAGGGGGTCTTGTTGGGGGTAGTGTTTCAGGGTTTAGGGCAGTGCAGTGGTGTTCGGGCAGTGTAGGGGGTCGTACTGGGGTTGGTGTTTCAGGGTTTAGGGCAGGGCATTGTTGTTTGGGAAGTGTAGGAGGTCTTGCTGGTGGTGGTGTTTCAGGGTTTTGGGCAGTGCAGTGGTGTTCGGGGAGTGTAGGGGGTCTTGCTGGGGCTGGTGTTTTAGGGTTTAGGGCAGAGCTGTGGTGTGCGTGCAGAGTAAGGGGTCATGCTGGGGAAGGTTTTTCAGGGTTTAGGGCAGTGCAGTGGTGTTCTTGCAGTGTAGGGTGTTGTGCTGGGGCTGTTGTTTCAGGGTTTAGGGCAGTGCAGTGGTGTTCGGGCAGTGAAGGGGTTCATGCTGGGGCTGGTGTTTCAGGGATTAGGGCAGTGCAGTGGGGTTCGGGCAGTGTATGGGGTCGTGCTGGGGCTTATGTTTCAGGATTTAGGGCAGTGCAGTGGTGTTCGGACAGTGTAAGGGTTCGTGCTGGGGCTGGTGTTTCAGGCTTTAGGGCAGTGCAGTGGTGTTCGGGCGGTGTATGGGGTCGTGCTGGGGCTGGTGTTACAAGGTTTATTGCAGTGCAGTGGTGTTTGGGCAGTGTAGGGGGTCTTGCTGGGGGTGGTGTTTCAGGGTTTAGGGGAGTGCAGTGGTGTTCAGGCAGTGTAGGGGGTCTTGTTGGGGGTAGTGTTTCAGGGTTTAGGGCAGTGCAGTGGTGTTCGGGCAGTGTAGGGGGTCGTACTGGGGTTGGTGTTTCAGGGTTTAGGGCAGGGCATTGTTGTTTGGGAAGTGTAGGAGGTCTTGCTGGTGGTGGTGTTTCAGGGTTTTGGGCAGTACAGTGGTGTTCGGGGAGTGTAGGGGGTCTTGCTGGGGCTGGTGTTTTAGGGTTTAGGGCAGTGCAGTGGTGTTCGAGCAGTGTAGGGGGTCTTGCTGGGGCTGGTGTTTCAGGGTTTAGGGCAGTGCAGTGCAGTGCTCCTCAGGCAGTGTAGGGGGTCGTGCTGGGGCTGGTGTTTCAGGGTTTAGGGCAGAGTAGTGGTGTTTGGGCAGAGTAGGGGGTCGTTCTGGGGCTGGTGTTTAGGAATTAGGGCAGTGCAGTGGTGGTAGGGCAGTGTAGGGGGACGGGCAGGGGCTGGTGTTTCAGGGTTTAGGGTAGAGCAGTGGTGTTCGGGCAGTGTAGGGGGTCACGCTGGGGGTGGTGTTTCAGGGTTTAGTGCAGTGCAGTGGTGTTATTGCAGTGTAGGGTGTTGTGCTGGGGCTGTTGTTTCAGGGTTTAGGGCAGTGCAGTGTTGTTCGGGCAGTGAAGGGGTTCATGCTGGGGCTGGTGTTTCAGGGATTAGGGCAGTGCAGTGGGGTTCGGGCAGTGTATGGGGTCGTGCTGGGGCTTATATTTCAGGATTTAGGGCAGTGCAGTGGTGTTCGGGCAGCGTAGGGGTTCGTGCTGGGGCTGGTCTTTCAGGGTTTAGGGCAGTGGTGTTCGGGCAGTGTAGGGGGTATTGTTGGGGGTAGTGTTTCAGGGTTTAGGGCAGTGCAGTGGTGTTCGGGCAGTGTTGGAGGTCTTGCTGGGGCTGGTGTTTCAGGGTTTAGGGCAGTGCAGTGCTCTTCAGGCAGTGTAGGGGGTCGTGCTGGGGCTGGTGTTTCAGGGTTTAGGGCAGAGTAGTGGTGTTTGGGCAGAGTAGGGGGTCGTTCTGGGGCTGGTGTTTAGGGTTTAGGGCAGTGCAGTGGTGTTAGGGCAGTGTAGGGGGACGGGCAGGGGCTGGTGTTTCAGGGTTTAGGGCAGAGCAGTGGTGTTCGGGCAGTGTAGGGGGTCATGCTGGGGGTGGTGTTTCAGGGTTTAGGGCAGAGCAGTGGTGTTCGGGCAGTGTAGGGGGTCGTGCGGAGTGGTGTTTAGGGTTTAGGGCAGTGCAGTTGTGTTTGGGCAGTGTAGGGGGTCGTGCGGGGGTGGTGTTCCAGGGTTTAGGGCAGTGCACTGGTGTTCGGGCAGTGTATGGGGTCATGCTGGGGCTGGTGTTACAGGGTTTATTGCAGTGCAGTGGTGTTCGGGCAGTGCAGGGGGGTCGTGCTGGGGCTTATGTTTCAGGATTTAGGGCAGTGCAGTGGTGTTCGGGCAGTGTAGGGATTCATGCTGGGGCTGGTGATTCAGTGTTTAGGGCAGTGCAGTGGTGTTCGGGCAGTGTATGGGGTCGTGCTGGGTCTGGTTTTACAGGGTTTATTGCAGTGCAGTGGTGTTCGGGCAGTGTAGGGGGTCTTGGTGGGGGTGATGTTTCAGGGTTTAGGGCAGTGCAGTGGTGTTCGGGCAGTGTAGGGGGTCTTGTTGGGGGTAGTGTTTCAGGGTTTAGGGCAGTGCAGTGGTGTTCGGCAGTGTAGGGGGTCGTACTGGGGTTGGTGTTTCAGGGTTTTGGGCAGTGCAGTGGTGTTCGGGGAGTGTAGGGGGTCTTGCTGGGGCTGGTGTTTCAGGGTTTAGGGCAGAGCAGTGGTGTTTGGGCAGAGTAGGGGGTCGTTCTGGGGCTGGTGTTTAGGGTTTAGGGCAGTGCAGTGGTGTTAGGGCAGTGTAGTTGGACATGCAGGGGCTGGTGTTTCAGGGTTTAGGCTAGAGCAGTAGTGTTTGGGCAGTGTAGGGGGTCATGCTGGGGGTGGTGTTTCAGGGTGTAGGGCAATGCAGTGGTGTTCAGGCTGTGTAGGGGGTGGTGCTGGGGCTGTTTTTTCAGGGTTTAGGGCAGTGCAGTGTTGTTTGTGCAGTGTAGTGGGTCTTGCAGGAGCTGGTGTTTCAGGGTTAAGGGCAGTGCAGTTGTGTTCGGGCATTGTAGTGGGTCTTGCTGGGGCTGGTGTTTCACGGTATAGGGCAGTGCAGTGGTGTTTGGACAGTACAGGGTGTCCTGCAGGGGGTGGTGTTTCAGGGTTTAAGGCAGTGCAGTGGTGTTCAGGCAGTGTAGGGGGCCGTGCTGGGGCTGGTGTTTCAGGGTTTAGGGCAGTGCAGTGGTGTTCGGGCTGTGTAGGTTTTTTTGGGGGGGTTGGTGTTTCAGGGATTAGGGCAGTGGTGTTCGGGCACTGTAGGGGTTCATGCTGGGGCTGGTGTTTCAGGGATTAGGGCAGTGCAGTGGGGTCCTGCCAGTGTCGGGGTTCGTGCTGGGGCTGGTGTTTCAGGGTTTAGGGCAGTACAGTGGTGATGGGCAGTGTATGGGGTTGTGCTGGGACTGGTGTTTCAGGGTTTAGGGCAGTGCAGTGGTGATTGGGCAGTGTAGGTGTTGTGCTGGGGCTGGTGTTTCAGGGTTTAGAGCAGTGCAGTGGTGTTTGGCACTGTAGGGGGTCATGCCGGGGCTTGATTTCAGGCTTTAGGGTAGTGCAGTGGTGTTCGGGCAGTGTAGGGGGTCGTGCTGGGGCTGGTGTGTCAGGGTGTAGGTCAGAGCAGTGCAGTGGTGTTCGTGCAGTGTAGGGGGTCATGCTGGGTGGTGTTTCAGGGATTAGTGCAGTGCAGTGGTGTTCGAGGAGTGTAGGGGGTCTTGCTGGAGCTGGTGTGTCAGGGTTAAGGGCAGTGCAGTGGTGTTCGGGCAGTGTAGTGGGTATTGCTGGGGCTGGTGTTTCAGGGTTTAGGGCAGAGCTGCAGTGTTCGTGCAGATTGAGGGGTCGTGCAGGGGAAGGTTTTTCAGGGTTTAGGGCAGTGCAGTGGTGTTCTGGCAGTGTAGGGTATTGTGCTGGGGCTGTAGTTTCAGGGTTTAGGGCAGTGCAGTGGTGTTCGGGCAGAGTAGGGGTTCATGCTGGGGCTGGTGTTTCAGGGATTAGGGCAGTGCAGTGGGGATCGGGCAGTGTATGGGGTCGTGCTGGGGCTTATGTTTCAGGATTTAGGGCAGTGCAGTGGTGTTTGGGCAGTGTAGGGGGTCTTGTTGGGGGTAGTGTTTCATAGTTTAGGGCAGTGCAGTGGTGTTCGGGCAGTGTAGGGGGTCGTACTGGGGTTGGTGTTTCAGGGTTTAGGGCAGTGCAGTGGGGATCGGGCAGTGTATGTGGTCGTGCTGGGGCTGGTGTTTCAGGGTTTAGGGCAGTGCAGTGGTGTTTGGGCAGTGTAGGGGGTCTTGTTGGGGGTAGTGTTTCATAGTTTAGGGCAGTGCAGTGATGTTCGGGCAGTGTAGGGGGTCGTACTGGGGTTGGTGTTTCAGGGTTTAGGGCAGGGCATTGTTTGGGAAGTGTAGGAGGTCTTGCTGGTGGTGGTGTTTTAGGGTTTTGGGCAGGGCAGTGGTGTTCAGGGAGTGTAGGGGGTCTTGCTGGTGCTGGTGTTTTAGGGTTTAGGGAAGTGCAGTGGTGTTCGGGCAGTGTAGGGGGTCTTGCTGGGGCTGGTGTTTCAGGGTTTAGGGCAGTGCAGTGCTCTTCAGACAGTGTAGGGGGTCATGCTGGGGCTGGTGTTTCAGGGTTTAGGGCAGAGCAGTGGTGTTTGGGCAGAGTAGGGGGTCGTTCTGGGGCTGGTGTTTAGGGTTTAGGGCAGTGCAGTGGTGTTAGGGCAGTGTAGGGGGACGTGCAGGGGCTGGTGTTTCAGGGTTTAGGGCAGTGCAGTTGTGTTCGGGCAGTGTAGGGGGTCATGCGGGGGTGGTGTTCCAGGGTTTAGGGCAGTGCACTGGTGTTCAGGCAGAGTAGGGGGTCATGCAGGGGAGTGGTGGTTCAGGGTTAAGGGCAGTGCTGTGGTGTTCTGGTAGTGTAGGGGGACGTGCAGATGGTGGTGTTTCAGGATTTAGGGCAGTGCAGTGGTGTTCAGGCAGTGTAGGGGGTCGTGCTGGGGGTGGTGTTTCAGGGACTAGTGCAGTGCAGTGGTGTTCAGGCAGTGTAGGGGGTCTTGCTGGAGCTGGTGTGTCAGGGTTAAGGGCAGTGCAGTGGTGTTCGGGCGGTGTAGTGGGTCTTGCTGGGGCTGGTGTTTCAGGGTATAGGGCAATGCAGTGGTGTTTGGACAGTACAGGGTGTCCTGCAGGGGGTGGTGTTTCAGGGTTTAAGGCAGTGCAGTGGTGTTCAGGCAGTGTAGGGGGCCGTGCTGGGGCTGGTGTTTCAGGGTTTAGGGCAGTGCAGTGGTGTTCGGGCTGTGTAGGGTTTTTTTGGGGGGTTGGTGTTTCAGGGATTAGGGCAGTGGTGTTCGGGCACTGTAGGGGTTCATGCTGGGGCTGGTGTTTCAGGGATTAGGGCAGTGCAGTGGGGTCCTGGCAGTGTATGGGGTCGTGCTGGGGCGGGTGTTTCAGGATTTAGGGCAGTGCAGTGGTGTTCGGGGGTGTCGGGGTTCGTGCTGGGGCTGGTGTTTCAGGGTTTAGGGCAGTACAGTGGTGATGGGCAGTGTATGGGGTTGTGCTGGGACTGGTTTTTCAGGGTTTAGGGCAGTGCAGTGGTGATTGGGCAGTGTAGGTGTTGTGCTGGGGCTGGTGTTTCAGGGTTTAGAGCAGTGCAGTGGTGTTTGGCACTGTAGGGGGTCATGCCGGGGCTTGATTTTCAGGCTTTAGGGTAGTGCAGTGGTGTTCGGGCAGTGTAGGGGGTCGTGCTGGGGCTGGTGTGTCAGGGTGTAGGTCAGAGCAGTGCAGTGGTGTTCGTGCAGTGTAGGGGGTCGTGCTGGGTGGTGTTTCAGGGATTAGTGCAGTGCAGTGGTGTTCGAGGAGTGTAGGGGGTCTTGCTGGAGCTGGTGTGTCAGGGTTAAGGGCAGTGCAGTGGTGTTCGGGCAGTGTAGTGGGTATTGCTGGGGCTGGTGTTTCAGGGTTTATGGCAGAGCTGCGGTGTTCGTGCAGAGTAAGGGGTCGTGCTGGGGAATGTTTTTCAGGGTTTAGGGCAGTGCAGTGGTGTTCTGGCAGTGTAGGGTGTTGTACTGGGGCTGTAGTTTCAGGGTTTAGGGCAGTGCAGTGGTGTTCGGGCAGAGTAGGGTTTCATGCTGGGGCTGGTGTTACAGGGATTAGGGCAGTGCAGTGGGGATCGGGCAGTGTATGGGGTCGTGCTGGGGCTTATGTTTCAGGATTTAGGGCAGTGCAGTGGTGTTTGGGCAGTGTAGGGGGTCTTGTTGGGGGTAGTGTTTCATAGTTTAGGGCAGTGCAGTGGTGTTCGGGCAGTGTAGGGGGTCGTACTGGGGTTGGTGTTTCAGGGTTTAGGGCAGTGCAGTGGGGATCGGGGAGTGTATGTGGTCGTGCTGGGGCTGGTGTTTCAGGGTTTAGGGCAGTGCAGTGGTGTTTGGGCAGTGTAGGGGGTCTTGTTGGGGGTAGTGTTTCATAGTTTAGGGCAGTGCAGTGATGTTCGGGCAGTGTAGGGGGTCGTACTGGGGTTGGTGTTTCAGGGTTTAGGGCAGGGCATTGTTTGGGAAGTGTAGGAGGTCTTGCTGGTGGTGGTGTTTCAGGGTTTTGGGCAGGGAAGTGGTGTTCAGGGAGTGTAGGGGGTCTTGCTGGTGCTGGTGTTTTAGGGTTTAGGGCAGTGCAGTGGTGTTCGGGCAGTGTAGGGGGTCTTGCTGGGGCTGGTGTTTCAGGGTTTAGGGCAGTGCAGTGCTCTTCTGGCAGTGTAGGGGGTCATGCTGGGGCTTGTGTTTCAGGGTTTAGGGCAGAGCAGTGGTGTTTGGGCAGAGTAGGGGGTCGTTCTGGGGCTGGTGTTTAGGGTTTAGGGCAGTGCAGTGGTGTTAGGGCAGTGTAGGGGGACGTGCAGGGGCTGGTGTTTCAGGGTTTAGGGCAGTGCAGTTGTGTTCGGGCAGTGTAGGGGGTCATGCGGGGGTGGTGTTCCAGGGTTTAGGGCAGTGCACTGGTGTTCAGGCAGAGTAGGGGGTCATGCAGGGGAGTGGTGGTTCAGGGTTAAGGGCAGTGCTGTGGTGTTCTGGTAGTGTAGGGGGACGTGCAGATGGTGGTGTTTCAGGATTTAGGGCAGTGCAGTGGTGTTCAGGCAGTGTAGGGGGTCGTGCTGGGGGTGGTGTTTCAGGGACAAGTGCAGTGCAGTGGTGTTCGGGCAGTGTAGGGGGTCTTGCTGGAGCTGGTGTGTCAGGGTTAAGGGCAGTGCAGTGGTGTTCGGGCAGTGTAGTGGGTCTTGCTGGGGCTGGTGTTTCAGGATTTAGGGCAGAGCAGTGGTGGTCGTGCAGAGTAAAGGCTCATGCTGGGGATGCTTTTTCAGGGTTTAGGGCAGTGCAGTGGTGTTCTGGCAGTGTAGGGGGTCGTGCTTGGGCTGGTGTTTCAGGGTGTAGGGCAATGCATTGGTGTTCGGGCAGTGTAGGGGGTGGTGCTGGGGCTGGATGTTGAGGGTTTAGGGCAGTACAATGTTGTTCGTGCAGTGTAGGGGGTCTTGCAGGAGCTGGTGTTTCAGGGTTAAGGGCAGTGCAGTTGTGTTCGGGCAGTGTAGTGGGTCTTGCTGTGGCTGTTGTTTCTGGAATTAGGGCAGAGCAGTGGTGTTCGTGCATAGTAGGGGGTCGTGCTGTGGCTGGTGTTTCAGGGTTTAGGGCAGTGCAGCGGTGTTCGGGCAGTGTAGGGGGTAGTGCTGGGGATGGTTTATCAGGGTTTAGAGCAGTGCAGTTGTGTTCGGGCTGTGTAGGTTTTTTTTGGGGGGTTGGTGTTTCAGGGATTAGGGCAGTGGTGTTCGGGCACTGTAGGGGTTCATGCTTGGGCTGGTGTTCCAGGGATTAGGGCAGTGCAGTGGGGTCCTGGCAGTGTATGGGATCGTGCTGGGGCGGGTGTTTCAGGATTTAGAGCAGTGCAGTGGTGTTCGGGCAGTGTAGGTTTTCATGCTGGGGCTGGTGTTTCAGGGTTTAGGGCAGTACAGTGGTGATGGGCAGTGTATGGGGTTGTGCTGGGACTGGTGTTTCAGGGTTTAGGGCAGTGCAGTGGTGATTGGGCAGTGTAGGTGTTGTGCTGGGGCTGGTGTTTCAGGGTTTAGAGCAGTGCAGTGGTGTTTGGCACTGTAGGGGGTCATGCCGGGGCTTGATTTTCAGGCTTTAGGGTAGTGCAGTAGTGTTCGGGCAGTGTAGGGGGTCGTGCTGGGGCTGGTGTGTCAGGGTGTAGGTCAGAGCAGTGCAGTGGTGTTCGTGCAGTGTAGGGGGTCGTGCTGGGTGGTGTTTCAGGGATTAGTGCAGTGCAGTGGTGTTCGAGGAGTGTAGGGGGTCTTGCTGGAGCTGGTGTGTCAGGGTTAAGGGCAGTGCAGTGGTGTTCGGGCAGTGTAGTGGGTATTGCTGGGGCTGGTGTTTCAGGGTTTATGGCAGAGCTGCGGTGTTCGTGCAGAGTAAGGGGTCGTGCTGGGGAAGGTTTGTCAGGGTTTAGGGCAGTGCAGTGGTGTTCTGGCAGTGTAGGGTGTTGTACTGGGGCTGTAGTTTCAGGGTTTAGGGCAGTGCAGTGGTGTTCGGGCAGAGTAGGGGTTCATGCTGGGGCTGGTGTTTCAGGGATTAGGGCAGTGCAGTGGGGATCGGGCAGTGTATGGGGTCGTGCTGGGGCTTATGTTACAGGATTTAGGGCAGTGCAGTGGTGTTTGGGCAGTGTAGGGGGTCTTGTTGGGGGTAGTGTTTCATAGTTTAGGGCAGTGCAGTGGTGTTCGGGCAGTGTAGGGGGTCGTACTGGGGTTGGTGTTTCAGGGTTTAGGGCAGTGCAGTGGGGATCGGGCAGTGTATGTGGTCGTGCTGGGGCTGGTGTTTCAGGGTTTAGGGCAGTGCAGTGGTGTTTGGGCAGTGTAGGGGGTCTTGTTGGGGGTAGTGTTTCATAGTTTAGGGCAGTGCAGTGATGTTCGGGCAGTGTAGGGGGTCGTACTGGGGTTGGTGTTTCAGGGTTTAGGGCAGGGCATTGTTTGGGAAGTGTAGGAGGTCTTGCTGGTGGTGGTGTTTCAGGGTTTTGGGCAGTGCAGTGATGTTCGGGGAGTGTAGGGGGTCTTGCTGGTGCTGGTGTTTTAGGGTTTAGGGCAGTGCAGTGGTGTTCGGGCAGTGTAGAGTGTCTTGCTGGGGCTGGTGTTTCAGGGTTAAGGGCAGTGCAGTGCTCTTCAGGCAGTGTAGGGGGTCGTGCTGGGGCTGGTGTTTCAGGGTTTAGGGCAGAGCAGTGGTGTTTGGGCAGGGTAGGGGGTCATTCTGGGGCTGGTGTTTAGGGTTTAGGGCAGTGCAGTGGTGTTAGGGCAGTGTAGGGGGACGTGCAGAGGCTGGTGTTTCAGGGTTTAGGTAGAGAAGTGGTGTTCGGGCAGTGTAGGGGATCATGCTGGGGTGGTGTTTCAGGGTTTAGGGCAGAGCAGTGGTGTTCGGGCAGTGTAGGGGGTCGTGCGGGTGGTGTTTAGGGTTTAGGGCAGTGCAGTTGTGTTCGGGCAGTGTAGGGGGTCGTGCGTGGGTGGTGTTCCAGGGTTTACGGCAGTGCACTGGTGTTCAGGCAGAGTAGGGGGTCATGCAGGGGAGTGGTGGTTCAGGGTTAAGGGCAGTGCTGTTGTGTTCTGGTAGTGTAGGGGGACGTGCAGATGGTGATGTTTCAGAGTTTAGGGCAGTGCAGTGGTGTTCGCGCAGTGTAGGAGATCGAGCAGGGGATTGTGTTTTAGGGTTTAGGGCAGTGCAGTGGTGTTCGGGCAGTGTAGGGGGTCATGCAGGGGGTGGTGTTTCAGGCTTTAGGCAAGTGCAGTGGTTTTCGGGCAGTGTAGGGGGTCGTGCTGGGGGTGGTGTTTCAGGGATTGGTGCATTGCAGTGGTGTTCAGGCAGTGTAGGGGGTCTTGCTGGAGCTGGTGTGTCAGGGTAAAGGGCAGTGCAGTGGTGTTCGGGCAGTGTAGTGGGTCTTGAAGGGGCTGGTGTTTCAGGATTCAGGGCAGAGCAGTGGTGTTTGTGCAGAATGGTGTTCTGGCAGTGTAGGGGGTCGTTCTGGGGCTTGTGTTTAGGGATTAGGGCAGTGCAGTGGTGTTCAGGCAGTGTAGGGGGTCATGCTGGTGCTGGTGTTTCAGGGTTTAGGGCAGTACAGTGGTGTTCGGGCAGTGTAGGGGGTCGTGCTTTGGCTGGTGTTTCAGGGTTTAGTGCAGTGTAGGGGGACTTGCTGGGGGTGGTGTTTCAGGGTTAAGGGCAGTGCAGTGGTTTTCGGGCAGTGTAGTGGGTCTTGCTGGGGCTGGTGTTTCAGTCTTTAGGGCAGAGCAGTGCTGTTACGGCAGTGTAGTGGGTCGTGCTGGGGCTGGTATTTTTGGGTTTAGGGCAGTGCAGTGTTGTTTGGGCAGTGTACGGGGTCGTGCTGGGGCTGTTGTTTCAGGGCTTAGGGCGCTGCAGTCGTGTTTGGGCAGTGTTGGGGGTCATGCTGCGTCTGGTGTTTCAGGGTTTCGGACAGTGCAGTGGTGTTTCGGCAGTGTAGGGGTTCGTGATGGGGCTGGTTTTTCCTGGTTTAGGCAGGTGCAGTGGTGTTCGAGCAGTGTAGGGGTTTGTGCTGGGGCTGGTGTTGCAGGGTTTAGGACAAAGCAGTGGTGTTTGGGTAGAGTAGGGGGTCGTGCTGGGGCTGATCTTTCAGGGTTTAGGGCAGTGTAGTGGTGTTCGGACAGTGTAGGGGTTCGTGCTGGGGCTGGTGTTTCAGGGTTTAGGGCAGTGCAGTGGTGTTTGAGCAGTGTAGGGGTTTGTGCTGGTGCTGGTGTTTCAGGGTTTAGGGCAGTGCAGTGGTGTTTGAGCAGTGTAGGGGTTTGTGCTGGGGCTGGATTTTCAGGGTTTAGGGCAGTGCAAGGTTGTTCGTGCAGTGTAGGGGGTCTTGCAGGAGCTGGTGTTTCAGGGTTAAGGGCAGTGCAGTTGTGTTCGGGCAGTGTAGTGGGTCTTGCTGGGGCTGTTGTTTCAGGGTTTAGGGCAGAGCAGTGCTATGCTGGCAGTGTAGGGGGTCATGCTGGGGCGGGTGTTTCATAGTTTAGGGCAGTGCAGTGGAGTTTAGGCAGTGAAGCGATTCGTGCTGGGGCTGGTGTTTCAGGGTTTAGGGCAGTGCAGTGGTGTTCGGGCAGTGTAGGGTTTCATGCTGGGGCTGGTGTTTCAGGGTTTAGGGCAGAGTACTGGTTTTCGGGCAGTGTAGGGGTTCATGCGGGGCTGGTGTTTCATGGTTTAGGGCAGTGCAGTGGTGTTCGGGCAGTGTATGTGGTCTTGCTGGGGCTGGTGTTTCAGGGTTTATTGCAGTGCAGTGGTGTTCTGGCAGTGTAGGTAGGTCTTGCTGGGAGTGGTGTTTCAGGGTTAAGGGCAGTGTAGTGGTGTTTGGGCAGTGTAGGTGGTCTTGCTGGGGGTAGTGTTTGAGGGTTTTAGGGCAGTGCAGTGGTGTTCGGGCAATGTAGGGGGTCGTACTGGGGTTGGTGTTTCAGGGTTTAGGGCAGGGCATTGGTGTTTGGGAAGTGTAGGGGGTTTTGCTGGGTGTGGTGTTTCAGGGTTTTGGGCAGTGCAGTGGTGTTCGGGCAGTGTAGGGTGTCTTGCTGGGGCTGGTGTTTCAGGGTTAAGGGCAGTGCAGTGGTGTTTGGGCAGTGTAGGGGGTCTTGTTAGGACTGATGTTTCAGGGTTTAGGGCAGTGCAGTGCTCTTTCGGCAGTGTAGGGGGTAGTGCTGGGGCTGGTGTTTCAGGGTTTAGGGCAGAGCAGTGGTGTTCGGGCAGTGTAGGGGTTCATGCTGGTGCTGGTGTTTCAGGGTTTAGGGCAGTGCAGTGGTGTTTGAGCAGTGTAGGGGTTCGTGCTGGGGCTGGTGTTTCAGGGTGGAGGGCAATGCAGTGGTGTTCGGGCAGTGTAGGGGGTGGTGCTGGGGCTGGATTTTCAGGGTTTAGGGCAGTGCAAGGTTGTTTGTGCAGTGTAGGGGGTCTTGCAGGAGCTGGTGTTTCAGGGTTAAGGATAGTGCAGTTGTGTTCAGGCAGTGTAGTGGGTCTTGCTGGGGCTGTTGTTTCAGGGTTAAGGGCAGAGCAGTGCTATTCTGGCAGTGTAGGGGGTCATGCTGGGGCGGGTGTTTCATAGTTTAGGGCAGTGCAGTGGAGTTTAGGCAGTGAAGCGATTCGTGCTGGGGCTGGTGTTTCAGGGTTTAGGGCAGTGCAGTGGTGTTCGGGCAGTGTAGGGTTTCGTGCTGGGGCTGGTGTTTCAGGGTTTAGGGCAGAGTACTGGTTTTCGGGCAGTGTAGGGGTTCATGCTGGGGCTGGTGTTTCATGGTTTAGGGCAGTGCAGTGGTGTTTGGGCAGTGTATGTGGTCTTGCTGGGGCTGGTGTTTCAGGGTTTATTGCAGTGCAGTGGTGTTCTGGCAGTGTAGGTAGGTCTTGCTGGGAGTGGTGTTTCAGGGTTAAGGGCAGTGTAGTGGTGTTTGGGCAGTGTAGGTGGTCTTGCTGGGGGTAGTGTTTGAGGGTTTTAGGGCAGTGCAGTGGTGTTCGGGCAATGTAGGGGGTCGTACTGGGGTTGGTGTTTCAGGGTTTGGGGCAGGGCATTGGTGTTTGGGAAGTGTAGGGGGTTTTGCTGGGTGTGGTGTTTCAGGGTTTTGGGCAGTGCAGTGGTGTTCGGGCAGTGTAGGGTGTCTTGCTGGGGCTGGTGTTTCAGGGTTAAGGGCAGTGCAGTGGTGTTTGGGCAGTGTAGGGGGTCTTGTTAGGACTGATGTTTCAGGGTTTAGGGCAGTGCAGTGCTCTTTGGGCAGTGTAGGGGGTAGTGCTGGGGCTGGTGTTTCAGGGTTTAGGGCAGAGCAGTGGTGTTCGGGCAGTTTAGGGGTTCATGCTGGTGCTGGTGTTTCAGGGTTTAGGGCAGTGCAGTGGTGTTTGAGCAGTGTAGGGGTTCGTGCTGGGGCTGGTGTTTCAGGGTGGAGGGCAATGCAGTGGTGTTCGGGCAGTGTAGGGGGTGGTGCTGGGGCTGGATTTTCAGGGTTTAGGGCAGTGCAAGGTTGTTCGTGCAGTGTAGGGGGTCTTGCAGGAGCTGGTGTTTCAGGGTTAAGGGCAGTGCAGTTGTGTTCGGGCAGTGTAGTGGGTCTTGCTGGGGCTGTTGTTTCAGGGTTTAGGGCAGAGCAGTGCTATTCTGGCAGTGTAGGGGGTCATGCTGGGGCGGGTGTTTCATAGTTTAGGGCAGTGCAGTGGAGTTTAGGCAGTGAAGCGATTCGTGCTGGGGCTGGTGTTTCAGGGTTTAGGGCAGTGCAGTGGTGTTCGGGCAGTGTAGGGTTTCGTGCTGGGGCTGGTGTTTCAGGGTTTAGGGCAGAGTACTGGTTTTCGGGCAGTGTAGGGGTTCATGCTGGGGCTGGTGTTTCATGGTTTAGGGCAGTGCAGTGGTGTTTGGGCAGTGTATGTGGTCTTGCTGGGGCTGGTGTTTCAGGGTTTATTGCAGTGCAGTGGTGTTCTGGCAGTGTAGGTAGGTCTTGCTGGGAGTGGTGTTTCAGGGTTAAGGGCAGTGTAGTGGTGTTTGGGCAGTGTAGGTGGTCTTGCTGGGGGTAGTGTTTGAGGGTTTTAGGGCAGTGCAGTGGTGTTCGGGCAATGTAGGGGGTCGTACTGGGGTTGGTGTTTCAGGGTTTGGGGCAGGGCATTGGTGTTTGGGAAGTGTAGGGGGTTTTGCTGGGTGTGGTGTTTCAGGGTTTTGGGCAGTGCAGTGGTGTTCGGGCAGTGTAGGGTGTCTTGCTGGGGCTGGTGTTTCAGGGTTTAGGGCAGTGCAGTGGTGTTTGGGCAGTGTAGGGGGTCTTGTTAGGACTGATGTTTCAGGGTTTAGGGCAGTGCAGTGCTCTTTGGACAGTGTAGGGGGTAGTGCTGGGGCTGGTGTTTCAGGGTTTAGGGCAGAGCAGTGGTGTTCGGGCAGTGTAGGGGTTCATGCTGGTGCTGGTGTTTCAGGGTTTAGGGCAGTGCAGTGGTGTTTGAGCAGTGTAGGGGTTCGTGCTGGGGCTGGTGTTTCAGGGTGGAGGGCAATGCAGTGGTGTTCGGGCAGTGTAGGGGGTGGTGCTGGGGCTGGATTTTCAGGGTTTAGGGCAGTGCAGTGGTGTTCGGGCAGTGCAGGGGGTCATGCGGGGTAGTGTTCCAGGGCTTAGAGCAGTGCGCCGGTGTTCGGGCAGTATAGGGGGGCGTGCAGGGGAGTGGTGGTTCAGGGTTTAGGGCAGTGCTGTGGTGTTCGGGCAGTGTAGGGGGTTGTGTAGGGGGTGATGTATGAGGTTTTAGGGCAGGGCAGTGGTGTTCGGGCAGTGTAGGAGGTCGAGCAGGGAGGTTTTGTTTCAGGGGTTAGGGCAGTGCAGTGGTGTTCGGGCAGTGTAGGGGGTCATGCAGGGAGTGGTGTTTCCAGCTTTAGGCGAGTGCAGTGGTGTTCAGGCATTGTAGGGGGTCGAGCAGGATGGTGGTCTTTCAGGGTTTAGGGCAGTGCAGTGGTGTTCGGGCAGTTTAGGGGGTTGTGCAAGGGGTGGTGTTTCAGGGTTTAGGGTAGTGCAGTGGTGTTCGGGCAGTGTAGGGGGTCATGCAGGGGGTGGTGTTTCAGGGTTTAGGGCAGTGCAGTGGTGTTCAGGCAGTATAGGGGTTGTTCTGGGTCTGGTGTTTCAGGGTTTAGGGCAGTGCAGTGGTGTTCGGGTAGTGTAGGGGGTCTTGCTGGGGCTGTTGTTTCAGGGTTAAGGGCAGAGCAGTGCTATTCTGGCAGTGTAGGGGGTCATGCTGGGGCGGGTGTTTCATAGTTTAGGGCAGTGCAGTGGAGTTTAGGCAGTGAAGCGATTCGTGCTGGGGCTGGTGTTTCAGGGTTTAGGGCAGTGCAGTGGTGTTCGGGCAGTGTAGGGTTTCGTGCTGGGGCTGGTGTTTCAGGGTTTAGGGCAGAGTACTGGTTTTCGGGCAGTGTAGGGGTTCATGCTGGGGCTGGTGTTTCATGGTTTAGGGCAGTGCAGTGGTGTTTGGGCAGTGTATGTGGTCTTGCTGGGGCTGGTGTTTCAGGGTTTATTGCAGTGCAGTGGTGTTCTGGCAGCGTAGGTAGGTCTTGCTGGGAGTGGTGTTTCAGGGTTAAGGGCAGTGTAGTGGTGTTTGGGCAGTGTAGGTGGTCTTGCTGGGGGTATTGTTTGAGGGTTTTAGGGCAGTGCAGTGGTGTTCGGGCAATGTAGGGGGTCGTACTGGGGTTGGTGTTTCAGGGTTTGGGGCAGGGCATTGGTGTTTGGGAAGTGTAGGGGGTTTTGCTGGGTGTGGTGTTTCAGGGTTTTGGGCAGTGCAGTGGTGTTCGGGCAGTGTAGGGTGTCTTGCTGGGGCTGGTGTTTCAGGGTTAAGGGCAGTGCAGTGGTGTTTGGGCAGTGTAGGGGGTCTTGTTAGGACTGATGTTTCAGGGTTTAGGGCAGTGCAGTGCTCTTTGGGCAGTGTAGGGGGTAGTGCTGGGGCTGGTGTTTCAGGGTTTAGGGCAGAGCAGTGGTGTTCGGGCAGTGTAGGGGTTCATGCTGGTGCTGGTGTTTCAGGGTTTAGGGCAGTGTAGTGGTGTTTGAGCAGTGTAGGGGTTCGTGCTGGGGCTGGTGTTTCAGGGTGGAGGGCAATGCAGTGGTGTTCGGGCAGTGTAGGGGGTGGTGCTGGGGCTGGATTTTCAGGGTTTAGGGCAGTGCAAGGTTGTTCGTGCTGTGTAGGGGGTCTTGCAGGAGCTGGTGTTTCAGGGTTAAGGGCAGTGCAGTTGTGTTCGGGCAGTGTAGTGGGTCTTGCTGGGGCTGTTGTTTCAGGGTTTAGGGCAGAGCAGTGCTATTCTGGCAGTGTAGGGGGTCATGCTGGGGCGGGTGTTTCATAGTTTAGGGCAGTGCAGTGGAGTTTAGGCAGTGAAGCGATTCGTGCTGGGGCTGGTGTTTCAGGGTTTAGGGCAGTGCAGTGGTGTTCGGGCAGTGTAGGGTTTCGTGCTGGGGCTGGTGTTTCAGGGTTTAGGGCAGAGTACTGGTTTTCGGGCAGTGTAGGGGTTCATGCTGGGGCTGGTGTTTCATGGTTTAGGGCAGTGCAGTGGTGTTTGGGCAGTGTATGTGGTCTTGCTGGGGCTGGTGTTTCAGGGTTTATTGCAGTGCAGTGGTGTTCTGGCAGTGTAGGTAGGTCTTGCTGGGAGTGGTGTTTCAGGGTTAAGGGCAGTGTAGTGGTGTTTGGGCAGTGTAGGTGGTCTTGCTGGGGGTAGTGTTTGAGGGTTTTAGGGCAGTGCAGTGGTGTTCGGGCAATGTAGGGGGTCGTACTGGGGTTGGTGTTTCAGGGTTTGGGGCAGGGCATTGGTGTTTGGGAAGTGTAGGGGGTTTTGCTGGGTGTGGTGTTTCAGGGTTTTGGGCAGTGCAGTGGTGTTCGGGCAGTGTAGGGTGTCTTGCTGGGGCTGGTGTTTCAGGGTTTAGGGCAGTGCAGTGGTGTTTGGGCAGTGTAGGGGGTCTTGTTAGGACTGATGTTTCAGGGTTTAGGGCAGTGCAGTGCTCTTTGGGCAGTGTAGGGGTAGTGCTGGGGCTGGTGTTTCAGGGTTTAGGGCAGAGCAGTGGTGTTCGGGCAGTGTAGGGGTTCATGCTGGTGCTGGTGTTTCAGGATTTAGGGCAGTGCAGTGGTGTTTGAGCAGTGTAGGGGTTCGTGCTGGGGCTGGTGTTTCAGGGTGGAGGGCAATGCAGTGGTGTTCGGGCAGTGTAGGGGGTGGTGCTGGGGCTGGATTTTCAGGGTTTAGGGCAGTGCAGTGGTGTTCGGGCAGTGCAGGGGGTCATGCGGGGTAGTGTTCCAGGGCTTAGAGCAGTGCGCCGGTGTTCGGGCAGTATAGGGGGGCGTGCAGGGGAGTGGTGGTTCAGGGTTTAGGGCAGTGCTGTGGTGTTCGGGCAGTGTAGGGGGTTGTGTAGGGGGTGATGTATGAGGTTTTAGGGCAGGGCAGTGGTGTTCGGGCAGTGTAGGAGGTCGAGCAGGGGGTTTTGTTTCAGGGGTTAGGGCAGTGCAGTGGTGTTCGGGCAGTGTAGGGGGTCATGCAGGGAGTGGTGTTTCCGGCTTTAGGCGAGTGCAGTGGTGTTCGGGCATTGTAGGGGGTCGAGCAGGATGGTGGTCTTTCAGGGTTTAGGGCAGTGCAGTGGTGTTCGGGCAGTTTACGGGGTTGTGCAAGGGGTGGTGTTTCAGGGTTTAGGGCAGTGCAGTGGTGTTCGGGCAGTGTAGGGGGTCATGCAGGGGGTGGTGTTTCAGGGTTTAGGGCAGTGCAGTGGTGTTCAGGCAGTATAAAGGTTGTTCTGGGTCTGGTGTTTCAGGGTTTAGGGCAGTGCAGTGGTGTTCGGGTAGTGTAGGGGGTCGTGCTGGGGGTGGTGTTTCAGGGTTTAGAACAGTGCAGTGGTGTTCGGGCTGTGTATGGGGTCATACTGGAGCTTATGTTTCAGGGTTTAGGGCAGTGCAGCGGTGTTCAGGCAGTGTAGGGGGTCATGCTGGGGCTGGTGTTTCAGGGTATAGGGCAGAGCAGGGGTGATCGTGCAGAGTTGGGGGTCGTGCTGGGGCTGGTGTTTCAGGGTTTAGGGCAGTGCATCGGTGTTCGGGCAGTGTAGAGGGTGGTGCTGGTGTTTCAGGGTTTAGTGCAGTGCAGCGGTGTTCGGGCTGTGTAGAGGGTCGTGCTGGGTCTGGTATTTCAGGGTTTAGGGCAGTGTATGGGGTGGTTCTGCGGCTGGTGTTTCAAGGTTTAGTGCAGTACAGCTGTGATCGGGCAGTGTAGGGGTTCATGCTGGGGCTGGTGTTTCAGGGTTAAGGGCAGTGATGTTCGGGCAGTGTAGGGGGTCTTGCTGGGGGTGGTGTTTCAGGGTATAGGGCAGTGCATTGGTATTCTGTCAGTGTAGGGGTTCGTGCTGTGACTGGTGTTTCAGGTTCTTGGGCAGTACAGTGGTGTTCGGGCAGTGTGGGGGGCCGTGCTGGGGCTGGTGTTTCAGGGTTTAGGGCAGTGCAGGGGTGTTCAAGCAGTGTAGGGGTGATGCTGGTTTTTCAGGGTTTTGGGCAGTGCTGTGGTGTTTGGACAGTATAGGGGATCATGCAGGGGGTGATGTTTCAGGGTTTAGGGCAGTGCATTGGTGTTCGGGCAGTGTAGGATGTCGAGCAGGGGGTTGTGTTTCAGGGTTTAGGGCAGTGCAGTGGTGTTCGGGAAGTGTATGGGGTCGTGCAGGGGCTGGTGTTTTAGGTTTTAGGCGAGTGCAGTGGTGTTCAGGCAGTGTAGGGGGTCGATCAGTATGGTGGTGTTTCAGGGTTTAGGGCAGTGCAGTGGTGTTCGGGCAGTTTATGGGGTCGTGCAAGGGGTGGTGTTTCAGGGTTTAGGGAAGTGCAGTGGTGTGAGGGCAGTGTAGGGGGTCATGCAGGCGGTGGTGTTTCAGGGTTTAGGGCAGTGCAGTGGTGTTCGGGCAGTGTAGGGGTTGTGCTGGGTCCGGTGTTTTAGGGTTTAGGGCAGTGCAGTGGTGTTCGGGTGGTGTTGGACTTAGCCCTTTTTGCCTTCCTCCTGTACTTTTTCTGACCTGTTGTTGGCTGTTTTATGACTCTGGGCACCTTACCACTGCTGATCAGTGCTAAGGTGCTCTCCCTATGGTAAAATGTTGATGTTCATTGGATTCCATGTTTGGCTTATTTGGTTTACTATCAGCCCCTAGTAAAGTGCACCCGGAGTGTGAGGGCTTGTAAATGCAAATGCTGCTGGTGGGCTTGCAGCACTGGTTGTGCCACCCACAGAAGCGGCCTAGTAAAATGTGTCTAGGGTCTGCCATTGCAGAACCTGCGTGCAGTCGTCACTGCGCAAGTGCACCTACTTGCCAGTCCCTAAACCTTCCCTTAACTACATATTAGTCACCCCTATGGTAGGCCCAAGGGCAGGGTGCATTGTAGGCATAAGGTAGGACATGCCCTGATGTGTGTGGCATGTCCTAACAGTGAATTACAGCCATTTTCGTTTTTCACTATTGAAGGGTACCTGCTCTCCCTAGGCCAGAATGGGCTGCTGGAATTATTACACTCTATAATCCCAGCAGACTCAGAGAGCATGGTAGAAAGTCAAGTTTAGTATGCTTGAACTCAGAATAATAAAATACTTCTTTTAGTAAAGTTTATTTTAATATCCTGTGTTTGTAAATACTACTTTTAGAAAGTTAGTATTTACTTGCTTAGCCATTTCAGTCCGCCTCTGCTTTGTGTGTGTGTGTGCTGCCTAGTTCAGTGAGGGGCAGGGCTGGGGAATTCCAGGAGACAGGCTGGCTGCCAGGTGGTGGGTAGAGAGATTACACCAGGGTGGGTGGGAGGAGTACACCTTGACTCTGAATAGACCTGTGCTCTGCCACCACAATGCTGGCTCCGCCCCCTGTGGAGCGGCTGATGTCTCTGCCCTGTGCACTGAAAGGAAAGAGCAGAGTCACCAAAACAAAGTGCTCCAAAACCGGACTAAGCCAGGCACAGGCCCCGTGGCGACAAATAACAAAAGAAACTGTGTATAAAAGAAGGAGCCCTGCTCCTAAGAAATCAGATCCTGTTTATGCCAAGAAGAACCTCTGCCCGAAGAGAAGGACCTGGGAAAGCTGCATGGAGGAGTACTGTCTCTAAGCCTGAGAGACTGGCCTGTGGTGGGTGCCTTGCTGCCAGAAGGAGAGGAAAAGACTGAGAAAGACTTTTATTTCAACTTGTGCTTTAAGAACAAACTCCAAGGGCTTGCTTGTGAACTTGCCCCCTGAACTGCGCCCCAGGAACAGTGGGCGCTACCCCTCCCTGGAAGAAAGGAAGCTGCTGTGGGTGGATTGAAAACGCTGACCCCAGAGAACCTGTGTGCCCCCATCTTCCCGAGCAACGTGACCTCTGATCGACTGTGCTGCTGTGAGCACCGTAAAGGCCTGCCCTGCCTGGCCTGAGCAAAGTAAACTGCTGCCCCCTCAAGCCGGAGCTCGTAACGTGAGGAAAGACTGTCTGACTCCAAGCGCCGAGCCTCTGCGACCCCAGGCCGTAGAGACCACTGCGAAGATCGACGACACACTGGTTCGCCGATTCTGGCCGATGCAGACAGCGCTGCGTGCTGAAAATCACCCCGAGCCGCCCCTCCTGCTTCCCCCCTCGAGGCGAGCTGTGTGGAAGTCCCGAGGCGCCCCCCCAAGCACCGTAGTCCTCTGTGAAAGAAGATTGCATCCGCGAAGTGGGACGCCCCTCCGGTGACTGCTGAGGCCGCCGCGAACTCCCCACCAAAGACTAAGGTACTGTGTGCCCCTGTACGACGCGTACTTCCCACCGTACGGCGCGTACTCCCATTGTGCGGCCCGGACTGGCTGTCCTGTACGCTGACCCCAGCGAGAAGCGTGAGACACTGCAGGGGAAGCGGCCCTGGGTGTACGAAGCGTACTGACATCTGTTCGGCACGTACCTTCGCCGGTACGGTCCGTACAGCGTACGCCGATTCATGCGGGAAGTGTGAGCAATTGCAGGAAGCGTCCCGAAGACTGTACGACCCGTACGAAGAGTGGTACGGCGCGTACCAACACCCGTGCGGACCGTACGAAAGACGCTACGACGCGCACAGACCTCGAGAAAGTGAATATTGCCCCCAAATTGCCTTTTAGGAACTGTGGCCTCATGGAATATTGAGTACAAATAACTGGAACCCTCTTAAGAAGTGAAACCCTGTAGTTTGAAGCCTGCTTGAAGAAGTATATCTATAAAGAGCTTTATTTTTATAAATACAGTCTTGTGCCTCTGTGTGGTGGGTTGGTGGTTATTGTGGGACGCCCTAAATGCTTAACCTCATGCCCTCTGGAATCTAGCCTGACTGCTCGAGCCACGTTACCTAGAGGGTCCTTTGCCCTGACTTAGAGGAAAGGGTCCCTGCTTGTCGCAAGTGCATACCTGCGCCAACCAGAGACTCCGGATTCTAACAGGTGGTATAGGGGGTCGTGCTAGGGCTGGTGTTTAAGGATTTAGAGCAGTGCAGTGGTGTTCCGGCAGTGTAGGGGGTCGTGCTGGGGCTTGTGTTTCAGGGTTTAGGGCAGTGCAGCGGTGTTAGGGCAGTGTAGGGGGTCGTGCTGGGGCTTGTGTTTCAGGGTTTAGGGCAGTGCAGTGGTGTTCAGGCAGTGTAGGGGGTTGTGCTGGGGCTTGTGTTTCAGGGTTTAGGGCAGTGCAGTGGTCTTCGGACAGTGTAGGGGTTCATGCTGGGGCTGGTGTTTCAGGGTTTAGGGCAGTGCAGTGGTGTTAGTGCAGTGTAGGGGGTCGTGCTGGGGGTGGTGTTTCAGGGATTACTGCAGTGCAGTGGTGTTCGGGCAGTGTAGGGATTTGTGCTGGGGATGGTGTTTCAGGTTTTAGGGCAGTGGTGTTCGGGCAGTATAGGGTGTCTTTCCGTGGTTGGTGTTTCAGGGTTTAGGGCAGTGCAGTGCTGTTCTGGCAGTGTAGGGGGTCATGCTGGGGTGGGTTTTTCAGGGTTTAGGGCAGTGCAGTGGTGTTCAGGCAGTGAAGCTGTTCGTGCTGGGGCTGGTGTTTCAGGGTTTAGGGCAGTGCAGTGGTGTTCGGGCAGTGTAGGGGGTCGTGCAAGGGGTGGCGTTTGAGGCTTTAGGCGAGTGCAGTGGTGTTCGGGAAATGTAGGGCGTCGAGCAGGATGGTGGTGTTTCAGGATTAAGGGCAGTGCAGTGGTGTTCAGGCAGTTTAGGAGGTCGTGCAAGGGGTGGTGTTTCAGGGCTTAGGGCAGTGCAGTGGTGTTCGGGCAGTGTAGGGGGTCATGCAGGGGGTGGTGTTTCAGTGTTTAGGGCAGGGCAGTGGTGTTCGGGCAGTGTAGGGGTTGTGCTGAGTCTGGTGTTTCAGGGTTCAGGGCAGTGCAGTGCAGTGGTGTTCGGGTAGTGTAGGGGGTAGTGCTGGGGCTGGTTTATCAGGGTTTAGGGAAGTGCAGTGGTGTTCGGGCAGTGTAGGGATTTGTGCTGGGGATGGTGTGTCAGGTTTTAGGGCAGTGGTGTTCGGGCAGTGTAGGGTGTCTTTCCGTGGGTGCTTTTTCAGGGTTTAGGGCAGTGCAGTGCTGTTCTGGCAGTGTAGGGGGTCATGCTGGGGCAGGTTTTTCAGGGTTTAGGGCAGTGCAGTGGTGTTCAGGCAGTGAAGCGGTTCGTGCTGGGGCTGGTGTTTCAGGGTTTAGGGCAGTGCAGTGGTGTTCGGGCAGTGTAGGGGGTCGTGCAAGGGGTGGCGTTTGAGGCTTTAGGCGAGTTCAGTGGTGTTCGGGAAATGTAGGGTGTCGAGCAGGATGGTGGTGTTTCAGGATTGAGGGCAGTGCAGTGGTGTTCAGGCAGTTTAGGAGGTCGTGCTGGGGCTGGTGTTTCAGGGTTTAGGGCAGTGCAGCGGTGTTCGGGCAGTGTAGGGGGTCGTGATGGGGCTGGTGTGTCAGTGTTTAGGGCATAGCAGTGGTGATCGTGCAGATTAGGGGGTCATGCTGGGGCTGGTGTTTCAGGGTTTAGGGCAGTGCATCGGTGTTCGGGCAGTGTAGGGGGTGGTGCTGGGGCTGGTGTTTCAGGGTTTAGTGCAGTGCAGCGGAGTTCGGGCAGTGTAGGGGTCGTGCTGGGGCTGGTGTTTAAGGGTTTAGGGCAGTGCATCCTTGTTCGGGCAGTGTGGGGGGTGGTGCTGCGGCTGGTGTTTCAGGGTTTAGTGCAGTGCAGCGGTGTTCGGGCAGTGTAGGGGGTCATGCTGGGGCTGGTGTTTCATGGTTTAGGGCAGTGGTGTTCGGGCAGTGAAGGTGGTCTTGCTGGGGGTGCTGTTTCAGGGTTTAGGGCAGTGCAGTGGTGTTCTGGCGGTGTAGGGGGTTCGTGCTGTGGCTGGTGTTTCATGGTTTTGGGCAGTACAGTGGTGTTCGGGCAGTGTAGAGGGTCGTGCTGCGGCTGGTGTTTCAGGGTTTAGTACAGTGCAGCGGTGTTCGGGCAGTGTAGGGGGTCATGCTGGGGCTGGTGTTTCATGGTTTAGGGCAGTGGTATTCGTTCAGTGAAGGGGGTCCTGCTGTTGGTGGTGTTTCAGGGTTTAGGGCAATGCAGTTGTGTTCGGGATCGTGCTGGGGCTGGTGTTTCAGGGTTTAGTGCAGTGTAGAGGGTCATGCTGGGTCTGGTGTTTCAGGATTTAGGGCAGTGCAGTGGTGTTAGAGCAGTGTAGGGGTTCGTGCTGAGGCTGGTGTTTCAGGGTATAGGGCAGTGCAGTGGTGTTCGGGCAGTGTAGGGGTTCGTGCTGGGGCTGGTGTTTCAGGTTTTCGGGCAGTGGAGTAGTGTTCAGGCAGTGTATGGGGTCGTACTGGGGCTGGTGTTTCAGGATTTATTGCAGTGCAGTGGTGTTCTGGCAGTGTAGGGGGGTCTTGCTAGGGGCGGTGTTTCAGCGCTTAGGGCAGTGCATTGGTGTTCGGGCAGTGTAGGGGATAGTGCTGGGGGTGGTGTTTCAGGGTTTAGGGCAGTGCAGTGGTGTTTGGGCAGTGTAGGGGGTCGTGCTGGGGTGTTTCAGGGATTAGGGCAGTGGTGTTTGGGCAGTGTAGGGGGTCTTGCTTGGGCTGGTGTTTCAGGGTTTATGGCAGTAGAGGGATGTTTGGGCAGAGCAGGGGGTCTTGCTGGGGCTCGTGTTTCATGCTTAGGGCAATGGTGTTCGGGCAGTGACGGGGGTCCTGCTGGGGGTGGTGTTTCAGGGTTTAGGGCAATGCAGTGGTGTTCTTGGTGTATAAGGGGGTCGTGCTGGGTCTGGTGTTTCAGGGTTTAGGGCAGTGCAGTTGTGTTAGGGCAGTTTAGGGGATCGTGCTGGGGCTGGTGTTTCAGGGTTTAGTGCAGTGTAGGGGGTCATGCTCGGTCTGGTGTTTCAAGATTTAGGGCAGTGCAGTGGTGTTAGAGCAGTGTAGGGGTTCGTGCTGAGGCTGGTGTTTCAGGGTTTAGGCAATTTAGTGGTGTTCAGGCAGCGTTGGGGTTCGTGGTGGGGCTGGTGTTTCAGGGTTTAGGGCAGTGCAGTGGTGTTCAGGCAGTGTAGGGGTTCGTGCTGGGGCTGGTGTTTCAGGTTTTCAGGCAGTGCAGTAGTGTTCGGGCAGTGTATGGGGTCGTACTGGGGCTGGTGTTTCAGGGTTTATTGCAGTGCAGTGGTGTTCCGGCAGTGTAGGGGGTCTTGCTGGGCGCAGTGTTTTAGGGTTTAGGGCAGTGCATTGGTGTTCGGGCAGTGTAGGGCATAGTGCTGGGGGTGGTGTTTCAGGGATTAGGGAAGTGCAGTGTTGTTCAGGCAGTATAGGGGGTCATGCTGGGGTGGTGTTTCAGGGTTTAGGGCAGTGCAGTGGTGTTCGGGCAGTGTAGGGGGTCTTGCTTGTCTGGTGTTTCAGGGTTTATGGCAGTAGAGCGATGTTTGGGCAGAGCAGGGGGTCTTGCTGGGGATTGTGTTTCAGGGTTTAGGCAATTTAGTGGTGTTCAGGCAGTGTTGGGGTTCGTGCTGGGGCTGGTGTTCCAGGGTTTAGGGCAGTGCAGTGGTGTTCGGGCAGTGTCGGGGTTCGTGCTGGGGCTGGTGTTTCAGGTTTTCGGCAGTGAAGTAGTGTTCAGGCAGTGTATGGGGTCGTACTGGAGCTGGTGTTTCAGGATTTTTTACAGTGCAGTGGTGTTCTGGCAGTGTAGGGGTGTCTTGCTGGGGGTGGTGTTTCAGCGTTTAAGCAGTGCATTGGTGTTCGTCCAGTGTAGGGGATAGCGCTGGGGGTGGTGTTTCAGGGTTTAGGGAAGTGCAGTGTTGTTCAGGCAGTGTAGGGGTTCATGCTGGGGGTGGTGTTTCAGGGTTTAGGGCAGTGCAGTGGTTTTCGGGCAGTGTAGGGGGTCGTGCTGGGGTGTTTCAGGGATTAGGGCAGTGCTGTTCGGGCAGTGTAGGGGGTATTGCTTGGGCTGGTGTTTCAGGGATTATGGCAGTAGAGCGATGTTTGGGCAGAGCAGGGGGTCTTGCTGGGGCTCTTGTTTCATGCTTAGGGTAGTGGTGTTCGGGCAGTGAAGGGGGTCCTGCTGGGGGTGGTTTTTCAGGGTTTAGGGCAATGCAGTGGTGTTCTGGCAGTGTAGGGGGGTCGTGCTGGGCTGGTGTTTCAGGGTTTAGTGCAGTGTAGGGGTTCGTGCTGAGGCTGGTGTTTCAGGGTTTAGGCAATTTAGTGGTGTTCAGGCAGTGTTGGGGTTCGTGCTGGGTCTGGCGTTTCAGGGTTTAGGGCAGTGCAGTGGTGTTCGGGCAGTGTAGGGGTTCGTGCTTGGGCTGGTGTTTCAGGTTTTCGGGCAGTGCAGTAGTGTTCGGGCAGTGTATGGGGTCATACTGGGGCTGGTTTTTCAGGGTTTTTTGCAGTGCAGTGGTGTTCCGGCAGTGTAGGGGGGTCTTCCTGGGGGCGGTGTTTCAGGGTTTAGGGAAGTGCAGTGGTGTTCAGGCAGTGTAGGGGGTCTTGCTTGTCTGGTGTTTCAGGGTTTATGGAAGTACAGCGATGTTTGGGCAGAGCAGGGGGTCTTGCTGGGGCTCGTGTTTCAGTGTTTAGGGCAGTGTAGTGGTGTTCGGCAGTGTAGGGGGTCTTGCTGGGGATGGTGTTTCAGGGTTTAGGACAATGCAGTGGTGTTCTGGCAGTGTAGGGGGTGATGCTGGGGCTGGTGTTTCAGGGTTTAGGGCAGTGCAGTGTTGTTCAGTCAGTATAGGGGGTCATGCTGGGGGTGGTGTTTCAGGGTTTAGGGCAGTGCAGTGGTGTTCAGGCAGTGTAGGGGGTCATGCTTGTCTGGTGTTTCAGGGTTTATGGAAGTACAGCGATGTTTGGGCAGAGCAGGGGGTCTTGCTGGGGCTTGTGTTTCAGTGTTTAGGGCAGTGTAGTGGTGTTCGGGCAGTGTAGGGGGTCTTGCTGGGGATGGTGTTTCAGGGTTTAGGACAATGCAGTGGTGTTCTGGCAGTGTAGGGGGTGATGCTGGGGCTGGTGTTTCAGGGTTTAGGGCAGTGCAGTGGTGCTCGGGCAGAGTAGGGGATCGTGCTGGGGCTTGTGTTTCAGGGTTTAGGGCAGTGCAGCGGTGTTCGGGCAGTGTAGGGGGTTGTGCTGGGGGTGGTGTTTCAGGGTTTAGGGCAGTGCAGTGGTGTTTGGGCAGTGTAGGGGTTCGTGCTGGGGCTGGTGTTTCAGGTTTTCGGGCAGTGCAGTAGTGTTCAGGCAGTGTATGGGGTCGTACTGGGGCTGGTGTTTCAGGGTTTATTGCAGTGCAGTGGTGTTACGGCAGTGTAGGGGGATCTTGCTGGGGGCGGTGTTTCAGGGTTTAGGGCAGTGCATTGGTGTTCGGGCAGTGTAGGGGATAGTGCTGGGGGTAGTGTTTCAGGGTTTAAGGACGTGCAGTGTTGTTCAGGCAGTGTAGGGGGTCATGCTGGGGGTGGTGTTTCAGGGTTTAGGGCAGTGCAGTGGTGTTCGGGCAGTGTAGGGGGTTATGCTGGGGTGTTTCAGGGATTAGGGCAGTGGTGTTCGGGCAGTGTAGGGGGTCTTGCTTGGGCTGGTGTTTCAGGGTTTATGGCAGAGAGCGATGTTTGGGCAGAGCAGGGGGTCTTGCTGGTGCTCGTGTTTCATGGTTTAGGGCAGTGGTGTTCGGGCAGTGATGGGGGTCCTGCTGGGGGTGGTGTTTCAGGGTTTAGGGCAATGCAGTGGTGTTCTGGCAGTGTAGGGGGGTCGTGCTGGGCTGGTGTTTCAGGGTTTAGGGCAGTGCAGTTGTGTTCGAGCATTGTAGGGGATCGTGCTGGGGCTGGTGTTTCAGGGTTTAGTGCAGTGTAGGGGGTCGTGCTGGGTCTGCTGTTTCAGGATTTAGGGCAGTGCAGTGGTGTTAGAGTAGTGTAGGGGTTCGTGCTGAGGCTGGTGTTTCAGGGTTTAGGCAATTTAGTGGTGTTCAGGCAGTGTTGGGGTTCGTGCTGGGGCTGGTGTTTCAGGGTTTAGGGCAGTGCAGTGGTGTTCGGGCAGTGTAGGGGCTCGTGCTGGGGCTGGTGTTTCAGGTTTTCGGGCAGTGCAGTAGTGTTCGGGCAGTGTAAGGGGTCGTACTGGGGCTGATGTTTCAGGGTTTAGTGTAGTGTAGGGGGTAGTGCTGGGGGTGGTGTTTCAGGGTTTAGGGAAGTGCAGTGTTGTTCAGGCAGTGTAGGGGTTCATGCTGTGGGTGGTGTTTCAGGGTTTAGGGCAGTGCAGTGGTGTTCGGGCAGTGTAGGGGGTGTTGCTGGGGGATGGTGTTTCAGGGTTTAGGGCAATGCAGTGATGTTCTGGCAGTGTAGGGGGTGTTGCTGGGGGATGGTGTTTCAGGGTTTAGGGCAATGCAGTGATGTTCTGGCAGTGTAGGGGGTGGTGCTGGGGCTGGTGTTTCAGGGTTTAGGGCAGTGCAGTGGTGTTCGGGCAGTGTAGGAGATCCTGCTGGGGCTTGTGTTTCAGGGTTTAGGTCAGTGCAGCGGTGTTCGGGCAGTGTAGGGGCTCCTGCTGGGGGTGGTGTTTCACGGTTTAAGGCAGTGCAGGGGTGTTTGGGCAGTGTAGGGGTTCGTGCTTGGGCTGGTGTTTCGGGGTCTAGGACTGAGCAGTGGTGGTCGGACAGAGTAGGGGGTGGTGCTGGGGGTGGTGTTTAGGGATGAGGGCAGTGCAGTGGTGTTCAGGCAGTGTAGGGGGTGGTGCTGTGGCTGGTGTTTCAGGGCTTAGGACAGTGCAGTGGTGTTCGGGCTTCGGGCATTGTAGGGGGTCGTGCTGGTGCTGGTGCTGGTGTTTCATGGTTTGGGGCAGTGGTGTTTGGGCAGGGTCCATGGTCTTGCTGGGGGTGGGTTTTCAGGGTTTAGGACAGTGCAGTGTTGTTCAGGCAGTGTAGGGGTTCGTGCTGGGGCTGGTGTTTCAGGGTTTAGGGCAGTGTGGTGGTGTTCAGGCAGTGTAGGGGTTCATGCAGGAGGTGGTGTTTCAGGGTTTAGGGCAGTGCAGTGGTGTTCGGGCAGTGTAGGAGTTTGAGCAGGGGGGTTGTGTTTCACTGTTTAGGGCAGTACAGTGGTGTTCGGGCATTGTAGGGGGTCGTGGAGGGGGTGGTGTTTCAGGCTTTAGGCGAGTGCAGTGGTGTTCAGGCAGTGTAGGGGGTCGAGTAGGGGGGTGGTGTTTCAGGGTTTAGAGCAGTGCAGTGGTGTTCAGGCAGTTTAGGGGGTCGTCGCAAGGGGTGATGTTTCAGGGTTTAGAGAAGTATAGTGGTGTTCGGGAAGTGTAGGGGGTCATACAAGGGGTGGTGTTTCAGGGTTTAGGGCAGTGCAGTGGTGTTCGGGCAGTGTAGGGGTTGTGCTGGGTCTGGTGTTTCCGGATTTAGGGCAGTGCAGTGGTGTTCGGGCAGTGAAGGGGGTGGTGCTGGGGCTGGTGTTTCAGGGTATAGGGCAGTACAGTGGTGTTCGGGCAGTGCAGAGCGTCCTGCAGGGGGTGGTGTTTCAGGACAGTGCAGCAGTGTTC
Organism: Triturus cristatus; assembly: GCF_964204655.1. NCBI lineage: Eukaryota > Metazoa > Chordata > Amphibia > Caudata > Salamandridae > Triturus > Triturus cristatus. The sequence goes on from NC_140579.1 coordinate 284,081,160, forward strand.
GGGCAGTGCAGGGGGTCATGCTGGGGCTGGTGTTTCAGGGATAAGGGCAGAGCAGTGGTGTTCGTGCAGACTAGAGGGTCGTGCTGGGCCTGGTGTTTCAGGGTATTGGGCAGTGCATCTGTGTTCGGGCAGTGTAGGGGGTGTTGCTGGGGCTGGTGTTTCAGGGTTTAGTGCAATGCAGTGGTGTCCGGGCAGTGTGTAGGGTCGTGCTGGGGCTGGTGTTTCAGGATTTAGGGCAGTGCAGTGGTGTTCGGGCAGTGTAGGGGGTGGTGCTAGTGCTGATGTTTCAGGGTTTTTGGAATTGTAGTGGTGTTCGGGCAGTGTAGGGGGTCTTGCTGGGGCTGGTGTTTCAGAGTTTAGGGCAGTGCAGTGCTGTTCGGGCATTGTAGGGGGTCGTGGTGGGGCTGGTGTTTCAGGGTTTAGGGCAGTGCATCGCTGTTTGGGCATTTTAGGGGGTGGTGCTGGTGCTGGTGTTTCAGGATTTTGGGCATGTAGTGGTGTTCGGGCAGTGTAGGGGGTCTTGCTGGGGCTGGTGTTTCAGGGTTTAGGGCAGTGCAGTGCTATTCGGGCATTGTAGGGGGTCGTGGTGGGTCTGGTGATTCAGGGTTTAGGGCAGTGCATCGGTGTTCGGGCAGTGTAGGGGTGGTGCTTGGGCTGGTGTTTCAGGGTTTAGGGCAGTGCAGTGGTGTTTGGGCAGAGTAGGGGTTTTTGCTTGGGCTGGTGTTTCAGGGTGTTCGGACAGAATAGGGGGTGGTGCTTGGGGTGGTGTTTAGGGTTTAGGGCAGTGCAGTGGTGTTCAGGCAGTGTAGGGGTTGGTGCTGTGGTTGGTGTTTCAGGGCTTAGGGCAGTGCAGTGGTGTTCGGGCATTGTAGGGGATAGTGCTGGGGCTGGTGTTTCAGGGTTTAGTGCAGTGTAGCGGGTCGTGCTGGGTCTGGTGTTTCAGGATTTAGGGCATTGCAGTGGTGTTAGAGTAGTGTAGGGGTTCGTGCTGAGGCTGGTGTTTCAGGGTTTAGGCAATTTAGTGGTGTTAAGGCAGTGTTGGGGTTCATGCTGGGTCTGGTGTTTCAGGGTTTAGGGCAGTGCAGTGGTGTTCGGGCAGTGTAGGGGTTCGTGCTGGGGCTGGTATTTCAGGTTTTCAGGCAGTGCAGTAGTGTTCGGGCAGTGTATGGGGTCGTACTGGGGCTGGTGTTTCAGGGTTTAGTGCAGTGTAGGGAATAGTGCTGGGGGTGGTGTTTCAGGGTTTAGGGCAGTGCAGTGGTGTTCGAGCAGTGTAGGGGGTCTTGCTTGGGCTGGTGTTTCAGGGTTTATGGCAGTAGAGCGATGTTTGGGCAGAGCAGGGGGTCTTACTGGGGCTCGTGTTTCAGTGTTTAGGGCAATGTAGTGATGTTCTGGCAGTGTAGGGGGTGGTGCTGGGGCTGGTGTTTCAGGGTTTAGGGCAGTGCAGTGGTGTTCGGGCAGTGTAGGAGATCATGCTGGGGCTTGTGTTTCAGGGTTTAGGGCAGTGCAGCGGTGTTTGGGCAGTGTAGGGGGTCGTGCTGGGGGTGGTGTTTCAGGGTTTAAGGCAGTGCAGGGGTGTTTGGGCAGTGTAGGGGTTCATGCTTGGGCTGGTGTTTCGGGGTCTAGGACTGAGCAGTGGTGGTCGGACAGAGTAGGGGGTGGTGCTGGGGATGGTGTTTAGGGATGAGGGCAGTGCAGTTGTGTTCAGGCAGTGTAGGGGGTGGTGCTGTGGCTGGTGTTTCAGGGCTTAGGACAGTGCAGTGGTGTTCGGGCATTGTAGGGGGTCGTGCTGGTGCTGGTGCTGGTGTTTCAGGGTTTAGGGCAGTGCAGTGCTGTTCTGGCAGTGTAGGGGGTCATGCTGGGGCGGGTTTTTCAGGGTTTAGGGCAGTGCAGTGGTGTTCAGGCAGTGAAGCTGTTCGTGCTGGGGCTGGTGTTTCAGGGTTTAGGGCAGTGCAGTGGTGTTCGGGCAGTGTAGGGGGTCGTGCAAGGGGTGGCGTTTGAGGCTTTAGGCGAGTGCAGTGGTGTTCGGGAAATGTAGGGCGTCGAGCAGGATGGTGGTGTTTCAGGATTAAGGGCAGTGCAGTGGTGTTCAGGCAGTTTAGGAGGTCGTGCAAGGGGTGGTGTTTCAGGGCTTAGGGCAGTGCAGTGGTGTTCGGGCAGTGTAGGGGGTCATGCAGGGGGTGGTGTTTCAGTGTTTAGGGCAGGGCAGTGGTGTTCGGGCAGTGTAGGGGTTGTGCTGAGTCTGGTGTTTCAGGGTTCAGGGCAGTGCAGTGCAGTGGTGTTCGGGTAGTGTAGGGGGTAGTGCTGGGGCTGGTTTATCAGGGTTTAGGGAAGTGCAGTGGTGTTCGGGCAGTGTAGGGATTTGTGCTGGGGATGGTGTTTCAGGTTTTAGGGCAGTGGTGTTCGGGCAGTGTAGGGTGTCTTTCCGTGGGTGCTTTTTCAGGGTTTAGGGCAGTGCAGTGCTGTTCTGGCAGTGTAGGGGGTCATGCTGGGGCAGGTTTTTCAGGGTTTAGGGCAGTGCAGTGGTGTTCAGGCAGTGAAGCGGTTCGTGCTGGGGCTGGTGTTTCAGGGTTTAGGGCAGTGCAGTGGTGTTCGGGCAGTGTAGGGGGTCATGCAAGGGGTGGCGTTTGAGGCTTTAGGCGAGTTCAGTGGTGTTCGGGAAATGTAGGGTGTCGAGCAGGATGGTGGTGTTTCAGGATTGAGGGCAGTGCAGTGGTGTTCAGGCAGTTTAGGAGGTCGTGCTGGGGCTGGTGTTTCAGGGTTTAGGGCAGTGCAGCGGTGTTCGGGCAGTGTAGGGGGTCGTGATGGGGCTGGTGTGTCAGTGTTTAGGGCATAGCAGTGGTGATCGTGCAGATTAGGGGGTCATGCTGGGGCTGGTGTTTCAGGGTTTAGGGCAGTGCATCGGTGTTCGGGCAGTGTAGGGGGTGGTGCTGGGGCTGGTGTTTCAGGGTTTAGTGCAGTGCAGCGGAGTTCGGGCAGTGTAGGGGTCGTGCTGGGGCTGGTGTTTAAGGGTTTAGGGCAGTGCATCCTTGTTCGGGCAGTGTGGGGGGTGGTGCTGCGGCTGGTGTTTCAGGGTTTAGTGCAGTGCAGCGGTGTTCGGGCAGTGTAGGGGGTCATGCTGGGGCTGGTGTTTCATGGTTTAGGGCAGTGGTGTTCGGGCAGTGAAGGTGGTCTTGCTGGGGGTGCTGTTTCAGGGTTTAGGGCAGTGCAGTGGTGTTCTGGCGGTGTAGGGGGTTCGTGCTGTGGCTGGTGTTTCATGGTTTTGGGCAGTACAGTGGTGTTCGGGCAGTGTAGAGGGTCGTGCTGCGGCTGGTGTTTCAGGGTTTAGTACAGTGCAGCGGTGTTCGGGCAGTGTAGGGGGTCATGCTGGGGCTGGTGTTTCATGGTTTAGGGCAGTGGTATTCGTTCAGTGAAGGGGGTCCTGCTGTTGGTGGTGTTTCAGGGTTTAGGGCAATGCAGTTGTGTTCGGGATCGTGCTGGGGCTGGTGTTTCAGGGTTTAGTGCAGTGTAGAGGGTCATGCTGGGTCTGGTGTTTCAGGATTTAGGGCAGTGCAGTGGTGTTAGAGCAGTGTAGGGGTTCGTGCTGAGGCTGGTGTTTCAGGGCATAGGGCAGTGCAGTGGTGTTCGGGCAGTGTAGGGGTTCGTGCTGGGGCTGGTGTTTCAGGTTTTCGGGCAGTGGAGTAGTGTTCAGGCAGTGTATGGGGTCGTACTGGGGCTGGTGTTTCAGGATTTATTGCAGTGCAGTGGTGTTCTGGCAGTGTAGGGGGGTCTTGCTAGGGGCGGTGTTTCAGCGCTTAGGGCAGTGCATTGGTGTTCGGGCAGTGTAGGGGATAGTGCTGGGGGTGGTGTTTCAGGGTTTAGGGCAGTGCAGTGGTGTTCGGGCAGTGTAGGGGGTCGTGCTGGGGTGTTTCAGGGATTAGGGCAGTGGTGTTTGGGCAGTGTAGGGGGTCTTGCTTGGGCTGGTGTTTCAGGGTTTATGGCAGTAGAGGGATGTTTGGGCAGAGCAGGGGGTCTTGCTGGGGCTCGTGTTTCATGCTTAGGGCAATGGTGTTCGGGCAGTGACGGGGGTCCTGCTGGGGGTGGTGTTTCAGGGTTTAGGGCAATGCAGTGGTGTTCTTGGTGTGTAAGGGGGTCGTGCTGGGTCTGGTGTTTCAGGGTTTAGGGCAGTGCAGTTGTGTTAGGGCAGTTTAGGGGATCGTGCTGGGGCTGGTGTTTCAGGGTTTAGTGCAGTGTAGGGGGTCATGCTCGGTCTGGTGTTTCAAGATTTAGGGCAGTGCAGTGGTGTTAGAGCAGTGTAGGGGTTCGTGCTGAGGCTGGTGTTTCAGGGTTTAGGCAATTTAGTGGTGTTCAGGCAGCGTTGGGGTTCGTGGTGGGGCTGGTGTTTCAGGGTTTAGGGCAGTGCAGTGGTGTTCGGGCAGTGTAGGGGTTCGTGCTGGGGCTGGTGTTTCAGGTTTTCAGGCAGTGCAGTAGTGTTCGGGCAGTGTATGGGGTCGTACTGGGGCTGGTGTTTCAGGGTTTATTGCAGTGCAGTGGTGTTCCGGCAGTGTAGGGGGTCTTGCTGGGCGCAGTGTTTTAGGGTTTAGGGCAGTGCATTGGTGTTCGGGCAGTGTAGGGCATAGTGCTGGGGGTGGTGTTTCAGGGATTAGGGAAGTGCAGTGTTGTTCAGGCAGTATAGGGGGTCATGCTGGGGTGGTGTTTCAGGGTTTAGGGCAGTGCAGTGGTGTTCGGGCAGTGTAGGGGGTCTTGCTTGTCTGGTGTTTCAGGGTTTATGGCAGTAGAGCGATGTTTGGGCAGAGCAGGGGGTCTTGCTGGGGATTGTGTTTCAGGGTTTAGGCAATTTAGTGGTGTTCAGGCAGTGTTGGGGTTCGTGCTGGGGCTGGTGTTCCAGGGTTTAGGGCAGTGCAGTGGTGTTCGGGCAGTGTCGGGGTTCGTGCTGGGGCTGGTGTTTCAGGTTTTCGGCAGTGAAGTAGTGTTCAGGCAGTGTATGGGGTCGTACTGGAGCTGGTGTTTCAGGATTTTTTACAGTGCAGTGGTGTTCTGGCAGTGTAGGGGTGTCTTGCTGGGGGTGGTGTTTCAGCGTTTAAGCAGTGCATTGGTGTTCGTCCAGTGTAGGGGATAGCGCTGGGGGTGGTGTTTCAGGGTTTAGGGAAGTGCAGTGTTGTTCAGGCAGTGTAGGGGTTCATGCTGGGGGTGGTGTTTCAGGGTTTAGGGCAGTGCAGTGGTTTTCGGGCAGTGTAGGGGGTCGTGCTGGGGTGTTTCAGGGATTAGGGCAGTGCTGTTCGGGCAGTGTAGGGGGTATTGCTTGGGCTGGTGTTTCAGGGATTATGGCAGTAGAGCGATGTTTGGGCAGAGCAGGGGGTCTTGCTGGGGCTCTTGTTTCATGCTTAGGGTAGTGGTGTTCGGGCAGTGAAGGGGGTCCTGCTGGGGGTGGTTTTTCAGGGTTTAGGGCAATGCAGTGGTGTTCTGGCAGTGTAGGGGGGTCGTGCTGGGCTGGTGTTTCAGGGTTTAGTGCAGTGTAGGGGTTCGTGCTGAGGCTGGTGTTTCAGGGTTTAGGCAATTTAGTGGTGTTCAGGCAGTGTTGGGGTTCGTGCTGGGTCTGGCGTTTCAGGGTTTAGGGCAGTGCAGTGGTGTTCGGGCAGTGTAGGGGTTCGTGCTTGGGCTGGTGTTTCAGGTTTTCGGGCAGTGCAGTAGTGTTCGGGCAGTGTATGGGGTCGTACTGGGGCTGGTTTTTCAGGGTTTTTTGCAGTGCAGTGGTGTTCCGGCAGTGTAGGGGGGTCTTCCTGGGGGCGGTGTTTCAGGGTTTAGGGAAGTGCAGTGGTGTTCAGGCAGTGTAGGGGGTCTTGCTTGTCTGGTGTTTCAGGGTTTATGGAAGTACAGCGATGTTTGGGCAGAGCAGGGGGTCTTGCTGGGGCTCGTGTTTCAGTGTTTAGGGCAGTGTAGTGGTGTTCGGCAGTGTAGGGGGTCTTGCTGGGGATGGGGTTTCAGGGTTTAGGACAATGCAGTGGTGTTCTGGCAGTGTAGGGGGTGATGCTGGGGCTGGTGTTTCAGGGTTTAGGGCAGTGCAGTGTTGTTCAGTCAGTATAGGGGGTCATGCTGGGGGTGGTGTTTCAGGGTTTAGGGCAGTGCAGTGGTGTTCAGGCAGTGTAGGGGGTCATGCTTGTCTGGTGTTTCAGGGTTTATGGAAGTACAGCGATGTTTGGGCAGAGCAGGGGGTCTTGCTGGGGCTTGTGTTTCAGTGTTTAGGGCAGTGTAGTGGTGTTCGGGCAGTGTAGGGGGTCTTGCTGGGGATGGTGTTTCAGGGTTTAGGACAATGCAGTGGTGTTCTGGCAGTGTAGGGGGTGATGCTGGGGCTGGTGTTTCAGGGTTTAGGGCAGTGCAGTGGTGCTCGGGCAGAGTAGGGGATCGTGCTGGGGCTTGTGTTTCAGGGTTTAGGGCAGTGCAGCGGTGTTTGGGCAGTGTAGGGGGTTGTGCTGGGGGTGGTGTTTCAGGGTTTAGGGCAGTGCAGTGGTGTTCGGGCAGTGTAGGGGTTCGTGCTGGGGCTGGTGTTTCAGGTTTTCGGGCAGTGCAGTAGTGTTCAGGCAGTGTATGGGGTCGTACTGGGGCTGGTGTTTCAGGGTTTATTGCAGTGCAGTGGTGTTACGGCAGTGTAGGGGGATCTTGCTGGGGGCGGTGTTTCAGGGTTTAGGGCAGTGCATTGGTGTTCGGGCAGTGTAGGGGATAGTGCTGGGGGTGGTGTTTCAGGGTTTAAGGACGTGCAGTGTTGTTCAGGCAGTGTAGGGGGTCATGCTGGGGGTGGTGTTTCAGGGTTTAGGGCAGTGCAGTGGTGTTCGGGCAGTGTAGGGGGTTATGCTGGGGTGTTTCAGGGATTAGGGCAGTGGTGTTCGGGCAGTGTAGGGGGTCTTGCTTGGGCTGGTGTTTCAGGGTTTATGGCAGAGAGCGATGTTTGGGCAGAGCAGGGGGTCTTGCTGGTGCTCGTGTTTCATGGTTTAGGGCAGTGGTGTTCGGGCAGTGATGGGGGTCCTGCTGGGGGTGGTGTTTCAGGGTTTAGGGCAATGCAGTGGTGTTCTGGCAGTGTAGGGGGGTCGTGCTGGGCTGGTGTTTCAGGGTTTAGGGCAGTGCAGTTGTGTTCGAGCATTGTAGGGGATCGTGCTGGGGCTGGTGTTTCAGGGTTTAGTGCAGTGTAGGGGGTCGTGCTGGGTCTGCTGTTTCAGGATTTAGGGCAGTGCAGTGGTGTTAGAGTAGTGTAGGGGTTCGTGCTGAGGCTGGTGTTTCAGAGTTTAGGCAATTTAGTGGTGTTCAGGCAGTGTTGGGGTTCGTGCTGGGGCTGGTGTTTCAGGGTTTAGGGCAGTGCAGTGGTGTTCGGGCAGTGTAGGGGCTCGTGCTGGGGCTGGTGTTTCAGGTTTTCGGGCAGTGCAGTAGTGTTCGGGCAGTGTAAGGGGTCGTACTGGGGCTGATGTTTCAGGGTTTAGTGTAGTGTAGGGGATAGTGCTGGGGGTGGTGTTTCAGGGTTTAGGGAAGTGCAGTGTTGTTCAGGCAGTGTAGGGGTTCATGCTGTGGGTGGTGTTTCAGGGTTTAGGGCAGTGCAGTGGTGTTCGGGCAGTGTAGGGGGTGTTGCTGGGGGATGGTGTTTCAGGGTTTAGGGCAATGCAGTGATGTTCTGGCAGTGTAGGGGGTGTTGCTGGGGGATGGTGTTTCAGGGTTTAGGGCAATGCAGTGATGTTCTGGCAGTGTAGGGGGTGGTGCTGGGGCTGGTGTTTCAGGGTTTAGGGCAGTGCAGTGGTGTTCGGGCAGTGTAGGAGATCATGCTGGGGCTTGTGTTTCAGGGTTTAGGTCAGTGCAGCGGTGTTCGGGCAGTGTAGGGGCTCCTGCTGGGGGTGGTGTTTCACGGTTTAAGGCAGTGCAGGGGTGTTTGGGCAGTGTAGGGGTTCGTGCTTGGGCTGGTGTTTCGGGGTCTAGGACTGAGCAGTGGTGGTCGGACAGAGTAGGGGGTGGTGCTGGGGGTGGTGTTTAGGGATGAGGGCAGTGCAGTGGTGTTCAGGCAGTGTAGGGGGTGGTGCTGTGGCTGGTGTTTCAGGGCTTAGGACAGTGCAGTGGTGTTCGGGCTTCGGGCATTGTAGGGGGTCGTGCTGGTGCTGGTGCTGGTGTTTCATGGTTTGGGGCAGTGGTGTTTGGGCAGGGTCCATGGTCTTGCTGGGGGTGGGTTTTCAGGGTTTAGGACAGTGCAGTGTTGTTCAGGCAGTGTAGGGGTTCGTGCTGGGGCTGGTGTTTCAGGGTTTAGGGCAGTGTGGTGGTGTTCAGGCAGTGTAGGGGTTCATGCAGGAGGTGGTGTTTCAGGGTTTAGGGCAGTGCAGTGGTGTTCGGGCAGTGTAGGAGTTTGAGCAGGGGGGTTGTGTTTCACTGTTTAGGGCAGTACAGTGGTGTTCGGGCATTGTAGGGGGTCGTGGAGGGGGTGGTGTTTCAGGCTTTAGGCGAGTGCAGTGGTGTTCAGGCAGTGTAGGGGGTCGAGTAGGGGGGTGGTGTTTCAGGCTTTAGGCGAGTGCAGTGGTGTTCAGGCAGTGTAGGGGGTCGAGTAGGGGGGTGGTGTTTCAGGGTTTAGAGCAGTGCAGTGGTGTTCAGGCAGTTTAGGGGGTCGTCGCAAGGGGTGATGTTTCAGGGTTTAGGGCAGTGCAGTGGTGTTCGGGCAGTGTAGGGGTTGTGCTGGGTCTGGTGTTTCCGGATTTAGGGCAGTGCAGTGGTGTTCGGGCAGTGAAGGGGGTGGTGCTGGGGCTGGTGTTTCAGGGTATAGGGCAGTACAGTGGTGTTCGGGCAGTGCAGAGCGTCCTGCAGGGGGTGGTGTTTCAGGGTTTAGGACAGTGCAGCAGTGTTCGGGCAGTGCAGGGGGTCATGCTGGGGCTGGTGTTTCAGGGATAAGGGCAGAGCAGTGGTGTTCGTGCAGACTAGAGGGTCGTGCTGGGCCTGGTGTTTCAGGGTATTGGGCAGTGCATCTGTGTTCGGGCAGTGTAGGGGGTGTTGCTGGGGCTGGTGTTTCAGGGTTTAGTGCAATGCAGTGGTGTCCGGGCAGTGTGTAGGGTCGTGCTGGGGCTGGTGTTTCAGGATTTAGGGCAGTGCAGTGGTGTTCGGGCAGTGTAGGGGTGGTGCTAGTGCTGATGTTTCAGGGTTTTTGGAATTGTAGTGGTGTTCGGGCAGTGTAGGGGGTCTTGCTGGGGCTGGTGTTTCAGAGTTTAGGGCAGTGCAGTGCTGTTCGGGCATTGTAGGGGGTCGTGGTGGGGCTGGTGTTTCAGGGTTTAGGGCAGTGCATCGCTGTTTGGGGATTTTAGGGGGTGGTGCTGGTGCTGGTGTTTCAGGATTTTGGGCATGTAGTGGTGTTCGGGCAGTGTAGGGGGTCTTGCTGGGGCTGGTGTTTCAGGGTTTAGGGCAGTGCAGTGCTATTCGGGCATTGTAGGGGGTCGTGGTGAGTCTGGTGATTCAGGGTTTAGGGCAGTGCATCGGTGTTCGGGCAGTGTAGGGGTGGTGCTTGGGCTGGTGTTTCAGGGTTTAGGGCAGTGCAGTGGTGTTTGGGCAGAGTAGGGGTTTTTGCTTGGGCTGGTGTTTCAGGGTGTTCAGACAGAATAGGGGGTGGTGCTTGGGGTGGTGTTTAGGGTTTAGGGCAGTGCAGTGGTGTTCAGGCAGTGTAGGGGTTGGTGCTGTGGTTGGTGTTTCAGGGCTTAGGGCAGTGCAGTGGTGTTCGGGCATTGTAGGGGATAGTGCTGGGGCTGGTGTTTCAGGGTTTAGTGCAGTGTAGCGGGTCGTGCTGGGTCTGGTGTTTCAGGATTTAGGGCATTGCAGTGGTGTTAGAGTAGTGTAGGGGTTCGTGCTGAGGCTGGTGTTTCAGGGTTTAGGCAATTTAGTGGTGTTAAGGCAGTGTTGGGGTTCATGCTGGGTCTGGTGTTTCAGGGTTTAGGGCAGTGCAGTGGTGTTCGGGCAGTGTAGGGGTTCGTGCTGGGGCTGGTATTTCAGGTTTTCAGGCAGTGCAGTAGTGTTCGGGCAGTGTATGGGGTCGTACTGGGGCTGGTGTTTCAGGGTTTAGTGCAGTGTAGGGAATAGTGCTGGGGGTGGTGTTTCAGGGTTTAGGGCAGTGCAGTGGTGTTCGAGCAGTGTAGGGGGTCTTGCTTGGGCTGGTGTTTCAGGGTTTATGGCAGTAGAGCGATGTTTGGGCAGAGCAGGGGGTCTTACTGGGGCTCGTGTTTCAGTGTTTAGGGCAATGTAGTGATGTTCTGGCAGTGTAGGGGGTGGTGCTGGGGCTGGTGTTTCAGGGTTTAGGGCAGTGCAGTGGTGTTCGGGCAGTGTAGGAGATCATGCTGGGGCTTGTGTTTCAGGGTTTAGGGCAGTGCAGCGGTGTTTGGGCAGTGTAGGGGGTCGTGCTGGGGGTGGTGTTTCAGGGTTTAAGGCAGTGCAGGGGTGTTTGGGCAGTGTAGGGGTTCATGCTTGGGCTGGTGTTTCGGGGTCTAGGACTGAGCAGTGGTGGTCGGACAGAGTAGGGGGTGGTGCTGGGGATGGTGTTTAGGGATGAGGGCAGTGCAGTTGTGTTCAGGCAGTGTAGGGGGTGGTGCTGTGGCTGGTGTTTCAGGGCTTAGGACAGTGCAGTGGTGTTCGGGCATTGTAGGGGGTCGTGCTGGTGCTGGTGCTGGTGTTTCAGGGTTTAGGGCAGTGCAGTGCTGTTCTGGCAGTGTAGGGGGTCATGCTGGGGCGGGTTTTTCAGGGTTTAGGGCAGTGCAGTGGTGTTCAGGCAGTGAAGCTGTTCGTGCTGGGGCTGGTGTTTCAGGGTTTAGGGCAGTGCAGTGGTGTTCGGGCAGTGTAGGGGGTCGTGCAAGGGGTGGCGTTTGAGGCTTTAGGCGAGTGCAGTGGTGTTCGGGAAATGTAGGGCGTCGAGCAGGATGGTGGTGTTTCAGGATTAAGGGCAGTGCAGTGGTGTTCAGGCAGTTTAGGAGGTCGTGCAAGGGGTGGTGTTTCAGGGCTTAGGGCAGTGCAGTGGTGTTCGGGCAGTGTAGGGGGTCATGCAGGGGGTGGTGTTTCAGTGTTTAGGGCAGGGCAGTGGTGTTCGGGCATTGTAGGGGTTGTGCTGAGTCTGGTGTTTCAGGGTTCAGGGCAGTGCAGTGCAGTGGTGTTCGGGTAGTGTAGGGGGTAGTGCTGGGGCTGGTTTATCAGGGTTTAGGGAAGTGCAGTGGTGTTCGGGCAGTGTAGGGATTTGTGCTGGGGATGGTGTTTCAGGTTTTAGGGCAGTGGTGTTCGGGCAGTGTAGGGTGTCTTTCCGTGGGTGCTTTTTCAGGGTTTAGGGCAGTGCAGTGCTGTTCTGGCAGTGTAGGGGGTCATGCTGGGGCAGGTTTTTCAGGGTTTAGGGCAGTGCAGTGGTGTTCAGGCAGTGAAGCGGTTCGTGCTGGGGCTGGTGTTTCAGGGTTTAGGGCAGTGCAGTGGTGTTCGGGCAGTGTAGGGGGTCGTGCAAGGGGTGGCGTTTGAGGCTTTAGGCGAGTTCAGTGGTGTTCGGGAAATGTAGGGTGTCGAGCAGGATGGTGGTGTTTCAGGATTGAGGGCAGTGCAGTGGTGTTCAGGCAGTTTAGGAGGTCGTGCTGGGGCTGGTGTTTCAGGGTTTAGGGCAGTGCAGCGGTGTTCGGGCAGTGTAGGGGGTCGTGATGGGGCTGGTGTGTCAGTGTTTAGGGCATAGCAGTGGTGATCGTGCAGATTAGGGGGTCATGCTGGGGCTGGTGTTTCAGGGTTTAGGGCAGTGCATCGGTGTTCGGGCAGTGTAGGGGGTGGTGCTGGGGCTGGTGTTTCAGGGTTTAGTGCAGTGCAGCGGAGTTCGGGCAGTGTAGGGGTCGTGCTGGGGCTGGTGTTTAAGGGTTTAGGGCAGTGCATCCTTGTTCGGGCAGTGTGGGGGGTGGTGCTGCGGCTGGTGTTTCAGGGTTTAGTGCAGTGCAGCGGTGTTCGGGCAGTGTAGGGGGTCATGCTGGGGCTGGTGTTTCATGGTTTAGGGCAGTGGTGTTCGGGCAGTGAAGGTGGTCTTGCTGGGGGTGCTGTTTCACGGTTTAGGGCAGTGCAGTGGTGTTCTGGCGGTGTAGGGGGTTCGTGCTGTGGCTGGTGTTTCATGGTTTTGGGCAGTACAGTGGTGTTCGGGCAGTGTAGAGGGTCGTGCTGCGGCTGGTGTTTCAGGGTTTAGTACAGTGCAGCGGTGTTCGGGCAGTGTAGGGGCTCATGCTGGGGCTGGTGTTTCATGGTTTAGGGCAGTGGTATTCGTTCAGTGAAGGGGGTCCTGCTGTTGGTGGTGTTTCAGGGTTTAGGGCAATGCAGTTGTGTTCGGGATCGTGCTGGGGCTGGTGTTTCAGGGTTTAGTGCAGTGTAGAGGGTCATGCTGGGTCTGGTGTTTCAGGATTTAGGGCAGTGCAGTGGTGTTAGAGCAGTGTAGGGGTTCGTGCTGAGGCTGGTGTTTCAGGGTATAGGGCAGTGCAGTGGTGTTCAGGCAGTGTAGGGGTTCGTGCTGGGGCTGGTGTTTCAGGTTTTCGGGCAGTGGAGTAGTGTTCAGGCAGTGTATGGGGTCGTACTGGGGCTGGTGTTTCAGGATTTATTGCAGTGCAGTGGTGTTCTGGCAGTGTAGGGGGGTCTTGCTAGGGGCGGTGTTTCAGCGCTTAGGGCAGTGCATTGGTGTTCGGGCAGTGTAGGGGATAGTGCTGGGGGTGGTGTTTCAGGGTTTAGGGCAGTGCAGTGGTGTTCGGGCAGTGTAGGGGGTCGTGCTGGGGTGTTTCAGGGATTAGGGCAGTGGTGTTTGGGCAGTGTAGGGGGTCTTGCTTGGGCTGGTGTTTCAGGGTTTATGGCAGTAGAGGGATGTTTGGGCAGAGCAGGGGGTCTTGCTGGGGCTCGTGTTTCATGCTTAGGGCAATGGTGTTCGGGCAGTGACGGGGGTCCTGCTGGGGGTGGTGTTTCAGGGTTTAGGGCAATGCAGTGGTGTTCTTGGTGTGTAAGGGGGTCGTGCTGGGTCTGGTGTTTCAGGGTTTAGGGCAGTGCAGTTGTGTTAGGGCAGTTTAGGGGATCGTGCTGGGGCTGGTGTTTCAGGGTTTAGTGCAGTGTAGGGGGTCATGCTCGGTCTGGTGTTTCAAGATTTAGGGCAGTGCAGTGGTGTTAGAGCAGTGTAGGGGTTCGTGCTGAGGCTGGTGTTTCAGGGTTTAGGCAATTTAGTGGTGTTCAGGCAGCGTTGGGGTTCGTGGTGGGGCTGGTGTTTCAGGGTTTAGGGCAGTGCAGTGGTGTTCGGGCAGTGTAGGGGTTCGTGCTGGGGCTGGTGTTTCAGGTTTTCAGGCAGTGCAGTAGTGTTCGGGCAGTTTATGGGGTCGTACTGGGGCTGGTGTTTCAGGGTTTATTGCAGTGCAGTGGTGTTCCGGCAGTGTAGGGGGTCTTGCTGGGCGCAGTGTTTTAGGGTTTAGGGCAGTGCATTGGTGTTCGGGCAGTGTAGGGCATAGTGCTGGGGGTGGTGTTTCAGGGATTAGGGAAGTGCAGTGTTGTTCAGGCAGTATAGGGGGTCATGCTGGGGTGGTGTTTCAGGGTTTAGGGCAGTGCAGTGGTGTTCGGGCAGTGTAGGGGGTCTTGCTTGTCTGGTGTTTCAGGGTTTATGGCAGTAGAGCGATGTTTGGGCAGAGCAGGGGGTCTTGCTGGGGATTGTGTTTCAGGGTTTAGGCAATTTAGTGGTGTTCAGGCAGTGTTGGGGTTCGTGCTGGGGCTGGTGTTCCAGGGTTTAGGGCAGTGCAGTGGTGTTCGGGCAGTGTCGGGGTTCGTGCTGGGGCTGGTGTTTCAGGTTTTCGGCAGTGAAGTAGTGTTCAGGCAGTGTATGGGGTCGTACTGGAGCTGGTGTTTCAGGATTTTTTACAGTGCAGTGGTGTTCTGGCAGTGTAGGGGTGTCTTGCTGGGGGTGGTGTTTCAGCGTTTAAGCAGTGCATTGGTGTTCGTCCAGTGTAGGGGATAGCGCTGGGGGTGGTGTTTCAGGGTTTAGGGAAGTGCAGTGTTGTTCAGGCAGTGTAGGGGTTCATGCTGGGGGTGGTGTTTCAGGGTTTAGGGCAGTGCAGTGGTTTTCGGGCAGTGTAGGGGGTCGTGCTGGGGTGTTTCAGGGATTAGGGCAGTGCTGTTCGGGCAGTGTAGGGGGTATTGCTTGGGCTGGTGTTTCAGGGATTATGGCAGTAGAGCGATGTTTGGGCAGAGCAGGGGGTCTTGCTGGGGCTCTTGTTTCATGCTTAGGGTAGTGGTGTTCGGGCAGTGAAGGGGGTCCTGCTGGGGGTGGTTTTTCAGGGTTTAGGGCAATGCAGTGGTGTTCTGGCAGTATAGGGGGGTCGTGCTGGGCTGGTGTTTCAGGGTTTAGTGCAGTGTAGGGGTTCGTGCTGAGGCTGGTGTTTCAGGGTTTAGGCAATTTAGTGGTGTTCAGGCAGTGTTGGGGTTCGTGCTGGGTCTGGCGTTTCAGGGTTTAGGGCAGTGCAGTGGTGTTCGGGCAGTGTAGGGGTTCGTGCTTGGGCTGGTGTTTCAGGTTTTCGGGCAGTGCAGTAGTGTTCGGGCAGTGTATGGGGTCGTACTGGGGCTGGTTTTTCAGGGTTTTTTGCAGTGCAGTGGTGTTCCGGCAGTGTAGGGGGGTCTTCCTGGGGGCGGTGTTTCAGGGTTTAGGGAAGTGCAGTGGTGTTCAGGCAGTGTAGGGGGTCTTGCTTGTCTGGTGTTTCAGGGTTTATGGAAGTACAGCGATGTTTGGGCAGAGCAGGGGGTCTTGCTGGGGCTCGTGTTTCAGTGTTTAGGGCAGTGTAGTGGTGTTCGGCAGTGTAGGGGGTCTTGCTGGGGATGGTGTTTCAGGGTTTAGGACAATGCAGTGGTGTTCTGGCAGTGTAGGGGGTGATGCTGGGGCTGGTGTTTCAGGGTTTAGGGCAGTGCAGTGTTGTTCAGTCAGTATAGGGGGTCATGCTGGGGGTGGTGTTTCAGGGTTTAGGGCAGTGCAGTGGTGTTCAGGCAGTGTAGGGGGTCATGCTTGTCTGGTGTTTCAGGGTTTATGGAAGTACAGCGATGTTTGGGCAGAGCAGGGGGTCTTGCTGGGGCTTGTGTTTCAGTGTTTAGGGCAGTGTAGTGGTGTTCGGGCAGTGTAGGGGGTCTTGCTGGGGATGGTGTTTCAGGGTTTAGGACAATGCAGTGGTGTTCTGGCAGTGTAGGGGGTGATGCTGGGGCTGGTGTTTCAGGGTTTAGGGCAGTGCAGTGGTGCTCGGGCAGAGTAGGGGATCGTGCTGGGGCTTGTGTTTCAGGGTTTAGGGCAGTGCAGCGGTGTTCGGGCAGTGTAGGGGGTTGTGCTGGGGGTGGTGTTTCAGGGTTTAGGGCAGTGCAGTGGTGTTCGGGCAGTGTAGGGGTTCGTGCTGGGGCTGGTGTTTCAGGTTTTCGGGCAGTGCAGTAGTGTTCAGGCAGTGTATGGGGTCGTACTGGGGCTGGTGTTTCAGGGTTTATTGCAGTGCAGTGGTGTTACGGCAGTGTAGGGGGATCTTGCTGGGGGCGGTGTTTCAGGGTTTAGGGCAGTGCATTGGTGTCCGGGCAGTGTAGGGGATAGTGCTGGGGGTGGTGTTTCAGGGTTTAAGGACGTGCAGTGTTGTTCAGGCAGTGTAGGGGGTCATGCTGGGGGTGGTGTTTCAGGGTTTAGGGCAGTGCAGTGGTGTTCGGGCAGTGTAGGGGGTTATGCTGGGGTGTTTCAGGGATTAGGGCAGTGGTGTTCGGGCAGTGTAGGGGGTCTTGCTTGGGCTGGTGTTTCAGGGTTTATGGCAGAGAGCGATGTTTGGGCAGAGCAGGGGGTCTTGCTGGTGCTCGTGTTTCATGGTTTAGGGCAGTGGTGTTCGGGCAGTGATGGGGGTCCTGCTGGGGGTGGTGTTTCAGGGTTTAGGGCAATGCAGTGGTGTTCTGGCAGTGTAGGGGGGTCGTGCTGGGCTGGTGTTTCAGGGTTTAGGGCAGTGCAGTTGTGTTCGAGCATTGTAGGGGATCGTGCTGGGGCTGGTGTTTAGGGGTTTAGTGCAGTGTAGGGGGTCGTGCTGGGTCTGCTGTTTCAGGATTTAGGGCAGTGCAGTGGTGTTAGAGTAGTGTAGGGGTTCGTGCTGAGGCTGGTGTTTCAGGGTTTAGGCAATTTAGTGGTGTTCAGGCAGTGTTGGGGTTCGTGCTGGGGCTGGTGTTTCAGGGTTTAGGGCAGTGCAGTGGTGTTCGGGCAGTGTAGGGGCTCGTGCTGGGGCTGGTGTTTCAGGTTTTCGGGCAGTGCAGTAGTGTTCGGGCAGTGTAAGGGGTCGTACTGGGGCTGATGTTTCAGGGTTTAGTGTAGTGTAGGGGATAGTGCTGGGGGTGGTGTTTCAGGGTTTAGGGAAGTGCAGTGTTGTTCAGGCAGTGTAGGGGTTCATGCTGTGGGTGGTGTTTCAGGGTTTAGGGCAGTGCAGTGGTGTTCGGGCAGTGTAGGGGGTGTTGCTGGGGGATGGTGTTTCAGGGTTTAGGGCAATGCAGTGATGTTCTGGCAGTGTAGGGGGTGTTGCTGGGGGATGGTGTTTCAGGGTTTAGGGCAATGCAGTGATGTTCTGGCAGTGTAGGGGGTGGTGCTGGTGTTTCAGGGTTTAGGGCAGTGCAGTGCAGTGGTGTTCGGGCAGTGTAGGAGATCATGCTGGGGCTTGTGTTTCAGGGTTTAGGTCAGTGCAGCGGTGTTCGGGCAGTGTAGGGGCTCCTGCTGGGGGTGGTGTTTCACGGTTTAAGGCAGTGCAGGGGTGTTTGGGCAGTGTAGGGGTTCGTGCTTGGGCTGGTGTTTCGGGGTCTAGGACTGAGCAGTGGTGGTCGGACAGAGTAGGGGGTGGTGCTGGGGGTGGTGTTTAGGGATGAGGGCAGTGCAGTGGTGTTCAGGCAGTGTAGGGGGTGGTGCTGTGGCTGGTGTTTCAGGGCTTAGGACAGTGCAGTGGTGTTCGGGCTTCGGGCATTGTAGGGGGTCGTGCTGGTGCTGGTGCTGGTGTTTCATGGTTTGGGGCAGTGGTGTTTGGGCAGGGTCCATGGTCTTGCTGGGGGTGGGTTTTCAGGGTTTAGGACAGTGCAGTGTTGTTCAGGCAGTGTAGGGGTTCGTGCTGGGGCTGGTGTTTCAGGGTTTAGGGCAGTGTGGTGGTGTTCAGGCAGTGTAGGGGTTCATGCAGGAGGTGGTGTTTCAGGGTTTAGGGCAGTGCAGTGGTGTTCGGGCAGTGTAGGAGTTTGAGCAGGGGGGTTGTGTTTCACTGTTTAGGGCAGTACAGTGGTGTTCGGGCATTGTAGGGGGTCGTGGAGGGGGTGGTGTTTCAGGCTTTAGGCGAGTGCAGTGGTGTTCAGGCAGTGTAGGGGGTCGAGTAGGGGGGTGGTGTTTCAGAGTTTAGAGCAGTGCAGTGGTGTTCAGGCAGTTTAGGGGGTCGTCGCAAGGGGTGATGTTTCAGGGTTTAGAGAAGTATAGTGGTGTTCGGGAAGTGTAGGGGGTCATACAAGGGGTGGTGTTTCAGGGTTTAGGGCAGTGCAGTGGTGTTCGGGCAGTGTAGGGGTTGTGCTGGGTCTGGTGTTTCCGGATTTAGGGCAGTGCAGTGGTGTTCGGGCAGTGA
This sequence comes from Triturus cristatus, assembly GCF_964204655.1. Taxonomy (NCBI): domain Eukaryota; kingdom Metazoa; phylum Chordata; class Amphibia; order Caudata; family Salamandridae; genus Triturus; species Triturus cristatus. Next base: position 284,098,766 of record NC_140579.1, read on the forward strand.
AGGGGGTGGTGCTGGGGCTGGTGTTTCAGGGTATAGGGCAGTACAGTGGTGTTCGGGCAGTGCAGAGCGTCCTGCAGGGGGTGGTGTTTCAGGGTTTAGGACAGTGCAGCAGTGTTCGGGCAGTGCAGGGGGTCATGCTGGGGCTGGTGTTTCAGGGATAAGGGCAGAGCAGTGGTGTTCGTGCAGACTAGAGGGTCGTGCTGGGCCTGGTGTTTCAGGGTATTGGGCAGTGCATCTGTGTTCGGGCAGTGTAGGGGGTGTTGCTGGGGCTGGTGTTTCAGGGTTTAGTGCAATGCAGTGGTGTCCGGGCAGTGTGTAGGGTCGTGCTGGGGCTGGTGTTTCAGGATTTAGGGCAGTGCAGTGGTGTTCGGGCAGTGTAGGGGGTGGTGCTAGTGCTGATGTTTCAGGGTTTTTGGAATTGTAGTGGTGTTCGGGCAGTGTAGGGGGTCTTGCTGGGGCTGGTGTTTCAGAGTTTAGGGCAGTGCAGTGCTGTTCGGGCATTGTAGGGGGTCGTGGTGGGGCTGGTGTTTCAGGGTTTAGGGCAGTGCATCGCTGTTTGGGCATTTTAGGGGGTGGTGCTGGTGCTGGTGTTTCAGGATTTTGGGCATGTAGTGGTGTTCGGGCAGTGTAGGGGGTCTTGCTGGGGCTGGTGTTTCAGGGTTTAGGGCAGTGCAGTGCTATTCGGGCATTGTAGGGGGTCGTGGTGGGTCTGGTGATTCAGGGTTTAGGGCAGTGCATCGGTGTTCGGGCAGTGTAGGGGTGGTGCTTGGGCTGGTGTTTCAGGGTTTAGGGCAGTGCAGTGGTGTTTGGGCAGAGTAGGGGTTTTTGCTTGGGCTGGTGTTTCAGGGTGTTCGGACAGAATAGGGGGTGGTGCTTGGGGTGGTGTTTAGGGTTTAGGGCAGTGCAGTGGTGTTCAGGCAGTGTAGGGGTTGGTGCTGTGGTTGGTGTTTCAGGGCTTAGGGCAGTGCAGTGGTGTTCGGGCATTGTAGGGGATAGTGCTGGGGCTGGTGTTTCAGGGTTTAGTGCAGTGTAGCGGGTCGTGCTGGGTCTGGTGTTTCAGGATTTAGGGCATTGCAGTGGTGTTAGAGTAGTGTAGGGGTTCGTGCTGAGGCTGGTGTTTCAGGGTTTAGGCAATTTAGTGGTGTTAAGGCAGTGTTGGGGTTCATGCTGGGTCTGGTGTTTCAGGGTTTAGGGCAGTGCAGTGGTGTTCGGGCAGTGAAGGGGTTCGTGCTGGGGCTGGTATTTCAGGTTTTCAGGCAGTGCAGTAGTGTTCGGGCAGTGTATGGGGTCGTACTGGGGCTGGTGTTTCAGGGTTTATTGCAGTGTAGGGAATAGTGCTGGGGGTGGTGTTTCAGGGTTTAGGGCAGTGCAGTGGTGTTCGAGCAGTGTAGGGGGTCTTGCTTGGGCTGGTGTTTCAGGGTTTATGGCAGTAGAGCGATGTTTGGGCAGAGCAGGGGGTCTTACTGGGGCTCGTGTTTCAGTGTTTAGGGCAATGTAGTGATGTTCTGGCAGTGTAGGGGGTGGTGCTGGGGCTGGTGTTTCAGGGTTTAGGGCAGTGCAGTGGTGTTCGGGCAGTGTAGGAGATCATGCTGGGGCTTGTGTTTCAGGGTTTAGGGCAGTGCAGCGGTGTTTGGGCAGTGTAGGGGGTCGTGCTGGGGGTGGTGTTTCAGGGTTTAAGGCAGTGCAGGGGTGTTTGGGCAGTGTAGGGGTTCATGCTTGGGCTGGTGTTTCGGGGTCTAGGACTGAGCAGTGGTGGTCGGACAGAGTAGGGGGTGGTGCTGGGGATGGTGTTTAGGGATGAGGGCAGTGCAGTTGTGTTCAGGCAGTGTAGGGGGTGGTGCTGTGGCTGGTGTTTCAGGGCTTAGGACAGTGCAGTGGTGTTCGGGCATTGTAGGGGGTCGTGCTGGTGCTGGTGCTGGTGTTTCAGGGTTTAGGGCAGTGGTGTTTGGGCAGGGTACATGGTCTTGATGGGGGTGGTTTTTCAGGGTTTAGGACAGTGCTTTGTTGTTCGGGCACTGTAGGGGTTCGTGCTGGGGCTGGTGTTTCAGGGTTTAGGGCAGTGTGGTGGTGTTCGGGCAGTGTAGGGGTTCATGCAGGAGGTGGTGTTTCAGGGTTAAGGGCAGTGCAGTGGTGTTCGGGCAGTGTAGGAGGTTGAGCAGGGGGGTTGTGTTTCAGTGTTTAGGGCAGTACAGTGGTGTTCGGGCATTGTAGGTGGTCGTGGAGGGGGTGGTGTTTCAGGCTTTAGGCGAGTGCAGTGGTGTTCAGGCAGTGTAGGGGGTCGAGCGGGGGTGGTGTTTCAGGGTTTAGAGCAGTGCAGTGGTGTTCAGGCAGTTTAGGGGGTCGTGCAAGGGGTGATGTTTCAGGGTTTAGAGAAGTACAGTGGTGTTCGGGAAGTGTAGGGGGTCATACAGGGGGTGGTGTTTCAGGGTTAAGGGCAGTGCAGTGGTGTTCGGGCAGTGTAGGGGTTGTGCTGGGTCTGGTGTTTCCGGGTTTAGGGCAGTGCAGTGGTGTTTGGGCAGTGAAGGGGGTAGTGCTGGGGCTGGTGTTTCAGGGTATAGGGCAGTGCAGTGGTGTTCGGGCAGTGCAGAGCGTCCTGCAGGGGGTGGTGTTTCAGGGTTTAGGACAGTGCAGCAGTGTTCGGGCAGTGCAGGGTGTCATGCTGGGGCTGGTGTTTCAGGGATAAGGGCAGAGCAGTGGTGTTCGTGCAGACTAGAGGGTAGTGCTGGGCCTGGTGTTTCAGGGTATTGGGCAGTGCATCGGTGTTCGGGCAGTGTAGGGGGTGTTGCTGGGGCTGGTGTTTCAGGGTTTAGTGCAATGCAGTGGTGTCCGGGCAGTGTGTAGGGTCGTGCTGGGGCTGGTGTTTCAGGATTTAGGGCAGTGCAGTGGTGTTCGGGCAGTGTAGGGGGTGGTGCTGGTGCTGGTGTTTCAGGATTTTGGGCATCTAGTGGTGTTTGGGCAGTGTAGGGGGTCATGCTGGGGCTGGTGTTTCAGGGTTTAGGGCAGTGCAGTGCTGTTTGGGCATTGTAGGGGGTCGTGGTGGGTCTTGTGTTTCAGGGTTTAGGGCAGTGCATGGGTGTTCGGGCAATGTAGGGGTGGTGCTGGGGCTGGTGTTTCAGGGTTTAGGGCAGTGCAGTGGTGTTTGGGCAGAGTAGGGGTTTGTGCTTGGGCTGGTGTTTCAGGGTCTAGGACTGAGCAGTGGTGTTCGGACAGAATAGGGGGTGCTGCTTGGGGTGGTGTTTAGGGTTTAGGGCAGTGCAGTGGTGTTCAGGCAGTGTAGGGGGTGGTGCTGTGGCTGGTGTTTCAGGGCTTAGGGCAGTGCAGTGGTGTTCGGGCATTGTAGGGGGTTGTGCTGGTGCTGGTGTTTCAGGGCAGTGGTGTTTGGGCAGGGTAGAAGGTCTTAGGACAGTGCAGTGGTGTTAAGGCAGTGTAGGAGGTCGAGCATAGGGGTTGTGTTTCAGGGTTCAGGGCAGTACAGTGGTGTTCAGGCAGTTTAGGGGGTCGTGCACGGGGTGATGTTTCAGGGTTTAGAGAAGTGCAGTGGTGTTCGGGCCGTGTAGGGGATCATGCAGGGGGTGGTGTTCCAGGGTTTAGGGAAGTGTAGTTGTGTTTGTGCAGTATAGGGGTTGTGCTGGGTCTGATGTTTCAGGGTTTAGTGAAGTGCAGTGGTGTTCGGGCTGTTTAGGGGTGGTGCTGGGGCTGGTGTTTCAGGGTATAGGGCAGTGCAGTGGTGTTCGGGCAGTGCAGGGCGTCCTGCAGGGGGTGGTGTTTCAGGCTTTAGGGCAGTGCAGTCGTGTTCGGGCAGTGTAGGGTGTCATGCTGTGATTGGTGTTTTAGGGTTTATGGCAGTGTAGTTGTATTCGGGCCATGTAGGGGGTCATGCTGGGGCTGGTCTTTCAGTGTTTAGGGTAGTGCAGTGGTGTTCGGGCAGTGTAGGGGTTTGTGCTGGGGCTGGTATTTCAGGGTTTAGGGCAGTGCAGTGGTGTTAGAGCAGAGTAGGGGTTCATGCTGGGGCTGGTGTTTCATGGTTTAGGGCAATTTAGTGGTGTTCAGGCAGTGTTGGGGTTCATGCTGGGGCTGGTGTTTCAGGGTTTAGGGCAGTGCAGTGGTGTTTCGGCAGTGTATGGGGTCTTTCTGGGGCTGGTGTTTTAGGGTTTATTGCAGTGCAGTGGTGTTCGGGCAGTGTAGGTTGGTCTTTCTGGGGGTGGTGTTTCAGGGTTTAGGGCAGTGCAGTGGTGTTCAGGCAGTGTAGGGGGTCATGCTGGGGGCGGTGTTTCTGGGTTTAGGGCAGTGCAGTGGTGTTCGGGCAGTGTAGGGGGTGTTGCTGGGGCTGGTGTTTTAGGGTGTAGTGCAGTGCAGTGGTGTCCAGGCAGTGGGGAGGATCGTGCTGGGGCTGATGGTTCAGGGTTTAGGGAAGTGCAGTGGTGTTCGGGCAGTGTAGGGGGGGTGCTAGCGCTGGTGTTTCAGGGTTCTGGGCAGTGCATCGGTGTTTGGGCAGTGTAGGGGGTGGTGCTGGGGCTGGCGTTTCAGGGTTTACTGCAGTGCAGCGGTGTTCGGGTAGTGTAGGGGATCATGCTGGGGCTGGTGTTTCAGGGTTTAAGGTAGTGCAGTGGTGTTCGAGCAGTGTAGGGGTGGTGCTGGTGTTTCAGTGTTTTGGGCATTGTAGTGATGTTTGGGCACTGTAGGTGGTCTTGCTGGGGCTGGGGTTTCAGGGTTTAGGGCAGTGCAGTGCTGTTTGGGCATTGTAGGGGGTCGTGGTGGGGCTGGTGTTTCAGGGTTCACGACAGTGCATCGGTGTTCGGGCAGTGTAGGGGTGGTGCTGGGGCTGGTGATTCAGGGTTTAGTGCAGTGCAGCGGTGTTCGGGCAGTGTAGGGGGTCATGCTGGGGCTGGTGTTTCAGGGTTTAGGCCAGTGCAGTGGAGATCGAGCAGTGTAGGGGGTGGTGTTTGGGTTGGTGTTTCTGGGTATAGGGCAGTGCAGTGGTGTTCAGGCAGTGCAGGGGGTCCTCCAGGGGGTGGTGTTTCAGGGTTTAGGGCAGTAAAGCGGTGTGTGGGCAGTGCAGGAGGTCGTGCTGGGGCTGGTGTTTCAGGGTTTAGGGCAGATCAGTGGTGTTCGTGCAGACTAGGGGCTCATGCTGGGGCTGGTGTTTCAGGGTTTAGGGCAGTGCATCAGTGTTCGGGCAGTGTAGGGGGTGGTGCTGGGGCTGGTGTTTCAGGGTTTAGTGCAATGCAGTGGTGTTCGGGCAGTGTGGAGGGTGGTGCTGGGGCTGGTGTTTCAGGGTTTAGGGCAGTGCAGTGGTGTTCGGGCAGTGTAGGTGGTGGTGCTGGTTCTGGTGTTTCAGGGTTTTGGGCAGTACAGTGGTGTTCGGGCAGTGTAGCGAGTCTTGCTGGGCCTGGTGTTTCAGGGTTTAGGGCAGTGCAGTGCTGTTCGGGCAGTGTAGGGGGTCGTGTTGGGGCTGGTGTTTCATGGTTTAGTGCAGTGCAGTGTTGTTCGGGCAGTGTAGGGGTTGTGCTGGGGTGGTGATTCAGGGTTAAGGGCAGTGCAGTACTGTTCGGACAGTGTAGGGGGTCTTGCTGGAGCTGGTGTTTCAGGGTTTAGGGCAGAGCAGTGCTGTTCATGCAGTAAAGTGGGTTGTGCTGGGGCTGGTGTTTTGGGGTTTAGGGCAGTGCTGTGCTGTTCTGGCAGTGTAGGGGGTCGTGCTGGGGCTGGTGTTTCAGGGCTTAGGGCAGTGCAGTCGTGTTCCGGCAGTGTAGGGTGTCATGCTGTGGCTGGTGTTTCAGGGTTTAGGGCAGTGTAGTGGTGTTCGGGCCATGTAGGGGGTCATGCTGGGGCTGGTCTTTCAGTGTTTAGGGTAGTGCAGTGGTGTTTGGGCAATGTAGGGGTTTCGTTCTGGGGCTGGTATTTCAGGGTTTAGGGCAGTGCAGTGGTGTTAGAGCAGTGTAGGGGTTCGTGCTGGGGCTGGTGTTTCATGGTTTAGGGCAATTTAGTGGTGTTCAGGCAGTGTTGGGGTTCATGCTGGGGCTGGTGTTTCAGGGTTTAGGGCAGTGCAGTGGTGTTTCGGCAGTGTATGGGGTCTTTCTGGGGCTGGTGTTTCAGGGTTTATTGCAGTGCAGTGGTGTTCGGGCAGTGTAGGTTGGTCTTTCTGGGGGTGGTGTTTCAGGGTTTAGGGCAGTGCAGTGGTGGTCAGGCAGTGTAGGGGGTCATGCTGGGGGCAGTGTTTCTGGGTTTAGGGCAGTACAGTGGTGTTCGGGCAGTGAAGGGGGTCTTGCTGGGGCTGGTGTTTCAGAGTTTAGGGCAGTGCAGTGGTATTCGGGCAGTATAGGGGGTGGTGCTGTGGCTGGTGTTTCAGGTTTTAGGGCAGTGCAGTGCTGTTCAGGCAGTGTAGGGGGTCGTGCTGGGGCTGGTGTTTTAGGGTTTAGGGTAGTGGTGTTCGGGCAGTGTAGGGGGTCGTGCTGGGGCTGATGTTTCAGGGCTTAGGGCAGTAGTGTTCGGGCAGTGTAGGGGGTCTTGCTGGGGGTGGTAGATCAGGGTTTAGGGAAGTGCAGTGGTGTTCGAGCAGTGTAGGGGATCTTGCTGGGGATAGTGTTTCAGGGTTTAGGGCAGTGTAGTGCTGTTCCGGCAGTGTAGGGGCTCGTGCTGGAGTTGGTGTTTCAGGGTTTAGGGCAGTGGTGTTCCGGCAGTGTAGGGGGTCTTGCTGGGGCTGGTTTTTCAGGGTTTAGGGCAGTGCAGTGGTGTTCGGGCATTGTAGGGGGTCGTGCTGGGGCTGGTGTTTCAGTTTTTAGGGCAGTGCAGTTGTGTTCGGGGAGTGTAGGGGTGGTTCAGGGGCTGGTGTTTCAGGGTTTAGGGCAGTGCAGTGATGTTTGGGCAGAGTAGGGGGTGGTGCTTATGCTGGTGTCTCAGGGTTTAGGGCAGTGCAGTGGTGTTCGGGCATGGTAGGGGGTCGTGCTGGGGCTGGTGTTTCAGTTTTTAGGGCAGTGCAGTGGTGTTTGGGGAGTGTAGGGGTGGTGCAGGGGCTGGTTTTTCAGGGTTTTGGGCAGTGCAGTGCTGTTCTGGCAGTGTAGGGGGTGGTGCTTGTGCTGGTGTTTCTGGGTTTAGGGCAGTGCAGTGGTGTTTGGGCAGTGTAGGGGGTAGTGATGGGGCTGGTGTTTCAGGGTTTAGGGCAGTGCACTGGTGTTCAGGCAGTGTAAGGGGTCGTGCTTGGGCTGGTGTTTCAGGGTTTAGGGCAGTGCAGTTTTGTTCTGGCAGTAGAGGGGGTCATGCTGGGGCTGGTGTTTCAAGGTTTAGGGCAGTGCAGTGATGTTCGGGCAGTGTAGGGGGTCATTCTGGGGATGGTGTTTCAGGGTTTACGGCACTGCAGTGCTGTTCAGGCAGTGTAGATGGTCGTGCTGGGGCTGGTGTTTTAGGGTTTAGGGCAGTGCAGTGCTGTTCGGGCAGTGTAGGGCGTCTTGCTGTGACTGGTGCTTCAGGGTTTAGGACAGTGCAGTGATGTTCGTGCAGTGTAGGGGGTGGTGCTGGTTGCTGGTGTTTCAGGGTTTAGGGCAGTGCAGTGGTCTTCGGGCAGTATAGGGGGTCATGCTGGGGCTGGTGTTTCAGGGTTTAGGGCTGTGCAGTGGTGTTCGGGCAGTGTAGGGGGTTGTGCTGGGGCTTGTGTTTCAGGGTTTATGGCAGTGCAGTGGTGTTCGGGCATTGTAGGGGGTTGTGCTGGGGCTGGTGTTTCAGGGTTTAGGGCAGTGCAGTGGTTTTCATGCAGTGTAGAGGTTCCTGTTGGGGCTGGTGTTTCAGTGTTTAGGGCAGTACAGAGGTGTTCGGGCAGTGTAGGGGTCGTGCTGGGGTGGTGTTTCAGGGTTTAAGGCAGTGCAGTGGTGTTCGGGCATTGTAGGGGGTCGTGCTGGGGCTGGTGTTTCAGTGTTTAGGGCAGTGCAGTGGTGTTCAGGCAGTGTGTGGGGTCATGCTGGGGATGGTGTTTCAGGGTTTAGGGCAGTGCAGTGGTGTTTGGGCTGTGTAGGGGTTGTGCTGAGGCTTGTGTTTCAGGGTTTAGGGCAGTGCAGTGGTGTTCGGGCATTGTACAGGGGTTGTGCTGGGGCTGATATTTCAGGGTTTAAGGCACTGCAGTGGTGTTCGGGCAGTGTAGGGGGTCGTGCTGGGGCTGGTGATTCAGGGTTTAGGCCAGTGCAGTGGTGTTCGGGCAGTGTAGGGGTCGTGCTGGGGTGGTGTTTCAGCGTTTAAGGAAGTGCAGTGGTGTTCAGGCTTTGTAGGGGGTCGTTCTGGGGCTGGTGTTTCAGTGTTTAGGGCAGTGCAGTGATGTTCAGGCAGCGTAGGGGGTCATGCTGGGGATGGTGTTTCAGGGTTTAGGGCAGTGCAGTTGTGTTAGGGCTGTGTAGGGGTTCGTGCTGGGACTTGTGTTTCAGGGTTTAGGGCAGTGCAGTGGTGTTCGGGCATTGTACGGGGGTTGTGCTGGGGCTGGTGTTTCAGGGTTTAAGGCACTGCAGTGGTGTTCGGGCAGTGTAGGGGGTCGTGCTGGAGCTCGTGATTCAGGGTTTAGGGCAGGGCAGTGGTGTTCGGGCAGTGTAGGGGTTCGTGCTGGGGCTGGTTTTTCAGGGAATAGGACAGTGCAGTGGTGTTCATGCAGTGTAGAGGTTCGTGCTGGGGTTGGTGTTTCAGGGTTTAGGGAAGTGCAGTGGTGTTTTGCAGTGTACAGGGTCAGGCTGCAGCTGGTGTTTCAGGGATTAGGGCAGTGCAGTAGTGTTCGGGCAGTGTAGGGGTCGTGCTGGGTGTGGTGTTTCAGGGTTTAGGGCAGTGCAGTGGTGTTCGGACAGTGTAGGGAGTCGTGATGGGGCTGGTGTTTCAGGGTTTAGGGCAGAGCAGTGGTGTTCGGACAGTGTAGGGGGTCATGCTGGCGCTGGTGTTTCAGGGTTTAGGGAAGAGCAGTGGTGTTCGGGCAGTGTAGGGGGTTGTTAGACCTAGCACCTTGGCGTGAGTCTTCCTTCCACTTTTTGTCACTGTGCCTCATGTGTTTTTATGGTGTTGGCCGCTCAGAGCACTGTGCCACTGCCAACCAGTGCCACCGTGCAAGTGCTCCCTATGTAAAATGTATTTGTTGGTTGGATCCCATGATTGGCTTATTTGGTTTACTATCAGACCCCAGTAAAGTGCACCAGGAGTGCCAGGGCGTGTAAATACAAATACCGCTGGTGGGCTCGCAGCACTCATTGTACCACCCACAGAAGCGGCCTGGTAAAATGTATCTAAGGTCTGCCATTGCAGAACCTGCGTGCTGTCTGGTACTGACATGCTGACGGGGCAAGTGCCCACACTTGCCAGTCCCTAAAACCTTCCCTTAACTTCATATTAGTCACCCCTATGGTAGGCCCAAGGGCAGGGTGCATTGTAAGCATAAGGTAGGACAAGCCCTGATGTGTGTGGCATGTCCTAATAGTGAATTACAGCCATTTTCGTTTTTCACTATTGTAAGGCTACCCTGTTCTCATAGGCCAGAATGGGCTGTTAAGATTGTTACATCCTATGATCCTAACAGGCCCAAGGAACATGGTAGAAAATCGAGTTTAGTATGCCTGAACTCAGAATAATAACTTACACCTTTTAGTGAGGTTTATTTTAATATTCCACGTTTGCAAATGCCACTTTTAGAAAGCTGGCCTTTGCTTACCTATCCATTTCAGCCCGCCTCTGCGTGATGTGTATCTGCTGTCTGGCTTGCGTGAGTGACAGGCCTGGGGAAAGCCAGAATGGCAGGGCTAGGTAGCCTGGTGGTGAATAGGATGATTGACAGGTAGATGGGTGGGAGATGTGCACCTGGACTCTGAATAGGACTGTGCTCTGCCACCACAATGCCGGCTCCGCCCCCTGTGGAGCGTCTGAGGACTCTGCCCTGCACCCTGAATGAAGAAGCCTGCATCGCGTAAACAAAGTGCTCCAGAACTGGACTGAACTAGGCAAGGACCCCCCTGGCCTGGGAGAACAAAAGAAATGTCGTATAAATGTAGGAGCCCTGCTCCTAAGAAATCAGATCCTGCTATAAGACAAACCTCTGCCTGAGGAGAAGGAACCGGGAAAGCTGTGGGAGGAATACTGTCCCTGACCTGGGAGATTGGCCTGCAGTGGTTGCCCTGCTGCTAAAGAAGAGGAGAAAGATTGCTGATAAACTTTGCTTCAACTTGTGCTGTTTAAGATCTCCAAGGGCTTGTGCTGAGATTGCCCCCTGAACTAAGTCCCAGGGCCAGTGGACTTCACCGCCATGTGAGAGTGCAGGAAAACGGACCGTTTTCCCTGTAATCTGGAAGAGAACTGCTGCGTGCACTTCCCGACCGAAGCGTACTTCCCCTGAAGCTTGCACCCGCTGTCCGGCCCGAACAACGTGATTGTGGCCCCTTTACAAGCCGTAGCTCGCATCGCAAAGGAGGGTCTCACCCAGCCTGAGCACTGTGACTATTGGCCCCTACGAGTCGCAACTCACACTGTAACGGAATGACTATGACCGTACTGCTTTACCCCCCTATGAACCACCTTGCCTGCGCACGCGCCTTCCCTCTGCTTTGGGGAAAGCCGTGGCGCGTTTGGTGATCCCATGAGTCTCCCCTGTGAGGAGCGTACGAGTGTTTGTGCCCCGCAGCGTGATCTTCAGTTTACCCATCACCGGCACGGCGCGGATGCCGCAACCCACTGGAAAGTGCCCCCGGATGCCCGTCCCCTGAGCCTGCACGCCCAAGGTCGCCGAGTACCGTAGTACACATCACCAGGACGATCCCGCATCGGAGATCGCACTGAATGCCGCGCGGCCTTCGCGCCGACTTCCACAAGATAAAGGTACTGTGCCCGATCGCACCTCGAGGTGCACGCTCCCCCTTGGAGCGTCCGCCGAGCGAGTGAGACCCGTTCCCCCAACAGAACCGGGAACGAAGTGCATGGACCTTGTAACAATACGCTGAACTAAGAACTCTTTTTGCCAAGTAATATTGTGGGCCCGTTTTACACGTTATTGGGTCTTCTGATAATTCTGAAATCTATAAATAAAGTATATTTTTTGATACACCCAGTGTGGAGTCCATTTGTGGGGGTAACATTGGATTGTTGTATGTGATTCCAAATGCTTAACGATTACGCCTAAGATAACGCCTTGTCTGCTCGCACCAAGCTACCTAGAGGGTGAGCGGGGGTTATTATTAGAGCGTAACCCCTTACCCTGACTGGAAGAAGGACCCCCTGGTTGTCCCAGGTAATTTCCTGTGCCACCCGGGGAATCCGGATTCTAACAGGGGTCATTCTGGGGCTGGTGTTTAGGGTTTAGGGCAGTGCAGTGGTGTTCAGGCAGTGTAGGGGGTTGTGCAGGGGTTTGTTGTTTCAGGTTTTACAGCAGTTCAGTAGTGTTCGGGCAGTGAATGGGGTCGTTCTGGGGTTGTGTTTCATGGTTTAGGGCAGTGGTGTTTGTCACTGTAGGGCGTCTTGTTGCTGGGGGTGGTGTTTCATGGTTTAGGGCAGTGCAGTGGTGTTCGGGCAGTGTAGGGGGTCGTGCTGGTGCTGGTGTTTCAGGGTTTAGGGCAGGGGTGTTCGGGCAGTGTAGGGGGCCTTGCTGGGGGTGGTGTGTCAGGGTTTAGGGCAGTGCAGTTGTGTTCTGGCAGTATAGGGAGTCTTGCTTGCGCTGGTGTGTCCCGGTTTTGGGCAGTACAGTGGTGTTCGGGCAGTGTAGGGGTCGTGCTGGGGTGGTGTTTCAGGGTTTAGGGCAGTGCAGTAGTGTTCGGACAGTGTAGGGAGTCATGATGGGGCTGGTGTTTCAGGGTTTAGGGCAGAGCAGTGGTGTTCGGACAGTGTAGGGGGTCGTGCTGGGGCTGGTGTTTCAGGGTTTTGGGAAGACTAGTGGTGTTCGGGCAGTGTAGGGGGTCGATCTGGGGCTGGTGTTTAGGGTTTAGGGCAGTGCAGTGGTGTTTGGGCAGTGTAGGGGGTCATGCAGGGGTTTGTTGTTTCAGGTTTTATAGCAGTGCAGTAGTGTTTGGGCAGTGAATGGGGTCGTGCTGGGGTTGTGTTTCATGGTTTAGGGCAGTAGTGTTCGTCACTGTAGGGCGTCTTGTTGCTGGGGGTGGTGTTTCATGGTTTAGGGCAGTGCAGTGGTGTTCGGGCAGTGTAGGGGGTCGTGCTGGTGCTGGTGTTTCAGGGTTTAGGGCAGGGGTGTTCGGGCAGTGTAGGAGGCCTTGCTGGGGGTGGTGTGTCAGGGTTTAGGGCAGTGCAGTTGTGTTCTGGCAGTATAGGGAGTCTTGCTTGCGCTGGTGTGTCAGGGTTTAGGGCAGTGCAGTGGTGTTCGGGCAGTGTAGGGGTCGTGCTGGGTTGGTGTTTCAGGGTTTAGGGCAGTGCAGTAGTGTTTTGGCAGTGTAGGGGGTAGTGCTGGGTCTGTTGTTTAAGGGTTTAGGGCAGTGCGGTTTTGTTCGAGCAGTGTAGGGCGTCGTGCTGGGGCTGGAGTTTCAGGGTTTAGGGCAGTGTAGTGGCGTTCGGGCAGTGAAGGGGGTCGTGCTAGGGCTGGTGTTTCAGTGTTTAGGGCAGTGTAGTGGTGTTCGATCAGTGTATGGGGTCGTGCTGGGTCTGGTGTTTCAGGGTTTAGGACAGTGCAATGATGTTAGGGAAGTGTAGGGGTCATGCTGGGACTGGTGTTTCAGGGTTTAGAGCAGTGCGGTGTTGTTCGAGCAGTGTAGGGGTTCATGCTGGGGCTGGTGTTTCACGGTTTAGGGCAGAGCAGTGGTCTTCGGGCAGAGTAGGGGATGTTCTTTAGGGTTTAGGGCAGTGCAGTGGTGTTCGGGCAGTGTAGGGGGTCGTGCTGGGGATGGTGTTTCAGGGTTTAGGGCAGTGCAGTGGTGTTCAGGCAGTATAGGGGGTCATGCTGGGGCTGGTGTTTCAGGGTTTAGGGCAGTACAGTGGTGTTCGGGCAGTGTAGGGGGTCGTGCTGGGGCTGGTGTTTCAGGGATTATGGCAGTGCAGTTGGGTTCAGGCAGTGTAGAGTGTCATGCTGAGGCTGGTGTTTCAGGTTTTACAGCAGTGCAGTGGTGTTAGGGCAGTGAATGGGGTTGTGCTGGGGTTGTGTTTCATGATTTAAGGCAGTGGTGTTCGGGCACTGTAGGGCGTCTTTCTGGGGGTGGTGTTTCAGGGTTTAGGGCAGTGCAGTGGTGTTCGGGCAGGGTAGGGGGTCGTGCTGCGTCTGGTGTTTCAGAGTTTAGGGCAGTAGAGTTTGGGCAGTGTAGAGGGTCTTGCTGGAGCTGGTGTTTCAGGGTTTAGGTCAGTGCAGTAGTGTTTGGGTAGTGTAGGGGGTCTTGCCGGGTCTGGTGTTTCAGGGTTTAGGGCAGTACAGTGGTGTTAGGGAAGTGTAGGGGGTCATGCTGGGGCTGGTATTTCAGGTTTTTCGGCAGTGCAGCATGTTTTGGCAGTGTAGGGGGTTGTGCTGGGGCTGGTAATTCACGGTTTAGGGCAGAGCAGTTGTCTTCGGGCAGAGTTGGCGGTGTTGTTTAGGGTTTAGGGCAATGCAGTGGTGTTTGGGCAGTGTAGGGGGTCGAGCTGGGGCTGGTGTTTCAGGGCTTAGGGCAGTGCAGTGGTGTTCGGGCAGTGTAGGGGGTCATGCTGGGGCTGGTGTTTCAGGGTTTAGGGCAGTACAGTGGTGTTAGGGAAGTGTAGGGGGTCGTGCTGGGGCTGGTATTTCAGGGTTTTAGGCAGTGCAGCATTGTTTTGGCAGTGTAGGGGGTGGTGCTGGGGATGTTGTTTAAGGGTTTAGGGCAGTGCGGTGTTGTTCGAGCAGTGTAGGGCGTCATGCTGGGGCTGGTGTTTCAGGGTTTAGGGAAGTGCAGTGGTGTTCGGGCTGTGAAGGGTTCGTGCTAGGGCTGGTGTTTCAGTGTTTAGGGCAGTGTAGTGGTGTTCGAGCAGTGTATGGGGTTGTGCTGGGGCTGGTATTTCAGGGTTTAGGACAGTGCAATCATGTTAGGAAAGTGTAGGGGGTCATGCTGGGACTGGTGTTTCATGGTTTAGGGCAGTGCGGTGTTGTTCGAGCAGTGTAGGGGGTCATGCTGGGGCTGGTGTTTCAGGTTTTACAGCAGTGCAGTGGTGTTCGGGCAGTGAATGGGGTCGTGCTGAGGTTGTGTTTCATGGTTTAGGGCAGTGGTGTTCGGGCAATGTAGGGCGTCTGGTAGGGGGTGGTGTTTCAGGGTTTAGGGCAGTGCTGTGGTGTTCGGGCAGTGTAGGGGGTCTTGCTGGGGCTGGTATTTCAGGGTTTAGGGCAGTGCTGTGCTGTTCCGTCAGTGTAAGGGGTTGTGCTGGGGCTGGTGTTTCAGGGATTAGGTCAGTGCAGTGGTGTTCGGGCAGGGTAGGGGGTCGTGCTGGGGCTGGTGTTTCAGGGTTTAGGGCAGTGGTGTTGGGGCAGTGTAGGGGGTTGTGCTGGGGCTGGTGTTTCAGGATTTAGGTCAGTGCAGTGGTGTTCAGGCAGTGTAGGGGGTCGTGCTGGTGCTGGTGTTTCAGGGTTTAGGTCAGTACAGTAGTGTTTGGGCAGTGTAGGGGGTCTTGCCGGGGCTGGTGTTTCAGGGTTTACGGCAGAGCAGTGGTGTTCGGGCAGTGTAGGGGGTCGTGCTGGGGTTGGTGTTTCAGGGTTTAGGGCAGTACAGTGGTGTTCGGGCAGTGTAGGGGGTCGTGCTGGGGCTGGTGTTTCAGGGATTATGGCAGTGCAGTTGGGTTCAGGCAGTGTAGAGTGTCATGCTGAGGCTGGTGTTTCAGGTTTTACAGCAGTGCAGTGGTGTTAGGGCAGTGAATGGGGTTGTGCTGGGGTTGTGTTTCATGATTTAAGGCAGTGGTGTTCGGGCACTGTAGGGCGTCTTTCTGGGGGTGGTGTTTCAGGGTTTAGGGCAGTGCAGTGGTGTTCGGGCAGGGTAGGGGGTCGTGCTGCGTCTGGTGTTTCAGGGTTTAGGGCAGTGGAGTTTGGGCAGTGTAGAGGGTCTTGCTGGAGCTGGTGTTTCAGGGTTTAGGTCAGTGCAGTAGTGTTTGGGTAGTGTAGGGGGTCTTGCCGGGTCTGGTGTTTCAGGGTTTAGGGCAGTACAGTGGTGTTAGGGAAGTGTAGGGGGTCATGCTGGGGCTGGTATTTCAGGTTTTTCGGCAGTGCAGCATGTTTTGGCAGTGTAGGGGGTTGTGCTGGGGCTGGTGTTTCACGGTTTAGGGCAGAGCAGTTGTCTTCGGGCAGAGTTGGCGGTGTTGTTTAGGGTTTAGGGCAATGCAGTGGTGTTTGGGCAGTGTAGGGGGTCGAGCTGGGGCTGGTGTTTCAGGGCTTAGGGCAGTGCAGTGGTGTTCGGGCAGTGTAGGGGGTCATGCTGGGGCTGGTGTTTCAGGGTTTAGGGCAGTACAGTGGTGTTAGGGAAGTGTAGGGGGTCGTGCTGGGGCTGGTATTTCAGGGTTTTAGGCAGTGCAGCATTGTTTTGGCAGTGTAGGGGGTGGTGCTGGGGATGTTGTTTGAGGGTTTAGGGCAGTGCGGTGTTGTTCGAGCAGTGTAGGGCGTCGTGCTGGGGCTGGTGTTTCAGGGTTTAGGGAAGTGCAGTGGTGTTCGGGCTGTGAAGGGTTCGTGCTAGGGCTGGTGTTTCAGTGTTTAGGGCAGTGTAGTGGTGTTCGAGCAGTGTATGGGGTTGTGCTGGGGCTGGTATTTCAGGGTTTAGGACAGTGCAATCATGTTTGGAAAGTGTAGGGGGTCATGCTGGGACTGGTGTTTCATGGTTTAGGGCAGTGCGGTGTTGTTCGAGCAGTGTAGGGGGTCATGCTGGGGCTGGTGTTTCAGGTTTTACAGCAGTGCAGTGGTGTTCGGGCAGTGAATGGGGTCGTGCTGAGGTTGTGTTTCATGGTTTAGGGCAGTGGTGTTCGGGCAATGTAGGGCGTCTGGTAGGGGGTGGTGTTTCAGGGTTTAGGGCAGTGCTGTGGTGTTCGGGCAGTGTAGGGGGTCTTGCTGGGGCTGGTATTTCAGGGTTTAGGGCAGTGCTGTGCTGTTCCGGCAGTGTAAGGGGTTGTGCTGGGGCTGGTGTTTCAGGGATTAGGTCAGTGCAGTGGTGTTCGGGCAGGGTAGGGGGTCTTGCTGGGGCTGGTGTTTCAGGGTTTAGCGCAGTGGTGTTGGGGCAGTGTAGGGGGTTGTGCTGGGGCTGGTGTTTCAGGATTTAGGTCAGTGCAGTGGTGTTCAGGCAGTGTAGGGGGTCGTGCTGGTGCTGGTGTTTCAGGGTTTAGGTCAGTACAGTAGTGTTTGGGCAGTGTAGGGGGTCTTGCCGGGGCTGGTGTTTCAGGGTTTACGGCAGAGCAGTGGTGTTCGGGCAGTGTAGGGGGTCGTGCTGGGGTTGGTGTTTCACGGTTTAGGGCTGAGCAGTTGTCTTCGGGCAGAGTTGGGGGTGTTGTTTAGGGTTTAGGGCAGTGTAGTGGTGTTCGGGCAGTGTAGGGAGTCGTGCTGGGGCTGGTGTTTCAGGACTTAGGGCAGTGCAGTGGTGTTGGGGCAGTGTAGGTGGTCGTGCCTGGGTGGTGTTTCAGGGTTTAGGGCAGTACAGTGGTGTTCGGGCTGTTAAGGGGGTCGTGCTAGGGATGGTGTTTCAGGGTTTAGGGCAGTGTAGTGGTGTTTGAGCAGTGTTCGGGGTAATGCTGGGGCTGGTATTTCAGGGTTTAGGACAGTGCAATGATGTTAGGGAAGTGTAGGGGGTCGTGCTGAGACTTTTGTTTCAGGGATTAGGGCAGTACGGTGTTGTTCGAGCAGTAAAGGGGGTCGTGCTGGGGCTGGTGTTTCAGGGTTTAGGGCAGTGCAGTGGTGTTCCTGGAGTGTAGGGGGTCTTGCTGGGGCTGGTGTTTTAGGGTTTAGGGCAGTGCAGTGGTGTTCGGGCAGTGTAGGGGGTCTTGCCGGGGCTGGTGTTTCAGGGTTTATGGCAGAGCAGTCGTGTTCGGGCAGTGTAGGGGGTCGTGCTGGGGCTGCTGTTTCACGGTTTAGGGCAGAGCAGTTGTCTTCGGGCAGAGTTGGGGTGTTGTTTAGGGTTTAGGTCAGTGCAGTGGTGTTGGGGCAGTGTGGGGAGTCGTGCTGGGGCTGGTGTTTCAGGGCTTAGGGCAGTGCAGTGGTGTTGGGGCAGTGTAGGGGTTCATGCTGGGGCTGGTGTTTCAGGGTTTAGGGCAGTACAGTGGTGTTCGGGCTGTTAAGGGGGTCGTGCTAGGGCTGGTGTTTCAGGGTTTAGGGCAGTGTAGTGGTGTTTGAGCAGTGTATGGAGTCATGCTGGGGCTGGTATTTCAGGGTTTAGGACAGTGCAATGATGTTAGGGAAGTGTAGGGGGTCATGCTGGGACTGGTGTTTCATGGTTTAGGGCAGTGCGGTGTTGTTCGAGCAGTGTAGGGGGTCATGCTGGGGCTGGTGTTTCAGGGTTAGGGCAGTGCAGTGGTGTTCGGGCAGTGTAGGGGGTCGTGCTGGGTCTGGTGTTTCAGGGTTTAGGGCAGTGCAGTGGGTTTCGGGCAGTGTAGGGGGTCATGCTGGGGCTGGTGTTTCAGGGTTTAGGGCAGAGCCGTGGTCTTCGGGCAGAGTAGGGAGTGTTCTTTAGGGTTTAGGGCAGTGCGGTGGTGTTCAGGCAGTGTAGGGGTTCATGCAGGAGTTGGTGTTTCAGGTTTTACAGCAGTGCAGTGGTGTTCGGGCAGTGAATGGGGTTGTGCTGGGGTTGTGTTTCATGGTTTAGGGCAGTGGTGTTTGGGCAATGTAGGGCGTCTTGCAGGGGGTGGTGTTTCAGGGATTAGGGCAGTGCTGTCGTGTTCGGGCAGTGTAGGGGGTCTTGCTGGGGCTGGTATTTCAGGGTTTAGGGCAGTGCTGTGCTGTTCCGGCAGTGTAGGGGGTCGTGCTGGGGCTTGTGTTTCAGGGTTTAGGGCAGTGGTGTTGGGGCAGTGTAGGGGGTTGTGCTGGGGCTGGTGTTTCAGGGTTTAGGTCAGTGCAGTGGTGTTCAGGCAGTGTAGGGGGTCGTGCTGGTGCTGGTGTTTCAGGGTTTAGGTCAGTACAGTAGTGTTTGGGCAGTGTAGGGGGTCTTGCCGGGGCTGGTGTTTCAGGGTTTACGGCAGAGCAGTGGTGTTCGGGCAGTGTAGGGGGTCGTGCTGGGGTTGGTGTTTGACGGTTTAGGGCAGAGCAGTTGTCTTCGGGCAGAGTTGGGGGATGTTGTTTAGGGTTTAGGGCAGTGTTGTGGTGTTCGGGCAGTGTAGGGAGTCGTGCTGGGGCTGGTGTTTCAGGGCTTAGGGCAGTGCAGTGGTGTTGGGGCAGTGTAGGGGTTCGTGCTGGAGCTGGTGTTTCAGGGTTTAGGGCAGTACAGTGGTGTTCGGGCTGTTAAGGGGGTCGTGATAGGGCTGGTGTTTCAGGGTTTAGGGCAGTGTAGTGGTGTTTGAGCAATGTTCGGGGTCATGCTGGGGCTGGTATTTCAGAGTTTAGGACAGTGCAATGATGTTAGGGAAGTGTAGGGGGTCGTGCTGAGACTTTTGTTTCAGGGATTAGGGCAATGCGGTGTTGTTCGAGCAGTAAAAGGGGTCGTGCTGGGGCTGGTGTTTCAGGGTTTAGGGCAGTGCAGTGGTGTTCGGGCAGTGTAGGGGGTTGTGCTGGGGCTGGTGTTTCACGGTTTAGGGCAGAGCAGTGGTCTTCGTTCAGAGTAGGGGTTGTTCTTTAGGGTTTAGGGCAGTGCAGTGGTGTTCGAGCAGTGTAGGGTGTTGTGCTGAGGATGGTGTTTCAGGGTTTAGGGCAGTGCAGTGGTGTTTGGGCAGTGTAGGGGGTCGTGCTGGGGCTGGTGTTTCAGGGTTTAGGGCAGTACAGTGGTGCTAGAGAATTGTAGGGGGTCCTGCTGTGGATGGTGTTTCAGTGTTTAGTGCAGTGCAGTCTTGTTTTAGCAGTGTAGGTGGGTCGTACTGGGGCTGGTGTTTCAGGGATTAGGGGATTGCAGTGGTGTTCGGGCAGTGTAGGGGTCATGCTGGGGCTTTTGTTTCAGGATTTAGGGCAGTGCAGTGGTGTTTGGGCAGTGTAGGGGGTTGTGCTGGGGCTGGTGTTTCAGGGTTTAGGGCAGTGCAGTTGTGTTCGGGCAGAGTAGGCGTACATGCTGGGGCTGGTGTTTCAGGGTTTAGGGCAGTGCAGTGGTGTTCGTGCAGTGTAGGGTGTTGTGCTGGGGCTGGAGTTTCAGGGTTTAGGGCAGTGCAGTGGTGTTCGGGCATTGTAGGGGGTCTTGCTGGGGTTGGTGTGTCAGGATTAAGTGCAGAGCAGTGGTGTTCGGACCGTCTAGGTGGTCGTGGTAGGGATGGTGTCTCAGGGTTTTTACCAGAGCAGTGGTGTTCGGGCAGTGTAGGGGGTCATGCAGGGGGTGGTGTTTCAGGGTTTAGGGCAGTGCAGTGGTGTTCTGGCATTGTATGGGGTCGAGCAGGGGGTGGTGTTTTAGGGTTTAGGGCAGTGCAGGGGGGTTCGGGCAGTGTAGTGGGTCATGCAGGGGGTGGAGTTTCAGGGTTTAGGGCAGTGCAGTGGTGTTCGGGCAGTGTAGAGGGTCGTGCTGAGGCTGGTGTTTCAGGGTTTAGGGCAGTGCTGCGGTGTTCGGGCAGTGTAGGGGGTCGTGCTGGGGTTAGTGTTTCAGGGTTTAAGGCAGAACAGTGGTGTTTGTGCAGAGTACGGGGTCGTGCTGGGGGTTGTGTTTCAGAGTGTAGGGTAGTACAGTGGAATTCGAACTGTGTATGGGGTCGTGCTTGGGCAGGTGTTTCAGGGTTTTTGGCAGTGCAGTGGTGTTCGGACAGCGTAGGGGGTCTTGTTGGGGATGGTGATTCAGGGTTTAGGGCAGTGCAGTGTTGTTCGGGCAGTGTAGGGGGTCACCCTGGGGCTGGTGTTTAAGGGTTTAAGGCAGTGCAGTTCAGGCAGTGTAGGTGGTCGTGCCTGGGTGGTGTTTCAGGGTTTAGGGCAGTGCAGTGGTGTTCGGGCAGTGTAGGGGGTCGTGCTGGGGCTGGTGTTTAAGGGTTTTGGGCAGTGCAGTGGTGTTCGGGCAGTGTAGGGTGTCATGCAGGGGGTGGTGTTTCAGGGTTCAGGGCAGTGCAGTGGTGTTCGGGCAGTGCAGGGGATCGTGCAGGGGGTGGTGTTTTAGGGTTTAGGGCAGTGGTGTTCGGGCAGTGTAGGTTGTCGTGCTGGAGCTGGTGATGCAGGGTTTAGGGCAGTGCAGTGATGTTCGGGCAGTGTAGGGGGTCGTGCTGCGGCTGGTGTTTTAGGGTTTAGGGCAGTGCAGTGGTGTTTGGGCAGTGTAGGGGGTCGTGCTGGGGCTGGTGTTTCAGGGTTTAGGGCAGAGCCGTGGTCTTCGGGCAGAGTAGGGAGTGTTCTCAATGGTTTAGGGCAGTGCAGTGGTGTTCAGGAAGAGTAGGGGGTCGTTCTTTGGCTGGTGTTCAGGGTTTAGGGCAGTGCGGTGGTGTTCAGGCAGTGTAGGGTGTCATGCAGGGGTTGGTGTTTCAGGTTTTACAGCAGTGCAGTGGTGTCAGGCAGTGAATGGGGTCGTGCTGAGGTTGTGTTTCATGGTTTAGGGCAGTGGTGTTCGGGCAATGTAGGGCGTCTTACAGGGGGTGGTGTTTCAGGGTTTAGGGCAGTGCTGTGGTGTTCAGGCAGTGTAGGGGGTCTTGCTGGGGCTGGTATTTCAGGGTTTAGGGCAGTGTGGTGCTGTTCTGGCAGTGTAGGGGGTTGTGCTAGGGCTGGTGTTTCAGGGTTTAGGTCAGTGTAGTGGTGTTTGAGCAGTGTATGGGGTCGTGCTGGGGCTGGTGTTTCAGGGTTTAGGGCAGTGGTGTTCGGGCAGTGTAGGGGGTTGTGCTGGGGCTGGTGATTCAGGGTTTAGGTCAGTGCAGTAGGGTTTGGGCAGTGTAGGGGGTCTTGCCGGGGCTGGTGTTTCAGGGTTTACAGCAGAGCAGTGGTGTTCGGGCAGTGTAGGGGGTCATGCTGGGGCTGGTGTTTCACGGTTTAGGGCAGAGCAGTTGTCTTCGGGCAGAGTTGGGGGTGTTGTTTAGGGTTTAGGGCAGTGCAGTGGTTTTGGGGCAGTGCAGGGAGTCATGCTGGGGCTGGTGTTTCAGGGCTTAGAGCAGTGCAGTGGTGTTGGGGCAGTGTAGGGGGTCATGCTCGGGCTGGTGTTTCAGGGTTTAGGGCAGTACAGTGGTGATCGGGCTGTTAAGGGGGTCGTGCTAGGGCTGGTGTTTCAGGGTTTAGGGCAGTGTAGTGGTGTTTGAGCAGTGTATGGGGTCATGCTGGGGCTGGTATTTCAGGGTTTAGGACAGTGCAATGATGTTAGGGAAGTGTAGGGGATCGTGCTGGGACTTTTGTTTCAGGGATTAGGGCAGTGCGGTGTGGTTCGAGCAGTAAAGGGGGTCATGCTGGGGCTGGTGTTTCAGGGTTTAGGGCAGTGCAGTGGTGTTCGGGCAGTGTAGGGGGTTGTGCTGAGGATGGTGTTTCAGGGTTTAGGGCAGTGCAGTGGTGTTTGGGCAGTGTAGGGGGTCGTGCTGGGGCTGGTGTTTCAGGGTTTAGGGCTGTACAGTGGTGCTAGAGAATTGTAGGGGGTCCTGCTGTGGATGGTGTTTCAGTGTTTAGGGCAGTGCAGTATTGTTTTAGCAGTGTAGGTGGGTCGTACTGGGGCTGGTGTTTCAGGGATTAGGGCATTGCAGTGGTGTTCGGGCAGTGTAGGGGGTCGTGCTGGGGCTTTTGTTTCAGGGTTAAGGGCAGTGCAGTGGTGTTCGGGCAGTGTAGGGGTTAATGCTGGGGCTGGTGTTTCAGGATTTAGGGCAGTGCAGTGGTGTTTGGGCAGTGTAGGGGTACATGCTGGGGCTGGTGTTTCAGGGTTTAGGGCAGTGCAGTGGTGTTCGTGCAGTGTAGGGTGTTGTGCTGGGGCTGGAGTTTCAGGGTTTAGGGCAGTGCAGTGGTGTTCGGGCATTGTAGGGGGTCCTGCTGGGGCTGGTGTGTCAGGGTTCAGTGCAGAGCAGTGGTGTTCGGACAGTCTGGGTGGTCGTGGTAGGGATGGGGTTTTAGGGTTTTGACCAGAGCAGTGGTGTTCGGGCAGTGTAGGCGGTCGTGCAGGGGGTGGTGTTTCAGGGTTTAGGGCAGTGCAGTGGTGTTCTGGCATTGTAGGGGGACAAGCAGGGGGTGGTGTTTTAGGGTTTAGGGCAGTGCAGTGGTGTTCGCGCAGTGTAGTGGGTCATGCAGGGGGTGGAGTTTCAGGGTTTAGGGCAGTGCAGTGTTGTTCGGGCAGTGTAGAGGGTCGTGCTGAGGCTGATGTTTCAGGGTTTAGGGCAGTGCAGCGGTGTTCGGGAAGTGTAGGGGGTCGTGCTGGGGTCGGTGTTTCAGGGTTTAAGGCAGAGCAGTGGTGTTTGTGTGGAGTAGGGGGTCGTGCTGGGGGTAGTGTTTCACAGTGTAGGGTAGTGCAGTGGTGTTCGGACTGTGTAGGGGGTCTTGTTGGGGCTGGTGATTCAGGGTTTAGGGCAGTGCAGTGTTGTTCGTACAGTGTAGGGGGTCACCCTGGGGCTGGTGTTTAAGGGTTTAGGGCAGTGCAGTTCAGGCAGTGTAGGTGCTCGTGCCTGGGTGGTGTTTCAGGGTTTAGGGCAGTGCAGTGGTGTTTGGGCAGTGTAGGGGGTCGGGCTGGGGCTGGTGTTTCATTGTTTAGGGCAGTGCAGTGGTGTTCGTGCAGTGTAGGGTGTTGTGCTGGGGCTGGAGTTTCAGGGTTTAGGGCAGGCAGTGGTGTTCGGGTATTGTAGGGGGTCCTGCTGGGGCTGGTGTGTCAGAGTTCAGTGCAGAGCAGTGGTGTTCGGACAGTCTGGGTGGGCGTGGTAGGGATGGGGTTTCAGGGTTTTGACCAGAGCAGTGGTGTTCGGGCAGTGTAGGCGGTCGTGCAGGGGGTGGTGTTTCAGGGTTTAGGGCAGTGCAGTGGTGTTCTGGCATTGTAGGGGGTCAAGCAGGGGGTGGTGTTTAAGGGTTTAGGGCAGTGCAGTGGTGTTCGCGCAGTGTAGTGGGTCATGCAGGGGGTGGAGTTTCAGGGTTTAGGGCAGTGCAGTGGTGTTCGGGCAGTATAGACGGTCGTGCTGAGGCTGATGTTTCAGGGTTTAGGGCAGTGCAGCGGTGTTCGGGAAGTGTAGGGGGTCGTGCTGGGGTTGGTGTTTCAGGGTTTAAGGCAGAGCAGTGGTGTTTGTGCAGAGTAGGGGGTCGTGCTGGGGGTAGTGTTTCACAGTGTAGGGTAGTGCAGTGGTGTTCGGACTGTGTAGGGGGTCGTGCTTGGGCTAGTGTTTCAGGGTTTTTGGCTGTGCAGTGGTGTTCGGACAGTGTAGGGGGTCTTGTTGGGGCTGGTGATTCAGGGTTTAGGGCAGTGCAGTGTTGTTCGGACAGTGTAGGGGGTCACCCTGGGGCTGGTGTTTAAGGGTTTAGGACAGTGCAGTTCAGGCAGTGTAGGTGCTCGTGCCTGGGTGGTGTTTCAGGGTTTAGGGCAGTGCAGTGGTGTTCGGGCAGTGTAGGGGGTCGTGCTGGGGCTGGTGTTTAAGGGTTTTGGGCAGTGCAGTGGTGTTCGGGCAGTGTAGGGTGTCATGCAGGGGGTGGTGTTTTAGGGTTTAGGGCAGTGCAGTGGTGTTCGCGCAGTGTAGTGGGTCATGCAGGGGGTGGAGTTTCAGGGTTTAGGGCAGTGCAGTGGTGTTCGGGCAGTGTAGAGGGTCGTGCTCAGGCTGATGTTTCAGGGTTTAGGGCAGTGCAGCGGTGTTCGGGAAGTGTAGGGGCTCGTGCTGGGGTCGGTGTTTCAGGGTTTAAGGCAGAGCAGTGGTGTTTGTGTGGAGTAGGGGGTCGTGCTGGGGGTAGTGTTTCACAGTGTAGGGTAGTGCAGTGGTGTTCGGACTGTGTAGGGGGTCTTGTTGGGGCTGGTGATTCAGGGTTTAGGGCAGTGCAGTGTTGTTCGGACAGTGTAGGGGGTCACCCTGGGGCTGGTGTTTAAGGGTTTAGGGCAGTGCTGTTCAGGCAGTGTAGGTGCTCGTGCCTGGGTGGTGTTTCAGGGTTTAGGGCAGTGCAGTGGTGTTTGGGCAGTGTAGGGGGTCGGGCTGGGGCTGGTGTTTCAGGGTTTAGGGCAGTGCAGTGGTGTTCGTGCAGTGTAGGGTGTTGTGCTGGGGCTGGAGTTTCAGGGTTTAGTGCAGGCAGTGGTGTTCGGGTATTGTAGGGGGTCCTGCTGGGGCTGGTGTGTCAGGGTTCAGTGCAGAGCAGTGGTGTTCGGACAGTCTGGGTGGTCGTGGTAGGGATGGGGTTTCAGGGTTTTGACCAGAGCAGTGGTGTTCGGGCAGTGTAGGCGGTCGTGCAGGGGGTGGTGTTTCAGGGTTTAGGGCAGTGCAGTGGTGTTCTGGCATTGTAGGGGGTCAAGCAGGGGGGGGTGTTTTAGGGTTTAGGGCAGTGCAGTGGTGTTCGCGCAGTGTAGTGGGTCATGCAGGGGGTGGAGTTTCAGGGTTTAGGGCAGTGCAGTGGTGTTCGGGCAGTGTAGACGGTCGTGCTGAGGCTGATGTTTCAGGGTTTAGGGCAGTGCAGCGGTGTTCAGGAAGTGTAGGGGGTCGTGCTGGGGTTGGTGTTTCAGGGTTTAAGGCAGAGCAGTGGTGTTTGTGCAGAGTAGGGGGTCGTGCTGGGGGTAGTGTTTCACAGTGTAGGGTAGTGCAGTGGTGTTCGGACTGTGTAGGGGGTCGTGCTTGGGCTGGTGTTTCAGGGTTTTTGGCTGTGCAGTGGTGTTCGGACAGTGTAGGGGGTCTTGTTGGGGCTGGTGATTCAGGGTTTAGGGCAGTGCAGTGTTGTTCGGACAGTGTAGGGGGTCACCCTGGGGCTGGTGTTTAAGGGTTTAGGGCAGTGCAGTTCAGGCAGTGTAGGTGCTCGTGCCTGGGTGGTGTTTCAGGGTTTAGGGCAGTGCAGTGGTGTTCGGGCAGTGTAGGGGGTCGTGCTGGGGCTGGTGTTTAAGGGTTTTGGGCAGTGCAGTGGTGTTCGGGCAGTGTAGGGTGTCATGCAGGGGGTGGTGTTTCAGGTTTCAGTTCAGTGCAGTGGTGTTCGGGCAGTGTAGGGGATCGTGCTGGGGGTGGTGTTTTAGGGTTTAGGGCAGTGGTGTTCGGGCAGTGTAGGGTGTCGTGCTGGGGCTGGTGATTCAGGGTTTAGGGCAGTGCAGTGTTGTTCGGGCAGTGTGGGGGGTCACCCTGGGGCTGGTGTTTAAGGGTTTAGGGCAGTGCAGTGCTGTTCAGGCAGTGTAGGTGGTCGTGCAGGGGGTGGTTTTTCAGGGTTCAGGGCAGTGCAGTGCTGTTCGGGCAGTGCAGGGGATCGTGCAGGGGGTGGTGTTTTAGGGTTTAGGGCAGTGGTATTCGGGCAGTGTAGGGTGTCGTGCTGGGGCTGGTGATTCAGGGTTTAGGGCAGTGCAGTGTTGTTCGGGCAGTGTAGGGGGTCACCCTGGGGCTGGTGTTTAAGGGTTTAAGGCTGAGCAGTGGTGTTCAGGCAGTGAAGGGGGTCATGCTGGGGCTGGTGTTTCAGGGTTTAGGGCTGAGCAGTGGTGTTTGGGCAGAGTAGGGGGTTGTTCTGGGGCTGGTGTTTAGGGTATAGGGCAGTACAGTGGGCTTCGGGCAGTGTAGGGTGTCTTGATGGGGGTGGAGTTTTAGGATTTAGGGCAGTGCAGTGGTGTTCGTGCATTGTAGGGGGTCGTGCTGGGGCTGGTGTTTTAGGGTTAAGGGCAGTGCAGTGGAGTTCGGGCAATGTAGGGGGTTGTGCTGGGGCTTGTGTTTCTGGGTTTAGTGCAGTGGTGTTCTGGCATTGTAGGGGGTCGTGCTGGGGCTGGTGTTTCTGGGTTTAGGGCATTGCAGTGGTGTTCGGGCAGTGTAGGGGGTCGTGCTGGGGCTTTTGTTTCAGGGTTAAGGGCAGTGCAGTGGTGTTCGGGCAGTGTAGGGGTTAATGCTGGGGCTGGTGTTTCAGGATTTAGGGCAGTGCAGTGGTGTTTGGGCAGTGTAGGGGTACATGCTGGGGCTGGTGTTTCAGGGTTTAGGGCAGTGCAGAGGTGTTCGTGCAGTGTAGGGTGTTGTGCTGGGGCTGGTGTTTCAGGGTTTAGGGCAGTGCAGTGGTGTTCGGGCATTGTAGGGGGTCCTGCTGGGGCTGGTGTGTCAGGGTTCAGTGCAGAGCAGTGGTGTTCGGACAGTCTGGGTGGTCGTGGTAGGGATGGGGTTTTAGGGTTTTGACCAGAGCAGTGGTGTTCGGGCAGTGTAGGCGGTCGTGCAGGGGGTGGTGTTTCAGGGTTTAGGGCAGTGCAGTGGTGTTCTGGCATTGTAGGGGGACAAGCAGGGGGTGGTGTTTTAGGGTTTAGGGCAGTGCAGTGGTGTTCGTGCAGTGTAGTGGGTCATGCAGGGGGTGGAGTTTCAGGGTTTAGGGCAGTGCAGTGTTGTTCGGGCAGTGTAGAGGGTCGTGCTGAGGCTGATGTTTCAGGGTTTAGGGCAGTGCAGCGGTGTTCGGGAAGTGTAGGGGGTCGTGCTGGGGTCGGTGTTTCAGGGTTTAAGGCAGAGCAGTGGTGTTTGTGTGGAGTAGGGGGTCGTGCTGGGGGTAGTGTTTCACAGTGTAGGGTAGTGCAGTGGTGTTCGGACTGTGTAGGGGGTCTTGTTGGGGCTGGTGATTCAGGGTTTAGGGCAGTGCAGTGTTGTTCGTACAGTGTAGGGGGTCACCCTGGGGCTGGTGTTTAAGTGTTTAGGGCAGTGCAGTTCAGGCAGTGTAGGTGCTCGTGCCTGGGTGGTGTTTCAGGGTTTAGGGCAGTGCAGTGGTGTTTGGGCAGTGTAGGGGGTCGGGCTGGGGCTGGTGTTTCAGGGTTTAGGGCAGTGCAGTGGTGTTCGTGCAGTGTAGGGTGTTGTGCTGGGGCTGGAGTTTCAGGGTTTAGGGCAGGCAGTGGTGTTCGGGTATTGTAGGGGGTCCTGCTGGGGCTGGTGTGTCAGGGTTCAGTGCAGAGCAGTGGTGTTCGGACAGTCTGGGTGGTCGTGGTAGGGATGGGGTTTCAGGGTTTAGACCAGAGCAGTGGTGTTCGGGCAGTGTAGGCGGTCGTGCAGGGGGTGGTGTTTCAGGGTTTAGGGCAGTGCAGTGGTGTTCTGGCATTGTAGGGGGTCAAGCAGGGGGTGGTGTTTTAGGGTTTAGGGCAGTGCAGTGGTGTTCGCGCAGTGTAGTGGGTCATGCAGGGGGTGGAGTTTCAGGGTTTAGGGCAGTGCAGTGGTGTTCGGGCAGTATAGACGGTCGTGCTGAGGCTGATGTTTCAGGGTTTAGGGCAGTGCAGCGGTGTTCGGGAAGTGTAGGGGGTCGTGCTGGGGTTGGTGTTTCAGGGTTTAAGGCAGAGCAGTGGTGTTTGTGCAGAGTAGGGGGTCGTGCTGGGGGTAGTGTTTCACAGTGTAGGGTAGTGCAGTGGTGTTCGGACTGTGTAGGGGGTCGTGCTTGGGCTGGTGTTTCAGGGTTTTTGGCTGTGCAGTGGTGTTCGGACAGTGTAGGGGGTCTTGTTGGGGCTGGTGATTCAGGGTTTAGGGCAGTGCAGTGTTGTTCGGACAGTGTAGGGGGTCACCCTGGGGCTGGTGTTTAAGGGTTTAGGGCAGTGCAGTTCAGGCAGTGTAGGTGCTCGTGCCTGGGTGGTGTTTCAGGGTTTAGGGCAGTGCAGTGGTGTTCGGGCAGTGTAGGGGGTCGTGCTGGGGCTGGTGTTTAAGGGTTTTGGGCAGTGCAGTGGTGTTCGGGCAGTGTAGGGTGTCATGCAGGGGGTGGTGTTTTAGGGTTTAGGGCAGTGCAGTGGTGTTCGCGCAGTGTAGTGGGTCATGCAGGGGGTGGAGTTTCAGGGTTTAGGGCAGTGCAGTGGTTTTCGGGCAGTGTAGAGGGTCGTGCTGAGGTCGGTGTTTCAGGGTTTAAGGCAGAGCAGTGGTGTTTGTGTGGAGTAGGGGGTCGTGCTGGGGGTAGTGTTTCACAGTGTAGGGTAGTGCAGTGGTGTTCGGACTGTGTAGGGGGTCTTGTTGGGGCTGGTGATTCAGGGTTTAGGGCAGTGCAGTGTTGTTCGGACAGTGTAGGGGGTCACCCTGGGGCTGGTGTTTAAGGGTTTAGGCAGTGCTGTTCAGGCAGTGTAGGTGCTCGTGCCTGGGTGGTGTTTCAGGGTTTAGGGCAGTGCAGTGGTGTTTGGACAGTGTAGGGGGTCGGGCTGGGGCTGGTGTTTCAGGGTTTAGGGCAGTGCAGTGGTGTTCGTGCAGTGTAGGGTGTTGTGCTGGGGCTGGAGTTTCAGGGTTTAGGGCAGGCAGTGGTGTTCGGGTATTGTAGGGGGTCCTGCTGGGGCTGGTGTGTCAGGGTTCAGTGCAGAGCAGTGGTGTTCGGACAGTCTGGGTGGTCGTGGTAGGGATGGGGTTTCAGGGTTTTGACCAGAGCAGTGGTGTTCGGGCAGTGTAGGCGGTCGTGCAGGGGGTGGTGTTTCAGGGTTTAGGGCAGTGCAGTGGTGTTCTGGCATTGTAGGGGGTCAAGCAGGGGTGGTGTTTTAGGGTTTAGGGCAGTGCAGTGGTGTTCGCGCAGTGTAGTGGGTCATGCAGGGGGTGGAGTTTCAGGGTTTAGGGCAGTGCAGTGGTGTTCGGGCAGTGTAGACGGTCGTGCTGAGGCTGATGTTTCAGGGTTTAGGGCAGTGCAGCGGTGTTCAGGAAGTGTAGGGGGTCGTGCTGGGGTTGGTGTTTCAGGGTTTAAGGCAGAGCAGTGGTGTTTGTGCAGAGTAGGGGGTCGTGCTGGGGGTAGTGTTTCACAGTGTAGGGTAGTGCAGTGGTGTTCGGACTGTGTAGGGGGTCGTGCTTGGGCTGGTGTTTCAGGGTTTTTGGCTGTGCAGTGGTGTTCGGACAGTGTAGGGGGTCTTGTTGGGGCTGGTGATTCAGGGTTTAGGGCAGTGCAGTGTTGTTCGGACAGTGTAGGGGGTCACCCTGGGGCTGGTGTTTAAGGGTTTAGGGCAGTGCAGTTCAGGCAGTGTAGGTGCTCGTGCCTGGGTGGTGTTTCAGGGTTTAGGGCAGTGCAGTGGTGTTCGGGCAGTGTAGGGGGTCGTGCTGGGGCTGGTGTTTAAGGGTTTTGGGCAGTGCAGTGGTGTTCGGGCAGTGTAGGGTGTCATGCAGGGGGTGGTGTTTCAGGTTTCAGTTCAGTGCAGTGGTGTTCGGGCAGTGTAGGGGATCGTGCTGGGGGTGGTGTTTTAGGGTTTAGGGCAGTGGTGTTCGGGCAGTGTAGGGTGTCGTGCTGGGGCTGGTGATTCAGGGTTTAGGGCAGTGCAGTGTTGTTCGGGCAGTGTGGGGGGTCACCCTGGGGCTGGTGTTTAAGGGTTTAGGGCAGTGCAGTGCTGTTCAGGCAGTGTAGGTGGTCGTGCAGGGGGTGGTTTTTCAGGGTTCAGGGCAGTGCAGTGCTGTTCGGGCAGTGCAGGGGATCGTGCAGGGGGTGGTGTTTTAGGGTTTAGGGCAGTGGTATTCGGGCAGTGTAGGGTGTCGTGCTGGGGCTGGTGATTCAGGGTTTAGGGCAGTGCAGTGTTGTTCGGGCAGTGTAGGGGGTCACCCTGGGGCTGGTGTTTAAGGGTTTAAGGCTGAGCAGTGGTGTTCAGGCAGTGAAGGGGGTCATGCTGGGGCTGGTGTTTCAGGGTTTAGGGCTGAGCAGTGGTGTTTGGGCAGAGTAGGGGGTTGTTCTGGGGCTGGTGTTTAGGGTATAGGGCAGTACAGTGGGGTTCGGGCAGTGTAGGGTGTCTTGATGGGGGTGGAGTTTCAGGATTTAGGGCAGTGCAGTGGTGTTCGTGCATTGTAGGGGGTCGTGCTGGGGCTGGTGTTTTAGGGTTAAGGGCAGTGCAGTGGAGTTCGGGCAATGTAGGGGGTTGTGCTGGGGCTTGTGTTTCTGGGTTTAGGGCAGTGCAGTGGTGTTCTGGCATTGTAGGGGGTCGTGCTGGGGCTGGTGTTTCTGGGTTTAGGGCATTGCAGTGGTGTTCGGGCAGTGTAGGGGGTCGTGCTGGGGCTTTTGTTTCAGGGTTAAGGGCAGTGCAGTGGTGTTCGGGCAGTGTAGGGGTTAATGCTGGGGCTGGTGTTTCAGGATTTAGGGCAGTGCAGTGGTGTTTGGGCAGTGTAGGGGTACATGCTGGGGCTGGTGTTTCAGGGTTTAGGGCAGTGCAGAGGTGTTCGTGCAGTGTAGGGTGTTGTGCTGGGGCTGGAGTTTCAGGGTTTAGGGCAGTGCAGTGGTGTTCGGGCATTGTAGGGGGTCCTGCTGGGCCTGGTGTGTCAGGGTTCAGTGCAGAGCAGTGGTGTTCGGACAGTCTGGGTGGTCGTGGTAGGGATGGGGTTTTAGGGTTTTGACCAGAGCAGTGGTGTTCGGGCAGTGTAGGCGGTCGTGCAGGGGGTGGTGTTTCAGGGTTTAGGGCAGTGCAGTGGTGTTCTGGCATTGTAGGGGGACAAGCAGGGGGTGGTGTTTTAGGGCTTAGGGCAGTGCAGTGGTGTTCGCGCAGTGTAGTGGGTCATGCAGGGGGTGGAGTTTCAGGGTTTAGGGCAGTGCAGTGTTGTTCGGGCAGTGTAGAGGGTCGTGCTGAGGCTGATGTTTCAGGGTTTAGGGCAGTGCAGCGGTGTTCGGGAAGTGTAGGGGGTCGTGCTGGGGTCGGTGTTTCAGGGTTTAAGGCAGAGCAGTGGTGTTTGTGTGGAGTAGGGGGTCGTGCTGGGGGTAGTGTTTCACAGTGTAGGGTAGTGCAGTGGTGTTCGGACTGTGTAGGGGGTCTTGTTGGGGCTGGTGATTCAGGGTTTAGGGCAGTGCAGTGTTGTTCGTACAGTGTAGGGGGTCACCCTGGGGCTGGTGTTTAAGTGTTTAGGGCAGTGCAGTTCAGGCAGTGTAGGTGCTCGTGCCTGGGTGGTGTTTCAGGGTTTAGGGCAGTGCAGTGGTGTTTGGGCAGTGTAGGGGGTCGGGCTGGGGCTGGTGTTTCAGGGTTTAGGGCAGTGCAGTGGTGTTCGTGCAGTGTAGGGTGTTGTGCTGGGGCTGGAGTTTCAGGGTTTAGGGCAGGCAGTGGTGTTCGGGTATTGTAGGGGGTCCTGCTGGGGCTGGTGTGTCAGGGTTCAGTGCAGAGCAGTGGTGTTCGGACAGTCTGGGTGGTCGTGGTAGGGATGGGGTTTCAGGGTTTTGACCAGAGCAGTGGTGTTCGGGCAGTGTAGGCGGTCGTGCAGGGGGTGGTGTTTCAGGGTTTAGGGCAGTGCAGTGGTGTTCTGGCATTGTAGGGGGTCAAGCAGGGGGTGGTGTTTTAGGGTTTAGGGCAGTGCAGTGGTGTTCGCGCAGTGTAGTGGGTCATGCAGGGGGTGGAGTTTCAGGGTTTAGGGCAGTGCAGTGGTGTTCGGGCAGTATAGACGGTCGTGCTGAGGCTGATGTTTCAGGGTTTAGGGCAGTGCAGCGGTGTTCGGGAAGTGTAGGGGGTCGTGCTGGGGTTGGTGTTTCAGGGTTTAAGGCAGAGCAGTGGTGTTTGTGCAGAGTAGGGGGTCGTGCTGGGGGTAGTGTTTCACAGTGTAGGGTAGTGCAGTGGTGTTCGGACTGTGTAGGGGGTCGTGCTTGGGCTGGTGTTTCAGGGTTTTTGGCTGTGCAGTGGTGTTCGGACAGTGTAGGGGGTCTTGTTGGGGCTGGTGATTCAGGGTTTAGGGCAGTGCAGTGTTGTTCGGACAGTGTAGGGGGTCACCCTGGGGCTGGTGTTTAAGGGTTTAGGGCAGTGCAGTTCAGGCAGTGTAGGTGCTCGTGCCTGGGTGGTGTTTCAGGGTTTAGGGCAGTGCAGTGGTGTTCGGGCAGTGTAGGGGGTCGTGCTGGGGCTGGTGTTTAAGGGTTTTGGGCAGTGCAGTGGTGTTCGGGCAGTGTAGGGTGTCATGCAGGGGGTGGTGTTTTAGGGTTTAGGGCAGTGCAGTGGTGTTCGCGCAGTGTAGTGGGTCATGCAGGGGGTGGAGTTTCAGGGTTTAGGGCAGTGCAGTGGTTTTCGGGCAGTGTAGAGGGTCGTGCTGAGGTCGGTGTTTCAGGGTTTAAGGCAGAGCAGTGGTGTTTGTGTGGAGTAGGGGGTCGTGCTGGG
Organism: Triturus cristatus; assembly: GCF_964204655.1. Lineage (NCBI taxonomy): Eukaryota > Metazoa > Chordata > Amphibia > Caudata > Salamandridae > Triturus > Triturus cristatus. The sequence goes on from NC_140579.1 coordinate 284,130,823, forward strand.
GGTAGTGTTTCACAGTGTAGGGTAGTGCAGTGGTGTTCGGACTGTGTAGGGGGTCTTGTTGGGGCTGGTGATTCAGGTTTTAGGGCAGTGCAGTGTTGTTCGGACAGTGTAGGGGGTCACCCTGGGGCTGGTGTTTAAGGGTTTAGGGCAGTGCTGTTCAGGCAGTGTAGGTGCTCGTGCCTGGGTGGTGTTTCAGGGTTTAGGGCAGTGCAGTGGTGTTTGGGCAGTGTAGGGGGTCGGGCTGGGGCTGGTGTTTCAGGGTTTAGGGCAGTGCAGTGGTGTTCGTGCAGTGTAGGGTGTTGTGCTGGGGCTGGAGTTTCAGGGTTTAGGGCAGGCAGTGGTGTTCGGGTATTGTAGGGGGTCCTGCTGGGGCTGGTGTGTCAGGGTTCAGTGCAGAGCAGTGGTGTTCGGACAGTCTGGGTGGTCGTGGTAGGGATGGGGTTTCAGGGTTTTGACCAGAGCAGTGGTGTTCGGGCAGTGTAGGCGGTCGTGCAGGGGGTGGTGTTTCAGGGTTTAGGGCAGTGCAGTGGTGTTCTGGCATTGTAGGGGGTCAAGCAGGGGGTGGTGTTTTAGGGTTTAGGGCAGTGCAGTGGTGTTCGCGCAGTGTAGTGGGTCATGCAGGGGGTGGAGTTTCAGGGTTTAGGGCAGTGCAGTGGTGTTCGGGCAGTGTAGACGGTCGTGCTGAGGCTGATGTTTCAGGGTTTAGGGCAGTGCAGCGGTGTTCAGGAAGTGTAGGGGGTCGTGCTGGGGTTGGTGTTTCAGGGTTTAAGGCAGAGCAGTGGTGTTTGTGCAGAGTAGGGGGTCGTGCTGGGGGTAGTGTTTCACAGTGTAGGGTAGTGCAGTGGTGTTCGGACTGTGTAGGGGGTCGTGCTTGGGCTGGTGTTTCAGGGTTTTTGGCTGTGCAGTGGTGTTCGGACAGTGTAGGGGGTCTTGTTGGGGCTGGTGATTCAGGGTTTAGGGCAGTGCAGTGTTGTTCGGACAGTGTAGGGGGTCACCCTGGGGCTGGTGTTTAAGGGTTTAGGGCAGTGCAGTTCAGGCAGTGTAGGTGCTCGTGCCTGGGTGGTGTTTCAGGGTTTAGGGCAGTGCAGTGGTGTTCGGGCAGTGTAGGGGGTCGTGCTGGGGCTGGTGTTTAAGGGTTTTGGGCAGTGCAGTGGTGTTCGGGCAGTGTAGGGTGTCATGCAGGGGGTGGTGTTTTAGGGTTTAGGGCAGTGCAGTGGTGTTCGCGCAGTGTAGTGGGTCATGCAGGGGGTGGAGTTTCAGGGTTTAGGGCAGTGCAGTGGTTTTCGGGCAGTGTAGAGGGTCGTGCTGAGGTCGGTGTTTCAGGGGTTAAGGCAGAGCAGTGGTGTTTGTGTGGAGTAGGGGGTCGTGCTGGGGGTAGTGTTTCACAGTGTAGGGTAGTGCAGTGGTGTTCGGACTGTGTAGGGGGTCTTGTTGGGGCTGGTGATTCAGGTTTTAGGGCAGTGCAGTGTTGTTCGGACAGTGTAGGGGGTCACCCTGGGGCTGGTGTTTAAGGGTTTAGGGCAGTGCTGTTCAGGCAGTGTAGGTGCTCGTGCCTGGGTGGTGTTTCACGGTTTAGGGCAGTGCAGTGGTGTTTGGGCAGTGTAGGGGGTCGGGCTGGGGCTGGTGTTTCAGGGTTTAGGGCAGTGCAGTGGTGTTCGTGCAGTGTAGGGTGTTGTGCTGGGGCTGGAGTTTCAGGGTTTAGGGCAGGCAGTGGTGTTCGGGTATTGTAGGGGGTCCTGCTGGGGCTGGTGTGTCAGGGTTCAGTGCAGAGCAGTGGTGTTCGGACAGTCTGGGTGGTCGTGGTAGGGATGGGGTTTCAGGGTTTTGACCAGAGCAGTGGTGTTCGGGCAGTGTAGGCGGTCGTGCAGGGGGTGGTGTTTCAGGGTTTAGGGCAGTGCAGTGGTGTTCTGGCATTGTAGGGGGTCAAGCAGGGGGTGGTGTTTTAGGGTTTAGGGCAGTGCAGTGGTGTTCGCGCAGTGTAGTGGGTCATGCAGGGGGTGGAGTTTCAGGGTTTAGGGCAGTGCAGTGGTGTTCGGGCAGTGTAGACGGTCGTGCTGAGGCTGATGTTTCAGGGTTTAGGGCAGTGCAGCGGTGTTCAGGAAGTGTAGGGGGTCGTGCTGGGGTTGGTGTTTCAGGGTTTAAGGCAGAGCAGTGGTGTTTGTGCAGAGTAGGGGGTCGTGCTGGGGGTAGTGTTTCACAGTGTAGGGTAGTGCAGTGGTGTTCGGACTGTGTAGGGGGTCGTGCTTGGGCTGGTGTTTCAGGGTTTTTGGCTGTGCAGTGGTGTTCGGACAGTGTGGGGGGTCTTGTTGGGGCTGGTGATTCAGGGTTTAGGGCAGTGCAGTGTTGTTCGGACAGTGTATGGGGTCACCCTGGGGCTGGTGTTTAAGGGTTTAGGGCAGTGCAGTTCAGGCAGTGTAGGTGCTCGTGCCTGGGTGGTGTTTCAGGGTTTAGGGCAGTGCAGTGGTGTTCGGGCAGTGTAGGGGGTCGTGCTGGGGCTGGTGTTTAAGGGTTTTGGGCAGTGCAGTGGTGTTCGGGCAGTGTAGGGTGTCATGCAGGGGGTGGTGTTTCAGGTTTCAGTTCAGTGCAGTGGTGTTCGGGCAGTGTAGGGGATCGTGCTGGGGGTGGTGTTTTAGGGTTTAGGGCAGTGGTGTTCGGGCAGTGTAGGGTGTCGTGCTGGGGCTGGTGATTCAGGGTTTGGGCAGTGCAGTGTTGTTCGGGCAGTGTGGGGGGTCACCATGGGGCTGGTGTTTAAGGGTTTAGGGCAGTGCAGTGCTGTTCAGGCAGTGTAGGTGGTCGTGCAGGGGGTGGTTTTTCAGGGTTCAGGGCAGTGCAGTGCTGTTCGGGCAGTGCAGGGGATCGTGCAGGGGGTGGTGTTTTAGGGTTTAGGGCAGTGGTATTCGGGCAGTGTAGGGTGTCGTGCTGGGGCTGGTGATTCAGGGTTTAGGGCAGTGCAGTGTTGTTCGGGCAGTGTAGGGGGTCACCCTGGGGCTGGTGTTTAAGGGTTTAGGGTAGTGCAGTGCTGTTCAGGCAGTGTAGGGTGTCGTGCTGGGGCTGGTATTTCAGGGTTTAAGGCTGAGCAGTGGTGTTCAGGCAGTGAAGGGGGTCATGCTGGGGCTGGTGTTTCAGGGTTTAGGGCTGAGCAGTGGTGTTTGGGCAGAGTAGGGGGTTGTTCTGGGGCTGGTGTTTAGGGTATAGGGCAGTACAGTGGGGTTCGGGCAGTGTAGGGTGTCTTGATGGGGGTGGAGTTTCAGGATTTAGGGCAGTGCAGTGGTGTTCGTGCATTGTAGGGGGTCGTGCTGGGGCTGGTGTTTTAGGGTTAAGGGCAGTGCAGTGGAGTTCGGGCAATGTAGGGGGTCGTGCTGGGGCTTGTGTTTCTGGGTTTAGGGCAGTGCAGTGGTGTTCTGGCATTGTAGGGGGTCGTGCTGGGGCTGGTGTTTCTGGGTTTAGGGTGGTGCAGTGGTGTTCTGGCATTGTAGGGGGTTGTGCTGTGGCTGGTGTTTTAGGGTTTAGGGCAGCGCAGAGGTGTTCAGGCAGTGTAGGGGGTCAGGCTGAGGCTGGTGTTTCAGGGTTTAGGGCAGTGCAGTGGTGTTTGGGCAGTGTAGGGATCGTGCTGGGCTGTTGTTTCAGGGTTTAGGACAGACCAGTGATGTTCGGGCAGTGTAGGGGGTCGTGTTGGGGTGGTTTTTCATGGTTTAGGGCAGTGCAGTGGTGTTCGGGCAGTGTAGGGGGTCGTGCTGGGCTGTTGTTTCGGGGTTTTGGGCAGAGCAGTGGTTTTCGGGCAGAGTAGGGGTCATTCTGGGGCTGGTGTTTAAGGTTTAGGGCAGTGCAGTGGTGTTCGGGTAGTGTAGGGGTTCGTGCAGGGGTTGGTGTTTCAGGTTTTACAACAGTGCAGTGGTGTTCGGGCAGTGAATGGGGTCGTGCTGAGGTTGTGTTTCATGGTTTAAGTCAGTGGTGTTCGGGCACTGTAGGGCGTATTGCTGGGGGTGGTGTTTCAGGGTTTAGGGCAGTGCAGTGGTGTTTGGGCAGTGTAGGGGGTCGTGCTGGGGATGGTGTTTCAGGGTAGTGCAGGGGTGTTCGGGCAGTGTAGGGGGTCATGCTAGGGTTCGTATTTCAGGGTTTAGGGCAGTGAAGTGGTGTTCGGGCAGTGTAGAGGGTCGTGGTGAGGCTGGTTTTTCAGGGTTTCGTGCAGTGCAGTGCTGTTCCGGCAGTGTAGGGGGTCGTGCTGGGGCTGGTGTTTCAGGGTTTAGGGCAGTGAAGTGGTGTTCGGGCAGTATAGGGGGTCGTTCTGCGGCTGGATGTTTCAGGGTTAAGGGCAGTGCAGTGGTGTTCTGGCATTGTAGGGGGTCGTGCTGGGGCTGGTGTTTCAGGGTTTAGGGCAGTGCAGTGGTGTTCGGGCAGTGTAGTGGGTAGTGCTAGGGATGGTGTTTCAGTGTTTAGGGCAGTGCAGTGGTGTTTAGGCTGTGTAGGGAGTCGTGCTGGGGCTTGTGTTTCAGGGTATTGGGCAGTGCAGAAGTGTTTGGGCATTGTACTGGGGTTGTGCTGGGGCTGGTGTTTCAGGGTTTAGGGCATTGCAGTGGTGTTCGGGCAGTGTTTGGAGGTCGTGCTGTGGCTGGTGTTTCAGGGTTTACGGCAGTGCAGTGGTGTTCGAGCAGTGTAAGGGTTCGTGCTGGGGCTGGTTTTTCAGGGTTTAGAGTGGTGCAATGTGTTCATGCAGTGTAGAGGTTCGTGCTGGGGCTGGTTTTTCAGGGTTGAGGGCAGTGCAGTGGTGTTCGGGCACTGTAGGGGTCGTGCTGGGGTAGTGTTTCAGGGTTTAGGGCAGTGCAGTGGTGTTCGGGCAGAGTAGGGGGTTGTGCTGGGGCTGGTGTTTCAGGGTTTAGGGCAGAGCAGTGGTGTTCAGGAAGAGTAGGGGGTCGTTCTGTGGCTGGTATTTAGGGTTTAGGGCAGTGCAGTGCTGTTCAGGCAGTGTAGGGGGTCATGTAGGGGTTGGTGTTTCAGGTTTTACAGCAGTGCAGTGGTGTTCGGGCAGTGAATGGGGTCGTGCTGGGGTTGTGTTTGATGGTTTAGGCAGTGGTGTTCTGGCAATGTAGGGCGTCTTGCAGGGGGTGGTGTTTCAGGGTTTAGGGCAGTGCAGTGGTGTTCGGGCAGTGTAGGGGTCTTGCTGCGGCTGGTATTTCAGGGTTTAGGGCACTGCAGTGGTGTTCGGGCAGTGTAGGGGTCTTGCTGGGGCTGGTATTTCAGGGTTTAGGGCAGTGCAGTGGTGTTCGGGCAGGGTAGGGGGTCATGCTAGGGCTGGTGTTTCAGGGTTTAGGGCAGTGTAGTGGTGTTTGAGCAGTGTATGGGGTCGTCCTGGAGCTGGTATTTCAGGGTTTAGGACAATGCAATGATGTTATGGAAGTGTAGGGAGTTGTGCTCGGACTGGTGTTTCAGGGATTAGGTCAGTGCGGTGTTGTTCGAGCAGTAAAGGGGGTCATGCTGGGTCTGGTGTTTCAGGGTTTAGGGCAGTGCATTGGTGCTCAGGCAGTGTAGGGGGTCGTGCTGGGGCTGGTGTTTCAGGGTTTAGGGCAGTGCAGTGGTGTTCGGGCAGTGTAGGGGGTTGTGCTGGGGCTGGTGTTTCAGGGTTTAGGGCAGAGCAGTGGTGTTCAGGAAGAGTAGGGGGTCGTTCTGTGGCTGGTATTTAGGGTTTAGGGCAGTGCAGTGCTGTTCAGGCAGTGTAGGGGGTCATGCAGGGGTTGGTGTTTCAGGTTTTACAGCAGTGCAGTGGTGTTCGGGCAGTGAATGGGGTCGTGCTGGGGTTGTGTTTGATGGTTTAGGCAGTGGTGTTCTGGCAATGTAGGGCGTCTTGCAGGGGGTGGTGTTTCAGGGTTTAGGGCAGTGCAGTGGTGTTCGGGCAGTGTAGGGGTCTTGCTGCGGCTGGTATTTCAGGGTTTAGGGCACTGCAGTGGTGTTCGGGCAGTGTAGGGGTCTTGCTGGGGCTGGTATTTCAGGGTTTAGGGCAGTGCAGTGGTGTTCGGGCAGGGTAGGGGGTCATGCTAGGGCTGGTGTTTCAGGGTTTAGGGCAGTGTAGTGGTGTTTGAGCAGTGTATGGGGTCGTCCTGGGGCTGGTATTTCAGGGTTTAGGACAGTGCAATGATGTTATGGAAGTGTAGGGAGTTGTGCTCGGACTGGTGTTTCAGGGATTAGGTCAGTGCGGTGTTGTTCGAGCAGTAAAGGGGGTCATGCTGGGTCTGGTGTTTCAGGGTTTAGGGCAGTGCATTGGTGCTCAGGCAGTGTAGGGGTCGTGCTGGGGCTGGTGTTTCAGGGTTTAGGGCAGTGCAGTGGTGTTCGGGCAGTGTAGGGGGTCGTGCTGGGGCTGGTGTTTCACGGTTTAGGGCAGAGCAGTGGTCTTCGTTCAGTGTAGAGGGGGGTTATTTAGGGTTTAGGGCAGTGCAGTGGTATTCGGGCAGTGTAGGGGGTTGTGCTGGGGATGGAGTTTCAGGGCTAAGGGCAGTGCAGTGGTGTTCGGGCAGTGTAGGGGGTCATGCTGGGGCTGGTGTTTCAGGGTTTAGGGCAGTACAGTTGTGCTAGGGAATTGTAGGGGGTCGTGCCGGGGATGGTGTTTCAGGGTTTAGGGCAGTGCAGTATTGTTTTAGCAGTGTAGGTGGGTCGTACTGGGGCTGGGGTTTCAGGGATTAGGGCATTGCAGTGGTGTTCGGGCAGTGTAGGGGGTCGTGCTGGGGCTTTTGTTTCAGGGTTTAGGGCAGTGCAGTGGTGTTCGGGTAGTTTAGGGGTTAATGCTGGGGCTGGTGTTTCAGGGTTTAGGGCAGTGCAGTGGTGTTTGGGCAGTGTAGGGGTACATGCTGGGGCTGGTGTTTCAGGGTTTAGGGCAGTGCAGTGGTGTTCGTGCAGTGTAGGGTGTTGTGCTGGGGCTGGAGTTTCAGGGTTTAGGGCAGGCAGTGGTGTTCGGGTATTGTAGGGGGTCCTGCTGGGGCTGGTGTGTCAGGGTTCAGTGCAGAGCAGTGGTGTTCGGACAGTCTGGGTGGTCGTGGTAGGGATGGGGTTTCAGGGTTTTGACCAGAGCAGTGGTGTTCGGGCAGTGTAGGCGGTCGTGCAGGGGGTGGTGTTTCAGGGTTTAGGGCAGTGCAGTGGTGTTCTGGCATTGTAGGGGGTCAAGCAGGGGGTGGTGTTTTAGGGTTTAGGGCAGTGCAGTGGTGTTCGCGCAGTGTAGTGGGTCATGCAGGGGGTGGAGTTTCAGGGTTTAGGGCAGTGCAGTGGTGTTCGGGCAGTGTAGACGGTCGTGCTGAGGCTGATGTTTCAGGGTTTAGGGCAGTGCAGCGGTGTTCGGGAAGTGTAGGGGGGCGTGCTGGGGTTGGTGTTTCAGGGTTTAAGGCAGAGCAGTGGTGTTTGTGCAGAGTAGGGGGTCGTGTTTCACAGTGTAGGGTAGTGCAGTGGTGTTCGGACTGTGTAGGGGGTCGTGCTTGGGCTGGTGTTTCAGGGTTTTTGGCTGTGCAGTGGTGTTCGGACAGTGTAGGGGGTCTTGTTGGGGCTGGTGATTCAGGGTTTAGGGCAGTGCAGTGTTGTTCGGACAGTGTAGGGGGTCACCCTGGGGCTGGTGTTTAAGGGTTTAGGGCAGTGCAGTTCAGGCAGTGTAGGTGCTCGTGCCTGGGTGGTGTTTCAGGGTTTAGGGCAGTGCAGTGGTGTTCGGGCAGTGTAGGGGGTCGTGCTGGGGCTGGTGTTTAAGGGTTTTGGGCAGTGCAGTGGTGTTCGGGCAGTGTAGGGTGTCATGCAGGGGGTGGTGTTTCAGGTTTCAGTTCAGTGCAGTGGTGTTCGGGCAGTGTAGGGGATCGTGCTGGGGGTGGTGTTTTAGGGTTTAGGGCAGTGGTGTTCGGGCAGTGTATGGTGTCGTGCTGGGGCTGGTGATTCAGGGTTTAGGGCAGTGCAGTGTTGTTCGGGCAGTGTGGGGGGTCACCCTGGGGCTGGTGTTTAAGGGTTTAGGGCAGTGCAGTGCTGTTCAGGCAGTGTAGGTGGTCGTGCAGGGGGTGGTTTTTCAGGGTTCAGGGCAGTGCAGTGCTGTTCGGGCAGTGCAGGGGATCGTGCAGGGGGTGGTGTTTTAGGGTTTAGGGCAGTGGTATTCGGGCAGTGTAGGGTGTCGGGCTGGGGCTGGTGATTCAGGGTTTAGGGCAGTGCAGTGTTGTTCGGGCAGTGTAGGGGGTCAACCTGGGGCTGGTAATTAAGGGTTTAGGGCAGTGCAGTGCTGTTCAGGCAGTGTAGGGTGTCGTGCTGGGGCTGGTATTTCAGGGTTTAAGGCTGAGCAGTGGTGTTCAGGCAGTGAAGGGGGTCATGCTGGGGCTGGTGTTTCAGGGTTTAGGGCTGAGCAGTGGTGTTTGGGCAGAGTAGGGGGTTGTTCTGGGGCTGGTGTTTAGGGTATAGGGCAGTAGAGTGGGGTTCGGGCAGTGTAGGGTGTCTTGATGGGGGTGAAGTTTCAGGATTTAGGGCAGTGCAGTGGTGTTCGTGCATTGTAGGGGGTCGTGCTGGGGCTGGTGTTTTAGGGTTAAGGGCAGTGCAGTGGAGTTCGGGCAATGTAGGGGGTCGTGCTGGGGCTTGTGTTTCTGGGTTTAGGGCAGTGCAGTGGTGTTCTGGCATTGTAGGGGGTCGTGCTGGGGCTGGTGTTTCTGGGTTTAGGGTGGTGCAGTGGTGTTCTGGCATTGTAGGGGGTCGTGCTGGGGCTGGTGTTTTAGGGTTTAGGGCAGCGCAGTGGTGTTCGGGCAGTGTAGGGGGTCGTGCTGGGCTGTTGTTTCGGGGTTTTGGGCAGAGCAGTGGTTTTCGGGCAGAGTAGGGGTCATTCTGTGGCTGGTGTTTAAGGTTTAGGGCAGTGCAGTGGTGTTCGGGCAGTGTAGGGGTTCGTGCAGGGGTTGGTGTTTCAGGTTTTACAACAGTGCAGTGGTGTTCGGGCAGTGAATGGGGTCGTGCTGAGGTTGTGTTTCATGGTTTAAGTCAGTGGTGTTCGGGCACTGTAGGGCGTATTGCTGGGGGTGGTGTTTCAGGGTTTAGGGCAGTGCAGTGGTGTTCGGGCAGTGTAGGGGGTCGTGCTGGGGATGGTGTTTCAGGGTAGTGCAGGGGTGTTCGGGCAGTGTAGGGGGTCATGCTGGGGTTCGTATTTCAGGGTTTAGGGCAGTGCAGTGGTGTTCGGGCAGTGTAGAGGGTCGTGGTGAGGCTGGTTTTTCAGTGTTTCGTGCAGTGCAGTGCTGTTCCGGCAGTGTAGGGGGTCGTGCTGGGGCTGGTGTTTCAGGGTTTAGGGCAGTGAAGTGGTGTTCGGGCAGTATAGGGGGTCGTTCTGCGGCTGGATGTTTCAGGGTTAAGGGCAGTGCAGTGGTGTTCTGGCATTGTAGGGGGTCGTGCTGGGGCTGGTGTTTCAGGGTTTAGGGCAGTGCAGTGGTGTTCGGGCAGTGTAGTGGGTAGTGCTAGGGATGGTGTTTCAGTGTTTAGGGCAGTGCAGTGGTGTTTAGGCTGTGTAGGGAGTCGTGCTGGGGCTTGTGTTTCAGGGTATTGGGCAGTGCAGAAGTGTTTGGGCATTGTACTGGGGTTGTGCTGGGGCTGGTGTTTCAGGGTTTAGGGCATTGCAGTGGTGTTCGGGCAGTGTTTGGAGGTCGTGCTGTGGCTGGTGTTTCAGGGTTTACGGCAGTGCAGTGGTGTTCGAGCAGTGTAAGGGTTCGTGCTGGGGCTGGTTTTTCAGGGTTTAGAGGGGTGCAATGTGTTCATGCAGTGTAGAGGTTCGTGCTGGGGCTGGTGTTTCAGGGTTGAGGGCAGTGCAGTGGTGTTCTGGCATTGTAGTGGGTCGTGCTGGGGCTGGTGTTTTAGAGTTTAGTGCAGTGCATTGGTGTACAGGCAGTGTAGGGGTTTGTGCTGGGGCTGGTTTTTCAGGGTTTAGGGAAGTGAAGTGGTGTTCATGCAGCGTAGAGGTTAGTGCTGTGGCTGGTGTTTCAGGGTTAAGGGCAGTGCAGTGGTGTTCGGGCAGTGAAGGGGTTGTGCTGGTGTGATGTTTCAATTTTAGGGCAGTGCAGTGGTGTTTGTATAGTGTAGGGGGTCACGCTGGGGCTGGTGTTTCGGGGTTTAGGGCAGACCAGTGATGTTCGGGCAGTGTAGGGGGTAGTGCTGGGGTGGTGTTTCATGGTTTAGGGCAGTGCAGTGGTGTTCGGACAGTGTAGGCGGTCGTGATGTGGCTGGAATTTCAGGGTTTAGGGCAGTGCAGTGGTGTTCGGGCAGTGTAGGGGGTCTTGCTGGGGATGGTGTTTCAGGGCTTAGGGCAGTGCAGTGGTGTTTGAGCTGTGGAGGGGGTCGTGCTGGTGCTTGTGTTTCTGGGTTTAGGGCAGTGCAGTGGTGTTCGGGCAGTGTAGGGGGTCATGCTGGGGCTGGTGTTTCAGGGTTTAGGGCAGTGCAGCGATGTTCGGGTAGTGTAGGGGTCGTGCTGGGGTGGTGTTTCAGGGATTAGGGCAGTGCAGTGGTGTTCGGACAGTGTAGGGGGTCATGCTGGGGCTGGTCTTTCAGGGTTTAGGGCAGACCAGTGATGTTCTGGCACTGTAGGGGGTCATGCTGGGGCTGGTGCTTCAGGGTTAAGGGAAGAGCAGTGGTGTTCGGGCAGAGTAGGGGGTCATTATGGGGCTAGTGTTTAGGGTTTAGGGCAGTGCAGTGGTTTTCTCTCAGTCAAGGGGGTCATGCAGGGGGTGGTGTTTCAGGCTTTAGAGCAGTGCAGAGGTCTTTGGGTAGTGAATGGGGTCGTGATGGGGTTGTGTTTCATGGTTTAGGGCAGAGGTGTCGGGCACTGTAGGTGGTCTTGCTTGGGATGGTGTTTCAGGGTTTAGGGCAGCGCAGTGGTGTTCAGGCAGTGTAGGGGTTCGTGCTGGGGCTGGTGTTTCAGGGTTTAGTGCAGTGCAGTGGTGTTCGGGCAGTGTAGGGGTTTGTTCTGGGGCTGGTGTTTCAGGGTTTAGGGCAGAGCAGTGGTGTTCGGGCAGAGTAGGGGTCATTCTGGGGCTGGTATTTAGGGTTTAGGGCAGTGCAGTGGCTTTTGAGCAGTGTAGGGGGTCGTGCAGGAGTTGGTGTTTCAGGTTTTACAGCAGTGCAGTGGTGTTCGGGCAGTGAATGGGGTCGTGCTGGGGTTGTGTTTCATGGTTTCGGGCAGTGGTGTTCGGGCACTGTAGGGCGTATTGCTGGGGGTGGTGTTTCAGGGTTTAGGGCAGTGCAGTGGTGTTCGGGCAGTATAGGGGTTCGTGCTGGGGCTGTTGTTTCAGGGTTTAGGGCAGTGGTGTTCGGGCAGTGTAGGGGTTTCTTGCTGTGGTGGTGTTTCAGGGTTTAGGGCAGTGCAGTGTTTTTCTGGCATTGTAGGGGGTCTTTCTGGGGCTGGTGTTTCAGGGTTTAGGGCAGTGCAGTGGTGTTCGGGCAGTGTAGGGGGTCTTGCTGGGGATGATGTTTCAGGGCTTAAGGCAGTGCAGTGGTGTTTGAGCTGTGGAGGGGGTCGTGCTGGTGCTTGTGTTTCAGGGTTTAGGGCAGTGCAGTGGTGTTCGGGCAGTGTAGGGGTTCATGCTGGGGCTGGTGTTTCAGGGTTTAGGGCAGTGCAGCGATGTTCGGGCAGTGTAGGGGTCGTGCTGGGGTGGTGTTTCAGGGATTAGGGCAGTGCAGTGGTGTTCGGACAGTGTAGGGGGTCGCGCTGGGGCTGGTGTTTCAGCGTTTAGGGCAGACAAGTGATGTTCTGGCACTGTAGGGCACCATGCTGGGGCTGGTGCTCCAGGGTTAAGGGAAGAGCAGTGGTGTTCGGGCAGAGTAGGGGGTCATTCTGGGGCTGGTGTTTAGGGTTTAGGGCAGTGCAGTGGTTTTCTCTCAGTCAAGGGGGTCATGCAGTGGGTGGTGTTTCAGGTTTTAGAGCAGTGCAGAGGTCTTTGGGTAGTAAATGGGGTCGTGATGGGGTTGTGTTTCATGGTTTAGGGCAGTGGTGTTCGGGCACTGTAGGTGGTCTTGCTGGGGGTGGTGTTTCAGGGTTTAGGGCAGTGCAGTGGAATTCGGGCAGTGTAGGGGTTCATGCTTGTGCTGGTGTTTCAGGGATTTGGGCAGTGGTGTTCGGGCAGTGTAGGGGGTCTTGCTGGGGGTGGTGTTTCGGGGTTTAGGGCAGTGCAGTGGTGTTTGGGCAGTGTAGGGGGTCGTGCTGGGGCTGGTGTTTCAGGGTTTAGGGAAGAGCCGTGGTCTTCGGGCAGAGTAGGGAGTGTTCTTAATGGTTTAGGGCAGTGCAGTGGTGTTCAGGAAGAGTAGGAGGTTGTTCTTTGGCTGGTTTTTAGGGTTTAGGGCAGTGCGGTGGTGTTCAGGCAGTGTAGGGGGTCATGCAGGGGTTGTGTTTCATGGTTTAGGCCAGTGGTGTTCGGGCAATGTAGGGCGTCTTGCAGGGGGTGGTGTTTCAGGGTTTAGGGCAGTGCTGTGGTGTTCGGGCAGTGTAGTGGGTCTTGCTGGGGCTGGTATTTCAGGGTTTAGGGCAGTGTGGTGCTGTTTCGGCAGTGCAGGGGGTTGTGCTAGGGCTGGTGTTTCAGGGTTTAGGTCAGTGTAGTGGTGTTTGAGCAGTGTATGGGGTCGTGCTGGGGCTGGTGTTTCAGGGTTTAGGGCAGTGGTGTTCGGGCAGTGTAGGGGGTTGTGCTGGGGCTGGTGTTTCAGGGTTTAGGTCAGTGCAGTAGGGTTTGGGCAGTGTAGGGGGTCTTGCCGGGGCTGGTGTTTCAGGGTTTACGGCAGAGTAGTGGTGTTCAAGCAGTGTAGGGGGTCATGCAGGGGCTGGTGTTTCACGGTTTAGGGCAGAGCAGTTGTCTCCGGGCAGAGTTGGGGGTGTTGTTTAGGGATTAGGGCAGTGCAGTGGTGTTCGGGCAGTGTAGGGAGTCGTGCTGGGGCTGGTGTTTCAGGGCTTAGGGCAGTGCAGGTGTGTTGGGGCTGTGTAGGGGGTCATGCTGGGGCTGGTGTTTCAAGGTTTACGGCAGTACAGTGGTGTTCGGGCTGTTAAGGGGGTCGTGCTGGGGCTGGTGATTCAGGGTTTAGGGCAGTGCAGAGTTGTTCGGGCATTGTAGGGGGTCACCCTGGGGCTGGTGTTTAAGGGTTTAGGGCAGTGCAGTGCTGTTCAGGCAGTGTAGGTGGTCATGCCTGGGTGGTGTTTCGGGGTTTAGGACAGTGCAGTGGTGTTCGGACAGTGTAGGGTGTTGTGCTGGGGCTGTTATTTCAAGGTTTAAGGCTGAGCAGTGGTGTTCAGGCATTGAAGGGGGTCATGCTGGGGCTGGGGCTGGTGTTTCAGGATTTAGGGCTGAGCAGTGGTGTTTGGGCAGAGTAGGGGGTTGTTCTGGGGCTGGTGTTTAGGGTATAGGGCAGTACAGTGGGGTTTGGGCAGTGTAGGGTGTCTTGCTGGTGGATGGAGTTTCAGGGTTTAGGGCAGTGCAGTGGTGTTCGTGCATTGTAGGGGGTCGTGCTGGGGCTGGTGTTTTCGGGTTTAGGGCACTGCAGTGGAGTTCGGGCAATGTAGGGGGTCGTGCTGGGGCTTGTGTTTCTGGGTTTAGGGCAGTGCAGTGGTGTTCTGGCATTGTAGGGGGTCGTTCTGGGGCTGGTGTTTCTGGGTTTAGGGCAGTGCAGTGGTGTTCTGGCATTGTAGGGGGTCATGCTGGGGCTGGTGTTTTAGGGTTTAGGGCAGCGCAGAGGTGTTCAGGCAGTGTAGGGATTTGTGCTGGGGCTGGTTTTTCAGGGTTTAGGGCAGTGGTGTTTTGCAGTATAGGGGGTCAGGCTGGGGCTAGTGTTTCAGGGTTTAGGGCAGTGCAGTGGAGTTCGGGCAGTGTAGGGGTCATGCTGGTGTGATGTTTCACGGTTTAGGGCAGTGCAGTGGTGTGTGGACAGTGTAGGAGGTCACGCTTGGGCTGGTGTTTCAGGGTTTAGGACAGACCAGTGATGTTCGGGCAGTGTTGGGGGTCGTGTTGGGGTGGTGTTTCATGGTTTAGGACAGTGCAGTGGTGTTCGGGCAGTGTAGGGGGTCATGCTGGGGCTGTTGTTTCAGAGTTTTGGGAAGAGCAGTGGCTTTCGGGCAGAGTAGGGGTCATTCTGGGGCTGGTGTTTAGGGTTTAGGGCAGTGCAGTGGTGTTCGGGCAGTGTAGGGGTTCGTGCAGGGGTTTGTGTTTCAGGGTTTACAGCAGTGCAGTGGTGTTCGGGCAGTGAATGGGGTTGTGCTGAGGTTGTGTTTCATGGTTTAGGTCAGTGGTGTTCGGGCACTGTAGGGCGTATTGCTGTGGGTGGTGTTTCAGGGTTTAGGGCAGTGCAGCGGTGTTCGGGCAGGGTAGGGGGTCGTGCTGGGGATGGTGTTTCAGGGTTTAGGGCAGTGCAGTGGTGTTCGGGCAGTGTAGGGGGTCATGCTGGGGTTCGTATTTCAGGGTTTAGGGCAGTGCAGAGGTGTTCGGGCATTGTAGGGGGTCGTGGTGAGGCTGGTGTTTCAGGGTTTAGTTCAGTGCAGTGCTGTTCCGGCAGTGTAGGGGGTCGTGCTGGGGCTGGTGTTTCAGGGTTTAGGGCAGTGAAGTGGTGTTCGGGCAGTGTAGGGGGTCGTTCTGCGGCTGGTGTTTCAGGGTTAAGGGCAGTGCAGTGGTGTTCTGGCATTGTAGGGGGTTGTGCTGGGGCTGGTGTTTCAGGGTTTAGGGCAGTGCAGTGGTGTTCGGGCAGTGTAGTGGATCGTGCTAGGGATGGTGTTTCAGGGTTTAGGGCAGTGCAGTGGTGTTTAGGCTGTGTAGGGTGTCATGCTGGGGCTTGTGTTTCAGGGTATTGGGCAGTGCAGAAGTGTTTGGGCATTGTACTGGGGTCGTGCTGGGGCTGGTGTTTTAGGGTTAAGGGCAGTGCAGTGGAGTTCGGGCAATGTAGGGGGTCGTGCTGGGGCTTGTGTTTCTGGGTTTAGGGCAGTGCAGTGGTGTTCTGGCATTGTAGGGGGTCGTGCTGGGGCTGGTTTTTCTGGGTTTAGGGTGGTGCAGTGATGTTCTGGCATTGTAGGGGGTGGGGCTGGTGCTGGTGTTTTAGGGTTTAGGGCAGCGCAGAGGTGTTCAGGCAGTGTAGGGGGTCAGGCTGGGGCTGGTGTTTCAGGGTTTAGGGCAGTGCAGTGGTGTTTGGGCAGTGTAGGGGTCGTGCTGGTGTGATGTTTCACAGTTTAGGGCAGTGCAGTGGTGTTTGGACAGTGTAGGGGGTCACGCTTGGGCTGGTGTTTCAGGGTTTAGGACAGACCAGTGATGTTCGGGCAGTGCAGGGGGTCGTGTTGGGGTGGTTTTTCATGGTTTAGGGCAGTGCAGTGGTGTTCGGGCAGTGTAGGGGGTCGTGCTGGGCTGTTGTTTCGGGGTTTTGGGCAGAGCAGTGGTTTTCGGGCAGAGTAGGGGTCATTCTGGGGCTGGTGTTTAAGGTTTAGGGCAGTGCAGTGGTGTTCGGGCAGTGTAGGGGTTCGTGCAGGGGTTGGTGTTTCAGGTTTTACAACAGTGCAGTGGTGTTCGGGCAGTGAATGGGGTCGTGCTGAGGTTGTGTTTCATGGTTTAAGTCAGTGGTGTTCGGGCACTGTAGGGCGTATTGCTGGGGATGGTGTTTCAGGGTTTAGGGCAGTGCAGTGGTGTTCGGGCAGTGTAGGGGGTCGTGCTGGGGATGGTGTTTCAGGGTAGTGCAGGGGTGTTCGGGCAGTGTAGGGGGTCATGCTGGGGGGTTCGTATTTCAGGGTTTAGGGCAGTGCAGTGGTGTTCGGGCAGTGTAGAGGGTCGTGGTGAGGCTGGTTTTTCAGGGTTTCGTGCAGTGCAGTGCTGTTCCGGCAGTGTAGGGGGTCGTGCTGGGGCTGGTGTTTCAGGGTTTAGGGCAGTGAAGTGGTGTTCGGGCATTGCAGGGGGTCGTGCTGGGGCTGGTGTTTCAGGGTTTAGGGCAGTGCAGTGGTGTTCGGGCAGTGTAGTGGGTAGTGCTAGGGATGGTGTTTCAGTGTTTAGGGCAGTGCAGTGGTGTTTAGGCTGTGTAGGGAGTCATGCTGGGGCTTGTGTTTCAGGGTATTGGGCAGTGCAGAAGTGTTTGGGCATTGTACTGGGGTTGTGCTGGGGCTGGTGTTTCAGGGTTTACGGCAGTGCAGTGGTGTTCGAGTAGTGTAAGGGTTCGTGCTGGGGCTGGTTTTTCAGGGTTTAGAGTGGTGCAATGTGTTCATGCAGTGTAGAGGTTCGTGCTGGGGCTGGTGTTTCAGGGTTGAGGGCAGTGCAGTGGTGTTCGGGCAGAGTAGGGGGTTGTGCTGGGGCTGGTGTTTCAGGGTTTAGGGCAGAGCAGTGGTGTTCAGGAAGAGTAGGGGGTCGTTTTGTGGCTGGTATTTAGGGTTTAGGGCAGTGCAGTGCTGTTCAGGCAGTGTAGGGGGTCATGCAGGGGTTGGTGTTTCAGGTTTTACAGCAGTGCAGTGGTGTTCGGGCAGTGAATGGGGTCGTGCTGGGGTTGTGTTTGATGGTTTAGGGCAGTGGTGTTCTGGCAATGTAGGGCATCTTGCAGGGGGTGGTGTTTCAGGGTTTAGAGCAGTGCAGTGGTGTTCGGGCAGTGTAGGGGTCTTGCTGTGGCTGGTATTTCAGGGTTTAGGGCACTGCAGTGGTGTTCCGGCAGTGTAGGGGTCTTGCTGGGGCTGGTATTTCAGGGTTTAGGGCAGTGCAGTGGTGTTCGGGCAGGGTAGGGGGTCATGCTAGGGCTGGTGTTTCAGGGTTTAGGGCAGTGTAGTGGTGTTTGAGCAGTGTATGGGGTCGTCCTGGGGCTGGTATTTCAGGGTTTGGGACAGTGCAATGATGTTATGGAAGTGTAGGGAGTTGTGCTCGGACTGGTGTTTCAGGGATTAGGTCAGTGCGGTGTTGTTCGAGCAGTAAAGGGGGTCATGCTGGGTCTGGTGTTTCAGGGTTTAGGGCAGTGCAGTGGTGTTCGGGCAGTGTAGGGGGTCGTGCTGGGGCTGGTGTTTCACGGTTTAGGGCAGAGCAGTGGTCTTCGTTCAGTGTAGAGGGGGGTTATTTAGGGTTTAGGGCAGTGCAGTGGTATTCGGGCAGTGTAGGGGGTCATGCTGGGTCTGGTGTTTCAGGGTTTAGGGCAGTGCAGTGGTGTTCGGGCAGTGTAGGGGGTCGTGCTGGGGCTGGTGTTTCACGGTTTAGGGCAGAGCAGTGGTCTTCGTTCAGTGTAGAGGGGGGTTATTTAGGGTTTAGGGCAGTGCAGTGGTATTCGGGCAGTGTAGGGGGTTGTGCTGGGGATGGAGTTTCAGGGCTAAGGGCAGTGCAGTGGTGTTCGGGCAGTGTAGGGGGTCATGCTGGGGCTGGTGTGTCAGGGTTTAGGGCAGTACAGTTGTGCTAGGGAATTGTAGGGGGTCGTGCCGGGGATGGTGTTTCAGGGTTTAGGGCAGTGCAGTATTGTTTTAGCAGTGTAGGTGGGTCGTACTGGGGCTAGGGTTTCAGGGATTAGGGCATTGCAGTGGTGTTCGGGCAGTGTAGGGGGTCGTGCTGGGGCTTTTGTTTCAGGGTTTAGGGCAGTGCAGTGGTGTTCGGGTAGTTTAGGAGTTAATGCTGGGGCTGGTGTTTCAGGGATTAGGGCAGTGCAGTGGTGTTTGGGCAGTGTAGGGGGTCGTTCTGGGGCTGGTGTTTCAGGGTTTAGGGCAGTGCAGTGGTGTTCGGGCAGTGTAGGGGTACATGCTGGGGCTGGTGTTTCAGTGTTTAGGGCAGTGCAGTGGTGTTTGTGCAGTGTAGGGTGTTGTGCTGGGGCTGGAGTTTCAGGGTTTAGGGCAGTGCAGTGGTGTTCGGGCATTGTAGGGGGTCTTGCTGGGGCTGGTGTGTCAGGGTTTAGGGCAGAGCAGTGGTGTTCGGACAGTGTAGGTGGTTGTGGTAGGGATGGTGTTTCAGTGTTTTGACCAGAGCAGTGGTGTTCGTGCAGTGTAGGGGGTCGTGCAGGGGGTGGTGTTTCAGGGTTTAGGGCAGTGCAGTGGTGTTCGGGCAGTGTAGTGGGTCATGCAGGTGGTGGAGTTTCAGGGTTTAGGGCAGTGCAGTGGTGTACGGGCAGTGTGGAGGGTTGTGCTGAGGCTGGTGTTTCAGAGTTTAGGGCACTGCAGTGGTGTTATGGCAGTGTAGGGGGTTGTGCTGAGGTTGGTGTTTCAGGGTTTAAGGCAGAGCAGTGGTGTTTGTGCAGAGTAGGGGTCGTGCTGGGGGTAGTATTTCAGCGTGTAGGGTAGTGCAGTGGTGTTCGGACTGTGTAGGGGATCGTGCTTGGGCTGGTGTTTCAGGGTTTAGGGCAGTGCAGTGGTGTTTGGGCAATGTAGGGGGGTCGCCCTGGGGCTGGTGTTTAAGGGTTTAGGGCAGTGCAGTGCTGTTCAGGCAGTGTAGGTTGTCCTGCCTGGGTGGTGTTTCAGGGTTTATGGCAGTGCAGTGGTGATCGGACAGTGTAGGGTGTCGTGCTGGGGCTGGTATTTCAGGGTTTAAGGCTGAGCAGTGTTGTTCGGGCAGTGAAGGGGGTCATGCTGGGGCTGGTGTTTCAGGGTTTAGCGCTAAGCAGTGGTGTTTGGGCAGAGTAGGGGGTCGTTCTGGGGCTGGTGTTTAGGGTATAGGGCAGTGCAGTGGGGTTCGAATAGTGTAGGGGGTCGTGCTGGGGTGGTGTTTCAGGGTTTAGGGCAGTGCAGTGGTGTTCGTGCATTGTAGGGGGTCGTGATGGGGCTGGTGTTTTAGGGTTTAGGGCAGTGCAGTGGAGTTCGCGCAATGTAGGGGGTCGTGCTGGGCTAGTGTTTCTGGGTTTAGGGCAGTGCAGTTCTGGCATTGTAGTGGGTCGTGCTGGGGCTGGTGTTTTAGAGTTTAGTGCAGTGCATTGGTGTACAGGCAGTGTAGGGGTTTGTGCTGGGGCTGGTTTTTCAGGGTTTAGGGAAGTGAAGTGGTGTTCATGCAGCGTAGAGGTTAGTGCTGTGGCTGGTGTTTCAGGGTTAAGGGCAGTGCAGTGGTGTTCGGGCAGTGAAGGGGTTGTGCTGGTGTGATGTTTCAATTTTAGGGCAGTGCAGTGGTGTTTGTATAGTGTAGGGGGTCACGCTGGGGCTGGTGTTTCGGGGTTTAGGGCAGACCAGTGATGTTCGGGCAGTGTAGGGGGTAGTGCTGGGGTGGTGTTTCATGGTTTAGGGCAGTGCAGTGGTGTTCGGACAGTGTAGGCGGTCGTGATGTGGCTGGAATTTCAGGGTTTAGGGCAGTGCAGTGGTGTTCGGGCAGTGTAGGGGGTCTTGCTGGGGATGGTGTTTCAGGGCTTAGGGCAGTGCAGTGGTGTTTGAGCTGTGGAGGGGGTCGTGCTGGTGCTTGTGTTTCTGGGTTTAGGGCAGTGCAGTGGTGTTCGGGCAGTGTAGGGGGTCATGCTGGGGCTGGTGTTTCAGGGTTTAGGGCAGTGCAGCGATGTTCGGGTAGTGTAGGGGTCGTGCTGGGGTGGTGTTTCAGGGATTAGGGCAGTGCAGTGGTGTTCGGACAGTGTAGGGGGTCATGCTGGGGCTGGTCTTTCAGGGTTTAGGGCAGACCAGTGATGTTCTGGCACTGTAGGGGGTCATGCTGGGGCTGGTGCTTCAGGGTTAAGGGAAGAGCAGTGGTGTTCGGGCAGAGTAGGGGGTCATTATGGGGCTAGTGTTTAGGGTTTAGGGCAGTGCAGTGGTTTTCTCTCAGTCAAGGGGGTCATGCAGGGGGTGGTGTTTCAGGCTTTAGAGCAGTGCAGAGGTCTTTGGGTAGTGAATGGGGTCGTGATGGGGTTGTGTTTCATGGTTTAGGGCAGTGGTGTCGGGCACTGTAGGTGGTCTTGCTTGGGATGGTGTTTCAGGGTTTAGGGCAGCGCAGTGGTGTTCAGGCAGTGTAGGGGTTCGTGCTGGGGCTGGTGTTTCAGGGTTTAGTGCAGTGCAGTGGTGTTCGGGCAGTGTAGGGGTTTGTTCTGGGGCTGGTGTTTCAGGGTTTAGGGCAGAGCAGTGGTGTTAGGGCAGAGTAGGGGTCATTCTGGGGCTGGTATTTAGGGTTTAGGGCAGTGCAGTGGCTTTTGAGCAGTGTAGGGGGTCGTGCAGGAGTTGGTGTTTCAGGTTTTACAGCAGTGCAGTGGTGTTCGGGCAGTGAATGGGGTCGTGCTGGGGTTGTGTTTCATGGTTTCGGGCAGTGGTGTTCGGGCACTGTAGGGCGTATTGCTGGGGGTGGTGTTTCAGGGTTTAGGGCAGTGCAGTGGTGTTCGGGCAGTATAGGGGTTCGTGCTGGGGCTGTTGTTTCAGGGTTTAGGGCAGTGGTGTTCGGGCAGTGTAGGGGTTTCTTGCTGTGGTGGTGTTTCAGGGTTTAGGGCAGTGCAGTGTTTTTCTGGCATTGTAGGGGGTCTTTCTGGGGCTGGTGTTTCAGGGTTCAGGGCAGTGCAGTGGTGTTCGGGCAGTGTAGGGGGTCTTGCTGGGGATGATGTTTCAGGGCTTAAGGCAGTGCAGTGGTGTTTGAGCTGTGGAGGGGGTCGTGCTGGTGCTTGTGTTTCAGGGTTTAGGGCAGTGCAGTGGTGTTCGGGCAGTGTAGGGGTTCATGCTGGGGCTGGTGTTTCAGGGTTTAGGGCAGTGCAGCGATGTTCGGGCAGTGTAGGGGTCGTGCTGGGGTGGTGTTTCAGGGATTAGGGCAGTGCAGTGGTGTTCGGACAGTGTAGGGGGTCGCGCTGGGGCTGGTGTTTCAGCGTTTAGGGCAGACAAGTGATGTTCTGGCACTGTAGGGCACCATGCTGGGGCTGGTGCTCCAGGGTTAAGGGAAGAGCAGTGGTGTTCGGGCAGAGTAGGGGGTCATTCTGGGGCTGGTGTTTAGGGTTTAGGGCAGTGCAGTGGTTTTCTCTCAGTCAAGGGGGTCATGCAGTGGGTGGTGTTTCAGGTTTTAGAGCAGTGCAGAGGTCTTTGGGTAGTGAATGGGGTCGTGATGGGGTTGTGTTTCATGGTTTAGGGCAGTGGTGTTCGG
Source organism: Triturus cristatus (assembly GCF_964204655.1). Lineage (NCBI taxonomy): Eukaryota > Metazoa > Chordata > Amphibia > Caudata > Salamandridae > Triturus > Triturus cristatus. The sequence goes on from NC_140579.1 coordinate 284,151,777, forward strand.
GCACTGTAGGTGGTCTTGCTGGGGGTGGTGTTTCAGGGTTTAGGGCAGTGCAGTGGAATTCGGGCAGTGTAGGGGTTCATGCTTGTGCTGGTGTTTCAGGGATTTGGGCAGTGGTGTTCGGGCAGTGTAGGGGGTCTTGCTGGGGGTGGTGTTTCGGGGTTTAGGGCAGTGCAGTGGTGTTTGGGCAGTGTAGGGGGTCGTGCTGGGGCTGGTGTTTCAGGGTTTAGGGAAGAGCCGTGGTCTTCGGGCAGAGTAGGGAGTGTTCTTAATGGTTTAGGGCAGTGCAGTGGTGTTCAGGAAGAGTAGGAGGTTGTTCTTTGGCTGGTTTTTAGGGTTTAGGGCAGTGCGGTGGTGTTCAGGCAGTGTAGGGGGTCATGCAGGGGTTGGTGTTTCAGGTTTTACAGCAGTGCAGTGGTGTTCGGGCAGTGAATGGGGTCGTGCTGGGGTTGTGTTTCATGGTTTAGGCTAGTGGTGTTCGGGCAATGTAGGGCGTCTTGCAGGGGGTGGTGTTTCAGGGTTTAGGGCAGTGCTGTGGTGTTCGGGCAGTGTAGTGGGTCTTGCTGGGGCTGGTATTTCAGGGTTTAGGGCAGTGTGGTGCTGTTTCGGCAGTGCAGGGGGTTGTGCTAGGGCTGGTGTTTCAGGGTTTAGGTCAGTGTAGTGGTGTTTGAGCAGTGTATGGGGTCGTGCTGGGGCTGGTGTTTCAGGGTTTAGGGCAGTGGTGTTCGGGCAGTGTAGGGGGTTGTGCTGGGGCTGGTGTTTCAGGGTTTAGGTCAGTGCAGTAGGGTTTGGGCAGTGTAGGGGGTCTTGCCGGGGCTGGTGTTTCAGGGTTTACGGCAGAGTAGTGGTGTTCAAGCAGTGTAGGGGGTCATGCTGGGGCTGGTGTTTCACGGTTTAGGGCAGAGCAGTTGTCTCCGGGCAGAGTTGGGGGTGTTGTTTAGGGATTAGGGCAGTGCAGTGGTGTTCGGGCAGTGTAGGGAGTCGTGCTGGGGCTGGTGTTTCAGGGCTTAGGGCAGTGCAGGTGTGTTGGGGCTGTGTAGGGGGTCATGCTGGGGCTGGTGTTTCAAGGTTTACGGCAGTACAGTGGTGTTCGGGCTGTTAAGGGGGTCGTGCTGGGGCTGGTGATTCAGGGTTTAGGGCAGTGCAGAGTTGTTCGGGCATTGTAGGGGGTCACCCTGGGGCTGGTGTTTAAGGGTTTAGGGCAGTGCAGTGCTGTTCAGGCAGTGTAGGTGGTCATGCCTGGGTGGTGTTTTGGGGTTTAGGACAGTGCAGTGGTGTTCGGACAGTGTAGGGTGTTGTGCTGGGGCTGTTATTTCAAGGTTTAAGGCTGAGCAGTGGTGTTCAGGCATTGAAGGGGGTCATGCTGGGGCTGGGGCTGGTGTTTCAGGATTTAGGGCTGAGCAGTGGTGTTTGGGCAGAGTAGGGGGTTGTTCTGGGGCTGGTGTTTAGGGTATAGGGCAGTACAGTGGGGTTTGGGCAGTGTAGGGTGTCTTGCTGGTGGATGGAGTTTCAGGGTTTAGGGCAGTGCAGTGGTGTTCGTGCATTGTAGGGGGTCGTGCTGGGGCTGGTGTTTTCGGGTTTAGGGCACTGCAGTGGAGTTCGGGCAATGTAGGGGGTCGTGCTGGGGCTTGTGTTTCTGGGTTTAGGGCAGTGCAGTGGTGTTCTGGCATTGTAGGGGGTCGTTCTGGGGCTGGTGTTTCTGGGTTTAGGGCAGTGCAGTGGTGTTCTGGCATTGTAGGGGGTCATGCTGGGGCTGGTGTTTTAGGGTTTAGGGCAGCGCAGAGGTGTTCAGGCAGTGTAGGGATTTGTGCTGGGGCTGGTTTTTCAGGGTTTAGGGCAGTGGTGTTTTGCAGTATAGGGGGTCAGGCTGGGGCTAGTGTTTCAGGGTTTAGGGCAGCGCAGTGGAGTTCGGGCAGTGTAGGGGTCATGCTGGTGTGATGTTTCACGGTTTAGGGCAGTGCAGTGGTGTGTGGACAGTGTAGGAGGTCACGCTTGGGCTGGTGTTTCAGGGTTTAGGACAGACCAGTGATGTTCGGGCAGTGTTGGGGGTCGTGTTGGGGTGGTGTTTCATGGTTTAGGACAGTGCAGTGGTGTTCGGGCAGTGTAGGGGGTCATGCTGGGGCTGTTGTTTCAGAGTTTTGGGAAGAGCAGTGGCTTTCGGGCAGAGTAGGGGTCATTCTGGGGCTGGTGTTTAGGGTTTAGGGCAGTGCAGTGGTGTTCGGGCAGTGTAGGGGTTCGTGCAGGGGTTTGTGTTTCAGGGTTTACAGCAGTGCAGTGGTGTTCGGGCAGTGAATGGGGTTGTGCTGAGGTTGTGTTTCATGGTTTAGGTCAGTGGTGTTCGGGCACTGTAGGGCGTATTGCTGTGGGTGGTGTTTCAGGGTTTAGGGCAGTGCAGCGGTGTTCGGGCAGGGTAGGGGGTCGTGCTGGGGATGGTGTTTCAGGGTTTATGGCAGTGCAGTGGTGTTCGGGCAGTGTAGGGGGTCATGCTGGGGTTCGTATTTCAGGGTTTAGGGCAGTGCAGTGGTGTTCGGGCATTGTAGGGGGTCGTGGTGAGGCTGGTGTTTCAGGGTTTAGTTCAGTGCAGTGCTGTTCCGGCAGTGTAGGGGGTCGTGCTGGGGCTGGTGTTTCAGGGTTTAGGGCAGTGAAGTGGTGTTCGGGCAGTGTAGGGGGTCGTTCTGCGGCTGGTGTTTCAGGGTTAAGGGCAGTGCAGTGGTGTTCTGGCATTGTAGGGGGTTGTGCTGGGGCTGGTGTTTCAGGGTTTAGGGCAGTGCAGTGGTGTTCGGGCAATGTAGGGGGTTGTGCTGGGGCTAGTGTTTCTGGGTTTAGGGCAGTGCAGTTCTGGCATTGTAGTGGGTCGTGCTGGGGCTGGTGTTTTAGAGTTTAGTGCAGTGCATTGGTGTACAGGCAGTGTAGGGGTTTGTGCTGGGGCTGGTTTTCAGGGTTTAGGGAAGTGCAGTGGTGTTCGGGCAGTGAAGGGGTTGTGCTGGTGTGATGTTTCAGGGTTTAGGGGAGTGCAGTGGTGTTTGTACAGTGTAGGGGGTCACGCTGGGGCTGGTGCTTCAGGGTTTAGGGCAGACCAGTGATGTTCGGGCAGTGTAGGGGGTCGTGCTGGGGTGGTGTTTCATGGTTTAGGGCAGTGCAGTGGTGTTCGGACAGTGTAGGCGGTCGTGATGTGGCTGGAATTTCAGGGTTTAGGGCAGAGCAGTGGTGTTCGGGCAGTGTAGGGGTTCGTGCTGGGGCTGGTGTTTCAGGGTTTAGGGCAGAGCAGTGGTATTCAGGTAGAGTAGGGGTCATTCTGGGGCTGGTGTTTAGGGTTTAGGGCAGTGCAGTGGCTTTTGAGCAGTGTAGGGGGTCGTGCAGGGGTTGGTGTTTCAGGTTTTACAGCAGTGCAGTGGTGTTCGGGCAGTGAATGGGGTCGTGCTGGGGTTGTGTTTCATGGTTTAGGGCAGTGGTGTTCGGGCACTGTAGGGCGTATTGCTGGGGGTGGTGTTTCAGGGTTTAGGGCAGTGCAGTGGTGTTCGGGCGGTGCAGGGGTTCGTGCTGGGGCTGGTGTTTCAGGGTTAAGGGCAGTGGTGTTTAGGCAGTGTAGGGGGTCTTGCTGTGGTGGTGTTTCAGGGTTTAGGGCAGTGCAGTGTTTTTCTGGCATTGTAGGGGGTCTTTCTGGGGCTGGTGTTTCAGGGTTTAGGGCAGTGCAGTGGTGTTCGGGTAGTGTAGAGGGTCTTGCTGGGGATGGTGTTTCAGGGTTTAGGGCAGTGCAGTGGTGTTTGAGCTGTGGAGGGGGTCGTGCTGGTGCTTGTGTTTCAGGGTTTAGGGCAGTGCAGTGGTGTTCGGGCAGTGTAGGGGTTCATGCTGGGGCTGGTGTTTCAGGGTTTAGGGCAGTGCAGCGATGTTCGGGCAGTGTAGGGGTCGTGCTGGGGTGGTGTTTCAGGGATTAGGGCAGTGCAGTGGTGTTCGGACAGTGTAGGGGGTCATGCTGGGGCTGGTGTTTCAGGGTTTAGGGCAGACCAGTGATGTTCTGGCACTGTAGGGGGTCATGCTGGGGCTGGTGCTTCAGGGTTAAGGGAGGAGCAGTGGTGTTCGGGCAGAGTAGGGGGTCATTCTGGGGCTAGTGTTTAGGGTTTAGGGCAGTGCAGTGGTTTTCTCTCAGTCAAGGGGGTCATGCAGGGGGTGGTGTTTCAGGTTTTAGAGCAGTGCAGAGGTGTTTGGGTAGTGAATGGGGTCGTGATGGGGTTGTGTTTCATGGTTTAGGGCAGTGGTGTTCGGGCACTGTAGGTGGTCTTGCTGGGGGTGGTGTTTCAGGGTTTGGGGCAGTGCAGTGGAATTCGGGCAGTGTAGGGGTTCATGCTTGTGCTGGTGTTTCAGGGATTTGGGCAGTGGTGTTCGGGCAGTGTAGGGGGTCTTGCTGGGGGTGGTGTTTCGGGGTTTAGGGCAGTGCAGTGGTGTTCGGGCAGTGTTGGGGTTCTTGCTGGGGCAGGTGTTTCAGGGTTTAGGGCTGTGCAGTGGTGTTCGGGCAGTGTAGGGGGTCTCGAAGGGGCTAGTGTTTCCGGGTTTAGGGCAATGCAGTGCTGTTACAGCAGTGTAGGGGATTGTGCTGGGGTTGGTGTTTCAGGGTTTAGGGTAGTGCTGTGGTGTTCGGGCAGTTTAGGGGGTCTTGCTGGGACTGGTGTTTCAGGGTTTAGGGCAGTGCAGAGGAGTTTGGGGAGTATAGGGGGTCTTGCTGGGGCTGGTGTTTCATGGTTTAGGGCAGTGCAGTGGGTTTCGGGCAGTGTAGTGCGTCTCGCAGGGACTGGTGTTTCAGGGTTTAGGGCAGTGCAGTGCTGTTCCAGCAGTGTAGGGGGTCGTGCTGGGGTTGGTGTTTCAGGGTTTATGGTAGTGGTGTTCGGACAGTGTAGGGGGTCTTGCTGGTGCTGGTGTTTCAGGGTTTAGGGCAGTGCGGTGGTGTTCAGGCAGTGTAGGGGGTCATGCTGGGACTGGTGTTTCAGGGTTTAGGGCAGTGCAGAGGAGTTTGGGGAGTGTAGGGGGTCTTGCTGGGGCTGGAGTTTCATGGTTTAGGGCAGTGCAGTGGTTTTCGGGCAGTGTAGTGGGTCAAGCAGGGACTGGTGTTTCAGGGTTTAGGGCAGTGCAGTGCTGTTCCAGCAGTGTGGGGGGTCGTGCTGTGGTTGGTGTTTCAGGGTTTATGGTAGTGGTGTTCGGACAGTGTAGGGGGTCTTGTTGGGGCTGCTTTTTCAGGGTTTAGGGCAGTGCGGTGGTGATCGGGCGGTGTAGGGGGTCTTGCTGGGGCTGGTGTTTCAGGGTTTAGAGCAGTGCAGTGGTGTTTGGGCATTGTAGGGGTTTGTGCTGGGGCTGGTGTTTCAGGTTTTAGGGCAGTGCAGTGGTGTTCGGGCAGTGTAGGGGGTCGTGCTAGGGTTTGTGTTTCAGGGTTTATGGCAGTGCAGTAGTGTTTGGACATTGTAGGGGATCGTGCTGGGGCTGGTGTTAAAGGGTTTAGGACAGTGCAATGGTGTTTGGGCAGTGTAGTGGTTCATGCTGGGGATGGTTTTTCAGGATTTAGGGCAGTGAAGTGGTATTCATGCACTGTAGAGGTTTGTGCTGGGGCTGGTGTTTCAGTGTTTACGGCAGTACAGTGGTGTTTTGCAGTGTAGGGGGTCAGGCTGGGGCTGGTGATTCAGGGTTTATTGCAGAGCAGTGGTGTTTGGGCAGAGTAGGGGGTCGTTCTGGAGCTGGTGTTTAGGGTTTAGGGCAGTGCAGGTGTGTTCGGGCAGTGTAGGGAGTCGTGCAGGGGGTTGTGTTTCAGGTTTTAGAGCAGTGCATTGATGTTCAGGCAGTGAATGGGGTCGAGCTGGGGTTGTGTTTCTTGGTTTAGGGTAGTGGTTTTCGGGCACTGTAGGGGGTGTTGCTTGGGGTGGTGTTTCAGTCTTTTGGGCAGTGCAGTAGTGTTCTTGCAGTATAGGGGGTCTTGCTGGGGCTGGTGTTTCAGGGTTTAGGGCAGTGGTGTTCGGGCAGTGTAGGGGGTCTTGCTGGGTGTGGTGTTTCAGGGTTTAGGGCAGTGCAGTGGTGTTTGGGCAGTGTAGGGCGTCTTGCTGGGGCTGGTGTTTCAGGGTTCAGGGCAGTGCAGTGGTGTTCGGGCAGTGTTGGGGGTCTTGCTGGGGCTGGTGTTTCAGGGTTCAGGGCTGTGCAGTGGTGTTCGGGCAGTGTAGGGATTTGTGCTGGGGCTGGTTTTTCAAGTTTTAGGGCAGTGCTGTGGTGTTCATGCAGTGTAGAGGTTCGTGCTGGGGCTTGTGTTTCAGGGTTTAGGGCAGTGCAGTGGTGTTTGGGCTATGTAGTGGGTCATGCTGGGGTTTGTGTTTCAGGGTTTAGGGCAGTGAAGTTGTGTTTGGGCATTGTAGGGGGTCGTGCTGGGACTGTTGTTTCAGGGTTTAGGGCACTGCAGTGGTGTTCGGGCAGTGTAGGGGGTCGTACTGGGGATGGTGTTTCAGGGTTTAGGGCAGTGCAGTGGTGTTTGGGCTGTTTAATGGGTCGTGCTGGGGCTTGTGTTTCAGAGTTTAGTGCAGTGCAGTGCTTTTCGTGCATTGTACTGGGGTTGTGCTGGGGCTGGTGTTTCAGGGTTTAGGGCGCTGCAGTGGTTTTCAGGCAGTGTAGGGGGTTGTACTGGGGCTGGTGTTTAAGGGTTTAGGGCAGTGCAGTGGTGTTTTTCAGTGTAGGGGGTCAGGCTGGGGCTGGTGTTTCAGGTTTAGGGCAGTGCAGTGGTGTTCTGGCAGTGTAGGGGTCGTGCTGGGGTGTTGTTTCAGGGTTTAGGGCAGTGCAGTGGTGTTCGGACAGTGTAGGGGGTCGTGATGGGGCTAGTGTTTCAGGGTTTAGGGCAGAGCAGTGGTGTTTGGGCAGTGTAGGGGGTCGTGCTGGGGCTTGTTGTTGGACTTGGCCCTTTTTGCAGGGTCATCCCTAAACTTTTTGCCTTCCTCCTGTATTTTTTCTGACCTGTTGTTGGCTGTTTTATGACTCTGGGCACCTTACCACTGCTGATCAGTGCTAAGGTGCATATGCTCTCCCTATGGTAAAATGTTGATGTTGAATGGTTTCCATGTTTGGCTTATTTGGTTTACTATCAGCCCCTAGTAAAGTGCCCCAGGAGTGGCAGGGCTTATAAATACAAATGTTGCTGGTGGGCTTGCAGCACTGGTTGTGCCACCCACAGAAGCGGCCTAGTAAAATGTGTCTAAGGTCTGCCATTGCAGAACCTGCGTGCAGACTGGTACTGTCATGCTGACTGCGCAAGTGCACCTTCTTGCCAGTCCCTAAACCTTCCCTTAACTGCATATTAGTCACCCCTATGGTAGGCCCCAGGGCAGGGTGCATTGTAGGCATAAGGTAGGACATGCCCTGATGTGTGTGGCAAGACCTAATAGTGAATTACAGCCATTTTCGTTTTTCACTATTGAAGGCTACCTGCTCTCCATAGGCCAGAATGGGATGCTGGAATTACTACACGCTGTAATCCCAGTGGACTCATAGAGCATGGTAGAAAGTCAAGTTTAGTATGCCTGAACTCAGAATAAAAAAATACTTCTTTTAGTAAAGTTTTTTTTAATATCCTGTGTTTGTAAATACTACTTTTAGAAAGTTAGTATTTACTGACCTGGCCATTTCAGTCCACCTCTGCTGTGTGTGTGTGTGCTGCCTAGTTTCAGTGGGGAGCAGGGCTGGGGAATTCCAGGAGACAGGCTGGCTGCCAGGTGGTGGGTAGAGAGATTACACCAGGATGGGTGGGAGGAGTACACCTTGACTTTGAATAGACCTGTGCTCTGCCACCACAATGCCGGCTCCGCCCCCTGTGGAGCGGCTGATGTCTCTGCCCTGCTGCTGAAAGGAAAGAGCAGAGTCACCACAACAAAGTGCTCCAAAACCGGACTGAGCCAGGCCCAGGCCCCCTGGCGACAAAGAACAAAAGAATTGCTGTATAAAAGAAGGAGCCCTGCTCCTAAGAAATCAGATCCTGTTTACGCCAAGAAGAAACTCTGCCTGAAGAGGAGGACCTGGGAAAGCTACATGGAGGACTACTGTCTCTAAGCCTGAGAGACTGGCCTGTGGTGGGTGCCTTGCTGCAAGAAGGAGAGGAAAAGACTAAGAAAGACTTTAAATCAACTTGTGCTTTGTGAACAATCTCCAAGGGCTTGCTTGTGAACTTGCCCCCTGAACTGCGCCCCAGGAACAGTGGGCGCTACCCCTCCCTGGAAGAAAGGAAGCTGCTGCTGGTGATTTGCGAACGCTGACCCCAGAGAACCTGTGTGCCCCCATCTCGCCGAGCAACGTGACCTCTGCCCGACAGTGCTACTGTGAGCACCGTGACGGCCTGCCCCGCCTGGCCTGAACAAAGTGAACTGCTGCGCCCTCGAGCCGGAGCTCGCAATGCAAAGAGAGACTGTCGGATTCCAAGCCCCGAGCCTCTGTGGCCCGAGCCGTAGAGATCACCGTGAGGATCGACGCCACGCAAGTTCGCCACGTCTGGATGATGCCGCGCCGCTGAAATCACCCCCGAGCCGCCCCTCCTTCCACTTCGAAGTGTGCCGTGAAGTCCTGAGGCGCCCCACGAAGCATCGCCGTCTTCTGACCAAGCGGGACTGCAACGCGACACGGGACGCCCTTCTGAAGACTGCCAAGGCCGCCGCGAACTCCCCGTGAAAGAATAAGGTACTGTGCGCCCCTGTACGACGCGTACATCCGACTGTGCGGCCTGTACTGCTTGGGTTCCCGTACGCCTGCACACGCGGGAAGCGTGAGGCGGAGCAGGACCCGTATCAAGGTCGTATGGAGCGTACTTGCACCTGTATGGCCCGTACCGTCTCAACCTCTGTACGTTTGCTCACGCGGGAAGCGTGAGGCGAAGAAGGAATCGTACATGTGGTGTACGACGCGTACCGACACCGGTACGAAGCGTACAAACAGCGCTACGGTGCGCACGGACCCCAAAATAGAGAAAATTGCTTGCTGGTGCTGGTGTTTCAGGGTTTAGGGCAGTGCGGTGGTGTTCAGGCAGTGTAGGGGGTCATGCTGGGACTGGTGTTTCAGGGTTTAGGGCAGTGCAGAGGAGTTTGGGGAGTGTAGGGGGTCTTGCTGGGGCTGGAGTTTCATGGTTTAGGGCAGTGCAGTGGTTTTCGGGCAGTGTAGTGGGTCAAGCAGGGACTGGTGTTTCAGGGTTTAGGGCAGTGCAGTGCTGTTCCAGCAGTGTGGGGGGTCGTGCTGTGGTTGGTGTTTCAGGGTTTATGGTAGTGGTGTTCGGACAGTGTAGGGGGTCTTGTTGGGGCTGCTTTTTCAGGGTTTAGGGCAGTGCGGTGGTGATCGGGCGGTGTAGGGGGTCTTGCTGGGGCTGGTGTTTCAGGGTTTAGAGCAGTGCAGTGGTGTTTGGGCATTGTAGGGGTTTGTGCTGGGGCTGGTGTTTCAGGTTTTAGGGCAGTGCAGTGGTGTTCGGGCAGTGTAGGGGGTCGTGCTAGGGTTTGTGTTTCAGGGTTTATGGCAGTGCAGTAGTGTTTGGACATTGTAGGGGATCGTGCTGGGGCTGGTGTTAAAGGGTTTAGGACAGTGCAATGGTGTTTGGGCAGTGTAGTGGTTCATGCTGGGGATGGTTTTTCAGGATTTAGGGCAGTGAAGTGGTATTCATGCACTGTAGAGGTTTGTGCTGGGGCTGGTGTTTCAGTGTTTACGGCAGTACAGTGGTGTTTTGCAGTGTAGGGGGTCAGGCTGGGGCTGGTGATTCAGGGTTTATTGCAGAGCAGTGGTGTTTGGGCAGAGTAGGGGGTCGTTCTGGAGCTGGTGTTTAGGGTTTAGGGCAGTGCAGGTGTGTTCGGGCAGTGTAGGGAGTCGTGCAGGGGGTTGTGTTTCAGGTTTTAGAGCAGTGCATTGATGTTCAGGCAGTGAATGGGGTCGAGCTGGGGTTGTGTTTCTTGGTTTAGGGTAGTGGTTTTCGGGCACTGTAGGGAGTGTTGCTTGGGGTGGTGTTTCAGTCTTTTGGGCAGTGCAGTAGTGTTCTTGCAGTATAGGGGGTCTTGCTGGGGCTGGTGTTTCAGGGTTTAGGGCAGTGGTGTTCGGGCAGTGTAGGGGGTCTTGCTGGGTGTGGTGTTTCAGGGTTTAGGGCAGTGCAGTGGTGTTTGGGCAGTGTAGGGCGTCTTGCTGGGGCTGGTGTTTCAGGGTTCAGGGCAGTGCAGTGGTGTTCGGGCAGTGTAGGGGGTCTTGCTGGGGCTGGTGTTTCAGGGTTCAGGGCTGTGCAGTGGTGTTCGGGCAGTGTAGGGATTTGTGCTGGGGCTGGTTTTTCAAGTTTTAGGGCAGTGCTGTGGTGTTCATGCAGTGTAGAGGTTCGTGCTGGGGCTTGTGTTTCAGGGTTTAGGGCAGTGCAGTGGTGTTTGGGCTATGTAGTGGGTCATGCTGGGGTTTGTGTTTCAGGGTTTAGGGCAGTGAAGTTGTGTTTGGGCATTGTAGGGGGTCGTGCTGGGACTGTTGTTTCAGGGTTTAGGGCACTGCAGTGGTGTTCGGGCAGTGTAGGGGGTCGTACTGGGGATGGTGTTTCAGGGTTTAGGGCAGTGCAGTGGTGTTTGGGCTGTTTAATGGGTCGTGCTGGGGCTTGTGTTTCAGAGTTTAGTGCAGTGCAGTGCTTTTCGTGCATTGTACTGGGGTTGTGCTGGGGCTGGTGTTTCAGGGTTTAGGGCGCTGCAGTGGTTTTCAGGCAGTGTAGGGGGTTGTACTGGGGCTGGTGTTTAAGGGTTTAGGGCAGTGCAGTGGTGTTTTTCAGTGTAGGGGGTCAGGCTGGGGCTGGTGTTTCAGGTTTAGGGCAGTGCAGTGGTGTTCTGGCAGTGTAGGGGTCGTGCTGGGGTGTTGTTTCAGGGTTTAGGGCAGTGCAGTGGTGTTCGGACAGTGTAGGGGGTCGTGATGGGGCTAGTGTTTCAGGGTTTAGGGCAGAGCAGTGGTGTTTGGGCAGTGTAGGGGGTCGTGCTGGGGCTTGTTGTTGGACTTGGCCCTTTTTGCAGGGTCATCCCTAAACTTTTTGCCTTCCTCCTGTATTTTTTCTGACCTGTTGTTGGCTGTTTTATGACTCTGGGCACCTTACCACTGCTGATCAGTGCTAAGGTGCATATGCTCTCCCTATGGTAAAATGTTGATGTTGAATGGTTTCCATGTTTGGCTTATTTGGTTTACTATCAGCCCCTAGTAAAGTGCCCCAGGAGTGGCAGGGCTTATAAATACAAATGTTGCTGGTGGGCTTGCAGCACTGGTTGTGCCACCCACAGAAGCGGCCTAGTAAAATGTGTCTAAGGTCTGCCATTGCAGAACCTGCGTGCAGACTGGTACTGTCATGCTGACTGCGCAAGTGCACCTTCTTGCCAGTCCCTAAACCTTCCCTTAACTGCATATTAGTCACCCCTATGGTAGGCCCCAGGGCAGGGTGCATTGTAGGCATAAGGTAGGACATGCCCTGATGTGTGTGGCAAGACCTAATAGTGAATTACAGCCATTTTCGTTTTTCACTATTGAAGGCTACCTGCTCTCCATAGGCCAGAATGGGATGCTGGAATTACTACACGCTGTAATCCCAGTGGACTCATAGAGCATGGTAGAAAGTCAAGTTTAGTATGCCTGAACTCAGAATAAAAAAATACTTCTTTTAGTAAAGTTTTTTTTAATATCCTGTGTTTGTAAATACTACTTTTAGAAAGTTAGTATTTACTGACCTGGCCATTTCAGTCCACCTCTGCTGTGTGTGTGTGTGCTGCCTAGTTTCAGTGGGGAGCAGGGCTGGGGAATTCCAGGAGACAGGCTGGCTGCCAGGTGGTGGGTAGAGAGATTACACCAGGATGGGTGGGAGGAGTACACCTTGACTTTGAATAGACCTGTGCTCTGCCACCACAATGCCGGCTCCGCCCCCTGTGGAGCGGCTGATGTCTCTGCCCTGCTGCTGAAAGGAAAGAGCAGAGTCACCACAACAAAGTGCTCCAAAACCGGACTGAGCCAGGCCCAGGCCCCCTGGCGACAAAGAACAAAAGAATTGCTGTATAAAAGAAGGAGCCCTGCTCCTAAGAAATCAGATCCTGTTTACGCCAAGAAGAAACTCTGCCTGAAGAGGAGGACCTGGGAAAGCTACATGGAGGACTACTGTCTCTAAGCCTGAGAGACTGGCCTGTGGTGGGTGCCTTGCTGCAAGAAGGAGAGGAAAAGACTAAGAAAGACTTTAAATCAACTTGTGCTTTGTGAACAATCTCCAAGGGCTTGCTTGTGAACTTGCCCCCTGAACTGCGCCCCAGGAACAGTGGGCGCTACCCCTCCCTGGAAGAAAGGAAGCTGCTGCTGGTGATTTGCGAACGCTGACCCCAGAGAACCTGTGTGCCCCCATCTCGCCGAGCAACGTGACCTCTGCCCGACAGTGCTACTGTGAGCACCGTGACGGCCTGCCCCGCCTGGCCTGAACAAAGTGAACTGCTGCGCCCTCGAGCCGGAGCTCGCAATGCAAAGAGAGACTGTCGGATTCCAAGCCCCGAGCCTCTGTGGCCCGAGCCGTAGAGATCACCGTGAGGATCGACGCCACGCAAGTTCGCCACGTCTGGATGATGCCGCGCCGCTGAAATCACCCCCGAGCCGCCCCTCCTTCCACTTCGAAGTGTGCCGTGAAGTCCTGAGGCGCCCCACGAAGCATCGCCGTCTTCTGACCAAGCGGGACTGCAACGCGACACGGGACGCCCTTCTGAAGACTGCCAAGGCCGCCGCGAACTCCCCGTGAAAGAATAAGGTACTGTGCGCCCCTGTACGACGCGTACATCCGACTGTGCGGCCTGTACTGCTTGGGTTCCCGTACGCCTGCACACGCGGGAAGCGTGAGGCGGAGCAGGACCCGTATCAAGCTCGTATGGAGCGTACTTGCACCTGTATGGCCCGTACCGTCTCAACCTCTGTACGTTTGCTCACGCGGGAAGCGTGAGGCGAAGAAGGAATCGTACATGTGGTGTACGACGCGTACCGACACCGGTACGAAGCGTACAAACAGCGCTACGGTGCGCACGGACCCCAAAATAGAGAAAATTGCATCTCCAATTGCCTTTTAAGAACTGTGGCCTCCTGGAACATTGTATACAAGTAATTGGAACCCTCTTTGAAAGATAAGAACTGTATTTTGAAGCCTGCTTAAAGAGTCTTTATATAAAGAGCTTTATTTTGATAAAATACAGTCTGGTGTCTCTGTGTGGTGGGTTGGTGGTTATTGTGGGACACCCTAAATACTTAACCTCATGCCCTCTGGAATCTAGCCTGACTGCTCGCGCCACGTTACCTAGAGGGTGAGCAGGGGTTATTTTTCACGAGTAATCCTTTGCCCTGACTTAGAGCAAAGGGTCCCTTCTTGGGTGCATACCTGCGCCAACCAGAGACCCCGGATTCTAACACTTGTGTTTCAGGGTTTAGGATAGTGCAGTGGTGTTCGGGCAGTGTAGGGGTTCGTGCTGGGGCTGGTGTTTCACGGTTTAGGGCAGAGCAGTGGTCATCGGGCAGAGTTGGGGGTGTTCTTTAGGGTTTAGGGCAGTGCAGTGGTGTTCGGCAGTGTAGGGGGTCGTGCTGGGGATGGTGTTTCAGGGTTTAGGGCAGTACAGTGGTGTTCGGGCAGTGTAGGGGGTCGTGCTGGGGCTGGTGTTTCAGGGTTTAGGGCAGTGCAGTGGTGTTCAGGCAGTGTAGAGGGTCGTACTGAGGCTGGTGTTTCAGGTTTTACAGCAGTGCGGTGGTGTTCGGGCAGTGAATGGGGTCGTGCTGGGGTTGTGTTTCATGGTTTAGGGAAGTCGTGTTCGGGCAGTGTAGGGGTCTTGCTGGGGGTGGTGTTTCAGGGTTTAGGGCAGTGCAGTGGTATTCGGGCAGTGTAGGGGGTCTTGCTGGGGCTGGTGTTTCAGGGTTTAGGACAGTGCAGTGGTGTTTGGGCAGTGTAGTGGGTCTTGCTGGGGCTGGTGTTCCAGGGTTTAGGGCAGTGCAGTGCTGTTCCGGCAGTGTAGGGGGTTGTGCTGGGGCTGGTGTTTCAGGGTTTAGGGCAGTGCAGTGGTGTTCGGGCAGTGTAGGGGGTCGTTTTGCAGCTGGTGTTTCAGGGTTAAGGCCAGTGCAGTGGTGTTCAGGCATTGTAGGGGGTCGTGCTGGGGCTGGTGTTTCAGGGTTTAGGGCAGTGCAGTGGTGTTCGGGCAGTGTAGTGGGTTGTGCTGGGGATGGTGTTTCAGGGTTTAGGGCAGTGCGGTGTTGTTCGAGCAGTGAAGGGGGTCGTGCTGGGGCTGGTGTTTCACGGTTTAGGGCAGAGCAGTGGTCATCGGGCAGTGTAGGGGGTGTTCTTTAGGGTTTAGGGCAGTGCAGTGGTGTTCGGGCAGTGTAGGGGGTCGTGCTTGGGATGGTGTTTCAGGGTTTAGGGCAGTACTGTGGTGTTTGAGCAGTGTATGGGGTCGTATGGGTCTGGTGTTTCAGTGTTTAGGACAGTGCAATGATGTTAGGGAAGTGTAGGGGGTCGTGCTGGAACTGGTGTTTCAGGGTTTAGGGCAGTGCGGTGTTGTTCGAGCAGTGAAGGGGGTCGTGCTGGGGCTGGTGTTTCAGGGTTTAGGGCAGTGCAGTGGTGTTCGGTCAGTATAGGGGGTCATGCTGGGGCTGGTGTTTCATTGTTTAAGGCAGTTCAGTGGTGTTCAGGCAGTGTAGGGATTCGTGCTGGGGCTGGTGTTTCACGGTTTAGGGCAGAGCAGTTGTCATCGGGCAGAGTAGGGGGTGTTCTTTAGGGTTTAGGGCAGTGCAGTGGTGTTCGGGCAGTGTAGTGGGTCGTGCTGGGGATGGTGATTCAGGGTGTAGGGCAGTACAGTGGTGTTCGGGCAGTGTTGGGGGTCGTGCTGGGGCTGGTGTTTCAGGGTTTAGGGCAGTGCAGTGGTGTTCAGGCAGTGTAGAGGGTCGTACTGAGGCTGGTGTTTCCGGTTTTACAGCAGTGCGGTGGTGTTCGAGCAGTGAAAGGGGTCGTGCTGGGGTTGTGTTTCATGGTTTAGGGAAGTCGTGTTCGGGCAGTGTAGGGGGTCTTGCTGGGGGTGGTGTTTCAGGGTTTAGGGCAGTGCAGTGCGGTTCGGGCAGTGTAGGGGTCTTGCTGGGGCTGGTGTTTCAGGGTTTAGGACAGTGCAGTGGTGTTCGAGCAGTGTAATGGGTTTTGCTGGGGCTGGTGTTCCAGGGTTTAGGGCAGTGCAGTGCTGTTCCGGCAGTGTAGGGGGTCATGCAGGGGCTGGTGTTTCAGGGTTTGGGGCAGTGCAGTGGTGTTCGGGCAGTGTAGGGTGTCGTTTTGCAGCTGGTGTTTCAGGGTTAAGGCCAGTTCAGTGGTGTTCAGGAATTGTAGGGGGTCGTGCTGGGGCTGGTGTTTCAGGGTTTAGGGCAGTGCAGTGGTGTTCGGGCAGTGTAGTGGGTCGTGCTGAGGATGGTGTTTCAGGTGTTAGGGCAGTGCAGTGGTGTTTGGGCTGTGTAGGGAGTCGTGCTGGTGCTTGTGTCTCAGGGTTTTGGGCAATGCAGAGGTGTTCGGGCATTGTACTGGGGGTTGTGCTGGGGCTGGTGTTTCATGGTTTAGGGCAGTGCTGTGGTGATCGGGCAGTGTTTGGAGGTCGTGCTGTGGCTGGTGTTTCAGGGTTTAGGGCAGTGCAGTGGTGTTCGGGCAGTGTAGGGGTTCGTGCTGGGGCTGGTGTTTCAGGGTTTAGGGCAGTGCAGTGGTGTTCGGGCAGTGTAGGGGTCGTGCTGGGGTGGTGTTTCAGGGTTTAGGGCAGTGCAGAGGTGTTCTGACAGTGTAGGGGGTCGTGATGCGTCCAGTGTTTCAGGGTTTAGGGCAGAGCAGTGGTGTTTGGGCAGTGTAGGGGGTCGTGCTGGGGCTGGTGTTTCAGGGTTTAGGGCAGAGCAGTGGTGTTCAGGAAGAGTAGGGGGTCGTTCTGTGGCTGATGTTTAGGGTTTAGGGCAGTGCAGTGGTGTTCGGACAGTGTAGGGGGTTTTGCAGGGGTTGGTGTTTCATGTTTTACAGCAGTGCAGTGGTGTTCGGGCAGTGAATGGGGTCATGCTGGGGTTGTGTTTCATGGTTTAGGGCAGTGGTGTTCGGGCACTGTAGGGCATCTTGTTGGGGGTGGTGTTTCAGTGTTTAGGGCAGTGCAGTGGAGTTCGGGCAGGGTAGGGGGTCGTGCTGGGGCTGGTGTTTCAAGGTTTAGGGCAGTGCAGTGGTGTTCGGGCAGTGTAGGGGGTCTTGCTGGGGCTGGTGTTTCAGGGTTTAGGGCAGTGCAGTGCTGTTCCGACAGTGTAGGGGGTTGTGCTGAAGCTGGTGTTTCAGGGTTTAGGTCAGTGCAGTGGTGCTCGAGCAGTGTAGGGGGTCTTGCTGGGGCTGCTGTTTCAGGGTTTAGGTCAGTGCAGTAGTGCTTGGGCAGTGTAGTGTGTCTTACCGGGGCTGGTGTTTTAGGGTTTACAGCAGAGCAGTGGTGTTCAGGCAGTGTAGGGGGTCATGCTGGGGATGGTGTTTCACGGTTTAGGGCAAAGCAGTTGTCTTCAGGTAGAGTTGGGGTGTTGTTTAGGGTTTAGGGCAGTGCAGTGGTGTTCGAGCAATGTAGGGGGTCGTGCTGGGGCTGGTGTTTCAAGGTTTAGGGCAGTGTAGTGGTGTTCGAGCAGTATATGGGGTCATGCTGGGTCTGGGGTTTCAGGGTTTAGGACAGTGCAATGATGCTAGGGAAGTGTAGGCCGTCGTGCTGGGACTGGTGTTTCAGGGTTTAGGGCAGTGCGGTGTTGTCCGAGCAGTGAAGGGGTCGTGCTGGGGCTGGTGTTTCAGGGTTTAGGGCAGTGCAGTGGTGTTCGGGCAGTGTAGGGTGTCATGCTGGGGCTAGTGTTTCAGGGTTTAAGGCAGTGCAGTGGTGTTTGGGCAGTGTAGGGGTTTGTGATGGGGCAGGTGTTTAACGGTTTAGGGCAGTACAGTGGTCATCGGGCAGAGTAGGGGGTGTTCTTTAGGGTTTTGGGCAGTGCAGTGGTGTTCGGGCTGTGTAGGGAGTCGTGCTGGGGATGGTGTTTCAGGGTTTAGGGCAGTGCAGTGGTGTTCGGGCAGTGTAGGGGGTCGTGCTGGGGCTGGTGATTCAGGGTTTAGGGCAGTGCAGTGGTGTTTGGGTAGTGTAGAGGGTCGTGCTGAGGCTGGTGTTTCAGGTTTTACAGCAGTGCAGTGGTATTTGGGCAGTGAATGGGGTCGTGCTGGGGTTGTGTTTCATGGTTTAGAGAGTGGTGTTGGGGCACTGTAGGGCGCCTTGTTGCTGGGGGTGGTGTTTCAGGGTTTAGGGCAGTGCAGTGGTGTTGGGCAGTATAGGGGGTCGTGCTGGTGCTGGTGTTTCAGGGTTTAGGGCAGTGGTGTTCGGGCAGTGTAGGGGGTCTTGCTGGGGGTGGTGTTTCAGGGTTTAGGGCAGTGCAGTGGTGTTCGGGCAGTGTAGGGGGGTCTTGCTGGGGCTGGTGATTCAGGGTTTAGGGCAGCGCAGTGGTGTTCGAGCAGTGTAGGGGGTCGATTTGCGGCTGGTGTTTCAGGGTTAAGGCCAGTGCAGTAGTGTTCTGGCATTGTAGGGGGTCGTGCTGGGGCTGGTGTTTCAGGGTTTAGCACAGTGCAGTGGTGTTCGGGCATTGTAGTGGGTCATGCTGGGGATTTTGTTTCAGGGTTTAGGGCAGTGCAGTGGTGTTTGGGCTGTGTAGGGAGTCGAGCTGGGGCTTGTGTTTCAGGGTTTTTGGGCAATGCAGAGGTGTTCGGGCATTGTACTCAATCAATCAATCAATCAATCAGTGACACTTATAGAGCGCGCTACATACCCGTAGGGTCTCAAGGCGCTGGGGGAGGGGGGTGCCGCTACTGCTCGAACAGCCAGGTCTTCAGCTTCTTCCTGAAGGAGAGGTGGTCTTGGGTCAGGCGCAGGTCGGCCGGGAAGGAGTTCCAGGTCTTGGCGGCCAGGTAGGAGAAGGACCTTCCTCCTGTAGTCGCTCTTCGGATGCGGGGGACGGCGGCGAGGGCGTGGTTGGCTGATCGGAGGTGGCGTTTGGGAGCGTAGAAGTTGATCCGGCTGTTGAGGTAGCTCGGGCCTTGGTCTTGTAGGGCTTTGTGTGCGTGGGTGAGGAGGCGGAAGGTGATTCTTTTGTTGACGGGGAGCCAGTGAAGGTCTCTCAGATGTCCGGAGATGTGGCTGGTTCGTGGGATGTCGAGGATGAGTCTGGCTGAGGCGTTCTGGATCCGCTGGAGTCTCTTCTGGAGCTTGGCGGTGGTACCGGCGTAGAGGGCGTTGCCGTAGTCCAGTCGGCTGGTGACGAGGGCCTGGGTGACGGTCTTCCTGGTCTCGGTGGGGATCCACCAGAAGATCTTCCGTAGCATGCGTAGGATGTTGAAGCACGCCGAGGAGACGTTGTTGACTTGCCTGGTCATGGAGAGGGAGGAGTCCAGGATGAAGCCCAGGTTGCGTGCATGGTCTGTCGGTTTGGGTGCGGTGCCCAGGGCGGGAGGCCACCAGGAGTCGTCCCAGGCGGAGGGTGAAGAGCCCAGGATGAGGACCTCCGTCTTGTCAGAGTTCAGTTTCAGGCGGCTGGTCGTCATCCACTCGGCTACCTCTTTCATCCCTTCATGTAGGTTGGGTCTGGCGGTGGCGGGGTCGTTGGTCAGGGAGAGGATCAGCTGGGTGTCGTCGGCGTAGGAGATTATGCTGAGGTTGTGTTGGCGTGCGATGGCCGCGAGGGGGCTCATGTAGACGTTGAAGAGGGTGGGGCTCAGAGAGGATCCTTGAGGGACGCCGCAGATGACTTCGGAGGCCTCTGACTTGTACGGTGGTAGGCGGACTCTCTGAGTTCTTCCGTCGAGGAAGGAGATGATCCATTCCAGCGCCTTGTCCTGGATTCCGATGTTGCTGAGGCGCTGTACTAGGGTGCGGTGGCAGACAGTGTCGAATGCCGCGGAGAGGTCTAGGAGGATGAGGGCCGCTGTTTCTCCGTTGTCCATCAGGGCTCGGATGTCATCGGTGGCGGCGATGAGGGCGGTCTCGGTGCTGTGATTGGCTCGGAAGCCGGACTGTGAGGGGTCGAGGGATCCATTCGTCTCGAGGAAGGCGGCCATCTGCTTGTTGACGGTCTTCTCGATGACTTTGGCTGGAAACGGGAGGAGCGAGATGGGGCGGTAGTTCTTGAGTTCGGTGGGGTCTGCTGTTGGTTTTTTGAGTAGAGCGCTGAGTTCGGCGTGCTTCCAGCTCTCAGGGAAGGTGGCGGTGTCGAAGGATGTGTTGATGATGTCTCGCAGGTGGGGTGCGATGACAGCGTCGGCCTTGTTGAAGACGTGGTGAGGGCAGGGGTCGGTTGGTGATCCGGAGTGGATGGAGTTCATCGTGCGGATGGTGTCTTCGGTGCTGATCGGGGTCCAGGCGTGGAGGGTGGTGGTAGGGGGTGGTTGTTCGGTCATGGTGTGCGTTGGTTGGTTGTTGAAGCTGTTGTGTATGTCCGCGATCTTGTTGTGGAAGTATGAAGCGAGGGAGTTGCAGAGGTCTTGCGATGGGGTGATGTCGTTGTTTCCTGCGCTGGGGTTGGATAGCTCTTTCACGATGTTGAAGAGTTCCTTGCTGTTGTGTGCGTTGTTGTCCAGCCGGTCCTTGAATGCAGCTTTCTTGGCGGCGCGGATCAGCTGGTGGTGCTTCCGAGTGGCCCGCTTGAGGGTGGTCCTGTTGTCCGGTGTAGGTTCCCTTCTCCAGACTTTCTCGAGGGCTAGGCAGTTCTTCTTGGAGCTCTTGAGTTCGTCGGTGAACCACGGGGCTTTCTTGCTGCCGGGTCTGCTGGGCGGGGTCCTCAGCGGGGCGAGCTCGTCCGCGCAGTTGCTGATCCACTTCGTGAGGTTGTCGGCGGCCTGGCTGGGGTTCGCTGAGCTGGCAGGAGGGTGCTGGCTCAGGGAGGTGGCGAGCTGGTCTGCTGTGATCTTGTTCCAGCTTCTGCGGGCGGCCTGTTGCTGGTGGTGGTGGGTCGTCGTTCTCTTGAAGGTGAAGTGGACGCAGCTGTGGTCCGTCCATTGAAACTCTGTGGCGTGGCTGAAGTTGATGTCTGTGCTGGAGGAGAAGACTGCGTCGAATGTGTGTCCGGCGAGGTGGGTGGGGGTGGACACCAGCTGCTTGAGTCCAAGATTGGCGAGGTTGTCGAGCAGGGTGCTGGTGTTGCGGTCGTTGTTGTTCTCCAGATGGAAGTTGAGGTCTCCCAGGAGGATGTAGTCAGCGGAGGGGAGGGCATGCGGGCTGACGAAGTCGGCGATGTCCTCACTGAATGGGGTGCGTGGTCCCGGGGGTCGGTAGATCAGGGTGCCTCTGAGGGTGGTGTTCGGGTTGGAGTGGATCTGGAAATGCAGGTGTTCGGCGCTGGTCAGGGTGTCGTCGGTGCTGGTCGTGAGACGGATGGTGTTCCTGTGGATGATGGCGATGCCTCCTCCCATCTGGTTGGCGTTGCGGTCCCTCCGGACGATCTTGTAGCCCTCTGGGATGGCGATGGCGATGTCGGGAGCTGAAGAGGCGTTCATCCAGGTCTCCGTGAGGAAGGCAACGTCAGGGGCTGTGGCGTCTAGGAGGTTCCAGAGTTCGATGGCGTGTCTGTGGACGGAGCGGGTGTTGAGCAGGATGTCCTTGAGGTGGGTGCTGCTGGTGTTTGACTTGGCGGGTGCTGGTGCGAGGCAGGTCCGGATGCAGGTGAATTTGCAGGCGTGGCAGCTGAAAGGTCCGTGGGTGCGTCGTGGTGTACTGGGGTTGTGCTGGGGCTGGTGTTTCAGGGTTTAGGGCAGTGCAGTGGTGTTCGGGCAGTGTTTGGAGGTCGTGCTGCGGCTGGTGTTTCAGGGTTTAGGGCAGTGCAGTGGTGTTCGGGCAGTGTAGGAGTTCATGCTGGGGTTGGTTTTTCAGGGTTTAGGGCAGTGCAGTGGTGTTCATGCAGAGTAGAGGTTCGTGCTTGGGCTGGTGTTTCAGGGTTTAGGGCAGTGTAGTGGTGTTCGGGCAGTGTAGGGGTTGTGCTGGGATTGTGTTTCAGGGTTTAGGGCAGTGCAGTGGTGTTCGGACAGTGTAGGGGGGTCGTGATGCGACTGGTGTTTTGGGGTTTAGGGCAGTGCAGTGGTGTTCAGGCAGTGTAGGGGGTCGTGCTGGGGCTGGTGTTTCAGGGTTTAGGTCAGTGCAGTAGTGTTCGGGCAGTGTAGGGTGTCTGGCCGGGGCTGGTGTTTTAGGGTTTACGGCAGAGCAGTGGTGTTTGGGCAGTGTAGGGGGTCATGCTGGGGATGGTGTTTCACGGTTTAGGGCAAAGCAGTTGTCTTCAGGTAGAGTTGGGGTGTTGTTTAGGGTTTAGGGCAGTGCAGTGGTGTTCGAGCAATGTAGGGGGTCGTGCTGGGGCTGGTGTTTCAGGGTTTAGGGCAGTGTAGTGGTGTTCGAGCAGTATATGGGGTCATGCTGGGTCTGGGGTTTCAGGGTTTAGGACAGTGCAATGATGCTAGGGAAGTGTAGGCCGTCGTGCTGGGACTGGTGTTTCAGGGTTTAGGGCAGTGCGGTGTTGTCCGAGCAGTGAAGGGGTCGTGCTGGGGCTGGTGTTTCAGGGTTTAGGGCAGTGCAGTGGTGTTCGGGCAGTGTAGGGTGTCATGCTGGGGCTAGTGTTTCAGGGTTTAAGGCAGTGCAGTGGTGTTCGGGCAGTGTAGGGGTTTGTGATGGGGCAGGTGTTTAACGGTTTAGGGCAGTACAGTGGTCATCGGGCAGAGTAGGGGGTGTTCTTTAGGGTTTCGGGCAGTGCAGTGGTGTTCGGGCTGTGTAGGGAGTCGTGCTGGGGATGGTGTTTCAGGGTTTTGGGCAGTGCAGTGGTGTTCGGGCAGTGTAGGGGGTCGTGCTGGGGCTGGTGATTCAGGGTTTAGGGCAGTGCAGTGGTGTTTGGGTAGTGTAGAGGGTCGTGCTGAGGCTGGTGTTTCAGGTTTTACAGCAGTGCAGTGGTATTTGGGCAGTGAATGGGGTCGTGCTGGGGTTGTGTTTCATGGTTTAGAGAAGTGGTGTTGGGGCACTGTAGGGCGCCTTGTTGCTGGGGGTGGTGTTTCAGGGTTTAGGGCAGTTCAGTGGTGTTGGGCAGTATAGGGGGTCGTGCTGGTGCTGGTGTTTCAGGGTTTAGGGCAGTGGTGTTCGGGCAGTGTAGGGGGTCTTGCTGGGGGTGGTGTTTCAGGGTTTAGGGCAGTGCAGTGGTGTTCGGGCAGTGTAGGGGGTCTTGCTGGGGCTGGTGATTCAGGGTTTAGGGCAGTGCAGTGGTGTTCGAGCAGTGTAGGGGGTCGATTTGCGGCTGGTGTTTCAGGGTTAAGGCCAGTGCAGTAGTGTTCTGGCATTGTAGGGGGTCGTGCTGGGGCTGGTGTTTCAGGGTTTAGCACAGTGCAGTGGTGTTCGGGCATTGTAGTGGGTCATGCTGGGGATTTTGTTTCAGGGTTTAGGGCAGTGCAGTGGTGTTTGGGCTGTGTAGGGAGTCGAGCTGGGGCTTGTGTTTCAGGGTTTTTGGGCAATGTAGAGGTGTTCGGGCATTGTACTGGGGTTGTGCTGGGGCTGGTGTTTCAGGGTTTAGGGCAGTGCAGTGGTGTTCGGGCAGTGTTTGGAGGTCGTGCTGCGGCTGGTGTTTCAGGGTTTAGGGCAGTGCAGTGGTGTTCGGGCAGTGTAGGGGTTCATGCTGGGGTTGGTTTTTCAGGGTTTAGGGCAGTGCAGTGGTGTTCATGCAGTGTAGAGGTTCGTGCTGGGGCTGGTGTTTCAGGGTTTAGGGCAGTGTAGTGGTGTTCGGGCAGTGTAGGGGTTGTGCTGGGATTGTGTTTCAGGGTTTAGGGCAGTGCAGTGGTGTTCGGACAGTGTAGGGAGGTCGTGATGCGACTGGTGTTTTGGGGTTTAGGGCAGAGCAGTGGTGTGCAAGCAGTGTAGGGGGTCGTGCTGGGGCTGGTGTTTCAGGGTTTAGGTCAGTGCAGTAGTGTTCGGGCAGTGTAGGGTGTCTGGCCGGGGCTGGTGTTTTAGGGTTTACGGCAGAGCAGTGGTGTTTGGGCAGTGTAGGGGGTTGTGCTGGGGCTGGAGTTTCACGGTTTAGGGCAGAGCAGGTATATTCGGGCAGAGTTGGGGGTGTTGTTTAGGGTTTAGGGCAGTGCAGTGGTGTTCGGGCAGTGAAGGGGGTCGTGCTGGGGCTGGTGATTCAGGGTTTAGGGCAGTGCAGTGGTGTTTGGGTAGTGTAGAGGGTCGTGCTGAGGCTGGTGTTTCAGGTTTTACAGCAGTGCAGTGGTATTTGGGCAGTGAATGGGGTCGTGCTGGGGTTGTGTTTCATGGTTTAGAGAAGTGGTGTTGGGGCACTGTAGGGCGCCTTGTTGCTGGGGGTGGTGTTTCAGGGTTTAGGGCAGTGCAGTGGTGTTGGGCAGTATAGGGGGTCGTGCTGGTGCTGGTGTTTCAGGGTTTAGGGCAGTGGTGTTCGGGCAGTGTAGGGGGTCTTGCTGGGGGTGGTGTTTCAGGGTTTAGGGCAGTGCAGTGGTGTTCGGGCAGTGTAGGGGGTCTTGCTGGGGCTGGTGATTCAGGGTTTAGGGCAGTGCAGTGGTGTTCGAGCAGTGTAGGGGGTCGATTTGCGGCTGGTGTTTCAGGGTTAAGGCCAGTGCAGTAGTGTTCTGGCATTGTAGGGGGTCGTGCTGGGGCTGGTGTTTCAGGGTTTAGCGCAGTGCAGTGGTGTTCGGGCATTGTAGTGGGTCATGCTGGGGATTTTGTTTCAGGGTTTAGGGCAGTGCAGTGGTGTTTGGGCTGTGTAGGGAGTCGAGCTGGGGCTTGTGTTTCAGGGTTTTTGGGCAATGCAGAGGTGTTCGGGCATTGTACTGGGGTTGTGCTGGGGCTGGTGTTTCAGGGTTTAGGGCAGTGCAGTGGTGTTCGGGCAGTGTAGAGGTTCGTGCTGGGGCTGGTGTTTCAGGGTTTAGGGCAGTGTAGTGGTGTTCGGGCAGTGTAGGGGTTGTGCTGGGATTGTGTTTCAGGGTTTAGGGCAGTGCAGTGGTGTTCGGACAGTGTAGGGAGGTCGTGATGCGACTGGTGTTTTGGGGTTTAGGGCAGAGCAGTGGTGTGCAAGCAGTGTAGGGGGTCGTGCTGGGGCTGGTGTTTCAGGGTTTAGGTCAGTGCAGTAGTGTTCGGGCAGTGTAGGGTGTCTGGCCGGGGCTGGTGTTTTAGGGTTTACGGCAGAGCAGTGGTGTTTGGGCAGTGTAGGGGGTTGTGCTGGGGCTGGAGTTTCACGGTTTAGGGCAGAGCAGGTATATTCGGGCAGAGTTGGGGGTGTTGTTTAGGGTTTAGGGCAGTGCAGTGGTGTTCGGGCAGTGTAGGGGGTCGTGCTGGGGTTGTGTTTCATGGTTTAGAGAAGTGGTGTTGGGGCACTGTAGGGCGCCTTGTTGCTGGGGGTGGTGTTTCAGGGTTTAGGGCAGTGCAGTGGTGTTGGGCAGTATAGGGGGTCGTGCTGGTGCTGGTGTTTCAGGGTTTAGGGCAGTGGTGTTCGGGCAGTGTAGGGGGTCTTGCTGGGGGTGGTGTTTCAGGGTTTAGGGCAGTGCAGTGGTGTTCGGGCATTGTAGTGGGTCATGCTGGGGATTTTGTTTCAGGGTTTAGGGCAGTGCAGTGGTGTTTGGGCTGTGTAGGGAGTCGAGCTGGGGCTTGTGTTTCAGGGTTTTTGGGCAATGCAGAGGTGTTCGGGCATTGTACTGGGGTTGTGCTGGGGCTGGTGTTTCAGGGTTTAGGGCAGTGCAGTGGTGTTCGGGCAGTGTTTGGCGGTCGTGCTGCGGCTGGTGTTTCAGGGTTTAGGGCAGTGCAGTGGTGTTCGGGCAGTGTAGGGGTTCATGCTGGGGTTGGTTTTTCAGGGTTAAGGGCAGTGCAGTGGTGTTCATGCAGTGTAGAGGTTCGTGCTGGGGCTGGTGTTTCAGGGTTTAGGGCAGTGTAGTGGTGTTCGGGCAGTGTAGGGGTTGTGCTGGGATTGTGTTTCAGGGTTTAGGGCAGTGCAGTGGTGTTCGGACAGTGTAGGGGGGTTGTGATGCGACTGGTGTTTAGGGTTTAGGGCAGAGCAGTGGTGTTCCGGCAGTGTAGGGGGTTGTGCTGGGGCTGGTGTTTCAGGGTTTAGGGCAGAACAGTGGTGTTCAGGAAGAGTAATGTGTCGTTCAGTGGCTGGTGTTTAGGGTTTAGGGCAGTGCAGTGGTGTTCGGGCAGTGTAGGGGGTCATGCAGGGGTTGGTGTTTCAGGTTTTACAGCAGTACAGTGGTGTTTGGGCAGTGAATTGGGTCGTGCTGGGGCTGGTGTTTCAGGGTTTAGGGTAGTGCAGTGGTGTTCGGGCAGTGTAGGGGGTCGTGCTGGGGCTGGTGTTGCAGGGTTTAGGGCAGTACAGTGATGTTAGGGAAGTGTAGGGGGTCGTGCTGGGGCTGGTGTTTGAGGGTTTTAGGCAGTGCAATAGTGTTTTGGCAACTTAGGGGGTCGTGCTGGGGCTGTTGTTTTAGGGTTTAGGGCAGTGCGGTGTCGTTCGAGTAGTGTAAGGCGTCGTGCTGGGGCTGGTGTTTCAGGGTTTAGGGCAGTGCAGTGGTGTTCGGGCTGTGAAGGGGGTCGTGCTAGGGCTGGTGTTTCAGGGTTTAGGGCAATGTAGTGGTGTTCGAGCAGTGTATGGGGTGTGCTGGGGCTGGTATTTCGGGGTTTAGGACAGTGCAATGATGTTAGAGAAGTGTAGGGGGTCTTTCTGGGACTAGTGTTTCAGGGTTTAGGGCAGTTCGTTGTTGTTCGAGCAGTGTAGGGGGTCGTGCTGGGGCTGGTGTTTCAGGGTTTATGGTAGTGCAGTGGTGTTCGGGCAGTGTAGGAGGTCGTGCTGGGGCTGGTGTTTCAGGGTTTAGGGAAGTGTTGTTTGAGCAGTGTAGGGGGTCGTGCTGGGGCTGGTGTTTCACGGTTTAGGGCAGAGCAGTGGTCTTCGGGCAGAGTAGGGGATGTTCTTTAGGGTTTAGGGCAGTGCAGTGGTGTTCGGGCAGTGTAGGGAGTCATGCTGGGGATGGTGTTTCAGGGTTTAGGGCAGTGCAGTGGTGTTCGGGCAGTGTAGCGGGTCGTTCTGGGGCTGGTGTTTCAGGGTTTAGGGCAGTGCAGTGGTGTTCGGGCAGTGTAGGGAGTCATGCTGAGGATAGTATTTCAGGGTTTAGGGCAGTGCAGTAGTGTTTTAGCAGTGTAGGTGAGTTGAACTGGGACTGGTGTTTCAGGGTTTAGGGCAGTGCAGTGGTGTTTGGGCAGTGTAGGGGGTCGTGCTGGGCCTGGTTGTGAGAAGTTGGCCTGGCATATGCTGGTCACTAGTTATAGTGGACACCTTGCACCAGTCCAATTCGACTCTTATGGTAGATAGGTTTAAGACAACCTTTTAAAGAAAGCTATCCTAGTGGTAGCTGTGGAGAGCATCCTTCAGGCTAAGTCTCAGAGGAATGTAAAGCAGCTTGTTTTACCTTATAATCTCCTGAATTACCAAATGAAAGGACACCACCCTGGTATATATATCAAATATATATGTATTTATTACTAGACACACTCTACCAATCTCTTTATGAGATTAGAAATCAGGTAAACATTCAAATGTCAACGTTTCACAATAAATTAAGCACAAATATGGCTGGAGCCCTAGGGGCGTACCAGACCATATACTAAGAAAGTGGTATAAGGATGTCGACTTGCAAAATAACAAGGCCTAGGGCCTGGGGAATCGCTGGGGCTTCACTACTGCAGTGTTAGCAGGTAAGTAACAGACCCACGGGAGACGCGTGCAGTGTGTGAACACAGCCGCGGGTTTCCTATTGGTTATAATGGTGCAAGTCGCGGTTAGATTTTTACAGATCTAGGGTACTTCGAGGATGACTACAAGCAAACCACTTACAAGGTAAGTACTTCGAGGGCCAACACACACTTGGGCACCAGAGTGCACGAGTTACCTCACCCAGGGAAGCCGGGTGCATAGGTGTATTTTGGTGTCGGGTCGCGTTGCTGTTTTCTATGGAGACCAAAGAAGACTTGCTGCTTGCGTCGTCTGGAGAAGTGTCCGGTGGAATCTGAAGGTGGATTCAAGATGGAGGAGACCTGAAAATTGAAAGGGCAGTGTTCAAAGTCACTTGCCAGTGACTGGTGGCCAGCAAGATGGATGACCACAGATGTCGCGTCAATTCAGGTCGTCAATGGTGTTTTGAATCTTCGCTCACGAGGTCCAGGAGTGATCAACAATGACCAGCAGCTGGATTTGGAGTGAACCATGACGTCTGCAGCTGATGGCCATGTCGACAACCGGATTGGAGCCAACAACCCTTGGCAAACGCAAGTCTTGTGTAGACTGAAGAAAGTTGATGGTGCAGATCAGGAAGGTCTGATGGACCCACCCAGCAAGGGTAAGTGAGGGCAGGCCTGGAGCAACTAGGAGAGCCCTTGAGTTGTTGAGTAAGTCTTCGGGGGACCCACTAGCCAATGGACAAGTGATCGCAAAGATGCCGCCACAGGAAATGCTTCACAGGAGCCCACGGTCACTCGGGAAGGGGTAGGCCACTGATTTTTGGTGCAATACCTGCTGGGGGATTGGGCCACAAATGGTCCAATGCACAAGTTCATAAATTGTTGCTTAGGGTTTGCACTCGATAATATTGCACTGTCCTTGGGTATTGCTTTTCCTCATCACTCGTGGGGTCCAGATGCCACAGCTTCACTGGGGACTCAAAATGGCTGTCGAGAGGTCAGGAAATCTACTTCCAGGGTCACAGGGACTTCGGACTCCAGCGGGAGTGGTAAAGTTTGCAACCGTTGATTAAGGGTTTTGGTGCCTGCCA
Source organism: Triturus cristatus (assembly GCF_964204655.1). Classification (NCBI taxonomy): domain Eukaryota; kingdom Metazoa; phylum Chordata; class Amphibia; order Caudata; family Salamandridae; genus Triturus; species Triturus cristatus. The sequence continues at coordinate 284,179,609 of NC_140579.1, forward strand.
AGCAGGGGAGTCACTCCTTGACTCCAAGGGAGATTCTTCTGTCTTCCAAAGGTAGTGGAACGTCGAAGGGCCAGGATTCTTCTTTGTAGAGCGTCATCGAGGGTTATCTAATTTGCAAAGGCAATGCTTGGTATCTTACAGTGAAGATAGGGGAGGGACTAGCTCTATGACCACTCCTCTAGGAGGGTCAGGGGAGAGGATGGTTACACCCACTTCCCTTTGTCCAGTTTCATGCCAGAGCGGGGACCGGTAGCCCCTGAACCGGTTTGAGCTGGCATATGCACAGAGGAGCCTACTGCTCCCCCAGTGCAGGACTCCAAAGCACTCTAGGAGTGCACCCACCCAGCTCCAATACACTAAATTCTGTCTGGAAGTTGGTGACACCTCCCTGTGACAGGATGCCTTTTGTTGGGCCTCCTCCACTGCGAATTTCAGTCAGCAGCAGGAGGGCAGGCCAGTGTCTGTGCTGGTGGCATCCATTTTGTGATGCCAGGGCTCTATAGGATTTCTATCGTTTTACATGTCGTCCCCTCTAGAAGGGTGGGATCATGCTCCCACATCATGGACTGATGTGGGGGTATGATTCCAAGTTGTTTGACATCAAACACGACATGTTTTGATGGAGTCATTCCAAAGTTAGCATTTTAATGCACTTAAGAGTATATGGTTTAACCGCATCCACAAACAGCTATAGAGAATAGACTCTGGTAGCTGCAGAGGGGCCCTGCTCAGGCAGAGGCACCCTGTGAAGTACCAATGCCCTAGGTACCTAAGGTACCATATACTAGGGGCTCATAGGGTACCACAGTATCCAATCACTAGTGCATCTAATATGCACACCAAGTTGTTTAGAGAGAACAGAGAGACTGGGGCCCTGATTAGCAGGGACCCAGCCAGACTATAGCCAGAAACCAGTGTAAACATCAGAAAAAATGTGGGGGCAACATAAGTGCAGATCCTACTTCCTACACAACCCCCCCCCCAAACGCAGGGACATTAAACTAACCTTGACCAGTTGAGTCTTCATGTTCTAAGTGGAAATACCTTGAGAGTCCATCTGCATTGGCATGTTGGGTCCCAGTTCTATGTTCCACTGTATTGTCCATCCCCTGTAGGGAAATGGACCACCTGAGCAGTTTAGGATTTTCACCTTTCATCTGTTTGAACCATAGGAGGGGCTTGTGGTCAGTCTGAACTATGAAGTGAGGGCCAAACAAGTATGGCCTCAGCTTCTTCAGGGCCCACACCACAGCAAAGGCCTCCCTCTCTATAGCTGACCAACGTTTCTCTCTAGGGGTCAGCCTTCTGCTTATGAAAGCTACTGCATGGTCTTGACCTTCATCATTAAGTTGAGACAGTACAGCTCCCACACCCAGCTCTGAAGCATCTGTGTGAACAATGAACTTCTTTTTGTAATCTGGACTCTGTAAGATGGGGGCAGTGCACATTGCCTGCTTGAAGTCATCAAATGCCTTTTGACAGATAGCTGTCCACTGAACATTTGTTGGCATTTTCTTAGAGGTCAGATCATTTAAGGGGGTCACTATAGATCCATATCCCTTAATAAATCTCCTATAATACCCAGTCAGACCTAAAAAGGCTCTAACCTGTGTCTGGGTTGTTGGAGCTACCCATTCCATTATGGTTTGGATTTTGCTCTGCAATGGTTGAACCTGGCTTCCACCAACAAGGTGGCCCAGGTACACAACCTGACTCTGCCCTATCTGGCACTTAGTGACCTTGATAGTGAGGCCTGCTTTTTGCAGGGCCTCCAGTACATTTCTGAGGTGGACCAGATGATCCTGCCAGGTGGAACTAAAGACAGCAATATCATCAAGATACGATTAGCAATAAGTTTCCATACCAGTCAGAACTTTATTCACCAACCTCTGAAATGTGGCAGGTGCATTTTTCAAACCAAAGGGCATTACCACAAAGTGATAGTGCCCACCAGGGGTTGAAAATGCTGTTTTGGCCTTGGCACCATCAGCTAACTTGATTTGCCAGTAGCCAGCTGTTAGGTCAAATGTACTAAGATATTTGGCTGAAGCCAAAGTGTCTATAAGTTCATCTGCCCTGGGAATTGGATAGGCATCAGTCCTGGTGACTGCATTGAGGCCTCTGTAGTCAACACACAACCTCATTTCTTTCTTACCACCCTGGGTATGAGGTTTTGGCACAAGGACTACTGGGCTAGCCCAAGGGCTATCTGAGGGCTCAATAACACCTAGTTCCAACATTTTCTGGACTTCAGTCCTGATACAATCCCTGACATGGTCTGGTTGCCTGTAGATTTTACTCTTTACAGGCAGACTGTCTCCAGTGTCCACCTCATGGGTGCACCAGGAAGTCAGACTTGGGGTCAGGCTAAACATATGTCTAAACTGTTGTAGCACTTGTCTACATTCAGTTTGCTGATGCTCAGTGAGGCTGATTGCCAAAGCAACACCATCAACTGACCCATCATCAGGGTTCTGTGAGAGCAGGTCAGGGAGAGGGTCACTCTCCTCCTCCTCCTCCTGGTCCTCATCAGTTGCCATGAGCAAGCCCATGTCAGCCCTGTCCAAATATGGCTTAAGTCTGTTGACATGGAGCACCCTAAGGGGGCTCCTGGGAGTTCCAAGATCCCCCAAGTAGGTGACTTCTCCCTTTTTCTCAACAATTGTATGGGGGCCACTCCATTTGTCCTAGAGAGCTGCTGGGGTCACAGGCTCCAACACCCACACTTTCTGGCCTGGCTGATAAACAGTCAGGACAGCCTTTTGGTCATGCCAAGCTTTTTGTAATTCTTGGCTAGCCTCAAGGTTTTTATTTGCCTTCTTCATGTACTCTGCCATCCTGGAGCGGATACCAAGTACATAGTCCATCACATCCTGTTTGGGAGGTTTGAGAGGTAACTCCCATCCCTCCTTTACCAGACATAAGGGTCCTCTCACAGGGTGCCCAAACAGAAGCTCAAAAGGGCTGTAGCCAACCCCCTTCTGTGGAACCTCCCTGTATGCAAACAGAAGGCAGGGAAGTAAAAGGTCCCATTTTCGCCTAAGCTTTTCTGGGAGGCCTTTAATCATTCCCTTTAGGGTTTTGTTGAATCTTTCAACTAACCCATTGAATTGTGGGTGATAGGGAGTAGTGCATTTGTAATTGACACCACACTCCTTCCACATTGCTTTTAGATATCCTGACATAAAGTTTGTACCTCTGTCAGAGATTACCTCCTTAGGGAAACCCACTCTGGAGAAAACTCCAATGAGGGCTCTTGCTACCACAGGGGCTGTGGTAGTCCTGAGGGGTATAGCTTCTGGATACCTGGTGGCATGATCCACTACCACCAGTATAAATCTGTGCCCAGATGCAGTTGGAGGGTCAAGGGGACCAACAATGTCAATCCCTACCCTTACAAAGGGAACCCCCACCACAGGTAGTGGTTTCAGGGGGGCCTTTGTTGTGCCACCTGACTTGCCACTGGCTTGGCAAGTGACACAGGAGCGACAAAACTCCTTGGTGTCCTCAGACATGTGTGGCCAATGAAAATGAGGGACAAGCCTGTCCCAGGTCCTGTTCTGGCCCAAGTGTCCTGCCAATGGGATGTCATGTGCTAGGGTCAAGAGGAACCCCCTAAACTTCTGAGGTATTACCAACCTCCTGGTGGCTCCAGGGGTAGGATCTCTAGCCTCAGAATATAGGAGACCCTCATCCCAATAAACCTTATGGGACCCACAAGCACTCCCAGCAGCCTCAGCAGCAGCTTGCTGTCTGAGGGGTTCGAGAGTGGGGCAGCACTGTTGCACTTTGCTCAGATCTTCCCTGGAAGGTCCCCCTGCTCCCAAGAACTCAACCTGACCAGGCTCAAGTTCCTCTGGGGCAGTTCCTTCTTCAGGCTCTGCTTCTCCTCCCTGAGGAGGGGAATCTGAGATCTGAGACAGAGGGGAAGGCCCAGCCTTAACCCTACTGCTACTCCTCTTGGGTAGCATCTGGTCCATAGTTTCAGGATCCAGAGCTGGTTCAGCTGTATGCATTTTGGCTTGTGACCTGGTCACAGCAAATACCTCTGCAGGTATGCCCAACATCTCAGCATGAGTCCATAATTCTACTTCAGACCAGGCTGAAGTCTCCAGATCATTGCCCAACAAATATTCGACAGGGAGGTCTGCACTGACTACTACCTTTTTGAGGCCAGTTACCCCTCCTCAGGAGAAATTCACAACTGCCAGACTATGGTTGGTCCTGACATTGCTTGCATTGGTCACCGGTACATTTCACCCAGGATGATCTGTGTAGGGTCCACTAGATCCTCTGCCACCATGGTGACACCAGCACCTGTGTCCCTAAATGCCAGATCCTGTTTGCCATTTATGAGAGGCTGCTGTTTGTACTTGCCCAGATTACTGGGGCTCACTAGGAAGGACATATCAAGGTCTCCCTCACAAACTAGCAATGCCTGTGTTGGTACTCTGACTAGGCCAGGGTCCACATCAGAACCCAGGGTCAACCCTACTACACCCTTATTCTGAGTATTACCTCCACCAATGACTGCACTAGGGGGAACAGTTGCCTTAGGGGCTCGAGTGGTGGTGGTTTGGTCTTTGGACTTGGTACAATCAGAAGTCCAGTGTCCTTTCTGTTTACAGAATTTGCACTAGGGCTTCTTTTGGCCTTTTCCCTTTGCCGGTTGTGACTCCCCACCAGATGCAGATTTTTGGGGCCCTTGTGAAGACTTCTGGTCTTTTGACTTATCCCCACCTTTATCTGAGCCTTTAGGATCTTGCTTCTTAGTGTCACCACCTTGGTTCTGGGTTTTCTACCTCACCCTGGTTCTGACTAGGGGTGGGCGGAATTTGCGAAATTCACTTTCGCAAATTATCACGAAAATGTTAAAAATCTCCGCAAACACGCGGAAATATCGCGAAGATGCGGAAGTTTTTTTCTCGCCCGTTCGCGGTATTTTCTGCATGGTCGCGGCTCGCCAACTTACCCATGTGGTTGCTCGCGGGCGCGGCCATCTTGTTTTCACTTGTCTCGCGGTGCATGATCGCGAGAAGAAAGACGTGATCGCACGATGAATGACGTCACTGCGGGCGCGAACTGTCGCGAGACAGCCCAAATGGCTACCAACAATCCAACATCTCATGGAGAACGCGACCGGATCGGGAAAACTTCTCGGCGAACGCGGGGATTCAGGTAAGGCAATCGCGCGCACGCGAGAATGTATTATTTTACAGCGCGAGCAAGCAAAATATTTCCGGTAAAATGCAGATTGCGGAAATTTTGACATTTTCGCGCTCTCCGCGGAATGCGAAAATGTCAAATTATCGCAATTTCCGCGACCGGAACAGAATTTTAGCCCAGGCCTAGTTCTGACCCATTTGTCTGGCTTCTTTCCCAATTCTTGGGGAGAGGTCAGATCAGAGTCCACCAGGTACTGATGCAACAACTGGTTTTGGCAATTATTAAGGATCTGTTCTCTCAATATAAGATTATACAATCCCTTAAAATTAGTTACTCTACTACCAACCAGCCAACCTTCTAGAGCCTTGGTTGCACAATCAACAAAGTCAGTACAATCCTGAGTCTGTGCTTTCTGGGTATCTCTGAACTTCAACCTGTACTGTTCAGTGGTTAAGCCAAACCCATCTATTAATGCACTCTTCAGGGCTTCATAGTCAGTCATAAAGTCTTTATTCAGTTTAAGTGCAAACCATAAAAGCATACTACAATAAATACATATTAAAAAGACAAAATTCATTTTTGGTAGGTTACCAAACTTAAGAAGGAACACATTGACACAGATAAGTTTAACAAGGTAACATGTCCAATTAAAAACATTAAAAGGGTACAGTTCATTTCTTCAAGGAGCGAATTACCACAGTTAAAAAATTCGCAATATTAAAAGTTTCCCAAACATTGTTTAACAGCTGAAGATACAAGAAAGCAGGTCTCACTTGAACAAAGCCTTTATCTCTTAATATAGGGATTAAGAAACGTTTCCTAATGTCAATAAAGTGCTCACAAAAGAAAAAAAGGTGTATCATATCCTGGGGGGAAAAATTATCACAAGAACAAGGGCCAAAATCCAACGCCCTTTTCCAACCTTTCTTGGCTCCAATCAGTAGATGTAATTGATTCAATCTAAATCTGGTTAAAAGAAAACGATGATTTGCATTTGTTACATATCCAAGATAAGGTTCCATGGAGGATATTGTTTTACAGAGCTGGTGGGCCCTAACGGTGCCCTTAACCAGCTCCTTCTCTTCCCTTACCGAGGTAGATATGTACATGTAAGTTTCTTTACACCAATTAATGTCACCTTTTACCATGGTCTCAGGAAAATGAAACAATTCTGGCCTACTAAGCTTAATCGCCAGGTTCCGAATATATTTCAACCAGGGTATATGTAGCCCATGATCAAGCGACATACAGTGTCTCAAAATTGTGTGATTCAGGTGTAAATCCGGGTTAAGCCAAATGCTGATCCATTTCAGCATCGGGGCCAGAGCAATACTATCTTCTAGAAAACCAATACCAAGTTCCTGGTGAACAATATAGTTGGCAGTTGAGATCGGGACTGAGAGGAGGTTTTTTAAAAATCTATCCTCAACAGTCTGTAAGCTTTTGGCATTATTAATGCCCCAAATCTCAGCTCCGTACAAAGCTATGGAGAGACACTTAGCTTTATACACCTGGATAAGGGCCTTCATTGGTCTAGCACCTAGTTTTCTGGCGAAGCCCAGAACACCCACAGTTGCTCTTGAAAACACAATCTTTTTTGCCGTAATTTGGGTTACCCCAGAGTCTCGATCATCAAAAAGAACACCCAAATAAGGAAAAGAAGAAACCCTGGATAATTGATGACCCCCACATACAAAGGTTTTAGATTTAGCGGATTTAGGGCCATGACATGTGATTTAACAAAGTTCACAGATAGGTCCAAAGCCTTCATAAAATCAGCAAATGAATTAAGCAGTAGCTGAAGGCCCACACCCGTTCTAGCAATTAGGGCGGCGTCGTCAGCATATAAGAGAGCGGGAACTAAACATTTCCCTGCACGGGGGATATCTTTACATGAGGCGATTAGGGTATTGTCTAAATCATTTATATACAGTGTGAAAAGGAGAGGTGCCAGGATGCACCCCTGCCTAACCCCATAAGATATGGGTATATCTTTTGTGCAATTACACCTTTGGGCTTCATAGTCATCAGCATCCTCTTCTCTGACAGTGAGGAGCTTATCTCTACCTTTATCTGAAAAGGAGAGCCACAAGATTGCTGCCCACTGTTTCTGGGGGACCTGTTGAACTCTACAGGCCCTCTCCATAGCAGTTATCCATTTGTGGATATCATCCCCACTCTGGTAGGGAGGAACAACCTTGGACAAGTTCCTATGGTCTGGAATGTAATCTCTGCCTCTAGGGACACTGTTTCTGCCACCAGGGGTATCTAACCCCTCTTTTCTAGAAGCTCTCTGGAGCTCAAAGGCTTCTCTATCTAAGGCCGATTGCTTGGTTCTGAGGGCAAGCCTAGCTTCCTCATACTGGAGCATCTTGTACCTTCTTTCAGAGGAGGTCTCTCTATGTGAGTATGAGTTCCTCTGATGGACAGAATCTCTGTTAGATTGACATGAGTGGTCAGATTCCCTTGAAGGGGATCTAGGCCTCTCTTCCACTCCACCAGCCCTCTTAGGGAGGATTCCTCTGTCCTGTTCAGACCTCTCTGGGTCTGGCCCTTCAATCACAGACTCCAGGTCATCTTGATTTTCATCATCAGACCCAGAGACTATGGCTGACCCACCCCCTGATCCAGGTCCACCAGCTCCTAGAGCCAGTCTAAGATCATCTGCTACTAACAGACCTATAAGGTGTTGTGTGGAGGGACTATGTCCTTGCTTCAGGTGTCTTGCAAAACACAGGGCCTTTAAGTCAAAGTAGCCCATGTCCTTGTACTGAAGCTAGGTGGACCCACTGGCTCCATCTCTTGAGGACATTCTAGTGTTATGCAGTGTTGCACTACCTACACTAGTTTGTGGCCTACTGAACCTAGCTTGAGCTGTAGCAAGGGTGTGCTTATCCCTTCACAAACAGCTCTAAGTTCAGTAGAACTTATTGATACTAAGCTTGACTTTATATGTACCTTGAGTACCTTTAGTGGTTTTCAGTTAGTAATTCAAATTGAGATTTTCTGCTAAAACAATGGCAAGCTGGAATCCCACACGCTGCCCACCAATGTGAGAAGTTGGCCTGGCATATGCTGGTCACTAGTTATAGTGGCCACCTTGCACCAATCCAATTCGACTCTTATGGTAGATAGGTTTAAGACAACCTTTTAAAGAAAGCTATCCTAGTGGTAGCTGTGGAGAGCAGCCTTCAGGCTAAGTCTCAGAGGAATGTAAAGCAGCTTGTTTTACCTTATAATCTCTTGAATTACCAAATGAAAGGACACCACACAGGTATATATATCAAATATATATGTATTTATTACTAGACACACTCTACTAATCTCTTTATGAGATTAGAAAGCAGGTACACATTCAAATGTCAACGTTTCACAATAAATTAAGCACAAATATGGCTGGAGCCCTAGGGGCATACCAGACCATATACTAAGAAAGTGGTATAAGGATGTCGACTTGCAAAATAACAAGGCCTAGGGGCTGGGGAATCACTGGGGCTTCACTACTGCAGTGTTAGCAGGTAAGTAACAGGCCCACGGGAGACGCGTGCAGTGTGTGAACACAGCCGCGGGTTTCCTATTGGTTATAATGGTGCAAGTCGCGGTTAGATTTTTACAGTTCTAGGGTACTTCGAGGAAGACTACAAGCAAGCCACTTACAAGGTAAGTACTTCGAGGGCCAACACACACTTGGGCACTGGAGTGCACGAGTTACCTCACCCAGGGAAGTCGGGTGCATAGGTGTCTTTTGGTATCGGGTTGCGTCGCTGTTTTCTATGGAGACCAAAGAAGACTTGCTGCTTGCGTCGTCTGGAGAAGTGTCCGGTGGAATCCAAAGGTGCATTCTAGATGGAGGAGACCTGAAAATTGAAGGGACAGTGTTCAATGTCACTTGCCAGTGACCGGTGGCCAGCAAGATGGATGACCACAAATGTTGCGTCGATTCAGGTTGTCGATGGTGTTTTGACTCTTCGCTCACGAGGTCCAGGAGAGATTGTTGATGACTAGAAGCTGGATTTGGAGTGTCCCACAACGTCTGCAGCTAATGGCGGTGACGGCAACCAGATTGGATCCAACAAGGAAAATGCAAGTCATGTATAGACTGAAGAAAGTTGATGGTGCAGATCAGCAAGGACTGATGGACTCACCCAGCTAGCGTAAGTGAGGGCAGGCCCAAAGCAACCAGGAGAGTCCTTTGAGTTGTTAAGAAAGTCTTCGGGGGACCCACTAGCCATTAGGCAAGTGATCGCAAAGATGCCACCACAGGAAATGCTTCACAGGAGCCCACGGTCACTCAGGATCGGGTAGGCTGCTTATTTGTGGTGCAAGAACTGCTGGGGGCCTGGGCCACAAATGGTATAATGCACAAGTTTGTAGAACGTTGCTTAGGGTTTGCACTTGACAATAGTGCACGTTCCCCGGGTATTGCTGTTCCTCGTCACTCGTGGGGTCCAGATGCCACAGCTTTGCTGGGGACTCAAAATGGCCATCAAGATGTCAGGAAATCCACTTCTGGGGTCGCAGGGACTTTGTACTCCAGCGGGAGAGGGAAAGTTTGCAACAGTTGATTAAGGGTTTTGGTGCCTGCCAAGCAGGGGAGTCACTCCTTGACTCCAAGGGAGATTCTTCTGTCTTCCAAAGGTAGTGGAACATCAAAGGGCCAGGATTCTTCTTTGTAGAGTGTCATCCAGGGTTATCTGATTTGTAAAGGCAATGCTTGCTATCTTATAGTGAAGATAGGGGAGGGACTAGCTCTATGACCACTCCTCTAGGAGGGTCAGGGGAGGGGGTGGTTAAACCCACTTCTCTTTGTCCAGTTTCATGCCAGAGCAGGGACCGGTAGCCCCTGAACTGGTTTGAGCTGGCATATGCACAGAGGAGCCTACTGCTCCCCCAGTGCAGGACTTCAAAGCACTCTAGGAGTTCACCCACCCAGCTCCAATACACTAAATCCTGTCTGGAAGGTGGTGACACCTCCCTGTGACAGGATGCCTTTTGTTGGGCCTCCTCCACTGCGAGTTTCAGTCAGCAGCAGGAGGGCAGCCCAGTGTCTGTGCTGGTGGCATCCATTTTGTGATGCCAGGGCTCTATAGGATTTCTATCATTTTACATGTCACCCCTCTAGAAGGGTGGGATCATGCTCCCACATCATGGACTGATGTGGGGGTATGATTCCAAGTTGTTTGACACCAAACACGACATGTTTTGATGCAGTCATTCCAAAGATAGCATTTTAATGCACTTAAGAGTATATGGTTTAACCGCATCCACAAACAGCCATAGAGAATAGACTCTGGCTGCTGCAGAGGGGCCCTGCTCAGGCAGAGGCACCCCTCACATTGTAAACCAAGCACCCAGCCCTCAGGATTGATAGGGCATGCCATAGGGGTGGCTGATAGGTTTATATGTGTGTGTATGGGGAGATATAGGAACCTATATCTCAGTGAGGAGTGCTAACACTACCTCACACAGTTTGCAGTAGCAGGCCTGTGGTCAGATTGAGAATGCTTCCCAGGGGTGGCATAATACAAGCTTCAGCCCCTGGTAGGCCTGTGAAGTACCAATAGCCAAGGTACCTAAGGTACCATATACTAGGGGCTCATAGGGTACCACAGTATCCAATCACTAGTGCATCTAATATGCACACCAAGTCGTTTAGAGAGAACAGAGAGACTGGGGCCCTGATTAGCAGGGACCCAGCCAGACTATAGCCAGAAACCAGTGTATACAACAAAAAAAAGTGGGGGCAACATAAGTGCTGATCCTACTCTCCTACACTGGTGTTTCAGGGTGTAGGGCAGTGCAGCGATGTTCGGGCAGTGTAGTGGGCCATGCTGGGGCTGGTATTTCAGGGTTTAGGACAGTGCAATGGTGTTCGGGCAGAGTAGATGTTTGTGCTGGGGATGATATTTCAGGGATTAGGGCATTGCAGTGGTGTTCGGGCAGTGTACGGGGTCATGCTGGGCCTGGTGTTTCAGGTTTTAGGACAGTGCAGTGGTGTTCGGGCAGTGTGGGGGTTAGTGCTGAGGCTGGTGTTTCACGATTTAGGGCAGTGCAGTGGTGTTTGGGCAATGTTGGGGGTTGTGCTGGGGCTGGTGTTTCAGGGTTTAGGGCAGTGCAGTGGAGTTCGGGCAGTGTAGGGTTTTGTGCTGGGGCTGGAGTTTCAGGGTTTAGGGCAGTGCAGTGGTGTTCGGGCATTGTAGGGGGTCTTGCTGGGGCTGGTGTGTCAGGGTTTAGTGCAGAGCAGTGGTGTTCGGACAGTGTAGGCGGTCGTGGTGGGGATGGTGTTTCAGTGTTTTGGCCAGGGCAGTGGTGTTCGGGCAGTGTAATGGGTCGTACAGAAGGTGGTGTTTCAGGGTTTTGGGCAGTGCAGTGGTGTTCTGGAATTGTAGGGGGTCGAGCAGGGGGGGGTGTTTTAGGGTTTAGGGCAGTGCAGTGGTGTTCGGGCAGTGTAGTGGGTCGTGCAGGGGGTGGAGTTTCAGGGTTTAAGACAGAGCAGTGGTGTTTGTGCAGAGTAGGGGGTCGTGCTGGGGTTGGTGTTTTAGGGTTTAGGGCAGTGCAGCGGTGTTCGGGCAGTGTAGGGGATGGTGCTGGGTCTGGTATTTCAGGGTTTAGAGCAGTGCAGTGGTGTTGAGGCAGTGTAGGGGATCGTGCTGGGGATGGTGTTTCAGGGTTTATGGCAGGGCAGTGGTGTTCGGGCAGTGTAGGGGGTCGTGCTGGGGCTGGTGTTTCAGGGTATAGGTCAGTGCAGAGGTGTTCGGGCAATGCAGGGGGTCATGCAGGGGGTGGTGTTTTAGAGTGTAGGGCAGTGCAGTGGTGTTCGGACAGTGTAGGGGGTCGTGCTTGGGCTGGTGTTTCAGGGTTTTGGGCAGTGAAGTGGTGTTCGGACAGTGTAGGGGGTCTTGCTGGGGCTGGTGATTCAGGGTTTAGGACAGTGCAGTGGTGTTCAGGCATTGTAGGGGGTCGTGCTGGGGCTGGTGTTTCAGGGTTTAGGGCAGTGCAGTGCTGTTCAGGATGTGTAGGGGGTTGTGCCTGGGTGGTGTTTCAGGGTTTAGGGATGTGCAGTGGTGTTCGGACAGTGTAGGGTGTTGAGGTGGGGCTGGTATTTCAGGGTTTAAGGCTGAGTAGTGGTGTTCGGGCAGTGTAGGGGGTCTTGCTGGGGCTGGTGTTTCAGGGTTTAGGGCTAAGCAGTGGTGTTTGGGCAGAATAGGGGGTCATTCTGGGGCTGGTGTTTAGAGTATAGGGCAGTGCAGTGGGGTTCGGGCAGTGTAGGGGGTCATGCTGGGGGTGTTTTTTCAGGGTTTAGGGCAGTGCAGTGGTGTTCATGCAGTGTAGAGGTTCGTGATGGGGCTGGTGTTTCAGGGTTTAGGGCAGTGCAGTGGTGTTCGGACAGTGTAGGGGTCGTGATGGGGCTGGTGTTTCAGGGTTTGGGCAGAGCAGTGGTGTTCGGGCAGAGTAGGGGGTCGTTCTGGGGCTGGTCTTTAGGGTTTATGGCAGTGCAGTGATGTTCGGGCAGTGTAGGGGGTCGTGCAGGGGTTGGTGTTTCAGGTTTTACAGCAGTGCAGCGGTGTTCGTGCAGAGAATGGGGTCGTGCTGGGGATGTGTCTCATGGTTAAGGGCAGTGGTGTTCGGGCACTGTAGGGCCTCTTGCTGGGGGTGGTGTTTCACGGTTTCAGGCAGTGCAGTGGTCTTCGGGCAGGGTATGGTGCTGTGCTGGGGCTGGTGTTTCAGGGTTTAGGGCAGTGGTCTTCGGGCAGTGTAGGGGGTCTTTCTGGGGGTGGTGGTTCAGAGTTTACGGCAGTGCAGTTGTGTTCGGGCAGTGTAGGGGGCCTTGCTGGGGCTGGTGTTTCAGGCTTTAGGCCATTGCAGTGGTGTTCGGGTAGTGTAGGGGGTCTTGCTGGGGTTGGTGTTTCAGGGTTCTGGGCATTGCAGTGCTGTTCGGGCAGTGTAGGGGGTCGTGCTGGAGCTGGTGTTTCAGGGTTTAGGGCAGGGCAGTGGTTTTTGGGCAGTGTAGGGGGGCGTTCTGCGGCTGGTGTTTCAGGGTTTAGGGCAGTGCAGTGGTGTTCGTGCAGTGTAGGGGGTCGTGCTGAGGCTGGTGTTTCAGTGTTTTGGCCATTGCAGTTGTGTTCGGGCATTGTAGTGGTTCATGCTGAGGCTGGTGTTTCAGGGTTTAGGTCAGTGCAGTGGTGTTTGGGCAGTGTAGGGCGTCTTGCTGGGGCTGGTGTTTCAGGGTTTAGGTCAGTGCAGTAGTGGTCGGGCAGTGTAGGGTGTCTGGCCGGGGCTGGTGTTTTAGGGTTTACGGCAGAGCAGTAGTGTTTGGGCAGTGTAGGGGTTTGTGCTGGGGCTGGAGTTTCACGGTTTAGGGCAGAGCAGTTATATTCGGGCAGAGTTGGGGGTGTTGTTTAGGGTTTAGGGTTTAGGGCAGTGCAGTGGTGTTCGGGCAGTGTAGGGGGTCGTGCTGGGGCTGGTGTTTCAAGGTTTAGTCCAGTGCAGTGGTGTTTGGGCAGTGTAGCGGGTCATGCTGGGGCTGGTGTTTCAGGGTTTAGGGCAGTGGTGTTCGGGCAGTGTAGGGGGTCGGGCTGGGGCTGCTGTTTCAGGGTTTAGGGCAGTGCAGTGGTGTTCGGGCAGTGTAGGGGTCGTTCTGCGGCTGGTGTTTCAGGGTTTAGGGCAGTGCAGTGGTGTTTGTGCAGTGTAGGGGGTCGGGCTGGGGCTGGTGTTTCAGGGTTTAGGGCAGTGCAGTTGTGTTTGGGCACTGTAGGGGGTCATGCTGGGGCTGGTGTTTCAGTGTTTTGGCCATTGCGGTTGTGTTCGGGCAGTGTAGGGGTTCATGCTGAGGCTGGTGTTTCAGGGTTTAGGTCAGTGCAATGGTGTTCGGGCAGTGTAGGGGGTCTTGCTGGAGCTGGTGTTTCAGGGTTTAGGTCAGTGCAGTAGAGTTCAGGCAGTGTAGGGTGTCTGGCCGGGGCTGGTGTTTCAGGGTTTACGGCAGAGCAGTGGTGTGTGGGCAGTGTAGGGGGTTGTGCTGGGGCTGGAGTTTCACGGTTTAGTGCAGAGCAGTTGTCTCCGGGCAGAGTTGGGGGTGTTGTTTAGGGTTTAGGGAAGTGCAGTGATGTTCGGGCAGTGTAGGGGGTCGTGCTGGGGCTGGTGTTTCAGAGTTTAGGGCAGTGCATCGGTGTTCGGACAGTGTAGGCGGTCGTGCTAGGGCTGGTGTTTCAGGGTTTAGGGCAGTGCAGTGGTGTTCGAGCAGTGTAGGGGGACATGCTGGGACTGGTATTTAGGGTTTAGGGCAGTGCAGAGGTGTTCGGGTAGTGAATAAGGTCGTGATGGGGTGGTGTTTCAGCGATTAGGGCAGTGCAGTGGTGTTCTGGAATTGTAGAGGGTCGAGCAGGGGTGTGGTGTTTCAGGGTTTAGGGCTATGCAGCGGTGTTCGGGCAGTGTAGGGGGTCGTGCTGGGGTTGGTGTTTCAGGGTTTAAGGCAGAGCAGTGGTGTTTGTGCAGAGTAGGGGGTCGTGATGGGGGTGGTGTTTTAGGGTTTATGGCAGTGCAGTGGTGTTCGGGCAGTGTAGGGGGTCGTGCTGGGGCTGGTGTCTCAGGGTATAGGTCAGTGCAGTGGTGTTCGGGCAATGCAGGGGGTCATGCAGGGGTGGTGTTTCAGAGTGTAGGGCAGTGCAGTGGTGTTCGGACAGTGTAGGGGGTCATGCTTGGGCTGGTGTTTCAGGGTTTTGGGCAGTGAAGTGGTGTTCGGACAGTGTAGGGGGTCTTGCTGGGGCTGGTAATTCAGGGTTTAGGGCAGTGCAGTGGTGTTCAGGCATTGTAGGGGGTCGTGCTGGGGCTGGTGTTTCAGGGTTTAGGGCAGTGCTGTGCTGTTTAGGAAGTGTAGGGGGTCGTGCCTGGGTGGTGTTTCAGGGTTTAGGAATGTGCAGTGTTGTTCGGACAGTGTAGGGTGTCGAGGTGGGGCTGGTATTTCAGGGTTTAAGGCTGAGCAGTGGTGTTCGGGCAGTGTAGGGGGTCATGCTGGGGCTGGTGTTTCAGGGTTTAGGGCTGAGCAGTGGTGTTTGGGCAGAATAGGGGGTCATTCTGGGGCTGGTGTTTAGAGTATAGGGCAATGCAGTGGGGTTCGGGCAGTGTAGGGGGTCATGCAGGGGGTGGTGTTTCAGGTTTTAGGGCAGTGCAGTGATGTTCCGTCAGTGTAGGGGGTCGTGCTGGAGGTGTTTTTTCAGGGTTTAGGGCAGTGCAGTGGTGTTCATGCAGTGTAGAGGTTTGTGATGGGGCTGGTGTTTCAGGGTTTAGGGCAGTGCACTGCTGTTTTACAGTGTAGGGGGTCAGGCTGGGGCTGGTGTTTCAGGGTTTAGAGCAGTGCAGTGGTGTTCAGGCAGTGTGGGGGTTGTGCTGGGGTGATGTTTCAGGGTTTAGGGCAGTGCAGTGGTTTTTGGGCAGTGTAGGGGGGCGTTCTGCGGCTGGTGTTTCAGGGTTTAGGGCAGTGCAGTGGTGTTCGTGCAGTGTAGGGGGTCGTGCTGAGGCTGGTGTTTCAGTGTTTTGGCCATTGCAGTTGTGTTCGGGCATTGTAGTGGTTCATGCTGAGGCTGGTGTTTCAGGGTTTAGGTCAGTGCAGTGGTGTTTGGGCAGTGTAGGGCGTCTTGCTGGGGCTGGTGTTTCAGGGTTTAGGTCAGTGCAGTAGTGGTCGGGCAGTGTAGGGTGTCTGGCCGGGGCTGGTGTTTTAGGGTTTACGGCAGAGCAGTAGTGTTTGGGCAGTGTAGGGGTTTGTGCTGGGGCTGGAGTTTCACGGTTTAGGGCAGAGCAGTTATATTCGGGCAGAGTTGGGGGTGTTGTTTAGGGTTTAGGGTTTAGGGCAGTGCAGTGGTGTTCGGGCAGTGTAGGGGGTCGTGCTGGGGCTGGTGTTTCAAGGTTTAGTCCAGTGCAGTGGTGTTCGGGCAGTGTAGGGGGTCATGCTAGGGCTGGTGTTTCAGGGTTTAGGCCAGTGCAGTGGTGTTTGAGCAGTGTAGGGGGTCATGCTGGGGCTGGTGTTTCAGGGTTTAGGGCAGTGGTGTTCGGGCAGTGTAGGGGGTCGGGCTGGGTCTGCTGTTTCAGGGTTTAGGGCAGTGCAATGGTGTTCGGGCAGTGTAGGGGTCGTTCTGCGGCTGGTGTTTCAGGGTTTAGGGCAGTGCAGTGGTGTTTGTGCAGTGTAGGGGGTCGGGCTGGGGCTGGTGTTTCAGGGTTTAGGGCAGTGCAGTTGTGTTTGGGCACTGTAGGGGGTCATGCTGGGGCTGGTGTTTCAGTGTTTTGGCCATTGCGGTTGTGTTCGGGCAGTGTAGGGGTTCATGCTGAGGCTGGTGTTTCAGGGTTTAGGTCAGTGCAATGGTGTTCGGGCAGTGTAGGGGGTCTTGCTGGGGCTGGTGTTTCAGGGTTTAGGTCAGTGCAGTAGAGTTCAGGCAGTGTAGGGTGTCTGGCCGGGGCTGGTGTTTCAGGGTTTACGGCAGAGCAGTGGTGTGTGGGCAGTGTAGGGGGTTGTGCTGGGGCTGGAGTTTCACGGTTTAGTGCAGAGCAGTTGTCTCCGGGCAGAGTTGGGGGTGTTGTTTAGGGTTTAGGGAAGTGCAGTGATGTTCGGGCAGTGTAGGGGGCCGTGCTGGGGCTGGTGTTTCAGAGTTTAGGGCAGTGCAGTGGTGTTCGGACAGTGTAGGCGGTCGTGCTAGGGCTGGTGTTTCAGGGTTTAGGGCAGTCCAGTGGTGTTCGAGCAGTGTAGGGGGTCATGCTGGGACTGGTATTTAGGGTTTAGGGCAGTGCAGAGGTGTTCGGGTAGTGAATAAGGTCGTGATGGGGTGGTGTTTCAGCGATTAGGGCAGTGCAGTGGTGTTCTGGAATTGTAGAGGGTTGAGCAGGGGTGTGGTGTTTCAGGGTTTAGGGCTATGCAGCGGTGTTCGGGCAGTGTAGGGGGTCGTGCTGGGGTTGGTGTTTCAGGGTTTAAGGCAGAGCAGTGGTGTTTGTGCAGAGTAGGGGGTCGTGATGGGGGTGGTGTTTTAGGGTTTATGGCAGTGCAGTGGTGTTCGGGCAGTGTAGGGGGTCGTGCTGGGGCTGGTGTCTCAGGGTATAGGTCAGTGCAGTGGTGTTCGGGCAATGCAGGGGGTCATGCAGGGGTGGTGTTTCAGAGTGTAGGGCAGTGCAGTGGTGTTCGGACAGTGTAGGGGGTCATGCTTGGGCTGGTGTTTCAGGGTTTTGGGCAGTGAAGTGGTGTTCGGACAGTGTAGGGGGTCTTGCTGGGGCTGGTAATTCAGGGTTTAGGGCAGTGCAGTGGTGTTCAGGCATTGTAGGGGGTCGTGCTGGGGCTGGTGTTTCAGGGTTTAGGGCAGTGCAGTGCTGTTTAGGAAGTGTAGGGGGTCGTGCCTGGGTGGTGTTTCAGGGTTTAGGAATGTGCAGTGTTGTTCGGACAGTGTAGGGTGTCGAGGTGGGGCTGGTATTTCAGGGTTTAAGGCTGAGCAGTGGTGTTCGGGCAGTGTAGGGGGTCATGCTGGGGCTGGTGTTTCAGGGTTTAGGGCTGAGCAGTGGTGTTTGGGCAGAATAGGGGGTCATTCTGGGGCTGGTGTTTAGGGTATAGGGCAATGCAGTGGGGTTCGGGCAGTGTAGGGGGTCATGCAGGGGGTGGTGTTTCAGGTTTTAGGGCAGTGCAGTGGTGTTCCGTCAGTGTAGGGGGTCGTGCTGGGGGTGTTTTTTCAGGGTTTAGGGCAGTGCAGTGGTGTTCATGCAGTGTAGAGGTTTGTGATGGGGCTGGTGTTTCAGGGTTTAGGGCAGTGCACTGCTGTTTTACAGTGTAGGGGGTCAGGCTGGGGCTGGTGTTTCAGGGTTTAGAGCAGTGCAGTGGTGTTCAGGCAGTGTGGGGGTTGTGCTGGGGTGATGTTTCAGGGTTTAGGGCAGTGCAGTGGTGTTTGGACAGTGTAGGGGTTCGCGCTGGGGCTGGTGTTTCAGGGTTTAGGGAAGACCAGTGATGTTCGGGCAGTGTAGGGGGTCGTGCTGCGGTGGTGTTTCATGGTTTAGGGCAGTGCAGTGGTGTTCGGGCATTGTAGGGGGTGGTGCTGGGGTGGTGTTTCAGGGTTTAGGGCAGTGCAGTGTTGTTCGGGCAGTGTAGGGGGTCATGCTGGGGATGGTGTTTCAGGGTTCAGGGCAGTACGTTGGTGTTTGGGCTGTGTAGGGGGTCATGCTGGGGCTTGTGTTTCAGGGTTTAGGGCAGTGCAGTGGTTTTCGGGCATTGTACGGGGGTTATGCTGGGGCTTGTGTTTAAGGGTTTAGGGCACTGCAGTGGTGTTCAGGCAGTGTAGGGGGAGGTACTGGGGCTGGTGTTTCAGGGTTTATGGCAGTGCAGTGGTGTTCGGGCAGTGTAGGGCTTCATGCTGGGGCTGGTTTTTCAGGGTTTAGGGCAGTGCAGTGGTGTTCATGCAGTGTAGAGGTTCGTGCTGGGGCTGGTGTTTCTGGGTTTAGGGAAGTGCAGTGGTGTTTTGCAGTGTAGGGGGTCAGGCTGGGGCTGGTGTTTCAGGGTTTAGGGCAGTGCAGTGGTGTTCCGGCAGCTTAGGGGTCGTGCTGGGGTGGTGTTTCAGGGTTTAGGGCAGTGCAGTGGTGTTCGGACAGTGTAGGGGGTTGTGATGGGGCTGGTGTTTCAGGGTTTAGGGCAGAGCAGTGGTGTTCGGGCAGAGTAGGGGGTTGTTCTGGGGCTGGTCTTTAGGGTTTATGGCAGTGCAGTGGTGTTCGATCAGTGTAGGGGGTCGTGCAGGAGTTGGTGTTTCAGGTTTTACAGCAGTGCAGCGGTGTTCGGGCAGAGAATGGGGTTGTGCTGGGGTTGTGTTTAATGGTTTAGGGCAGTTGTGTTCGGGCACTGTAGGGCGTCTTGCTGGGGGTGGTGTTTCACGGTTTCAGGCAATGCAGTTGTGTTCGGGCAGGGTATGGTGTCGTGCTTGGACTGGTGTTTCAGGGTTTAGGGCAGTGGTGTTCGGACAGTGTAGGGGGTCTTTCTGGGGGTGGTGTTTCAGGGTTTAGGGCAGTGCAGTTGTGTTTGGGCAGTGTAGGGGGCCTTGCTGGGGCTGGGGTTTCAGGCTTTAGGGCATTGCAGTGGTGTTCGGGCATTGTAGGGTGTCTTGCTGGGGTTGGTGTTTCAGGGTTCTGGGCATTGCAGTGCTGTTCGGGCAGTGTAGGGGGTTGTGCTGGAGCTGGTGTTTCAGGGTTTAGGGCAGGGCAGTGGTGTTTGGGCAGTGTAGGGGGCGTTCTGCGGCTGGTGTTTCAGGGTTTAGGGTAGTGCAGTGGTGTTCGTGCAGTGTAGGGTGTCGGGCTGGGGCTGGTGTTTCAGGGTTTAGGGCAGTGCAGTTGTGTTCGGGCAGTGTAGGAGGTCGTGCTGAGGCTGGTGTTTCAGTGTTTTGGCCATTGCAGTTGTGTTCGGGCATTGAAGCGGTTCATGCTGAGGCTTTTGTTTCAGGGTTTAGGTCAGTGCAGTGGTGTTCGGGCAGTGTAGGTTGTCTGGCCGGGGCTGGTGTTTTAGGGTTTATGGCAGAGCAGTGGTGTTTGGGCAGTGTAGGGGGTTGTGCTGGGGCTGGAGTTTCACGGTTTAGGGCAGAGCAGTTGTCTTCGGGCAGAGTTGGGGGTGTTGTTTAGGGTTTAGGGCAGTGCAGTGGTGTTCGCGCAGTGTAGGGGGTCGTGTTGGGGCTGGTGTTTCAGGGTTTAGGGCAGTGCAGGTGTGTTCGGGCAGTGTAGGGGTGTCGTGCTAGGGCTGGTGTTTCAGGGTTTCGGGCAGTGGTGTTCGGGCAGTGTAGGGGGTCGGGTTGGGGCTGGTGTTTCAGGGTTTAGGGCAGTGCAGTGGTATTCGGGCAGTATAGGGGGTCGTTCTGCGGCTGGTGTTTCAGGGTTTAGGGCAGTGCAGTTGTGTTCGGGCAGTGTAAGGGGTCGTGCTGGGGCTTGTGTTTCAGTGTTTTGGCCATTGCAGTTGTGTTCGGGCAGTGTAGGGGTTCCTACTGAGGCTGGTGTTTCAGGGTTTAGGTCAGTGCAGTGGTGTTCGGGCAGTGTAGTGGGTCTTGCTGGGGCTGGTGTTTCAGGGTTTAGGTCAGTGCAGTAGAGTTCGGGCAGTGTAGGGTGTCTGGCCGGGGCTGGTGTTTCAGAGTTTTCGGCAGAGCAGTGGTGTTTGGGCAGTGTAGGGGGTGGTGCTGGGGCTGGAGTTTCACGGTTTAGTGCAGAGCAGTTTTCTCCGGGCAGAGTTGGGGGTGTTGTTTAGGGTTTAGGGCAGTGCAGTGGTGTTCGGGCAGTGTAGGGGGTCGTGCTGGGGCTGGTGTTTCAGAGTTTAGGGCAGTGCACTGGTGTTCGGGCAGTGTAGGCGGTCGTGCTAGGGCTGGTGTTTCAGGGTTTAGGGCAGTGCAGTGGTGTTCGAGCAGTGTAGGGGGTCATGCTGGGGCTGGTGTTTAGGGTTTAGGGCAGTGCAGAGGTGTTCGGGTAGTGAATGAGGTCGTGATGGGGTGGTGTTTCAGGGATTAGGGCAGTTGTGTTCGGGCAGTGTAGGGGGTCTTGCTAGGGGTGGTGTTTCGGGGTTTAGGGCAGTGAAGTGGTGTTCGGGCAGTGTAGGGGGTCGTGCTGGGGCTGGTGTTTCAGGGTTTAGGGCAGTGCAGTGGTATTCGGGCAGCGTAGGGGTGTCGTGCTAGGGCTGGTGTTTCAGGGTTTAGGGCAGTGGTGTTCGGGCAGTGTAGGGGGTTGGGCTGGGGCTGGTGTTTCAGGGTTTAGGGCAGTGCAGTGGTGTTCGGGCAGTATATGGGGTCATTCTGAGGCTGGTGTTTCAGGGTTTAGGTCAGTGCAGTGGTGTTCGGGCAGTGTAGTGGGTCTTGCTGGGGCTGGTGTTTCAGGGTTTAGGTCAGTGCAGTAGAGTTCGGGCAGTGTAGGGTGTCTGGCCGGGGCTGGTGTTTCAGAGTTTTCGGCAGAGCAGTGGTGTTTGGGCAGTGTAGGGGGTTGTGCTGGGGCTGGAGTTTCACGGTTTAGTGCAGAGCAGTTGTCTCTGGGCAGAGTTGGGGGTGTTGTTTAGGGTTTAGGGCAGTGCAGTGGTGTTTGTGCAATGTAGGGGGTCAGGCTGGGGCTGGTGTTTCAGGGTTTAGGGCAGTGCAGTTGTGTTTGGGCACTGTATGGGGTCATGCTGGGGCTGGTGTTTCAGTGTTTTGGCCATTGCGGTTGTGTTCGGGCAGTGTAGGGGTTCATGCTGAGGCTGGTGTTTCAGGGTTTAGGTCAGTGCAGTGGTGTTCGGGAAGTGTAGGGGGTCTTGCTGGGGCTGGTGTTTCAGGGTTTAGGTCAGTGCAGTAGGGTTCAGGCAGTGTAGGGTGTCTGGCCGGGGCTGGTGTTTCAGGGTTTACGGCAGAGCAGTGGTGTGTGGGCAGTGTAGGGGGTTGTGCTAGGGCTGGAGTTTCACGGTTTAGTGCAGAGCAGTTGTCTCCGGGCAGAGTTGGGGGTGTTGTTTAGGGTTTAGGGCAGTGCAGTAGTGTTCGGGCAGTGTAGGGGGTCGTGCTGGGGCTGGTGTTTCAGAGTTTAGGGCAGTGCAGTGGTGTTCGGGCAGTGTAGGCGGTCGTGCTAGGGCTGGTGTTTCAGGGTTTAGGGCAGTGCAGTGGTGTTTGCGCAGTGTAGGGGGTCATGCTGGGGCTGGTATTTAGGGTTTAGGGCAGTGCAGAGGTGTTCGGGTAGTGAATAAGGTCGTGATGGGGTGGTGTTTCAGCGATTAGGGCAGTGCAGTGGTGTTCTGGAATTGTAGGGGGTCAAGCAGGGGTGTGGTGTTTCAGGGTTTAGGGCTATGCAGCGGTGTTCGGGCAGTGTAGGGGGTCGTGCTGGGGTTGGTGTTTCAGGGTTTAAGGCAGAGCAGTGGTGTTTGTGCAGAGTAGGGGGTCGTGATGGGGTGGTGTTTTAGGGTTTAGGGCAGTGCAGCGGTGTTCAGGCAGTGTAGGGGATGGTGCTGGGGCTGGTGTTTCAGGGTTTAGGGCAGTTCAGTGGTGTTGAGGTAGTGTAGGGGATCTTGCTGGAGATGGGGTTTCAGGGTTTATGGCAGTGCAATGGTGTTCGGGCAGTGTAGGGGGTCGTGCTGGGGCTGGTGTCTCAGGGTATAGGTCAGTGCAGTGGTGTTCGGGCAATGCAGGGGGTCATGCAGGGGTGGTGTTTCAGAGTGTAGGGCAGTGCAGTGGTGTTCGGACAGTGTAGGGGGTCGTGCTTGGGCTGGTGTTTCAGGGTTTTGGGCAGTGAAGTGGTGTTCGGACAGTGTAGGGGGTCTTGCTGGGGCTGGTGATTCAGGGTTTAGGGCAGTGCAGTGGTGTTCGGACAGTGTAGGGGGTCGTGATGGGGCTGGTGTTTCAGGGTTTTGGGCAGTGAAGTGGTGTTTGGACAGTGTAGGGGGTCTTGCTGGGGCTGGTGATTCAGGGTTTAGGTCAGTGCAGTGGTGTTCGGGCAGTGTAGTGGGTCTTGCTGGGGCTGGTGTTTCAGGGTGTAGGTCAGTGCAGTAGAGTTCGGGCAGTGTAGGGTGTCTGGCCGGGGCTGGTGTTTCAGAGTTTTCGGCAGAGCAGTGGTGTTTGGGCAGTGTAGGGGGTTGTGCTGGGGCTGGAGTTTCACGGTTTAGTGCAGAGCAGTTGTCTCCAGTCAGAGTTGGGGGTGTTGTTTAGGGTTTAGGGCAGTGCAGTGGTGTTTGTGCAGTGTAGGGGGTCGGGCTGGGGCTGGTGTTTCAGGGTTTAGGGCAGTGCAGTTGTGTTTGGGCACTGTAGGGGGTCATGCTGGGGCTGGTGTTTCAGTGTTTTGGCCATTGCGGTTGTGTTCGGGCAGTGTAGGGGTTCATGCTGAGGCTGGTGTTTCAGGGTTTAGGTCAGTGCAGTGGTGTTCAGGCAGTGTAGGGGGTCTTGCTGGGGCTGGTGTTTCAGGGTTTAGGTCAGTGCAGTAGAGTTCAGGCAGTGTAGGGTGTCTGGCCGGGGCTGGTGTTTCAGGGTTTACGGCAGAGCAGTGGTGTGTGGGCAGTGTAGGGGGTTGTGCTAGGGCTGGAGTTTCACGGTTTAGTGCAGAGCAGTTGTCTCCGGGCAGAGTTGGGGGTGTTGTTTAGGGTTTAGGGCAGTGCAGTGGTGTTCGGGCAGTGTAGGGGGTCGTGCTGGGGCTGGTGTTTCAGAGTTTAGGGCAGTGCAGTGGTGTTCGGGCAGTGTAGGCGGTCGTGCTAGGGCTGGTGTTTCAGGGTTTAGGGCAGTGCAGTGTTGTTGGAGCAGTGTAGGGGGTCATGCTGGGGCTGGTATTTAGGGTTTAGGGCAGTGCAGAGGTGTTCGGGTGGTGAATAAGGTCATGATGGGATGGTGTTTCAGCGATTAGGGCAGTGCAGTGGTGTTCTGGAATTGAAGGGGGTCAAGCAGGGGTGTGGTGTTTCAGGGTTTAGGGCTATGCAGCAGTGTTCGGGCAGTGTAGGGGGTCGTGCTGGGGTTGGTGTTTCAGGGTTTAAGGCAGAGCAGTGGTGTTTGTGCAGAGTAGGGGGTCGTGATGGGGTGGTGTTTTAGGGTTTAGGGCAGTGCAGCGGTGTTCAGGCAGTGTAGGGGATGGTGCTGGGGCTGGTGTTTCAGGGTTTAGGGCAGTGCAGTGGTGTGGAGGCAGTGTAGGGGATCGTGCTGGAGATGGGGTTTCAGGGTTTATGGCAGTGCAATGGTGTTCGGGCAGTGTAGGGGGTCGTGCTGGGGCTGGTGTCTCAGGGTATAGGTCAGTGTAGTGGTGTTCGGGCAATGCAGGGAGTCATGCAGGGGTGGTGTTTCAGAGTGTAGGGCAGTGCAGTGGTGTTCGGACAGTGTAGGGGGTCTTGCTGGGGTGGTGAATCAGGGTTTAGGTCAGTGCAGTAGAGTTCGGGCAGTGTAGGTGGTCGTGATGGGGCTGGTGTTTCAGGGTTTAAGGCAGAGCAGTGGTGTTCAGGCAGAGTAAGGGGTCGTTCTGGGGCTGGTCTTTAGGGTTTATGGCAGTGCAGTGGGGTTCGATCAGTGTTGGGGGTCGTGCAGGAGTTGGTGTTTCAGGTTTTACAGCAGTGCAGCGGTGTTCGGGCAGAGAATGGGGTTGTGCTGGCGTTGTGTTTAATGGTTTAGGGCAGTTGTGTTCGGGCACTGTAGGGCGTCTTGCTGGGGGTGGTGTTTCACGGTTTCAGGCAGTGCAGTGGTGTTCGGGCAGGGTATGGTGTCGTGCTGGGACTGGTGTTTCAGGGTTTAGAGCAGTGGTGTTCGGACAGTGTAGGGAGTCTTTCTGGGGGTGGTGTTTCAGGGTTTAGGGCAGTGCAGTTGTGTTTGGGCAGTGTAGGGGGCCTTGCTGGGGCTGGGGTTTCAGGCTTTAGGGCATTGCAGTGGTGTTCGGGCAGTGTAGTGGGTCTTGCTGTGGTTGGTGTTTCAGGGTTCTGGGCATTGTAGTGCTGTTCGAGCAGTGTAGGGGGTTGTGCTGGAGCTGGTGTTTCAGGGTTTAGGGTAGGGCAGTGGTGTTTGGGCAGTGTAGGGGGCGTTCTGCGGCTGGTGTTTCAGGGTTTAGGGCAGTGCAGTGGTGTTCATGCAGTGTAGGGTGTCGGGCTGGGGCTGGTGTTTCAGGGTTTAGGGCAGTACAGTTGTGTTTGGGCAGTGTAGGGAGTCGTGCTGAGGCTGGTGTTTCAGTGTTTTGGCCATTGCGGTTGTGTTCGGGCAGTGTAGGGGTTCATGCTGAGGCTGGTGTTTCAGGGTTTAGGTCAGTGCAGAGGGGTTCGGGCAGTGTAGGGGGTCTTGCTGGGGCTGGTGTTTCAGGGTTTAGGTCAGTGCAGTAGAGTTCAGGCAGTGTAGGGTGTCTGGCCGGGGCTGGTGTTTCAGGGTTTACGGCAGAGCAGTGGTGTGTGGGCAGTGTAGGGGGTTGTGCTGGGGCTGGAGTTTAACGGTTTAGTGCAGAGCAGTTGTCTCCGGGCAGAGTTGGGGGTGTTGTTTAGGGTTTAGGGCAGTGCAGTGGTGTTCCGTCAGTGTAGGGGGTCGTGCTGGGGGTGTTTTTTCAGGGTTTAGGGCAGTGCAGTGGTGTTCATGCAGTGTAGAGGTTTGTGATGGGGCTGGTGTTTCAGGGTTTAGGGCAGTGCACTGCTGTTTTACAGTGTAGGGGGTCAGGCTGGGGCTGGTGTTTCAGGGTTTAGAGCAGTGCAGTGGTGTTCAGGCAGTGTGGGGGTTGTGCTGGGGTGATGTTTCAGGGTTTAGGGCAGTGCAGTGGTGTTTGGACAGTGTAGGGGTTCGCGCTGGGGCTGGTGTTTCAGGGTTTAGGGAAGACCAGTGATGTTCGGGCAGTGTAGGGGGTCGTGCTGCGGTGGTGTTTCATGGTTTAGGGCAGTGCAGTGGTGTTCGGGCATTGTAGAGGGTGGTGCTGGGGTGGTGTTTCAGGGTTTAGGGCAGTGCAGTGTTGTTCGGGCAGTGTAGGGGGTCATGCTGGGGATGGTGTTTCAGGGTTCAGGGCAGTACGTTGGTGTTTGGGCTGTGTAGGGGGTCATGCTGGGGCTTGTGTTTCAGGGTTTAGGGCAGTGCAGTGGTTTTCGGGCATTGTACGGGGGTTATGCTGGAGCTTGTGTTTAAGGGTTTAGGGCACTGCAGTGGTGTTCAGGCAGTGTAGGGGGAGGTACTGGGGCTGGTGTTTCAGGGTTTATGGCAGTGCAGTGGTGTTCGGGCAGTGTAGGGCTTCATGCTGGGGCTGGTTTTTCAGGGTTTAGGGCAGAGCAGTGGTGTTCATGCAGTGTAGAGGTTCGTGCTGGGGCTGGTGTTTCTGGGTTTAGGGAAGTGCAGTGGTGTTTTGCAGTGTAGGGGGTCAGGCTGGGGCTGGTGTTTCAGGATTTAGGGCAGTGCAGTGGTGTTCCGGCAGCTTAGGGGTCGTGCTGGGGTGGTGTTTCAGGGTTTAGGGCAGTGCAGTGGTGTTCGGACAGTGTAGGGGGTTGTGATGGGGCTGGTGTTTCAGGGTTTAGGGCAGAGCAGTGGTGTTCGGGCAGAGTAGGGGGTTGTTCTGGGGCTGGTCTTTAGGGTTTATGGCAGTGCAGTGGTGTTCGATCAGTGTAGGGGGTCGTGCAGGAGTTGGTGTTTCAGGTTTTACAGCAGTGCAGCGGTGTTCGGGCAGAGAATGGGGTTGTGCTGGGGTTGTGTTTAATGGTTTAGGGCAGTTGTGTTCGGGCACTGTAGGGCGTCTTGCTGGGGGTGGTGTTTCACGGTTTCAGGCAATGCAGTGGTGTTCGGGCAGGGTATGGTGTCGTGCTGGGACTGGTGTTTCAGGGTTTAGGGCAGTGGTGTTCGGACAGTGTAGGGGGTCTTTCTGGGGGTGGTGTTTCAGGGTTTAGGGCAGTGCAGTTGTGTTTGGGCAGTGTAGGGGGCCTTGCTGGGGCTGGGGTTTCAGGCTTTAGGGCATTGCAGTGGTGTTCGGGCAGTGTAGGGTGTCTTGCTGGGGTTGGTGTTTCAGGGTTCTGGGCATTGAAGTGCTGTTCGGGCAGTGTAGGGGGTTGTGCTGGAGCTGGTGTTTCAGGGTTTAGGGCAGGGCAGTGGTGTTTGGGCAGTGTAGGGGGCGTTCTGCAGCTGGTGTTTCAGGGTTTAGGGTAGTGCAGTGGTGTTCGTGCAGTGTAGGGTGTCGGGCTGGGGCTGGTGTTTCAGGGTTTAGGGCAGTGCAGTTGTGTTCGGGCAGTGTAGGAGGTCGTGCTGAGGCTGGTGTTTCAGTGTTTTGGCCATTGCAGTTGTGTTCGGGCATTGAAGCGGTTCATGCTGAGGCTTTTGTTTCAGGGTTTAGGTCAGTGCAGTGGTGTTCGGGCAGTGTAGGTTGTCTGGCCGGGGCTGGTGTTTTAGGGTTTATGGCAGAGCAGTGGTGTTTGGGCAGTGTAGGGGGTTGTGCTGGGGCTGGAGTTTCACGGTTTAGGGCAGAGCAGTTGTCTTCGGGCAGAGTTGGGGGTGTTGTTTAGGGTTTAGGGCAGTGCAGTGGTGTTCGGGCAGTGTAGGGGGTCTTGTTGGGGCTGGTGTTTCAGGGTTTAGGGCAGTGCAGGTGTGTTCGGGCAGTGTAGGGGTGTCGTGCTAGGGCTGGTGTTTCAGGGTTTCGGGCAGTGGTGTTCGGGCAGTGTAGGGGGTCGGGTTGGGGCTGGTGTTTCAGGGTTTAGGGCAGTGCAGTGGTATTCGGGCAGTATAGGGGGTCGTTCTGCGGCTGGTGTTTCAGGGTTTAGGGCAGTGCAGTTGTGTTCGGGCAGTGTAGGGGTTCCTACTGAGGCTGGTGTTTCAGGGTTTAGGTCAGTGCAGTGGTGTTCGGGCAGTGTAGTGGCTCTTGCTGGGGCTGGTGTTTCAGGGTTTAGGTCAGTGCAGTAGAGTTCGGGCAGTGTTGGGTGTCTGGCCGTGGCTGGTGTTTCAGAGTTTTCGGCAGAGCAGTGGTGTTTGGGCAGTGTAGGGGGTGGTGCTGGGGCTGGAGTTTCACGGTTTAGTGCAGAGCAGTTTTCTCCGGGCAGAGTTGGGGGTGTTGTTTAGGGTTTAGGGCAGTGCAGTGGTGTTCGGGCAGTGTAGGGGGTCGTGCTGGGGCTGGTGTTTCAGAGTTTAGGGCAGTGCACTGGTGTTCGGGCAGTGTAGGCGGTCGTGCTAGGGCTGGTGTTTCAGGGTTTAGGGCAGTGCAGTGGTGTTCGAGCAGTGTAGGGGGTCATGCTGGGGCTGGTGTTTAGGGTTTAGGGCAGTGCAGTGGTGTTCGGGTAGTGAATGAGGTCGTGATGGGGTGGTGTTTCAGGGATTAGGGCAGTTGTGTTCGGGCAGTGTAGGGGGTCTTGCTAGGGGTGGTGTTTCGGGGTTTAGGTCAGTGAAGTGGTGTTCGGGCAGTGTAGGGGGTCGTGCTGGGGCTGGTGTTTCAGGGTTTAGGGCAGTGCAGTGGTATTCGGGCAGCGTAGGGGTGTCGTGCTAGGGTTGGAGTTTCAGGGTTTAGGGCAGTGGTGTTCGGGCAGTGTAGGGGGTCGGGCTGGGGCTGGTGTTTCAGGGTTTAGGGCAGTGCAGTGGTGTTCGGGCAGTATATGGGGTCATTCTGAGGCTGGTGTTTCAGGGTTTAGGTCAGTGCAGTGGTGTTCGGGCAGTGTAGTGGGTCTTGCTGGGGCTGGTGTTTCAGGGTTTAGGTCAGTGCAGTAGAGTTCGGGCAGTGTAGGGTGTCTGGCCGGGGCTGGTGTTTCAGAGTTTTCGGCAGAGCAGTGGTGTTTGGGCAGTGTAGGGGGTTGTGCTGGGGCTGGAGTTTCACGGTTTAGTGCAGAGCAGTTGTCTCCGGGCAGAGTTGGGGGTGTTGTTTAGGGTTTAGGGCAGTGCAGTGGTGTTTGTGCAATGTAGGGGGTCGGGCTGGGGCTGGTGTTTCAGGGTTTAGGGCAGTGCAGTTGTGTTTGGGCACTGTATGGGGTCATGCTGGGGCTGGTTTTTCAGTGTTTTGGCCATTGCGGTTGTGTTCGGGCAGTGTAGGGGTTCATGCTGAGGCTGGTGTTTCAGGGTTTAGGTCAGTGCAGTGGTGTTCGGGAAATGTAGGGGGTCTTGCTGGGGCTGGTGTTTCAGGGTTTAGGTCAGTGCAGTAGGGTTCAGGCAGTGTAGGGTGTCTGGCCGGGGCTGGTGTTTCAGGGTTTACGGCAGAGCAGTGGTGTGTGGGCAGTGTAGGGGGTTGTGCTAGGGCTGGAGTTTCACGGTTTAGTGCAGAGCAGTTGTCTCCGGGCAGAGTTGGGGGTGTTGTTTAGGGTTTAGGGCAGTGCAGTAGTGTTCGGGCAGTGTAGGGGGTCGTGCTGGGGCTGGTGTTTCAGAGTTTAGGGCAGTGCAGTGGTGTTCGGGCAGTGTAGGCGGTCGTGCTAGGGCTGGTGTTTCAGAGTTTAGGGCAGTGCAGTGGTGTTTGAGCAGTGTAGGGGGTCATGCTGGGGCTGGTATTTAGGGTTTAGGGCAGTGCAGAGGTGTTCGGGTAGTGAATAAGGTCGTGATGGGGTGGTGTTTCTGCGATTAGGGCAGTGCAGTGGTGTTCTGGAATTGTAGGGGGTCAAGCAGGGGTGTGGTGTTTCAGGGTTTAGGGCTATGCAGCGGTGTTCGGGCAGTGTAGGGGGTCGTGCTGGGGTTGGTGTTTCAGGGTTTAAGGCAGAGCAGTGGTGTTTGTGCAGAGTAGGGGGTCGTGATGGGGTGGTGTTTTAGGGTTTAGGGCAGTGCAGCGGTGTTCAGGCAGTGTAGGGGATGGTGCTGGGGCTGGTGTTTCAGGGTTTAGGGCAGTGCAGTGGTGTTGAGGCAGTGTAGGGGATCTTGCTGGAGATGGGGTTTCAGGGTTTATGGCAGTGCAATGGTGTTCGGGCAGTGTAGGGGGTCGTGCTGGGGCTGGTGTCTCAGGGTATAGGTCAGTGCAGTGGTGTTCGGGCAATGCAGGGGGTCATGCAGGGGTGGTGTTTCAGAGTGTAGGGCAGTGCAGTGGTGTTCGGACAGTGTAGGGGGTCGTGCTTGGGCTGGTGTTTCAGGGTTTTGGGCAGTGAAGTGGTGTTCGGACAGTGTAGGGGGTCTTGCTGGGGCTGGTGATTCAGGGTTTAGGGCAGTGCAGTGGTGTTCGGACAGTGTAGGGGGTCGTGATGGGGCTGGTGTTTCAGGGTTTTGGGCAGTGAAGTGGTGTTCGGACAGTGTAGGGGGTCTTGCTGGGGCTGGTGATTCAGGGTTTAGGTCAGTGCAGTGGTGTTCGGGCAGTGTAGTGGGTCTTGCTGGGGCTGGTGTTTCAGGGTGTAGGTCAGTGCAGTAGAGTTCGGGCAGTGTAGGGTGTCTGGCCGGGGCTGGTGTTTCAGAGTTTTCGGCAGAGCAGTGGTGTTTGGGCAGTGTAGGGCGTTGTGCTGGGGCTGGAGTTTCACAGTTTAGTGCAGAGCAGTTGTCTCCGGTCAGAGTTGGGGGTGTTGTTTAGGGTTTAGGGCAGTGCAGTGGTGTTTGTGCAGTGTAGGGGGTCGGGCTGGGGCTGGTGTTTCAGGGTTTAGGGCAGTGCAGTTGTGTTTGGGCACTGTAGGGGGTCATGCTGGGGCTGGTGTTTCAGTGTTTTGGCCATTGCGGTTGTGTTCGGGCAGTGTAGGGGTTCATGCTGAGGCTGGTGTTTCAGGGTTTAGGTCAGTGCAGTGGTGTTCAGGCAGTGTAGGGGGTCTTGCTGGGGCTGGTGTTTCAGGGTTTAGGTCAGTGCAGTAGAGTTCAGGCAGTGTAGGGTGTCTGGCCGGGGCTGGTGTTTCAGGGTTTACGGCAGAGCAGTGGTGTGTGGGCAGTGTAGGGGGTTGTGCTAGGGCTGGAGTTTCACGGTTTAGTGCAGAGCAGTTGTCTCCGGGCAGAGTTGGGGGTGTTGTTTAGGGTTTAGGGCAGTGCAGTGGTGTTCGGGCAGTGTAGGGGGTCGTGCTGGGGCTGGTGTTTCAGAGTTTAGGGCAGTGCAGTGGTGTTCGGGCAGTGTAGGCGGTCGTGCTAGGGCTGGTGTTTCAGGGTTTAGGGCAGTGCAGTGGTGTTGGAGCAGTGTAGGGGGTCATGCTGGGGCTGGTATTTAGGGTTTAGGGCAGTGCAGAGGTGTTCGGGTGGTGAATAAGGTCGTGATGGGATGGTGTTTCAGCGATTAGGGCAGTGCAGTGGTGTTCTGGAATTGTAGGGGGTCGAGCAGGGGTGTGGTGTTTCAGGGTTTAGGGCTATGCAGCGGTGTTCGGGCAGTGTAGGGGGTCGTGCTGGGGTTGGTGTTTCAGGGTTTAAGGCAGAGAAGTGGTGTTTGTGCAGAGTAGGGGGTCGTGATGGGGTGGTGTTTTAGGGTTTAGGGCAGTGCAGCGGTGTTCAGGCAGTGTAGGGGATGGTGCTGGGGCTGGTGTTTCAGGGTTTAGGGCAGTGCAGTGGTGTTGAGGCAGTGTAGGGGATCGTGCTGGAGATGGGGTTTCAGGGTTTATGGCAGTGCAATGGTGTTCGGGCAGTGTAGGGGGTCGTGCTGGGGCTGGTGTCTCAGGGTATAGGTCAGTGTAGTGGTGTTCGGGCAATGCAGGGAGTCATGCAGGGGTGGTGTTTCAGAGTGTAGGGCAGTGCAGTGGTGTTCGGACAGTGTAGGGGGTCTTGCTGGGGTGGTGAATCAGGGTTTAGGTCAGTGCAGTAGAGTTCGGGCAGTGTAGGGGGTCGTGATGGGGCTGGTGTTTCAGGGTTTAAGGCAGAGCAGTGGTGTTCAGGCAGAGTAAGGGGTCGTTCTGGGGCTGGTCTTTAGGGTTTATGGCAGTGCAGTGGTGTTCGATCAGTGTTGGGGGTCGTGCAGGAGTTGGTGTTTCAGGTTTTACAGCAGTGCAGCGGTGTTCGGGCACAGAATGGGGTCGTGCTGGGGTTGTGTTTAATGGTTTAGGGCAGTTGTGTTCGGGCACTGTAGGGCGTCTTGCTGGGGGTGGTGTTTCACGGTTTCAGGCAGTGCAGTGGTGTTCGGGCAGGGTATGGTGTCGTGCTGGGACTGGTGTTTCAGGGTTTAGAGCAGTGGTGTTCGGACAGTGTAGGGGGTCTTTCTGGGGGTGGTGTTTCAGGGTTTAGGGCAGTGCAGTTGTGTTTGGGCAGTGTAGGGGGCCTTGCTGGGGCTGGGGTTTCAGGCTTTAGGGCATTGCAGTGGTGTTCGGGCAGTGTAGTGGGTCTTGCTGGGGTTGGTGTTTCAGGGTTCTGGGCATTGTAGTGCTGTTCGAGCAGTGTAGGGGGTTGTGCTGGAGCTGGTGTTTCAGGGTTTAGGGCAGGGCAGTGGTGTTTGGGCAGTGTAGGGGCGTTCTGCGGCTGGTGTTTCAGGGTTTAGGGCAGTGCAGTGGTGTTCGTGCAGTGTAGGGTGTCGGGCTGGGGCTGGTGTTTCAGGGTTTAGGGCAGTGCAGTTGTGTTTGGGCAGTGTAGGGAGTCGTGCTGAGGCTGGTGTTTCAGTGTTTTGGCCATTGCGGTTGTGTTCGGGCAGTGTAGGGGTTCATGCTGAGGCTGGTGTTTCAGGGTTTAGGTCAGTGCAGAGGGGTTCGGGCAGTGTAGGGGGTCTTGCTGGGGCTGGTGTTTCAGGGTTTAGGTCAGTGCAGTAGAGTTCAGGCAGTGTAGGGTGTCTGGCCGGGGCTGGTGTTTCAGGGTTTACGGCAGAGCAGTGGTGTGTGGGCAGTGTAGGGGGTTGTGCTGGGGCTGGAGTTTCACGGTTTAGTGCAGAGCAGTTGTCTCCGGGCAGAGTTGGGGGTGTTGTTTAGGGTTTAGGGCAGTGCAGTGGTGTTCGGGCAGTGTAGGG
This sequence comes from Triturus cristatus, assembly GCF_964204655.1. Classification (NCBI taxonomy): domain Eukaryota; kingdom Metazoa; phylum Chordata; class Amphibia; order Caudata; family Salamandridae; genus Triturus; species Triturus cristatus. The sequence continues at coordinate 284,211,964 of NC_140579.1, forward strand.
GGTCGTGCTGGGGCTGGTGTTTCAGAGTTTAGGGCAGTGCAGTGGTGTTCGGGCAGTGTAGGCGGTCGTGCTAGGGCTGGTGTTTCAGGGTTTAGGGCAGTGCAGTGGTGTTCGAGCAGTGTAGGGGGTCATGCTGGGGCTGGTATTTAGGGTTTAGGGCAGTGCAGAGGTGTTCGGGTAGTGAATAAGGTCATGATGGGGTGGTGTTTCAGCGATTAGGGCAGTGCAGTGGTGTTCTGGAATTGTAGGGGGTCGAGCAGGGGTGTGGTGTTTCAGGGTTTAGGGCTATGCAGCCGTGTTCGGGCAGTGTAGGGGGTCGTGCTGGGGTTGGTGTTTCAGGGTTTAAGGCAGAGCAGTGGTGTTTGTGCAGAGTAGGGGGTCGTGATGGGGGTGGTGTTTTAGGGTTTAGGGCAGTGCAGCGGTGTTCGGGCAGTGTAGGGGATGGTGCTGGGGCTGGTGTTTCAGGGTTTAGGGCAGTGCAGTGAAGTTGAGGCAGTGTAGGGGATCGTGCTGGAGATGGTGTTTCAGGGTTTATGGCAGTGCAGTGGTGTTCGGGCAGTGAAGGGGGTCGTGCTGGGGCTGGTGTCTCAGGGTATAGGTCAGTGCAGTGGTGTTCGGGCAATGCAGGGAGTCATGCAGGGGTGGTGTTTCAGAGTGTAGGGCAGTGCAGTGGTGTTCGGACAGTGTAGGGGGTCGTGCTTGGGCTGGTGTTTCAGGGTTTTGGGCAGTGAAGTGGTGTTCGGACAGTGTAGGGGGTCTTGCTGGGGCTGGTGATTCAGGGTTTAGGGCAGTGCAGTGGTGTTCGGACAGTGTAGGGGGTCGTGATGGGGCTGGTGTTTCATGGTTTAAGGCAGAGCAGTGGTGTTCAGGCAGATTAGGGGGTCGTTCTGGGGCTGGTCTTTAGGGTTTATGGCAGTGCAGTGGTGTTCGATCAGTGTAGGGGGTCGTGCAGGAGTTGGTGTTTCAGGTTTTACAGCAGTGCAGCGGTGTTCGGGCAGAGAATGGGGTCGTGCTGGGGTTGTGTTTAATGGTTTGGGGCAGTTGTGTTCGGGCACTGTAGGGCGTCTTGCTGGGGGTGGTGTTTCACGGTTTCAGGCAGTGCAGTGGTGTTCGGGCAGGGTATGGTGTCGTGCTGGGACTGGTGTTTCAGGGTTTAGGGCAGTGGTGTTCGGACAGTGTAGGGGGTCTTTCTGGGGGTGGTGTTTCAGGGTTTAGGGCAGTGCAGTTGTGTTTGGGCAGTGTAGGTGGCCTTGCTGGGGCTGGGGTTTCAGGTTTTAGGGCATTGCAGTGGTGTTCGGGCTGTGTAGGGGGTCTTGCTGGGGTTGGTGTTTCAGGGTTCTGGGCATTGTAGTGCTGTTCGAGCAGTGTAGGGGGTTGTGCTGGAGCTGGTGCTTCAGGGTTTAGGGCAGGGCAGTGGTGTTTGGGCAGTGTAGGGGGCGTTCTGCGGCTGGTGTTTCAGGGTTTAGGGCAGTGCAGTGGTGTTCGTGCAGTGTAGGGTGTCGGGCTGGGGCTGGTGTTTCAGGGTTTAGGGCAGTGCAGTTGTGTTTGGGCAGTGTAGGAGGTCGTGCTGAGGCTGGTGTTTCAGTGTTTTGTCCATTGCAGTTGTGTTCGGGCATTGTAGTGGTTCATGCTGAGGCTGGTGTTTCAGGGTTTCGGTCAGTGCAGTGGTGTTCGGGCAGTGTAGGGGGTCTTGCTGGGGCTGGTGTTTCAGGGTTTAGGTCAGTGCAGTAGTGTTCGGGCAGTGTAGGTTGTCTGGCCGGGGCTGGTGGTTTAGGGTTTACGGCAGAGCAGTGGTGTTTGGGCAGTGTAGGGGGTTGTGCTGGGGCTGGAGTTTCACGGTTTAGGGCAGAGCAGTTGTCTTCGGGCAGAGTTGGGGGTGTTGTTTAGGGTTTAGGGCAGTGCAGTGGTATTCGGGCAGAGTAGGGGGTCGTGCTGGCGCTGGTGTTTCAGGGTTTAGGGCAGTGCAGTGGTGTTCGGGCAGTGTAGGGGTGTCGTGCTAGGGTTGGTGTTTCAGGGTTTCGGGCAGTGGTGTTCGGGCAGTGTAGGGGGTCGGGTTGGGGCTGGTGTTTCAGGGTTTAGGGCAGTGCAGTGGTGTTAGGGCAGTATAGGGGGTTGTTCTGCGGCTGGTGTTTCAGGGTTTAGGTCAGTGCAGTAGTGTTCGTGCAGTGTAGGGTGTCTGGCCACGGCTGGTGTTTCAAGGTTTACGGAAGAGCAGTGGTGTTTGGGCAGTGTAGGGGGTTGTGCTGGGGCTGGAGTTTCACGGTTTAGTGCAGAGCAGTTGTCTCTAGGCAGAGTTAGGGGTGTTTTTTAGGGATTAGGGCTGTGAAGTGGTGTTCGGGCAGTGTAGGAGGTCGTGCTGGAGCTGGTGTTTCAGAGTTTAGGGCTGTGCAATTTGTTCGGGCAGTGTAGGGGGTCTTGCTAGGGGTGGTGTTTCGGGGTTTAGGGCAGTGCAGTGGTGTTCGAGCAGTGTAGGGGGTCATGCTGGGGCTGGTATTTAGGGTTTAGGGCAGTGCAGAGTTGTTCGGGTAGTGAATAAGGTCGTGATGGGGTGGTGTTTCAGCGATTAGGGCAGTGCAGTGGTGTTCTGGAATTGTAGGGGGTCGAGCAGGGGTGTGGTGTTTCAGGGTTTAGGGCTATGCAGCGGTGTTCGGGCAGTGTAGGGGGTCGTGCTGGGGTTGGTGTTTCAGGGTTTAAGGCAGAGCAGTGGTGTTTGTGCAGAGTAGGGGGTCGTGATGGGGTGGTGTTTTAGGGTTTAGGGCAGTGCAGCGGTGTTCAGGCAGTGTAGGGGATGGTGCTGGGGCTGGTGTTTCAGGGTTTAGGGCAGTGCAGTGGTGTTGAGGCAGTGTAGGGGATCGTGCTGGAGATGGGGTTTCAGGGTTTATGGCAGTGCAATGGTGTTCGGGCAGTGTAGGGGGTCGTACTGGGGCTGGTGTCTCAGGGTATAGGTCAGTGCAGTGGTGTTCGGGCAATGCAGGGAGTCATGCAGGGGTGGTGTTTCAGAGTGTAGGGCAGTGCAGTGGTGTTCGGACAGTGTAGGGGGTCGTGATTGGGCTGGTGTTTCAGGGTTTTGGGCAGTGAAGTGGTGTTCGGACAGTGTAGGGGGTCTTGCTGGGGTGGTGATTCAGGGTTTAGGGCAGTGCAGTGGTGTTCGGACAGTGTAGGGGGTCGTGATGGGGCTGGTGTTTCAGGGTTTAAGGCAGAGCAGTGGTGTTCAGGCAGAGTAGGGGGTCGTTCTGGGGCTGGTCTTTAGGGTTTATGGCAGTGCAGTGGTGTTCGATCAGTGTTGGGGTTCGTGCAGGAGTTGGTGTTTCAGGTTTTACAGCAGTGCAGCGGTGTTCGGGCAGAGAATGGGGTCGTGCTGGGGTTGTGTTTAATGGTTTAGGGCAGTTGTGTTCGGGCACTGTAGGGCGTCTTGCTGGGGGTGGTGTTTCACGGTTTCAGGCAGTGCAGTGGTGTTCGGGCAGGGTATGCTGTCGTGCTGGGACTGGTGTTTCAGGGTTTAGGGCAGTGGTGTTCGGACAGTGTAGGGGGTCTTTCTGGGGGTGGTGTTTCAGGGTTTAGGGCAGTGCAGTTGTGTTTGGGCAGTGTAGGTGGCCTTGCTGGGGCTGGGGTTTCAGGCTTTAGGGCATTGCAGTGGTGTTCGGGCTGTGTAGGGGGTCTTGCTGGGGTTGGTGTTTCAGGGTTTAAGGCAGAGCAGTGGTGTTTGTGCAGAGTAGGGGGTCGTGATGGGGGTGGTGTTTTAGGGTTTAGGGCAGTGCAGCGGTGTTCGGGCAGTGTAGGGGATGGTGCTGGGGCTGGTGTTTCAGGGTTTAGGGCAGTGCAGTGAAGTTGAGGCAGTGTAGGGGATCGTGCTGGAGATGGTGTTTCAGGGTTTATGGCAGTGCAGTGGTGTTCGGGCAGTGAAGGGGGTCGTGCTGGGGCTGGTGTCTCAGGGTATAGGTCAGTGCAGTGGTGTTCGGGCAATGCAGGGAGTCATGCAGGGGTGGTGTTTCAGAGTGTAGGGCAGTGCAGTGGTGTTCGGACAGTGTAGGGGGTCGTGCTTGGGCTGGTGTTTCAGGGTTTTGGGCAGTGAAGTGGTGTTCGGACAGTGTAGGGGGTCTTGCTGGGGCTGGTGATTCAGGGTTTAGGGCAGTGCAGTGGTGTTCGGACAGTGTAGGGGGTCGTGATGGGGCTGGTGTTTCATGGTTTAAGGCAGAGCAGTGGTGTTCAGGCAGATTAGGGGGTCGTTCTGGGGCTGGTCTTTAGGGTTTATGGCAGTGCAGTGGTGTTCGATCAGTGTAGGGGGTCATGCAGGAGTTGGTGTTTCAGGTTTTACAGCAGTGCAGCGGTGTTCGGGCAGAGAATGGGGTCGTGCTGGGGTTGTGTTTAATGGGTTAGGGCAGTTGTGTTCGGGCACTGTAGGGCGTCTTGCTGGGGGTGGTGTTTCACGGTTTCAGGCAGTGCAGTGGTGTTCGGGCAGGGTATGGTGTTGTGCTGGGACTGGTGTTTCAGGGTTTAGGGCAGTGGTGTTCGGACAGTGTAGGGGGTCTTTCTGGGGGTGGTGTTTCAGGGTTTAGGGCAGTGCAGTTGTGTTTGGGCAGTGTAGGTGGCCTTGCTGGGGCTGGGGTTTCAGGCTTTAGGGCATTGCAGTGGTGTTCGGGCTGTGTAGGGGGTCTTGCTGGGGTTGGTGTTTCAGGGTTCTGGGCATTGTAGTGCTGTTCGAGCAGTGTAGGGGGTTGTGCTGGAGCTGGTGCTTCAGGGTTTAGGGCAGGGCAGTGGTGTTTGGGCAGTGTAGGGGGCGTTCTGCGGCTGGTGTTTCAGGGTTTAGGGCAGTGCAGTGGTGTTCGTGCAGTGTAGGGGGTCTTGCTGGGGCTGGTGTTTCAGGGTTTAGGTCAGTGCAGTAGTGTTCGGGCAGTGTAGGTTGTCTGGCCGGGGCTGGTGTTTTAGGGTTTACGGCAGAGCAGTGGTGTTTGGGCAGTGTAGGGGGTTGTGCTGGGGCTGGAGTTTCACGGTTTAGGGCAGAGCAGTTGTCTTCGGGCAGAGTTGGGGGTGTTGTTTAGGGTTTAGGGCAGTGCAGTGGTATTCGGGCAGAGTAGGGGGTCGTGCTGGCGCTGGTGTTTCAGGGTTTAGGGCAGTGCAGTGGTGTTCGGGCAGTGTAGGGGTGTCGTGCTAGGGTTGGTGTTTCAGGGTTTCGGGCAGTGGTGTTCGGGCAGTGTAGGGGGTCGGGTTGGGGCTGGTGTTTCAGGGTTTAGGGCAGTGCAGTGGTGTTAGGGCAGTATAGGGGGTTGTTCTGCGGCTGGTGTTTCAGGGTTTAGGTCAGTGCAGTAGTGTTCGTGCAGTGTAGGGTGTCTGGCCACGGCTGGTGTTTCAAGGTTTACGGAAGAGCAGTGGTGTTTGGGCAGTGTAGGGGGTTGTGCTGGGGCTGGAGTTTCACGGTTTAGTGCAGAGCAGTTGTCTCTAGGCAGAGTTAGGGGTGTTTTTTAGGGATTAGGGCTGTGAAGTGGTGTTCGGGCAGTGTAGGAGGTCGTGCTGGAGCTGGTGTTTCAGAGTTTAGGGCTGTGCAATTTGTTCGGGCAGTGTAGGGGGTCTTGCTAGGGGTGGTGTTTCGGGGTTTAGGGCAGTGCAGTGGTGTTCGAGCAGTGTAGGGGGTCATGCTGGGGCTGGTATTTAGGGTTTAGGGCAGTGCAGAGTTGTTCGGGTAGTGAATAAGGTCGTGATGGGGTGGTGTTTCAGCGATTAGGGCAGTGCAGTGGTGTTCTGGAATTGTAGGGGGTCGAGCAGGGGTGTGGTGTTTCAGGGTTTAGGGCTATGCAGCGGTGTTCGGGCAGTGTAGGGGGTCGTGCTGGGGTTGGTGTTTCAGGGTTTAAGGCAGAGCAGTGGTGTTTGTGCAGAGTAGGGGGTCGTGATGGGGTGGTGCTTTAGGGTTTAGGGCAGTGCAGCGGTGTTCAGGCAGTGTAGGGGATGGTGCTGGGGCTGGTGTTTCAGGGTTTAGGGCAGTGCAGTGGTGTTGAGGCAGTGTAGGGGATCGTGCTGGAGATGGGGTTTCAGGGTTTATGGCAGTGCAATGGTGTTCGGGCAGTGTAGGGGGTCGTGCTGGGGCTGGTGTCTCAGGGTATAGGTCAGTGCAGTGGTGTTCGGGCAATGCAGGGAGTCATGCAGGGGTGGTGTTTCAGAGTGTAGGGCAGTGCAGTGGTGTTCGGACAGTGTAGGGGGTCGTGCTTGGGCTGGTGTTTCAGGGTTTTGGGCAGTGAAGTGGTGTTCGGACAGTGTAGGGGGTCTTGCTGGGGTGGTGATTCAGGGTTTAGGGCAGTGCAGTGGTGTTCGGACAGTGTAGGGGGTCGTGATGGGGCTGGTGTTTCAGGGTTTAAGGCAGAGCAGTGGTGTTCAGGCAGAGTAGGGGGTCGTTCTGGGGCTGGTCTTTAGGGTTTATGGCAGTGCAGTGGTGTTCGATCAGTGTTGGGGTTCGTGCAGGAGTTGGTGTTTCAGGTTTTACAGCAGTGCAGCGGTGTTCGGGCAGAGAATGGGGTCGTGCTGGGGTTGTGTTTAATGGTTTAGGGCAGTTGTGTTCGGGCACTGTAGGGCGTCTTGCTGGGGGTGGTGTTTCACGGTTTCAGGCAGTGCAGTGGTGTTCGGGCAGGGTATGGTGTCGTGCTGGGACTGGTGTTTCAGGGTTTAGGGCAGTGGTGTTCGGACAGTGTAGGGGGTCTTTCTGGGGGTGGTGTTTCAGGGTTTAGGGCAGTGCAGTTGTGTTTGGGCAGTGTAGGTGGCCTTGCTGGGGCTGGGGTTTCAGGCTTTAGGGCATTGCAGTGGTGTTCGGGCTGTGTAGGGGGTCTTGCTGGGGTTGGTGTTTCAGGGTTCTGGGCATTGTAGTGCTGTTCGAGCAGTGTAGGGGGTTGTGCTGGAGATGGTGCTTCAGGGTTTAGGGCAGGGCAGTGGTGTTTGGGCAGTGTAGGGGGCGTTCTGCGGCTGGTGTTTCAGGGTTTAGGGCAGTGCAGTGGTGTTCGTGCAGTGTAGGGGGTCTTGCTGGGGCTGGTGTTTCAGGGTTTAGGTCAGTGCAGTAGTGTTCGGGCAGTGTAGGTTGTCTGGCCGGGGCTGGTGTTTTAGGGTTTACGGCAGAGCAGTGGTGTTTGGGCAGTGTAGGGGGTTGTGCTGGGGCTGGAGTTTCACGGTTTAGGGCAGAGCAGTTGTCTTCGGGCAGAGTTGGGGGTGTTGTTTAGGGTTTAGGGCAGTGCAGTGGTATTCGGGCAGAGTAGGGGGTCGTGCTGGCGCTGGTGTTTCAGGGTTTAGGGCAGTGCAGTGGTGTTCGGGCAGTGTAGGGGTGTCGTGCTAGGGTTGGTGTTTCAGGGTTTCGGGCAGTGGTGTTCGGGCAGTGTAGGGGGTCGGGTTGGGGCTGGTGTTTCAGGGTTTAGGGCAGTGCAGTGGTGTTAGGGCAGTATAGGGGGTTGTTCTGCGGCTGGTGTTTCAGGGTTTAGGTCAGTGCAGTAGTGTTCGTGCAGTGTAGGGTGTCTGGCCACGGCTGGTGTTTCAAGGTTTACGGAAGAGCAGTGGTGTTTGGGCAGTGTAGGGGGTTGTGCTGGGGCTGGAGTTTCACGGTTTAGTGCAGAGCAGTTGTCTCTAGGCAGAGTTAGGGGTGTTTTTTAGGGATTAGGGCTGTGAAGTGGTGTTCGGGCAGTGTAGGAGGTCGTGCTGGAGCTGGTGTTTCAGAGTTTAGGGCTGTGCAATTTGTTCGGGCAGTGTAGGGGGTCTTGCTAGGGGTGGTGTTTCGGGGTTTAGGGCAGTGCAGTGGTGTTCGAGCAGTGTAGGGGGTCATGCTGGGGCTGGTATTTAGGGTTTAGGGCAGTGCAGAGTTGTTCGGGTAGTGAATAAGGTCGTGATGGGGTGGTGTTTCAGCGATTAGGGCAGTGCAGTGGTGTTCTGGAATTGTAGGGGGTCGAGCAGGGGTGTGGTGTTTCAGGGTTTAGGGCTATGCAGCGGTGTTCGGGCAGTGTAGGGGGTCGTGCTGGGGTTGGTGTTTCAGGGTTTAAGGCAGAGCAGTGGTGTTTGTGCAGAGTAGGGGGTCGTGATGGGGTGGTGTTTTAGGGTTTAGGGCAGTGCAGCGGTGTTCAGGCAGTGTAGGGGATGGTGCTGGGGCTGGTGTTTCAGGGTTTAGGGCAGTGCAGTGGTGTTGAGGCAGTGTAGGGGATCGTGCTGGAGATGGGGTTTCAGGGTTTATGGCAGTGCAATGGTGTTCGGGCAGTGTAGGGGGTCGTGCTGGGGCTGGTGTCTCAGGGTATAGGTCAGTGCAGTGGTGTTCGGGCAATGCAGGGAGTCATGCAGGGGTGGTGTTTCAGAGTGTAGGGCAGTGCAGTGGTGTTCGGACAGTGTAGGGGGTCGTGCTTGGGCTGGTGTTTCAGGGTTTTGGGCAGTGAAGTGGTGTTCGGACAGTGTAGGGGGTCTTGCTGGGGTGGTGATTCAGGGTTTAGGGCAGTGCAGTGGTGTTCGGACAGTGTAGGGGGTCGTGATGGGGCTGGTGTTTCAGGGTTTAAGGCAGAGCAGTGGTGTTCAGGCAGAGTAGGGGGTCGTTCTGGGGCTGGTCTTTAGGGTTTATGGCAGTGCAGTGGTGTTCGATCAGTGTTGGGGTTCGTGCAGGAGTTGGTGTTTCAGGTTTTACAGCAGTGCAGCGGTGTTCGGGCAGAGAATGGGGTCGTGCTGGGGTTGTGTTTAATGGTTTAGGGCAGTTGTGTTCGGGCACTGTAGGGCGTCTTGCTGGGGGTGGTGTTTCACGGTTTCAGGCAGTGCAGTGGTGTTCGGGCAGGGTATGCTGTCGTGCTGGGACTGGTGTTTCAGGGTTTAGGGCAGTGGTGTTCGGACAGTGTAGGGGGTCTTTCTGGGGGTGGTGTTTCAGGGTTTAGGGCAGTGCAGTTGTGTTTGGGCAGTGTAGGGGGCCTTGCTGGGGCTGGGGTTTCAGGCTTTAGGGCATTGCAGTGGTGTTCGGGCAGTGTAGGGGGTCTTGCTGGGGTTAGTGTTTCAGGGTTCTGGGCATTGTAGTGCTGTTCGAGCAGTGTAGGGGGTTGTGCTGGAGCTGGTGTTTCAGGGTTAAGGGCAGGGCAGTGGTGTTTGGGCAGTGTAGGGGGCGTTCTGCGGCTGGTGTTTCAGGGTTTAGGGCAGTGCAGTGGTGTTCGTGCAGTGTAGGGTGTCGGGCTGGGGCTGGTGTTTCAGGGTTTAGGGCAGTGCAGTTGTGTTTGGGCAGTGTAGGGGGTCGTGCTGAGGCTGGTGTTTCAGTGTTTTGGCATTTGCGGTTGTGTTCGGGCAGTGTAGGGGTTCATGCTGAGGCTGGTGTTTCAGGGTTTAGGTCAGTGCAGAGGGGTTCGGGCAGTGTAGGGGGTCTTGCTGGGGCTGGTGTTTCAGGGTTTAGGTCAGTGCAGTAGAGTTCAGGCAGTGTAGGGTGTCTGGCCGGGGCTGGTGTTTCAGGGTTTACGGCAGAGCAGTGGTGTGTGGGCAGTGTAGGGGGTTGTGCTGGGGCTGGAGTTTCATGGTTTAGTGCAGAGCAGTTGTCTCCGGGCAGAGTTGGGGGTGTTGTTTAGGGTTTAGGGCAGTGCAGTGGTGTTCGGGCAGTGTAGGGGGTCGTGCTAGGGCTGGTGTTTCAGAGTTTAGGGCAGTGCAGTGGTGTTCGGGCAGTGTAGGCGATCGTGCTAGGGCTGGTGTTTCAGGGTTTAGGGCAGTGCAGTGGTGTTCGAGCAGTGTAGGGGGTCATGCTGGGGCTGATATTTAGGGTTTAGGGCAGTGCAGAGGTGTTCGGGTAGTGAATAAGGTCGTGATGGGGTGGTGTTTCAGCGATTAGGGCAGTGCAGTGGTGTTCTGGAATTGTAGGGGGTCGAGCAGGGGTGTGGTGTTTCAGGGTTTAGGGCTATGCAGCGGTGTTCGGGCAGTGTAGGGGGTCGTGCTGGGGTTGGTGTTTCAGGGTTTAAGGCAGAGCAGTGGTGTTTGTGCAGAGTAGGGGGTCGTGATGGGGGTGGTGTTTTAGGGTTTAGGGCAGTGCAGCGGTGTTCGGGCAGTGTAGGGGATGGTGCTGGGGCTGGTGTTTCAGGGTTTAGGGCAGTGCAGTGAAGTTGAGGCAGTGTAGGGGATCGTGCTGGAGATGGTGTTTCAGGGTTTATGGCAGTGCAGTGGTGTTCGGGCAGTGAAGGGGGTCGTGCTGGGGCTGGTGTCTCAGGGTATAGGTCAGTGCAGTGGTGTTCGGGCAATGCAGGGAGTCATGCAGGGGTGGTGTTTCAGAGTGTAGGGCAGTGCAGTGGTGTTCGGACAGTGTAGGGGGTCGTGCTTGGGCTGGTGTTTCAGGGTTTTGGGCAGTGAAGTGGTGTTTGGACAGTGTAGGGGGTCTTGCTGGGGCTGGTGATTCAGGGTTTAGGGCAGTGCAGTGGTGTTCGGACAGTGTAGAGGGTCGTGATGGGGCTGGTGTTTCATGGTTTAAGGCAGAGCAGTGGTGTTCAGGCAGAGTAGGGTGTCGTTCTGGGGCTGGTCTTTAGGGTTTATGGCAGTGCAGTGGTGTTCGATCAGTGTAGGGGGTCGTGCAGGAGTTGGTGTTTCAGGTTTTACAGCAGTGCAACGGTGTTCGGGCAGAGAATGGGGTCGTGCTGGGGTTGTGTTTAATGGTTTAGGGCAGTTGTGTTCGGGCACTGTAGGGCGTCTTGCTGGGGGTGGTGTTTCACGGTTTCAGGCAGTGCAGTGGTGTTCGGGCAGGGTATGGTGTCGTGCTGGGACTGGTGTTTCAGGGTTTAGGGCAGTGGTGTTCGGACAGTGTAGGGGGTCTTTCTGGGGGTGGTGTTTCAGGGTTTAGGGCAGTGCAGTTGTGTTTGGGCAGTGTAGGTGGCCTTGCTGGGGCTGGGGTTTCAGGCTTTAGGGCATTGCAGTGGTGTTCGGGCAGTGTAGGGGGTCTTGCTGGGGTTGGTGTTTCAGGGTTTTGGGCATTGTAGTGCTGTTCGAGCAGTGTAGGGGGTTGTGCTGGAGCTGGTGTTTCAGGGTTTAGGGCAGGGCAGTGGTGTTTGGGCAGTGTAGGGGGCGTTCTGCGGCTGGTGTTTCAGGGTTTAGGGCAGTGCAGTGGTGTTCGTGCAGTGTAGGGTGTCGGGCTGGGGCTGGTGTTTCAGGGTTTAGGGCAGTGCAGTTGTGTTTGGGCAGTGTAGGGGGTCGTGCTGAGGCTGGTGTTTCAGTGTTTTGGCCATTGCAGTTGTGTTCGGGCATTGTAGTGGTTCATGCTGAGGCTGGTGTTTCAGGGTTTCGGTCAGTGCAGTGGTGTTCGGGCAGTGTAGGGGTCTTGCTGGGGCTGGTGTTTCAGGGTTTAGGTCAGTGCAGTAGTGTTCGGGCAGTGTAGGTTGTCTGGCCGGGGCTGGTGTTTTAGGGTTTACGGCAGAGCAGTGGTGTTTGGGCAGTGTAGGGGGTTGTGCTGGGGCTGGAGTTTCACGGTTTAGGGCAGAGCAGTTGTCTTCGGGCAGAGTTGGGGGTGTTGTTTAGGGTTTAGGGCAGTGCAGTGGTGTTCGGGCAGAGTAGGGGGTCGTGCTGGGGCTGGTGTTTCAGGGTTTAGGGCAGTGCAGTTTTGTTCGGGCAGTGTAGGGGTGTCGTGCTAGGGTTGGTGTTTCAGGGTTTCGGGCAGTGGTGTTCGGGCAGTGTAGGGGGTCGGGTTGGGGCTGGTGTTTCAGGGTTTAGGGCAGTGCAGTGGTGTTAGGGCAGTATAGGGGGTTGTTCTGCGGCTGGTGTTTCAGGGTTTAGGTCAGTGCAGTAGTGTTCGTGCAGTGTAGGGTGTCTGGCCACGGCTGGTGTTTCAAGGTTTACGGCAGAGCAGTGGTGTTTGGGCAGTGTAGGGGGTTGTGCTGGGGCTGGAGTTTCACGGTTTAGTGCAGAGCAGTTGTCTCTAGGCAGAGTTAGGGGTGTTTTTTAGGGATTAGGGCTGTGCAGTGGTGTTCGGGCAGTATAGGGGGTCGTTCTGCGGCTGGTGTTTCAGGGTTTAGGGCTGTGCAATTTGTTCGGGCAGTGTAGGGGATCTTGCTAGGGGTGGTGTTTCGGGGTTTAGGGCAGTGAAGTGGTGTTCGGGCAGTGTAGGGGGTCGTGCTGGGGCTGGTGTTTCAGGGTTTAGGGCAGTGCAGTGGTGTTCGGGCAGAGTAGGGGTGTCGTGCTAGGGCTGGTGTTTCAGGGTTTAGGGCAGTGGTGTTAGGGCAGTGTAGGGGGTCGGGCTGGGGCTGGTGTTTCAGGGTTTAGGGCAGTGCAGTGGTGTTCGGGCAGTATAGGGGGTCGTTCTGCGGCTGGTGTTTCAGGGTTTAGGGCAGTGCAGTGGTGTTTGTGCAGTGTAGGGGGTCGGGCTGGGGCTGGTGTTTCAGGGTTTAGGGCAGTGCAGTTGTGTTCGGGCAGTGTAGGGGGTCGTGCTGGGGCTGGTGTTTCAGTGTTTTGGCCATTGCAGTTGTGTTCGGGCAGTGTAGGGGTTCCTGCTGAGGCTGGTGTTTCAGGGTTTAGGTCAGTGCAGTGGTGTTCGGGCAGTGTAGTGGGTCTTGCTGGGGCTGGTGTTTCAGGGTTTAGGTCAGTGCAGTAGAGTTCGGGCAGTGTAGGGTGTCTGGCCGGGGCTGGTGTTTCAGAGTTTTCGGCAGAGCAGTGGTGTTTGGGCAGTGTAGGGGGTTGTGCTTGGGCTGGAGTTTCACGGTTTAGTGCAGAGCAGTTGTCTCCAGGCAGAGTTGGGGGTGTTGTTTAGGGTTTAGGGCAGTGCAGTGGTGTTCGGGCAGTGTAGGGGGTCATGCTGGGGCTGGTGTTTCAGAGTTTAGGGCAGTGCACTTGTGTTCGGGCAGTGTAGGCGGTCGTGCTAGGGCTGGTGTTTCAGGGTTTAGGGCAGTGCAGTGGTGTTCGAGCAGTGTAGGGGGTCATGCTGGGGCTGGTGTTTAGGGTTTAGGGCAGTGCAGAGGTGTTCGGGTAGTGAATGAGGTCGTGATGGGGTGGTGTTTCAGGGATTAGGGCAGTTGTGTTCGGGCAGTGTAGGGGGTCTTGCTAGGGGTGGTGTTTCGGGGTTTAGGGCAGTGAAGTGGTGTTCGGGCAGTGTAGGGGGTCGTGCTGGGGCTGGTGTTTCAGGGTTTAGGGCAGTGGTGTTCGGGCAGCGTAGGGGTGTCGTGCTAGGGCTGGTGTTTCAGGGTTTAGGGCAGTGGTGTTCGGGCAGTGTAGGGGGTCGGGCTGGGGCTGGTGTTTCAGGGTTTAGGGCAGTGCAGTGGTGTTCGGGCAGTATAGGGGGTCGTTCTGAGGCTGGTGTTTCAGGGTTTAGATCAGTGCAGTGGTGTTCGGGCAGTGTAGTGGGTCTTCCTGGGGCTGGTGTTTCAGGGTTTAGGTCAGTGCAGTAGAGTTCGGGCAGTGTAGGGTGTCTGGCCGGGGCTGGTTTTTCAGAGTTTTCGGCAGAGCAGTGGTGTTTGGGCAGTGTAGGGGGTTGTGCTGGGGCTGGAGTTTCACGGTTTAGTGCAGAGCAGTTGTCTCCGGGCAGAGTTGAGGGTGTTGTTTAGGGTTTAGGGCAGTGCAGTGGTGTTCGGGCAGTGTAGGGGGTCGTACTGGGGCTGGTGTTTCAGAGTTTAGGGCAGTGCACTGGTGTTCGGGCAGTGTAGGCGGTCGTGCTAGGGCTGGTGTTTCAGGGTTTAGGGCAGTGCAGTGGTGTTCGAGCAGTGTAGGGGGTCATGCTGGGGCTGGTGTTTAGGGTTTAGGGCAGTGCAGAGGTGTTCGGGTAGTGAATGAGGTTGTGATGGGGTGGTGTTTCAGGGATTAGGGCAGTTGTGTTCGGACAGTGTAGGGGGTCTTGCTAGGGGTGGTGTTTCGGGGTTTAGGGCAGTGAAGTGGTGTTCGGGCAGTGTAGGGGGTCGTGCTGGGGCTGGTGTTTCAGGGTTTAGGGCAGTGCAGTGGTGTTCGGGCAGAGTAGGGGTGTCGTGCTAGGGCTGGTGTTTCAGGGTTTAGGGCAGAGGTGTTAGGGCAGTGTAGGGGGTCGGGCTGGGGCTGGTGTTTCAGGGTTTAGGGCAGTGCAGTGGTGTTCGGGCAGTATAGGGGGTCGTTCTGCGGCTGGTGTTTCAGGGTTTAGGGCAGTGCAGTGGTGTTTGTGCAGTGTCGGGGGTCGGGCTGGGGCTGGTGTTTCAGGGTTTAGGGCAGTGCAGTTGTGTTCGGGCAGTGTAGGGGGTCGTGCTGGGGCTGGTGTTTCAGTGTTTTGGCCATTGCAGTTGTGTTCGGGCAGTGTAGGGGTTCCTGCTGAGGCTGGTGTTTCAGGGTTTAGGTCAGTGCAGTGGTGTTCGGGCAGTGTAGTGGGTCTTGCTGTGGCTGGTGTTTCAGGGTTTAGGTCAGTGCAGTAGAGTTCGGGCAGTGTAGGGTGTCTGGCCGGGGCTGGTGTTTCAGAGTTTTCGGCAGAGCAGTGGTGTTTGGGCAGTGTAGGGGGTTGTGCTGGGGCTGGAGTTTCACGGTTTAGTGCAGAGCAGTTGTCTCCGTGCAGAGTTGGGGGTGTTGTTTAGGGTTTAGGTCACTGCAGTGGTGTTCGGGCAGTGTAGGGTGTCGTGCTGGGGCTGGTGTTTCAGAGTTTAGGGCAGTGCACTGGTGTTCGGGCAGTGTAGGCGGTCGTGCTAGGGCTGGTGTTTCAGGGTTTAGGGCAGTGCAGTGGTGTTCGAGCAGTGTAAGGGGTCATGCTGGGGCTGGTGTTCAGGGTTTAGGGCAGTGCAGAGGTGTTCGGGTAGTGAATGAGGTCGTGATGGGGTGGTGTTTCAGGGATTAGGGCAGTTGTGTTTGGGCAGTGTAGGGGGTCTTGCTAGGGGTGGTGTTTCGGGGTTTAGGGCAGTGCAGTGGTGTTTGGGCAGTGTAGGGGTCGTGCTGGGGTGATGTTTCAGGGTTTAGGGCAGTGCAGTGGTGTTTGGACAGTGTAGGGGGTCACTCTGGGGCTGGTGTTTCAGGGTTTAGGGCAGTGCAGTGGTGTTCTGGCATTGTAGGGGGTTGTGCTGGGGCTGGTGTTTCAGGGTTTAGGGCAGTGCAGTGGTGTTTGAGCTGTGTAGGGGGTCGTGCTGGGGCTTGTGTTTCAGGGTTTAGGGCAGTGCAGTTGTGTTCGAGAAGTGTAGGGGGTCGTGCTGGGGCTGGTGTTTCAGGGTTTAGGGCAGTGCAGCGATGTTCGGGCAGTGTAGGGGTCATGCTGGGGTGGTGTTTCAGGGTTAAGGGAAGAGCAGTGGTGTTCAGGCAGATTAGCGGGTCATTCTGGGGCTGGTGTTTAGGGTTTATGGCAGTGCAGTGGTGTTCGGGCAGTGTAGGCTGTCGTGCTGGGGATGGTGTTTCAGGGTTTAGGGCAGTGCAGTGGTGTTCGGACAGCGTAGGGGGTCGAGCTTGTGCTGGTGTTTCAGGGATTAGGGCAGTGTTGTTCGGGCAGTGTAGGGGGTCTTGCTGGGGGTGGTGATTCGGGGTTTAGGGCAGTGCAGTGGTGTTCGGGCAGTGTAGGGGGTCTTGCTGGGGCTGGTGTTTCAGGGTTTAGGGCAGTGCAGAGTTGTTCGGGCAGTGTAGGGGGTCTCGCAGGGGCTGGTGTTTCAGGGTTTAGGGCAGTGCAGTGCTGTTCCAGCAGTGTAGAGGGTTGTGCTGGGTTGGTTTTTAAGGGTTTAGGGTGGTGGTGTTCGGGCAGTGTAGAGGGTCTTGCTGGGGCTGGTGTTTTAGGGTTTAGAGCAGTGCGGTGGTGTTCGGGCAGTGTAGGGGGTCTTGCTGGGACTGGTGTTTCAGGGTTTAGGGCAGTGCAGAGGAGTTCAGGGAATGTAGGGGGTGGTGCTGGGGCTGGGTTTTCAGCGTTTAGGGCAGTGCAGTGGTGTTCGGGCACTTTAGGGGGTGGTGCTGGGGCTGGTGTGTCAGGGATTAGGGCAGTGCATTGGTGTTTGGGCATTGTAGGGGGTCGTGCTGGGGCTGGTGTTTTAGGTTTTAGGGCAGTGCAGTGGTGTTCGGGTAGTGTAGGGGGTCATGCTGGGGCTTGTGTTTCAGGGTTTATGTCAGTGTAGTGGTATTTGGACATTGTAGGGGTCTTGTTGGGGCTGGTGTTTCAGGGCTTAGGGCAGTGCATTGGGTTTCGGGCAGTATAGGGGCTCGTGCTGGGGCTGGTGCTTCAGGGTTTAGGGCAGTGCAATGGTTTTCGGGCAGTGTAGTGGTTCGTGCTGGGGATGGTTTTTCAGGGTTTAGGGCAGTGGTGTTCATGCAGTGTAGAGGTTCGTGCTGGGGCAGGTTTTTCAGTGTTTACGGCAGTACAGTGGTGTTTTGCAGTGTAGGGGGTCAGGCTGGGGCTGGTGTTTCAGGGTTTAGGGCAGAGCAGTGGTGTTCAGGCAGAGTAGGGGGTCGTTCTGGTGCTGGTGTTTAGGGTTTAGGGCAGTGCAGGTGTGTTCGGGCAGTGTAGGGGGCCGTGCAGGGGGTGGTGTTTCAGGTTTTAGAGCAGTGCAGTGATGTTCAGGTAGTGAATGGGGTCGTGCTGGGGTTGTATTTCATGGTTTAGGGCAGTGGTGTTAGGGCAATGTAGGGGGTCTTGCTGGGGGTGATGTTTCAGGGTTTAGGGCAGTGCAGTGGTGTTTGGGCAGTATAGGGGTGGTGCTGGGGCTGGTGTTTCACAGTTTAGGGCAGTCCTGTGGTGTTCGGGCATTGTAGGGGGTTGTGCTGGGACTGGTGTTTCAGGGTTCTGGGCATTGTAGTGCTGTTCGAGCAGTGTAGGGGGTTGTGCTGGAGCTGGTGTTTCAGGGTTTAGGGCAGGGCAGTGGTGTTTGGGCAGTGTAGGGGCGTTCTGCGGCTGGTGTTTCAGGGTTTAGGGCAGTGCAGTGGTGTTCGTGCAGTGTAGGGTGTCGGGCTGGGGCTGGTGTTTCAGGGTTTAGGGCAGTGCAGTTGTGTTTGGGCAGTGTAGGGGGTCGTGCTGAGGCTGGTGTTTCAGTGTTTTGGCCATTGCAGTTGTGTTCGGGCATTGTAGTGGTTCATGCTGAGGCTGGTGTTTCAGGGTTTCGGTCAGTGCAGTGGTGTTCGGGCAGTGTAGAGGGTCATGCTGGGGCTTGTGTTTCAGGGTTTATGTCAGTGTAGTGGTATTTGGACATTGTAGGGGTCTTGTTGGGGCTGGTGTTTCAGGGCTTAGGGCAGTGCATTGGGTTTCGGGCAGTATAGGGGCTCGTGCTGGGGCTGGTGCTTCAGGGTTTAGGGCAGTGCAATGGTTTTCGGGCAGTGTAGTGGTTCGTGCTGGGGATGGTTTTTCAGGGTTTAGGGCAGTGGTGTTCATGCAGTGTAGAGGTTCGTGCTGGGGCAGGTTTTTCAGTGTTTACGGCAGTACAGTGGTGTTTTGCAGTGTAGGGGGTCAGGCTGGGGCTGGTGTTTCAGGGTTTAGGGCAGAGCAGTGGTGTTCAGGCAGAGTAGGGGGTCGTTCTGGTGCTGGTGTTTAGGGTTTAGGGCAGTGCAGGTGTGTTCGGGCAGTGTAGGGGGCCGTGCAGGGGGTGGTGTTTCAGGTTTTAGAGCAGTGCAGTGATGTTCAGGTAGTGAATGGGGTCGTGCTGGGGTTGTATTTCATGGTTTAGGGGAGTGGTGTTAGGGCAATGTAGGGGGTCTTGCTGGGGGTGATGTTTCAGGGTTTAGGGCAGTGCAGTGGTGTTTGGGCAGTATAGGGGTGGTGCTGGGGCTGGTGTTTCACAGTTTAGGGCAGTCCTGTGGTGTTCGGGCATTGTAGGGGGTTGTGCTGGGACTGGTGTTTCAGGGTTCTGGGCATTGTAGTGCTGTTCGAGCAGTGTAGGGGGTTGTGCTGGAGCTGGTGTTTCAGGGTTTAGGGCAGGGCAGTGGTGTTTGGGCAGTGTAGGGGGCGTTCTGCGGCTGGTGTTTCAGGGTTTAGGGCAGTGCAGTGGTGTTCGTGCAGTGTAGGGTGTCGGGCTGGGGCTGGTGTTTCAGGGTTTAGGGCAGTGCAGTTGTGTTTGGGCAGTGTAGGGGGTCGTGCTGAGGCTGGTGTTTCAGTGTTTTGGCCATTGCAGTTGTGTTCGGGCATTGTAGTGGTTCATGCTGAGGCTGGTGTTTCAGGGTTTCGGTCAGTGCAGTGGTGTTCGGGCAGTGTAGGGGGTCTTGCTGGGGCTGGTGTTTCAGGGTTTAGGTCAGTGCAGTAGTGTTCGGGCAGTGTAGGTTGTCTGGCCGGGGCTGGTGTTTTAGGGTTTACGGCAGAGCAGTGGTGTTTGGGCAGTGTAGGGGGTTGTGCTGGGGCTGGAGTTTCACGGTTTAGGGCAGAGCAGTTGTCTTCGGGCAGAGTTGGGGGTGTTGTTTAGGGTTTAGGGCAGTGCAGTGGTGTTCGGGCAGTGTAGGGGGTCGTGCTGGGGCTGGTGTTTCAGGGTTTAGGGCAGTGCAGTGGTTTTCGGGCAGTGTAGGGGTGTCGTGCTAGGGTTGGTGTTTCAGGGTTCCGGGCAGTGGTGTTCGGGCAGTGTAGGGGGTCGGGTTGGGGCTGGTGTTTCAGGGTTTAGGGCAGTGCAGTGGTGTTAGGGCAGTATAGGGGGTTGTTCTGCAGCTGGTGTTTCAGGGTTTAGGGCAGTGCATGGGTGTTTGTGCAGTGTAGGGGGTCGGGCTGGGGCTGGGGCTGGTGTTTCAGGGTTTAGGGTAGGCCTGGGCGAAGCACTACGCTACGCTTGCGTAGTTTGCGAAGTTCGCGCTACTTCGCACTACGCGAACTGCACGTAGCACAGTGCGAACACGCGTAGCGTAGTGTTGCGTAGTGCTGCGGTCATTTTTTGCTTGCTCGCGGTCCTCAACGTCAAG
This sequence comes from Triturus cristatus, assembly GCF_964204655.1. Taxonomy (NCBI): domain Eukaryota; kingdom Metazoa; phylum Chordata; class Amphibia; order Caudata; family Salamandridae; genus Triturus; species Triturus cristatus. The sequence continues at coordinate 284,230,687 of NC_140579.1, forward strand.
TTGGCGACCGCGAGCAAGCAAAATGACATCCTGGCGAGACTTTTTCCTTGTTCGCGATCGCGAGCATGGAAAATAAACCTCCCGGCGAGATTCCCAACGCGAGAAGGTCAGGTTTCTCATTGCGAGGGGTCGCGTTTGCTCGCGACCGCTCGCGATGAGAAACTACCAGTTCGCGTTGAGAAAGCTGCAGCTCGAGTAAAAATCTACTCGAGCAGCAGAAAACTACAGCTCGCACTGTGCAAGATGCCATTTTCAATGATTGCACAGTGCCGGTTGCTTGTCCGCACTGTGCAATCATTGAAAACAACATCTTGCACAGTGCGAACATGTTACTTCGCAGTTCGCGAAGTGCTACGCGTAGCTCGCGTAGTGCGAACTTCACTTTGCGTAGCTTCGCGAAGTGCTACTTCGCGAACTACGCCCACCCTTAGTTTAGGGCAGTGCAGTTGTGTTCGGGCAGTGTAGGGGTTCCTGCTGAGGCTGGTGTTTCAGGGTTTAGGTCAGTGCAGTGGTGTTCGGGCAGTGTAGTGGGTCTTGCTGGGGCTGGTGTTTCAGGGTTTAGGTCAGTGCAGTAGAGTTCGGGCAGTGTAGGGTGTCTGGCCGGGGCTGGTGTTTCAGAGTTTTCGGCAGAGCAGTGGTGTTTGGGCAGTGTAGGGGGTTGTGCTTGGGCTGGAGTTTCACGGTTTAGTGCAGAGCAGTTGTCTCCGGGCACAGTTGGGGGTGTTGTTTAGGGTTTAGGGCAGTGCAGTGGTGTTCGGGCAGTGTAGGGGGTCGTGCTGGGGCTGGTGTTTCAGAGTTTAGGGCAGTGCACTGGTGTTCGGGCAGTGTAGGCGGTCGTACTAGGGCTGGTGTTTCAGGGTTTAGGGCAGTGCAGTGGTGTTCGAGCAGTGTAGGGGGTCATGCTGGGGCTGGTGTTTAGGGTTTAGGGCAGTGCAGAGGTGTTCGGGTAGTGAATGAGGTCGTGATGGGGTGGTGTTTCAGGGATTAGGGCAGTTGTGTTCGGGCAGTGTAGGGGGTCTTGCTAGGGGTGGTATTTCGGGGTTTAGGGCAGTGAAGTGGTGTTCGGGCAGTGTAGGGGGTCGTGCTGGGGCTGGTGTTTCAGGGTTTAGGGCAGTGGTGTTCGGGCAGCGTAGGGGTGTCGTGCTAGGGCTGGTGTTTCAGGGTTTAGGGCAGTGGTGTTCGGGCAGTGTAGGGGGTCGGGCTGGGGCTGGTGTTTCAGGGTTTAGGGCAGTGCAGTGGTGTTCGGGCAGTATAGGGGGTCGTTCTGAGGCTGGTGTTTCAGGGTTTAGGTCAGTGCAGTGGTGTTCGGGCAGTGTAGTGGGTCTTGTTGGGGCTGGTGTTTCAGGGTTTAGGTCAGTGCAGTAGAGTTCGGGCAGTGTAGGGTGTCTGGCCGGGGCTGGTGTTTCAGAGTTTTTGGCAGAGCAGTGGTGTTTGGGCAGTGTAGGGGGTTGTGCTGGGGCTGGAGTTTCACGGTTTAGTGCAGAGCAGTTGTCTCCGGGCAGAGTTGAGGGTGTTGTTTAGGGTTTAGGGCAGTGCAGTGGTGTTCGGGCAGTGTAGGGGGTCGTACTGGGGCTGGTGTTTCAGAGTTTAGGGCAGTGCAGTGGTGTTCGGGCAGTGTAAGCGGTCGTGCTAGGGCTGGTGTTTCAGGGTTTAGGGCAGTGCAGTGGTGTTTGAGCAGTGTAGGGGGTCATGCTGGGGCTGGTGTTTAGGGTTTAGGGCAGTGCAGAGGTGTTCGGGTAGTGAATGAGGTCGTGATGGGGTGGTGTTTCAGGGATTAGGGCAGTTGTGTTTGGGCAGTGTAGGGGGTCTTGCTAGGGGTGGTGTTTCGGGGTTTAGGGCAGTGCAGTGGTGTTTGGGCAGTGTAGGGTGTCGTGCTAGGGCTGGTGTTTCAGGGTTTAGGGCAGACCAGTGATGTTTGGGCAGTGTAGGGGGTCGTGCTGGGGTGGTGTTTTATGGTTTAGGGCAGTGCAGTGGTGTTCGGACAGTATAGGGGGTCGTGATGGGGCTGGATTTTCAGGGTTTAGGGCAGAGCAGTGGTGTTCGGGCAGTGTAGGGGGACATGCTGGGGCTGGTGTTTCAGGGTTTATGGCAGAGCAGTGGTGTTCGGGCACAATAGGGAGTCTTTCTGCGGCTGGTGTTTCAGGGTTTAGGGCAGTTCAGTGGTGTTCTGGCATTGTAGGGGGTTGTGCTGGGGCTGGTGTTTCAGGGTTTAGTGCAGTGCAGTGGTGTTTGAGCTGTGTAGGGGGTCGTGCTGGGGCTTGTGTTTCAGGGTTTAGGGCAGTGCAGTGGTGTTCGGGAAGTGTAGGGGGTCGTGCTGGGGCTGGTGTTTCAGGGTTTAGGGCAAAGCAGTGATGTTCGAGCAATGTAGGGATTCGTGATGGGGCTGGTGTTTCAGGGTTTAGGGAAGAGAAGTTGTTTTCGGGCAGAGTACGGGCTCATTCTGGGCATGGTGTTTAGGGTTTAGGGCAGTGCAGTGGTGTTCGGGCAGTGTAGGGGGTTGTGCAGAGGGTGGTGTTTCAGGTTCTAGAGCAGTGCAGAGTTGTTGGGCAGTGAATGGGGTCGTGCTGGGATTGTGTTTCATGGTTTAGGGCAGTGGTGTTCAGGCACTGTAGGGGGTCTTGCTGGGGGTGGTGTTTCAGGGTTTAGGGCTGTGCAGTGGTGTTCAGGCAGTGTAGGGGGTCGTGCTGGGGGTGGTGTTTCAGGGTTTAGGGCAGTGGTGTTCGGGCAGTGTAGGGGGTCTTGTTGGGACTGGTGTTTCAGGGTTTAGGGCAGTGCGGTGGTGTTCGGGCAGTGTAGGGGGTCGTGCTGGGGGTGGTGTTCCAGGGTTTAGTGCAGTGGTGTGGGGGCAGGGCAGGGGGTCATACTGGAGCTGGCGTTTCAGGGTATAGGGCTGTGCAGTGGTATCGGGCAGTGCAGGAGGTCATGCAGGGGGTGGTGTTTCAGAGGTTACGGCAGTGCAGTGGTGTTCGGACAGTGTAGGGGGTCGTGCTGGGGCTGGTGTTTCAGGGTGTAGGGCAGTGCAGCTGTGTTCGGGCAGTGCAGGGTGTCATGCTGGGGCTGGTCTTTCAGGGTTTAGGGCAGAGCAGTGGTGTTTGTACAGAGTAGAGGGTCATGCTGGGGGTGGTGTTTTAGGGTTTAGGGCAGTACAGCGGTGTTCGGGCAGTGTAGGGGATGGTGCTGGGGCTGGTGTTTCAGGGTTTAGGGCAATGCAGTGGTGTTGAGGCAGTGTAGGGGGTGGTGCTGGGGGTGGTGTTTCAGGGTTTAGGGAAGTGTAGTGGTGTTCGGGCAGGGTACGGGGTCGTGCTGGGACTGGTGTTTCAGGGTATAGGCAGTGCAGGAGGTCATGCAGGGGGTGGTATTTCAGGGTTTAAAGCAGTGCAGTGGTGTTCAGACAGTGTAGGGTGTCGTGCTGGGGCTGGTTTTTCAGGGTTTAAGGCTGAGCAGTGGTGTTTGGGCAGAGTAGGGGGTCGTTCTGGGGCTGGTGTTTAGGGTATAGGGCAGTGCAGTGTGGTTCGGGCAGTGTAGGGATTCATGAAGGGAGTGGTGTTTCAGGTTTTAGGGCAGTGCAGTGGTGTTCGGGCAGTGTAGGGGGTCGTGCTGGGGGTGGTGTTTCAGGGTATATGGCAGTGCAGTGGTGTTCAGGCAGTGTAGAGGGTCGTGCTGGGGGTGGTGTTTCTGGTTTTAGGGCAGTGAAGTGGTGTTCGGGCTGTGTAGGGGTCGTGCAGGGAGTTGTTTTTCAGGGTTTAGAGCACTGCAGTGGTGATTGGGCAGTGTAGGGGGTGATGCTTGGGCTGGTGTTTCACGGTTTAGGGCAGTGCAGTGGTGTTCGGACAGTGTAGGGGGTCGTGCTGGGGCTGGTGTTTCAGGGTTTAGGGCAGAGCAGTGGTGTTCGGAAGTGTAGGGGGTCGTGCAGGGGGTGGTGTTTCAGGGTTTAGGGCAGAGCAGTGGTGTTCGGGCATTTTAGGGGGTTGAGCAGGGGGTGGTGTTTTAGGGTTTAGGGCAGTGTAGTGGTGTTCTGGCAGTTTAGTGCGTTGTGCAGGGGGTGGAGATTCAGGGTTTAGGGCAGTACAGTGGTGTTCGGGCAGTGTAGGGGGTCGTGCCGTGTCTTGTGTTTCAGGGTTTAGGGCAGTGCAGTGGTGTTCAGACAGAGTACAGGTTCGTGCTGAGGCTGGTGTTGTTGGGCCCGATTCACAGAACAAACTTAAGACTAAATCCTAAACTTAGTACCAATCTGGTATTCACAGAATGCACCTAGTACTTCTGGGATTCACAGAATGAACTTACTACTTTAGCGATTCACAAAATGAACTTAGGACTTTTGCTATTCACAGAATCCATTTACGACCACTAAACTTACGTCCGCACCCGGGCCGGATTTTCCGCCCTCGGAGCGGAGTTTCTGGGCCCGGAGCGGGAAGTCCGCATGCGGGCCGGAAAGTCCGCTCCGAGGGCGGAATATCCGCTCCCGGGCCGGAAACTCCGGCCTCGGGCCGGAAATGCCGTTACCGGGCCGGAACATCAGAATTGGGACCAGACTACATTACTGTTGCCATTGATCATTTGAGCCAAGGGGAAACACCTGTTCAAGTCCCTACCATCCCCCACCATGCATCAGCTGACACACTCCAGCCAATCCTAGCTCGGCACCACGTATAACTGCAGAGCAGACACACACAAACCCTTTCAACATGTCACTGAATGTGTTTGTTGCACTGCCCCTTGCCATGCAGCAAAACCACTTGAGGAGGAGGAGGAGGAGAGCCAGAGCAGAGAGGATCTTCAGACAGAGGATCAACTTATTTGGAATGTCCAGTCAAGATATAAGGGCCAAGTACCGTTTCCCTCCAGAAATCATCTTGGAAATGGTATGTGAGTGGGAGCAGGAACTTGACTCCGTGACCTGCTGCTCACATGCAATACCAGCATACCTCAAGATCCTATCAGCGCTCCATTTCTTTGCCACTGGCTCATTCCAAAGGGTCTCCAGTGACCATGTGGGCATATCCCAGGCAAGCCAGTCGCGGTGCCTGCATCAGGTACTGCGATGCATCACTGCAAGATCCCACCTCCACATACATATGCCACCGACACTGGCCCTGAGACAAAGGGCAGTACGAGATTTCTTTCGCATTGCACAATTTCCACGTGTGCTGGGTGCAATTGACTGTACCCATGTGGCCTTCAGCCACCCCGCCACATTGCACACATCTTCTGCAATAGACACCGATGGCATTCCATCAACGTGCAAGCTGTCTGTGATTCCAGAGGGAGGTTCATTGATGTGCATGCGGTGTTCCCCGGCAGTACCCATGACAGCTTCATATTCCGCATGTCACCTCTTGCCAGGCGGATAGCTGCGGGAGAATTTGGCAACATGTGGCTACTGGGTAAGTACCAAGCGTTAGAAAGGAGGATTATGTGTTTTTGAAATGTCTGAATGCCCCCCAAAATTAACCATAGTACTTTAAGATTCATAAAGCTAGATACAGGGCCCACCTGACAATGCATGTAATACAGTATAGATCATGTCCTGTGCAAGTCAAAGAGGGAAATCTAACCAACTGCCCTTTCCCCTCTACTCAGGTGACGCTGGGTATGCACTTACCCCACATCTCCTCACCCCTTACAGGCGTGCAGACACTGTACCACAGCGTAGGTACAATAGGGCACACATACGGACTCGAGCCATCATAGAGCGCACTTTTGGTCTGTTGAAGTCGCGATTCAGATGTCTCGACCGTACAGGGGGGGTGCTGCAGTACTCCCCAGAAGTAGTGTGCAAGATCATATTAGCCTGTTGTGTCTTCCACAACATTGCCTTAACGCATGGCTTACAGATACCGCTGGAACCTCGGCTACCTATGAATCTGGGAAACCGGGCCATGGCACATAACCGAGGTCAGGGCATGCAAGTCCGTGAGCAGCTTGTTGCCACGTTCTTCACATGAGCAACCTGTAGTGGAATGGACCAAATGTGGATTGCTGTCTGTTGCCAATGATGAAACTTGGATATACACGACTGTGTCAATAAATTCCTTCCTGAGACTACTTTGCAAGCCACACTAACTGCATGTTAATCACAGCTCTTGACAGTAGTCAAAACGTTGAGCCTGCATCAGCACATGTGCCCATGTCAGCGATCAGTGTAGTGGATGTCCCGAAAGAATCTATAGCCACAGATGCAAGATGCTACATGTACTGAGAGACACAGCCGGACCTCATGAGGATGGGTCTCTTAATCAGAAAAGGCCATAACCATAGCATTGTCGGCCCTGTGCCATCAACAGATGTTACTCCCCCACAAATGATGCGCCCACGACGTGAGTGATGCAATGGGTCAATCAGACGCCATGGGGCAGATTAATGTGGGACTTGCGGCCCTTTCACGCTGCCGTTGCGTCACTTTTGTGACGCTGCGGTGGTGCAAAGCCAGCCCCATGCTGCGGGGAATGTACTATATGAAGCATCTGGGAGATGCGTCACGTTGTAAAGGCCTGCGCCACATGTAGGCGTTCTGGTGCAGGGGGGGGGCCTTCCGTGCGCAGAAACGCCTCCTAAAAATCTACAATATTTCACTCAGTCACTTTTAAGGCCATGCTGCGTCAAAACCCTGTGCCTGCTTGAAGCAGGCGTAAGGATTGACGCAGCATCATAGGGATAGGCCACCCCCGAGCCTTGCTGGAGCTGCGTTGTGCATGCGACGCAACTCCAGCAATGCGCCGCCTTTCCAACGGGGGATGCGTCACGCATCTGCACATCCGAGCTGCACGGTGCACCGAAATTTCAATGCCGCGCATCTGTGTTGGCGCACGGGTGGGCAGATGCATCGCAACTCTTCTGACGCATCTCTGCTGATTAGCAGAGATGCGTCCGTAGCCGTAACTCTGCCCCCCTGTGTTTGTGATATATCCACACTTCTCAAACACAATGTTCTGGAACACATCACACAACTCTGCAAATGAGCACCTAATATGGACTACATGTACCATAATGCAAAGCATGAGAAACTGAAACAGAAACTGCAGACATGTCTTGAAATGGTCACTTCACCCTCTTGTCACATTTAATTAATTCTCACATGCACTGTCTTTACTTTTTTATCCACAACAGAACAGCAGGATGGCAGTAGATGTGATCCCAGATTGTGGATGGATCTGGATGACTACAAAATGGCAGGCAACTACTTCCTGTGATGTATTTGCTGCCTCCCACTCCCTGTCAAACATTTCCTGTATGGAATAATATGTTCCGGGTCATTTTCGGAATTTGTGGCCAAAAAGCGGAAGCTCCGATTACGGAGCGTACGGCCCGTGTGCGGAAACGCCGATTACGGAGCGTACGGCCCGTGTGCGGACCTCCCGCTCCGGAACCGGAAACTGCGTTTACAGGCCGTGAACTCCGAAAATGACCCGGAACACATAATTTCATTCAGGAAATGTTTTACAGGAAGTGGGAGGCAGGAAATACATCACAGGAAATAGTTTGCTGCCATTTTGTGTTCATTCTGAGTCATCCTCTATCACAGACAGATCCTCTGACATCCTGCTGCTCTCATCCTTCTCATTATCCCCATAATGGCTGAGGGTTACGAAGAGAAGGCACCCCCTTTCACTGAAAGTGAGTTGGACATCTTGGCTGAGGGGGTGCTGGCCAAATTTTCTCAGCTATATGGGGACCCTGAACACCAGCTGAGTAATGCAGCCCGGGCCAGGCTGTGGGCCAACATCGCCGAGCGCTGCAGTGCAGTGGGAGTCCACACCAGGAGTGCGAGGGCATGCCGCAAGCGCTGGGAGGACCTAAAACGGTGGGCCCGGCACAAGGCTGAGGAGCTGGTGGGCCAGTCTTCCCAGCACCATGTGCATCGTCCTCGCCTATCCCCACTGTACAGGAGGGTCCTGCGATCAGCTTGGCCGACCCTTCATGCTCAGCTGGAGGAGCATGAGCAGCAGGGACATGGTAAGTGCATCATATGCTAAATGTGTCTGGGAGTATGATGTGAGTGAAACAGTGCTGTACCATTGTGTGTCCGATGCCTCCATTCACAGATTCCGTGTCCATGCAGCAGTAACCAAGCTTAAAAAGGCACACTGTGGCATATGGACTGTACAGGGCAGAGTGCATTTTGGGAGTTGGAGTCTCGCCATGACAACTGGCTAAATGAGCCATATTTGTGCATTTGGACTGAAATCAGCTCTTCCCGCACCACCACAATTGGCACTAGGGAATCATGTGTGCATTGGATGAGCAATGGTACAGACACTGTCCTGTGTGCGCATGGCAGGCCAAAGGGTATTGGATGCTATGACTTGCATAGCATTTTTAGAGTGTGGGTTACAATTGTGACAAAACATCATGTGCCATGGAGTCAAGACAGACTTTGACATCCTTTCATCACTCTTAAGCGCTTCTAAATTAACAAGGGGTGTTCACTGACAGACGTCTCAGCCTCAGTGGCCTGTTTCACATTTCACATGTACAGGTAGCTGTCACTAAATTCCCCCAGTGTTCAGCGGTGTACAGCATTACCATATCAGTCACCAAAGCCAATATGTGCCACTGGATTGTCAGTACATGTGTGGGGACAGCCAAAGGCTAGACTCACAATTTAGCTACAGAAATAGGCCAGAGTCTCAGTGCATGTGTGACCCACATTCGCCAATTGTCGTGTCCCATACAATGCTACAAAGCAGATGACACTTGTCCAGACCTTCAACAGCTGCGACTCCCTATGAATGGCCATAATCTGAGATTCGGGACTTCATGTTCTCCATTGGTGGACTGCTTGTGGAACCTGCACATGTAGCTGTGGCAGGACACACAGATCCCCAGAATGCCAGGTTGAGGGTTGGCCAATACAGTCGTGTAAGCCACACACATCCACGTGAGATGGCCATGTCAGACTCAATCCAGGAACTGACGGTGAACATACACGTAATGTCAGCTCATAGACACTGACAACTATTGAGTGTGATCAGAGGAAAATAAGCCTGACCTTGGATCCTATGAATGTGTCTCGTCCTGCATGACACAAACATAACATTCGGATTTTGCTTACATTTCAGCAGGCACAGCTGGCGGAACAGAAGGGCAGCAGGACCTGGTCCGGAGCAAGAGGCCACCAGTGCGGCGGCGGCTACACCCACTTTCCACCAGCGAGGAAGAGGAGGATGAGGAGGGACCCTCAACATCAAGAGGCAAGGGGATTGCGCCCACCCAGACTGACAAGGGACACCCTGATGCTGGTGCCACATCCCGGGTGGAGGCTGCAGACATTGAATGGGGGGGGGGGTGAACACGACACCTCGGACCATGAGGTGTTGGAGAGCAACTCTCCTCAGGATTCTTCACCTGTGGTCCCTGAAAAGGTGTCCTCGGGGCAGGCCAACAAACAATCTGGGCCTGCCATCAGCCCCTCCCTACCTCTAGAGTTCCCCATTCCATCGGGGGACCCAGCTGCATCCCCTGCAACCAGTCCCCCTCATCGTAGCCGCCAGCTCCCCAACATCATTGGCTCCGGACCTCAGGCACCACATCCCTCCTCTTCCCCCCAGGCCCCTCCCGGTGTTGTTCCTCCTGTGGCTGTGCCAGTGGACCTGATGTGGATGTGTGAGGGTCAGCCAGACATGTCCGCTCGCATCGCGCTACAAGTGTGTATGGAGGTACGCATGATGCGAGAGGACATGCTCCGATGTATGGCCACCCTCACCACCGCCATCAATTCACTGCCCGCAGCCATGTCGTCTGTTGTCTCCCCAATCCCTTCCCATACCACTGTCAATGTCTCCCCCTGTCCGTTGCCCCACACTGTTTCCACCCGTACTCCTCGTGTGGCACGAACCCAAGTGGTGCCTGTTCCTGCACCCGCCAGACGTGTGCCTGCATCGGACTCTGAGGATCTGGACATTGTGGTCCTAGAGGATGACCAGAAGGACACTTGACTTTAGACGTGAACAACTATTTCATTTTCCCCTTGTAAATAGACTGTTTTCCCTGACGCTCCCTGACGTGTTATATTTTTTTTGCCCCACCCCAATCCAGGTTCCCATCTCCCTCTGCATTAAGATCATCATTTGTTTTCCTTTCTCCCTTCCAAACGGACGGTTGTTCTTTGGTACCTTCTCAAAATACAATTTGGAATACTCATAACTTCCACTTGTTTAACTTCATTCTGAATGTCTGGTTCTGAATATGGACACATATTTGGTGGGTCATCTGCTATGCACATAATGGCTGGTTGCAACGATGGGTCACACTTGTAACTGTGTCACACACACACATACCTTCTCACATCTCCAGGCCACCTGCAACGTTACACAGGACATGATACACAACAGATGATTAGTTTTGGTAGGTGTTTATTTGGTGCACACACAAACACGTGATCACATTGTCCCGGGTTCCTGTCACTGGTGAGTGCGACGCCGCAATTTGGGGGGGGGATGACCGCTCCGAGTGCTCAGGTCTGGCTCGCCGCCTACGTGGAGGTGGGTACTGTCCAAGGGACTGTCCAGGGTCATCCACATGTGCTGTGGCAGATGGTGTTTGCACACTTGATGGCTGTACAGGTGGTGGTGGTGGTTGTGCAGGTGGCGGGTGGGACTGTACAGGTGGTGGTGGTGGTGGTTGTGCAGGTGGCGGGTGTGACTGTACAGGTGGTGGTGGTGGGGGTTGTGCAGGTGGCGGGTGTGACTGTACAGGTGGTGGTGGTGGTGGTTGTGCAGGTGGCGGGTGTGACTGTACAGGTGGTGGTGGTGGTGGTTGTGCAGGTGGCGGGTGTGACTGTACAGGTGGTGGTGGTGGTGGTTGTGCAGGTGGCGGGTGTGACTGTACAGGTGGTGGTGGTGGTGGTTGTGCAGGTGGCGGGTGTGACTGTACAGGTGGTGGTGGTTGTGCAGGTGGCAGGAGTGACTGTACAGGGGGTGGTGTTGGGAGTGCCAGTTCAGCCCGCTGGTGTGGATGTCTCCCTTCGCTGTGTTGGTGTGCAGTTGGTACAGGTGTGGGGATGTGCTGTCCTGTGGGCAGATATGATGGCTCCCCTCCCTGCGTTGACCGTGAAGGGAAAGGTTGGCTCACTCTCAAAATGCCCTCCATCATCTTCATGGCCAAGGCATGGTGTCTTGCACTCTCTTCCCTCTGGATGGATAGCATGTCTCGCATATTTCTGGACATGTCCTGCCAAGTCCTATCCATCCTATCCAACACTTGGCTCAGCCTCTCCACCGCCTGAGGGAAGTGGACCATGTCCTGCAGGGAGTCCGACATGGTGGACAGGGTAGCCCCTATGGCACTAATGTCCTGCCTCACATCGCTCTGCTGTTGGAAGAAGTCCTGCTCCCACTGGTCATCACAGCCAGGTGCAGGCCCTCTCTGCAGCTGTCTGCCATGGATGGGATGTGCAGGTCCTACGGCAGGGGGTGGGGTGGGAGGTGGGAGCCTGTGGGCAGGTGAATGGTGCCCAGGGGATTCCAGCAGCACAACAGGGCTGGTACTACCCCCAGATGGTGGAGAGGCTGGCAGGGATACACTGTCTAGGGAAGAGTGGGTAGGGGAACCACCATGTTGGTCCTGGACGTGAGGACTGTGAGGGAGTGATGTCTGTGTTGTGATGCGTGTGTGCTGTGGCTTGTTTGCTCGAGTCTGGGGACAGGCCATGGTATGCCTGGGAGGAGGCGGAGGGACGTTGCTTGGCAGAGGAGTTGATGCTCTGACCGACTTAGCCAGTCTGGCACGATATCGCGCATTGCCATCCTCATCGTCAGACATGTAGTCCTCATCATCCACCAAGCAGAGGTCCTCAGGATATTCTTCCTACTCCTCCTGAGCAGTGCTTGCAGCCGACATGACAGCTTGGAGGATCAGGGGATTCTCCCCTCTGATTCCACGTCGGCCCGCACTGGTCATAGGCCTGTCATCCTCGTCATCAGCATCCCCTGGAACAGAGGTTGCAACCGTATTAGGGATTGACCTTGTATGACATGTGGTGCAAAACAAGGGTTTGTATCAACTGTACTTTGCATCAACAGATGAGGATCATGTGACCTGTGTAGGGTACCACCACAAATGACAGCTCACACCATAGTACTGAGGTGTTACACAGATACAGGCAAACTCACCAGCTCCAGCCACAACTCTCTGTCCCTTGGTGTTCCCCCCTAGTGTCACCTGCTGGACCTGTCTCCTCACGGGCCTAGCTGTCCCTGAACCAGCAGCTGTAGAGGGAAGTGACAACATTCTCAATTATCTGCATCACCAATTGTCAGACAGGCACATGACACTCCTGATTTGTATTTCACTTTGTACACAACTGCTGATTACATGCAGAGGGGAATCAGGATCTCTGTCATGGCTTTGGAGTCGAAGCCAGTGACCTCATGCTAGAATTACCTGGAGGACGGCTGAGCGAGGGTTGGATGTCATACAGTCCCCGGGATGGTGCATGCTGCTGGGGTGTAATCCGGTCAGCATCTGTGATAAGACATACAGGTCTATATTTTGCAACAAGAGATGTTAGCTCTGAGCCAACATGTCATTCTCAATGACCATTTGTGGGTAATCCAGAACGATGTGCAGCATGTTTAGCTCCTGAACTTTACATTTAGGCACCTGCTCACATGCAGCAGCTGCCAGCCGTTCCCTCCACACAGCAGTGACATCAATCAGATGACACATCAAGAGACACCTCATGCTAGAATTACCTGAAGGACGGCCGCGCGAGGGTTGGATGTCATACAGTCCCCGGGATGGTGCATGCTGCTGGGGTGTAATCCGGTCAGCATCTGTGATAAGACATACAGGTCTATATTTTGCAACAAGAGATGGTAGCTCTGAGCCAACATGTCATTCTCAATGACCATTTGTGGGTAATCCAGAACGATGTGCAGCATGTTTAACTCCTGAACTTTACATTTAGGCACCTGCTCACATGCAGCAGCTGCCAGCCGTTCCCTCCACACAGCAGTGACATCAATCAGATGACACATCAACAGACACCTCATGCTAGAATTACCTGAAGGACGGCCGCGCGAGGGTTGGATGTCATACAGTCCCCGGGATGGTGCATGCTGCTGGGGTGGAATCCGGTCAGCAGCTGTGATAAGACATACAGGTCTATATTTTGCAACAAGAGATGGTAGCTCTGAGCCAACATGTCATTCTCAATGACCATTTGTGGGTAATCCAGAACGATGTGCAGCATGTTTAGCTCCTGAACTTTACATTTAGGCACCTGCTCACATGCAGCAGCTGCCAGCCGTTCCCTCCACACAGCAGTGACATCAATCAGATGACACATCAACAGACACCTCATGCTAGAATTACCTGAAGGACGGCCGCGCGAGGGTTGGATGTCATACAGTCCCCGGGATGGTGCATGCTGCTGGGGTGGAATCCGGTCAGCAGCTGTGATAAGACATACAGGTCTATATTTTGCAACAAGAGATGGTAGCTCTGAGCCAACATGTCATTCTCAATGACCATTTGTGGGTAATCCAGAACGATGTGCAGCATGTTTAGCTCCTGAACTTTACATTTAGGCACTTGCTCACATGCAGCAGCTGCCAGCCGTTCCCTCCACACAGCAGTGACATCAATCAGATGACACATCAACAGACACCTCATGCTAGAATTACCTGAAGGACGGCCGCGCGAGGGTTGGATGTCATACAGTCCCCGGGATTAGGCCTGGGCGAAGCACTACGCTACGCTCGCGTAGTTTGCGAAGTTCGCGCTACTTCGCGCTACGCGAACTGCACGTAGCACAGTGCGAACACGCGTAGCGTAGTGTTGCGTAGTGCTGCGGTCATTTTTTGCTTGCTCGCGGTCCTCAACGTCAAGTTGGCGACCGCGAGCAAGCAAAATGACATCCTGGCGAGACTTTTTCCTTGTTCGCGATCGCGAGCATGGAAAATAAACCTCCCGGCGAGATTCCCAACGCGAGAAGGTCAGGTTTCTCATTGCGAGGGGTCGCGTATGCTCGCGACCGCTCGCGATGAGAAACTACCAGTTCGCGTTGAGAAAGCTGCAGCTCGAGGAAAAATCTACTCGAGCAGCAGAAAACTACAGCTCGCACTGTGCAAGATGCCATTTTCAATGATTGCACAGTGCCGGTTGCTTGTCCGCACTGTGCAATCATTGAAAACAACATCTTGCACAGTGCGAACATGTTACTTCGCAGTTCGCGAAGTGCTACGCGTAGCTCGCGTAGTGCGAACTTCACTTTGCGTAGCTTCGCGAAGTGCTACTTCGCGAACTACGCCCACCCTTACCCGGGATGGTGCATGCTGCTGGGGTGGAATCCGGTCAGCAGCTGTGATAAGACATACAGGTCTATATTTTGCAACAAGAGATGGTAGCTCTGAGCCAACATGTCATTCTCAATGACCATTTGTGGGTAATCCAGAACGATGTGCAGCATGTTTAGCTCCTGAACTTTACATTTAGGCACCTGCTCACATGCAGCAGCTGCCAGCCGTTCCCTCCACACAGCAGTGACATCAATCAGATGACACATCAACAGACACCTCATGCTAGAATTACCTGAAGGACGGCTGCGCGAGGGTTGGATGTCATACAGTCCCCGGGATGGTGCATGCTGCTGGGGTGTAATCCGGTCAGCATCTGTGATAAGACATACAGGTCTATATTTTGCAACAAGAGATGGTAGCTCTGAGCCAACATGTCATTCTCAATGACCATTTGTGGGTAATCCAGAACGATGTGCAGCATGTTTAGCTCCTGAACTTTACATTTAGGCACCTGCTCACATGCAGCAGTTGCCAGCCGTTCCCTCCACACAGCAGTGCCATCAATCAGATGACACATCAACAGACACCTCATGCTAGAATTACCTGAGGGACGGCTGCGCGAGGGGTGAACAGCTGCAGCCAGGATGTCATTGAGTGCCCGGGATGGTGCACGCTGCTGGGGTGTAATCCGGTCAGCATCTGTGATAAGACATACAGGTCTATATTTTGCAACAACAGATGGTAGTTCTGAGCCAACATGTCATTCTCAAAGACCATTTGTGGGTAATCCAGGACTATGTGCAGCATGTTTAACTCCTGAACTTTACATTTGGGCACCTGCTCACATCCAGCAGTTGCCAGCCGTTCCCTCCACACAGCAGTGACATCAATCAGATGACACATCAACAGACACACATGAATGAGAAGATTACTTATAGGAAGGGATAAATGACCCAGATTCCTCCCCATTACACTGCTATCACCTTTGCCATTCAGACTTACATATTTCCAGAGTCTCATGTTGTTTGTTGTCAAGTCAGAAAGGGTTTCATGTGTGAGATTTACAATTGTCAGGGACATGATGTTGCTCATTTGTGCTTCCCCACGCATGAAGTCACACATATTTGTATGAGAGAACACAGATGTTTTACGTCCGTCCTTTGAGTGTCCTCTCTTTGCGTACTCTATTTCCCAGATCATGGTACTACTTAGCTGACGACGATTGGTGTCTTGTACAGCAGACATCCAAACCTCTTTTGTCAAACACTAACCTATACATGTGAATACAGTAGGAGAGGAGGCAAGCAGAATGTAACATTGCGGATAGGCTGAAAGGCTTTGATGCCTTCTGCCTGCACTGGATTAGCGTGTTGCTCTTCAGCCTAGTCATTTAGCAGGTGTAACTACATGAAGATTCACCTTAGCAGCCCCTACATTCATCTCAAAGGTACACTACTGGCATAAGTGTTGGCCTCAGCCATGCAATTTCATCGTGGTGTTTCCTATCATTGAATTGCAAGCCGGTTGTGTTTTGGTCACTTCATATGACTCATGGTACTATTGAATGTCCATTCTGCACTCACTTGGCATACATTTTGTGTCATCCTTTCATTAGCCACCAGGGTCTGATCTTGCATGGGTTCAAATGCCATATGTGAGCATATTGTGATGCAGGACAACAGTGTTGTAATACACATGCAACATACGGAAGACGTGAAAGGCACATTTCTTGAGCAGTCAGCCTGATATATTCTTGGGTTCCCCTCCCTTGGCCCAGCACCGGAACAGTGTGTGGGCCCTGAACAGATGTCACAGCCAACCTTGTAGCAGAGAGTCAGTATGTGTCTTTGATTCTGGGAGGACCTCGTTGTACCTACAATGATAAGTGTGTTTTGCTACTTCACATTCTGGCAGCCACATGTGATGCACTAGATTTCTGGCACAAAGGATGAGCACAAGCAGTTGTGGGCACCAGCGTTGCATTAGTGTGTTATACGTAATATCATGATTGCTCCCACATGACTTCGAATGGGCCCACTACCTGGATGCAACCTATATCACAATGACATGTCTACGGATCCTGATGTGCGGTCCACTATCGTGTTTTGTTGATGGCCAACACAGAAGCCAGACAATGTAAGTGGTACATGACCAGCTGTGTGGACTGGGCATTTGATCTATATTGGAAACATTCAAAGTTGGACAGTGTATGCATTGTCAATACTAATGACCCTGGGATCTAACTTGTTCATCATTGCCATATTTCAGTCAATTACTTTGATTGCTTACGTCTACAGACACCATTACAACATAGTGGGGACACCCTTTTGAGTAGTTGTGGCACTCGATAACAGGATTGGATTCCCAGGTCTGGGCCTGTTGCTGTAAAACATGTCATGTTCCGCAATTACGAAGGTTTGATGAGCCAAGACATGTAATATCTTGTCTTCAGCTGTTCACAATTATAATTATCTAAAGGTGGATGTCCATTGACTACTCCAATAGTAATGCAGCGATTTGTACATCTCTGGTTGACTTTCATATGTGGGCACTACATGTCCCTCGGTCACTCCTGGCAATGTATGCATTTTGACCATCTCCTGGCCACTTTGACTTACCAGTCGGTGAGGGTGTACGGTGGCGATGCCTCCCAGTAGATGCAGGGACCTCCGCTACGGCAGTTGTCTGTGCTCTGGCTGAATGTGTCAATGGGTGAGAAGAGAGAAAACTAAACATCTGGAATATGTGCTGGTGGAACATTTCTGTGATTTCCCCATTTCTTCTGCATGCTAACAGTGTTTTGCAGTACTGCTGCTGACTGGGCAGGTAGGAGCAGTGGTGCATTGGGGTCGTAGTGGCGTGGCAGGGTGGGAAATTTACAACAGAATAGGTGTCTGACTTTTGGACCAGATGGTTCTCTCACCTTCTGCTTTGTGCTTTCAGCTTGCACGGGGTGATTTACTTCTTAGAGATTTAGTGGCATGTTTCCACGCCCCTTGTAATACATTAACACCGCAGTTGCGTCACTTCTGTGTCACAGCGGTGGGGTAATACAGGTGACACATTTGGACTTATTCCCAATGTTATGCATCTATGTTGATGCCTCACGGTGTGCGGGCCTGCGCAACATTAAACATGCATCAGCTGTGATTTGGCAGGGTGTGTGTTTATTTGGTTATGCCTCGTACAAGTGATGCATTGTAATTGACGGCATTTCACGTAGTCACTTTTCATAGGGTGTTGCCATGCAAACTTAAACCAGCTTGAGGCACCTGTAATGAGTTGCCCTGAGCGTTAGGTGTAGGCGGTCCATGGACATAGTTGGAGTTGCGTCACACTTGCGACACTACTCCAGCAGAGCATCCCCCTGATGCCATCAGTTGCGACACCCATCTGTCTATCCCAGCGCCACAGTGCACCGCATTGTCAATGTGACGCATCCGCGGTTGCACAAGAGTTGGATTGGGTGTGGCATTGTTACTGGGGCATCTCTGCTGTAATTTGTCAATTGCTACTTAGCATGCTGGTGTATTAATGCAACTGGACAGTGGCCATGTTTTCAGAAGTGGAGGAGGGATTTGCCATTTCCATCCCTAAGGATTGTGGGACTTGTAGTGCTACATACAGAGGGTGACACAGGAGTCTGTGACTTACGGATTAATTAATACACTTTGGACTACTTCCTTATTCACACTGACAGTGCAACACAGACCTTCTATTCATGCACTTTCACTTTTCATCCCACTTACCTGGTACCACGTAGCGGACGTCACTGACAGGCAGCCCATGGACCAAGTGGGGGTGTATGGTCGTCAGGATGCCCTCCTCCTGTGTGGTGAGGCGGATGCGTGGTCCAGAGTGTGTGGCTGGGAGGATCTGTTGTAATTCCATCCTGGAGTATTTATCCTTTACCCTCAGCCGCTCATCCTGCCATTTCTTTTTGACGTCCTGCACAGTGCGCCTGTACTCCCCCAATGCTGTGACAGCAGTGGCTAATTGCTGCCACAGGGCTGCCTTCTGGCTCCCACTGGTGCAGTAGGGTGTGAGTCCATAGAGGCGTTTATGGTGCCTCACAATGAACTCCACAAGCATGGTGGTCTCCTCTGCTGTAAAGTTCCTCTTTCTCTTCAGGAGCTCCATTTTCTTGGCCGGTCGCTGCTTGGAAATACAAACTGCGTGTGGCCAAACCGGTGCCTTCACTGTGTGCTGCTTTTAAATGTTTTTTGCTGCTGGTCAATCTGTGTTAATTGGCTTCAGCTGGATCATGGTGGGGGATGGTAGGCACTAGCAACATGATGGCTAACTGGAGCTGTTGGCTGGGATTGGCTGGAGTGCGTCAGCTGATGCATGGTGGGGGATGGTAGGGACTTGAACAGGTGTTTCCCCTTGGCTCAAATGATCAATGGCAACAGTAATGTAGTCTGGTCCCAATTCTGATGTTCCGGCCCGAGAGCGGAATTTCCGGCCCGAGAGCGGAGTTTCCGGCCCGAGAGCGGGTATTCCGCCCTTAAAGCGGACTTTCCGGCCCGCATGCGGACTTCCCGCTCCGGGCCCGGAAACTCCGCTCCGGGGGCGGAAAATCCGGCCCGGGTGCGGACGTAAGTTTAGTGGTCGTAAATGGATTCTGTGAATAGCAAAAGTCCTAAGTTCATTTTGTGAATCGCTAAAGTAGTAAGTTCATTCTGTGAATACCAGAAGTACTAGGTGCATTCTGTGAATACCAGATTGGTACTAAGTTTAGGATTTAGTCTTAAGTTTGTTCTGTGAATCGGGCCCGTCGGGTTTAGGGCAGTGCAGTGGTGTTCAGACAGTGTAAGGTGTCGTGCTGGGGCTGGTGTTTCAGGGTTTAAGGCTGAGCAGTGGTGTTTGGGCAGAGTAGGGGGTCTTTCTGGGGCTGGTGTTTAGGGTTTAGGGCAGTGCAGTGGTGTTCGGGTAGTGTAGGGGGTAGTGCAGGGGGTTGTTTTTCAGGGTTTAGAGCATTGCACTGGTGTTCGTGCAGTGTAGGGGGTCATGTTGGGGCTGGTGTTTCACGGTTTAGGGCAGTGCAGTGGTGTTCAGACAGTGTAGGGGGTCGTGCTGGGGCTGGTGTTTCAGGGTTTTGGGCAGAGCAGTGGTGTTCGGGCAGTGTAGGGGGTAGTGCAGAGGGTGGTGTTTCAGGGTTTAGGGTAGTGCAGTGGTGTTCAGGCATTGTAGGGGGTTGTGCAGGGGGTGGTGTTTTAGGGTTTAAGGAAGTGCAGTGGTGTTCGAGCAATTTAGGGGGTCGTGCTGGGGCTGGTGTTTCAGGGTTTAGGGCAGTGCAGTGGTGTTCAGGCAGAGTAGAGGGTCGTGCTGAGGCTGGTGATTCAGGGTTTAGGGCAGTGCAGCTGTGTTCGGGCAGTGTAGGGGTTCGTGTTCGGGCTGGTCTTCCAGGGTTTAAGGCAGAGCAGTGGTGTTTGTGCAGAGTAGGGGGTCGTGCTGGGGGCGGTGTTTTAGGGTTTAGGGCAGTGCAGCGGTGTTCGGGCAGTGTAGTGATGGTGCTGGGGCTGATGTTTCAGGGTTTAGGGCAGTGCAGTGGTGTTGAGGAAGTGCAGGGGGTCATGCTGGGGGTGGAGTTTCAGGGTTTAGGGCAGTGCAGTGGTGTTCGGGCAAGGTAGGGGGTCATGCTGGGGCTGGTGTTTCAGGGTATAGGGCTATGCAGTGGTATCGGGCAGTGCAGGGGGTCATGCAGAGGGTGTAGTTTCAGAGGTTAGGTCTGTGCAGTGGTGTTCGGACAGTGTGTTGGGTCTTACGGGGGCTGGTGTTTCAGGGTTTTGGGCAGTGCAGTGGTTTTCGGACAGTGTAGGGGGTCATGCAGGGGGTGGTGTTTCAGGTTTTAGGGCAGTGCAGTGGTGTTCGGGCTGTGTAGGGGGTCGTGCTGGTGGTGGTGTTTCAGGTTTTAGGGCAGTGGTGTTCGGGCAGTATAGGGTGTCTTGCTGGGGGTGGAGTTTCAGGGTGTAGGGCAGTGCAGTGGTGTTCGGGCATTGTAGGGGGTCGTGCTGGGTTTGGTGTTTTAGGGTTTAGGGCAGTGCAGTGGTGTTCGGGCAATGTAGGGGGTCTTCCTGGGGTTTGTGTTTCAGTGTTTAGGGCAGTGTAGTGGTGTTCTGACATTGTAGGTGGTCGTGCTTGGGCTGGTGTTTCAGGTTTAGGGCAGTGCAGTGGTGTTCGGGCAGTATAGGGGTTCGTGCTGGGGCTGTTTTTTCAGGGTTTAGAAAAGTGCAGTGTTGTTCATGCAGTGTAGAGGTTCGTGCAGGGACTGGTGTTTCAAGGTATAGGCAGTGCAGGAGGTCATGCAGGGGGTGGTGTTTCAGGGTTTAGGGCAGTGCAGTGGTGTTCAGACAGTGTAGGGTGTCGTGCTGGGGCTGGTGTTTCAGGGTTTAAGGCTGAGCAGTGGTGTTTGGGCAGAGTAGGGGGTCGTTCTGGGGCTGGTGTTTAGGGTATAGGGCAGTGCAGTGTGGTTCGGGCAGTGTAGGGATTCATGAAGGGAGTGGTGTTTCATGGTTTAGGGCAGTGCAGTGATGTTCGGGCAGTGTAGGGGTCGTGCTGGGGTGGTGTTTCATTGTTTAGGGCACTGCAGTGGTGTTCTGGCAGTGTAGGGGTCAGGCTCTGGTGGTGTTTCAGTGTTTAGGGCAGTGCAGTGGTGTTCGGGCAGTGTAGGGGGTCGTGATGGGGCTAGTGTTTCAGGGTTTAGGGCAGAGCAGTGGTGTTCGGGCAGTGTAGGGGTCATGCTGGTGTTTCAGGGTTTAGGGCAGTGCAGTGCTCTTCGGGCAGTGTAGGGGGTCGTGCTGGGGCTGGTGTTTAGGGTATAGGGCAGTGCAGTGTGGTTCGGGCAGTGTAGGGATTCATGAAGGGAGTGGTGTTTCAGGTTTTAGGGCAGTGCAGTGGTGTTCGGGCAGTGTAGGGGGTCGTGCTTGGGGTGGTGTTTCAGGGTAAATGGCAGTGCAGTGGTGTTCAGGCAGTGTAGAGGGTCGTGCTGGGGGTGGTGTTTCTGGTTTTAGGGCAGTGAAGTGGTGTTCGGGCAGTGTAGGGGTCATGCAAGGAGTTGTTTTTCAGGGTTTAGAGCACTGCAGTGGTGATTGGGCAGTGTAGGGGGTCATGCTGGGGCTGGTGTTTCACGGTTTAGGGCAGTGCAGTGGTGTTCGGACAGTGTAGGGGGTCGTGCTGGGGCTGGTGTTTCAGGGTTTAGGGTAGAGCAGTGGTGTTCGGAAGTGTAGGGGGTCGTGCAGGGGGTGGTATTTCAGGGTTTAGAGCAGAGCAGTGGTGTTCGGGCACTGTAGGGGGTTGAGCATGGGGTGGTGTTTCAGGGTTTAGGGCAGTGCAGTGGTGTTCGGGCAGGGTGGGGGGTCATGCTGGGGCTGATGTTTCAGGGTTTAGGGCAGTTTTGTTCGGGCAGTGTAGGTGATCTTGCTGGGGGTGGTGTTTTAGGGTTTAGGGCAGTGCAGTTGTGTTCGGGTAGTGGAGGGGGCCTTGATGGGACTGGTGTTTCAGGTTTTAGGGCATTGCAGTGGTGTTCGGGCAGTGTAGGGGGTTGTGCTGGGGATGGTGTTTCAGGGTTTAGGGCAGTGTAGTGGTGTTTTGGCTGTGTAGGGGGTCGTGCTGGGGCTTGTGTTTCATGGTTTAGGGCACTACAGTGGTGTTCGGGCAGTGTAGGGGTCAGGCTCTCGTGGTGTTTCAGGGTTTAGGGCAGTGCAGTGGTGTTCGGACAGTGTAGGGTATCATGATGGGGCTAGTGTTTCAGGGTTTAGGGCAGAGCAGTGTTGTTCGGGCAGTGTCGGGGTCGTGCTGGTGTTTCAGGGTTTAGAGCAGTGCAGTGGTGTTCGGGCAGTGTAGGGGTCGTCCTAGGGTGGTGTTTCAGGGTTTAGGGCAGTGCAGTGGTGTTCGGGCAGAGTAGGGGGTCGTTGTGTGGCTGGTCTTTTGGGTTTAGGGCAGTGCAGTGGTGTTCGGGCAGTGTAGGGGGTCGTGCAGGGGTTGGTGTTTCAGGTTTTACAGCAGTGCAGTGGTGTTCGGGCAGTGAGTGGGGTCGTGCTGGGGTTGTGTTTCATGGTTTAGGGCAGTGGTGATCGGGCACTGTAGGGCGTCTTGCTGGGGGTGGTGTTTTAGGTTATAGGGCAGTGCAGTGGTGTTCGGGCAGGGTAGGGGTCGTGCTGGGGCTGGTGTTTCAGTGTTTAGGGCAGTGGTGTTCAGGCAGTGTAGGGGGTCTTGCTAGGGGTGGTGTTTCAGTGTTTAGGGCAGTGCAGTGGTGTTCGGGCAGTGTAGGGGGTCTTGCTGGGGCTGGTATTTAAGGGTTTAGGGCAGTGCAGTCCTGTTTGGGCAGTGTAGGGGGTCATGCTGTGGCTGGTGTTTCAGGGTTTAGGGCAGTGCAGTGGTGTTCTGGCAGTGTAGGGGTCGTGCTGGGGCTGGTGTTTCAGGATTTAGGGCAGTGCAGTGGTGTTTAACGGTGTAGGGGTTCAGGCTGGGGCTGGTGTTTCATGGTTTAGGGCAGTGCAGTGATGTTTGGGCAGTGTAGGGGTCGTGCTGGGGTGGTGTTTCATTGTTTAGGGCACTGCAGTGGTGTTCGGGCAGTGTAGGGGTTGGGCTTTGGTGGTGTTTCAGGGTTTAGGGCAGTGCAGTGGTGTTCGGACAGTGTAGGGGGTCGTGATGGGGCTAGTGTTTCAGGGTTTAGGGCAGAGCAGTGGTGTTCGGGCAGTGTAGGGGTCGTGCTGGTGTTTCAGGGTTTAGCTCAGTGCAGAGCTCTTCGGGCAGTGTAGGGGGTCGTGTTGGGGCTGGTGTTTCAGGGTTTGGGGCAGAGCAGTGGTGTTCGGGCAGAGTAGGGGGTCGTTCTGTGGGTGGTCTTTAGGGTTTAGGGCAGTGCAGTGGTGTTCGGGCAGTGTAGGGGGTCGTGCAGGGGTTTGTGTTTCAGGTTTTACAGCAGTGCAGTGGTGTTCGGGCAGTGAGTGGGGTCATGCTGGGGTTGTGTTTCATGGTTTAGGGCAGTGGTGATCGGGTACTGTAGGGCGTCTTGCTGGGGGTGGTGTTTTGGGTTATAGGGCAGTCCAGTGGTGTTCGGGCAGGGTAGGGGTCGTGCTGGGGCTGGTGTTTCAGTGTTTAGGGCAGTGGTGTTCAGGCAGTGTAGGGGGTCTTGCTGGGGGTGGTGTTTCAGTGTTTAGGGCAGTGCAGTGGTGTTCGGGCAGTGTAGGGGGTCTTGCTGGGGCTGGTATTTAAGGGATTAGGGCAGTGCAGTGCTGTTTGGGCAGTGTAGGGGGTCATGCTGGGGCTGGTGTTTCAGGATTTATGGCAGTGCAGTGGTTTTCGTGCAGTGCAGGGGGTCGAGCTGGGGCTGGTGTTTCAGGGTTTACGGAATTGCAGTGGTGTTCGGGTAGTGTAGGGGGTCATGCTGGGGCTGGTGTTTCAGGGTTTAGGGCAGTGCAGTGGTGTTCTGGCAGTGTAGGGGTCGTGCTGGGGATGGTGTTTCAGGATTTAGTGCAGTGCAGTGGTGTTCGGGCAGTGTAGAGGTTCGTGCTGAGGCTGGTGTTTCAGGGTTTAGGGCAGTGCAGTGGTGATTAACAGTGTAGGGGTTCAGGCTGGGGCTGGTATTTCATGGTTTAGGGCAGTGCAGTGATGTTCGGGCTGTGTAGGGGTCGTGTTTCAGGGTTTAGGGCAGTGCAGTGGTATTCGGACAGAGTAGGGGGTCACGCTGGGGCTCGTGTTTCAGGGTTTAGGGCAGAGCAGTGATGTTCGGGCAATGTAGGGATTCGTGTTGGGGCTGGTGTTTCAGGGTTTAGGGAAGAGAAGTGGTTTTCGGGCAGAGTAGGGGCTCATTCTGGGCATGGTGTTTAGGGTTTAGGGCAGTGCAGTGGTGTTCGGGCAGTGTAGGGGGTCGTGCAGGGGGTGGTGTTTCAGGTTCTAGAGCAGTGCAGAGGTGTTCGGGCAGTGAATGGGGTCGTGCTGGGATTGTGTTTCATGGTTTAGGGCAGTGGTGTTCAGGCACTCTAGGGGATCTTGCTGGGGGTGGTTTTTCAGGGTTTAGGGCTGTGCAGTGGTGTTCAGGCAGTGTAGGGGGTTGTGCTGGGGGTGGTGTTTCAGGGTTTAGGGCAGTGGTGTGCGGGCAGGGCAGGGGGTCATACTGGAGCTGGCGTTTCAGGGTATAGGGCTGTGCAGTGGTATCGGGCAGTGCAGGGCGTCATGCAGGGGGTGGTGTTTCAGAGGTTACGGCAGTGCAGTGGTGTTCGGACAGTGTAGGGGGTCGTGCTGGGGCTGGTGTTTCAGGGTGTAGGGCAGTGCAGCTGTGTTCGGGCAGTGCAGGATGTCATGCTGGGGCTGGTCTTTCAGGGTTTAAGGCAGAGCAGTGGTGTTTGTACAGAGTAGAAGGTCATGCTGGGGGTGGTGTTTTAGGGTTTAGGGCAGTGCAGTGGTGTTCGGGCAGTGTAGGGGATGGTGCTGGGGCTGGTGTGTCAGGGTTTAGGGCAATGCAGTGGTGTTGAGGCAGTGTAGGGGGTCGTGCTGGGGGTGGTGTTTCAGGGTTTAGGGCAGTGCAGTGGTGTTCGGGCAGGGTACGGGGTCGTGCTGGGACTGGTGTTTCAGGGTATAGGCAGTGCAGGAGGTCATGCAGGGGGTGGTGTTTCAGGGTTTAGGGCAGTGCAGTGGTGTTCAGACAGTGTAGGGTGTCGTGCTTGGGCTGGTGTTTCAGGGTTTAAGGCTGAGCAGTGGTGTTTGGGCAGAGTAGGGGGTCTGTCTGGGGCTGGTGTTTAGGGTATAGGGCAGTGCAGTGTGGTTCGGGCAGTGTAGGGGGTCGTGCAGGGGGTGGTGTTTCAGGTTCTAGAGCAGTGCAGAGGTGTTCGGGCAGTGAATGGGGTCGTGCTGGGATTGTGTTTCATGGTTTAGGGCAGTGGTGTTCAGGCACTCTAGGGGATCTTGCTGGGGGTGGTTTTTCAGGGTTTAGGGCTGTGCAGTCTTGTTCAGGCAGTGTAGGGGGTCGTGCTGGGGGTGGTGTTTCAGGGTTTAGGGCAGTGGTGTGCGGGCGGGGCAGGGGGTCATACTGGAGCTGGCGTTTCAGGGTATAGGGCTGTGCAGTGGTATCGGGCAGTGCAGGGCGTCATGCAGGGGGTGGTGTTTCAGAGGTTACGGCAGTGCAGTGGTGTTCGGACAGTGTAGGGGGTCGTGCTGGGGCTGGTGTTTCAGGGTGTAGGGCAGTGCAGCTGTGTTCGGGCAGTGCAGGATGTCATGCTGGGGCTGGTCTTTCAGGGTTTAAGGCAGAGCAGTGGTGTTTGTACAGAGTAGAAGGTCATGCTGGGGGTGGTGTTTTAGGGTTTAGGGCAGTGCAGTGGTGTTCGGGCAGTGTAGGGGATGGTGCTGGGGCTGGTGTTTCAGGGTTTAGGGCAATGCAGTGGTGTTGAGGCAGTGTAGGGGGTCGTGCTGGGGGTGGTGTTTCAGGGTTTAGGGCAGTGCAGTGGTGTTCGGGCAGGGTACGGGGTCGTGCTGGGACTGGTGTTTCAGGGTATAGGCAGTGCAGGAGGTCATGCAGGGGGTGGTGTTTCAGGGTTTAGGGCAGTGCAGTGGTGTTCAGACAGTGTAGGGTGTCGTGCTTGGGCTGGTGTTTCAGGGTTTAAGGCTGAGCAGTAGTGTTTGGGCAGAGTAGGGGGTCTGTCTGGGGCTGGTGTTTAGGGTATAGGGCAGTGCAGTGTGGTTCGGGCAGTGTAGGGATTCATGAAGGGAGTGGTGTTTCAGGTTTTAGGGCAGTGCAGTGGTGTTCGGGCAGTGTAGGGGGTCGTGCTGGGGGTGGTGTTTCAGGGTATATGGCAGTGCAGTGGTGTTCAGGCAGTGTAGAGGGTCGTGCTGGGGGTGGTGTTTCTGGTTTTAGGGCAGTGAAGTGGTGTTCGGGCAGTGTAGGGGTCGTGCAGGGAGTTGTTTTTCAGGGTTTAGAGCACTGCAGTGGTGATTGGGCAGTGTAGGGGGTCATGCTGGGGCTGGTGTTTCACGATTTAGGGCAGTGCAGTGGTGTTCGGACAGTGTAGGGGGTCGTGCTGGGGCTGGTGTTTCATGATTTAGGGCAGAGCAGTGGTGTTCGGAAGTGTAGGGGGTCGTGCAGGGGGTGGTGTTTCAGGGTTTAGGGCAGAGCAGTGGTGTTAGGGCATTGTAGGGGGTTGAGCAGGGGGTGGTGTTTTAGGGTTTAGGGAAGTGCAGTGATGTTCTGGCAGTTTAGTGCGTCGTGCAGGGGTGGAGATTCAGGGTTTAGGGCAGTACAGTGGTGTTCGGGCAGTGTAGGGGGTCGTGCCGTGTATTGTGTTTCAGGGTTTAGGGCAGTGCAGTGGTGTTCAGACAGAGTACAGGTTCGTGCTGAGGCTGGTGTTTTAGGGTTTAGGGCAGTGCAGTGGTGTTCAGACAGTGTAAGGTGTCGTGCTGGGGCTGGTGTTTCAGGGTTTAAGGCTGAGCAGTGGTGTTTGGGCAGAGTAGGGGGTCTTTCTGGGGCTGGTGTTTAGGGTATAGGGCAGTGCAGTGTGGTTTGGGCAGTGTAGGGGGTCATGCAGGGAGTGGTGTTTCACGTTTTAGGGCAGTGCAGTGGTGTTCAGGCAGTGTAGGGGGTCTTGCTGGGTATGGTGTTTCAGTGTTTAGGGCAGTGCAGTGGTGTTCAGGCAGTGTAAGGGGTCGTGGTGGGGGTGGTGTTTCTGGGTTTAGAGCAATGAATTGGTGTTCGGGTTGTGTAGGCGGTAGTGCAGGGGGTTGTTTTTCAGGGTTTAGAGCATTGCACTGGTGTTCGGGCAGTGTAGGGGGTCATGTTGGGGCTGGTGTTTCACGGTTTAGGGCAGTGCAGTGGTGTTCGGACAGTGTAGGGGGTCATGCAGGGAGTGGTGTTTCACGTTTTAGGGCAGTGCAGTGGTGTTCAGGCAGTGTAGGGGGTCTTGCTGGGTATGGTGTTTCAGGGTTTAGGGCAGTGCAGTGGTGTTCAGGAAGTGTGAGGGGTCGTGCTGGGGCTGTTGTTTCTGGGTTTAGAGCAATGAATTGGTGTTCGGGTAGTGTAGGGGGTAGTGCAGGGGGTTGTTTTTCAGGGTTTAGAAAATTGCACTGGTGTTCGGGCAGTGTAGGGGGTCATGTTGGGGCTGGTGTTTCACAGTTTAGGGCAGTGCAGTGGTGTTCGGACAGTGTAGGGGGTCGTGCTGGGGCTGGTGTTTCAGGGTTTTGGGCAGAGCAGTGGTGTTCGGGCAGTGTAGGGGTGTAGTGCAGAGGGTGGTGTTTCAGGGTTTACTGTAGTGCAGTGGTGTTCGGGCATTGTAGGGGGTTGTGCAGGGGGTGGTGTTTTAGGGTTTAGGGAAGTGCCGTGGTGTTCGAGCAGTTTAGTGGGTAGTGCAGGGGGTGGTGTTTCATGGTTTAGGGCAGTACAGTGGTGTTCGGGCCAATTTAGGGGGTCGTGCTGGGGCCGGTGTTTCAGGGTTTAGGTCAGTGCAGTGGTGTTCAGGCAGAGTAGAGGGTCGTGCTGAGGCTGGTGATTCAGGGTTTAGGGCAGTGCAGCTGTGTTCGGGCAGTGTAGGGGTTCGTGCTCGGGCTGGTCTTCCAGGGTTTAAGGCAGAGCAGTGGTGTTTGTGCAGAGTAGGGGGTCGTGCTGGGGGTGGTGTTTTAGGGTTTAGGGCAGTGCAGCAGTGTTCGGGCAGTGTAGGGGATGGTGCTGGGGCTGATGTTTCAGGGTTTAGGGCAGTGCAGTGGTGTTGAGGAAGTGCAGGGGGTCATGCTGGGGGTGGAGTTTCAGGGTTTAGGGCAGTGCAGTGGTGTTTGGGCAAGGTAGGGGGTCATGCTGGGGCTGGTGTTTCAGGGTATAGGGCTGTGCAGTGGTATTGGGCAGTGCAGGGGGTCATGCATCGGGTGTTGTTTCAGAGGTTAGGTCTGTGCAGTGGTGTTCGGACAGTGTAGTGGGTCTTACGGGGGCTTGTGTTTCAGGGTTTTGGGCAGTGCAGTGGTGTTCGGACAGTGTAGGGGTTCTTGCTGGGGCTGGTGTTTCAGGGTTTAGGGCAGTACAGTTGTGTTGGGCAGAGTAGGGGGTCGTTCTGGGGCTGGTATTTAGGGTATAGGGAAGGGCAGTGTGGTTCGGGCAGTGTAGGGGGTCATGCAGGGGGTGGTGTTTCAGGTTTTAGGGCAGTGCAGTGGTGTTCGGGCAGAGTAGGGGGTCGTTCTGGGGCTGGTATTTAGGGTATAGGGAAGGGCAGTGTGGTTCGGGCAGTGTAGGGGGTCGTGCTGGGGGTGGTGTTTCAGGTTTTAGGGCAGTGGTGTTCGGGCAGTATAGGGTGTCTTGCTGGTGGTGGTGTTTAGGGTTTAGGGCAGTGCAGTGGTGTTCGGGCAATGTAGGGGGTCATCCTGGGGTTTGTGTTTCAGTGTTTAGGGCAGTGTAGTGGTGTTCTGACATTGTAGGTGGTCTTGCTTGGGTTGATGTTTCAGGGTTTAGGGCAGTGCAGTGGTGTTGAGGAAGTGCAGGGGGTCATGCTGGGGGTGGAGTTTCAGGGTTTAGGGCAGTGCAGTGGTGTTCGGGCAAGGTAGGGGGTCATGCTGGGGCTGGTGTTTCAGGGTATAGGGCTGTGCAGTGGTATTGGGTAGTGCAGGGGGTCATGCATCGGGTGTTGTTTCAGAGGTTAGGTCTGTGCAGTGGTGTTCGGACAGTGTAGTGGGTCTTACGGGGGCTTGTGTTTCAGGGTTTTGGGCAGTGCAGTGGTGTTCGGACAGTGTAGGGGTTCTTGCTGGGGCTGGTATTTCAGGGTTTAGGGCAGTACAGTTGTGTTTGGGCAGAGTAGGGGGTCGTTCTGGGGCTGGTATTTAGGGTATAGGGAAGGGCAGTGTGGTTCGGGCAGTGTAGGGGGTCGTGCTGGGGGTGGTGTTTCAGGTTTTAGGGCAGTGGTGTTCGGGCAGTATAGGGTGTCTTGCTGGTGGTGGTGTTTCAGGGTTTAGGGCAGTGCAGTGGTGTTCGGGCATTGTAGGGGGTCGTGCTGGGTTTGGTGTTTTAGGGTTTAGGGCAGTGCAGTGGTGTTCGGGCAATGTAGGGGGTCATCCTGGGGTTTGTGTTTCAGTGTTTAGGGCAGTGTAGTGGTGTTCTGACTTTGTAGGTGGTCTTGCTTGGGTTGGTGTTTCAGGGTTTAGGGCAGTGCAGTGGTGTTCGGGCAGTATAGGGGTTCGTGCTGGGGCTGTTTTTTCAGGGTTTAGAAAAGTGCAGTGTTGTTCATGCAGTGTAGAGGTTCGTGCAGGGACTGGTGTTTGAGGGTATAGGCAGTGCAGGAGGTCATGCAGGGGGTGGTGTTTCAGGGTTTAGGGTAGTGCAGTGGTGTTCAGACAGTGTAGGGTGTCATGCTGGGGCTGGTGTTTCAGGGTTTAAGGCTGAGCAGTGGTGTTTGGGCAGAGTAGGGGGTCGTTCTGGGGCTGGTGTTTAGGGTATAGGGCAGTGCAGTGTGGTTCGGGCAGTGTAGGGATTCATGAAGGGAGTGGTGTTTCATGGTTTAGGGCAGTGCAGTGATGTTCGGGCAGTGTAGGGGTCGTGCTGGGGTGGTGGTTCATTGTTTAGGGCACTGCAGTGGTGTTCTGGCAGTGTAGGGGTCAGGCTCTGGTTGTGTTTCAGGGTTTAGGGCAGTGCAGTGGTGTTCGGACAGTGTAGGGGGTCGTGATGGGGCTAGTGTTTCAGGGTTTAGGGCAGAGCAGTGGTGTTCGGGCAGTGTAGGGGTCGTGCTGGTGTTTCAGGGTTTAGGGCAGTGCAGTGCTCTTCGGGCAGTGTAGGGGGTCGTGCTGGGGCTGGTGTTTCAGGGTTTGGGGCAGAGCAGTGGTGTTCTGGCAGAGTAGGGGGTCGTTCTGTGGGTGGTCTTTAGGGTTTAGGGCAGTGCAGTGGTGTTCGGGCAGTGTAGGGGGTCGTGCAGGGGTTTGTGTTTTAGGGTTTAGGGCAGAGCAGTGGTGTTCGGGCAATGTAGGGGGTCATCCTGGGGTTTGTGTTTCAGTGTTTAGGGCAGTGTAGTGGTGTTCTGACATTGTAGGTGGTCTTGCTTGGGTTGGTGTTTCAGGGTTTAGGGCAGTACAGTTGTGTTTGGGCAGAGTAGGGGGTCGTTCTGGGGCTGGTATTTAGGGTATAGGGAAGGGCAGTGTGTTTCAGGCAGTGTAGGGGGTCGTGCTGGGGGTGGTGTTTCAGGTTTTAGGGCAGTGGTGTTGGGGCAGTATAGGGTGTCTTGCTGGTGGTGGTGTTTCAGGGTTTAGGGCAGTGCAGTGGTGTTCGGGCATTGTAGGGGGTCATGCTGGGTTTGGTGTTTTAGGGTTTAGGGCAGTGCAGTGGTGTTCGGGCAATGTAGGGGGTCATCCTGGGGTTTGTGTTTCAGTGTTTAGGGCAGTGTAGTGGTGTTCTGACATTGTAGGTGGTCTTGCTTGGGTTGGTGTTTCAGGGTTTAGGGCAGTGCAGTGGTGTTCGGGCAGTATAGGGGTTCGTGCTGGGGCTGTTTTTTCAGGGTTTAGAAAAGTGCAGTGTTGTTCATGCAGTGTAGAGGTTTGTGCAGGGACTGGTGTTTGAGGGTATAGGCAGTGCAGGAGGTCATGCAGGGGGTGATGTTTCAGGGTTTAGGGTAGTGCAGTGGTGTTCAGACAGTGTAGGGTGTCGTGCTGGGGCTGGTGTTTCAGGGTTTAAGGCTGAGCAGTGGTGTTTGGGCAGAGTAGGGGGTCGTTCTGGGGCTGGTGTTTAGGGTATAGGGCAGTGCAGTGTGGTTCGGGCAGTGTAGGGATTCATGAAGGGAGTGGTGTTTCATGGTTTAGGGCAGTGCAGTGATGTTCGGGCAGTGTAGGGGTCGTGCTGGGGTGGTGTTTCATTGTTTAGGGCACTGCAGTGGTGTTCTGGCAGTGTAGGGGTCAGGCTCTGGTGGTGTTTCAGTGTTTAGGGCAGTGCAGTGGTGTTCGGACAGTGTAGGGGGTCGTGATGGGGCTAGTGTTTCAGGGTTTAGGGCAGAGCAGTGGTGTTCGGGCAGTGTAGGGGTCATGCTGGTGTTTCAGGGTTTAGGGCAGTGCAGTGCTCTTCGGGCAGTGTAGGGGGTCGTGCTGGGGCTGGTGTTTCAGGGTTTGGGGCAGAGCAGTGGTGTTCTGGCAGAGTAGGGGGTCGTTCTGTGGGTGGTCTTTAGGGTTTAGGGCAGTGCAGTGGTGTTCGGGCAGTGTAGGGGGTCGTGCAGGGGTTTGTGTTTCAGGTTTTACAGCAGTGCAGTGGTGTTCGGGCAGTGAGTGGGGTCGTGCTGGGGTTGTGTTTCATGGTTTAGGGCAGTTGTGATCGGGCACTGTAGGGCGTCTTGCTGGGGGTGGTGTTTTAGGTTATAGGGCAGTGCAGTGGTGTTCGGGCAGGGTAGGGGTCGTGCTGGGGTTGGTGTTTCAGTGTTTAGGGCAGTGGTGTTCAGGCAGTGTAGGGGGTATTGCTGGGGCTGGTGTTTCAGGGTTTAGGGAAGAGAAGTGGTTTTCGGGCAGAGTAGGGGCTCATTCTGGGCATGGTGTTTAGGGTTTAGGGCAGTGCAGTGGTGTTCAGGCAGTGTAGGGGGTCGTGCAGGGGGTGGTGTTTCAGGTTCTAGAGCAGTGCAGAGGTGTTCGGGCAGTGAATGGGGTCGTGCTGGGATTGTGTTTCATGGTTTAGGGCAGTGGTGTTCAGGCACTCTAGGGGATCTTGCTGGGGGTGGTTTTTCAGGGTTTAGGGCTGTGCAGTGGTGTTCAGGCAGTGTAGGGGGTCGTGCTGGGGGTGGTGTTTCAGGGTTTAGGGCAGTGGTGTGCGGGCAGGGCAGGGGGTCATACTGGAGCTGGCGTTTCAGGGTATAGGGCTGTGCAGTGGTATCGGGCAGTGCAGGGCGTCATGCAGGGGGTGGTGTTTCAGAGGTTACGGCAGTGCAGTGGTGTTCGGACAGTGTAGGGGGTCGTGCTGGGGCTGGTGTTTCAGGGTGTAGGGCAGTGCAGCTGTGTTCGGGCAGTGCAGGATGTCATGCTGGGGCTGGTCTTTCAGGGTTTAAGGCAGAGCAGTGGTGTTTGTACAGAGTAGAAGGTCATGCTGGGGGTGGTGTTTTAGGGTTTAGGGCAGTGCAGTGGTGTTCGGGCAGTGTAGGGGATGGTGCTGGGGCTGGTGTGTCAGGGTTTAGGGCAATGCAGTGGTGTTGAGGCAGTGTAGGGGGTCGTGCTGGGGGTGGTGTTTCAGGGTTTAGGGCAGTGCAGTGGTGTTCGGGCAGGGTACGGGGTCGTGCTGGGACTGGTGTTTCAGGGTATAGGCAGTGCAGGAGGTCATGCAGGGGGTGGTGTTTCAGGGTTTAGGGCAGTGCAGTGGTGTTCAGACAGTGTAGGGTGTCGTGCTTGGGCTGGTGTTTCAGGGTTTAAGGCTGAGCAGTGGTGTTTGGGCAGAGTAGGGGGTCTGTCTGGGGCTGGTGTTTAGGGTATAGGGCAGTGCAGTGTGGTTCGGGCAGTGTAGGGGGTCGTGCAGGGGGTGGTGTTTCAGGTTCTAGAGCAGTGCAGAGGTGTTCGGGCAGTGAATGGGGTCGTGCTGGGATTGTGTTTCATGGTTTAGGGCAGTGGTGTTCAGGCACTCTAGGGGATCTTGCTGGGGGTGGTTTTTCAGGGTTTAGGGCTGTGCAGTCTTGTTCAGGCAGTGTAGGGGGTCGTGCTGGGGGTGGTGTTTCAGGGTTTAGGGCAGTGGTGTGCGGGCGGGGCAGGGGGTCATACTGGAGCTGGCGTTTCAGGGTATAGGGCTGTGCAGTGGTATCGGGCAGTGCAGGGCGTCATGCAGGGGGTGGTGTTTCAGAGGTTACGGCAGTGCAGTGGTGTTCGGACAGTGTAGGGGGTCGTGCTGGGGCTGGTGTTTCAGGGTGTAGGGCAGTGCAGCTGTGTTCGGGCAGTGCAGGATGTCATGCTGGGGCTGGTCTTTCAGGGTTTAAGGCAGAGCAGTGGTGTTTGTACAGAGTAGAAGGTCATGCTGGGGGTGGTGTTTTAGGGTTTAGGGCAGTGCAGTGGTGTTCGGGCAGTGTAGGGGATGGTGCTGGGGCTGGTGTTTCAGGGTTTAGGGCAATGCAGTGGTGTTGAGGCAGTGTAGGGGGTAGTGCTGGGGGTGGTGTTTCAGGGTTTAGGGCAGTGCAGTGGTGTTCGGGCAGGGTACGGGGTCGTGCTGGGACTGGTGTTTCAGGGTATAGGCAGTGCAGGAGGTCATGCAGGGGGTGGTGTTTCAGGGTTTAGGGCAGTGCAGTGGTGTTCAGACAGTGTAGGGTGTCGTGCTTGGGCTGGTGTTTCAGGGTTTAAGGCTGAGCAGTGGTGTTTGGGCAGAGTAGGGGGTCTGTCTGGGGCTGGTGTTTAGGGTATAGGGCAGTGCAGTGTGGTTCGGGCAGTGTAGGGATTCATGAAGGGAGTGGTGTTTCAGGTTTTAGGGCAGTGCAGCTGTGTTCGGGCAGTGTAGGGGTTCGTGCTCGGGCTGGTCTTCCAGGGTTTAAGGCAGAGCAGTGGTGTTTGTGCAGAGTAGGGGGTCGTGCTGGGGGTGGTGTTTTAGGGTTTAGGGCAGTGCAGCAGTGTTCGGGCAGTGTAGGGGATGGTGCTGGGGCTGATGTTTCAGGGTTTAGGGCAGTGCAGTGGTGTTGAGGAAGTGCAGGGGGTCATGCTGGGGGTGGAGTTTCAGGGTTTAGGGCAGTGCAGTGGTGTTTGGGCAAGGTAGGGGGTCATGCTGGGGCTGGTGTTTCAGGGTATAGGGCTGTGCAGTGGTATTGGGCAGTGCAGGGGGTCATGCATCGGGTGTTGTTTCAGAGGTTAGGTCTGTGCAGTGGTGTTCGGACAGTGTAGTGGGTCTTACGGGGGCTTGTGTTTCAGGGTTTTGGGCAGTGCAGTGGTGTTCGGACAGTGTAGGGGTTCTTGCTGGGGCTGGTGTTTCAGGGTTTAGGGCAGTACAGTTGTGTTTGGGCAGAGTAGGGGGTCGTTCTGGGGCTGGTATTTAGGGTATAGGGAAGGGCAGTGTGGTTCGGGCAGTGTAGGGGGTCATGCAGGGGGTGGTGTTTCAGGTTTTAGGGCAGTGCAGTGGTGTTCGGGCAGAGTAGGGGGTCGTTCTGGGGCTGGTATTTAGGGTATAGGGAAGGGCAGTGTGGTTCGGGCAGTGTAGGGGGTCGTGCTGGGGGTGGTGTTTCAGGTTTTAGGGCAGTGGTGTTCGGGCAGTATAGGGTGTCTTGCTGGTGGTGGTGTTTAGGGTTTAGGGCAGTGCAGTGGTGTTCGGGCAATGTAGGGGGTCATCCTGGGGTTTGTGTTTCAGTGTTTAGGGCAGTGTAGTGGTGTTCTGACATTGTAGGTGGTCTTGCTTGGGTTGATGTTTCAGGGTTTAGGGCAGTGCAGTGGTGTTGAGCAAGTGCAGGGGGTCATGCTGGGGGTGGAGTTTCAGGGTTTAGGGCAGTGCAGTGGTGTTCGGGCAAGGTAGGGGGTCATGCTGGGGCTGGTGTTTCAGGGTATAGGGCTGTGCAGTGGTATTGGGTAGTGCAGGGGGTCATGCATCGGGTGTTGTTTCAGAGGTTAGGTCTGTGCAGTGGTGTTCGGACAGTGTAGTGGGTCTTACGGGGGCTTGTGTTTCAGGGTTTTGGGCAGTGCAGTGGTGTTCGGACAGTGTAGGGGGTTCTTGCTGGGGCTGGTATTTCAGGGTTTAGGGCAGTACAGTTGTGTTTGGGCAGAGTAGGGGGTCGTTCTGGGGCTGGTATTTAGGGTATAGGGAAGGGCAGTGTGGTTCGGGCAGTGTAGGGGGTCGTGCTGGGGGTGGTGTTTCAGGTTTTAGGGCAGTGGTGTTCGGGCAGTATAGGGTGTCTTGCTGGTGGTGGTGTTTCAGGGTTTAGGGCAGTGCAGTGGTGTTCGGGCATTGTAGGGGGTCGTGCTGGGTTTGGTGTTTTAGGGTTTAGGGCAGTGCAGTGGTGTTCGGGCAATGTAGGGGGTCATCCTGGGGTTTGTGTTTCAGTGTTTAGGGCAGTGTAGTGGTGTTCTGACTTTGTAGGTGGTCTTGCTTGGGTTGGTGTTTCAGGGTTTAGGGCAGTGCAGTGGTGTTCGGGCAGTATAGGGGTTCGTGCTGGGGCTGTTTTTTCAGGGTTTAGAAAAGTGCAGTGTTGTTCATGCAGTGTAGAGGTTCGTGCAGGGACTGGTGTTTGAGGGTATAGGCAGTGCAGGAGGTCATGCAGGGGGTGGTGTTTCAGGGTTTAGGGTAGTGCAGTGGTGTTCAGACAGTGTAGGGTGTCATGCTGGGGCTGGTGTTTCAGGGTTTAAGGCTGAGCAGTGGTGTTTGGGCAGAGTAGGGGGTCGTTCTGGGGCTGGTGTTTAGGGTATAGGGCAGTGCAGTGTGGTTCGGGCAGTGTAGGGATTCATGAAGGGAGTGGTGTTTCATGGTTTAGGGCAGTGCAGTGATGTTCGGGCAGTGTAGGGGTCGTGCTGGGGTGGTGTTTCATTGTTTAGGGCACTGCAGTGGTGTTCTGGCAGTGTAGGGGTCAGGCTCTGGTGGTGTTTCAGGGTTTAGGGCAGTGCAGTGGTGTTCGGACAGTGTAGGGGGTCGTGATGGGGCTAGTGTTTCAGGGTTTAGGGCAGAGCAGTGGTGTTCGGGCAGTGTAGGGGTCGTGCTGGTGTTTCAGGGTTTAGGGCAGTGCAGTGCTCTTCGGGCAGTGTAGGGGGTCGTGCTGGGGCTGGTGTTTCAGGGTTTGGGGCAGAGCAGTGGTGTTCTGGCAGAGTAGGGGGTCGTTCTGTGGGTGGTCTTTAGGGTTTAGGGCAGTGCAGTGGTGTTCGGGCAGTGTAGGGGGTCGTGCAGGGGTTTGTGTTTTAGGGTTTAGGGCAGAGCAGTGGTGTTCGGGCAATGTAGGGGGTCATCCTGGGGTTTGTGGTTCAGTGTTTAGGGCAGTGTAGTGGTGTTCTGACATTGTAGGTGGTCTTGCTTGGGTTGGTGTTTCAGGGTTTAGGGCAGTACAGTTGTGTTTGGGCAGAGTAGGGGGTCGTTCTGGGGCTGGTATTTAGGGTATAGGGAAGGGCAGTGTGTTTCAGGCAGTGTAGGGGGTCGTGCTGGGGGTGGTGTTTCAGGTTTTAGGGCAGTGGTGTTCGGGCAGTATAGGGTGTCTTGCTGGTGGTGGTGTTTCAGGGTTTAGGGCAGTGCAGTGGTGTTCGGGCATTGTAGGGGGTCGTGCTGGGTTTGGTGTTTTAGGGTTTAGGGCAGTGCAGTGGTGTTCGGGCAATGTAGGGGGTCATCCTGGGGTTTGTGTTTCAGTGTTTAGGGCAGTGTAGTGGTGTTCTGACATTGTAGGTGGTCTTGCTTGGGTTGGTGTTTCAGGGTTTAGGGCAGTGCAGTGGTGTTCGGGCAGTATAGGGGTTCGTGCTGGGGCTGTTTTTTCAGGGTTTAGAAAAGTGCAGTGTTGTTCATGCAGTGTAGAGGTTTGTGCAGGGACTGGTGTTTGAGGGTATAGGCAGTGCAGGAGGTCATGCAGGGGGTGATGTTTCAGGGTTTAGGGTAGTGCAGTGGTATTCAGACAGTGTAGGGTGTCGTGCTGGGGCTGGTGTTTCAGGGTTTAAGGCTGAGCAGTGGTGTTTGGGCAGAGTAGGGGGTCGTTCTGGGGCTGGTGTTTAGGGTATAGGGCAGTGCAGTGTGGTTCGGGCAGTGTAGGGATTCATGAAGGGAGTGGTGTTTCATGGTTTAGGGCAGTGCAGTGATGTTCGGGCAGTGTAGGGGTCGTGCTGGGGTGGTGTTTCATTGTTTAGGGCACTGCAGTGGTGTTCTGGCAGTGTAGGGGTCAGGCTCTGGTGGTGTTTCAGTGTTTAGGGCAGTGCAGTGGTGTTCGGACAGTGTAGGGGGTCGTGATGGGGCTAGTGTTTCAGGGTTTAGGGCAGAGCAGTGGTGTTCGGGCAGTGTAGGGGTCGTGCTGGTGTTTCAGGGTTTAGGGCAGTGCAGTGCTCTTCGGGCAGTGTAGGGGGTCGTGCTGGGGCTGGTGTTTCAGGGTTTGGGGCAGAGCAGTGGTGTTCTGGCAGAGTAGGGGGTCGTTCTGTGGGTGGTCTTTAGGGTTTAGGGCAGTGCAGTGGTGTTCAGGCAGTGTAGGGGGTCGTGCAGGGGTTTGTGTTTCAGGTTTTACAGCAGTGCAGTGGTGTTCGGGCAGTGAGTGGGGTCGTGCTGGGGTTGTGTTTCATGGTTTAGGGCAGTTGTGATCGGGCACTGTAGGGCGTCTTGCTGGGGGTGGTGTTTTAGGTTATAGGGCAGTGCAGTGGTGTTCGGGCAGGGTAGGGGTCGTGCTGGGGTTGGTGTTTCAGTGTTTAGGGCAGTGGTGTTCAGGCAGTGTAGGGGGTATTGCTGGGGCTGGTGTTTCAGGGTTTAGGGAAGAGAAGTGGTTTTCGGGCAGAGTAGGGGCTCATTCTGGGCATGGTGTTTAGGGTTTAGGGCAGTGCAGTGGTGTTCGGGCAGTGTAGGGGGTCGTGCAGGGGGTGGTGTTTCAGGTTCTAGAGCAGTGCAGAGGTGTTCGGGCAGTGAATGGGGTCGTGCTGGGATTGTGTTTCATGGTTTAGGGCAGTGGTGTTCAGGCTCTCTAGGGGATCTTGCTGGGGGTGGTTTTTCAGGGTTTAGGGCTGTGCAGTGGTGTTCAGGCAGTGTAGGGGGTCGTGCTGGGGGTGGTGTTTCAGGGTTTAGGGCAGTGGTGTGCGGGCAGGGCAGGGGGTCATACTGGAGCTGGCGTTTCAGGGTATAGGGCTGTGCAGTGGTATCGGGCAGTGCAGGGCGTCATGCAGGGGGTGGTGTTTCAGAGGTTACGGCAGTGCAGTGGTGTTCGGACAGTGTAGGGGGTCGTGCTGGGGCTGGTGTTTCAGGGTGTAGGGCAGTGCAGCTGTGTTCGGGTAGTGCAGGATGTCATGCTGGGGCTGGTCTTTCAGGGTTTAAGGCAGAGCAGTGGTGTTTGTACAGAGTAGAAGGTCATGCTGGGGGTGGTGTTTTAGGGTTTAGGGCAGTGCAGTGGTGTTCGGGCAGTGTAGGGGATGGTGCTGGGGCTGGTGTGTCAGGGTTTAGGGCAATGCAGTGGTGTTGAGGCAGTGTAGGGGGTCGTGCTGGGGGTGGTGTTTCAGGGTTTAGGGCAGTGCAGTGGTGTTCGGGCAGGGTACGGGGTCGTGCTGGGACTGGTGTTTCAGGGTATAGGCAGTGCAGGAGGTCATGCAGGGGGTGGTGTTTCAGGGTTTAGGGCAGTGCAGTGGTGTTCAGACAGTGTAGGGTGTCGTGCTTGGGCTGGTGTTTCAGGGTTTAAGGCTGAGCAGTGGTGTTTGGGCAGAGTAGGGGGTCTGTCTGGGGCTGGTGTTTAGGGTATAGGGCAGTGCAGTGTGGTTCGGGCAGTGTAGGGGGTCGTGCAGGGGGTGGTGTTTCAGGTTCTAGAGCAGTGCAGAGGTGTTCGGGCAGTGAATGGGGTCGTGCTGGGATTGTGTTTCATGGTTTAGGGCAGTGGTGTTCAGGCACTCTAGGGGATCTTGCTGGGGGTGGTTTTTCAGGGTTTAGGGCTGTGCAGTCTTGTTCAGGCAGTGTAGGGGGTCGTGCTGGGGGTGGTGTTTCAGGGTTTAGGGCAGTGGTGTGCGGGCGGGGCAGGGGGTCATACTGGAGCTGGCGTTTCAGGGTATAGGGCTGTGCAGTGGTATCGGGCAGTGCAGGGCGTCATGCAGGGGGTGGTGTTTCAGAGGTTACGGCAGTGCAGTGGTGTTCGGACAGTGTAGGGGGTCGTGCTGGGGCTGGTGTTTCAGGGTGTAGGGCAGTGCAGCTGTGTTCGGGCAGTGCAGGATGTCATGCTGGGGCTGGTCTTTCAGGGTTTAAGGCAGAGCAGTGGTGTTTGTACAGAGTAGAAGGTCATGCTGGGGGTGGTGTTTTAGGGTTTAGGGCAGTGCAGTGGTGTTCGGGCAGTGTAGGGGATGGTGCTGGGGCTGGTGTTTCAGGGTTTAGGGCAATGCAGTGGTGTTGAGGCAGTGTAGGGGGTCGTGCTGGGGGTGGTGTTTCAGGGTTTAGGGCAGTGCAGTGGTGTTCGGGCAGGGTACGGGGTCGTGCTGGGACTGGTGTTTCAGGGTATAGGCAGTGCAGGAGGTCATGCAGGGGGTGGTGTTTCAGGGTTTAGGGCAGTGCAGTGGTGTTCAGACAGTGTAGGGTGTCGTGCTTGGGCTGGTGTTTCAGGGTTTAAGGCTGAGCAGTGGTGTTTGGGCAGAGTAGGGGGTCTGTCTGGGGCTGGTGTTTAGGGTATAGGGCAGTGCAGTGTGGTTCGGGCAGTGTAGGGATTCATGAAGGGAGTGGTGTTTCAGGTTTTAGGGCAGTGCAGCTGTGTTCGGGCAGTGTAGGGGTTCGTGCTCGGGCTGGTCTTCCAGGGTTTAAGGCAGAGCAGTGGTGTTTGTGCAGAGTAGGGGGTCGTGCTGGGGGTGGTGTTTTAGGGTTTAGGGCAGTGCAGCAGTGTTCGGGCAGTGTAGGGGATGGTGCTGGGGCTGATGTTTCAGGGTTTAGGGCAGTGCAGTGGTGTTGAGGAAGTGCAGGGGGTCATGCTGGGGGTGGAGTTTCAGGGTTTAGGGCAGTGCAGTGGTGTTTGGGC
Organism: Triturus cristatus; assembly: GCF_964204655.1. NCBI lineage: Eukaryota > Metazoa > Chordata > Amphibia > Caudata > Salamandridae > Triturus > Triturus cristatus. The sequence goes on from NC_140579.1 coordinate 284,270,453, forward strand.
AAGGTAGGGGGTCATGCTGGGGCTGGTGTTTCAGGGTATAGGGCTGTGCAGTGGTATTGGGCAGTGCAGGGGGTCATGCATCGGGTGTTGTTTCAGAGGTTAGGTCTGTGCAGTGGTGTTCGGACAGTGTAGTGGGTCTTACGGGGGCTTGTGTTTCAGGGTTTTGGGCAGTGCAGTGGTGTTCGGACAGTGTAGGGGTTCTTGCTGGGGCTGGTGTTTCAGGGTTTAGGGCAGTACAGTTGTGTTTGGGCAGAGTAGGGGGTCGTTCTGGGGCTGGTATTTAGGGTATAGGGAAGGGCAGTGTGGTTCGGGCAGTGTAGGGGGTCATGCAGGGGGTGGTGTTTCAGGTTTTAGGGCAGTGCAGTGGTGTTCGGGCAGAGTAGGGGGTCGTTCTGGGGCTGGTATTTAGGGTATAGGGAAGGGCAGTGTGGTTCGGGCAGTGTAGGGGGTCGTGCTGGGGGTGGTGTTTCAGGTTTTAGGGCAGTGGTGTTCGGGCAGTATAGGGTGTCTTGCTGGTGGTGGTGTTTAGGGTTTAGGGCAGTGCAGTGGTGTTCGGGCAATGTAGGGGGTCATCCTGGGGTTTGTGTTTCAGTGTTTAGGGCAGTGTAGTGGTGTTCTGACATTGTAGGTGGTCTTGCTTGGGTTGATGTTTCAGGGTTTAGGGCAGTGCAGTGGTGTTGAGGAAGTGCAGGGGGTCATGCTGGGGGTGGAGTTTCAGGGTTTAGGGCAGTGCAGTGGTGTTCGGGCAAGGTAGGGGGTCATGCTGGGGCTGGTGTTTCAGGGTATAGGGCTGTGCAGTGGTATTGGGTAGTGCAGGGGGTCATGCATCGGGTGTTGTTTCAGAGGTTAGGTCTGTGCAGTGGTGTTCGGACAGTGTAGTGGGTCTTACGGGGGCTTGTGTTTCAGGGTTTTGGGCAGTGCAGTGGTGTTCGGACAGTGTAGGGGTTCTTGCTGGGGCTGGTATTTCAGGGTTTAGGGCAGTACAGTTGTGTTTGGGCAGAGTAGGGGGTCGTTCTGGGGCTGGTATTTAGGGTATAGGGAAGGGCAGTGTGGTTCGGGCAGTGTAGGGGGTCGTGCTGGGGGTGGTGTTTCAGGTTTTAGGGCAGTGGTGTTCGGGCAGTATAGGGTGTCTTGCTGGTGGTGGTGTTTCAGGGTTTAGGGCAGTGCAGTGGTGTTCGGGCATTGTAGGGGGTCGTGCTGGGTTTGGTGTTTTAGGGTTTAGGGCAGTGCAGTGGTGTTCGGGCAATGTAGGGGGTCATCCTGGGGTTTGTGTTTCAGTGTTTAGGGCAGTGTAGTGGTGTTCTGACTTTGTAGGTGGTCTTGCTTGGGTGGGTGTTTCAGGGTTTAGGGCAGTGCAGTGGTGTTCGGGCAGTATAGGGGTTCGTGCTGGGGCTGTTTTTTCAGGGTTTAGAAAAGTGCAGTGTTGTTCATGCAGTGTAGAGGTTCGTGCAGGGACTGGTGTTTGAGGGTATAGGCAGTGCAGGAGGTCATGCAGGGGGTGGTGTTTCAGGGTTTAGGGTAGTGCAGTGGTGTTCAGACAGTGTAGGGTGTCATGCTGGGGCTGGTGTTTCAGGGTTTAAGGCTGAGCAGTGGTGTTTGGGCAGAGTAGGGGGTCGTTCTGGGGCTGGTGTTTAGGGTATAGGGCAGTGCAGTGTGGTTCGGGCAGTGTAGGGATTCATGAAGGGAGTGGTGTTTCATGGTTTAGGGCAGTGCAGTGATGTTCGGGCAGTGTAGGGGTCGTGCTGGGGTGGTGTTTCATTGTTTAGGGCACTGCAGTGGTGTTCTGGCAGTGTAGGGGTCAGGCTCTGGTGGTGTTTCAGGGTTTAGGGCAGTGCAGTGGTGTTCGGACAGTGTAGGGGGTCGTGATGGGGCTAGTGTTTCAGGGTTTAGGGCAGAGCAGTGGTGTTCGGGCAGTGTAGGGGTCGTGCTGGTGTTTCAGGGTTTAGGGCAGTGCAGTGCTCTTCGGGCAGTGTAGGGGGTCGTGCTGGGGCTGGTGTTTCAGGGTTTGGGGCAGAGCAGTGGTGTTCTGGCAGAGTAGGGGGTCGTTCTGTGGGTGGTCTTTAGGGTTTAGGGCAGTGCAGTGGTGTTCGGGCAGTGTAGGGGGTCGTGCAGGGGTTTGTGTTTTAGGGTTTAGGGCAGAGCAGTGGTGTTCGGGCAATGTAGGGGGTCATCCTGGGGTTTGTGTTTCAGTGTTTAGGGCAGTGTAGTGGTGTTCTGACATTGTAGGTGGTCTTGCTTGGGTTGGTGTTTCAGGGTTTAGGGCAGTACAGTTGTGTTTGGGCAGAGTAGGGGGTCGTTCTGGGGCTGGTATTTAGGGTATAGGGAAGGGCAGTGTGTTTCAGGCAGTGTAGGGGGTCGTGCTGGGGGTGGTGTTTCAGGTTTTAGGGCAGTGGTGTTCGGGCAGTATAGGGTGTCTTGCTGGTGGTGGTGTTTCAGGGTTTAGGGCAGTGCAGTGGTGTTCGGGCATTGTAGGGGGTCGTGCTGGGTTTGGTGTTTTAGGGTTTAGGGCAGTGCAGTGGTGTTCGGGCAATGTAGGGGGTCATCCTGGGGTTTGTGTTTCAGTGTTTAGGGCAGTGTAGTGGTGTTCTGACATTGTAGGTGGTCTTGCTTGGGTTGGTGTTTCAGGGTTTAGGGCAGTGCAGTGGTGTTCGGGCAGTATAGGGGTTCGTGCTGGGGCTGTTTTTTCAGGGTTTAGAAAAGTGCAGTGTTGTTCATGCAGTGTAGAGGTTTGTGCAGGGACTGGTGTTTGAGGGTATAGGCAGTGCAGGAGGTCATGCAGGGGGTGATGTTTCAGGGTTTAGGGTAGTGCAGTGGTGTTCAGACAGTGTAGGGTGTCGTGCTGGGGCTGGTGTTTCAGGGTTTAAGGCTGAGCAGTGGTGTTTGGGCAGAGTAGGGGGTCGTTCTGGGGCTGGTGTTTAGGGTATAGGGCAGTGCAGTGTGGTTCGGGCAGTGTAGGGATTCATGAAGGGAGTGGTGTTTCATGGTTTAGGGCAGTGCAGTGATGTTCGGGCAGTGTAGGGGTCGTGCTGGGGTGGTGTTTCATTGTTTAGGGCACTGCAGTGGTGTTCTGGCAGTGTAGGGGTCAGGCTCTGGTGGTGTTTCAGTGTTTAGGGCAGTGCAGTGGTGTTCGGACAGTGTAGGGGGTCGTGATGGGGCTAGTGTTTCAGGGTTTAGGGCAGAGCAGTGGTGTTCGGGCAGTGTAGGGGTCGTGCTGGTGTTTCAGGGTTTAGGGCAGTGCAGTGCTCTTCGGGCAGTGTAGGGGGTCGTGCTGGGGCTGGTGTTTCAGGGTTTGGGGCAGAGCAGTGGTGTTCTGGCAGAGTAGGGGGTCGTTCTGTGGGTGGTCTTTAGGGTTTAGGGCAGTGCAGTGGTGTTCGGGCAGTGTAGGGGGTCGTGCAGGGGTTTGTGTTTCAGGTTTTACAGCAGTGCAGTGGTGTTCGGGCAGTGAGTGGGGTCGTGCTGGGGTTGTGTTTCATGGTTTAGGGCAGTTGTGATCGGGCACTGTAGGGCGTCTTGCTGGGGGTGGTGTTTTAGGTTATAGGGCAGTGCAGTGGTGTTCGGGCAGGGTAGGGGTCGTGCTGGGGTTGGTGTTTCAGTGTTTAGGGCAGTGGTGTTCAGGCAGTGTAGGGGGTATTGCTGGGGCTGGTGTTTCAGGGTTTAGGGAAGAGAAGTGGTTTTCGGGCAGAGTAGGGGCTCATTCTGGGCATGGTGTTTAAGGTTTAGGGCAGTGCAGTGGTGTTCGGGCAGTGTAGGGGGTCGTGCAGGGGGTGGTGTTTCAGGTTCTAGAGCAGTGCAGAGGTGTTCGGGCAGTGAATGGGGTTGTGCTGGGATTGTGTTTCATGGTTTAGGGCAGTGGTGTTCAGGCACTCTAGGGGATCTTGCTGGGGGTGGTTTTTCAGGGTTTAGGGCTGTGCAGTGGTGTTCAGGCAGTGTAGGGGGTCGTGCTGGGGGTGGTGTTTCAGGGTTTAGGGCAGTGGTGTGCGGGCAGGGCAGGGGGTCATACTGGAGCTGGCGTTTCAGGGTATAGGGCTGTGCAGTGGTATCGGGCAGTGCAGGGCGTCATGCAGGGGGTGGTGTTTCAGAGGTTACGGCAGTGCAGTGGTGTTCGGACAGTGTAGGGGGTCGTGCTGGGGCTGGTGTTTCAGGGTGTAGGGCAGTGCAGCTGTGTTCGGGCAGTGCAGGATGTCATGCTGGGGCTGGTCTTTCAGGGTTTAAGGCAGAGCAGTGGTGTTTGTACAGAGTAGAAGGTCATGCTGGGGGTGGTGTTTTAGGGTTTAGGGCAGTGCAGTGGTGTTCGGGCAGTGTAGGGGATGGTGCTGGGGCTGGTGTGTCAGGGTTTAGGGCAATGCAGTGGTGTTGAAGCAGTGTAGGGGGTCGTGCTGGGGGTGGTGTTTCAGGGTTTAGGGCAGTGCAGTGGTGTTCGGGCAGGGTACGGGGTCGTGCTGGGACTGGTGTTTCAGGGTATAGGCAGTGCAGGAGGTCATGCAGGGGGTGGTGTTTCAGGGTTTAGGGCAGTGCAGTGGTGTTCAGACAGTGTAGGGTGTCGTGCTTGGGCTGGTGTTTCAGGGTTTAAGGCTGAGCAGTGGTGTTTGGGCAGAGTAGGGGGTCTGTCTGGGGCTGGTGTTTAGGGTATAGGGCAGTGCAGTGTGGTTCGGGCAGTGTAGGGGGTCGTGCAGGGGGTGGTGTTTCAGGTTCTAGAGCAGTGCAGAGGTGTTCGGGCAGTGAATGGGGTCGTGCTGGGATTGTGTTTCATGGTTTAGGGCAGTGGTGTTCAGGCACTCTAGGGGATCTTGCTGGGGGTGGTTTTTCAGGGTTTAGGGCTGTGCAGTCTTGTTCAGGCAGTGTAGGGGGTCGTGCTGGGGGTGGTGTTTCAGGGTTTAGGGCAGTGGTGTGCGGGCGGGGCAGGGGGTCATACTGGAGCTGGCGTTTCAGGGTATAGGGCTGTGCAGTGGTATCGGGCAGTGCAGGGCGTCATGCAGGGGGTGGTGTTTCAGAGGTTACGGCAGTGCAGTGGTGTTCGGACAGTGTAGGGGGTCGTGCTGGGGCTGGTGTTTCAGGGTGTAGGGCAGTGCAGCTGTGTTCGGGCAGTGCAGGATGTCATGCTGGGGCTGGTCTTTCAGGGTTTAAGGCAGAGCAGTGGTGTTTGTACAGAGTAGAAGGTCATGCTGGGGGTGGTGTTTTAGGGTTTAGGGCAGTGCAGTGGTGTTCGGGCAGTGTAGGGGATGGTGCTGGGGCTGGTGTTTCAGGGTTTAGGGCAATGCAGTGGTGTTGAGGCAGTGTAGGGGGTCGTGCTGGGGGTGGTGTTTCAGGGTTTAGGGCAGTGCAGTGGTGTTCGGGCAGGGTACGGGGTCGTGCTGGGACTGGTGTTTCAGGGTATAGGCAGTGCAGGAGGTCATGCAGGGGGTGGTGTTTCAGGGTTTAGGGCAGTGCAGTGGTGTTCAGACAGTGTAGGGTGTCGTGCTTGGGCTGGTGTTTCAGGGTTTAAGGCTGAGCAGTGGTGTTTGGGCAGAGTAGGGGGTCTGTCTGGGGCTGGTGTTTAGGGTATAGGGCAGTGCAGTGTGGTTCGGGCAGTGTAGGGATTCATGAAGGGAGTGGTGTTTCAGGTTTTAGGGCAGTGCAGTGGTGTTCGGGCAGTGTAGGGAGTCGTGCTGGGGGTGGTGTTTCAGGGTATATGGCAGTGCAGTGGTGTTCAGGCAGTGTAGAGGGTCGTGCTGGGGGTGGTGTTTCTGGTTTTAGGGCAGTGAAGTGGTGTTCGGGCAGTGTAGGGGTCGTGCAGGGAGTTGTTTTTCAGGGTTTAGAGCACTGCAGTGGTGATTGGGCAGTGTAGGGGGTCATGCTGGGGCTGGTGTTTAACGATTTAGGGCAGTGCAGTGGTGTTCGGACAGTGTATGGGGTCGTGCTGGGGCTGGTGTTTCATGATTTAGGGCAGAGCAGTGGTGTTCGGACAGTGTAGGGGGTCGTGCTGGGGCTGGTGTTTCAGGGTTTAGGGCAGAGCAGTGGTGTTCGGGCATTGTAGGGGGTTGAGCAGGGGGTGGTGTTTTAGGGTTTAGGGAAGTGCAGTGATGTTCTGGCAGTTTAGTGCGTCGTGCAGGGGTGGAGATTCAGGGTTTAGGGCAGTACAGTGGTGTTCGGGCAGTGTAGGGGGTCGTGCCGTGTATTGTGTTTCAGGGTTTAGGGCAGTGCAGTGGTGTTCAGACAGAGTACAGGTTCGTGCTGAGGCTGGTGTTTTAGGGTTTAGGGCAGTGCAGTGGTGTTCAGACAGTGTAAGGTGTCGTGCTGGGGCTGGTGTTTCAGGGTTTAAGGCTGAGCAGTGGTGTTTGGGCAGAGTAGGGGGTCTTTCTGGGGCTGGTGTTTAGGGTATAGGGCAGTGCAGTGTGGTTTGGGCAGTGTAGGGGGTCATGCAGGGAGTGGTGTTTCACGTTTTAGGGCAGTGCAGTGGTGTTCAGGCAGTGTAGGGGGTCTTGCTGGGTATGGTGTTTCAGGGTTTAGGGCAGTGCAGTGGTGTTCAGGAAGTGTGAGGGGTCGTGCTGGGGCTGTTGTTTCTGGGTTTAGAGCAATGAATTGGTGTTCGGGTAGTGTAGGGGGTAGTGCAGGGGGTTGTTTTTCAGGGTTTAGAAAATTGCACTGGTGTTCGGGCAGTGTAGGGGGTCATGTTGGGGCTGGTGTTTCACAGTTTAGGGCAGTGCAGTGGTGTTCGGACAGTGTAGGGGGTCGTGCTGGGGCTGGTGTTTCAGGGTTTTGGGCAGAGCAGTGGTGTTCGGGCAGTGTAGGGGTGTAGTGCAGAGGGTGGTGTTTCAGGGTTTACTGTAGTGCAGTGGTGTTCGGGCATTGTAGGGGGTTGTGCAGGGGGTGGTGTTTTAGGGTTTAGGGAAGTGCCGTGGTGTTCGAGCAGTTTAGTGGGTAGTGCAGGGGGTGGTGTTTCATGGTTTAGGGCAGTACAGTGGTGTTCAGGCAGAGTAGAGGGTCGTGCTGAGGCTGGTGATTCAGGGTTTAGGGCAGTGCAGCTGTGTTCGGGCAGTGTAGGGGTTCGTGCTCGGGCTGGTCTTCCAGGGTTTAAGGCAGAGCAGTGGTGTTTGTGCAGAGTAGGGGGTCGTGCTGGGGGTGGTGTTTTAGGGTTTAGGGCAGTGCAGCAGTGTTCGGGCAGTGTAGGGGATGGTGCTGGGGCTGATGTTTCAGGGTTTAGGGCAGTGCAGTGGTGTTGAGGAAGTGCAGGGGGTCATGCTGGGGGTGGAGTTTCAGGGTTTAGGGCAGTGCAGTGGTGTTTGGGCAAGGTAGGGGGTCATGCTGGGGCTGGTGTTTCAGGGTATAGGGCTGTGCAGTGGTATTGGGCAGTGCAGGGGGTCATGCATCGGGTGTTGTTTCAGAGGTTAGGTCTGTGCAGTGGTGTTTGGACAGTGTAGTGGGTCTTACGGGGGCTTGTGTTTCAGGGTTTTGGGCAGTGCAGTGGTGTTCGGACAGTGTAGGGGTTCTTGCTGGGGCTGGTGTTTCAGGGTTTAGGGCAGTACAGTTGTGTTTGGGCAGAGTAGGGGGTCGTTCTGGGGCTGGTATTTAGGGTATAGGGAAGGGCAGTGTGGTTCGGGCAGTGTAGGGGGTCGTGCTGGGGCCGGTGTTTCAGGGTTTAGGGCAGTGCAGTGGTGTTCAGGCAGAGTAGAGGGTCGTGCTGAGGCTGGTGATTCAGGGTTTAGGGCAGTGCAGCTGTGTTCGGGCAGTGTAGGGGTTCGTGCTCGGGCTGGTCTTCCAGGGTTTAAGGCAGAGCAGTGGTGTTTGTGCAGAGTAGGGGGTCGTGCTGGGGGTGGTGTTTTAGGGTTTAGGGCAGTGCAGCAGTGTTCGGGCAGTGTAGGGGATGGTGCTGGGGCTGATGTTTCAGGGTTTAGGGCAGTGCAGTGGTGTTGAGGAAGTGCAGGGGGTCATGCTGGGGGTGGAGTTTCAGGGTTTAGGGCAGTGCAGTGGTGTTTGGGCAAGGTAGGGGGTCATGCTGGGGCTGGTGTTTCAGGGTATAGGGCTGTGCAGTGGTATTGGGCAGTGCAGGGGGTCATGCATCGGGTGTTGTTTCAGAGGTTAGGTCTGTGCAGTGGTGTTTGGACAGTGTAGTGGGTCTTACGGGGGCTTGTGTTTCAGGGTTTTGGGCAGTGCAGTGGTGTTCGGACAGTGTAGGGGTTCTTGCTGGGGCTGGTGTTTCAGGGTTTAGGGCAGTACAGTTGTGTTTGGGCAGAGTAGGGGGTCGTTCTGGGGCTGGTATTTAGGGTATAGGGAAGGGCAGTGTGGTTCGGGCAGTGTAGGGGGTCATGCAGGGGGTGGTGTTTCAGGTTTTAGGGCAGTGCAGTGGTGTTCGGGCAGAGTAGGGGGTCGTTCTGGGGCTGGTATTTAGGGTATAGGGAAGGGCAGTGTGGTTCGGGCAGTGTAGGGGGTCGTGCTGGGGGTGGTGTTTCAGGTTTTAGGGCAGTGGTGTTCGGGCAGTATAGGGTGTCTTGCTGGTGGTGGTGTTTAGGGTTTAGGGCAGTGCAGTGGTGTTCGGGCAATGTAGGGGGTCATCCTGGGGTTTGTGTTTCAGTGTTTAGGGCAGTGTAGTGGTGTTCTGACATTGTAGGTGGTCTTGCTTGGGTTGATGTTTCAGGGTTTAGGGCAGTGCAGTGGTGTTGAGGAAGTGCAGGGGGTCATGCTGGGGGTGGAGTTTCAGGGTTTAGGGCAGTGCAGTGGTGTTCGGGCAAGGTAGGGGGTCATGCTGGGGCTGGTGTTTCAGGGTATAGGGCTGTGCAGTGGTATTGGGTAGTGCAGGGGGTCATGCATCGGGTGTTGTTTCAGAGGTTAGGTCTGTGCAGTGGTGTTCGGACAGTGTAGTGGGTCTTACGGGGGCTTGTGTTTCAGGGTTTTGGGCAGTGCAGTGGTGTTCGGACAGTGTAGGGGTTCTTGCTGGGGCTGGTATTTCAGGGTTTAGGGCAGTACAGTTGTGTTTGGGCAGAGTAGGGGGTCGTTCTGGGGCTGGTATTTAGGGTATAGGGAAGGGCAGTGTGGTTCGGGCAGTGTAGGGGGTCGTGCTGGGGGTGGTGTTTCAGGTTTTAGGGCAGTGGTGTTCGGGCAGTATAGGGTGTCTTGCTGGTGGTGGTGTTTCAGGGTTTAGGGCAGTGCAGTGGTGTTCGGGCATTGTAGGGGGTCGTGCTGGGTTTGGTGTTTTAGGGTTTAGGGCAGTGCAGTGGTGTTCGGGCAATGTAGGGGGTCATCCTGGGGTTTGTGTTTCAGTGTTTAGGGCAGTGTAGTGGTGTTCTGACTTTGTAGGTGGTCTTGCTTGGGTTGGTGTTTCAGGGTTTAGGGCAGTGCAGTGGTGTTCGGGCAGTATAGGGGTTCGTGCTGGGGATGTTTTTTCAGGGTTTAGAAAAGTGCAGTGTTGTTCATGCAGTGTAGAGGTTCGTGCAGGGACTGGTGTTTGAGGGTATAGGCAGTGCAGGAGGTCATGCAGGGGGTGGTGTTTCAGGGTTTAGGGTAGTGCAGTGGTGTTCAGACAGTGTAGGGTGTCATGCTGGGGCTGGTGTTTCAGGGTTTAAGGCTGAGCAGTGGTGTTTGGGCAGAGTAGGGGGTCGTTCTGGGGCTGGTGTTTAGGGTATAGGGCAGTGCAGTGTGGTTCGGGCAGTGTAGGGATTCATGAAGGGAGTGGTGTTTCATGGTTTAGGGCAGTGCAGTGATGTTCGGGCAGTGTAGGGGTCGTGCTGGGGTGGTGTTTCATTGTTTAGGGCACTGCAGTGGTGTTCTGGCAGTGTAGGGGTCAGGCTCTGGTGGTGTTTCAGGGTTTAGGGCAGTGCAGTGGTGTTCGGACAGTGTAGGGGGTCGTGATGGGGCTAGTGTTTCAGGGTTTAGGGCAGAGCAGTGGTGTTCGGGCAGTGTAGGGGTCGTGCTGGTGTTTCAGGGTTTAGGGCAGTGCAGTGCTCTTCGGGCAGTGTAGGGGGTCGTGCTGGGGCTGGTGTTTCAGGGTTTGGGGCAGAGCAGTGGTGTTCTGGCAGAGTAGGGGGTCGTTCTGTGGGTGGTCTTTAGGGTTTAGGGCAGTGCAGTGGTGTTCGGGCAGTGTAGGGGGTCGTGCAGGGGTTTGTGTTTTAGGGTTTAGGGCAGAGCAGTAGTGTTCGGGCAATGTAGGGGGTCATCCTGGGGTTTGTGTTTCAGTGTTTAGGGCAGTGTAGTGGTGTTCTGACATTGTAGGTGGTCTTGCTTGGGTTGGTGTTTCAGGGTTTAGGGCAGTACAGTTGTGTTTGGGCAGAGTAGGGGGTCGTTCTGGGGCTGGTATTTAGGGTATAGGAAAGGGCAGTGTGTTTCAGGCAGTGTAGGGGGTCGTGCTGGGGGTGGTGTTTCAGGTTTTAGGGCAGTGGTGTTCGGGCAGTATAGGGTGTCTTGCTGGTGGTGGTGTTTCAGGGTTTAGGGCAGTGCAGTGGTGTTCGGGCATTGTAGGGGGTCGTGCTGGGTTTGGTGTTTTAGGGTTTAGGGCAGTGCAGTGGTGTTCGGGCAATGTAGGGGGTCATCCTGGGGTTTGTGTTTCAGTGTTTAGGGCAGTGTAGTGGTGTTCTGACATTGTAGGTGGTCTTGCTTGGGTTGGTGTTTCAGGGTTTAGGGCAGTGCAGTGGTGTTCGGGCAGTATAGGGGTTCGTGCTGGGGCTGTTTTTTCAGGGTTTAGAAAAGTGCAGTGTTGTTCATGCAGTGTAGAGGTTTGTGCAGGGACTGGTGTTTGAGGGTATAGGCAGTGCAGGAGGTCATGCAGGGGGTGATGTTTCAGGGTTTAGGGTAGTGCAGTGGTGTTCAGACAGTGTAGGGTGTCGTGCTGGGGCTGGTGTTTCAGGGTTTAAGGCTGAGCAGTGGTGTTTGGGCAGAGTAGGGGGTCGTTCTGGGGCTGGTGTTTAGGGTATAGGGCAGTGCAGTGTGGTTCGGGCAGTGTAGGGATTCATGAAGGGAGTGGTGTTTCATGGTTTAGGGCAGTGCAGTGATGTTCGGGCAGTGTAGGGGTCGTGCTGGGGTGGTGTTTCATTGTTTAGGGCACTGCAGTGGTGTTCTGGCAGTGTAGGGGTCAGGCTCTGGTGGTGTTTCAGTGTTTAGGGCAGTGCAGTGGTGTTCGGACAGTGTAGGGGGTCGTGATGGGGCTAGTGTTTCAGGGTTTAGGGCAGAGCAGTGGTGTTCGGGCAGTGTAGGGGTCGTGCTGGTGTTTCAGGGTTTAGGGCAGTGCAGTGCTCTTCGGGCAGTGTAGGGGGTCGTGCTGGGGCTGGTGTTTCAGGGTTTGGGGCAGAGCAGTGGTGTTCTGGCAGAGTAGGGGGTCGTTCTGTGGGTGGTCTTTAGGGTTTAGGGCAGTGCAGTGGTGTTCGGGCAGTGTAGGGGGTCGTGCAGGGGTTTGTGTTTCAGGTTTTACAGCAGTGCAGTGGTGTTCGGGCAGTGAGTGGGGTCGTGCTGGGGTTGTGTTTCATGGTTTAGGGCAGTTGTGATCGGGCACTGTAGGGCGTCTTGCTGGGGGTGGTGTTTTAGGTTATAGGGCAGTGCAGTGGTGTTCGGGCAGGGTAGGGGTCGTGCTGGGGTTGGTGTTTCAGTGTTTAGGGCAGTGGTGTTCAGGCAGTGTAGGGGGTATTGCTGGGGGTTGTGTTTCAGTGTTTAGGGCAGTGCAGTGGTGTTCGGGCAGTGTAGGGGGTCTTGCTGGGGCTGGTATTTAAGAGATTATGGCAGTGCAGTGCTGTTTGGGCAGTGTAGGGGGTCATGCTGGGGCTGGTGTTTCAGGGTTTATGGCAGTGCAGTGGTGTTTGTGCAGTGCAGGGGGTCGAGCTGGGGCTGGTGTTTCAGGGTTTACGGAATTGCAGTGGTGTTCGGGTAGTGTAGGGGGTCATGCTGGGGCTGGTGTTTCAGGGTTTAGGGCAGTGCAGTGGTGTTCTGGCAGTGTAGGGGTCATGCTGGGGATGGTGTTTCAGGATTTAGGGCAGTGCAGTGGTGTTCGGGCAGTGTAGATGTTCATGCTGAGGCTGGTGTTTCAGGGTTTAGGGCAGTGCAGTGGTGTTTAACAGTGTAGGGGTTCAGGCTGGGGCTGGTGTTTCATGGTTTAGGGCAATGCAGTGATGTTCGGGCAGTGTAGGGGTCATGCTGAGGTGGTGTTTCAGGGTTTAGGGCAGTGCAGTAGTATTCGGACAGAGTAGGGGGTCACGCTGGGGCTGGTGTTTCAGCGTTTAGGGCAGAGCAGTGATGTTCGGGCAATGTAGGGATTCGTGATGGGGCTGGTGTTTCAGGGTTTAGGGAAGAGAAGTGGTTTTCGGGCAGAGTAGGGGCTCATTCTGGGCATGGTGTTTAGGGTTTAGGGCAGTGCAGTGGTGTTCGGGCAGTGTAGGGGGTCGTGCAGGGGGTGGTGTTTCAGGTTCTAGAGCAGTGCAGAGGTGTTCAGGCAGTGAATTGGGTCGTGCTGGGATTGTGTTTCATGGTTTAGGGCAGTGGTGTTCAGGCACTGTAGGGGGTCTTGCTGGGGGTGGTTTTTCAGGGTTTAGGGCTGTGCAGTGGTGTTCACGCAGTGTAGGGGGTCGTGCTGGGGGTGGTGTTTCAGGGTTTAGGGCAGTGGTGTGCGGGCTGGGCAGGGGGTCATACTGGAGCTGGCGTTTCAGGGTATAGGGCTGTGCAGTGGTATCGGGCAGTGCAGGGCGTCATGCAGGGGCTGGTCTTTCAGGGTTTAAGGCAGAGCAGTGGTGTTTGTACAGAGTAGAGGGTCATGCTGGGGGTGGTGTTTTAGGGTTTAGGGCAGTGCAGTGGTGTTCGGGCAGTGTAGGGGATGGTGCTGGGGCTGGTGTTTCAGGGTTTAGGGCAATGCAGTTGTGTTGAGGCAGTGTAGGGGGTCATGCTGGGGGTGGTGTTTCAGGGTTTAGGGCAGTGCAGTGGTGTTCGGGCAGGGTACGGGGTCGTGCTGGGACTGGTGTTTCAGGGTATAGGCAGTGCAGGAGGTCATGCAGGGGGTGGTGTTTCAGGGTTTAGGGCAGTGCAGTGGTGTTCAGACAGTGTAGGGTGTCGTGCTTGGGCTGGTGTTTCATGGTTTAAGGCTGAGCAGTGGTGTTTGGGCAGAGTAGGGGTTCGGTCTGGGGCTGGTGTTTAGGGTATAGGGCAGTGCAGTGTGGTTCGGGCAGTGTAGGGATTCATGAAGGGAGTGGTGTTTCAGGTTTTAGGGCAGTGCAGTGGTGTTCGGGCAGTGTAGGGGGTCGTGCTGGGGGTGGTGTTTCAGGGTATATGGCAGTGCAGTGGTGTTCAGGCAGTGTAGAGGGTCGTGTTGGGGGTGGTGTTTCTGGTTTTAGGGCAGTGAAGTGGTGTTCGGGCAGTGTAGGGGTCGTGCAGGGAGTTGTTTTTCAGGGTTTAGAGCACTGCAGTGGTGATTGGGCAGTGTAAGGGGTCATGCTGGGGCTGGTGTTTCACGGTTTAGGGCAGTGCAGTGGTGTTCGGACAGTGTAGGGGGTCGTGCTGGGGCTGGTGTTTCATGGTTTAGGGCAGAGCAGTGGTGTTCGGAAGTGTAGGGGGTCGTGCAGGGGGTGGTGTTTCAGGGTTTAGGGCAGAGCAGTGGTGTTCGGGCATTGTAGGGGGTTGAGCAGGGAGTGGTGTTTTAGGGTTTAGGGCAGTGCAGTGGTGTTCTGGCAGTTTAGTGCGTCGTGCAGGGGGTGGAGATTCAGGGTTTAGGGCAGTACAGTGGTGTTCGGGCAGTGTAGGGGGTCGTGCCGTGTCTTGTGTTTCAGGGTTTAGGGCAGTGCAGTGGTGTTCAGACAGAGTACAGGTTCGTGCTGAGGCTGGTGTTTTAGGGTTTAGGGCAGTGCAGTGGTGTTCGGACAGTGTAAGGTGTCGTGCTGGGGCTGGTGTTTCAGGGTTTAAGGCTGAGCAGTGGTGTTTGGGCAGAGTAGGGGGTCTTTCTGGGGCTGGTGTTTAGGGTATAGGGCAGTGCAGTGTGGTTTGGGCAGTGTAGGGGGTCATGCAGGGAGTGGTGTTTCACGTTTTAGGGCAGTGCAGTGGTGTTCAGGCAGTGTAGGGGGTCTTGCTGGGTATGGTGTTTCAGTGTTTAGGGCAGTGCAGTGGTGTTCAGGCAGTGTAAGGGGTCGTGGTGGGGGTGGTGTTTCTGGGTTTAGAGCAATTAATTGGTGTTCGGGTTGTGTAGGCGGTAGTGCAGGGGGTTGTTTTTCAGGGTTTAGAGCATTGCACTGGTGTTCGGGCAGTGTAGGGGGTCATGTTGGGGCTGGTGTTTCACGGTTTAGGGCAGTGCAGTGGTGTTCGGACAGTGTAGGGGGTCGTGCTGGGGCTGGTGTTTCAGGGTTTTGGGCAGAGCAGTGGTGTTCGGGCAGTGTAGGGGGTAGTGCAGAGGGTGGTGTTTCAGGGTTTAGGGTAGTGCAGTGGTGTTCGGGCATTGTAGGGGGTTGTGCAGGGGGTGGTGTTTTAGGGTTTAGGGAAGTGCAGTGGTGTTCGAGCAGTTCAGTGGGTAGTGCAGGGGGTGGTGTTTCATGGTTTAGGGCAGTACAGTGGTGTTCGGGTAGAGTAGAGGGTCGTGCTGAGGCTGGTGATTCAGGGTTTAGGGCTGTGCAGCTGTGTTCGGGCAGTGTAGGGGTTCGTGCTCGGGCTGGTCTTCCAGGGTTTTAAGGCAGAGCAGTGGTGTTTGTGCAGAGTAGGGGGTCGTGCTGGGGGTGTTGTTTTAGGGTTTAGGGCAGTGCAGCGGTGTTCGGGCAGTGTAGGGGATGGTGCTGGGGCTGATGTTTCAGGGTTTAGGGCAGTTCAGTGGTGTTGAGGAAGTGCAGGGGGTCATGCTGGGGGTGGAGTTTCAGGGTTTAGGGCAGTGCAGCGGTGTTCGGGCAAGGTAGGGGGTCATGCTGGGGCTGGTGTTTCAGGGTATAGGGCTGTGCAGTGGTATTGGGCAGTGCAGGGGGTCATGCATCGGGTGTTGTTTCAGAGGTTAGGTCTGTGCAGTGGTGTTCGGACAGTGTAGTGGGTCTTACGGGGGCTTGTGTTTCAGGGTTTTGGGCAGTGCAGTGGTGTTCGGACAGTGTAGGGGTTCTTGCTGGGCCTGGTGTTTCAGGGTTTAGGGCAGTACAGTTGTGTTTGGGCAGAGTAGGGGGTCATTCTGGGGCTGGCATTTAGGGTATAGGGAAGGGCAGTGTGGTTCGGGCAGTGTAGGGGTCATGCAGGGGGTGGTGTTTCAGGTTTTAGGGCAGTGCAGTGGTGTTCGGGCTGTGTAGGGGGTCGTGCTGGGGGTGGTGTTTCAGGTTTTAGGGCAGTGGTGTTCGGGCAGTATAGGGTGTCTTGCTGGTGGTGGTGTTTCAGGGTTTAGGGCAGTGCAGTGGTGTTCTGGCATTGTAGGGGGTCGTGCTGGGTTTGGTGTTTTAGGGTTTAGGGCAGTGCAGTGGTGTTCGGGCAATGTAGGGAGTCGTCCTGGGGTTTGTGTTTCAGTGTTTAGGGCAGTGTAGTGGTGTTCTGACATTGTAGGTGGTCGTGCTTGGGCTGGTGTTTCAGGGTTTAGGGCAGTGCAGTGGTGTTCGGGCAGTAGAGGGGTTCGTGCTGGGGCTGTTTTTTCAGGGTTTAAAAAAGTGCAGTGTTGTTCATGCAGTGTAGAGGTTTGTGCAGGGACTGGTGTTTGAGGGTATAGGCAGTGCAGGAGGTCATGCAGGGGGTGGTGTTTCAGGGTTTAGGGTAGAGCAGTGGTGTTCAGACAGTGTAGGGTGTTGTGCTGGGGCTGGTGTTTCAGGGTTTAAGGCTGAGCAGTGCTGTTTGGGCAGAGTAGGGGGTCGTTCTGGGGCTGGTGTTTAGGGTATAGGGCAGTGCAGTGTGGTTCAGGCAGTGTAGGGATTCATGAAGGGAGTGGTGTTTCAGGTTTTAGGGCAGTGCAGTGGTGTTCGGGCAGTGTAGGGGGTCGTGCTGGGGGTGGTGTTTCAGGGTAAATGGCAGTGCAGTGGTGTTCAGGCAGTGTAGAGGGTCGTGCTGGGGGTGGTGTTTCTGGTTTTAGGGCAGTGAAGTGGTGTTCGGGCAGTGTAGGGGTCGTGCAGGGAGTTGTTTTTCAGGGTTTAGAGCACTGCAGTGGTGATTGGGCATTGTAGGGGGTCATGCTGGGGCTGGTGCTGGTGCTTCAGGGTTTAGGGCAGAGCAGTGGTGTTCGGAAGTGTAGGGGGTCGTGCAGGGGGTGGTGTTTCAGGGTTTAGGGCAGAGCAGTGGTGTTCGGGCATTGTAGGGGGTTGAGCAGGGGGTGGTGTTTTAGGGTTTAGAGTAGTGCAGTGGTGTCCGGGCATTGTAAGGGGTTGTGCAGGGGGTGGTGTTTTAGGGTTTAGGGAAGTGCAGTGGTGTTCGAGCAGTTTAGTGGGTAGTGCAGGGGGTGGTGTTTCATGGTTTAGGGCAGTACAGTGGTGTTCGGGCAATTTAGGGGGTCGTGCTGGGGCTGGTGTTTCAGGGTTTAGGGCAGTGCAGTGGTGTTCAGGCAGAGTAGAGGGTCGTGCTGAGGCTGGTGATTCAGGGTTTAGGGCAGTGCAGCTGTGTTCGGGAAGTGTAGGGGTTCGTGCTCGGGCTGGTCTTCCAGGGTTTAAGGCAGAGCAGTGGTGTTTGTGCAGAGTAGGGGGTCGTGCTGGGGGTGGTGTTTTAGGGTTTAGGGCAGTGCAGCGGTGTTCGGGCAGTGTAGGGGATGGTGCTGGGGCTGATGTTTCAGGGTTTAGGGCAGTGCAGTGGTGTTGAGGAAGTGCAGGGGGTCATGCTGGGGGTGGAGTATCAGGGTTTAGGGCAGTGCAGTGGTGTTCGGGCAAAGTAGGGGGTCATGCTGGGGCTGGTGTTTCAGGGTATAGGGCTGTGCAGTGGTATCGGGCAGCGCAGGGGGTCATGCAGGGGGTGCTGTTTCAGAGGTTAGGTCTGTGCAGTGGTGTTTCGGACAGTGTAGTGGGTCTTACGGGGCTGGTGTTTCAGGGTTTTGGGCAGTGCAGTGGTGTTCGGACAGTGTAGGGGTTCTTGCTGGGGCTGGTGTTTCAGGGTTTAGGGCAGTACAGTTGTGTTTGGGCAGAGTAGGGGGTCGTTCTGGGGCTGGTATTTAGGGTATAGGGAAGGGCAGTGTGGTTCGGGCAGTGTAGGGGTCATGCAGGGGGTGGTGTTTCAGGTTTTAGGGCAGTGCAGTGGTGTTCGGGCTGTGTAGGGGGTCGTGCTGGGGGTGGTGTTTCAGGTTTTAGGGCAGTGGTGTTCGGGCAGTATAGGGTGTCTTGCTGGGGGTGGTGTTTCAGGGTTTAGGGCAGTGCAGTGGTGTTCGGGCATTGTAGGGGGTCATGCTGGGTTTGGTGTTTTAGGGTTTAGGGCAGTGCAGTGGTGTTCGGGCAATGTAGGGGGTCGTCCTGGGGTTTGTGTTTCAGTGTTTAGGGCAGTGTAGTGGTGTTCTGACATTGTAGGTGGTCGTGCTTGGGCTGGTGTTTCAGGGTTTAGGGCAGTGCAGTGGTGTTCGGGCAGTATAGGGGTTTGTGCTGGGGCTGTTTTTTCAGGGTTTAGAAAAGTGCAGTGTTGTTCATGCAGTGTAGAGGTTCGTGCAGGGGCTGGTGTTTCAGGGTTTAGGGCAGTGCAGTGGTGTTTTGCAGTGTAGGGGGTCAGGCTGGGGCTGGCGTTTCAGGGTTTAGGGCAGTGCAGTGATGTTCGGGAAGTGTAGGGGTTGTGCTGGGGTGGTGTATCAGGGTTTAGGGCAGTGCAGTGATGTTCAGGCAGTGAATGGGGTCATGCTGGGGTTGTGTTTCTTGGTTTAGGGGAGTGGTGTTCGGGAACTGTAGGGGGTGTTGCTTGGGGTGTTGTTTCAGGGTTTAGGGCAGTGCAGTGGTGTTCGGGCAGTATAGGGGGTCTTGCTGGGGCTGGTGTTTCAGGGTTTAGGGCAGTGGTGTTCGGGCAGTGTAGGGCGTCATGCTGGGGCTGGGGTTTCAGGGTTTAGGGAAGAGCAGTGGTGTTCGGGCAGAGTAGGGGCTCATTCTGGGGATGGTGTTTAGGGTTTAGGGCAGTACAGTGGTGTTCGGGCAATTTAGGGTGTCGTGCAGAGGGTGGTGTTTCAGGTTTTGGAGCAGTGCAGAGGTGTTCGGGCAGTGAATGGGGTCGTGCTGGGGTTTGTTTCATGGTTTAGTGCAGTGGTGTTCGGGCACTGTAGGGGGTCTTGGTGGGGCTGGTGTTTCAGGGTTTAGGACAGTGCGGTGGTGTTCGGGCAGTGTAGGGGGTCTTGCTGGGACTGGTGTTTCAGGGTTTAGGGCAGTGCGGTGGTGTTCGGGCAGTTTAGGGGTCGTGCTGGGGCTAGTGTTTCAGGGTTTTGGGCAGTGCACTGGTGTTCGGACAGTGTAGGGGGTCTTGCTGGGGCTGGTGTTTCAGGGTTTGGGTAGTACAGTGCTGTTCGGGCAGTGAAGGGGTTCGTGCTGGGGTGGTGTTTCAGGGTTTGGGTAGTACAGTGGTGTTCGGGCAGTGAAGGGGGTCGTGCTGGGGCTGGTGTTTCAGGGTTTGGGTAGTACAGTGGTGTTCGGGCAGTGAAGGGGGTCGTGCTGGGGTGGTGTTTCAGGGTTTGGGTAGTACAGTGCTGTTCGGGCAGTGAAGGGGGTCGTGCTGGGGTGGTGTTTCAGGGTTTGGGTAGTACAGTGCTGTTCGGGCAGTGAAGGGGGTCGTGCTGGGGTGGTGTTTCAGGGTTTAGGGCAGAGTAGTGGTGTTTGGACAGTGTAGGGTGTCGTCCTGGGGCTGGTGTTTCAGGGTTTAAGGCTGAGCAGTGGTGTTTGGGCAGAGTAGGCGGTCGTTCTAGGGCTGGTGTTTAGGGTATAGGGCAGTGCAATGTGGTTCGGGCAGTGTAGGGGGTCATGCAGGGGGTGGTGTTTCAGGTTTTAGGGCTTTGCAGTGGTGTTCTGGCCATGTAGGGGGTCGTGCTGGGGGTGGTGTTTCAGGGTGTAGGTCAGTGCAGTGGTGTTCAGGCAGTGTAGGGTGTCGTGCTGGGGCTGGTGTTTCTGGGTTTAGGGCAGTGAAGTGGTGTTCGGGCAGTGTAGTGGGTCATGCAGGGGGTTGTTTTTCACGGTTTAGAGCAGTGCAGTGGTGTTCGGGCAGTGTAGGGGGTCATGCTGGGGCTGGTGTTTCAGGGTTTAGGGCAGAGAAGTGGTGTTTAGGCAGTGTAGAGGGCTGTGCAGGGGGTTGCTGTTTCAGGGTTTAGGGCAGTGCAGTGGTGTTCGGGCAGTTTAGTGGATCGTGCAGGGGTAGTTTCTGGGTGTAGGGCAGTGAAGTGGTGTTTGGGCAGTGTAGGGAGTCGTGCAGGGGGTTGTTTTTCAGGGTTTAGAGCAGTGCAGTGGTGTTCGGGCTGTGTAGGGGGTCATGCTGGGGCTGGTGTTTCAAGGTTTAGGCAGTGCAGTGGTGTTCGGACAGTGTAGGGGTGTTGGACCTGTCAGCCCTAGGGTGGTCTCCCCATCTATTTTTGATCGTGCCTCATTTTTTCCACCCTCATTTTGATGTTGGACTTAGGTCTCCGGGCGCCTTTTCATTGCCAATCAGTGTTAAGGTGTAGGTGCTCCCTTCTCCCAAGATGGCTGCCAGAGACCCCTGCTACTGCAGAGTGGTCTTTATTAGTAGCACCCTAGCTGCCAGGAGCTGGCTGGAACCCCACAACAATGTTGCGACACCAGCCCGCCTTTTTTGTCCCATAGGTAGAATGGGGAAGCTCCTGGAATGTGCTGGAACCTTCTAGAAGGGAGGTGTGGTTTTACTTTTGCCGCCTTGGCTAGAGGTCACCTGACCTAGGGCTACTTAAGTGAGGGGGGGGACTTTTTCTAGTCAGTTGGCCAGTGGGGTAAAGCAGAGCTGGAGAATCCACGCAGGAGTTTAGGCGGTAGGGCCTAGCCAGGGACTTATGCCTCTGAGAGTGACAGGATTTAGGTGCTGCCTCTTAAGTGAGTGAGGGATCCTGTGAAACCCACTGATCTTGCCCAGCAGTAGGAGGAGCCAGGGAACCTCTGCCCAGCCTGACTAGGAAGGACCTAGTCGCCAACTCATTCCCTACCCCCCAGGAACAGAACCCCCAAGGGCGCCAGAGACATCTGCGCCATTAAGACTTAATAGAACAACTGAATACTGAAACTGAATGCTGTGACTTCGTGTCAAGACTGAACATCGAAACTACATGCCTAACCGATTGTGGTATCGCTGAGGATCAACCAGGTCTTAGCGCTGTGACCCCTGCGCTCCCTGACCTGGCCTGGGATTCCCGGCAGCGTTCTCCGTTGAGCGCAGAGCTCCCTAGCTTAATTTGAGACCCCCCGGTGGCGTGGAGGCTGAAGCGCGCTCACTGCTGCGGCCCGGAGGCCGGAAGAGTGCCCCTCATCGAGGCGAGGCCCGCGGAGAAGCCCGGGGCCCCGTCGCTGCCGTCGCAGCTGCTGAGAGAGGTGCGTGAGGCCGTGGCCTGCCCCCGTCGGGGAAGGATCAACTGCGGAGGCCGGAGTTGGGTTAGACGCCTCAAGACGTCGTGATCAAGGTAAGCCGGGAGGCTTGGGAAGGACCCTGGTGCGCCTCCTATCGACCGGGAGCAGCACCGCACCCTGAGACCCTGGTTCCCCCTCCGTGGGAGTCCCCCGTTAACCCAGAACTGTGGCCCCTCTGAGGGATTGCCCCCCTGTTCTGCAGACTGTCAAGGAGCGCTGTGCCCCACGAACTGCACTGGAGTGCGAGAGGCTCGCTCCGTAAGAATCGTTGTGCTCCGTGAACTGCTCCGTTCTGAAGTATTCATTGCTGTTGATTACGAGTAGCGCTATGTCCTAAATGCTCTGTTCTGAAGTATTCATTGCTACTGATTACGAGTAGCGCTATGTTCTAAATGCTCCGTTCTGAAGTATTCATTGCTATTGATTACGAGTAGCGCTATGTTCTAAATGCTCTGCTCTGAAGGTGTGCGTCAGATTTGTCCCGAGGTGTACAAAGCCCGCTTAGCACGTAGAGCGCGGTGATCGCCACTGAGGCGCTACAGGTAACCAAGGTAGCAGTAGGCCCGCGAGGTCTGCCCTGGGTCCCTGCACGCCCCCAGGAGTGGCGCTACAGTCCCCAAACCCTACCACGGGGAGTAAGATATACAAGGCAGAGTAGGGGCTCATTCTGGGCATGGTGTTTAGGGCAGTGCAGTGGTGTTCGGGCAGTGTAGGGGGTCGTGCAGGGGGTGGTGTTTCAGGTTCTAGAGCAGTGCAGAGGTGTTCGGGCAGTGAATGGGGTCGTGCTGGGATTGTGTTTCATGGTTTAGGGCAGTGGTGTTCAGGCACTGTAGGGGGTCTTGCTGGGGGTGGTTTTTCAGGGTTTAGGGCTGTGCAGTGGTGTTCACGCAGTGTAGGGGGTCGTGCTGGGGGTGGTGTTTCAGGGCTTAGGGCAGTGGTGTGCGGGCAGGGCAGGGGGTCATACTGGAGCTGGCGTTTCAGGGTATAGGGCTGTGCAGTGGTATCGGGCAGTGCAGGGCGTCATGCAGGGGGTGGTGTTTCAGAGGTTACGGCAGTGCAGTGGTGTTCGGACAGTGTAGGGGGTCGTGCTGGGGCTGGTGTTTCAGGGTGTAGGGCAGTGCAGCTGTGTTCGGGCAGTGCAGGGTGTCATGCTGGGGCTGGTCTTTCAGGGTTTAAGGCAGAGCAGTGGTGTTTGTACAGAGTAGAGGGTCATGCTGGGGGTGGTGTTTTAGGGTTTAGGGCAGTGCAGTGGTGTTCGGGCAGTGTAGGGGATGGTTCTGGGGCTGGTGTTTCAGGGTTTAGGGCAATGCAGTGGTGTTGAGGCAGTATAGGGGGTCGTGCTGGGGGTGGTGTTTCAGGGTTTAGGGCAGTGCAGTGGTGTTCGAGCAGGGTACGGGGTCGTGCTGGGACTGGTGTTTCAGGGTATAGGCAGTGCAGGAGGTCATGCAGGGGGTGGTGTTTCAGGATTTAGGGCAGTGCAGTGGTGTTCAGACAGTGTAGGGTGTCGTGCTTGGGCTGGTGTTTCAGGGTTTAAGGCTGAGCAGTGGTGTTTGGGCAGAGTAGGGGGTCGGTCTGGGGCTGGTGTTTAGGGTATAGGGCAGTGCAGTGTGGTTCGGGCAGTGTAGGGATTCATGAAGGGAGTGGTGTTTCAGGTTTTAGGGCAGTGCAGTGGTGTTCGGGCAGTGTAGGGGGTCGTGCTGGGGGTGGTGTTTCAGGGTATATGGCAGTGCAGTGGTGTTCAGGCAGTGTAGAGGGTCGTGCTGGGGGTGGTGTTTCTGGTTTTAGGGCAGTGAAGTGGTGTTCGGGCAGTGTAGGGGTCGTGCAAGGAGTTGTTTTTCAGGGTTTAGAGCACTGCAGTGGTGATTGGGCAGTGTAGGGGGTCATGCTGGGGCTGGTGTTTCACGGTTTAGGGCAGTGCAGTGGTGTTCGGACAGTGAAACCCCAGCCCCAGCATGACGCCCTACACTGCCCGAACACCACTGCCCTAAACCCTGAAACACCAGCCCCAGCAAGACCCCCTATACTGCCCGAACACCACTGCACTGCCCTAAACCCTGAAACACCACCCCAAGCAACACCCCCTACAGTTCCCGAACACCACTCCCCTAAACCAAGAAACACAACCCCAGCATGACCCCATTCACTGCCTGAACATCACTGCACTGCCCTAAACCCTGATACACCACCCCAGCACGACCCCTACACTTCCCGAACATCACTGCACTGCCCTAAACCCTGAAACGCCAGCCCCAGCCTGACCCCCTACACTGCAAAACACCACTGCACTGCCCTAAACCCTGAAACACCAGCCCCTGCACGAACCTCTACACTGCATGAACAACACTGCACTTTTCTAAACCCTGAAAAAACAGCCCCAGCACGAACCCCTATACTGCCCGAACACCACTGCACTGCCCTAAACCCTGAAACACCAGCCCAAGCACGACCACCTACAATGTCAGAACACCACTACACTGCCCTAAACACTGAAACACAAACCCCAGGACGACCCCCTACATTGCCCGAACACCACTGCACTGCCCTAAACCCTAAAACACCAAGCCCAGCATGACCCCCTACAATGCCCGAACACCACTGCACTGCCCTAAATCCTGAAACACCACCCCCAGCAAGACACCCTATACTGCCCGAACACCACTGCCCTAAAACCTGAAACACCACCCCCAGCACGACCCCCTACACAGCCCGAACACCACTGCACTGCCCTAAAACCTGAAACACCACCCCCTGCATGACCCCTACACTGCCCGAACCACACTGCCCTTCCCTATACCCTAAATACCAGCCCCAGAACGACCCCCTACTCTGCCCAAACACAACTGTACTGCCCTAAACCCTGAAACACCAGCCCCAGCAAGAACCCCTACACTGTCCGAACACCACTGCACTGCCCAAAACCCTGAAACACCAGCCCCGTAAGACCCACTACACTGTCCGAAACACCACTGCACAGACCTAACCTCTGAAACAACACCCCCTGCATGACCCCCTGCACTGCCCGATACCACTGCACAGCCCTATACCCTGAAACACCAGCCCCAGCATGACCCCCTACTTTGCCCGAACACCACTGCACTGCCCTAAACCCTGAAACTCCACCCCCAGCATGACCCCCTGCACTTCCTCAACACCACTGCACTGCCCTAAACCCTGAAACATCAGCCCCAGCACCATCCCCTACACTGCCCGAACACCACTGCACTGCCCTAAACCCTAAAACACCACCCCCAGCACGACCCCCTACTCTGCACAAACACCACTGCTCTGCCTTAAACCCTGGAAGACCAGCCCGAGCACGAACCCCTACACTTCCCGAACACAGCTGCACTGCCCTAAACCCTGAATCACCAGCCTCAGCACGACCCTCTACTCTGCCTGAACACCACTGCACTACCCTAAACCCTGAAACACCAGCCCAAGCACGACCCCCTAAATTGCCCGAACACCACTGTACTGCCCTAAACCATGAAACACCACCCCCTGCACTACCCACTAAACTGCTCGAACACCACTGCACTTCCCTAAACCCTAAAACACCACCCCCTGCACAACCCCTTACAATGCCCGGACACCACTGCACTACCCTAAACCCTAAAACACCACCCCCTGCTCAACCCCCTACAATGCCCGAACACCACTGCTCTGCCCTAAACCCTGAAACACCACCCCCTGCACGACCCCCTACACTTCCGAACACCACTGCTCTGCCCTAAACCCTGAAGCACCAGCACCAGCCCCAGCATGACCCCCTACAATGCCCAATCACCACTACACTGCTCTAAACCCTGAAAAACAACTCCCTGCACGACCCCTACACTGCCCGAACACCACTTCACTGCCCTAAAACCAGAAACACCACCCCCAGCACGACCCTCTACACTGCCTGAACACCACTGCACTGCCATTTACCCTGAAACACCGCCCCCAGCACGACCCCCTACACTGCCCGAACACCACTGCACTGCCCTAAAACCTGAAACACCACTCCCTTCATGAATCCCTACACTGCCCGAACCACACTGCACTGCCCTATACCCTAAACACCAGCCCTAGAACGACCCCCTACTCTGCCCAAACACCACTGCTCAGCCTTAAACCCTGAAACACCAGCCCCAGCACAACACCCTACACTGTCTGAACACCACTGCACTACCCTAAACCCTGAAACACCACCCCCTGCATGACCTCCTGCACTGCCTATACCCTCAAACACCAGTCCCTGCACGAACCTCTACACTGCATGAACAACACTGCACTTTTTTAAACCCTGAAAAAACAGCCCCAGCACGAACCCCTCTACTGCCCGAACACCACTGCACTGCCCTAAACCCTGAAACACCAGCCCAAGCACGACCACCTACAATGTCAGAACACCACTACACTGCCCTAAACACTGAAACACAAACCCCAGGACGACCCCCTACATTGCCCGAATACCACTGCACTGCCCTAAACCCTAAAACACCAAACCCAGCACGACCCCCTACAATGCCCGAACACCACTGCACTGCCCTAAACCCTGAAACACCACCACCAGCAAGACACCCTATACTGCCCGAACACCACTGCCCTAAAACCTGAAACACCACCCCCAGCACGACCCCCTAAACAGCCCGAACACCACTGCACTGCCCTAAAACCTGAAACACCACCCCCTGCATGACCCCCTACACTGCCCGAACCACACTGCCCTTCCCTATACCCTAAATACCAGCCCCAGAACGACCCCCTACTCTGCCCAAACACAACTGTACTGCCCTAAACCCTGAAACACCAGCCCCAGCAAGAACCCCTACACTGTCCGAACACCACTGCACTGCCCAAAACCCTGAAACACAAGCCCTCGTAAGACCCACTACACTGTCCGAACACCACTGCACAGACCTAACCTCTGAAACAACACCCGATGCATGACCCCCTGCACTGCCCAATACCACTGCACAGCCCTATACCCTGAAACACCAGCCCCAGCATGACCCCCTACACTGCCTCAACACCACTGCATTGCCCTAAACCCTGAAACACCATCCCAAGTACGACCCCCTACACTGCCCGAACACCGCTGCACTGCCCTAAACCCTGAAACACAAACCTCAGCACTACCCTCTACACTGCCTGAACACCAATGCACTGCCCTAAACCCTGAAACAGCAGCCCCAGCATCACCCCCTACACTGCCCGAACACCACTGTACTGGTTTTGGGCAGTGCAGTGGTGTTCGGACAGTGTAGGGGGTCTTGCTGGGGCTGGTGTTTCAGGGTTTGGGTAGTACAGTGCTGTTCGGGCAGTGAAGGGGGTCGTGCTGGGGTTGTGTTTCAGGGTTTGGGTAGTACAGTGCTGTTCGGGCAGTGAAGGGGGTCGTGCTGGGGTGGTGTTTCAGGGTTTAGGGCAGAGTAGTGGTGTTTGGGCAGAGTAGGCGGTCGTTCTGGGGCTGGTGTTTAGGGTATAGGGCAGTGCAATGTGGTTCGGGCAGTGTAGGGGGTCATGCAGGGGGTGGTGTTTCAGGTTTTATGGCTTTGCAGTGGTGTTCTGGCCATGTAGGGGGTCGTGCTGGGGGTGGTGTTTCAGGGTTTAGGTCAGTGCAGTGGTGTTCAGGCAGTGTAGGGTGTCGTGCTGGGGCTGGTGTTTCTGGGTTTAGGGCAGTGAAGTGGTGTTCGGGCAGTGTAGTGGGTCATGCAGGGGGTTGTTTTTCACGGTTTAGAGCAGTACAGTGGTGTTCGGGCAGTGTAGGGGGTCATGCTGGGGCTGGTGTTTCAGGGTTTAGGGCAGAGAAGTGGTGTTCAGGCAGTGTAGGGGGTTGTGCAGGGGGTTGGTGTTTCAGGGTTTAGGGCAGTGCAGTGGTGTTCGGGCAGTTTAGTGGATCGTGCAGGGGGTAGTTTCTGGGTTTAGGGCAGTGAAGTGGTGTTTGGGCAGTGTAGGGAGTCGTGCAGGGGGTTGTTTTTCAGGGTTTAGGGCAGTGCAGTGGTGTTCGGGCTGTGTAGGGGGTCATGCTGGGGCTGGTGTTTCAAGGTTTAGGCAGTGCAGTGGTGTTCGGACAGTGTAGGGGTGTTGGACCTGTCAGCCCTAGGGTGGTCTCCCCATCTATTTTTGATCGTGCCTCATTTTTTCCACCCTCATTTTGATGTTGGACTTAGGTCTCCGGGCGCCTTTTCATTGCCAATCAGTGTTAAGGTGCAGGTGCTCCCTTCTCCCAAGATGGCTGCCACAGACCCCTGCTGCTGCAGAGTGGTCTTTATTAGTAGCACCCTAGCTGCCAGGAGCTGGCTGGAACCCCACAACAATGTTGCGACACCAGCCCGCCTTTTTTGTCCCATAGGTAGAATGAGGAAGCTCCTGGAATGTGCTGGAACCTTCTAGAAGGGAGGTGTGGTTTTACTTTTGCCGCCTTGGCAAGAGGTCACCTGACCTAGGGCTACTTAAGTGAGGGGGGGAAGTTTTTCTAGTCAGTTGGCCAGTGGGGTAAAGCAGAGCTGGAGAATCCACGCAGGAGTGTAGGCGGTAGGGCCTAGCCAGGGACTTATGCCTCTGAGAGTGACAGGATTTAGGTGCTGCCTCTTAAGTGAGTGAGGGATCCTGTGAAACCCACTGATCTTGCCCAGCAGTAGGAGGACCCAGGGAACCTCTGCCCAGCCTGACTAGGAAGGACCTAGTCGCCAACTCATTCCCTACCCCCCAGGAACAGAACCCCCAAGGGCGCCAGAGACATCTGCGCCATTAAGACTTTATAGAACAACTGAATACTGAAACTGAATGCTGTGACTTCGTGTCAAGACTGAACATCGAAACTACATGCCTAACCGATTGTGGTATCGCTGAGGATCAACCAGGTCTTAGCGCTGTGACCCCTGCGCTCCCTGACCTGGCCTGGGATCCCCGGCAGCGTGCTCCATTGAGCGCGGAGCTCCCTAGCTTAATTTGAGCCCCCCCGGTGGCGTGGAGGCTGAAGCGCCCTCACCGCTGCTGAGAGAGGTGTGTGAGGCCGTGGCCTGCCCCGTCGTGGAAGGATCAACAGTGGAGGCCGGAGTTGGGTTAGACGCCTCAAGACGTCGTGATCAAGGTAAGCCGGGAGGCTTGGGAAGGACCCCGGTGCGCCCCCTATCGACCGGGAGCAGCACCGCACCCTGAGACCCTGGTTCCCCCTCCGTGGGAGTCCCCCGTTAACCCAGAACTGTGGCCCCTCCGAGGGATTGCCCCCCTGTTCTGCAGACTGTCAAGGAGCGCTGTGCCCCACGAACTGCACCGGAGTGCGAGAGGCTCGCTCCGTAAGAATCGTTGTGCTCCGTGAACTGCTCCGTTCTGAAGTATTCATTGCTGTTGATTACGAGTAGTGCTATGTCCTAAATGCTCCGTTCTGAAGTATTCATTGCTACTGATTACGAGTAGCGCTATGTTCTAAATGCTCCGTTCTGAAGTATTCATTGCTACTGATTACGAGTAGCGCTATGTTTTAAATGCTCCGTTCTGAAGTATTCATTGCTACTGATTACGAGTAGCGCTATGTTCTAAATGCTCTGCTCTGAAGGTGTTCGTCAGATTTGTCCCGAGGTGTACAAAGCCCGCTTAGCGCGTAGAGCGCGGTGATCGCCACTGAGGCGCTACAGGTAACCAAGGTAGCGGTAGGCCCGCGAGGTCTGCCCTGGGTCCCTGCACGCCCCCAGGAGTGGCGCTACAGTCCCCAAACCCTACCACGGGGAGTAAGATATACAAGGGTGGCCTAGAGCCTGCCGGAAACATACTGGTGAATAACCTACTGGTGAATATCCTACTGGTGAATATCATACTGGTGAATATGGTGCTGGCGGATCAAACGCTGACATAAGTGAATTGCCATTGTCATCTCATTAACTGCATTTATATCTCATGAAGTGCATTTATATCTTATGAATTGCCTTGTTATCTCATTAACTGCATTTATATCTCATGAAGTGCATTTATATCTTATGAATTGCCTTGTTATCCCATGAACTGCATTTATATCTCATGAAGTGCATTTATATCTCATGAATTGCCTTGTTATCCCATGAACTGCATTTATCTTGAACTGCTTGGATAATCTTGAGTTATTTGCATAAATCTCTACAGTGTGGCGTCCCTTATTGTGTGCGTTCCTTGCTTCAGAGGATGCGTGTGTTGTATGGTCGCTTTACACACAAGCCTTTCGGTGCCCAGCCACTCGTGTCACGTTACCCCCTTAGGGCCTGGAGACCCCAGGTCTTACAAGGGGGTCATGCTGGGGCTGGTGTTTCAGGGTTTTGGGGTAGAACAGTGGTGTTTGGGCAGTGTAGGGGGTCGTGCAGGGGGTGGTGTTTCAGGGTTTAGGGTAGTGCAGTGGTGTTCGGGCATTGTAGGGGGTTGAGCAGGGGGGTGGTGTTTAAGGGTTTAGGGCAGTGCAGTGGTGTTCGGGCCGTTTAGTGGGTCATGCAGGGGGTACAGTTTCAGGGTTTAGGGCAGTACAGTGGTGTTCGGGCAATGTAGGGGGTCGTGCTGGGGCTGGTGTTTCAGGGTTTAGGGCAGTGCAGTGGTGTTTAGGCAGAGTAGAGGGTTGTGCTGAGGCTGGTGTGTCAGGGTTTAGGGCAGTGCAGCTGTGTTTGGGCAGTGTAGATGGTCGTGCTGGGGCTGGTCTTTCAGGGTTTAAGGCAGAGCAGTGGTGTTTGTGCAGAGTAGGGGATATGCTGGGGTTGGTGTTTTAGGATTTAGGGCAGTGCAGCGGTGTTCGGGCAGTGTAGGGGATGGTGCTGGGGCTGGTGCTTCAGGGTTTAGGGCAGTGCAGTGGTGTTGAGGCAGTGTAGGGGGTCGTGCTGGGGGTGGTGTTTCATGGTTTAGGGCAGTGCAGTGCTGTTTGGGCAGGGTAGGGGGTCGTGCTGGGGCTGGTGTTTCAGGGTATAGGGCTGTGCAGTGGTATCGGGCAGTGTAGGGGGTCATGCAGGGGGTGGTGTTTCAGAGTTTATGTCAGTGCAGTGGTGTTCGGACATTGTAGGGGGTCGTGTGGGGCTGGTGTTACAGGGTTTTGGGCAGTGCAGTGGTATTCGGACAGCGTAGGGGGTCTTGCTGGGGCTGGTGTTTCAGGGTTTAGGGCAGTACAGTGCTGTTCGGGCAGTGTAGGGGGTCGTGCTGGGGTGGTGTTTCAGGGTTTAGGGCAGTGCAGTGGTGTTCAGACAGTGTAGGGGATGGTGCTGAGGCTGGTGTTTCAGGGTCTAGGGCAGTGCAGCGGTGTTTGGGCAGAGTAGGGGGTCGTTCTGGGGCTGGTGTTTAGGGTATAGGGCAGTGTGGTTCGGCCAGTGTAGGGGGTCATGAAGGGGGTGGTGTTTCAGGTTTTGGGGCAGTGCAGTGGTGTTCAGGCAGTGTAGGGGGTCGTGCTGGGGTTGGTGTTTCAGGATTTATGGCAGTGCAGTGGTGTTCAGGCAGTGGAGAGGGTCGTGCTGGGGGTGGTGTTTCTGGGTTTAGGGCAGTGAAGTGGTGTTCGGGCAGTGTAGGGGGTCGTGCAGAGGGTTGTTTTTCAGGGTTTAGAGCAATGCAGTGGTGTTCGGGCAGTGTAGGGGGCATGCTGGGGCTGATGTTTCACGGTTTAGGGTAGTGCAGTGGTGTTTGGACAGTGTAAGGGGTCGTGCTGGGGCTGGTGTTTCAGGGTTTAGGGCAGAGCAGTGGTGTTCGGGCATTGTAGGGGGTTGAGCAGGGGGGGTGTTTTAGGGTTTAGGGCAGTGCAGTGGTGTTTGGGCAGTTTAGTGGGTCGTGCAGGGGGTGGAGTTTCAGGGTTTAGGGCAGTACAGTGCTGTTCGGGCAGTGTAGGGGGTCGTGCTGGGGTGGTGTTTCAGGGTTTAGGGCAGTGCAGTGGTGTTCAGACAGTGTAGGGGATGGTGCTGGGGCTGGTGTTTCAGGGTTTAGGGCAGAGCAGTAGTGTTTGGGCAGAGTAGGGGGTCGTTCTGGGGCTGGTGTTTAGGGTATAGGGCAGTGTGGTTCGGGCAGTGTAGGGGGTAATGAAGGGTGTGGTGTTTCAGGTTTTGGGGCAGTGCAGTGGTGTTCGGGCAGTGTAGGGGGTCGTGCTGGGGGTGGTGTTTCAGGGTTTATGGCAGTGCAGTGGTGTTCAGGCAGTGTAGAGGGTCGTGCTGGGGGTGGTGTTTCTAGGTTTAGGGCAGTGAAGTGGTGTTCGGGCAGTGTAGGGGGTCGTGCAGGGAGTTGTTTTTCAGGGTTTAGAGCAGTGCAGTGGTGTTCGGGCAGTGTAGGGGGTCATGCTGGGGCTGGTGTTTCACGGTTTAGGGTAGTGCAGTGGTGTTCGGGTAGTGTAGGGGGTCTTGCTGGGTCTGGTGTTTCAGGGTTTAGGGCAGTGCAGTGGTGTTCAGACAGAGTAGAGAGTCGTGCTGAGGCTGGTGTTTCAGGGTTTAGGGCAGTGCAGTGATGTTCGGACAGTGTAGGGTGTCGTGCTGGGGTTAGTGTTTCACGGTTTAAGGCTGAGCAGTGGTGTTTGGGCAAAGAAGGGGGTCGTTCTGGGGCTGGTGTTTAGGGTATAGGGCTGTGCAGTGTGGTTCGGGCAGCGTAGGAGGTCATGCAGGGGTTGGTGTTTCAGGTTTTAGGGCAGTGCAGTGGAGTTCAGGCAGTGTAGGGGGCCGTGCTGGGGGTGGTGTTTCTGGGTTTAGAGCAGTGAAGTGGTGTTCGGGTAGTGTAGGGGGTCGTGCAGGGGGTTGTTTTTCAGGGTTTAGAGCATTGCACTGGTGTTCGGGCAGTGTAGGGGGTCATGCTGGGGCTGGTGTTTCACGGTTTAGGGCAGTGCAGTGGTATTTGGACAGTGTAGGGGTCGTGCTGGGGATGGTGTTTCAGGGTTTTGGGCAGAGAAGTGGTGTTCGGGCAGTGTAGGGGGTCGTGCAGAGGGTGGTGTTTCAGGGTTTAGGGTAGTGCAGTGGTGTTCGGGCATTGTAGGGGGTTGTGCAGGGGGGTGGTGTTTTAGGGTTTAGGGCAGTGCAGTGGTGTTCGGGCAGTTTAGTGGGTCGTGCAAGGGGTGGAGTTTCAGGGTTTAGGGCAGTACAGTAGTGTTCGGGCAATATAGGGGTCGTGCTGGGGCTGGTGTTTCAGGGTTTAGGGCAGTGCAGTGCTGTTCAGGCAGAGTAGAGGGTCGTGCTGAGGCTGGTGTTTCAGATTTTAGGGCAGTGCAGCTGTGTTCGGGCAGTGAAGGGGTTTGTGCTCGGGCTGGTCTTTCAGGGTTTAAGGCAGAGCAGTAGTGTTGAGGCAGAGTAGGGGGTCGTGCTGGGGTTGGTGTTTTAGGGTTTAGGGCAGTGCAGCGTTGTTCGGGTAGTGTAGGGGATGCTGCTGGGGCTGATGTTTCAGGGTTTAAGGCAGTGCACTGGTGTTGAGGCAGTGTAGGGGGTCGTGCTGGGGGTGGAGTTTCAGGGTTTAGGACAGTGCAGTGGTGTTCGGGCAAGGTAGGGGGTCATGCTGGGGCTGGTGTTTCAGGGTATAGGGCTGTGCAGTGGTATCGGGCAGTGCAGGGGGTCATGCAGGGGGTGTTGTTTCAGAGGTTAGGTCAGTGCAGTGGTGTTTGGACAGTGTGGTGGGTCGTGCGGGGGGTGGTGTTTCAGGGTTTAGGGCAGTACAGTGGTGTTCGCGCAGTGTATGGGGTCAAGCAGGGGGTGTTGTTTCAGGTTTTAGGGCAGTGCAGTGGTTGTCGGGCAGTGTAAGGGGTCATGCTGGGGGTGGTGTTTCAGGTTTTAGGGCAGTGGTGTTCGGGCAGTGTAGGGTGTCTTGCTGTGGGTGGTGTTTCAGGGTTTAGGGCAGTGCAGTGGTGTGCGGGCATTGTAGGGGGTCGTGCTGGGTTTGGTGTTTTAGGGTTTAGGGCAGTGCAGTGGTGTTCGGGCAATGTAGGGGGTCATCCTGGGGCTTGTGTTTCAGTGTTTAGGGCAGTGTAGTGGTGTTCTGAAATTGTAGGTGGTCGTGCTTGGGCTGGTGTTTCAGGGTTTAGGGCAGTGCAGTGGTGTTCGGGCAGTATAGGGGTTCATGCTGGGGCTGTTTTTTCAGGCTTTAAAAAAGTGCAGTGGTGTTCATGCAGTGTAGAGGTTTGTGCAGGGGCTGGTGTTTCAGGGTTTAGGGCAGTGCAGTGGTGTTTTGCAGTGTAGGGGGTCAGGCTGGGGCTGGTGTTTCAGGGTTTAGGGCAGTGCAGTGATGTTCGGGCAGTGTAGGGGTCGGGCTGGGGTGGTGTTTCAGGGTTTAAGGTAGTGCAGTGGTGTTCGGACAGTGTAGGGGGTCACGCTGGGGCTGGTGTTTCATGGTTTAGGGCAGAGCAGTGATGTTCGGGCAGTGTAGGGATTCGTGCTGGGGCTGGTGTTTCAGGGTTTAGGGAAGAGCAGTGGTGTTCGGGCAGAGTAGGGGCTCATTTTGGGGATGGTGTTTAGGGCTTAGGGCAGTGCAGTGGTGTTTGGGCAGTGTAGGGGGTCGTGCAGGGGGTGGTGTTTCAGGTTTTAGAGCAGTGCAGAGGTGTTCGGGCAGTGAATGGGGTCGTGCTGGGGTTGTGTTTCATGGTTTGTGCAGTGGTGTTCGGGCATGGTAGGGGGTCTTGGTGGGGCTGGTGTTTCAGGGTTTAGGACAGTGCGGTGGTGTTCGGGCAGTGTAGTGGGTGTTGCTGGGACTGGTGTTTCAGGGTTTAGGGCAGTACGGTGGTGTTCGGGCAGTGTAGGGAGTCTTGCTGGGACTGGTGTTTCAGGGTTTAGGGAAGTGCAGTGGCGTTCGGGCAGTGTAGGGGGTTGTGCTGGGGCTGGTGTTTCAGGGTTTAGGGCAGTGCAGTGTTGTCGGGCCGTGTAGGGGGTCGTGCAGGGGGTGGAGTTTCAGGGTTTAGGGTAGTACAGTGGTGTTCGGGTAGTGTAGGGGGTCGTGCTGGGGCTGCTGTTTCAGGGTTTAGGGCAGTGCATTGGTGTTCAGGCAGTGTAGAGGGTCGTGCTGAGGCTGGTGTTTCAGGGTTTAGGGAAGTGCAGTGGTGTTCGGGCAGTGTAGGGTTTCGTACTGGGGATGGTGTTTCAGGGTTTAGGGCAATGCAGTGGTGTTGAGGCAGTGTAGGGGGTTGTGCTGAGGGTGGTGTTTCAGGGTTTAGGGCAGTGCAGTGGTGTTCGGGCACGGTAGGGGGTCGAACTGGGGCTGGTGTTTCAGGGTATAGGGCTGTGCAGTAGTATCGGGCAGTGCAGGGGGTCATGCAGGGGGTGGTGTTTCAGAGGTTACAGCAGTGCAGTGGTGTTCGGACAGTGTAGGGGGTCGTGCTGGGGCTGGTGTTTCAGGGTTTTGGGCAGTGCAGTGGTGTTCGGACAGTGTAGGGGGTCTTGCTGGGGCTGGTGTTTCAGGGTTTGGGCAGTACAGTGCTGTTCGGGCAGTGAAGGAGGTCGTGCTGGGATGGTGTTTCAGGGTTTAGGGCAGTGCAGTGGTGTTTGGACAGTGTAGGGTGTCGTGCTGGGGCTGGTGTTTCAGGGTTTAAGGCTGAGCAGTGGTGTTTTGGCAGAGTAGGGGGTCGTTCTGGGGCTGGTGTTTAGGGTATAGGGCAGTGCAATGTGGTTCGGGCAGTGTAGGGGTTCATGCAGGGGGTGGTGTTTCAGGTTTTAGGGCAGTGCAGTGGTGTTCTGGGAGTGTAGGGGGTCGTGCTGGGGTTGGTGTTTCAGGGTTTAGGTCAGTGCAGTGGTGTTCAGGCAGTGTAGGGTGTCGTGCTGGGGTGGTGTTTCTGGGTTTAGAGCAGTGCACTGGTATTCGGGGAGTGTAGGGGGTCATGCTGGGGCTGGTGTTTCACGGTTTAGGGCAGTGCAGTGGTGTCCGGACAGTGTAGGGGGTAGTGCTGGGGCTGGTGTTTCAGGGATTAGGGCAGAGAAGTGGTGTTCGGGCAGTGTAGGGGGTGGTGTTTCAGGGTTTAGGGCAGTGCAGTGGTGTTCGGGCATTGTAGGGGGTTGAGCAGGGCGTGGGGTTTTAGGGTTTAGGGCAGTGGTGTTCGGGCAGTTTATGGTTTAAATCTGTTTATTGAGATCAAGCAAACATGGAACAAAGAACACCCTCAACTCCAGAGGCACAATACCAATGAGGCAACTAGGTTGCCTAGCTTAGCAATACTACGGGTAATAAACAGAAACGGAAACCAAAAAAAATAAGAATAAAAAAACACATAATAAAATCATACAAACCCCAAGGATACCTCCCCCCTCCCTTTCCCTCGTCCGCTTTAACTGAGCCGGTGAGGGCGGCCTCTAAGGATCAACGCCGCCGCTTGCGGCAATTCTGGGAAGTGGCGTTAGGAATCTGCGTGTCCGCTAGGTGCAATAACCGAAGATAGCGGGGACAGGTCAGCTCACGAAATTCAGACACCAATAGGGTGAGAAAGGGCTTCCATAGCTCTGGGAAGTCGGATCCTCTACCAGCTAACGTGAGTGTAAGTTTCTCCATACCCAACACCCCCCAGAGTCTCTGGAGCCATCCAGAGTGTGTCGGGAGCTGGGCCGAGCGCCAGTGTATCAGTATGTTTTGTGTCGCTGCGCCTAAGGCGATGGCAATCAGCCTGCCCCTCCGGGATTTGAGTGGGTATGTCAGCGGGTTGGGTAAGCCCAGAAGAATATACGTGGGGAAGCGCGGGAGCTCTGTCTCGAAGTGTAGGTCAACTTCATCCAAAACACGGGCCCAATATGGTTGTATACAGGTACAACTCCAGAGAACATGTTCTAGGGTGCCCACTTCTCCACAGTCCCTCCAACACAACGCACTCCGGCGAGGGTCAAAGCGATGCAAGCGCTCTGGCGTGTAATACCAGTAAGTGGCAATTTTGGTCAGAGTCTCCGTGAGTCCCATGTGG
Source organism: Triturus cristatus (assembly GCF_964204655.1). NCBI lineage: Eukaryota > Metazoa > Chordata > Amphibia > Caudata > Salamandridae > Triturus > Triturus cristatus. The sequence goes on from NC_140579.1 coordinate 284,305,661, forward strand.
TATGCAGAGTGCCGTGCTCTATGATAGATACCGTCCCATTCCTTGTGGCTTAAGGATCTGCCCAGGTCCCTTTCCCACCGAGCCCGGCCTGCGTTATACGTTTGTGTAGTAGTGTCCAGGAGCATTTTGTAGAGGTCAGAGATTATTTTCTTATTGGACGTGCGCGTCATCAGCCATTTTTCATAAGGGGTCAGGAGACGCTGCGCCTGAGGCCGAACCTGTTGGTGGAGTGCCCAATGTCTGACTTGTAAATACGGCATGCGCTCTGATTCCGGGAGGCCATAATGTTCCCTGAGCTGCTGAAACGTGATTATGCCATCAAAATCGAAAAGATGACCCAAGGACCTACAAGAGGAGGAGCGCCAGGCGCGAAAAGCCTGGGCGCCCGCGCCCGGACGAAACTCTGGATTATCAAATATTGGGGTGAGAGGTGACGGAAAGGAGGTCAGTCGGTGGGCAAGGTTAGTGCGATCCCAAGATTCCAGTACCGTGCTTGTGATATAGGAAGCATAGAGATTTGGTGGTCTATGCTGTTTACGAAGGAAGGGGATGCCCTGCAGCGGTCTGGCCGCCACCGCTTGGTCTTGGAACAGCCAGTGTTTCTCCGATTCCAATTGGTGCCATTCCACTAAGTATCTAAGCTGAGAAGCATGGTAATATAGTTGAAGGTCGGGCACCCCTACCTCCCCCGTCTCCGGTGAGAGAGTCGCCACCGCATGTCGAAATCGGGGTTTACGGCCATGCCAGATAAAGCGAGCTAGGTCCGCCTGAGTTTGTTGGATCCAACCGGGCGGGAGGCAGAGGGGAAGAGTTTGAAAGAGGTACAAGATCTGCGGGAGGACCGTCATCTTGGTGGCCGCAATCCTGCCCAGCCAAGAGAGCGTGTAAGTTTTCCATCTGTGCAATTCTGTACGGATGCGGGAGCGGAGAAGAGAGTAATTAATGTCCGCGGTGGCCTGAAGGGTTGGGGCTAGTTGAATGCCTAAATAGGGGACCGAAGCAGCCGCCCAGCTCAGGGTGTGCTCTTCCTGGATATGAGCCAGAGTGTCCAGGGAGAGTGAGATGTTAAGTGCTATGGATTTGTCCAGATTGATTTTGAGCCCCGACCCCCGCGCAAAGCCATACAGTTCGATGAACAGAGCGCGCAGAGCCGGTATTGGATCAGATAAGGAGAGCAGGATATCATCCGCATAGAGACTAATGGTGTGGACGTCCCCTCCAAATTTAATCCCGGTGATGAGGGGATGTCGCCGCACTCGTAGAGCTAAAGGCTCCATATAGAGTGCGAACAGGAGGGGTGACAGGGGGCACCCCTGCCTAGTACCCCTCCCAATGGGGAAGCGGGAGGAGGTATAGCCATTCACTCGAACCATCGCCATGGGGGAGCGATAGCAGTTTAAGATCCTGGTACGGAGCTTCTCCCCAAACCCAGCTCCCTCCAGGACCATCTCGAGGTACGGCCAGTGCACTCTGTCGAAGGCCTTCTCTGCATCGATGGCCAAGAGCATGTATTCTCCTTGCGTACAAGATGCCTTTTCGATCAGATGCAAAATGCGCTTAGTGTTGTCACTTGTTTGCCGCTGTGGAATAAAGCCCGCCTGATCGGGTTCGACCAGGTTGGCCATATGCGGCGCCAATCGAGCCGCGAGAATGCTAGTGTACAATTTAATGTCAATGTTCAACAGAGAGATGGGTCTGTACGCGCTGCAAGCTGTCCGATCCTTCCCTGATTTGGGGATAACGACTATCGCGGCCTCTAGCATTTCACTCGGGATGGCTCCCGCTTGGTCAAAGGTATTAAATAAACTCATCAGGAGAGGGGCTACGCGGTTGCAAAAAGTCTTATAAAAGGCCGCTGTGTAGCCGTCCGGGCCCGGCGATTTACCCGGCTTAAGGCGTGAGATCGCCGAGACAACCTCCTCTATCCGAATATCTCTCTCCAAGAGATCTGCCTGCACGGAGGTTAAGGAAAGCACGTGGGCCCCCGCTATGTAATCAGCGCAGACCTGGGTCTCCAGGGGATCCCCGGTGTAGAGGCCCGCATAGAAGTCGCGGAATGCCTCTGCTATATCGGCGGCGTCAGTTACCGCCTCCCCCCCGGCGTCCGGATCTCTCGAACTCCCTGCTTTTGTCTGGACTCCCGCAGTTTGTTTGCCAGCAGGTGGCCGCATCTATCTCCTCCCGCGTAGTATGCGTGTCGAAGCCTGATTGCGGAAAACTCGGCCCTGTCCTGATCCAGGGCAGCAAGCTGCTTTCTTTGTATGCAGAGCTGCCGCCAGGCGCCTGTCCTCTGATGCATTTGTTCGAGCTCTGAGACGCGCTGGTAACGTTCTGCCCGTTTGTGGCTGCGTTCGCGATTGTGGGCAGAGGATATGGCTATAAATTCCCCCCTAAGGACAGCCTTCAGTGCCAGCCACTGTGTCGCTAGAGTCGTATCCGGATTAGCATTAAGAGTGAGGAAGTTCGTGATGGCTTTCTGAAGCTGTTCGACGACAGAGGGGTGGTGTAGCAATGTATCGCGCAGGCGCCAATGTCGGTGAGGCTGCAGAGATGGCGGGAGCTGGAAGGTGGCCAGAACTGGGGAGTGATCAGAAAAGGTGGCCGGTAAGTTATCAGTGTGCAATGCGTGGGCCTGAAGTGATGGAGAGCTAAGGAAGTAATCTAAGCGTGCATACGTTTTGCGTGCCCCGGAGTAAAAGGTGTAGCCTCGACTAGTCGGGTGAAAGTGGCGCCACAGGTCCGACAGCCCCAGATCTCGAAGACGAGCTCGCCCGGCAGCTGTAAGAACACCCGCCTGACCCGTTCTCTGACCGGAGCGGTCTAGCGCGTTGTCAAAAACAATATTGAGGTCACCGCCCAACAGCAGACAGCGGCCCGAAGCTGCGGCCGCTTCGTCAAGAGCATTGAGGAGGAATGGAATATGCCCTTCATTGGGTGCATAGATGGAGCCAACATCCAGGGCCACCCCTCCCAATAAAAATTGATAGGTGAGTAATCGACCCTTAATCTCTGCCCCTTTGTGTAAGACCCTGCCCGTGAAGGAGCGGGAAACCAAAATGGCCACCCCAGCTGTCTTGGAGTTGGCAGAAGAAAACATCTGTGTTGGGAAAGCCCGGGATTGCAATCTGTGGTGGTCCTTAGCCAGAAGATGGGTCTCTTGTAGAAGGCATATGTCTGCTTTCGAATGTTCCAGGTAACTAAGGACTGTCCTTCGTTTGACGGGATTATTCAGCCCCCGCACATTTAGCGTAAGGACTTTAAGGGGGATGTGTGGCATCTACGGTCCAGTGAGCAAGAAGGAATCGCTGTAGGGCGCTAACTATCCTAAGCAAGTGCGAGGGACTACTCAGACCCTCTAAGCCATTGTGTAACATCTGTCGGGGTGCAACAGGGGAAAGCGGACGAGGGGACCCATACCCAAAAAAAAACCCAAAACCTCTTGCCAAACAAATGTCCCAGTGATAACAACACTGGCAGAAACCAACAAGAAAGTCAAGATCCGGAAGAATTGTTCGTCACCATGGCAAAGCCAGGCAAACGTCGGTGTGGGGGCCATAGTGTGACCAAAAAGGGGGAAGTATCGGTTCCCACCGCCGCCCGCCTCCCGCCGGAGACCCCTGGATCAGGTGTGTGAAGCTACAGGCGGCCGCTGCTCACTCGGCACCGGAAGGCGCCCCGGCCAGTGCGTCCGTCGCCGAGGCCAGCGCATCCTGCTGGCTCTTAGCGATGTCAGTTATGTTGGGCTTCCAGCCCCGTCTGCACCCTCCCTGTCGCCGCCATCCTGACGTCGAGGGCCCCGGCCCCGAGTCCGCAGCTCGGCAGTCCACCTCCTCATTCGGCGGCGCCAAGTCCAGCACTCCGCAGGCCTCGGAGAGCGAGCGCAGCTGGTGGAGTCTGCCATCGAGGCGGAAGATGAGGCGGAATGGGTGCCCCCACGAATATGGAATGCCCCGCTGCCGCAGATGTTCCGTGACCGGGCGGAACTGTCGTCGGCGCTGCAAAGTAATCAGGGCCAAGTCCTGGCAGAGCACCGGAGAGTGCCCCCTGTAAGAGATGGGGTGGAGGGTCCTTGCTTTCGCGAGGATAGCTTATTTGGTTTTAAAGTCTTGGACACACACCAGGATGTCCGCTGGAGGGCTGTTGGGCGCCCGGGGTGGACCGACCCTATGTGCTCTGTCCAGGACGATCGCAGCGTCATCCGGTGCTGCCAAGATGTGGCGGAAGAGACCCACGACGAAGGCAGGGAGGTCTGTGGTGTCGTCCGAGGCTTTCACTCCTCGGATCCGGATGTTATGTTTGCGGGACCTATTCTCCAGGTCCTCCAGATGGGTCTGGACATCCAGCTGCTGGTCCCGTAGGCGGAGGATCTCTTGTTGGATCGTGTTCATGTCTGACACAGTAGCGTCGCTCCTCTCCTCCAGGGACGCCACTCGCTCCCCCACCTCCTCCACGTCCCTGCGGATGTCTTTTATCTCTGCGGTGAGGTCAGCCTTCACCGACTGTAGGTCAGCCCGCAGAGTTTGGAAGAGGGATTCCATGAACGCCTTGGTGGCCGGCTCCTCCCCAACGCTGGGAGAGTGTTGCGGGGTCGCCATCCTGGAATCCGCGCCTGGATTGCTGGGGACAGGCTGAGGGCGCCTGAATATATCCTTGAGAGGCTTAGGCTTCCTCGCCTTGGATACGGGCATAGCATAGTGTCTCACTAAGTGTCCAGCGCCTAGAGGCGCGTCGATACCGCCACCAGGCGTCGGGGATCGCCGAGAAGTAAAGTCTGGGAGAGGCAGGTAAGCTCCCGAGGCGGTCGCGAGTTATCCTCCGCCGCTGCCCAGCAGGCCCATTGGTAAGATCCCGGGGGGGGTGCCAATCGGCCAAGCACGACACTCAGCAAAGGCCACGGGGGGAGGGGAGCCATATGCACCTACAGGCCAATGTCCGGTCGTGGCCTATTGTCTATTTCGCTGGCTGTGCACCGGTGTTACCCTCAGCCCCCGGGACCCGCCCCAGACAAGGGCCGGCCTGAGCTCCCCTCCAGGCGACACCTCCCCACGTCTTGGGCCGTAGTCACTCACCGGACCTCCAGCTTCTCGCCTCGCTCCGGCTCCGGCGCTCCTCCGAATCACCACCTCCAGAGCCACATCCGCGACTCCAGGCCGGGGCCGCGCTCTAGCACGCAGGACGAACAGGTAGGCCTCCACGCGCCCCCAACGTCACAGCTCGTCTCGCCGTTCAAATCCAGAAGGGGGCGAGGGCCCCGCCGTCACCGCCACAGGAGCCCCGGTCACTCCGGATGTAGACAGATCCCAGCACGGGAGCAGATCACCGGATCCGGGCCCCACCAACTGTGCGCTCCGGCTGAGTCCCGGACCACGTCCAACCGCTGGGGGTCCAAGTCCTAGCGCCCCCCAGCTCAGGGCAGCCTCCAGCGCCGATCCAGGCGTCGCCCACCCGGGTCAGAGAAAGGGCCCACTCCAGCGCGGGCAGGGCTCTGGACCCAGGCCTCGTCGAGCCTCAGGAGCCGTGCTGCAGATCAGTTCTGCCCCTCCTCCGCCGCCCGGGCCTCCGCAGCCTCCAGCGCCCAGCGAGGACAGCCCGCGATCAGGGCAGCAGGTCACCAGATAGAGGCCGGTATCGGGTAGCTGGCCTCGGTAGACCCCATTCAGGGCCCCCGCAGTGGTGAAGCCTCCACTCGGCACTCTCCGCCGCAGGCTGGGTCGCCACCCGAACTCCGCCGCCGGGTCACCAGCCGCGGCCGACCGCCGCCGCTCCTCATGCCAGTCAGGGCTAGCGGGTCACCGGGGCAGCCCTCCGCCGGTATCGGCAGTCCTCCACGGGTCTCTTGGAGGCTATCAGAAGCTATGTTCGGCGGGCGGCGGGCAGGAGCTCCGAATCGTGCGTCCTACCTCGCCGCCATCTTGGCCACGCCCCGTGTTCGGGCAGTTTAGTGGGTCGTGCAGGGGGTAGAGTTTCAGGGTTTAGGGCAGTACAGTGGTGTTCGGGCAGTGTAGGAAGTCGTGCTGGGGCTGTTGTTTCAGGGTTTAGGGCATTGCAGTGGTGTTCAGGCAGAGTAGAGGGTAGTGCTGAGGCTGGTGTTTCAGGGTTTAGGGCAGGGCAGTGGTGTTCGGACAGTGTAGGGTGTCGTGCTGGGGCTGGTGTTTCAGGGTTTAAGGCTGAGCAGTGGTGTTTGGGCAGAGTAGGGGGTCGTTCTGGGGCTGGTGTTTAGGGTATAGGGCAGTGCAGTGTGGTTCGGGCAGTGTAGGAAGTCATGCAGGGGGTGGTGTTTCAGGTTTTAGGGCAGTGCAGTGATGTGCGGGCAGTGAAGGGGGTCTTGCTGGGGATGGTGTTTCAGGGTTTAGGGCAGTGCTGTGGTGTTCAGGCAGTGTAGGGGGTTGTGTTGGGGGTGGTTTTTCTGGGTTTAGGGCAGTGAAGTGGTGTTTGGGCAGTGTAGGGGCTTGTGCAGGGGGTTGTTTTTCAGGGTTTAGAGCTGTGCAGCGGTGTTCGGGCTGTGTAGGGGGTCATGCTGGGGCTGGTGTTTCAAGGTTTAGGGCAGTGCAGTGGTGTTCGGACAGTGTAGGGGGTCATGCTGGGGCTGGTGTTTCAGGCTTTTGCGGCAGAGCAGTGGTGTTTGGGCACTGTAGGGTGTCGTGCAGGGTTGTGGTGTTTCAGGGTTTAGGGTAGTGCCGTGGTGATTCGGCATTGTAGTGAGTTGAGCAGGGGGGTGGTGTTTCAGGGTTTAGGGCAGTACAGTGGTGTTCGCGCAGTGTAGGGGGTCATGCAGGGGGTGGTGTTTCAGGTTTTAGGGCAGTGCAGTGAAGTTCGGGAAGTGTAAGGGGTCGTGCTGGGGGTGGTGTTTCAGGTTTTAGGGAAGTGGTGTTCGGGCAGTGTAGGGTGTCTTGCTGGGGGTGGTGTTTCAGGGTTTAGGGCAGTGCAGTGGTATTCGGGCATTTTAGGGGGTCGTGCTGGGTTTGGTGTTTTAGGGTTTAGGGCAGTGCAGTGGTGTTCGGGCAATGTAGGGGGTCGTCCTGGGGCTTGTGTTTCAGTGTTTAGGGCAGTGTAGTGGTGTTCTGAAATTGTAGGTGGTCGTGCTTGGGCTGGTGTTTCAGGGTTTAGGGCAATGCACTTGTGTTCGGGCAGCATAGGGGTTCGTGCTGGGGCTGTTTTTTCAGGGTTTAGAAAAGTGCAGTGGTGTTCATGCAGTGTAGAGGTTTATGCAGGGGCTGGTGTTTCAGGGTTTAGGGCAGTGCAGTGGTGTTCTGCAGTGTAGGGGGTCAGGCTGGGGCTGGTGTTTCAGGGTTTAGCGCAGTGCAGTGATGTTCGGGCAGTGTAGGGGTCGTGCTGGGTTGGTGTTTCGGGGTTTAGGGCAGTGCAGTGGTGTTCGGACAGTGTACGGGGTCGCGCTGGGTCTGGTGTTTCATGGTTTAGGGCAGAGCAGTGATGTTCGGGCAGTGTAGGGATTCGTGTTGGGGCTGGTGTTTCAGGGTTTAGGGAAGAGCAGTGGTGTTCGGGCAGAGTAGGGGCTCATTCTGGGGATGGTGTTTAGGGTTTAGGGCAGGGCAGTTGTGTTTGTGCAGTGTAGGGGGCCGTGCAGGGGGTGTTGTTTCAGGTTTTAGAGCAGTGCAGAGGTGTTCGGGCAGTGAATGGGGTCGTGCTGGGGTTGTGTTTCATGGTTTAGTGCAGTGGTGTTCGGGCACTGTAGGGGGTCTTGCTGGGACTGGTGTTTCAGGGTTTAGGGCAGTGCAGTGGTGTTCGGGCAGTGTGGGGGGTTGTGCTGGGGCTGGTGTTTCAGGGTTTAAGGCAGTGCAGTGGTGTTCGGGCAGTTTAGGGGGTGGTGCTGGGGCTGGTGTTTCAAGTTTTAGGGCAGTGCAGTGGTGTTTGGGCATTGTAGGGGGTCGTGCTGGGTCTGGTGTTTTAGGGTTTAGCGCAGTGCAGTGCAGTGGTGTTCGGGCAGTGTATGGGTAGTGCTGGGGTTTGTGTTTCAGGGATTAGGACAGTGCAGGACAGTGCAGTGGTGTTCGGACATTATAGGGGGTCGTGCTGGGGCTGGTGTTTCAGGGTTAAGGGCAGTGCAGTGTTGTTCGGGCAGTGTAGGGGGTCGTGCAGGGGTGGAGTTTCAGGGTTTAGGGTAGTACAGTGGTGCTCAGGCAGTGTAGGGAGTCATGCTGGGGCTGCTGTTTCAGGGTTTAGGGCAGTGCATTGGTGTTCAGGCCGTGTAGAGGGTCGTGCTGAGGCTGGTGTTTCAGGGTTTAGGGCAGTGCAGTGGTGTTCGGGCAGTGTAGGGTTTCGTACTGGGGATGGTGTTTCAGGGTTTAGGGCAATGCAGTGGTGTTGAGGCATTGTAGGGGGTCATGCTGGGGCTGGTGTATCAGGGTTTAGGGCATTGCAGTTGTGTTCAGGCAGAGTAGAGGGTCGTGCTGAGGCTGGTGTTTCAGGGTTTAGGGCAGTGCAGTGGTGTTCGGACAGTGTAGGGGTCATGCTGGGGCTGGTGTTTCAGGGATTAGGACAGTGCAGTGGTGTTTGGGCATTGTAGGGGGTGGTGCTGGGGCTGGTATTTCAGGGCTTATGGAAAATCAGTGGTGTTCGGGCAGTGTAGGAGGTGGTGCTGGGGATGGTGTTTCAGGGTTTTGGGCAGAGCAGTGGAGTTCGGGAAAAGAGTAGGGGGTATTGCTGGGCATGGTGTTTAGGGTTTAGGGCAGCACAGTGGTGTTCGGGCAGTGTAGGGGGTCGTGCTGGGGGTGGTATTTCAGGATTTAGGGCAGTGGTGTTTGGGCAGTGTAGGGGGTTTTGCTGGGGATGGTGTTTCAGGTTTTAGGGCAAAGCAGTGGTGTTTAGGCAGTATAGGGGGTCGTGCTGGGAGTGGTGTTTCTGGGTTTAGGGCAGTGAAGTGGTGTTCAGGCCGTGTAGAGGTCATGCAGGGGGTTGTTTTTCATGGTTTAGGGCAGTGCATTGGTGTTTGGACAGTGTAGGGGGACTCGCAGGGGCTGGTGTTTCAGGGTTTAGGGCAGTGCAGTGCTGGGCTTGGTGTTTTAGGGTTTAGGGTAGTGGTGTTCAGGCAGTGTAGGGGGTCTTGCTGGGGCTGGTATTTCAGGGTTTAGGGCAGTGCAGTGGTGTTCAGGCAGTATAGGAGGGTGTGCTGGGGCTGGTATTTCATAGTTTAGGGCTTTGGTGTTCGGGCACTGTAGGGGGTCGTGCTGGGGCATGTGTTTCAGGGATCAGGGCAGTGCAGTGGTGTTCGGACATTGTAGGGGGTCATGCTGGGGCTGGTGTTTCAGGGATTAGGGCAGTGCAGTGGTGTTCGGACATTGTAGGGGGTCGTGCTGGGGCTGGTGTTTCAGGGTTTAGGGCAGTGCAGTGGTGTTTGGGCAGTGTAGCGGTTCGTGCTGGGGCTGGTTTTTCAGGTTTTAGGGCAGTACAGTGGTGTTCATGCAGTATAGAGGTTCGTGCTGGGCTGGTGTTTCAGTGTTTACAGCAGTGCAGTGGTGTTCGGGCAGTGTATGCGGTCGTGCTGGGGTTGGTGTTTCAGGGTTAAGGGCAGAGCAGTGGTGTTCGGGCATAGTAGGGAGTCGTTCTGGGGCTGGTGTTTAGGGTTTAGGGCAGTGCATGTGTGTTCGGGCAGTGTAGGGGGTTGTGCAGGGGTTGGTGTTTCAGGTTGTAGAGCAGTGCAGTGATGTTCGGACAGTGAATGGGGTCGTGGTGGTGTTGTGTTACATGGTTTAGGGCAGTGGTGTTCGGGCACTGTAGGGGGTCTTGCTGGGGGTGGTGTTTCAGGGTTTAGGGCAGTGCAGTGGTGTTCGGGCAGTGTAGGGGGTCATGCTGGGGCTGGTGTTTCAGGGTTTAGGGCAGTGGTTTTCGGGCATTGTAGGGGGTCTTGCTGAGGGTGGTGTTTCAGGGTTTAGAGCAGTGCAGTGGTGTTTGGACAGTGTAGGGCGTCTTGCTTGGGCTGGTGTTTCAGGGTTAGGGCAGTGCAGTGGTGGTCGGGCAGTGAAGGGGTTCGTGCTGGTGCTCGTATTTCAGGGTTTTGGCCTGTGCAGTTGTGTTCGGGCAGTGTAGGGGTTCATGCTGAGGCTGGTGTTTCAGGGTATAGGTCAGTGCAGTGGTGTTCGGGCAATGTAGGGGTTCGTGCTGGGGCTGGTGCTTCAGGGTTTAGGGCAGTGCAGTGGTGTTCTGGCAGTGTAGGGGTTCGTGCTGTGGCTGGTGTTTCAGTGTTTAGGGCAGAGCAGTGGTGTTCGGGCAGTTTAGGGGTTTGTGCTGGGTCTGGTGTTTCAGGGTTTAGGGTAGTGCAGTGGTGATTGGGCAGTGTAGGGGTCGTGCTGGGGCTGGTGTTTCAGGGTTTAGGGCAGTGCAGTGGTGTTCGGGCAGTGTAGGGGTTTTGTGCTGGGGCTGGTGTTTCAGGATTTAGGGCAGTGCAGTGGTGTTCGGGCAGTGTAGGGGTGGTGCTGGGGCTGGTGTTTCAGGGTTTTGGGCAGAGCAGTGGTTTTCGGGCAGTTTAGGGGGTCGTGCTGGGGCTGGTGTTTCAGGGTTTAGGGCAGAGCAGTGGTGTTTGGGCAAAGTAGGGGGTCGTGCTGGGGCTGGTGTTTCAGGGTTTAAGGGCAGAGCAGTGGGGTTCGGGCAGTGTAGGGGTGGTGCTGGGGCTGGTGTTTCAGGGTTTATGGCAGAGCAGTGGTGTACGGGCAGTGTAGAGGTCGTGCTGGGACTTTTGTTTCATGGTTTAGGGCAGAGCAGTGGTGTTCGGGCAGTGTAGGGGTCGTGCTGGGGCTGGTGTTTCACAGATTAGGGCAGTGCAGTGGTGTACGGGCAGTGTAGGGGTCGTGCTGGGACTGGTGTTTCATGGTTTAGGGCAGAGCAATGGTGTTCGGGCAGTGTAGGGGTCGTGCTGGGGCTGGTGTTTCACAGATTAGGGCAGTGCAGTGGTGTTCAAGCAGTGTAGGGGGTTGTGCAGGGGGTGGTGTTTCAGAGTTTAGGGCAGTGCAGTGGTGTTCGGGCATTGTAGGGGGTTGAGCAGGGGGTGGTGTTTTAGGGTTTAGGGCAGTGCAGTCACGTTCGGGCAGTTTAGTGGGTCGTTCAGGGGTAGAGTTTCAGAGTTTAGGGCAGTACAGTGGTGTTCGGGCAGTGTAGGGGGTCGAGCTGGGGCTGGTGTTTCAGGGTTTAGGGCAGTGCAGTGGTGTTCGGACAGTGTAGGGGGTCGTGCAGGGGGTTATTTTTCAGGGTTTGGGGCTGGTGTTTCAGGGTTTAAGGCTGAGCAGTGGTGTTTGGGCAGAGTAGGGGGTCGTTCTGGGGCTGGTGTTTAGAGTATAGGGCAGTGCAGTGTGGTTCGGGCAGTGTAGGGTGTCATGCAGGGGGTGGCGTTTCAGGTTTTAGGGCAGTGCAGTGGTGTTCGGGCAGTGTAGGTGGTCTTGCTGGGGATGGTGTTTCAGGGTTTAGGGCAGTGCTGTGGTGTTCAGGCAGTGTAGGGGGTTGTGTTGGGGGTGGTGTTCCTGGTTTAGGGCAGTGAAGTGGTGTTTGGGCAGTGTAGGGGGTCGTTTTTCAGGGTTTAGAGCCGTGAGGCGGTGTTCGAGCTGTGTAGGGGGTCATGCTGGGGCTGGTGTTTCAAGGTTTAGGGCAGTGCAGTGGTGTTCGGACAGTGTAGGGGTCATGCTGGGGCTGGTGTTTCAGGCTTTTGGGGCAGAGCAGTGGTGTTCGGGCAGTGTAGGGGTCATGCAGGGTTGTGGTGTTTTAGGGTTTAGGGTAGTGCAGTGGTGTTCGGGCATTGTAGGGGGTTGAGCAGGGGGGTGGTGTTTAAGGGTTTAGGGCAGTGCAGTGGTGTTCGGGCAGTTTAGTGGGTTGTGCAGGGGGTGGAGTTTCAGGGTTTAGGGCAGTACAGTGGTGTTCGGGCAATGTGGGGGTCGTGCTGGGGCTGGTGTTTCAGGGTTTAAGGCAGTGCAGTGGTGTTTATGCATAGTAGAGGGTAATGCTGAGGCTGGTGTTTCAGGGTCTAGGGCAGTGCAGCTGTGTTTCGGCAGTGTAGAGGGTCGTGCTGGGGCTGGTCTTTCAGGGTTTAAGGCAGAGCAGCGGTGTTTGTGCAGAGTAGGGGGTCGTGCTGGGGGTGGTGTTTTAGGGTTTAGGGCAGTGCAGCGGTGTTCGGGCAGAGTAGGGGATGGTGCTGGGGCTAGTGTTTCAGGGTTTAGGGCAGTGCAGCGGTGTTGAGGCAGTGTAGGGGGTCGTGCTGGGGGTGGTGTTTCATGGTTTAGGGCAGTGCAGTGGTGTTTGGGCAGGGTAGGGGGTCGTGCCGTGGCTGGTGTTTCAGAGTATAGGGCTGTGCAGTGGTATCGGGCAGTGTAGGGGGTGATGCAGGGGGTGGTGTTTCAGAGTTTATGTCAGTGCAGTGGTGTTCAGACAGTGTAGGGTGTCGTGCTGGGGCTGGTGTTTCAGGGTCTTGGGCAGTGCAGTGGTGTTCGGACAGTGTAGCGTGTCTTGCTGGGGCTGGTATTTCAGGGTTTAGGCGGGCAGTGCAGTGGTGTTCGGACAGTGTATGGTATCGTGCTGGGGCTGGTGTTTCAGGGTTTAAGGCTGAGCAGTGGTGTTTGGGCAGAGTAGGGGGTCGTTCTGGGGCTGGTGTTTAGGGTATAGGGCAGTGCAGTGTGGTTCGGGCAGTGTAGGGTGTCTTACAGGGTGTGGTGTTTCAGGTTTTCGGGCAGTGCAGTGGTATTCGGGCAGTGTAGGGTGTTGTGCTGGGGGTGGTGTTTTAGGTTTTAGGGCAGTGGTGTTCGGGCAGTGTAGGGTGTCTTGCTGGGGGTGGTGTTTCAGGGTTTAGGGAAGTGCAGTGGTGTTCAAGCATTGTAGGGAGTTGTGCTGGGGCTGGTGTTTTGGGGTTTAGGGCCGTGCAGTGGTGTTCGGGCAATGTAGGGGGTCGTCCTAGGGCTTGTGTTTCAGGGTTTAGGGCAGTGTAGTGGTGTTCTGGCATTGTAGGTGGTCGTGCTGGGGCTGGTGTTTCAGGGTTTAGGGCAGTGCAGTGGTGTTCGAGCAGTATAGGGGTTCGAGCTGGGGCTGGGTTTTTCAGGGTTTAGAAAAGTGCAGTGGAGTTCATGCAGTGTAGAGGTTCGTGCTGGGGCTGGTGTTTCATGGTTTAGGGCAGTGCAGTGGTGTTTTGCAGTGTAGGGGGTCAGGCTGGGGCTGGTGTTTCAGGGATTAGGGCAGTGCTGTGATGTTCGGGAAGTGTAGGGGTCGTGCTGGGGTGGTATTTCAGGGTTTAGGGCATACAGTGGTGTTCGGACAGTGTAGGGGTTCACGCTGGGGCTGGTGTTTCAGGGTTTAGGGCAGTGCAGTGGTGTTCGGGCAGCATATGGGGACGTGCAGGGGGTGGTGTTTCAGGTTTTAGAGCAGTGCAGTGGTGTTCAGGCAGTGAATGTGGTCGTGCTGTGGTTGTGTTTCATGGTTTAGGGCAGTGGTGTTTGGGCAGTGTAGGGGGTCTTGTTGGGGGTGGTATTTCGGGGTTTAGGGCAGTGCAGTGGTGTTCGGACAGTGTAGGGGGTCTTGCTGGGGCTGGTGTTTCAGGGTTTAGGGCAGTGCAGTGGTGTTCGGGCAGTGTAAGGTATCTCGCAGTGGCTGGTGTTTCAGGGTTTAGGGCAATGCAGTGCTGTTCCAGCAGTGTAGGGGGTCGTGCTGGGGTTGGTGTTTCGGGGTTTAGGGTAGTGGTGTTCGGGCAGTGTTGGGGGTCTTGGTGGGGCTGGTGGTTCAGGGTTTAGGGCAATGTGGTGGTGTTCGGGCAGTGTAGGGGGTCTTGCTGGGGATGGTGTTTCAGGGTTTAGGGCAGTGCGGTGATGTTCGGGCAGTGTAGGGGGTCTTGCTAGGGCTGGTGTTTCAGGGTTAAGGCATTGCAGTGGTGTTTGGGCATTCTAGTGGGTCGTGCTGGGGCTGGTGTTTCAGGGATTAGGGCAGTGCAGTGGTGTTCGGACATTGTAGGGGGTGGTGCTGGGGCGGGTGTTTCAGGGTTTAGGGCAGTGCAGTGGTGTTCAGGCAGTTTAGGGGGTGGTGCTGGGTCTGGTGTTTCAGGGTTTAGGGCAGTGCAGTGGTGTTCAGGCAGTTTAGGGGTGGTGCTGGGGCTGGTGTTTCAGGGATTAGGGCAGTGCATTGGTGTTCGTACATTGTAGGGGGTCGTGCTGGGGATGGTGTTTCAGGGTTTAGGGCAGTGCAGTGTTGTTCGGGCAGTGTATGGGGTCGTGCTGGGGCTGGTGTTTAGGGTTTAGGGCAGTGCAGTGGTGTTTGGGCATTCAAGGGGGGCGTGCTGGTGCTGGTGTTTCAGGGTATAGGGCAGAGCAGTGCTGTTCGGGCAGTGTAGGGGGTCTTGCTGGGGCTGGTGTTTCAGGGTTTAGGGCAGAGCAGTGGTTTTCGGACAGTTTAGGGGGTCGTGCTGGGGCTGGTGTTTCTGGGTTTAGGGCAGAGCAGTGGTGTTCGGGCAGAGTAGGGGGTCGTGCTGGGGCTGGTGTTTCAGGGTTTAGGGCAGAGCATGGGTGTATGAGCAGTGTAGGGGTTGTGCTGGGGCTGGTGTATCATGGTTTAGGGCAGAGCAGTGGTGTTCTGGCAGTGTAGGGGTCATGCTGGGGCTGGTGTTTCAGGGTCCAGGGCAGAGCAGTGGTGTTCGGGCAGAGTAGGAGGTCATTCTGGGGCTGGTGTTTAGGGTTTAGGGCAGTGCAGGTGTGTTCGGGCAGTGTAGGGGGTTGTTCAGGGGTTGGTGTTTCAGGTTTTAGAGCAGTGCAGTGATGTTCGGGCAGTGAATGGGGTAGTGTTCTGGTTGTGTTTCATGGTTTAGGGCAGTGGTGTTCGGGCAGTGTAGGGGGTCTTGCTGTGGCTGGTGTTCAGGGTTTAGGGCAGTGTAGTGGTGTTCGGGCAATGTAGTGGGTCGTCCTAGGGCTTGTGTTTCAGGGTTTAGGGCAGTGTAGTGGTGTTCTGGCATTGTAGGTGGTCGTGCTGGGGCTGGTGTTTCAGGGTTTTGTGCAGTGCAGTGGTGTTCGGGCAGTATAGGGGTTCGAGCTGGGGCTGGGTTTTTCAGGGTTTAGAAAAGTGCAGTGGAGTTCATGCAGTGTAGAGGTTCGTGCTGGGGCTGGTGTTTCATGGTTTAGGGCAGTGCAGTGGTGTTTTGCAGTGTAGGGGGTCAGGCTGGGGCTGGTGTTTCAGGGTTTAGGGCAGTGCCGTGATGTTCGGAAAGTGTAGGGGTCGTGCTGGGGTGGTATTTCAGGGTTTAGGGCAGTGCAGTGGTGTTCGGACAGTGTAGGGGGTCGTGCTGGGGCTGGTGTTTCAGGGTTTAGGGCAATGGTGTTAAGGCAGTGTAGGGGGTCTTGTTGGGGGTGGTGTTTCGGGGTTTAGGGCAGTGCAGTGGTGTTCGGACAGTGTAGGTGGTCTTGCTGGGGCTGGTGTTTCAGGGTTTAGGGCAGTGCAGTGGTGTTCGGGCAGTGTAAGGTGTCTCGCAGTGGCTGGTGTTTCAGGGTTTAGGGCAGTGCAGTGCTGTTCCAGCAGTGTAGGGGGTCGTGCTGGGGTTAGTGTTTCGGGGTTTAGGGTAGTGGTGTTCGGGCAGTGTTGGGGTCTTGGTGGGGCTGGTGTTTCAGGGTTTAGGGCAATGTGGTGGTGTTCGGGCAGTGTAGGGGGTCTTGCTGGGGCTGGTGTTTCAGGGTTTAGGGCAGAGCATGGGTGTATGGGCAGTGTAGGGGTTGTGCTGGGGCTGGAGTTTCATGGTTTAGGGCAGTGGTGTTCGGGCACTGTAGTTGGTATTGCTGGGGATGGTGTTTCAGGGTTTAGGGCAGTGAAGTGGTGTTCAGGCAGTGTAGGGGGTCGTGCTGGGGCTGGTGTTTCAGGGTTTAGGGCAGTGGTGTTTGGGCAGTGTAGAGGGTCTTGTTGGGGGTGGTATTTCGGGGTTTAGGGCAGTGCAGTGGTGTTCGGACAGTGTAGGGG
The DNA here is from genome assembly GCF_964204655.1 of Triturus cristatus. Taxonomy (NCBI): domain Eukaryota; kingdom Metazoa; phylum Chordata; class Amphibia; order Caudata; family Salamandridae; genus Triturus; species Triturus cristatus. The sequence continues at coordinate 284,321,576 of NC_140579.1, forward strand.
GTCTTGATGGGGCTGGTGTTTCAGGGTTTAGGGCAGTGCAGTGGTGTTCGGGCATTGTAAGGTGTCTCGCAGTGGCTGGTGTTTCAGGGTTTAGGGCAGTGCAGTGCAGTGCTGTTTCAGCAGTGTAGGGGGTTGTGCTGGGGTTGGTGTTTCGGGGTTTAGGGTAGTGGTGTTCGGGCAGTGTTGGGGTCTTGGTGGGGCTGGTGTTTCAGGGTTTAGGGCAATGTGGTGGTGTTCGGTCAGTGTAGGGGGTCTTGCTGGGGATGGTGTTTCAGGGTTTAGGGCAGTGCGGTGATGTTCGGGCAGTGTAGGGGGTCTTGCTGGGGCTGGTGTTTCAGGGTTTAGGGCAGTGCAGTGGTGTTTGGGCATTCTAGTGGATCGTGCTGGGGCTGGTGTTTCAGGGATTAGGGCAGTGCAGTGGTGTTCAGGCAGTTTAGGGGTGGTGCTGGGTCTGGTGTTTCAGGGTTTAGGGCAGTGCAGTGGTGTTCAGGCAGTTTAGGGGTGGTGCTGGTGTTGGTGTTTCAGGGTTTAGGGCAGTGCAGTGGTGTTTGGGCATTCTAGGGGGCGTGCTGGTGCTGGTATTTCAGGGTTTAGGGCAGTGCAGTGGTGTTCGGGCAGTGTAGGGGGTAGTGCTGGGGCTTGTGTTTCAGGGATTAGGGCAGTGCAGTGGTGTTCGGACATTGTAGTGGGTTGTGCTGGGGCTGGTGTTCCAGGGTTTAGGGCAGTGCAGTCTTGTTCGGGCAGTGTAGGGGGTCGTGCTGGGGCTGGTGTTTAGGGTTTAGGGCAGTGCAGTGGTATACGAGTAGTGTAGGGGTTCGTGCTGGGGCTAGTTTTTCAGTGTTTATGGCAGTGCAGTGGTGTTCAGGCAGTTTAGGGGTCGTGCTGGGGTGGTGTTTCAGGGTTTAGGGCAGAGCAGTGGTGTTCGGGCAGTGTAGGGGGTCTTGCTGGGGCTGGTGTTTCAGGGTTTAGGGCAGAGCAGTGGTTTTCGGACAGTTTATGGGGTCGTGCTGGGGCTGGTGTTTCTGGGTTTAGGGCAGTGCAGTGGTGTTCGGACATTGTAGGGGGTCGTGCTGGGGCTGGTGTTTCAGGGTTTAGGGCAGTGCAGTGTTGTTCGGGCAGTGTAGAGGTTCGTGCTGGGGCTAGTTTTTCAGTGTTTATGGCAGTGCAGTGGTGTTCAGGCAGTTTAGGGGTCATGCTGGGGTGGTGTTTCAGGGTTTAGGGCAGAGCAGTGGTGTTCGGGCAGTGTAGGGGGTCTTGCTGGGGCTGGTGTTTCAGGGTTTAGGGCAGAGCAGTGGTTTTCGGACAGTTAAGGGGGTCGTGCTGGGGATGGTTTTTCTGGGTTTAGGGCAGAGCAGTGGTGTTCGGGCAGAGTAGGGGGTCGTGCTGGGGCTGGTGTTTCAGGGTTTAGGGCAGAGCATGGGTGTATGGGCAGTGTAGGGGTTGTGCTGGGGCTGGAGTTTCATGGTTTAGGGCAGAGCAGTGGTGTTCCGGCAGTGTAGGGGTCGTGCTGGGGCTGGTGTTTCAGGGTCCAGGGCAGAGCAGTGGTGTTCGGGCAGAGTAGGAGGTCATTCTGGGGCAGGTGTTTAGGGTTTAGGGCAGTGCAGGTATGTTCGGGCAGTGTAGGGGGTTGTTCAGGGGTTGGTGTTTCAGGTTTTAGAGCAGTGCAGTGATGTTCGGGCAGTGAATGGGGTAGTGTTCTGGTTGTGTTTCATGGTTTAGGGCAGTGGTGTTTGGGCAGTGTAGGGGGTCTTGCTGTGGGTGATGTTTTAGGGTTTAGGGCAGTGCAGTGGTGTTCGGGCAGTGTAGGGGGTCATGCTGTGGCTGGTGTTCAGGGTTTAGGGCAGTGGTTTTCGGGCATTGTAGGAGGTCTTGCTCGGGGTGGTGTTTCAGGGTTTAGGGCAGTACAGTTGTGTTTGTGCAGTGTAGGGTGTCTTGCTTGGGCTGGTGTTTCAGGGTTAGGGCAGTGCAGTGGTGTTTGGGCAGTGTAGGGGTTCATGCTGAGGCTGGTGTTTCAGGGTATAGGTCAGTGCAGTGGTGTTCGGGCAGTATAGGGGTTTGTGCTGGGGCTGGTGTTTCAGGGTTTAGGGTAGTGCAGTGGTGTTCAGGCAGTGTAGGGGTTCGTGCTGGGGCTGGTGTTTCAGTGTTTAGGGCAGAGCAGTGGTGTTTAGGCAGATTAGGGATTCGTGCTGGGTCTGGTGTTTCAAGGTTTAGGGTAGTGCAGTGGTGATAGGGCAGTGTAGGGGGTCGTGCTGGAGCTGGTGTTTCAGGGTTTAGGGCAGTGCAGTGGTGTTTGGGCAGTGTAGGGGGTCATGCTGGGGCTGGTGTTTCAGGGATTAGGGCAGTGAAGTGATGTTTGGGCAGTGTAGGGGGTGGTGCTGGGGCTGGTGTTTCAGGGTTTATGGAAAATCAGTGGTGTTCGGGCAGTGTAGGAGGTGGTGCTGGGGATGGTGTTTCAGGGTTTCGGGCAGAGCAGTGGTGTTCGGGCAGAGTAGGGGGTCTTGCTGGGCATGGTGTTTAGGGTTTAGGGCAGTACAGTGGTGTTCGGGCAGTATAGGGGGTTGTGCTGGGAGTGGTGTTTCAGGATTTAGGGCAGTGGTGTTTGGGCAGTGTAGGGGGTCTTGCTGGGGATGTTTTTTCAGGTTTTAGGGCAGTGCAGGGGTGTTCAGGCAGTATAGGAGGTCGTGCTGGGAGTGGTGTTTCTGGGTTTAGGGCAGTGAAGTGGTGTTCGGGCAGTGTAGAGGTCGTGCAGGGTGTTGTTTTTCATGGTTTAGGGCAGTGCATTGGTGTTTGGGCAGTGTAGGGGGACTCGCAGGGGCTGGTGTTTCAGGGTTTAGGGCAGTGCAGTGCTGTTCCAGTTGTGTAGAGGGTCATGCTGGGCTTGGTGTTTTAGGGTTATGGTAGTGGTGTTCAGGCAGTGTAGGGGATCTTGCTGGGGCTGGTATTTCCGGGTTCAGGGCAGTGCAGTGGTGTTCAGGCAGTGTAGGAGGGTGTGCTGGGGATGGTGTTTCATGGTTTAGAGCTGTGGTGTTCGGGCAGTGTAGGGGGTAGTGCTAGGGCTTGTGTTTCAGGGATTAGGGAAGTGCAGTGGTGTTCGGACATTGTAGGGGGTCGTGCTGGGGCTGGTGATTCAGGGTTAAGGGCATTGCAGTGGTATTCAGGCAGTGTAGGGGGTCATGCTGGAGCTGGTGTTTCAGAGTTTAGGGCAGTGCAGTGGTGTTCGGGCAGTGTAGGGGTTCGTGCTGGGGCTGGTTTTTCAGGGTTTAGGGCAGTGCAGTGGAGTTCATGCAGTGTAGAGGTTCGTGCTGGGGCTGGTGTTTCAGTGTTTACGGCAGTGCAGTGGTGTTCGGGTAGTGTAGGCGGTCGTGAATGGGGTTGGTGTTTCAGGGTTAAGGGCAGAGCAGTGGTGTTCGGGCAGAGTAGGGGGTCGTTTTAGGGCTGGTGTTTAGGGTTTAGGGCAGTGCAGGTGTGTTCGGGCAGTGTAGGTCGGTTGTGCAGGGGTTGGTGTTTCAGGTTGTAGAGCAGTGCAGTGATGTTCGGGCAGTGAATGGGGTCGTGGTGGTGTTGTGTTTCATGGTTTAGGGCAGTGGTGTTCGGGCACTGCAGGGGGTCTTGCTGGGGGTGGTGTTTCAGGGTTTAGGGCAGTGCAGTGGTGTTCGGGCAGTGTAGGGGGTCGTGCTGGGGCTGGTGTTTCACGTTTTAGGGCAGTGGTTTTCGGGCATTGTAGGGGGTCTTGCTGGGGGTGGTGTTTCAGGGTTTAGAGCAGTGCAGTGGTGTTTGGACAGTGTAGGGCGTCTTGCTTGGGCTGGTGTTTCAGGGTTAGGGCAGTGCAGTGGTGGTCGGGCAGTGAAGGGGGTCGTGCTGGGGCTTGTGTTTCAGGGTTTTGGCCTGTGCAGTTGTGTTCGGGCAGTGTAGGGGTTGATGCTGAGGCTGGTGTTTCAGGGTATAGGTCAGTGCAGTGGTGTTCGGGCAATGTAGGGGTTCATGCTGGGGCTGGTGCTTCAGGGTTTAGGGCAGTGCAGTGGTGTTCTGGCAGTGTAGGGGTTCGTGTTGGGGGCTGGTTTTTCAGGGATTAGGGCAGCGCAGTGGTGTTCATGCATTGTAGAGGTTTGTGCTGGCGCTAGTGTTTCAGGGTTTAGGGCAGTGCAGTGGTGATTTGCAGTGTAGGGGGTCATGCTGGACTGGTGTTTCAGGGTTTAGGGCAGAGCAGTGATGTTCGGGCAGTGTAGGGGTTCATGCTGGTGCTGATGTTTCAGGTATTAGGGCATTGCAGTGGTGTTCGGGCAGTGTAGGGGGTCGTGCTGGGGCTGGTGTTTCAGGGTTTAGGGCAGTACAGTGGTGTTAGGGCAGTGTAGGGGGTTGTGTTGGGGCTCGTGTTTCAGGGTTTAGGGCAGTGCGCTTGTGATCTGGCAGTATAGTGGGTCGTACTGGTGCAGGTGTTTCAGGGTTTAGGGCAGTGCAGTGGTGTTCCGGCTGTAGGGGGGGTCATGCTGGGGCTGGTGTTTCAGGGTTTAGGGCAGTGCAGTGGTGTTCGGGCAGTGTAGGGGTTGTGCTGGGGCTGATGTTTCAGGGTTTAGGGCAGTGCAGTGCTGTTCGGGCAGTTTAGGGGTTCTTGCTGGGGCTGGTGTTTCAGAGTTTAGGGCAGTGCAGTTCTATTCGGGCAGTGTAGGGTGGCTTGCTGGGACTGGTGTTTTAGGGTTTAGGGCTGTGCAGTGCTGTTCGGGCAGTGTAGGGGTTGGTGTTGGGGCTGGTGTTTCAGGGTTTAGGGCAGTGCAGTAGTGTTCGGGCAGTGTAGGGTGTCGTCCTGGGGCTTGTGTTTCAGGGTTTAGGGCAGTGCAGTGGTGTTTGGACATTGTAGGGGGTCATGCTGGGGCTGATGTTTCAGGGTTTAGGGCAGTGCATTGGTGTTCGGGCAGTGTAGGGGGTCATGCTGAGGGTGGTGTTTCAGGGTTTAGGGCAGTACAGTGCTGTCCGGTCATTTTAGGGGGTCTTGTTGGGGCTACTGTTTCAGGGTTTAGGGCAGTGCAGTGTGGTTCGGGCTGTGTAGGGGGTGGTGCTGGGACAGGTGTTTCAGGGTTTAGGGCACTGCAGTGGTGTTCGGGCAGTGTAGGGGGTGGTGCTGGGGCTAGTGTTTCAGGGTTTAGTGCAGTGCATTGGTGTTCGGGTAGTGTAGGGGGTCATGCTGAGGCTGGTGTTTCAGGGTTTAGGGCAGTACAGTGGTGTTCAGGCAGTGTAGGGGTTCGTGTTGGGGGCTGGTTTTTCAGGGATTAGGGCAGCGCAGTGGTGTTCATGCATTGTAGAGGTTTGTGCTGGCGCTAGTGTTTCAGGGTTTAGGGCAGTGCAGTGTTGATTTGCAGTGTAGGGGGTCATGCTGGACTGGTGTTTCAGGGTTTAGGGCAGAGCAGTGGTGTTCAGGCAGTGTAGGGGGTCGTGATGGGGCTGGTATTTCAGGGTTTAGGACAGTGCAATGGTGTTCGGGCAGTGTAGGGGTTCATGCTGGTGCTGATGTTTCAGGTATTAGGGCATTGCAGTGGTGTTCGGACAGTGTAGGGGGTCGTGCTGGGGCTGGTGTTTCAGGGTTTAGGGCAGTGCAGTGGTGTTCGGGCAGTGTAGGGGTTCATGCTGGTGCTGGTGTTTCAGGGCTTAGGGCAGTGCAGTGGTGTTCGGGCAGTGTAGGGGGTCGTGCAGGGGTGGTGTTTCAGGGTTTAGGGCAGTGCAGTGGCGTACGGGCAGTATAGGGGGTCGTGCAGGGCAGTGTTGGTTCAGGTTTAGGGCAGTGCTGTGGTGTTCGGGCATTGTAGGGGTCATGCAGGGTGTGGTGTTTCAGGGTTTAGGGCAGTGCAGTGGTCTTTGGGCAGTGTAGGGGGTCATGCATGGGGTGGTGTTTCAGGGTTTAGGGCAGTGCAGTGGTGTTCGGGCAGTGTAGTGGGTCGAGCAGGGGGGTGGTGTTTCAGGGTTTAGGGCAGTGCAGTGGTGTTCGGGCAGTGTATTGGCTCGTGCAGGGGGTGGTGTTTCAGGGTTTAGGGCAGTGCAGTGTTGTTCGGGCTATGTAGGGGGGGTGCTGGGACTGGGGTTTCATGGTTTAGGGCAGTGCAGTGGTGTTCGGGCAGTGTAGGGGGTGGTGCTGGGGCTGGTGTTTCAGGGTTTAGGGCAGTACAGTGGTGTTAGGGCAGAGTAGGGGGTGGTGTTAGGGCTCATGTTTCAGGGTTTAGGGCAGTGCACTGGTGTTTCGGCAGTAGAGGGGGTCGTGCTGGGCTGGTGTTTTAGAGTTTAGAGCAGTGCAGTGGTGTTCGGGCAGTGTAGGGGTTGTGCTGGGGCTGGTGTTGCAGGGTGTAGGGCAGTCCAGTGCTGTTCGGGCAGTGTAGGGGTCGTGCTGGGGCTGGTGTTTCAGGGCTGGGGAATCCCAGAGGGGCAGGGCTAGGTAGCCTGGTGGTGATTATAGAGGTTGACATATAAATGGGTGGGAGGAGTACACCTGGAGTCTGAATAGGGCTATGCTCTCCCACCACAATGTTGGCTCCACCCCCTGTGGAGCGTCTGATGACTCTGCCCTGCACCCTGAAAGAAGAAGCCTGCATCGCATCAACAAAGTCCTCCAGAACTGGATAGAACTAGGCAAGGGCCCCCCTGGCCTGGGAGATCAAAAGATTTGTGGTATAAATGTAGGAGCCCTGCTCCTAAGAAACTAGATCCTGTCCTGCCAAGAAGAAACCTCTGTCCGACGAGAAGGAACTGGGAAAGCTGCATGGAGGAGTACTGTCCCTGACCTGGGGGATTGGCCTGCAGTGGTTGCCTTGCTGCTGAAGAAGAGGAAGAAAAGACCCAAGAAACTTTTATTTGACTTGTGCTGAAGATCTCCAAGGGCTTGTGAGCGAGCTTGCCCCCTGAACGAAGTCCCAGGACCAGTGGACTTCACCGCTGTGAGAGCGCACCGGAAAACGGATCGTTTTCCCCGTAATCTTGAAGCGAACTGCTGTGTACGCCTCGACGATCGAAGCGTACCCCCCTGGAAGCCTGCACCAAGCTGTCCGGCCCGAACACAGTGACTAAGGCCCCTCTACGAGCCGTAGCTTGCACCGCAAAGGAAGGTATCGTCCGGCCTGAGCAACGCGACTAAATAGGCCCCTACGAGCCCTAGCTTGCACCGTAACGGAAGGACTGCGAACCGTACTTGCTTCTATCCCCTACGAACCGTACTGCCCAATGTACGCTCCTTTCCACCTCCTTTGGAAAGGCTGCGGTGCGTAAAATTGTCGCGTACGTCTCCCCTGAACGGAGCGTACTATTCGCTTGTATCCAGCACTTCAACCCAAGATTGCCGATCTCATGGTACGGCGCGGACGCCGTGACGAACATTGAAAGCACCGTACCTATGCACCGTCCCCTGAAGCTCTGCGCACCCAAGGTCCAACGTACCGTAGTACGCACCGCACCAGGAGGACAACGCACCGTACATCGCGCTTGATGCCCGCGCAGCCTTCGTGACGAACTCACCAAATACAAAGGTACTGTGTCTGTTCGCACCGTAGGGTGTACGCTTCATCCCGAAGCACCTACAGTGCGTGTAAGACACATTCCCCAAGCCTATATTTGACGCGTACGAAGCGTACTGGAAGGAAGGAAGCGCACAGAACATCAACACTACGCTAAAGTAAAGAACTCTTTTGTTAATCGTATTGTGGGCCGTTTAAACGTTATCTGGTCTTGTGCTAAGCCTAATCTATATATATAAAGTGCTATTTTGTTATATATTCCAGTGTGGAGTCCATTTGTGGGATTGTCACTGAGTTACTGTTTGTGTTCAAAAATGCTTCACCTAAACCCCCTGATATAACGGCATGCTACCTAGAGGGTGAGCCGGGGTTATTGTTGGAGTGTAAACCCTTACCATGACTAGAGGAAAGGTTCCCTGCTTGACACAAGTACCTACCTGTGCCAACCAGAGAACCCGTATTCTAACAGCAGTGGTATTCATGCATTGTAGAGGTTCGTGCTGGCGCTGGTGTTTCAGGGTTTAGGGCAGTGCAGTGGTGTTTCGCAGTGTAGGGGTTCAGGCTGGGGCTGGTGTTTCAGGGTTTAGGGCAGTGCAGTGGTGTTCGAGCAGTGTAGGGGTCTTGCTGGGGTGGTGTTTCAGGGTTTAGGGCAGTGCAGTGTTGTTCGGACAGTGTAGGGGGTCATGCTGGGGCTGGTGTTTCAGGGTTTAGGGCAGAGCAGTGGTGTTCGTGCAGAGTAGGGGGTCGTGCTGGGCGTGGTGTTTCAGGTTTTAGAGCATTGCAGTGGTGTTCGGGCAGTGAATGGGGTCGTGCTGGGGTTGTGTTTCATGGTTTAGGGCAGTGGTGTTCGGGCACTGTAGGGGGTCTTGCTGGGGGTTGTGTATCAGGGTTTAGGGCAGTGCAGTGGTGTTCGGACAGTGTACGAGGTCGTTCTGGGGCTGGTGTTTCAGGGTTTAGGGCAGTGAAGTGGCTCTAGGGCAGTGTAAGGGGTCGTGAAGGGAGTTGTTTTTCAGGGTTAGGGGCAATGCAGTGGTGTTCGGACAGTGTAGGTTGTCGTGCTGGGGGAAGTGTTTCAGGGTTTAGGGCAGTGGTGTTCGGGCAGTGTAGGGGGTCTGGCCGGGGCTTGGGTTTCAGGGTTTACAGCAGTGCAGTGGGGTTCGGGCAGTGTAGGGGGTCGTGCTGGGGCTGGTGTTTCAGGGTTTAGGGCAGAGCAGTGGTCTTTGGGCAGAGTAAGGTGTTGTTTAGGTTTAGGGCAGTCTAGTGGTGTTCGGGCAGTGTAGGGGGTCGTGCTGGGGCTGGTGTTTCAGGGTTTAGGGCAGTGCACTGGTGTTCAGGCAGTGTAGGGGGTCGTGCTGGGGCTAGTGTTTCAGGGTCTATGGCAGTGCAGTAGTGTTTTGGCAGTGTAGGAGGTCGTGCTGGGGCTGGTGTTCGAGGTTTTAAGTCAGTGCGGTGTTGTTCGGGCAGTGTAGGGGTCATGCTGTTGCTGGTGTTTCAGGGTTTAGGGCAGTGCAGTGGTGTTCGGGCAGTGTAGGGGGTCATGCTGGGGCTTGTGTTTCAGGGTTTAGGGCAGTGCAGTAGTGTTTTGGCAGTGTAGGGGGTCGTGCTGGGGCTGGTGTTTGAGGGTTTAGGGCAGTGCAGTGGTGTACGGGCAGTGTAGGGGGTCGTGATGGGGCGGGTGTTTCTGAGTTTTGGACAGTGCAATGATGTTCGGGCAGTGTGGGGGTTCATCCTGGGGCTGATGTTTCATGGATTAGGGCATTGCAGTGGTGTTCGGGCAGTGTATGGGGTCGTGCTGGGGCTGGTGTTTCAGGGTTTAGGGCAGTGCTGTGTTGTTCAGGCAGTGTAGGGGGTCCTGCTGGGGCTTGTGTTTCAGGGTTTAGGGCAGTGCAGTGGTGTTCGGGCAATGTAGGGGGTCCAGCTGGAAATGGTGTTTCAGGGATTAGGGTAGTGCAGTGGTGTTCGGGCAGTGTAGGGGGTCGTGATGGGGCTGGTGTTTCAGGGTTTAGGACAGTGAAATGGTGTTCGGGCAGTGTAGGGTTTCAAGCTGGGGCTGATGTTTCAGGGATTAGGGCATTGCAGTGGTGTTCGGGCAGTGTAGGGGGTTGTGCTGGGGCTGGTGTTTCAGGGTTTAGGGCAGTACAATGGTGTTCGGGCAGTGTAGGGCTTCATGCCGGGGCTGATGTTTCAGGGTTTAGGGCATTGCAGTGGTGTTCGGGCAGTGTAGGGGGTTGTGCTGGGGCTGGTGTTTCAGAGTTTAGGGCAGTGCAGTTCTATTCGGGCAGTGTAGGGTGGCTTGCTGGGACTGGTGTTTAAGGGTTTAGGCTGTGCAGTGCTGTTCAGGCAGTGTAGGGGTTGGAGCTGGGGCTGGTGTTTCAGGGTTTAGGTCAGTGCAGTGGTGTTCGGTCATTGTAGGGGGTTGTGTTGGGGCTGGTGTTTCAGGATTTGGGGCAGTGCAGTGGTGTTTCGGGCAGTGTAGGGGGTCATCCTGGGGCTTGTGTTTCAGAGTTTAGGGCAGTGCAGTGGTGTTCGGACATTGCAGGGGGTCATGCTGGGGCTGGTGTTTCAGGGTTTAGGGCAGTGCATTGGTGTTTGGGCAGTGTAGGGCATCATGCTGAGGCTGGTGTTTCAGGGTTTAGGGCAGTACAGTGGTGTTCGGGCAGTGTAGGGGTTCGTGCTGGCGCTGGTTTTTCAGGGTTTAGGGCAGCGCAGTGGTGTTCATGCATTGTAGAGGTTCGTGCTGGCGCTGGTGTTTCAGGGTTTAGGGCAGGGCAGTGGTGTTCAGGCAGTGTAGGGGGTCATGCTGGACTGGTGTTTCAGGGTTTAGGGCAGAGCAATGGTGTTCGGGCAGTGTTGGGGTTCATGCTGGTGGTGATGTTTCAGGTATTAGGGCATTGCAGTGGTGTTCGGGCAGTGTAGGGGGTCGTGCTGGGGCTGGTGTGTCAGGGTTTAGGGCAGTGCAGTGGTGTTCGGGCAGTGTAGGGGTTCATGCCGGTGCTGTTTTTTCAGGGCTTAGGGCAGTGCAGTGGTGTTCGGGTAGTGTAGGGGTCTTGCAGGGGTGGTGTTTCAGGGTTTAGGGCAGTGCAGTGGTGTACGGGCAGTATAGGGGGTCGTGCAGGTCAGTGTTGGTTCAGGGTTTAGGGCAGTGCTGTGGTGTTCGGGCATTGTAGGGGGTCATGCAGGGTGTGGTGTTTCAGGGTTTAGGGCAGTGCAGTGGTGTTTGGGCAGTGTAGGGTGTCGAGCAGGGTGGTGGTTTTTCAGGGTTTAGGGCAGTGCAGATGTGTCCAGGCAGTGTAGGGGGTCGTGCAGGCGGTGGTGTTTCAGGGTTTAGGGCAGTGCAGTGGTGTTCGTGCAGTGTAGGGGTTCGTGCTGGGGCTGGTGTTTCAGGGTCTAGGGCAGTGCTACGGTTTTCGGGCAGTGTAGGGGTTCGTGCTGGGGATGGTGTTTCAGGGTTTAGGGCAGTGCAGTGTTGTTCGGGCAGTGTAGGGGGTCATGCTGGGGCAGGTGTGTCAGGGTTTAGGGCAGAGCAGTGGTGTTCGGGCAGTGTAGGGGGCCATGAGGGGGTGGTGTTTAAGGTTTAGGGCAGTGCAGTGGTGGCCGGGCAGTGTAGGGGGTCATGCAGGGCAGTGTTGGTTCAGGGTTTAGGGCAGTGCTGTGGTGTTCAGGCATTGTAGGTGGATATGCAGGGCGTGGTGTTTCAGGGTTTAGGGCAGTGCAATGGTATTCAGGCAGTATAGGGGGTCGAGCAGGGGGTGGTGTTTCAGGGTTTAGGGCAGTGCAGTGGTGTTCGGGCAGTGTAGGGGGTTGTGCTGGGGCTGGTGTTTCAGAGTTTAGGGCAGTGCAGTTCTATTCAGGCAGTGTAGGGTGGCTTGCTGGGACTGGTGTTTAAGGGTTTAGGCTGTGCAGTGCTGTTCAGGCAGTGTAGGGGTTGGTGCTGGGGCTGGTGTTTCAGGGTTTAGGTCAGTGCAGTGGTGTTCGATCATTGTAGGGGGTTGTGTTGGGGCTGGTGTTTTAGGGTTTGGGGCAGTGCAGTTGTGTTTCGGGCAGTGCAGGGGGTCATCCTGGGGCTTGTGTTTCAGGGTTTAGGGCAGTGCAGTGGTGTTCGGACATTGTAGGGGGTCATGCTGGGGCTGGTGTTTGAGGGTTTAGGGCAGTGCATTGGTGTTTGGGCAGTGTAGGGCGTCATGCTGAGGCTGGTGTTTCAGGGTTTAGGGCAGTACAGTGGTGTTCGGGCAGTGTAGGGGTTCGTGCTGGCGCTGGTTTTTCAGGGTTTAGGGCAGCGCAGTGGTGTTCATGCATTGTAGGGGTTCGTGCTGGCGCTGGTGTTTCAGGGTTTAGGGCAGGGCAGTGGTGTTCAGGCAGTGTAGGGGGTCATGCTGGACTGGTGTTTCAGGGTTTAGGGCAGAGCAATGGTGTTCGGGCAGTGTTGGGGTTCATGCTGGTGGTGATGTTTAAGGTATTAGGGCATTGCAGTGGTGTTCGGGCAGTGTAGGGGGTCGTGCTGGGGCTGGTGTTTCAGGGTTTAGGGCAGTGCAGTGGTGTTCGGGCAGTCTAGGGGTTCATGCTGGCGCTGTTTTTTCAGGGCTTAGGGCAGTGCAGTGGTGTTCGGGCAGTGTAGGGGTCTTGCAGGGGTGGTGTTTCAGGGTTTAGGGCAGTGCAGTGGTGTACGGGCAGTATAGGGTGTCGTGCAGGTCAGTGTTGGTTCAGGGTTTAGGGCAGTGCTGTGGTGTTCGGGCATTGTAGGGGGTCATGCTGGGTGTGGTGTTTCAGGGTTTAGGGCAGTGCAGTGGTGTTTGGGCAGTGTAGGGTGTCGAGCATGTCGGTGGTTTTTCAGGGTTTAGGGCAGTGCAGAGGTGTCCAGGTAGTGTAGGGGGTCGTGCAGGCGGTGGTGTTTCAGTGTTTAGGGCAGTGCAGTGGTGTTCGTGCAGTGTAGGGGTTCGTGCTGGGGCTGGTGTTTCAGGGTCTAGGGCAGTGCTACGGTTTTCAGGCAGTGTAGGGGTTCGTGCTGGGGATGGTGTTTCAGGGTTTAGGGCAGTGCAGTGGTGTTCGGGCAGTGTAGGGGGTCATGCTGGGGCAGGTGTGTCAGGGTTTAGGGCAGAGCAGTGGTGTTCGAGCAGTGTAGGGGGCCATGAGGGGGTGGTGTTTAGGGTTTAGGGCAGTGCAGTGGTGGCCGGGCAGTGTAGGGGGTCATGCAGGGCAGTGTTGGTTCAGGGTTTAGGGCAGTGCTGTGGTGTTCAGGCATTGTAGGTGGATATGCAGGGCGTGGTGTTTCAGGGTTTAGGGCAGTGCAATGGTATTCAGGCAGTATAGGGGGTCGAGCAGGGGGGGGTGTTTCAGGGTTTAGGGCAGTGCAGTGGTGTTCGGGCAGTGTAGGGGGTCGGGCAGGGGGTGGTGTTTCAGGGTTTAGGGCAGTGCAGTGGTGTTCGGGCAGTGTAGGGGGTCGAGCAGGGGGGTGGTGTTTCAGGATTTAGGGCAGTACAGTGGTGTTCGGGCAGTGTAGTGGCTCGTGCAGGGGGTGGTGTTTCAGGGTTTAGGGCAGTAGAGTGGTGTTTGGTCAGTGTAGGGGGTCTTGCTGGAGATGGTGTTTCTGGGTTTAGGGCAGTGCAGTGGTGGTCGGGTAGTGTAGGGGGTCGAGCAGGGGGGGTGGTGTTTCAGGGTTTAGGGCAGTACAGTGGTGCTCGGGCAGTGTAGTGGCTCGTGCAGGGGGTGGTGTTTCAGGGTTTAGGGCAGTAGAGTGGTGTTCGGTCAGTGTAGGGGGTCTTGCTGGGGATGGTGTTTAGGGTTTAGGTCAGTACAATGGTGTTCGGGCAATGTAAGGGGCGGTGCTGGGACTGGTGTTTCAAGGTGTAGGGCAATGCAGTGGTGTTTGGGCAGTGTAGGGGGTGGTGTTGGGGCTGGTGTTTCAGGGTTTAGGGCAGTACAGTGGTGTTAGGGCAGTGTAGGGGGTGGTGTTGGGGCTCGTGTTTCAGGGTTAAGGGCAGTGCACTGGTGATCCGGCAGTGTAGGGGTTCGTACTGGTGCTGGTGTTTCAGGGTTTAGGGCAGTGCAGTGGTGTTCCGGCTGCAGGGGGGTCATGCTGGGCCTGGTGTTTCAGGGTTTAGGGCAGTACAGTGGTGTTCGGGCAGTGTAGGGGTTGTGCTGGGGCTGGTGTTTCAGGGTTTAGGGCAGTGCAGTGCTGTTCGGGCAGTGTAGGGGTTCGTGCTGGGGCTGGTGTTTCAGAGTTTAGGGCAGTGCAATTCTATTCGGACAGTGTAGGGTGGCTTGCTGGGACTGGTGTTTCAGGGTTTAGGACTGTGCAGTGCTGTTCGGGCAGTGTAGGGGTTGGTGCTGGGGCTGGTGTTTCAGGGTTTAGGGCAGTGCAGTGGTGTTCGGTCATTGTAGGGGGTTGTGTTGGGGCTGGTGTTTCAGGGTTTAGAGCAGTGCAGTGTTGTTCGGACATTGTAGGGGGTTATGCTGAGGCTGGTGTTTTAGTGTTTAGGGCACTACAGTGGTGTTCAGGCAGTGTATTGGTTCGTGTAGGGGCTGGTTTTTCAGGGTTTAGGGCAGTGCAGTGGTGAGCATGCATTGTAGAGGTTCGTGCTGGCGCTGGTGTTTCAGGGTTTAGTGCAGTGCAGTGTTGTTCGGACATTGTAGAGGGTTATGCTGAGGCTGGTGTTTTAGTGTTTAGGGCACTACAGTGGTGTTCAGGCAGTGTATTGGTTCGTGTAGGGGCTGGTTTTTCAGTGTTTAGGGCAGTGCAGTGGTGAGCATGCATTGTAGAGGTTCATGCTGGCGCTGGTGTTTCAGGGTTTAGTGCAGTGCAGTGGTGTTCGGGCAGTGTAGGGGGTCGTGCTGGACTGGTGTTTCAGGGTTTAGGGCAGAGCAGTGGTGTTCAGGCAGTGTAGGGGGTCGTGATGGGGCTGGTGTTTCAGGGTTTAGGACAGTGCAATGGTGTTTGGGTAGTGTTGGGGTTCATGCTGGTGCTGGTGTTTCAGGGTTTAGGGCAGTGCAGGGGTGTTCGGGCAGTGTAGGGGGTCATGCTGAGGCAGTTGTGTCAGGGTTTAGGGCAGAGCGGTGGTGTTCGGGCAGTGTAGGGGGTCATGCGGGGGTGGTGTTTAGGATTTAGGGCAGTGCAGTGGTGGCCGGGCAGTGTAGGGGGTCATGCAGGGCAGTGTTGGTTCAGGGTTTAGGGCAGTGCTGTGGTGTTCAGGCATTGTAGGTGGATATGCAGGGCGTGGTGTTTCAGGGTTTAGGGCAGTGCAATGGTATTCAGGCAGTATAGGGGGTCGAGCAGGGGGTGGTGTTTCAGGGTTTAGGGCAGTGCAGTGGTGTTCGGGCAGTGTAGGGGGTCGGGCAGGGGGTGTTGTTTCAGGGTTTAGGGCAGTGCAGTGGTGTTCGGGCAGTGTAGGGGGTCGAGCAGGGGGGTGGTGTTTCAGGGTTTAGGGCAGTACAGTGGTGTTTGGGCAGTGTAGTGGCTCGTGCAGGGGGTGGTGTTTCAGGGTTTAGGGCAGTAGAGTGGTGTTTGGTCAGTGTAGGGGGTCTTGCTGGAGATGGTGTTTCTGGGTTTAGGGCAGTGCAGTGGTGGTCGGGTAGTGTAGGGGGTCGAGCAGGGGGGGTGGTGTTTCAGGGTTTAAGGCAGTACAGTGGTGTTCGGGCAGTGTAGTGGCTCGCGCAGGGGGTGGTGTTTCAGGGTTTAGGGCAGTAGAGTGGTGTTCGATCAGTGTAGGGGTCTTGCTGGGGATGGTGTTTAGGGTTTAGGTCAGTACAATCATGTTCGGGCAATGTAAGGGGTGGTGCTGGGGCTGGTGTTTCAAGGTTTAGGGCAATGCAGTGGTGTTTGGGCAGTGTAGGGGGTTGTGCTGGGGCTGGTGTTTCAGGGTTTAGGGCAGTACAGTGGTGTTAGGGCAGTGTAGGGGGTGGTGTTGGGGCTCGTGTATCAGGGTTAAGGGAAGTGCACTGGTGATCCGGCAGTGTAGGGGTTCGTACTGGTGCTGGTGTTTCAGGGTTTAGGGCAGTGCAGTGGTGTTCCGGCTGCAGGGGGGTCATGCTGGGGCTGGTGTTTCAGGGTTTAGGGCAGTGCAGTGGTTTTCGGGCAGAGTAGGGGTTGTGCTGGGGCTGGTGTTTCAGGGTTTAGGGCAGTGCAGTGCTGTTCGGGCAGTGTAGGGGTTCGTGCTGTGGCTGGTGTTTCAGAGTTTAGGGCAGTGCAATTCTATTCAGGCAGTGTAGGGTGGCTTGCTGGGACTGGTGTTTCAGGGTTTAGGGCTGTGCAGTGCTGTTCGGGCAGTGTAGGGGTTGGTGCTGGGGCTGGTGTTTCAGGGTTTAGGGCAGTGCAGTGGTGTTCGGTCATTGTAGGGGGTCGTCCTGGGGCTTGTGTTTCAGGGTTTAGGGCAGTGGAGTGTTGTTCGGACATTGTAGGGGGTCATGCTGGGGCTAGTGTTTCAGGGTTTAGGACGGTGCATTGGTGTTCGGGCAGTGTAGGGGGTCATGCTGAGGCTGGTGTTTCAGTGTTTAGGGCAGTACAGTGGTGTTCAGGCAGTGTAGGGGTTCGTGTTGGGGCTGGTTTTTCAGGGTTTAGGGCAGTGCAGTGGTGAGCATGCATTGTAGAGGTTCATGCTGGCGCTGGTGTTTCAGGGTTTAGTGCAGTGCAGTGGTGTTCGGGCAGTGTAGGGGGTCGTGCTTGACTGGTGTTTCAGGGTTTAGGGCAGAGCAGTGGTGTTCGGGCAGTGTAGGGGGTCGTGATGGGGCTGGTGTTTCAGGGTTTAGGACAGTGCAATGGTGTTCGGGTAGTGTTGGGGTTCATGCTCGTGCTGGTGTTTCAGGGTTTAGGGCAGTGCAGTGGTGTTCGGGCAGTGTAGGGGGTCATGCTGGGGCAGGTGTGTCAGGGTTTAGGGCAGAGCAGTGGTGTTCGGGCAGTGTAGGGGGTCATGCGGGGGTGGTGTTTAGGGTTTAGGGCAGTGCAGTGGTGGCCGGGCAGTGTAGGGGGTCATGCAGGGCAGTGTTGGTTCAGGGTTTGGGCAGTGCTGTTGTGTTCAGGCATTGTAGGTGGATATACAGGGCGTGGTGTTTCAGGGTTTAGGGCAGTGCAATGGTATTCAGGCAGTATAGGGGGTGGAGCAGGGGGTGGTGTTTCAGGGTTTAGGGCAGTGCAGTGGCATTCGGGCAGTGTAGGGGGTCGGGCAGGGGGTGGTGTTTCAGGGTTTAGGGCAGTGCAGTGGTGTTCGTGCAGAGTAGGGGGTCGAGCAGGGGGGATAGTGTTTCAGGGTTTAGGGCAGTACAGTGTGTTCAGGCAGTGTAGTGGCTCGTGTAGGGGGTGGTGTTTCAGGGTTTAGGGCAGTACAGTGGTGGTCGGGTAGTGTAGGGGGTCGAGCAGGGGGGTGGTGTTTCAGGGTTTAGGGCAGTACACTGGTTCTCGGGCAGTGTAGTGGCTCGTGCAGGGGGTGGTGTTTCAGGGTTTAGGGCAGTAGAGTGGTGTTCGGTCAGTGTAGGGCGTCTTGCTGGGGATGGTGTTTAGGGTTTAGGTAAGTACAATGGTGTTCAGGCAATGTAAGGGGTGGTGCTGGGGCTGGTGTTTCAAGGTTTAGGGCAATGCAGTGGTGTTTGGGCAGTGTAGGGGGTGGTGCTGGGGCTGGTGTTTCAAGGTTTAGGGCAGTACAGTGGTGTTAGGGCAGTGTAGGGGGTGGTGTTGGGGCTCGTGTATCAGGCTTAAGGGCAGTGCACTGGTGATCCGGCAGTGTAGGGGTTCGTACTGGTGCTGGTGTTTCAGGGTTTAGGGCAGTGCAGTGCTGTTCCGGCTGCAGGGGGGGTCATGCTGGGGCTGGTGTTTCAGGGTTTAGGGCAGTGTAGTGGTGTTCGGGCAGTGTAGGGGTTGTGCTGGGGCTGGTGTTTCAGGGTTTAGGGCAGTGCAGTGCTGTTCGGGCAGTGTAGGGGTTCGAGCTGGGGCTGGTGTTTCAGAGTTTAGGGCAGTGCAATTCTATTCGGGCAGTGTAGGGTGGCTTGCTGGGAGTGGTGTTTCAGGATTTAGGGCTGTGCAGTGCTGTTCAGGCAGTGTAGGGGTTGGTGCTGGGGCTGGTGTTTCAGGGTTTAGGGCAGTGCAGTGGTGTTCGGTCATTGTAGGGGGTTGTGTTGGGGCTGGTGTTTCAGGGTTTAGGGCAGTGCAATGGTGTTCGGGCAGTGTAGGGGGTTGTCCTGGGGCTTGTGTTTCAGGGTTTAGGGCAGTGCAGTGGTGTTCGGACATTGTAGGGGGTCATGCTGGGGCTGGTGTTTCAGGGTTTAGGGCAGTGCATTGGTGTTCGGGCAGTGTAGGGGGTCATGCTGAGGCTGGTGTTTCAGTGTTTAGGGCTGTACAGTGGTGTTCAGGCAGTGTAGGGGTTCGTGTTGGGGCTGGTTTTTCAGGGTTTAGGGCAGCGCAGTGGTGAGCATGCATTGTAGAGGTTTGTGCTGGCGCTGGTGTTTCAGGGTTTAGTGCAGTGCAGTGGTGTTCGGGCAGTGTAGGGGGTCGTGCTGGACTGGTGTTTCAGGGTTCAGGGCAGAGCAGTGGTGTTCGGGCAGTGTAGGGGGTCGTGATGGGGCTGGTGTTTCAGGGTTTAGGACAGTGCAATGGTGTTCGGGTAGTGTTGGGGTTCCTGCTGGTGCTGATGTTTCAGGTATTAGGGCATTGCTGTGATGTTCGGGCAGTGTAGGGGGTCGTGCTCTGGCTGGTGTTTCAGGGTTTAAGGCAGTGCAGTGGTGTTCGGGCAGTGTAGGGGTTCATTCTGGCGCTGGTTTTTCAGGGATTAGGGCAGTGCAGTGGTGTTCGGGCAGTGTAGGGGTCGTGCAGGGGTGGTGTTTCAGGGTTTAGGGCAAGGCAGTGGTGTACGGGCAGTATAGGGGGTCATGCAGGGCAGTGGTGGTTCAGGGTTTAGGGCAGTGCTTTGGTGTTCGGGCAGTGTAGGGTGTCGAGCAGGGTGGTGGTTTTTCAGGGTTTAGGGCAGTGCAGTGGTGTCCAGGCAGTGTAGGGGGTCGTGCAGGGGGTGGTGTTTCAGGGTTTAGGGCAGTGCAGTGGTGTTCGGGCAGTGTAGGGGTTCGTGCTGGTGCTGGTGTTTCAGGGTCTAGGGCAGTGCTACGGTTTTCGGACAGTGTAGGGGTTCGTGCTGGGGATGGTGTCTCAGGGTTTAGGGCAGTGCAGTGGTGTTCGGGCAGTGTAGGGGGTCATGCTGGGGCAGGTGTGTCTAGGGGTGGGCGGAATTTGCGTAATTGCGTTACGCAAATCTCCGCGATACGGTAAAAAATCTCCGCGAACACGCAGAAATTCCGCGAACACGCGGAATTGCTTGTTAGCGATGCTTTTTTCCTGTTCACAATTGCTGTTTGCATGCTCGGGGAGAAATATCTCGCAAACACGCATTTTGAGAACGCGAACAAGCAAAAATTTCGCGAAATCGCGGAAAGCAGACTTTTGAGCAATTTCGCGTTCTCCGTGGAACACGAAATTCCGCGAATTCCGCAAATTCCGCGAGCGGAACGGAATTTACTGCCCAGGCCTAGGTGTGTCAGGGTTAAGGGCAGAGCACTGGTGTTCGGGCAGTGTAGGGGGTCATGCGGGGGTGGTGTTTAGGGTTTAGGGCAGTGCAGCGGTAGCCGGGCAGTGTAGGGGGTCATGCAGGACAGTGTTGGTTCAGGGTTTAGGGCAGTGCTGTGGTGTTCGGGCATTGTAGGTGGATATGCAGGGTGTGGTGTTTCAGGGTTTAGGGCAGTGCAGTGGTGTTCGGGCAGTGTAGGGGTCGGGCAGAGGGTGGTGTTTCAGGGTTTAGGGCAGTGCAGTGGTGTTCGGGTAGTGTAGGGGTTCGAGCAGGGGGGTGGTATTTCAGGGTTTAGGGCAGTGCAGTGGTGTTCGGGCAGTGTAGGGGGTAGTGCTGGGGCTTGTGTTTCAGGGATAAGGGTGGTGCAGTGGTGTTTGGTCAGTGTATGGGGTCTTGCTGGGGATGGTGTTTCTGGGTTTAGGGCATTGCACTGGTGTTCGGGTAGTGTAGGGGGTGGTGCTGGGAATGGTGTTTCAGGGTTTAGGGCATTGCAGTGGTGTTCGGGCAGTGTAGGGGTGGTGCTGCGGCTGGTGTTTAAGGGTTTAGGGCAGTACAGTGGTGTTAGGGCATTGTAGGGGGTGGTGTTGGGGCTGGTGTTTCAGGGTTTAGGGCAGTGCACGGGTGTTTCGGCAGTAGAGTGGGTCATGCTGGGGCTGATGTTTCAGGGTTTAGGGCAGTGCAGTGGTGTTCGGACAGTGAAGGGGTTGTGCTGGGGCTGCTGTTTCACTGTTTAGGGCAGTGCAGTGCTGTTCGGGATGTGTAAGGGCGTCGTGCTGGGGCTGGTGTTTCAGGGTTTAGGTCAGTGCAATTCTATTCGGCCAGTGTAGGGCGGCTTCCTGGGACTGGTGTTTCAGACCTGTGCAGTGCTTTTTAGTCAGTGTAGGGGTTGGTGCTGAGGCTGGTGTTTCAGGGTTTAGGGCAGTGCAGTGGTGTTCGGGCAGTGTAGGGGTTCGTGCTGGGGCTGGTGTTTCAGGGTCTAGGGCAGTGCTACGGTTTTCGGACAGTGTAGGGGTTCGTGCTGGGGATGGTGTCTCAGGGTTTAGGGCAGTGCAGTGGTGTTCGGGCAGTGTAGGGGGTCATGCTGGGGCAGGTGTGTCTAGGGGTGGGCGGAATTTGCGTAATTGCGTTACGCAAATCTCCGCGATACGGTAAAAAATCTCCGCGAACACGCGGAAATTCCGCGAACACGCGGAATTGCTTGTTAGCGATGCTTTTTTCCTGTTCACAATTGCTGTTTGCATGCTCGGGGAGAAATATCTCGCAAACACGCATTTTGAGAACGCGAACAAGCAAAAATTTCGCGAAATCGCGGAAAGCAGACTTTTGAGCAATTTCGCGTTCTCCGTGGAACACGAAATTACGCGAATTCCGCAAATTCCGCGAGCGGAACGGAATTTACTGCCCAGGCCTAGGTGTGTCAGGGTTAAGGGCAGAGCAGTGGTGTTCGGGCAGTGTAGGGGGTCATGCGGGGGTGGTGTTTAGGGTTTAGGGCAGTGCAGCGGTAGCCGGGCAGCGTAGGGGGTCATGCAGGACAGTGTTGGTTCAGGGTTTAGGGCAGTGCTGTGGTATTCGGGCATTGTAGGTGGATATGCAGGGTGTGGTGTTTCAGGGTTTAGGGCAGTGCAGTGGTGTTCGGGCAGTGTAGGGGTCGGGCAGAGGGTGGTGTTTCAGGGTTTAGGGCAGTGCAGTGGTGTACGGGTAGTGTAGGGGTTCGAGCAGGGGGGTGGTGTTTCAGGGTTTAGGGCAGTGCAGTGGTGTTCGGGCAGTGTAGGGGGTAGTGCTGGGGCTTGTGTTTCAGGGATAAGGGTAGTGCAGTGGTGTTTGGTCAGTGTATGGGGTCTTGCTGGGGATGGTGTTTCTGGGTTTAGGGCATTGCACTGGTGTTCGGGTAGTGTAGGGGGTGGTGCTGGGACTGGTGTTTCAGGGTTTAGGGCATTGCAGTGGTGTTCGGGCAGTGTAGGGGTGGTGCTGCGGCTGGTGTTTAAGGGTTTAGGGCAGTACAGTGGTGTTAGGGCATTGTAGGGGGTGGTGTTGGGTCTGGTGTTTCAGGGTTTAGGGCAGTGCACGGGTGTTTCGGCAGTAGAGTGGGTCATGCTGGGGCTGATGTTTCAGGGTTTAGGGCAGTGCAGTGGTGTTCGGACAGTGAAGGGGTTGTGCTGGGGCTGCTGTTTCACTGTTTAGGGCAGTGCAGTGCTGTTCGGGATGTGTAAGGGGGTCGTGCTGGGGCTGGTGTTTCAGGGTTTAGGTCAGTGCAATTCTATTCGGCCAGTGTAGGGCGGCTTCCTGGGACTGGTGTTTCAGACCTGTGCAGTGCTTTTTAGTCAGTGTAGGGGTTGGTGCTGAGGCTGGTGTTTCAGGGTTTAGGGCAGTGCAGTGGTGTTCAAGAATTGTAGGGGGTTGTGTTGGGGCTGGTGTTTCAGGGTTTATGGCAGTGCAGTGGTGTTCGGGCAGTGTAGGTGGTCGTGCTGGGGCTTGTGTTTCATGGTTTAGGGCAGTGCAGTGGTGTTCGGACATTGTAGGGAGTTGTGGTGGGGCTGGTGTTTCAGGATTTAGGGCAGTGCATTGGTGTTCGGGAAGTGTAGGGGGTCATGCTGAGGCTGGTGTTTCAGTGTTTAGAGCAGTGCAGTGGTGTTCGGGCAATGTAGGGGTTCGTGTTCGGGCTGATTTTTCAGGGTTTAGGGCAGCGCAGTGGTGTTCATGCATTGTTGAGGTTCGTGCTGGCGCTGGTGTTTCAGGGTTTAGGGCAGTGCAGTGGTGTTTTGCAGTGTAGGGGGTCAGGCTGGGGCTGGTGTTTCAGGGTTTAGGGCAATGCAGTGCTGTTCAGGCACTGTAGGGGTCGTGCTGGGGTGGTGTTTCAGGGTTTAGGGCGGTGCCCTAGGTGTGTGGAAAGTGTAGGGTGTCGTGCTGGGGTTGGTGTTTGAGGGTTTAGGGCAGAGCAGTGGTGTTCAGGCAGAGTAGGGGGTCATGTAGGGGGTGGTGTTTCAGGTTTAAGAGCATTGCAGTGGTGTTCGGTCAGTGAATGGGGTTGTGCTGGGGTTGTTTTTCATGGTTTAGGGCAGTGGTGTTCGGGCACTGTAGGAGGTCTTGCTGGGGGTTGTGTTTCAGGGTTTAGGGCAGTGCAGTGGTGTTTGGACAGTGTAGGCGGTCGTTCTGGGTCTGGTGTTTCAGGGTTTAGGGCAGTGGTGTTCAGACAGTGTAAGGGGTCTTGCTGGGGGTGGTATTTCAGGGTTTAGGGCAGTGCAGTGGTGTTCAGGCAGTGTAGGGGGTCTTGCTGGGGCTGGGGTTTCAGGGTTTAGGGCAGTGCAGTGGTGTTCAGGCAGAGTAGGGGGTCTGGCAAGGGCTGGTGTTTCAGGGTATACGGCAGTGCAGTGGGGTTTGGGCAGTGTAGGGGGTCGTGCTGGGGCTGGTGTTTCAGGGTTTAGGGCAGAGCAGTGGTCTTCGGGCAGAGTACGGGGTGTTGTTTAGGGTTTAGGGCAGACCAGTGGTGTTCGGGCAGTGTAGGGGGTCGTGCAGGGCAGTGTTGGTTCAGTGTTTAGGGCAGTGCAGTGGTGTACTGGCAGTTTCAAGGGTCATGCAGGGCAGTGTTGGTTCAGGGTTTAGGGCAGTGCTGTGGTGTCCGGGCATTGTACGGGGTCATGCAGGGTGTGGTGTTCCAAGGTTAGGGCAGTGCAGTGGTGTTCGGGCAGTGTTGGGGGTCGAGCAGCATGGTGGTGTTTCAGGGTTTAGGGTAATGCAGTGGTGTTCAGGCAGTGAAGGGAGTCGGGCAGGGGGTGGTGTTTCAGGGTTTAGGGCAGTGCAGTGGTGTTCGGGAAATGTAGGGGGTCAAGCAGGGGGTGGTGTTTCAGGGTTTAGGGCAGTACAGTGGTGTTCGGGCAGTGTAGTGGCTCGTGCAGGGGGTGCTGTTTCAGCGTTTAGGGCAGTAGAGTGGTGTTTGGTCAGTGTAGGGAGTCTTGCTGGGGCTGGTGTTTCTGGGTTTAGGGCAGTGCAGTGGTGTTTGGGCAGTGTAGGGGGTGGTGCTGGGGCTGGTGTTTCAGGGTTTAGGGCAGTGCAGTGGTGGTCGGGCTGTGTACGGGGTAGTGCTGGGGCTGGTTTTTCAGGATTTAGGGCAGAGCAGCGGTGATTGGGCAGAGTAGGGGGTTGTGCATGGGTGGTGTTTAGGGTTTAGGGCAGTACAATGGTGTTCGGACATTGTAGGGGGTGGTGCTGGGGCTGGTGTTTCAGGCATTAGGGCAGTGCAGTGGTGGTTGGTCAGTGTAGAGGGTCTTGCTGGAGCTGGTGTTTCAGGGCTTAGGGCAGTGCAGTGGTGTTCGGGCAGTGTAGGGGGTCGTGCTGCGGCTGGTGTTTCAGGGTTTAGGGCAGAGCAGTGGTGTTCGTGCAGAGTAGGCGGTCGTGCTGGGGCTGGTGTTTCAGGGTTTAGGGCAGTACAGTGGTGTTCGGGCAGTGTAGGGGTTCGTGTTGGGCTGGTTTTTCAGGGTGTAGGGCAGCGCAGTGGTATTCATGCATTGTAGAGGTTTGTGCTGGCGCTGGTGTTTCAGGGTTTAGGGCAGTGCAGTGGTGTTTTGCAGTGTAGGGGGTCAGGCTGGGGCTGGTGTTTCATGGTTTAGAGCAGTGCAGTGGTGTTCGGGCAGTGTAGGGGTTCATGTTGGGGCAGGTTTTTCAGGGTTTAGGGCAGGGCAGTGGTGTTCAGGCAGTGTAGGGGTTCATGCTGGTGCTGATGTTTCAGGTATTAGGGCCTTACAGTGGTGTTCGGGCAGTGTAGGGGGTTGTGCTGGGCTGGTGTTTCAGGGTTTAGGGCAGTGCAGTGGTGTTCGGGCAGTGTAGGGGTTCATGCTGGAGCTGTTGTTTCAGGATTTAGGGCAGTGCAGTGGTGTTTGGGCAGTGTAGGGGGTGGTGCTGGGGCTGGTGTTTCAGGGTTTAGGGCATCGCAGTGGTGTTTGGGCAGTGTACGGGGTAGTACTGGGGCTGGTATTTCAGGATTTAGGGCAGAGCAGCGTTGTTTGGGCAGAGTAGAGGGTGGTGCTGGGGTGGTGTTTAGGGTTTAGAGCAGTACAATGGTGTTCGGGCGTTGAAGGGGGTGGTGCTGGGGCTGGTGTTTCAGGGTTTAGGGCATTGCAGTGGTGTTCGGCCAGTGTAGGGGGTGGTGCTGGGGCTGGTGTTTCAGGGTTCAGGGCAGTACAGTGGTGTTAGGGCAGTATAGGGGGTGGTGTTGGGGCTCGTGTTTCAGGGTTTAGGGCAGTGCACTGGTGATACGGTAGTGTCGGGGGTCGTACTGGGGACGGTGTTTCAGGGTTAAGGGCAGTGCAGTGGTGTTCCGGCAGTAGAGGGGGTCATGCTGAGGCTGCTGTTTCAGGGTTTAGAGCAGTGCAGTGGTGTTCGGGCAGTGTATTGGTTGTGCTGGGGCTTGTGTTTCAGGGTTTAGGGCAGTGCAGTGCTGTTCGGGCAGTCTAGGGGTTCATGCTGGGGCTGGTTTTCCAGGGTGTAGTACTATTCGAGCAGTATAGGGGGCTTGCTGGGACTGGTGTTTCAGGGTTTAGGGCGGTGCAGTGCTGTTCGGGCAGGGTAGGGGTTGGTGCTGGGGCTGGTGTTTCAGGGTTTAGGGCAGTGCAGTGATGTTGGGACATTGTAGGGGGTCATGCTGAGGCTGGTGTTTCAGGGATTAGGGCAGTACAGTGGTGTTCGGGCAGTGTAGGGGTTCGTGTTGGGCTGGTTTTTCAGGGTTTAGGGCAGCGCAGTGGTATTCATGCATTGTAGAGGTTCGTGCTGGCGCTGGTGTTTCAGGGTTTAGGGCAGTGCAGTGGTGTTTTGCAGTGTAGGGGGTCAGGCTGGGGCTGGTGTTTCATGGTTTAGAGCAGTGCAGTGGTGTTCGGGCAGTGTAGGGGTTCGTGTTGGGGCTGATTTTTCAGGGTTTAGGGCAGCGCAGTGGTGTTCATGCATTGTTGAGGTTCGTTCTGGCGCTGGTGTTTCAGTGTTTAGGGCAGTGCAGTGGTGTTTTGCAGTGTAGGGGGTCAGGCTGGGGCTGGTGTTTCAGGGTTTAGGGCAGTGAAGTGGTGTTCGGGCAGTGTAGGGGTCATGCTGGGGTGGCGTTTCAGGGTTTAGGGCAGTGGTGTTCGGACAGTGTAGGGGGCCTCGCTGGGAGTGGTGTTTCAGGGTTTAGGGCATTGGAGTGGTGTGCGGGCAGTGTAGGGGGTCTTGCTGGGGCTGTGGTTTCAGGGTTTAGGGCAGTGCAGTGGTGTTCGGGCAGTGTAGGGGGTCTGGCCGGGGCTGGTGTTTCAGGGTTTACGGCATAGCAGTGGGGTTCGGGCAGTGTAGGGGGTCGTGCTGGGGCTGGTGTTTCAGGGTTTAGGGCAGAGCAGTGGTCTTCGGGCAGAGTACGGGGTGTTGTTTAGGGTTTAGGGCAGTCCAGTGTTGTTCGGGCAGTGTAGGGGGTCATGCTGGGGCTGGTATTTCAGGGTTTAGGGTGCACTGGTGTTCAGGCAGTATAGTGGGTGGTGCTGGGGCTGGTGTTTCAGGGTTTAGGGCAGTACAGTGGTGTGCGGGCAGTGTAGGGTGTCTTGCTGGGGCTGGTATTTCAGGGTTTAGGGTGCACTGGTGTTCAGGCAGTATAGTGGGTGGTGCTGGGGCTGGTGTTTCAGGGTTTAGGGCAGTACAGTGGTTTTAGGGAAGTGTAGGGTGTCGTGCTGGCGCTGGTGTTTCAGGGTTTAGGGCAGTGGTGTTGTTCGGGCAGTGTAGGGGGTCATGCTGGGGCTGGTGTTTCAGGGTTTAGGGCAGTGCAGTGGTGTTCGGGCAGTGTAGGGGGTCGTGCTGGGGATGGTGTTTCAGGGTTTAGGGCAGAGCAGTGGTCTTCGGGCAGAGTACGGGGTGTTGTTTAGGGTTTAGGGCAGTCCAGTGTTGTTCGGGCAGTGTAGGGGGTCATGCTGGGGCTGGTATTTCAGGGTTTAGGGTGCACTGGTGTTCAGGCAGTATAGTGGGTGGTGCTGGGGCTGGTGTTTCAGGGTTTAGGGCAGTACAGTGGTTTTAGAAAAGTGTAGGGTGTCGTGCTGGCGCTGGTGTTTCAGGGTTTAGGGCAGTGCGGTGTTGTTCGGGCAGTGTGGGGGTCATGCTGGGGCTGGTGTTTCAGGGTTTAGGGCAGTGCAGTGGTGTTCGGGCAGTGTAGGGGGTCGTGCTGGGGCTGGTATTTCAAGGATTAGGGCAGTGCGGTGTTGTTAGGGCAGTGTAGGGGGTCATGCTGGGGCTGGTGTTTCAGGGTTTAGGGCAGTGCAGTGGTGTTCGGGCAGTGTAGGGGGGTCGTGCTGGGGATGGTGTTTCAGGGTTTAGGGCATTGCAGTGGTGTTCGGGCAGTGTAGGGGGTCATGCCGGGTGATGTTTAGGGTTTAGGGCAGTGCAGTGGTGGTCGGGCAGTGTAGGTGGTCATGCGGGGGGTAGTGTTTCAGGGTTTTGGGCAGTGCAGTGGTGTACGGGCAGTATAGGAGGTCATGCAGGGCAGTGTTGGTTCAGGGTTTAGGGCAGTGCTGTGGTGTTCGGGCAGTGTAGGGGGTCATGCAGGGTGTGGTGTTTCAGGGTTTAGGGCAGTGCAGTGGTGTTCGGGCAGTGTAGGGGGTCAAGCAGGGTGGTGGTGTTTCAGGGTTTAGGGCAATGCAGTGGTGTTAGGGCAGTGTAGGGGGTCGTGCAGGGGGTGGTGTTTCAGGGTTTAGGGCAGCGCAGTGGTATTCATGCATTGTAGAGGTTCGTGCTGGCGCTGGTGTTTCAGGGTTTAGGGCAGTGCAGTGGTGTTTTGCAGTGTAGGGGGTCAGGCTGGGGCTGGTGTTTCATGGTTTAGAGCAGTGCAGTGGTGTTCGGGCAGTGTAGGGGTTCGTGTTGGGGCTGATTTTTCAGGGTTTAGGGCAGCGCAGTGGTGTTCATGCATTGTTGAGGTTCGTTCTGGCGCTGGTGTTTCAGTGTTTAGGGCAGTGCAGTGGTGTTTTGCAGTGTAGGGGGTCAGGCTGGGGCTGGTGTTTCAGGGTTTAGGGCAGTGAAGTGGTGTTCGGGCAGTGTAGGGGTCATGCTGGGGTGGCGTTTCAGGGTTTAGGGCAGTGGTGTTCGGACAGTGTAGGGGGCCTCGCTGGGAGTGGTGTTTCAGGGTTTAGGGCATTGGAGTGGTGTGCGGGCAGTGTAGGGGGTCTTGCTGGGGCTGTGGTTTCAGGGTTTAGGGCAGTGCAGTGGTGTTCGGGCAGTGTAGGGGGTCTGGCCGGGGCTGGTGTTTCAGGGTTTATGGCATAGCAGTGGGGTTCGGGCAGTGTAGGGGGTCGTGCTGGGGCTGGTGTTTCAGGGTTTAGGGCAGAGCAGTGGTCTTCGGGCAGAGTACGGGGTGTTGTTTAGGGTTTAGGGCAGTCCAGTGTTGTTCGGGCAGTGTAGGGGGTCATGCTGGGGCTGGTATTTCAGGGTTTAGGGTGCACTGGTGTTCAGGCAGTATAGTGGGTGGTGCTGGGGCTGGTGTTTCAGGGTTTAGGGCAGTACAGTGGTGTGCGGGCAGTGTAGGGTGTCTTGCTGGGGCTGGTATTTCAGGGTTTAGGGTGCACTGGTGTTCAGGCAGTATAGTGGGTGGTGCTGGGGCTGGTGTTTCAGGGTTTAGGGCAGTACAGTGGTTTTAGGGAAGTGTAGGGTGTCGTGCTGGCGCTGGTGTTTCAGGGTTTAGGGCAGTGGTGTTGTTCGGGCAGTGTAGGGGGTCATGCTGGGGCTGGTGTTTCAGGGTTTAGGGCAGTGCAGTGGTGTTCGGGCAGTGTAGGGGGTCGTGCTGGGGATGGTGTTTCAGGGTTTAGGGTGCACTGGTGTTCAGGCAGTATAGTGGGTGGTGCTGGGGCTGGTGTTTCAGGGTTTAGGGCAGTACAGTGGTGTGCGGGCAGTGTAGGGTGTCTTGCTGGGGCTGGTATTTCAGGGTTTAGGGTGCACTGGTGTTCAGGCAGTATGGTGGGTGGTGCTGGGGCTGGTGTTTCAGGGTTTAGGGCAGTACAGTGGTGTGTGGGCAGTGTAGGGGGTCTTGCTGGGGCTGTGGTTTCAGGGTTTAGGGCAGTGCAGTGGTGTTCGGGCAGTGTAGTGGTTGTGCTGGGGCTGGTGTGTCAGGGTTTAGGGCAGTGCAGTGCTGTTCGGGCTTTGTAAGGGTCGTGCTGGGGCTGGTGTTTCAGGGTTTAGGGCAGTGCAATTCTATACGGGCAGTGTAGGGGGGCTTGTTGGGACTGGTGTTTCAGGGTTTAGGGCTGTGTAGTGCTGTTCGGGCAGTGTAGGGGGTTGTGTTGGGGCTGGTGTTTCAGGGTTTAGGGTAGTGCATTGGTATTCATGCATTGTAGAGGTTCGTGCTGGCGCTGGTGTTTTAGGGTTTAGGGCAGTGCAGTGGTGTTTTGCAGTGTAGGGGGTCAGGCTGGGGCTGGTGTTTCATGGTTTAGAGCAGTGCAGTGGTGTTCGGGCAGTGTAGGGGTTCGTGTTGGGGCTGATTTTTCAGGGTTTAGGGCAGCGCAGTGGTGTTCATGCATTGTTGAGGTTCGTTCTGGCGCTGGTGTTTCAGTGTTTAGGGCAGTGCAGTGGTGTTTTGCAGTGTAGGGGGTCAGGCTGGGGCTGGTGTTTCAGGGTTTAGGGCAGTGAAGTGGTGTTCGGGCAGTGTAGGGGTCATGCTGGGGTGGCGTTTCAGGGTTTAGGGCAGTGGTGTTCGGACAGTGTAGGGGGCCTCGCTGGGAGTGGTGTTTCAGGGTTTAGGGCATTGGAGTGGTGTGCGGGCAGTGTAGGGGGTCTTGCTGGGGCTGTGGTTTCAGGGTTTAGGGCAGTGCAGTGGTGTTCGGGCAGTGTAGGGCGTCTGGCCGGGGCTGGTGTTTCAGGGTTTACGGCATAGCAGTGGGGTTCGGGCAGTGTAGGGGGTCGTGCTGGGGCTGGTGTTTCAGGGTTTAGGGCAGAGCAGTGGTCTTCGGGCAGAGTACGGGGTGTTGTTTAGGGTTTAGGGCAGTCCAGTGTTGTTCGGGCAGTGTAGGGGGTCATGCTGGGGCTGGTATTTCAGGGTTTAGGGTGCACTGGTGTTCAGGCAGTATAGTGGGTGGTGCTGGGGCTGGTGTTTCAGGGTTTAGGGCAGTACAGTGGTGTGCGGGCAGTGTAGGGTGTCTTGCTGGGGCTGGTATTTCAGGGTTTAGGGTGCACTGGTGTTCAGGCAGTATAGTGGGTGGTGCTGGGGCTGGTGTTTCAGGGTTTAGGGCAGTACAGTGGTTTTAGGGAAGTGTAGGGTGTCGTGCTGGCGCTGGTGTTTCAGGGTTTAGGGCAGTGGTGTTGTTCGGGCAGTGTAGGGGGTCATGCTGGGGCTGGTGTTTCAGGGTTTAGGGCAGTGCAGTGGTGTTCGGGCAGTGTAGGGGGTCATGCTGGGGATGGTGTTTCAGGGTTTAGGGCAGAGCAGTGGTCTTCGGGCAGAGTACGGGGTGTTGTTTAGGGTTTAGGGCAGTCCAGTGTTGTTCGGGCAGTGTAGGGGGTCATGCTGGGGCTGGTATTTCAGGGTTTAGGGTGCACTGGTGTTCAGGCAGTATAGTGGGTGGTGCTGGGGCTGGTGTTTCAGGGTTTAGGGCAGTACAGTGGTTTTAGAAAAGTGTAGGGTGTCGTGCTGGCGCTGGTGTTTCAGGGTTTAGGGCAGTGCGGTGTTGTTCGGGCAGTGTGGGGGGTCATGCTGGGGCTGGTGTTTCAGGGTTTAGGGCAGTGCAGTGGTGTTCGGGCAGTGTAGGGGGTCGTGCTGGGACTGGTATTTCAAGGATTAGGGCAGTGCGGTGTTGTTAGGGCAGTGTAGGGGGTCATGCTGGGGCTGGTGTTTCAGGGTTTAGGGCAGTGCAGTGGTGTTCGGGCAGTGTAGGGGGGTCGTGCTGGGAATGGTGTTTCAGGGTTTAGGGCATTGCAGTGGTGTTCGGGCAGTGTAGGGGGTCATGCCGGGTGATGTTTAGGGTTTAGGGCAGTGCAGTGGTGGTCGGGCAGTGTAGGTGGTCATGCGGGGGGTAGTGTTTCAGGGTTTCGGGCAGTGCAGTGGTGTACGGGCAGTATAGGAGGTCATGCAGGGCAGTGTTGGTTCAGGGTTTAGGGCAGTGCTGTGGTGTTCGGGCAGTGTAGGGGGTCATGCAGGGTGTGGTGTTTCAGGGTTTAGGGCAGTGCAGTGGTGTTCGGGCAGTGTAGGGGGTCAAGCAGGGTGGTGGTGTTTCAGGGTTTAGGGCAATGCAGTGGTGTTAGGGCAGTGTAGGGGGTCGTGCAGGGGGTGGTGTTTCAGGGTTTAGGGCAGTGCAGTGGTGTTCGGGCAGTGTAGGGTGTGGTGCTGGGGCTGGTGTTTCAGGGTTTAGGGCAGTGCAGTGGTGTTCGGGCAGTGTAGGGGTTCATGCTGGTGCTGGTGTTTCAGGGTTTAGGGCAGTGCAGTGGTGTTCAGGCAGTGTAGGGGTTCATGCTGATGCTGGTGTTTCAGGATTTAGGGCAGTGCAGTGTTGTTCGGGCAGTGTAGAGGGTCATGCTGGGGCTGGTATTTCAGGGTTTAGGGTGCACTGGTGTTCAGGCAGTATGGTGGGTGGTGCTGGGGCTGGTGTTTCAGGGTTTAGGGCAGTACAGTGGTGTGTGGGCACTGTAGGGGGTCTTGCTGGGGCTGTGGTTTCAGGGTTTAGGGCAGTGCAGTGGTGGTCGGGCAGTGTAGTGGTTGTGCTGGGGCTGGTGTGTCAGGGTTTAGGGCAGTGCAGTGCTGTTCGGGCTTTGTAGGGGTCGTGCTGGGGCTGGTGGTTCAGGGTTTAGGGCAGTGCAATTCTATACGGGCAGTGTAGGGGGGCTTGTTGGGACTGGTGTTTCAGGGTTTAGGGCTGTGTAGTGCTGTTCGGGCAGTGTAGGGGGTTGTGTTGGGGCTGGTGTTTCAGGGTTTAGGGTAGTGCATTGGTATTCATGCATTGTAGAGGTTCGTGCTGGCGCTGGTGTTTCAGGGTTTAGGGCAGTGCAGTGGTGTTTTGCAGTGTAGGGGGTCAGGCTGGGGCTGGTGTTTCATGGTTTAGAGCAGTGCAGTGGTGTTCGGGCAGTGTAGGGGTTCGTGTTGGGGCTGATTTTTCAGGGTTTAGGGCAGCGCAGTGGTGTTCATGCATTGTTGAGGTTCGTTCTGGCGCTGGTGTTTCAGTGTTTAGGGCAGTGCAGTGGTGTTTTGCAGTGTAGGGGGTCAGGCTGGGGCTGGTGTTTCAGGGTTTAGGGCAGTGAAGTGGTGTTCGGGCAGTGTAGGGGTCATGCTGGGGTGGCGTTTCAGGGTTTAGGGCAGTGGTGTTCGGACAGTGTAGGGGGCCTCGCTGGGAGTGGTTTTTCAGGGTTTAGGGCGTTGGAGTGGTGTGCGGGCAGTGTAGGGGGTCTTGCTGGGGCTGTGGTTTCAGGGTTTAGGGCAGTGCAGTGGTGTTCGGGCAGTGTAGGGCGTCTGGCCGGGGCTGGTGTTTCAGGGTTTACGGCATAGCAGTGGGGTTCGGGCAGTGTAGGGGGTCGTGCTGGGGCTGGTGTTTCAGGGTTTAGGGCAGAGCAGTGGTCTTCGGGCAGAGTACGGGGTGTTGTTTAGGGTTTAGGGCAGTCCAGTGTTGTTCGGGCAGTGTAGGGGGTCATGCTGGGGCTGGTATTTCAGGGTTTAGGGTGCACTCGTGTTCAGGCAGTATAGTGGGTGGTGCTGGGGCTGGTGTTTCAGGGTTTAGGGCAGTACAGTGGTGTGCGGGCAGTGTAGGGTGTCTTGCTGGGGCTGGTATTTCAGGGTTTAGGGTGCACTGGTGTTCAGGCAGTATAGTGGGTGGTGCTGGGGCTGGTGTTTCAGGGTTTAGGGCAGTACAGTGGTTTTAGGGAAGTGTAGGGTGTCGTGCTGGCGCTGGTGTTTCAGGGTTTAGGGCAGTGGTGTTGTTCGGGCAGTGTAGGGGGTCATGCTGGGGCTGGTGTTTCAGGGTTTAGGGCAGTGCAGTGGTGTTCGGGCAGTGTAGGGGGTCGTGCTGGGGATGGTGTTTCAGGGTTTAGGGCAGAGCAGTGGTCTTCGGGCAGAGTACGGGGTGTTGTTTAGGGTTTAGGGCAGTCCAGTGTTGTTCGGGCAGTGTAGGGGGTCAGGCTGGGGCTGGTATTTCAGGGTTTAGGGTGCACTGGTGTTCAGGCAGTATAGTGGGTGGTGCTGGGGCTGGTGTTTCAGGGTTTAGGGCAGTACAGTGGTTTTAGAAAAGTGTAGGGTGTCGTGCTGGCGCTGGTGTTTCAGGGTTTAGGGCAGTGCGGTGTTGTTCGGGCAGTGTGGGGGGTCATGCTGGGGCTGGTGTTTCAGGGTTTAGGGCAGTGCAGTGGTGTTCGGGCAGTGTAGGGGGTCGTGCTGGGGCTGGTATTTCAAGGATTAGGGCAGTGCGGTGTTGTTAGGGCAGTGTAGGGGGTCATGCTGGGGCTGGTGTTTCAGGGTTTAGGGCAGTGCAGTGGTGTTCGGGCAGTGTAGGGGGGTCGTGCTGGGGATGGTGTTTCAGGGTTTAGGGCATTGCAGTGGTGTTCGGGCAGTGTAGGGGGTCATGCCGGGTGATGTTTAGGGTTTAGGGCAGTGCAGTGGTGGTCAGGCAGTGTAGGTGGTCATGCGGGGGGTAGTGTTTCAGGGTTTTGGGCAGTGCAGTGGTGTACGGGCAGTATAGGAGGTCATGCAGGGCAGTGTTGGTTCAGGGTTTAGGGCAGTGCTGTGGTGTTCGGGCAGTGTAGGGGGTCATGCAGGGTGTGGTGTTTCAGGGTTTAGGGCAGTGCAGTGGTGTTCGGGCAGTGTAGGGGGTCAAGCAGGGTGGTGGTGTTTCAGGGTTTAGGGCAATGCAGTGGTGTTAGGGCAGTGTAGGGGGTCGTGCAGGGGGTGGTGTTTCAGGGTTTAGGGCAGTGCAGTGGTGTTCGGGCAGTGTAGGGTGTGGTGCTGGGGCTGGTGTTTCAGGGTTTAGGGCAGTGCAGTGGTGTTCGGGCAGTGTAGGGGTTCATGCTGGTGCTGGTGTTTCAGGGTTTAGGGCAGTGCAGTGGTGTTCAGGCAGTGTAGGGGTTCATGCTGATGCTGGTGTTTCAGGATTTAGGGCAGTGCAGTCGTTTTTGGGCAGTGTAGTGGGTCATGCTTTGGCTGGTGTTTCAGGGTTTAGGGTAGTGCAATAGTGTTCGGGCAGTGTAGGGGTTCGTGCTGGTGCTGGTGTTTCAGGGTTTAGGGCAGTGCAGTGGTGTTCGGACAGTGCAGGGGTTTGTGCTTTAGCTGGTGATTCAGGGTTTAGGGCAGTGCAGTGGTGTTCGGGCAGTGTAGTGTCTCGTGCAGCGGGTGGTGTTTCAGGGTTTAGGCCAGTAGAGTGGTGTTCAGTCAGTGTAGGGGGTCTTGTTGGGGCTGGTGTTTCAGGGTTTAGGGCAGGGAAGTGGTGTTCAGGCTGGGAAGGGGGTGGTGCTGGGGCTGGTGTTTCAGGGTTTCGGGCAGTGCAGTGGTGTTCGGACAGTGTAGGGGGTGGTGCTGGGGCTAGTGTTTCAGGGTTTAGGGCAGTGCAGTGGTGTTCGGGCAGTGTACAGGGTAGTTCTGGGGCTGGTGTTTCACGGTTTAGGGCAGAGCAGTGGTGATTGGGCAGAGTAGGGGGTGGTGCTGGTGATAGTGTTTTAGGGTTTAGGGCATTGCAATGGTGTTCGGGCTGTGTGGTGGGTGGGGCTGGGGCTGGTGTTTCAGGGTTTAGGGCAGTACAGTGGTGTTAGGGCATTGTAGGGGGGGGTGCTGGTGATAGTGTTTTAGGGTTTGGGGCATTGCAATGGTGTTCGGGCTGTGTGGTGGGTGGTGCTGGGGCTGGTGTTTCAGGGTTTAGGGCAGTACAGTGGTGTTAGGGCATTGTAGGGGGTGGTGTTGGGGCTCTTGTTTCAGGGTTTAGGGCAGTACACTAATGTTTCGGCAGTAGAGAGGGTCATGCTGGGGCTGGTGTTTCAGGGTTTAGGGCAGTGCAGTGGTGTTTGGGCAGTGTAGTGGTTGTGCTGGGGCTGGTGTGTCAGGGTTTAGGGCAGTGCAGTGCTGTTCGGGCTTTGTAGGGGTCGTGCTGGGGCTGGTGTTTCAGGGTTTAGGGCAGTGCAATTCTATACGGGCAGTGTAGGGGGGCTTGTTGGGACTGGTGTTTCAGGGTTTAGGGCTGTGTAGTGCTGTTCGGGCAGTGTAGGGGTTGTGTTGGGGCTGGTGTTTCAGGGTTTAGGGTAGTGCATTGGTGTTCGGGAAGTGTAGGGGGTCATGCTGAGGCTGGTGTTTCAGGGTTTAGGGCAGTGCAGTGGTGTTCGGGCAGTGTAGGGGTTCGTGTTGGGGCTGATTTTTCAGGGTTTAGGGCAGCGCAGTGGTGTTCATGCATTGTTGAGGTTCGTGCTGGCGCTGGTGTTTCAGGGTTTAGGGCAGTGCAGTGGTGGTTTGCAGTCTAGGGGGTCAGGCTGGGGCTGGTGTTTCAGGGTTTAGGGCAGTGCAGTGGTGTTCGGGCAGTGTAGGGGTCATGCTGGGGCTGGTGTTTCAGGGTTTAGGGTGCACTGGTGTTCAGGCAGTATGGTGGGTGGTGCTGGGGCTGGTGTTTCAGGGTTTAGGGCAGTACAGTGGTGTGTGGGCAGTGTAGGGGGTCTTGCTGGGGCTGTGGTTTCAGGGTTTAGGGCAGTGCAGTGGTGGTCGGGCAGTGTAGGTGGTCATGCGGGGGGTAGTGTTTCAGGGTTTTGGGCAGTGCAGTGGTGTACGGGCAGTATAGGGGGTCATGCAGGGCAGTGTTGTTTCAGGGTTTAGGGCAGTCGTGCTGGGGCTGGTGTTTCAGGGTTTAGGGCAGAGCAGTGGTCTTCGGGCAGAGTACGGGGTGTTGTTTAGGGTTTAGGGCAGTCCAGTGTTGTTCGGGCAGTGTAGAGGGTCATGCTGGGGCTGGTATTTCAGGGTTTAGGGTGCACTGGTGTTCAGGCAGTATGGTGGGTGGTGCTGGGGCTGGTGTTTCAGGGTTTAGGGCAGTACAGTGGTGTGTGGGCAGTGTAGGGGGTCTTGCTGGGGCTGTGGTTTCAGGGTTTAGGGCAGTGCAGTGGTGTTCGGGCAGTGTAGTGGTTGTGCTGGGGCTGGTGTGTCAGGGTTTAGGGCAGTGCAGTGCTGTTCGGGCTTTGTAGGGGTCGTGCTGGGGCTGGTATTTCAGGGTTTAGGGCAGTGCAATTCTATACGGGCAGTGTAGGGGGGCTTGTTGGGACTGGTGTTTCAGGGTTTAGGGCTGTGTAGTGCTGTTCGGGCAGTGTAGGGGGTTGTGTTGGGGCTGGTGTTTCAGGGTTTAGGGTAGTGCATTGGTGTTCGGGAAGTGTAGGGGGTCGTGCTGCGGCTGGTGTTTCAGGGTTTAGGGCTGTGTAGTGCTGTTCGGGCAGTGTAGGGGTTCGTGTTGGGGCTGATTTTTCAGGGTTTAGGGCAGCGCAGTGGTGTTCATGCATTGTTGAGGTTCGTGCTGGCGCTGGTGTTTCAGGGTTTAGGGCAGTGCAGTGGTGGTTTGCAGTCTAGGGGGTCAGGCTGGGGCTGGTGTTTCAGGGTTTAGGGCAGTGCAGTGGTGTTCGGGCAGTGTAGGGGTCATGCTGGGGCTGGTGTTTCAGGGTTTAGGGTGCACTGGTGTTCAGGCAGTATGGTGGGTGGTGCTGGGGCTGGTGTTTCAGGGTTTAGGGCAGTACAGTGGTGTGTGGGCAGTGTAGGGGGTCTTGCTGGGGCTGTGGTTTCAGGGTTTAGGGCAGTGCAGTGGTGGTCGGGCAGTGTAGGTGGTCATGCGGGGGGTAGTGTTTCAGGGTTTTGGGCAGTGCAGTGGTGTACGGGCAGTATAGGGGGTCATGCAGGGCAGTGTTGTTTCAGGGTTTAGGGCAGTCGTGCTGGGGCTGGTGTTTCAGGGTTTAGGGCAGAGCAGTGGTCTTCGGGCAGAGTACGGGGTGTTGTTTAGGGTTTAGGGCAGTCCAGTGTTGTTCGGGCAGTGTAGAGGGTCATGCTGGGGCTGGTATTTCAGGGTTTAGGGTGCACTGGTGTTCAGGCAGTATGGTGGGTGGTGCTGGGGCTGGTGTTTCAGGGTTTAGGGCAGTACAGTGGTGTGTGGGCAGTGTAGGGGGACTTGCTGGGGCTGTGGTTTCAGGGTTTAGGGCAGTGCAGTGGTGTTCGGGCAGTGTAGTGGTTGTGCTGGGGCTGGTGTGTCAGGGTTTAGGGCAGTGCAGTGCTGTTCGGGCTTTGTAGGGGTCGTGCTGGGGCTGGTGTTTCAGGGTTTAGGGCAGTGCAATTCTATACGGGCAGTGTAGGGGGGCTTGTTGGGACTGGTGTTTCAGGGTTTAGGGCTGTGTAGTGCTGTTCGGGCAGTGTAGGGGGTTGTGTTGGGGCTGGTGTTTCAGGGTTTAGGGTAGTGCATTGGTGTTCGGGAAGTGTAGGGGGTCATGCTGAGGCTGGTGTTTCAGGGTTTAGGGCAGTGCAGTGGTGTTCGGGCAGTGTAGGGGTTCGTGTTGGGGCTGATTTTTCAGGGTTTAGGGCAGCGCAGTGGTGTTCATGCATTGTTGAGGTTCGTGCTAGCGCTGGTGTTTCAGGGTTTAGGGCAGTGCAGTGGTGGTTTGCAGTCTAGGGGGTCAGGCTGGGGCTGGTGTTTCAGGGTTTAGGGCAGTGCAGTGGTGTTCGGGCAGTGTAGGGGTCATGCTGGGGCTGGTGTTTCAGGGTTTAGGGTGCACTGGTGTTCAGGCAGTATGGTGGGTGGTGCTGGGGCTGGTGTTTCAGGGTTTAGGGCAGTATAGTGGTGTGTGGGCAGTGTAGGGGGTCTTGCTGGGGCTGTGGTTTCAGGGTTTAGGGCAGTGCAGTGGTGTTCGGGCAGTGTAGTGGTTGTGCTGGGGCTGGTGTGTCAGGGTTTAGGGCAGTGCAATGCTGTTCGGGCTTTGTAGGGGTCGTGCTGGGGCTGGTGTTTCAGGGTTTAGGGCAGTGCAATTCTATACGGGCAGTGTAGGGGGGCTTGTTGGGACTGGTGTTTCAGGGTTTAGGGCTGTGTAGTGCTGTTCGGGCAGTGTAGGGGGTTGTGTTGGGGCTGGTGTTTCAGGGTTTAGGGTAGTGCATTGGTGTTCAGGAAGTGTAGGGGGTCATGCTGAGGCTGGTGTTTCAGGGTTTAGGGCAGTGGAGTGGTGTTCGGGCAGTGTAGGGGTTCGTGTTGGTGCTGATTTTTCAGGGTTTAGGGCAGCGCAGTGGTGTTCATGCATTGTTGAGGTTCGTGCTGGCGCTGGTTTTTCAGGGTTTAGGGCAGTGCAGTGGTGGTTTGCAGTCTAGGGGGTCAGGCTGGGGCTGGTGTTTCAGGGTTTAGGGCAGTGCAATGGTGTTCGGGCAGTGTAGGGGTCATGCTGGGGCTGGTGTTTCAGGGATTAGGGCAGTGCAGTGGTGTTCGGGCAGTGTAGGGGGTCGTGCTGGGGATGGTGTTTCAAGGTTTAGGGCAGTGCGGTGTTGTTCGGGCAGTGTAGGGGGTCATGCTGGGGCTGGTGTTTCAGGGTTTAGGGCAGTGCAGTGGTGTTCGGGCAGTTTAGGGGGTCGTGCTGGGGATGGTGTTTCAGGGTTTATGGCAGAGCAGTGGTCTTCGGGCAGAGTACGGGGTGTTGTTTAGGGTTTAGGGCAGTCCAGTGTTGTTCGGGCAGTGTAGGGGGTCATGCTGGGGCTGGTATTTCAGGGTTTAGGGTGCACTGGTGTTCAGGCAGTATAGTGGGTGGTGCTGGGACTGGTGTTTCAGGGTTTAGGGCAGTACAGTGGTTTTAGGGAAGTGTAGGGTGTCGTGCTGGCGCTGGTGTTTCAGGGTTTAGGGCAGTGCGGTGTTGTTCGGGCAGTGTAGGGGGTCATGCTGGGGCTGGTGTTTCAGGGTTTAGGGCAGTGCAGTGGTGTTCGGGCAGTGTAGGGGGTCGTGCTGGGGCTGGTATTTCAAGGTTTAGGGCAGTGCGGTGTTGTTCGGGCAGTGTAGGGGGTCATGCTGGGGCTGGTGTTTCAGGGTTTAGGGCAGTGCAGTGGTGTTCGGGCAGTGTAGGGGGTCGTGCTGGGGATGGTGTTTCAGGGTTTAGGGCAAAGCAGTGGTGTTCGGGCAGTGTAGGGGGTCATGCGGGTGATGTTTAGGGTTTAGGGCAGTGCAGTGGTGTACTGGCAGTTTCAAGGGTCATGCAGGGCAGTGTTGGTTCAGTGTTTAGGGCAGTGCTGTGGTGTTCGGGCATTGTACGGGGTCATGCAGGGTTTGGTGTTCCAAGGTTAGGGCAGTGCAGTGGTGTTCGGGCAGTGTTGGGGGTCGAGCAGGGTGGTGGTGTTTCAGGGTTTAGGGTAATGCAGTGGTGTTCAGGCAGTGAAGGGAGTCGGGCAGGGGGTGGTGTTTCAGGGTTTAGGGCAGTGCAGTGGTGTTCGGGAAGTGTGGGGGGTCAAGCAGGGGGTGGTGTTTCAGGGTTTAGGGCAGTACAGTGGTGTTCGGGCAGTGTAGTGGCTCGTGCAGGGGGTGCTGTTTCAGCGTTTAGGGCAGTAGAGTGGTGTTTGGTCAGTGTGGGGAGTCTTGCTGGGGCTGGTGTTTCTGGGTTTAGGGCAGTGCAGTGGTGTTTGGGCAGTGTAGGGGGTGGTGCTGGGGCTGGTGTTTCAGGGTTTAGGGCAGGGCAGTGCAGTGGTGGTCGGGCTGTGTACGGGGTAGTGCTGGGGCTGGTTTTTCAGGATTTAGGGCAGAGCAGCGGTGATTGGGCAGAGTAGGGGGTTGTGCTGGGGTGGTGTTTAGGGTTTAGGGCAGTACAATGGTGTTCGGACATTGTAGGGGGTGGTGCTGGGGCTGGTGTTTCAGGCATTAGGGCAGTGCAGTGGTGTTTGGGCAGTGTAGAGGGTCTTGCTGGAGCTGGTGTTTCAGGGCTTAGGGCAGTGCAGTGGTGTTCGGGCAGTGTAGGGGGTCGTGCTGCGGCTGGTGTTTCAGGGTTTAGGGCAGAGCAGTGGTGTTCGTGCAGAGTAGGCGGTCGTGCTGGGGTTTCAGGGTTTAGGGCAGTACAGTGGTGTTCGGGCAGTGTAGGGGTTCGTGTTGGGCTGGTTTTTCAGGGTTTAGGGCAGCGCAGTGGTATTCATGCATTGTAGAGGTTTGTGCTGGCGCTGGTGTTTCAGGGTTTAGGGCAGTGCAGTGGTGTTTTGCAGTGTAGGGGGTCAGGCTGGGGCTGGTGTTTCATGGTTTAGAGCAGTGCAGTGGTGTTCGGGCAGTGTAGGGGTTCATGTTGGGGCTGGTTTTTCAGGGTTTAGGGCAGTGGTGTTCAGGCAGTGTAGGGGTTCATGCTGGTGCTGATGTTTCAGGTATTAGGGCCTTACAGTGGTGTTCGGGCAGTGTAGGGGGTTGTGCTGGGCTGGTGTTTCAGGGTTTAGGGCAGTGCAGTGGTGTTCGGGCAGTGTAGGGGTTCATGCTGGAGCTGTTGTTTCAGGATTTAGGGCAGTGCAGTGGTGTTTGGGCAGTGTAGGGGGTGGTGCTGCGGCTGGTGTTTCAGGGTTTAGGGCATCGCAGTGGTGTTTGGGCAGTGTACGGGGTAGTACTGGGGCTGGTATTTCAGGATTTAGGGCAGAGCAGCGTTGTTTGGGCGGAGTAGAGGGTGGTGCTGGGGTGGTGTTTAGGGTTTAGAGCAGTACAATGGTGTTCGGGCGTTGAAGGGGGTGGTGCTGGGGCTGGTGTTTCAGGGTTTAGGGCATTGCAGTGGTGTTCGGCCAGTGTAGGGGGTGGTGCTGGGGCTGGTGTTTCAGGGTTTAGGGCAGTACAGTGGTGTTAGGGCAGTGTAGGGGGTGGTGTTGGGGCTCGTGTTTCAGGGTTTAGGGCAGTGCACTGGTGATCCGGTAGTGTCGGGGGTCGTACTGGGGACGGTGTTTCAGGGTTAAGGGCAGTGCAGTGGTGTTCCGGCAGTAGAGGGGGTCATGCTGGGGCTGGTGTTTCAGGGTTTAGAGCAGTGCAGTGGTGTTCGGGCAGTGTATTGGTTGTGCTGGGGCTTGTGTTTCAGGGTTTAGGGCAGTGCAGTGCTGTTCGAGCAGTGTAGTGGCTCGTGCAGGGGGTGCTGTTTCAGCGTTTAGGGCAGTAGAGTGGTGTTTGGTCAGTGTAGGGAGTCTTGCTGGGGCTGGTGTTTCTGGGTTTAGGGCAGTGCAGTGGTGTTTGGGCAGTGTAGGGGGTGGTGCTGGGGCTGGTGTTTCAGGGTTTAGGGCAGGGCAGTGCAGTGGTGGTCGGGCTGTGTACGGGGTAGTGCTGGGGCTGGTTTTTCAGGATTTAGGGCAGAGCAGCGGTGATTGGGCAGAGTAGGGGGTTGTGCTGGGGTGGTGTTTAGGGTTTAGGGCAGTACAATGGTGTTCGGACATTGTAGGGGGTGGTGCTGGGGCTGGTGTTTCAGGCATTAGGGCAGTGCAGTGGTGTTTGGGCAGTGTAGAGGGTCTTGCTGGAGCTGGTGTTTCAGGGCTTAGGGCAGTGCAGTGGTGTTCGGGCAGTGTAGGGGGTCGTGCTGCGGCTGGTGTTTCAGGGTTTAGGGCAGAGCAGTGGTGTTCGTGCAGAGTAGGTGGTCGTGCTGGGGCTGGTGTTTCAGGGTTTAGGGCAGTACAGTGGTTTTCGGGCAGTGTAGGGGTTCGTGTTG
Organism: Triturus cristatus; assembly: GCF_964204655.1. NCBI lineage: Eukaryota > Metazoa > Chordata > Amphibia > Caudata > Salamandridae > Triturus > Triturus cristatus. The sequence continues at coordinate 284,362,167 of NC_140579.1, forward strand.
GGCTGGTTTTTCAGGGTTTAGGGCAGCGCAGTGGTATTCATGCATTGTAGAGGTTCGTGCTGGCGCTGGTGTTTCAGGGTTTAGGGCAGTGCAGTGGTGTTTTGCAGTGTAGGGGGTCAGGCTGGGGCTGGTGTTTCATGGTTTAGAGCAGTGCAGTGGTGTTCGGGCAGTGTAGGGGTTCATGTTGGGGCTGGTTTTTCAGGGTTTAGGGCAGTGGTGTTCAGGCAGTGTAGGGGTTCATGCTGGTGCTGATGTTTCCGGTATTAGGGCCTTACAGTGGTGTTCGGGCAGTGTAGGGGGTTGTGCTGGGCTGGTGTTTCAGGGTTTAGGGCAGTGCAGTGGTGTTCGGGCAGTGTAGGGGTTCATGCTGGAGCTGTTGTTTCAGGATTTAGGGCAGTGCAGTGGTGTTTGGGCAGTGTAGGGGGTGGTGCTGCGGCTGGTGTTTCAGGGTTTAGGGCATCGCAGTGGTGTTTGGGCAGTGTACGGGGTAGTACTGGGGCTGGTATTTCAGGATTTAGGGCAGAGCAGCGTTGTTTGGGCGGAGTAGAGGGTGGTGCTGGGGTGGTGTTTAGGGTTTAGAGCAGTACAATGGTGTTCGGGCGTTGAAGGGGGTGGTGCTGGGGCTGGTGTTTCAGGGTTTAGGGCATTGCAGTGGTGTTCGGCCAGTGTAGGGGGTGGTGCTGGGGCTGGTGTTTCAGGGTTTAGGGCAGTACAGTGGTGTTAGGGCAGTGTAGGGGGTGGTGTTGGGGCTCGTGTTTCAGGGTTTAGGGCAGTGCACTGGTGATCCGGTAGTGTCGGGGGTCATACTGGGGACGGTGTTTCAGGGTTAAGGGCAGTGCAGTGGTGTTCCGGCAGTAGAGGGGGTCATGCTGGGGCTGGTGTTTCAGGGTTTAGAGCAGTGCAGTGGTGTTCGGGCAGTTTATTGGTTGTGCTGGGGCTTGTGTTTCAGGGTTTAGGGCAGTGCAGTGCTGTTCGGGCAGTCTAGGGGTTCATGCTGGGGCTGGTTTTCCAGGGTGTAGTACTATTCGAGCAGTATAGGGGGCTTGCTGGGACTGGTGTTTCAGGGTTTAGGGCGGTGCAGTGCTGTTCGGGCAGGGTAGGGGTTGGTGCTGGGGCTGGTGTTTCAGGGTTTAGGGCAGTGCAGTGATGTTGGGACATTGTAGGGGGTCATGCTGAGGCTGGTGTTTCAGGGATTAGGGCAGTACAGTGGTGTTCGGGCAGTGTAGGGGGTCAGGCTGGGGCTGGTGTTTCATGGTTTAGAGCAGTGCAGTGGTGTTCGGGCAGTGTAGGGGTTCATGTTGGGGCTGGTTTTTCAGGGTTTAGGGCAGTGGTGTTCAGGCAGTGTAGGGGTTCATGCTGGTGCTGATGTGTCAGGTATTAGGGCCTTACAGTGGTGTTCGGGCAGTGTAGGGGGTTGTGCTGGGCTGGTGTTTCAGGGTTTAGGGCAGTGCAGTGGTGTTCGGGCAGTGTAGGGGTTCATGCTGGAGCTGTTGTTTCAGGATTTAGGGCAGTGCAGTGGTGTTTGGGCAGTGTAGGGGGTGGTGCTGCGGCTGGTGTTTCAGGGTTTAGGGCATCGCAGTGGTGTTTGGGCAGTGTACGGGGTAGTACTGGGGCTGGTATTTCAGGATTTAGGGCAGAGCAGCGTTGTTTGGGCGGAGTAGAGGGTGGTGCTGGGGTGGTGTTTAGGGTTTAGAGCAGTACAATGGTGTTCGGGCGTTGAAGGGGGTGGTGCTGGGGCTGGTGTTTCAGGGTTTAGGGCATTGCAGTGGTGTTCGGCCAGTGTAGGGGGTGGTGCTGGGGCTGGTGTTTCAGGGTTTAGGGCAGTACAGTGGTGTTAGGGCAGTGTAGGGGGTGGTGTTGGGGCTCGTGTTTCAGGGTTTAGGGCAGTGCACTGGTGATCCGGTAGTGTCGGGGGTCGTACTGGGGACGGTGTTTCAGGGTTAAGGGCAGTGCAGTGGTGTTCCGGCAGTAGAGGGGGTCATGCTGGGGCTGGTGTTTCAGGGTTTAGAGCAGTGCAGTGGTGTTCGGGCAGTTTATTGGTTGTGCTGGGGCTTGTGTTTCAGGGTTTAGGGCAGTGCAGTGCTGTTCGGGCAGTCTAGGGGTTCATGCTGGGGCTGGTTTTCCAGGGTGTAGTACTATTCGAGCAGTATAGGGGGCTTGCTGGGACTGGTGTTTCAGGGTTTAGGGCGGTGCAGTGCTGTTCGGGCAGGGTAGGGGTTGGTGCTGGGGCTGGTGTTTCAGGGTTTAGGGCAGTGCAGTGATGTTGGGACATTGTAGGGGGTCATGCTGAGGCTGGTGTTTCAGGGATTAGGGCAGTACAGTGGTGTTCGGGCAGTGTAGGGGTTCGTGTTGGGCTGGTTTTTCAGGGTTTAGGGCAGCGCAGTGGTATTCATGCATTGTAGAGGTTTGTGCTGGCGCTGGTGTTTCAGGGTTTAGGGCAGTGCAGTGGTGTTTTGCAGTGTAGGGGGTCAGGCTGGGGCTGGTGTTTCATGGTTTAGAGCAGTGCAGTGGTGTTCGGGCAGTGTAGGGGTTCGTGTTGGGGCTGATTTTTCAGGGTTTAGGGCATCGCAGTGTGTTCATGCATTGTTGAGGTTCGTTCTGGCGCTGGTGTTTCAGTGTTTAGGGCAGTGCAGTGGTGTTTTGCAGTGTAGGGGGTCAGGCTGGGGCTGGTGTTTCAGGGTTTAGGGCAGTGCAGTGGTGTTCGGGCAGTGTAGGGGTCATGCTTGGGTGGCATTTCAGGGTTTAGGGCAGTGGTGTTCGGACAGTGTAGGGGGCCTCGCTGGGAGTGGTGTTTCAGGATTTAGGGCATTGGAGTGGTGTGCGGGCAGTGTAGGGGGTCTTGCTGGGGCTGTGGTTTCAGGGTTTAGGGCAGTGCAGTGGTGTTCGGGCAGTGTAGGGGGTCTGGCCGGGGCTGGTGTTTCAGGGTTTACGGCATAGCAGTGGGGTTCGGGCAGTGTAGGGGGTCGTGCTGGGGCTGGTGTTTCAGGGTTTAGGGCAGAGCAGTGGTCTTCGGGCAGAGTACGGGGTGTTGTTTAGGGTTTAGGGCAGTCCAGTGTTGTTCGGGCAGTGTAGGGGGTCATGCTGGGGCTGGTATTTCAGGGTTTAGGGTGCACTGGTGTTCAGGCAGTATAGTGGGTGGTGCTGGGGCTGGTGTTTCAGGGTTTAGGGCAGTGCAGTGGTGTTTGGGCAGTGTAGAGGGTCTTGCTGGAGCTGGTGTTTCAGGGCTTAGGGCAGTGCAGTGGTGTTCGGGCAGTGTAGGGGGTCGTGCTGCGGCTGGTGTTTCAGGGTTTAGGGCAGAGCAGTGGTGTTCGTGCAGAGTAGGCGGTCGTGCTGGGGCTGGTGTTTCAGGGTTTAGGGCAGTACAGTGGTGTTCGGGCAGTGTAGGGGTTCGTGTTGGGCTGGTTTTTCAGGGTTTAGGGCAGCGCAGTGGTATTCATGCATTGTAGAGGTTCGTGCTGGCGCTGGTGTTTCAGGGTTTAGGGCAGTGCAGTGGTGTTTTGCAGTGTAGGGGGTCAGGCTGGGGCTGGTGTTTCATGGTTTAGAGCAGTGCAGTGGTGTTCGGGCAGTGTAGGGGTTCATGTTGGGGCTGGTTTTTCAGGGTTTAGGGCAGTGGTGTTCAGGCAGTGTAGGGGTTCATGCTGGTGCTGATGTTTCAGGTATTAGGGCCTTACAGTGGTGTTCGGGCAGTGTAGGGGGTTGTGCTGGGCTGGTGTTTCAGGGTTTAGGGCAGTGCAGTGGTGTTCGGGCAGTGTAGGGGTTCATGCTGGAGCTGTTGTTTCAGGATTTAGGGCAGTGCAGTGGTGTTTGGGCAGTGTAGGGGGTGGTGCTGGGGCTGGTGTTTCAGGGTTTAGGGCATCGCAGTGGTGTTTGGGCAGTGTACGGGGTAGTACTGGGGCTGGTATTTCAGGATTTAGGGCAGAGCAGCGTTGTTTGGGTGGAGTAGAGGGTGGTGCTGGGGTGGTGTTTAGGGTTTAGAGCAGTACAATGGTGTTCGGGCGTTGAAGGGGGTGGTGCTGGGGCTGGTGTTTCAGGGTTTAGGGCATTGCAGTGGTGTTCGGCCAGTGTAGGGGGTGGTGCTGGGGCTGGTGTTTCAGGGTTTAGGGCAGTACAGTGGTGTTAGGGCAGTGTAGGGGGTGGTGTTGGGGCTCGTGTTTCAGGGTTTAGGGCAGTGCACTGGTGATCCGGTAGTGTCGGGGGTCGTACTGGGGACGGTGTTTCAGTGTTAAGGGCAGTGCAGTGGTGTTCCGGCAGTAGAGGGGGTCATGCTGGGGCTGGTGTTTCAGGGTTTAGAGCAGTGCAGTGGTGTTCGGGCAGTGTATTGGTTGTGCTGGGGCTTGTGTTTCAGGGTTTAGGGCAGTGCAGTGCTGTTCGGGCAGTCTAGGGGTTCATGCTGGGGCTGGTTTTCCAGGGTGTAGTACTATTCGAGCAGTATAGGGGGCTTGTTGGGACTGGTGTTTCAGGGTTTAGGGCGGTGCAGTGCTGTTCGGGCAGGGTAGGGGTTGGTGCTGGGGCTGGTGTTTCAGGGTTTAGGGCAGTGCAGTGATGTTGGGACATTGTAGGGGGTCATGCTGAGGCTGGTGTTTCAGGGATTAGGGCAGTACAGTGGTGTTCGGGCAGTGTAGGGGTTCGTGTTGGGCTGGTTTTTCAGGGTTTAGGGCAGCGCAGTGGTATTCATGCATTGTAGAGGTTCGTGCTGGCGCTGGTGTTTCAGGGTTTAGGGCAGTGCAGTGGTGTTTTGCAGTGTAGGGGGTCAGGCTGGGGCTGGTGTTTCATGGTTTAGAGCAGTGCAGTGGTGTTCGGGCAGTGTAGGGGTTCGTGTTGGGGCTGATTTTTCAGGGTTTAGGGCAGCGCAGTGGTGTTCATGCATTGTTGAGGTTCGTTCTGGCGCTGGTGTTTCAGTGTTTAGGGCAGTGCAGTGGTGTTTTGCAGTGTAGGGGGTCAGGCTGGGGCTGGTGTTTCAGGGTTTAGGGCAGTGCAGTGGTGTTCGGGCAGTGTAGGGGTCATGCTGGGGTGGCGTTTCAGGGTTTAGGGCAGTGGTGTTCGGACAGTGTAGGGGGCCTCGCTGGGAGTGGTGTTTCAGGGTTTAGGGCATTGGAGTGGTGTGCGGGCAGTGTAGGGGGTCTTGCTGGGGCTGTGGTTTCAGGGTTTAGGGCAGTGCAGTGGTGTTCGGGCAGTGTAGGGGGTCTGGCCGGGGCTGGTGTTTCAGGGTTTACGGCATAGCAGTGGGGTTCGGGCAGTGTAGGGGGTCGTGCTGGGGCTGGTGTTTCAGGGTTTAGGGCAGAGCAGTGGTCTTCGGGCAGAGTACGGGGTGTTGTTTAGGGTTTAGGGCAGTCCAGTGTTGTTCGGGCAGTGTAGGGGGTCATGCTGGGGCTGGTATTTCAGGGTTTAGGGTGCACTGGTGTTCAGGCAGTATAGTGGGTGGTGCTGGGGCTGGTGTTTCAGGGTTTAGGGCAGTACAGTGGTGTGCGGGCAGTGTAGGGTGTCTTGCTGGGGCTGGTATTTCAGGGTTTAGGGTGCACTGGTGTTCAGGCAGTATAGTGGGTGGTGCTGGGGCTGGTGTTTCAGGGTTTAGGGCAGTACAGTGGTTTTAGGGAAGTGTAGGGTGTCGTGCTGGCGCTGGTGTTTCAGGGTTTAGGGCAGTGCGGTGTTGTTCGGGCAGTGTAGGGGGTCATGCTGGGGCTGGTGTTTCAGGGTTTAGGGCAGTGCAGAGGTGTTCGGGCAGTGTAGGGGGTCGTGCTGGGGCTGGTATTTCAAGGTTTAGGGCAGTGCGGTGTTGTTCGGGCAGTGTAGGGGGTCATGTTGGGGCTGGTGTTTCAGGGTTTAGGGCAGTGCAGTGGTGTTCGGGCAGTGTAGGGGGTCGTGCTGGGGATGGTGTTTCAGGGTTTAGGGCAGAGCAGTGGTCTTCGGGCAGAGTACGGGGTGTTGTTTAGGGTTTAGGGCAGTCCAGTGTTGTTCGGGCAGTGTAGGGGGTCATGCTGGGGCTGGTATTTCAGGGTTTAGGGTGCACTGGTGTTGAGGCAGTATAGTGGGTGGTGCTGGGGCTGGTGTTTCAGGGTTTAGGGCAGTACAGTGGTTTTAGAAAAGTGTAGGGTGTCGTGCTGGCGCTGGTGTTTCAGGGTTTAGGGCAGTGCGGTTGTGTTTTGCAGTGTAGGGGGTCATGCTGGGGCTGGTGTTTCAGGGTTTAGGGCAGTGCAGTGGTGTTCAGGCAGTGTAGGGGGGTCGTGCTGGGGATGGTGTTTCAGGGTTTAGGGCATTGCAGTGGTGTTCGGGCAGTGTAGGGGGTCATGCTGGGTGATGTTTAGGGTTTAGGGCAGTGCAGTGGTGGTCGGGCAGTGTAGGTGGTCATGCGGGGGGTAGTGTTTCAGGGTTTTGGGCAGTGCAGTGGTGTACGGGCAGTATAGGGGGTCATGCAGGGCAGTGTTGGTTCAGGGTTTAGGGAAGTGCTGTGGTGTTCGGGCAGTGTAGCGGGTCATGCAGGGTGTGGTGTTTCAGGGTTTAGGGCAGTGCAGTGGTGTTCGGGCAGTGTAGGGGGTCAAGCAGGGTGGTGGTGTTTCAGGGTTTAGGGCAATGCAGTGGTGTTAGGGCAGTGTAGGGGGTTGTGCAGGGGGTGGTGTTTCAGGGTTTAGGGCAGTGCAGTGGTGTTCGGGCAGTGTAGGGGGTGGTGCTGGGGCTGGTGTTTCAGGGTTTAGGGCAGTGCAGTGGTGTTCGGGCAGTGTAGGGGTCCATGCTGGTGCTGGTGTTTCAGGGTTTAGGGCAGTGCAGTGGTGTTCAGGCAGTGTAGGGGTTCATGCTGATGCTGGTGTTTCAGGATTTAGGGCAGTGCAGTGGTGTTCGGACAGTGCAGGGGTCGTGCTGGTGCTGGTGATTCAGGGTTTAGGGCAGTGCAGTGGTGTTCGGGCAGTGTAGTGTCTCGTGCAGCGGGTGGTGTTTCAGGGTTTAGGCCAGTAGAGTGGTGTTCAGTCAGTGTAGGGGGTCTTGTTGGGGCTGGTGTTTCAGGGTTTAGGGCAGGGCAGTGGTGTTCAGGCTGGGAAGGGGGTGGTGCTGGGGCTGGTGTTTCAGGGTTTCGGGCAGTGCAGTGGTGTTCGGACAGTGTAGGGGGTGGTGCTGGGGCTAGTGTTTCAGGGTTTAGGGCAGTGCAGTGGTGATTGGGCAGAGTAGGGGGTGGTGCTGGTGATAGTGTTTTAGGGTTTAGGGCATTGCAATGGTGTTCGGGCTGTGTGGTGGGTGGTGCTGGGGCTGGTGTTTCAGGGTTTAGGGCAGTACAGTGGTGTTAGGGCATTGTAGGGGGTGGTGCTGGTGATAGTGTTTTAGGGTTTGGGGCATTGCAATGGTGTTCGGGCTGTGTGGTGGGTGGTGCTGGGGCTGGTGTTTCAGGGTTTAGGGCAGTACAGTGGTGTTAGGGCATTGTAGGGGGTGGTGTTGGGGCTCTTGTTTCAGGGTTTAGGGCAGTGCACTAATGTTTCGGCAGTAGAGGGTCAGGCTGGGGCTGGTGTTTCAGGGTTTAGGGCAGTGCAGTGGTGTTTGGGCAGTGTAGTGGTTGTGCTGGGGCTGGTGTGTCAGGGTTTAGGGCAGTGCAGTGCTGTTCGGGCTTTGTAGGGTTCGTGCTGGGGCTGGTGTTTCAGGGTTTAGGGCAGTGCAATTCTATACGGGGAGTGTAGGCGGGCTTGTTGGGACTGGTGTTTCAGGGTTTAGGGCTGTGTAGTGCTGTTCGGGCAGTGTAGGGGGTTGTGTTGGGTCTGATGTTTCAGGGTTTAGGGTAGTGCATTGGTGTTCGGGAAGTGTAGGGGGTCATGCTGAGGCTGGTGTTTCAGGGTTTAGGGCAGTGCAGTGGTGTTCGGGCAGTGTAGGGGTTCGTGTTGGGGCTGATTTTTCAGGGTTTAGGGCAGCGCAGTGGTGTTCATGCATTGTTGAGGTTCGTGCTGGCGCTGGTGTTTCAGGGTTTAGGGCAGTGCAGTGGTGGTTTGCAGTCTAGGGGGTCAGGCTGGGGCTGGTGTTTCAGGGTTTAGGGCAGTGCAGTGGTGTTCAGGCAGTGTAGGGGTCATGCTGGGGCTGGTGTTTCAGGGATTAGGGCAGTGCAGTGGTGTTCGGGCAGTGTAGGGGGTCGTGCTGGGGATGGTGTTTCAGGGTTTAGGGCAGAGCAGTGGTCTTCGGGCAGAGTACGGGGTGTTGTTTAGGGTTTAGGGCAGTCCAGTGTTGTTCGGGCAGTGTAGGGGGTCATGCTGGGGCTGGTATTTCAGGGTTTAGGGTGCACTGGTGTTCAGGCAGTATAGTGGGTGGTGTTGGGGCTGGTGTTTCAGGGTTTAGGGCAGTACAGTGGTTTAGGGAAGTGTAGGGTGTCTTGCTGGCGCTGGTGTTTCAGGGTTTAGGGCAGTGCGGTGTTGTTCGGGCAGTGTAGGGGGTCATGCTGGGGATGGTGTTTCAGGGTTTAGGGCAGTGCAGTGGTGTTCGGGCAGTGTAGGGGTTCGTGCTGGGGCTGGTATTTCAAGGTTTAGGGAAGTGCGGTGTTGTTCGGGCAGTGTAGGGGGTCATGCTGGGGCTGGTGTTTCAGGGTTTAGGGCAGTGCAGTGAGGTTCGGGCAGTGTAGGGGGGTCATGCTGGGGATGGTGTTTCCGGGTTTAGGGCAGAGCAGTGGTGTTCGGGCAGTGTAGGGGGTCATGCGGGGTGATGTTTAGGGTTTAGGGCAGTGCAGTGGTGGTCGGGCAGTGTAGGTGGTCATGCGGGGGGTAGTGTTTCAGGCTTTTGGGCAGTGCAGTGGTGTACGGGCAGTATAGGGGGTCATGCAGGGCAGTGTTGGTTCAGGGTTTAGGGCAGTGCTGTGGTGTTCGGGCAGTGTAGGGGGTCATGCAGGGTGTGGTGTTTCAGGGTTTATTGCAGTGCAGTGGTGTTCGGGCAGTGTAGGGGGTCGAGCAGGGTGGTGGTGTTTCAGGGTTTAGGGCAGTGCAGTGGTGTTAGGGCAGTGTAGGGGGTCGTGCAGGGGGTGGTGTTTCAGGGTTTAGGGCAGTGCAGTGGTGTTCGGGCAGTGTAGGGGGTGGTGCTGGGGCTGGTGTGTCAGGGTTTAGGGCAGTGCAGTGGTGTTCGGGCAGTGTAGGGGTTCATGCTGGTGCTGGTGTTTCAGGGTTTAGGGCAGTGCAGTGGTGTTCAGGCAGTGTAGGGGTTCATGCTGATGCTGGTGTTTCAGGATTTAGGGCAGTGCAGTCGTTTTTGGGCAGTGTAGGGGGTCGTGCTTTGGCTGGTGTTTGAGGGTTTAGGGTAGTGCAATAGTGTTCGGGCAGTGTAGGGGTTCGTGCTGGTGCTGGTGTTTCAGGGTTTAGGGCAGTGCAGTGGTGTTCGGACAGTGCAGGGGTTTGTGCTGGAGCTGGTGATTCAGGGTTTAGGGCAGTGCAGTGGTGTTTGGGCAGTGTAGTGTCTCGTGCAGCGGGTGGTGTTTCAGGGTTTAGGCCAGTAGAGTGGTGTTCAGTCAGTGTAGGGGGTCTTGTTGGGGCTGGTGTTTCGGGGTTTAGGGCAGGGCAGGGCAGTGGTGTTCAGGCTGGGAAGGGGGGGGTGCTGGGGCTGGTGTTTCAGGGTTTCGGGCAGTGCAGTGGTGTTCGGACAGTGTAGGGGGTGGTGCTGGGGCTAGTGTTTCAGGGTTTAGGGCAGTGCAGTGGTGTTCGGGCAGTGTACAGGGTAGTTCTGGGGCTGGTGTTTCAGGGTTTAGGGCAGAGCAGTGGTGATTGGGCAGAGTAGGGGGTGGTGCTGGGGTATTGTTTAGGGTTTGGGCAGTACAATGGTGTTTGGGCATTGTAGGGGGTGGTGCTGGTGATAGTGTTTTAGGGTTTAGGGCATTGCAATGGTGTTCAGACTGTGTGGGGGGTGGTGCTGGGGCTGGTGTTTCAGGGTTTAGGGCAGTACAGTGGTGTTAGGTCATTGTAGGGGGTGGTGTTGGGGCTCTTGTTTCAGGGTTTAGGGCAGTGCACTAATGTTTCGGCAGTAGAGAGGGTCATGCTGGGGCTGGTGTTTCAGGGTTTAGGGCAGTGCAGTGGTGTTTGGGCAGTGTAGTGGTTGTGCTGGGGCTGGTGTGTCAGGGTTTAGGACAGTACAGTGCTGTTCGGGCTTTGTAGGGGTCGTGCTGGGGCTGGTGTTTCAGGGTTTAGGGCAGTGCAATTCTATACGGGCACTGTAGGGGGGCTTGTTGGGACTGGTGTTTCAGGGTTTAGGGCTGTGTAGTGCTGTTCGGGCAGTGTAGGGGGTTGTGTTGGGGCTGGTGTTTCAGGGTTTAGGGTAGTGCATTGGTGTTCGGGAAGTGTAGGGGGTCATGCTGAGGCTGGTGTTCCAGGATTTAGGGCAGTGCAGTGGTGTTCGGGCAGTGTAGGGGTTCGTGTTGGGGCTGATTTTTCAGGGTTTAGGGCAGCGCAGTGGTGTTCATGCATTGTTGAGGTTCGTGCTGGCGCTGGTGTTTCAGGGTTTAGGGCAGTGCAGTGGTGTTTTGCAGTCTAGGGGGTCAGGCTGGGGCTGGTGTTTCAGGGTTTAGGGCAGTGCAGTGGTGTTCTGGCAGTGTAGGGGTCATGCTGGGGTGGCGTTTCAGGGTTTAGGGCAGTGCAGTGGTGTTTGGACAGTGTAGGAGGTCGTGCTGGGGCTGGTGTTCAGGTTTTAGAGCATTGCAGTGGTGTTCGGGCAGTGAATGGGGTCATGCTGGCGTTGTTTTTCATGGTTTTGGGCAGTGGTATTCGGGCACTGTAGGGGGTCTTGCTGGGGGTTGTGTTTCAGGGTTTAGGGCAGTGCAGTGGTGTTTGGACAGTGAAGGGGGTCGTGCTGGGTCTGGTCTTTCAGGGTTTAGGGCAGTGGTGTTCGGACAGTGTAGGGGGTCTAGCTGGGAGTGGTGTTTCAGGGTTTAGGGCAGTGGAGTGGTGTGCGGGCAGTGTAGGGGGTCTTGCTGGGGCTGAGGTTTCAGGGTTTAGGGCAGTGCAGTGGTGTACGGGCAGTGTAGGGGGTCTGGCCGGGGCTGGTGTTTCAGGGTTTACGGCAGTGCAGTGGGGTTCGGGCAGTGTAGGGGGTCGTGCTGGGACTAGTGTTTCAGGGTTTAGGTCAGATCAGTGGTCTTTGGGCAGAGTACGGGGTGTTGTTTAGGGTTTAGGGCCGTCCAGTGTTGTTCGGGCAGTGTAGGGGGTCATGCTGGTGCTGGTATTTCAGGGTTTAGGGCAGTGCCCTGGTGTTCAGGCAGAATAGTGGGTGGTGCTGGGGTTGGTGTTTCAGGGTTGAGGGCAGTACAGTGGTGTTAGGGAAGTGTAGGATGTTGTGCTGGCGCTGGTGTTTCAGGGTTTAGGGCAGTGCAGTGGTGTTCGGGCAGTGTACGGGGTAGTGCTGGGGCTGGTATTTCAGGATTTAGGGCAGAGCAGCGGTGTTTGGGAAGAGTAGGGGGTTGTGCTTGGGGTGGTGTTTAGGGATTAGGGCATTGCAATGGTGTTCGGGCAGTGTAGGGGTGGTGCTGGGGCTGGTGTTTCAGGGTTTAGGGTAGTACAGTGGTGTTAGGGCAGTGTAGGGGGTGGTGTTGGGGCTCGTGTTTCAGGGTTTAGGGCAGTGCACTGGTGATCCGGTAGTTTAGGGGGTCGTACTGGGGATGGTGTTTCAGGGTTAAGGGCAGTGCAGTGGTGTTCCGGCAGTAGAGGGGGTCATGCTGGGGCTGGTGTTTCAGGGTTTAGGGCAGTCTAGTGGTGTTCGGGCAGTGTAGGGGTTGTGCTGGGGCTGGTGTTTCAGGGTTTAGGGCAGTGCAGTGCTATTCGGGCAGTGTAGCGGTTCATGCTGGGGCTGGTTTTTCAGGGTTTAGGGCAGTGTAGTTCTATTCGAGCAGTGTAGTGGGGCTTTCTGGGACTGGTGTTTCAGGGTTTAGGGCGGTGCAGTGCTGTTCGGGCAGTGTAGGGGTTGGTGTTGGGGCTGGTGTTTCAGGGTTTAGGGCAGTGCAGTGGTGTTCGGGCAGTGTAGGGGATCGTGCTGGGGCTTGTGTTTTAGGGTTTAGCGCATTGCAGTGGAGTTGGGACATTGTAGGTGGTCGTGCTGGGGCTGGTGTTTCAGGGTTTAGGGCAGAGCAGTGGTCTTCGGGCAGAGTACGGGGTGTTGTTTAGGGTTTAGGGCCGTCCAGTGTTGTTCGGGCAGTGTAGGGGGTCATACTGGGGCTGGTATTTCAGGGTTTAGGGTAGTGCCCTGATGTTCAGGCAGAATAGTGGGTGGTGCTGGGGATGGTGTTTCAGGGTTGAGGGCAGTACAGTGGTGTTAGGGAAGTGTAGGATGTCGTGCTGGCGCTGGTGTTTCAGGGTTTAGGGCAATGCAGTGGTGTTCGGGCAGTGTACGGGGTAGTGGTGGGGCTGGTATTTCAGGATTTAGGGCAGAGCAGCGGTGTTTGGGAAGAGTAGGGGGTTGTGCTTGGGGTGGTGTTTAGGGTTTAGGGCATTGCAATGGTGTTCGGGCAGTGTAGGGGTGGTGCTGGGGCAGGTGTTTCAGGGTTTAGGGTAGTACAGTGGTGTTAGGGCAGTGTAGGGGGTGGTGTTGCGGCTCGTGTTTCAGGGTTTAGGGCAGTGCACTGGTGATCCGGTAGTTTAGGGGGTCGTACTGGGGATGGTGTTTCAGGGTTAAGGGCAGTGCAGTGGTGTTCCGGCAGTAGAGGGGGTCATGCTGGGGCTGGTGTTTCAGGGTTTAGGGCAGTCCAGTGGTGTTCGGGCAGTGTAGGGGTTGTGCTGGGGCTGGTGTTTCAGGGTTTAGGGCAGTGCAGTGCTATTCGGGCAGTGTAGCGGTTCATGCTGGGGCTGGTTTTTCAGGGTTTAGGGCAGTGTAGTTCTATTCGAGCAGTGTAGTGGGGCTTTCTGGGACTGGTGTTTCAGGGTTTAGGGCGGTGCAGTGCTGTTCGGGCAGTGTAGGGGTTGGTGTTGGGGCTGGTGTTTCAGGGTTTAGGGCAGTGCAGTGGTGTTCGGGCAGTGTAGGGGATTGTGCTGGGGCTTGTGTTTTAGGGTTTAGCGCATTGCAGTGGAGTTGGGACATTGTAGGTGGTCGTGCTGGGGCTGGTGTTTCAGGGTTTAGGGCAGTGCATTGGTGTTCGGGCAGTGTAGGGGGCCATGCTCAGGCTGGTTGTTAGAATCCGGGGTCTCTGGTTGGCGCAGGTATGCACTTGCGACAAGCAGGGACCCTTTCCTCTAAGTCAGGGCGTAGGATTACCTCTTTAAAAATACCCCCTGCTCACCCTCTAGGTAACGTGGTGCGAGCAGTCAGGCTAGATTTCCAGAGGGCATTAGGTTAAGCATTCAAAGTGTCCCACACAATAACCACCAACCCACCACACAGAGACACAAGACTGTATTTATGTAAAAATAAAGTTCTTTATATAAAAGATTTCTTTAAGCAGGCTTTCAAAAATACAGGTCTTCACTTAAATAAGGTTCCAGTTACTTTTAGGCAGTCCACAGATCTTAAAATGGCACTTTTCAACTTAAAATAGGCTTCTTTGGTGTCTGTGCGCTTCGTAGCGCCTCCGGTACGCTTCGTACGAGGTTTTGAATGTGTCTTGGCGTTTCTCACTCTTCCCGCGTGAGCAACACCCTATATATTCAATGGAGAACGGGCCGTACCTTCACGGGGGCCTCGCACAGCTGATACGAAGTGTGCCAAAGTTCACGCTTCACGCGTGCACAGCGTAGCGGTACGGCAGCGCCAGTACGGCCCGAACAAAGCAACGGACGGGTCGTACTAGCGCGCGCAGCTCACAGTACCTTTATTCTTTGGGGGAATTCGCCGTCACAGCCTCAGGGGTCCACAGAGGAGTGTCCCACATCACGTTGTCATCCCTCCTGGTCAGTGGGCGGCGATGCTTCGTGGGGCACTTCTGAACGCTCCCAGGCCCACAACGAGGTCGGCAGAAGGAGGGGCCGGCCGGGGTTGATTTCTAGCGCGTTGCAGCGCTGTCGGCTTCGCTCAGGGGATGAACGGTGCGTCGCAGGTCCTCACAGGGGCTTCCACGGCCAGGGGGGTCGCAGAGGCTCGGCGCTTGGAGCCTGATCAGTTTCTTCTTTGCTGTGCGAGCTACGGCTCGGGGGGCAGTTGCTTGCTGTGCTCGGGCCAGGCAGGCCTTTACTGTGCTCACAATGGTCCCGGTGGCAGAAGTCGCGGTGCTCAGATGAGGGGCACACAGGTTCGCTGAGGTCAGCGGTTTGCAGAATCACTTCCAGCAGCTTCTCTTCTTCTTGGGGAAAGGTAGCGCCCACTGTTCCTGGGGCGCAGTTCAGAGGGCAAGTTCACAAGCAAGCCCTTGGAGATTGTTTGATAAGCACAAGTTGATCAAAAGTCTTTCTCAGTCTTTTTCTTCCTCTCCTTCCAGCAGCAAGGCACCCACCGCAGGCCAGTCTCTCAGGCTTAGAGACAGTACTCCTCCATACAGCTTTTCCAGGTCCTTCTCTTCAGGCAGAGTTTCTTCTTGGCGCAAACAGGATCTGATTTTTTAGGAGCAGGGCTCCTTCTTTTATAGCAAGTTTCTTTTGTTCTTTGTCGCCAGGGGGCCTGGGCCTGGCTCAGTCCAGTTGTGGAGCACTTTGTTGCGGTGACTCTGCGCTTTACTTTCAGCAGCAGGGCAGAGACATCAGCCGCTCCACAGGGGGCGGAGCCGGCATTGTGGTGGCAGAGCACAGGTCTATTCAGAGTCAAGGTGTACTCCTCCCACCCATCCTGGTGTAATCTCTCTACCCACCACCTGGCAGCCAGCCTGTCTCCTGGAATTCCCCAGCCCTGCTCCTTACTGTTACTAGGCAGAACACACACACACAGCAGAGGCGGGCTGAAATGGCCAGGTCAGTAAATACTAACTTTCTAAAAGTAGTATTTACAAACACAGGATATTAAAATAAACTTTCCTTAAAGAAGTATTTTATTATTCTGAGTTCAGGCATACAAAACTTGACTTTCTACCATGCTCTCTGAGTCCACTGGGATTACAGCGTGTAGTAATTCCAGCAGCCCATTCTGGCCTATGGAGAGCAGGTAGCCTTCAATAGTGAAAAACGAAAATGGCTGTAATTCACTCTTAGGACATGCCACACAAATCAGGGCATGTCCTACCTTATACCTACAATGCACCCTGCCCTTGGGCCTACCAGAGGGGTGACTAATATGTAGTTAAGTGAAGGTTTGGGGACTGGCAAGTAGGTGCATTTGCGCAATCAGCGCGACAGTACCAGACCGCGCGCAGGTTCTGCAGTGGCAGACCATAGATACATTTTACTAGGCCGCTTCTGTGGGTGGCACAGCCAGTTGTGCAAGCCCACCAGCAGCATTTGCATTTACAAGCCCTGGCACTCCTGGTGCACTTTACTAGGGACTGACAGTAAACCAAATAATCCAAACATGGAAACAAATCAATGTATACACTTTTCAAAAGGGAGCACTTGCACTGTGGCACTGATTAGCAGTGGCACAGTGCCCTGAGCAGTTAACACCAACAAAACACAATGAGGCACATCAGCAAAAAGTGGAAGGGAAACTCACGCCAAGGTGCCAGGTCTAACACGGGTGTTTCAGGGATTAGGGCAGTGCAGTGCTGTGCGGGCAGTGTAGGGGTTTGTGTTGGGGCTGTTTTTTCAGGGTTTAGGGCAGAGCAGTGGTGTTCATGCATTGTAGAGGTTTGTGCTTGCGCTGGTGTTTCAGGTTTTAGGGCAGTGCAGTGGTGTTTTGCAGTGTAGGGGGTCAGGCTGGGGCTGGTGTTTCAGGGTTTAGAGCAGTGCAGTGGTGTTCGGGCAGTGTAGGGGTTCGCGTTTGGGCTGGTTTTTCAGGGTTTATGGCAGCGCAGTGGTGTTCATGCATTGTAGAGGTTCGTGCTGGCGCTGGTGTTTCAGGGTTTAGGGCAGTGCAGTGGTGTTTTGCAGTGTAGGGGTTCATGCTGGTGCTGGTGTTTCAGGATTCAGGGCAGTGCAGTCATTTTCGGGCAGTGTAGGGGGCCGTGCTGTGGCTGGTGTTTCAGGGTTTAGGGCAGTGCAATAGTGTTCGGGCAGTGTAGGGGTTCGTGCTGGTGCTGGTGTTTCAGGGTTTAGGGCAGGGCAGTGCAGTGGTGCTCGGGAAGTGCAGGGGTTCGTGCTGGAGCTGGTGTTTCAGGGTTTAGGGCAGTGCAGTGGTGTTCGGGCAGTGTAGTGGCTCGTGCAGGGGGTGGTGTTTCAGGGTGTAGGGCAGTATAGTAATGTTCGTGCAGTGTAGGGGGTCTTGCAGGGGCTGGTGTTTCAGGGTTTAGGGCAGTGCAGTGGTGTTCGGGCAGTGTAGGGGGTGGTGCTGGGGCTGGGGTTTTAGGGTTTAGGGCAGTGCAGTTGTGTTTGGGCAGTGTAGGGGTAGTGCTGGGGGTGGTGTTTAGGGTTTAGGGCAGTGCAATGGCGTTCAGGCATTTTAGGGGGAGGTGCTGGGGCTGGTGTTTCAGGGTTTAGGGCATTGCAGTAGTGTTCGGGCAGTGTAGGGGTGGTGCTGGGGCTTGTTTTTCAGGGTTTAGGGCAGTACAGTGGTGTTAGGGCATTGTAGGAAGTGGTGCTGGGGCTCGTGTTTCAGGGTTTAGGGCAGTGCACTGGTGTACCAGCAGTGTAGGGGATCGTGCTGGGGCTGGTGTTTCAGGGTTTAGGGCAGTGCAGTGGTGTTCGGACAATGTAGGGGGTTGTGCTGGGTCTGGTGTTTCAGGGTTTCAGGCAGTGCAGTGGTGTTCGGGCAGATTAGGGGGTCATGCTGGGGCTCGTGGTTCAGGGTTTAGTGGAGTGCAGTGGTGTTCGGGCAGATTAGGGGGTCATGCTGGGGCTGGTGGTTCAGGGTTTAGGGCAGTGCAGTGGTATTCTTGCAGTGTAGAGGTTCATGCTGTGGCTGGTGTTTCAGGGGTTAGGGCAGTGCAGTGGTGTTTTGCAGTGTAGGGGGTAAGGCTGGGGCTGGTATTTCATGGTTTAGGACAGTGCAGTGGTGTTCGGGCAGTGTAGGGGTCGTGCTGGGGTGGTGTTTCAGGTGTTAGGTCAGTGCAGTGGTGTTTTGCAGTGTAGGGGGTCAGACTGGCGCTGGTGTTTCAGTGTTTAGGACAGTGCAGTGGTGTTCGGGCAGTGTAGGGGCTCGTGTGGGGGTGGTGTTTCAGGGTTTTGGGCAGTGGTGTTCGGGCACTGTAGTGGGTCTTGCTGGGGCTTGTGTTTAAGGGTTTAGGGTAGTGCAGTGGTATTCGGGCAGTGTAGGGGGTCTTGCTGGGGCTGGTGTTTCAGGGCTTAGTGCAATCGTGTTCGGGCAGTGTAGGGGGTCAGGCTGGGGCTTGTGTTTCAGGGTTTAGGGCGGTGCAGTGGTGTTTGGGCAGTGTAGGGGTCTTGCTGGGGTGGTGTTTTAGGGTTTAGGGCAGAGCAGTGATATTCGGGCAGTGTAGGGAGTCGTGCTGGAGCAGGTGTTTCAGGGTTTAGGGCAGAGCAGTGATGTTCGGGCACAGTAGGGGGTCATTTTGGGCTGGTGTTTCAGGGTTTAGGGCAGTGCAGTGCTGTTCCGGCAGTGCAGGGAGTGGTGCTGGTGTTTCAGGGCTTATGGCAGTGCAGTGTTGTTCGGGCAGTGTAGGGGGTGGTGCTGGGGCTGGTGTTTCAGGGTTTAGGGCAGTGCAGTGGTGTTAGGGCAGTGTAGAGAGTAGAGCTGGGGCTGGTGTTTCAGGGTTTATGGCAGAGCAGTGGTGTTCGGGCAGAGTAGGTTGTGGTGCTGGGGGTGGTGTTTAGGGTTTAGGGCAGTGCAGTGCTGTTCTGGCAGTGTAGGAGGTGCGTGCTGGGGTTGGTGTTTCAGGGTTTAGGGCAGTGGTGATCAGGCAGTGTAGGGGGTCGTGCTGGGGCTGGAGTTTCAGGGTTTAGGGCAGAGCAGCGATGTTCCGGCAGTATAGGGGGTCGTGCAGGGGGTGGTGTTTCAGGTTTTAAAGCAGTGCGGTGGTGTTTAAGTTGTGAATGGGGTCGTGCTGGGGTTGTGTTTCATGGTTTAGGGCAGTGGTGTTCGGGCACTGTAGAGGGTCTTGCTGGGGGTGGTGTTTCAGGGTTTTGAGCAGCGCAGTGGTCTTCGGGCAGTGTAGGGGGTCGTGCTGGGACTGGTGTTTCAGGGTTTAGGGCAGTGGTGTTCGGGCAGTGAAGGGGGTCGTGCTGGGGGTGGTGTTTCAGGGTTTAGGGCAGTGCAGTGGTGTTGGGCAGTGTAGGGGGTCTTGCTGGGGCTGGTGTTTCAGGGTCTAGGGCAGTGGTGTTCGGGCAGTGTCGGGGGTCATGCTGGGGCTGGTGTTTCAGGGTTTAGGGCAGTGCAGTGGTGTTCATCCAGTGTAGAGGTTTGTGCTGGGGTTGGTGTTTCAGGGTTTAGGGAAGTGCAGTGGTGTTTTGCAGTATAGGGGATCCAGCTGGGGCTGGTGTTTCCGGGTTTAGGGTAGTGCAGTGGTGTTCAGTCAGAGTAGGGGTCGTGCTGGGGTGGCGTTTCAGGGTTTAGGGAAGTAGAGTGGTGTTCGGACAGTGTAGGGGGTCGTGCTGGGGCTGGCGTTTCATGGTTTAGGGCAGGGCAGTGATGTTCGGGCAGTGTAGCAAGTCATACTGTAGCTGGTGTTTCAGGGTTTAGGGAAGAGCAGTGATGTTCGGGCAGAGTAGGGGATCGTTCTGGGGCTGGTGTTTCAGGGTTTAGGGCATTTCAGTGCTGTTCCGGCAGTGGAGGAGGTAGTGAGGGGGTTGGTGTTTCAGGGTTTAGGGCAGAGCAGTGATGTTCCGGCAGTGTAGGGGGTTGTGCTGGAGCAGGGGTTTCAGGGTTTAGGGCAGAGCAGGCATGTTCGGGCAGAGTAGGGGGTCGTTCAGGAGCTGGTGTTTCAGTGTTTAGGGCAGTGCAGTGGAGTTCGGGCAGTGAAAGGGGTCATGCTGGGGTTGTGTTTCATGGTTTAGGGCAGTGGTATTCGGGCACTGTAGGGGGTCTTGCTGGGGGTGGTGTTTCAGGGTTTTGGGCAGTGCAGTGGTATTCGGACAGTGTAGGCTGTCGTTCTGGGGCTGGTGTTCCAGGGTTAAGGGCAGTGGTGTTAGGGCAGTGTAGGGGGTCTTGCTGGGGTTGGTGTTTCAGTGTTTAGGGCAGTGCAGTGGTGTTCGGGCAGTGTAGGGGTTCGTGCTGGGTCTGGTGTTTTAGGGTTTAGGGCAGTGCAGTGGTGTTTGGGCAGTGTAGCGGTTCGTGCTGGGGCTGGTATTTCAGGGTTTAGGGCAGTGCAGTGGTGTTCGGGTAGTGTAGAGGGTTATGCTGTGTCAGATGTGTCAGGGTTTAGGGCAGAGCAGCGGTGTTCAGGCAGTGTAGGGTGTCGTGCTGGGGATGGTGTTTCAGGGTTTAGGGCAGAGCAGTGGTGTTATGGCAGGAAGGGGGTCATGCGAGGGTGGTGTTTAGGGATTAGGGCAGTGCAGTGGTGGTCAGGCAGTGTAGGGGGTCGGGCGGGGGGTGGTGTTTCAGGGTTTAGGGCAGTGCAGTGGTGTATGGGCAGTATAAGGGGTCGTGCAGGGCAGTGTTGGTTGAGGGTTTAGGGCAGTGCTATGGTTTTCGAGCAGTGTAGGGGGTCATGCAGCGTGTGGTGTTTCAGGGTTTAGGGCAGTGCAGTGGTGTTCGGGCAGTGTAGGGGGTCGAGCAGGGTGGTGGTGATTCAGGGTTTAGGGTAGTACAGTGGTGTAAGGGCAGTGTAGGGGGTCGTGCAGGGGGTGGTGTTTCAGGTTTAGGTCAGTGCAGTGGTGTTCGGGCAGTGTAGGGGTTTGTGCTGGGCCTGGTTTTTTAGGGTTTAGGGCAGTGCAGTGGTGTTCATCCAGTGTAGAGGTTTGTGCTGGGGTTGGTGTTTTAGGGTTTAGGGAAGTGCAGTGGTGTTTTGCAGTATAGGGGGTCCGGCTGGGGCTGGTGTTTCATTCAGGGTTTAGGCCAGTGCAGTGGTGTTCGGGCACTGTAGGGGGTCGTGCAGGGGTGGTGTTTCAGGGTTTAGGGCAGTGCAGTGGTGTTAGGGCAGTGTAGGGGGTCGAGCAGGGGGGTCGTGTTTCAGGGTTTAGGATAGTGCAGTGGTGTTCGGCAGTGTAGTGGCTCATGCAGGGGGTGGTGTTTCAGGGTTTAGGGCAGTACAGTGATGTCTGCGCAGTGTAGGGGGTCTTGCTGGGGCTGGTGTTTCAGGGTTTAGGGCAGTGCAGTGGTGTTCGGGAGGTTTAGGGGGTGGTGCGGGGGCTGGTGTTTTAGGGTTTAGGGCAGTGGTGTTCGGACAGTGTAGGGGGTGGTGCTGGGGCTGGTGTTTCAGGGTTTAGGGCAGTGCAGTTGTGTTCGGGCAGTGTAGGGGTAGTGCTGGGACTGGTGTTTCAGGATTTAGGGCAGAGCAGCGGTGTTTGGGCAGAGTAGGGGGTGGTACTGGGGGTGGTGTTTAGGGTTTAGGGCAGTGCAATGGTGTTCGGGCATTGTAGGGAGTGGTGCTGGGGCTGGTGTTTCAGGGTTTAGGGCATTGCAGTGGTGTTCGGGCAGTGTAGGGGTGGTGCTGGGGCTGGTGTTTCAGGGTTTAGGGCAGTACAGTGGTGTTAGGGCATTGTAGGGGGTGGTGCTGGGGCTCGTGTTTCAGGGTTTAGGTCAGTGCACTGGTGTTCCAGCAGTGTAGGGGTCGTACTGGGGCTGGTGTTTCAGGGTTTAGGGCAATGCAGTGGTGTTCGTGGAGTGTAGGGGGTTGTGCTGGGGCTGGTGTTTCAGTGTTTAGGGCAGTGCAGTGGTGTTCAGGCAGTGTAGGGGTTTGTGCTGGGGCTTGTGTTTCAGGGTTTAGGGCAGTGCAGTGGTGTTCGGATAATGTAGGGGGTTGTGCTGGGTCTGGTGTTTCAGGGTTTCGGGTAGTGCAGTGGTGTTCGGGCAGAGTAGGGGGTCATGCTGGGGCTGATGTTTCAGGGTTTAGGGCAGTGCAGTGGTGTTCTTGCAGTGTAGAGGTTCATGCTGGGGCTGGTGTTTCAGGGTTTAGAGCTGTGCAGTAGTGTTTTGCATTGTAGGGGGTAAGGCTGGGGCTGGTGTTTCAGGGTTTAGGATAGTGCAGTGGTGTTCGGGCAGTGTAGGGGTCGTGCTGGGGTGATGTTTCAGGGTTTAGGGCAGTGCAGTGGTGTTCAAACAGTGTAGGGGGTCATGCTGGGACTGGTGTTTAGGGTTTAGGGCAGTGCAGTGGTGTTCGGGCAGTGTAGGGGGTCGTGCAGGGGTGATGTTTCAGGGTTTAGGGCAGTTTAGTGGTGTTCGGACAGTGAATGGGGTTGAGCTGGGGTTGTGTTTCATGGTTTAGGGCAGTGGTGATTGGGCACTGTAGGGGGTCTTGCTGGGGGTGGTGTTTCAGGGTTTAGGGCAGTGGTGTTCGGGCAGTGTAGGGGGTCTTGCTGGGGGTGGTGTTTCAGGGTTTAGGGCAGTGCAGTGGTGTTCGGGAAGTGTAATGGGTCTTGCTGGGGATGGCGTTTCAGGGTTTCGGGCAGTGCAGTGGTGTTCGGGCAGTGTTGTGGGTCGTGCTGGGGGTGGTGGGTCAGGGTGTTGGGCAGTGGTGTTCGGGCGCTGTAGTGGGTCTTGCTGGGGCTCGTGTTTCAGGGTTTAGGGCAGTGCAGTGGTGTTCGGGCAGTGTAGGGGTCTTGCTGGGGCTGGTATTTCAGGGTTTAGGGCAGTGCAGTGGTGTTCGGGCAGTGTAGGGGTCTTGCTGGGGCTGGTATTTCAGGGTTTAGGGCAGTGCAGTGGTGTTCGGGCAGGGTAGGGGGTCGTGCTAGGGCTGGTGTTTCAGGGTTTAGGGCAGTGTAGTGGTGTTTGAGCAGTGTATGGGGTCGTCCTGGGGCTGGTATTTCAGGGTTTAGGACAGTGCAATGATGTTATGGAAGTGTAGGGAGTTGTGCTCGGACTGGTGTTTCAGGGATTAGGTCAGTGCGGTGTTGTTCGAGCAGTAAAGGGGGTCATGCTGGGTCTAGTGTTTCAGGGTTTAGGGCAGTGAATTGGTGCTCAGGCAGTGTTTGGGGTCGTACTGGGGCTGGTGTTTCAGGGTTTAGGGCAGTGCAGTGGTGTTCGGGCAGTGTAGGGGGTCATGCTGGGGCTGGTGTTTCACGGTTTAGGGCAGAGCAGTGGTCTTCGTTCAGTGTAGGGGGTGTTAGTTAGGGTTTAGGGCAGTGCAGTGGTATTTGGGCAGTGTAGGGGGTTGTGCTGGGGATGGAGTTTCAGGGCTAAGGGCAGTGCAGTGGTGTTCGGGCAGTGTAGGGGTAGTGCAGGGACCGGTGTTTCAGGGTTTAGGGCAGAGCAGCGGTGTTTGGGCAGAGTAGGGGGTGGTACTGGGGGTGGTGTTTAGGGTTTAGGGCAGTGCAATGGTGTTCGGGCATTGTAGGGAGTGGTGCTGGGGCTGGTGTTTCAGGGTTTAGGGCATTGCAGTGGTGTTCGGGCAGTGTAGGGTTGGTGCTGGGGCTGGTGTTTCAGGGTTTAGGGCAGTACACTGGTGTTAGGGCATTGTAGGGGGTGGTGCTGGGGCTCGTGTTTCAGGGTTTAGGGCAGTGCACTGGTGTTCCAGCAGTGTAGGGGGTCGTACTGGGGCTGGTGTTTCAGGGTTTAGGGCAGTGCAGTGGTGTTCGGGGAGTGTAGGGGGTTGTGCTGGGGCTGGTGTTTCAGGGTTTAGGGCAGTGCAGTGGTGTTCAGGCAGTGTAGGGGTTTGTGCTGGGGCTTGTGTTACAGGGTTTAGGGCAGTGCAGTGGTGTTCTAGCAGTGTAGGGTTTCGCGCTGGGGCTGGTGTTTCAGGGTTTAGGGCAGTGCAGGGGTGTTCGTCAGTGTAGAAGTTTGCGCTGGGACTGGTGTTTCAGGGTTTAGGGCAGTGTAGTGGTGTTCGGGCAGTGTAGGGGGTCGTGCTGGGGCTGGTGTTTCAGGGTTTAGGGCAGTGGTGTTCGGGCAGTGTAGAGGGTCTTGCTGGGGGTGGTGTTTCAGGGTTTAGGGCAGTTCAGTGGTGTTCGGGAAGTGTAGGGGGTCTTGCTGGGGATGGCGTTTCAGGGTTTCGGGCAGTTTAGTGGTGTTCGGACAGTGTAGGGGGTCGTGCTGGGGCTGGTGTTTCAGGGTTTAGGGCAGTGGTGTTCGGGCAGTGTAGGGGGTATTGCTGGGGGTGGTGTTTCAGGGTTTAGGGCAGTGCAGTGGTGTTCTGGAAGTGTAGGGGTTCTTGCTGGGGATGGCGTTTCAGGGTTTCGGGCAGAGCAGTGGTGTTCGGGCAGTGTAGGGGTCGTGCTAGGGCTGGTTTTTCAGGGTTTAGGGCAGTGCAGTGGTGTTCGGGCAGTGTAGGGGTTCGTGCTAGGGCTGGTTTTTCAGGCTTTAGGGCAGTGCAGTGGTGTTCATGCAGTTTAGGGGTTGAGGCTGGGGCTGGTGTTTCAGGGTTAAGGCAGTGCAGTGGTGTTTGGGCAGTGTAGGGGTCGTGCTGGTGTGGTGTTTCAGGGTTTAGGGCAGGGCAGTGATGTTCGGGCAGTGTAGGGGTCGTGCTGGAGCTGGTGTTTCAGGGTTTAGGGCAGAGCAGTGATGTTCCTGCAGAGTAGGGGGTTGTGCTGGGGTTGGTGTTTCAGGGTTTTGGGCAGTGGAGATCGGGCAGTGTAGGGGGTCGTGCTGGGCTGGTGTTTCAGGGTTTAGGGCAGAGCAGCAATGTTCCGGCAGTATAGGGGGTCATGCAGGTGGTGGTGTTTCAGGTTTTAGGGCAAGTGCGGTGGTGTTTGAGTTGTGAATGGGGTTGTGTTGGGGTTGTGTTTCATGGTTTAGGGCAGTGGTGTTAGGGCAGTGAAGGGGGGTCTTGCTGGGGGTGGTGTTTCAGGGTTTTGGGCAGCGCAGTGGTATTCGGACAGTGTTGGGGGTTGTGCTGCGGCTGGTGTTTCAGGGTTTAGGGCAGTGGTGTTCGGGTTTTGTAGGGGGTCATGTTGGGGCTGGTGTTTCAGGGTTTGGGGCAGTTCAGATGTGTTCGGGCAGTGTAGGGGGTCGTGCGGGGGATGGTGTTTCAGGGTTTAGGGCAGTGGTGTGCGGGCATTGTAGTGGGTCTTGTTGGGGCTTGTGTTTCAGGGTTTAGGGCAGTGCAGTGGTGTTCGGGCAGTGTAGGGGGTCTTGCTTGTGTTTCAGGGTTTAGAGCAGTGGTGTTCGGGTAGTGTAGGGGGTCATGTTGGGGCTGGTGTTTCAGGGTTTAGGGCAGTTCAGTTGTGTTCGGGCAGTGTAGGGGGTCGTGCGGGGGATGGTGTTTCAGGGTTTAGGGCAGTGGTGTGCGGGCATTGTAGTGGGTCTGGTTGGGGCTTGTGTTTCAGGGTTTAGGGCAGTGCAGTGGTGTTTGGGCAGTGTAGGGGTCATGCTGCGGTGGTGTTTCAGGGTTTAGGGCAGTGCAGTGGTGTTCGGACAGTGTAGGGGGCCATGCTGGGGCTGGTGTTTCAGGGTTTAGGGCAGAGCAGTGATGTTCAGGCAGTGTAGGGGGTCGTGCTGGAACTGGGGTTTCAGGGTTTAGGGCAGAGCAGTGATGTTCGGGCACAGTAGGGGGTCGTTCTGGGCTAGTGTTTGAGGCTTTAGGGCAGTGCAGTGCTGTTCTGGCAGTGTAGGGGGTGGTGCTGGGGCTGGTGTTTCAGGGCTTAGGGCAGTGCAGTGTTCTTCGGGCAGTGTAAGGGGTGGTGCTGGGGCTGGTGTTTCAGGGTTTAGGGCAGTGCAGTGGTGTTGGGGCTGGTGTTTCAGGGTTTATGGCAGAGCAGTGGTGTTGGGGCAGAGTAGGTTGTTGTGCTGGGGTGGTGTTTAGGGTTTAGGGCAGTGCAGTGCTGTTCCTGCAGAGTAGGGGTTCGTGCTGGGGTTGGTGTTTCAAGGTTTAGGACAGTGGTGATCAGGCAGTGTAGCGGGTCGTACTGGGGCTGGAGTTTCAGGGTTTAGGGCAGAGCAGCGATGTTCCGGCAGTATAGGGGGTCGTGCAGGGGGTGGTGTTTCAGGTTTTAGAGCAGTGCGGTGGTGTTTAAGTTGTGAATGGGGTCGTGCTGGGGTTGTGTTTTATGGTTTAGGGCAGTGGTGTTCGGGCACTGTAGAGGGTCTTGGTGGGGGTGGTGTTTCAGGGTTTTGAGCAGTGGTGTTCGGGCAGTGTAGAGGGTCATGCTGGGGCTGGTGTTTCAGGGTTAAGGGCAGTGCAGTGGTGTTCATCCAGTGTAGAGGTGTGTGCTGGGGTTGGTGTTTCAGGGTTTAGGGAAGTGCAGTGGTGTTTTGCAGTATAGGGGATCCAGCTTGGGCTGGTGTTTCAGGGTTTAGGGTAGTGCAGTGGTGATCAGGCAGAGTAGGGGTCGTGCTGGGGTGGTGTTTCAGGGTTTAGGGCTGTAGAGTGGTGTTCGGACAGTGTAGGGGGTCGTGCTGGGGCTAGTGTTTCAGGGTTTAGGGCAGAGCAGTGATGTTCGGGCAGTGTAGCAAGTCATGCTGTATCTGGTGTTTCAGGGTTTAGGGCAGAGCAGTGATGTTCGGGCAGAGTAGGGGGTCGTTCTGCGGCTGGTGTTTCAGGGTTTAGGGCATTTTAGTGCTGTTCCGGCAGTGGAGGAGGTCGTGTTGGGGTTGGTGTTTCAGGGTTTAGGGCAGTGGTGTTCGGGCAGTGTAGGGGTTCGTGATGGGGCTGGTGTTTCAGGGTTTAGGGCAGAGCAGGCATGTTCGGGCAGAGTAGGGGGTTGTTCAGGGGCTGGTGTTTCAGTGTTTAGGGCAGTGCAGTGGTGTTCGGGCAGTGAAAGGGGTCATGCTGGGGTTGTGTTTCAAGGTTTAGGGCAGTGGTATTCGGGCACTGTAGGGGGTCTTGCCGGGGGTGGTGTTTCAGGGTTTTGGGCAGTGCAGTGGTATTCGGACAGTGTAGGGTGTCGTTCTGGGGCTGGTGTTCCAGGGTTAAGGGCAGTGGTGTTCGGGCAGTGTAGGGGGTCTTGCTGGGGGTGGTGTTTCAGTGTTTAGGGCAGTGCAGTGGTGTTCGGGCAGTGTAGGGGTTGGTGCTGGGTCTGGTGTTTGAGGGTTTAGGGCAGTGCAGTGGTGTTTGGTCAGTGTAGAGGTTCGTGCTGGGGCTGGTATTTCAGGGTTTAGGGCAGTGCAGTGGTGTTCGGGTAGTGTAGGGAGTTATGCTGTGTCAGATGTGTCAGGGTTTAGGGCAGAGCAGCGGTGTTCAGGCAGTGTAGGGGTCCGTGCTGGGGATGGTGTTTCAGGGTTTAGGGCAGAGCAGTGGTGTTATGGCAGGAAGGGGGTCATGCGAGGGTGGTGTTTAGGGTTTAGGGCAGTGCAGTGGTGTATGGGCAGTATAGGGGGTCGTGCAGGGCAGTGTTGGTTGAGGGTTTAGGGCAGTGCTATGGTGTTCGAGCAGTGTAGGGGGTTATGCAGGGTATGGTGTTTCAGGGTTTAGGGCAGTGCAGTGGTGTTCGGGCAGTGTAGGGGGTCGAGCAGGGTGGTGGTGATTCAGGGTTTAGGGTAGTACAGTGGTGTAAGGGCAGTGTAGGGGGTCGTGCAGGAGGTGGTGTTTCAGGGTTTAGGTCAGTGCAGTGGTGTTCGGGCAGTGTAGGGGTTTGTGCTGGGGCTGTTTTTTTAGGGTTTAGGGCAGTGCAGTGGTGTTCATCCAGTGTAGAGGTTTGTGCTTGGGTTGGTGTTTCAGGGTTTAGGCCAGTGCAGTGGTGTTCGGGCACTGTAGGGGGTCGTGCAGGGGGTGGTGTTTCAGGGTTTAGGGCAGTGCAGTGGTGTTAGGGCAGTGTAGGGGGTCGAGCAGGGGGGTCGTGTTTCAGGGTTTAGGATAGTGCAGTGGTGTTCGGTCAGTGTAGTGGCTCATGCAGGGGGTGGTGTTTCAGGGGTTAGGGCAGTACAGTGATGTTCGTGCAGTGTAGGGGGTCTTGCTGGGGCTGGTGTTTCAGGGTTTAGGGCAGTGCAGTGGTGTTCGGGCGGTTTAGGGGGTGGTGCTGGGGCTGGTGTTTCAGGGTTTAGGGCAGTGGTGTTCGGGCAGTGTAGGGGGTGGTGCTGGGGCTGGTGTTTCAGGGTTTAGGGCAGTGCAGTTGTGTTCGGGCAGTGTAGGGGTAGTGCTGGGACCGGTGTTTCAGGGTTTAGGGCAGAGCAGCGTTGATTGGGCAGAGTAGGGGTGGTACTGGGGGTGGTGTTTAGGGTTTAGGGCAGTGCAATGGTGTTCGGGCATTGTAGGTAGTGGTGCTGGGGCTGGTGTTCCAGGGTTTGGGGCATTGCAGTGGTGTTCGGGCAGTGTAGGGTTGGTGCTGGGGCTGGTGTTTCAAGGTTTAGGGCAGTACAGTGGTGTTAGGGCATTGTAGGGGGTGGTGCTGGGGCTCGTGTTTCAGGGTTTAGGGCAGTGCACTGGTGTTCAAGCAGTGTAGGGGGTCGTACTGGGGCTGGTGTTTCAGGGTTTAGGGCAGTGCAGTGGTGTTCGGGGAGTGTAGGGGGTTGTGCTGGGGCTGGTGTTTCAGGGTTTAGGGCAGTGCAGTGGTGTTCAGGCAGTGTAGGGGTTTGTGCTGGAGCTTGTGTTTCAGAGTTTAGGGCAGTGCAGTGGTGTTCGGACAATGTAGGGGGTTGTGCTGGGTCTGGTGTTTCAGGGTTTCGGGTAGTGCAGTGGTGTTCGGGCAGAGTAGGGGGTCATGCTGGGGCTGATGTTTCAGGGTTTAGGGCAGTGCAGTGGTGTTCTTGCAGTGTAGAGGTTAATGCTGGGGCTGGTGTTTCAGGGTTTAGAGCAGTGCAGTGGTGTTTTGCATTGTAGGGGGTAAGGCTGGGGCTGGTGTTTCAGGGTTTAGGACAGTGCAGTGGTGTTCGGGCAGTGTAGGGGTCGTGCTGGGGTGGTGTTTCAGGGTTTAGGGCATTGCAGTGGTGTTCAGACAGTGTAGGGGGTCATGCTGGGGCTGGTGTTTAGGGTTTAGGGCAGTGCAGTGGTGTTCGGGCAGTGTAGGGGGTCATGCAGGGGTGATGTTTCAGGGTTTAGGGCAGTTTAGTGGTGTTCGGACAGTGAATGGGGTTGTGCTGGGGTTGTGTTTCATGGTTTAGGGCAGTGGTGATTGGGCACTGTAGGGGGTCTTGCTGGGGGTGGTGTTTCAGGGTTTAGGGCAGTTTAGTGGTGTTTAGACAGTGTAGGGGTTCGTGCTGGGGCTGGTGTTTCAGGGTTTAGGGCAGTGGTGTTAGGGCAGTGTAGGGGGTCTTGCTGGGGGTGGTGTTTCAGGGTTTAGGGCAGTGCAGTGGTGTTCGGGAAGTGTAAGGGGTTGTGCTGGGGCTGATATTTCAGGGTTCAGGGCAGTGCAGTGGTGTTCAGACAGTGTAGGGGGTCATGCTGGGGCTAGAGTTTAGGGTTTAGGGCAGTGCAGTGGTGTTCGGGCAGTGTAGGTGGTCGTGCAGGGGGTGATGTTTCAGGGTTTAGGGCAGTTTAGTGGTGTTCGGACAGTGAATGGGGTCGTGCTGGGGTTGTGTTTTATGGTTTAGGGCAGTGGTGATCGGGCACTGTAGGGGGTCTTGCTTGGGGGTGGTGTTTTAGGGTTTAGGGCAGTTTAGTGGTGTTCGGACAGTGTAGGGGGTCGGGCTGGGGCTGGTATCTCAGGGTTTAGGGCAGTGGTGTTCGGGCAGTGTAGGGGTTCTTGCTGGGGGTGGTGTTTCAGGGTTTAGGGCAGTGCAGTGGTGTTTGAGCAGTGTATGGGGTCGTCCTGGGGCTGGTATTTCAGGGTTTAGGACAGTGCAATGATGTTATGGAAGTGTAGGGAGTTGTGCTCGGACTGGTGTTTCAGGGATTAGGTCAGTGCGGTGTTGTTCGAGCAGTAAAGGGGGTCATGCTGGGTCTAGTGTTTCAGGGTTTAGGGCAGTGAATTGGTGCTCAGGCAGTGTTTGGGGTCGTACTGGGGCTGGTGTTTCAGGGTTTAGGGCAGTGCAGTGGTGTTCGGGCAGTGTAGGGGGTCATGCTGGGGCTGGTGTTTCACGGTTTAGGGCAGAGCAGTGGTCTTCGTTCAGTGTAGGGGGTGTTAGTTAGGGTTTAGGGCAGTGCAGTGGTATTTGGGCAGTGTAGGGGGTTGTGCTGGGGATGGAGTTTCAGGGCTAAGGGCAGTGCAGTGGTGTTCGGGCAGTGTAGGGGTAGTGCAGGGACCGGTGTTTCAGGGTTTAGGGCAGAGCAGCGGTGTTTGGGCAGAGTAGGGGGTGGTACTGGGGGTGGTATTTAGGGTTTAGGGCAGTGCAATGGTGTTCGGGCATTGTAGGGAGTGGTGCTGGGGCTGGTGTTTCAGGGTTTAGGGCATTGCAGTGGTGTTCGGGCAGTGTAGGGTTGGTGCTGGGGCTGGTGTTTCAGGGTTTAGGGCAGTACACTGGTGTTAGGGCATTGTAGGGGGTGGTGCTGGGGCTCGTGTTTCAGGGTTTAGGGCAGTGCACTGGTGTTCCAGCAGTGTAGGGGGTCGTACTGGGGCTGGTGTTTCAGGGTTTAGGGCAGTGCAGTGGTGTTCGGGGAGTGTAGGGGGTTGTGCTGGGGCTGGTGTTTCAGGGTTTAGGGCAGTGCAGTGGTGTTCAGGCAGTGTAGGGGTTTGTGCTGGGGCTTTTGTTACAGGGTTTAGGGCAGTGCAGTGGTGTTCTAGCAGTGTAGGGTTTCGCGCTGGGGCTGGTGTTTCAGGGTTTAGGGCAGTGCAGGGGTGTTCGTCAGTGTAGAAGTTTGCGCTGGGACTGGTGTTTCAGGGTTTAGGGCAGTGTAGTGGTGTTCGGGCAGTGTAGGGGGTCGTGCTGGGGCTGGTGTTTCAGGGTTTAGGGCAGTGGTGTTCGGGCAGTGTAGAGGGTCTTGCTGGGGGTGGTGTTTCAGGGTTTAGGGCAGTTCAGTGGTGTTCGGGAAGTGTAGGGGGTCTTGCTGGGGATGGCGTTTCAGGGTTTCGGGCAGTTTAGTGGTGTTCGGACAGTGTAGGGGGTCGTGCTGGGGCTGGTGTTTCAGGGTTTAGGGCAGTGGTGTTCGGGCAGTGTAGGGGGTATTGCTGGGGGTGGTGTTTCAGGGTTTAGGGCAGTGCAGTGGTGTTCTGGAAGTGTAGGGGTTCTTGCTGGGGATGGCGTTTCAGGGTTTCGGGCAGAGCAGTGGTGTTCGGGCAGTGTAGAGGTCGTGCTAGGGCTGGTTTTTTAGGGTTTAGGGCAGTGCAGTGGTGTTCGGGCAGTGTAGGGGTTCGTGCTAGGGCTGGTTTTTCAGGCTTTAGGGCAGTGCAGTGGTGTTCATGCAGTTTAGGGGTTGAGGCTGGGGCTGGTGTTTCAGGGTTAAGGCAGTGCAGTGGTGTTTGGGCAGTGTAGGGGTCGTGCTGGTGTGGTGTTTCAGGGTTTAGGGCAGGGCAGTGATGTTCGGGCAGTGTAGGGGTCGTGCTGGAGCTGGTGTTTCAGGGTTTAGGGCAGAGCAGTGATGTTCGGGCACAGTAGGGGGTCGTTCTGGGCTAGTGTTTGAGGCTTTAGGGCAGTGCAGTGCTGTTCTGGCAGTGTAGGGGGTGGTGCTGGGGCTGGTGTTTCAGGGCTTAGGGCAGTGCAGTGTTCTTCGGGCAGTGTAGGGGGTGGTGCTGGGGCTGGTGTTTCAGGGTTTAGGGCAGTGCAGTGGTGTTGGGGCTGGTGTTTCAGGGTTTATGGCAGAGCAGTGGTGTTGGGGCAGAGTAGGTTGTTGTGCTGGGGTGGTGTTTAGGGTTTAGGGCAGTGCAGTGCTGTTCCTGCAGAGTAGGGGTTCGTGCTGGGGTTGGTGTTTCAAGGTTTAGGACAGTGGTGATCAGGCAGTGTAGCGGGTCGTACTGGGGCTGGAGTTTCAGGGTTTAGGGCAGAGCAGCGATGTTCCGGCAGTATAGGGGGTCGTGCAGGGGGTGGTGTTTCAGGTTTTAGAGCAGTGCGGTGGTGTTTAAGTTGTGAATGGGGTCGTGCTGGGGTTGTGTTTTATGGTTTAGGGCAGTGGTGTTCGGGCACTGTAGAGGGTCTTGGTGGGGGTGGTGTTTCAGGGTTTTGAGCAGTGGTGTTCGGGCAGTGTAGAGGGTCATGCTGGGGCTGGTGTTTCAGGGTTAAGGGCAGTGCAGTGGTGTTCATCCAGTGTAGAGGTGTGTGCTGGGGTTGGTGTTTCAGGGTTTAGGGAAGTGCAGTGGTGTTTTGCAGTATAGGGGATCCAGCTTGGGCTGGTGTTTCAGGGTTTAGGGTAGTGCAGTGGTGATCAGGCAGAGTAGGGGTCGTGCTGGGGTGGTGTTTCAGGGTTTAGGGCTGTAGAGTGGTGTTCGGACAGTGTAGGGGGTCGTGCTGGGGCTAGTGTTTCAGGGTTTAGGGCAGAGCAGTGATGTTCGGGCAGTGTAGCAAGTCATGCTGTATCTGGTGTTTCAGGGTTTAGGGCAGAGCAGTGATGTTCGGGCAGAGTAGGGGGTCGTTCTGGGGCTGGTGTTTCAGGGTTTAGGGCATTTTAGTGCTGTTCCGGCAGTGGAGGAGGTCGTGTTGGGGTTGGTGTTTCAGGGTTTAGGGCAGTGGTGTTCGGGCAGTGTAGGGGGTCGTGATGGGGCTGGTGTTTCAGGGTTTAGGGCAGAGCAGGCATGTTCGGGCAGAGTAGGGGGTTGTTCAGGGGCTGGTGTTTCAGTGTTTAGGGCAGTGCAGTGGTGTTCGGGCAGTGAAAGGGGTCATGCTGGGGTTGTGTTTCAAGGTTTAGGGCAGTGGTATTCGGGCACTGTAGGGGGTCTTGCCGGGGGTGGTGTTTCAGGGTTTTGGGCAGTGCAGTGGTATTCCGACAGTGTAGGGTGTCGTTCTGGGGCTGGTGTTCCAGGGTTAAGGGCAGTGGTGTTCGGGCAGTGTAGGGGGTCTTGCTGGGGGTGGTGTTTCAGTGTTTAGGGCAGTGCAGTGGTGTTCGGGCAGTGTAGGGGTTGGTGCTGGGTCTGGTATTTCAGGGTTTAGGGCAGTGCAGTGGTGTTCGGGTAGTGTAGGGAGTTATGCTGTGTCAGATGTGTCAGGGTTTAGGGCAGAGCAGCGGTGTTCAGGCAGTGTAGGGGTCCGTGCTGGGGATGGTGTTTCAGGGTTTAGGCCAGAGCAGTGGTGTTATGGCAGGAAGGGGGTCATGCGAGGGTGGTGTTTAGGGTTTAGGGCAGTGCAGTGGTGTATGGGCAGTATAGGGGGTCGTGCAGGGCAGTGTTGGTTGAGGGTTTAGGGCAGTGCTATGGTGTTCGAGCAGTGTAGGGGGTTATGCAGGGTATGGTGTTTCAGGGTTTAGGGCAGTGCAGTGGTGTTCGGGCAGTGTAGGGGGTCGAGCAGGGTGGTGGTGATTCAGGGTTTAGGGTAGTACAGTGGTGTAAGGGCAGTGTAGGGGGTCGTGCAGGAGGTGGTGTTTCAGGGTTTAGGTCAGTGCAGTGGTGTTCGGGCAGTGTAGGGGTTTGTGCTGGGGCTGTTTTTTTAGGGTTTAGGGCAGTGCAGTGGTGTTCATCCAGTGTAGAGGTTTGTGCTTGGGTTGGTGTTTCAGGGTTTAGGCCAGTGCAGTGGTGTTCGGGCACTGTAGGGGGTCGTGCAGGGGGTGGTGTTTCAGGGTTTAGGGCAGTGCAGTGGTGTTAGGGCAGTGTAGGGGGTCGAGCAGGGGGGTCGTGTTTCAGGGTTTAGGATAGTGCAGTGGTGTTCGGTCAGTGTAGTGGCTCATGCAGGGGGTGGTGTTTCAGGGGTTAGGGCAGTACAGTGATGTTCGTGCAGTGTAGGGGGTCTTGCTGGGGCTGGTGTTTCAGGGTTTAGGGCAGTGCAGTGGTGTTTGGGCGGTTTAGGGGGTGGTGCTGGGGCTGGTGTTTCAGGGTTTAGGGCAGTGGTGTTCGGGCAGTGTAGGGGGTGGTGCTGGGGCTGGTGTTTCAGGGTTTAGGGCAGTGCAGTTGTGTTCGGGCAGTGTAGGGGTAGTGCTGGGACCGGTGTTTCAGGGTTTAGGGCAGAGCAGCGTTGTTTGGGCAGAGTAGGGGTGGTACTGGGGGTGGTGTTTAGGGTTTAGGGCAGTGCAATGGTGTTCGGGCATTGTAGGTAGTGGTGCTGGGGCTGGTGTTTCAGGGTTTGGGGCATTGCAGTGGTGTTCGGGCAGTGTAGGGTTGGTGCTGGGGCTGGTGTTTCAAGGTTTAGGGCAGTACAGTGGTGTTAGGGCATTGTAGGGGGTGGTGCTGGGGCTCGTGTTTCAGGGTTTAGGGCAGTGCACTGGTGTTCAAGCAGTGTAGGGGGTCGTACTGGGGCTGGTGTTTCAGGGTTTAGGGCAGTGCAGTGGTGTTCGGGGAGTGTAGGGGGTTGTGCTGGGGCTGGTGTTTCAGGGTTTAGGGCAGTGCAGTGGTGTTCAGGCAGTGTAGGGGTTTGTGCTGGAGCTTGTGTTTCAGAGTTTAGGGCAGTGCAGTGGTGTTCGGACAATGTAGGGGGTTGTGCTGGGTCTGGTGTTTCAGGGTTTCGGGTAGTGCAGTGGTGTTCGGGCAGAGTAGGGGGTCATGCTGGGGCTGATGTTTCAGGGTTTAGGGCAGTGCAGTGGTGTTCTTGCAGTGTAGAGGTTAATGCTGGGGCTGGTGTTTCAGGGTTTAGAGCAGTGCAGTGGTGTTTTGCATTGTAGGGGGTAAGGCTGGGGCTGGTGTTTCAGGGTTTAGGACAGTGCAGTGGTGTTCGGGCAGTGTAGGGGTCGTGCTGGGGTGGTGTTTCAGGGTTTAGGGCAGTGCAGTGGTGTTCAGACAGTGTAGGGGGTCATGCTGGGGCTGGTGTTTAGGGTTTAGGGCAGTGCAGTGGTGTTCGGGCAGTGTAGGGGGTCATGCAGGGGTGATGTTTCAGGGTTTAGGGCAGTTTAGTGGTGTTCGGACAGTGAATGGAGTTGTGCTGGGGTTGTGTTTCATGGTTTAGGGCAGTGGTGATTGGGCACTGTAGGGGGTCTTGCTGGGGGTGGTGTTTCAGGGTTTAGGGCAGTTTAGTGGTGTTTAGACAGTGTAGGGGTTCGTGCTGGGGCTGGTGTTTCAGGGTTTAGGGCAGTGGTGTTAGGGCAGTGTAGGGGGTCTTGCTGGGGGTGGTGTTTCAGGGTTTAGGGCAGTGCAGTGGTGTTCGGGAAGTGTAAGGGGTTGTGCTGGGGCTGATATTTCAGGGTTCAGGGCAGTGCAGTGGTGTTCAGACAGTGTAGGGGGTCATGCTGGGGCTAGAGTTTAGGGTTTAGGGCAGTGCAGTGGTGTTCGGGCAGTGTAGGTGGTCGTGCAGGGGGTGATGTTTCAGGGTTTAGGGCAGTTTAGTGGTGTTCGGACAGTGAATGGGGTCGTGCTGGGGTTGTGTTTTATGGTTTAGGGCAGTGGTGATCGGGCACTGTAGGGGGTCTTGCTTGGGGGTGGTGTTTTAGGGTTTAGGGCAGTTTAGTGGTGTTCGGACAGTGTAGGGGGTCGGGCTGGGGCTGGTATCTCAGGGTTTAGGGCAGTGGTGTTCGGGCAGTGTAGGGGTTCTTGCTGGGGGTGGTGTTTCAGGGTTTAGGGCAGTGCAGTGGTGTTCGGGAAGTGTAAGGGGTCTTGCTGGGAATGGCGTTTCTGGGTTTCGGGCAGTGCAGTGGTGTTCGGGCAGTGTAGGGGGTCGTGCTGGGGTTGGTGTTTCAGGGTTTTGGGCAGTGGTGTTCGGGCGCTGTAGTGGGTCTTGCTGGGGCTTGTGTTTCAGGGTTTAGGGCAGTGCAGTGGTGTTTGGGCAGTCTAGGGGGTCTTGCTTTGGCTGGTGTTTCAGGGTTTAGTGCAGTGGTGTTCGGGCAGTGTAGGGGGTCATGCTGGGGCTGGTGTTTCAGTGTTTAGGGCAGTGCAGTGGTGTTCTGACAGTGTAGGGTTTCGCGCTGGGGCTGGTGTTTCATGGTTTAGGGCAGTGCAGAGGTGTTCGGGCAGTGTAGGGGTTTGCGCTGGGACTGGTGTTTCAGGGTTTAGGGCAGTGTAGTGGTGTTCGGGCAGTGTAGAGGGTCTTGCTGGGGGTGGTGTTTCAGGGTTTAGGGCAGTGCAGTGGTGTTCGGGAAGTGTAGGGGTCTTGCTGGGGATGGCGTTTCAGGGTTTCGGGCAGTTTAGTGGTGTTCGGACAGTGTAGGGGGTCGTGCTGGGGCTGGTGTTTCAGGGTTTAGGGCAGTGCAGTGGTGTTCAGGCAGTGTAGAGCTTTGTGCTGGGGTTGGTGTTTCAGGGTTTAGGGAAGTGCAGTGGTGTTTTACAGTATAGGGGATCTGGTGTTTCAGGGTTTAGGGTATTGCAGTGGTGTTCAGGCAGAGTAGGGATCGTGCTGGGGTGGTGTTTCAGGGTTTAGGGCTGTAGAGTGGTGTTCGGACAGTGTAGGGTTTCGTGCTGGGGTGGTGTATCAGGGTTTAGGGCAGTGCAGTGGTGTTCAGACAGTGTAGGGGGTCATGCTGGGGCTGGTGTTTAGGGTTTAGGGCAGTGCAGTGGTGTTCGGGCAGTGTAGGGGGTCGTGCAGGGGTGATGTTTCAGGGTTTAGGGCAGTTTAGTGGTGTTCGGACAGTGAATGGGGTTGTGCTGGGGTTGTGTTTCATGGTTTAGGGCAGTGGTGATCGGGCACTGTAGGGGGTCTTGCTGGGGGTGGTGTTTCAGGGTTTAGGTCAGTTTAGTGGTGTTTAGACAGTGTAGGGGGTCGTGCTGGGGCTGGTGTTTCAGGGTTTAGGGCAGTGGTGTTTGGGCAGTGTAGGGGGTCTTGCTGGGGGTGGTGTTTCAGGGTTTAGGGCAGTGCAGTAGTGTTCGGGAAGTGTAAGGGGTTGTGCTGGGGCTGATATTTCAAGGTTCAGGGCAGTGCAGTGGTGTTCAGACAGTATAGGGGGTCATGCTGGGGCTGGTGTTTAGGGTTTAGGGCAGTGCAGTGGTGTTCGGGCAGTGTAGGTGGTCGTGCAGGGGGTGATGTTTCAGGGTTTAGGGCAGTTTAGTGGTGTTCGGACAGTGAATGGGGCCGTGCTGGGGTTGTGTTTTATGGTTTAGGGCAGTGGTGATCGGGCACTGTAGGGGGTCTTGCTTGGGGGTGGTGTTTTAGGGTTTAGGGCAGTTTAGTGGTGTTCGGACAGTGTAGGGGGTCGGGCTGGGGCTGGTGTCTCAGGGTTTAGGGCAGTGGTGTTCGGGCAGTGTAGGGGGTCTTGCTGGGGGTGGTGTTTCAGGGTTTAGGGCAGTGCAGTGGTGTTCGGGAAGTGTAAGGGGTCTTGCTTAAGGGTGGGCGTAGTTCGCGAAGTAGCACTTCGCGAAGCTACGCAAAGTGAAGTTCGCACTACGCGAGCTACGCGTAGCACTTCGCGAACTGCGAAGTAACATGTTCGCACTGTGCAAGATGTTGTTTTCAATGATTGCACAGTGCGGACAAGCAACCGGCACTGTGCAATCATTGAAAATGGCATCTTGCACAGTGCGAGCTGTAGTTTTCTGCTGCTCGAGTAGATTTTTCCTCGAGCTGCAGCTTTCTCAACGCGAACTGGTAGTTTCTCATCGCGAGCGGTCGCGAGCATACGCGACCCCTCGCAATGAGAAACCTGACCTTCTCGCGTTGGGAATCTCGCCGGGAGGTTTATTTTCCATGCTCGCGATCGCGAACAAGGAAAAAGTCTCGCCAGGATGTCATTTTGCTTGCTCGCGGTCGCCAACTTGACGTTGAGGACCGCGAGCAAGCAAAAAATGACCGCAGCACTACGCAACACTACGCTACGCGTGTTCGCACTGTGCTACGTGCAGTTCGCGTAGCGCGAAGTAGCGCGAACTTCGCAAACTACGCGAGCGTAGCGTAGTGCTTCGCCCAGGCCTAGTCTTGCTGGGGATGGCGTTTCTGGGTTTCGGGCAGTGCAGTGGTGTTCGGGCAGTGTAGGGGGTCGTGCTGGGGTTGGTGTTTCAGGGTTTTGGGCAGTGGTGTTCGGGCGCTGTAGTGGGTCTTGCTGGGGCTTGTGTTTCAGGGTTTAGGGCAGTGCAGTGGTGTTTGGGCAGTGTAGGGGGTCTTGCTTTGGCTGGTGTTTCAGGGTTTAGTGCAGTGGTGTTCGGGCAGTGTAGGGGGTCATGCTGGGGCTGGTGTTTCAGTGTTTAGGGCAGTGCAGTGGTGTTCTGACAGTGTAGGGTTTCGCGCTGGGGCTGGTGTTTCAGGGTTTAGGGCAGTGCAGAGGTGTTCGGGCAGTGTAGGGGTTTGCGCTGGGACTGGTGTTTCAGGGTTTAGGGCAGTGTAGTGGTGTTCGGGCAGTGTAGAGGGTCTTGCTGAGGGTGGTGTTTCAGGGTTTAGGGCAGTGCAGTGGTGTTCGGGAAGTGTAGGGGTCTTGCTGGGGATGGCGTTTCAGGGTTTCGGGCAGTTTAGTGGTGTTCGGACAGAGTAGGGGGTCGTGCTGGGGCTGGTGTTTCAGGGTTTAGGGCAGTGCAGTGGTGTTCAGGCAGTGTAGAGCTTTGTGCTGGGGTTGGTGTTTCAGGGTTTAGGGAAGTGCAGTGGTGTTTTGCAGTATAGGGGATCTGGTGTTTCAGGGTTTAGGGTAGTGCAGTGGTGTTCAGGCAGAGTAGGGGTCGTGCTGGGGTGGTGTTTCAGGGTTTAGGGCTGTAGAGTGGTGTTCGGACAGTGTAGGGTTTCGTGCTGGTGTGGTGTTTCAGGGTTTAGGGCAGTGCAGTGGTGTTCAGACAGTGTAGGGGGTCATGCTGGGGCTGGTGTTTAGGGTGTAGGGCAGTGCAGTGGTGTTCGGGCAGTGTAGGGGGTCGTGCAGGGGTGATGTTTCAGGGTTTAGGGCAGTTTAGTGGTGTTCGGACAGTGAATGGGGTTGTGCTGGAGTTGTGTTTCATGGTTTAGGGCAGTGGTGATCGGGCACTGTAGGGGGTCTTGCTGGGGGTGGTGTTTCAGGGTTTAGGGCAGTTTAGTGGTGTTTAGACAGTGTAGGGGGTCGTGCTGGGGCTGGTGTTTCAGGGTTTAGGGCAGTGGTGTTCGGGCAGTGTAGGGGGTCTTGCTGGGGGTGGTTTTTCAGGGTTTAGGGCAGTGCAGTGGTGTTCGGGAAGTGTAAGGAGTTGTGCTGGGGCTGAAATTTCAGGGTTCAGGGCAGTGCAGTGGTGTTCAGACAGTGTAGGGGGTCATGCTGGGGCTGGTGTTTAGGGTTTAGGGCAGTGCAGTGGTGTTCGGGCAGTGTAGGTGGTCGTGCAGGGGGTGATGTTTCAGGGTTTAGGGCAGTTTAGTGGTGTTCGGACAGTGAATGGGGTCGTGCTGGGGTTGTGTTTTATGGTTTAGGGCAGTGGTGATCGGGCACTGTAGGGGGTCTTGCTTGGGGGTGGTGTTTTAGGGTTTAGGGCAGTTTAGTGGTGTTCGGACACTGTAGGGGGTCGTGCTGGGGCAGGTGTCTCAGGGTTTAGGGCAGTGGTGTTCGGGCAGTGTAGGGGGTCTTGCTGGGGGTGGTGTTTCAGGGTTTAGGGCAGTGCAGTGGTGTTCGGGAAGTGTAAGGGGTCTTGCTGGGGATGGCGTTTCTGGGTTTCGGGCAGTGCAGTGGTGTTCGGGCAGTGTAGGGGGTCGTGCTGGGGTTGGTGTTTCAGGGTTTTGGGCAGTGGTGTTCGGGCGCTGTAGTGGGTCTTGCTGGGGCTTGTGTTTCAGGGTTTAGGGCAGTGCAGTGATGTTTGGGCAGTGTAGGGGGTCTTGCTTTGGCTGGTGTTTCAGGGTTTAGTGCAGTGGTGTTCGGGCAGTGTAGGGGGTCATGCTGGGGCTGGTGTTTCAGTGTTTAGGGCAGTGCAGTGGTGTTCTGACAGTGTAGGGTTTCGCGCTGGGGCTGGTGTTTCAGGGTTTAGGGCAGTGCAGAGGTATTCGGGCAGTGTAGGGGTTTGCGCTGGGACTGGTGTTTCAGGGTTTAGAGCAGTGTAGTGGTGTTCGGGCAGTGTAGAGGGTCTTGCTGGGGGTGGTGTTTCAGGGTTTAGGGCAGTGCAGTGGTGTTCGGGAAGTGTAGGGGTCTTGCTGGGGATGGCGTTTCAGGGTTTCGGGCAGTTTAGTGGTGTTCGGACAGTGTAGAGCTTTGTGCTGAGGTTGGTGTTTCAGGGTTTAGGGAAGTGCAGTGGTGTTTTGCAGTATAGGGGATCTGGTGTTTCAGTGTTTAGGGTACTGCAGTGGTGTTCAGGCAGAGTAGGGGTCATGCTGGGGTGGTGTTTCAGGGTTTAGGGCTGTAGAGTGGTGTTCGGACAGTGTAGGGTTTCGTGCTGGGGCTGGTGTTTCAGGGTTTAGGGCAGAGCAGTGATGTTCCGTCAGTGTAGCAAGTCATGCTGTAGCTGGTGTTTCAGGGTTTAGGGCATTTCAGTGATGTTCGGGCAGAGTAGGGGTCGTTCTGGGGTTGGTGTTTCAGGGTTTAGGGCAGTGGTGTTCGGGCAGTGTAGGGGGTCGTGATGGGGCTGGTGTTTCAGGGTTTAGGGCAGAGCAGGCATGTTCGGGCAGAGTAGGGGGTCGTGCAGGGGGTGGTGTTTCAGGTTTTAGAGCAGTGCAGTGGTGTTTGGGCAGTGAAAGGAGTCATGCTGTGTTTGTGTTTCATGGTTTAGGGCAGTGGTATTCGGGCACTGTAGGGGGTCTTGCTGGGGGTGGTGTTTCAGGGTTTTGGGCAGTGCAGTGGTATTCGGACAGTGTAGGGTGTTGTTCTGGGGCTGGTGTTCCAGGATTAAGGGCAGTGGTTTTAGGGTAGTGTAGGGGGTCTTGCTGGGGGAGGTGTTTCAGTGTTTAGGGCAGAGCAGTGGTGTTCGGGCAAAGTAAGGGTTCGTGCTGGGTCTGGTTTTTCGGGGTTTAGGGCAGTACAGTGGTGTTTGGGCAGTGTAGGGGTTTGTGCTGTGTCGGATGTGTCAAGGTTTAGGGCAGAGCAGCGGTGTTCAGGCAGTGTAGGGGGTTGTGATGAGGGGTGGTGTTTCAGGGTTTAGAGCAGTGCAGTGGTATATGGGCAG
This sequence comes from Triturus cristatus, assembly GCF_964204655.1. Lineage (NCBI taxonomy): Eukaryota > Metazoa > Chordata > Amphibia > Caudata > Salamandridae > Triturus > Triturus cristatus. Next base: position 284,401,925 of record NC_140579.1, read on the forward strand.
TATAGGGGGTCGTGCAGGGCAGTGGTGGTTCATGGTTTAGGGCAGTGCTGTGGTGTTCGGGCAGTGTAGGGGGTCATGCAGGGTGTGGTGTTTCAGGGTTTTAGGGAAGTGTAGGGTGTCGTGCTGGCGCTGGTGTTTCAGGGTTTAGGGCAGTGCGGTGTTGTTCGGGCAGTGTAGGGGGTCATGCTGGGGCTGGTGTTTCAGGGTTTAGGGCAGTGCAGTGGTGTTCGGGCAGTGTAGGGGGTCGTGCTGGGGCTGGTATTTCAAGGTTGAGGGCAGTGCGGTGTTGTTCGGGCAGTGTAGGGGGTCATGCTGGGGCTGGTGTTTCAGGGTTTAGGGCAGTGCAGTGGTGTTCGGGCAGTGTAGGGGGTCGTGCTGGGGATGGTGTTTCAGGGTTTAGGGCAGAGCAGTGGTCTTCGGGCACAGTACGGGGTGTTGTTTAGGGTTTAGGGCAGTCCAGTGTTGTTCGGGCAGTGTAGGGGGTCATGCTGGGGCTGGTATTTCAGGGTTTAGGGTGCACTGGTGTTCAGGCAGTATAGTGGGTGGTGCTGGGGCTGGTGTTTCAGGGTTTAGGGCAGTACAGTGGTTTTAGAAAAGTGTAGGGTGTCGTGCTGGCGCTGGTGTTTCAGGGTTTAGGGCAGTGCGGTGTTGTTCGGGCAGTGTAGGGGGTCATGCTGGGGCTGGTGTTTCAGGGTTTAGGGCAGTGCAGTGGTGTTCGGGCAGTGTAGGGGGTCGTGCTGGGGCTGGTATTTCAAGGATTAGGGCAGTGCGGTGTTGTTAGGGCAGTGTAGGGGGTCATGCTGGGGCTGGTGTTTCAGGGTTTAGGGCAGTGCAGTGGTGTTCGGGCAGTGTAGGGGGGTCGTGCTGGGGATGGTGTTTCAGGGTTTAGGGAATAGCATTGTTGTTCGGGCAGTGTAGGGGGTCATGCGGGGTGATGTTTAGGGTTTAGGGCAGTGCAGTGGTGGTCGGGCAGTGTAGGTGGTCATGCGGGGGGTAGTGTTTCAGGGTTTTGGGCAGTGCAGTGGTGTACGGGCAGTATAGGGGGTCATGCAGGGCAGTGTTGGTTCACGGTTTAGGGCAGTGCTGTGGTGTTCGGGCAGTGTAGGGGGTCATGCAGGGTGTGGTGTTTCAGGGTTTAGGGCAGTGCAGTGGTGTTCGGGCAGTGTAGAGGGTCAAGCAGGGTGGTGGTGTTTCAGGGTTTAGGGCAGTGCAGTGGTGTTAGGGCAGTGTAGGGGGTCGTGCAGGGGGTGGTGTTTCAGGGTTTAGGGCAGTGCAGTGGTGTTCGGGCAGTGTAGGGGGTGGTGCTGGGGCTGGTGTTTCAGGGTTTAGGGCAGTGCAGTGGTGTTTGGGAAGTGTAGGGGTTCATGCTGGTGCTGGTGTTTCAGGGTTTAGGGCAGTGCAGTGGTGTTCAGGCAGAGTAGGGGTTCATGCTGATGCTGGTGATTCAGGATTTAGGGCAGTGCAGTCGTTTTTGGGCAGTGTAGGGGGTCGTGCTTTGGCTGGTGTTTCAGGGTTTAGGGTAGTGCAATAGTGTTCGGGCAGTGTAGGGGTTTGTGCTGGTGCTGGTGTTTCAGGGTTTAGGGCAGTGCAGTGGTGTTCGGACAGTGCAGGGGTTTGTGCTGGAGCTGGTGATTCAGGGTTTAGGGCAGTGCAGTGGTGTTCGGGCAGTGTAGTGTCTCGTGCAGTGGGTGGTGTTTCAGGGTTTAGGCCAGTAGAGTGGTGTTCAGTCAGTGTAGGGGGTCTTGTTGGTGCGTGTGTTTTAGGGTTTAGGGCAGGGCAGTGGTGTTCAGGCTGGGAAGGGGGTGGTGCTGGGGCTGGTGTTTCAGGGTTTCGGGCAGTGCAGTGGTGTTCGGACAGTGTAGGGGGTGGTGCTGGGGCTAGTGTTTCAGGGTTTAGGGCAGTGCAGTGGTGTTCGGGCAGTGTACAGGGTAGTTCTGGGGCTGGTGTTTCAGGGTTTAGGGCAGAGCAGTGGTGATTGGGCAGAGAAGGGGGTGGTGCTGGTGATAGTGTTTTAGGGTTTAGGGCATTGCAATGGTGTTCGGGCTGTGTGGTGGGTGGTGCTGGGGCTGGTGTTTCAGGGTTTAGGGCAGTACAGTGGTGTTAGGGCATTGTAGGGGTGGTGCTGGTGATAGTGTTTTAGGGTTTAGGGCATTGCAATGGTGTTCGGACAGTGTAGGGGGTCGTGCTTTGGCTGGTGTTTCAGGGTGTAGGGTAGTGCAATAGTGTTCGGGCAGTGTAGGGGTTCGTGCTGGTGCTGGTGTTTCAGGGTTTAGGGCAGTGCAGTGGTGTTCGGACAGTGCAGGGGTTCGTGCTGGAGCTGGTGATTCAGGGTTTAGGGCAGTGCAGTGGTGTTTGGGCAGTGTAGTGTCTCGTGCAGCGGGTGGTGTTTCAGGGTTTAGGCCAGTAGAGTGGTGTTCAGTCAGTGTAGGGGGTCTTGTTGGGGCTGGTGTTTCAGGGTTTAGGGCAGGGCAGTGGTGTTCAGGCTGGGAAGGGGGTGGTGCTGGGGCTGGTGTTTCAGGGTTTAGGGCAGTGCAGTGGTGTTCGGGCAGTGTAGGGGGTCGTGTTGGGGCTGGTATTTCAAGGATTAGGGCAGTGCGGTGTTGTTAGGGCAGTGTACGGGGTCATGCTGGGGCTGGTGTTTCAGGGTTTAGGGCAGTGCAGTGGTGTTCGGGCAGTGTAGGGGGGTCGTGCTGGGGATGGTGTTTCAGGGTTTAGGGCATAGCAGTGTTGTTCGGGCAGTGTAGGGGGTCATGCGGGGTGATGTTTAGGGTTTAGGGCAGTGCAGTGGTGGTCGGGCAGTGTAGGTGGTCATGCGGGGGGTAGTGTTTCAGGGTTTTGGCAGTGCAGTGGTGTACGGGCAGTATAGGGGGTCATGCAGGGCAGTGTTGGTTCAGGGTTTAGGGCAGTGCTGTGGTGTTCGGGCAGTGCAGGGGGTCATGCAGGGTGTGGTGTTTCAGGGTTTAGGGCAGTGCAGTGGTGTTCGGGCAGTGTAGAGGGTCAAGCAGGGTGGTGGTGTTTCAGGGTTTAGGGCAGTGCAGTGGTGTTAGGGCAGTGTAGGGGGTCGTGCAGGGGGTGGTGTTTCAGGGTTTAGGGCAGTGCAGTGGTGTTCGGGCAGTGTAGGGGGTGGTGCTGGGGCTGGTGTTTCAGGGTTTAGGGCAGTGCAGTGGTGTTCGGGCAGTGTAGGGGTTCATGCTGGTGCTGGTGTTTCAGGGTTTAGGGCAGTGCAGTGGTGTTCAGGCAGTGTAGTGGTTCATGCTGATGCTGGTGTTTCAGGATTTAGGGCAGTGCAGTCATTTTTGGGCAGTGTAGGGGGTCGTGCTTTGGCTGGTGTTTCAGGGTTTAGTGTAGTGCAATAGTGTTCGGGCAGTGTAGGGGTTCGTGCTGGTGCTTGTGTTTCAGGGTTTAGGGCAGTGCAGTGGTGTTCAGACAGTGCAGGGGTTTGTGCTGGAGCTGGTGATTCAGGGTTTAGGGCAGTGCAGTGGTGTTCAGGCAGTGTAGTGTCTTGTGCAGCGGGTGGTGTTTCAGGGTTTAGGCCAGTAGAGTGGTGTTCAGTCAGTGTAGGTGGTCTTGTTGGGGCTGGTGTTTCAGGGTTTAGGGCAGGGCAGTGGTGTTCAGGCTGGGAAGGGGGTGGTGCTGGGGCTGGTGTTTCAGGGTTTCGGGCAGTGCAGTGGTGTTCGGACAGTGTAGGGGGTGGTGCTGGGGCTAGTGTTTCAGGGTTTAGGGCAGTGCAGTGGTGTTCGGGCAGTGTACAGGGTAGTTCTGGGGCTGGTGTTTCAGGGTTTAGGGCAGAGCAGTGGTGATTGGGCAGAGTAGGGGGTGGTGCTGGTGATAGTGTTTTAGGGTTTAGGGCATTGCAATGGTGTTCGGGCTGTGTGGTGGGTGGTGCTGGGGCTGGTGTTTCAGGGTTTAGGGCAGTACAGTGGTGTTAGGGCATTGTAGGGGTGGTGCTGGTGATAGTGTTTTAGGGTTTAGGGCATTGCAATGGTGTTCGGGCTGTGTGGTGGGTGGTGCTGGGGCTGGTGTTTCAGGGTTTAGGGCAGTACAGTGGTGTTAGGGCATTGTAGGGGGTGGTGTTGGGGCTCTTGTTTCAGGGTTTAGGGCAGTGCACTAATGTTTCGGCAGTAGAGAGGGTCATGCTGGGGCTAGTGTTTCAGGGTTTAGGGCAGTGCAGTGGTGTTCGGGCAGTGTAGGGGGGTCGTGCTGGGGGTGGTGTTTCAGGGTTTAGGGCAGAGCAGTGGTGTTCGGGCAGTGTAGGGGGTCATGCGGGGTGATGTTTAGGGTTTAGGGCAGTGCAGTGGTGGTCGGGCAGTGTAGGTGGTCATGCGGGGGGTAGTGTTTCAGGGTTTTGGGCAGTGCAGTGGTGTACGGGCAGTGTAGGGGGTCATGCAGGGCAGTGTTGGTTCAGGGTTTAGGGCAGTGCTGTGGTGTTCGGGCAGTGTAGGGGGTCATGCAGGGTGTGGTATTTCAGGGTTTAGGGCAGTGCAGTGGTGTTCGGGCAGTGTAGGGGGTCGAGCAGGGTGGTGGTGTTTCAGGGTTTAGGGCAGTGCAGTGGTGTTAGGGCAGTGTAGGGGGAAGTGCAGGGGGTGGTGTTTCAGGGTTTAGGGCAGTGCAGTGGTGTTCGGGCAGTGTAGGGGGTGGTGCGGGGGCTGGTGTTTCAGGGTTTAGGTCAGTGGTGTTCGGGCAGTGAAGGGGGTCTTGCTGGGGCTGGTCTTTCAGGGTTTAGGGCAGTGGTGTTCGGGTAGTGTAGGGGGTCATGTTGGGGCTGGTGTTTCAGGGTTTAGGGCAGTTCAGTTGTGTTCGGGCAGTGTAGGGGGTCGTGCGGGGGATGGTGTTTCAGGGTTTAGGGCAGTGGTGTGCGGGCATTGTAGTGGGTTTTGTTGGGGCTTGTGTTTCAGGGTTTAGGGCAGTGCAGTGGTGTTTGGGCAGTGTAGGGGTCATGCTGCGGTGGTGTTTCAGGGTTTAGGGCAGTGCAGTGGTGTTCGGACAGTGTAGGGGGCCGTGCTGGGGCTGGTGTTTCAGGGTTTAGGGCAGAGCAGTGATGTTCAGGCAGTGTAGGGGGTCGTGCTGGAGCTGGGGTTTCAGGGTTTAGGGCAGAGCAGTGATGTTCGGGCACAGTAGGGGGTCGTTCTGGGCTAGTGTTTGAGGCTTTACGGCAGTGCAGTGCTGTTCTGGCAGTGTAGGGGGTGGTTCTGGGGCTGGTGTTTCAGGGCTTAGGGCAGTGCAGTGTTCTTCGGGTAGTGTAGGGGGTGGTGCTGGGGCTGGTGTTTCATGGTTTAGGGCAGTGCATTGGTGTTCGGGCAGTGTAGGGAGTAGTGTTGGGGCTGGTGTTTCAGGGTTTATGGCAGAGCAGTGGTGTTGGGGCTGGTGTTTCAGGGTTTATGGCAGAGCAGTGGTGTTGGGGCAGAGTAGGTTGTTGTGCTGGTGTGGTGTTTAGGGTTTAGGGTTTAGGGCAGTGCAGTGCTGTTCCTGCAGAGTAGGGGTTCGTGCTGGGGTTGGTGTTTCAGGGTTTAGTACAGTGGTGATCAGGCAGTGTAGCGGGTCGTACTGGGGCTGGAGTTTCAGGGTTTAGGGCAGAGCAGCGATGTTCTGGCAGTATAGGGGGTCGTGCAGGGGGTGGTGTTTCAGGTTTTAGAGCAGTGCGGTGGTGTTTGAGTTGTGAAAGGGGTCGTGCTGGGGTTGTGTTTCATGGTTTAGGGCAGTGGTGTTCGGGCACTGTAGAGGGTCTTGGTGGGGGTGGTGTTTCAGGGTTTTGAGCAGTGGTGTTCGGGCAGTGTAGAGGGTCATGCTGGGGCTGGTGTTTCAGGGTTTAGGGCAGTGCAGTGGTGTTCATCCAGTGTAGAGGTTTGTTCTGGGGTTGGTGTTTCAGGGTTTAGGGAAGTGCAGTGGTGTTTTGCAGTATAGGGGATCCAGCTTGGGCTGGTGTTTCAGGGTTTAGGGTAGTGCAGTGGTGTTCAGGCAGAGTAGGGGTCGTGCTGGGGTGGTGTTTCAGGGTTTAGGGCTGTAGAGTGGTGTTCGGACAGTGTAGGGGGCCGTGCTGGGGCTGGTGTTTCAGGGTTTAGGGCAGAGCAGTGATGTTCGGGCAGTGTAGCAAGTCATGCTGTAGCTGGTGTTTCAGGGTTTAGGGCAGAGCAGTGATGTTCGGGCAGAGTAGGGGGTCATTCTGGGGCTGGTGTTTCAGGGTTTAGGGCATTTCAGTGCTGTTCCGGCAGTGGAGGAGGTCGTGCTGGGGTTGGTGTTTCAGGGTTTAGGGCAGTGGTGTTCGGGCAGTGTAGGGGGTCGTGATGGGGCTGGTGTTTCAGGGTTTAGGGCAGAGCAGGCATGTTCGGGCAGAGTAGGGGGTTGTTCAGGGGCTGGTGTTTCAGTGTTTAGGGCAGTGCAGTGGTGTTCAGGCAGTGTAGGGGTTGGTGCTGGGTCTGGTGTTTGAGGGTTTAGGGCAGTGCAGTGGTTTTTGGGCAGTGTAGAGGTTCGTGCTGGGGCTGGTATTTCAGGGTTTAGGGCAGTGCAGTGGTGTTCGGGTAGTGTAGGGAGTTATGCTGTGTCAGATGTGTCAGGGTTTAGGGCAGAGCAGCGGTGTTCAGGCAGTGTAGGGGGTTGTGCTGGGGATGGTGTTTCAGGGTTTAGGGCAGAGCAGTGGTGTTATGGCAGGAAGGGGGTCATGCGAGGGTGGTGTTTAGGGTTTAAGGCAGTGCAGTGGTGTATGGGCAGTATAGGGGGTCGTGCAGGGCAGTGTTGGTTGAGGGTTTAGGGCAGTGCTATGGTGTTCGAGCAGTGTAGGGGGTTATGCAGGGTATGGTGTTTCAGGGTTTAGGGCAGTGCAGTGGTGTTCTGGCAGTGTAGGGGGTCGAGCAGGGTGTTGGTGATTCAGGGTGTAGGGTAGTACAGTGGTGTAAGGGCAGTGTAGGGGGCCGTGCAGGAGGTGGTGTTTCAGGGTTTAGGTCAGTGCAGTGGTGTTCGGGCAGTGTAAGGGTTTGTGCTGGGGCTGTTTTTTTAGGGTTTAGGGCAGTGCAGTGGTGTTCATCCAGTGTAGAAGTTTGTGCTGGGGTTGGTGTTTCAGGGGTTAGGGAAGTGCAGTGGTGTTTTGCAGTATAGGGGGTCCGGCTGGGGCTGGTGTTTCATTCAGGGTTTAGGCCAGTGCAGTGGTGTTCGGGCACTGTAGGGGGTCGTGCAGGGGGTGGTGTTTCAGGGTTTAGGGCAGTGCAGTGGTGTTAGGGCAGTGTAGGGGGTCGAGCAGGGGGGTCGTGTTTCAGGGTTTAGGATAGTGCAGTGGTGTTCGGGCAGTGTAGTGGCTCATGCAGGGGGTGGTGTTTCAGGGGTTAGGGCAGTACAGTGATGTTCGCGCAGTGTAGGGGGTCTTGCTGGGGCTGGTGTTTCAGGGTTTAGGGCAGTGGTGTTCGGGCAGTGTAGGGGGTGGTGCTGGGGCTGGTGTTTCAGGGTTTAGGGCAGTGCAGTTGTGTTTGGGCAGTGTAGGGGTAGTGCTGGGACCGGTGTTTCAGGGTTTAGGGCAGAGCAGCGGTGTTTGGGCAGAGTAGGGGTGGTACTGGGGGTGGTGTTTAGGGTTTAGGGCAGTGCAATGGTGTTCGGGCATTGTAGGTAGTGGTGCTGGGGCTGGTGTTTCAGGGTTTGGGGCATTGCAGTGGTGTTCGGGCAATGTAGGGTTGGTGCTGGGGCTGGTGTTTCAGGGTTTAGGGCAGTACAGTGTTGTTAGGGCATTGTAGGGGGTTGTGCTGGGGCTGGTGTTTCAGAGTTTAGGGCAGTGCAGTGGTGTTCAGGCAGTGTAGGGGTTTGTGCTGGGGCTTGTGTTTCAGGGTTTAGGGCAGTGCAGTGGTGTTCGGACAATGTAGGGGGTTGTGCTGGGTCTGGTGTTTCAGGGTTTCGGGTAGTGCAGTGGTGTTCGGGCAGAGTAGGGGGTCATGCTGGGGCTGATGTTTCAGGGTTTAGGGCAGTGCAGTGGTGTTCTTGCAGTGTAGAGGTTCATGCTGGGGCTGGTGTTTCAGGGTTTAGAGCAGTGCAGTGGTGTTTTGCATTGTAGGGGGTAAGGCTGGGGCTGGTGTTTCAGGGTTTAGGACAGTGCAGTGGTGTTCGGGCAGTGTAGGGGTCGTGCTGGGGTGGTGTTTCAGGGTTTAGGGCAGTGCAGTGGTGTTCAGACAGTGTAGGGGGTCATGCTGGGGCTGGTGTTTAGGGTTTAGGGCAGTGCAGTGGTGTTCGGGCAGTGTAGGGGGTCGTGCAGGGGTGATGTTTCAGGGTTTAGGGCAGTTTAGTGGTGTTCGGACAGTGAATGGGGTTGTGCTGGGGTTGTGTTTCATGGTTTAGGGCAGTGGTGATCGGGCACTGTAGGGGGTCTTGCTGGGGGTGGTGTTTCAGGGTTTAGGGCAGTTTAGTGGTGTTTAGACAGTGTAGAGGGTCGTGCTGGGGCTGGTGTTTCAGGGTTTAGGGCAGTGGTGTTCGGGCAGTGTAGGGGGTCTTGCTGGGGGTGGTGTTTCAGGGTTTAGGGCAGTGCAGTGGTGTTCGGGAAGTGTAAGGGGTTGTGCTGGGGCTGATATTTCAGGGTTCAGGGCAGTGCAGTGGTGTTCAGACAGTGTAGGGGGTCGTGCTGGGGTTGGTGTTTCAGGGTTTTGGGCAGTGGTGTTCGGGCGCTGTAGTGGGTATGCTGGGGCTTGTGTTTCAGGGTTTAGGGCAGTGCAGTGATGTTTGGGCAGTGTAGGGGGTCTTGCTTTGGCTGGTGTTTCAGGGTTTACTGCAGTGGTGTTCGGGCAGTGTAGGGGGTCATGCTGGGGCTGGTGTTTCAGTGTTTAGGGCAGTGCAGTGGTGTTCTGACAGTGTAGGGTTTCGCGCTGGGGCTGGTGTTTCATGGTTTAGGGCAGTGCAGAGGTGTTCGGGCAGTGTAGGGGTTTGCGCTGGGACTGGTGTTTCAGGGTTTAGGGCAGTGTAGTGGTGTTTGGGCAGTGTAGAGGGTCTTGCTGGGAGTGGTGTTTCAGGGTTTAGGGCAGTGCAGTGGTGTTCGGGAAGTGTAGGGGTCTTGCTGGGGTGGTGTTTTAGGGTTTAGGGCAGAGCAGTGATATTCGGGCAGTGTAGGGGGTCGTGCTGGAGCAGGTGTTTCAGGGTTTAGGGCAGAGCAGTGATGTTCGGGCACAGTAGGGGGTCATTTTGGGCTGGTGTTTCAGGGTTTAGGGCAGTGCAGTGCTGTTCCGGCAGTGCAGGGGGTGGTGCTGGTGTTTTAGGGCTTAGGGCAGTGCAGTGTTGTTCGGGCAGTGTAGGGGGTGGTGCCGGGCCTGGTGTTTCAGGGTTTAGGGCAGTGCAGTGGTGTTAGGGCAGTGTAGAGAGTAGAGCTGGGGCTGGTCTTTCAGGGTTTATGGCAGAGCAGTGGTGTTCGGGCAGAGTAGGTGTTCGTGCTGGGGTTGGTGTTTCAGGGTTTAGGGCAGTAGTGATCAGGCAGTGTAGGGGGTCGTGCTGGGGCGGGAGTTTCAGGGTTTAGGGCAGAGCAGCGATGTTCCGGCAGTATAGGGGGTCGTGCAGGGGGTGGTGTTTCAGGTTTTAGAGCAGTGCGGTGGTGTTTGAGTTGTGAATGGGGTCGTGCTGGGGTTGTGTTTCATGGTTTAGGGCAGTGGTGTTCGGGCACTGTAGAGGGTCTTGCTGGGGGTGGTGTTTCAGGGTTTTGAGCAGCGCAGTGGTCTTCGGGCAGTGTAGGGGGTCGTGCTGGTACTGGTGTTTCAGGGTTTAGGGCAGTGGTGTTCGGGCAGTGAAGGGGGTCTTGCTGGGGGTGGTGTTTCAATGTTTAGGGCAGTGCAGTGGTGTTGGGCAGTGTAGGGGGTCTTGCTGGGGCTGGTGTTTCAGGGTCTAGGGCAGTGGTGTTCGGGCAGTGTAGGGGGTCATGCTGGGGCTGGTGTTTCAGGGTTTAGGGCAGTGCAGGGGTGTTCATCCAGTATAGAGGTTTGTGCTGGGGTTGGTGTTTCAGGGTTTAGAGAAGTGCAGTGGTGTTTTGCAGTATAGGGGATCCAGCTGGGGCTGGTGTTTCAGGGTTTAGGGTAGTGCAGTGGTGTTCAGTCAGAGGGGTCGTGCTGGGGTGGTGTTTCAGGGTTTAGGGCAGTAGAGTGGTGTTCGGACAGTGTAGGGGGTCGTGCTGGGGCTGGCGTTTCATGGTTTAGGGCAGAGCAGTGATGTTCGGGCAGTGTAGCAAGTCATGCTGTAGCTGGTGTTTCAGGGTTTAGGGCATTTCAGTGATGTTCGGGCAGAGTAGGGGTCGTTCTGGGGTTGGTGTTTCAGGGTTTAGGGCAGTGGTGTTCGGGCAGTGTAGGGGGTCTTGCTTTGGCTGGTGTTTCAGGGTTTACTGCAGTGGTGTTCGGGCAGTGTAGGGGGTCATGCTGGGGCTGGTGTTTCAGTGTTTAGGGCAGTGCAGTGGTGTTCTGACAGTGTAGGGTTTCGCGCTGGGGCTGGTGTTTCATGGTTTAGGGCAGTGCAGAGGTGTTCGGGCAGTGTAGGGGTTTGCGCTGGGACTGGTGTTTCAGGGTTTAGGGCAGTGTAGTGGTGTTTGGGCAGTGTAGAGGGTCTTGCTGGGAGTGGTGTTTCAGGGTTTAGGGCAGTGCAGTGGTGTTCGGGAAGTGTAGGGGTCTTGCTGGGGTGGTGTTTTAGGGTTTAGGGCAGAGCAGTGATATTCGGGCAGTGTAGGGGGTCGTGCTGGAGCAGGTGTTTCAGGGTTTAGGGCAGAGCAGTGATGTTCGGGCACAGTAGGGGGTCATTTTGGGCTGGTGTTTCAGGGTTTAGGGCAGTGCAGTGCTGTTCCGGCAGTGCAGGGGGTGGTGCTGGTGTTTTAGGGCTTAGGGCAGTGCAGTGTTGTTCGGGCAGTGTAGGGGGTGGTGCCGGGCCTGGTGTTTCAGGGTTTAGGGCAGTGCAGTGGTGTTAGGGCAGTGTAGAGAGTAGAGCTGGGGCTGGTCTTTCAGGGTTTATGGCAGAGCAGTGGTGTTCGGGCAGAGTAGGTGTTCGTGCTGGGGTTGGTGTTTCAGGGTTTAGGGCAGTAGTGATCAGGCAGTGTAGGGGGTCGTGCTGGGGCGGGAGTTTCAGGGTTTAGGGCAGAGCAGCGATGTTCCGGCAGTATAGGGGGTCGTGCAGGGGGTGGTGTTTCAGGTTTTAGAGCAGTGCGGTGGTGTTTGAGTTGTGAATGGGGTCGTGCTGGGGTTGTGTTTCATGGTTTAGGGCAGTGGTGTTCGGGCACTGTAGAGGGTCTTGCTGGGGGTGGTGTTTCAGGGTTTTGAGCAGCGCAGTGGTCTTCGGGCAGTGTAGGGGGTCGTGCTGGTACTGGTGTTTCAGGGTTTAGGGCAGTGGTGTTCGGGCAGTGAAGGGGGTCTTGCTGGGGGTGGTGTTTCAATGTTTAGGGCAGTGCAGTGGTGTTGGGCAGTGTAGGGGGTCTTGCTGGGGCTGGTGTTTCAGGGTCTAGGGCAGTGGTGTTCGGGCAGTGTAGGGGGTCATGCTGGGGCTGGTGTTTCAGGGTTTAGGGCAGTGCAGGGGTGTTCATCCAGTATAGAGGTTTGTGCTGGGGTTGGTGTTTCAGGGTTTAGAGAAGTGCAGTGGTGTTTTGCAGTATAGGGGATCCAGCTGGGGCTGGTGTTTCAGGGTTTAGGGTAGTGCAGTGGTGTTCAGTCAGAGGGGTCGTGCTGGGGTGGTGTTTCAGGGTTTAGGGCAGTAGAGTGGTGTTCGGACAGTGTAGGGGGTCGTGCTGGGGCTGGCGTTTCATGGTTTAGGGCAGAGCAGTGATGTTCGGGCAGTGTAGCAAGTCATGCTGTAGCTGGTGTTTCAGGGTTTAGGGCATTTCAGTGATGTTCGGGCAGAGTAGGGGTCGTTCTGGGGTTGGTGTTTCAGGGTTTAGGGCAGTGGTGTTCGGGCAGTGTAGGGGGTCTTGCTTGTGTTTCAGGGTTTAGAGCAGTGGTGTTCGGGTAGTGTAGGGGGTCATGTTGGGGCTGGTGTTTTAGGGTTTAGGGCAGTTCAGTTGTGTTCGGGCAGTGTAGGGGGTCGTGCGGGGGATGGTGTTTCAGGGTTTAGGGCAGTGGTGTGCGGGCATTGTAGTGGGTCTTGTTGGGGCTTGTGTTTCAGGGTTTAGGGCAGTGCAGTGGTGTTTGGGCAGTGTAGGGGTCATGCTGCTGTGGTGTTTCAGGGTTTAGGGCAGTGCAGTGGTGTTCGGACAGTGTAGGGGGCCGTGCTGGGGCTGGTGTTTCAGGGTTTAGGGCAGAGCAGTGATGTTTAGGCAGTGTAGGGGGTCGTGCTGGAGCTGGGGTTTCAGGGTTTAGGGCAGAGCAGTGATGTTCGGGCACAGTAGGGGGTCGTTCTGGGCTAGTGTTTGAGGCTTTAGGGCAGTGCAGTGCTGTTCTGGCAGTGTAGGGGGTGGTTCTGGGGCTGGTGTTTCAGGGCTTAGGGCAGTGCAGTGTTCTTCGGGTAGTGTAGGGGGTGGTGCTGGGGCTGGTGTTTCAGGGTTTAGGGCAGTGCATTGGTGTTCGGGCAGTGTAGGGAGTAGTGTTGGGGCTGGTGTTTCAGGGTTTATGGCAGAGCAGTGGTGTTGGGGCTGGTGTTTCAGGGTTTATGGCAGAGCAGTGGTGTTGGGGCAGAGTAGGTTGTTGTGCTGGTGTGGTGTTTAGGGTTTAGGGTTTAGGGCAGTGCAGTGCTGTTCCTGCAGAGTAGGGGTTCGTGCTGGGGTTGGTGTTTCAGGGTTTAGTACAGTGGTGATCAGGCAGTGTAGCGGGTCGTACTGGGGCTGGAGTTTCAGGGTTTAGGGCAGAGCAGCGATGTTCTGGCAGTATAGGGGGTCGTGCAGGGGGTGGTGTTTCAGGTTTTAGAGCAGTGCGGTGGTGTTTGAGTTGTGAAAGGGGTCGTGCTGGGGTTGTGTTTCATGGTTTAGGGCAGTGGTGTTCGGGCACTGTAGAGGGTCTTGGTGGGGGTGGTGTTTCAGGGTTTTGAGCAGTGGTGTTCGGGCAGTGTAGAGGGTCATGCTGGGGCTGGTGTTTCAGGGTTTAGGGCAGTGCAGTGGTGTTCATCCAGTGTAGAGGTTTGTGCTGGGGTTGGTGTTTCAGGGTTTAGGGAAGTGCAGTGGTGTTTTGCAGTATAGGGGATCCAGCTTGGGCTGGTGTTTCAGGGTTTAGGGTAGTGCAGTGGTGTTCAGGCAGAGTAGGGGTCGTGCTGGGGTGGTGTTTCAGGGTTTAGGGCTGTAGAGTGGTGTTCGGACAGTGTAGGGGGCCGTGCTGGGGCTGGTGTTTCAGGGTTTAGGGCAGAGCAGTGATGTTCGGGCAGTGTAGCAAGTCATGCTGTAGCTGGTGTTTCAGGGTTTAGGGCAGAGCAGTGATGTTCGGGCAGAGTAGGGGGTCGTTCTGGGGCTGGTGTTTCAGGGTTTAGGGCATTTCAGTGCTGTTCCGGCAGTGGAGGAGGTCGTGCTGGGGTTGGTGTTTCAGGGTTTAGGGCAGTGGTGTTCGGGCAGTGTAGGGGGTCGTGATGGGGCTGGTGTTTCAGGGTTTAGGGCAGAGCAGGCATGTTCGGGCAGAGTAGGGGGTTGTTCAGGGGCTGGTGTTTCAGTGTTTAGGGCAGTGCAGTGGTGTTCGGGCAGTGTAGGGGTTGGTGCTGGGTCTGGTGTTTGAGGGTTTAGGGCAGTGCAGTGGTGTTTGGGCAGTGTAGAGGTTCGTGCTGGGGCTGGTATTTCAGGGTTTAGGGCAGTGCAGTGGTGTTCGGGTAGTGTAGGGAGTTATGCTGTGTCAGATGTGTCAGGGTTTAGGGCAGAGCAGCGGTGTTCAGGCAGTGTAGGGGGTCGTGCTGGGGATGGTGTTTCAGGGTTTAGGGCAGAGCAGTGGTGTTATGGCAGGAAGGGGGTCATGCGAGGGTTGTGTTTAGGGTTTAAGGCAGTGCAGTGGTGTATGGGCAGTATAGGGGGTCGTGCAGGGCAGTGTTGGTTGAGGGTTTAGGGCAGTGCTATGGTGTTCGAGCAGTGTAGGGGGTTATGCAGGGTATGGTGTTTCAGGGTTTAGGGCAGTGCAGTGGTGTTCTGGCAGTGTAGGGGGTCGAGCAGGGTGTTGGTGATTCAGGGTTTAGGGTAGTACAGTGGTGTAAGGGCAGTGTAGGGGGCCGTGCAGGAGGTGGTGTTTCAGGGTTTAGGTCAGTGCAGTGGTGTTCGGGCAGTGTAGGGGTTTGTGCTGGGGCTGTTTTTTTAGGGTTTAGGGCAGTGCAGTGGTGTTCATCCAGTGTAGAGGTTTGTGCTGGGGTTGGTGTTTCAGGGGTTAGGGAAGTGCAGTGGTGTTTTGCAGTATAGGGGGTCCGGCTGGGGCTGGTGTTTCATTCAGGGTTTAGGCCAGTTCAGTGGTGTTCGGGCACTGTAGGGGTCGTGCAGGGGGTGGTGTTTCAGGGTTTAGGGCAGTGCAGTGGTGTTAGGGCAGTGTAGGGGGTCGAGCAGGGGGGTCGTGTTTCAGGGTTTAGGATAGTGCAGTGGTGTTCGGGCAGTGTAGTGGCTCATGCAGGGGGTGGTGTTTCAGGGGTTAGGGCAGTACAGTGATGTTCGCGCAGTGTAGGGGGTCTTGCTGGGGCTGGTGTTTCAGGGTTTAGGGCAGTGGTGTTCGGGCAGTGTAGGGGGTGGTGCTGGGGCTGGTGTTTCAGGGTTTAGGGCAGTGCAGTTGTGTTCGGGCAGTGTAGGGGTAGTGCTGGGACCGGTGTTTCAGGGTTTAGGGCAGAGCAGCGGTGTTTGGGCAGAGTAGGGGTGGTACTGGGGGTGGTGTTTAGGGTTTAGGGCAGTGCAATGGTGTTCGGGCATTGTAGGTAGTGGTGCTGGGGCTGGTGTTTCAGAGTTTGGGGCATTGCAGTGGTGTTCGGGCAATGTAGGGTTGGTGCTGGGGCTGGTGTTTCAGGGTTTAGGGCAGTACAGTGTTGTTAGGGCATTGTAGGGGGTTGTGCTGGGGCTGGTGTTTCAGGGTTTAGGGCAGTGCAGTGGTGTTCAGGCAGTGTAGGGGTTTGTGCTGGAGCTTGTGTTTCAGGGTTTAGGGCAGTGCATTGGTGTTCGGACAATGTAGGGGGTTGTGCTGGGTCTGGTGTTTCAGGGTTTCGGGTAGTGCAGTGGTGTTCGGGCAGAGTAGGGGGTCATGCTGGGGCTGATGTTTCAGGGTTTAGGGCAGTGCAGTGGTGTTCTTGCAGTGTAGAGGTTCATGCTGGGGCTGGTGTTTCAGGGTTTAGAGCAGTGCAGTGGTGTTTTGCATTGTAGGGGGTAAGGCTGGGGCTGGTGTTTCAGGGTTTAGGACAGTGCAGTGGTGTTCGGGCAGTGTAGGGGTCGTGCTGGGGTGGTGTTTCAGGGTTTAGGGCAGTGCAGTGGTGTTCAGACAGTGTAGGGGGTCATGCTGGGGCTGGTGTTTAGGGTTTAGGGCAGTGCAGTGGTGTTCGGGCAGTGTAGGGGGTCGTGCAGGGGTGATGTTTCAGGGTTTAGGGCAGTTTAGTGGTGTTCGGACAGTGAATGGGGTTGTGCTGGGGTTGTGTTTCATGGTTTAGGGCAGTGGTGATCGGGCACTGTAGGGGGTCTTGCTGGGGGTGGTGTTTCAGGGTTTAGGGCAGTTTAGTGGTGTTTAGACAGTGTAGAGGGTCGTGCTGGGGCTGGTGTTTCAGGGTTTAGGGCAGTGGTGTTCGGGCAGTGTAGGGGGTCTTGCTGGGGGTGGTGTTTCAGGGTTTAGGGCAGTGCAGTGGTGTTCGGGAAGTGTAAGGGGTTGTGCTGGGGCTGATATTTCAGGGTTCAGGGCAGTGCAGTGGTGTTCAGACAGTGTAGGGGGTCGTGCTGGGGTTGGTGTTTCAGGGTTTTGGGCAGTGGTGTTCGGGCGCTGTAGTGGGTCTTGCTGGGGCTTGTGTTTCAGGGTTTAGGGCAGTGCAGTGGTCTTTGGGCAGTGTAGGGGGTCTTGCTTTGGCTGGTGTTTCAGGGTTTAGTGCAGTGGTGTTCGGGCAGTGTAGTGGGTCATGCTGGGGCTGGTGTTTCAGTGTTTAGGGCAGTGCAGTGGTGTTCTGACAGTGTAGGGTTTCGCGCTGGGGCTGGTGTTTCATGGTTTAGGGCAGTGCAGAGGTGTTCGGGCAGTGTAGGGGTTTGCGCTGGGGCTGGGGTTTCAGGGTTTAGGGCAGTGTAGTGGAGTTCGGGCAGTGTAGAGGGTCTTGCTGGGGGTGGTGTTTCAGGGTTTAGGGCAGTGCAGTGGTGTTCGGGAAGTGTAGGGGTCTTGCTGGGGTGGTGTTTTAGGGTTTAGGGCAGAGCAGTGATATTCGGGCAGTGTAGGGGGTCGTGCTGGAGCAGGTGTTTCAGGGTTTAGGGCAGAGCAGTGATGTTCGGGCACAGTAGGGGGTCATTTTGGGCTGGTGTTTCAGGGTTTAGGGCAGTGCAGTGCTGTTCCGGCAGTGCAGGGGGTGGTGCTGGTGTTTCAGGGCTTAGGGCAGTGCAGTGTTGTTCGGGCAGTGTAGGGGGTGGTGCCGGGCCTGGTGTTTCAGGGTTTAGGGCAGTGCAGTGGTGTTAGGGCAGTGTAGAGAATAGAGCTGGGGCTGGTCTTTCAGGGTTTATGGCAGAGCAGTGGTGTTCGGGCAGAGTAGGTTGTGGTGCTGGGGGTGGTGTTTTGGGTTTAGGGCAGTGCAGTGCTGTTCCGGCAGTGTAGGGGGTCGTGCTGGGGTTGGTGTTTCAGGGTTTAGGGCAGTAGTGATCAGGCAGTGTAGGGGGTCGTGCTGGGGCGGGAGTTTCAGGGTTTAGGGCAGAGCAGCGATGTTCCGGCAGTATAGGGGGTCGTGCAGGGGGTGGTGTTTCAGGTTTTAGAGCAGTGCGGTGGTGTTTGAGTTGTGAATGGGGTCGTGCTGGGGTTGTGTTTCATGGTTTAGGGCAGTGGTGTTCGGGCACTGTAGAAGGTCTTGCTGGGGGTGGTGTTTCAGGGTTTTGAGCAGCGCAGTGGTCTTCGGGCAGTGTAGGGGGTCGTGCTGGGACTGGTGTTTCAGGGTTTAGGGCAGTGGTGTTCGGGCAGTGAAGGGGGTCTTGCTGGGGGTGGTGTTTCAATGTTTAGGGCAGTGCAGTGGTGTTGGGCAGTGTAGGGGGTCTTGCTGGGGCTGGTGTTTCAGGGTCTAGGGCAGTGGTGTTCGGGCAGTGTAGGGGGTCATGCTGGGGCTGGTGTTTCAGGGTTTAGGGCAGTGCAGTGGTGTTCATCCAGTGTAGAGGTTTGTGCTGGGGTTGGTGTTTCAGGGTTTAGGGAAGTGCAGTGGTGTTTTGCAGTATAGGGGATCCAGCTGGGGCTGGTGTTTCAGGGTTTAGGGTAGTGCAGTGGTGTTCAGTCAGAGGGGTCGTGCTGGGGTGGCGTTTCAGGGTTTAGGGCAGTAGAGTGGTGTTCGGACAGTGTAGGGGGTCGTGCTGGGGCTGGCGTTTCATGGTTTAGGGCAGAGCAGTGATGTTCGGGCAGTGTAGCAAGTCATGCTGTAGCTGGTGTTTCAGGGTTTAGGGCAGAGCAGTGATGTTCGGGCAGAGTAGTTGATCGTTCTGGGGCTGGTGTTTCAGGGTTTAGGGCATTTCAGTGCTGTTCCGGCAGTGGAGGAGGTAGTGCTGGGGTTGGTGTTTCAGGGTTTAGGGCAGAGCAGTGATGTTCCGGCAGTGTAGGGGGTCGTGCTGGAGCAGGGGTTTCAGGGTTTAGGGCAGAGCAGGCATGTTCGGGCAGAGTAGGGGGTCGTTCAGGGGCTGGTGTTTCAGTGTTTAGGGCAGTGCAGTGGAGTTCGGGCAGTGAAAGGGGTCATGCTGGGGTTGTGTTTCATGGTTTAGGGCAGTGGTATTCGGGCACTGTAGGGGGTCTTGCTGGGGGTGGTGTTTCAGGGTTTTGGGCAGTGCAGTGGTATTCGGACAGTGTAGGCTGTCGTTCTGGGGCTGGTGTTCCAGGGTTAAGGGCAGTGGTGTTAGAGCAGTGTAGGGGGTCTTGCTGGGGTTGGTGTTTCAGTGTTTAGGGCAGTGCAGTGGTGTTCGGACAGTGTAGGGGTTCGTGCTGGGTCTGGTGTTTCAGGGTTTAGGGCAGTGCAGTGGTGTTTGGGCAGTGTAGGGGTTCGTGCTGGGGCTGGTATTTCAGGGTTTAGGGCAGTGCAGTGGTGTTCGGGTAGTGTATGGGTTTAGGGCAGAGCAGCGGTGTTTAGGCAGTGTAGGGTGTCGTGCTGGAGATGGTGTTTCAGGGTTTAGGGCAGAGCAGTGGTGTTATGGCAGGAAGGGGGTCATGCGAGGGTGGTGTTTCAGGGTTTAGGGCAGTGCATTGGTGCTCAGGCAGTGTAGGGGGTCGTACTGGGGCTGGTGTTTCAGGGTTTAGGGCAGTGCAGTGGTGTTCGGGCAGTGTAGGGGGTCATGCTGGGGCTGGTGTTTCACGGTTTAGGGCAGAGCAGTGGTCTTCGTTCAGTGTAGGGGGTGTTATTTAGGGTTTAGGGCAGTGCAGTGGTATTCGGGCAGTGTAGGGGGTTGTGCTGGGGATGGAGTTTCAGGGCTAAGGGCAGTGCAGTGGTGTTCGGGCAGTGTAGGGGTAGTGCTGGGACCGGTGTTTCAGGGTTTAGGGCAGAGCAGCGGTGTTTGGGCAGAGTAGGGGGTGGTTCTGGGGGTGGTGTTTAGGGTTTAGGGCAGTGCAATGGTGTTCGGGCATTGTAGGGAGTGGTGCTGGGGCTGGTGTTTCAGGGTTTAGGGCATTGCAGTGGTGTTCGGGCAGTGTAGGGTTGGTGCTGGGGCTGGTGTTTCAGGGTTTAGGGCAGTACAGTGGTGTTAGGGCATTGTAGGGGGTGGTGCTGGGGCTCGTGTTTCAGGGTTTAGGGCAGTGCACTGGTGTTCCAGCAGTGTAGGGGGTCGTACTGGGGCTGGTGTTTCAGGGTTTAGGGCAGTGCAGTGGTGTTCGGGGAGTGTAGGGGGTTGTGCTGGGGCTGGTGTTTCAGGGTTTAGGGCAGTGCAGTGGTGTTCAGGCAGTGTAGGGGTTTGTGCTGGGGCTTGTGTTTCAGGGTTTAGGGCAGTGCAGTGGTGTTCTAGCAGTGTAGGGTTTCGCGCTGGGGCTGGTGTTTCAGGGTTTAGGGCAGTGCAGAGATGTTCGGCAGTGTAGGGGTTTGCGCTGGGACTGGTGTTTCAGGGTTTAGGGCAGTAAAGTGGTGTTCGGGCAGTGTAGGGGGTCGTGCTGGGGCTGGTGTTTCAGGGTTTAGGGCAGTGCAGTGGTGTTCGGACAGTGTAGGGGGCCGTGCTGGGGCTGGTGTTTCAGGGTTTAGGGCAGAGCAGTGATGTTCAGGCAGTGTAGGGGGTCGTGCTGGAGCTGGGGTATCAGGGTTTAGGGCAGAGCAGTGATGTTCGGGCACAGTAGGGGGTCGTTCTGGGCTAGTGTTTGAGGCTTTAGGGCAGTGCATTGCTGTTCTGGCAGTGTAGGGGGTGGTGCTGGGGCTGGTGTTTCAGGGCTTAGGGCAGTGCAGTGTTCTTCGGGCAGTGTAGGGGGTGGTGCTGGGGCTGGTGTTTCAGGGTTTAGGGCAGTGCATTGGTGTTCGGGCAGTGTAGGGAGTAGTGTTGGGGCTGGTGTTTCAGGGTTTATGGCAGAGCAGTGGTGTTGGGGCTGGTGTTTCAGGGTTTATGGCAGAGCAGTGGTGTTGGGGCAGAGTAGGTTGTTGTGCTGGGGTGGTGTTTAGGGTTTAGGGTTTAGGGCAGTGCAGTGCTGTTCCTGCAGAGTAGGGGTTCGTGCTGGGGTTGGTGTTTCAGGGTTTAGTACAGTGGTGATCAGGCAGTGTAGCGGGTCGTACTGGGGCTGGAGTTTCAGGGTTTAGGGCAGAGCAGCGATGTTCTGGCAGTATAGGGGGTCGTGCAGGGGGTGCGGTTTCAGGTTTTAGAGCAGTGCGGTGGTGTTTGAGTTGTGAAAGGGGTCGTGCTGGGGTTGTGTTTCATGGTTTAGGGCAGTGGTGTTCGGGCACTGTAGAGGGTCTTGGTGGGGGTGGTGTTTCAGGGTTTTGAGCAGTGGTGTTCGGGCAGTGTAGAGGGTCATGCTGGGGCTGGTGTTTCAGGGTTTAGGGCAGTGCAGTGGTGTTCATCCAGTGTAGAGGTTTGTGCTGGGGTTGGTGTTTCAGGGTTTAGGGAAGGGCAGTGGTGTTTTGCAGTATAGGGGATCCAGCTTGGGCTGGTGTTTCAGGGTTTAGGGTAGTGCAGTGGTGTTCAGGCAGAGTAGGGGTCGTGCTGGGGTGGTGTTTCAGGGTTTAGGGCTGTAGAGTGGTGTTCGGACAGTGTAGGGGGTCGTGCTGGGGCTGGTGTTTCAGGGTTTAGGGCAGAGCAGTGATGTTCGGGCAGTGTAGCAAGTCATGCTGTAGCTGGTGTTTCAGGGTTTAGGGCAGAGCAGTGATGTTCGGGCAGAGTAGGGGGTCGTTCTGGGGCTGGTGTTTCAGGGTTTAGGGCATTTCAGTGCTGTTCCGGCAGTGGAGGAGGTCGTGCTGGGGTTGGTGTTTCAGGGTTTAGGGCAGTGGTGTTCGGGCAGTGTAGGGGGTCGTGATGGGGCTGGTGTTTCAGGGTTTAGGGCAGAGCAGGCATGTTCGGGCAGAGTAGGGGGTTGTTCAGGGGCTGGTGTTTCAGTGTTTAGGGCAGTGCAGTGGTGTTCGGGCAGTGTAGGGGTTGGTGCTGGGTCTGGTGTTTGAGGGTTTAGGGCAGTGCAGTGGTGTTTGGGCAGTGTAGAGGTTCGTGCTGGGGCTGGTATTTCAGGGTTTAGGGCAGTGCAGTGGTGTTCGGGTAGTGTAGGGAGTTATGCTGTGTCAGATGTGTCAGGGTTTAGGGCAGAGCAGCGGTGTTCAGGCAGTGTAGGGGGTCGTGCTGGGGATGGTGTTTCAGGGTTTAGGGCAGAGCAGTGGTGTTATGGCAGGAAGGGGGTCATGCGAGGGTGGTGTTTAGGGTTTAAGGCAGTGCAGTGGTGTATGGGCAGTATAGGGGGTCGTGCAGGGCAGTGTTGGTTGAGGGTTTAGGGCAGTGCTATGGTGTTCGAGCAGTGTAGGGGGTTATGCAGGGTATGGTGTTTCAGGGTTTAGGGCAGTGCAGTGGTGTTCTGGCAGTGTAGGGGGTCGAGCAGGGTGTTGGTGATTCAGGGTTTAGGGTAGTACAGTGGTGTAAGGGCAGTGTAGGGGGTCGTGCAGGAGGTGGTGTTTCAGGGTTTAGGTCAGTGCAGTGGTGTTCGGGCAGTGTAGGGGTTTGTGTTGGGGCTGTTTTTTTAGGGTTTAGGGCAGTGCAGTGGTGTTCATCCAGTGTAGAGGTTTGTGCTGGGGTTGGTGTTTCAGGGGTTAGGGAAGTGCAGTGGTGTTTTGCAGTATAGGGGGTCCGGCTGGGGCTGGTGTTTCATTCAGGGTTTAGGCCAGTGCAGTGGTGTTCGGGCAATGTAGGGGGTCGTGCAGGGAGTGGTGTTTCAGGGTTTAGGGCAGTGCAGTGGTGTTAGGGCAGTGTAGGGGGTCGAGCAGGGGGGTCGTGTTTCAGGGTTTAGGATAGTGCAGTGGTGTTCGGGCAGTGTAGTGGCTCATGCAGGGGGTGGTGTTTCATGGGTTAGGGCAGTACAGTGATGTTCGCGCAGTGTAGGGGGTCTTGCTGGGGCTGGTGTTTCAGGGTTTAGGGCAGTGGTGTTCGGGCAGTGTAGGGGGTTGTGCTGGGGCTGGTGTTTCAGGGTTTAGGGCAGTGCAGTTGTGTTCGGGCAGTGTAGGGGTAGTGCTGGGACCGGTGTTTCAGGGTTTAGGGCAGAGCAGCGGTGTTTGGGCAGAGTAGGGGTGGTACTGGGGGTGGTGTTTAGGGTTTAGGGCAGTGCAATGGTGTTCGGGCATTGTAGGTAGTGGTGCTGGGGCTGGTGTTTCAGGGTTTGGGGCATTGCAGTGGTGTTCGGGCAATGTAGGGTTGGTGCTGGGGCTGGTGTTTCAGGGTTTAGGGCAGTACAGTGTTGTTAGGGCATTGTAGGGGGTTGTGCTGGGGCTGGTGTTTCAGGGTTTAGGGCAGTGCAGTGGTGTTCAGGCAGTGTAGGGGTTTGTGCTGGGGCTTGTGTTTCAGGGTTTAGGGCAGTGCAGTGGTGTTCGGACAATGTAGGGGGTTGTGCTGGGTCTGGTGTTTCAGGGTTTCGGGTAGTGCAGTGGTGTTCGGGCAGAGTAGGGGGTCATGCTGGGGCTGATGTTTCAGGGTTTAGGGCAGTGCAGTGGTGTTCTTGCAGTGTAGAGGTTCATGCTGGGGCTGGTGTTTCAGGGTTTAGAGCAGTGCAGTGGTGTTTTGCATTGTAGGGGGTAAGGCTGGGGCTGGTGTTTCAGGGTTTAGGACAGTGCAGTGGTGTTCGGGCAGTGTAGGGGTCGTGCTGGGGTGGTGTTTCAGGGTTTAGGGCAGTGCAGTGGTGTTCAGACAGTGTAGGGGATCATGCTGGGGCTGGTGTTTAGGGTTTAGGGCAGTGCAGTGGTGTTCGGGCAGTGTAGGGGGTCGTGCAGGGGTGATGTTTCAGGGTTTAGGGCAGTTTAGTGGTGTTCGGACAGTGAATGGTGTTGTGCTGGGGTTGTGTTTCATGGTTTAGGGCAGTGGTGATCGGGCACTGTAGGGGGTCTTGCTGGGGGTGGTGTTTCAGGGTTTAGGGCAGTTTAGTGGTGTTTAGACAGTGTAGAGGGTCGTGCTGGGGCTGGTGTTTCAGGGTTTAGGGCAGTGGTGTTCGGGCAGTGTAGGGGGTCTTGCTGGGGGTGGTGTTTCAGGGTTTAGGGCAGTGCAGTGGTGTTCGGGAAGTGTAAGGGGTTGTGCTGGGGCTGATATTTCAGGGTTCAGGGCAGTGCAGTGGTGTTCAGACAGTGTAGGGGGTCATGCTGGTGATGGTGTTTAGGGTTTAGGGCAGTGCAGTGGTGTTCGGGAAGTGTAGGTGGTCGTGCAGGGGGTGATGTTTCAGGGTTTAGGGCAGTTTAGTGGTGTTCGGACAGTGAATGGGGTCGTGCTAGGGTTGTGTTTTATGGTTTAGGGCAGTGGTGATCGGGCACTGTAGGGGGTCTTGCTTGGGGGTGGTGTTTTAGGGTTTAGGGCAGTTTAGTGGTGTTCGGACAGTGTAGGGGGTCGGGCTGGGGCTGGTATCTCAGGGTTTAGGGCAGTGGTGTTCGGGCAGTGTAGGGGGTCTTGCTGGGGGTGGTGTTTCAGGGTTTAGGGCAGTGCAGTGGTGTTCGGGAAGTGTAAGGGGTCTTGCTGGGGATGGCGTTTCTGGGTTTCGGGCAGTGCAGTGGTGTTCGGGCAGTGTAGGGGAACGTGCTGGGGTTGGTGTTTCAGGGTTTTGGGCAGTGGTGTTCGGGCGCTGTAGTGGGTCTTGCTGGGGCTTGTGTTTCAGGGTTTAGGGCAGTGCAGTGGTGTTTGGGCAGTGTAGGGGGTCTTGCTTTGGCTGGTGTTTCAGGGTTTAGTGCAGTGGTGTTCGGGCAGTGTAGGGGGTCATGCTGGGGCTGGTGTTTCAGTGTTTAGGGCAGTGCAGTGGTGTTCTGACAGTGTAGGGTTTCGCGCTGGGGCTGGTGTTTCATGGTTTAGGGCAGTGCAGAGGTGTTCGGGCAGTGTAGGGGTTTGCGCTGGGACTGGTGTTTCAGGGTTTAGGGCAGTGTAGTGGTGTTCGGGCAGTGTAGAGGGTCTTGCTGGGGGTGGTGTTTCAGGGTTTAGGGCAGTGCAGTGGTGTTCGGGAAGTGTAGGGGTATTGCTGGGGATGGCGTTTCAGGGTTTCGGGCAGTTTAGTGGTGTTCTGACAGTGTAGGGGGTCGTGCTGGGGCTGGTGTTTCAGGGTTTAGGGCAGTGCAGTGGTGTTCAGGCAGTGTAGAGCTTTGTGCTGGGGTTGGTGTTTCAGGGTTTAGGATAGTGCAGTGGTGTTTTGCAGTATAGGGGATCTGGTGTTTCAGGGTTTAGGGTAGTGCAGTGGTGTTCAGGCAGAGTAGGGTCGTGCTGGGGTGGTGTTTCAGGGTTTAGGGCTGTAGAGTAGTATTTGGACAGTGTAGGGTTTCGTGCTGGGGTGGTGTTTCAGGGTTTAGGGCAATGGTGATCGGGCACTGTAGGGGGTCTTGCTGGGGGTGGTGTTTCAGGGTTTAGGGCAGTTTAGTGGTGTTTAGACAGTGTAGGGGGTCGTGCTGGGGCTGGTGTTTCAGGGTTTAGGGCAGTGGTGTTCGGGCAGTGTAGGGGGTCTTGCTGGGGGTGGTGTTTCAGGGTTTAGGGCAGTGCAGTGGTGTTC
Organism: Triturus cristatus; assembly: GCF_964204655.1. Lineage (NCBI taxonomy): Eukaryota > Metazoa > Chordata > Amphibia > Caudata > Salamandridae > Triturus > Triturus cristatus. The sequence goes on from NC_140579.1 coordinate 284,426,095, forward strand.
GGGAAGTGTAAGGTGTTGTGCTGGGGCTGATATTTCAAGGTTCAGGGCAGTGCAGTGGTGTTCAGACAGTGTAGGGGGTCATGCTGGGGCTGGTGTTTAGGGTTTAGGGCAGTGCAGTGGTGTTCGGGCAGTGTAGGTGGTCGTGCAGGGGGTGATGTTTCAGGGTTTAGGGCAGTTTAGTGGTGTTCGGACAGTGAATGGGGTCGTGCTGGGGTTGTGTTTTATGGTTTAGGACAGTGGTGATCGGGCACTGTAGGGGGTCTTGCTTGGGGGTGGTGTTTTAGGGTTTAGGGCAGTTTAGTGGTGTTCGGACAGTGTAGGGGGTCGGGCTGGGGCTGGTGTCTCAGGGTTTAGGGCAGTGGTGTTCGGGCAGTGTAGGGGGTCTTGCTGGGGGTGGTGTTTCAGGGTTTAGGGCAGTGCAGTGGTGTTCGGGAAGTGTAAGGGGTCTTGCTGGGGATGGCGTTTCTGGGTTTTGGGCAGTGCAGTGGTGTACGGGCAGTGTAGGGGGTCGTGCTGGGGTTGGTGTTTCAGGGTTTTGGGCAGTGGTGTTCGGGCGCTGTAGTGGGTCTTGCTGGGGCTTGTGTTTCAGGGTTTAGGGCAGTGCAGTGGTGTTTGGGCAGTGTAGGGGGTCTTGCTTTGGCTGGTGTTTCAGGGTTTAGTGCAGTGGTGTTCGGGCAGTGTAGGGGGTCATGCTGGGGCTGGTGTTTCAGTGTTTAGGGCAGTGCAGTGGTGTTCTGACAGTGTAGGGTTACGCGCTGGGGCTGGTATTTCAGGGTTTAGAGCAGTGCAGAGGTGTTCGGGCAGTGTAGGGGTTTGCGCTGGGACTGGTGTTTCAGGGTTTAGGGCAGTGTAGTGGTGTTCGGGCAGTGTAGAGGGTCTTGCTGAGGGTGGTGTTTCAGGGTTTAGGGCAGTGCAGTGGTGTTCGGGAAGTGTAGGGGTCTTGCTGGGGATGGCGTTTCAGGGTTTTGGGCAGTTTAGTGGTGTTCGGACAGTGTAGGGGGTCGTGCTGGGGCTGGTGTTTCAGGGTTTAGGGCAGTGCAGTGGTGTTCAGGCAGTGTAGAGCTTTGTGCTGGGGTTGGTGTTTCAGGGTTTAGGGAAGTGCAGTGGTGTTTTGCAGTATAGGGGATCTGGTGTTTCAGGGTTTAGGGTAGTGCAGTGGTGTTCAGGCAGAGTAGGGGTCGTGCTGGGGTGGTGTTTCAGGGTTTAGGGCTGTAGAGTGGTGTTCGGACAGTGTAGGGTTTCGTGCTGGGGTGGTGTTTCAGGGTTTAGGGCAGTGCAGTGGTGTTCAGACAGTGTAGGGGGTCATGCTGGGGCTGGTGTTTAGGGTGTAGGGCAGTGCAGTGGTGTTCGGGCAGTGTAGGGGGTCGTGCAGGGGTGATGTTTCAGGGTTTAGGGCAGTTTAGTGGTGTTTGGACAGTGAATGGGGTTGTGCTGGAGTTGTGTTTCATGGTTTAGGGCAGTGGTGATCGGGCACTGTAGGGGGTCTTGCTGGGGGTGGTGTTTCAGGGTTTAGGGCAGTTTAGTGGTGTTTAGACAGTGTAGGGGGTCGTGCTGGGGCTGGTGTTTCAGGGTTTAGGGCAGTGGTGTTCGGGCAGTGTAAGGAGTTGTGCTGGGGCTGATATTTCAGGGTTCGGGGCAGTGCAGTGGTGTTCAGACAGTGTAGGGGGTCATGCTGGGGCTGGTGTTTAGGGTTTAGGGCAGTGCAGTGGTGTTCGGGCAGTGTAGGTGGTCGTGCAGGGGGTGATGTTTCAGGGTTTAGGGCAGTTTAGTGGTGTTCGGACAGTGAATGGGGTCGTGCTGGGGTTGTGTTTTATGGTTTAGGGCAGTGGTGATCGGGCACTGTAGGGGGTCTTGCTTGGGGGTGGTGTTTTAGGGTTGAGGGCAGTTTAGTGGTGTTCGGACAGTGTAGGGGGTCATGCTGGAGCAGGTGTCTCAGGGTTTAGGGCAGTGGTGTTCGGGCAGTGTAGGGGGTCTTGCTGGGGGTGGTGTTTCAGGGTTTAGGGCAGTGCAGTGGTGTTCGGGAAGTGTAAGGGGTCTTGCTGGGGATGGCGTTTCTGGGTTTCGGGCAGTGCAGTGGTGTTCGGGCAGTGTAGGGGGTCGTGCTGGGGTTGGTGTTTCAGGGTTTTGGGCAGTGGTGTTCGGGCGCTGTAGTGGGTCTTGCTGGGGCTTGTGTTTCAGGGTTTAGGGCAGTGAAGTGGTGTTTGGGCAGTGTAGGGGGTCTTGCTTTGGCTGGTGTTTCAGGGTTTAGTGCAGTGGTGTTCGGGCAGTGTAGGGGGTCATGCTGGGGCTGGTGTTTCAGTGTTTAGGGCAGTGCAGTGGTGTTCTGACAGTGTAGGGTTTCGCGCTGGGGCTGGTGTTTCAGGGTTTAGGGCAGTGCAGAGGTGTTCGGGCAGTGTAGGCGTTTGCGCTGGGACTGGTGTTTCAGGGTTTAGGGCAGTGTAGTGGTGTTCGGGCAGTGTAGAGGGTCTTGCTGGGGGTGGTGTTTCAGGGTTTAGGGCAGTGCAGTGGTGTTCGGGAAGTGTAGGGGTCTTGCTGGGGATGGCGTTTCAGGGTTTCGGGCAGTTTAGTGGTGTTCGGACAGTGTAGAGCTTTGTGCTGGGGTTGGTGTTTCAGGGTTTAGGGAAGTGCAGTGGTGTTTTACAGTATAGGGGATCTGGTGTTTCAGGGTTTAGGGTAGTGCAGTGGTGTTCAGGCAGAGTAGGGGTCGTGCTGGGGTGGTGTTTCAGGGTTTAGGGCTGTAGAGTGGTGTTCGGACAGTGTAGGGTTTCGTGCTGGGGCTGGTGTTTCAGGGTTTAGGGCAGAGCAGTGATGTTCCGTCAGTGTAGCAAGTCATGCTGTAGCTGGTGTTTCAGGGTTTAGTGCATTTCAGTGATGTTCGGGCAGAGTAGGGGTCGTTCTGGGGTTGGTGTTTCAGGGTTTAGGGCAGTGGTGTTCGGGCAGTGTAGGGGTCGTGATGGGGCTGGTGTTTCAGGGTTTAGGGCAGAGCAGGCATGTTCGGGCAGAGTAGGGGGTCGTGCAGGGGGTGGTGTTTCAGGTTTTAGAGCAGTGCAGTGGTGTTTGGGCAGTGAAAGGAGTCATGCTGTGTTTGTGTTTCATGGTTTAGGGCAGTGGTATTCAGGCACTGTAGGGGGTCTTGCTGGGGGTGGTGTTTCAGGGTTTTGGGCAGTGCAGTGGTATTCGGACAGTGTAGGGTGTTGTTCTGGGGCTGGTGTTCCAGGATTAAGGGCGGTGGTTTTAGGGTAGTGTAGGGGGTCTTGCTGGGGGAGGTGTTTCAGTGTTTAGGGCAGTGCAGTGGTGTTCGGGCAAAGTAATGGTTTGTGCTGGGTCTGGTGTTTCGGGGTTTAGGGCAGTACAGTGGTGTTTGGGCAGTGTAGGGGTTTGTGCTTTGTCGGATGTGTCAAGGTTTAGGGCAGAGCAGCGGTGTTCAGGCAGTGTAGGGGGTTGTGCTGAGGGGTGGTGTTTCAGGGTTTAGAGCAGTGCAGTGGTATATGGGCAGTATAGGGGGTCGTGCAGGGCAGTGGTGGTTCATGGTTTAGGGCAGTGCTGTGGTGTTCGGGCAGTGTAGGGGGTCATGCAGGGTGTGGTGTTTCAGGGTTTAGGGCAGTGCAGTGGTGTTCGGGCAGTGTAGGGGGTCGAGCAGGGTGATGGTGATTCAGGGTTTAGGGTACTACAGTGGAGTAAGGGCAGTGTAGGGGGTCGTGCATGGGGTGGTGTTTCAGGGTTTAGGGCAGTGCAGTGGTGGTCTGGCAGTGTAGGGGGTCGGGTGGGGGGTGGTGTTTCAGGGTTTAGGGCAGTGCAGGGGTGTATGGGCAGTATAGGGGGTCGTGCAGGGCAGTGTTGGTTCAGGGTTTAGGGCAGTGCTGTGGTGTTCGGGCAGTGTAGGGGGTCATGCAGGGTGTAGTGTTTCAGGGTTTAGGGCAGTGCAGTGGTGTTCAGGCAGTGTAGGGGGTGTGCTGGGGCTGGTGTTTCAGGGTTTATGGCAGTGCAGTGGTGTCCTGGTAGAGTAGGGGTCATGCTGGGGTGGTGTTTCAGGGTTTAGGGCAGTTCAGTGGTGTTCGGGCAGTGTAGGGGGTCATGCTGAGCCTGGTGTTTCAGGGTTTAGGTCAGTGCAGTGGTGTTCGGGCAGTGTAGGGGTTCGTGCTGGAGCTGGTTTTTTAGGGTTTAGGGCAGTGCAGTGGTGTTCATCCAGTGTAGAGGTTTGTGCTGGGGTTGGTGTTTCAGGGTTTAGGGAAGTGCAGTGGTGTTTTGCAGTATAGGGGGTCCGGCTAGGGCTGGTGTTTCAGGGTTTAGGGCAGTGCAGTGGTGTTCGGGCACTGTAGGGGGTCATGCAGGAGGTGGTTTTTCAGGGTTTAGGGCAGTGCAGTGGTGTTAGGGCAGTGTAGGGGGTCGAGCACGGGGGTCGTGTTTCAGGGTTTAGGATAGTGCAGTGGTGTTCGGGCAGTTTAGGGGATGGTGCTGGGGCTGGTGTTTCAGGGTTTAGGGCAGAGCAGTGGTGTTCGGGCAGTGTAGGGGTTGGTGCTGGGGCTGGTGTTTCAGGGTTTAGGACAGTGCAGTTGTGTTCGGGCAGTGTAGGGGTAGTGCTGGGACTGGTGTTTCAGGGTTTAGGGCAGAGCAGCGGTGTTTGGGCAGAGTAGGGGTTGGTACTGGGGGTGGTGTTTAGGGTTTAGGGCAGTGCAATGGTGTTCGGGCATTGTAGGGAGTGGTGCTGGGGCTGGTGTTTCAGGGTTTAGGGCATTGCAGTGGTGTTCGGGCAGTGTAGGGGTGGTGCTGGGGCTGGTGTTTCAGGGTTTAGGTCAATACAGTGGTGTTAGGGCATTGTAGGGGGTGGTGCTGGGGCTCGTGTTTCAGGGTTTAGGGCAGTGCACTGGTGTTCGAGCAGTGTAGGGGGTCATACTGGGGCTGGTGTTTCAGGGTTTAGAGCAGTGGAGTGGTGTTCCGGCAGCAGAGGGGGTCGTGCTGGGGCTGGTGTTTCAAGTTTAGGGCAGTGCAGTGGTGTTCGGGCAGTGTAGGGGGTTGTGCTGGGGCTGGTGTTTCAGGGTTTAGGGCAGTGCAGTGGTGTTCGGACAATGTAGGGGGTTTTGCTGGGTCTGGTGTTTCAGGGTTTCGGGTAGTGCATTGGTGTTCGGGTAAAGTAGGGGGTTATGCTGGGGCTGAGGTTTCAGGGTTTAGGGCAGTGCCGTGGTGTTCTTGCAGTGTAGAGGTTCATGCTGGGGCTGGTGGTTCAGGGTTTAGGACAGTGCAGTGATGTTCAGGCAGTGTTGTAGGTCTTGCTGGGGCTGGTGTTTCAGGGCTTAGGACAGTTCAGTGGTGTTTGGGCAGTGTAGGAGTCGTGCTGGGGTGGTGTTTCAGGGTGTTGGGCAGTGCAGTGGTGTTTTGCAGTGTAGGGGATCAGGCTGGCACTGGTGTTTCAGGGTTTAGGACAGTGCAGTGGTGTTCGGGCAGTGTAGGGGTCGTGCTGGGGAGGTGTTTCAGGGTTTAGGGCAGTGCAGTGGTGTTCAGACAGGGTAGGGGTCATGCTAGGGCTGGTGTTTAGGGTTTAGGGCAGTGCAGTGGTGTTCGGGCAGTGTAGGGGGTCGTGCAGGGGGTGATGTTTCAGGGTTTAGGGCAGTTTAGTGGTGTTCGGACAGTGAATGGGGTCGTGCTGGGGTTGTGTTTCATGGTTTAGAGCAGTGGTGATCAGGCACTGTAGGGGTTCTTGCTGGGGGTGGTGTTTCAGGGTTTAGGGCAGTTTAGTGGGGTTCGGACAGTGTAGGGGGTCGTGCTGGGGCTGGTGTTTCAGGGTTTAGGGCAGTGGTGTTCCGGCAGTGTAGGTGGTCTTGCTGGGGGTGGTGTTTCAGGGTTTAGGGCAGTGCAGTGGTATTCAGGCGCTGTAGTGGGTCTTGCTGGGGCTTGTGTTTCAGGGTTTAGGGCAGTGCAGGGGTGTTCTGGCAGTGTAGGGGGTCTTGCTTTGGCTGGTGTTTCAGGGTTTAGTGCAGTGGTGTTCAGGCAGTGTAGGGGGTCATGCTGGGGCTAGTGTTTCAGGGTGTAGGGCAGTGCAGTGGATTTCTGGCAGTGTAGGGGGTCTTGCTTTGGCTGGTGTTTCAGGGTTTAGTGCAGTGGTGTTCGGGCAGTGTAGAGGTTCGCGCTGGGACTAGTGTTTCAGGGTTTAGGACAGTGTAGTGGTGTTCGGGCAGTGTAGGGGGTCGTGCTGGGGCTGGAGTTTCAGGGTTTAGGGCAGTGGTGTTCGGGCAGTGTAGGGGGTCTTGATGTGGGTGGTGTTTCAGGGTTTAGGGCAGTGCAGTGGTGTTCGGGAAGTGTAGGGGTCTTGCTGGGGATGGCGTTTCAGGGTTTCGGGCAGTTTAGTGGTGTTTGGACAGTGTAGGGGGTCGTGCTGGGTCTTGTGTTTCAGGGTTTAGGGCAGTGGTGTTCGGGCAGTGTAGGGGTTCGTGCTGGGGCTGGTTTTTTAGGGTTTAGGGCAGTGCAGTGGTGTTCATCCAGTGTAGAGGATTGTGCTGGGGTTGGTGTTTCAGGGTTTAGGGAAGTGCAGTGGTGTTCGGGCACTGTAGGGGGTCATGCAGGAGGTGGTGTTTCAGGGTTTAGGGCAGTGCAGTGGTGTTAGGGCAGTGTAGGGGGTCGAGCACGGGGGTCGTGTTTCAGGGTTTAGGATAGTGCAGTGGTGTTCGGGCAGTTTAGGGGATGGTGCTGGGGCTGGTGTTTCAGGGTTTAGGGCAGAGCAGTGGTGTTCGGGCAGTGTAGGGGTTGGTGCTGGGGCTGGTGTTTCAGGGTTTAGGACAGTGCAGTTGTGTTCGGGCAGTGTAGGGGTCGTGCTGGGACTGGTGTTTCAGGGTTTAGGGCAGAGCAGCGGTGTTTGGGCAGAGTAGGGGTTGGTACTGGGGGTGGTGTTTAGGGTTTAGGGCAGTGCAATGGTGTTCGGGCATTGTAGGGAGTGGTGCTGGGGCTGGTGTTTCAGGGTTTAGGGCATTGCAGTGGTGTTCGGGCAGTGTAGGGGTGGTGCTGGGTCTGGTGTTTCAGGGTTTAGGGCAATACAGTGGTGTTAGGGCATTGTAGGGGGTGGTGCTGGGGCTCGTGTTTCAGGGTTTAGGGCAGTGCACTGGTGTTCAAGCAGTGTAGGGGGTCATACTGGGGCTGGTGTTTCAGGGTTTAGAGCAGTGGAGTGGTGTTCCGGCAGCAGAGGGGGTCGTGCTGGGGCTGGTGTTTCAAGTTAAGGGCAGTGCAGTGGTGTTCGGGCAGTGTAGGGGGTTGTGCTGGGGCTGGTGTTTCAGGGTTTAGGGCAGTGCAGTGGTGTTCGGACAATGTAGGGGGTTTTGCTGGGTCTGGTGTTTCAGGGTTTCGGGTAGTGCATTGGTGTTCGGGCAAAGTAGGGGGTTATGCTGGGGCTGAGGTTTCAGGGTTTAGGGCAGTGCCGTGGTGTTCTTGCAGTGTAGAGGTTCATGCTGGGGCTGGTGTTTCAGGGTTTAGGGCAGTGCAGTGATATTCAGGCAGTGTTGTAGGTCTTGCTGGGGCTGGTGTTTCAGGGCTTAGGACAGTTCAGTGGTGTTTGGGCAGTGTAGGAGTCGTGCTGGGGTGGTGTTTCAGGGTGTTGGGCAGTGCAGTGGTGTTTTGCAGTGTAGGGGATCAGGCTGGCACTGGTGTTTCAGGGTTTAGGACAGTGCAGTGGTGTTCGGGCAGTGTAGGGGTCGTGCTGGGGAGGTGTTTCAGGGTTTAGGGCAGTGCAGTGGTGTTCAGACAGGGTAGGGGTCATGCTGGGGCTGGTGTTTAGGGTTTAGGGCAGTGCAGTGGTGTTCGGGCAGTGTAGGGGGTCGTGCATGGGGTGATGTTTCAGGGTTTAGGGCAGTTTAGTGGTGTTCAGACAGTGAATGGGGTCGTGCTGGGGTTGTGTTTCATGGTTTAGAGCAGTGGTGATCAGGCACTGTAGGGGGTCTTGCTGGGGGTGGTGTTTCAGGGTTTAGGGCAGTTTAGTGGTGTTCGGACAGTGTAGGGGGCCGTGCTGGGACTGGTGTTTCAGGGTTTAGGGCAGTGGTGTTCGGGCAGTGTAGGTGGTCTTGCTGGGGGTGGTGTTTCAGGGTTTAGGGCAGTGCAGTGGTATTCAGGCGCTGTAGTGGGTCTTGCTGGGGCGTGTGTTTCAGGGTTTAGGGCAGTGCAGGGGTGTTCTGGCAGTGTAGGGGGTCTTGCTTTGGCTGGTGTTTCAGGGTTTAGTGCAGTGGTGTTCAGGCAGTGTAGGGGGTCATGCTGGGGCTAGTGTTTCAGGGTGTAGGGCAGTGCAGTGGTGTTCTGGCAGTGTAGGGGGTCTTGCTTTGGCTGGTGTTTCAGGGTTTAGTGCAGTGGTGTTCGGGCAGTGTAGAGGTTCGCGCTGGGACTAGTGTTTCAGGGTTTAGGACAGTGTAGTGGTGTTCGGGCAGTGTAGGGGGTCGTGCTGGGGCTGGAGTTTCAGGGTTTAGGGCAGTGGTGTTCGGTCAGTGTAGGGGGTCTTGATGTGGGTGGTGTTTCAGGGTTTAGGGCAGTGCAGTGGTGTTCGGGAAGTGTAGGGGTCTTGCTGGGGATGGCGTTTCAGGGTTTCGGGCAGTTTAGTGGTGTTTGGACAGTGTAGGGGGTCGTGCTGGGTCTTGTGTTTCAGGGTTTAGGGCAGTGGTGTTCGGGCAGTGTAGGGGATCGTGCTGGGGCTGGTTTTTTAGGGTTTAGGGCAGTGCAGTGGTGTTCATCCAGTGTAGAGGATTGTGCTGGGGTTGGTGTTTCAGGGTTTAGGGAAGTGCAGTGGTGTTCGGGCACTGTAGGGGGTCATGCAGGAGGTGGTGTTTCAGGGTTTAGGGCAGTGCAGTGGTGTTAGGGCAGTGTAGGGGGTCGAGCACGGGGGTCGTGTTTCAGGGTTTAGGATAGTGCAGTGGTGTTCGGGCAGTTTAGGGGATGGTGCTGGGGCTGGTGTTTCAGGGTTTAGGGCAGAGCAGTGGTGTTCGGGCAGTGTAGGGGTTGGTGCTGGGGCTGGTGTTTCAGGGTTTAGGACAGTGCAGTTGTGTTCGGGCAGTGTAGGGGTCGTGCTGGGACTGGTGTTTCAGGGTTTAGGGCAGAGCAGCGGTGTTTGGGCAGAGTAGGGGTTGGTACTGGGGGTGGTGTTTAGGGTTTAGGGCAGTGCAATGGTGTTCGGGCATTGTAGGGAGTGGTGCTGGGGCTGGTGTTTCAGGGTTTAGGGCATTGCAGTGGTGTTCGGGCAGTGTAGGGGTGGTGCTGGGGCTGGTGTTTCAGGGTTTAGGGCAATACAGTGGTGTTAGGGCATTGTAGGGGGTGGTGCTGGGGCTCGTGTTTCAGGGTTTAGGGCAGTGCACTGGTGTTCAAGCAGTGTAGGGGGTCATACTGGGGCTGGTGTTTCAGGGTTTAGAGCAGTGGAGTGGTGTTCCGGCAGCAGAGGGGGTCGTGCTGGGGCTGGTGTTTCAAGTTAAGGGCAGTGCAGTGGTGTTCGGGCAGTGTAGGGGGTTGTGCTGGGGCTGGTGTTTCAGGGTTTAGGGCAGTGCAGTGGTGTTCGGACAATGTAGGGGGTTTTGCTGGGTCTGGTGTTTCAGGGTTTCGGGTAGTGCATTGGTGTTCGGGCAAAGTAGGGGGTTATGCTGGGGCTGAGGTTTCAGGGTTTAGGGCAGTGCCGTGGTGTTCTTGCAGTGTAGAGGTTCATGCTGGGGCTGGTGTTTCAGGGTTTAGGGCAGTGCAGTGATATTCAGGCAGTGTTGTAGGTCTTGCTGGGGCTGGTGTTTCAGGGCTTAGGACAGTTCAGTGGTGTTTGGGCAGTGTAGGAGTCGTGCTGGGGTGGTGTTTCAGGGTGTTGGGCAGTGCAGTGGTGTTTTGCAGTGTAGGGGATCAGGCTGGCACTGGTGTTTCAGGGTTTAGGACAGTGCAGTGGTGTTCGGGCAGTGTAGGGGTCGTGCTGGGGAGGTGTTTCAGGGTTTAGGGCAGTGCAGTGGTGTTCAGACAGGGTAGGGGTCATGCTGGGGCTGGTGTTTTGGGTTTTAGGGCAGTGCAGTGGTGTTCGGGCAGTGTAGGGGGTCGTGCATGGGGTGATGTTTCAGGGTTTAGGGCAGTTTAGTGGTGTTCAGACAGTGAATGGGGTCGTGCTGGGGTTGTGTTTCATGGTTTAGAGCAGTGGTGATCAGGCACTGTAGGGGGTCTTGCTGGGGGTGGTGTTTCAGGGTTTAGGGCAGTTTAGTGGTGTTCGGACAGTGTAGGGGGCCGTGCTGGGGCTGGTGTTTCAGGGTTTAGGGCAGTGGTGTTCGGGCAGTGTAGGTGGTCTTGCTGGGGGTGGTGTTTCAGGGTTTAGGGCAGTGCAGTGGTATTCAGGCGCTGTAGTGGGTCTTGCTGGGGCGTGTGTTTCAGGGTTTAGGGCAGTGCAGGGGTGTTCTGGCAGTGTAGGGGGTCTTGCTTTGGCTGGTGTTTCAGGGTTTAGTGCAGTGGTGTTCAGGCAGTGTAGGGGGTCATGCTGGGGCTAGTGTTTCAGGGTGTAGGGCAGTGCAGTGGTGTTCTGGCAGTGTAGGGGGTCTTGCTTTGGCTGGTGTTTCAGGGTTTAGTGCAGTGGTGTTCGGGCAGTGTAGAGGTTCGCGCTGGGACTAGTGTTTCAGGGTTTAGGACAGTGTAGTGGTGTTCGGGCAGTGTAGGGGGTCGTGCTGGGGCTGGAGTTTCAGGGTTTAGGGCAGTGGTGTTCGGGCAGTGTAGGGGGTCTTGCTGTGGGTGGTGTTTCAGGGTTTAGGGCAGTGCAGTGGTGTTCGGGAAGTGTAGGGGTCTTGCTGGGGATGGCGTTTCAGGGTTTCGGGCAGCTTAGTGGTGTTCGGACAGTGTAGGGGGTCGTGCTGGGTCTTGTGTTTCAGGGTTTAGGGCAGTGGTGTTCGGGCAGTGTAGGGGTTCGTGCTGGGGCTGGTTTTTTAGGGTTTAGGGCAGTGCAGTGGTGTTCATCCAGTGTAGAGGATTGTGCTGGGGTTGGTGTTTTAGGGTTTAGGGAAGTGCAGTGGTGTTTTGCAGTATAGGGGATCCGGCTGGGGCTGGTGTTTCAGGGTTTAGGGCAGTGCAGTGGTGTTCGGGCACTGTAGAGGTTCATGCAGGGGGTGGTTTTTCAGGGTTTAGGGCAGTGCAGTGGTGTTAGGGCAGTGTAGGGGGTTGAGCAGGGGGGTCGTGTTTCAGGGTTTAGGATAGTGCAGTGGTGTTCGGGCAGTTTAGGGGGTGGTGCTGGGGCTGGTGTTTCAGGGTTTAGGGCAGTGCAGTGGTGTTCGGGCAGTGTAGGGTGTGGTGCTGGGGCTGGTGTTTCAGGGTTTAGGGCATTGCAGTGGTGTTCATGCAGTGTAGGGGTGGTGCTGGGGCTGGTGTTTCAGGGTTTAGGGCAGTACACTGGTGTTCCAGCAGTGCAGGGGGTCGTACTGGGGCTGGTGTTTCAGGGTTTAGGGCAGTGCTGTGGTGTTCCGGCAGTGTAGGGGGTTGTGCTGGGGCTGGTGTTTCAGGGTTTAGGGCAGTGCAGTGGTGTTCGGACAATGTAGGGGGTTGTGCTGGGTCTGGTGTTTCAGGGTTTTGGGTAGTGCATTGGTTTTCGGGCAGAGTATGGGGTTATGCTGGGGCTGAGGTTTCAGGGTTTAGGGCACTGCCCTGGTGTTCTTGCAGTGTAGAGGTTCATGCTGGGGCTGGTGTTTCAGGGTTTAGGGCAGTGCAGTGATGTTCAGGCAGTGTTGTAGGTCTTGCTGGGGCCGGTGTTTCAGGGTGTAGGACAGTTCAGTGGTGTTCGGGCAGTGTAGGAGTCGTGCTGGGGAGATGTTTCAGGTTGTAGGGCAGTGCAGTGGTGTTTTGCAGTGTAGGGGATCAGGCTGGCACTGGTGTTTCATGGTTTAGGACAGTGCAGTGGTGTTCGGGCAGTGTAGGGGTTGTGCTGGGGTGGTGTTTCAGGGTTTAGGGCAGTGCAGTGGTGTTCAGACAGGGTAGGGGGTCATGCTGGGGCTGGTGTTTAGGGTTTAGGGCAGTGCAGTGGTGTTCGGGCAGTGTAGGTGGTCGTGCAGGGGGTGATGTTTCAGGGTTTAGGGCAGTTTAGTTGTGTTCAGACAGTGAATGGGGTCGTGCTGGGGTTGTGTTTCATGGTTTAGAGCAGTGATGATCAGGCACTGTAGGGGGTCTTGGTGGGGGTGGTGTTTCAGGGTTTAGGGCAGTTTAGTGGTGTTCGGACAGTGTAGGGGGTCGTGCTGGGGCTGGTGTTTCAGGGTTTAGGGCAGTGGTGTTCGGGCAGTGTAGGTGGTCTTGCTGGAGGTGGTGTTTCAGGGTTTAGGGCAGTACAGTGGTATTCGGGCGCTTTAGTGGGTCTTGCTGGGGCGTGTGTTTCAGGGTTTAGGGCAGTGCAGTGGTGTTCTGGCAGTGTAGGGGGTCTTGCTTTGGCTGGTGTTTCAGGGTTTAGTGCAGTGGTGTTCGGGCAGTGTAGGGGTTTGCGCTGGGACTGGTGTTTCAGGGTTTAGGACAGTGTAGTGGTGTTCGGGCAGTGTAGGGGGTCGTGCTGGGGCTGGAGTTTCAGAGTTTAGGGCAGTGGTGTTTGGCCAGTGTAGGGGGTCTTGCTGGGGGTGGTGTTTCAGGGTTTAGGGCAGTGCAGTGGTGTTCGGGAAGTGTAGGGGTCTTGCTGGGGATGGCGTTTCAGGGTTTCGGACAGTTTAATGGTGTTCGGACAGTGTAGGGGGTCGTGCTGGGGCTGGTGTTTCAGGGTTTAGGGCAGTGATGTTCGGGGAGTGTAGGGGTTCGAGCTGGGGCTGGTTTTTTAGGGTTTAGGGCAGTGCAGTGGTGTTCATCCAGTGTAGAGTATTGTGCTGGGGTTGGTGTTTCAGGGTTTAGGGAAGTGCACTGGTGTTTTGCAGTATAGGGGGTCCGGCTGGGGCTGGTGTTTCTGGGTTTAGGGCAGTGCAGTGGTGTTTGGGCACTATAGAGGGTCATGCAGGGGGTGGTTTTTCAGGGTTTAGGGCAGTGCAGTGGTGTTAGGGCAGTGTAGGGGATCGAGCAGGTGGGTTGTGTTTCAGGGTTTAGGATAGTGCAGTGGTGTTCGGGCAGTTTAGGGGGTGGTGCTGGGGCTGGTGTTTCAGGGTTTAGGGCAGTGCAGTGGTGTTCGGGCAGTGTAGGGGTGGTGCTGGGGCTGGTGTTTCAGAGTTTAGGGCATTGCAGTGGTGTTCGGGCAGTGTAGGGGTGGTGCTGGGGCTGGTGTTTCAGGGTTTAGGGCAGTACAGTGATGTTAGGGCATTGTAGGGGGTGGTGCTGGGGCTCGAGTTTCAGGGTTTAGGGCAGTGCACTGGTGTTCCAGCAGTGCAGGGGGTCGTATTGGGGCTGGTGTGTCATGGTTTAGGGCAGTGCAGTGGTGTTCCGGCAGTAGAGGGGGTCGTGCTGTGGCTGGTGTTTCAAGGTTTAGGGCAGTGCAGTGGTGTTACGGCAGTGTAGGGGGTTCTGCTGGGGCTGGTGTTTCAGGGTTTAGGGCACTGCAGTGGTGTTCAGACAGTGTAGGGGTTCGTGCTGGGGCTTGTGTTTCAGGGTTTATGCCAGTGCAGTGGTGTTCGTACAATGTAGGGGGTTGTGCTGGGTCTGGTGTTTCAGGGTTTCGGGTAGTGCATTGGTGTTCGGGCAGAGTAAGGGGTCATGCTGGGGCTGATGTTTCAGGGTTTAGGGCAGTGCAGTCATGTTCTTGCAGTGTAGAGGTTCATGCTGGGACTGGTGTTTCAGGGTATAGGGCAGTGCAGTGGTGTTTTGCAGTGTAGGGGGTATGGCTGGGGCTGGTGTTTCAGGGTTTACGACAGTGCAATGGTGTTCGGGCAGTGTAGGAGTCGTGCTGGGGTGGTGTTTCAGCGTTTAGGGCAGTGCAGTGGTGTTTTACAGTGTAGGGGGTCAGGCTGGCACTGGTGTTTCAGGGTTTAGGACAGTGCAGTGGTGTTCGGGCAGTGTAGGGGTCGTGCTGGGGTGGTGTTTCAGGGTTTAGTGCAGTGCAATGGTGTTCAGACAGTGTAGGGTTTTCATACTGGTTCTGGTGTTTAGGGTTTAGGGCAGTGCAGTAGTGTTCGGGCAGTGTAGGGGGTCGTGCAGGGGGTGATGTTTCAGGGTTTAGGGCAGTTTAGTGGTGTTCGGACAGTGAATGGGGTCGTGCTTGGGTTGTGTTTCATGGTTTAGGGCAGTGGTGATCGGGCACTGTAGGGGGTCTTCCTGGGGTGGTGTTGTTCGGGCAGTGTAGGGGGTCTTGCTTGGGGTGATGTTTCAGGGTTTTGGGCAGTGGTGTTCGGGCGCTATAGTGGGTCTTGCTGGGGCTTGTGTTTCAGGGTTTAGGGCAGTGCAGTGGTGTTCGGGCAGTGTAGGGGGTCATGCTGGGGCTGGTGTTTCAGGGTTTAGGGCAGTGCAGTGGTGTTCTGGCAGTGTAGGGTTTCGCGCTGGGGCTGGTGTTTCAGGGTTTAGGGCAGTGCAGAGGTGTTCGGGCATTGTTGGGGTTCGTGCTGGGACTGGGGTTTCAGGGTTTAGGGCAGTGTAGTGGTGTTCAGGCAGTGTAGGGGGTTGTGCTGGGGCTGGTGTTTCAGGGTTTAGGGCAGTGCAGTGGTGTTTGGGAAGTGTAGGGGGTGTTGCTGGGGATGGCGTTTCAGGGTTTCGGGCAGTTTAGTGGTGTTCGGACAGTATAGGGGGTCGTGCTAGAGCTGGTGTTTCAGGGTTTAGGGCAGTGGTGTTCAGGCAGTGTAGGGGTCATGCTGGGTTGGTGTTTCAGGGTTTAGGGCAGAGCAGTGATGTTCGGGCAGTGTAGGGGGTCGTGCTGGGGGTGGTGTTTCAGGGTTTAGGGCAGTGCAGTGGTGTTCGGGAAGTGTAAGGGGTCTTGTGGGGATGGCGTTTCAGGGTTTCGGGCAGTGCAGTGGTGTTCGGGCAGTGTAGGGGGTCTTGCTTGGGGTGATGTTTCAGGGTTTTGGGCAGTGGTGTTCGGGCACTATAGTGGGTCTTGCTGGGGCTTGTGTTTCAGGGTTTAGGGCAGTGCAGTGGTGTTCGGGCAGTGTAGGGGGTCATGCTGGGGCTGGTGTTTCAGGGTTTAGGGCAGTGCAGTGGTGTTCTGGCAGTGTAGGGTTTCGCGCTGGGGCTGGTGTTTCAGGGTTTAGGGCAGTGCAGAGGTGTTCGGGCATTGTTGGGGTTCGTGCTGGGACTGGGGTTTCAGGGTTTAGGGCAGTGTAGTGGTGTTCAGGCAGTGTAGGGGGTTGTGCTGGGGCTGGTGTTTCAGGGTTTAGGGCAGTGGTGTTTGGGCAGTGTAGGGGGTCTTGCTGGGGGTGGTGTTTCAGGGTTTAGGGCAGTGCAGTGGTGTTTGGGAAGTGTAGGGGGTGTTGCTGGGGATGGCGTTTCAGGGTTTCGGGCAGCATAGTAGTGTTCGGACAATATAGGGGGTCGTGCTGGAGCTGGTGTTTCAGGGTTTAGGGCAGTGGTGTTCGGGCAGTGTAGGGGTCATGCTGGGTTGGTGTTTCAGGGTTTAGGGCAGAGCAGTGATGTTCGGGCAGTGTAGGGGGTCGTGCTTGAGCTGGTGTTTCAGGGTCTAGGGCAGAGCAGTGATGTTCCGGCAGAGTAGGGGGTCGTGCTGGGGTTGGTGTCTCAGGGTTTTGGGCAGTGGAGATCGGGCAGTGTAGGGGGTCGTGCTGGGGCTGGTGTTACAGGATTTAGGGCAGAGCAGCGATGTTCCGGCAGTATAGGGCATCATGCAGGGGGTGGTGTTTCAGGTTTTAGAGCAGTGCGGTGGTGTTTGAGTTGTGAATGGGGTCGTGCTGGGGTTGTGTTTCATGGTTTAGGGCAGTGGTGTTAGGGCACTGTACATGGTCTTGCTGGGTGTGGTGTTTCAAGGTTCTGGGCAGTACAGTGGTATTCGGACAGTGTGGGGCGTTGTGCTGGGGCTGGTGTTTCAGGGTTTAGGGCAGTGGTTTTCGGGCAGTGAAGGGTGTCTTGCTGGGGGTGGTGTTTCAGTGTTTAGGGCAGTGCAGGGGTGTTCGGGCAGTGTAGGGGTTCATGCTGGGGCTGGTTTTTTAGGGTTTAATGCAGTGCAGTGGTGTTCATCCAGTGTAGAGGTTTGTGCTGGGGTTGGTGTTTCAGGGATCAGGGAAGTGCAGTGGTATTTTGCAGTGTAGGGGGTCGTGCTGGGGCTGGTGTTTCAGGGTTGAGGGCAGTGTAGTGGTGTTCGGGCATTGTAGGGGGTCGTGCTGGGGCTTGTGTTTCAGGGTTTAGGGCAGTGCAGTGGTGTTCGGGCAGTGTAGGGGGTGGTGATGGGCCTGGTGGTTCAGGGTTTAGGGCAGTGCAGTGGTGTTCAGTCATTGTAGGGGGTTGTGCTGGGGCAGGTGTTCCAGGGTTTAGGGCAGTGTAGTGGTGTTCGGACATTGAAGGGGGTTGTGCTGGGGCTTGTGTTTTAGGGTTTAGGGCAGTGCAGTGGTGTTCGGACATTGTAGGGGGTCCTGCTGGGGCTGGTCTTTCAGTGTTTAGGGCAGTGCAGTGGTGTTCGGGCAGTGTAGGGGTTCATGTTGGGGCTTGTTTTTCAGGGATTAGGGAAGCGCAGTGGTGTTTATGCAGTGTAGACGTTCTTGTTGGGGCTGGTGTTTCAGGGTTTAGGGCAGTGCAGTGATGTTTTGCACTGTAGTGGGTCAGGCTGGGGCTGGTGTTTCAGGGTTTAGGGCAGTGCAGTGGTGTTCTGGCAGTGTAGGGGTCGTGCAGGAGGTGGTGTTTCAGGTTTTAGAGCAGTGCAGTGGTGTTCGGGCATTGTAGGGGGTTGTGCTGGGGCTGGTGTTTCAGGGTTTAGGGCAGTGGTGATCGAGCAGTGTAGGGGGTCTTCCTGAGAGTGGTGTTTCAGGGATTAATGCAGGACAGTGGTGTTTGGGCAGTGTAGGGCATCTTGATGTGGCTGGTGTTTCAGGGTTTAGGGCAGTGCAGTGCTGTTCTGGCAGTGTAGAGGGTCGTGCTGGAGCTGGTGTTTCAGGGTTTAGAGCAGTGCAGTGCTGTTCGGGCAGTGTAGGGGTTCGTGCTGCGGCTGGTGTTTCAGGGATTAGGGCAGTGCAGTGGTGTTCGGGCAGTGTACGGGGTCATGCTGGGGCTGGTTTTTCAGGGTTTAGGGCAGTTTAGTGGTGTTCGGGCATTGTAGGGGGTCGTGCTGGGGCTTATGTTTCAGGGTTGAGGGCAGTGCAGTGGTGTTCGGACATTGTAGGAAGTCGTGCTGGGGCTGGTGTTTCAGGGTTTAGGGCAGTGCAGTGGTGTTCGGGCAGTGTAGGAGATTATGCTGGGGCTGGTGTTTCATGGTTTAGAGCAGAGCAGTTGTGTTCGGGTAGTGTAGGGGTTCATATTGGGCTTGTTTTTCAGGGATTAGGGCAGTTCAGTGGTGTTCATGCAGTGTAGAGGTTCGTGCTGGGGCTGGTGTTTCAGGGTTTAGGGCAGTACAGTGGTGTTTTGCACTGTAGGGGGTCAGGCTGGGGCTGGTGTTTCAGGGTTTAGGGCAGTGCAGTGGTGTTCGGGCAGTGTAGGGGGTCGTGCAGGGGGTGGTGTTTCAGGTTTTAGAGCAGTACAGTGGTGTTCGCGCATTGTAGGGGTTGTGCTGGGGCTGGTTTGTCAGTGTTTAGGGCAGTGGTGTTCGGGCAGTGTAGGGGGTCGTGCTGGGGCTGGTGTTTCAGGGTTTTGGGGCAGAACAGAGGTGTTAGGGAAGTGTAGGGGGTCGTGCTGGGTCTGGTGTTTCAGGGTTTAGGGCAGTGCGGTGTTGTTCGGGCAGTGTAGGGTGTCGTGCTGGGGCTGGTGTTTAGGTGTTTAGGGCACTGCATTGGTGTTCGGGCAGTGTAGGGGGTCGTGCTGAGACTGCTGTTTCGGGGTTTAGGGCAATGCAGTGGTGTTCGGGCAGTGTAGGGGGTCGTGCTGGGGCTGGTATTTCAGGGTTTAGGACAGTGCAATGGTGTTCGGGCAGTGTAGAGGTTCATGCTGGGTCTGATGTTTCAGGGATTAGGGCATTGCAGTGGTGTTGGGACAGTGAAGGGGTTCGTGCTGGGGCAGGTGTTTCAGGGTTTAGAGCAGTGCATTTGTGTTCTGCCAGTGTTGTGGTTCGTGCAGGGGCTGGTGTTTCAGGATTTAGGGCAGTGCAGTGGTGTTTGGGCAGTGTAGGTGTTGGTGCTGGATCTGGTGTTTCAGGGATTAGGGCAGTGCAGTTGTGTTCAGGCAGTGTAGGGGGTCATGCTGGGGCTGGTGTGCCAGGGTTTAGGGCAGAGCAGTGGTGTTCGGGCAGTGTAGGGGGTCGTGCTGGAGATGGTGTTTCAGGGCTGAGGGCAGAGCAGTGGTTTTAGGGCAGGGTAGGGGTCATGCAGGGTGGTTTTTAGGGTTTAGGGTAGTGCAGTGGTGATCGGGCAGTGTAGGGGGTCGTGCAGGGAAGTGTTGGTTCAGGGTTTAGGGCAGTGCTGTGGTGTTCGGGCTGTGTAGGCGGTCATGCAGGGGGTGGTGTTTCAGGGTTTAGGACAGTTCAGTGGTGTTCGGACAGTGTAGGGGGTCGAGCAGGGGGGTGGTGTTTCAGGGTTTAGGGCAGTGCAGTGGTGTTTGGGCAGTGTAGTTGCTCGTGCAGGGGGTGGTGTTTCAGGGTTTAGGGCAGTACAGTGGTGTTCGGGCAGTGTAGGGCTCGTGTGGGGAGTGGTGTTTCAGGGTTTAGGGCAGTACAGTGGTGTTCGGGCAGTGTAGGGGGTTGTGCAGGGAAGTGTTGGTTCAGGATTTTGGGCAGTGCAGTGGTGTTCGGGCAGTGTAGGGGGTCGTGCTGGGGCTGGTGTTTCAGGGTTAAGAGCAGTGGTGTTTGGGCAGTGTAGGGGGTCTTGCTGGGGCTGGTGTTTCAGGGTTTAGGGCAGTGCAGTAATGTTCGGGCAGTTTAGGGGTGGGGGTGGGGCTGGTGTTTCAGGGTTTAGGGCAGTGCAGTGGTGTTCGGGCAGTGTAGGGGTTGTGCTGGGGCTGGTGTTTCAGGGTTTAGGGAAGTGCAGTGGTATTCGGGCAGTGTAGGTGGTAGTGCAGGGGATGGTGTTTCAGGGTTTAGGGCATTGAAGTGGTGTTCAGGGCAGTGAAGGGGTTCACGCAGGGGGTTGTTTTTCAGGGTTTAGGGCAGTGCAGTGATGTTCGGGCAGTGTAGGGGGTCGTGCTGGTGGAAGTGTTTCAGGGTTTAGGGCATTTGTGTTCGGGCAGTGTAGGGGGTCTGGCCGGGGCTGGTGTTTCAGGGTTTACGGCAGTGCAGTGGGGTTCGGGCAGTGTAGGGGGTCGTGCTGGGGCTGGTGTTTCAGGGTTTTGGGGCAGAGCAGTGGTGTTCAGGCAGTTTAGGGGGTCGTGCTGGGGCTGGTGTTTCAGGGTTTACTGCAGTACAGTGGTGTTAGAGAAGTGTAGGGGGTCGTGCTGGGGCTGGTGTTTCAGGGTATAGGGCAGTGCGGTATTGTTCGAGCAGTGTAGGGGGTCATGCTGGGGCTGGTGTTTTGGGGTTTAGGGCACTGCAGTGGTGTTCGGGCAGTGTAGGGGGTCGTACTGGGACTGCTGTTTCAGGGTTTAGGGCAATGCAGTGGTGTTCGGGCAGAGTAGGGGTTAATGCTGGGGCTGATGTTTCAGGGATTAGTTCAATGCAGTGGTGTTTGGGCAGTGTAGGGGGTCGTGCTGGGGCATGTGTTTCAGGATGTACAGCAGTGCATTGGTGTTCGGGCAGTGTAGGGGTTCGTGCAGGGGCTGGTGTTTCAGGATTTAGGGCAGTGCAGTGGTGTTTGGGCAGTGTAGGTGTTTCGGGCTGGGTCTGGTGTTTCAGGGTTTAGGGCAGTGCAGTTGTGTTCGGGCAGTGTAGGGTGTCGTGCTGGGGCTGGTGTGTCATTGTTTAGGGCAGAGCAGTGGTATTCGGGCAGTGTAGGGGGTCATGCGGGGGTAGTGTTTAGGGTTTAGGGTACTGCAGTGGTGATTGGGCAGTGTAGGGGGTTGTGTGGGGAGTGGTGTTTCAGGGTTTAGGGCAGTGCAGTGGTGTTCTGGCAGTGTAGGGGGTCGTGCAAGGAAGTGTTGGTTCAGGGTTTAGGGCACTGCTGTGGTGTTCGGGCAGTGTAGGGCGTGGTGCAGGGGGTGGTCTTTAGGGGTTTAGGACAGTTCAGTGGTGTTCGGGCAGTGTAGGGTGTCGAGCAGCGAGGTGGTGTTTCAGGGTTTAGGACAGTGCAGTGGTGTTCGGGCAGTGTAGTGGGTCGTGCTGGGTCTGGTGTTTCAGGGTTTAGGGCAGTGCAGTGGTGTTTGGGCAGTTTAGGGGTCGTGCTGGGGCTAGTGTTTCAGGGTTTAGGGCAGTCTAGCGGTGTTCGGGCAGTGTAGGGGGTTGTGCTGGGGCTGGTGTTTCAGGGTTTAGGGCAGTGCAGTAATGTTCGGGCAGTTTAGGGGGTGGGGCTGGGGCTGGTGTTTCAGGGTTTAGGGCAGTGCAGTGGTGTTCGGGCAGTGTAGGGGTTGTGCTGGGGCTGGTGTTTCAGGGTTTAGGGAAGTGCAGTGGTATTCGGGCAGTGTAGGTGGTAGTGCAGGGGATGGTGTTTCAGGGTTTAGGGCATTGAAGTGGTGTTCAGGGCAGTGAAGGGGTTCATGCAGGGGGTTGTTTTTCAGGGTTTAGGGCAGTGCAGTGATGTTCGGGCAGTGTAGGGGGTCGTGCTGGTGGAAGTGTTTCAGGGTTTAGGGCATTTGTGTTCGGGCAGTGTAGGGGGTCTGGCCGGGGCTGGTGTTTCAGGGTTTACGGCAGTGCAGTGGGGTTCGGGCAGTGTAGGGGGTCGTGCTGGGGCTGGTGTTTCAGGGTTTTGGGGCAGAGCAGTGGTCTTCGGTCTGAGTATGGGGTGTTGTTTAGGGTTTAGGGCAGTGCAGTGGTGTTTGGGCAGTGTAGGGGGTTGTGCTGGTGTTTCAGGGTTTAGGGCAGTGCAGTGGTGTTCAGGCAGTTTAGGGGGTCGTGCTGGGGCTGGTGTTTCAGGGTTTACGGCAGTACAGTGCTGTTTGGGCAGTGCAGGGGTCCTGCAGGGGGTGGTGTTTCAGGGTATAGGGCAGTGCGGTATTGTTCGAGCAGTGTAGGGGGTCATGCTGGGGCTGGTGTTTTGGGGTTTAGGGCACTGCAGTGGTGTTCGGGCAGTGTAGGGGGTCGTACTGGGACTGCTGTTTCAGGGTTTAGGGCAATGCAGTGGTGTTCGGGCACAGTAGGGGTTAATGCTGGGGCTGATGTTTCAGGGATTAGTTCAATACAGTGGTGTTTGGGCAGTGTAGGGGGTCGTGCTGGGGCAGGTGTTTCAGGATTTAGAGCAGTGCATTGGTGTTCGGGCAGTGTAGGGGTTCGTGCAGGGGCTGGTGTTTCAGGATTTAGGGCAGTGCAGTGGTGTTTGGGCAGTGTAGGTGTTCGTGCTGGGTCTGGTGTTTCAGGGTTTAGGGCAGTGCAGTTGTGTTCGGGCAGTGTAGGGTGTCGTGCTGGGGCTGGTGTGTCATTGTTTAGGGCAGAGCAGTGGTATTCGGGCAGTGTAGGGGGTCATGCGGGGGTAGTGTTTAGGGTTTAGGGTACTGCAGTGGTGATTGGGCAGTGTAGGGGGTTGTGCGAGGAGTGGTGTTTCAGGGTTTAGGGCAGTGCAGTGGTGTTCTGGCAGTGTAGGGGGTCGTGCAAGGAAGTGTTGGTTCAGGGTTTAGGGCAGTGCTGTGGTGTTCGGGCAGTGTAGGGTGTGGTGCAGGGGGTGGTCTTTAGGGGTTTAGGACAGTTCAGTGGTGTTCGGGCAGTGTAGGGTGTCGAGCAGGGAGGTGGTGTTTCAGGGTTTAGGACAGTGCAGTGGTGTTCGGGCCGTGTAGTGGGTCGTGCTGGGTCTGGTGTTTTAGGGTTTAGGGCAGTGCAGTGGTGTTTGGGCAGTATAGGGGTCGTGCTGGGGCTAGTGTTTCAGGGTTTAGGGCAGTCTAGCGGTGTTCGGGCAGTGTAGGGGGTTGTGCTGGGGCTGGTGTTTCAGGGTTTAGGGCAGTGCAGTGGTGTGCGTGCAGAGTAGAGAGTCATCCTTGGGGTGATGTTTCAGGGTTTAGGGCAGTGCTCTGGTTTTCGGTCAGTGTAGGGGGTGGTGCTGGGGCTGGTGTTTCAGGGTTTAGGGCAGTGCAGTGGTGTTCATGCAGTGTAGGGGGCCGTGCAGCGGATGGTGTTTCAGGGCTTAGGGCAGTACAGTGGGGTTCAGGCAGTGTAGGGGGTCGTGCTGTGGCTGGTATTTCAGGGTTTAGGTCAGAGCAGTGGTGTTTGGGCAGAGTAGAAGGTCATGCTGGGGCTGGTGTTTAGGGTTTAGGGCAGTGCAGTGGTATTCGGGCAGTGTAGGGGGTAGTGCAGGGGATGGTGTTTCAGGGTTTAGGGCATTGAAGTGGTGTTTGGGCAGTGTAGGGGGTCATGCAGGGGGTTGTTTTTTAGGGTTTAGGGCGGTGCAGTGATTTTCGGGCAGTGTAGGGGGTCGTGCTGGTGGAAGTGTTTCAGGGTTTAGGGCATTTGTTTTCAGGCAGTGTAGGGGGTCTGGCCGGGGCTTGTGTTTCAGGGTTTATGGCAGTGCAGTGGGGTTCGGGCAATGTAGGGGGTCATGCTGGGGCTGGTGTTTCAGGGTTTTGGGGCAGAGCAGTGGTCTTCGGTCAGAGTATGGGGTGTTGTTTAGGGTTTAGGGCAGTGCAGTGGTGTTCGGGCAGTGTAGGGGGTTGTGCTGGTGTTTCAGGGTTTAGTGCAGTGCAGTGGTGTTCAGGCAGTGTAGGGGGTCGTGCTGTGGCTGGTGTTTCAGGGTTTACGGCAGTACAGTGGTGTTAGGGAAGTGTAGGGGGTTGTGCTGGGGCTGGTGTTTCAGGGTATAGGGCAGTGCGGTGTTGTTCGGCCAGTGTAAGGGGTCGTGCTGGGGCTGGTGTTTTGGGGTTTAGGGCACTGCGGTGGTGTTCGGGCAGTGTAGGGGGTCGTACTGGGACTGCTGTTTCAGGGTTTAGGGCAATGCAGTGGTGTTCGGGCAGTGTAGGGGGTCGTGCTGGGGCTGGTGTTTCAGGTTTAGGACAGTGCAATGGTGTTCGGGCAGTGTAGGGGTTAATGCTGGGGCTGATGTTTCAGGGATTAGTTCATTGCAGTGGTGTTCGGGCAGTGTAGGGGGTCGTGCTGGGGCATGTGTTTCAGGGTTTAGAGCAGTGCATTGGTGTTCGGGCAGTGTACGGGTTCGTGCAGGGGCTGGTGTTTCAGGATTTAGGGCAGTGCAGATGTGTTCGGGCAGTGTAGGGGGTCGTGCTGGGGCTGGTGTGTCATTGTTTAGGGCAGAGCAGTGGTGTTTGGGCAGTGTAGGGGGTCGTGCTGGGGATGGTGTTTCAGGGCTTAGGGCAGAGCAGTGTTGTTTGAGCAGTGTATTGGGTCATGCAGGGGTGGTGTTTAGGGTTTAGGGTAGTGCAGTGGTGGTCTGGCAGTGTAGGGGGTTGTGCGGGGAGTGGTGTTTCAGGGTTTAGGGCAGTGCAGTGGTGTTCGAGCAGTGTAGGGGGTCGTGCAGGGAAGTGTTGGTTCAGGGTTTGGGGAAGTGCTGTGGTGTTCAGGCAGTGTAGGGGGTTGTGCAGGGGGTGGTGTTTCAGGGTTTAGGACAGTTCAGTGGTGTTCGGACCATGTATGGGGTCGAGCAGGGGGGTGGTGTTTCAGGGTTTAGGGCAGTGCAGTACTGTTCGGGCAGTGTAGGGGGTCGTGCAGGGGATGGTGTTTCAGGGTTGAGGGCATTGAAGTGGTGTTCGGGCAGTGTAGGGGGTCATGCAAGGGGTTGTTTTTCAAGGTTTAGGGCAGTGCAGTGGTGTTCGGGCAGTGTAGGTGGTCGTGCTGGGGGAAGTGTTTCAGGGTTTAGGGCAGTTGTGTTCGGGCAGTGTAGGGGGTCTGACCGGGGCTGGTGTTTCAGGGTTTACGGCAGAGCAGTGAGGTTCGGGCAGTGTAGGAGGTCGTGCTGGGGCAGGTGTTTTAGGGATTTGGGGCAGAGCAGTGGTCTTTGGTCAGAGTACAGGGTGTTGTTTAGGGTTTAGGGCAGTGCAGTGGTTTTCGGGCAGTGTAGGGGGTCGTGCTGGTGCTGGTGTTTCAGGGTTTAGGGCAGTGCAGTGGTGTTTAGGCAGTGTAGGGGGTTGTGCTGGGGCTGGTGTTTCAGGGTTTAGGACAGTGCAATGGTGTTTGGGCAGTGTAAGGGTTCATGCTGGGGCAGATGTTTCAGGGATTAGTTCATTGCAGTGGTGTTCGGGCAGTGTAGGGGGTCGTGCTGGAGCAGGTGTTTCAGGGTTTAGAGCAGTGGAATATACGACGTTACTTCGCATGCGTTTAGTACGCATGCCATTACTACGCGGTCGTTAGTACGACCGCGTTTTTAGTTCGCATTCCTTTCCTACGCAATTCGGAACAACGAATTGCAGTAGGGGGTGCTGGATGTTGGAATAGTATAATTTACTATTCCAACTCCAGTCTATGCAGACACTAGGGAAGGTGTTGGATTTTAAATCCAACACCTTCCCCCCCTAACGCAAGTCGCTGTTCCGACTTGCAAAGTAAAGGTTTTCTAAGTAACAACTCGTGCGTACTAACGTCCGCGTAGTAATGGCATGCGAAGTAAAGCATGCTAAGTAAACGCCGTTTACCGAGCAGTGCATTGGTGTTCGGGCAGTGATGGGGTTCGTGCAGGGGCTGGTGTTTCAGGATTTAGGGCAGTGCAGTGGTGTTTGGCCAGTGTAGGTGTTCGTGCTGGGTCTGGTGTCTCAGGGTTTAGGGCAGTGCAGTTGTGTTCGGGCAGTGTAGGGGGTCGTGCTGGGGCTGGTGTGTCAGGGTTTAGGGCAGAGCAGTGGTGTTTGGGCAGTGTAGGGGTTCGTGCTGGGGATGGTGTTTCAGGGCTTAGGGCAGAGCAGTGGTGTTCGGACAGTGTATGGGGTCATGCGGGGTGGTGTTTAGGGTTTAGGGCAGTGCAGTGGTGTTCGGGCAGTTTAGGAGGTCATGCTGGGGCTGGTGTTTCATGGTTTAGGGCAGTGCAGTGGTGTTCGGGCAGTGTAGGGGTTCGTGTTGGTGCTTGTTTTTCAGGGATTAGGGCAGCGCAGTGGTGTTTATGCAGTGTAGAGGTTCATGTTGGGGCTGGTGTTTCAGGGTTTAGGGCAGTGCAGTGGTGTTTTGCACTGTAGGGGGTCAGGCTGGGGCTGGTGTTTCATGGTTTAGGGCAGTGCAGTGGTGTTCGGGCCGTGTAGGGGGTCGTTTTTCAGGTTTTAGAGCAGTGCAGTGGTGTTCAGGCATTGTAGGGGGTTGTGCTGGGGCTGGTTTTTCAGGGTTTAGGGCAGTGGTGTTCGGGCAGTGTATGACATCTTGCTGTGGCTGGTGTTTCAGGGTTTAGGGCAGTGCAGTGCTGTTCCGGCAGTGTAGGGATGTCGTGATGGGGCTGGTGTTTCAGGGTTTAGGGCAGTGCAGTGGTATTTGGGCAGTGTAGGGGTTCATGCTGCAGCTGGTGTTTCAGGGTTTAGGGCAGTGAAGTGGTGTTCAGGCAGTGTACGGGGTCATGCTGGGGCTGGCGTTTCAGGGTTTAGGGCAGTGTAATGGTGTTCGGGCATAGTAGGAGGTCGTGCTGGGGCTTATGTTTCAGGGTTTATGGCAGTGCAGTGGTGTTCGGGCAGTGTAGGGGGTCTTGCTGGGGGTGGTGTTTCAGGGATTAGGGCAGTGAAGTGGTGTTCGGGCAGTGTAGGGCATCTTGCTGTAGCTGGTGATTCAGGGTTTAGGGCAGTGCAGTGCTGTTCCGGCAGTGTTGGGGGTCGTGCTGGGGCTGGTGTTTTAGGGTTTAGGGCAGTGCAGTGGTATTCGCGCAGTGTAGGGTGTGGTGCTGGGACTGGAGTTTCAGGGTTTAGGGCAGTGCAGTGGTGCTCGGGCAGTGTAGGGGGTGGTGCTGAGGCTGGTGTTTCAGGGTTTAGGGAAGATCAGTGGTGTTTGGGCAGTGTAAGGGGTGGTGCTGGGGCGGTTTGTTTCAGGGTTTTGGACAGAGCAGTGGTGTTTGGGCAGAGTAGGGGGTTGTGCTGGGGGTGGTGTTTAGGATTTAGGGCAGTGCAGTGGTGTTCGGACAGTGTAGGGGGTCATGCAGGGGGTTGTTTTTCAGGGTTTAGGGCAGTGCAGTGGTGTTTGGGCAGTGTAGGGGGTCGTGCTAGGGGAAGTGTTTTAGTGTTTAGGGCAGTGGTGTTCGGGCCGTGTAGGGGG
Source organism: Triturus cristatus (assembly GCF_964204655.1). Taxonomy (NCBI): domain Eukaryota; kingdom Metazoa; phylum Chordata; class Amphibia; order Caudata; family Salamandridae; genus Triturus; species Triturus cristatus. Next base: position 284,452,265 of record NC_140579.1, read on the forward strand.
TCTGGCCGGGGCTGGTGTTTCAGGGTTTACGGCAGTGCAGTGAGGTTCAGGCAGTGTAGGGGGTCGTGCTGGGGCTGGTGATTCAGGGTTTTGGGGCAGAGCAGTGGTCTTCGGTCAGAGTACAGGGTGTTGTTTAGGGTTTAGGGCAGTGCAGTGGTGTTCGGGCAGTGTAGGGGGTCATGCTGGTGCCCGGTGTTTCAGGGTTTAGGGCATTGAAGTGGTGTTCGGGCAGTGTAGGGTGTCATGCAAGGGGTTGTTGTTTCGGGTTTAGGGCACAGCAGTGGTGTTCGGGCAGTGAAGGGGGTCGTGCTGGGGGAAGTGTTTCAGGGTTTAGGGCAGTTGTGTTCGGGCAGTGTAGGGGGTCTGACCGGGGATGGTGTTTCAGGGTTTACGGCAGAGAAGTGTGGTTCGGGCAGTGTAGGTGGTCGTACTGGGGCTGGTGTTTTAGGGTTTTGGGGCAGAGCAGTGGTCTTTGGTCAGAGTACAGGGTGTTGTTTAGGATTAGGGCAGTGCAGTGGTGTTCCGGCAGTGTAGGGGGTTGTGCTGGTGCTGGTGTTTCAGGGTTTAGGGCAGTGCAGTGGTGTTCAGGCAGTGTAGGGGGTTGTGCTGGGGCTGGTGTTTCAGGGTTTAGGACAGTGCAATGGTGTTCGGGCAGTGTAGGGGTTCATGCTGGGGCTGATGTTTCAGGGATTAGTTCATTGCAGTGGTGTTCGGGCAGTGTAGGGTGTTGTGCTGGTGTTTCAGGGTTTAGGGCAGTGCAGTGGTGTTCAGGCAGTGTAGGGGGTCGTACTGGGGCTGGTGTTTCAGGGTATAGAGCAGTGCATTGTTGTTCGGGCAGTATAGGGGTTCGTGCAGGGGCTGGTGTTTCAGGATTTAGGGCAGTGCAGTGGTGTTTGGGCAGTGTAGGTGTTCGTGTTGGGTCTGGTGTTTCAGGGTTTAGGGCAGTGCAGTTGTGTTCGAGCAGTGTAGGGGGTCGTGCTGGGGATGGTGTTTTAGGACTTAGGGCAGAGCAGTGGTGTTCGGGCAGTATAGGGGGTCATGCGGGGGTAGTGTTTAGGGTTTAGGGTACTGCAGTTGTGTTCTGGCAGTGTAGGGGGTCGTGCAAGGAAGTGTTGGTTCAGGGTTTAGGGCAGTGCTGTGGTGTTCGGGCAGTGTAGGGCGTGTTGCAGGGGGTGGTCTTTAAGGGTTTAGGACAGTTCAGTGGTGTTCGGGCAGTGTAGGGGGTCGAGCAGGGGGGTGGTTTTTCAGGGTTTAGGGCAGTGCAGTGGTGTTCGGGCAGTGTAGTGGCTCGTGCAGAGGGTGGTGTTTCAGGGTTTAGGGCAGTACAGTGGAGTTCGGGCACTGTAGTGGGTCGTGCTGGGGCTGGTGTTTCAGGGTTTAGGGCAGTGCAGTGGTGTTTGGGCAGTTTAGGGGTCGTGCTGGGGCTAGTGTTTCAGGGTTTAGGGCAGTCTAGCGGTGTTCGGGCAGTGTAGGGGGTTGTGCTGGGGCTGGTGTTTCAGGGTTTAGGGCAGTGCAGTGGTGTGCGTGCAGAGTAGAGTGTCATCCTTGGGGTGGTGTTTCAGGGTTTAGGGCAGTGCTGTGGTTTTCGGTCAGTGTAGGGGGTGGTGCTGGGGCTGGTGTTTCAGGGTTTAGGGCAGTGCAGTGGTGTTGATGCAGTGTAGGGGGCCGTGCAGTGGATGGTGTTTCAGAGCTTAGGGCAGTACAGTGGTGTTCAGGCAGGGTAGGGGGTCGTGCTGTGGCTGGTATTTCAGGGTTTAGGTCAGAGCAGTGGTGTTTGGGCAGAGTAGAGGGTCATGCTGGGGCTAGTGTTTAGGGTTTAGAGCAGTGCAGTGGTATTCGGGCAGTGTAGGGGGTAGTGCAGAGGGTGGTGTTTCAGGGTTTAGGGCATTGAAGTGGTGTTCGGGCAGTGTAGGGGGTCATGCAGGGGGTTGTTTTTCAGGGTTCAGGGCAGTGCAGTGATTTTCGGGCAGTGTAGGGGGTCGTGCTAGGGGAAGTGTTTCAGTGTTTAGGGCAGTGGTGTTCGGGCCGTGTAGGGGGTCCGGCCGGGGCTGGTGTTTCAGGGTCTATGGCAGTGCAGTGAGGTTCGGGCAGTGTAGGGGGTCATGCTGGGGCTGGTGTTTCAGGGTTTTGGGGCAGAGCAGTGGTCTTCGGTCAGAGTACGGGGTGTTGTTTAGGGTTTAGGGCAGTGCAGTGGTGTTCGGGCAGTGTAGGGGGTCGTGCTCGTGCTGGTGTTTCAGGGTTTAGGGCATTGAAGTGGTGTTCGGGCAGTGTAAGGGGTCATGCAAGGGGTTAGGGCAGTGCAGTGGTGTTTGGGCAGTGAAGGGGGTCGTGCTGGGGGAAGTGTTTCAGGGTTTAGGGCAGTTGTGTTCGGGCAGTGTAGGGGGTCTGACCGGGGATGGTGTTTCAGGGTTTACGGCAGAGAAGTGGGGTTCGGGCAGTGTAGGGGGTGGTGCTGGGGCTGGTGTTTTAGGGTTTTGGGGCAGAGCAGATGTGTTCGGGCAGTGTAGGGGGTCGTGCTGGGGCTGGTGTGTCATTGTTTAGGGCAGAGCAGTGGTGTTTGGGCAGTGTAGGGGGTCGTGCTGGGGATGGTGTTTCAGGGCTTAGGGCAGAGCAGTGTTGTTTGAGCAGTGTATTGGGTCATGCGGGGGTGGTGTTTAGGGTTTAGGGTAGTGCAGTGGTGGTCTGGCAGTGTGGGGGGTTGTGCGGGGAGTGGTGTTTCAGGGTTTAGGGCAGTGCAGTGGTGCTCGGGCAGTGTAGGGGGTGGTGCTGAGGCTGGTGTTTCAGGGTTTAGGGAAGATCAGTGGTGTTTGGGCAGTGTAAGGGGTGGTGCTGGGGCTGGTGTTTCAGGGCTTAGGACAGAGCAGTGGTGTTCGGGCAGAGTAGGGGGTCGTGCTGGGGGTGGTGTTTAGGGTTTAGGGCAGTGCAGTGGTGTTCGGACAGTGTAGGGGGTCATGCAAGGGGTTGTTTTTCAGGGTTCAGGGCAGTGCAGTGATGTTCGGGCAGTGTAGTGGGTCGTGCTAGGGAAAATGTTTCAGTGTTTAGGGCAATGGTGTTTGGGCCGTGTAGGGGGTCTGGCCGGGGCTGGTGTTTCAGGGTTTACAGCAGTGCAGTGAGGTTCGGGCAGTGTAGGGGGTCGTGCTGGGGCTGGTGTTTCAGGGTTTTGGGGCAGAGCAGTGGTCTTCGGTCAGAGTACGGGGTGTTGTTTAGGGTTTAGGGCAGTGCAGTGGTGTTCGGGCAGTGTAGGGGTTCGTGCTGGTGCTGGTGTTTCAGGGTTTAGGGCATTGAAGTGGTGTTTGGGCAGTGTAGGGGGTCATGCAAGGGGTTGTTGTTTAGGGTTTAGGGCAGTGCAGTGGTGTTCGGGCATTGAAGGGGGTCGTGCTGGGGGAAGTATTTCAGGGTTTAGGGCAGTTGTGTTCGGGCAGTGTAGGGGGTCTGACCGGGGATGGTGTTTCAGTGTTTACGGCAGAGTAGTGGAGTTCGGGCAGTGTAGGGGGTCGTGCTGGGGCTGGTGTTTTAGGGTTTTGGGGCAGAGAAGTGGTCTTCGGTCAGAGTACGGGGTGTTGTTTAGGGTTTAGGGCAGTGCAGTGGTGTTCGGGCAGTGTAGGGGTTCGTGCTGGTGCTGGTGTTTCAGGGTTTAGGGCATTGAAGTGGTGTTCGGGCAGTGTAGGGGGTCATGCAAGGGGTTGTTGTTTAGGGTTTAGGGCAGTGCAGTGGTGTTCGGGAATTGAAGGGGATCGTGCTGGGGGAAGTAATTCAGGATTTAGGGCAGTTGTGTTCGGGCAGTGTAGGGGGTCTGACCGGGGATGGTGTTTCAGGGTTTACGGCAGAGTAGTGGAGTTCGGGCAGTGTAGGGGGTCGTGCTGGGGCTGGTGTTTTAGGGTTTTGGGGCAGAGCAGTGGTCTTTGGTCAGAGTACAGGGTGTTGTTTAGGGATTAGGGCAGTGCAGTGGTGTTCGGGCAGTGTAGGGGGTTGTGCTGGTGCTGGTGTTTCAGGGTTTAGGGCAGTGCAGTGGTGTTCAGGCAGTGTAGGTGGTTGTGCTGGGGCTGGTGTTTCAGGGTTTAGGACAGTGCGTTGGTGTTCGGGCAATGAAGGGGTTCATGCTGGGGCTGATGTTTCAGGGATTAGTTCATTGCAGTGGTGTTCGGGCAGTGTAGGGTGTTGTGCTGGTGTTTCAGGGTTTAGGGCAGTGCAGTGGTGTTCAGGCAGTGTAATGGGTCGTACTGGGGCTGGTGTTTCAGGGTATAGAGCAGTGAATTGTTGTTCGGGCAGTATAGGGGTTCGTGCAGGGGCTGGTGTTTCAGGATTTAGGGCAGTGCAGTGGTGTTTGGGCAGTGTAGGTGTTCGTGTTGGGTCTGGTGTTTCAGGGTTTAGGGCAGTGCAGTTGTGTTCGGGCAGTGTAGGGGGTCGTGCTGGGGCTGGTGTGTCAGGGTTTAGGGCAGAGCAGTGGTGTTCAGGTAAAGTAGGGGGTCGTTCTGGGGATGGTGTTTTAGGGCTTAGGGCAGAGCGGTGGTGTTCGGGCAGTATAGGGGGTCATGCGGGGGTAGTGTTTAGGGTACTGTAGTGGTGATTGGGCAGTGTAGGGGGTTGCGCTGGGAGTGGTGTTTCAGGGTTTAGGGCAGTGCAGTGGTGTTCGGGCAGTGTAGGGGGTCATACAAGGAAGTGTTGGTTTAGGGTTTAGGGCAGTGCTGTGGTGTTCGGGCAGTGTACGGCGTGGTGCAGGGGGTGGTCTTTAAGGGTTTAGGACAGTTCAGTGGTGTTCGGGCAGTGTAGGGGGTCGAGCAGGGGAGTGGTGTTTCAGGGTTCAGGGCAGTGCAGTGGTGTTCGGGCAGTGTAGTGGCTCGTGCAGGGGGTGGTGTTTCAGGGTTTAGGGCAGTACAGTGGTGTTCGGGCAGTGTAGTGGGTCATGCTCGGTCTGGTGTTTCAGGGTTTAGGGCAGTGCAGTGGTGTTTGGGCAGTTTAGGGGTCGTTCTGGGGCTAGTGTTTCAGGGTTTAGGGTGGTCTAGTGGTGTTCTGGCAGTGTAGGGGGTTGTTCTGGGGCTGGTGTTTCAGGGTTTAGGGCAGTGCAGTGGTGTGCGTGCAGAGTAGAGAGTCATCCTTGGGGTGGTGTTTCAGGGTTTAGGGCAGTGCTGTGGTTTTCGGTCAGTGTAGGGTGTGGTGCTGGGGCTGGTGTTTCAGGGTTTAGGACAGAGCAGTGGTGTTCGGGCAGAGTAGGGAGTCGTGCTGGGGGTGGTGTTTAGGGTTTAGGGCAGTGCAGTGGTGTTCGGACAGTGTAGGGGGTCATGCAGGGGGTTGTTTTTCAGGGTTCAGGGCAGTGCAGTGGTGTTCGGGCAGTGTAGGGGGTCGTGCTAGGGGAAGTGTTTCAGTGTTTAGGGCAGTGGTGTTCGGGCCGTGTAGGGGGTCTGGCCAGGGATTGTGTTTCAGGGTTTACGGCAGTGCAGTGAGGTTCGGGCAGTGTAGGGGGTCGTGCTGGGGCTGGTGTTTCAGGGTTTTGGGGCAGAGCAGTGGTCTTCGGTCAGAGTACGGGTTGTTGTTTGGGGTTTAGGGCAGTGCAGTGGTGTTCGGGCAGTGTAGGGGGTCGTGCTGGTGCTGGTGTTTCAGGGTTTAGGGCATTGAAGTGGTGTTCGGGCAGTGTAGGGGGGTCATGCAAGGGGTTGTTGTTTAGGGTTTAGGGCAGTGCAGTGGTGTTCGGGCAGTGAAGGGCGTCGTGCTGGGGGAAGTGTTTCAGGGTTTAGGGCAGTTGTGTTCGGGCAGTGTAGGGGGTCTGACCGGGGATGGTGTTTCAGGGTTTACGGCAGTACAGTGGTGTTCGGGCAGTGTAGTGGGTCGTGCTGGGTCTGGTGTTTCAGGGTTTAGGGCAGTGCAGTGGTGTTTGGGCAGTTTAGGGGTCGTGCTGGGGCTAGTGTTTCAGGGTTTAGGGCGGTCTAGCGGTGTTCGGGCAGTGTAGGGGGTTGTGCTGGGGCTGGTGTTTCAGGGTTTAGGGCAGTGCAGTGGTGTGCGTGCAGAGTAGAGAGTCATCCTTTGGGTGGTGTTTCAGGGTTTAGGGCAGTGCTGTGGTTTTCGGTCAGTGTAGGGGGTGGTGCTGGGGCTGGTGTTTCAGGGTTTAGGACAGAGCAGTGGTGTTCGGGCAGAGTAGGGGGTCGTGCTGGGGGTGGTGTTTAGGGTTTAGGGCAGTGCAGTGGTGTTTGGACAGTGTAGGGGGTTGTTTTTCAGGGTTCAGAGCAGTGCAGTGGTGTTCGGGCAGTGTATTGGGTTGTGCTGGGGCTGGTGTTTCAGGGTTTTGGGGCAGAGCAGTGGTCTTCGGGCAGAGTACGGGGTGTTGTTTAGGGTTTAGGGCAGTGCAGTGGTGTTCGGGCAGTGTAGGGGGTCGTGCTGGTGCTGGTGTTTCAGGGTTTAGGGCATTGAAGTGGTGTTCGGGCAGTGTAGGGGGTCATGCAAGGGGTTGATGTTTAGGGTTTAGGGCAGTGCAGTGGTGTTCGGGCATTGAAGGGGGTCGTGCTGGGGGAAGTATTTCAGGGTTTAGGGCAGTTGTGTTCGGGCAGTGTAGGGGGTCTGACCGGGGATGGTGTTTCAGGGTTTACGGCAGAGTAGTGGGGTTCGGGCAGTGTAGGGGGTCGTGCTGGGGCTGGTGTTTTAGGGTTTTGGGGCAGAGCAGTGGTCTTTGGTCAGAGTACAGGGTGTTGTTTAGGGATTAGGGCAGTGCAGTGGTGTTCGGGCAGTGTAGGGGGTTGTGCTGGTGCTGGTGTTTCAGGGTTTAGGGCAGTGCAGTGGTGTTCAGGCAGTGTAGGGGGTTGTGCTGGGGCTGGTGTTTCAGGGTTTAGGACAGTGCAATGGTGTTCGGGCAATGTAGGGGTTCATGCTGGGGCTGATGTTTCAGGGATTAGTTCATTGCAGTGGTGTTCGGGCAGTGTAGGGTGTTGTGCTGGTGTTTCAGGGTTTAGGGCAGTGCAGTGGTGTTCAGGCAGTGTAATGGGTCGTACTGGGGCTGGTGTTTCAGGGTATAGAGCAGTGAATTGTTGTTCGGGCAGTACAGGGGTTCGTGCAGGGGCTGGTGTTTCAGGATTTAGGGCAGTGCAGTGGTGTTTGGGCTGTGTAGGTGTTCGTGTTGGGTCTGGTGTTTCAGGGATTAGGGCAGTGCAGTTGTGTTCGGGCAGTGTAGGGGGTCGTGCTGGGGCTGGTGTGTCAGGGTTTAGGGCAGAGCAGTGGTGTTCGGGTAGTGTAGGGGTTCGTTCTGGGGATGGTGTTTTAGGGCTTAGGGCAGAGCAGTGGTGTTCGGGCAGTATAGGGGGTCATGCGGGGGTAGTGTTTAGGGTACTGCAGTGGTGATTGGGCAGTGTAGGGGGTTGCGCGGGGAGTGGTGTTTCAGGGTTTTGGGCAGTGCAGTGGTGTTCGGGCAGTGTAGGGGGTCGTGCTAGGGGAAGTGTTTCAGTGTTTAGGGCAGTGGTGTTCGGGCCGTGTAGGGGGTCTGGCCAGGGATTGTGTTTCAGGGTTTACGGCAGTGCAGTGAGGTTCGGGCAGTGTAGGGGGTCTGACCGGGGATGGTGTTTCAGGGTTTACGGCAGTACAGTGGTGTTCGGTCAGAGTACGGGTTGTTGTTTGGGGTTTAGGGCAGTGCAGTGGTGTTCGGGCAGTGTAGGGGGTCGTGCTGGTGCTGGTGTTTCAGGGTTTAGGGCATTGAAGTGGTGTTCGGGCAGTATAGGGGGGTCATGCAAGGGGTTGTTGTTTAGGGTTTAGGGCAGTGCAGTGGTGTTCGGGCAGTGAAGGGCGTCGTGCTGGGGGAAGTGTTTCAGGGTTTAGGGCAGTTGTGTTCGGGCAGAGTACGGGTTGTTGTTTGGGGTTTAGGGCAGTACAGTGGTGTTCGGGCAGTGTAGGGGGTCATGCTGGGGGTGGTGTTTAGGGTTTAGGGCAGTGCAGTGGTGTTCGGACAGTGTAGGGGGTCATGCAGGGGGTTGTTTTTCAGGGTTCAGGGCAGTGCAGTGATTTTCGGGCAGTGTAGGGGGTCGTGCTAGGGGAAGTGTTTCAGTGTTTAGGGCAGTGGTGTTTGGGCCGTGTAGGGGGTCCGGCCGGGGCTGGTGTTTCAGGGTCTATGGCAGTGCAGTGAGGTTCGGGCAGTGTAGGGGGTCATGCTGGGGCTGGTGTTTCAGGGTTTTGGGGCAGAGCAGTGGTCTTCGGTCAGAGTACGGGGTGTTGTTTAGGGTTTAGGGCAGTGCAGTGGTGTTCGGGCAGTGTAGGGGGTCGTGCTTGTGCTGGTGTTTCAGGGTTTAGGGCATTGAAGTGGTGTTCGGGCAGTGTAAGGGGTCATGCAAGGGGTTAGGGCAGTGCAGTGGTGTTTGGGCAGTGAAGGGGGTCGTGCTGGGGGAAGTGTTTCAGGGTTTAGGGCAGTTGTGTTCGGGCAGTGTAGGGGGTCTGACCGGGGATGGTGTTTCAGGGTTTACGGCAGAGAAGTGGGGTTCGGGCAGTGTAGGGGGTCGTGCTGGGGCTGGTGTTTTAGGGTTTTGGGGCAGAGCAGATGTGTTCGGGCAGTGTAGGGGGTCGTGCTGGGGCTGGTGTGTCATTGTTTAGGGCAGAGCAGTGGTGTTTGGGCAGTGTAGGGGGTCGTGCTGGGGATGGTGTTTCAGGGCTTAGGGCAGAGCAGTGTTGTTTGAGCAGTGTATTGGGTCATGCGGGGGTGGTGTTTAGGGTTTAGGGTAGTGCAGTTGTGGTCTGGCAGTGTGGGGGGTTGTGCGGGGAGTGGTGTTTCAGGGTTTAGGGCAGTGCAGTGGTGCTTGGGCAGTGTAGGGGGTGGTGCTGAGGCTGGTGTTTCAGGGTTTAGGGAAGATCAGTGGTGTTTGGGCAGTGTAAGGGGTGGTGCTGGGGCTGGTGTTTCAGGGCTTAGGACAGAGCAGTGGTGTTCGGGCAGAGTAGGGGGTCGTGCTGGGGGTGGTGTTTAGGGTTTAGGGCAGTGCAGTGGTGTTCGGACAGTGTAGGGGGTCATGCAAGGGGTTGTTTTTCAGGGTTCAGGGCAGTGCAGTGATGTTCGGGCAGTGTAGTGGGTCGTGCTAGGGGAAATGTTTCAGTGTTTAGGGCAATGGTGTTTGGGCCGTGTAGGGGGTCTGGCCGGGGCTGGTGTTTCAGGGTTTACAGCAGTGCAGTGAGGTTCGGGCAGTGTAGGGGGTCGTGCTGGGGCTGGTGTTTCAGGGTTTTGGGGCAGAGCAGTGGTCTTCGGTCAGAGTACGGGGTGTTGTTTAGGGTTTAGGGCAGTGCAGTGGTGTTCGGGCAGTGTAGGGGTTCGTGCTGGTGCTGGTGTTTCAGGGTTTAGGGCATTGATGTGGTGTTTGGGCAGTGTAGGGGGTCATGCAAGGGGTTGTTGTTTAGGGTTTAGGGCAGTGCAGTGGTGTTCGGGCATTGAAGGGGGTCGTGCTGGGGGAAGTATTTCAGGGTTTAGGGCAGTTGTGTTCGGGCAGTGTAGGGGGTCTGACCGGGGATGGTGTTTCAGTGTTTACGGCAGAGTAGTGGAGTTCGGGCAGTGTAGGGGGTCGTGCTGGGGCTGGTGTTTTAGGGTTTTGGGGCAGAGAAGTGGTCTTCGGTCAGAGTACGGGGTGTTGTTTAGGGTTTAGGGCAGTGCAGTGGTGTTCGGGCAGTGTAGGGGTTCGTGCTGGTGCTGGTGTTTCAGGGTTTAGGGCATTGAAGTGGTGTTCGGGCAGTGTAGGGGGTCATGCAAGGGGTTGTTGTTTAGGGCTTAGGGCAGTGCAGTGGTGTTCGGGAATTGAAGGGGATCGTGCTGGAGGAAGTAATTCAGGATTTAGGGCAGTTGTGTTCGGGCAGTGTAGGGGGTCTGACCGGGGATGGTGTTTCAGGGTTTACGGCAGAGTAGTGGAGTTCGGGCAGTGTAGGGGGTCGTGCTGGGGCTGGTGTTTTAGGGTTTTGGGGCAGAGCAGTGGTCTTTGGTCAGAGTACAGGGTGTTGTTTAGGGATTAGGGCAGTGCAGTGGTGTTCGGGCAGTGTAGGGGGTTGTGCTGGTGCTGGTGTTTCAGGGTTTAGGGCAGTGCAGTGGTGTTCAGGCAGTGTAGGTGGTTGTGCTGGGGCTGGTGTTTCAGGGTTTAGGACAGTGCAATGGTGTTCGGGCAATGAAGGGGTTCATGCTGGGGCTGATGTTTCAGGGATTAGTTCATTGCAGTGGTGTTCGGGCAGTGTAGGGTGTTGTGCTGGTGTTTCAGGGTTTAGGGCAGTGCAGTGGTGTTCAGGCAGTGTAATGGGTCGTACTGGGGCTGGTGTTTCAGGGTATAGGGCAGTGAATTGTTGTTCGGGCAGTATAGGGGTTCGTGCAGGGGCTGGTGTTTCAGGATTTAGGGCAGTGCAGTGGTGTTTGGGCAGTGTAGGTGTTCGTGTTGGGTCTGGTGTTTCAGGGTTTAGGGCAGTGCAGTTGTGTTCGGGCAGTGTAGGGGGTCGTGCTGGGGCTGGTGTGTCAGGGTTTAGGGCAGAGCAGTGGTGTTCAGGTAGTGTAGGGGGTCGTTCTGGGGATGGTGTTTTAGGGCTTAGGGCAGAGCGGTGGTGTTCGGGCAGTATAGGGGGTCATGCGGGGGTAGTGTTTAGGGTACTGCAGTGGTGATTGGGCAGTGTAGGGGGTTGCGCGGGGAGTGGTGTTTCAGGGTTTAGGGCAGTGCAGTGGTGTTCGGGCAGTGTAGGGGGTCATACAAGGAAGTGTTGGTTTAGGGTTTAGGGCAGTGCTGTGGTGTTCGGGCAGTGTACGGCGTGGTGCAGGGGGTGGTCTTTAAGGGTTTAGGACAGTTCAGTGGTGTTCGGGCAGTGTAGGGGGTCGAGCAGGGGAGTGGTGTTTCAGGGTTTAGGGCAGTGCAGTGGTGTTCGGGCAGTGTGGTTGCTCGTGCAGGGGGTGGTGTTTCAGGGTTTAGGGCAGTACAGTGGTGTTCGGGCAGTGTAGTGGGTCATGCTCGGTCTGGTGTTTCAGGGTTTAGGGCAGTGCAGTGGTGTTTGGGCAGTTTAGGGGTCGTTCTGGGGCTAGTGTTTCAGGGTTTAGGGTGGTCTAGTGGTGTTCTGGCAGTGTAGGGGGTTGTGCTGGGGCTGGTGTTTCAGGGTTTAGGGCAGTGCAGTGGTGTGCGTGCAGAGTAGAGAGTCATCCTTGGGGTGGTGTTTCAGGGTTTAGGTCAGTGCTGTGGTTTTCGGTCAGTGTAGGGGGTGGTGCTGGGGCTGGTGTTTCAGGGTTTAGGACAGAGCAGTGGTGTTCGGGCAGAGTAGGGAGTCGTGCTGGGGGTGGTGTTTAGGGTTTTAGGGCAGTGCAGTGGTGTTCGGACAGTGTAGGGGGTCATGCAGGGGGTTGTTTTTCAGGGTTCAGGGCAGTGCAGTGGTGTTCGGGCAGTGTAGGGGGTCGTGCTAGGGGAAGTGTTTCAGTGTTTAGGGCAGTGGTGTTCGGGCCGTGTAGGGGGTCTGGCCAGGGATTGTGTTTCAGGGTTTACGGCAGTGCAGTGAGGTTCGGGCAGTGTAGGGGGTCGTGCTGGGGCTGGTGTTTCAGGGTTTTGGGGCAGAGCAGTGGTCTTCGGTCAGAGTACGGGTTGTTGTTTGGGGTTTAGGGCAGTGCAGTGGTGTTCGGGCAGTGTAGGGGGTCGTGCTGGTGCTGGTGTTTCAGGGTTTAGGGCATTGAAGTGGTGTTCGGGCAGTGTAGGGGGGTCATGCAAGGGGTTGTTGTTTAGGGTTTAGGGCAGTGCAGTGGTGTTCGGGCAGTGAAGGGCGTCGTGCTGGGGGAAGTGTTTCAGGGTTTAGGGCAGTTGTGTTCGGGCAGTGTAGGGGGTCTGACCGGGGATGGTGTTTCAGGGTTTACGGCAGAGTAGTGGAGTTCGGGCAGTGTAGGGGGTCGTGCTGGGGCTGGTGTTTTAGGGTTTTGGGGCAGAGCAGTGGTCTTTGGTCAGAGTACAGGGTGTTGTTTAGGGATTAGGGCAGTGCAGTGGTGTTCGGGCAGTGTAGGGGGTTGTGCTGGTGCTGGTGTTTCAGGGTTTAGGGCGGTGCAGTGGTGTTCAGGCAGTGTAGGTGGTTGTGCTGGGGCTGGTGTTTCAGGGTTTAGGACAGTGCAATGGTGTTCGGGCAATGAAGGGGTTCATGCTGGGGATGATGTTTCAGGGATTAGTTCATTGCAGTGGTGTTCGGGCAGTGTAGGGTGTTGTGCTGGTGTTTCAGGGTTTAGGGCAGTGCAGTGGTGTTCAGGCAGTGTAATGGGTCGTACTGGGGCTGGTGTTTCAGGGTATAGAGCAGTGAATTGTTGTTCGGGCAGTATAGGGGTTCGTGCAGGGGCTGGTGTTTCAGGATTTAGGGCAGTGCAGTGGTGTTTGGGCAGTGAAGGTGTTCGTGTTGGGTCTGGTGTTTCAGGGTTTAGGGCAGTGCAGTTGTGTTCGGGCAGTGTAGGGGGTCGTGCTGGGGCTGGTGTGTCAGGGTTTAGGGCAGAGCAGTGGTGTTCAGGTAGTGTAGGGGGTCGTTCTGGGGATGGTGTTTTAGGGCTTAGGGCAGAGCGGTGGTGTTCGGGCAGTATAGGGGGTCATGCGGGGGTAGTGTTTAGGGTACTGCAGTGGTGATTGGGCAGTGTAGGGGGTTGCGCGGGGAGTGGTGTTTCAGGGTTTTGGGCAGTGCAGTGGTGTTCGGGCAGTGTAGGGGGTCATACAAGGAAGTGTTGGTTTAGGGTTTAGGGCAGTGCTGTTGTGTTCGGGCAGTGTACGGCGTGGTGCAGGGGGTGGTCTTTAAGGGTTTAGGACAGTTCAGTGGTGTTCGGGCAGAGTAGGGGGTCGAGCAGGGGAGTGGTGTTTCAGGGTTTAGGGCAGTGCAGTGGTGTTCGGGCAGTGTGGTTGCTCGTGCAGGGGGTGGTGTTTCAGGGTTTAGGGCAGTACAGTGGTGTTCGGGCAGTGTAGTGGGTCATGCTCGGTCTGGTGTTTCAGGGTTTAGGGCAGTGCAGTGGTGTTTGGGCAGTTTAGGGGTCGTTCTGGGGCTAGTGTTTCAGGGTTTAGGGTGGTCTAGTGGTGTTCTGGCAGTGTAGGGGGTTGTGCTGGGGCTGGTGTTTCAGGGTTTAGGGCAGTGCAGTGGTGTGCGTGCAGAGTAGAGAGTCATCCTTGGGGTGGTGTTTCAGGGTTTAGGGCAGTGCTGTGGTTTTCGGTCAGTGTAGGGGGTGGTGCTGGGGCTGGTGTTTCAGGGTTTAGGACAGAGCAGTGGTGTTCGGGCAGAGTAGGGAGTCGTGCTGAGGGTGGTGTTTAGGGTTTAGGGCAGTGCAGTGGTGTTCGGACAGTGTAGGGGGTCATGCAGGGGGTTGTTTTTCAGGGTTCAGGGCAGTGCAGTGGTGTTCGGGCAGTGTAGGGGGTCGTGCTAGGGGAAGTGTTTCAGTGTTTAGGGCAGTGGTGTTCGGGCCGTGTAGGGGGTCTGGCCAGGGATTGTGTTTCAGGGTTTACGGCAGTGCAGTGAGGTTCGGGCAGTGTAGGGGGTCGTGCTGGGGCTGGTGTTTCAGGGTTTTGAGGCAGAGCAGTGGTCTTCGGTCAGAGTACGGGTTGTTGTTTGGGGTTTAGGGCAGTGCAGTGGTGTTCGGGCAGTGTAGGGGGTCGTGCTGGTGCTGGTGTTTCAGGGTTTAGGGCATTGAAGTGGTGTTCGGGCAGTGTAGGGGGGTCATGCAAGGGGTTGTTGTTTAGGGTTTAGGGCAGTGCAGTGGTGTTCGGGCAGTGAAGGGCGTCGTGCTGGGGGAAGTGTTTCAGGGTTTAGGGCAGTTGTGTTCGGGCAGTGTAGGGGGTCTGACCGGGGATGGTGTTTCAGGGTTTACGGCAGTACAGTGGTGTTCGGGCAGTGTAGTGGGTCGTGCTGGGTCTGGTGTTTCAGGGTTTAGGGCAGTGCAGTGGTGTTTGGGCAGTTTAGGGGTCGTGCTGGGGCTAGTGTTTCAGGGTTTAGGGCGGTCTAGCGGTGTTCGGGCAGTGTAGGGGGTTGTGCTGGGGCTGGTGTTTCAGGGTTTAGGGCAGTGCAGTGGTGTGCGTGCAGAGTAGAGAGTCATCCTTTGGGTGGTGTTTCAGGGTTTAGGGCAGTGCTGTGGTTTTCGGTCAGTGTAGGGGGTGGTGCTGAGGCTGGTGTTTCAGGGTTTAGGACAGAGCAGTGGTGTTCGGGCAGAGTAGGGAGTCGTGCTGGGGGTGGTGTTTAGGGTTTAGGGCAGTGCAGTGGTGTTCGGACAGTGTAGGGGGTCATGCAGGGGGTTGTTTTTCAGGGTTCAGGGCAGTGCAGTGGTGTTCGGGCAGTGTAGGGGGTCGTGCTAGGGGAAGTGTTTCAGTGTTTAGGGCAGTGGTGTTCGGGCCGTGTAGGGGGTCTGGCCAGGGATTGTGTTTCAGGGTTTACGGCAGTGCAGTGAGGTTCGGGCAGTGTAGGGGGTCGTGCTGGGGCTGGTGTTTCAGGGTTTTGGGGCAGAGCAGTGGTCTTCGGTCAGAGTACGGGTTGTTGTTTGGGGTTTAGGGCAGTGCAGTGGTGTTCGGGCAGTGTAGGGGGTCGTGCTGGTGCTGGTGTTTCAGGGTTTAGGGCATTGAAGTGGTGTTCGGGCAGTGTAGGGGGGTCATGCAAGGGGTTGTTGTTTAGGGTTTAGGGCAGTGCAGTGGTGTTCGGGCAGTGAAGGGCGTCGTGCTGGGGGAAGTGTTTCAGGGTTTAGGGCAGTTGTGTTGGGGCAGTGTAGGGGGTCTGACCGGGGATTGTGTTTCAGGGTTTACGGCAGTACAGTGGTGTTCGGGCAGTGTCGTGGGTCGTGCTGGGTCTGGTGTTTCAGGGTTTAGGGCAGTGCAGTGGTGTTTGGGCAGTTTAGGGGTCGTGCTGGGGCTAGTGTTTCAGGGTTTAGGGCGGTCTAGCGGTGTTCGGGCAGTGTAGGGGGTTGTGCTGGGGCTGGTGTTTCAGGGTTTAGGGCAGTGCAGTGGTGTGCGTGCAGAGTAGAGAGTCATCCTTTGGGTGGTGTTTCAGGGTTTAGGGCAGTGCTGTGGTTTTCGGTCAGTGTAGGGGGTGGTGCTGGGGCTGGTGTTTCAGGGTTTAGGACAGAGCAGTGGTGTTCGGGCAGAGTAGGGGGTCGTGCTGGGGGTGGTGTTTAGGGTTTAGGGCAGTGCAGTGGTGTTTGGACAGTGTAGGGGGTTGTTTTTCAGGGTTCAGAGCAGTGCAGTGGTGTTCGGGCAGTGTATTGGGTTGTGCTAGGGGAAATGTTTCAGTGTTTAGGGCAGTGGTGTTTGGGCCGTGTAGGGGGTCTGGCCGGGGCTGGTGTTTCAGGGTTTACGGCAGTGCAGTGAGGTTCGGGCAGTGTAGGGGGTCGTGCTGGGGCTGGTGTTTCAGGGTTTTGGGGCAGAGCAGTGGTCTTCGGTCAGAGTACGGGGTGTTGTTTAGGGTTTAGGGCAGTGCAGTGGTGTTCGGGCAGTGTAGGGGGTCGTGCTGGTGCTGGTGTTTCAGGGTTTAGGGCATTGAAGTGGTGTTCGGGCAGTGTAGGGGGTCATGCAAGGGGTTGATGTTTAGGGTTTAGGGCAGTGCAGTGGTGTTCGGGCATTGAAGGGGGTCGTGCTGGGGGAAGTATTTCAGGGTTTAGGGCAGTTGTGTTCGGGCAGTGTAGGGGGTCTGACCGGGGATGGTGTTTCAGGGTTTACGGCAGAGTAGTGGGGTTCGGGCAGTGTAGGGGGTCGTGCTGGGGCTGGTGTTTTAGGGTTTTGGGGCAGAGCAGTGGTCTTTGGTCAGAGTACAGGGTGTTGTTTAGGGATTAGGGCAGTGCAGTGGTGTTCGGGCAGTGTAGGGGGTTGTGCTGGTGCTGGTGTTTCAGGGTTTAGGGCAGTGCAGTGGTGTTCAGGCAGTGTAGGGGGTTGTGCTGGGGCTGGTGTTTCAGGGTTTAGGACAGTGCAATGGTGTTCGGGCAATGTAGGGGTTCATGCTGGGGCTGATGTTTCAGGGATTAGTTCATTGCAGTGGTGTTCGGGCAGTGTAGGGTGTTGTGCTGGTGTTTCAGGGTTTAGGGCAGTGCAGTGGTGTTCAGGCAGTGTAATGGGTCGTACTGGGGCTGGTGTTTCAGGGTATAGAGCAGTGAATTGTTGTTCGGGCAGTACAGGGGTTCGTGCAGGGGCTGGTGTTTCAGGATTTAGGGCAGTGCAGTGGTGTTTGGGCTGTGTAGGTGTTCGTGTTGGGTCTGGTGTTTCAGGGATTAGGGCAGTGCAGTTGTGTTCGGGCAGTGTAGGGGGTCGTGCTGGGGCTGGTGTGTCAGGGTTTAGGGCAGAGCAGTGGTGTTCGGGTAGTGTAGGGGTTCGTTCTGGGGATGGTGTTTTAGGGCTTAGGGCAGAGCAGTGGTGTTCGGGCAGTATAGGGGGTCATGCGGGGGTAGTGTTTAGGGTATTGCAGTGGTGATTGGACAGTATAGGGGGTTGCGCGGGGAGTGGTGTTTCAGGGTTTAGGGCAGTGCAGTGGTGTTCGGGCAGTGTAGGGGGTCGTACAAGGAAGTGTTGGTTCAGGGTTTAGGGCAGTGCTGTGGTGTTCGGGCAGTGTCGGGCGTGGTGCAGGGGGTGGTCTTTAAGGATTTAGGACAGTTCAGTGGTGTTCGGGCAGTGTAGGGGGTCGAGCAGGGGAGTGGTGTTTCAGGGTTTAGGGCAGTGCAGTGGTGTTAGGGCGGTGTAGTGGCTCGTGCAGGGGGTGGTGTTTCAGGGTTTAGGGCAGTACAGTGGTATTCGGGCAGTGTAGTGGGTCGTGCTCGGTCTGGTGTTTCAGGGTTTAGGGCAGTGCAGTGGTGTTTGGGCAGTTTAGGGGTCGTGCTGGGGCTAGTGTTTCAGGGTTTAGGGCGGTCAGCGGTGTTCAGGCAGTGTAGGGGGTTGTGCTGGGGCTGGTGTTTCAGGGTTTAGGGCAGTGCAGTGGTGTGCGTGCACAGTAGAGTGTCATCCTTGGGGTGGTGTTTCAGGGTTTAGGGCAGTGCTGTGGTTTTCGGTCAGTGTAGGGGGTGGTGCTGGGGCTGGTGTTTCAGGGTTTAGGACAGAGCAGTGGTGTTCGGGCAGAGTAGGGGGTCGTGCTGGGGGTGGTGTTTAGGGTTTAGGGCTGTGCAGTGGTGTTCGGACAGTGTAGGGGGTCATGCAGGGGGTTGTTTTTCAGGGTTCAGGGCAGTGCAGTGGTGTTCGGGCAGTGTAGGGGGTCGTGCTAGGGGAAGTGTTTCAGTGTTTAGGGCAGTGGTGTTCGGGCCGTGTAGGGGGTCTGGCCGGGGATGGTGTTTTAGGGTTTACGGCAGTGCAGTGAGGTTCGGGCAGTGTAGGGGGTCGTGCTGGGGCTGGTGTTTAGGGTTTAGGGCATTGAAGTGGTGTTTGGGCAGTGTAGGGGGTCATGCAAGGGGTTGTTGTTTAGGGTTTAGGGCAGTGCAGTGGTGTTCAGGCATTGAAGGGGGTCGTGCTGGGGGAAGTATTTCAGGGTTTAGGGCAGTTGTGTTCGGGCAGTGTAGGGGGTCTGACCGGGGATGCTGTTTCAGGGTTTACGGCAGAGTAGTGGAGTTCGGGCAGTGTAGGGGGTCGTGCTGGGGCTGGTGTTTTAGGGTTTTGGGGCAGAGAAGTGGTCTTCGGTCAGAGTACGGGGTGTTGTTTAGGGTTTAGGGCAGTGCCGTGGTGTTCGGGCAGTGTAGGGGTTCGTGCTGGTGCTGGTGTTTCAGGGTTTAGGGCATTGAAGTGGTGTTCGGACAGTGTAGGGGGGTCATGCAAGGGGTTGTTGTTTAGGGTTTAGGGCAGTGCAGTGGTGTTCGGGCAGTGAAGGGCGACGTGCTGGGGGAAGTGTTTCAGGGTTTAGGGCAGTTGTGTTCGGGCAGTGTAGGAGGTCTGACCGGGGATGGTGTTTCAGGGTTTACGGCAGTACAGTGGTGTTCGGGCAGTGTAGTGGGTCGTGCTGGGTCTGGTGTTTCAGGGTTTAGGGCAGTGCAGTGGTGTTTGGGCAGTTTAGGGGTCGTGCTGGGGCTAGTGTTTCAGGGTTTAGGGCGGTCTAGCGGTGTTCGGGCAGTGTAGGGGGTTGTGCTGGGGCTGGTGTTTCAGGGTTTAGGGCAGTGCAGTGGTGTGCGTGCAGAGTAGAGAGTCATCCTTTGGGTGGTGTTTCAGGGTTTAGGGCAGTGCTGTGGTTTTCGGTCAGTGTAGGGGGTGGTGCTGGGGCTGGTGTTTCAGGGTTTAGGACAGAGCAGTGGTGTTCGGGCAGAGTAGGGAGTCATGCTGGGGGTGGTGTTTAGGGTTTAGGGCAGTGCAGTGGTGTTTGGACAGTGTAGGGGGTTGTTTTTCAGGGTTCAGAGCAGTGCAGTGGTGTTCGGGCAGTGTATTGGGTCGTGCTAGGGGAAATGTTTCAGTGTTTAGGGCAGTGGTGTTCGGGCCGTGTAGGGGGTCTGGCCGGGGCTGGTGTTTCAGGGTTTACGGCAGTGCAGTGAGGTTCGGGCAGTGTAGGGGGTCGTGCTGGGGCTGGTGTTTCAGGGTTTTGGGGCAGAGCAGTGGTCTTCGGTCAGAGTACGGGGTGTTGTTTAGGGTTTAGGTCAGTGCAGTGGTGTTCGGGCAGTGTAGGGGGTCGTGCTGGTGCTGGTGTTTCAGGGTTTAGGGCATTGAAGTGGTGTTCGGGCAGTGTAGGGGGTCATGCAAGGGGTTGATGTTTAGGGTTTATGGCAGTGCAGTGGTGTCAGGGCATTGAAGGGGGTCGTGCTGGGGGAAGTATTTCAGGGTTTAGGGCAGTTGTGTTCGGGCAGTGTAGAGGGTCTGACCGGGGATGGTGTTTCAGGGTTTACGGCAGAGTAGTGGGGTTCGGGCAGTGTAGGGGGTCGTGCTGGGGCTGGTGTTTTAGGGTTTTGGGGCAGAGCAGTGGTCTTTGGTCAGAGTACAGGGTGTTGTTTAGGGATTAGGGCAGTGCAGTGGTGTTCGGGCAGTGTAGGGGGTTGTGCTGGTGCTGGTGTTTCAGGGTTTAGGGCAGTGCAGTGGTGTTCAGGCAGTGTAGGGGGTTGTGCTGGGGCTGGTGTTTCAGGGTTTAGGACAGTGCAATGGTGTTCGGGCAATGTAGGGGTTCATGCTGGGGCTGATGTTTCAGGGATTAGTTCATTGCAGTGGTGTTCGGGCAGTGTAGGGTGTTGTGCTGGTGTTTCAGGGTTTAGGGCAGTGCAGTGGTGTTCAGGCAGTGTAATGGGTCGTACTGGGGCTGGTGTTTCAGGGTATAGAGCAGTGAATTGTTGTTCGGGCAGTACAGGGGTTCGTGCAGGGGCTGGTGTTTCAGGATTTAGGGCAGTGCAGTGGTGTTTGGGCTGTGTAGGTGTTCGTGTTGGGTCTGGTGTTTCAGGGATTAGGGCAGTGCAGTTGTGTTCGGGCAGTGTAGGGGGTCGTGCTGGGGCTGGTGTGTCAGGGTTTAGGGCAGAGCAGTGGTGTTCGGGTAGTGTAGGGGTTCGTTCTGGGGATGGTGTTTTAGGGCTTAGGGCAGAGCAGTGGTGTTCGGGCAGTATAGGGGGTCATGCGGGGGTAGTGTTTAGGGTATTGCAGTGGTGATTGGGCAGTGTAGGGGGTTGCGCGGGGAGTGGTGTTTCAGGGTTTAGGGCAGTGCAGTGGTGTTCGGGCAGTGTAGGGGGTCGTACAAGGAAGTGTTGGTTCAGGGTTTAGGGCAGTGCTGTGGTGTTCGGGCAGTGTCGGGCGTGGTGCAGGGGGTGGTGTTTAAGGATTTAGGACAGTTCAGTGGTGTTCGGGCAGTGTAGGGGGTCGAGCAGGGGAGTGGTGTTTCAGGGTTTAGGGCAGTGCAGTGGTGTTAGGGCAGTGTAGTGGCTCGTGCAGGGGTGGTGTTTCAGGGTTTAGGGCAGTACAGTGGTATTCGGGCAGTGTAGTGGGTCGTGCTCGGTCTGGTGTTTCAGGGTTTAGGGCAGTGCAGTGGTGTTTGGGCAGTTTAGGGGTCGTGCTGGGGCTAGTGTTTCAGGGTTTAGGGCGGTCAGCGGTGTTCAGGCAGTGTAGGGGGTTGTGCTGGGGCTGGTGTTTCAGGGTTTAGGGCAGTGCAGTGGTGTGCGTGCACAGTAGAGAGTCATCCTTGGGGTGGTGTTTCAGGGTTTAGGGCAGTGCTGTGGTTTTCGGTCAGTGTAGGGGGTGGTGCTGGGGCTGGTGTTTCAGGGTTTAGGACAGAGCAGTGGTGTTCGGGCAGAGTAGGGGGTCGTGCTGGGGGTGGTGTTTAGGGTTTAGGGCAGTGCAGTGGTGTTCGGACAGTGTAGGGGGTCATGCAGGGGGTTGTTTTTCAGGGTTCAGGGCAGTGCAGTGGTGTTCGGGCAGTGTAGGGGGTCGTGCTAGGGGAAGTGTTTCAGTGTTTAGGGCAGTGGTGTTCGGGCCGTGTAGGGGGTCTGGCCGGGGATGGTGTTTTAGGGTTTACGGCAGTGCAGTGAGGTTCGGGCAGTGTAGGGGGTCGTGCTGGGGCTGGTGTTTCAGGGTTTTGGGGCAGAGCAGTGGTCTTCGGTCAGAGTACGGGGTGTTGTTTGGGGTTTAGGGCAGTGCAGTGGTGTTCGGGCAGAGTAGGGGGTCGTGCTGGGGGTGGTGTTTAGGGTTTAGGGCATTGAAGTGGTGTTTGGGCAGTGTAGGGGGTCATGCAAGGGGTTGTTGTTTAGGGTTTAGGGCAGTGCAGTGGTGTTCAGGCATTGAAGGGGGTCGTGCTGGGGGAAGTATTTCAGGGTTTAGGGCAGTTGTGTTCGGGCAGTGTAGGGGGTCTGACCGGGGATGCTGTTTCAGGGTTTACGGCAGAGTAGTGGAGTTCGGGCAGTGTAGGGGGTCGTGCTGGGGCTGGTGTTTTAGGGTTTTGGGGCAGAGAAGTGGTCTTCGGTCAGAGTACGGGGTGTTGTTTAGGGTTTAGGGCAGTGCCGTGGTGTTCGGGCAGTGTAGGGGTTCGTGCTGGTGCTGGTGTTTCAGGGTTTAGGGCATTGAAGTGGTGTTCGGACAGTGTAGGGGGGTCATGCAAGGGGTTGTTGTTTAGGGTTTAGGGCAGTGCAGTGGTGTTCGGGCAGTGAAGGGCGACGTGCTGGGGGAAGTGTTTCAGGGTTTAGGGCAGTTGTGTTCGGGCAGTGTAGGGGGTCTGACCGGGGATGGTGTTTCAGGGTTTACGGCAGTACAGTGGTGTTCGGGCAGTGTAGTGGGTCGTGCTGGGTCTGGTGTTTCAGGGTTTAGGGAGGTGCAGTGGTGTTTGGCCAGTTTAGGGGTCGTGCTGGGGCTAGTGTTTAAGGGTTTAGGGCGGTCTAGCGGTGTTCGGGCAGTGTAGGGGGTTGTGCTGGGGCTGGTGTTTCAGGGTTTAGGGCAGTGCAGTGGTGTGCGTGCAGAGTAGAGAGTCATCCTTGGGGTGGTGTTTCAGGGTTTAGGGCAGTGCTGTGGTTTTCGGTCAGTGTAGGGGGTGGTGCTGGGGCTGGTGTTTCAGGGTTTAGGACAGAGCAGTGGTGTTCGGGCAGAGTAGGGGGTCGTGCTGGGGGTGGTGTTTAGGGTTCAGGGGAATGCAGTGGTGTTCGGGCAGTGTAGGGGGTCGTGCTAGGGGAGGTGATTCAGTGTTTAGGGCAGTGGTGTTCGGGCCGTGTAGGGGGTCTGGCCGGGGCTGGTGTTTCAGGGTTTACGGCAGTGCAGTGAGGTTCGAGCAGTGTAGGGGGTCGTGCTGGGGCTGGTGTTTTAGGGTTTTGGGGCAGAGCAGTGGTCTTCGGTCAGAGTACGGGGTGTTGTTTGGGGTTTAGGGCAGTGCAGTGGTGTTCGGGCAGTGTAAGGGTTTGTACTGGTGCTGGTGTTTCAGGGTTTAGGGCAGTGAAGTGGTGTTCAGGCAGAGTAGGGGGTTGTGCTGGGGCTGGTGTTTCAGGGTTTAGGACAGTGCAATGGTGTTCGGGCAGTGTAGGGGTTCATGCTGGGGCTGATGTTTCAGGGATTAGTTAATTGCAGTGGTGTTCGGGCAGTGTAGGGTGTTGTGCTGGTGTTTCAGGGTTTAGGGCAGTGCAGTGGTGTTCAGGCAGTGTAGGGGGTCGTACTGGGGCTGGTGTTTCAGGGTATAGAGCAGTGCATTGTGGTTCGGGCAGTATAGGGGTTCGTGCAGGGGCTGGTGTTTCAGGATTTAGGGCAGTGCAGTGGTGTTTGGGCAGTGTAGGTGTTCGTGTTGGGTCTGGTGTGTCAGAGTTTAGGGCAGTGCAGTTGTGTTCGGGCAGTGTAGGGGGTCGTGCTGGGCTGGTGTGTCAGGGTTTAGGGCAGAGCAGTGGTGTTCGGGCAGTGTAGGCGGTCGTTCTGGGGATGGTGTTTTAGGGCTTAGGGCAGAGCAGTGGTGTTCGGGCAGTATAGGGGGTCATGCGGGGGTAGTGTTTAGGGATTAGGGTACTGCAGTGGTGATTGGGCAGTGTAGGGGGTTGTGCGGGGATTGGTGTTTCAGGGTTTAGGGCAGTGCAGTGGTGTTCGGGCAGTGTAGGGGGTCGTGCAAGGAAGTGTTGATTCAGGGTTTAGGGCAGTGCTCTGGTGTTCGGGCAGTGTAGGGGGTCGAGCAGGGGGGTGGTGTTTCAGGGTTTAGGGCAGTGCAGTGGTGTTCGGGCAGTGTAGTGGCTCATGCAGGGGTGGTGTTTCAGGGTTTAGGGCAGTACAGTGGTATTCGGGCAGTGTAGTGGGTCGTGCTGGGTCTGGTGTTTCAGGGTTTAGGGCAGTGCAGTGGTGTTTGGGCAGTTTAGGGGTCGTGCTGGGGCTAGTGTTTCAGGGTTTAGGGCGGTCTAGCGGTGTTCGGGCAGTGTAGGGGGTTGTGCTGGGGCTGGTGTTTCAGGGTTTAGAGCAGTGCAGTGGTGTGCGTGCAGAGTAGAGAGTCATCCTTGGGGTGGTGTTTCAGGGTTTAGGGCAGTGCTGTGGTTTTCAGTCAGTGTAGGGGGTGGTGCAGGGGCTGGTGTTTCAGGGTTTAGGGCAGTGCAGTGGTGTTGATGCAGTGTAGGGGCCGTGCAGCGGATGGTGTTTCAGGGCTTAGGGCAGTACAGTGGTGTTCAGGCAGTGTAGGGGGTCGTGCTGTGGCTGGTATTTCAGGGTTTAGGGCAGTGCAGTGGTTTTCGGGCAGTGTAGGGGGTAGTGCTGGGGCTGATGTTTCAGGGATTAGTTCATTGCAGTGGTGTTCGGGCAGTGTAGGGTGTTGTGCTGGTGTTTCAGTGTTTAGGGCAGTGCAGTGGTGTTCAGGCAGAGTAGGGGGTTGTGCTGGGGCTGGTGTTTCAGGGTTTAGGACAGTGCAATGGTGTTCGGGCAGTGTAGGGGTTCATGCTGGGGCTGATGTTTCAGGGATTAGTTCATTGCAGTGGTGTTCGGGCAGTGTAGGGTGTTGTGCTGGTGTTTCAGGGTTTAGGGCAGTGCAGTGGTGTTCAGGCAGTGTAGGGGGTCGTACTGGGGCTGGTGTTTCGGGGTATAGAGCAGTGCATTGTGGTTCGGGCAGTATAGGGGTTCATGCAGGGGCTGGTGTTTCAGGATTTAGGGCAGTGCAGTGGTTTTTGGGCAGTGTAGGTGTTCGTGTTGGGTCTGGTGTTTCAGAGTTTAGGGCAGTGCAGTTGTGTTCGGGCAGTGTAGGGGGTCGTGCTGGGCTGGTGTGTCAGGGTTTAGGGCAGAGCAGTGGTGTTCGGGCAGTGTAGGGGGTCGTTCTGGGGATGTTGTTTTAGGGCTTAGGGCAGAGCAGTGGTGTTCGGGCAGTATAGGGGGTCATGCGGGGGTAGTGTTTAG
The DNA here is from genome assembly GCF_964204655.1 of Triturus cristatus. Taxonomy (NCBI): domain Eukaryota; kingdom Metazoa; phylum Chordata; class Amphibia; order Caudata; family Salamandridae; genus Triturus; species Triturus cristatus. Next base: position 284,475,916 of record NC_140579.1, read on the forward strand.
GGTTTAGGGTACTGCAGTGGTGATTGGGCAGTGTAGGGGTTGTGTGGGGAGTGATGTTTCAGGGTTTAGGGCAGTGCAGTGGTGTTCAGGCAGTGTAGGGGGTCGTGCAAGGAAGTGTTGATTCAGGGTTTAGGGTAGTGCTGTGGTGTTCGGGCAGTGTAGGGCGTGGTGCAGGGGGTGGTCTTTAAGGGTTTAGGACAGTTCAGTGGTGTTCGGGCAGTGTAGGGGGTCGAGCAGGGGGGTGGTGTTTCAGGGTTTAGGGCAGTGCAGTGGTGTTCGGGCAGTGTAGTGGCTCATGCAGGGGTGGTGTTTCAGGGTTTAGGGCAGTACAGTGGTATTCGGGCAGTGTAGTGGGTCGTGCTGGGTCTGGTGTTTCAGGGTTTAGGGCAGTGCAGTGGTGTTTGGGCAGTTTAGGGGTCGTGCTGCGGCTAGTGTTTCAGGGTTTAGGGCGGTCTAGCGGTGTTCGGGCAGTGTAGGGGGTTGTGCTGGGGCTGGTGTTTCAGGGTTTAGGGCAGTGCAGTGGTGTGCGTGCAGAGTAGAGAGTGATCCTTCGGGTGGTGTTTCAGGGTTTAGGGCAGTGCTGTGGTGTTGATGCAGTGTAGGGGCCGTGCAGTGGATGGTGTTTCAGGGCTTAGGGCAGTACAGTGGTGTTCAGGCAGTGTAGGGGGTCGTGCTGTGGCTGGTATTTCAGGGTTTAGGTCAGAGCAGTGGTGTTTGGGCAGAGTAGAGGGTCATGCTGGGGCTGTTGTTTAGGGTTTAGGGCAGTGCAGTGGTTTTCGGACAGTGTAGGGGGTAGTGCAGGGGATGGTGTTTCAGGGTTTAGGGCATTGAAGTGGCGTTCGGGCATTGTAGGGGGTCATGCAGGGGGTTGTTTTTCAGGGTTCAGGGCAGTGCAGTGATTTTCGGGCAGTGTAGGGGGTCGCGCTGGTGGAAGTGTTTCAGGGTTTAGGGCATTTGTGTTCGGGCAGTGTAGGGGGTCTGGCCGGGGCTGGTGTTTCAGGGTTTACGGCAGTGCAGTGGGGTTCGGGCAGTGTAGGGGGTCATGCTGGGGCTGGTGTTTCAGGGTTTTGGGGCAGAGCAGTGATCTTCGGTCAGAGTATGGGGTGTTGTTTAGGGTTTAGGGCAGTGCAGTGGTGTTCGGGCAGTGTAGGGGGTTGTGCTGGTGTTTCAGGGTTTAGGGCAGTGCAGTGGTGTTCAGACAGTGTAGGGGGTCGTGCTGGGGCTGGTGTTTCAGGGTTTACGGCAGTACAGTGGTGTTAGGGAAGTGTAGGGGGTCGTGCTGGGGCTGGTGTTTTAGGGTATAGGGCATGTGCGGTGTTGTTCGGCCAGTGTAGGGGGTTTTGCTGGGGCTGGTGTTTTGGGGTTTAGGGCACTGCAGTGGTGTTCGGGCAGTGTAGGGGGTCGTACTGGGACTGCTGTTTCAGGGTTTAGGGCAATGCAGTGGTGTTCGGGCAGTGTAGGGGTTAATGCTGGGGCTGATGTTTCAGGGATTAGTTCATTGCAGTGGTGTTCGGGCAGTGAAGGGGGTCGTGCTGGGGCAGGTGTTTCAAGGTTTAGGGCAGTGCATTGGTGTTCGGACAGTGTAGGGGTTCGTGCAGGGGCTGGTGTTTCAGGATTTAGGGCAGTGCAGATGTGTTTGGGCAGTGTAGGGGGTCGTGCTGGGGCTTGTGTGTCATTGTTTAGGGCAGAACAATGGTGTTTGGGCAGTGTAGGGGGTCGTGCTGGGGATGGTGTTTAGGGCTTAGGGCAGAGCAATGTTGTTTGAGCAGTGTATTGGGTCATGCGGGGGTGGTGTTTAGGGTTTAGGGTAGTGCAGTGGTGGTCTGGCAGTGTAGGGGGTTGTGCGGGGAGTGGTGTTTCAGGGTTTAGGGCAGTGCAGTGGTGTTTGGGCAGTGTAGGGGGTCGTGCAGGGAAGTGTCGGTTCAGGGTTTAGGGCAGTGCTGTGGTGTTAAGGCAGTGTAGGGGGTTGTGCAGGTGGTGGTGTTTCAGGGTTTAGGACAGTTCAGTGGTGTTCGGGCTGTGTAGGGGGTCGTGCAGGGGATGGTGTTTCAGGGTTGAGGGCATTGAAGTGGTGTTCGGGCAGTGTAGGGGGTCATGCAAGGGGTTGTTTTTCAGGGTTTAGGGCAGTGCAGTGGTGTTCGGGCAGTGTAGGTGGTCGTGCTGGGGGAAGTGTTTCAGGGTTTAGGGCAGAGCATTGGTGTTCGGGCAGTGTAGGAGGTCGTGCTGGGGCTGGTGTTTTAGGGTTTTGGGGCAGAGCAGTGGTCTTTGGTCAGAGTACAGGGTGTTGTTTAGGGTTTAGGGCAGTGCAGTGGTGTTCGGGCAGTGTAGGGGGTTGTGCTGGTGCTGGTGTTTCAGGGTTTAGGGCAGTGCAGTGGTGTTCAGGCAGTGTATGGGTTGTGCTGGGGCTGGTGTTTCAGGGTTTAGGACAGTGCAATGTTGTTTGGGCAGTGTAAGGGTTCATGCTGGGGCTGATGTATCAGGGATTAGTTCATTGCAGTGGTGTTCGGGCAGTGTAGGGGGTCGTACTGGAGCAGGTGTTTCAGGGTTTAAAGCAGTGGAATATACGACGTTACTTCGCATGCGTTTAGTACGCATGCCATTACTACGCGGTCGTTAGTACGACCAAGTTTTTAGTTCGCATTCCTTTCCTACGCAATTCGGAACAACGAATTGCAGTAGGGGGTGCTGGATGTTGGAATAGTATAATTTACTATTCCAACTCCAGTCTATGCGGACACTAGGGAAGGTGTTGGATTTTAAATCCAACACCTTCCCCCCCCCTAACGCAAGTCGCTGTTCCAACTTGTGTAGTAAAGGTTTTCTAAGTAACAACGCGTGCGTACTAACGTCCGCGTAGTAATGGCATGCAAAGTAACGCATGCTAAGTAAACGCCGTTTACCGAGCAGTGCATTGGTGTTCGGGAAGTGTAGGGGTTTGTGCAGGGGCTGGTGTTTCAGGATTTAGGGCAGTGCAGTGGTGTTTGGCCATTGTAGGTGTTCGTGCTGGGTCTGGTGTCTCAGGGTTTAGGGCAGTGCAGTTGTGTTCGGGCAGTGTAGGGGGTCATGCTGGGGCTGGTGTGTCAGGGTTTAGGGCAGAGCAGTGGTGCTTGGGCAGTGTAGGGGGTTGTGCTGGGGCTGGTGTGTCAGGGTTTAGGGCAGAGCAGTGGTGTTTGGGCAGTGTAGGGGCTCGTGCTGGGGATGGTGTTTCAGGGCTTAGGGCAGAGCAGTGGTGTTCGGACAGTATATGGGGTCATGCGGGGTGGTGTTTAGGGTTTAGGGCAGTGCAGTGGTGTTCGGGCAGTTTAAGAGGTCATGCTGGGGCTGGTGTTTCATGGTTTAGGGCAGTGCAGTGGTGTTCGGGCAGTGTAGTGGCTCATGCAGGGGTGGTGTTTCAGGGTTTAGGGCAGTACAGTGGTATTCGGGCAGTGTAGTGGGTCGTGCTGGGTCTGGTGTTTCAGGGTTTAGGGCAGTGCAGTGGTGTTTGGGCAGTTTAGGGGTCGTGCTGCGGCTAGTGTTTCAGGGTTTAGGGCAGTCTAGCGGTGTTCGGGCAATGTAGGGGGTTGTGCTGGGGCTGGTGTTTCAGGGTTTAGGGCAGTGCAGTGGTGTGCGTGCAGAGTAGAGAGTCATCCTTCGGGTGGTGTTTCAGGGTTTAGGGCAGTGCTGTGGTTTTCAGTCAGTGTAGGGGGTGGTGCAGGGGCTGGTGTTTCAGGGTTTAGGGCAGTGCAGTGGTGTTGATGCAGTGTAGGGGCCGTGCAGCGGATGGTGTTTCAGGGCTTAGGGCAGTACAGTGGTGTTCAGGCAGTGTAGGGGGTCGTGCTGTGGCTGGTATTTCAGGGTTTAGGTCAGAGCAGTGGTGTTTGGGCAGAGTAGAGGGTCATGCTGGGGCTGTTGTTTAGGGTTTAGGGCAGTGCAGTGGTTTTCGGACAGTGTAGGGGGTAGTGCAGGGGATGGTGTTTCAGGGTTTAGGGCATTGAAGTGGCGTTCGGGCATTGTAGGGGGTCATGCAGGGGGTTGTTTTTCAGGGTTCAGGGCAGTGCAGTGATTTTCGGGCAGTGTAGGGGGTCGCGCTGGTGGAAGTGTTTCAAGGTTTAGGGCATTTGTGTTCGGGCAGTGTAGGGGGTCTGGCCGGGGCTGGTGTTTCACGGTTTACAGCAGTGCAGTGGGGTTCGGGCAGTGTAGGGGGTCATGCTGGGGCTGGTGTTTCAGGGTTTTGGGGCAGAGCAGTGATCTTCGGTCAGAGTATGGGGTGTTGTTTAGGGTTTAGGGCAGTGCAGTGGTGTTCGGGCAGTGTAGGGGGTTGTGCTGGTGTTTCAGGGTTTAGGGCAGTGCAGTGGTGTTCAGGCAGTGTAGGGGGTCGTGCTGGGGCTGGTGTTTCAGGGTTTACGGCAGTACAGTGGTGTTAGGGAAGTGTAGGGGGTCGTGCTGGGGCTGGTGTTTTAGGGTATAGGGCATGTGCGGTGTTGTTCGGCCAGTGTAGGGGGTCGTGCTGGGGCTGGTGTTTTGGGGTTTAGGTCACTGCAGTGGTGTTCGGGCACTGTAGGGGGTCGTACTGGGACTGCTGTTTCAGTGTTTAGGGCAATGCAGTGGTGTTCAGGCAGTGTAGGGGGTCGTGCTGGGGCAGGTGTTTCAGGGTTTAGAGCAGTGCATTGGTGTTCGGGCAGTGTAGGGGTTCGTGCAGGGGCTGGTGTTTCAGGATTTAGGGCAGTGCAGATGTGTTCGGGCAGTGTAGGGGGTCGTGCTGGAGCTGGTGTGTCATTGTTTAGGGCAGAGCAGTGGTGTTTGGGCAGTGTAGGGGGTCGTGCTGGGGATGGTGTTTAGGGCTTAGGGCAGAGCAATGTTGTTTGAGCAGTGTATTGGGTCATGCGGGGGTGGTGTTTAGGGTTTAGGGTAGTGCAGTGGTGGTCTGGCAGTGTAGGGGGTTGTGCGGGGAGTGGTGTTTCAGGGTTTAGGGCAGTGCAGTGGTGTTCGGGCAGTGTAGGGGGTCGTGCAGGGAAGTGTTGGTTCAGGGTTTAGGGCAGTGCTGTGGTGTTCAGGCAGTGTAGGGGGTTGTGCAGGTGGTAGTGTTTCAGAGTTTAGGACAGTTCAGTGGTGTTCGGGCCGTGTAGGGGGTCGAGCAGGGGGGTGGTGTTTCAGGGTTTAGGGCAGTGCAGTAGTGTTCGGGCAGTGTAGGGGGTCGTGCAGGGGATGGTGTTTCAGGGTTGAGGGCATTGAAGTGGTGTTCGGGCAGTGTAGTGGGTCATGCAAGGGGTTGTTTTTCAGGGTTTAGGGCAGTGCAGTGGTGTTCGGGCAGTGTAGGTGGTCGTGCTGGGGGAAGTGTTTCAGGGTTTAGGGCAGTTATGTTCGGGCAGTGTAGGGGGTCTGACCGGGGCTGGTGTTTCAGGGTTTACAGCAGAGCATTGGTGTTCGGGCAGTGTAGGAGGTCGTGCTGGGGCTGGTGTTTTAGGGTTTTGGGGCAGAGCAGTGGTCTTTGGTCAGAGTACAGGGTGTTGTTTAGGGTTTAGGGCAGTGCAGTGGTGTTCGGGCAGTTAAGGAGGTTGTGCTGGTGCTGGTGTTTCAGGGTTTAGGGCAGTGCAGTGGTGTTCAGGCAGTGTAGGGGGTTGTGCTGGGGCTGGTGTTTCAGGGTTTAGGACAGTGCAATGTTGTTTGGGCAGTGTAAGGGTTCATGCTGGGGCTGATGTTTCAGGGATTAGTTCATTGCAGTGGTGTTCGGGCAGTGTAGGGGGTCGTACTGGAGCAGGTGTTTCAGGGTTTAAAGCAGTGGAATATACGACGTTACTTCGCATGCGTTTAGAACGCATGCCATTACTACGCGGTCGTTAGTACGACCGAGTTTTTAGTTCGCATTCCTTTCCTACGCAATTCGGAACAACGAATTGCAGTAGGGGGTGCTGGATGTTGGAATAGTATAATTTACTATTCCAACTCCAGTCTATGCGGACACTAGGGAAGGTGTTGGATTTTAAATCCAACACCTTCCCCCCCTAACGCAAGTCGCTGTTCCGACTTGCGTAGTGAAGGTTTTCTAAGTAACAACGCGTGCGTACTAACGTCCGCGTAGTAATGGCATGCAAAGTAACGCATGCTAAGGAAACGCCGTTTACCGAGCAGTGCATTGGTGTTCGGGAAGTGTAGGGGTTCGTGCAGGGGCTGGTGTTTCAGGATTTAGGGCAGTGCAGTGGTGTTTGGCCAGTGTAGGTGTTCGTGCTGGGTCTGGTGTCTCAGGGTTTAGGGCAGTGCCGTTTTGTTCGGGCAGTGAAGGGGGTCATGCTGGGGCTGGTGTGTCAGGGTTTAGGGCAGAGCAGTGGTGCTTGGGCAGTGTAGGGGGTCGTGCTGGGGCTGGTGTGTCAGGGTTTAGGGCAGAGCAGTGGTGTTTGGGCAGTGTAGGGGCTCGTGCTGGGGATGGTGTTTCAGGGCTTATGGCAGAGCAGTGGTGTTCGGACAGTGTATGGGGTCATGCGGGGTGGTGTTTAGGGTTTAGGGCAGTGCAGTGGTGTTCGGGCAGTTTAGGAGGTCATGCTGGGGCTGGTGTTTCATGGTTTAGGGCAGTGCAGTGGTGTTCGGGCAGTGTAGGGGTTCGTGTTGGTGCTTGTTTTTCAGAGATTAGGGAATCACAGTGGTGTTTATGCAGTGTAGAGGTTCATGTTGGGGCTGGTGTTTCAGGGTTTAGGGCAGTGCAGTGGTGTTGTGCACTGTAGGGGGTCAGGCTGGGGCTGGTGTTTCAGGGTTTAGGGCAGTGCAGTGGTGTTCGGGCCGTGTAGGGGGTCGTGCAGGGGGTGGTGTTTCAGGTTTTAGAGCAGTGCAGTGGTGTTCGGGCATTGTAGTGGGTTGTGCTGGGGCTGGTTTTTCAGGGTTTAGGGCAGAGGTGTTCGGGAAGTGTATGGCATCTTGCTGTGGCTGGTGTTTCAGAGTTTAGGGCAGTGCAGTGCTTTTCCGGCAGTGTAGGGGGTCGTGATGGGGCTGGTGTTTCAGGGTTTAGGGCAGTGCAGTAGTATTTGGGCAGTGTAGGGGTTCATGCTGCAGCTGGTGTTTCAGGGTTTAGGGCAGTGAAGTGGTGTTCCGGCAGTGTACGGGGTCATGCTGGGGCTGGTGTTTCAGGGTTTAGGGCAGTGTAGTGGTGTTCGGGCATTGTTGGGGGTCGTGCTGGGGCTTATGTTTCAGGGTTTATGGCAGTGCAGTGGTGTTCGGACATTGTAGGGGGTCGTGCTGGGGCTGGTGTTTCAGTGTTTAGGGCAGTGCAGTGGTGTTCGGGCAGTGTAGGAGGTCATGCTGGGGCTGGTGTTTCATGGTTTAGAGCAGTGCAGTGGTGTTCGGGTAGTGTAGGGGTTCATATTGGGGCTTGTTTTTCAGGGATTAGGGCAGCGCAGTGGTGTTCATGCAGTGTAGAGGTTCGTGCTGGGGCTGGTGTTTCAGGGTTTAGGGCAGTGAAGTGGTGTTTTGCACTGCAGAGGGTCAGGCTGGGGCTGGTGTTTCAGGGTTTAAGGCAGTGCAGTGGTGTTCGGGCAGTGTAGGGGGTCGTGCAGGGGATGGTGTTTCAGGTTTTAGAGCAGTGCAGTGGTGTTCGGGCATTGTAGGGGGTTGTGCTGGCCCTGTTTTTTCAGGGTTTAGGGCAGTGGTGTTCGGGCAGTGTAGGGGGTCTTGCTGGGGGTGGTGTTTCAGGGATTAGGGCAGTGAAGTGGTGTTCGGGCAGTGTAGGGCATCTTGCTGTGGCTGGTGTTTCAGGGTTTAGGGCAGTGCAGTGCTGTTCTGGCAGTGTTGGGGGTCGTGCTGGGGCTGGTGTTTCAGGGTTTAGGGCAGTGCAGTGGTATTCACGAAGTGTAGGGGGTCGTGCTGGGGCTGGTGTTTCAGGGTTTAGGGCAGTGCAGTGGGGTTCAGGCAGTGTAGGGTGTGGTGCTGGGACTGGAGTTTCAGGGTTTAGGGCAGTGCAGTGGTTCTCGGGCAGTGTAGGGGGTGGTGCTGAGGCTGGTGTTTCAGGGTTTAGGGAAGTTCAGTGGTGTTTGTGCAGTGTAAGGGGTGGTGCTGGGGCTGGTGTTTTAGGGTTTAGGACAAAGCAGTGGTGTTCGGGCAGAGTAGGGGTTCGTGCTGGGGGTGGTGTTTCATGGTTTAGAGCAGTGCATTGGTGTTCGGGCAGTGTAGGGGTTCATGCTGGGGCTGGTGTTTCAGGATTTAGGGCAGTGCAGTGGTGTTTGGGCAGTGTAGCTGTTCGTGCTGTGTCAGGTGTTTCAGGGTTTAGGGCAGTGCAGTTTTGTTCGGGCAGTGTAGGGGGTTGTGCTGGGGTGGTGTTTCAAGGTTTAGGGCAGTGCAGTGGTGTGTGTGCAGAATAGGGGGTCATCCTTGGGGTGGTGTTTCAGGGTTTAGGGCAGTGCTGTGGTTTTCGGGCAGTGTAGGGGGTCGTGCTGTGGCTGGTGTTTCAGGGTATAGGGCAGTGCAGTGGTGTTCGGGCAGTGTAGGGGGTCATGCTGGGACTGGTTTTTCAGGGTTTAGGGCAGTGCAGTGGTGTTCGGGCAGTGTAGGGGTTCGTTTTGGGGCTGGTGTTTCAGGGTTTAAGGCAGTGTACTGGTATTCGGGCAGTGTAGGGGGTCGTGCTGGGACTGGTGTTTCAGGGTTTAGGGCAGAGCAGTGGTGTTTGGGCAGACTAGAGGGTCATGCTGGGGCAGGTGTTTAGGATTTAGGGCAGTGCAGTGGTATGCGGGCAGTGTAGGGGATCATGCAGGGGATGGTGTTTCAGGGTTTAGGGAAGTGGTGTTCGGGCAGTGTAGGGTGTCTTGCTGGGGGTGGTGTTTCAGGGTTTAGGGCAGTGTAGGGGGTCATGCTGGGGGTGGTGCTTCAGGGATTAGGGCAGTGCAGTGGTGTACGAGTAGTATAGTGAGTTGTGCTGGGGCTGGTGTTTCAGGGCTTAGGGCAGTGTAGTGATGTTTGGGCAGTGTAGGGGGTCGTGCTGCAGCTGGTGTTTCAGGGTTTAGTGCAGTGCTGTTTGGGCAGTGTAGGGGGTCGTGCTGGGGGTGGTGTTTCAGGGTTTAGGGCAGTGGTGTTCGGGCAGTGGAGGGGTTCGTGCTGGAGCTGGTTTTTTAGGGTTTAGGGCAGTGTAGTGGTGTTCGGGCAGTGTTGGGGGTTGTGCTGGGGCTGGAGTTTCAGGTTTTAGGATAGTGCAGTGGTGTGCGTGCAGAGTAGAGGGTTGTCCTTGGGGTGGTGTTTCAGGGTTTAGGGCAGTACTGTGGTTTTCGGGCAGTGTAGGGGGCTGTGCTGGGGATGGTGTTTCAGGGCTTAGGGCAGAGCAGTGGTGTTCGGGCAGTGTAGGGGGTCATGCAGGGGTGGTTTTTAGGGTTTAGGGTAGTACAGTGGTGGTCGGGCAGTGTAGGGTGTTGTGCGGGGAGTGGTGTTTCAGGGATTATGGCAGTGCAGTGGTGTTCGGGCAGTGTAGGGGGTGGTGCAGGGAAGTGTTGGTTCAGGATTTAGGGCAGTGCTGTGGTATTTGGGCAGTGTAGGGGGTCGTGCAGGTGGTGGTTTTTCAGGGTTTAGTGCATGCAGTTGTGTTCGGGCAGTGTAGTGGCTCGTACAGGGGTGGTGTTTCAGGGTTTAGGGCTGTACAGTGGTGTTCGGGCAGTGTAGGGGGTCGTGCTGGGTCTGGTGTTTGAGGGTTTAGGGCAGTTCAGTGGTGTTTGGGCAGTTTAGGGGTCGTGCTGGGGCTAGTGTTGCAGGGTTTAGGGCAGTCTAGCGATGTTCAGGCAATGTAGGGGGTTGTGCTGGGGCTGGTGTTTCAGGGTTTAGGGCAGTGCAGTGGTGTGCGTGCAGAATAGGGAGTCGTCCTTGGGGTGGTGATTCAGGGTTTGGGCAGTGCTGTGGTTTTCGGGCAGTGTAGGGGTGGAGCTGGGGCTGGTGTTTCAGGGTTTAGGGCAGTGCAGTGGTGTTGATGCAGTGTAGGAGGTCATGCAGCTGGTGGTGTTTCAGGGTTTTAGGGCAGTGCAGTGGTGTTCGGGCAGTGTAGGGGGTCGTGCTGTGGCTGGTGTTTCAGGGTATAGGGTAGTGCAGCGGTGTTCGGGCAGTGTAGGGGGTCGTGCTGGGACTGTTTTTTCAGGGTTTAGGGCAGTGCAGTGGTGTACGAGTAGTATAGTGAGTCGTGCTGGGGCTGGTGTTTCTGGGCTTAGGGCAGTGTAGTGATGTTTGGGCAGTGTAGGGGGTCGTGCTTCAGCTGGTGTTTCAGGGTTTAGTGCAGTGCTGTTTGGGCAGTATAGGGGGTCGTGCTGGGGTGGTGTTTCAGGGTTTAGGGCAGTGGTGTTCGGGCATTGGAGGGGTTCGTGCTGGAGCTGGTTTTTCAGGTTTAAGGGCAGTGCAGTGGTGTTCGGGCAGTGTTGGGGGTTGTGCTGGGGCTGGTGTTTCAGTGTTTAGGATAGTGCAATGGTGTTCGGGCAGTGTAGGGGTTCATGCTGGGGCTGATGTTTCAGGGATTAGGGCATTGCAGTGATGTTCGCCCAGAGTAGGGGGTCATGCTGGGGCAGGTGTTTAAGGGTTTAGAGCAGTGCATTGGTGTTCGGGCAGTGTAGGGGTTCGTGCAGGAGCTGGTGTTTCAGGATTTAGGGCAGTGCAGTGGTGTTTGGGCTGTGTAGGGGGTCATGCTGGGGTTGAAGTTTCAGGGTTTAGGGCAGTGCAGTGGTGTTCGGGCAGTGTAGGGCATCGTGCTGGGACTGGTGTTTCAGGGTTTATGGCAGAGCAGTGGTGTTTGGGCAGAGTAGAGGGTCATGCTAGGGCAGGTGTTTAGGATTTAGGGCAGTGCAGTGGTTTTCGGGCAGTGTAGGGGGTCATGCAGGGGATGGTGTTTCAGGGTTTAGGGCAGTGGTTTTCGGGCAGTGTAGGGTGTCTTGCTGCGGGTGGTGTTTCTGGGTTTAGGGCAGTGTAGGGGGTCATGCTTGGGGTGGTGCTTCAGGGATTAGGGTAGTACAGTGGTGTACGAGTAGTATAGTGAGCCGTGCTGGGGCTGGTGTTTCAGGGTTTAGGGCAGTGTAGTGATGTTTGGGCAGTGTAGGGGGTCGTGCTTCAGCTGGTGTTTCAGGGTTTAGTGCAGTGCTGTTTGGGCAGTATAGGGGGTCGTGCTGGGGGTGGTGTTTCAGGGTTTAGGGCAGTGGTGTTCGGGCAGTGGAGGGGTTCGTGCTGGAGCTGGTTTTTCAGGGTTTAGGGCAGTGCAGTGGTGTTCGGGCAGTGTAGGGAGTTGTGCTGGGGCTGGTGTTTCAGGGTTTAGGACAGTGCAATGGTGTTCGGGCAGTGTAGGGGGTCATGCTGGGGCAGGTGTTTCAGGGTTTAGAGCAGTGCATTGGTGTTCGGGCAGTGTAGGGGTTCGTGCAGGAGCTGGTGTTTCAGGATTTAGGGCAGTGCAGTGGTGTTTGGGCAGTGTAGCTGTTCGGGCTGTGTCAGGTGTTTCAGGGTTTAGGGCAGTGCAGTTGTGTTCGGGCAGTGTAGGGGGTCGTGCTGGGGCTGGTGTGTCATGGTTTAGGGCAGAGCAAAGGTGTTTGGGCAGTGTTGGGGGTCATGCTGGGGATAGTGTTTCAGGGCTTAGGGCAGAGCAGTGGTGTTCGGGCAGTGTAGGGTGTCATGCGGGGGTGGTGTTTAGGGTTTAGGGTAGTACAGTGGTGGTCGGGCAGTGTAGGGTGTTGTGCGGGGAGTGGTGTTTCAGAGATTAGGGCAGTGCAGTGGTGTTCGGGCTGTGTAGGGGTTCGTTCAGGGAAGTCTTGGTTCAGGATTTAGGGCAGTGCTGTGGTGTTTGGGCAGTGTAGGGGGTCATGCAGGGGGTGGTTTTTCAGGGTTTAGGACAGTTCAGTGGTGTTCGGGCAGTGTAGGGGGTCGAGCAGGGGGGTGGTGTTTCAGGGTTTAGTGCAGTGCAGTGGTGTTCGGGCAGTGTAATGGCTCGTGCAGGGGGTGGTGCTTCAGGGTTTAGGGCTGTACAGTGGTGTTCGGCAGTGTAGGGGGTCGTGCTGGGTCTGGTGTTTTAGGGTTTAGGGCAGTGCAGTGGTGTTTGGGCAGTTTAGGGGTCGTGCTGGGGCTAGTGTTTCAGGGTTTAGGGCAGTCTAGCGATGTTCAGGCAGTGTTGGGGGTTGTGCTGGGGCTGGTGTTTCAGGGTTTAGGGCAGTGCAGTGGTGTGCGTGCAGAATAGGGAGTCGTCCTTGGTGATATTCACTGCCATTCAGGCGGCCCGGTCCCCGCGCTTTGTTTTTCTGGGACGCCATCTTGGGTGGGTCAAAAGCGCTCCTCAGCCATTCGCTGAAGCCGCCACGTGGATTGGCTAGAGCCCTACATAATTAGCAGGGCATGGCGCGCAGCGTGTACGCGCAGCGCGGACGCCCTAGTAACGCCGGAGTCACGCCAGAGTCCAGCCCGTCTGCGCCCGTCCGCGCTGAGGAAGCGCTGGATGGCTGGACTCTGGATTCCGCCGATTCCCCACCACCTCGCTATAGCTATTCACCTCGGCAAATGCTAGGTCTGAAACCTCGAGGACTGAGATGTTTGCACTCTTACGAGCCTGATGAACTCCTTCTTCCCCTACGCTGTGGCTGCCATCTCACACGTAGGCCTCCCACCTTCGTCCATTATCATCCTTCCTCTGCTCAACCAGCCACCACCAGCTTTAGTACAGTGAGAGTAGAAGGTATCCTTATTAACGCCCGCTCCCTTGTGAAAAATAAGATCATGTTTAAGGAGATGGTATCAGATAGAATGCCTACCCTAGTATTTGTCACGGAAACATGGGCCAAAGACTCATCTGGTCCAGATTTAATTGAAGCGGTCCCGGAAGGGTACTGCCTGGTCAGACTCGACAGACAGGGTCGAGTGGGAGGGGGCGTAGCGATCCTCCATAAAGCCCACCTTCAATGTCACACGGTACCTATATCTGATTTCTCGGATTGCTTTCAAGCTCTCTATTTTACTATAAAGGAAGCGCAATGTCCTGTTCTTAATGGGATTTTAATATATCGACCTCCAGGTTCGAGGGCCAACTTTGCGCACAACCTTTTTCGGTCCTTGGAACCCTATTTTGGTCAAGAAAATCTTTCCATTTTGGGTGATTTTAATTTTCATTTAGAACGGTCTGACCTACCTGATACATCAAGCCTTATTGAGACCCTGGCGTCCTGTGGACTCACGCAGCGAGTCAGCAGGGCCACCCATCGCGCAGGCCACACATTAGATGGCATCTTTTCTAATGATCTTCGTCTGACCACCAAAGATCCAGTGTATCTATCTTGGTCGGACCATCTTGCGGTTCCTTTCTGCTTGGAATACCATAGGGTGAGTGTTTGTAAAACAGGGAATCACGTAATGGAATCTGCTAGGAATTTTAGAAATATTAGCAGTGATTCCTTTGCGCCCTGGGCGGCTAGCCTTTCCAACTTAGACTTGGGTAGTGTACAGTCCGCAGTTGGCCACTTTGAACAGGTTACCAGGGAGGCCCTGAATGAATTGGCCCCAGTACAGACCCGCCGCCGAGCCAGAAAGAGACCATCTGCCCCCTGGTTCTCTGACTCCCTTAGACTCCTCCGCCAAGAAGTGAGGAGGAAGGAGAGGCTCTGGCATGCCAGCTGGGACTTTAAGAACAAGGAAGTTCACAAACTCCTTGTCAAGAAATACAAGATGGCGATCACTCAGGCCAAACAAGACTACTATGTAGCCTTAACAACCTCGCTCTCTTCGCCGAAGGAGCTTTTCAAAATCGTGGATTCTTTAGTCAACCTGCAAACTCCTGATCCTGTCACTCCATCCCAAGACCTATGTGATAAGATTGCCTCTTTCTTTCACACTAAAATACACGACATCCATCTGGGTCTTGAGGAACAAAGAGCGTCTATCAGTGTGCCTTCCGCCTTGGCTGAGATGAACATGATTTCTACTGACATCTCTCCACTGTGCACCCTGGACTCCTTTCACCCGCTGGCTCTGCATGATCTGGAGATCTTGCTTGAAAAGACCAAGTCCGGCTCGCCCCTGGATACTTGCCCTTTGAAGATCATCAAGCAGTGTAGGGAGATCCTTCTACCTCCACTGCTAGAAATAATGAATCTTGCCATCACTGATGGCATCTTTCCTCTGGAGTGGAAGAAGGCAGCGGTGAAACCTCTGCTAAAGAAGGCCTCTCTCGATCCGGAAGTCTTAAAAAATTTCCGTCCAATCTCACTGCTCCCGGCTCCAGCAAAGATGCTTGAGGCACATCTTAACAAGCATCTCGCTGCCTTTGTGGAGAGTTCGGGCTGCCTCGACCCCTCCCAACATGGATTCAGGAGGGAACATAGTACCGAGTCAGCCCTTACCATCGTGCTTGACAAGATCCGCACGACAGTTGATGGGGGCCAGACCGCCCTCCTGGTCCTACTTGATCTAACGGCGGCCTTCGATACCCTCTCCCCCTCAGTTCTTACATCACGCCTGAGGGATGTGGGGGTGAAGGACGCAGCTCTGGATCTATTGACTTCTTTCCTTGTTGGGAGGGAACAAAGAGTCAAGCTGGGGGAGTTTCTATCTCCATCCCGTCCTGTGCTATGTGGGGTCCCCCAAGGGTCGGCGCTTAGCCCGACCGTATTTAACATCTATGTAACCCCTCTAGCCAGACTCATAAGAACGTTCGGGATGGAGGTAGTCTCTTATGCAGATGACACCCAAATACTCGTCTCTCTCCCCCTTTCAGATGTGCAAACCGCCTCCAAGTTTAGATCTTGTATGGAGGCGGTCGGTCATTGGATGATCCAGAACTCCCTTAAACTGAATGGGGAGAAGACTGAGGTGATGGTGTTTGGAGGGAAAGAAAACATCTGGTCAGCCAATTGGTGGCCTGACTCGCTGGGAATCTGTCCTTCCCCCACTACATCTGCTAAGAATCTCGGGGTGCTGATAGACCCTGCTCTTGATTTGAACAAACAGGTGAGTAGGACCATCTCCACCTGTTGGGGTCTGATCCACACTCTTCGCAGGATCAGGAAATACCTTTCCTTGCAGGCCAGAAAGCAAATTGCTGTCGCACTTATTGGTTCACGTTTGGACTACTGTAATGCGTTGTATGCGGGGCTAAATAGGAGCCTCCTACAACGCTTACAGGTAGTTCAAAATGCCACAGCCAGATTTGTTCTGGATATCCCCAGACGCTCTTCGGCCATGGAGGCTAGGAAAACGCTGCACTGGCTACCGGTGGAACTTCGTATACGGTTTAAGATCCTATGTATGACATACAGAGCATTTGCCAAGAATAACGATTCAGGAGTTGGATCTATCATCTCCCATTACATTCCTGGAAGGAACTTGCGTTCCGCCGGGAAATTGCTTCTGATAGCTCCCCGTATTCGAAGAGCTAAATGGGGTGGCAGGGCCTTTTCCACTCTGGCCCCCAAATGGTGGAATGATCTTCCTCTTGACCTCAGATCTTTGCCCTCCCTGCAGAAATTCCGAAGCGCGCTTAAAACTTACCTCTTTCGGCAGGCCTATATGTAAGGATGTTTGTTTCAATTACTGATTGTATTCTTAGGCGCCTTGATACCTTCGGGTCATTGTTTTGCGCGATATAAATTGCTATCATATCATATCATATCGTGGTGATTCAGGGTTTAGGGCAGTGCTGTGGTTTTCGGGCAGTGTAGGGGGTGGAGCTGGGGCTGGTGATTCAGGGTTTAGGGTTTAGGGCAGTGCAGTGGTGTTGATGCAGTGCAGGAGGTCGTTCAGCGGGTTGTGTTTCAGGGTCTTAGGGCAGTGCAGTGGTGTTCGGGCAGTGTAGGGGTCGTGCTGTGGCTGGTGTTTCAGGGTATAGGGCAGTGCAGCGGTGTTCGGGCAGTGTAGGGGGTCGTGCTGGGACTGGTTTTTCAGGGTTTAGGGCAGTGCAGTGGTGTTCGGGAAGTGTAGGGGTTCGTTTTGGGGCTGGTGTCTCAGGTTTTAAGGCAGTGCACTGGTGTTCAGGCAGTGTAGGGGGTCGTGCTGGGACTGGTGTTTCAGGGTTTAGGGCAGAGCAGTGGTGTTTGGGCAGAATAGAGGGCCAAGCTGGGGCAGGTGTTTAGGATTTAGGGCAGTGCAGTGGTATTCGGGCAGTGTAGGGGGTCGTGCAGGGAATGGTGTTTCAAGGTTTAGGGCAGTGGTGTTCGCCAGTGTAGTGGGTCATGCTGGGGCAGGTGTTTCAGGGTTTAGAGCAGTGCATTGGTTTTCGGGCAGTGTAGGGGTTCGTGCAGGAGCTGGTGTTTCAGGATTTAGGGCAGTGCAGTGGTGTTTGGGCAGTGTAGCTGTTCGTGCTGTGTCAGGTGTTTCAGGGTTTAGGGCAGTGCAGTTGTGTTCGGGCAGTGTAGGGGGTCGTGATGGGGCTGGTGTGTCAGGGTTTAGGGCAGAGCAGTGGTGTTTGGACAGTGTAGGGGGTCGTGCTGGGGATGGTGTTTCAGGGCTTAGGGCAGAGCAGTGATGTTCGAGCAGTGTAGGGGGTCATGCGGGGTTGGTGTTTAGGGTAGTACAGTGGTGGTCGGGCAGTGTAGGGTGTTGTGCGGGAGTGGTGTTTCAGGGATTAGGGCAGTGGTGTTCGGGCAGTGTAGGGGGTCGTGCAGGGAAGTGTTGGTTCAGGATTTAGGGCAGTGCTGTGGTGTTTGGGCAGTGTAGTGGCTTGTGCAGGGGGTGGTGTTTCAGGGTTTAGGGCTGTACAGTGGTGTTCGGGCAGTGTAGGGGGTCGTGCTGGGTCTGGTGTTTCAGGGTTTAGGGCAGTGCTGTGGTGTTTGTACAGTTTAGGGGTCGTGCTGGGGCTAGTGTTTCAGGGTTTAGGGCAGTCTAGCGATGTTCGGGCAGTGTAGGGGGTTGTGCTGGGGCTGGTGTTTCAGGGTTTAGGGCAGTGCTGTGGTTTTTGGGCAGTGTAGGGGGTGGAGCTGGGGCTGGTGTTTCAGGGTTTAGGGCAGTGCAGTGGTGTTGATGCAGTGTAGGAGGTCGTGCAGCCGGTGGTGTTTCAGGGTTTTAGGGCAGTGCAGTGGTGTTCGGGCAGTGTAGGGGGTCATGGTGTGGCTGGTGTTTCAGGGTATAAGGCAGTGCAGTGGTGTTCGGGCAGTGTAGAGGGTCGTGCTGGGACTGGTTTTTCAGGGTTTAGGGCAGTGCAGTGGTGTTCGGGCAGTGTAGCTGTTCGTGCTGGGGCTGGTGCTTTAGGGTTTAGGGCAGTGCAGTGGTGTTCGGGCAGTGTAGGGGTTCGTTTTGGGGCTGGTGTTTCAGGGTTTAAGGCAGTGCACTGGTGTTTGGGCAGTGTAGGGGGTCGTGCTGGGACTGGTGTTTCAGGGTTTAGGGCAGAGCATTGGTGTTTGGGCAGAGTAGAGGGCCATGCTGGGGCAGGTGTTTAGGATTTAGGGCAGTGCAGTGGTATTCGGGCAGTGTAGGGGGTCGTGCAGGGGATGGTGTTTCAGGGTTTAGGGCAGTGGTATTCGGGAAGTGTAGGGTGTCTTGCTGGGGGTGGTGTTTCTGGGTTTAGGGCAGTGTAGGAGGTCGTGCTGGGTCTGGTGTTTCAGGGTTAGGGCAGTGCAGTGGTGTTTGGGCAGTTTAGGGGTCGTGCTGGGGCTAGTGTTTCAGGGTTTAGGGCAGTCTAGCAATGTTCGGGCAGTGTAGGGGGTTGTGCTGGGGCTGGTGTTTCAGGGTTTGGGGCAGTGCAGTGGTGTGCGGGCAGAATAGGGGGTCTTCCTTGGGGTGGTGTTTTAGAGTTTAGGGCAGTGCTGTGGTTTTCGGGCAGTGTAGGGGGTGGAGATGGGGCTGGTGTTTCAGGGTTTGGGGCAGTGCAGTGTGTGGTGGTTCAGGGTTTTACGGCAGTGCAGTGGTGTTCGGGCAGAGTAGGGAGTCGTGCTGTGGCTGGTGTTTCAGGGTATAGGGCAGTGCAGCGGTGTTCGGGCAGTGTAAGGGGTCATGCTGGGACAGGTTTCTCAGGGTTTAGGGCAGTGCAGTGGTGTTCGGGCAGTGTAGCTGTTCGTGCTGGGGCTGGTGTTTTATGGTTTAGGGCAGTGCAGTGGTGTTCGGGTAGTCTAGGGGTTCTTTTTGGGGCTGGTGTTTCAGGGTTTAGGGCAGTGCAGTGGTGTGCGTGCAGAATAGGGGGTCGTCCTTGGGGTGGTGTTTCAGGGTTTAGGGCAGTGCTGTGGTTTTCGGGCAGTGTAGGGGGTAGAGCTGGGGCTGGTGTTTCAGGGTCTAGGGCAGTGCAGTGGTGTTGATGCAGTGTAGGAGGTCGTGCAGCGGGTGGTGTTTCAGGGTTTTAGGGCAGTGCAGTGGTGTTCGGGCAGTGTAGGGGGTCGTGCTGTGGCTGGTGTTTCAGGGTATAGGGCAGTGCAGCGGTGTTCGGGCAGTGTAGGGGGTCGTGCTGGGACTGGTTTCTCAGGGTTTAGGGCAGTGCAGAGGTGTTCGGGCAGTGTAGCTGTTCGTGCTGGGGCTGGTGTTTTAGGGTTTAGGGCAGTGCAGTGGTGTTCGGGCAGTCTAGGGGTTCTTCTTGGGGCTGGTGTTTCAGGGTTTAAGGCAGTGCACTGGTGTTCGGGCAGTGTAGGGGGTCGTGCTGGGACTGGTGTTTCAGGGTTTAGGGCAGAGCAGTGGTGTTTGGGCAGAGTAGAGGGCCATGCTGGGGCAGGTGTTTAGGATTTAGGGCAGTGCAGTGGTATGCGGGCAGTGTAGGGGATCATGCAGGGGATGGTGTTTCAGGGTTTAGGGCAGTGGTGTTCGGGCAGTGTAGAGTGTCTTGCTGGGGGTGGTTTTCAGGGTTTAGGGCAGTGTAGGGGGTCACGCTGGGGGTGGTGCTTCAGGGATTAGGGCAGTGCAGTGGTGTACGAGCAGTATAGTGAGTCGTGCTGGGGCTGGTGTTTCAGGGCTTAGGGCAGTGTAGTGATGTTTAGGCAGTGTAGGGGGTCATGCTGCAGCTGGTGTTTCAGGGTTTAGTGCAGTGGTGTTTGGGCAGTGTAGGGGGTCATGCTGGGGGTGGTGTTTCAGGGTTCAGGGCAGTGGTGTTCGGGCAGTGGAGGGGTTCGTGCTGGAGCTGGTGTTTCAGGGTTTAGGGCAGTGCAGTGGTGTTCGAGCAGTGTAGGGGGTCATGCAGGGGTGGTGTTTCAGAGTTTACGGCAATGCAGTTGTGTTTGGGCTGTGTAGGGGGTCGTGCTGGGGCTGGTGTTTCAGGGATTAGGGCAGTGGTGTTCGGGCTGTGTAGGGGGTCTTGCTGGCGGTGGTGTTTCAGGTTTAGGGCAGTGCAGTGGTGTTTGGGCAGTGTAGGGGGTCATGCTGGGGCTGGTGTTTCAGGGATTAGGGCAGGGCAGTGGTGTTCGGGCAGTGTAGTAGGTCGTACTAGGGCTGGTGTTTCAGGGATTAGGGCAGTGCAGTGGTGTTTGGGCAGTGTAGGGGGTCGTGCTGAGGCTGGTGTTTCAGCATTCATGGCAGTGCAGTGGTGTTCGGGCAGTGTAGGGGTTCGTGCTGGAGATGGTGTTTCAGGGTTTAGGGCAGTGCAGTGGTGTTCCGGCAGTGTAGGGGGTCCTGCAGGGGTGGTGTTTCAGGGTTTACAGCACTGCAGTTGTGTTCGGGCAGTGTAGGGGGTCGTGCTGGGGCTGGTGTTTCAGGGCTTAGGGCAGTGTAGTGATGTTCGGGCAGTGTAGGGCGTCGTGCTGCAGCTGGTGTTTCAGGGTTTTGTGCAGTGGTGTTTGGGCAGTGTAGGGGGTCATGCTGGGGGTGGTGTTTCAGGGTTCAGGGCAGTGGTGTTCGGGCAGTGGAGGGGTTCGTGCTGGAGCTGGTGTTTCAGGGTTTAGGGCAGTGCAGTGGTATTCGGGCAGTGTAGGGGGTCATGCAGGGGTGGTGTTTCAGAGTTTACGGCACTGCAGTTGTGTTCGGGCAGTGTAGGGGGTCGTGCTGGGGCTGGTGTTTCAGGGTTTAGGGCAGTGGTGTTCGGGCAGAGTAGGGGGTCTTGCTGGGGGTGGTGTTTCAGGTTTAGGGCAGTGAAGTGGTGTTCGGGCAGTGTAGGGGGTCATGCTGGGGCTGGTGTTTCAGGGATTAGGGCAGGGCAGTGGTGTTCGGGCAGTGTAGTAGGTCGTACTAGGGCTGGTGTTTCAGGGATCAGGGCAGTGCAGTGGTGTTTGGGCAGTGTAGGGGGTCGTGCTGAGGCTGGTGTTTCAGCATTTATGGCAGTGCAGTGGTGTTCGGGCAGTGTAGGGGTTCGTGCTGTAGATGGTGTTTCAGGGTTTAGGGCAGTGCAGTGGTGTTCCGGCAGTGTAGGAGGTCCTGCAGGGGTTGTGTTTCAGGGTTTATGGCACTGCAGTTGTGTTCGAGCAGTGTAGGGGGTCATGCTAGGGCTCGTGTTTCAGGGTTTAGGGCATTGGTGTTCAGGCAGTGTAGGGGATCTTGCTGGGGGTGGTGTTTCATGGTTTAGGGCAGTGCAGTGGTGTTCGGGCAGAGTAGGGGGTTGTGCTGGGTTGGTGTTTCAGGGGTTTGGGCAGTGCAGTGGTGTTCGTGCAGTGTAGGGGTCGTGCTGGGGCTGGTGTTTCAGGGTTTAGGGCAGTGCAGTGGTGTTTGGGCAGTGTAGGGGTTCGTGCTGGAGCTGGTGTTTCAGGGTTTAGGGCAGTGCAGTGGTGTTCCGGCAGTGTAGGGGGTCCTGCAGGGGTGGTGTTTCTGGGTTTACAGCACTGCAGTTGTGTTCGGGCAGTGTAGGGGGTCATGCTGGGGCTGGTGTTTCAGGGTTTAGGGCAGTGCAGTGGTGTTCGGGCAGTGTAGGTGGTGGTGCTGGTGCTGGTGTTTCAGGGTTTTGGGCAGTGCAGTGGTGTTTGGGCAGTGTAGGGAGTCTTGCTGGGCCTGGTGTTTCACGGTTTAGGGCAGTGCAGTGGTTTTCGGACAGTGTAGGGGGTCGTGCTGGGGCTGGTGTTTCAGGGTTTAGGGCAGTTGTGTTAGGGCAGTGTAGGGGGTCTTGCTGGAGGTGGTGTTTCAGGGTTTAGGGCAGTGCAGTGGTGTTCGGGCAATGTAGGGTGTCATGCTGGGGCTGGTGTTTCAGGGAATAGGGCAGTGCAGTGGTGTTCGGGCAGTGTAGGAGGTCGTACTGGGGCTGGTGTTTCAGGGATTAGGGCAGTGCAGTGGTGTTCGGGCAGTGTAGGGGTTCGTGCTGGAGCTGGTGTTTCAGGGTTTAGGGCAGTGGTGTTGGGGCAGTGTAGGGGTCTTGCTACGGGGTGGTGTTTCAGGGTTTAGGGCAGTGCAGTGGTGTTCGGGAAGAGTAGGGGGTCGTGCTGGGCTGGTGTTTCAGGGCTTTGGGCAGTGCAGTGGTGTTTGGGCAGTGTAGGGGGTCGTGCTGGGGCTGGTGTTTCAGGGTTTAGGGCAGTGCAGTGGTGTTCAGGCAGTGTAGGGGGTGGTGCTGGGGACGGTGTTTAGGGTTTAGTGCAGAGCAGTGGTGTTCGTGCAGTGTAGGGGGTCATGCAGGGGCTGGTGTTTCAGGGTTTAGGGCAGTGCAGTGGTGTTTGGGCAGTGCAGGGGGTCTTGCTGGGGCTTGTGTTTCAGACTTTAGGGCAGTGCTGTGCTGTTCGGGCAGTGTAGGGGGTCTTGCTGGGGCTGGTGTTTCAGGGTTTAGGGCAGTGCAGTGGTGTTCGGGCAGTGTAGGGGGTGGTGCTGGGGACGGTGTTTAGGGTTTAGTGTAGAGCAGTGGTGTTCGTGTAGTGTAGGGGGTCATGCAGGGGCTGGTGATTCAGGGTTTAGGGCAGTGCAGTAATGTTTGAGCAGAGTAGGGGGTCGTGCTGGGGCTGGTGTTTCAGGGTTTTGGGCAGTGCAGTGTTGTTTCGTTAGTGTAGGGGGTCGTGCTGGGGCTGGTGTTTAAGGGTTTAGGGCAGCGCAATGGTGTTTGGGCAGTGTAGGGTGTTTTCATGGGGGTGGTGTTTCAGGGTTTAGGGCAGTGAAGGGGTCATGCTGGGGGTGGTGTTTCAGGGATTAGGGAAGTGCAGTGGTGTTCGAGCAGTGTAGTGGACCGTGCTGGGGCTGGTGTTTCAGGGCTTAGGGCAGTGTAGTGATGTTCAGGCAGTGTAGGGGGTCATGCTGTGGCTGGTGTTTCAGGGTTTAGTACAGTGACGTTTGGGCAGTTTAGGGGGTCGTGTTTCAGGGTTTAGGGCAGTGGTGTTCGGGCAGTGTAGGGGGTGCTGCTGGGGCTGGTGTTTCAGGGTTTAGGGCAGTGCAGTGGTGTTCGGGCAGTGTAGGGGGTCTTGCTGGGGCTGGCGTTTCAGGGTTTAGGGCAATGCAGTGTTGTTCGGGAACTGTAGGGGGTGGTGCTGGGGCTGGTGTTTCAGGGTTTTATGTCAGTGCAGTGGTGTTCGGGCAGTGTAGGGGGTGGTGATGAGGCCGGTGTTTCAGGGTTTAGTGGAGCGCAGTGGTGTTCGGGGAGTGTAGGGGGTGGTGCTGGTGCTGGTGATTCAGGGTTTAGGGCAGTGCAGTGGCTTTCGGGCAGTGTAGGAGTTGGTGCTGGGGCTGGTGTTTCAAGGTTTTGGGCAGTGCAGTTGTGTTCGGGAAGTGTAGGGGGTGGTGCTGGGGCTGGTGTTTCAGGGTTTTGGGCAGTTCAATGGTGTTCGGGCAGTGTAGGGGGTGGTGATGGGGCCGGTGTTTCAGGGTTTAGTGGAGCGCAGTGGTGTTTTTGGGGAGTGTAGGGGTTGGTGCTGGTGCTGGTGTTTCAGGGTTTATGGCAGTGCAGTGGCTTTCGGGCTGTGTAGGGGGTGGTGCTGGGGCTGGTGTTTCAAGGTTTAGGGCAGTGCAGTGGTATTCGGGCAGTGTAGGGGTGGTGCTTGGGCTGGTGTTTCATGGTTTAGGGCAGTGCAGTGTTGTTCGGGCAGTGTAGGGGTTTTTTCTGGGGCTGGTGATTCAAGTTTTAAGGCAGTGTAGTGGTGTTCGGAAGAGTAGGGGGTTGTGCTGGGGCTGGTGTTACAGGATTTAGGGCAGTGCAGTGGTGTTCAGGCAGTGTAGGGGGTGGTGCTGGGGCTGGTGTGTCAGGGTTTAGGGCAGTGCAGTGGTGTTCAGGCAGTGTAGAGGGTCTTGCTGGTGATGGTGTTTCAGGGTTTAGGGCAGTACAGTGGTGTTAGGGCAGTGTAGGGGGTGGTGCTGGGGCTGGTGTTTCAGGGTTTAGGGCAGTACAGTGGTGTTCGGGCATTGTAGGGGGTGGTGCTGGGGCTGGTGTTTCAGGGTTTAGGGCAGTACAGTGGTGTTCGGGCAGTGTAGGGGGTGGTGCTAGGGCTGGTGTTTCAGGGCTTATGGCAGTGCAGTGGTGTTCGCGCTGTGTAGGGGGTCGTGTTGGGGCTGGTGTTTCAGGGTTTAGGGCAGTGCAGTGGTGTTCGGGCAGTGTAGGGGGTTTTGCTGGGGGTGGTGTTTCAGGGATTAGTGCAGTGCAGTGGTGTTTGGGCAGTGTAGGGGATTGTGCTGGGGCTGGTGTTTCAGGGATTATGGCAGTGCAGTGGTGTTCGGGCAGTGTAGGGGGTCATACTGGGGCAGATGTTTCAGGGATTTTGGCTGTGCAGTGGTGTTCGTGTAGTGTGGGGGGTCATGCCGGGGCTGGTGTTTCAGGGTTTAGGGCAGTGCAGTGCTGTTCGGGCTGTGTAGAGGGTCATGCAGGGGGTGGTGGTTCAGGGTTTAGGGAAGTGTTGTTTGTGCCGTGTAGGGGGTCTTGTTGGTGCTGGTGTTTCATGGTTTAGTGCAGTGCAGTGGTGTTCAGGCAGTGTAGGGGTGTTGTGCGGGGGGTGGTGTTTTAGGATTTAGCGCACTGCAGTGGTATTCAGGCAGTGTAGGGATTTGAGCTGGGGGTGGTTTTTCAGTGTTTAGGGCAGGGCAGTGGTGTTCGGGCAGTGTAGGGGGTCGTGCAGGGGGTGGTGTTTCAGGGTTTAGGGCAGTATTGTTTGTGCAGTTTAGGGGGTCTTGCTGGTGCTGGTGTTTCATGGATTAGTGCAGTGTAGTGGTGTTCGGGCAATGTAGGGGGTCTTCCTGGGGCTGGTGTTTCATGGTTTAGGGCAGCGCAGTGGTGTTCGGGCAGTGTAGGGGGTGGTGCTGGGGCTGGTGTTTCAGTTTTTATGGCATTGCAGTGGTGTTTGAGCAGTGTTCGGGGTCTTGCTAGGGATGGTGTTGCAGGGTTTAGGGCAGTACAGTGGTGTTAGGGCAGTGTAGGGGGTGGTGCTGGGGCTGGTGTTTCAGGGTTTTGGGCAGTACAGTGGTGTTCAGGCAGTGTAGGGGATGGTGCTGGGGCTGGTGTCTCAGGGTTTTGGGCTGTGCAGTGGTGTTCGGGCAGTGTAAGGGGTCTTCCTTGGGGTGGTGTTTCAGGGTTTAGGGCAGTGCAGTAGTGTTCAGGCAGAGTAGGGGGTCGTGCTGTGGCTGGTGTTTCAGGGTTTTGGGCAGTGCAGTGGTGTTTGGGTTGTGTAGGGAGTCGTGCTAGGGCTGGTGTTTCAGGGTTTAGGGCATTGCAATGGTGTTCGGGCAGTGCAGGGTGTTTTCCTGGGGGTGGTGTTTCAGGGTTTAGGGCAGTGCAGTGGTGTTCGTGCAGTGTAGGGGGTCATGCTGGGGCTGGTGTTTGAGGGTTTCGGGCAGTGTAGTGGGTCATGCTGGGGGTGGTGTTTCATGGTTTAGGGCAGTTCAGTGGTGTTCGATCAGTGTAGGGGTTCGTGCTGGTGCTGGTGTTTCAGTGTTTAGGGCAGGGCAGTGTTGTTCAGGCAGTGTAGTGGTTCGTGCTGGGGCTGGTGTTTCAGGGTTTAGGGCAGTGCAGTGGTGTTCGGGCAGTGTAGTTGTTTGTTCTGGGGCTGGGTTTCAGAGTTGAGGGCAGAGCATAGGTGTTCGGGCAGTATAGGTGTTCGTGCTGGGGGTGGTGTTTCAGGGTTTAGGGCAGTAGTGTTCGGGAAGTGTAGGGGGTCTAGCTGGGGCTGGTGTTTCAGGGTTTTGGGCATTGCAGTGGTGTTCGGGCAGTGTAGGGGGTCTTGCTGGGGCTGGTGTTTCAGGGTTTAGGGCAGTGCAGTGATGTTCGGGCATTGCAGGGGGTCTTCCTGGGGCTGGCGGTTCAGGGTTTAGGGCAGTGTAGTGGAGTTCGGGCACTGTAGGGGGTGGTGCTGGGGCAGGTGTTTTAGGGTTTTATGGCAGTGCAGTGATGTTTGGGGAGTGTAGGGGGTGGTGCTGGGGCTGGTGTTTCAGGGTTTAGGGCAGTGCAGGCGTGTTCGGGCAGAGTAGGGGGTCGTGCTGGGGCTGGTGTTTCAGGGTTTTGGGCAGTGCAGTAGTGTTCGGACAGTGTAGGGGGTCGTGCTGGGGCTGGTGTTTCAGGGTTTAAAGCAGTGCAGTGGTGTTCGGGCAGTGTAGGGGGTCTTTCTGGGGCTGGTGTTTCAGTGTTTAGGGCAGTGCTGTGGTGTTCGTGCAGTGTAGGGGGTCTTGCTGGGGCTAGTGTTTCAGACTTTAGGGCAGTGCTGTGCTGTTCGGGCAGTGTAGGGGGTCTTGCTGGGGCTGGTGTTGCAGGGTTAGGCCAGTGCAGTGGTGTTCGGGCAGTGTAGGGGGTGGTGCTGGGGATGGTGTTTCAGGGTTTAGGGGAGCGCAGTGGTGTTCGGGGAGTGTAGGGGGTCGAGCGGGGGTGGTGTTTCAGGGATTAGGGCAGAGCGGTGGTGTTCAGGCAGTGTAGGGGGTCATGCTGAGGCTGGTGTTTCAGCGTTTAGGGCAGTGCCGTGGTGTTTGGGCAGTGTAGGGGTGTGTGCTGGAGCTGGTGTTTCAGGATTTAGGGCAGTGCAGTGGTGTTCGGGCAGTGTAGGGGGTCATGCAGGGGTGTTGTTTCAGGGTTTAGGTCAGTGGTGTTCGGGCAGTGTAGGGGATGGTGCTGGGGCTGGTGTTTCAGGGTTTTGGGCTGTGCAGTGGTGTTCGGGCAGTGTAAGGGGTCTTCCTCAGGGTGGTGTTTCAGGGTTTAGGACAGTGCAGTAGTGTTCAGGCAGAGTAGGGGGTCGTGCTGTGGCTGGTGTTTCAGGGTTTTGGGAAGTGCAGTGGTGTTTGGGTAGTGTAGGGAGTCGTGCTAGGGCTGGTTTTTCAGGGTTTAGGGCATTGCAATGGTGTTCGGGCAGTGCAGGGTGTTTTCCTGGGGGTGGTGTTTCAGGGTTTAGGGCAGTGCAGTGGTGTTCGTGCAGTGTAGGGGGTCATGCTGGGGCTGGTGTTTCAGGGTTTCGGGCAGTGTAGTGGGTCATGCTGGGGGTGGTGTTTCAGGGTTTCGGGCAGTTCAGTGGTGTTCGATCAGTGTAGGGGTTCGTGCTGGTGCTGATGTTTCAGTGTTTAGGGCAGGGCAGTGTTGTTCAGGCAGTGTAGTGGTTCGTGCTGGGGCTGGTGTTTCAGGGTTTAGGGCAGTGCAGTGGTGTTCGGGCAGTGTAGTTGTTCGTTCTGGGGCTGGGTTTCAGAGTTGAGGGCAGAGCATAGGTGTTCGGGCAGTATAGGTGTTCGTGCTGGGGGTGGTGTTTCAGGGTTTAGGGCAGTAGTGTTTGGGAAGTGTAGGGGGTCTAGCTGGGGCTGGTGTTTCAGGGTTTTGGGCATTGCAGTGGTCTTCGGGCAGTGTAGGGGGTCTTGCTGGGGCTGGTGTTTCAGGGTTTAGGGCAGTGCAGTGATGTTCGGGCATTGCAGGGGGTCTTCCTGGGGCTGGCGGTTCAGGGTTTAGGGCATTGCAGTGGAGTTCGGGCACTGTAGGGGGTGGTGCTGGTGCTGGTGTTTTAGGGTTTTATGGCAGTGCAGTGATGTTTGGGGAGTGTAGGGGGTGGTGCTGGGGCTGGTGTTTCAGGGTTTAGGGCAGTGCAGGCGTGTTCGGGCAGAGTAGGGGGTCGTGCTGGGGCTGGTGTTTCAGGGTTTTGGGCAGTGCAGTAGTGTTCGGACAGTGTAGGGGGTCGTGCTGGGGCTGGTGTTTCAGGGTTTAAAGCAGTGCAGTGGTGTTCGGGCAGTGTAGGGGGTCTTTCTGGGGCTGGTATTTCAGTGTTTAGGGCAGTGCTGTGGTGTTCGTGCAGTGTAGGGGGTCTTGCTGGGGCTAGTGTTTCAGACTTTAGGGCAGTGCTGTGCTGTTCGGGCAGTGTAGGGGGTCTTGCTGGGGCTGGTGTTGCAGGGTTAGGCCAGTGCAGTGGTGTTCGGGCAGTGTAGGGGGTGGTGCTGGGGATGGTGTTTCAGGGTTTAGGGGAGTGCAGTGGTGTGCGGGGAGTGTAGGGGGTCGAGCGGGGGTGGTGTTTCAGGGATTAGGGCAGAGCGGTGGTGTTCAGGCAGTCTAGGGGGTCATGCTGAGGCTGGTGTTTCAGCGTTTAGGGCAGTGCCGTGGTGTTTGGGCAGTGTAGGGGTTTGTGCTGGAGCTGGTGTTTCAGGATTTAGGGCAGTGCAGTGGTGTTCGGGCAGTGTAGGGGGTCATGCAGGGGTGTTGTTTCAGGGTTTAGGTCAGTGGTGTTCGGTCAGTGTAGGGGGTCTTGCTGGGGGTGGTGTTTCAGGGTTTAGGGCAGTGCAGTGGTGTTCGGGCAGTGTAGGGGGTCGTACTGGGGCTGGTGTTTCAGGGTTTAGGGCAGTGCAGTGGTGTTCAGGCAGTGTAGGGGGTCGTGCTGGGGCTGGTGTTTCAGGGATTAGGGCAGTGCAGTGGTGTTCGGGCAGTGTAGGGGGTCGTGCTGGGGCTGATGTTTCAGGGATTAGGGTAGTGCAATGGTGTTCTGGTAGAGTAGGGGGCTGTGCTGGGGCTGGTGTTTCAGGGTTTTGGGTAGTACAGTAGTGTTCGGACAGTGTAGGGGGTCGTGCTGGGGCTGGTGTTTCAGGGTTTAGGGCAGTGCAGTGGTGTTCAGGCAGTGTAGGGGGTCATGTTGGGGCTGGTGTTTCAGGGTTAAGGGCAGTGCAGTGGTGTTCGGGCAGTGCAGGGGGTCCTGCAAGGGCTGGTGTTTCAGGTTTAGGGCAGTGCACTGGTGTTTGGGCTTTATATTGGGTTGTGTTGGGGATGGTGTTTCAGGGTTTAGGGCAGTGGTGTTTGGGCAGTGTAGGGGGTTGTGCTGGGGCTGGTGTTTCAGTTTTTAGGGCAGTGCTGTGGTGTTCGGGCAGTATAGGGTGTCTTGCTGGGGCTGGTGTTTCAGGGTTTAGGGCAGTGCACTGGTGTTTGGGCTTTATATTGGGTTGTGTTGGGGATGGTGTTTCAGGGTTTAGGGCAGTGGTGTTCGGGCAGTGTAGGGGGTTGTGCTGGGGGTGGTGTTTCAGGGTTTAGGGCAGTGGAGTAGTGTTCGGGCAGAGTAGGGGGTCGTGCTGTGGCTGGTGTTTCAGGGTTTTGGCAGTGCAGTGGTGTTTGGGTAGTGTAGGGGGTCGTGCTAGGGCTGGTGTTTCAGTGTTTAGGACATTGCAATGGTGTTCAAGCAGTGCAGGGTGTTTTCCTGGGGGTGGTGTTTCACGGTTTAGGGCAGTACAGTGGTGTTCCTGCAGTGTAGGGGGTCGTGCTGGGGCTGGTGTTTCAGGGTTTAGGGCAGTGTAGGAAGTCATGCTTGGGGTGGTGTTTCAGGGTTTAGGGCAGTGCAGTGGTGTTCGATGAGTGTAGGGGTTCGTGCTGGGGCTGGTGTTTCAGTGTTTAGGGCAGGGCAGTGTTGTTCAGGCAGTGTCGTGGTTCGTGCTGGGGCTGGTGTTTCAGGGTTTAGGGCAGTGCAGTGGTGTTCGGGCAGTGTAGTTGTTCGTGCTGGGGCTGGTGTTTCAGTGTTTAGGTCAGTGCAGTGGTGTTAGGGCAGTGTAGGGTTTTGTTCTGGGGCTGGTGTTTCAGAGTTGAGTGCAGAGCAGTGGTGTTCGGGCAGTATAGGTGTTCGTGCTGTGGGTGGTGTTTCAGGGTTTAGGGCAGTAGTGTTCGGGAAGTGTAGGGGGTCTAGCTGGGGCTGGTGTTTCAGGGTTTAGGGCAATGCAGTGCTGTTCGGGCAGTGTAGGGGGTCTTGCTGGGGCTGGTGTTTCAGGGTTTAGGGCAGTGCAGTGGTGTTCGGGCATTGTAGGGGGTCTTCCTGGGGCTGGCGATTTAGGGTTTAGGGCAGTGCAGTGGAGTTCGGGCACTGTACGGGGTGGTGCTGGGGCTGGTGTTTTAGGGTTTTATGGCAGTGCAGTGGTGTTTGGGGAGTGTGGGGGGTGGTGCTGGGGCTGGTGTCTCAGGGTTTCGGGCAGTGCAGTGGTGTTTGGGCAGTGTAGTGGGTGGTGCTGGGCTGGTGTTTCAGGGTTTAGGACAGCGCAGTGGTGTTCAGGCAGAGTAGGGTGTGGTGCTGGAGGTGGTGTTGAGGGTTTAGGGCAGCACAGTGGTGGTTGGGCAGTGTAGGGGTGGTGCTGGTGTTTCAGGGTTTAGGGCAGTGCAGTGGTGTTCGGGCAGTGTAGGGGTGGTGATGGGGCCGGTGTTTCAGGGTTTAGTGGAGCGCAGTGGTGTTCGGGGTGTGTAGGGGGTGGTGCTGATGCTGGTGTTTCATGGTTTAGGGCAGTGCAGTGGCATTCGGGCAGTGTAGGGGATGGTGCTGGGGCTGGTGTTTCAAGGTTTAGGGCAGTGCAGTGGCGTTCGGGCAGTGTAGGGGGTGGTGCTGGGACTGGTGTTTCAGGGTTTAGTGCAGTGCAGTAGTGTTTGGGCAGTGTAGGCGGTGGTGCTGGGGCTTGTGTTTCAGGGTTTAGGGCACTGCAGTGGTGTTTGGGCAGTGTAGGGGGTCGTGCAGCAGGTGGTGTTTCAGGGTTTAGGGCAGTGCAGTGGTGTTCAGGTAGTGAAGGGGGTCATGCTGGTGGTGGTGTTTCAGGGTTTAGGGCAGTGGTGTTCGGGAAGTGTAGGGGGTCTAGCTGGTGCTTGTGTTTCAGGGTTTAGGGCAGTGCAGTGGTGTTCGGGCAGTGTAGTGGGTCATGCTGGGGCTACTTTTTAAGGGTTTAGGGCAGTGCAGTGGTGTTTGGGCAGTGTAGGGGGTGGTGCTGGGGCTGGTGATTCAGTGTTTAGGGCAGTGCAGTGGTGTTTGGGCAGTATAGGGGGTGAAGCTGGTGTTTCAGAGTTTAGGGCAGTGCAGTGGTGTTCGGGCAGTGTAGGGGGTGGTGCTTGGGCTGGTGTTTCAGGGTTTAGGGCAGTGTAGTATTGTTCGGGAAGAGTAGGTGGTCGTGTTGGGGCTGGTGTTTCAGGGTTTAGTGCAGTGCAGTGTTGTTCGGGCATTGCAGGGGGTCTTGCTGGGGGTGGTGTTTTGAGGGATTAGTGCAGTGCAGTGGTGTTTGGGCTGTGTAGGGGCTTGTGCTGGGGCTGGTGTTTCAGGGATTATGACAGTGCAGTGGTGTTCGGGCAGTGTAGGGGGTCGTACTGGGGCTGATGTTTCAGGGATTTTGGCTGTGTAGTGGTGTTCGTGCAGTGTAGGGGGTCATGCTGGGGCTACTTTTTAAGGGTTTAGGGCAGTGCAGTGGTGTTTGGGCAGTGTAGGGGGTGGTGCTGGGGCTGGTGATTCAGGGTTTAGGGTAGTGCAGTGGTGTTCGGGCAGTATAGGGGGTGATGCTGGTGTTTCAGAGTTTAGGGCAGTGCAGTGGTGTTCGGGCAGTGTAGGGGGTGGTGCTTGGGCTGGTGTTTCAGGGTTTAGGGCAGTGTAGTGTTGTTCGGAAAGAGTAGGGGGTCGTGTTGGGGCTGGTGTTTCAGGGTTTTGTGCAGTGCAGTGTTGTTCGGGCATTGTAGGGGGTCTTGCTGGGGGTGGTGTTTTGAGGGATTAGTGCAGTGCAGTGGTGTTTGGGCAGTGTAGGGGCTTGTGCTGGGGCTGGTGTTTCAGGGATTATGACAGTGCAGTGGTGTTCGGGCAGTGTAGGGGGTCGTACTGGGGCTGATGTTTCAGGGATTTTGGCTGTGTGGTGGTGTTCGTGCAGTGTAGTGGGTCATGCTGGTTCTGGTGTTTCAGGGTTTAGGGCAGTGCAGTGGTGTTCGGGCAGTGTAGAGGGTCATGCAGGGGGTGGTGTTTCAGGGTTTAGGGCAGTGTTGTTTGTGCAGTGTAGGGGGTCTTGCTGGTGCTGGTGTTTCATGGTTTAGTGCAGTGTAATGGTGTTCGGGTAATGTAGGGGGTCTTGCTGGGGCTGGTGTTTCAGGGTTTAGGGCAGTGCAGTGGTGTTCGGGCAGTGTAGGGGTGTTGTACTGGGGGTGGTGTTTTAGGATTTAGCGCACTGCAGTGGTGTTCGGGCAGTGTAGGGATTTGAGCTGGGGGTGGTTTTTCAGGGTTTAGGGCAGTGGTGTTCAGGCAGTGGAGGGGGTCTTGCAGAGGGTGGTGTTTCATGGTTTAGTGCAGTGTAGTGGTGTTCGGGAAATGTAGGGGGTCTTCTTGGGGCTGGTGTTTCAGGGCTTAGGGCAGTGCAGTGGTGTTCGGGCAGTGTAGGGGGTATTCCTGGGGTTGGTATTTCAGGGTTTAGGGCAGTACAGTGGTTTTACAGAAGTGAAGGGGGTGGTGCTGGGACTGTTGTTTCGGGGTTTTGGGCAGTACAGTGGTGTTCGGGCAGTGTAGGGGATGGTGCTGGGGCTGATGTTTCAGGGTTTAGGGCAGTGCAGTGGTGTTCGGGCAGTGTAGGGGGTCATGCTGGGGCTGGTGTTTCAGGGTTGAGGGCAGTGCAGTGGTGTTCGGGCATTGTAGGGGTTTTGTGCTGGGGATGGTATTTTAGGATTTAGGGGAGTGCAGTGATATTCAGGCAGTGTAGAGGTTTCTGCTGGGGCTGGTGTTTCAGGGTTTAGGGCAGTGCTGTGGTGTTTTGCAGTGTAGGGGGTCATGATGGGGTGATGTTTCAGGGTTTAAGGTAGTGCAGTGGTGTTCGGAGAGTGTAGGGGGTTGTGCTGGGTCTGGTGTTTCAGGGTTTAGGTCAGAGCAGTGGTGTTCGGGCAGTGTAGGGGGTCGTGCTGGGGCTGGTGTTTCAGGGTTTAGGGCAGTGCAGTGGTGTTCTGTCATTGTAGGGGTTCATGCTGGGTCTGGTGTTTCAGGGTTTAGGGCAGTGCAGTGGTGTTCGGGCAGTTAACGGGGTTGTGCTGGGGCTGGTGTTACGGGGTTAAGGGCAGTGCAGTGGTGTTCGGACAGTGTAGGGGTTCGTGCTGGGGCTGGTTTTTCAGGGTTTAGGGCAGTGCAGTATTGTTCAGGCAGTGTAGAGGTTTGTGCTGGGGCTGGTGTTTCAGGGTTTATGGCAGTGCAGTGGTGTTCGGACTGGGTTGGGGTCATGCTGGGGCTGGTGTTTTAGGGTTTAGGGCAGAGCAGTGGTGTTCGGGCAGTGTAGGGTGTCTTGCTGGGGCTGGTGTTTCAGGGTTTAGGGCATAGCAGTGGTGTTCAGTCAGAGTAGGGGGTCGATCTGGGGCTGGTGTTTAGGGTTTAGTGCAGTGCAGTGGTGTTTGGTCAGTGTAGGGGGTCGTGCAGGGGATGGTGTTTCAGGATTTAGGGCAGTGTAGTGATGTTTGGGCAGTGTAGGGTGTCTTGCTTCGAGTGAAGTTTCAGGTTTTAGGGCAGTGCAGTGGTGTTTGGGCAGTGTAGGGGTCTTGCTGGTGGAGGTGTTTCAGGGTTTAGGGCAGTGCAGTGGTGTTTGGGCAGTGTATGGGGTCGTGCTGGGGTGGTTTTTCAGGGCTTAGGGCAGTGCAGTGGTGTTCGGGCAGTGTAGGGGGTCGTGCTAGAGGTGGTGTTTCAGGCTTTCGGGCAGTGGTGTAGTGTTCGGGCAGTGTAGGGGGTGGTGCTGGGGCTGGTGTTTCAAGGTTTAGGGCAGTGCAGTGATGTTCAGGCAGTGTGGGGGTTGGTGCTGGGGCTGGTGTTTCAGGTTTAGGGCAGCGCAGTGGTGTTCAGGCAGAGTAGGGGTTGGTGCTGAGGGTGGTGTTTAGGGTTTAGGGAAGTGCAGTGGTGCTCGTGCTGGGGGTGGTTTTTCAGGGCTTAGGGCAGTGCAGTGTGTTCGGGCAGTGTAGGGAGTCATGCAGGGGGTGGTGTTTCAGGGTTTATTGCAGTGGTGTTCGGGCAGTGTAGGGGGTCGTGCTAGAGGTGGTGTTTCAGGCTTTCGGGCAGTGGTGTTCTGGCAGTGTAGGGGATCTTGCTTGGGCTTGTGTTTCAGGGTTTATGGCAGTGCAGTTGTGTTTGGACAGTGTAGGGGGTCGAGCAGGGGGTGGTGCTCCAGGGTTAGGGCAGTGCAGTGGTGATTGGGAAGTGTAGGGGTGGTGCTTGGGCTTGTGTTTCAGGGTTTAGGGCAGTGCAGTGGTGTTCGGGCAGTGTAGAGGGTGGTGCTGGGGCTGGTGTTTTAGGGTATAGGGGAGTGCAGTGGTGTTTGGGGAGTGTAGGGGGTGGTGCTGGTGCTGGTGTTTCAGGGTTTAGGGCAGTGCAGTGGTGTTGGGCTGTGTAGGGGGTGGTGCTGGGGCTGGTGTTTCAGGGTTTAGGGCAGTGCAGTGATGCTCGTGCAGTGTAGGGGGTGGTGCTTGGGCTTGTGTTTCAGGGTTTAGTGTAGTGCAGTGGTGTTTGGGCAGCATAGGGGGTTGTGCAGGGGGTGGTGTTCCAGGGTTTAGGGCAGCGCAGTGGTGTTCGGGCAGTGTAGGGGGTCTTGCTGGGGCTGGTGTTTCATGGTTTAGTGCAGTGCAGTGGTTTTCGGACAATGTAGGGGGTCTTGCTGGGGGTGGTGTTTCAGGGTTTAGTGCAGTGCAGTCGTGTTCGGGCAGTGTATGGGGTCTTGCTGGGGGTAGTGTTTCAGGGTTTAGGGCAGTGCAGTGGTGTTCGGGCAGTTTAGGGGGTCGTGCTGGGGGGTGGTGTTTCATGGTTTAGAGCAGTGCAGTGGTGTTCGGGCAGTGTAGAGGGTCATGCTGGTGCTGGTATTTCAGGGTTTATGGTAGTGCATTGGTGTTTGGGCAGTGTAGGGGGTGGGGCTGGGGCTGGTGTTTCAGGGTTTAGGGAAGTGCAGTTGTGTTCGGGCAGTGTAGGGGGTCATGCTGGGGCTCGTGTTTCAGTGGTTTGTGCAGTGCAGTGGTGTTCGGGTAGTGTAGGGGGTCGTGCTGCGGTGGTGTTCAGAGTTTAGGGCAGTGCATTGGTGTTCAGGCAGTGTAGGGGGTCGTGCTGGGGCTAGTGTTTCAGGGTTTTGGGAAGTGCAGTGGTGTTTGGGCAGTACATGGGGTCATGCTGGGGCTGGTGTTTCAGGGTTTAGGGCAGAGCAGTAGTGTTCAGGCAGTGTAGGGGGTGGTGTTCCAGGGTTTAGGGCAGAGCAGTGGTGTTCGGGCAGTGTAGGAGGTCATGCTGGCACTGGTGTTTCAGGGTTTAGGGCAGAGCAGTGGTGTTCGGGCAGTGTAGGGGGTTGTGCCAGGGCTGGTGTTTAGGGTTTAGGGCAGTGCAGTGGTGTTTGGGCAGTGTAGGGGGAAGTGCTGGTGCTGGTGTTTCAGGGTTTAGGGCAGAGCAGTGGTGTTCGGGCAGTGTACGGGGGTCGGATAGGGGGTGATATCTCAGGGTTTAGGGCAGTGCAGTGGTTTTCGGACAATGTAGGGGGTCTTGCTGGGGGTGGTGTTTCAGGGTTTAGTGCAGTGCAGTGGTGTTCGGGCAGTGTATGTGGTCTTGCTGGGGGTAGTGTTTCAGGGTCTAGGGCAGTGCAGTGGTGTTCGGGCAGTGTATGTGGTCTTGCTGGGGGTAGTGTTTCATGGTTTAGGGCAGTGCAGTGGTGTTCGGGAAGTGTAGAGGGTCATGCTGGGGCTGGTATTTCAGAGTTTAGGGCAGTGCAGTGGTGTTCGGGCAGTGTAGGGGGTTGTGCTGGGGCTGGTGTTTCAGGGTTTAGTTCAGTGCAGTGGTGTTCGGACATTGTAGTGGGTCATGATGGGACTGGTGTTTCCGGTTTTAGGGTAGTGAAGTGGTGCTCGGACATTGTAGGGGGTCGTGCTGGGCTGATGTTTCAGGGTGTAGGGCAGTGCAGTGGTGTTCGGATATTGTAGTGGGTCGTGATGGGATTGGTGTTTCCGGTTTTAGGGTAGTGCAGTGGTGTTCGGACATTGTAGGGGGTCATGCTGGGCTGGTGTTTCAGGGTTTAGGGCAGTGCAGTGGTGTTCGAGCAGTGTAGGGGGTCGTGCTGGAGCTAGAGTTTGAGGATTTAGGGCAGTGCAGTGGTGTTCGTGCAGTGTAGGTGGTCGTGATGGGGCTGGAGGTGCAGGGTTTAGGGCAGTGCAGTGGTGTTTGGGCAGTGTAAGGGGTTGGTGCTGGGGCTTGTGTTTCAGGTTTAGGGCAGCACAGTGGTGTTCAGGCAGAGAAGGGGTTGGTGCTGAGGGTGGTGATTAGGGTTTAGGGAAGTGCAGTGGTGCTCGTGCAGTGTAGGGGGTGGTTCTTGGGCTTGTGTTTCAGGTTTTAGGGCAGTGCAGTGGTGTTTGGGCAGTGTAAGGGGTCGTGCAGGGGGTGGTGTTCCAGGGTTAGGGCAGTGCAGTGGTGTTTGAGAAGTGAAGGGGATGGTGCTTGGGCTTGTGTTTCAGGGTTTAGGGCAGCGCAGTGGTGTTTGGGCAGTGTAGGGGTCGTGCTGGTGTTTCAGGGTTTAGGG
The DNA here is from genome assembly GCF_964204655.1 of Triturus cristatus. Lineage (NCBI taxonomy): Eukaryota > Metazoa > Chordata > Amphibia > Caudata > Salamandridae > Triturus > Triturus cristatus. The sequence goes on from NC_140579.1 coordinate 284,511,319, forward strand.
CAGTGCAGTGATGTTCGGGCAGTGTAGAGGGTGCTGGGGCTGGTGTTTCAGGGTTCAGGGGAGTGCAGTGGTGTTTGGGGAGTGTAGGGGTGGTGCTGGTGCTGGTGTTTCAGGGTTTAGGGCAGTGCAGTGGTGTTAGGGCAGTGTAGGGGGTGGTGCTGGGGCTGGTGTTTCAGGGTTTAGGGCAGTGTAGTGGTGCTCATGCAGTGTAGGGGGTGGTGCTTGGGCTTGTGTTTCAGGGTTTAGGGAAGTGCGGTGTTGTTTGGGCAGTATATGGGGTCATGTTGGGGCTGGTGTTTCAGGGTTTAGGGCAGTGCAGTAGTGTTCGGGCAGTGTAGGGGGTAGTGTGGGGGTGGTGTTTCAGGGTTTAGGGCAGTGCAGTGGTGTTCGGATAGTTTAGGAGGTCGTGCAGGGGGTGGTGTTTCAGGGTTTAGGGAAGAACAGTGGTGTTCGGGCAGTGTAGGGGGTTGTGCCGGGGGTGGTGTTTAGGGTTTAGGGCAGAGCAGTGGTGTTCGGGCAGTGTAGGGGGTCGTGCAGGGGGTGGTGTTTCAGGGTTTAGGGCAGTGCAGTGGTGTTCGGGCAGTGTAGGGGGTCATGTAGGGGGTGGTATCTCAGGGTTTAGGGCAGTGCAGTGGTGTTCGGACAATGTAGGGGGTCTTGCTGGGGGTGGTGTTTCAGGGTTTAGTGCAGTGCAGTGGTGTTCGGGCAGTGTATGGGGTCTTGCTGGGGATAGTGTTTCAGGGTTTAGGGCATTGCAGTGGTGTTTGGGCAGTGTAGGGGTCGTGCTGGGGGTGGTGTTTCAGGGTTTAGGGGAGGGCAGTGGTGTTCGGGCAGTGTAGAGGGCCATGCTGGGGCTGGTATTTCAGGGTTTAGGGCAGTGCAGTGGTGTTCGGGCAGTGGAGGGGGTCGTGTTGGGGCTGGTGTTTCAGGGTTTAGGGCAGTGCAGTGGTGTTCGGACATTGTAGTGGGTCATGATGGGACTGGTGTTTCCGGTTTTAGGGTAGTGCAGTGGTGTTCGGACATTGTAGGGGGTCATGCTGGGCTGGTGTTTCACGGTTTAGGGCAGTGCAGTGGTGTTCAAGCAGTGTACGGGGTTGTGCTGGGGCTGGTGTTTGAGGATTTACGGCAGTGCAGTGGTGTTCGGGCAGTGTATGGGGTCTTGCTGGGGGTAGTGTTTCAGGGTTTAGGGCAGTGCAGTGGTGTTCGGGCAGTGTAGGGGGTCGTGCTGGGGGGTGGTGTTTCAGGGTTTGGGGCAGGGCAGTGGTGTTCGGGCAGTGTAGAGGTTCATGCTGGGGCTGGTATTTCAGGGTTTAGGGCAGTGCAGTGGTGTTCAGACATTGTAGTGGGTCGTGATGGGACTGGTGTTTCCGGTTTTAGGGCAGTGCAGTGGTGTTCGGACATTGTAGGGGGTCGTGCTGGGCTGGTATTTCAGGGTTTAGGGCAGTGGTGTTCGGGAAGTGTAAGGGGTCTAGCTGGGGCTGGTGTTTCAGGGTTTAGGGCAGTGCAGTAGTGTTCGGACAGTGTTGGGGCTTGTGCTGGGGCTGGTGTTTCAGGGGTTAGGGCAGTGCAGTGGTGTTCGGGCAGTGTAGGGGGTCGTGGTGGGTCTGGTGTTTCAGTGTTTATGGCAGTGCAGTGGTGTTCTGGCAGTGTAGGGTTCGTGCTGGGGCTGGGTTTCAGGGTTTAGGGCAGTGTAGTGGTGTTCGGGCAGTGTAGGGGGTCTTGCTGGGGGTGGTGTTTCAGGGTTTAGGGCTGGGTAGTGGTGTTCAGGCACTGTAGGGGGTCATGCTGGGGTTGGTGTTGCAGGGTTTAGGGCTGGGCAGTGGTGTTTGGGCAGTGTAGGTGGTCATGCTGGGGGTAGTGTTTCAGGGTTTAGGGAAGTGCAGTGGCGTTCATGCAGTGTAGGGGGTCGTGCTGGGGTGGAGTTTCAGGGTTTAGCGCACTGCAGTGGTGTTCGGGCAGTGTAGGGGGTCATGCAGGGGCTTTTGTTTCAGGGTTTAGGGCAGAGTAGTTTGGGCAGTGTAGGGGGTCATGCTGGGGCTGGTGTTTCAGGGATTAGGGCAGTGCAGTGGTGTTCGGGCAGTATAGGGGCTTGTACTGGGGCTGGTGTTTCACGGATAAGGGCAGTGCAGTGGTGTTCGGTCAGTGTAGTGGGTTGTAATGGGGCTGATGTTTTGGGATTTTGGCAGTGCAGTGGTGTTCGGACAGTGTAGGGGGTGGTGCTGAGGCTGGTGTTTCAGGGTTTAGGGCAGTGCAGTGTTGTTCGGGCAGTGTAGGGGTTCATTCTGGGGCTGGTGTTTCAAGGTTTAAGGCAGTGCAGTGGTGTTCGGGAAGTGTAGGGGGTCGTGCTGGGGCTGGTGTTTCAGGTATTAGGGCAGTGCAGTGGTGTTTGAGCAGTGTAGGGGCTTTTGCTGAGGCTGGTGTTTCAGGGACTAGGGCAGTGCAGTGGTGTTCGGGGAGTGTAGGGGGTCATAATGAAGCTGATGTTTCACAGATTTGGTCAGTGCAGTGGTGTTCGGGCAATGTATGGGATTGTGCTGGGGCTGGTGTTTCAGGGTTTAGGGCAGTGCAGTGGTGTTCGAGCAGTGTAGGGGGTCGTGCTGGGGCTGGAGTTTCAGGGTTTATGGCAGTGCAGTGGTGTTCGGGCAGTGTAGGTGTTCGTGCTCTTGCTGGTGTTTCAGGGTTTAGGGCAGTGCAGTGGTGATCGGGCAGTGTAGGGGGTCTTGCTGGGGGTCTTGCTGGGGGTGGTGTATCAGGGTTTAGGGATGGGCAGTGGTGTTCAGTCAGTGTAGGGGGTCGTGCTGGGGGTGGTTATTCAGGGTTTAGGGCTGGGCTGTGGTGTTTGGGCAGTGTAGGTGGTCGGGCTGGGGATAGTGTTTCAGGGTTTAGGGAAGGGCAGTCGTGTTCGGGCAGTGTAGGGGGTCATGCTGGGGGTGGTGTTTCAGGGTTTAGCGCACTGCAGTGGTGTTCAGGCAGTGTACGGATTTGTGCTGGGGGTGGGTTTTCAGGGTTTAGGGCAGCGTAGTGGTGTTCAGGCAGTGTAGGGGGTCGTGCAGGGGGTGGTGTTTCAGTTTTTAGGGCAGTGCAGTGGTGTTCGGGCAGTGTAGGGGCTCATGCTGGGGGTTGTGCTTCAGGGTTTAGGGCAGTGCAGTGGTGTTTGGGCAGGGTAGGGGGTCGTGCTGGGGCTGGTGTTTCAGGGTTTAGGGCAGTGCAGTGGTGTTCGGGCAGTGTAGGGGGTTGTGTTGGGGCTAGTGTTTCAGGGTTTAAGGCAGTGGTTCTCGGGCAGTGTAGGGTGCCTTCCTCGGGGTGGTGTTTCAGGGTTTAGGGCAGTGCAGTTGTGTTCGAGCAGTGTAGGGGTCATGCTGGGGCTCGTGTTTCAGGGTTTTGGGCAGTGATGTTCGGGTAGTGTAGGGGGTCCTGCTGGGGTGGTGTTTCAGGGTTTAGCGCACTGCAGTGGTGTTCAGGCAGTGTACGGATTTGTGCTGGGGGTGGGTTTTCAGGGTTTTGGGCAGTGCAGTGGTGCTCGGGCAGTTTAGGAGTTCGTGCAGGGGGTGGTGTTTCAGGGTTTAGGGCAGAGCAGTGGTGTTCGGGCAGTGTAGGGGGTCGTGCTGGGGCTGGTGTTTCAGGGTTTAGGGCAGAGCAGTGGTGTTCGGGCAGTGTAGGGGGTTGTGCCAGGGGTGATGTTTAGGGTTTAGGGCAGTACAGTGGTGTTCGGCCAGTGTAGGGGGAAGTGCTGGGGCTAGTGTTTCAGGGTTTAGGGCAGAGCAGTGATGTTCGGGCAGTGTAGGGGGTCGTGCTAGGGCTGGTCTTTCAGGGATTAGGGCAGAGCAGTGGTGTTCGGGCAATGTAGGGGGTCGTGCATGGGGTGGTATCTCAGGGTTTAGGGCAGTGCAGTGGTGTTCGGACAGTGTAGGGGGTCTTGCTGGGGGTTGTGTTTCAGGGTTTACTACAGAGCAGTGGTGTTCGGGCAGTGTATGGGGTCTTGCTGGGGGTGGTGTTCCAGGGTTAGGGCAGTGCAGTGGTGTTTGAGAAGTGTAGGGGGTGGTGCTTGGGCTTGTGTTTCAGGGTTTAGGGCAGCGCAGTGGTGTTTGGGCAGTGTAGGGGTCGTGCAGGGGGTGGTGTTCCAGGGTTAGGGCAGTGCAGTGGTGTTTGGGCAGTGTAGGGGTGGTGCTGGTGTTTCAGGGTTTAGGGCAGTGAAGTGGTATTCGGGGAGTGTAGTGGGTGGTGCTTGGGCTTGTGTTTCAGGGTTTAGGGCAGCGCAGTGGTGTTTGGGCAGTGTAGGGGTGGTGCTGGTGTTTCAGGTTTTAGGGCAGTGAAGTGGTATTCGGGGAGTGTAGTGGGTGGTGCTGGGATTGGTGTTTCAGGTTTTTGGGCAGTGCAGTGGTGTTCGGGCAGTGTAGGGGGTGGTGCTGGGGCTGGTGTTTCATGGTTTAGGGCAGCACAGTGGTGTTCGGGCAGAGTAGGAAGTGGTATTGGGGGTGGTGTTTTGTGCTTAGGGCAGTGCAGTGGTGTTCGGGCAGTGTAGGGGTGTTGCTGGTGTTTCTGGGTTTAAGGCAGTGCAGGGGTGTTTGGGCAGTGTAGGGGGTGGTGCTTGGGCTGGTGTTTCAGGGTTTAGGGCAGTGCAGTGGTGTTCTTGCAGTGTAGGGGGTGGTGCTAGGTCTGGTGTTTCAGGGTTCAGGACAGTGCAGTGTTGTTCGGGCAGTGTAGGGGTTCATTCTGGGGCTGGTGTTTCAGGGTTTAGGGCAGTACAGTGGTGTTCGGGCAGTGTAGTGGGTGGTGCTAGGGCTGGTGTTTCAGTGTTTATGGCATTGCAGTTGTGTTCGGGCAGTGTGGGGGGTTGTGCTGGAGCTGCTGTTTTGGGGATTAGGGCAGTACAGTGGTGTTCAGGCCGTGTAGTGGGTGGTGCTGGGGCTGGTGTTTCAGGGTTTAGGGCACTGCAGTGGTGTTCGGGACTTGTAGGGGTTCGTGCTGGGGCTGGAGTTTCAGGGTTTAGGGCAGTGCAGTGATATTCATTCAGTGTAGAGGTTTGCGCTGGGGCTGGTGTTTCAGAGTTTAGGGCAGTACAGTGGTGTTAGGGCAGTGTAGGGGTCAGTGCTGGGGCTGGTGTTTGAGGGTTTAGGGCAGTGCAGTGGTGTTCGGGCAGTGTAGGGGGTCGTGCTAGGGCTGGTGGTTCAGGGTTGAGGGCAGTGCAGTGGTGTTCAGGAATTGTAGGTGTTCGTGCTGGGGCTGGAGTTTCAGGGTTTAGGGCAGTGCAGTGATATTCAGGCAGTGTAGAGGTTTGTGCTGGGGCTGGTGTTTCAGGGTTTAGGACTGTGCAGTGTTGTTCGGGCATTGTAGGGGTTCGTTCTGGGGCTGGTGTTTCAGGGTTTAGGGCAGTGCAGTGATATTCAGGCAGTGTAGAGGTTTGTGCTGGGGCTGGTGTTTCAGGGTTTAGGACTGTGCAGTGTTGTTCGGGCATTGTAGGGGTTCGTTCTGGGGCTGGTGTTTCAGGGTTTAGGGCAGTACAGTGGTGTTCGGGCAGTGTAGTGGGTGGTGCTGGGGCAGGTGTTTCAGTGTTTATGGCATTGCAGTTGTGTTTGGGCAGTGTAGGGGGTTGTGCTGGGGCTGCTGTTTCAGGGTTTAGGGCAGTACAGTGGTGTTAGGGCAGTGTAGGGGGTCATGCTGGGGCTGGTGTTTCAGGGTTTAGGGCAGTACAATGGTGTTCGGGCAGTGTAGTGGGTGGTGCTGGGGCTGGTGTTACCGGGTATAGGGCACTGCAGTGGTGTTCGGGCATTGTAGGGGTTCGTGCTGGGGCTGGAGTTTCAGGGTTTGGGCATTGCAGTGGTGTTCGGGCAGTGTAGGGGGTTGTTCTGGTGCTGGTGGTTCAGGGTTGAGGGCAGTGCAGTGGTGTTCGGGAACTGTAGGGGTTCTTGCTGGGGCTGGGGCTGGAGTTTCAGGGTTTAGGGCAGTGCAGTGATATTCATTCAGTGTAGAGGTTTGTGCTGGGGCTGGTGTTTCAGGGTTAAGGGCAGTACAGAGGTGTTAGGGCAGTGTAGGGGTCGTGCTGGGGCTGGTGTTTCAGGGTTTAGGGCAGTGCAGTGGTGTTCGGGAAGTGTAGGGGGTCGTGCTAGGGCTGGTGGTTCAGGGTTGAGGGCCGTGCAGTGGTGTTCAGGAATTGTAGGGGTTCATACTGGGGCTGGAGTTTCAGGGTTTAGGGCAGTGCAGTGATATTCAGGCAGTGTAGAGGTTTGTGCTGGGGCTGGTGTTTCAGGGTTTAGGGCAGTGCTGTGGTGTTTTGCTGTGTAGGGGGTCGTGCTGGGGCTAGTGTTTCAGGGTTTAGGGCATTGTAGTGTTGCTCTGGCAGTGTAGGGGGTCGTGATGGGGTGGTGTTTCAGGGCTTAGGCAGTGCAGTCATGTTCGGACAGTGTAGGGGGTCATGCTGGGGCTGGTGTTTCAGGGTTTATGGCAGTGCAGTGGTGTTCGGACAGTGTAGGGGGTCATGCTGGGGCTGGTGTTTTAGGGTTTAGGGCAGAGCAGTGGTGTTCGGGCAGTGTATGGGGTCTTGCTGGGGCTGGTGTTTCAGGGTTTAGGACAGTGCAGTGGTTTGCGGGCAGTGTAGGGGGTGGTGCTGGTGCTGGTGTTTCAGGGTTTAGGGCAGCGCAGTGGTGTTCGGGCAGAGTAGGGAATGGTGTTGGGGGTGGTGTTTTGTGTTTAGGGCAGTGCAGTGGTGTTCGGACAGTGTATGGGTGGTGCTGGTGTTTCAGGGTTGAGGGCACTGCAGTGGTGTTCATGCAGTGCAGGGGGTGGTGCTGGGGCTGGTGTTTTAGGGTTTAGGGCAGTGCAGTGTTGTTCGGGCAGTGTAGGGGTTCGTTCTGGGGCTGGTGTTTCAAGGTTTAAGGCAGTGCAGTGTTGTCCGGGAAATGTAGGGGTCGTGCTGGGGCTGGTGTTTCAGGGATTACGGCAGTGCAGTAGTGTTCAGACCGTGTTGGGGCTTGTGCTGGGGCTGGTGTTTCAGGGGTTAGGTCAGTGCAGTGGTGTTCTGGCAGTGTAGGGGGTCGTAATGGGGATGATGTTACAGGGATTTGGGCAGTGCAGTGGTGTTCGGGCGCTGTAATGGTTCATGCTGGGGCTGATGTTTCAGGGTTTAGGGCAGTGCAGTGATATTCAGGCAGTGTAGAGATTTGTGCTGGGGCTGGTGTTTCAGGGTTTAGGGCAGTGTAGTGGTGCTTGGGCAGTGTAGCGGGTCGTGATGGGTGGTGTTTCAGGGTTTAGGGCAGTGCAGTCATGTTCGGACAGTGTAGGGGTTCGTTCTGGGGCTGGTGTTTCAAGGTTTAAGGCAGTGCAGTGTTGTCCGGGAAATGTAGGGGTCGTGCTGGGGCTGGTGTTTCAGGGATTACGGCAGTGCAGTAGTGTTCAGACCGTGTTGGGGCTTGTGCTGGGGCTGGTGTTTCAGGGGTTAGGTCAGTGCAGTGGTGTTCTGGCAGTGTAGGGGGTCGTAATGGGGATGATGTTACAGGGATTTGGGCAGTGCAGTGGTGTTCGGGCGCTGTAATGGTTCATGCTGGGGCTGGAGTTTCAGGGTTTAGGGCAGTGCAGTGATATTCAGGCAGTGTAGAGATTTGTGCTGGGGCTGGTGTTTCAGGGTTTAGGGCAGTGTAGTGGTGCTTGGGCAGTGTAGCGGGTCGTGATGGGGTGGTGTTTCAGGGTTTAGGGCAGTGCAGTCATGTTCGGACAGTGTAGGGGGTCATGCTGGGGCTGGTGTTTCAGGGTTTATGGCAGTGCAGTGGTGTTCGGACAGTGTATGGGTGGTGCTAGTGTTTCAGGGTTGAGGGCACTGCAGTGGTGTTCTTGCAGTGCAGGGGGTGGTGCTGGGGCTGGTGTATTAGGGTTTAGGGCAGTGCAGTATTGTTCGGGCAGTGTAGGGGTTCGTTCTGGGGCTGGTGTTTCAAGGTTTAAGGCAGTGCAGTGTTGTCCGGGAAATGTAGGGGTCGTGCTGGGGCTGGTGTTTCAGGGATTACGGCAGTGCAGTAGTGTTTGGACCGTGTTGGGGCTTGTGCTGGGGCTGGTGTTTCAGGGGTTAGGGCAGTGCAGTGGTGTTCTGGCAGTGTAGGGGGTCGTAATGGGGATGATGTTACAGGGATTTGGGCAGTGCAGTGGTGTTCGGGCACTGTAGTGGGTCATGCTGGGGCTGATGTTTCAGGGTTTAGGGCAGTGCAGTGGTGTTCGATCAGTGTAGGGTGTCGTGCTGGGGCTGGTGTTTCAGTGTTTATGGCAGTGCAGTGGTGTTCTGGAATTGTAGGGGTTCGTGCTGGGGCTGGAGTTTCAGGGTTTAGGGCAGTGCAGTGATCTTCAGGCAGTGTAGAGATTTGTGCTGGGGCTGGTGTTTCAGGGTCTAGGGTAGTGCTGTGGTGTTTTGCAGTGTAGGGGGTCGTGCTGGGGCTGGTGTTTCAGGATTTAGGGCAGTGTAGTGGTGCTCGGGCAGTGTAGCGGGTCGTGATGGGGTGGTGTTTCAGGGTTTAGGGCAGTGCAGTCATGTTCGGACAGTGTAGGGGGTCATGCTGGGGCTGGTGTTTCAGGGTTTATGGCAGTGCAGTGGTGTTTGGACAGTGTAGGGGGTCATGCTGGGGCTGGTGTTTTAGGGTTTAGGGCAGAGCAGTGGTGTTCGGGAAATGTTTGGGGTCATGCTGGGGCTGGTGTTTCAGGGATTACGGCAGTGCAGTGGTGTTCGGGCAGTGTGGGGGTCGTTCTGGGGCTGGTGTTTCAGGGATTAGGGCTGTGCAGTGGTGTTCGGGCAGTGTAGGGGCTTGTGCTGGGGCTGGTGTTTCAGGGATAAGGGCAGTGCAGTGGTGTTCGGGCAGTGTAGGGGGTCGTAATGGGCCTGATGTTTCAGGGATTTTGGCAGTGCAGTGGTGTTCGGGCAGTGTAGAGGGTTGTGCTGGGGCTGGTGTTTCAGGGTTTAGGGCAGTGCAGTGGTGTTTGGGCAGTGTAGGGGGTCGTGCTGTGGCTTGTGTTTCAGGGTTTAGGGCAGTGCAGATTTGTTCGGGCAGTGTAGGGGTTCGTTCTGCGGCTGGTGTTTCAAGGTTTAAGGCAGTGCAGTGGTGTTCGGGAAGTGTAGGGGGTCGTGCTGGGGCTGGTGTTTCAGGTATTAGGGCAGTGCAGTGGTGCTCGGGCAGTGTAGAGGGTTGTGCTGGGGCTGGTGTTTCAGGGTTTAGGGCAGTGCAGTGGTGTTTGGGCAGTGTAGGGGGTCATGCTGGGGCTGGAGTTTCAGGGTTTAGGGCAGAGCAGTGGTGTTCGGGCAGTGTAGGGGGTCTTGCTGGGGGTGGTGTTTCAGGGTTTAGGGCTGGGCAGTGGTGTTCAGTCAGTGTAGGGGGTCGTGCTGGGGTGGTTTTTCAGGGTTTAGGGCTGGGCAGTGGTGTTTGGGCAGTGTAGGTGGTCAGGCTGGGGGTAGTGTTTCAGGGTTTAGGGAAGGGCAGTCGTGTTCGGGCAGTGTAGGGGGTTGTGCAGGGGGTGGTGTTTCAGGGTTTAGGGCAGTGCAGTGGTGTTCAGGCAGTGTAGGGGGTCGTGCTGGGGGTTGTGTTCCAGGGTTTAGGCCAGAGTTGTTTGGGCACTGTAGGGGATTCTTGCTGGGGCTTTTGTGTCAGGGTTTAGGGCAGTGCAGTGGTTTTCGGGAAGTGTAGGGGGTCGTGCTGGGGCTGGTGTTTCAGGGTTTAGGGCAATGCATTGGTGTTCGGGCAGTGTAGGGGTTCGTTCTGGGGCTGGTGTTTCAAGGTTTAAGGCAGTGCAGTGTTGTCCGGGAAATGTAGGGGTCGTGCTGGGGCTGGTGTTTCAGGGATTACGGCAGTGCAGTAGTGTTCGCACCGTGTTGGGGCTTGTGCTGGGGCTGGTGTTTCAGGGGTTAGGGCAGTGCAGTGGTGTTCTGGCAGTGTAGGGGGTCGTAATGGGGATGATGTTACAGGGATTTGGGCAGTGCAGTGGTGTTCGGGCACTGTAGTGGGTCATGCTGGGGCTGATGTTTCAGGGTTTAGGGCAGTGCAGTGGTGTTCGATCAGTGTAGGGTGTCGTGCTGGGGCTGGTGTTTCAGTGTTTATGGCAGTGCAGTGGTGTTCTGGAATTGTAGGGGTTCGTGCTGGGGCTGGAGTTTCAGGGTTTAGGGCAGTGCAGTGATCTTCAGGCAGTGTAGAGATTTGTGCTGGGGCTGGTGTTTCAGGGTCTAGGGTAGTGCTGTGGTGTTTTGCAGTGTAGGGGGTCGTGCTGGGGCTGGTGTTTCAGGATTTAGGGCAGTGTAGTGGTGCTCGGGCAGTGTAGCGGGTCGTGATGGGGTGGTGTTTCAGGGTTTAGGGCAGTGCAGTCATGTTCGGACAGTGTAGGGGGTCATGCTGGGGCTGGTGTTTCAGGGTTTATGGCAGTGCAGTGGTGTTCGGACAGTGTAGGGGGTCATGCTGGGGCTGGTGTTTTAGGGTTTAGGGCAGAGCAGTGGTGTTCGGGAAATGTTTGGGGTCGTGCTGGGGCTGGTGTTTCAGGGATTACGGCAGTGCAGTGGTGTTCGGGCAGTGTGGGGGTCGTTCTGGGGCTGGTGTTTCAGGGATTAGGGCTGTGCAGTGGTGTTCGGGCAGTGTAGGGGCTTGTGCTGGGGCTGGTGTTTCAGGGATAAGGGCAGTGCAGTGGTGTTCGGGCAGTGTAGGGGGTCATAATGGGGCTGATGTTTCAGGGATTTTGGCAGTGCAGTGGTGTTCGGGCAGTGTAGAGGGTTGTGCTGGGGCTGGTGTTTCAGGGTTTAGGGCAGTGCAGTGGTGTTTGGGCAGTGTAGGGGGTCGTGCTGTGGCTTGTGTTTCAGGGTTTAGGGCAGTGCAGATTTGTTCGGGCAGTGTAGGGGTTCGTTCTGCGGCTGGTGTTTCAAGGTTTAAGGCAGTGCAGTGGTGTTCGGGAAGTGTAGGGGGTCGTGCTGGGGCTGGTGTTTCAGGTATTAGGGCAGTGCATTGGTGCTCGGGCAGTGTAGAGGGTTGTGCTGGGGCTGGTGTTTCAGGGTTTAGGGCAGTGCAGTGGTGTTTGGGCAGTGTAGGGGGTCATGCTGGGGCTGGAGTTTCAGGGTTTAGGGCAGAGCAGTGGTGTTCGGGCAGTGTAGGGGGTCTTGCTGGGGGTGGTGTTTCAGGGTTTAGGGCTGGGCAGTGGTGTTCAGTCAGTTTAGGGGGTCGTGCTGGGGTGGTTTTTCAGGGTTTAGGGCTGGGCAGTGGTGTTTGGGCAGTGTAGGTGGTCAGGCTGGGGGTAGTGTTTCAGGGTTTAGGGAAGGGCAGTCGTGTTCGGGCAGTGTAGGGGGTCATGCTGGGGGTGGTGGTTCAGGGTTTAGGGCAGTGCAGTGGTGTTCAGGCATTGTAGGTGGTCGTGCTGGGGGTGGTGTTTCAGGGTTTAGGGCAGTGGTGTTCGGGAAGTGTAGGGGGTCTAGCTGGGGCTGGTGTTTCAGGGTTTCGCGCACTGCAGTGGTGTTCAGGCAGTGTAGGGGGTCGTGCTGGGGGTTGTGTTCCAGGGTTTAGGCCAGAGTTGTTTGGGCACTGTAGGGGATTCTTGCTGGGGCTTTTGTGTCAGGGTTTAGGGCAGTGCAGTGGTTTTCGGGAAGTGTAGGGGGTCGTGCTGGGGCTGGTGTTTCAGGGTTTAGGGCAATGCATTGGTGTTCGGGCAGTGTAGGGGTTCGTTCTGGGGCTGGTGTTTCAAGGTTTAAGGCAGTGCAGTGTTGTCCGGGAAATGTAGGGGTCGTGCTGGGGCTGGTGTTTCAGGGATTACGGCAGTGCAGTAGTGTTCGGACCGTGTTGGGGCTTGTGCTGGGGCTGGTGTTTCAGGGGTTAGGGCAGTGCAGTGGTGTTCTGGCAGTGTAGGGGGTCGTAATGGGGATGATGTTACAGGGATTTGGGCAGTGCAGTGGTGTTCGGGCGCTGTAGTGGGTCATGCTGGGGCTGATGTTTCAGGGTTTTGGGGCAGTGCAGTGGTGTTCGGTCAGTGTAGGGTGTCGTGCTGGGGCTGGTGTTTCAGTGTTTATGGCAGTGCAGTCGTGTTATGGAATTGTAGGGGTTCGTGCTGGGGCTGGAGTTTCAGGGTTTGGGGCAGTGCAGTGATATTCAGGCAGTGTAGAGATTTGTGCTGGGGCTGGTGTTTCAGGGTTTAGGGTAGTGCTTTGGTGTTTTGCAGTGTAGGGGGTCGTGCTGGGGCTGGTGTTTCAGGGTTTAGGGCAGTGTAGTGGTGCTCGGGCAGTGTAGCGGGTCGTGATGGGGTGGTGTTTCAGGGTTTAGGGCAGTGCAGTCATGTTCGGACAGTGTAGGGGGTCATGCTGGGGCTGGTGTTTCAGGGTTTATGGCAGTGCAGTGGTGTTCTGACAGTGTATGGGTGGTGCTGGTGTTTCAGGGTTGAGGGCACTGCAGTGGTGTTCTTGCAGTGCAGGGGGTGGTGCTGGGGCTGGTGTTTTAGGGTTTAGGGCAGTGCAGTATTGTTCGGGCAGTGTAGGGGTTCGTTCTGGGGCTGGTGTTTCAAGGTTTAAGGCAGTGCAGTGTTGTCCGGGAAATGTAGCGGTCGTGCTGGGGCTATTGTTTCAGGGATTACGGCAGTGCAGCAGTGTTTGGACCGTGTTGGGGCTTGTGCTGGGGCTGGTGTTTCAGGGTTTAGGGCAGTGTAGTGGTGCTCGGGCAGTGTAGCGGGTCGTGATGGGGTGGTGTTTCAGGGTTTAGGGCAGTGCAGTCATGTTCGGACAGTGTAGGGGGTCATGCTGGGGCTGGTGTTTCAGGGTTTATGGCAGTGCAGTGGTGTTCTGACAGTGTATGGGTGGTGCTGGTGTTTCAGGGTTGAGGGCACTGCAGTGGTGTTCTTGCAGTGCAGGGGGTGGTGCTGGGGCTGGTGTTTTAGGGTTTAGGGCAGTGCAGTATTGTTCGGGCAGTGTAGGGGTTCGTTCTGGGGCTGGTGTTTCAAGGTTTAAGGCAGTGCAGTGTTGTCCGGGAAATGTAGCGGTCGTGCTGGGGCTATTGTTTCAGGGATTACGGCAGTGCAGCAGTGTTTGGACCGTGTTGGGGCTTGTGCTGGGGCTGGTGTTTCAGGGTTTAGGGCAGTGTAGTGGTGCTCGGGCAGTGTAGCGGGTCGTGATGGGGTGGTGTTTCAGGGTTTAGGGCAGTGCAGTCATGTTCGGACAGTGTAGGGGGTCATGCTGGGGCTGGTGTTTCAGGGTTTATGGCAGTGCAGTGGTGTTCGGACAGTGTAGGGGGTCATGCTGGGGCTGGTGTTTTAGGGTTTAGGGGCAGAGCAGTCGTGTTCGGGAAATGTTTGGGGTCGTGCTGGGGCTGGTGTTTCAGGGATTACGGCAGTGCAGTGGTGTTCGGGCAGTGTAGGGGGTCGTGCTGGGGCTGGTGTTTCAGGGTTTAAGGCAGTGCAGTGGTGTTTTGCAGTGAAGAGGGTCATGCTGTGGCTGGTGTTTCAGGGTTTAGGGCAGTGTACTAGTATTCGGGCAGTGTAGGGGGTCCTGCTGAGGCTGGTGTTTCAGGATTTAGGGCAAAGCAGTTGTGTTCGGGCAGTCAATGGAGTCGTGCTGTTGGTTGTGTTTCATGGTTTAGGGCAGAGGTGTTTGGGCAGTTTAGGGGTTCTTGCTGGGGGTGGTGTTTCAGGGTTTATGGCAGTGCAGTAGTGTACAGGCAGTGTAGGTGTTTGTGCTGGGGCTGGTATTTCAGGGTTTAGGGCAGTGGTGTTAGGGTACTGTAGGGGGTTTTGCTGGGGGTGGTGTTTTGGGGATTAGGGCAGTGCAGTGTTGTTCGGGGAGTGTAGGGGGTCTTGCCTTGGCTGGGGCTGGTGTTTCAGGGTTTAGGGCAGTGCAGTAGTGTTAGGGCAGTGTAGGGGGTCGTGCTGGGGCTAGTGTTTCAGGGTTTAGGGCAGAGTAGTGGTGTTCGGGCAGTGTAGGGGTTCGTGATGGGGCTGGTGTTTCATGGTTTAGTTCAGTGCAGTGGTGTTCGTGCTGTGTAGTGGGTGGTGCTGGGGCAGGTGTTCCACGATTTAGGAAAGATCAGTGGTGTTCTGGCAGTGTAGTGGGTGGTGCTGGGGCTGGTGTTTCAGGGTTTAGGGCAGAGCAGTGTTGTTCGGGCAGAGTAGGGGGTGGTGCTGGGGGTGGTGTTTAAGGTTTAGGGCAGTGCAGTGGTGTTCGGGCAGTGTAGGCGGTCATTCTTGGTTGGTGTTTCAGGCTTTAGGACAGTGCATTGTTGTTCTGGCAGTTTAGGGGGTCGTTGCTGGGGCTGGTGTTTCAGGGTTTAGGGCAGTGCAGTAGTGTTCGGGCAGTGTAGGAGGTCGTGCTGGGGCTGGTGTTTCAGGGTTTAGGGCAGTGCAGTGGTGTTCTGGGCAGTGTAGGGGGTCATGCTGGTGGTGGTGTTTCAGGGTTTAGGGCAGTGAAGTGGTGTTTGGGCAGTGTAGGGGTCATGCAGGGGTTGTTATTTCAGGGTTTAGGGCGGTGCAGTGGTGTTCGGGCAGTGTGGGGGTCGTGCTGGGGCTGGTGTTTCAGGGTTTAGGGCAGTGCAGTGGTGTTCAAGAAGTGTAGGGGTTCGTGTTGGGGCTGCTGTTTCAGGGATTAGTGCATTGCAGTGGTGTTTGGGCTATGTAGGGGGTTGTGCTGGGGTTGAAGTTTCAGGGTTTAGGGCAGTGCAGTGGTGTTCGGGCAGTGTAGGAGGTTGTGCTGGGGCTGGTGTTTCAGGGTTTAGGGCAGTGCAGTGGTGTTCGGGCAGTGTAGGGGGTCATGTTGGTTGTGGTGTTTCAGGGTTTAGGGCAGTGAAGTTGTGTTTGGGCAGTGTAGGGGTCATGCAGGGGGAGTTATTTCAGGGTTTAGGGCAGTGCAGCGGTGCTAGGGCAGTGTAGGGGGTCGTGCTGGGGCTGGTGTTTGAGGGGTTAGGGCAGTGCAGTGGTATTCGGGCAGTATAGGGGGTCGTGCTGGGGCTGGTGTTTGAGGGTTTAGGGCAGTGCAGTGTTGTTCAGGCAGTGTAGGGTGTCGTGCTGGGGATGGTGTTTCAGGGTTTAGGGAAGAGCAGTGGTGTTTGGGTAAAGTAGGGGGGGTGTTTAGGGTTTATGGCATTGCAGTGGTGTTCGGGCAGAGTAGGGGGTCGTGCTAGGGCGGGTGTTTCAGGGTTTAGGGCACTGCAGTGCTGTTCGGGCAGTGTAGGGGGTCGTGCTGGGGCTGGTGTTTCAGGGTTTAGGGCAGTGCAGTGGTGTTAGAGCAGTGTTGGGGTCGTGCTGGTGCTGGTGTTTCAGGGTTATGGGCATTGCTGTGGTGTTCGGGCAGTGTAGGGGGTCGTGCTGGATCTGGTGTTTCAGGGTTTCGGGCAGTGCAGTGGTGTTCGGGCATTATAGGGGATCGTGCTGGGGTTGGTGTTTAAGGGTTTGGGGCAGTGGAGTGGTGTTCGGGCAGTGTAGGGCGTCGTGCTGGGGCTGGTGTTTCAGGGTTTAGGGCATTGCTGTGGTGTTCGGACAGTATAGGGGTTTGTGCTGGGGCTGGTGTTTCAGGGTTTAGGGCAGTGCAGTGATGTTCAGGCAGTATAGAGGTTCATGCTTGTGCTGGTGCTTCAGGGTTTAGGGCATTGCAGTGGTGTTTTCCAGTGTAGGGGTCATGCTGTGGCTGGTGTTTCAGGGTTTAGGGCAGTGCACTGGTGTTCGGGCAGTGTAGGGGGTCGTGTTGGGGTGGTGTTTCATGCTTCAGGGGTGTGCAGTGGTGTTCGGACAGTGTAGGGGGTCGTGCTGAGGCTGGTGTTTCAGGATTTAGGGCAGTGCAGGGTGTTCGGGCACTCTAGGGGATTCTTGCTGGGGCTTTTGTTTCAGGGTTTAGGGCAGTGCAGTGGTTTTTGGGCAGTGTAGGGGGTCGTGCTGGGGCTGGTGTTTCAGGGATTAGGGCAAGGCATTGGTGTTCGGGCAGTGTAGGGTGTCGTGCTGTTGATGTTTCAGGGTTTAGGGCAGAGCAGTGGTGTTCGGGCAGTGAATGGAGTCGTGCTGTTGGTTGTGTTTCACGGTTTAGGGCAGTGGTGTTCGAGCAGTGTAGGGGTTCGTGCTGGGGCTGGTGTTTCAGGGTTTAGGGCAGTGCAGGGTGTTCGGGCACTGTAGGGGATTCTTGCTGGGGCTTTTGTTTCAGGGTTTAGGGCAGTGTAGTGGTTTTTGGGCAGTGTAGGGGGTCGTGCTGGGGCTGGTGTGTCAGGGTTTAGGGCAATATATTGGTGTTCGGGCAGTGTAGGGGGTCGTGCTGGATCTGGTGTTTCAGGGTTTAGGGCAGTGCAGTGGTGTTCGGGCATTATAGGGGATCGTGCTGTGGTTGGTGTTTAAGGGTTTGGGGCAGTGGAGTGGTGTTCGGGCAGTGTAGGGCGTCGTGCTGGGGCTGGTGTTTCAGGGTTTAGGGCATTGCTGTGGTGTTCGGACAGTATAGGGGTTTGTGCTGGGGCTGGTGTTTCAGGGTTTAGGGCAGTGCAGTGATGTTCAGGCAGTATAGAGGTTCATGCTTGTGCTGGTGCTTCAGGGTTTAGGGCATTGCAGTGGTGTTTTGCAGTGTAGGGGTCATGCTGTGGCTGGTGTTTCAGGGTTTAGGGCAGTGCACTGGTGTTCGGGCAGTGTAGGGGGTCGTGTTGGGGTGGTGTTTCATGCTTCAGGGGTGTGCAGTGGTGTTCGGACAGTGTAGGGGGTCGTGCTGAGGCTGGTGTTTCAGGATTTAGGGCAGTGCAGGGTGATCGGGCACTGTAGGGGATTCTTGCTGGGGCTTTTGTTTCAGGGTTTAGGGCAGTGCAGTGGTTTTTGGGCAGTGTAGGGGGTCGTGCTGGGGCTGGTGTTTCAGGGATTAGGGCAAGGCATTGGTGTTCGGGCAGTGTAGGGGGTCGTGCTGTTGATGTTTCAGGGTTTAGGGCAGAGCAGTGGTGTTCGGGCAGTGAATGGAGTCGTGCTGTTGGTTGTGTTTCACGGTTTAGGGCAGTGGTGTTCGAGCAGTGTAGGGGGTCGTGCTGGGGCTGGTGTTTCAGGGATTAGGGCAAGGCATTGGTGTTCGGGCAGTGTAGGGGGTCATGCTGTTGATGTTTCAGGGTTTAGGGCAGAGCAGTGGTGTTGGGGCAGTGAATGGAGTCGTGCTGTTGGTTGTGTTTCACGGTTTAGGGCAGTGGTGTTCGAGCAGTGTAGGGGTTCGTGCTGGGGCTGGTGTTTCAGGGTTTAGGGCAGTGCAGGGTGTTCGGGCACTGTAGGGGATTCTTGCTGGGGCTTTTGTTTCAGGGTTTAGGGCAGTGCAGTGGTGTTCGGGCAGAGTAGGGGGTCGTGCTAGGGCAGGTGTTTCAGGGTTTAGGGCACTGCAGTGCTGTTCGGGCAGTGTAGGGGGTCGTGCTGGGGCTGGTGTATCAGAGTTTAGGGCAGTGCAGTGGTGTTAGAGCAGTGTTGGGATCGTGCTGGTGCTGGTGTTTCAGGGTTTAGGGCATTGCTGTGGTGTTCGGGCAGTGTAGGGGGTCGTGCTGGATCTCGTGTTTCAGGGTTTAGGGCAGTGCAGTGGTGTTCGGGCATTATAGGGGATCGTGCTGGGGTTGGTGTTTAAGGGTTTGGGGCAGTGGAGTGGTGTTCGGGCAGTGTAGGGCGTCGTGCTGGGGCTGGTGTTTCAGGGTTTAGGGCATTGCTGTGGTGTTCGGACAGTATAGGGGTTTGTGCTGGGGCTGGTGTTTCAGGGTTTAGGGCAGTGCAGTGATGTTCAGGCAGTATAGAGGTTCATGCTTGTGCTGGTGCTTCAGGGTTTAGGGCATTGCAGTGGTGTTTTGCAGTGTAGGGGTCATGCTGTGGCTGGTGTTTCAGGGTTTAGGGCAGTGCACTGGTGTTCGGGCAGTGTAGGGGGTCGTGTTGGGGTGGTGTTTCATGCTTCAGGGGTGTGCAGTGGTGTTCGGACAGTGTAGGGGGTCGTGCTGAGGCTGGTGTTTCAGGATTTAGGGCAGTGCAGGGTGTTCGGGCACTGTAGGGGATTCTTGCTGGGGCTTTTGTTTCAGGGTTTAGGGCAGTGCAGTGGTTTTTGGGCAGTGTAGGGGGTTGTGCTGGGGCTGGTGTTTCAGGGATTAGGGCAAGGCATTGGTGTTCGGGCAGTGTAGGGGGTCATTCTTGGTTGGTGTTTCAGGCTTTAGGACAGTGCATTGTTGTTCTGGCAGTTTAGGGGGTCGTTGCTGGGGCTGGTGTTTCAGGGTTTAGGGCAGTGCAGTAGTGTTCGGGCAGTGTAGGAGGTCGTGCTGGGGCTGGTGTTTCAGGGTTTAGGGCAGTGCAGTGGTGTTCTGGGCAGTGTAGGGGGTCATGCTGGTGGTGGTGTTTCAGGGTTTAGGGCCGTGAAGTGGTGTTTGGGCAGTGTAGGGGTCATGCAGGGGTTGTTATTTCAGGGTTTAGGGCAGTGCAGTGGTGCTAGGGCAGTGTAGGGGTAGTGCTGGGGCTGGTGTTTGAGGGGTGAGGGCAGTGCAGTGGTATTCGGGCAGTGTAGGGGGTCGTGCTTGAGCTGGTGATTGAGGGTTTAGGGCAGTGCAGTGGTGTTCGGGCAGTGTAGGGTGTCGTGCTGGAGCTTTTGTTTCAGGGTTTAGGGAAGAGCAGTGGTGTTTGGGCAGAGTAGGGGGTGGTGTTTAGGGTTTATGGCATTGCAGTGGTGTTCAGGCAGAGTAGGGGGTCATGCTAGGGCTAATGTTTCAGGGTTTAGGGCCCTGCAGTGCTGTTCGGGCAGTGTAGGGGGTCGTGCTGGGGCTGGTGTTTCAAGGTTTAGGGCAGTGCAGTGGTGTTAGGGCAGTGTAGGGGTCGTGCTGGTGGTTCAGGGTTTAGGGCATTGCTGTGTTGTTCGGGCAGTGTAGGGGGTCGTTCTGGATCTGGTGTTTCAGGGTTTAGGGCAGTGGTGTTTGGGCATTATAGGGTGATCGTGCTGGGGTTGGTGTTTCAGGGTTTAGGGCAGTGCAGTGATGTTCAGGCAGTGTAGAGGATTGTGCTTGTGCTGGTGCTTCAGGGTTTAGGGCATTGCAGTGGTGTTTTGCAGTGTAAGGGGTAATGCTGTGGCTGGTGTTTCAGGGTTTAGGGCAGTGCACTGGTGTTCGGGCAGTGTAGGGAGTCGAGTTGCGGTGGTGTTTTAGGCTTCAGGGGTGTGCAGTGGTGTTCGGACAGTGTAGGGCGTCGTGCTGAGTCTGATGTTTCAGGATTTAGGGCAGAGCATTGGTGTTCGGGCAGTGAATGGAGTCGCGCTGTTGGTTGTGTTTCATGGTTCAGGGCAGTGGTGTTCGAGCAGTGTAGGGGTTCGTGCTGGGGCTAGTGTTTCAGGGTTTAGGGCAGTGCAGGGTGTTCGGGCACTGTAGGGGATTCTTGCTGGGGCTTTTGTTTCAGGATTTAGGGCAGTGCAGTGGTTTTTGGGCAGTGTAGGGGGTCGTGCTGGGGCTGGTGTTTCAGGGTTTAGGGCAATGGATTGGTGTTCGGGCAGTGTAGGGGGTCGTGCTGGGGTTGATGTTTCAGGGTTTAGGGCAGTGCAGTGGTGTTCGGGCAGTGTGGGGGTCGTGCTGGGGCTGGTGTTTCAGGGTTTAGGGCAGTGCAGTGGTGTTCGGGAAGTGTAGGGGTTCGTGTTGGGGCTGCTGTTTCAAGGATTAGTGCATTGCAGTGGTGTTTGGGCTATGTAGGGGGTTGTGCTGGGGTTGAAGTTTCAGGGTTTAGGGCAGTGCAGTGGTATTCGGGCAGTGTAGGAGGTCGTGCTGGGACTGGTGTTTCAGGGTTTAGGGCAGTGCAGTGGTGTTCGGGCAGTGTAGGGGGTCATGTTGGTGGTGGTGTTTCAGGGTTTAGGGCAGTGAAGTTGTGTTTAGGCAGTGTAGGGTCATGCAGGGGGAGTTATTTCAGGGTTTAGGGCAGTGCAGTGGTGCTAGGGCAGTGTAGGGGGTCGTGCTGGGGCTGGTGTTTGAGGGGTTAGGGCAGTGCAGTGGTATTCGGGCAGTATAGGGGGTCGTGCTGGGGCTGGTGTTTGAGGGTTTAGGGCAGTGCAGTGTTGTTCAGGCAGTGTAGGGTGTCGTGCTGGGGATGGTGTTTCAGGGTTTAGGGAAGAGCAGTGGTGTTTGGGCAAAGTAGGGGGGGTGTTTAGGGTTTATGGCATTGCAGTGGTGTTCGGGCAGAGTAGGGGGTCGTGCTAGTGCGGGTGTTTCAGGGTTTAGGGCACTGCAGTGCTGTTCGGGCAGTGTAGGGGGTCGTGCTGGGGCTGGTGTTTCAGGGTTTAGGGCAGTGCAGTGGTGTTAGAGCAGTGTTGGGGTTGTGCTGGTGCTGGTGTTTCAGGGTTTAGGGCATTGCTGTGGTGTTCGGGCAGTGTAGGGGGTCGTGCTGGATCTTGTGTTTCAGGGTTTAGGGCAGTGCAGTGGTGTTCGGGCATTATAGGGGATCGTGCTGGGGTTGGTGTTTAAGGGTTTGGGGCAGTGGAGTGGTGTTCGGGCAGTGTAGGGCGTCGTGCTGGGGCTGGGGCTGGTGTTTCAGGGTTTAGGGCATTGCTGTGGTGTTCGGACAGTATAGGGGTTTGTGCTGGGGCTGGTGTTTCAGGGTTTAGGGCAGTGCAGTGATGTTCAGGCAGTATAGAGGTTCATGCTTGTGCTGGTGCTTCAGGGTTTAGGGCATTGCAGTGGTGTTTTGCAGTGTAGGGGTCATGCTGTGGCTGGTGTTTCAGGGTTTAGGGCAGTGCACTGGTGTTCGGGCAGTGTAGGGGGTCGTGTTGGGGTGGTGTTTCATGCTTCAGGGGTGTGCAGTGGTGTTCGGACAGTGTAGGGGGTCGTGCTGAGGCTGGTGTTTCAGGATTTAGGGCAGTGCAGGGTGTTCGGGCACTGTAGGGGATTCTTGCTGGGGCTTTTGTTTCAGGGTTTAGGGCAGTGCAGTGGTTTTTGGGCAGTGTAGGGGGTCGTGCTGGGGCTGGTGTTTCAGGGATTAGGGCAAGGCATTGGTGTTCGGGCAGTGTAGGGGGTCGTGCTGTTGATGTTTCAGGGTTTAGGGCAGAGCAGTGGTGTTCGGGCAGTGAATGGAGTCGTGCTGTTGGTTGTGTTTCACGGTTTAGGGCAGTGGTGTTCGAGCAGTGTAGGGGTTCGTGCTGGGGCTGGTGTTTCAGGGTTTAGGGCAGTGCAGGGTGTTCGGGCACTGTAGGGGATTCTTGCTGGGGCTTTTGTTTCAGGGTTTAGGGCAGTGTAGTGGTTTTTGGGCAGTGTAGGGGGTCGTGCTGGGGCTGGTGTGTCAGGGTTTAGGGCAATGCATTGGTGTTCGGGCAGTGTAGGGGGTCGTGCTGGATCTGGTGTTTCAGGGTTTAGGGCAGTGCAGTGGTGTTCAGGCATTATAGGGGATCGTGCTGTGGTTGGTGTTTAAGGGTTTGGGGCAGTGGAGTGGTGTTCGGGCAGTGTAGGGCGTCGTGCTGGGGCTGGTGTTTCAGGGTTTAGGGCATTGCTATGGTGTTCGGACAGTATAGGGGTTTGTGCTGGGGCTGGTGTTTCAGGGTTTAGGGCAGTGCAGTGATGTTAAGGCAGTATAGAGGTTCATGCTTGTGCTGGTGCTTCAGGGTTTAGGGCATTGCAGTGGTGTTTTGCAGTGTAGGGGGTCATGCTGTGGCTGGTGTTTCAGGGTTTAGGGCAGTGCACTGGTGTTCGGGCAGTGTAGGGGGTCGTGTTGGGGTGGTGTTTCATGCTTCAGGGGTGTGCAGTGGTGTTCGGACAGTGTAGGGGGTCGTGCTGAGGCTGGTGTTTCAGGATTTAGGGCAGTGCAGGGTGTTCGGGCACTGTAGGGGATTCTTGCTGGGGCTTTTGTTTCAGGGTTTAGGGCAGTGCAGTGGTTTTTGGGCAGTGTAGGGGGTCGTGCTGGGGCTGGTGTTTCAGGGATTAGGGCAAGGCATTGGTGTTCGGGCAGTGTAGGGGGTCGTGCTGTTGATGTTTCAGGGTTTAGGGCAGAGCAGTGGTGTTCGGGCAGTGAATGGAGTCGTGCTGTTGGTTGTGTTTCACGGTTTAGGGCAGTGGTGTTCAAGCAGTGTAGGGGGTCGTGCTGGGGCTGGTGTTTCAGGGATTAGGGCAAGGCATTGGTGTTCGGGCAGTGTAGGGGGTCATGCTGTTGATGTTTCAGGGTTTAGGGCAGAGCAGTGGTGTTCGGGCAGTGAATGGAGTCGTGCTGTTGGTTGTGTTTCACGGTTTAGGGCAGTGGTGTTCGAGCAGTGTAGGGGTTCGTGCTGGGGCTGGTGTTTCAGGGTTTAGGGCAGTGCAGGGTGTTCGGGCACTGTAGGGGATTCTTGCTGGGGCTTTTGTTTCAGGGTTTAGGGCAGTGCAGTGGTTTTTGGGCAGTGTAGGGGGTCGTGCTGGGGCTGGTGTTTCAGGGTTTAGGGCAGTGAAGTGGTGTTTGGGCAGTGTAGGGGTCATGCAGGGGTTGTTATTTCAGGGTTTAGGGCAGTGCAGTGGTGCTAGGGCAGTGTAGGGGTAGTGCTGGGGCTGGTGTTTGAGGGGTGAGGGCAGTGCAGTGGTATTCGGGCAGTGTAGGGGATCGTGCTTGAGCTGGTGTTTGAGGGTTTAGGGCAGTGCAGTGGTGTTCGGGCAGTGTAGGGTGTCGTGCTGGAGCTTTTGTTTCAGGGTTTAGGGAAGAGCAGTGGTCTTTGGGCAGAGTAGGGGGTGGTGTTTAGGGTTTATGGCATTGCAGTGGTGTTCGGGCAGAGTAGGGGGTCATGCTAGGGCTAGTGTTTCAGGGTTTAGGGCCCTGCAGTGCTGTTCGGGCAGTGTAGGGGGTCGTGCTGGGGCTGGTGTTTCAAGGTTTAGGGCAGTGCAGTGGTGTTAGGGCAGTGTAGGGGTCGTGCTGGTGTTTCAGGGTTTAGGGCATTGCTGTGGTGTTCGGGCAGTGTAGGGGGTCGTTCTGGATCTGGTGTTTCAGGGTTTAGGGCAGTGCAGTGGTGTTTGGGCATTATAGGGGATCGTGCTGGGGTTGGTGTTTCAGGGTTTAGGGCAGTGCAGTGATGTTCAGGCAGTGTAGAGGATTGTGCTTGTGCTGGTGCTTCAG
Source organism: Triturus cristatus (assembly GCF_964204655.1). Classification (NCBI taxonomy): domain Eukaryota; kingdom Metazoa; phylum Chordata; class Amphibia; order Caudata; family Salamandridae; genus Triturus; species Triturus cristatus. Next base: position 284,534,296 of record NC_140579.1, read on the forward strand.
GGTTTAGGGCATTGCAGTGGTGTTTTGCAGTGTAGGGGGTCATGCTGTGGCTGGTGTTTCAGGGTTTAGGGCAGTGCACTGGTGTTCGGGCAGTGTAGGGAGTCGAGTTGGGGTGGTGTTTTAGGCTTCAGGGGTGTGCAGTGGTGTTCGGACAGTGTAGGGCGTCGTGCTGAGTCTGATGTTTCAGGATTTAGGGCAGAGCATTGGTGTTCGGGCAGTGAATGGAGTCGCGCTGTTGGTTGTGTTTCATGGTTCAGGGCAGTGGTGTTCGAGCAGTGTAGGGGTTCGTGCTGGGGCTAGTGTTTCAGGGTTTAGGGAAGTGCAGGTGAGAGAGGGTAGACTTTGTATCATAGGGGGCCCCTGGCCCTTTCTGGCCACAGCTGAAGTATGAGTCCCTTGTCCTTGCCCTGCCAGCCTAATTTGTAGGCCGTATTAAGTTGACCAGTGGGTCCTGTGTTGCTATATAGTTACCCTAGGACATCCCTCTCACTTAGCCAGCATGTAGTGCTGTGTAGGCCCTTCTATTCGAAATATAGGCCTTTGTTATATTGACCGTAGCTCTGCCTTTTTAGTGTATCGCAGGCCGATGGCAGGTCTGACCCAACTCTGACCCAACTCAGATTCAGTTCCTCTTTCTGCGAGGCCTTCTGCCTCCAGACTGGTGGCCCCCACCCTCCACCCTACCGCTCTGTGCTCGGAATCAAAGTTCAGCATACCCTTGAGACTTCGACATACAGTAAGCTGCATCCTGGCATGGCACTTGTTTCCTGAGCAGGTTTCCCGCTTTTAAGGAAGTGGCAACCGCAGAGCGTCAAGTTAGGGGAACATTTTTAGTTCGTTGTCAGCATTGAGTGGGTGGATGACGACGTGTCTGGTGGATACTGCAGACAAAGCTATTTTGGTAGCATACGTGGGTAGAAGTTGCGTGCGAAGGAGCCCGAAGAAGGGTATAAAAGGGGTGCCCCCAGAGACCTCGTTAGACTACCTCGCTGTCTGTATGTGGGTTACGGACTGCGTAGAGTTTTCCCCAAGAGCAAAAGAAGCTCTTGCGTCTGCTTAGCATTATGTTGTATTTTACCCATATGAAATGTTTTGTCATGTTTAATCATTGTTTTCTTTATTTGTTTCTCCTTTTTTGTATTTACATAATGTATTCATTGTAATTGCAGGAATGCTTGCTCTAGAGTAAACGTGAGAGTTCCTAGGTGACAGAGTTCTTATACTCTGAAATGTTTCTCCTTGATTTAACCTGTTTCTTCAATTGCACTTATAAATGTGTTCTCTTTCTCTCTGACAGTACAATAGTGCAGATACGGAGGGTATCATGATGAGCTCCATGTGATTATCTGAATTCTGTATTTTATGCCTTTGTCTTGCAGTTTCTTTGAAGTTGCATCTTCTCATTAAACTGCCATTGTATTCTGCCTCCAATTCCATGCCTCACATGTCTATTTTCTTCAATTTTAGAGCAAGCATTCCTAGGCACCCCGGTTCAAATTAAGGTGCCCCTTTTGTCCCTGACTCACTCTCCTGCTCAGTTTCTGTGGTGGCTCCCGGGGCTCTAAGTACCGCCCCTAGCTTCCTTGACCCGTAATAAATCTTCCCTCCAACATTTTGGTGCCGTGACTCGGATTAGCAGTGCCAGCAGATGGGGGCAGTAGTAATGGCTGGATTCGTGGGGACACAGACTGAGCACTCGTGACTCCTTTCTGGCCGACGCCTCTGAGTACAAGCACTCGGGTGAGTATTAGGCTACCTGACGTGAGGTGACGCTTTGGTGACGGTTTATGAAAGGAGCGCTTGTGAGGCTTCTGTGTTTTTCTCGGCGCTCTCAGTTCTTTCCTGTCTCCTGTCTGGTTGGTCTCGCTATGGACATTCTTTAACTGGGGAGGCTTGTGTGTGCGGCATGGAATTCTGAGCTGGACAGTACGGTCAGGAAGTTGTTGGTTTATTGTTTCCTTTTGTTATATATAGATGTGTGTGTTATTGTTTTTGCTTGAGTGCCCGGATGAGAAGGCTGCGTCTTGCGCCTTTCACGGGCTTATTTAGCTCCTTTTTTCATTATTACATTTTTACATTTTACATTTTTACATTGTTTTTGTAGGAAAACAGGCATAGAAGAAAGACAATAAAAAAGTAAAAAGAATAAGGGATAAGGGAGAGGCTGTTTATGTCTGCAGTCTTTTCAATGGTATTCTTTTTGGTATAGCTTGCTGTTGGGTCTCTGTGTATAGTGAAACAGAGAGCGCCTCTTTATCAGGGGGTCAGGGATCAGCCTGGTAGAAGAGAAGGAAAGGTTCGATTTACTATCGTGTTCTTTCAGCAATAAAAAAGTGCTCCTCTGATTGGATACAGTGGAGGCTCTCCTACATCAGCACAAGGTAGGAAAGAGGTTGGATATTGTCGTTCCACTTAGCTACTGGATAACGGATATCGCCTGGATTATGAGGATTTTAAGAGGTTCCCCGGGATGTTTTTTTTTTGGATATTATGTTTAAGTGTTTTTGGGTATTTGTGTGTCAGTTTCCCTTTTGTGTGTGCACCATTGTAATAGGGAGCACGTGTTTTTTGTCCTTCAGTGGGCAAAGTATGCAGTCATTGTTTGAAAATAGAAACCCTCTAAACGTGCCCGACTTGCTTCTTTCTTGAAACACACGTAGACTTTCAGGATTGTATGATTTCGGATATTGTTTAATGATGCATACAGAGGTTTATTAAGTGTGATAGTAGCACTTTATTGTGGTTGGTGCTTATATGGGCACTACAGTAAGGGTCACTGGCTGACACAGAAGCTGATTTTAGTAAGGCCATATTATTTACGTGTTCAGTTATTTGTTATTTGTATTTTTGATGATATGTTTTATGATATGCAGATGTATATTGAATGTATAAGAACATGATGGTTATGTTAAATTGATGTTGACTGGTCTCTATCGTTTTATTAGGATAAGACCTGCTAGGTAGGGTTACCATTGTAACAGAAGATCACTGCCAAATACAGAAGATTGGTTTGTTAGTGAGATTCAATAACTAGGGAGGGTTTTAGATGTGCTTTTTGCACTTCCACATGTATTGATCTGCCACTGATAACTCCAGAGATTCTGTGATTTAAAGTTTTGAGCGCCACAATTGTTACAGGTATATTGTTTAGTGCTGCCTTCTTTCCTGTGTGCATATTCGACATACAGGAATACCCCCCACCCCCATCAGCACAGCAGATCTTGCTAAGAATGAAAATAAATAAATAAAAGAAAAAGAAAAGCCAGCACCCATTTCCAGTGCTATTCACATTAACTAGGACCAATAATAACTAGGATTGTAACTGTTTTTATATATTAGAGCTGTTGCCTTTTTTGAATAAATAGTATTATGAATAAATAGTATTATGTAGTTACCCCTTGCCACCCCCTAGCCCCTTGTCTGACCCATGTGGCTCAGCACCACATTTAATTAGCACAAATCATTTTCAGATAACTGACCACGTACTGCATAACAACATATCTCAAATTGTTTGACTATTTCCTCACATTTATACTTTGAGGGATGTACGTGGTGACAGGAGGTTGTGTCTGGCGTCTCACTGTGAGCCACAGATACATGTTTATGGGACTGCATCTGGCAGCTCACATTCGTTTTGAATTTTGATTACTTATTTGGAGTAAATTGTATTGTTTGAACGTTTAACAGTGTCTTCTTTTTGCAACTGCGTGCTTCCAAAAAGGGAGCTACTTTCATCATCACGTTGCATTGTGGTTTCTTATCTTAGGCCTGGCACTAGCCAACGCCTTTCGACTTCTCTCTCCATATTGTAATGGGTGTCCTCTGTTCTTCTCCTTTTTCAGCTACGTGCGGTGTACTTTAATAGATATAAAGTCTGTCATCTTCTCTCGATTTGCAATTTAGCGTCTCTCACTCTCGTACCTGGCTTATAAGCCTTTTTCCCAGAAGTGACTACAAATGCGTCATGTCCTGTAGGTCAGAGGCACCTGATAATGTTGTCCTTTTGTGGTCAATAGTTCATCATTAAAAGAGTATAAAGATCTGCTCCTTAATGCATTCAACGGACTACCCTGCTGCAGTGACCTCTTGGGTCACTGACGCCTGTGTGGTCTCCTTCAGCCCTCTATCTGAGCATCTTTGGCTGAAATTCTAATTTCTTATTGTGCTTTGAAATGGTCTTTTTCTCTCTCCTCTGCATTGTCATTATTCTAAATCATTATTGCAAAGCACTAGTGGTTGTCCCTCCTAACTTAACATGTGCATTCCTAGCATTGAAGTAAAGTGTATGTTGCATTTTGAAAGTATTTTCATTGATTTAAAATATATTTGCATTACATGAGTTTGTTCTTCACTCCAGAAATGTGTCTTTAAATGTCAAGACTTTACTAAGACTTCCAGGCTCTATATATTGAATTTTCTTTTAATAAAAGGGGTTCTTCTTTCATATAAATCAGACAGCTGCTTTTCCCTATCGTTAACTTGTCTATTTTGTCATATTTTTGCAGAAGCACCCCCACAAATTAAGCTCCCTTGGTGCAGTGCCCCAGGACCATGAAATTTCACCCTTTCATTGCATTTAAATGTATATTGAAATTTTAAATCCTTGCACGATTACTTTTCTCATTTAAGGGTTTGCCTTCTAGATAATTGAGCGTCATAAACATCTATTTTTGTGTTACTATTTTTGGTGAATTACAGTTGTAGTTTTGAATAGCCTTTCAGGAGTTAACAAACTGATGAATATATTCTCTGCTGGGTTAATGATTTGATAAATAAAGGTGGCACTTCAATGTAAGACCTTTGTTTTTAGAAGAGAAATACTTTCTCTTATTTTGCTTATGGGCCCTCCTCATCTCTTTCTCTCACAGTGGTGCCACAGGAGATGTTATATGTAGGTGTATGTCTCTTGTGCACTACAGTAAGAAGTGATAAGCAGGAACATCTGGGTACGTGCCAAGCACACCCACTTTAACTGAGACAGGTTCAACTAGGGACCACGCAACTGGTGCGCGGTGCATCCAGTGAATACTGTGTCTAGCTTCCAAGTAGCTGCCTTCACGACTCTTAATTACGTCTTTTTGTGCACAGTTTTAAATGGGCTCCACTATTTTAACACATAACACTCTACATTAAGTACATTCTGTTCTCTGACAGTGACACCTCAGGCTTCTCATCTCACCTTTCTGGTGTGTTTGCACCCATAGTACAGGTTCCTTCCACTTGAATATTCAGTAAAGTGGTAGTAGGAAGGGGAGAAAGGTTTTTGCATGCACTTTTCGCCACAACGCACAGCACCTTTTTGCATTTTCTGGTTGCTTTACACCCTAGACTTGGCCCAGCGTCAAATGATGGACCAGTAACACAAAAGAAGGAATGACATAATAAGATGAGGTCAAGGACTGCCGTCCCTTACCGCCCAGAGCACAATGATGGAAGTTGTAATACCAGGTTAAAATGGAGCTGTTCCTCTTGATGGTTTTGGGTCGTGGTCCACAATATGAAAAGGACAAAAAAAAAAAAAAAAAGCCATCAATATAGGTAATATAGTTTCCTGGCAGAAAACGAGACACTTTCAGTTTAAAATACTATTAATATCTCTCTATTTGGATGGCCTATTGTAATTCACACTGAAGAGTACACCAAATGTTGTAGTACTGAGCAACTAAGTACAGAATAATTTACTCCTACCTGCGTTCCAAATTCTGCAGCAAGTGAAGCAGGCACAAGCAGTAGCCCATCATGCTAGGGCAGATCCAGTGCCACAAAGAGCACACAGTTGGGGTTAGTCAATAGGGAAAACTTGTTTCATGACCAAGAAAGTTAGTGACACTAGATTTAGAGCAACGTAAATGTCGGAGTAGATGGTGAACAAGACTGAAGACTGTTCGCTTCAAATTTCTTGTGCACCGAAGTGCACAGAATAGGGAAGATAAAATGATGGAGTGGAATGCATGCTAGATATACCCATGGTTCCACTTCATGGGCACACGTCAAGTGCTGCTAGGTCTCCTCAGCCTTTCATCTTTCCAAGTTGGATAAAATAAGTACCATTGAGTTAGGGGAACAATAAAGATTTGCTATTTTGCGCCACAATACCATTCTGAGTAAACGTGCGCTTTACAAAAAAAGCCATATTATTTTAAAATAGGCTATATTTTACGTACCATTAAAGACGACACGTGTCTGGATATTACATGGTGTTGAAGGGTTAACAGATTTTTGAGGCTGCCTTCAGAAGTAGCAGTCCTGGCCGACCACAGAGTCTGGGCGTTGAGCCAGGCAGGAAAGATGCTTCCTGTATTTAGCAGCAAATATAGGATTTTGTAGAAAGAAAAATGTATGTGTATTTGTGTTTGTGGAAGTGAAGAAGGACTAGTTGCCTAGAATGACACAATTTGGTAACGGGTGAAGCCGAGATTGAATACAGTGTTTTCTGGTTTCACGTCGAGAAGTTCAGTGAAGGAATATGTATGTGTCTATATACAGATGGGTGAGAGGAAGTGAGGAATAAGTTTTCGGATATGCACAGCTGTGTGCAGCCTTCAAGATATGAGACAACCAGAGATTCGTAGGATGCTCCAGTACTAGGAAAATACAAAAGAATAAATAATACGTGCAGATGTAAAGTAGATGCTCAGTATTGCAATATTCTACAATTGGAGTTGCTGATTTTAGAGGTGGTTGCATATATTTTGCAGTTCGACCACCACAAGTTTTTATCTCCCTTAAAAATTTCTATCTTCTGTTTGGGTTCTTCTTTCTTGGTTAATGAATGATTAGAGGTTATTATTATTAGATTTTTCTCTGTGTCTCCAAGAAGTGTATTGCATTTCCTGTCTTTGGGATGTTTGCTTACATGGGCTCAATGTTTTTGTTTTCATCACCTCGTGTCTGGTTAGAAATATAATACAAATAGGGAAATTTACCACAGGCTCAAGCCTACCACTTTTTCCTATACGTTTGGCTGACAGCTGGACCATGTGTCCATTTTGATATAAAAGCAGCAACAGCTTTCAGCAATGCCTGAATGGACTGTTTAAAGGGAATACATTGAGAGAAAGCAAAAATGGTTTATTGCCCATGGATCACTCTGTTTTCACTCACAAATATTACAACGTTCTGACAACAACTTAACGCCCCATATACTTCTCCCTGATCAATTAATATATGTATAGGTCACATCAACTGAGCATCAAAGTGGCATTGAAATTATGTAAGAAGCATGTTTTTGTATAAATTAACACCCGCTGCGAAGTTTCTTTCTACTAAGGTATTCAGGCAGAAGGAGAAGGGTCCGCCCCATCAACACTGAGTCCAAAGAAGAAGAGGACAGGTGATCAGCCACAACAGGAACATCGCCATCTTCACAAGAATATTTGAGTAATAGATTACCGTGTAAGGTGAATGTGCTAAAATGCATTCTCAGTGCAGTACATTTGCCAGGGACACAGAGGATAGGAGTAAAGAAAAGTAGTAATGTTGTGTTTATATTATGTTTAGGTATTGATCATTTGTAATTATGTGCTTCGTATTATAATGTTTCAAGGAAACAATGTGTGCAGATTTGATGTGTGTTTTAATATATAGGTGCGATGTTTCGGGGTGTTTGACAATAGGTTTCTGTAGTCTTATGAATTTACAACAGGTGTATATCTGCAATTAATTCAAGGACATGGGTGCACTTTATTTCATGATTTTGCCCCTAAGTAGGTCTGGCGTTAACAATGACCTTTCATGTTTAGTAAAATGTTGTCTCTCCCTCCCTCTCTTGGCTAGCTTCACTGTGAGTGACTTCATTCTGTTCTTTCACAAGGAGCACATTCACACACAGTTGTTTTATCCAGTGCCAGGAACTACTGTGCAATGTGTGATTTTTGAGGCCAAAACAGTTTCTGCTTTTGCCAATGTTTGTTATAAAGATGAGGGCCCAGCAACACCCACACCAATGAGGTTTCATGAAAATATTGGCAAGACAAGTTGTGCATTGACAAAGCCAAAAGGCTGAACAACAATTTCATTGGCTTTACCAATGCTTGTTTATTTTTATGTTGCAAAGAAATGGTACCTACCTTATTCCAGTAATTTAGCTAAATGTTTTGCATTCATTTTGTGAACTTTTTATTTTAAAAGCAAAGAATTATCGGTTTGCTTTCAAGCATTCTGAGAGCAGTATACATAGTCTCACATTCCTAAGAAGTGTGTACACATTTTCATACTCTAACGACTGTCAGTAGTGCAGTCTGAGCTTACAACAGTTACTAGGAGCGCTCACCCTGATAATGAAGCCTTTGCATCAATGAACATTCAGCATTAGCACATGGACACAGATATTGTCCTTTTTGCAAACTGTGCCTTTCACAGATCCTTAGTTTGGTACTGTAAACTGACAGCCAAAGGACCTCAAACGGATGTGTCCTGGGCGTGGGGCTATAGGAATTACACATCCCTGTGCACAATTTGACAACTATGAGTGTTTTGATTACTAAAGGTGTTACTGTGACAGAGGTTTTCATCTGGGTTTTCTGTTGGGTCAAGCTGTAGTACAATGTTTAAATATGAATATGGCCCAAATGGAAAGGGATGTTTACCAACCATAATGCTTGCCCCCATGGCCTGTCTTTTTTTCATGGTTCAATACTTGTACGATGTGATAGGAGGACCAGACTGTTTTCCTAAAGCTGTATTTCCACTGCCTCAGGACACTTCATTTCCCCACATGAAATGGACTTCATCAACATATCCCCTACTAAAACTACAAGTACGTGTTGGTTATTGTGTGCATGATCAGCAAATGGACTAAGGCATGCCAATTCGAGAACAGCAATCCACAAACTATTGCCAAATGCCTTCTGAAAGAGTTCATACCGCGCTTTCGAGAACCTATGCTTTGGGGTTCTGAAAATGGACCGGCGTTCATCTCACATGTGATTGAGGGGTTGTGAAAGGGGCAAGGAGCCATACAGAAGCTACATGCGTTCCACGGAAACTACCAAGTGGGAATGGTATCCCAAGTTCATCCTGAAGGGCTGCACGTGCTACACAGAGGAGAAAGGACGAGTGTGTAAGTGGGCCCCTAGGATTCATCACCTAAAGAACGTCTGGAAACATCGACGCCCCAACCCCTCAGTCTACAAGTTGTGACAACGAGACATCTTTACCTTTTCTTCACTTTGTTTCTTCATATCGAATGTGCCTACTAATAAGAAGTGCTTGCAAACCTCTCAAATTACTTGAAGACAGGCACCAACGGTTACTTTTCTGATTAAAGGTATCATCTCTGAGGCTCTACATCATTATTCAGCAGACTCTTTTGGAACGTAGTACAGACGCAGCAGAAGATAAGACATTCTTCCAACTAGTCACACTAGCCACACGTACCAACGATTGGAACAATGCCTCAAGACTTGCTCGAGCCTTTCAGAACAATTAGAGAAAATTATCATGGATGCTACTAGCAGCATTGACACCCCATTGTTGCTATTATAATGACTTTTGTACCACATTGAATGAATTGCCATTGATAAAGACGGGACAGGGGGACAGTTGACAGAGCATGTGTTACAATGTCATACCTGTTTGTCCTACTGTGCAACATCCTCTTCTGTAGACATACTGAGTAGCAGTTGCACCTCCTGAGAACTGCATAATTAGCAAAGGGAGAACAAGCATAGAACAGGGAATGTGAATATCTTGGCACTTATAGAAGTTGTAGAAGTAACAATAGGACCAAACTAAATGCGTCTACCATTACCAAATACCTCAAAGACCTGAAGACCTGAAAGGTATGCCGTAAGGATTATGTTCATATTATGAACAAGAGGGGGGAATGAGAGAGGGTAGACTTTGTATCATAGGGGGCCCCTGGCCCTTTCTGGCCACAGCTGAAGTATGAGTCCCTTGTCCTTGCCCTGCCAGCCTAATTTGTAGGCCGTATTAAGTTGACCAGTGGGTCCTGTGTTGCTATATAGTTACCCTAGGACATCCCTCTCACTTAGCCAGCATGTAGTGCTGTGTAGGCCCTTCTATTCGAAATATAGGCCTTTGTTATATTGACCATAGCTCTGCCTTTTTAGTGTATCGCAGGCCGATGGCAGGTCTGACCCAACTCTGACCCAACTCAGATTCAGTTCCTCTTTCTGCGAGGCCTTCTGCCTCCAGACTGGTGGCCCCCACCCCCCACCCTACCGCTCTGTGCTCGGAATCAAAGTTCAGCATACCCTTGAGACTTCGACATACAGTAAGCTGCATCCTGGCATGGCACTTGTTTCCTGAGCAGGTTTCCCGCTTTTAAGGAAGTGGCAACCGCAGAGCGTCAAGTTAGGGGAACATTTTTAGTTCGTTTTCAGCATTGAGTGGGTGGATGACGACGTGTCTGGTGGATACTGCAGACGAAGCTATTTTGGTAGCATACGTGGGTAGAAGTTGCGTGCGAAGGAGCCCGAAGAAGGGTATAAAAGGGGTGCCCCCAGAGACCTTGTAGGACTACCTCGCTGTCTGTATGTGGGTTACGGACTGCGTAGAGTTTTCCCCAAGAGCAAAAGAAGCTCTTGCGTCTGCTTAGCATTATGTTGTATTTTACCCATATGAAATGTTTTGTCATGTTTAATCATTGTTTTCTTTATTTGTTTCTCCTTTTTTGTATTTACATAATGTATTCATTGTAATTGCAGGAATGCTTGCTCTAGAGTAAACGTGAGAGTTCCTAGGTGACAGAGTTCTTATACTCTGAAATGTTTCTCCTTGATGTAACCTGTTTCTTCAATTGCACTTATAAATGTGTTCTCTTTCTCTCTGACAGTACAATAGTGCAGATACGGAGGGTATCATGATGAGCTCCATGTGATTATCTGAATTCTGTATTTTATGCCTTTGTCTTGCAGTTTCTTTGAAGTTGCATCTTCTCATTAAACTGCCATTGTATTCTGCCTCCAATTCCATGTCTCACATGTCTATTTTCTTCAATTTTAGAGCAAGCATTCCTAGGCACCCCGGTTCAAATTAAGGTGCCCCTTTTGTCCCTGACTCACTCTCCTGCTCAGTTTCTGTGGTGGCTCCCGGGGATCTAAGTACCGCCCCTAGCTTCCTTGACCCGTAATAAATCTTCCCTCCAACACAGGGTGTTCGGGCACTGTAGGGGATTCTTGCTGGGGCTTTTGTTTCAGGGTTTAGGGCAGTGCAGTGGTTTTTGGGCAGTGTAGGGGGTCGTGCTGGGGCTGGTGTTTCAGGGTTTAGGGCAATGGATTGGTGTTCGGGCAGTGTAGGGGGTCGTGCTGGGGTTGATGTTTCAGGGTTTAGGGCAGTGCAGTGGTGTTCGGGCAGTGTGGGGGTCGTGCTGGGGCTGGTGTTTCAGGGTTTAGGGCAGTGCAGTGGTGTTCGGGAAGTATAGGGGTTCGTGTTGGGGCTGCTGTTTCAGGGATTAGTGCATTGCAGTGGTGTTTGGGCTGTGTAGGGGGTTGTGCTGGGGTTGAAGTTTCAGGGTTTAGGGCAGTGGTGTTCGGGCAGTGTAGGAGGTCGTGCTGGTGTTTCAGGGTTTAGGGCAGTGCAGTGGTGTTCGGGCAGTGTAGGGGGTCATGTTGGTGGTGGTGTTTCAGGGTTTAGGGCAGTGAAGTTGTGTTTGGGCAGTGTAGGGGTCATGCAGGGGGAGTTATATCAGGGTTTAGGGCAGTGCAGTGGTGCTAGGGCAGTGTAGGGGGTCGTGCTGGGGCTGGTGTTTGAGGGGTTAGGGCAGTGCAGTGGTATTCGAGCAGTGTAGGGGGTCGTGCTGGGGCTGGTGTTTGAGGGTTTAGGGCAGTGCAGTGTTGTTCAGGCAGTGTAGGGTGTCGTGCTGGGGATGTTGTTTCAGGGTTTAGGGAAGAGCAGTGGTGTTTGGGCAAAGTAGGGGGGGTGTTTAGGGTTTATGGCATTGCAGTGGTGTTCGGGCAGAGTAGGGGGTCGTGCTATGGTGGGTGTTTCAGGGTTTAGGGCACTGCAGTGCTGTTCGGGCAGTGTAGGGGGTCGTGCTGGGGCTGGTGTTTCAGGGTTTAGGGCAGTGCAGTGGTGTTAGAGCAGTGTTGGGGTCGTGCTGGTGCTGGTGTTTCAGGGTTTAGGGCATTGCTGTGGTGTTCGGGCAGTGTAGGGGGTCGTGCTGGATCTGGTGTTTCAGGGTTTAGGGCAGTGCAGTGGTGTTCGGGCATTATAGGGGATCGTGCTGGGGTTGGTGTTTAAGGGTTTGGGGCAGTGGAGTGGTGTTCGGGCAGTGTAGGGCGTCGTGCTGGGGCTGGTGTTTCAGGGTTTAGGGCATTGCTGTGGTGTTCGGACAGTATAGGGGTTTGTGCTGGGGCTGGTGTTTCAGGGTTTAGGGCAGTGCAGTGATGTTCAGGCAGTATAGAGGTTCATGCTTGTGCTGGTGCTTCAGGGTTTAGGGCATTGCAGTGGTGTTTTGCAGTGTTGGGGTCATGCTGTGGCTGGTGTTTCAGGGTTTAGGGCAGTGCACTGGTGTTCGGGCAGTGTAGGGGGTCGTGTTGGGGTGGTGTTTCATGCTTCAGGGGTGTGCAGTGGTGTTCGGACAGTGTAGGGGGTCGTGCTGAGGCTGGTGTTTCAGGATTTAGGGCAGTGCAGGGTGTTCGGGCACTGTAGGGGATTCTTGCTGGGGTTTTTGTTTCAGGGTTTAGGGCAGTGCAGTGGTTTTTGGACAGTGTAGGGGGTCGTGCTGGGGCTGGTGTTTCAGGGATTAGGGCAAGGCATTGGTGTTCGGGCAGTGTAGGGGGTCGTGCTGTTGATATTTCAGGGTTTAGGGCAGAGCAGTGGTGTTCGGGCAGTGAATGGAGTCGTGCTGTTGGTTGTGTTTCACGGTTTAGGGCAGTGGTGTTTGAGCAGTGTAGGGGTTCGTGCTGGGGCTGGTGTTTCAGGGTTTAGGGCAGTGCAGGGTGTTCGGGCACTGTAGGGGATTCTTGCTGGGGCTTTTGTTTCAGGGTTTAGGGCAGTGTAGTGGTTTTTGGGCAGTGTAGGGGGTCGTGCTGGGGCTGGTGTGTCAGGGTTTAGGGCAATGCATTGGTGTTCGGGCAGTGTAGGGGGTCGTGCTGGATCTGGTGTTTCAGGGTTTAGGGCAGTGCAGTGGTGTTCGGGCATTATAGGGGATCGTGCTGTGGTTGGTGTTTAAGGGTTTGGGGCAGTGGAGTGGTGTTCGGGCAGTGTAGGGCGTCGTGCTGGGGCTGGTGTTTCAGGGTTTAGGGCATTGCTGTGGTGTTCGGACAGTATAGGGGTTTGTGCTGGGGCTGGTGTTTCAGGGTTTAGGGCAGTGCAGTGATGTTCAGGCAGTATAGAGGTTCATGCTTGTGCTGGTGCTTCAGGGTTTAGGGCATTGCAGTGGTGTTTTGCAGTGTAGGGGTCATGCTGTGGCTGGTGTTTCAGGGTTTAGGGCGGTGCACTGGTGTTCGGGCAGTGTAGGGGGTTGTGTTGGGGTGGTGTTTCATGCTTCAGGGGTGTGCAGTGGTGTTCGGACAGTGTAGGGGGTCGTGCTGAGGCTGGTGTTTCAGGATTTAGGGCAGTGCAGGGTGTTCGGGCACTGTAGGGGATTCTTGCTGGGGCTTTTGTTTCAGGGTTTAGGGCAGTGCAGTGGTTTTTGGGCAGTGTAGGGGGTCGTGCTGGGGCTGGTGTTTCAGGGTTTAGGGCAATGCATTGGTGTTCGGGCAGTGTAGGGGGTCGTGCTGTTGATGTTTCAGGGTTTAGGGCAGTGCAGTGGTGTTCGGGCAGTGTGGGGGTCGTGCTGGGGCTGGTGTTTCAGGGTTTAGGGCAGTGCAGTGGTGTTCGGGCAGTGTAGGGGTTTGTGTTGGGGCTGATGTTTCAGGGATTAGTGCATTGCAGTGATGTTCGGGCAGTGTAGGGGGTCGTGCTGGGGTTGAAGTTACAGGGTTTAGGACAGTGCAGTGGTGTTCGGGCAGTCTAGGGGGTCATGCTGGGGTGGATGTTGCAGTGGTGTTCAGGTAGTGTAGGGGGTTGTGCTGGGGCTGGTGTTTCAGGGTTTAGGGCAATGCAGTGGTGTTTGGGCATTACAGGGGGTCGTGCTGGGGTTGGTGTTTCAGGGTTTAGGGCAGTGCAGTGGTGTTCGGACAGTGTAGGGGGTCGTGCTGGGGCTGGAGTTTCAGGGTTTAGGGCATTGCAGTGGTGTTCGGGCAGTGTAGGGGGTTGTGCTGGGGCTGGTGTTTCAGGGTTTAGGGCAGTGCAGTGATGTTCGGTCATTATAGGGGATCGTGCTGGGGTTGGTGTTTCATGGTTTATGGCAGTGGAGTGGTGTTCGGGCAGTGTAGGGGGTCATGCTAGGGCTGGTGTTTCAGGGATTAGGGCAATGGATTGGTGTTCGGGCAGTGTAGGGGGTCGTGCTGGGGTTGATGTTTCAGGGTTTAGGGCAGTGCAGTGGTGTTCGGGCAGTGTGGGGGTCGTGCTGGGGCTGGTGTTTCAGGGTTTAGGGCAGTGCAGTGGTGTTCGGGAAGTATAGGGGTTCGTGTTGGGGCTGCTGTTTCAGGGATTAGTGCATTGCAGTGGTGTTTGGGCTGTGTAGGGGGTTGTGCTGGGGTTGAAGTTTCAGGGTTTAGGGCAGTGGTGTTCGGGCAGTGTAGGAGGTTGTGCTGGTGTTTCAGGGTTTAGGGCAGTGCAGTGGTGTTCGGGCAGTGTAGGGGGTCATGTTGGTGGTGGTGTTTCAGGGTTTAGGGCAGTGAAGTTGTGTTTGGGCAGTGTAGGGGTCATGCAGGGGGAGTTATTTCAGGGTTTAGGGCAGTGCAGTGGTGCTAGGGCAGTGTAGGGGGTCGTGCTGGGGCTGGTGTTTGAGGGGTTAGGGCAGTGCAGTGGTATTCGAGCAGTGTAGGGGGTCGTGCTGGGGCTGGTGTTTGAGGGTTTAGGGCAGTGCAGTGTTGTTCAGGCAGTGTAGGGTGTCGTGCTGGGGATGTTGTTTCAGGGTTTAGGGAAGAGCAGTGGTGTTTGGGCAAAGTAGGGGGGGTGTTTAGGGTTTATGGCATTGCAGTGGTGTTCGGGCAGAGTAGGGGGTCGTGCTATGGTGGGTGTTTCAGGGTTTAGGGCACTGCAGTGCTGTTCGGGCAGTGTAGGGGGTCGTGCTGGGGCTGGTGTTTCAGGGTTTAGGGCAGTGCAGTGGTGTTAGAGCAGTGTTGGGGTCGTGCTGGTGCTGGTGTTTCAGGGTTTAGGGCATTGCTGTGGTGTTCAGGCAGTGTAGGGGGTCGTGCTGGATCTGGTGTTTCAGGGTTTAGGGCAGTGCAGTGGTGTTCGGGCATTATAGGGGATCGTGCTGGGGTTGGTGTTTAAGGGTTTGGGGCAGTGGAGTGGTGTTCGGGCAGTGTAGGGCGTCGTGCTGGGGCTGGTGTTTCAGGGTTTAGGGCATTGCTGTGGTGTTCGGACAGTATAGGGGTTTGTGCTGGGGCTGGTGTTTCAGGGTTTAGGGCAGTGCAGTGATGTTCAGGCAGTATAGAGGTTCATGCTTGTGCTGGTGCTTCAGGGTTTAGGGCATTGCAGTGGTGTTTTGCAGTGTTGGGGTCATGCTGTGGCTGGTGTTTCAGGGTTTAGGGCAGTGCACTGGTGTTCGGGCAGTGTAGGGGGTCGTGTTGGGGTGGTGTTTCATGCTTCAGGGGTGTGCAGTGGTGTTCGGACAGTGTAGGGGGTCGTGCTGAGGCTGGTGTTTCAGGATTTAGGGCAGTGCAGGGTGTTCGGGCACTGTAGGGGATTCTTGCTGGGGTTTTTGTTTCAGGGTTTAGGGCAGTGCAGTGGTTTTTGGACAGTGTAGGGGGTCGTGCTGGGGCTGGTGTTTCAGGGATTAGGGCAAGGCATTGGTGTTCGGGCAGTGTAGGGGGTCGTGCTGTTGATATTTCAGGGTTTAGGGCAGAGCAGTGGTGTTCGGGCAGTGAATGGAGTCGTGCTGTTGGTTGTGTTTCACGGTTTAGGGCAGTGGTGTTCGAGCAGTGTAGGGGTTCGTGCTGGGGCTGGTGTTTCAGGGTTTAGGGCAGTGCAGGGTGTTCGGGCACTGTAGGGGATTCTTGCTGGGGCTTTTGTTTCAGGGTTTAGGGCAGTGTAGTGGTTTTTGGGCAGTGTAGGGGGTCGTGCTGGGGCTGGTGTGTCAGGGTTTAGGGCAATGCATTGGTGTTCGGGCAGTGTAGGGGGTCGTGCTGGATCTGGTGTTTCAGGGTTTAGGGCAGTGCAGTGGTGTTCGGGCATTATAGGGGATCGTGCTGTGGTTGGTGTTTAAGGGTTTGGGGCAGTGGAGTGGTGTTCGGGCAGTGTAGGGCGTCGTGCTGGGGCTGGTGTTTCAGGGTTTAGGGCATTGCTGTGGTGTTCGGACAGTATAGGGGTTTGTGCTGGGGCTGGTGTTTCAGGGTTTAGGGCAGTGCAGTGATGTTCAGGCAGTATAGAGGTTCATGCTTGTGCTGGTGCTTCAGGGTTTAGGGCATTGCAGTGGTGTTTTGCAGTGTAGGGGTCATGCTGTGGCTGGTGTTTCAGGGTTTAGGGCGGTGCACTGGTGTTCGGGCAGTGTAGGGGGTTGTGTTGGGGTGGTGTTTCATGCTTCAGGGGTGTGCAGTGGTGTTCGGACAGTGTAGGGGGTCGTGCTGAGGCTGGTGTTTCAGGATTTAGGGCAGTGCAGGGTGTTCGGGCACTGTAGGGGATTCTTGCTGGGGCTTTTGTTTCAGGGTTTAGGGCAGTGCAGTGGTTTTTGGGCAGTGTAGGGGGTCGTGCTGGGGCTGGTGTTTCAGGGTTTAGGGCAATGCATTGGTGTTCGGGCAGTGTAGGGGGTCGTGCTGTTGATGTTTCAGGGTTTAGGGCAGTGCAGTGGTGTTCGGGCAGTGTGGGGGTCGTGCTGGGGCTGGTGTTTCAGGGTTTAGGGCAGTGCAGTGGTGTTCGGGCAGTGTAGGGGTTTGTGTTGGGGCTGATGTTTCAGGGATTAGTGCATTGCAGTGATGTTCGGGCAGTGTAGGGGGTCGTGCTGGGGTTGAAGTTACAGGGTTTAGGACAGTGCAGTGGTGTTCGGGCAGTCTAGGGGGTCATGCTGGGGTGGATGTTGCAGTGGTGTTCAGGTAGTGTAGGGGGTTGTGCTGGGGCTGGTGTTTCAGGGTTTAGGGCAATGCAGTGGTGTTTGGGCATTACAGGGGGTCGTGCTGGGGTTGGTGTTTCAGGGTTTAGGGCAGTGCAGTGGTGTTCGGACAGTGTAGGGGGTCGTGCTGGGGCTGGAGTTTCAGGGTTTAGGGCATTGCAGTGGTGTTCGGGCAGTGTAGGGGGTTGTGCTGGGGCTGGTGTTTCAGGGTTTAGGGCAGTGCAGTGATGTTCGGTCATTATAGGGGATCGTGCTGGGGTTGGTGTTTCATGGTTTATGGCAGTGGAGTGGTGTTCGGGCAGTGTAGGGGGTCATGCTAGGGCTGGTGTTTCAGGGATTAGGGCATTGCTGTGGTGTTCGGACAGTATAGGGGTTCGCGCTGGGGCTGGTGTTTCAGGGTTTAGGGCAGTGCAGTGATGTTCGGCCATGATAGGGGATCGTGCTGGGGCTGGTGTTTCAGGGTTTAGGGCAGTGCAGTGGTGTTTGGGCATTACAGGGGATCGTGCTGGGTTTGGTGTTTCAGGGTTTAGGGCAGTGCAGTGGTGTTCGGGCAGTGTAGGGGGTCGTGCTGGGGCTGGTGTTTCAGGGTTTAGGGCAGTGCAGTGATGTTCGGCCATTATAGGGGATCGTGCTGGGGTTGGTGTTTCAGGGTTTATGGCAGTGGAGTGGTGTTCGGGCAGTGTAGGGGGTCATGCTAGGGCTGGTGTTTCAGGGTTTAGGGCATTGCTGTGGTGTTCGGACAGTATAGGGGTTCGTGCTGGGGCTGGTGTTTCAGGGTTTAGGGCAGTGCAGTGATGTTCAGGCAGTGTAGAGGTTTGTGTTTGTGCTGGTGTTTCAGGGTTTAGGGCAGTGCAATGGTGTTTTGCAGTGTAGAGGGTCATGCTGTGGCTGGTGTTTCAGGGTTTAGGGCAGTGTACTGGTGTTCGGGCAGTGTAGGGGGTCGTGTTGGGTTGGTGTTTCAGGGTTTAGGGCTGTGCAGTGGTGTTCGGACAGTGTAGGGGGTCCTGCTGAGGATGGTGTTTCAGGATTTAAGGCAAAGCAGTGGTGTTCGGGCAGTGAATGGAGTCGTGCAGTTGGTTGTGTTTCATGGTTTAGGGCAGAGGTGTTCGGGCAGTTTAGGGGTTCTTGCTGGGGGTGGTGTTTCAGGGTTTAAGGCAGTGCAGTAGTGTGCGGGCAGTGTAGGGGTTGTGCTGGGGCTGGTATTTCAGGGTTTAGGGCAGTGGTGTTAGGGCAGTGTAGGGTGTCTTGCTGGAGGTGGTGTTTCGGTGTTTAGGGCAGTGCAGTGTTGTTTGGGCAGTGTAAGGGGTCTTGCTGGGGCTGGTGTTTCAGGGTTTAGGGCAGTGCAGTAGTGTTAGGGCAGTGTAGGGGGTCGTGCTGGGGCTGGTGTTTCAGGGTTTAGCGCAGAGTAGTGGTGTTCGGGCAGTGTAGGGGTTCGTGATGGGGCTGGTGTTTCAGGGTTTAGGGCAGTGCAGTGGTGTTCGGGCGGTGTAGGGGTTCATGCTGGTTCTGGTGTTTCAGGGTTTAGGGCAGTGAAGTGGTGTTCGGGCAGTGTAGGGGTTCGTGCTGGGGCAGGTGTTTCATGGTTTAGTGCAGTGCAGTGGTGTTCGTGCAGTGTAGTGGGTGGTGCTGGGGCAGGTGTTCCACGATTTAGGGAAGATCAGTGGTGTACTGGCAGTGTAGTGGGTGGTGCTGGGGCTGGTGTTTCAGGGTTTAGGGCAGAGCAGTGGTGTTCGGGCAGAGTATGGGGTGGTGCTGGGGGTGGTGTTTAAGGTTTAGGGCAGTGCAGTGGTGTTCGGGCAATGTAGGGGGTCGTGCTGGTGGTGGTGTTTCAGGGTTTAGGGCAGTGAAGTGGTGTTTGGGCAGTCTAGGGGGTCGTGCAGGGGGTGTTATTTCAGGTTTTAGTGCAGTGCAGTGGTGCTAGGGCAGTGTAGGGGTGTAGGAGAGTAGGATCTGCACTTATGTTGCACGCACTTTTTTTCTGATGTATATACTGATTTCTGGCTATAGTCTGGCTGGGTCCCTGCTAATCAGGGCCCCAGTCTCTCTTTTCTCTCTAAACGACTTGGTGTGCATATTAGATGCACTAGTGATTGGATACTGTGGTACCTTATGAGCCCCTAGTATATGGTACCTTAGGTACCTAGGGCATTGGTACTTCACAGGCCTACCAGGGGCTGAAGCATGTATTATGCCACCCCTGGGAAGCAGACTCAATCTGACACCACAGGCCTGCTACTGCAGCCTGTGTGAGGTAGTGTTAGCACTCCTCACTGAGATATAGGTTGCTATATCTCACCATACACACACATATAAACCTATCAGCCACCCCTATAGCAAGCCCTATTAATCCTGAGGGCAGGGTGCATGGTTTATGTTGGACTTGGCCCTTCTGGCAAGTTCACCCCTAAAACTTTTTGCATTTATCCTCGCCTTTTTCCTATGTTGTATTAGTGGTTTTAGGCCTCTAGGCGCTTTTACACTGTGTCCCAGTGGAAAGTGTGCGCGCCCTGTGTATGTTTTAGTGAGACTGACCTGCCCTCCCATAGGAATGCATGGGGAATCTGATGACCGTGTTAAGTCCTGATGTGAGAGGAGTGCAGGGTCGAGTTTGGTATGTGCGAACTCGTGAGATTGAATGCTGCGCGATGATGTGTGCGGCGTTACTGTGTCTAGTGTAGAAGTGCCAATTCTAGAAGCTGGCATGTCTGTGTAATAAATGTGAAGTGACTGTCTGGCTTGTGATTGGCTGGCGTGCCTGGCTCCAGGAGTCAGGATGGGTCTGCCCCGGTGGTGAATGGAGAGATTTGCATGTTGATGGCAGGGAGGAGTACACCTGGGACCTGAATAGGGCTGGGCTTTCCCTCCACAATGCTGGCTCCACCCCCTGTGGTGAGTCTGATGTCCCTGGCCTGTCCTGTGAATAGGGAGAGGGGCTGAGCAAAACAAAGTGCTCAGGAACCAGTTGCATCTGGTTCGCCCCTTCCCTGCACCTTTGGAGACAAAGGATTTTGTGCATAAAAGAGGGGCTGTGACCCCATGAAAATGTTCTTGTTCTTGTTCTTGACTTGAAACTACCAGGGGCGTGCTGCTGCTGGGGCTCAGGGGAAAGCTTGCCTCCCTGGGCCCTGCCCAGCCCCTGGATACCTGTAAGACCTCTGGAACCTTTTTGACTTTATTTTCTTTGCTTCCTTACTAGCCTTATGGACTCTAGGCTGCCCTAACGCTTGGTGAGCGCTGTATCTGCAATCTGCTGAGAAGCACTTTATTTTTATGGCAGAGCGCTTCCCTGGTTTCACCGAGCGCCTCTCTCTGCCGCCTGCAGCGCTGGGCTGCTATCTTCTTAGAGGGAATCCCCAGTGTAGGGATTCCCCCGCATTGTGTCCTGTTGCGGGTGCCCAGTGAACACGAAGACTGCCGGGCCGCGTCTCAGCGCGACCCGGAAGACAGGCGCCATTGCCTGTTTGAGGGTGGGGCTGCCTGTGTCACTTCCGCCTTCCCTGGCTGGGGGAAGGCCACCCAGAAGACCGGCCATTACCACTACGGGGCTCCCGTTGTGAAGAGGGAGCCCCGTGCGCTGCACCCGAGCGCCGATTCCAGGCGGGCTCTCCTAGGAGGAGAGAGAGCCCCGCGTGTGCAGCGAGAGGAGTCCCGGGTCCCAGGAGGGGGCCCAGGTGAGAAGCAGAAGATGGACCGGAGTCCTGCCCCCAGAGCCGGTGAGTGAGGGCTCGAAGGGGCGGGGTGGTGCCGGTCGAGGCCCAGATCCTGAGCGGTCTCTCCAGAGAGCGGGCCGCTCCACCGTTATTATTTACTTAGGAGAGCCCAGATGGGCCCAAGCGCCTACCAGTTGGACCAGTCCTACAGCTGCCCCGCTTGCTAGAGGGCAGCTGTAACGAGGGGGGGCACAGTTGCTTTCAGAGCCTGCGTTCCTCCATCCTGGGCATAATTGTTTTAGAGCCGTATGGCTCCAACGTTGGGCGCATTTGTTTAAAGGGCCACTGAGAGCCCAGGCCGCCTTTTCCCTACTTCCAGCTGCCCAGCAAGTAGTGGGCAGCTGCACCGTTTAGGTCTTTCTTCCTAGGGACTTGCTTTTTGTGAACTCAGGAGTGGGACGGACTTCTTCGCCCCTACTTTGGCATTCCACATCTGCGCAGCACTTAGTGCCAGCTGCAGCGTTTAGGACCTGTTCTTGTCCCCAGCTGCCCAGCAAGTAGTGGGCAGCTGCTACGTTTAGGTTCTGGTGCAACCTGGACCCTAATGTGATTTAGGTGCTATTGTGATTTATATACTAATGCTTTGGGTGTTAGAAAATGTACCGTGTGTAGTATGTTTTGCGCACCCTGTGTTTTATACCTCTAGATATGATTTCTGCATAGGAGGTTGTTTTACCTGTTTAGGTTTATGTTAGGGAGATTATACTTCTCTGTGTGATGTACGCCCCTAGTGCAATTATACTTATGAGGTAGGGTCTAATGCGTTAGACTTGTGAGAGATTGCATAATGTGTTTATGCCCCTGTGATGTATACAGGATATGTTTTATACCTGATTCTATTGTGATAATGCTGAGGTTATTATTGCACCAGTAGTTACTGGTTGTGCTCTACAGTTATAATTTGTGTTACAGTTGGTATATGTTCTACATTTACAATTGGTGATTTGTGCTAATTCTGACAGTGGTCCATGTGGCCCTGTCCTGTGTAAATAGTCCCCTGTAAAATTCAGCCCAGTGCCAGTTGGCACAGTGTAAATTATGTGATTATCATCTAATGTGTTTATTATAATACAAAGGCTATTTTTTATATATAACCTTATGTGGAGTTTCTTTTGTGGTGGGCCTGGGATGTTGTTGCTGGGTGCGTGCGCAAATGCTTTACACATTGCCTCCAGGATAAGCCTGACTGCTCGTGCCAAGCTACCAAGGGGGTGAGCAGGGGTTATCTTTGGCGTGTAGCTCCCCAGCCCTGACTTAGATTGGTGGTCTCTGCCTGGCTTTTGAGCAAGCCTTAGCCAACCAGAGAACCCATTACTAACAGTTTACAATGTGAGGGGGTGCCTCTGCCTGAGCAGGGCCCCTTTGCAGCTACCAGAGTCTATTCTCTATGGCTGTTTGTGGATGCGGTTACACCATAGACTCTTAAGTGCATTAAAATGCTAACTTTGGAATGACTGCATCAAAACATGTCGTGTTTGGTGTCAAACAACTTGGAATCATACCCCCATATCAGTCAATGATGTGGGAGCAAGATCCCACCCGCCTAGAGGGGACGACGTGTAAAACAATAGAAATCCTATAGAGCCCTGGCATCACAAAATGAATGCCACCAGCACAGACACTGGGCTGTCCTTCTGCTACTGACTGAAACTCGCAGTGGAGGAGGCCCAACAAAAGGCATCCTGTCACAGGGAGGTGTCACCACCTTCCAGACAGGATTTAGTGTATTGGAGCTGGGTGGATGCACTCCTAGAGTGCTGTGAAGTCCTGCACTGGGGGAGCAGTAGGCTCCTCTGTGCATATGACAGCTCAAACCGGTTCAGGGGCTACCTGTCCCTGCTCTGGTGTGAAACTGGACAAAGGGAAGTGGGTGTAACCACCCCCTCCCCTGACCCTCCTAGAGGAGTGGTCATAGAGCTAGTCCCTCCCCCATCTTCACTATAAGATAGCAAGCATTGCCCTTACAAATCATATAACCCTGGACGACACTCTACAAAGAAGAATCCTGGCCCTTCGATGTTCCACTACATTTGGAAGACAGAAGAATCTCCCTTGGAGTCAAGGAGTGACTCCCCTGCTTGGCAGGCACCAAAAACCTTAATCAACAGTTGCAAACTTTCCCGCTCCCGCCGGAGTCCGAAGTTGCTGCAACCCCAGAAGCAGATTTCCTGACCTCTCAAAGGCCATTTTGAGTCCCCAGTGAAGCTGTGGTGTCTGGACCCCACGAGTGATGAGGAACTGCAATACCTGGGAACCATGCACTATTTTCGATTGAAAACCCTAAACAATGTTCTATGAACTTGTGCTTTGGAATACTTATGGCCCAAGCCCCCAGCAGGTCTTGCACCAAGAATCAGTGGCCTACCCCACTCCGAGTGACCGTGGGCTCCTGTGAAGCATTTCCTGTGGCGGCATCTTTGCAATCACTTGCCTGTTGGCTAGTGGGTCCCCCGAAGACTTTCTCAACAACTCAAAGGGCTCTCCTGGTTGCTTAAAGCATACCCCCACTTACTTTTGCTGTATGAGTCCCTCAGACCTTCCTGGTTTGCACCATTGACTTTCTTCAGTCTACACAAGACTTGCATTTGCCAAAGCTTGTTGGCTCCAATCCGGTTGCCGACACTGCCATCAGCTGCAGACATTGTGGGACACTCCAAATCCAGCTGCTGGTCATCGTCAATCTCTCCTGGACCTCGTGAGTGAAGAGTCAAAACACCATTGATGACCTGAATCGACGCGACATCCGTGGTCATCCATCTTGCTGGCCAAGGGTCACTGACAAGTGACTTTGAACACTGTCCCCTCAATTTTCAGGTCTCATCCATCTTCAATCCACCTTCGGATTCCACCGGACACTTCTTCAGACGACGCAAGCAGCAAGTCTTCTTTGGTCTCCATAGAAAACAGCGATGCGACCCGACACCAAAAGACACATATGCACCCGGCTTCCCTGGGTGAGGTAACTCGTGCACTCCGGTGCCCAAGTGTGTGTTGGTTCTCAAAATACTTACCTTGTAAGTGGCTTGCTTGAAGTCTTCCTAGAAGTACCCTAGAACTGTAAAAATCTAACCGCGACTTGCACCATTATAACCAATAGGAAACCCGCGGCTGTTTTCACACACTGCATGCGTCTCCCGTGGGCCTGTTACTTACCTGCTAACACTGCAGTAGTAAAGCCCCAGCAATTCCCCAGGCCCTAGGCCTTGTTATTTTGCCAGTCGACATCCTTTTACCACTTTCTTAGTATATGGTCTGGTTCGCCCCTAGGGCTCCAGCCATATTTGTGCTTTATTTATTGTGAAACGTTGACATTTGAATGTGTACCTGGTTTCTAATCTCATAAAGAGATTAGTAGAGTGTGTCTAGTAATAAATACATATATATTTGATATATATACCTGTGTGGTGTCCTTTCATTTGGTAATTCAAGAGATTATAAGGTAAAACAAGCTGCTTTACATTCCTCTGAGACTTAGCCTGAAGGCTGCTCTCCACAGCTACCACTAGGATAGCTTTCTTTAAAAGGTTGTCTTAAACCTATCTACCATAAGAGTCGAATTGGACTGGTGCAAGGTGGCCACTATAACTAGTGACCAGCATATGCCAGGCCAACTTCTCACATTGGTGGGCAGCGTGTGGGATTCCAGCTTGCCATTGTTTTACCAGAAAATCTCTATTTTAATTACTAACTGAAAACCACTTAAGGTACTCAAGGTACATATAAAGTCAAGCTTAGTATCAATAAGTTCTACTGAACTTAGAGATGTTTGTGAAGGGATAAGCACACCCTTGCTACAGCTCAAGCTAGGTTCAGTAGGCCACAAACTAGTGTAGGTAGTGCAACACTGCATAACACTAGAATGTCCTCAAGGGATGGAGCCAGTGGGTCCACCCAGCTTCAGTACAAGGACATGGGCTACTTTGCCTTAAAGGCCCTGTGTGTTGCAAGACACCTGAAGCAAGGACAGAGTCCCTCCACACAACACCTGGTAGGTCTGTTAGTAGCAGATGATCTTAGACTGGCTCTAGGAGCTGGTGGATCTGGATCAGGGGGTGGGTCAGCCATAGTCTCTGGGTCTGATGATGAAAATCAAGATGACCTGGAGTCTGTGATTGAAGGGCCAGACCCAGAAAGGTCTGAACATGACAGAGGAATCCTCCCTAAGTGGGCTGATAGAGGGGAAGAGAGGCCTAGATCCCCTTCAAGGGAATCTGACCACTCATGCCACTCTAACATAGATTCTGTCCAGCAGAGGAACTCATACTCACATAGAGAGACCTCCAATGAAAGAAGGTACAAGATGCTCCAGTATGAAGAAGCCAAGCTTGCCCTCAGAACCAAGCAACTGGCCTTAGATAGAGAAGCCTTTGAGCTCCAGAGAGCTTCTAGAAAAGAGGGGTTAGACACCCCTGGTGGCAGCAACAGTGTCCCTTGAGGTAGAGATTACATTCCAGACCATAGGAACCTCTCCAAGGTAGTTCCTCCCTACCAGAGTGGGGGATGATATCCACAAATGGGTAACTGCTAGGTTCGTAGGGGGGTAAAGCAGTATGGTCACAGTCCTTCCGTTACGGTGCGAGTTGCGACTCGTAGGGGCCAATAGTCACGGTGCTCAGGCTGGGTGAGACCCTCCTTTGCGGTGCGAGCTACGGCTCATAGAGGGGCCACAATCACGTTGTTCGGGCCAAACAGCGGGTGCAAGCTTCAGGGGAAGTAAGCTTCGGTCGGGAAGCGCACGCAGCAGTTCTCTTCCAGATTACAGGGAAAACGGTCAGTTTTCCTGCACTCTCACACGGCAGTGAAGTCCACTGGTCCTGGGACTTCGTTTAGGGGGCAAGCTCAGCACAAGCCCTTGGAGATCTTAAACAGCACAAGTTGAAGCAAAGTTTATCAGCAATCTTTCTCCTCTCCTTTAGCAGCAGGGCAACCACTGCAGGCCAATCCCCCAGGTCAGGGACAGTATTCCTCCCACAGCTTTCCCGGTACCTTCTCCTCAGGCAGAGGTTCGTCTTGTAGCAGGATCTGATTTCTTAGGAGCAGGGCTCCTACATTTATACTACATTTCTTTTGTTCTCCCAGGCCAGGGGGGCCCTTGCCTAGTTCAGTCCAGTTCTGGAGCACTTTGTTAACGCGATGCAGGCTTCTTCATTTAGGGTGCAGGGCAGAGTCCTCAGGGGGCGGAGCCGGCATTGTGGTGGCAGAGCACAGTCCTATTCAGAGTCCAGGTGCACTCCTCCCACCATCTACCTGTCAATCGTCCTATTCACCACCAGGCTACCTAGCCCTGCCATCTGGGTTTCCCCAGGCCTGTCACTCATGCAAGCCAGACAGCAGATACACATCACGCAGAGGCGGGCTGAAATGGATAGCCAAACAAAGGCCAGCTTTCTAAAAGCGGCATTTGTAAACGCGGAATATTAAAATAAACCTCACTAAAAGGTGTACCTTATTATTCTGAGTTCAGGCATACTGAACTCGATTTTCTACCATGTTCCTTGGGCCTGTTAGGATCATGGGATGTAACAATCTTAACAGCCCATTCTGGCCTATGAGAACAGTACTCAAACACCTCCGAGCACTCAAAAATCCATGTTGAAAAAGTTCCAAAAATTAGAATCATCAGTTGAAAAGATTCATCCACTGTTTATTCATCAGGACAGCAGTTCAATACAAGCGCAGCCGACACGTGTTTCGTAAAGTCATATCAGACTCACAACTTCTTCAGGGCTGCAATTCAAAGGCCAAATAATACATATAAGTACTCCACTCTAGGAGTATATCATTCTAACAACACAGTTCAATTACAGTGGAAACAACTTCAACACTCCCAAGTCCCAGAAATGTGGTGTAAAGTAAAGATGACATAGACCCCTCCAAGGACATGAATGAGTCACCCAAAAGAGTGTAATATGTCCAAATGGCAGGCAAAATATCCGCATGCCAAATGTATTCTAATTACGTGCCAAATTAACATAACATTTATTGCCCATATTGATGTCAAATAGGCCCCAAGTAAAGAAACCAGAAATTAAAAGTGATGTGACTCAAGTGGATTCCACATCATACCTGAAATAGCAATTCTTAGTGCTCCTTCAAGTCCACAAAAAGAAGAAATATTATCCATCCAATCCGGTCTCCAGTAAATGAACCCTTATACACTCTATAATAACACAATAAACGTAGTAAATGTCACCCTAATAATTCCATATTAGTGTCTTCAAAAACGATTTATCCATAATGGCAACTCACCCTCATTTGCTTAAGGAGTTCCCAAGTTACTTCCTTCTTATTTCATTCCACTTAAGTAAATCAGCAAATAATTCTCAAGAAAAATCAAAAACATAACTCAGTTTCCACGTGGATTTCCTCCGGTCCGGTCTTAACATAGGCCAACTGTACTACTCCTCACCGTAATAAAAGCTCTCCAAATTCCCATGCAAAATCGGAACACGAGTACGTGCCCTGTAAGAAGAGTCAAAAGTGCACCATAAGTCACCAAATCCACTATTCAATACTGTTAATTATACTCGCAGCTTCCAGCCTACTCACTCACCCACGGTAACTCCAATCTTCGTTCAAACTGGTGGCGTCCACACCGGGCGCCATCTTAGAATGGCTTTTTATGTTCAACAAACGCCATCTTGGAACGGGCAATATTCACCTACCCCCGTTCTTATCTCAATTAATGCCAAAAGTCTACACTTCGCGCAGGATTCCAATCGTACACGATTCAATTTTAAATCAGATATCGCGCGCAGTGGTCTTGTTATCCAGAAAGTCATCTCTGACCACACAATCGCTAATGATAATCTTGCTCAGTATCCCGCTTCAAAACTTATCTTCAATATGAATGTCCATATTTCCGCAATACCGCGATGTTGAGACGGCTGGAGATCACGTAACTATCCTTCAAGATGCTACACAAAGTCCATATGCCACCGCACCTTTGGAATACAAAATAATTAATTTGATATAAATGGTATGACGCGGTCCCCACCCCAAGACCACATCTCTGGACAAAAGTATATCTAGTCCCCTCCACCAGTCCATTAGAGAGATGATATAGAGGTAGGAGTTCACAGTTCTTAATTCAATTTGTCCCAGTTAAAGTATAATATCTGTAACTAGTGACAATTTTTTCAAAACTATTTAAAATCAAACAACATCACATTCCTTACACGGGCATTGAACTAAACATCTGACCATATATGTCAAAATTCATAACGCAACTTTACATATTCATCATCCTGCAAAGAAGACAGTTCAGTTATTAAAAAAATCAATAAAACCAAAAACTTTCCATCCCATTCAAAAGTCAGCTATTAATAGTACTGCATTCCTATACTGATAATCAAGAATATAGCATGTACCAAAATTCCAATCAGTAAAAATTGACACTCTCATTTAATTCATCTACCTTATTCCTGTCCTAGAAAGAATTCATATTCGTGACTGGATTATAGACTGGTGGAGGGGACTAGATGTACTTTTGTCCAGAGATGTGGTCTTGGGGTGGGGACCGCGTCATACCATTTATAGCAAATTAATTATTTTGTATTCCAAAGGTGTGGTGGCATATGGACTTTGTGTAGCATCTTGAAGGATAGTTACGTGATCTCCAGCCGTCTCAACATCGCGGTATTGCGGAAATATGGACATTCATATTGAAGATAAGTTATGAAGCGGGGTACTGAGCAAGATTATCATTAGCGATTGTGTGGTCACAGATGACTTTCTGGATAACAGGACCACTGCGCGCGATATCTGATTTAAAATTGAATCGTGTACGATTGGAATCCTGCGCGAAGTGTAGACTTTTGGCATTAATTGAGATAAGAACGGGGGTAGGTGAATATTGCCCGTTCCAAGATGCCGTATACTTTTGTTGCATATAAAAAGCCATTCTAAGATGGCGCCCGGTGTGGACGCCACCAGTTTGAACGAAGATTGGAGTTACCGTGGGTGAGTGAGTAGGCTGGAAGCTGCGAGTATAATTAACAGTATTGAATAGTGGATTTGGTGACTTATGGTGCGCTTTTGACTCTTCTTACAGGGCACGTACTCGTGTTCCAATTTTGCATGGGAATTTGGAGAGCTTTTATTACGGTGAGGAGTAGTACAGTTGGCCTATGTTAAGACCGGATCGGAGGAAATCCACGTGGAAACTGAGTTATGTTTTTGATTTTTCTTGAGAATTATTTGCTGATTTACTTAAGTGGAATGAAATAAGAAGGAAATAACTTGGGAACTCCTTAAGCAAATGAGGGTGAGTTGCCATTATGGATAAATCGTTTTTGAAGACACTAATATGGAATTATTAGGGTGACATGTACTACGTTCATTGTGTTATTATAGAGTGTATAAGGGTTCATTTACTGGAGACCGGATTGGATGGATAATATTTCTTCTTTTTGTGGACTTGAAGGAGCACTAAGAATTGCTATTTCAGGTATGACGTGGAATCCACTTGAGTCACATCACTTTTAATTTCTGGTTTCTTTACTTGGGGCCTATTTGACATCAATATGGGCAATAAATGTTATGTTAATTTGGTACGTAATGAGAATACATTTGGAAAGCGAATATTTTGCCTGCCATTTGGACATATTGCATGCTTTTGGGTGACCCATTCATGTCCTTGGATGGGTCTATGTCATCTTTACTTTACACCACATTTCTGGGACTTGGGAGTGTTGAAGGTGTTTCCACTGTAATTGAACTGTGTTGTTAGAATGTTATACTCCTAGAGTGGAGTACTTATATGTATTATTTGGCCTTTGAATTGCAGCCCTGAAGAAGTTGTGAGTCTGATATGACTTTACGAAACACGTGTCGGCTGCGCTTGTATTGAACTGCTGTCCTGATGAATAAACAGTGGATGAATCTTATCAACTGATGATTCTAATTTTTGGAACTTTTTCAACATGGATTTTTGAGTGCTCGAAGGTGTTTGAGTATAGTTCTGGACCACCTTGGTTGTCCTATTGGGGTTGTGGGAACCAATCCCTTCCTCCTGAGCACCACTTTGACTTGGACATTGTTGACTGTTGACCTACATCTGCTGAGCGCTTGAAATAACTGTTTTCCCAATTTGTTGAATTTATTGTGTAGTTTGTAAGCTGCCGCAGAGGTCGAGAATATTAATAGAGATAAAGAGGCAGAGTTATTATTTAAGAACGTGGTCACTGGGGGTTCTGTGGTAACAGCAGTTGGACCTCCGAAAGATCATAAGAAAGAAGGACTCAGGGCCAAGTTTGTGAAGTTGGAGTCACTGAAGAGACAGGAGCTTAACAAATGGTGGGATGCTGCCACATTAAAACAGTACCTAATTCTTAATAGGATACCTAGAGGTCTTAGGTCACAAATAATACCGACCTATGAGGATTTGGAACCTGATTTATATATCACGTGGGAGAAAGAACTAAATAACAGTTCACGTAATCTAATACAGATTTTGATCGAAAACGCCGAGAGAAAGATAGCAAAATTACTATTAGATATAAGTAAGATTGAAGATGAGATTAAGGTGTTGAATCTTCCAGAGGCGACTATCAAAAACTATTTAATTCTTGATGAGATACTTAATGACTTACAAATGGACATTAAAAAGAGAAAAGCACGCAAACTTAAGCGTGATGAGGCTGACTACCGGGCGGGTCGGGTCTACACATTCGCTAAAAGATTTGATTACTTGGTTATAAAAGGCCCGGCGAGTAAACATAAGGGCAGCACTCCTGTTGTTAGTGATAACGATTCGTCATCAGTAATCACCAGTAGTGAGAATGAGGATGCTCCTGATGTAACTGTAGTCCCTGATACTGATACAACTTTTTTAGAGGAAGTGCAGAGATTAAGGAGAGGCATCTGGGACACAGAGAACAGGAATCGGGTGGCAAATACAAGAAGACCAGGAGAGGGGGGAGGGGTGGTAGGAGATCCAGGAGCAAGAATCAGGACCCTGAGGTCTTGGAAACAACAACCATGAGTAATGTTTCAGATATTGAAGTGATCAACCTGTCTATACTAGAATTAACTAATGATATGTTACAATTGTTAAAGAAAGGTTTAGGCTTTTGCCCTGCAAAGAAGCATAACTGGTGTATGACCAAAATAGATCTGTTTAAATTTGCAAGGAGATTGAAACTGAAAAAATACTTTGCCAATGTACCAGAGAAATCCAGGAAAACAGATAATAAAGCTATTATCAATTTGACAATACAAGAGCTTAAAGACACACAGTTACTTGTTTCATTAACTGAAAAGGAGGATGACCCAGTGACTATTTCTATACTGTTAGAGGAATTGGAAGTAGAGAGATTCCAGAGTGAGGGGAGTGGACTTAAAGTCAGGTCCAAATGGACACCGCAATTACCAGCTGGTAATACGATAGATGTATTCTGTAAGTCAGTGAACATTGACATTGATAAGGAGATGGATGTCAAGAATAGATATGGACTGTATAGGAGAGATTATAATTTGACAGTTGGGGAGAGGAAAGCTCTGAAAGAGTTAATGGAGAATGCAGATATTACAATACGAAGTGCTGACAAAGGAGGCAACACAGTTATCTTAAACACATCAGATTACAAAGAAGAGATGTACTCCCAGTTGAATGACTCACAAACCTATGAGAGGCTTACGTCCTATCCTTTAGGAGAGTTAACTGTTTTGTTGAATGCTAAGATTAAGGAGTGGTATGATCTTTCACTTCTTGACTATGATGAGTTCCTTTATCTTACGATCTCTTCACCTAAGGCGCCATGCCTTTATACATTACCAAAAGTCCACAAATGCAGAGAAAGACCGCCCGGGAGGCCTATTGTCTCTGGCATCTGTGGCCCTAGAGAACGACTGTCCCAGTTTGTAGACACCTATCTGAGACAGTATGTTTATAATCTCCAGTCTTTCATAGAAGACACTAAACACGTTTTGAATCTTTTGGCGGATATTGTATGGCAAGATGGGATGCTATTGGCTACTCTTGACGTAGTTTCTTTATACACGTGTATAGACCATGGACTGGGCATTAAGGCACTTGATTTCTTTCTTAGTCGCAGGGCGACCGAACTTTATGACCACACACAAATGATTTTGCAGATGACTGAGCTGATTCTTACTAACAATGTCTTCTTATTCGATGGGCATTGGTTTAGACAACGGACTGGGACTGCTATGGGATCCAGATTCGCTCCGTCTTTCGCGAACCTCTTCATGGGGCGGTTCGAGGGGGAGCGAATCTGGGGACCAGATGGCAGGGAGTGGGTGTCCCATACACATTATTGGGGCCGCTTTATTGATGACTGTCTGCTGATCTGGACAGGGACGGTAGACCAGTTGAAAGGTTTTTTTGACTATCTTAATGACAATACTGTCAACCTTAGGTTTACAACACAATATGATACTCACAGCATCACATTTTTGGACGTTGAACTATTTGTGGATGGGGATAGACTCAAGAGTAGGATGTTCAGGAAACCAACTAGCTGTAATGCTATTTTGCATGCTGGGAGTTGCCACCCCAGCAGTCAAATAAACTCAGTACCCCATGGCGAGATGATCAGGGCACGACGGAACTGTGCTCTGGACGTAGATTTTGAGAGGAATCTCCTGGATATGGAGGGGAGATTTTTGAACAGGGGTTATAACAAGCATATAATTGAGTTAGCGGCACGAAAAACAAGGAATATGAAACGTGAGACTACTTCGATTAGACGGAGCAAAATGGAGAAAAAACTGGAAAGGGATAACAAGATTAGACTAATCACCAATTTTGGTACAGATAGTGCTAAGTTATACAACATTTTACGTAAACATTGGCATTTATTAATGTTAGATTGTGACCTACAATCCTTTTTGACGTCAAAACCTAGATTGACATTTAGGAAGGGCCTGACATTGGCAAACATGGTTAGTCCGAGCTACCCTAAAAAAGTGGACAAACGAGACTTTTCACTAAAATACAAAGGGTTTTACAAATGTGGAAGGTGTAGTTCTTGCAGATGGGCGAAACCAAAGGTGCTGCAATTCAACTACAATGCAACTGGTGACTTTGTGATCGAAGACTTTATAAACTGTGACACCACTTTTGTGGTGTACGTTATTGTTTGGTCCTGTGGCAAGATTTATGTGGGGAGCACTATTAGGAGACTAAAAGACAGGATGGTGGAACACTATAGGGCCTTGAAGAATGGCGACACAAGATACCCGATTGCATCCCATATGGTACAGAATTTTGATAAAAAAGATGAACATACCTTTATATACCATGGTATCGATCATGTACCGCGTGATCCCCGTGGGGGTAATAGACTGCTTGCACTGAGAAGGAGGGAGGTACTATGGTTGATCAAATTAAGGGCGGTAGAGTGCGGCCTTAATCGTGATCACGAATATGAATTCTTTCTAGGACAGGAATAAGGTAGATGAATTAAATGAGAGTGTCAATTTTGACTGATTGGAATTTTGGTACATGCTATATTCTTGATTATCAGTATAGGAATGCAGTACTACTAATAGCTGACTTTTGAATGGGATGGAAAGTTTTTTGGTGTTAATAATTTTTTTTAAACTGAACTGTCTTCAATTCTTTGCAGGATGATGAATATGTAAAGTTGCGTTATGAATTTTGACATATATGGGCAGATGTTTAGTTCAATGCCCGTGTAAGGAATGTGATGTTGTATGATTTTAAATAGTTTTGAAAAAATTGTCACTAGTTACAGATATTATACTTTAACTGGGACAAATTGAATTAAGAACTGTGAACTCCTACCTCTATATCATCTCTCTAATGGACTGGTGGAGGGAACTAGATATTCTTTTGTCCAGAGATGTGGTCTTGGGGTGGGGACCGCGTCATACCATTTAGAGCAAATTAATTATTTTGTATTCCAAAGGTGCGGTGGCATATGGACTTTGTGTAGCATCTTCAAGGATAGTTACGTGATCTCCAGCCGTCTCAACATCGCGGTATTGCGGAAATATGGACATTCATATTGAAGATAAGTTATGAAGCGGGGTACTGAGCAAGATTATCATTAGTGATTGTGTGGTCAGAGATGACTTTCTGGATAACAAGACCACTGCGCACGATATCTGATTTAAAATTGAATCGTGTACGATTGGAATCATGCGCGAAGTGTAGACTTTTGGCATTAATTGAGATAAGAACGGGGGTAGGTGAATATTGCCCGTTCCAAGATGGCGTATACTTTTGTTGCACATAAAAAGCCATTCTAAGATGGCGCCCGGTGTGGACGCCACCAGTTTGAACGAAGATTGGAGTTACCGTGGGTGAGTGAGTAGGCTGGAAGCTGCGAGTATAATTAACAGTATTGAATAGTGGATTTGGTGACTTATGGTGCGCTTTTGACTCTTCTTACAGGGCACGTACTCGTGTTCCGATTTTGCATGGGAATTTGGAGAGCTTTTATTACGGTGAGGAGTAGTACAGTTGGCCTATGTTAAGACCGGACCGGAGGAAATCCACGTGGAAACTGAGTTATATTTTTGATTTTTCTTGAGAATTATTTGCTGATTTACTTAAGTGGAATGAAATAAGAAGGAAGTAACTTGGGAACTCCTTAAGCAAATGAGGGTGAGTTGCCATTGTGGATAAATCGTTTTTGAAGACACTAATATGGAATTATTAGGGTGACATTTACTACGTTCATTGTGTTATTATAGAGTGTATAAGGGTTCATTTACTGGAGACCGGATTGGATGGATAATATTTCTTCTTTTTGTGGACTTGAAGGAGCACTAAGAACTGCTATTTCAGGTATGACGTGGAATCCACTTGAGTCACATCACTTTTAATTTCTGGTTTCTTTACTTGGGGCCTATTTGACATCAATATGGGCAATAAATGTTATGTTAATTTGGCACGTAATGAGAATACATTTGGCATGCGGATATTTTGCCTGCCATTTGGACATATTACACTCTTTTGGGTAACTCATTCATGTCCTTGGAGGGGTCTATGTCATCTTTACTTTACACCACATTTCTGGGACGTGGGAGTGTTGAAGGTGTTTCCACTGTAATTGAACTGTGTTGTTAGAATGTTATACTCCTACAGTGGAGTACTTACATGTATTATTTGGCCTTTGAATTGCAGCCCTGAAGAAGTTGTGAGTCTGATATGACTTTACGAAACACGTGTCGGCTGCGCTTGTATTGAACTGCTGTCCTGATGAATAAACAGTGGATGAATCTTATCAACTGATGATTCTAATTTTTGGAACTTTTTCAACATGGATTTTTGAGTGCTCGAAGGTGTTTGAGTATAGTTCTGGACCACCTTGGTTGTCCTATTGGGGTTGTGGGAACCAATCCCTTCCTCCTGAGCACCATTTTGACTTGGACATTGTTGACTGTTGACCTACATCTGCTGAGCGCTTGAAATAACTGTTTTCCCAATTTGTTGAATTTATTGTGTAGTTTGTAAGCTGCCGCAGAGGTCGAGAATATGAATAGAGATAAAGAGGCAGAGTTATTGTTTAAGAACTTGGTCGCTGGGGGTTCTGTGGTAACAGCAGTTGGACATCCGAAAGATCATAAGAATGAAGGACTCAGGGCCAAGTTTGTGAAGTTGGAGTCACTGAAGAGACAGGAGCTTAACAAATGGTGGGATGCTGCCACATTAAAACAGTACCTAATTCTTAATACGATACCTAGAGGTCTTAGGTCACAAATAATACCGACCTATGAGGATTTGGAACCTGATTTATATATCACGTGGGAGAAAGAACTAAATAACAGTTCACGTAATCTAATACAGATTTTGATAGAAAACGCAGAGAGAAAGATAGCAAAATTACTGGTAGATATAAGTAAGATTGAAGATGAGATTAAGGATTTGAATCTTCCAGAGGCGACTATCAAAAACTATTTAATTCTTGATGAGATACTTAATGACTTACAAATGGACATTAAAAAGAGAATAGCATGCAAACTTAAGCGTGATGAGGCTGACTACCGGGCGGGTCGGGTCTAAACATTCGCTAATAGATTTGATTACTTGGTTATAAAAGGCCCGGAGGGTAAACATAAGGGCAGCACTCCTGTTGTTAGTGATAACGATTCGTCATCAGTAATCACCAGTAGTGAGAATGAGGATGCTCCTGATTTAACTGTAGTCCCTGATACTGATACAACTTTTTTAGAGGAAGTGCAGAGATTAAGGAGAGGCAACAGGGACACAGAGAACAGGAATCGGGTAGCAAATACAAGAAGACCAGGAGAGGGGGGAGGGGTGGTAGGAGATCCAGGAGCAAGAATCAGGACCCTGAGGTCTTGGAAACAACAACCATGAGTAATGTTTCAGATATTGAAGTGATCAACCTGTCTATACTAGAATTAACTAATGATATGTTACAATTGTTAAAGAAAGGTTTTGGCTTTTGCCCTGCAAAGAAGCATAACTGGTGTATGACCAAAA
This sequence comes from Triturus cristatus, assembly GCF_964204655.1. Classification (NCBI taxonomy): domain Eukaryota; kingdom Metazoa; phylum Chordata; class Amphibia; order Caudata; family Salamandridae; genus Triturus; species Triturus cristatus. Next base: position 284,570,513 of record NC_140579.1, read on the forward strand.
TAGATCTGTTTAAATTTGTAAGGAGATTGAAACTGAAAAAATACTTTGCCAATGTACCAGAGAAATCCAGGAAAACAGATAATAAAGCTATTATCAATTTGACAATACAAGAGCTTAAAGACACACAGTTACTTGTTTCATTAACTGAAAAGGAGGATGACCCAGTGACTATTTCTATACTGTTAGAGGAATTGGAAGTAGTGAGTTTCCAGAGTGAGGGGAGTGGACTTAAAGTCAGGTCCAAATGGACACCGCAATTACCAGCTGGTAATACGATAGATGTATTCTGTAAGGCAGTGAACATTGACATTGATAAGGAGATGGATGTCAAGAATAAATATGGACTGTATAGGAGAGATGATAATTTGACAGTTGGGGAGAGGAAAGCTCTGAAAGAGTTAATGGAGAATGCAGATATTACAATACGAAGTGCTGACAAAGGAGGCAACGTAGTTATCTTAAACACATCAGATTACAAAGAAGAGGTGTACTCCCAGTTAAATGACTCACGAACCTATGAGAGGCTTACGTCCTATCCTTTAGGAGAGTTAACTGTTTTGTTGAATGCTAAGATTAAGGAGTGGTATGATCTTTCACTTCTTGACTATGATGAGTTCCTTTATCTTACGATCTCTTCACCTAAGGCGCCATGCCTTTATACATTACCAAAAGTCCACAAATGCAGAGAAAGACTGCCCGGGAGGCCTATTGTCTCTGGCATCTGTGGCCCTAGAGAACGACTGTCCAGTTTGTAGACACCTATCTGAGACAGTATGTTTATAATCTCCCGTCTTTCATAGAAGACACTAAACACGTTTTGAATCTTTTGGCGGATATTGTATGGCAAGATGGGATGCTATTGGCTACTCTTCACGTAGTTTCTGTATGCACGTGTATAGACCATGGACTGGGCATTAAGGCACTTGATTTCTTTCTTAGTCGCAGGGCGGCCGAACTTTATGACCACACACAAATGATTTTGCAGATGACTGAGCTGATTCTTACTAACAATGTCTTCTTATTCGATGGGCATTGGTTTAGGCAACGGACTGGGACTGCTATGGGATCCAGATTCGCTCCGTCTTTCGCGAACCTCTTCATGGGGCGGTTCGAGGCGGGGCGAATCTGGGGACCAGATGGCAGGGAGTGGGTGTCCCATATACATTATTGGGGCCGCTTTATTGATGATTGTCTGCTGATCTGGACAGGGACGGTTGACCAGTTGAAAGGTTTTTTCGACTATCTTAATGACAATACTGTCAACCTTAGGTTTACAACACAATATGATACTCACAGCATCACATTTTTGGACGTTGAACTATTTGTGGATGGGGATAGACTCAAGAGTAGGATGTTCAGGAAACCAACTAGCTGTAATGCTATTTTGCATGCTGGGAGTTGCCACCCCAGCAGTCAAATAAACTCAGTACCCCATGGCGAGATGATCAGGGCGCGACGGAACTGTGCTCTGGACGTAGATTTTGAGAGGAATCTCCAGGATATGGAGGGGAGATTTTTGAACAGGGGTTATAACAAGCATATAATTGAGTTAGCGGCACGAAAAACAAGGAATATGAAATGTAAGACTACTTTGATTAGACGGAGCAAAATGGAGAAAAAACTGGAAAGGGACAACAAGATTAGACTAATCACCAATTTTGGTACAGATAGTGCTAAGTTATACAACATTTTGCGTAAACATTGGCATTTATTAACCCCTTCAGTGCCCATGACGAGCTGGACTCGTCATGGGCCGCGGTGGCGCTGTGCCCATGACGAGTCCAGCTCGTCATAGACCCCGCCCGCTAATGCAACGGCCGGCACTGGGCGGGGAAAGGGGCGGGCACTGAAGGGGTTAATGTTAGATTGTGACCTACAATCCTTTTTGACGTCAAAACCTAGCTTGACATTTAGGAAGGGCCTGACATTGGCAAACATGGTTAGTCTGAGCTACCCTAAAAAAGTGGACAAACAAGACTTTTCACTAAAATACAAAGGGTTTTACAAATGTGGAAGGTGTAGTTCTTGCCGATGGGCGAAACCAAAGGTGCTGCAATTCAACTACAATGCAACTGGTGACTTTGTGATCGAAGACTTTATAAACTGTGACACCACTTTTGTGGTGTACGTTATTGTTTGCTCCTGTGGCAAGATTTATGTGGGGAGCACTATTGGGAGACTAAAAGACAGGATGGTGGAACACTATAGGGCCTTGAAGAATGGCGACACAAGATACCCGATTGCATCCCATATGGTACAGAATTTTGATAAAAAAGATGAACATACCTTTATATACCATGGTATCGATCATGTACCGCGTGATCCCCGTGGGGGTAATAGACTGCTTGCACTGAGAAGGAGGGAGGTACTATGGTTGATCAAATTAAGGGCGGTAGAGTGTGGCCTTAATCGTGATCACGAATATGAATTCTTTCTAGGACAGGAATAAGGTAGATGAATTAAATGAGAGTGTCAATTTTGACTGATTGGAATTTTGGTACATGCTATATTCTTGATTATCAGTATAGGAATGCAGTACTACTAATAGCTGACTTTTGAATGGGATGGAAAGTTTTTGGTGTTAATAATTTTTTAAAAACTGAACTGTCTTCATTTCTTTGCAGGATGATGAATATGTAAAGTTACGTTATGAATTTTGACATATATGGGCAGATGTTTAGTTTAATGCCCGTGTAAGGAATGTGATGTTGTATGATTTTAAATAGTTTTGAAAAAATTGTCACTAGTTACAGATATTATACTTTAACTGGGACAAATTGAATTAAGAACTGTGAACTCCTACCTCTGTATCATCTCTCTAATGGACTGGTGGAGGGGACTAGATATACTTTTGTCCAGAGATGTGGTCTTGGGGTGGGGACCGCGTCATACCATTTAGAGCAAATTAATTATTTTGTATTCCAAAGGTGTGGTGGCATATGGACTTTGTGTAGCATCTTGAAGGATAGTTACGTGATCTCCAGCCGTCTCAACATCGCGGTATTGCGGAAATATGGACATTCATATTGAAGATAAGTTATGAAGCGGGGTACTGAGCAAGATTATCATTAGCGATTGTGTGGTCAGAGATGACTTTCTGGATAACAAGACGACTGCGCGTGATATCTGATTTAAAATTGAATCGTGTACGATTGGAATCATGCGCGAAGTGTAGACTTTTGGCATTAATTGAGATAAGAACGGGGGTAGGTGAATATTGCCCGTTCCAAGATGGCGTATACTTTTGTTGCACATAAAAAGCCATTCTAAGATGGCGCCCGGTGTGGACGCCACCAGTTTGAACGAAGATTGGAGTTACCGTGGGTGAGTGAGTAGGCTGGAAGCTGCGAGTATAATTAACAGTATTGAATAGTGGATTTGGTGACTTATGGTGCGCTTTTGACTCTTCTTACAGGGCACGTACTCGTGTTCCGATTTGGAGAGCTTTTATTACGGTGAGGAGTAGTACAGTTGGCCTATGTTAAGACCGGACCGGAGGAAATCCACGTGGAAACTGAGTTATATTTTTGATTTTTCTTGAGAATTGTTTGCTGATTTACTTAAGTGGAATGAAATAAGAAGGAAGTAACTTGGGAACTCCTTAAGCAAATGAGGGTGAGTTGCCATTATGGATAAATCGTTTTTGAAGACACTAATATGGAATTATTAGGGTGACATTTACTACGTTCATTGTGTTATTATAGAGTGTATAAGGGTTCATTTACTGGAGACCCGATTGGATGGATAATATTTCTTCTTTTTGTGGACTTGAAGGAGCACTAAGAATTGCTATTTCAGGTATGACGTGGAATCCACTTGAGTCACATCACTTTTAATTCTGGTTTCTTTACTTGGGGCCTATTTGACATCAATATGGGCAATAAATGTTATGTTAATTTGGCACGTAATGAGAATACATTTGGCATGCGGATAATTTGCCTGCCATTTGGACATATTACACTCTTTTGGGTGACTCATTCATGTCCTTGGAGGGGTCTATGTCATCTTTACTTTACACCACATTTCTGGGACTTGGGAGTGTTGAAGGTGTTTCCACTGTAATTGAACTGTGTTGTTAAAATGTTATACTCCTAGAGTGGAGTACTTATATGTATTATTTGGCCTTTGAATTGCAGCCCTGAAGAAGTTGTGAGTCTGATATGACTTTACGAAACACATGTCGGCTGCGCTTGTATTGAACTGCTGTCCTGATGAATAAACAGTGGATGAATCTTATCAACTGATGATTCTAACTTTTGGAACTTTTTCAACATGGATTTTTGAGTGCTGGAGGTGTTTGAGTATAGTTCTGGACCACCTTGGTTGTCCTATTGGGGTTGTGGGAACCAATCCCTTCCTCCTGAGCACCATTTTGACTTGGAAATTGTTGACTGTTGACCTACATCTGCTGAGCGCTTGAAATAACTCTTTTCTCAATTTGTCGGGCCTATGAGAACAGGGTAGCCTTACAATCGTGAAAAACGAAAATGGCTGTAATTCACTATTAGGACATGCCACACACGTCAGGGCTTGTCCTACCTTATGCTTACAATGCACCCTGCCCTTGGGCCTACCATAGGGGTGACTAATATGAAGTTAAGGGAAGGTTTTAGGGACTGGCAAGTGTGGGCACTTGCCCAGTCAGCATGTCAGTACCAGACTGCACGCAGGTTCTGCAATGGCAGACCTTAGATACATTTTACCAGGCCGCTTCTGTGGGTGGCACAACCAGTGCTGCGAGCCCACCAGCGGTATTTGTATTTACACGCCCTGGCACTCCTGGTGCACTTTACTGGGGTCTGATAGTAAACCAAATAAGCCAATCATGGGAACCAACCAACATATAGATTTTACATAGAGAGCACTTGCACTGTGGCACTGGTTGGCAGTGGCACAGTGCTCAGAGCGGCCAACACCATAAAAACACATGAGGCACAGCGACAAAAAGTGGAAGGGAGACTCATGCCAAGGTGCCAGGTCTAACACGTGTCCTCTCCAGCTGAAAAGTGGGGAGAACTACCCTACCCCAGGGAGTTCCTCATCACTAAGGCGGAAAAATATGGACAGACCGTCAGCATTGGCGTGATCTGTACCAGAGCGATGTTCTTCCGTGAAATCCATACCCTTTAGGGAAATGGACCACCTCAACAGCTTTGGATTCTCACCCCTCATATGCATCAACCATCTGAGGGGCCTGTGGTCTGTCTGAACCCGGAAGTGAAACCCAAACAGGTACGGTCTTAGCTTCTTCAGCGCCCAGACAACAGCAAATGCCTCGCGCTCAATAGCACTCCATCTCTGTTCCCGTGGAAGTAACCTCCTGCTAAGAAAGGCTACAGGTTGATCTAGCTCCTCCTCATTAATCTGTGAAAGAACAGAACCCACACCATGCTCTGAAGCGTCTGTCTGAACGATAAACTCTTGGGAGAAGTTGGGAGCCAAGAGCACGGGCGCCGTGCACATAGCAGCTTTCAGGGCCTCAAAAGCTTTCTGACAGGTGTCAGTCCAAATCACTTTCCTGGGCTGCTTCCTAGAAGTCAGCGCTGTCAAGGGGGCAACAATGTTGCCATACCCCTTGACAAACCTCCTGTAGTACCCAATGAGACCTAGGAAGGCTCTCACCTCTGTCTGGGTTTTGGGCGACTCCCAATTCAGGATGGTTTCTATCTTGGGTTGAAGGGGTGCCACCTGGACGCTCCCAACCTGGTGCCCCAAGTACACCACAGAACCCTGCCCGATCTGGCACTTACTCGCCTTGATCGTGAGGCCTGCCCTCCGCAGCGCCATCAACACTTCCCAGAGGTGGCGCAGGTGTTCTTCCCAAGTGGAGCTGAACACTGCGATGTCATCCAGGTAGGCAGCACTGAACGAGTCCAGTCCAGCCAACACCTGGTTGACCAACCTCTGGAAGGTGGCAGGGGCATTCTTCATCCCAAAGGGCATAACCCGGAACTGGCAGTGCCCATCTGGGGTGGAAAATGCTGACCTCTCTTTGGCCCCATCGGTCAAGGCGATCTGCCAGTACCCAGATGTTAAATCAAACGTGCTGAGGTAGTTGGCAGCCCCTAGCCAATCTATGAGCTCATCAGCTCTGGGGAGGGGGTTTGCGTCAGTCCTGGTGACTGAATTGAGTCCTCTGTAGTCGACACAGAACCGGAGTTCGGGTGTGGCTCCCGGCGCTGCAGCCTTTGGGACCAAGACCACTGGGCTGGCCCAAGGACTGCTTGAGGACTCAATTACCCCGAGTGCAAACATCTTGGAGACCTCCTCCTTGATACATGCTCTCACACTGTCAGTCACTCTGTAGGCCTTGTGCCTCACAGGTGTACTCTCCCCGGTGTCCACATCATGGACGCACCAATCAGTGACACCGGAAACCAGGGAAAACAGATCAGAAAATTGTCCCAGCAGCTGGCGACAATCATTCTGTTGCTCAGGGGTCAGGGCAGAAGAGAGGATGACACCATCCACTGACCAATCTTGCTCCTGGGCTGACAGGAGGTCAGGAAGAGGCTCGGTCTCCTCTTCCATCCCAGCATCTGTTGCCAAGAGCATGCCCACTTGGGACCTCTCCAAGTGGGGCTTGAGGCGGTTGACGTGTAGGACCCTTAAGGGGTTCCTAGGAGACTTCAAGTCCACCACGTAGGTAACAGGACTCTTGCGCTCCACAACCTCAAAGGGACCGGTCCACTTATCCTGGAGCGCACACGGCTCCATGGTGGCCAAGACCCACACCTTCTGTCCAGGCCGAAGCTCTACCAGAGTGGCCTTCTGGTCGTACCACCGCTTCATCTCCTCCTGGCTGGCTTCCAGATTTGCCTCAGCAAGTTGCCTGAATCGCCTAGTCTGATTCCTGAAGGCCAGCATGTAGCTATATACATTCTGGGGAGGTTTTCTGGGAGATTGCTCCCAGCCTTCCTCGACCAGACTTAGAGGTCCTCTCACTGGGTGGCCATACAGGAGCTCAAAGGGGCTGAACCCTAGAGACTTCTGTGGCACCTCACGGTAAGCAAAGAGAAGGCATGGTAAGAGGACGTCCCACTTACGCCTCATGGATCCTTCTAGGCCCATTATCATGCCTTTGAGGGTTCGGTTGAATCTCTCAACCAACCCGTTTCCTTGGGGGTGGTAAGGGGTAGTGAACTTGTAGGTTACACCACACTCTTGCCAAAGGGATTTCATGTATTTGGACATGAAATTGGTACCCCGGTCAGACAACACCTCTAGAGGGAATCCCACTCTGGAGAAAATTCCCATCAGTGCACGTCCCACCAAAGGGGCCGTCACTGTCCGCAGAGGGATGGCTTCCGGGTACCGGGTGGCATGGTCCACCAGGACCAGGATGAACCTATTGCCCATGGCTGTCCTGGGGTCCAGTAGCCCTACAATGTCAATCCCCACTCTCTGGAATGGGGTACCGACCACAGGGAATGGCTGGAGTGGAGCCTTTTGCTTCCTTCCACTCTTCCCACTTGCCTGGCAAGTCTGGCATGTCCTGCAGTGAGTGTCTGAACTCCTGCGCATTTGAGGCCAATAAAAGTGAGTGACAAGCCTTTCAGAGGTCTTGTCCTGCCCCAAATGCCCTGCCAATGGCACATCGTGAGCCAGCCCCAGTAGGAAGGCTCTGAAGTCCTGGGGTACCACCAGCGCACGGGCTGACCCAGGCTCAGCAACCTTAGGCTCTGTATACAGGAGGTCGTTCTCCCAGTAAATGTAATGTGACCCAGACTGATCACCTGCGGCACGGTCTGCAGCCTGCTGCCACATACCCATGAGAGAAGGGCATTCTTTCTGTGCTTTACAAAAGTCCTCCCTGGAGGGACCTCCTTCCTGCTGCCAATGGGTCAGCTCAGGCAGGTCTCCCAGTTCAGCTATCTGTTCCCCTGTAGGTTCCAGGGCATCCCCCGCAAGGTCTGCTTCCTCCTGGACTGTGGGAACTTTAGGGGCCGGTTTTCCGTGCCCCTTGCCTCTTCTCTCTAAGGCCGGTCCCTGGGCCTCCCTCTCAGGCTCCAGGACCTCTTGAGCACCTCTACTTGCTGCCACGGACCGTGTGGTGACACACGCCCAATCCGGCATACCCAACATCTCCAGGTGAGCACTCCGCTCCACCTTAGCCCAAGGTGAGCTCTCCAAATCATTTCCTAACAGACAGTCTACAGGCATGGCGGGCCTCACAGCTACCTGAAGAGTACCAGAGACCCCCCCCCACTCAAAGGGAACCTGAGCCACCTTGCAGTGACTCTCTGTGTTGTCAGCGGCAACAACTGGATAGAATGCTCCTGGGACAACCTGCTCTTGAGACACCAGGTGACACTTGACAGCTGTCACACTGGCTCCTGTATCTCTCAGAGCTTCCACTCTATGGCCATTTATGGTCACCCACTGCCTTTACTTCTTAGTGTTCTCAGGCAGTTGGGTTTGGGGGACCACTTCACAGTCTCCTAATGAGACAAGGGACATCTCTCTGGGACCCCACCCACCTTGGACACCCATCTCCGCCCCCAAGCCTACACTAGTCACCTGCCGGGGTGGAGCACCAGTGGGTGCTAGTTTACCATACAAAGGACACTTTACATCAGAGGCAAAATGCCCCAGGTTACCACACTTGTAACATTTTAGGGGCTCCTTCTGAACAGGTGGACCTGTCGGGGCCCTGGTCGGTCTCGGGGGTGGGGGAGGCTGAGAACCTTTCCCTTGGTTCCCTTGGGGATTACTTTGGGGCCTTTTTGGAAACTCCCTCTGTCCCCCCCACTCTTCTGCTGGGGACCCTGCCCACCTTTGGCGGAATCTCCCACATGACCCTTGTGGACCCTGGTACTGACCGAGCGGTCGGCCTCCTCAGCAAGCTTCCTAGGGCTAGTCAGCTTACTATCAATCAGGTGTTGGCGTAGCTCAGGAAAACAATTACTGGACAAGTGCTCCCAAGCCATTAAATCAAGAAGCCCTTGAAAATCATCAACCTTGCTACCCTTCACCCAACCATCCAGTGCTCTGCAAAAAAAAGTTACATACTCCACATACGTACTGTTAGGAATCTTAGTGCAACCCCTGAACCTTTGTCTATACAACTCAGGGGTCAACCCATACCTACTCATCAATGCTGCCTTCATATGGGGATAAGAATTATAAACATCTGAGGGTAAGTCTAGCAGTGTGTCCCGCCACTCACTAAGGAACCGTCCCCACAACCCCGCTCCCCAATCTTTCTCAGGGACCCGGTGGGAAGACATGGCTACCTCATAGGCCTTGAACCAATGCCCTATATCATCATTCTTAAAAAAATCCTTAACCACATCCGTGGGTATGTACACCCTTGATTCTGCCTGCACTGACGGTGTGCTGCCACCAGAGGGAATAGACTCTAAACTTTTAGCTTTCAGATCCAATTCCCTCAACTTCATTTCATGCTCCATTTGGATTCTTCTCTCTTCCAGAGCCAGCTTTCTGCTTTCTAGCTCCAGTTGCCCACTCAATTTAGGTTTTGCCATCTCCATTTCATGTATCCTGGTTTCTTTCCTGTCTGCCAATTCTCCTGGCGACAGGCCTCTTCCAAAACTCCGGACGCTTTCTGCTGGTTCAACAACTACCACATCTCCAGGTGCCCTTGACTCAATCCAGGCCCTCAGTGCCTTGAGTAGATCTGTCTTGAGCTTACATCCAACAGTGGGGACTTTGAACTTTTTACAGAAACCCTTCAGCTGGACCTTGGTGTAGCTCTCTAGTCTCTCCTCTTCTGAGTCAACATTCTCAATTTCAGAGACGACAGAGGCTGCTCTCTCCACAATGACTGAATCAGGCATGGTTTCTTCCAACAATGGCGATTTTCAGCAAAACGAAAATTTAAACAAGTATGTGGCTACGTTATGGGTCTGAACTCACTATGTGGTGTTTCACAAAAAATTGCTGTACATAAATCACAAATGCAAATTCAGAATCCTCACCGCTGACCACCAATGTTAGAATCCAGATTCCCCGGGTGGCACAGGTGAGTACCTGGGACAACCAGGGGGTCCTTCTTCCAGTCAGAGTAAGGGGTTACACTCTAATAATAACCCCCGCTCACCCTCTAGGTAGCTTGGCGCGAGCAGACAAGGCGTTATCTTAGGCGTAATGGTTAAGCATTTGTGGTCACATACAACAATCCAATGTTACCCCCACAAATGGACTCCACACTGGGTGTATCAAAAAATATACTTTGTTTATAGATTTCAGAATTATCACAAGACCCAATAACGTGTAAAACGGGCCCACAATATTACTTGGCAAAAAGAGTTCTTAGTTCAGCGTATTCTTACAAGGTCCTGCACTTCGTTCCCGGTTCTGTTGGGGGAACGGATCTCACTCGCTCGGCGGCCGCTCCAAGGGGGAGCGTGCACCTCGAGGTGCGATCGGGCACAGTACCTTTATCTTGTGGAAGTTGGCGCGAAGGCTGCGCGGCATTCAGTGCGATCTCTGATGCGGGGTCGTCCTGGCGATGCGTATTACGGTACTCGGCGACCTTGGGAGTGCAGGCTCAGGGGATGGGCATCCGGGGGCACTTTCCAGCGGGTTGCGGCGTTCGCGCCGTGCTGGTGATGGGTAAACTGAAGATCACGCTGCGGGGCACAAACACTCGTACGCTCCTCACAGGGGAGACGCACAGGATCACCACACGCACCGCGGCTTTCCCCAAAGCAGAGGGAAGGCGCGTACGCAGGCAATGTGGTTCGTAGGGGGGTAAAGCAGTACGGTCACAGTCCTTCCGTTACGGTGCGAGTTGCGACTCGTAGGAGCAATAGTCACAGTGCTCAGGCTGGGTGAGACCCTCCTTTGCGGTGCGAGCTACGGCTCGTAGAGGGGCCACAATCACGTTGTTCGGGCCGGACAGCGGGTGCAAGCTTCAGGGGAAGTACGCTTCGGTCGGGAAGCGCACGCAGCAGTTCTCTTCCAGATTACAGGGAAAACGGTCCATTTTCCTGCACTCTCACACGGCGGTGAAGTCCACTGTGCTGGGACTTCGTTCAGGGGGCAAGCTCAGTAAGTCCTTGGAGATCTTAAACAGCACAAGTTGAAGCAAAGTTTATCAGCAATCTTTCTCCTCTCCTTTAGCAGCAGGGCAACCACTGCAGGCCAATCCCCCAGGTCAGGGACAGTATTCCTCCCACAGCTTTCCCGGTTCCTTCTCCTCAGGCAGAGGTTCTTCTTGTAGCAGGATCTGATTTCTTAGGAGCAGGGCTCCTACATTTATACTACATTTCTTTTTTTCTCCCAAGCCAGGGGGGGCCTTGCCTAGTTCAGTCCAGTTCTGGAGCACTTTGTTTACGCGATGCAGGCTTCTTCATTCAGGGTGCAGGGCAGACTCCTCAGATGCTCCACAGGGGGCGGAGCCGGCATTGTGGTGGCAGAGCACAGTCCTATTCAGAGTCCAGGTGCACTCCTCCCACCCATCTACCTGTCAATCGTCCTATTCACCACCAGGCTACCTAGCCCCACCCATCTGGGTTTCCCCAGGCCTGTCACTCACGCAAGCCAGACAGCAGATACACATCATGCAGAGGCGGACTAAAATGGATAGGCAAGCAAAGGCCAGCTTTCTAAAAGCGGCATTTGCTTACGCGGAATATTAAAATAAACCTCACTAAAAGGTGTACCTTATTATTCTGAGTTCAGGCATACTAAACTCGATTTTCTACCATGTTACTTGGGCCTGTTAGGATCATAGGATGTAACAATCTTAACAGCCCATTCTGGCCTATGAGAACAGGGTAGCCTTACAAAAGTGAAAAACGAAAATGGCTGTAATTCACTATTAGGACATGCCATACACGTCAGGGCTTGTCCTACCTTATGCTTACAATGCACCCTGCCCTTGGGCCTACCATAGGGGTGACTAATATGAAGTTAAGGGAAGGTTTTAGGGACTGGCAAGTGTGAGCACTTGCCCAGTCAGCATGTCAGTACCAGACTGCACGCAGGTTCTGCAAAGGCACACCTTAGATACATTTTACCAGGCCGCTTCTGTGGGTGGCACAACCAGTGCTGCGAGCCCACCAGCGGTATTTGTATTTACACGCCCTGGCACTCCTGGTGCACTTTACTGGGGTCTGATAGTAAACCAAATAAGCCAATCATGGGATCCAACCAACATATACATTTTACATAGGGAGCACTTGCACTGTGTGTGGCACTGGTTGGCAGTGGCACAGTGCTCTGAGCGGCCAACACCATAAAAACACATGAGGCACAGCGACAAAAAGTGGAAGGGAGACTCACGCCAAGGTGCCAGGTCTAACATCGGGCATTATAGGGGGTCGTGCTGGGGTTGGTGTTTCAGGGTTTAGGGCAGTGCAGTGGTGTTTGGACAGTGTAGGGGGTCATGCTGGGGCTGGTGTTTCAACGTTTAGGGCATTGCAGTGGTGTTTGGGTAGTGTAGGGGTTCGTGCTGGGGCTGGTGTTTCAGGGTTTAGGGCAGTGCAGTGATATTCAGGCAGTGTAGAGGTTTGTGCTGGGGCTAGTGTTTCAGGGTTTAGGGCAGTGCACTTGTGTTCGGACAGTGTAGGGCGTCATGCTGGGGTGGTGTTTCAGTGTTTAGGGCTGTGCAGTGGTGTTCGGACAGTGTAGGGGGTCGTGCTGAGGGTTGTGTTTCATGGTTTGAGGTAGTGCTGTTTGGGCAGTTTTGGGGGTCTTGCTGGGGGTGGTGTTTCAGGGTTTAGGGCAGTGCAGTGGTGTTCGGGCAGTGTAGGGGGTTGTGCTGGGGCTGGTGTTTCAGGGTTCATGGCAGTGGTGTTAGGGCAGTGTAGGGGGTCTTGCTGGGGGTGGTGTTTCGGAGTTTAGGGCAGTGCAGTGTTGTTCGGGCAGTGTAGGGGGTCTTGCTGGGGCTGGTGTTTCAGGGTTTAGGGCATTGCAGTGGTATTTGGGCAGTGTAGGGGGTACTGCTGGGGCAGGTGTTTCAAGGTTTAGGGCAGTGCAGGGCTTTTCCGGCAGTGTAGGGTTTGTGCTGGGGCTGGTGTTTCAGGGTTTAGGGCAGTGCAGTGGTGTTCGGACCGTGTAGGGGGTCATGCTGTGGTTGGTGTTTCAGGGTTTAGGGCAGTGCAGTGGTGTTCAGGCAGTATAGGAGGTCATGCTGGGGCTGGTGTTTCAGGGTTTAGGGCAGTGCAGTGGTGTTCGGACTGTGTAGGGGGTCGTGCTGGGGCTGGTGTTTCAGGGGTTTGGCCAGTGCAGTGGTGTTCATACACTGTAGGGGTTCATGCAGGGATTGGTGTTTCAGGGATTAGGGCAGTGCAGTGGTGTTCGGGCAGTGTAGGGGTTCGCGCTGGGGCTGGTGTTTCAGGGTTTAGGGCAGTGCAGTGGTGTTTTTGGACAGTGTAGGGGGTGGTGCTGGGGCTGGTGTTTCAGGGTTTAGGGCAGTGCAGTGATGTTCGGGCAGTGTAGGGGTTCGTGTTGGGGCTGATCTTTCAGCAATTAGTCCATTGCAGTGGTGTTCGGGCAATATAGGGGATCGTGCTGGGGTTGATGTTTCAGGGTTTAGGGCAGTGCAGTGGTGTTTGGGTAGTGTAGGGGGTTGGGTTGGGGCTGGTGTTTCAGGGTTTAGGGCAATGCAGTGGTGTTCGGGCAGTGTAGGGGGTCGTGCTGGGGCTGGTGTTTTAGGATTTAGGGCAGTGCAGTGATGTTCAGGCAGTGTAGAGGTTCGTGCTGGGGCTGGTGTTTCAGGGTTTAGGGCAGTGCAGTGGTTTTTAGACCGTGTAGGGGGTCATGCTGTGGCTGGTGTTTCAGGGTTTAGGGAAGTGCAGTGGTGTTCAGGCAGTATAGGAGGTCATGCTGGGGCTGGTGTTTCAGGGTTTAGGGCAGTGCAGTGGTGTTCGGACAGTGTAGGGGGTCGTGCTGGGGCTGGTGTTTCAGGGGTTTGGCCAGTGCAGTGGTGTTCGGACACTGTAGAGGTTCGTGCAGGGATTGGTGCTTCAGGGATTAGGGCAGTGCAGTGGTGTTCGGGCAGTGTAGGGGTTCGTTCTGGGGCTGGTGTTTCAGGGTTTCGGGCAGTGCAGTGGTGTTTGGACAGTGTAGGGGGTGGTGCTGGGGCTGGTGTTTCAGGGTTTAGGGCAGTGCAGTGGTGTTCGGGCAGTGTAGGGGTTCGTGTGGGCAGTGTAGGGGGTCGTGCTGGGGTTGATGTTTCATGGTTTAGGGCAGTGCAGTGGTTTTTGGGCATTGTAGGGGGTTGGGGCTGGTCTTTCAGGGTTTAGGGCAATGCAGTGGTGATGGGCAGTGTAGGGGGTCATGCTGGGGCTGGTGTTTTAGGGTTTAGGGCAGTGCAGTGATGTTCAGGCAGTGTAGAAGTTCGTGCTGGGGCTGGTGTTTCAGGGTTTAGGGCAGTGCAGTGGTGTTTTGCAGTGTAGGGAGTCGTGCTGGGGCTGGTGTTTCAGGGTTTAGGTCAGTGCAGTGGTGTTCGGACAGTGTAGGGGGTTCGTGCAGGGACTGTTTTTTCAGGGTTTAGGGCAGTGCAGTGGTGTTCAGGCAGTGTAGGGGTATGTGATGGGGCTGGTGTTTCAGGGTTTAGGGCAGTGCAGTGGTGTTCGGGCAGTGTAGGGGGTCGTGCTGGGGCTGGTGTTTTAGGGTTTAGGGCAGTGCAGTGATGTTCAGGCAGTGTAGAGGTTCGTGCTGGGGCTGGTGTTTCAGGGTTTAGGGCAGTGCAGTGGTGTTCGGACCGTGTAGGGGGTCATGCTGTGGCTGGTGTTTCAGGGTTTAGGGCAGTGCAGTGGTGTTCAGGCAGTGTAGGAGGTCATGCTGGGGCTGGTGTTTCAGGGTTTAGGGCAGTGCAGTGGTGTTCGGACAGTGTAGGGGGTCGTGCTGGGGCTGGTGTTTCAGGGGTTTGGCCAGTGCAGTGGTGTTCGGACACTGTAGAGGTTCGTGCAGGGATTGGTGCTTCAGGGTTTAGGGCAGTGCAGTGGTGTTCGGGCAGTGTAGGGGTTCGTTCTGGGGCTGGTGTTTCAGGGTTTAGGGCAGTGCAGTGGTGTTTGGACAGTGTAGGGGGTGGTGCTGGGGCTGGTGTTTCAGGGTTTAGGGCAGTGCAGTGGTGTTCGGGCAGTGTAGGGGTTCGTGTTGGGGCTGATCTTTCAGGAATTAGTCCTTTGCAGTGGTGTTCGGGCAGTGTAGGGGGTCGTGCTGGGGTTGATGTTTCATGGTTTAGGGCAGTGCAGTGGTTTTTGGGCAGTGTAGGGGGTTGGGGCTGGTGTTTCAGGGTTTAGGGCAATGCAGTGGTGATGGGCAGTGTAGGGGGTCGTGCTGGGGCTGGTGTTTTAGGGTTTAGGGCAGTGCACTGATGTTCAGGCAGTGTAGAGGTTCGTGCTGGGGCTGTTGTTTCAGGGTTTAGGGCAGTGCAGTGGTGTTTTGCAGTGTAGGGAGTCGTGCTGGGGCTGGTGTTTCAGGGTTTAGGTCAGTGCAGTGGTGTTCGGACAGTGTAGGGGTTCGTGCAGGGACTGGTTTTTCAGGGTTTAGGGCAGTGCAGTGGTATTCAGGCAGTGTAGGAGTTTGTGATGGAGCTGGTGTTTCAGGGTTTAGGGCAGTGCAGTGGTGCTCGGGCAGTGTAGCGGTTCATGCTGGGTCTGGTGTTTCAGGATTTAGGGCAGTGCAGTGGTGTTCGGGCAGTGTAGTAGGTGGTGCTGGGGCAGGTGTTCCACGATTTAGGGAAGATCAGTGGTGTTCTGGCAGTGTGGCGGGTGGTGCTGGGGCTGGTGTTTCAGGGTTTTTTAAGGCAGAGCAGTCATGTTCGGGCAGAGTAGGGGGTGGTGCTGGGGGTGCTGTTTAAGGTTTAGGGCAGTGCAGTGGTGTTCGGGCAGTGTAGGGGGTCATGCTTGGTTGGTGTTTCAGGTTTTGGGGCAGTGCAGTGTAGTTCTGGCAGTTTAGGGGGTCGTTTCTGGGGCAGGTGTTTCAGGGTTTATGGCAGTGCAGTGGTGCTTGGGCAGTGTAGGGGGTCATGCTGGGGCTGGTGTTTCAGGGTTTAGGGCAGTGCAGTGGTGTTCGGCCAGTATAGGGGGTCGTGTTGGTGGTAGTGTTTCAGGATTTAGGGAAGTGAAGTGGTGTTCGGGCAGTGTATCAGTCGTGCAGGGGGTGTTGTTTCAGGGTTTAGGGCAGTGCAGTGGTGCTAGGGCAGTGTAGGGGGTCGTGCTGGCGCTGGTGTTTGAGGGTTTAGGGCAGTGCTGTGGTGTTCGGGCAGTGTAGGGGGTCGTGCTGGGGCTGGTGTTTGAAGGTTTAGGGCAGTGCAGTGGTGTTTGGGCACTGTAGGGGGTCGTGCTGGGGCTGGTGTTTCAGGGTTTAGGGAAGAGCATTGGTGTTCGGGCAGAGTAGGGGGTGGTGTTTAGGGTTTATGGCATTGCAGTGGTGTTCGGGCAGAGTAGGGGGTCGTGCTAGGGCTGGTGTTTCAGGTTTAGGGCACTGCAGTGCTGTTCAGGCAGTGTAGGAGGTCATGCTGGGGCTGGTGTTTCAGGGTTTAGGGCAGTGCAGTGGTGTTAGGGCAGTGTAGAGGGTCGTGCTGGGGCAGGTGTTTCAGGGTTTAGGGCAGTGCAGTGGTGTTCCGTCAGTGTAGGGGGTCGTGATGGGACTGGTGTTTCAGGGTTTAGGGCAGTGCAGTGGTTTTCGGACACATTGTAGTGGGTCGTGATGGGCTGGTGTTTCAGGGTTTAGGGCAGTGCACTGGTGCTCAGGCAGTGTAGGGGGTCATGCTGGGGGTGGTGTTTCACGGTTTAGGGCAGTGCAGTGGTGTTGGGCAGAGTAGGGGGTCGTGCTAGGGCTGGTGTTTCAGGTTTAGGGCACTGCAGTGCTGTTCAGGCAGTGTAGGAGGTCATGCTGGGGCTGGTGTTTCAGGGTTTAGGACAGTGCAGTAGTGTTCGGGCAGTGTAGGGGTTTGTGCTGGGGCTGATGTTTCAGGGATTTGTGCAGTGCATTGGTGTTCGGGCAGTGTAGGGGGCGGTGCTGGGGCTGGTGTTTCAGGGTTTAGGGCAGAGCAGTGGTGTTTTTTGGCAGAGTAGAGGGTGGTGCTGGGGGTGGTGTTTAGGGTTTAGGGCAGTGCAGTGGTGTTCAGGCAGTGTAGGAGGTCGTGCTGGGGCTGGTGTTTCACGGTTTAGGGCAGTGCAGTGGTGTTTGGGCAGTATGGGGGGGTGTTGGGTCTTGTGTTTCAGGGTTTAGGGCAGTGGTGTTCAAGCAGTGTAGGGTGTATTGCCAGGGCTGGTGTTTCAGGGTTTAGGCCAGTGCAGTCATGTACGTGCAGTGTAGGGGGTCGTGCTGGGGCTGGAGTTTCAGGGTTTAGGGAAGAGCAGTGGTGTTCAGACAGAGGGGGGGCTGGTGTTTAGGGTTTAGGGTTTAGTGCATTCCTGTGGTGTTCGGGCAGAGTATGGGTTCGTGCTATGACTGGTGTTTCAGGGGTTTGGCCAGTGCAGTGGTGTTCGGACACTGTAGGGGTTCGTGCAGGGATTGGTGTTTCAGGGATTTGGGCAGTGCTGTGTTGTTCGGGCAGTGTAGGGGTTCGCGCTGAGGCTGGTGTTTCAGGGTTTAGGGCAGTGCAGTGGTGTTTGAACAGTGTAGGGGGTGGTGCTGGGGCTGGTGTTTCAGGGTTTAGGACAGTGCAGTGGTGTTCGGGCAGTGTAGGGGTTCGTATTGGGGCTGATCTTTCAGGAATTAGTCCATTGCAGTGGTGTTTGGGCAGTGTAGGGATTTGTGCTGGGGTTGATGTTTCAGGGTTTAGGGCAGTGCAGTGGTGTTTGGGCAGTGTAGGGGGTTGGGTTGGGGATGGTGTTTCAGGGTTTAGGGCAATGCAGTGGTGTTCGGGCAGTGTAGGGGGTCGTGCTGGGGCTGGTGTTTTAGGGTTTAGGGCAGTGCAGTGATGTTCAGGCAGTGCAGAGGTTCGTGCTGGGGTTGGTGTTTCAGGGTTTAGGGCAGTGCAGTGGTGTTTTGCAGTGTAGGGGGACGTGCTGGGGCTGGTGTTTCAGGGTTTAGGTCAGTGCAGTGGTGTTGGGACAGTGAAGGGGTTCGTGCACGGACTGGTTTTTCAGGGTTTAGGGCAGTGCAGTGGTGTTCAGGCAGTGTAGGGGTTTGTGATGGGGCTATTGTTTCAGTGTTTAGGGCAGTGCAGTGGTGCTCGGGCAGTGTAGCGGTTCATGCTGGGTCTGGTGTTTCAGGATTTAGGGCAGTGCAGTGGTGTTCGGGCAGTGTAGGGGTTCATGCTGGGGCTGGTGTTTCATGGTTTAGGACAGTGCAGTGGTGTTCGTGCAGTGCTGGGGCAGGTGTTCCATGATTTAGGGAAGATCAGTGGTGTTCTGGCAGTGTAGCGGGTGGTGCTGGGGCTGGTGTTTCAGGGTTTTTTAAGGCAGAGCAGTCATGTTCGGGCAGAGTAGGGGGTGGTGCTGGGGGTGGTGTTTAAGGTTTAGGGCCGTGCAGTGGTGTTCGGGCAGTGTAGGGGGTAATACTTGGTTGGTGTTTCAGGTTTTAGGGCAGTGCAGTGTAGTTCTGGCAGTTTAGGGGGTCATTGCTGGGGCAGGTGTTTCAGGGTTTAGGGCAGTGCAGTGGTGCTTGGGCAGTGTAGGGGGTCGTGCTGGGGCTGGTGTTTCAGGGTTTAGGGCAGTGCAGTGGTGTTCGGCCAGTATATGGGGTCGTGCTGGTGGTGGTGTTTCAGGGTTTAGGGAAGTGAAGTGGTGTTCGGGCAGTGTAGGAGATCGTGCAGGGGGTGTTATTTCAGGGTTTAGGGCAGTGCAGTGGTGCTAGGGCAGTGTAGGGGGTCGTGCTGGGGCTGGTGTTTGAGGGTTTAGGGCAGTGCAGTGGTGTTCGGGCAGTGTAGGGGGTCGTGCTGGGGCTGGTGTTTGAGGGTTTAGGGCAGTGCAGTGGTGTTTGGCCAGTATATGGGGTCGTGCTGGGGCTGGTGTTTCAGGGTTTAGGGAAGAGCAGTGGTGTTCGGGCAGAGTAGGGGGTGGTGTTTAGGGTTTATGGCATTGCAGTGGTTTTCGGGCAGAGTAGGGGGTCGTGCTAGGGCTGATCTTTCAGGAATTAGTCCATTGCAGTGGTGTTTGGGCAGTGTAGGGGGTCGTGCTGGGGTTGATGTTTCAGGGTTTAGGGCAGTGCAGTGGTGTTTGGGCAGTGTAGGGGGTTGGGTTGGGGATGGTGTTTCAGGGTTTATGGCATTGCAGTGGAGTTCGGGCAGAGTAGGGGGTCGTGCTAGGGCTGGTGTTTCAGGGTTTAGGGCACTGCAATGCTGTTCGGGCAGTGTAGGGGGTTGTGCTGGGGCAGGTGTTTCAGGGTTTAGGGCTGTGCAGTGCTGTTAGGGCAGTGCAGGGGGTCGTGCTGGGGCTGGTGTTTCTGGGTTTAGGGCAGTGAAGTTGTGTTCCGGCAGTGTAGGGGGTCGTTCTGGGGCTGGTGTTTCAGGGTTTAAGGCAGTGCAGTGGTGTTGGGACAGTGAAGGGGGTCGTGCTGGGGCTGCTGTTTCAGGGGTTTGGCCAGTGCAGTGGTGTTTGGGCAGTGTAGGGGTTCGTGCAGGGATTGGTGTTTCAGGGATTAGGGCAGTGCAGTGGTGTTCGGGCAGTGTAGGGGTTCGCGCTGGGGCTGGTGTTTCAGGGTTTAGGGCAGTGCAGTGGTGTTCGGACAGTGTAGGTGGTGGTGCTGGGGCTGGTGTTTCAGGGTTTAGGGCAGTGCAGTGGTGTTCGGGCAGTGTAGGGGTTTGTGTTGGGGCTGATCTTTCCGGGATTAGTCCATTGCAGTGGTGTTCGGCCAGTGTAGGGGGTCATGCTGGGGTTGATGTTTCAGGGTTTAGGGCAGTGCAGTGGTGTTTGGGAAGTGTAGAGGTTCGTGCTGGGGCTGGTGTTTCAGGGTTTAGGGCAGTGCAGTGGTGTTCGCAGGGTAGGGGGTCGTGCTGGGGCTGGTGTTTCAGGGTTTAGGTCAGTGCAGTGGTGTTCTGGCAGTGTAGGAGGTCATGCTGAGGCTGGTATTTCAGGGTTTAGGGCAGTACAGTGGTGTTCGGACAGTGTAGGGTGTCGTGCTGGGGCTGGTGTTTCAGGGGTTTGGCCAGTGCAGTGGTGTTCGGGCAGTGTAGGGGTTTGTGATGGGGCTGGTGTTTCAGGGTTTAGGGCAGTACAGTGGTGTTCGGGCAGTGTAGGGGTTCATGCTGGGTCTGGTGTTTCAGGGTTTAGGGCAGTGCAGTGTTGTTCGGGCAGTGTAGGGGTTCATTCTGGGGCTGGTGTTTCATGGTTTAGGGCAGTGCAGTGGTGTTCGTGCAGTGTAGTGGGTGGTGCTGGGGCAGGTGTTCCACGATTTAGGGAATATCAGTGGTGTTCAGGCAGTGTAGCGGGTGGTGCTGGGGCTGGTGTATCAGGGTTTAGGGCAGTGCAGTGGTGTTTTGCAGTGTAGGGGGACGTGCTGGGGCTGGTGTTTCAGGATTTAGGTCAGTGCAGTGGTGTTGGGACAGTGAAGGGGTTCGTGCAGGGACTTGTTTTTCAGGGTTAAGGGCAGTGCAGTGGTGTTCAGGCAGTGTAGGGGTTTGTGATGGGGCTATTGTTTCAGGGTTTAGGGCAGTGCAGTGGTGCTCGGGCAGTGTAGCGGTTCATGCTGGGTCTGGTGTTTCAGGATTTAGGGCAGTGCAGTGGTGTTTGTGCAGTGCTGGGGAAGGTGTTCCACGATTTAGGGAAGATCAGTGGTGTTCTGGCAGTGTAGCAGGTGGTGCTGGGGCTGGTGTTTCAGGGTTTTTTAAGGCAGAGCAGTCATGTTCGGGCAGAGTAGGGGGTGGTGCTGGGGGTGGCATTTAAGGTTTAGGGCCGTGCAGTGGTCTTCGGGCAGTGTAGGGGGTAATGCTTGGTTGGTGTTTCAGGTTTTAGGGCAGTGCAGTGTAGTTCTGGCAGTTTAGGGGGTCGTTGCTGGGGCAGGTGTTTCAGGGTTTAGGGCAGTGCAGTGGTGCTTGGGCAGTGTAGGGGCTCGTGCTGGGGCTGGTGTTTCAGGGTTTAGGGCAGTGCAGTGGTGTTCGGCCAGTATAGGGGGTCGTGCTGGTGGTGGCGTTTCAGGGTTTAGGCAAGTAAAGTGGTGTTCGGGCAGTGAAGGGGGTCGTGCAGGGGGTGTTATTTCAGGGTTTAGGGCAGTGCAGTGGTGCTAGGGCAGTGTAGGGGGTCGTGCTGGGGCTGGTGTTTGAGGGTTTAGGGCAGTGCAGTGGTGTTCGGGCAGTGTAGGGGGTCGTGCTGGGGCTGGTGTTTGAGGGTTTAGGGCAGTGCAGTGGTGTTCGGGCAGTGTAGGGGGTCGTGCTGGGGCTGGTGTTTCAGGGTTTAGGGAAGAGCAGTGGTGTTCGGGCAGAGTAGGGGGTGGTGTTTAGGGTTTATCGCATTGCAGTGGTGTTCGGGCAGAGTAGGGGGTCGTGCTAGGGCTGATCTTTCAGGAATTAGTCCATTGCAGTGGTGTTTGGGCAGTGTAGGGGGTCGTGCTGGGGTTGATGTTTCAGGGTTTAGGGCAGTGCAGTGGTGTTTGGGCAGTGTAGGGGGTTGGGTTGGGGATGGTGTTTCAGGGTTTATGGCATTGCAGTGGTGTTCGGGCAGAGTAGGGGGTCGTGCTAGGGCTGCTGTTTCAGGGTTTAGGGCACTGCAATGCTGTTCGGGCAGTGTAGGGGGTTGTGCTGGGGCAGGTGTTTCAGGGTTTAGGGCAGTGCAGTGATGTTAGGGCAGTGCAGGGGGTCGTGTTGGGGCTGGTGTTTCTGGGTTTAGGGCAGTGAAGTTGTGTTCTGGCAGTGTAGGGGGTCGTTCTGGGGCTGTTGTTTCAGGGTTTAAGGCAGTGCAGTGGTGTTCGGACAGTGTAGGGGGTCGTGCTGGGGCTGCTGTTTCAGGGTTTTGGCCAGTGCAGTGGTGTTCGGGCAGTGTAGGGGTTCGTGCAGGGATTGGTGTTTCAGGGATTAGGGCAGTGCAGTGGTTTTCGGGCAGTGTAGGGGTTCACGCTAGGCCTGGTGTTTCAGGGTTTAGGGCAGTGCAGTGGTGTTCGGACAGTGTAGGTGGTGGTGCTGGGGCTGGTTTTCAGGGTTTAGGGCAGTGCAGTGGTGTTCGGGCAGTGTAGGGGTTCGTGTTGGGGCTGATCTTTCCGGGATTAGTCTATTGCAGTGGTGTTCGGGCAGTGTAGGGGGTCGTGCTGGGGTTGATGTTTCAGGGTTTAGGGCAGTGCAGTGGTGTTTGGGAAGTGTAGAGGTTCGTGCTGGGGCTGGTGTTTCAGGGTTTAGGGCAGTGCAGTGGTGCTCGCAGGGTAGGGGGTCGTGCTGGGCCTGGTGTTTCAGGGTTTAGGTCAGTGCAGTGGTGTTCTGGCAGTGTAGGAGGTCATGCTGAGGCTGGTGTTTCAGGGTTTAGGGCAGTACAGTGGTTTCAGACAGTGTAGGGTGTCGTGCTGGGGCTGGTGTTTCACGGGTATGGCCAGTGCAGTGGTGTTCGGGCAGTGTAGGGGTTTGTGATGGGGCTGGTGTTTCAGGGTTTAGGGCAGTGCAGTGGTGTTCGGGCAGTGTAGGGGTTCATGCTGGGTCTGGTGTTTCAGGGTTTAGGGCAGTGCAGTGTTGTTCGGGCAGTGTAGGGGTTCATTCTGGGGCTGGTGTTTCATGGTTTAGGGAAGATAAGTGGTGTTCAGGCAGTGTAGCGGGTGGTGCTGGGGCTGGTGTATCAGGGTTTAGGGCAGAGCAGTCGTGTTCGGGCAGAGTAGGGGGTGGTGCTGGGGGTGGTGTTTAAGGTTTAGGGCAGTACAGTGGTGTTCGGGCAGTGTAGGGGGTCATGCTTGGTTGGTGTTTCAGGTTTTAGTGCAGTGCAGTGTAGTTCTGGCAGTTTAGGGGTCGTTGCTGGGGCAGTTGTTTCAGGGTTTAGGGCAGTGCAGTGGTGTTTGGGCAGTGTAGGGGGTCGTGCTGGGGCTGGTGTTTCAGGGTTTAGGGCAGTGCAGTGGTGTTCGGGCAGTATAGGGGGTCGTGCTGGTGGTGGTGTTTCAGGGTTTAGGGAAGTGAAGTGGTGTTCGGGCAGTATAGGGGTTCATGCTGGGGCTGGTGTTTCATGGTTTAGGACAGTGCAGTGGTGTTCGTGCAGTGCTGGGGCAGGTGTTCCATGATTTAGGGAAGATCAGTGGTGTTCTGGCAGTGTAGCGGGTGGTGCTGGGGCTGGTGTTTCAGGGTTTTTTAAGGCAGAGCAGTCATGTTCGGGCAGAGTAGGGGGTGGTGCTGGGGGTGGTGTTTAAGGTTTAGGGCCGTGCAGTGGTGTTCGGGCAGTGTAGGGGGTAATACTTGGTTGGTGTTTCAGGTTTTAGGGCAGTGCAGTGTAGTTCTGGCAGTTTAGGGGGTCATTGCTGGGGCAGGTGTTTCAGGGTTTAGGGCAGTGCAGTGGTGCTTGGGCAGTGTAGGGGGTCGTGCTGGGGCTGGTGTTTCAGGGTTTAGGGCAGTGCAGTGGTGTTCGGCCAGTATATGGGGTCGTGCTGGTGGTGGTGTTTCAGGGTTTAGGGAAGTGAAGTGGTGTTCGGGCAGTGTAGGAGATCGTGCAGGGGGTGTTATTTCAGGGTTTAGGGCAGTGCAGTGGTGCTAGGGCAGTGTAGGGGGTCGTGCTGGGGCTGGTGTTTGAGGGTTTAGGGCAGTGCAGTGGTGTTCGGGCAGTGTAGGGGGTCGTGCTGGGGCTGGTGTTTGAGGGTTTAGGGCAGTGCAGTGGTGTTTGGCCAGTATATGGGGTCGTGCTGGGGCTGGTGTTTCAGGGTTTAGGGAAGAGCAGTGGTGTTCGGGCAGAGTAGGGGGTGGTGTTTAGGGTTTATGGCATTGCAGTGGTTTTCGGGCAGAGTAGGGGGTCGTGCTAGGGCTGATCTTTCAGGAATTAGTCCATTGCAGTGGTGTTTGGGCAGTGTAGGGGGTCGTGCTGGGGTTGATGTTTCAGGGTTTAGGGCAGTGCAGTGGTGTTTGGGCAGTGTAGGGGGTTGGGTTGGGGATGGTGTTTCAGGGTTTATGGCATTGCAGTGGAGTTCGGGCAGAGTAGGGGGTCGTGCTAGGGCTGGTGTTTCAGGGTTTAGGGCACTGCAATGCTGTTCGGGCAGTGTAGGGGGTTGTGCTGGGGCAGGTGTTTCAGGGTTTAGGGCTGTGCAGTGCTGTTAGGGCAGTGCAGGGGGTCGTGCTGGGGCTGGTGTTTCTGGGTTTAGGGCAGTGAAGTTGTGTTCCGGCAGTGTAGGGGGTCGTTCTGGGGCTGGTGTTTCAGGGTTTAAGGCAGTGCAGTGGTGTTGGGACAGTGAAGGGGGTCGTGCTGGGGCTGCTGTTTCAGGGGTTTGGCCAGTGCAGTGGTGTTTGGGCAGTGTAGGGGTTCGTGCAGGGATTGGTGTTTCAGGGATTAGGGCAGTGCAGTGGTGTTCGGGCAGTGTAGGGGTTCGCGCTGGGGCTGGTGTTTCAGGGTTTAGGGCAGTGCAGTGGTGTTCGGACAGTGTAGGTGGTGGTGCTGGGGCTGGTGTTTCAGGGTTTAGGGCAGTGCAGTGGTGTTCGGGCAGTGTAGGGGTTTGTGTTGGGGCTGATCTTTCCGGGATTAGTCCATTGCAGTGGTGTTCGGCCAGTGTAGGGGGTCATGCTGGGGTTGATGTTTCAGGGTTTAGGGCAGTGCAGTGGTGTTTGGGAAGTGTAGAGGTTCGTGCTGGGGCTGGTGTTTCAGGGTTTAGGGCAGTGCAGTGGTGTTCGCAGGGTAGGGGGTCGTGCTGGGGCTGGTGTTTCAGGGTTTAGGTCAGTGCAGTGGTGTTCTGGCAGTGTAGGAGGTCATGCTGAGGCTGGTATTTCAGGGTTTAGGGCAGTACAGTGGTGTTCGGACAGTGTAGGGTGTCGTGCTGGGGCTGGTGTTTCAGGGGTTTGGCCAGTGCAGTGGTGTTCGGGCAGTGTAGGGGTTTGTGATGGGGCTGGTGTTTCAGGGTTTAGGGCAGTACAGTGGTGTTCGGGCAGTGTAGGGGTTCATGCTGGGTCTGGTGTTTCAGGGTTTAGGACAGTGCAGTGTTGTTCGGGCAGTGTAGGGGTTCATTCTGGGGCTGGTGTTTCATGGTTTAGGGCAGTGCAGTGGTGTTCGTGCAGTGTAGTGGGTGGTGCTGGGGCAGGTGTTCCACGATTTAGGGAATATCAGTGGTGTTCAGGCAGTGTAGCGGGTGGTGCTGGGGCTGGTGTATCAGGGTTTAGGGCAGTGCAGTGGTGTTTTGCAGTGTAGGGGGACGTGCTGGGGCTGGTGTTTCAGGATTTAGGTCAGTGCAGTGGTGTTGGGACAGTGAAGGGGTTCGTGCAGGGACTTGTTTTTCAGGGTTAAGGGCAGTGCAGTGGTGTTCAGGCAGTGTAGGGGTTTGTGATGGGGCTATTGTTTCAGGGTTTAGGGCAGTGCAGTGGTGCTCGGGCAGTGTAGCGGTTCATGCTGGGTCTGGTGTTTCAGGATTTAGGGCAGTGCAGTGGTGTTTGTGCAGTGCTGGGGAAGGTGTTCCACGATTTAGGGAAGATCAGTGGTGTTCTGGCAGTGTAGCAGGTGGTGCTGGGGCTGGTGTTTCAGGGTTTTTTAAGGCAGAGCAGTCATGTTCGGGCAGAGTAGGGGGTGGTGCTGGGGGTGGCATTTAAGGTTTAGGGCCGTGCAGTGGTCTTCGGGCAGTGTAGGGGGTAATGCTTGGTTGGTGTTTCAGGTTTTAGGGCAGTGCAGTGTAGTTCTGGCAGTTTAGGGGGTCGTTGCTGGGGCAGGTGTTTCAGGGTTTAGGGCAGTGCAGTGGTGCTTGGGCAGTGTAGGGGCTCGTGCTGGGGCTGGTGTTTCAGGGTTTAGGGCAGTGCAGTGGTGTTCGGCCAGTATAGGGGGTCGTGCTGGTGGTGGCGTTTCAGGGTTTAGGCAAGTAAAGTGGTGTTCGGGCAGTGAAGGGGGTCGTGCAGGGGGTGTTATTTCAGGGTTTAGGGCAGTGCAGTGGTGCTAGGGCAGTGTAGGGGGTCGTGCTGGGGCTGGTGTTTGAGGGTTTAGGGCAGTGCAGTGGTGTTCGGGCAGTGTAGGGGGTCGTGCTGGGGCTGGTGTTTGAGGGTTTAGGGCAGTGCAGTGGTGTTCGGGCAGTGTAGGGGGTCGTGCTGGGGCTGGTGTTTCAGGGTTTAGGGAAGAGCAGTGGTGTTCGGGCAGAGTAGGGGGTGGTGTTTAGGGTTTATCGCATTGCAGTGGTGTTCGGGCAGAGTAGGGGGTCGTGCTAGGGCTGATCTTTCAGGAATTAGTCCATTGCAGTGGTGTTTGGGCAGTGTAGGGGGTCGTGCTGGGGTTGATGTTTCAGGGTTTAGGGCAGTGCAGTGGTGTTTGGGCAGTGTAGGGGGTTGGGTTGGGGATGGTGTTTCAGGGTTTATGGCATTGCAGTGGTGTTCGGGCAGAGTAGGGGGTCGTGCTAGGGCTGCTGTTTCAGGGTTTAGGGCACTGCAATGCTGTTCGGGCAGTGTAGGGGGTTGTGCTGGGGCAGGTGTTTCAGGGTTTAGGGCAGTGCAGTGATGTTAGGGCAGTGCAGGGGGTCGTGTTGGGGCTGGTGTTTCTGGGTTTAGGGCAGTGAAGTTGTGTTCTGGCAGTGTAGGGGGTCGTTCTGGGGCTGTTGTTTCAGGGTTTAAGGCAGTGCAGTGGTGTTCGGACAGTGTAGGGGGTCGTGCTGGGGCTGCTGTTTCAGGGTTTTGGCCAGTGCAGTGGTGTTCGGGCAGTGTAGGGGTTCGTGCAGGGATTGGTGTTTCAGGGATTAGGGCAGTGCAGTGGTTTTCGGGCAGTGTAGGGGTTCACGCTAGGCCTGGTGTTTCAGGGTTTAGGGCAGTGCAGTGGTGTTCGGACAGTGTAGGTGGTGGTGCTGGGGCTGGTTTTCAGGGTTTAGGGCAGTGCAGTGGTGTTCGGGCAGTGTAGGGGTTCGTGTTGGGGCTGATCTTTCCGGGATTAGTCCATTGCAGTGGTGTTCGGGCAGTGTAGGGGGTCGTGCTGGGGTTGATGTTTCAGGGTTTAGGGCAGTGCAGTGGTGTTTGGGAAGTGTAGAGGTTCGTGCTGGGGCTGGTGTTTCAGGGTTTAGGGCAGTGCAGTGGTGCTCGCAGGGTAGGGGGTCGTGCTGGGCCTGGTGTTTCAGGGTTTAGGTCAGTGCAGTGGTGTTCTGGCAGTGTAGGAGGTCATGCTGAGGCTGGTGTTTCAGGGTTTAGGGCAGTACAGTGGTTTCAGACAGTGTAGGGTGTCGTGCTGGGGCTGGTGTTTCACGGGTATGGCCAGTGCAGTGGTGTTCGGGCAGTGTAGGGGTTTGTGATGGGGCTGGTGTTTCAGGGTTTAGGGCAGTGCAGTGGTGTTCGGGCAGTGTAGGGGTTCATGCTGGGTCTGGTGTTTCAGGGTTTAGGGCAGTGCAGTGTTGTTCGGGCAGTGTAGGGGTTCATTCTGGGGCTGGTGTTTCATGGTTTAGGGAAGATAAGTGGTGTTCAGGCAGTGTAGCGGGTGGTGCTGGGGCTGGTGTATCAGGGTTTAGGGCAGAGCAGTCGTGTTCGGGCAGAGTAGGGGGTGGTGCTGGGGGTGGTGTTTAAGGTTTAGGGCAGTACAGTGGTGTTCGGGCAGTGTAGGGGGTCATGCTTGGTTGGTGTTTCAGGTTTTAGTGCAGTGCAGTGTAGTTCTGGCAGTTTAGGGGTCGTTGCTGGGGCAGTTGTTTCAGGGTTTAGGGCAGTGCAGTGGTGTTTGGGCAGTGTAGGGGGTCGTGCTGGGGCTGGTGTTTCAGGGTTTAGGGCAGTGCAGTGGTGTTCGGGCAGTATAGGGGGTCGTGCTTGTGGTGGTGTTTCAGGGTTTAGGGAAGTGAAGTGGTGTTCGGGCAGTGTAGGGGTCGTACAGGGGGTGTTATTTCAGGATTTAGGGCAGTGCAGTGGTGCTAGGGCGGTGTAGGGGGTCATGCTGGGGCTGGTGTTTGATGGTTTAGGGCTGTGCAGTGGTGTTCGGGCAGTGTAGGGGGTCGTGCTGGGGCTGGTGTTTCAGGGTTTAGGGAAGAGCAGTGGTGTTCGGGCAGAGTAGGGGGCAGTGTTTAGGGTTTATGGCATTGCAGTGGTGTTCGGACAGAGTAGGGGGTCATGCTAGGGCTGGTGTTTCAGGGTTTAGGGCACTGCAGTGCTGTTCGGGCAGTGTAGGGGGTTGTGCTGGGGCAGGTGTTTCATGGTTTAGGGCAGAGCAGTGGTGTTCGGGCAGTGTAGGGGTTCTGGCTGGGGCTGGTATTTCAGCGTTTAAGGCAGAGCAGTGGTGTTCGGGCAGTGTAGTGGGTATTTCTGGGGCTGGTGTTTCATGGTTTAGGGCAGAGCAGTGGTGTTCGGGCAGTGTAGTGGGTCTTGCTGGGGCTGGTGTTTCAGGGTTTAGGGCAGTGCTGTTCGGGCAGTGTAGTGGGTCTTGCTGGGGCTGGTGTTTCAGGGTTTAAGGCAGTGCAGCGGTGTTCGGGCAGTGTAGGGGTACGGGCTGGGGCTGGTGTTTCAGCGTTTAAGGCAGAGCAGTGGTGCTCTTGCAGAGTAGGGGATCGTTTTGGGGCTGGTGTTTCAGGGTTTTAGAGCAGTGCAGTAATGTTCGGACAGTGTAGGGGGTCGTGCTGGGGCTGGTGTTTCAGGGTTTAGGGCAGTGCAGTGGTGTTCGGACAGTGTAGTCGGTCATGCTGGGGCTGGTGTTTCAGGGTTTAGGGCAGATCAGTGGTGTTCGGGCAGTGTAGGGGGTCGTGCTGGGGCTGGTGTTATAATGTTTAAGGCAGTGCAGTGGTGTTCGGGCAGTGTAGGGTGTGGTGCTGGGGCTGTTGTTTCACGGTTTACGGACGATCAGTGGTGTTCGGGCAGAGTAGGGGTGATGCTGTGGCTGGTGTTTCAGGGTTTAGGGCAGTGCAGTGGTGTTCGGGCATTGTAGGAGGTTGTGCTGGGGCTGGTGCTTCATGGTTTAGGGCAGTGCAGTGGTGTTCGGGCAGTGTAGGGGGTGGTGCTGGGGCTCGTGTTTCAGTGTTTATGGCAGAGCAGTGGTGTTCAAGCAGAGTAGGGGTTGGTGCTGGGGGATGGTGTTTAAGGTTTAGGGCAGTGCAGTGGTGTTCGGGCAGTGTAGGGGGGAGTGCTGGGGCTGGTGTTTCAGGGTTTAGGGCAGTGCAGTGGTGTTTGGACAGTGTAGGGGGTCATGCTGCGGCTGGTGTTTCAGGGTTTAGGGCAGTGCAGTGGTGTTCAGGCAGTGTAGGGGGTCATGCTGGGGCTGGTATTTCAGGGTTTAGGGCAGTGCAATGGTGTTCAGGCAGTGTAGGGGGTCATGCTGTGGCTGGTGTTTCAGGTTTTTAGGTAGAGCAGTGGTGTTAGGGCAAAGTAGGGGGTGGTGCTGGGGGTGGTGTTTAGGGTTTAGGGCAGTGCAGTGGTTTTCGGGCAGTGTAGGAGGTTGTGCTGGGGCTGGTGCTTCATGGTTTAGGGCAGTGCAGTGGTGTTCGGGCAGTGTAGGGGGTGGGGATGGTGTTCCACGGTTTAGGAAAGATCAGTGGTGTTCGGGCAGTGTAGGGGTTCGTGCAGGCGCTGGTGTTTCAGGGTTTAGGGCAGTGCAGTGGTGTTCGGGCAATGTAGGGATTCGTGCTGGGGCTTGTGTTTCAGGGTTTAGGGCAGTGCAGTGGTATTCAAGCAGTGTAGGGGTTTGTGCTGGGTCTGGTGTTTCAGGGTTTAGGGCAGTGCAGTGGTGTTCGGGCAGTGTAGGGGGTAGTGCTGGGGCTAATGTTTCATGGTTTAGGGCAGTGCAGTGGTGTTCGGGCAGTGTAGGGTGTGGTGCTGGGGCTGGTGTTTCATGGTTTAGGGAAGATCATTGGTGTTCGGGCAGTGTAGGGGGTGGTGCTGGGGCTGCTGTTTCAGGGTTTAGGGCAGAGCAGTGGTGTTCGGGCAGAGAAGGGGGTGATGCTGGGGCTGGTATTTCACAGTTTAGTGCAGTGCAGTGGTGTTCGGGCAGTGTAGGGGTTCGTGCAGGGATTGGTGTTTCAGGGATTAGGGCAGTGCAGTGGTGTTCGGGCAGTGTAGGGGTTCGCGCTGGGCCTGGTGTTTCAGGGTTTAGGGCAGTGCAGTGGTGTTCAGACAGTGTAGGTGGTGGTGCTGGGGCTGGTTTTCAGGGTTTAGGGCAGTGCAGTGGTGTTCGGGCAGTGTAGGGGTTCGTGTTGGGGCTGATCTTTCCGGGATTAGTCCATTGCAGTGGTGTTCGGGCAGTGTAGGGGGTTGATGTTTCAGGGTTTAGGGCAGTGCAATGGTGTTTGGGAAGTGTAGAGGTTCGTGCTGGGGCTGGTGTTTCAGGGTTTAGGGCAGTGCAGTGGTGCTCGCAGGGTAGGGGGTCGTGCTGGGCCCGGTGTTTCAGGGTTTAGGTCAGTGCAGTGGTGTTCTGGCAGTGTAGGAGGTCATGCTGAGGCTGGTGTTTCAGGGTTTAGGGCAGTAAAGTGGTTTCAGACAGTGTAGGGTGTCGTGCTGGGGCTGGTGTTTCACGGGTATGGCCAGTGCAGTGGTGTTCGGGCAGTGTAGGGGTTTGTGATGGGGCTGGTGTTTCAGGGTTTAGGGCAGTGCAGTGGTGTTCGGGCAGTGTAGGGGTTCATGCTGGGTCTGGTGTTTCAGGGTTTAGGGCAGTGCAGTGTTGTTCGGGCAGTGTAGGGGTTCATTCTGGGGCTGGTGTTTCATGGTTTAGGGAAGATAAGTGGTGTTCAGGCAGTGTAGCGGGTGGTGCTGGGGCTGGTGTATCAGGGTTTAGGGCAGAGCAGTCGTGTTCGGGCAGAGTAGGGGGTGGTGCTGGGGGTGGTGTTTAAGGTTTAGGGCAGTACAGTGGTGTTCGGGCAGTGTAGGGGGTCATGCTTGGTTGGTGTTTCAGGTTTTAGTGCAGTGCAGTGTAGTTCTGGCAGTTTAGGGGTTGTTGCTGGGGCAGTTGTTTCAGGGTTTAGGGCAGTGCAGTGGTGTTTGGGCAGTGTAGGGGGTCGTGCTGGGGCTGGTGTTTCAGGGTTTAGGGCAGTGCAGTGGTGTTCGGGCAGTATAGGGGGTCGTGCTGGTGGTGGTGTTTCAGGGTTTAGGGAAGTGAAGTGGTGTTCGGGCAGTGTAGGGGTCGTACAGGGGGTGTTATTTCAGGATTTAGGGCAGTGCAGTGGTGCTAGGGCGGTGTAGGGGGTCATGCTGGGGCTGGTGTTTGAGGGTTTAGGGCTGTGCAGTGGTGTTCGGGCAGTGTAGGGGGTCGTGCTGGGGCTGGTGTTTCAGGGTTTAGGGAAGAGCAGTGGTGTTCGGGCAGAGTAGGGGGCAGTGTTTAGGGTTTATGGCATTGCAGTGGTGTTCGGACAGAGTAGGGGGTCATGCTAGGGCTGGTGTTTCAGGGTTTAGGGCACTGCAGTGCTGTTCGGGCAGTGTAGGGGGTTGTGCTGGGGCAGGTGTTTCATGGTTTAGGGCAGAGCAGTGGTGTTCGGGCAGTGTAGGGGTTCTGGCTGGGGCTGGTATTTCAGCGTTTAAGGCAGAGCAGTGGTGTTCGGGCAGTGTAGTGGGTATTTCTGGGGCTGGTGTTTCATGGTTTAGGGCAGAGCAGTGGTGTTCGGGCAGTGTAGTGGGTCTTGCTGGGGCTGGTGTTTCAGGGTTTAGGGCAGTGGTGTTCGGGCAGTGTAGTGGGTCTTGCTGGGGCTGGTGTTTCAGGGTTTAAGGCAGTGCAGCGGTGTTCGGGCAGTGTAGGGTTACGGGCTGGGGCTGGTGTTTCAGCGTTTAAGGCAGAGCAGTGGTGCTCGTGCAGAGTAGGGGATCGTTTTGGGGCTGGTGTTTCAGGGTTTTAGAGCAGTGCAGTGATGTTTGGGCAGTGTAGGGGGTGGTGCTGTGGTTGGTGTTTCAGGGTTTAGGGCAGTGGTGTTAGGGCGGTGTAGGGGGTCTTGCTGGGGGTGGTGTTTCGGGGTTTAGGGCAGCGCATTGGTGTTCAGGCAGTGTAGGAGGTCATGCTGGGGCTGGTGTTTCAGGGTTTAGGGCAGTGCAGTGGTGTTCGGACAGTGTAGGGGGTCGTGCTGGGGCTGGTGTTTCAGGGTTTATGGCAGTGCAGTGGTGTTCGGGCAGTGTAGTGGGTCATGCTGTGGCTGGTGTTTCAGGGTTTAGGGCAGTTCAGTGGTGTTCGGGCAGTGTAGGGGTTCACGCTGGGGCTGGTGTTTCAGGGTTTAGGGCAGTGCAGTGGTGTTCGGACAGTGTAGTTGTTCATGCTGGGTCTGGTGTTTCAGGGTTTAGGGCAGTGCAGTGGTGTTCGGACAGTGTAGTGGGTCATGCTGGGGCTGGTGTTTCAGGGTTTAGGGCAGATCAGTGGTGTTCGGGCAGTGTAGGGGGTCGTGCTGGGGCTGGTGTTATAATGTTTAGGGCAGTGCAGTGGCGTTCGGGCAGTGTAGGGTGTGGTGCTGGGGCTGTTGTTTCACGGTTTAGGGTAGATCAGTGGTGTTCGGGCAGTGTAGGGGTGATGCTGTGGCTGGTGTTTCAGGGTTTAGGGCAGTGCAGTGGTGTTCGGGCATTGTAGGAGGTTGTGCTGGGGCTGGTGCTTCATGGTTTAGGGCAGTGCAGTGGTGTTCGGGCAGTGTAGGGGGTGGTGCTGGGGCTCGTGTTTCAGTGTTTATGGCAGAGCAGTGGTGTTCAAGCAGAGTAGGGGTTGGTGCTGGGGGATGGTGTTTAAGGTTTAGGGCAGTGCAGTGGTGTTCGGGCAGTGTAGGGGGGAGTGCTGGGGCTGGTGTTTCAGGGTTTAGGGCAGTGCAGTGGTGTTTGGACAGTGTAGGGGGTCATGCTGCGGCTGGTGTTTCAGGGTTTAGGGCAGTGCAGTGGTGTTCAGGCAGTGTAGGGGGTCATGCTGAGGCTGGTATTTCAGGGTTTAGGGCAGTGCAATGGTGTTCAGGCAGTGTAGGGGGTCATGCTGTGGCTGGTGTTTCAGGTTTTTAGGTAGAGCAGTGGTGTTAGGGCAAAGTAGGGGGTGGTGCTGGGGGTGGTGTTTAGGGTTTAGGGCAGTGCAGTGGTGTTCGGGCAGTGTAGGAGGTTATGCTGGGGCTGGTGCTTCATGGTTTAGGGCAGTGCAGTGGTGTTCGGGCAGTGTAGGGGGTGGGGCTGGTGTTCCACGGTTTAGGAAAGATCAGTGGTGTTCGGGCAGTGTAGGGGTTCGTGCAGGCGCTGGTGTTTCAGGGTTTAGGGCAGTGCAGTGGTGTTCGGGCAATGTAGGGATTCGTGCTGGGGCTTGTGTTTCAGGGTTTAGGGCAGTGCAGTGGTATTCAAGCAGTGTAGGGGTTTGTGCTGGGTCTGGTGTTTCAGGGTTTAGGGCAGTGCAGTGGTGTTCGGGCAGTGTAGGGGGTAGTGCTGGGGCTAATGTTTCATGGTTTAGGGCAGTGCAGTGGTGTTCGGGCAGTGTAGGGTGTGGTGCTGGGGCTGGTGTTTCATGGTTTAGGGAAGATCATTGGTGTTCGGGCAGTGTAGGGGGTGGTGCTGGGGCTGCTGTTTCAGGGTTTAGGGCAGAGCAGTGGTGTTCGGGCAGAGAAGGGGGTGATGCTGGGGCTGGTATTTCACAGTTTAGGGCAGTGCAGTTGTGTTCGGGCATTGTAGGGGGTGGTGCTTGGGATGGTGTTCCACGGTTTAGGGAAGATCAGTGGTGTTCGGGCATTGTAGGGGGTGATGCTGGGGCTGGTGTTTCAGGGTTTAGGGCAGAGCAGTGGTGTTCTGTCAGAGTAGGGGGTGGTGCTGGGGGTGGTGTTTAAGGTTTTGGGCAGTGCAGTGGTGTTCGGACTGTGTAGGGGGTCGTGCTGGGGTGGTATTTCAGGTTTTAGGGCAGTGCAGTGTTGTTCAGGCAGTTTAGGGGGTTGGTGCTGGGGCTGGTGTTTCAGGGTTTAGGGCAGTGCAGTGGTATTCGAGCAGTGTAGGGGGTCATGCTGGGGATGGTGTTTCAGGGTTTAGGGCAGTGCAGTGGTGTACAGGCAATGTAGGGTGTCGTGCTGGGGTGGTGTTTCAGGGTTTAGGGCAGTGAAGTGGTGTTCAGGCAGTGTAGGGGGTCACGCAGGGGGTGTTTTTTCAGGGTTTAGGGCAGTGAAGGGGTGTTCGGGCAGTTTAGGGGGTTTTCCCGGGGCTGTTGATTCAGGGTTTAGGGCAGTGCAGTGGTGTTCGGGCAGTGTAGGGAGTCGTGCAGGTACTGGTGTCTCAGGGTTTAGGGCACTGTAGTGCTGTTCGGGAAGAGTAGGGGGTCGTGCTGGTTCTGGTGTTTGAGGGTTTAGGGCAGTGCAGTGGTGTTCGGGCAGTGTAGGGGGTCCTGCTGGGGCTGGTGTTTGACGGTTTAGGGCAGTGCAGTGGTGTTCGGGCAGTGTAGGGGTTCGTGCTGGGGCTGATGTTTCAGGGATTAGTGCAGTGCAGTGGTGTTCGGACAGTGTAGGGGGTCGTGCTGGGGTTGATGTTTCAGGGTTTAGGGCAGTGCAGTGGTGTTCGGGCAGTGTAGGGGGTCTAGTTGGGGCTGGTGTGTCAGGGTTTTGGGTAATCCCGTGGTGTTCGGGCAGTGTAGGGGGTCGTGCTGGGGCTGGTGTCTCAGGGTTTAGGGCAGTGCAGTTGTGTTCGGACAGTATAGGGGGTCGTGCTTGGGCTGGTGTTTCAGAGTTTAGGGCAGAGCAGTGGTTTACGGGCAGAGTAGGGGGTGGTGCTGGGGGTGGTGTTTAGGGTTTAGAGCAGTGCAGTGGTGTTCGGGCAGTGTAGGGGGTGGTGCTGGGGCTGGTGCTTCAGGTTTTAGGGCAGAGCAGTGGTGTTTGGACAGAGTAGGGGGTCATGCTGGGGGTGCTGTTTCAGGGTTTAGGGCAGTGCATTGGTGTTCGTGCAGTGTAGGGGGTTGTGTTGGGGCTAGTGTTTCAGTGTTTAGGGCAGTGGTGTTAGGGCAGTGTAGGGGGTCTTTCAGGGGGTGGTGTTTCAAAGTTTAGGGCAGTGCAGTGCTGTTCGGGCAGTGTAGTGGGCTTGCTGGGGCTGGTGTTTCAGGGTTTAGGGAAGAGCAGTGGTGTTCGGGCAGAGTAGGGGGCAGTGTTTAGGGTTTATGGCAATGCAGTGGTGCTCGGACAGAGTAGGGGGTCATGCTAGGGCTGGTGTTTCAGGGTTTAGGGCACTGCAGTGCTGTTCGGGCAGTGTAGGGGGTTGTGCTAGGGCAGGTGTTTCATGGTTTAGGGCAGAGCAGTGGTGTTCGGGCAGTGTAGGGGTTCTGGCTGGGGCTGGTATTTCAGCGTTTAAGGCAGAGCACTGGTGTTCGGGCAGTGTAGTGGGTATTTCTGGGGCTGGTGTTTCATGGTTTAGGGCAGAGCAGTGGTGTTCGGGCAGTGTAGTGGGTCTTGCTGGGGCTGGTGTTTCAGGGTTTAGGGCAGTGCAGTGCTGTTCGGGCAGTGTAGTGGGTCGTGCTGGGGCTGGTGTTTCAGGGTTTAAGGCAGTGCAGCGGTGTTCGGGCAGTGTAGGGGTATGGGCTGGGGCTGGTGTTTCAGCGTTTAAGGCAGAGCAGTGGTGTTCGTGCAGAGTAGGGGATCGTTTTGGGGCTGGTAATTCAGGGTTTTAGAGCAGTGCAGTGATGTTCGGGCAGTGTAGGGGGTGGTGCTGTGGTTGGTGTTTCAGGGTTTAGGGCAGTGGTGTTAGAGCAGTGTAGGGGGTCTTGCTGGGGATGGTGTTTCAGAGTTTAGGGCAGTGCAGTGTTGTGCGGGCAGTGTAGAGGGTCATGCTGTGGCTGGTGTTTCAGGGTTTAGGGCAGCGCATTGGTGTTCAGGCAGTGTAGGAGGTCATGCTGGGGCTGGTGTTTCAGGGTTTAGGGCAGTGCAGTGGTGTTCGGACAGTGTAGGGGGTCGTGCTGGGGCTGGTGTTTCAGGGTTTAGGGCAGTGCAGTGGTGTTCGGGCAGTGTAGTGGGTCATGTTGGGGCTGGTGTTTCAGGGTTTAGGGCAGTTCAGTGGTGTTCGGGCAGTGTAGGGGTTCACGCTGGGGCTGGTGTTTCAGGGTTTAGGGCAGTGCAGTGGTGTTCGGACAGTGTAGTTGTTCATGCTGGGTCTGGTGTTTCAGGGTTTAGGGCAGTGCAGTGGTGTTCGGGCAGTGTAGTGGGTCATGCTGGGGCTGGTGTTTCAGGGTTTAGGGCAGATCAGTGGTGTTCGGGCAGTGTAGGGGGTCGTGCTGGGGCTGGTGTTATAATGTTTAGGGCAGTGCAGTGGTGTTCGGGCAGTGTAGGGTGTAGTGCTGGGGCTGGTGTTTCACGGTTTAGGGAAGATCAGTGGTGTTCGGGCAGTGTAGGGGTGATGCTGTGGCTGGTGTTTCAGGGTTTAGGGCAGTGCAGTGGTGTTCGGGCATTGTAGGAGGTTGTGCTGGGGCTGGTGCTTCATGGTTTAGGGCAGTGCAGTGGTGTTCGGGCAGTGTAGGGGGGAGTGCTGGGGCTGGTGTTTCAGGGTTTAGGGCAGTGCAGTGGTGTTTGGACAGTGTAGGGGGTCATGATGCGGCTGGTGTTTCAGGGTTTAGGGCAGTGCAGTGGTGTTCAGGCAGTGTAGGGGGTCATGCTGGGGCTGGTATTTCAGGGTTTAGGGCAGTGCAGTGGTGTTCAGGCAGTGTAGGGGGTCATGCTGTGGCTGGTGTTTCAGGTTTTTGGGTAGAGCAGTGGAGTTAGGGCAAAGTAGAGGGTGGTGCTGGGGGTGGTGTTTAGGGTTTAGGGCAGTGCAGTGGTGTTCGGGCAGTGTAGGAGGTTGTGCTGGGGCTGGTGCTTCATGGTTTAGGGCAGTGCAGTGGTGTTCGGCCAGTGTAGGGGGTGGGGCTGGTGTTCAACGGTTTAGGAAAGATCAGTGGTGTTCGGGCAGTGTAGGGATTCATGCAGGCGCTGGTGTTTCAGGGTTTAGGGCAGTGCAGTGGTGTTCGGGCAATGTAGGGATTCGTGCTGGGGCTTGTGTTTCAGGGTTTAGGGCAGTGCAGTGGTGTTCAAGCAGTGTAGGGGTTTGTGCTGGGTCTGGTGTTTCAGGGTTAAGGGCAGTGCATTGGTGTTCGGGCAGTGTGGTGGGTCGTGCTGGGGCTGGTGTTTCAGGGTTTAGGGCAGTGCAGTGGTGTTCGGGCAATGTAGGGGGTAGTGCTGGGGCTAATGTTTCATGGTTTAGGGCAGTGCAGTGGTGTTCGGGCAGTGTAGGGGGTGGTGCTGGGGCTGCTGTTTCAGGGTTTAGAGCAGAGCAGTGGTGTTCAGGCAGGGAAGGGGGTGATGCTGGGGCTGGTATTTCACAGTTTAGGGCAGTGCAGTTGTGTTCGGACAGTGTAGGGGGTGGTGCTTGGCATGGTGTTCCACGGTTTAGGGAAGATCAGTGGTGTTCGGGCATTGTAGGGGGTGATGCTGGGGCTGGTGTTTCAGGGTTTAGGGCAGAGCAGTGGTGTTCTGTCAGAGTAGGGAGTGGTGCTGGGGGTGGTGTTTAAGGTTTTGGGCAGTGCAGTGGTGTTCGGACTGTGTAGGGGGTCGTGCTGGGGTGGTATTTCAGGTTTTAGGGCAGTGCAGTGTTGTTCAGGCAGTTTAGGGGGTTGGTGCTGGGGCTGGTGTTTCAGGCAGTGCAGTGGTATTCGAGCAGTGTAGGGGGTCATGCTGGGGCTGGTGTTTCAGGGTTTAGGGCAGTGCAGTGGTGCACGGGCAATGTAGTGTGTCGTGCTGGGGTGGTGTTTCAGGGTTTAGGGCAGTGAAGTTGTGTTCAGGCAGTGTAGGGGGTCACGCAGGGGGTGTTTTTTCAGGGTTTAGGGCAGTGAAGGGGTGTTCGGGCAGTGTAGGGGGTTTTCCCGGGGCTGTTGATTCAGGGTTTAGGGCAGTGCAGTGGTGTTCGGGCAGTGTAGGGAGTCGTGCTGGTACTGGTGTTTCAGGGTTTAGGGCACTGTAGTGCTGTTCGGGAAGAGTAGGGGGTCGTGCTGGTTCTGGTGTTTGAGGGTTTATGGCAGTGCAGTGGTGTTCGGGCAGTGTAGGGGGTCGTGCTGGGGCTGGTGTTTGACGGTTTAGGGCAGTGCAGTGGTGTTCGGGCAGTGTAGGGGTTCGTGCTGGGGCTGATGTTTCAGGGATTAGTGCAGTGCAGTGGTGTTCGGACAGTGTAGGGGGTCGTGCTGGGGTTGATGTTTCAGGGTTTAGGGCAGTGCAGTGGTGTTCGGGCAGTGTAGGGGGTCGTGTTGGGGCTGGTGTGTCAGGGTTTTGGGTAAGCCTGTGGTGTTCGGGCAGTGTAGGGGTCGTGCTGGGGCTGGTGTCTCAGGGTTTAGGGCAGTGCAGTTGTGTTCGGACAGTATAGGGGGTCGTGCTTGGGCTGGTGTTTCAGAGTTTAGGGCAGAGCAGTGGTGTACGGGCAGAGTAGGGGGTGGTGCTGGGGGTGGTGTTTAGGGTTTAGAGCAGTGCAATGGTGTTCGGGCAGTGTAGGGGGTGGTGCTGGGGCTGGTGCTTCAGGTTTTAGGGCAGAGCAGTGGTGTTTGGGCAGAGTAGGGGGTCATGCTGGGGGTGCTGTTTCAGGGTTTAGGGCAGTGCATTGGTGTTCGTGCAGTGTAGGGGGTTGTGTTGGGGCTGGTGTTTCAGTGTTTAGGGCAGTGGTGTTAGGGGAGTGTAGGGGGTCTTTCAGGGGGTGGTGTTTCAAAGTTTAGGGCAGTGCAGTGCTGTTCGGGCAGTGTAGTGGGCTTGCTGGGTCTGGTGTTTCAGGGTTGAGGGCATTGCAGTGGTATTCGGGCAGTGTATGGGGTAGTGCTGGGGCTGGTGTTTCAGGGTTTAGGGCAGTGCAGTGCTTTTCCGGCAGTGTAGAGGTTGTGCTGGGTCTGGTGTTTCAGGGTTTAGGGCAGTGCAGTGGAGTTCGGACAGTGTAGTGGGTCATGCTGCAGCTGGTGTTTCAGGGATTAGGGCAGTGCAGTGGTTTTCAGACAGTGTAAGAGGTCATGCTGTGTCTGGTGTTTCAGGGTTTAGGGCAGAGCAATGGTGATTGGACAGTGTAGGGGGTCGTGCTGGGGCTGGTGTTTCAAGGTTTCGGGCAGTACAGTGGTGTTCAGGCAATGTAGGGGGTCGTGCTGGGGCTGGTGTTTCAGGGTCTAAGGAAGTGTAGTGGTGTTCGGGCAGTGTAGGGGGTTGGGCTGGGGCTGGTGTTTCAGGGTTTAGGCAGTGCAGTAAAGTTCGGGCAGTGTAGGGTTTCGTGCTGGGGTTGTATTTCAGGGTTTAGGGCAGTGAAGCAGTGTTCGGGCAGTGTAGGGGGTCATGCAGGGGGTGTTTTTTCAGGGTTTAGGGCAGTGCAGTTCAGGCAGTGTAGGGGGTTGTGCTGGGTGTAGTGTTTCAGGGTTTAGGGCAGTGGTGTTCGGGCAGTGTAGGGGGTCGTGCTGAGGCTGGTGCTTCAGGGTTTAGGGAAGAGCAGTGGTGTTCTGACAGAGTAGGGCTGGTGTTTCAGGGTTTAGGGCTCTGCAGTGCTGTTTGGGCAGTGTAGGGGGTCATGCTGGGGCTGGTGTTTCAGGGTTTAGGGCAGTGCAGTGGTATTAGGGCAGTGTAGGGGGTCGTGATGGGACTGGTGTTTCAGGGTTTAGGGCAGTGCAGTGGTGCTTGGGCAGTGTAGGGGTCGTGCTGGGGCTGGTGTTTTAGGGTTTAGGGCAAAGCAGTGGTGTTCGGGCATTGTAGGGGGTCGTGCTGGGGCTGGTGTTTCAGGGTTTAGGGCAGTGCAGTTGTGTTTGGGCAGTGTACGGGGTCGTGCTGGGGCTGGTGTTTCAGGGTTTAGGGCAGTGCAGTGGTGTTCGAGATTGTAGTGGGTCATGCTGGGGCTGGTGTTTCAGGATATAGGGCAGTGCAGTGGTGCTCGGGCAGTGTAGGGGGTCATGCTGGGGCTGGTGTTTGCAGGTTTAGGGCAGTGCAATGGTGCTCGGGCAGTGTAGGAGGTTATGCTGGAGTTGGTGTTTGAGGGTTTAGGGCAGTGCAGTGGTGTTCGGGAATTGTAGGGGGTCGTGCTGGAGCTGGAGTTTCAGGCTTTAGGGCAGTGCAGTAGTGTTCGGGCAGTGTAGGGGTTCGTGCTGGGGCTGATGTTTCAGGGATTAGTGCAGTGCATTGGTGTTTGGGCAGTGTAGGGGGTCGTGCTGGGGTTGATGTTTCAGGGTGTAGGGCAGTGGAGTGGTGTTCAGGCAGTGTAGGGGATCGTGCGGGGGCTGGTGTGTAAGGGTTTAGGGCAATGCAGTGGTGTTCGAGTAGTTTAGGGGGTCTTTCTGGGGGTGGTGTTGCAGGGTTTAGGGCAGTGCATTGGTGTTCGTGCAGTTTAGGGGGTTGTGTTGGGGCTGGTGTTTCAGGGTTTAGGGCAATGGTGTTAGGGAAATGTAGGGGGTCTTGCTGGGGGTGGTGTTTCAAAGTTTAGGGCAGTGCAGTATTGTTCGGGCAGTGTAGGGGGCTTGCTGGGGCTGGTGTTTCAGGGTTTAGGGCAGTGCAGTGCTTTTCCGGCAGTGTAGAGGTTGTGCTAGGTCTGGTGTTTCAGGGTTTAGGGCAGTGCAGTGGAGTTCGGACAGTGTAGGGGGTCATGCTGCAGCTGGTGTTTCAGGGTTTAGGGCAGTGCAGTGGTTTTCAGACAGTGTAGGAGGTCATGCTGTGTCTGGTGTTTCAGGGTTTAGGGCAGAGCAATGGTGTTTGGACAGTGTAGGGGGTCGTGCTGGGGCTGGTGTTTCAGGGTCTAGGGCAGTGCAGTGGTGTTCGGGCAGTGTAGGGGTTCGCGCTGGGGCTGGTGTTTCAGGGTTTAGGGCAGTGCAGTGGTGTTTTGACAGTGTAGGTGGTGGTGCTGGGGCTGGTGTTTCAGGGTTTAGGGCAGTGCAGTGGTGTTCGGGCAGTGTAGGGGTTCGTGTTGGGGCTGATCTTTCCGGGATTAGTCCATTGCAGTGGTGTTCGGGCAGTGTAGGGGGTCATGCTGGGGTTGTTGTTTCAGGGTTTAGGGCAGTGCAGTGGTGTTTGGGAAGTGTAGAGGTTCGTGCTGGGGCTGGTGTTTCAGGGTTTAGGGCAGTGCAGTGGTGCTCGCAGGGTAGGGGGTCGTGCTGGGGCTGGTGTTTCAGGGTTTAGGTCAGTGCAGTGGTGTTCTGGCAGTGTAGGAGGTAATGCTGAGGCTGGTGGTTCAGGGTTTAGGGCAGTACAGTGGTTTCGGACAGTGTAGGGTGTCGTGCTGGGGCTGGTGTTTCAGGGGTTTGGCCAGTGCAGTGGTGTTCGGGCAGTGTAGGGGTTTGTGATGGGGCTGGTGTTTCAGGGTTTAGGGCAGTGCAGTGGTGTTCGGGCAGTGTAGGGGTTCATGCTGGGTCTGGTGTTTCAGGGTTTAGGGCAGTGCAGTGTTGTTTGGGCAGTGCAGGGGTTCATTCTGGGGTTGGTGTTTCATGGTTTAGGGCAGTGCAGTGGTGTTCGTGCAGTGTAGTGGGTGGTGCTGGGGCAGGTGTTCCACGATTTAGGGAAGATCAGTGGTCTTCAGGCAGTGTAGCGGGTGGTGCTGGGGCTGGTGTATCAGGGTTTAGGGCAGAGCAGTCGTGTTCGGGCAGAGTAGGGGGTGGTGCTGGGGGTGGTGTTTAAGGTTTAGGGCAGTACAGTGGTGTTCGGGAAGTGTAGGGGGTCATGCTTGGTTGGTGTTTCAGGATTTAGGGCAGTGCAGTGTAGTTCTGGCAGTTTAGGGGTCGTTGCTGGGGCAGTTGTTTCAGGGTTTAGGGCAGTGCAGTGGTGTTTGGGCAGTGTAGGGGGTCGTGCTGGGGCTGGTGTTTCAGGGTTTAGGGCTGTGCAGTGGTGTTCGGTCAGTGTAGGGGGTCGTGCTGGGGCTGGTGTTTCAGGGTTTAGGGAAGAGCAGTGGTGTTCGGGCAGAGTAGGGGGCAGTGTTTAGGGTTTATGGCATTGCAGTGGTGTTCGGACAGAGTAGGTGGTCATGCTAGGGCTGGTGTTTCAGGGTTTAGGGCAGTGCAGTGCTGTTCGGGCAGTGTAGTGGGTCTTGCTGGGGCTGGTGTTTCAGGGTTTAAGGCAGTGCAGCGGTGTTCGGGCAGTGTAGGGGTATGGGCTGGGGCTGGTGTTTCAGCGTTTAATGCAGAGCAGTGGTGTACGTGCAGAGTAGGGGATCAATTTGGGGCTGGTGTTTCAGGGTTTTAGAGCAGTGCAGTGATGTTCGGGCAGTGTAGGGGGTGGTGCTGTGGTTGGTGTTTCAGGGTTTAGGGCAGTGGTGTTAGGGCAGTGTAGGGGGTCTTGCTGGGGTGGTGTTTCGGAGTTTAGGGCAGTGCAGTGTTGTGCGGGCAGTGTAGAGGGTCATGCTGTGGCTGGTGTTTCAGGGTTTAGGGCAGCGCATTGGTGTTCAGGCAGTGTAGGAGGTCATGCTGGGGCTGGTGTTTCAGGGTTTAGGGCAGTGCAGTGGTGTTCGGACAGTGTAGGGGGTCGTGCTGGGGCTGGTGTTTCAGGGTTTAGGGCAGTGCAGTGGTGTTCGGGCAGTGTAGTGGGTCATGCTGGGGCTGGTGTTTCAGGGTTTAGGGCAGTTCAGTGGTGTTCGGGCAATGTAGGGGTTCGCGCTGGGGCTGGTGTTTCAGGGTTTAGGGCAGTGCAGTGTTGTTCGGACAGTGTAGTTGTTCATGCTGGGTCTGGTGTTTCAGAGTTTAGGGCAGTGCAGTGGTGTTCGGGCAGTGTAGTGGGTCATGCTGGGGCTGGTGTTTCAGGGTTTAGGGCAGATCAGTGGTGTTCGGGCAGTGTAGGGGGTCGTGCTGGGGCTGGTGTTATAATGTTTAGGGCAGTGCAGTGGTGTTCGGGCAGTGTAGGGTGTGGTGCTGGGGCTGGTGTTTCACGGTTTAGGGAAGATCAGTGGTGTTCAGGCAGTGTAGGGGTGATGCTGTGGCTGGTGTTTCAGGGTTTAGGGCAGTGCAGTGGTGTTCGGGCATTGTAGGAGGTTGTGCTGGGGCTGGTGCTTCATGGTTTAGGGCAGTGCAGTGGTGTTCGGGCAGTGTAGGAGGTGGTGCTGGGGCTCGTGTTTCAGTGTATATGGCAGAGCAGTGGTGTTCAAGCAGAGTAGGGGGTGGTGCTGGGGGATGGTGTTTAAGGTTTAGGGCAGTGCAGTGGTGTTCGGGCAGTGTAGGGGGGAGTGCTGGGGCTGGTGTTTCAGGGTTTAGGGCAGTGCAGTGGTGTTTGGACAGTGTAGGGGGTCATGCTGCGGCTGGTGTT
The DNA here is from genome assembly GCF_964204655.1 of Triturus cristatus. NCBI lineage: Eukaryota > Metazoa > Chordata > Amphibia > Caudata > Salamandridae > Triturus > Triturus cristatus. The sequence continues at coordinate 284,613,557 of NC_140579.1, forward strand.
TCAGGGTTTAGGGCAGTGCAGTGGTGTTCAGGCAGTGTAGGGGTTCATGCTGGGGCTGGTATTTCAGGGTTTAGGGCAGTGCAGTGGTGTTCAGGCAGTGTAGGGGGTCATGCTGTGGCTGGTGTTTCAGGTTTTTGGGTAGAGCAGTGGTGTTAGGGCAAAGTAGGGGGTGGTGCTGGGGGTGGTGTTTAGGGTTTAGGGCAGTGCAGTGGTGTTCGGGCAGTGTCGGAGGTGTTTCTGGGGCTGGTGCTTCATGGTTTAGGGCAGTGCAGTGGTGTTTGGGCAGTGTAGGGGGTGGGGCTGGTGTTCCACGGTTTAGGAAAGATCAGTGGTGTTCGGGCAGTGTAGGGGTTCGTGCAGGCGCTGGTGTTTCAGGGTTTAGGGCGGTGCAGTGGTGTTTGGGCAATGTAGGGATTCGTGCTGGGGCTTCTGTTTCAGGGTTTAGGGCAGTGCAGTGGTGTTCAAGCAGTGTAGGGGTTTGTGCTGGGTCTGGTGTTTCAGGGTTTGGGCAGTGCATTGGTGTTCGAGCAGTGTAGTGGGTCGTGCTGGGGCTGGTGTTTCAGGGTTTAGGGCAGAGCAGTGGTGTTCGGGCAGTGTAGGGGGTAGTGCTGGGGCTAATGTTTCATGGTTTAGGGCAGTGCAGTGGTGTTCGGGCAGTGTAGGGTGTGGTGCTGGGGCTGGTGTTTCATGGTTTACGGAAGATCATTGGTGTTCGGGCAGTGTAGGGGGTGGTGCTGGGGCTGCTGTTTCAGGGTTTAGGGCAGAGCAGTGATGTTCGGGCAGAGAAGGGGGTGATGCTGGGGCTGGTATTTCACAGTTTAGGGCAGTGCAGTTGTGTTCGGGCAGTCTAGGGGGTGGTGCTTGGGATGGTGTTCCACGGTTTAGGGAAGATCAGTGGTGTTCGGGCATTGTAGGGGGTGATGCTGGGGCTGGTGTTTCAGGGTTTAGGGCAGTGCAGTGGTGTTCGGACTGTGTAGGGGGTCGTGCTGGGGTGGTATTTCAGGTTTTAGGGCAGTGCAGTGTTGTTCAGGCAGTTTAGGGGGTTGGTGCTGGGGCTGGTGTTTCAGGGTTTAGGGCAGTGCAGTGGTATTCGAGCAGTGTAGGGGGTCATGCTGGGGCTGGTGTTTCAGGGTTTAGGGCAGTGCAGTGGTGTACAGGCAATGTAGGGTGTCGTGCTGGGGTGGTGTTTCAGGGTTTAGGGCAGTGAAGTGGTGTTCAGGCAGTGTAGGGGGTCACGCAGGGGGTGTTTTTTCAGGGTTTAGGGCAGTGAAGGGGTGTTCGGGCAGTTTAGGGGGTTTTCCAGGGGCTGTTGATTCAGGGTTTAGGGCAGTGCAGTGGTGTTCAGGCAGTGTAGGGAGTCGTGCTGGTACTGGTGTCTCAGGGTTTAGGGCACTGTAGTGCTGTTCGGGAAGAGTAGGGGGTCGTGCTGGTTCTGGTGTTTGAGGGTTTAGGGCAGTGCAGTGGTGTTTGGGCAGTGTAGGGGGTCGTGCTGGGGCTGGTGTTTGACGGTTTAGGGCAGTGCTTTGGTGTTCGGGCAGTGTAGGGGTTCGTGCTGGGGCTGATGTTTCAGGGATTAGTGCAGTGCAGTGGTGTTCGGACAGTGTAGGGGGTCGTGCTGGGGTTGATGTTTCAGGGTTTAGGGCAGCGCAGTGGTGTTCGGGCAGTATAGGGGGTCGTGTTGGGGCTGGTGTGTCAGGGTTTTGGGTAATCCCGTGGTGTTCGGGCAGTGTAGGGGGTCGTGGTGGGGCTGGTGTTTCAGGGTTTAGGGCAGTGCAGTTGTGTTCGGACAGTATAGGGGGTCGTGCTTGGGCTGGTGTTTCAGAGTTTAGGGCAGAGCAGTGGTGTACGGGCAGAGTAGGGGGTGGTGCTGGGGGTGGTGTTTAGGGTTTAGAGCAGTGCAGTGGTGTTCGGGCAGTGTAGGGGGTGGTGCTGGGGCTGGTGCTTCAGGTTTTAGGGCAGAGCAGTGGTGTTTGGGCAGAGTAGGGGGTCATGCTGGGGGTGCTGTTTCAGGGTTTAGGGCAGTCCATTGGTGTTCGTGCAGTGTAGGGGGATGTGTTGGGGCTGGTGTTTAGGGCAGTGGTGTTAGGGCAGTGTAGGGGGTCTTTCAGGGGGTGGTGTTTCAAAGTTTAGGGCAGTGCAGTGCTGTTCGGGCAGTGTAGGGGGCTTGCTGGGTCTGGTGTTTCAGGGTTGAGGGCATTGCAGTGGTATTCGGGCAGTGTATGGGGTAGTGCTGGGGCTGGTGTTTCAGGGTTTAGGGCAGTGCAGTGCTTTTCCGGCAGTGTAGAGGTTGTGCTGGGTCTGGTGTTTCAGGGTTTAGGGCAGTGCAGTGGAGTTCGGACAGTGTAGTGGGTCATGCTGCAGCTAGTGTTTCATGGATTAGGGCAGTGCAGTGGTTTTCAGACAGTGTAGGAGGTCATGCTGTGTCTGGTGTTTCAGGGTTTAGGGCAGAGCAATGGTGTTTGGACAGTGTAGGGAGTCGTGCTGGGGCTGGTGTTTCAGGGTTTAGGGCAGTGCAGTGGTGTTCGGGCAGTGTAAGGGTTCGTGCTGGGGCTGGTGTTTCAAGGTTTCGGGCAGTACAGTGGTGTTCAGGCAATGTAGGGGGTCGTGCTGGGGCTGGTGTTTCAGGGTTTAAGGAAGTGCAGTGGTGTTCGGGCAGTGTAGGGGTTGTGCTGGGGCTGGTGTTTCAGGGTTTTGGCAGTGCAGTAAAGTTTGGGCAGTGTAGGGTTTCGTGCTGGGGTTGTATTTCAGGGTTTAGGGCAGTGAAGTGGTGTTCGGGCAGTGTAGGGGGTCATGCAGGGGGTGTTTTTTCAGGGATTAGGGCAGTGCAGTTCGGGCAGTGTAGGGGGTTGTGCTGGGTGTAGTGTTTCAGGGTTCATGGCATTGGTGTTCGGGCAGAGTAGGGGGTCGTGCCGGGGCTGGTGTTTCAGGGTTTAGGGAAGAGCAGTGGTGTTCTTACAGAGTAGGGGCTGGTGTTTCAGGGTTTAGAGCACTGCAGTGCTGTTTGGGCAGTGTTGGGGGTCATGCTGGGGCTGGTGTTTCAGGGTTTAGGGCAGTGCAGTGGTATTAGGGCAGTGTAGGGGGTCGTGATGGGACTGGTGTTTCAGGGTTTAGGGCAGTGCAGTGGTGCTTGGGCAGTGTAGGGGGTCGTGCTGGGGCTGGTGTATCAGGGTTTAGGGCAGTGCAGTGGTGTTCGGGCAGTGTAGGGGGGAGTGCTGGGGCTGGTGTTTCAGGGTTTAGGGCAGTGCAGTGGTGTTTGGACAGTGTAGGGGGTCATGCTGCGGCTGGTGTTTCAGGGTTTAGGGCAGTGCAGTGGTGTTCAGGCAGTGTAGGGGGTCATGCTGGGGCTGGTATTTCAGGGTTTAGGGCAGTGCAGTTCGGGCAGTGTAGGGGGTTGTGCTGGGTGTAGTGTTTCAGGGTTCATGGCATTGGTGTTCGGGCAGAGTAGGGGGTCGTGCCGGGGCTGGTGTTTCAGGGTTTAGGGAAGAGCAGTGGTGTTCTTACAGAGTAGGGGCTGGTGTTTCAGGGTTTAGAGCACTGCAGTGCTGTTTGGGCAGTGTAGGGGGTCATGCTGGGGCTGGTGTTTCAGGGTTTAGGGTAGAGCAATGGTGTTAGGGCAAAGTAGGGGGTGGTGCTGGGGGTGGTGTTTAGGGTTTAGGGCAGTGCAGTGGTGTTCGGACAGTGTAGGAGGTTGTGCTGAGGCTGGTGCTTCATGGTTTAGGGCAGTGCAGTGGTGTTCGGGCAGTGTAGGGGGTGGGGCTGGTGTTCCACGGTTTAGGAAAGATCAGTGGTGTTCGGGCAGTGTAGGGGTTCATGCAGGCGCTGGTGTTTCAGGGTTTAGTGCAGTGCAGTGGTGTTCAAGCAGTGTAGGGGTTTGTGCTGGGTCTGGTGTTTCAGGGTTTAGGGCAGTGCATTGGTGTTCGGGCAGTGCAGTGGGTCGTGCTGGGGCTAATGTTTCATGGTTTAGGGCTGTGCAGTGGTGTTCGGGCAGTGTAGGGGGTCGTGCTGGAGCTGGTGTTTCAGGGTTTAGGGCAGTGCAGTGGTGTTCGGGCAGTATAGGGGGTCGTTCTGCGGCTGGTGTTTCAGGGTTTAGGGCTGTGCAATTTGTTCGGGCAGTGTAGGGGGTCTTGCTAGGGGTGGTGTTTCGGGGTTTAGGGCAGTGAAGTGGTGTTCGGGCAGTGTAGGGGGTCGTGCTGGGGCTGGTGTTTCAGGGTTTAGGGCAGTGCAGTGGTGTTCGGGCAGAGTAGGGGTGTCGTGCTAGGGCTGGTGTTTCAGGGTTTAGGGCAGTGGTGTTAGGGCAGTGTAGGGGGTCGGGCTGGGGCTGGTGTTTCAGGGTTTAGGGCAGTGCAGTGGTGTTCGTGCAGTGTAGGGGGTCGTGCTGGGGCTGGTGTTTCAGAGTTTAGGGCAGTGCACTGGTGTTCGGGCAGTGTAGGCGGTCGTGCTAGGGCTGGTGTTTCAGGGTTTAGGGCAGTGCAGTGGTGTTCGAGCAGTGTAGGGGGTCATGCTGGGGTTGGTGTTTAGGGTTTAGGGCAGTGCAGAAGTGTTCGGGTAGTGAATGAGGTCGTGATGGGGTGGTGTTTCAGGGATTAGGGCAGTTGTGTTCGGGCAGTGTAGGGGGTCTTGCTAGGGGTGGTGTTTCGGGGTTTAGGGCAGTGAAGTGGTGTTCGGGCAGTGTAGGGGGTCGTGCTGGGGCTGGTGTTTCAGGGTTTAGGGCAGTGGTGTTCGGGCAGCGTAGGGGTGTCGTGCTAGGGCTGGTGTTTCAGGGTTTAGGGCAGTGGTGTTCGGGCAGTGTAGGGGGTCGGGCTGGGGCTGGTGTTTCAGGGTTTAGGGCAGTGCAGTGGTGTTCGGGCAGTATAGGGGGTCGTTCTGAGGCTGGTGTTTCAGGGTTTAGATCAGTGCAGTGGTGTTCGGGCAGTGTAGTGGGTCTTCCTGGGGCTGGTGTTTCAGGGTTTAGGTCAGTGCAGTAGAGTTCGGGCAGTGTAGGGTGTCTGGCCGGGGCTGGTTTTTCAGAGTTTTCGGCAGAGCAGTGGTGTTTGGGCAGTGTAGGGGGTTGTGCTGGGGCTGGAGTTTCACGGTTTAGTGCAGAGCAGTTGTCTCCGGGCAGAGTTGAGGGTGTTGTTTAGGGTTTAGGGCAGTGCAGTGGTGTTCGGGCAGTGTAGGGGGTCGTACTGGGGCTGGTGTTTCAGAGTTTAGGGCAGTGCACTGGTGTTCGGGCAGTGTAGGCGGTCGTGCTAGGGCTGGTGTTTCAGGGTTTAGGGCAGTGCAGTGGTGTTCGAGCAGTGTAGGGGGTCATGCTGGGGCTGGTGTTTAGGGTTTAGGGCAGTGCAGAGGTGTTCGGGTAGTGAATGAGGTTGTGATGGGGTGGTGTTTCAGGGTTTAGGGCAGTTGTGTTCGGACAGTGTAGGGGGTCTTGCTAGGGGTGGTGTTTCGGGGTTTAGGGCAGTGAAGTGGTGTTCGGGCAGTGTAGGGGGTCGTGCTGGGGCTGGTGTTTCAGGGTTTAGGGCAGTGCAGTGGTGTTCGGGCAGAGTAGGGGTGTCGTGCTAGGGCTGGTGTTTCAGGGTTTAGGGCAGAGGTGTTAGGGCAGTGTAGGGGGTCGGGCTGGGGCTGGTGTTTCAGGGTTTAGGGCAGTGCAGTGGTGTTCGCGCAGTATAGGGGGTCGTTCTGCGGCTGGTGTTTCAGGGTTTAGGGCAGTGCAGTGGTGTTTGTGCAGTGTCGGGGGTCGGGCTGGGGCTGGTGTTTCAGGGTTTAGGGCAGTGCAGTTGTGTTCGGGCAGTGTAGGGGGTCGTGCTGGGGCTGGTGTTTCAGTGTTTTGGCCATTGCAGTTGTGTTCGGGCAGTGTAGGGGTTCCTGCTGAGGCTGGTGTTTCAGGGTTTAGGTCAGTGCAGTGGTGTTCGGGCAGTGTAGTGGGTCTTGCTGTGGCTGGTGTTTCAGGGTTTAGGTCAGTGCAGTAGAGTTCGGGCAGTGTAGGGTGTCTGGCCGGGGCTGGTTTTTCAGAGTTTTCGGCAGAGCAGTGGTGTTTGGGCAGTGTAGGGGGTTGTGCTGGGGCTGGAGTTTCACGGTTTAGTGCAGAGCAGTTGTCTCCGGGCAGAGTTGAGGGTGTTGTTTAGGGTTTAGGGCAGTGCAGTGGTGTTCGGGCAGAGTAGGGGGTCGTACTGGGGCTGGTGTTTCAGAGTTTAGGGCAGTGCACTGGTGTTCGGGCAGTGTAGGCGGTCGTGCTAGGGCTGGTGTTTCAGGGTTTAGGGCAGTGCAGGGGTGTTCGAGCAGTGTAGGGGGTCATGCTGGGGCTGGTGTTTAGGGTTTAGGGCAGTGCAGAGGTGTTCGGGTAGTGAATGAGGTTGTGATGGGGTGGTGTTTCAGGGATTAGGGCAGTTGTGTTCGGACAGTGTAGGGGGTCTTGCTAGGGGTGGTGTTTCGGGGTTTAGGGCAGTGAAGTGGTGTTCGGGCAGTGTAGGGGGTCGTGCTGGGGCTGGTGTTTCAGGGTTTAGGGCAGTGCAGTGGTGTTCGGGCAGAGTAGGGGTGTCGTGCTAGGGCTGGTGTTTCAGGGTTTAGGGCAGAGGTGTTAGGGCAATGTAGGGGGTCGGGCTGGGGCTGGTGTTTCAGGGTTTAGGGCAGTGCAGTGGTGTTCGGGCAGTATAGGGGGTCGTTCTGCGGCTGGTGTTTCAGGGTTTAGGGCAGTGCAGTGGTGTTTGTGCAGTGTCGGGGGTCGGGCTGGGGCTGATGTTTCAGGGTTTAGGGCAGTGCAGTTGTGTTCGGGCAGTGTAGGGGGTCGTGCTGGGGCTGGTGTTTCAGTGTTTTGGCCATTGCAGTTGTGTTCGGGCAGTGTAGGGGTTCCTGCTGAGGCTGGTGTTTCAGGGTTTAGGTCAGTGCAGTGGTGTTCGGGCAGTGTAGTGGGTCTTGCTGTGGCTGGTGTTTCAGGGTTTAGGTCAGTGCAGTAGAGTTTGGGCAGTGTAGGGTGTCTGGCCGGGGCTGGTGTTTCAGAGTTTTCGGCAGAGCAGTGGTGTTTGGGCAGTGTAGGGGGTTGTGCTGGGGCTGGAGTTTCACGGTTTAGTGCAGAGCAGTTGTCTCCGTGCAGAGTTGGGGGTGTTGTTTAGGGTTTAGGTCACTGCAGTGGTGTTCGGGCAGTGTAGGGTGTCGTGCTGGGGCTGGTGTTTCAGAGTTTAGGGCAGTGCACTGGTGTTCGGGCAGTGTAGGCGGTCGTGCTAGGGCTGGTGTTTCAGGGTTTAGGGCAGTGCAGTGGTGTTCGAGCAGTGTAAGGGGTCATGCTGGGGCTGGTGTTCAGGGTTTAGGGCAGTGCAGAGGTGTTCGGGTAGTGAATGAGGTCGTGATGGGGTGGTGTTTCAGGGATTAGGGCAGTTGTGTTTGGGCAGTGTAGGGGGTCTTGCTAGGGGTGGTGTTTCGGGGTTTAGGGCAGTGCAGTGGTGTTTGGGCAGTGTAGGGGTCGTGCTGGGGTGATGTTTCAGGGTTTAGGGCAGTGCAGTGGTGTTTGGACAGTGTAGGGGGTCACTCTGGGGCTGGTGTTTCAGGGTTTAGGGCAGTGCAGTGGTGTTCTGGCATTGTAGGGGGTTGTGCTGGGGCTGGTGTTTCAGGGTTTAGGGCAGTGCAGTGGTGTTTGAGCTGTGTAGGGGGTCGTGCTGGGGCTTGTGTTTCAGGGTTTAGGGCAGTGCAGTTGTGTTCAAGAAGTGTAGGGGGTCGTGCTGGGGCTGGTGTTTCAGGGTTTAGGGCAGTGCAGCGATGTTCGGGCAGTTTAGGGGTCATGCTGGGGTGGTGTTTCAGGGTTAAGGGAAGAGCAGTGGTGTTCAGGCAGATTAGCGGGTCATTCTGGGGCTGGTGTTTAGGGTTTATGGCAGTGCAGTGGTGTTCGGGCAGTGTAGGGTGTCGTGCTGGGGATGGTGTTTCAGGGTTTAGGGCAGTGCAGTGGTGTTCGGACAGCGTAGGGGGTCGAGCTTGTGCTGGTGTTTCAGGGATTAGGGCAGTGTTGTTCGGGCAGTGTAGGGGGTCTTGCTGGGGGTGGTGATTCGGGGTTTAGGGCAGTGCAGTGGTGTTCGGGCAGTGTAGGGGGTCTTGCTGGGGCTGGTGTTTCAGGGTTTAGGGCAGTGCAGAGTTGTTCGGGCAGTGTAGGGGGTCTCGCAGGGGCTGGTGTTTCAGGGTTTAGGGCAGTGCAGTGCTGTTCCAGCAGTGTAGGGGGTTGTGCTGGGTTGGTTTTTAAGGGTTTAGGGTGGTGGTGTTCGGGCAGTGTAGAGGGTCTTGCTGGGGCTGGTGTTTTAGGGTTTAGAGCAGTGCGGTGGTGTTCGGGCAGTGTAGGGGGTCTTGCTGGGACTTGTGTTTCAGTGTTTAGGGCAGTGCAGAGGAGTTCAGGGAATGCAGGGGGTGGTGCTGGGGCTGGGTTTTCAGCGTTTAGGGCAGTGCAGTGGTGTTCGGGCACTTTAGGGGGTGGTGCTGGGGCTGGTGTGTCAGGGATTAGGGCAGTGCATTGGTGTTTGGGCATTGTAGGGGGTCGTGCTGGGGCTGGTGTTTTAGGTTTTAGGGCAGTGCAGTGGTGTTCGGGTAGTGTAGGGGGTCATGCTGGGGCTTGTGTTTCAGGGTTTATGTCAGTGTAGTGGTATTTGGACATTGTAGGGGTCTTGTTGGGGCTGGTGTTTCAGGGCTTAGGGCAGTGCATTGGGTTTCGGGCAGTATAGGGGCTCGTGCTGGGGCTGGTGCTTCAGGGTTTAGGGCAGTGCAATGGTTTTCGGGCAGTGTAGTGGTTCGTGCTGGGGATGGTTTTTCAGGGTTTAGGGCAGTGGTGTTCATGCAGTGTAGAGGTTCGTGCTGGGGCAGGTTTTTCAGTGTTTACGGCAGTACAGTGGTGTTTTGCAGTGTAGGGGGTCAGGCTGGGGCTGGTGTTTCAGGGTTTAGGGCAGAGCAGTGGTGTTCAGGCAGAGTAGGGGGTCGTTCTGGTGCTGGTGTTTAGGGTTTAGGGCAGTGCAGGTGTGTTCGGGCAGTGTAGGGGGCCGTGCAGGGGGTGGTGTTTCAGGTTTTAGAGCAGTGCAGTGATGTTCAGGTAGTGAATGGGGTCGTGCTGGGGTTGTATTTCATGGTTTAGGGCAGTGGTGTTAGGGCAATGTAGGGGGTCTTGCTGGGGGTGATGTTTCAGGGTTTAGGGCAGTGCAGTGGTGTTTGGGCAGTATAGGGGTGGTGCTGGGGCTGGTGTTTCACAGTTTAGGGCAGTCCTGTGGTGTTCGGGCATTGTAGGGGGTTGTGCTGGGACTGGTGTTTCAGGGTTCTGGGCATTGTAGTGCTGTTCGAGCAGTGTAGGGGGTTGTGCTGGAGCTGGTGTTTCAGGGTTTAGGGCAGGGCAGTGGTGTTTGGGCAGTGTAGGGGGCGTTCTGCGGCTGGTGTTTCAGGGTTTAGGGCAGTGCAGTGGTGTTCGTGCAGTGTAGGGTGTCGGGCTGGGGCTGGTGTTTCAGGGTTTAGGGCAGTGCAGTTGTGTTTGGGCAGTGTAGGGGGTCGTGCTGAGGCTGGTGTTTCAGTGTTTTGGCCATTGCAGTTGTGTTCGGGCATTGTAGTGGTTCATGCTGAGGCTGGTGTTTCAGGGTTTCGGTCAGTGCAGTGGTGTTCGGGCAGTGTAGGGGGTCATGCTGGGGCTTGTGTTTCAGGGTTTATGTCAGTGTAGTGGTATTTGGACATTGTAGGGGTCTTGTTGGGGCTGGTGTTTCAGGGCTTAGGGCAGTGCATTGGGTTTCGGGCAGTATAGGGGCTCGTGCTGGGGCTGGTGCTTCAGGGTTTAGGGCAGTGCAATGGTTTTCGGGCAGTGTAGTGGTTCGTGCTGGGGATGGTTTTTCAGGGTTTAGGGCAGTGGTGTTCATGCAGTGTAGAGGTTCGTGCTGGGGCAGGTTTTTCAGTGTTTACGGCAGTACAGTGGTGTTTTGCAGTATAGGGGGTCAGGCTGGGGCTGGTGTTTCAGGGTTTAGGGCAGAGCAGTGGTGTTCAGGCAGAGTAGGGGGTCGTTCTGGTGCTGGTGTTTAGGGTTTAGGGCAGTGCAGGTGTGTTCGGGCAGTGTAGGGGGCCGTGCAGGGGGTGGTGTTTCAGGTTTTAGAGCAGTGCAGTGATGTTCAGGTAGTGAATGGGGTCGTGCTGGGGTTGTATTTCATGGTTTAGGGCAGTGGTGTTAGGGCAATGTAGGGGGTCTTGCTGGGGGTGATGTTTCAGGGTTTAGGGCAGTGCAGTGGTGTTTGGGCAGTATAGGGGTGGTGCTGGGGCTGGTGTTTCACAGTTTAGGGCAGTCCTGTGGTGTTCGGGCATTGTAGGGGGTTGTGCTGGGACTGGTGTTTCAGGGTTCTGGGCATTGTAGTGCTGTTCGAGCAGTGTAGGGGGTTGTGCTGGAGCTGGTGTTTCAGGGTTTAGGGCAGGGCAGTGGTGTTTGGGCAGTGTAGGGGGCGTTCTGCGGCTGGTGTTTCAGGGTTTAGGGCAGTGCAGTGGTGTTCGTGCAGTGTAGGGTGTCGGGCTGGGGCTGGTGTTTCAGGGTTTAGGGCAGTGCAGTTGTGTTTGGGCAGTGTAGGGGGTCGTGCTGAGGCTGGTGTTTCAGTGTTTTGGCCATTGCAGTTGTGTTCGGGCATTGTAGTGGTTCATGCTGAGGCTGGTGTTTCAGGGTTTTGGTCAGTGCAGTGGTGTTCGGGCAGTGTAGGGGGTCTTGCTGGGGCTGGTGTTTCAGGGTTTAGGTCAGTGCAGTAGTGTTCGGGCAGTGTAGGTTGTCTGGCCGGGGCTGGTGTTTTAGGGTTTACGGCAGAGCAGTGGTGTTTGGGCAGTGTAGGGGGTTGTGCTGGGGCTGGAGTTTCACGGTTTAGGGCAGAGCAGTTGTCTTCGAGCAGAGTTGGGGGTGTTGTTTAGGGTTTAGGGCAGTGCAGTGGTGTTCGGGCAGTGTAGGGGGTCGTGCTGGGGCTGGTGTTTCAGGGTTTAGGGCAGTGCAGTGGTGTTCGGGCAGTGTAGGGGTGTCGTGCTAGGGTTGGTGTTTCAGGGTTCCGGGCAGTGGTGTTCGGGCAGTGTAGGGGGTCGGGTTGGGGCTGGTGTTTCAGGGTTTAGGGCAGTGCAGTGGTGTTAGGGCAGTATAGGGGGTTGTTCTGCAGCTGGTGTTTCAGGGTTTAGGGCAGTGCATGGGTGTTTGTGCAGTGTAGGGGGTCGGGCTGGGGCTGGGGCTGGTGTTTCAGGGTTTAGGGCAGTGCAGTTGTGTTCGGGCAGTGTAGGGGTTCCTGCTGAGGCTGGTGTTTCAGGGTTTAGGTCAGTGCAGTGGTGTTCGGGCAGTGTAGTGGGTCTTGCTGGGGCTGGTGTTTCAGGGTTTAGGTCAGTGCAGTAGAGTTCGGGCAGTGTAGGGTGTCTGGCCGGGGCTGGTGTTTCATAGTTTTCGGCAGAGCAGTGGTGTTTGGGCAGTGTAGGGGGTTGTGCTTGGGCTGGAGTTTCACGGTTTAGTGCAGAGCAGTTGTCTCCGGGCACAGTTGGGGGTGTTGTTTAGGGTTTAGGGCAGTGCAGTGGTGTTCGGGCAGTGTAGGGGGTCGTGCTGGGGCTGGTGTTTCAGAGTTTAGGGCAGTGCACTGGTGTTCGGGCAGTGTAGGCGGTCGTGCTAGGGCTGGTGTTTCAGGGTTTAGGGCAGTGCAGTGGTGTTCGAGCAGTGTAGGGGGTCATGCTGGGGCTGGTGTTTAGGGTTTAGGGCAGTGCAGAGGTGTTCGGGTAGTGAATGAGGTCGTGATGGGGTGGTGTTTCAGGGATTAGGGCAGTTGTGTTCGGGCAGTGTAGGGGGTCTTGCTAGGGGTGGTATTTCGGGGTTTAGGGCAGTGAAGTGGTGTTCGGGCAGTGTAGGGGGTCGTGCTGGGGCTGGTGTTTCAGGGTTTAGGGCAGTGGTGTTCGGGCAGCGTAGGGGTGTCGTGCTAGGGCTGGTGTTTCAGGGTTTAGGGCAGTGGTGTTCGGGCAGTGTCGGGGGTCGGGCTGGGGCTGGTGTTTCAGGGTTTAGGGCAGTGCAGTGGTGTTCGGGCAGTATAGGGGGTCGTTCTGAGGCTGGTGTTTCAGGGTTTAGGTCAGTGCAGTGGTGTTCGGGCAGTGTAGTGGGTCTTGCTGGGGCTGGTGTTTCAGGGTTTAGGTCAGTGCAGTAGAGTTCGGGCAGTGTAGGGTGTCTGGCCGGGGCTGGTGTTTCAGAGTTTTTGGCAGAGCAGTGGTGTTTGGGCAGTGTAGGGGGTTGTGCTGGGGCTGGAGTTTCACGGTTTAGTGCAGAGCAGTTGTCTCCGGGCAGAGTTGAGGGTGTTGTTTAGGGTTTAGGGCAGTGCAGTGGTGTTCGGGCAGTGTAGGGGGTCGTACTGGGGCTGGTGTTTCAGAGTTTAGGGCAGTGCAGTGGTGTTCGGGCAGTGTAAGCGGTCGTGCTAGGGCTGGTGTTTCAGGGTTTAGGGCAGTGCAGTGGTGTTTGAGCAGTGTAGGGGGTCATGCTGGGGCTGGTGTTTAGGGTTTAGGGCAGTGCAGAGGTGTTCGGTAGTGAATGAGGCCGTGATGGGGTGGTGTTTCAGGGATTAGGGCAGTTGTGTTTGGGCAGTGTAGGGGGTCTTGCTAGGGGTGGTGTTTCGGGGTTTAGGGCAGTGCAGTGGTGTTTGGGCAGTGTAGGGGTCGTGCTGGGGTGATGTTTCAGGGTTTAGGGCAGTGCAGTGGTGTTTGGACAGTGTAGGGTGTCGTGCTAGGGCTGGTGTTTCAGGGTTTAGGGCAGACCAGTGATGTTTGGGCAGTGTAGGGGGTCGTGCTGGGGTGGTGTTTTATGGTTTAGGGCAGTGCAGTGGTGTTCGGACAGTATAGGGGGTCGTGATGGGGCTGGATTTTCAGGGTTTAGGGCAGAGCAGTGGTGTTCGGGCAGTGTAGGGGGACCTGCGCGGGCTGGTGTTTCAGGGTTTAGGGCAGAGCAGTGGTGTTCGGGCACAATAGGGAGTCTTTCTGCGGCTGGTGTTTCAGGGTTTAGGGCAGTTCAGTGGTGTTCTGGCATTGTAGGGGGTTGTGCTGGGGCTGGTGTTTCAGGGTTTAGTGCAGTGCAGTGGTGTTTGAGCTGTGTAGGGGGTCGTGCTGGGGCTTGTGTTTCAGGGTTTAGGGCAGTGCAGTGGTGTTCGGGAAGTGTAGGGGGTCGTGCTGGGGCTGGTGTTTCAGGGTTTAGGGCAGTGCAGCGATGTTCGGGCAGTGTAGGGGTCATGCTGGGGTGGTGTTTCAGGGTTAAGGGAAGAGCAGTGGTGTTCAGGCAGATTAGGGGGTCATTCTGGGGCTGGTGTTTAGGGTTTATGGCAGTGCAGTGGTGTTCGGGCAGTGTAGGGTGTCGTGCTGGGGATGGTGTTTCAGGGTTTAGGGCAGTGCAGTGGTGTTCGGACAGCGTAGGGGGTCGAGCTTGTGCTGGTGTTTCAGGGATTAGGGCAGTGTTGTTCGGGCAGTGTAGGGGGTCTTGCTGGGGGTGGTGTTTCGGGGTTTAGGGCAGTGCAGTGGTGTTCGGGCAGTGTAGGGGGTCTTGCTGGGGCTGGTGTTTCAGGGTTTAGGGCAGTGCAGAGTTGTTCGGGCAGTGTAGGGGGTCTCGCAGGGGCTGGTGTTTCAGGGTTTAGGGCAGTGCAGTGCTGTTCCAGCAGTGTAGGGGGTTGTGCTGGGTTGGTTTTTAAGGGTTTAGGGTGGTGGTGTTCGGGCAGTGTAGGGGGTCTTGCTGGGACTGGTGTTTCAGGGTTTAGGGCAGTGCAGAGGAGTTCAGGTAATGTAGGGGGTGGTGCTGAGGCTGGTTTTTCAGCGTTTAGGGCAGTGCAGTGGTGTTCGGGCACTTTAGGGGGTGGTGTTGGGGCTGGTGTGTCAGGGATTAGGGCAGTGCATTGGTGTTTGGGCATTGTAGGGGGTCATGCTGGGGCTGGTGTTTTAGGTTTTAGGGCAGTGCAGTGGTGTTCGGGTAGTGTAGGGGGTTATGCTGGGGCTTGTGTTTCAGGGTTTATGTCAGTGTAGTGGTATTTGGACATTGTAGGGGTCTTGTTGGGGCTGGTGTTTCAGGGCTTAGGGCAGTGCATTGGGTTTCGGGCAGTATAGGGGCTCGTGCTGGGGCTGGTGCTTCAGGGTTTAGGGCAGTGCAATGGTTTTCGGCCAGTGTAGTGGTTCGTGCTGGGGATGGTTTTTCAGGGTTTAGGGCAGTGGTGTTCATGCAGTGTAGAGGTTCGTGCTGGGGCAGGTTTTTCAGTGTTTACGGCAGTACAGTGGTGTTTTGCAGTGTAGGGGGTCAGGCTGGGGCTGGTGTTTCAGGGTTTAGGGCAGAGCAGTGGTGTTCAGGCAGAGTAGGGGGTCGTTCTGGTGCTGGTGTTTAGGGTTTAGGGCAGTGCAGGTGTGTTCGGGCAGTGTAGGGGGTCGTGCAGGGGGTGGTGTTTCAGGTTTAGAGCAGTGCAGTGATGTTCAGGTAGTGAATGGGGTCGTGCTGGGGTTGTGTTTCATGGTTTAGGGCAGTGGTGTTAGGGCAATGTAGGGGGTCTTGCTGGGGGTGATGTTTCAGGGTTTAGGGCAGTGCAGTGGTGTTTGGGCAGTATAGGGGGTGGTGCTGGGGCTGGTGTTTCACAGTTTAGGGCAGTCCTGTGGTGTTCGGGCATTGTAGGGGGTTGTGCTGGGACTGGTGTTTCAGGGTTTAGGGCAGTACAGTGGTGTACGGGCAGTGTAGGGGACCATGCTGGGGATGGAGTTTCAGGGTTTAGGGCAGTGCAGTGGTGTTTGGGCTGTGTAGGGGGTCGTGCTGGGGCTTGTGTTTCAGGGTTTCGGGCAGTGCAGTGGTTTTCGGGCATTGTCGCGGGTTGTGCTGGGGCTGGTGTTTTAGGATTTAGGGCACTGCAGTGGTGTTCGGGCAGTGTAGGGGGTCATACTGGGGCTGGTGTTTCAGGGTTTAGGTCAGTGCAGTGGTGTTAGGGCAGTGTAGGACTTCATGCTGGGGCTGTTTTTTCAGGGTTTAGGGAAGTGCAGTGGTGTTTTGCAATGTAGGGGGTCAGGCTGGTGATGGTGTTTCAGGGTTTAGGGCAGTGCAGTGGTATTCGGGCAGTGTAGGGGTCGTGCTGGGGTGGTGTTTCAGGGTTTAGGGCAGTGCAGTGGTGTTCGGACAGTGTAGGGGGTCGTGATGGGACTGGTGTTTCAGGTTTTAGGGCAGTGCAGTGGTGTTCGGGCAGTGTAGGGGGTTGTGCTGGGGATGGTGTTTCAGAGTTTAGGGCAGTGTAGTGGTGTTTTGGCTGTGTAGGGGGTCGTGCTGGAGCTTGTGTTTCATTGTTTAGGGCAGTGCAGTGGTGTTCGGGCAGTGTAGGGGTCGGGCTCTGGTGGTGTTTCAGGGTTTAGGGCAGTGCAGTGGTGTTCGGACAGTGTAGGGGGTCGTACAGGGGTTGGTGTTTCAGGTTTTACAGCAGTGCAGTGGTGTTCGGGCAGTTTATGGGGTCGTGCTGGGTTTTTGTTTCATGGTTTAGGGCAGTGGTGTTCGGGCACTGTAGGGTGTCTTGCTGGGGGTGGTGTTTCAGGGTTAAGGGCAGTGCAGTGGTGTTCGGGCAGTGTGGGGGGTCATGCTGGGGCTGGTGTTTCAGGGTTTAGGGCAGTTGTGTTTGGGCAGTGTAGGTGGTCTTGCTGGGGGTGGTGTTTTAGGGATTAGGGCAGTGCAGTTGTGTTCGGGCAGTGGAGGGGGCCTTGATGGGACTGGTGTTTCAGGTTTTAGGGCAGTGCAGTGGTGTTCAGGCAGTGTAGGGGGTTGTGATGGGGATGGTGTTTCAGGGTTTAGGGCAGTGTAGTGGTGTTTTGGCTGTGTAGGGGGTCGTGCTGGGGCTTGTGTTTCATGGTTTAGGGCACTGCAGTGGTGTTCGGGCAGTATAGGGGTCGGGCTCTGGTGGTGTTTCAGGGTTTAGGGCAGTGCAGTGGTGTTCGGACAGTGTAGGGGGTCGTGATGGGGCTAGTGTTTCAGGGTTTAGGGCAGAGCAGTGTTGTTCGGGCAGTGTAGGGTTCGTGCTGGTGTTTCAGGGTTTAGGGCAGTGCAGTGCAGTGGTGTTCGGGCAGTGTAGGGGTCGTCCTGGGGTGGTGTTTCAGGGTTTAGGGAATCGCAGTCGTGTTCGGGTAGTGTAGGGGTCATGCAGGGGCTGGTGTTTCAGGGTTTAGGGCAGTGTAGTGGTGTTCTGGCAGTGTAGGGGTCGTGCTGGGGCTGGTGTTCCAGGATTTAGGGCAGTGCAGTGGTGTTCGGGCATTGTAGAAGTTCGTGCTGAGGCTGGTGTTTCAGGGTTCAGGGCAGTGCAGTGGTGTTTAACAGTGTAGGGGTTCAGGCTGGGGCTGGTGTTTCATGGTTTTGGGCAGTGCAGTGATGTTCGGGCAGTGTAGGGGTCGTGCTGGGGTGGTGTTTCATGGTTTAGGGCACTGCAGTGGTGTTCGGGCAGTGTAGGGGTCGGGCTCTGGTGGTGTTTCAGGGTTTAGGGCAGTGCAGTTGTGTTCGGACAGTGTAGGGGGTCGTGATGGGGCTAGTGTTTCAGGGTTTAGGGCAGAGCAGTGGTGTTCGGGCAGTGCAGAGGTCGTGCTGGTGTTTCAGGGTTTAGGGCAGTGCAGTGGTGTTCGGGCAGGGTAGGGGTCGTCCTGGGGTGGTGTTTCAGGGTTTAGGGCAGTGCAGTGGTGTTTGGACAGTGTAGGGGGCCGTGCTGGGGCTGGTATTTCAGGGTTTGGGGCACAGCAGTGGTGTTCGGGCAGAGTAGAGGGTCGTTCTCTGGCTGGTCTTTAGGGTTTAGGGCAGTGCAGTGGTGACTGGGCAGTGTAGGGGGTAATGCAGGGGTTTGTGTTTCAGGTTTTACAGCAGTGCAGTGGTGTTCGGGCAGTGAGTGGGGTCGTGCTGGGGTTGTGTTTCATGGTTTAGGGCAGTGGTGATCGGGCACTGTAGGGCGTCTTGCTGGGGGTGGTGTTTTAGGTTTTAGGGCAGTGCAGTGGTGTTCGGGCAGGGTAGGGGTCATGCTGGGGCTGGTGTTTCAGTGTTTAGGGCAGTGGTGTTCAGGCAGTGTAGGGGGTCTTGCTGGGGGTGGTGTTTCAGTGTTTAGGGCAGTGCAGTGGTGTTCGTGCAGTGCAGGGGGTCGAGCTGGGGCTGGTGTTTCAGGGTTTAGGGAATTGCAGTGCTGTTTGGGCAGTGTAGGGGGTCATGCTGTGGCTGGTGTTTCAGGGTTTAGGGCAGTGCAGTGGTGTTCTGGCAGTGTATGGGTAGTGCTGGGGCTGGTGTTTCAGGATTTAGGGCAGTGCAGTGGTGTTCGGGCAGTGTAGCGGTTCGTGCTGAGGCTGGTGTTTCAGGGTTTAGGGCAGTGCAGTGGTGTTTAACAGTGTAGGGGTTCAGGCTGGGGCTGGTGTTTCATGGTTTAGGGCAGTGCAGTGATGTTCGGGCAGTGTAGGGGTCGTGCTGGGGTGGTGTTTCAGGGTTTAGGGCAGTGCAGTGGTGTTCGGACAGAGTAGGGGGTCACGCTGGGGCTGGTGTTTCAGGGTTTAGGGCAAAGCAGTGATGTTCGGGCAATGTAGGGATTCGTGATGGGGCTGGTGTTTCAGGGTTTAGGGAAGAGAAGTGGTTTTCGGGCAGAGTACGGGCTCATTCTGGGCATGGTGTTTAGGGTTTAGGGCACTGCAGTGGTGTTCGGGCAGTGTAGGGGGTTGTGCAGGGGGTGGTGTTTCAGGTTCTAGAGCAGTGCAGAGTTGTTGGGCAGTGAATGGGGTCGTGCTGGGATTGTGTTTCATGGTTTAGGGCAGTGGTGTTCAGGCACTGTAGGGGGTCTTGCTGGGGGTGGTGTTTCAGGGTTTAGGGCTGTGCAGTGGTGTTCAGGCAGTGTAGGGGGTCGTGCTGGGGGTGGTGTTTCAGGGTTTAGGGCAGTGGTGTTCGGGCAGTGTAGGGGGTCTTGTTGGGACTGGTGTTTCAGGGTTTAGGGCAGTGCGGTGGTGTTCGGGCAGTGTAGGGGGTCGTGCTGGGGGTGGTGTTCCAGGGTTTAGTGCAGTGGTGTGGGGGCAGGGCAGGGGGTCATACTGGAGCTGGCGTTTCAGGGTATAGGGCTGTGCAGTGGTATCGGGCAGTGCAGGAGGTCATGCAGGGGGTGGTGTTTCAGAGGTTACGGCAGTGCAGTGGTGTTCGGACAGTGTAGGGGGTCGTGCTGGGGCTGGTGTTTCAGGGTGTAGGGCAGTGCAGCTGTGTTCGGGCAGTGCAGGGTGTCATGCTGGGGCTGGTCTTTCAGGGTTTAAGGCAGAGCAGTGGTGTTTGTACAGAGTAGAGGGTCATGCTGGGGGTGGTGTTTTAGGGTTTAGGGCAGTACAGCGGTGTTCGGGCAGTGTAGGGGATGGTGCTGGGGCTGGTGTTTCAGGGTTTAGGGCAATGCAGTGGTGTTGAGGCAGTGTAGGGGGTGGTGCTGGGGGTGGTGTTTCAGGGTTTAGGGAAGTGTAGTGGTGTTCGGGCAGGGTACGGGGTCGTGCTGGGACTGGTGTTTCAGGGTATAGGCAGTGCAGGAGGTCATGCAGGGGGTGGTATTTCAGGGTTTAGGGCAGTGCAGTGGTGTTCAGACAGTGTAGGGTGTCGTGCTGGGGCTGGTGTTTCAGGGTTTAAGGCTGAGCAGTGGTGTTTGGGCAGAGTAGGGGGTCGTTCTGGGGCTGGTGTTTAGGGTATAGGGCAGTGCAGTGTGGTTCGGGCAGTGTAGGGATTCATGAAGGGAGTGGTGTTTCAGGTTTTAGGGCAGTGCAGTGGTGTTCGGGCAGTGTAGGGGGTCGTGCTGGGGGTGGTGTTTCAGGGTATATGGCAGTGCAGTGGTGTTCAGGCAGTGTAGAGGGTCGTGCTGGGGGTGGTGTTTCTGGTTTTAGGGCAGTGAAGTGGTGTTCGGGCTGTGTAGGGGTCGTGCAGGGAGTTGTTTTTCAGGGTTTAGAGCACTGCAGTGGTGATTGGGCAGTGTAGGGGGTGATGCTTGGGCTGGTGTTTCACGGTTTAGGGCAGTGCAGTGGTGTTCGGACAGTGTAGGGGGTCGTGCTGGGGCTGGTGTTTCAGGGTTTAGGGCAGAGCAGTGGTGTTCGGAAGTGTAGGGGGTCGTGCAGGGGGTGGTGTTTCAGGGTTTAGGGCAGAGCAGTGGTGTTCGGGCATTTTAGGGGGTTGAGCAGGGGGTGGTGTTTTAGGGTTTAGGGCAGTGTAGTGGTGTTCTGGCAGTTTAGTGCGTTGTGCAGGGGGTGGAGATTCAGGGTTTAGGGCAGTACAGTGGTGTTCGGGCAGTGTAGGGGGTCGTGCCGTGTCTTGTGTTTCAGGGTTTAGGGCAGTGCAGTGGTGTTCAGACAGAGTACAGGTTCGTGCTGAGGCTGGTGTTGTTGGGCCCAATTCACAGAACAAACTTAAGACTAAATCCTAAACTTAGTACCAATCTGGTATTCACAGAATGCACCTAGTACTTCTGGGATTCACAGAATGAACTTACTACTTTAGCGATTCACAAAATGAACTTAGGACTTTTGCTATTCACAGAATCCATTTACGACCACTAAACTTACGTCCGCACCCGGGCCGGATTTTCCGCCCTCGGAGCGGAGTTTCTGGGCCCGGAGCGGGAAGTCCGCATGCGGGCCGGAAAGTCCGCTCCGAGGGCAGAATATCCGCTCCCGGGCCGGAAACTCCGGCCTCGGGCCGGAAATGCCGTTACCGGGCCGGAACATCAGAATTGGGACCAGACTACATTACTGTTGCCATTGATCATTTGAGCCAAGGGGAAACACCTGTTCAAGTCCCTACCATCCCCCACCATGCATCAGCTGACACACTCCAGCCAATCCTAGCTCGGCACCACGTATAACTGCAGAGCAGACACACACAAACCCTTTCAACATGTCACTGAATGTGTTTGTTGCACTGCCCCTTGCCATGCAGCAAAACCACTTGAGGAGGAGGAGGAGGAGAGCCAGAGCAGAGAGGATCTTCAGACAGAGGATCAACTTATTTGGAATGTCCAGTCAAGATATAAGGGCCAGGTACCGTTTCCCTCCAGAAATCATCTTGGAAATGGTATGTGAGTGGGAGCAGGAACTTGACTCCGTGACCTGCTGCTCACATGCAATACCAGCATACCTCAAGATCCTATCAGCGCTCCATTTCTTTGCCACTGGCTCATTCCAAAGGGTCTCCAGTGACCATGTGGGCATATCCCAGGCAAGCCAGTCGCGGTGCCTGCATCAGGTACTGCGATGCATCACTGCAAGATCCCACCTCCACATACATATGCCACCGACACTGGCCCTGAGACAAAGGGCAGTACGAGATTTCTTTCGCATTGCACAATTTCCACGTGTGCTGGGTGCAATTGACTGTACCCATGTGGCCTTCAGCCACCCCGCCACATTGCACACATCTTCTGCAATAGACACCGATGGCATTCCATCAACGTGCAAGCTGTCTGTGATTCCAGAGGGAGGTTCATTGATGTGCATGCGGTGTTCCCCGGCAGTACCCATGACAGCTTCATATTCCGCATGTCACCTCTTGCCCGGCGGATAGCTGCGGGAGAATTTGGCAACATGTGGCTACTGGGTAAGTACCAAGCGTTAGAAAGGAGGATTATGTGTTTTTGAAATGTCTGAATGCCCCCCAAAATTAACCATAGTACTTTAAGATTCATAAAGCTAGATACAGGGCCCACCTGACAATGCATGTAATACAGTATAGATCATGTCCTGTGCAAGTCAAAGAGGGAAATCTAACCAACTGCCCTTTCCCCTCTACTCAGGTGACGCTGGGTATGCACTTACCCCACATCTCCTCACCCCTTACAGGCGTGCAGACACTGTACCACAGCATAGGTACAATAGGGCACACATACGGACTCGAGCCATCATAGAGCGCACTTTTGGTCTGTTGAAGTCGCGATTCAGATGTCTCGACCGTACAGGGGGGGTGCTGCAGTACTCCCCAGAAGTAGTGTGCAAGATCATATTAGCCTGTTGTGTCTTCCACAACATTGCCTTAACGCATGGCTTACAGATACCACTGGAACCTCGGCTACCTATGAATCTGGGAAACCGGGCCATGGCACATAACCGAGGTCAGGGCATGCAAGTCCGTGAGCAGCTTGTTGCCACGTTCTTCACATGAGCAACCTGTAGTGGAATGGACCAAATGTGGATTGCTGTCTGTTGCCAATGATGAAACTTGGATATACACGACTGTGTCAATAAATTCCTTCCTGAGGCTACTTTGCAAGCCACACTAACTGCATGTTAATCACAGCTCTTGACAGTAGTCAAAACGTTGAGCCTGCATCAGCACATGTGCCCATGTCAGCGATCAGTGTAGTGGATGTCCCGAAAGAATCTATAGCCACAGATGCAAGATGCTACATGTACTGAGAGACACAGCCGGACCTCATGAGGATGGGTCTCTTAATCAGAAAAGGCCATAACCATAGCATTGTCGGCCCTGTGCCATCAACAGATGTTACTCCCCCACAAATGATGCGCCCACGACGTGAGTGATGCAATGGGTCAATCAGACGCCATGGGGCAGATTAATGTGGGACTTGCGGCCCTTTCACGCTGCCGTTGCGTCACTTTTGTGACGCTGCGGTGGTGCAAAGCCAGCCCCATGCTGCGGGGAATGTACTATATGAAGCATCTGGGAGATGCGTCACGTTGTAAAGGCCTGCGCCACATGTAGGCGTTCTGGTGCAGGGGGGGGGGCCTTCCGTGCGCAGAAACGCCTCCTAAAAATCTACAATATTTCACTCAGTCACTTTTAAGGCCATGCTGCGTCAAAACCCTGTGCCTGCTTGAAGCAGGCGTAAGGATTGACGCAGCATCATAGGGATAGGGCACCCCCGAGCCTTGCTGGAGCTGCGTTGTGCATGCGACGCAACTCCAGCAATGCGCCGCCTTTCCAACGGGGGATGCGTCACGCATCTGCACATCCGAGCTGCACGGTGCACCGAAATTTCAATGCCGCGCATCTGTGTTGGCGCACGGGTGGGCAGATGCATCGCAACTCTTCTGACGCATCTCTGCTGATTAGCAGAGATGCGTCCGTAGCCGTAACTCTGCCCCCCTGTGTTTGTGATATATCCACACTTCTCAAACACAATGTTCTGGAACACATCACACAACTCTGCAAATGAGCACCTAATATGGACTACATGTACCATAATGCAAAGCATGAGAAACTGAAACAGAAACTGCAGACATGTCTTGAAATGGTCACTTCACCCTCTTGTCACATTTAATTAATTCTCACATGCACTGTCTTTACTTTTTTATCCACAACAGAACAGCAGGATGGCAGTAGATGTGATCCCAGATTGTGGATGGATCTGGATGACTACAAAATGGCAGGCAACTACTTCCTGTGATGTATTTGCTGCCTCCCACTCCCTGTCAAACATTTCCTGTATGGAATAATATGTTCCGGGTCATTTTCGGAATTTGTGGCCAAAAAGCGGAAGCTCCGATTACGGAGCGTACGGCCCGTGTGCGGAAACGCCGATTACGGAGCGTACGGCCCGTGTGCGGACCTCCCGCTCCGGAACCGGAAACTGCGTTTACGGGCCGTAAACTCCGAAAATGACCCGGAACACATAATTTCATTCAGGAAATGTTTTACAGGAAGTGGGAGGCAGGAAATACATCACAGGAAATAGTTTGCTGCCATTTTGTGTTCATTCTGAGTCATCCTCTATCACAGACAGATCCTCTGACATCCTGCTGCTCTCATCCTTCTCATTATCCCCATAATGGCTGAGGGTTACGAAGAGAAGGCACCCCCTTTCACTGAAAGTGAGTTGGACATCTTGGCTGAGGGGGTGCTGGCCAAATTTTCTCAGCTATATGGGGACCCTGAACACCAGCTGAGCAATGCAGCCCGGGCCAGGCTGTGGGCCAACATCGCCGAGCGCTGCAGTGCAGTGGGAGTCCACACCAGGAGTGCGAGGGCATGCCGCAAGCGCTGGGAGGACCTAAAACGGTGGGCCCCGCACAAGGCTGAGGAGCTGGTGGGCCAGTCTTCCCAGCACCATGTGCATCGTCCTCGCCTATCCCCACTGTACAGGAGGGTCCTGCGATCAGCTTGGCCGACCCTTCATGCTCAGCTGGAGGAGCATGAGCAGCAGGGACATGGTAAGTGCATCATATGCTAAATGTGTCTGGGAGTATGATGTGAGTCAAACAGTGCTGTACCATTGTGTGTCCGATGCCTCCATTCACAGATTCCGTGTCCATGCAGCAGTAACCAAGCTTAAAAAGGCACACTGTGGCATATGGACTGTACAGGGCAGAGTGCATTTTGGGAGTTGGAGTCTCGCCATGACAACTGGCTAAATGAGCCATATTTGTGCATTTGGACTGAAATCAGCTCTTCCCGCACCACTACAATTGGCACTAGGAAATCATGTGTGCATTGGATGAGCAATGGTACAGACACTGTCCTGTGTGCGCATGGCAGGCCAAAGGGTATTGGATGCTATGACTTGCATAGCATTTTTAGAGTGTGGGTTACAATTGTGACAAAACATCATGTGCCATGGAGTCAAGACAGACTTTGACATCCTTTCATCACTCTTAAGCGCTTCTAAATTAACAAGGGGTGTTCACTGACAGACGTCTCAGCCTCAGTGGCCTGTTTCACATTTCACATGTACAGGTAGCTGTCACTAAATTCCCCCAGTGTTCAGCGGTGTACAGCATTACCATATCAGTCACCAAAGCCAATATGTGCCACTGGATTGTCAGTACATGTGTGGGGACAGCCAAAGGCTAGACTCACAATTTAGCTACAGAAATAGGCCAGAGCCTCAGTGCATGTGTGACCCACATTCGCCAATTGTCGTGTCCCATACAATGCTACAAAGCAGATGACACTTGTCCAGACCTTCAACAGCTGCGACTCCCTATGAATGGCCATAATCTGAGATTCGGGACTTCATGTTCTCCATTGGTGGACTGCTTGTGGAACCTGCACATGTAGCTGTGGCAGGACACACAGATCCCCAGAATGCCAGGTTGAGGGTTGGCCAATACAGTCGTGTAAGCCACACACATCCATGTGAGATGGCCATGTCAGACTCAATCCAGGAACTGACGGTGAACATACACGTAATGTCAGCTCATAGACACTGACAACTATTGAGTGTGATCAGAGGAAAATAAGTCTGACCTTGGATCCTATGAATGTGTCTCGTCCTGCATGACACAAACATAACATTCGGATTTTGCTTACATTTCAGCAGGCACAGCTGGCGGAACAGAAGGGCAGCAGGACCTGGTCCGGAGCAAGAGGCCACCAGTGCGGCGGCGGCTACACCCACTTTCCACCAGCGAGGAAGAGGAGGATGAGGAGGGACCCTCAACATCAAGAGGCAAGGGGATTGCGCCCACCCAGACTGACAAGGGACACCCTGATGCTGGTGCCACATCCCGGGTGGAGGCTGCAGACATTGAATGGGGGGGGGTGAACACGACACCTCGGACCATGAGGTGTTGGAGAGCAATTCTCCTCAGGATTCTTCACCTGTGGTCCCTGAAAAGGTGTCCTCGGGGCAGGCCAACAAACAATCTGGGCCTGCCATCAGCCCCTCCCTACCTCTAGAGTTCCCCATTCCATCGGGGGACCCAGCTGCATCCCCTGCAACCAGTCCCCCTCATCGTAGCCGCCAGCTCCCCAACATCATTGGCTCCGGACCTCAGGCACCACATCCCTCCTCTTCCCCCCAGGCCCCTCCCGGTGTTGTTCCTCCTGTGGCTGTGCCAGTGGACCTGATGTGGATGTGTGAGGGTCAGCCAGACATGTCCGCTCGCATCGCGCTACAAGTGTGTATGGAGGTACGCATGATGCGAGAGGACATGCTCCGATGTATGGCCACCCTCACCACCGCCATCAATTCACTGCCCGCAGCCATGTCGTCTGTTGTCTCCCCAATCCCTTCCCATACCACTGTCAATGTCTCCCCCTGTCCGTTGCCCCACACTGTTTCCCCCCGTACTCCTCGTGTGGCACGAACCCAAGTGGTGCCTGTTCCTGCACCCGCCAGACGTGTGCCTGCATCGGACTCTGAGGATCTGGACATTGTGGTCCTAGAGGATGACCAGAAGGACACTTGACTTTAGACGTGAACAACTATTTCATTTTCCCCTTGTAAATAGACTGTTTTCCCTGACGCTCCCTGACGTGTTATATTTTTTTTGCCCCACCCCAATCCAGGTTCCCATCTCCCTCTGCATTAAGATCATCATTTGTTTTCCTTTCTCCCTTCCAAACGGACGGTTGTTCTTTGGTACCTTCTCAAAATACAATTTGGAATACTCATAACTTCCACTTGTTTAACTTCATTCTGAATGTCTGGTTCTGAATATGGACACATATTTGGTGGGTCATCTGCTATGCACATAATGGCTGGTTGCAACGATGGGTCACACTTGTAACTGTGTCACACACACACATACCTTCTCACATCTCCAGGCCACCTGCAACGTTACACAGGACATGATACACAACAGATGATTAGTTTTGGTAGGTGTTTATTTGGTGCACACACAAACACGTGATCACATTGTCCCGGGTTCCTGTCACTGGTGAGTGCGACGCCGCAATTTGGGGGGGGATGACCGCTCCGAGTGCTCAGGTCTGGCTCGCCGCCTACGTGGAGGTGGGTACTGTCCAAGGGACTGTCCAGGGTCATCCACATGTGCTGTGGCAGATGGTGTTTGCACACTTGATGGCTGTACAGGTGGTGGTGGTGGTTGTGCAGGTGGCGGGTGGGACTGTACAGGTGGTGGTGGTGGTGGTTGTGCAGGTGGCGGGTGTGACTGTACAGGTGGTGGTGGTGGGGGTTGTGCAGGTGGCGGGTGTGACTGTACAGGTGGTGGTGGTGGTGGTTGTGCAGGTGGCGGGTGTGACTGTACAGGTGGTGGTGGTGGTGGTTGTGCAGGTGGCGGGTGTGACTGTACAGGTGGTGGTGGTGGTGGTTGTGCAGGTGGCGGGTGTGACTGTACAGGTGGTGGTGGTTGTGCAGGTGGCAGGAGTGACTGTACAGGGGGTGGTGTTGGGAGTGCCAGTTCAGCCCGCTGGTGTGGATGTCTCCCTTCGCTGTGTTGGTGTGCAGTTGGTACAGGTGTGGGGATGTGCTGTCCTGTGGGCAGATATGATAGCTCCCCTCCCTGCGTTGACCGTGAAGGGAAAGGTTGGCTCACTCTCAAAATGCCCTCCATCATCTTCATGGCCAAGGCATGGTGTCTTGCACTCTCTTCCCTCTGGATGGATAGCATGTCTCGCATATTTCTGGACATGTCCTGCCAAGTCCTATCCATCCTATCCAACACTTGGCTCAGCCTCTCCACCGCCTGAGGGAAGTGGACCATGTCCTGCAGGGAGTCCGACATGGTGGACAGGGTAGCCCCTATGGCACTAATGTCCTGCCTCACATCGCTCTGCTGTTGGAAGAAGTCCTGCTCCCACTGGTCATCACAGCCAGGTGCAGGCCCTCTCTGCAGCTGTCTGCCATGGATGGGATGTGCAGGTCCTACGGCAGGGGGTGGGGTGGGAGGTGGGAGCCTGTGGGCAGGTGAATGGTGCCCAGGGGATTCCAGCAGCACAACAGGGCTGGTACTACCCCCAGATGGTGGAGAGGCTGGCAGGGATACACTGTCTAGGGAAGAGTGGGTAGGGGAACCACCATGTTGGTCCTGGACGTGAGGACTGTGAGGGAGTGATGTCTGTGTTGTGATGCGTGTGTGCTGTGGCTGGTTTGCTCGAGTCTGGGGACAGGCCATGGTATGCCTGGGAGGAGACGGAGGGACGTTGCTTGGCAGAGGAGTTGATGCCCTGACCGATTTAGCCAGTCTGGCACGATATCGCGCATTGCCATCCTCATCGTCAGACATGTAGTCCTCATCATCCACCAAGCAGAGGTCCTCAGGATATTCTTCCTCCTCCTCCTGAGCAGTGCTTGCAGCCGACATGACAGCTTGGAGGATCAGGGGATTCTCCCCTCTGATTCCACGTCGGCCCGCACTGGTCATAGGCCTGTCATCCTCGTCATCAGCATCCCCTGGAACAGAGGTTGCAACCGTATTAGGGATTGACCTTGTATGACATGTGGTGCAAAACAAGGGTTTGTATCAACTGTACTTTGCATCAACAGATGAGGATCATGTGACCTGTGTAGGGTACCACCACAAATGACAGCTCACACCATAGCACTGAGGTGTTACTCAGATACAGGCAAACTCACCAGCTCCAGCCACAACTCTCTGTCCCTTGGTGTTCCCCCCTAGTGTCACCTGCTGGACCTGTCTCCTCACGGGCCTAGCTGTCCCTGAACCAGCAGCTGTAGAGGGAAGTGACAACATTCTCAATTATCTGCATCACCAATTGTCAGACAGGCACATGACACTCCTGATTTGTATTTCACTTTGTACACAACTGCTGATTACATGCAGAGGGGAATCAGGATCTCTGTCATGGCTTTGGAGTCGAAGCCAGTGACACACCTCATGCTAGAATTACCTGGAGGACGGCTGAGCGAGGGTTGGATGTCATACAGTCCCCGGGATGGTGCATGCTGCTGGGGTGTAATCCGGTCAGCATCTGTGATAAGACATACAGGTCTATATTTTGCAACAAGAGATGTTAGCTCTGAGCCAACATGTCATTCTCAATGACCATTTGTGGGTAATCCAGAACGATGTGCAGCATGTTTAGCTCCTGAAATTTACATTTAGGCACCTGCTCACATGCAGCAGTTGCCAGCCGTTCCCTCCACACAGCAGTGACATCAATCAGATGACACATCAAGAGACACCTCATGCTAGAATTACCTGAAGGACGGCCGCGCGAGGGTTGGATGTCATACAGTCCCCGGGATGGTGCATGCTGCTGGGGTGTAATCCGGTCAGCATCTGTGATAAGACATACAGGTCTATATTTTGCAACAAGAGATGGTAGCTCTGAGCCAACATGTCATTCTCAATGACCATTTGTGGGTAATCCAGAACGATGTGCAGCATGTTTAGCTCCTGAACTTTACATTTAGGCACCTGCTCACATGCAGCAGCTGCCAGCCATTCCCTCCACACAGCAGTGACATCAATCAGATGACACATCAACAGACACCTCATGCTAGAATTACCTGAAGGACGGCCGCGCGAGGGTTGGATGTCATACAGTCCCCGGGATGGTGCATGCTGCTGGGGTGGAATCCGGTCAGCAGCTGTGATAAGACATACAGGTCTATATTTTGCAACAAGAGATGGTAGCTCTGAGCCAACATGTCATTCTCAATGACCATTTGTGGGTAATCCAGAACGATGTGCAGCATGTTTAGCTCCTGAACTTTACATTTAGGCACCTGCTCACATGCAGCAGCTGCCAGCCGTTCCCTCCACACAGCAGTGACATCAATCAGATGACACATCAACAGACACCTCATGCTAGAATTACCTGAAGGACGGCCGCGCGAGGGTTGGATGTCATACAGTCCCCGGGATGGTGCATGCTGCTGGGGTGGAATCCGGTCAGCAGCTGTGATAAGACATACAGGTCTATATTTTGCAACAAGAGATGGTAGCTCTGAGCCAACATGTCATTCTCAATGACCATTTGTGGGTAATCCAGAACGATGTGCAGCATGTTTAGCTCCTGAACTTTACATTTAGGCACCTGCTCACATGCAGCAGCTGCCAGCCGTTCCCTCCACACAGCAGTGACATCAATCAGATGACACATCAACAGACACCTCATGCTAGAATTACCTGAAGGACGGCCGCGCGAGGGTTGGATGTCATACAGTCCCCGGGATGGTGCATGCTGCTGGGGTGGAATCCGGTCAGCAGCTGTGATAAGACATACAGGTCTATATTTTGCAACAAGAGATGGTAGCTCTGAGCCAACATGTCATTCTCAATGACCATTTGTGGGTAATCCAGAACGATGTGCAGCATGTTTAGCTCCTGAACTTTACATTTAGGCACCTGCTCACATGCAGCAGCTGCCAGCCGTTCCCTCCACACAGCAGTGACATCAATCAGATGACACATCAACAGACACCTCATGCTAGAATTACCTGAAGGACGGCTGCGCGAGGGTTGGATGTCATACAGTCCCCGGGATGGTGCATGCTGCTGGGGTGTAATCCGGTCAGCATCTGTGATAAGACATACAGGTCTATATTTTGCAACAAGAGATGGTAGCTCTGAGCCAACATGTCATTCTCAATGACCATTTGTGGGTAATCCAGAACGATGTGCAGCATGTTTAGCTCCTGAACTTTACATTTAGGCACCTGCTCACATGCAGCAGTTGCCAGCCGTTCCCTCCACACAGCAGTGCCATCAATCAGATGACACATCAACAGACACCTCATGCTAGAATTACCTGAGGGACGGCTGCGCGAGGGGTGAACAGCTGCAGCCAGGATGTCATTGAGTGCCCGGGATGGTGCACGCTGCTGGGGTGTAATCCGGTCAGCATCTGTGATAAGACATACAGGTCTATATTTTGCAACAACAGATGGTAGTTCTGAGCCAACATGTCATTCTCAAAGACCATTTGTGGGTAATCCAGGACTATGTGCAGCATGTTTAACTCCTGAACTTTACATTTGGGCACCTGCTCACATCCAGCAGTTGCCAGCCGTTCCCTCCACACAGCAGTGACATCAATCAGATGACACATCAACAGACACACATGTATGAGAAGATTACTTATAGGAAGGGATAAATGACCCAGATTCCTCCCCATTACACTGCTATCACCTTTGCCATTCAGACTTACATATTTCCAGAGTCTCATGTTGTTTGTTGTCAAGTCAGAAAGGGTTTCATGTGTGAGATTTACAATTGTCAGGGACATGATGTTGCTCATTTGTGCTTCCCCACGCATGAAGTCACACATATTTGTATGAGAGAACACAGATGTTTTACGTCCGTCCTTTGAGTGTCCTCTCTTTGCGTACTCTATTTCCCAGATCATGGTACTACTTAGCTGACGACGATTGGTGTCTTGTACAGCAGACATCCAAACCTCTTTTGTCAAACACTAACCTATACATGTGAATACAGTAGGAGAGGAGGCAAGCAGAATGTAACATTGCGGATAGGCTGAAAGGCTTTGATGCCTTCTGCCTGCACTGGATTAGCGTGTTGCTCTTCAGCCTAGTCATTTAGCAGGTGTAACTACATGAAGATTCACCTTAGCAGCCCCTACATTCATCTCAAAGGTACACTACTGGCATAAGTGTTGGCCTCAGCCATGCAATTTCATCGTGGTGTTTCCTATCATTGAATTGCAAGCCGGTTGTGTTTTGGTCACTTCATATGACTCATGGTACTATTGAATGTCCATTCTGCACTCACTTGGCATACATTTTGTGTCATCCTTTCATTAGCCACCAGGGTCTGATCTTGCATGGGTTCAAATGCCATATGTGAGCATATTGTGATGCAGGACAACAGTGTTGTAATACACATGCAACATACGGCGGACGTGAAAGGCACATTTCTTGAGCAGTCAGCCTGATATATTCTTGGGTTCCCCTCCCTTGGCCCAGCACCGGAACAGTGTGTGGGCCCTGAACAGATGTCACAGCCAACCTTGTAGCAGAAGTCAGTATGTGTCTTTGATTCTGGGAGGACCTCGTTGTACCTACAATGATAAGTGTGTTTTGCTACTTCACATTCTGGCAGCCACATGTGATGCACTAGATTTCTGGCACAAAGGATGAGCACAAGCAGTTGTGGGCACCAGCGTTGCATTAGCGTGTTATACGTAATATCATGATTGCTCCCACATGACTTCGAATGGGCCCACTACCTGGATGCAACCTATATCACAATGACATGTCTACGGATCCTGATGTGCGGTCCACTATCGTGTTTTGTTGATGGCCAACACAGAAGCCAGACAATGTAAGTGGTACATGACCAGCTGTGTGGACTGGGCATTTGATCTATATTGGAAACATTCAAAGTTGGACAGTGTATGCATTGTCAATACTAATGACCCTGGGATCTAACTTGTTCATCATTGCCATATTTCAGTCAATTACTTTGATTGCTTACGTCTACAGACACCATTACAACATAGTGGGGACACCCTTTTGAGTACTTGTGGCACTCGATAACAGGATTGGATTCCCAGGTCTGGGCCTGTTGCTGTAAAACATGTCATGTTCCGCAATTACGAAGGTTTGATGAGCCAAGACATGTAATATCTTGTCTTCAGCTGTTCACAATTATAATTATCTAAAGGTGGATGTCCATTGACTACTCCAATAGTAATGCAGCGATTTGTACATCTCTGGTTGACTTTCATATGTGGGCACTACATGTCCCTCGGTCACTCCTGGCAATGTATGCATTTTGACCATCTCCTGGCCACTTTGACTTACCAGTCGGTGAGGGTGTACGGTGGCGATGCCTCCCAGTAGATGCAGGGACCTCCGCTACGGCAGTTGTCTGTGCTCTGGCTGAATGTGTCAATGGGTGAGAAGAGAGAAAACTAAACATCTGGAATATGTGCTGGTGGAACATTTCTGTGATTTCCCCATTTCTTCTGCATGCTAACAGTGTTTTGCAGTACTGCTGCTGACTGGGCAGGTAGGAGCAGTGGTGCATTGGGGTCGTAGTGGCGTGGCAGGGTGAGAAATTTACAACAGAATAGGTGTCTGACTTTTGGACCAGATGGTTCTCTCACCTTCTGCTTTGTGCTTTCAGCTTGCACGGGGTGATTTACTTCTTAGAGATTTAGTGGCATGTTTCCACGCCCCTTGTAATACATTAACACCGCAGTTGCGTCACTTCTGTTTCACAGCGGTGGGGTAATACAGGTGACACATTTGGACTTATTCCCAATGTTATGCATCTATGTTGATGCCTCACGGTGTGCGGGCCTGCGCAACATTAAACATGCATCAGCTGTGATTTGGCAGGGTGTGTGTTTATTTGGTTATGCCTCGTACAAGTGATGCATTGTAATTGACGGCATTTCACGTAGTCACTTTTCATAGGGTGTTGCCATGCAAACTTAAACCAGCTTGAGGCACCTGTAATGAGTTGCCCTGAGCGTTAGGTGTAGGCGGTCCATGGACATAGTTGGAGTTGCGTCACACTTGCGACACTACTCCAGCAGAGCATCCCCCTAATGCCATCAGTTGCGACACCCATCTGTCTATCCCAGCGCCACAGTGCACCGCATTGTCAATGTGACGCATCCGCGGTTGCACAAGAGTTGGATTGGGTGTGGCATTGTTACTGGGGCATCTCTGCTGTAATTTGTCAATTGCTACTTAGCATGCTGGTGTATTAATGCAACTGGACAGTGGCCATGTTTTCAGAAGTGGAGGAGGGATTTGCCATTTCCATCCCTAAGGATTGTGGGACTTGTAGTGCTACATACAGAGGGTGACACAGGAGTCTGTGACTTACGGATTAATTAATACACTTTGGACTACTTCCTTATTCACACTGACAGTGCAACACAGACCTTCTATTCATGCACTTTCACTTTTCATCCCACTTACCTGGTACCACGTAGCAGACGTCAATGACAGACAGCCCATGGACCAAGTGGGGGTGTATGGTCGTCAGGATGTCCTCCTCCTGTGTGGTGAGGAGGATGCGTGGTCCAGAGTGTGCGGCTGGGAGGATCTGTTGTAATTCCATCCTGGAGTATTTATCCTTTACCCTCAGCCGCTCATCCTGCCATTTCTTTTTGACGTCCTGCACAGTGCGCCTGTCCTCCCCCAATGCTGTGACAGCAGTGGCTAATTGCTGCCACAGGGCTGCCTTCTGGCTCCCACTGGTGCAGTAGGGTGTGAGTCCATAGAGGCGTTTATGGTGCCTCACAATGAACTCCACAAGCATGGTGGTCTCCTCTGCTGTAAAGTTCCTCTTTCTCTTCAGGAGCTCCATTTTCTTGGCCGGTCTCTGCTTGGAAATACAAACTGCGTGTGGCCAAACCGGTGCCTTCACTGTGTGCTGCTTTTAAATGTTTTTTGCTGCTGGTCAATCTGTGTTAATTGGCTTCAGCTGGATCATGGTGGGGGATGGTAGGCACTAGCAACATGATGGCTAACTGGAGCTGTTGGCTGGGATTGGCTGGAGTGCGTCAGCTGATGCATGGTGGGGGATGGTAGGGACTTGAACAGGTGTTTCCCCTTGGCTCAAATGATCAATGGCAACAGTAATGTAGTCTGGTCCCAATTCTGATGTTCCGGCCCGAGAGCGGAATTTCCGGCCCGAGAGCGGAGTTTCTGGCCCGAGAGCGGGTATTCCGCCCTTAAAGCGGACTTTCCGGCCCGCATGCGGACTTCCCGCTCCGGGCCCGGAAACTCCGCTCCGGGGGTGGAAAATCCGGCCCGGGTGCGGACGTAAGTTTAGTGGTCGTAAATGGATTCTGTGAATAGCAAAAGTCCTAAGTTCATTTTGTGAATCGCTAAAGTAGTAAGTTCATTCTGTGAATACCAGAAGTACTAGGTGCATTCTGTGAATACCAGATTGGTACTAAGTTTAGGATTTAGTCTTAAGTTTGTTCTGTGAATCGGGCCCGTCGGGTTTAGGGCAGTGCAGTGGTGTTCAGACAGTGTAAGGTGTCGTGCTGGGGCTGGTGTTTCAGGGTTTAAGGCTGAGCAGTGGTGTTTGGGCAGAGTAGGGGGTCTTTCTGGGGCTGGTGTTTAGGGTTTAGGGCAGTGCAGTGGTGTTCGGGTAGTGTAGGGGGTAGTGCAGGGGGTTGTTTTTCAGGGTTTAGAGCATTGCACTGGTGTTCGTGCAGTGTAGGGGGTCATGTTGGGGCTGGTGTTTCACGGTTTAGGGCAGTGCAGTGGTGTTCAGACAGTGTAGGGGGTAGTGCAGAGGGTGGTGTTTCAGGGTTTAGGGTAGTGCAGTGGTCTTCAGGCATTGTAGGGGGTTGTGCAGGGGGTGGTGTTTTAGGGTTTAAGGAAGTGCAGTGGTGTTCGAGCAATTTAGGGGGTCGTGCTGGGGCTGGTGTTTCAGGGTTTAGGGCAGTGCAGTGGTGTTCAGGCAGAGTAGAGGGTCGTGCTGAGGCTGGTGATTCAGGGTTTAGGGCATTGCAGCTGTGTTCGGGCAGTGTAGGGGTTCGTGTTCGGGCTGGTCTTCCAGGGTTTAAGGCAGAGCAGTGGTGTTTGTGCAGAGTAGGGGGTCGTGCTGGGGGCGGTGTTTTAGGGTTTAGGGCAGTGCAGCGGTGTTCGGGCAGTGTAGTGATGGTGCTGGGGCTGATGTTTCAGGGTTTAGGGCACGGCAGTGGTGTTGAGGAAGTGCAGGGGGTCATGCTGGGGGTGGAGTTTCAGGGTTTAGGGCAGTGCAGTGGTGTTCGGGCAAGGTAGGGGGTCATGCTGGGGCTGGGGTTTAGGGTATAGGGCTATGCAGTGGTATCGGGCAGTGCAGGGGGTCATGCAGAGGGTGTAGTTTCAGAGGTTAGGTCTGTGCAGTGGTGTTCGGACAGTGTGTTGGGTCTTACGGGGGCTGGTGTTTCAGGGTTTTGGGCAGTGCAGTGGTTTTCGGACAGTGTAGGGGGTCATGCAGGGGGTG
Organism: Triturus cristatus; assembly: GCF_964204655.1. Taxonomy (NCBI): domain Eukaryota; kingdom Metazoa; phylum Chordata; class Amphibia; order Caudata; family Salamandridae; genus Triturus; species Triturus cristatus. The sequence goes on from NC_140579.1 coordinate 284,648,072, forward strand.
GTGTTTCAGGTTTTAGGGCAGTGCAGTGGTGTTCGGGCTGTGTAGGGGGTCGTGCTGGTGGTGGTGTTTCAGGTTTTAGGGCAGTGGTGTTCGGGCAGTATAGGGTGTCTTGCTGGGGGTGGAGTTTCAGGGTGTAGGGCAGTGCAGTGGTGTTCGGGCATTGTAGGGGGTCGTGCTGGGTTTGGTGTTTTAGGGTTTAGGGCAGTGCAGTGGTGTTCGGGCAATGTAGGGGGTCTTCCTGGGGTTTGTGTTTCAGTGTTTAGGGCAGTGTAGTGGTGTTCTGACATTGTAGGTGGTCGTGCTTGGGCTGGTGTTTCAGGTTTAGGGCAGTGCAGTGGTGTTCGGGCAGTATAGGGGTTCGTGCTGGGGCTGTTTTTTCAGGGTTTAGAAAAGTGCAGTGTTGTTCATGCAGTGTAGAGGTTCGTGCAGGGACTGGTGTTTCAAGGTATAGGCAGTGCAGGAGGTCATGCAGGGGGTGGTGTTTCAGGGTTTAGGGCAGTGCAGTGGTGTTCAGACAGTGTAGGGTGTCGTGCTGGGGCTGGTGTTTCAGGGTTTAAGGCTGAGCAGTGGTGTTTGGGCAGAGTAGGGGGTCGTTCTGGGGCTGATGTTTAGGGTATAGGGCAGTGCAGTGTGGTTCGGGCAGTGTAGGGATTCATGAAGGGAGTGGTGTTTCAGGTTTTAGGGCAGTGCAGTGGTGTTCGGGCAGTGTAGGGGGTCGTGCTTGGGGTGGTGTTTCAGGGTAAATGGCAGTGCAGTGGTGTTCAGGCAGTGTAGAGGGTCGTGCTGGGGGTGGTGTTTCTGGTTTTAGGGCAGTGAAGTGGTGTTCGGGCAGTGTAGGGGTCATGCAAGGAGTTGTTTTTCAGGGTTTAGAGCACTGCAGTGGTGATTGGGCAGTGTAGGGGGTCATGCTGGGGCTGGTGTTTCACGGTTTAGGGCAGTGCAGTGGTGTTCGGACAGTGTAGGGGGTCGTGCTGGGGCTGGTGTTTCAGGGTTTAGGGTAGAGCAGTGGTGTTCGGAAGTGTAGGGGGTCGTGCAGGGGGTGGTGTTTCAGGGTTTAGAGCAGAGCAGTGGTGTTCGGGCACTGTAGGGGGTTGAGCATGGGGTGGTGTTTCAGGGTTTAGGGCAGTGCAGTGGTGTTCGGGCAGGGTGGGGGGTCATGCTGGGGCTGATGTTTCAGGGTTTAGGGCAGTTTTGTTCGGGCAGTGTAGGTGATCTTGCTGGGGGTGGTGTTTTAGGGTTTAGGGCAGTGCAGTTGTGTTCGGGTAGTGGAGGGGGCCTTGATGGGACTGGTGTTTCAGGTTTTAGGGCATTGCAGTGGTGTTCGGGCAGTGTAGGGGGTTGTGCTGGGGATGGTGTTTCAGGGTTTAGGGCAGTGTAGTGGTGTTTTGGCTGTGTAGGGGGTCGTGCTGGGGCTTGTGTTTCATGGTTTAGGGCACTACAGTGGTGTTCGGGCAGTGTAGGGGTCAGGCTCTCGTGGTGTTTCAGGGTTTAGGGCAGTGCAGTGGTGTTCGGACAGTGTAGGGGGTCGTGATGGGGCTAGTGTTTCAGGGTTTAGGGCAGAGCAGTGTTGTTCGGGCAGTGTCGGGGTCGTGCTGGTGTTTCAGGGTTTAGGGCAGTGCAGTGGTGTTCGGGCAGTGTAGGGGTCGTCCTAGGGTGGTGTTTCAGGGTTTAGGGCAGTGCAGTGGTGTTCGGGCAGAGTAGGGGGTCGTTGTGTGGCTGGTCTTTTGGGTTTAGGGCAGTGCAGTGGTGTTCGGGCAGAGTAGGGGGTCGTGCAGGGGTTGGTGTTTCAGGTTTGACAGCAGTGCAGTGGTGTTCGGGCAGTGAGTGGGGTCGTGCTGGGGTTGTGTTTCATGGTTTAGGGCAGTGGTGATCGGGCACTGTAGGGCGTCTTGCTGGGGGTGGTGTTTTAGGTTATAGGGCAGTGCAGTGGTGTTCGGGCAGGGTAGGGGTCGTGCTGGGGCTGGTGTTTCAGTGTTTAGGGCAGTGGTGTTCAGGCAGTGTAGGGGGTCTTGCTAGGGGTGGTGTTTCAGTGTTTAGGGCAGTGCAGTGGTGTTCGGGCAGTGTAGGGGGTCTTGCTGGGGCTGGAATTTAAGGGTTTAGGGCAGTGCAGTGCTGTTTGGGCAGTGTAGGGGGTCATGCTGTGGCTGGTGTTTCAGGGTTTAGGGCAGTGCAGTGGTGTTCTGGCAGTGTAGGGGTCGTGCTGGGGCTGGTGTTTCAGGATTTAGGGCAGTGCAGTGGTGTTTAACGGTGTAGGGGTTCAGGCTGGGGCTGGTGTTTCATGGTTTAGGGCAGTGCAGTGATGTTTGGGCAGTATAGGGGTCGTGCTGGGGTGGTGTTTCATTGTTTAGGGCACTGCAGTGGTGTTCGGGCAGTGTAGGGGTCGGGCTTTGGTGGTGTTTCAGGGTTTAGGGCAGTGCAGTGGTGTTCGGACAGTGTAGGGGGTCGTGATGGGGCTAGTGTTTCAGGGTTTAGGGCAGAGCAGTGGTGTTCGGGCAGTGTAGGGGTCGTGCTGGTGTTTCAGGGTTTAGGGCAGTGCAGAGCTCTTCGGGCAGTGTAGGGGGTCGTGCTGGGGCTGGTGTTTCAGGGTTTGGGGCAGAGCAGTGGTGTTCGGGCAGAGTAGGGGGTCGTTCTGTGGGTGGTCTTTAGGGTTTAGGGCAGTGCAGTGGTGTTCGGGCAGTGTAGGGGGTCGTGCAGGGGTTTGTGTTTCAGGTTTTACAGCAGTGCAGTGGTGTTCGGGCAGTGAGTGGGGTCATGCTGGGGTTGTGTTTCATGGTTTAGGGCAGTGGTGATCGGGTACTGTAGGGCGTCTTGCTGGGGGTGGTGTTTTGGGTTATAGGGCAGTCCAGTGGTGTTCGGGCAGGGTAGGGGTCGTGCTGGGGCTGGTGTTTCAGTGTTTAGGGCAGTGGTGTTCAGGCAGTGTAGGGGGTCTTGCTGGGGGTGGTGTTTCAGTGTTTAGGGCAGTGCAGTGGTGTTCGGGCAGTGTAGGGGGTCTTGCTGGGGCTGGTATTTAAGGGATTAGGGCAGTGCAGTGCTGTTTGGGCAGTGTAGGGGGTCATGCTGGGGCTGGTGTTTCAGGATTTATGGCAGTGCAGTGGTTTTCGTGCAGTGCAGGGGGTCGAGCTGGGGCTGGTGTTTCAGGGTTTACGGAATTGCAGTGGTGTTCGGGTAGTGTAGGGGGTCATGCTGGGGCTGGTGTTTCAGGGTTTAGGGCAGTGCAGTGGTGTTCTGGCAGTGTAGGGGTCGTGCTGGGGATGGTGTTTCAGGATTTAGTGCAGTGCAGTGGTGTTCGGGCAGTGTAGAGGTTCGTGCTGAGGCTGGTGTTTCAGGGTTTAGGGCAGTGCAGTGGTGTTTAACAGTGTAGGGGTTCAGGCTGGGGCTGGTATTTCATGGTTTAGGGCAGTGCAGTGATGTTCGGGCAGTGTAGGGGTCGTGCTTCAGGGTTTAGGGCAGTGCAGTGGTATTCGGACAGAGTAGGGGGTCACGCTGGGGCTGGTGTTTCAGGGTTTAGGGCAGAGCAGTGATGTTCGGGCAATGTAGGGATTCGTGTTGGGGCTGGTGTTTCAGGGTTTAGGGAAGAGAAGTGGTTTTCGGGCAGAGTAGGGGCTCATTCTGGGCATGGTGTTTAGGGTTTAGGGCAGTGCAGTGGTGTTCGGGCAGTGTAGGGGGTCGTGCAGGGGGTGGTGTTTCAGGTTCTAGAGGCAGTGCAGAGGTGTTCGGGCAGTGAATGGGGTCGTGCTGGGATTGTGTTTCATGGTTTAGGGCAGTGGTGTTCAGGCACTCTAGGGGATCTTGCTGGGGGTGGTTTTTCAGGGTTTAGGGCTGTGCAGTGGTGTTCAGGCAGTGTAGGGGGTCGTGCTGGGGGTGGTGTTTCAGGGTTTAGGGCAGTGGTGTGCGGGCAGGGCAGGGGGTCATACTGGAGCTGGCGTTTCAGGGTATAGGGCTGTGCAGTGGTATCAGGCAGTGCAGGGTGTCATGCAGGGGGTGGTGTTTCAGAGGTTACGGCAGTGCAGTGGTGTTCGGACAGTGTAGGGGGTCGTGCTGGGGCTGGTGTTTCAGGGTGTAGGGCAGTGCAGCTGTGTTCGGGCAGTGCAGGATGTCATGCTGGGGCTGGTCTTTCAGGGTTTAAGGCAGAGCAGTGGTGTTTGTACAGAGTAGAAGGTCATGCTGGGGGTGGTGTTTTAGGGTTTAGGGCAGTGCAGTGGTGTTCGGGCAGTGTAGGGGATGGTGCTGGGGCTGGTGTTTCAGGGTTTAGGGCAATGCAGTGGTGTTGAGGCAGTGTAGGGGGTCGTGCTGGGGGTGGTGTTTCAGGGTTTAGGGCAGTGCAGTGGTGTTCGGGCAGGGTACGGGGTCGTGCTGGGACTGGTGTTTCAGGGTATAGGCAGTGCAGGAGGTCATGCAGGGGGTGGTGTTTCAGGGTTTAGGGAAGTGCAGTGGTGTTCAGACAGTGTAGGGTGTCGTGCTTGGGCTGGTGTTTCAGGGTTTAAGGCTGAGCAGTGGTGTTTGGGCAGAGTAGGGGGTCTGTCTGGGGCTGGTGTTTAGGGTATAGGGCAGTGCAGTGTGGTTCGGGCAGTGTAGGGGGTCGTGCAGGGGGTGGTGTTTCAGGTTCTAGAGCAGTGCAGAGGTGTTCGGGCAGTGAATGGGGTCGTGCTGGGATTGTGTTTCATGGTTTAGGGCAGTGGTGTTCAGGCACTCTAGGGGATCTTGCTGGGGGTGGTTTTTCAGGGTTTAGGGCTGTGCAGTGGTGTTCAGGCAGTGTAGGGGGTCGTGCTGGGGGTGGTGTTTCAGGGTTTAGGGCAGTGGTGTGCGGGCAGGGCAGGGGGTCATACTGGAGCTGGCGTTTCAGGGTATAGGGCTGTGCAGTGGTATCGGGCAGTGCAGGGCGTCATGCAGGGGGTGGTGTTTCAGAGGTTACGGCAGTGCAGTGGTGTTCGGACAGTGTAGGGGGTCGTGCTGGGGCTGGTGTTTCAGGGTGTAGGGCAGTGCAGCTGTGTTCGGGCAGTGCAGGATGTCATGCTGGGGCTGGTCTTTCAGGGTTTAAGGCAGAGCAGTGGTGTTTGTACAGAGTAGAAGGTCATGCTGGGGGTGGTGTTTTAGGGTTTAGGGCAGTGCAGTGGTGTTCGGGCAGTGTAGGGGATGGTGCTGGGGCTGGTGTTTCAGGGTTTAGGGCAATGCAGTGGTGTTGAGGCAGTGTAGGGGGTCGTGCTGGGGGTGGTGTTTCAGGGTTTAGGGCAGTGCAGTGGTGTTCGGGCAGGGTACGGGGTCGTGCTGGGACTGGTGTTTCAGGGTATAGGCAGTGCAGGAGGTCATGCAGGGGGTGGTGTTTCAGGGTTTAGGGCAGTGCAGTGGTGTTCAGACAGTGTAGGGTGTCGTGCTTGGGCTGGTGTTTCAGGGTTTAAGGCTGAGCAGTGGTGTTTGGGCAGAGTAGGGGGTCTGTCTGGGGCTGGTGTTTAGGGTATAGGGCAGTGCAGTGTGGTTCGGGCAGTTTAGGGATTCATGAAGGGAGTGGTGTTTCAGGTTTTAGGGCAGTGCAGTGGTGTTCGGGCAGTGTAGGGGGTCGTGCTGGGGGTGGTGTTTCAGGGTATATGGCAGTGCAGTGGTGTTCAGGCAGTGTAGAGGGTCGTGCTGGGGGTGGTGTTTCTGGTTTTAGGGCAGTGAAGTGGTGTTCGGGCAGTGTAGGGGTCGTGCAGGGAGTTGTTTTTCAGGCTTTAGAGCACTGCAGTGGTGATTGGGCAGTGTAGGGGGTCATGCTGGGGCTGGTGTTTCACGATTTAGGGCAGTGCAGTGGTGTTCGGACAGTGTAGGGGGTCGTGCTGGGGCTGGTGTTTCATGGTTTAGGGCAGAGCAGTGGTGTTCGGAAGTGTAGGGGGTCGTGCAGGGGGTGGTGTTTCAGGGTTTAGGGCAGAGCAGTGGTGTTCGGGCATTGTAGGGGGTTGAGCAGGGGGTGGTGTTTTAGGGTTTAGGGAAGTGCAGTGATGTTCTGGCAGTTTAGTGCGTCGTGCAGGGGTGGAGATTCAGGGTTTAGGGCAGTACAGTGGTGTTCGGGCAGTGTAGGGGGTCGTGCCGTGTATTGTGTTTCAGGGTTTAGGGCAGTGCAGTGATGTTCAGACAGAGTACAGGTTCGTGCTGAGGCTGGTGTTTTAGGGTTTAGGGCAGTGCAGTGGTGTTCAGACAGTGTAAGGTGTCGTGCTGGGGCTGGTGTTTCAGGGTTTAAGGCTGAGCAGTGGTGTTTGGGCAGAGTAGGGGGTCTTTCTGGGGCTGGTGTTTAGGGTATAGGGCAGTGCAGTGTGGTTTGGGCAGTGTAGGGGGTCATGCAGGGAGTGGTGTTTCACGTTTTTGGGCAGTGCAGTGGTGTTCAGGCAGTGTAGGGGGTCTTGCTGGGTATGGTGTTTCAGGGTTTAGGGCAGTGCAGTGGTGTTCAGGAAGTGTGAGGGGTCGTGCTGGGGCTGTTGTTTCTGGGTTTAGAGCAATGAATTGGTGTTCGGGTAGTGTAGGGGGTAGTGCAGGGGGTTGTTTTTCAGGGTTTAGAAAATTGCACTGGTGTTCGGGCAGTGTAGGGGGTCATGTTGGGGCTGGTGTTTCACAGTTTAGGGCAGTGCAGTGGTGTTCGGACAGTGTAGGGGGTCGTGCTGGGGCTGGTGTTTCAGGGTTTTGGGCAGAGCAGTGGTGTTGGGCAGTGTAGGGGTGTAGTGCAGAGGGTGGTGTTTCAGGGTTTACTGTAGTGCAGTGGTGTTCGGGCATTGTAGGGGGTTGTGCAGGGGGTGGTGTTTTAGGGTTTAGGGAAGTGCCGTGGTGTTCGAGCAGTTTAGTGGGTAGTGCAGGGGGTGGTGTTTCATGGTTTAGGGCAGTACAGTGGTGTTCGGGCAATTTAGGGGGTCGTGCTGGGGCCGGTGTTTCAGGGTTTAGGGCAGTGCAGTGGTGTTCAGGCAGAGTAGAGGGTCGTGCTGAGGCTGGTGATTCAGGGTTTAGGGCAGTGCAGCTGTGTTCGGGCAGTGTAGGGGTTCATGCTCGGGCTGGTCTTCCAGGGTTTAAGGCAGAGCAGTGGTGTTTGTGCAGAGTAGGGGGTCGTGCTGGGGGTGGTGTTTTAGGGTTTAGGGCAGTGCAGCAGTGTTCGGGCAGTGTAGGGGATGGTGCTGGGGCTGATGTTTCAGGGTTTAGGGCAGTGCAGTGGTGTTGAGGAAGTGCAGGGGGTCATGCTGGGGGTGGAGTTTCAGGGTTTAGGGCAGTGCAGTGGTGTTTGGGCAAGGTAGGGGGTCATGCTGGGGCTGGTGTTTCAGGGTATAGGGCTGTGCAGTGGTATTGGGCAGTGCAGGGGGTCATGCATCGGGTGTTGTTTCAGAGGTTAGGTCTGTGCAGTGGTGTTCGGACAGTGTAGTGGGTCTTACGGGGGCTTGTGTTTCAGGGTTTTGGGCAGTGCAGTGGTGTTCGGACAGTGTAGGGGTTCTTGCTGGGGCTGGTGTTTCAGGGTTTAGGGCAGTACAGTTGTGTTTGGGCAGAGTAGGGGGTCGTTCTGGGGCTGGTATTTAGGGTATAGAGAAGGGCAGTGTGGTTCGGGCAGTGTAGGGGGTCATGCAGGGGGTGGTGTTTCAGGTTTTAGGGCAGTGCAGTGGTGTTCGGGCAGAGTAGGGGGTCGTTCTGGGGCTGGTACTTAGGGTATAGGGAAGGGCAGTGTGGTTCGGGCAGTGTAGAGGGTCGTGCTGGGGGTGGTGTTTCAGGTTTTAGGGCAGTGGTGTTCGGGCAGTATAGGGTGTCTTGCTGGTGGTGGTGTTTAGGGTTTAGGGCAGTGCAGTGGTGTTCGGGCAATGTAGGAGGTCATCCTGGGGTTTGTGTTTCAGTGTTTAGGGCAGTGTAGTGGTGTTCTGACATTGTAGGTGGTCTTGCTTGGGTTGATGTTTCAGGGTTTAGGGCAGTGCAGTGGTGTTGAGGAAGTGCAGGGGGTCATGCTGGGGGTGGAGTTTCAGGGTTTAGGGCAGTGCAGTGGTGTTCGGGCAAGGTAGGGGGTCATGCTGGGGCTGGTGTTTCAGGGTATAGGGCTGTGCAGTGGTATTGGGTAGTGCAGGGGGTCATGCATCGGGTGTTGTTTCAGAGGTTAGGTCTGTGCAGTGGTGTTCGGACAGTGTAGTGGGTCTTACGGGGGCTTGTGTTTCAGGGTTTTGGGCAGTGCAGTGGTGTTCGGACAGTGTAGGGGTTCTTGCTGGGGCTGGTATTTCAGGGTTTAGGGCAGTACAGTTGTGTTTGGGCAGAGTAGGGGGTCGTTCTGGGGCTGGTATTTAGGGTATAGGGAAGGGCAGTGTGGTTCGGGCAGTGTAGGGGGTCGTGCTGGGGGTGGTGTTTCAGGTTTTAGGGCAGTGGTGTTCGGGCAGTATAGGGTGTCTTGCTGGTGGTGGTGTTTCAGGGTTTAGGGCAGTGCAGTGGTGTTCGGGCATTGTAGGGGGTCGTGCTGGGTTTGGTGTTTTAGGGTTTAGGGCAGTGCAGTGGTGTTCGGGCAATGTAGGGGGTCATCCTGGGGTTTGTGTTTCAGTGTTTAGGGCAGTGTAGTGGTGTTCTGACTTTGTAGGTGGTCTTGCTTGGGTTGGTGTTTCAGGGTTTAGGGCAGTGCAGTGGTGTTCGGGCAGTATAGGGGTTCGTGCTGGGGCTGTTTTTTCAGGGTTTAGAAAAGTGCAGTGTTGTTCATGCAGTGTAGAGGTTCGTGCAGGGACTGGTGTTTGAGGGTATAGGCAGTGCAGGAGGTCATGCAGGGGGTGGTGTTTCAGGGTTTAGGGTAGTGCAGTGGTGATCAGACAGTGTAGGGTGTCGTGCTGGGGCTGGTGTTTCAGGGTTTAAGGCTGAGCAGTGGTGTTTGGGCAGAGTAGGGGGTCGTTCTGGGGCTGGTGTTTAGGGTATAGGGCAGTGCAGTGTGGTTCGGGCAGTGTAGAATTCATGAAGGGAGTGGTGATTCAGGGTTTAGGGCAATGCAGTGGTGTTGAGGCAGTGTAGGGGGTTGTGCTGGGGGTGGTGTTTCAGGGTTTAGGGCAGTGCAGTGGTGTTCGGGCAGGGTACGGGGTCGTGCTGGGACTGGTGTTTCAGGGTATAGGCAGTGCAGGAGGTCATGCAGGGGGTGGTGTTTCAGGGTTTAGGGCAGTGCAGTGGTGTTCAGACAGTGTAGGGTGTCGTGCTTGGGCTGGTGTTTCAGGGTTTAAGGCTGAGCAGTGGTGTTTGGGCAGAGTAGGGGGTCTGTCTGGGGCTGGTGTTTAGGGTATAGGGCAGTGCAGTGTGGTTCGGGCAGTTTAGGGATTCATGAAGGGAGTGGTGTTTCAGGTTTTAGGGCAGTGCAGTGGTGTTCGGGCAGTGTAGGGGGTCGTGCTGGGGGTGGTGTTTCAGGGTATATGGCAGTGCAGTGGTGTTCAGGCAGTGTAGAGGGTCGTGCTGGGGGTGGTGTTTCTGGTTTTAGGGCAGTGAAGTGGTGTTCGGGCAGTGTAGGGGTCGTGCAGGGAGTTGTTTTTCAGGCTTTAGAGCACTGCAGTGGTGATTGGGCAGTGTAGGGGGTCATGCTGGGGCTGGTGTTTCACGATTTAGGGCAGTGCAGTGGTGTTCGGACAGTGTAGGGGGTCGTGCTGGGGCTGGTGTTTCATGGTTTAGGGCAGAGCAGTGGTGTTCGGAAGTGTAGGGGGTCGTGCAGGGGGTGGTGTTTCAGGGTTTAGGGCAGAGCAGTGGTGTTCGGGCATTGTAGGGGGTTGAGCAGGGGGTGGTGTTTTAGGGTTTAGGGAAGTGCAGTGATGTTCTGGCAGTTTAGTGCGTCGTGCAGGGGTGGAGATTCAGGGTTTAGGGCAGTACAGTGGTGTTCGGGCAGTGTAGGGGGTCGTGCCGTGTATTGTGTTTCAGGGTTTAGGGCAGTACAGTGATGTTCAGACAGAGTACAGGTTCGTGCTGAGGCTGGTGTTTTAGGGTTTAGGGCAGTGCAGTGGTGTTCAGACAGTGTAAGGTGTCGTGCTGGGGCTGGTGTTTCAGGGTTTAAGGCTGAGCAGTGGTGTTTGGGCAGAGTAGGGGGTCTTTCTGGGGCTGGTGTTTAGGGTATAGGGCAGTGCAGTGTGGTTTGGGCAGTGTAGGGGGTCATGCAGGGAGTGGTGTTTCACGTTTTAGGGCAGTGCAGTGGTGTTCAGGCAGTGTAGGGGGTCTTGCTGGGTATGGTGTTTCAGGGTTTAGGGCAGTGCAGTGGTGTTCAGGAAGTGTGAGGGGTCGTGCTGGGGCTGTTGTTTCTGGGTTTAGAGCAATGAATTGGTGTTCGGGTAGTGTAGGGGGTAGTGCAGGGGGTTGTTTTTCAGGGTTTAGAAAATTGCACTGGTGTTCGGGCAGTGTAGGGGGTCATGTTGGGGCTGGTGTTTCACAGTTTAGGGCAGTGCAGTGGTGTTCGGACAGTGTAGGGGGTCGTGCTGGGGCTGGTGTTTCAGGGTTTTGGGCAGAGCAGTGGTGTTGGGCAGTGTAGGGGTGTAGTGCAGAGGGTGGTGTTTCAGGGTTTACTGTAGTGCAGTGGTGTTCGGGCATTGTAGGGGGTTGTGCAGGGGGTGGTGTTTTAGGGTTTAGGGAAGTGCCGTGGTGTTCGAGCAGTTTAGTGGGTAGTGCAGGGGGTGGTGTTTCATGGTTTAGGGCAGTACAGTGGTGTTCGGGCAATTTAGGGGGTCGTGCTGGGGCCGGTGTTTCAGGGTTTAGGGCAGTGCAGTGGTGTTCAGGCAGAGTAGAGGGTCGTGCTGAGGCTGGTGATTCAGGGTTTAGGGCAGTGCAGCTGTGTTCGGGCAGTGTAGGGGTTCATGCTCGGGCTGGTCTTCCAGGGTTTAAGGCAGAGCAGTGGTGTTTGTGCAGAGTAGGGGGTCGTGCTGGGGGTGGTGTTTTAGGGTTTAGGGCAGTGCAGCAGTGTTCGGGCAGTGTAGGGGATGGTGCTGGGGCTGATGTTTCAGGGTTTAGGGCAGTGCAGTGGTGTTGAGGAAGTGCAGGGGGTCATGCTGGGGGTGGAGTTTCAGGGTTTAGGGCAGTGCAGTGGTGTTTGGGCAAGGTAGGGGGTCATGCTGGGGCTGGTGTTTCAGGGTATAGGGCTGTGCAGTGGTATTGGGCAGTGCAGGGGGTCATGCATCGGGTGTTGTTTCAGAGGTTAGGTCTGTGCAGTGGTGTTCGGACAGTGTAGTGGGTCTTACGGGGGCTTGTGTTTCAGGGTTTTGGGCAGTGCAGTGGTGTTCGGACAGTGTAGGGGTTCTTGCTGGGGCTGGTGTTTCAGGGTTTAGGGCAGTACAGTTGTGTTTGGGCAGAGTAGGGGGTCGTTCTGGGGCTGGTATTTAGGGTATAGAGAAGGGCAGTGTGGTTCGGGCAGTGTAGGGGGTCATGCAGGGGGTGGTGTTTCAGGTTTTAGGGCAGTGCAGTGGTGTTCGGGCAGAGTAGGGGGTCGTTCTGGGGCTGGTACTTAGGGTATAGGGAAGGGCAGTGTGGTTCGGGCAGTGTAGAGGGTCGTGCTGGGGGTGGTGTTTCAGGTTTTAGGGCAGTGGTGTTCGGGCAGTATAGGGTGTCTTGCTGGTAGTGGTGTTTAGGGTTTAGGGCAGTGCAGTGGTGTTCGGGCAATGTAGGAGGTCATCCTGGGGTTTGTGTTTCAGTGTTTAGGGCAGTGTAGTGGTGTTCTGACATTGTAGGTGGTCTTGCTTGGGTTGATGTTTCAGGGTTTAGGGCAGTGCAGTGGTGTTGAGGAAGTGCAGGGGGTCATGCTGGGGGTGGAGTTTCAGGGTTTAGGGCAGTGCAGTGGTGTTCGGGCAAGGTAGGGGGTCATGCTGGGGCTGGTGTTTCAGGGTATAGGGCTGTGCAGTGGTATTGGGTAGTGCAGGGGGTCATGCATCGGGTGTTGTTTCAGAGGTTAGGTCTGTGCAGTGGTGTTCGGACAGTGTAGTGGGTCTTACGGGGGCTTGTGTTTCAGGGTTTTGGGCAGTGCAGTGGTGTTCGGACAGTGTAGGGGTTCTTGCTGGGGCTGGTATTTCAGGGTTTAGGGCAGTACAGTTGTGTTTGGGCAGAGTAGGGGGTCGTTCTGGGGCTGGTATTTAGGGGATAGGGAAGGGCAGTGTGGTTCGGGCAGTGTAGGGGGTCGTGCTGGGGGTGGTGTTTCAGGTTTTAGGGCAGTGGTGTTCGGGCAGTATAGGGTGTCTTGCTGGTGGTGGTGTTTCAGGGTTTAGGGCAGTGCAGTGGTGTTCGGGCATTGTAGGGGGTCGTGCTGGGTTTGGTGTTTTAGGGTTTAGGGCAGTGCAGTGGTGTTCGGGCAATGTAGGGGGTCATCCTGGGGTTTGTGTTTCAGTGTTTAGGGCAGTGTAGTGGTGTTCTGACTTTGTAGGTGGTCTTGCTTGGGTTGGTGTTTCAGGGTTTAGGGCAGTGCAGTGGTGTTCGGGCAGTATAGGGGTTCGTGCTGGGGCTGTTTTTTCAGGGTTTAGAAAAGTGCAGTGTTGTTCATGCAGTGTAGAGGTTCGTGCAGGGACTGGTGTTTGAGGGTATAGGCAGTGCAGGAGGTCATGCAGGGGGTGGTGTTTCAGGGTTTAGGGTAGTGCAGTGGTGTTCAGACAGTGTAGGGTGTCGTGCTGGGGCTGGTGTTTCAGGGTTTAAGGCTGAGCAGTGGTGTTTGGGCAGAGTAGGGGGTCGTTCTGGGGCTGGTGTTTAGGGTATAGGGCAGTGCAGTGTGGTTCGGGCAGTGTAGAATTCATGAAGGGAGTGGTGATTCATGGTTTAGGGCAGTGCAGTGATGTTCGGGCAGTGTAGGGGTCGTGCTGGGGTGGTGTTTCATTGTTTAGGGCACTGCAGTGGTGTTCTGGCAGTGTAGGGGTCAGGCTCTGGTGGTGTTTCAGGGTTTAGGGCAGTGCAGTGGTGTTCGGACAGTGTAGGGGGTCGTGATGGGGCTAGTGTTTCAGGGTTTAGGGCAGAGCAGTGGTGTTCGGGCAGTGTAGGGGTCGTGCTGGTGTTTCAGGGTTTAGGGCAGTGCAGTGCTCTTCGGGCAGTGTAGGGGGTCGTGCTGGGGCTGGTGTTTCAGGGTTTGGGGCAGAGCAGTGGTGTTCTGGCAGAGTAGGGGGTCGTTCTGTGGGTGGTCTTTAGGGTTTAGGGCAGTGCAGTGGTGTTCGGGCAGTGTAGGGGGTCGTGCAGGGGTTTGTGTTTTAGGGTTTAGGGCAGTGCAGTGGTGTTCGGGCAATGTAGGGGGTCATCCTGGGGTTTGTGTTTCAGTGTTTAGGGCAGTTTAGTGGTGTTCTGACATTGTAGGTGGTCTTGCTTGGGTTGGTGTTTCAGGGTTTAGGGCAGTACAGTTGTGTTTGGGCAGAGTAGGGGGTCGTTCTGGGGCTGGTATTTAGGGTATAGGGAAGGGCAGTGTGTTTCGGGCAGTGTAGGGGGTCGTGCTGGGGGTGGTGTTTCAGGTTTTAGGGCAGTGGTGTTCGGGCAGTATAGGGTGTCTTGCTGGTGGTGGTGTTTCAGGGTTTAGGGCAGTGCAGTGGTGTTTGGGCATTGTAGGGGGTCGTGCTGGGTTTGGTGTTTTAGGGTTTAGGGCAGTGCAGTGGTGTTCGGGCAATGTAGGGGGTCATCCTGGGGTTTGTGTTTCAGTGTTTAGGGCAGTGTAGTGGTGTTCTGACATTGTAGGTGGTCTTGCTTGGGTTGGTGTTTCAGGGTTTAGGGCAGTGCAGTGGTGTTCGGGCAGTATAGGGGTTCGTGCTGGGGCTGTTTTTTCAGGGTTTAGAAAAGTGCAGTGTTGTTCATGCAGTGTAGAGGTTCGTGCAGGGACTGGTGTTTGAGGGTATAGGCAGTGCAGGAGGTCATGCAGGGGGTGGTGTTTCAGGGTTTAGGGTAGTGCAGTGGGGTTCAGACAGTGTAGGGTGTCGTGCTGGGGCTGGTGTTTCAGGGTTTAAGGCTGAGCAGTGGTGTTTGGGCAGAGTAGGGGGTCGTTCTGGGGCTGGTGTTTAGGGTATAGGGCAGTGCAGTGTGGTTCGGGCAGTGTAGGGATTCATGAAGGGAGTGGTGTTTCATGGTTTAGGGCAGTGCAGTGATGTTCGGGCAGAGTAGGGGTCGTGCTGGGGTGGTGTTTCATTGTTTAGGGCACTGCAGTGGTGTTCTGGCAGTGTAGGGGTCAGGCTCTGGTGGTGTTTCAGGGTTTAGGGCAGTGCAGTGGTGTTCGGACAGTGTAGGGGGTCGTGATGGGGCTAGTGTTTCAGGGTTTAGGGCAGAGCAGTGGTGTTCGGGCAGTGTAGGGGTCGTGCTGGTGTTTCAGGGTTTAGGGCAGTGCAGTGCTCTTCGGGCAGTGTAGGGGGTCGTGCTGGGGCTGGTGTGTCAGGGTTTGGGGCAGAGCAGTGGTGTTCTGGCAGAGTAGGGGGTCGTTCTGTGGGTGGTCTTTAGGGTTTAGGGCAGTGCAGTGGTGTTCGGGCAGTGTAGGGGGTCGTGCAGGGGTTTGTGTTTCAGGTTTTACAGCAGTGCAGTGGTGTTCGGGCAGTGAGTGGGGTCGTGCTGGGGTTGTGTTTCATGGTTTAGGGCAGTTGTGATCGGGCACTGTAGGGCGTCTTGCTGGGGGTGGTGTTTTAGGTTATAGGGCAGTGCAGTGGTGTTCGGGCAGGGTAGGGGTCGTGCTGGGGTTGGTGTTTCAGTGTTTAGGGCAGTGGTGTTCAGGCAGTGTAGGGGGTATTGCTGGGGGTGGTGTTTCAGTGTTTAGGGCAGTGCAGTGGTGTTCGGGCAGTGTAGGGGGTCTTGCTGGGGCTGGTATTTAAGAGATTAGGGCAGTGCAGTGCTGTTTGGGCAGTGTAGGGGGTCATGCTGGGGCTTGTGTTTCAGGGTTTATGGCAGTGCAGTGGTGTTTGTGCAGTGCAGGGGGTCGAGCTGGGGCTGGTGTTTCAGGGTTTACAGAATTGCAGTGGTGTTCGGGTAGTGTAGGGGGTCTTGCTGGGGCTGGTGTTTCAGGGTTTAGGGCAGTGCAGTGGTGTTCTGGCAGTGTAGGGGTCATGCTGGGGATGGTGTTTCAGGATTTAGGGCAGTGCAGTGGTGTTCGGGCAGTGTAGAGGTTCATGCTGAGGCTGGTGTTTCAGGGTTTAGGGCAGTGCAGTGGTGTTTAACAGTGTAGGGGTTCAGGCTGGGGCTGGTGTTTCATGGTTTAGGGCAGTGCAGTGATGTTCGGGCAGTGTAGGGGTCATGCTGAGGTGGTGTTTCAGGGTTTAGGGCAGTGCAGTGGTATTCGGACAGAGTAGGGGGTCACGCTGGGGCTGGTGTTTCAGCGTTTAGGGCAGAGCAGTGATGTTCGGGCAATGTAGGGATTCGTGATGGGGCTGGTGTTTCAGGGTTTAGGGAAGAGAAGTGGTTTTCGGGCAGAGTAGGGGCTCATTCTGGGCATGGTGTTTAGGGTTTAGGGCAGTGCAGTGGTGTTCGGGCAGTGTAGGGGGTCGTGCAGGGGGTGGTGTTTCAGGTTCTAGAGCAGTGCAGAGGTGTTCAGGCAGTGAATGAGGTCGTGCTGGGATTGTGTTTCATGGTTTAGGGAAGTGGTGTTCAGGCACTGTAGGGGGTCTTGCTGGGGGTGGTTTTTCAGGGTTTAGGGCTGTGCAGTGGTGTTCACGCAGTGTAGGGGGTCGTGCTGGGGGTGGTGTTTCAGGGTTTAGGGCAGTGGTGTGCGGGCAGGGCAGGGGGTCATACTGGAGCTGGCGTTTCAGGGTATAGGGCTGTGCAGTGGTATCGGGCAGTGCAGGGCGTCATGCAGGGGGTGGTGTTTCAGAGGTTACGGCAGTGCAGTGGTGTTCGGACAGTGTAGGGGGTCATGCTGGGGCTGGTGTTTCAGGGTGTAGGGCAGTGCAGCTGTGTTCGGGCAGTGCAGGGTGTCATGCTGGGGCTGGTCTTTCAGGGTTTAAGGCAGAGCAGTGGTGTTTGTACAGAGTAGAGGGTCATGCTGGGGGTGGTGTTTTAGGGTTTAGGGCAGTGCAGTGGTGTTCGGGCAGTGTAGGGGATGGTGCTGGGGCTGGTGTTTCAGGGTTTAGGGCAATGCAGTTGTGTTGAGGCAGTGTAGGGGGTCATGCTGGGGGTGGTGTTTCAGGGTTTAGGGCAGTGCAGTGGTGTTCGGGCAGGGTACGGGGTCGTGCTGGGACTGGTGTTTCAGGGTATAGGCAGTGCAGGAGGTCATGCAGGGGGTGGTGTTTCAGGGTTTAGGGCAGTGCAGTGGTGTTCAGACAGTGTAGGGTGTCGTGCTTGGGCTGGTGTTTCATGGTTTAAGGCTGAGCAGTGGTGTTTGGGCAGAGTAGGGGTTCGGTCTGGGGCTGGTGTTTAGGGTATAGGGCAGTGCAGTGTGGTTCGGGCAGTGTAGGGATTCATGAAGGGAGTGGTGTTTCAGGTTTTAGGGCAGTGCAGTGGTGTTCGGGCAGTGTAGGGGGTCGTGCTGGGGGTGGTGTTTCAGGGTATATGGCAGTGCAGTGGTGTTCAGGCAGTGTAGAGGGTCGTGTTGGGGGTGGTGTTTCTGGTTTTAGGGCAGTGAAGTGGTGTTCGGGCAGTGTAGGGGTCGTGCAGGGAGTTGTTTTTCAGGGTTTAGAGCACTGCAGTGGTGATTGGGCAGTGTAGGGGGTCGTGCTGGGGCTGGTGTTTCATGGTTTAGGGCAGAGCAGTGGTGTTCGGAAGTGTAGGGGGTCGTGCAGGGGGTGGTGTTTCAGGGTTTAGGGCAGAGCAGTGGTGTTCGGGCATTGTAGGGGGTTGAGCAGGGAGTGGTGTTTTAGGGTTTAGGGCAGTGCAGTGGTGTTCTGGCAGTTTAGTGCGTCGTGCAGGGGGTGGAGATTCAGGGTTTAGGGCAGTACAGTGGTGTTCGGGCAGTGTAGGGGGTCGTGCCGTGTCTTGTGTTTCAGGGTTTAGGGCAGTGCAGTGGTGTTCAGACAGAGTACAGGTTCGTGCTGAGGCTGGTGTTTTAGGGTTTAGGGCAGTGCAGTGGTGTTCGGACAGTGTAAGGTGTCGTGCTGGGGCTGGTGTTTCAGGGTTTAAGGCTGAGCAGTGGTGTTTGGGCAGAGTAGGGGGTCTTTCTGGGGCTGGTGTTTAGGGTATAGGGCAGTGCAGTGTGGTTTGGGCAGTGTAGGGGGTCATGCAGGGAGTGGTGTTTCACGTTTTAGGGCAGTGCAGTGGTGTTCAGGCAGTGTAGGGGGTCTTGCTGGGTATGGTGTTTCAGTGTTTAGGGCAGTGCAGTGGTGTTCAGGCAGTGTAAGGGGTCGTGGTGGGGGTGGTGTTTCTGGGTTTAGAGCAATGAATTGGTGTTCGGGTTGTGTAGGCGGTAGTGCAGGGGGTTGTTTTTCAGGGTTTAGAGCATTGCACTGGTGTTCGGGCAGTGTAGGGGGTCATGTTGGGGCTGGTGTTTCACGGTTTAGGGCAGTGCAGTGGTGTTCGGACAGTGTAGGGGGTCGTGCTGGGGCTGGTGTTTCAGGGTTTTGGGCAGAGCAGTGGTGTTCGGGCAGTGTAGGGGGTAGTGCAGAGGGTGGTGTTTCAGGGTTTAGGGTAGTGCAGTGGTGTTCGGGCATTGTAGGGGGTTGTGCAGGGGGTGGTGTTTTAGGGTTTAGGGAAGTGCAGTGGTGTTCGAGCAGTTCAGTGGGTAGTGCAGGGGGTGGTGTTTCATGGTTTAGGGCAGTACAGTGGTGTTCGGGCAGAGTAGAGGGTCGTGCTGAGGCTGGTGATTCAGGGTTTAGGGCAGTGCAGCTGTGTTCGGGCAGTGTAGGGGTTCGTGCTCGGGCTGGTCTTCCAGGGTTTAAGGCAGAGCAGTGGTGTTTGTGCAGAGTAGGGGGTCGTGCTGGGGGTGTTGTTTTAGGGTTTAGGGCAGTGCAGCGGTGTTCGGGCAGTGTAGGGGATGGTGCTGGGGCTGATGTTTCAGGGTTTAGGGCAGTTCAGTGGTGTTGAGGAAGTGCAGGGTGTCATGCTGGGGGTGGAGTTTCAGGGTTTAGGGCAGTGCAGCGGTGTTCGGGCAAGGTAGGGGGTCATGCTGGGGCTGGTGTTTCAGGGTATAGGGCTGTGCAGTGGTATTGGGCAGTGCAGGGGGTCATGCATCGGGTGTTGTTTCAGAGGTTAGGTCTGTGCAGTGGTGTTCGGACAGTGTAGTGGGTCTTACGGGGGCTTGTGTTTCAGGGTTTTGGGCAGTGCAGTGGTGTTCGGACAGTGTAGGGGTTCTTGCTGGGGCTGGTGTTTCAGGGTTTAGGGCAGTACAGTTGTGTTTGGGCAGAGTAGGGGGTCGTTCTGGGGCTGGTATTTAGGGTATAGGGAAGGGCAGTGTGGTTCGGGCAGTGTAGGGGTCATGCAGGGGGTGGTGTTTCAGGTTTTAGGGCAGTGCAGTGGTGTTCGGGCTGTGTAGAGGGTCGTGCTGGGGGTGGTGTTTCAGGTTTTATAGGCAGTGGTGTTCAGGCAGTATAGGGTGTCTTGCTGGTGGTGGTGTTTCAGGGTTTAGGGCAGTGCAGTGGTGTTCTGGCATTGTAGGGGGTCGTGCTGGGTTTGGTGTTTTAGGGTTTAGGGCAGTGCAGTGGTGTTCGGGCAATGTAGGGGGTCGTCCTGGGGTTTGTGTTTCAGTGTTTAGGGCAGTGTAGTGGTGTTCTGACATTGTAGGTGGTCGTGCTTGGGCTGGTGTTTCAGGGTTTAGGGCAGTGCAGTGGTGTTCGGGCAGTAGAGGGGTTCGTGCTGGGGCTGTTTTTTCAGGGTTTAAAAAAGTGCAGTGTTGTTCATGCAGTGTAGAGGTTCGTGCAGGGACTGGTGTTTGAGGGTATAGGCAGTGCAGGAGGTCATGCAGGGGGTGGTGTTTCAGGGTTTAGGGTAGAGCAGTGGTGTTCAGACAGTGTAGGGTGTTGTGCTGGGGCTGGTGTTTCAGGGTTTAAGGCTGAGCAGTGGTGTTTGGGCAGAGTAGGGGGTCGTTCTGGGGCTGGTGTTTAGGGTATAGGGCAGTGCAGTGTGGTTCAGGCAGTGTAGGGATTCATGAAGGGAGTGGTGTTTCAGGTTTTAAGGCAGTGCAGTGGTGTTCGGGCAGTGTAGGGGTCGTGCTGGGGGTGGTGTTTCAGGGTAAATGGCAGTGCAGTGGTGTTCAGGCAGTGTAGAGGGTCGTGCTGGGGGTGGTGTTTCTGGTTTTAGGGCAGTGAAGTGGTGTTCGGGCAGTGTAGGGGTCGTGCAGGGAGTTGTTTTTCAGGGTTTAGAGCACTGCAGTGGTGATTGGGCATTGTAGGGGGTCATGCTGGGGCTGGTTCTGGTGCTTCAGGGTTTAGGGCAGAGCAGTGGTGTTCGGAAGTGTAGGGGGTCGTGCAGGGGGTGGTGTTTCAGGGTTTAGGGCAGAGCAGTGGTGTTCGGGCATTGTAGGGGGTTGAGCAGGGGGTGGTGTTTTAGGGTTTAGAGTAGTGCAGTGGTGTCCGGGCATTGTAAGGGGTTGTGCAGGGGGTGGTGTTTTAGGGTTTATGGAAGTGCAGTGGTGTTCGAGCAGTTTAGTGGGTAGTGCAGGGGGTGGTGTTTCATGGTTTAGGGCAGTACAGTGGTGTTCGGGCAATTTAGGGGGTCGTGCTGGGGCTGGTGTTTCAGGGTTTAGGGCAGTGCAGTGGTGTTCAGGCAGAGTAGAGGGTCGTGCTGAGGCTGGTGATTCAGGGTTTAGGGCAGTGCAGCTGTGTTCGGGAAGTGTAGGGGTTCGTGCTCGGGCTGGTCTTCCAGGGTTTAAGGCAGAGCAGTGGTGTTTGTGCAGAGTAGGGGGTCGTGCTGGGGGTGGTGTTTTAGGGTTTAGGGCAGTGCAGCGGTGTTCGGGCAGTGTAGGGGATGGTGCTGGGGCTGATGTTTCAGGGTTTAGGGCAGTGCAGTGGTGTTGAGGAAGTGCAGGGGGTCATGCTGGGGGTGGAGTTTCAGGGTTTAGGGCAGTGCAGTGGTGTTCGGGCAAAGTAGGGGGTCATGCTGGGGCTGGTGTTTCAGGGTATAGGGCTGTGCAGTGGTATCGGGCAGTGCAGGGGGTCATGCAGGGGGTGTTGTTTCAGAGGTTAGGTCTGTGCAGTGGTGTTTCGGACAGTGTAGTGGGTCTTACGGGGCTGGTGTTTCAGGGTTTTGGGCAGTGCAGTGGTGTTCGGATAGTGTAGGGGTTCTTGCTGGGGCTGGTGTTTCAGGGTTTAGGGCAGTACAGTTGTGTTTGGGCAGAGTAGGGGGTCGTTCTGGGGCTGGTATTTAGGGTATAGGGAAGGGCAGTGTGGTTCGGGCAGTGTAGGGGTCATGCAGGGGGTGGTGTTTCAGGTTTTAGGGCAGTGCAGTGGTGTTCGGGCTGTGTAGGGGGTCGTGCTGGGGGTGGTGTTTCAGGTTTTAGGGCAGTGGTGTTCGGGCAGTATAGGGTGTCTTGCTGGGGGTGGTGTTTCAGGGTTTAGGGCAGTGCAGTGGTGTTCGGGCATTGTAGGGGGTCATGCTGGGTTTGGTGTTTTAGGGTTTAGGGCAGTGCAGTGGTGTTCGGGCAATGTAGGGGGTCGTCCTGGGGTTTGTGTTTCAGTGTTTAGGGCAGTGTAGTGGTGTTCTGACATTGTAGGTGGTCGTGCTTGGGCTGGTGTTTCAGGGTTTAGGGCAGTGCAGTGGTGTTCGGGCAGTATAGGGGTTCGTGCTGGGGCTGTTTTTTCAGGGTTTAGAAAAGTACAGTGTTGTTCATGCAGTGAAGAGGTTCGTGCAGGGGCTGGTGTTTCAGGGTTTAGGGCAGTGCAGTGGTGTTTTGCAGTGTAGGGGGTCAGGCTGGGGCTGGCGTTTCAGGGTTTAGGGCAGTGCAGTGATGTTCGGGAAGTGTAGGGGTTGTGCTGGGGTGGTGTATCAGGGTTTAGGGCAGTGCAGTGATGTTCAGGCAGTGAATGGGGTCATGCTGGGGTTGTGTTTCTTGGTTTAGGGGAGTGGTGTTCGGGAACTGTAGGGGGTGTTGCTTGGGGTGTTGTTTCAGGGTTTAGGGCAGTGCAGTGGTGTTCGGGCAGTATAGGGGGTCTTGCTGGGGCTGGTGTTTCAGGGTTTAGGGCAGTGGTGTTCGGGCAGTGTAGGGCGTCATGCTGGGGCTGGGGTGTCAGGGTTTAGGGAAGAGCAGTGGTGTTCGGGCAGAGTAGGGGCTCATTCTGGGGATGGTGTTTAGGGTTTAGGGCAGTACAGTGGTGTTCGGGCAATGTAGGGTGTCGTGCAGAGGGTGGTGTTTCAGGTTTTGGAGCAGTGCAGAGGTGTTCGGGCAGTGAATGGGGTCGTGCTGGGGTTTGTTTCATGGTTTAGTGCAGTGGTGTTCGGGCACTGTAGGGGGTCTTGGTGGGGCTGGTGTTTCAGGGTTTAGGACAGTGCGGTGGTGTTCGGGCAGTGTAGGGGGTCTTGCTGGGACTGGTGTTTCAGGGTTTAGGGCAGTGCGGTGGTGTTCGGGCAGTTTAGGGGTCGTGCTGGGGCTAGTGTTTTAGGGTTTTGGGCAGTGCAGTGGTGTTCGGACAGTGTAGGGGGTCTTGCTGGGGCTGGTGTTTCAGGGTTTGGGTAGTACAGTGGTGTTCGGGCAGTGAAGGGGGTCGTGCTGGGGCTGGTGTTTCAGGGTTTGGGTAGTACAGTGGTGTTCGGGCAGTGAAGGGGGTCGTGCTGGGGTGGTGTTTTAGGGTTTGGGTAGTACAGTGCTGTTCGGGCAGTGAAGGGGGTCGTGCTGGGGTGGTGTTTCAGGGTTTGGGTAGTACAGTGCTGTTCGGGCAGTGAAGGGGGTCGTGCTGGGGTGGTGTTTCAGGGTTTAGGGCAGAGTAGTGGTGTTTGGACAGTGTAGGGTGTCGTCCTGGGGCTGGTGTTTCAGGGTTTAAGGCTGAGCAGTGGTGTTTGGGCAGAGTAGGCGGTCGTTCTAGGGCTGGTGTTTAGGGTATAGGGCAGTGCAATGTGGTTCGGGCAGTGTAGGGGGTCATGCAGGGGGTGGTGTTTCAGGTTTTAGGGCTTTGCAGTGGTGTTCTGGCCATGTAGGGGGTCGTGCTGGGGGTGGTGTTTCAGGGTGTAGGTCAGTGCAGTGGTGTTCAGGCAGTGTAGGGTGTCGTGCTGGGGCTGGTGTTTCTGGATTTAGGGCAGTGAAGTGGTGTTCGGGCAGTGTAGTGGGTCATGCAGGGGGTTGTTTTTCACGGTTTAGAGCAGTGCAGTGGTGTTCGGGCAGTGTAGGGGGTCATGCTGGGGCTGGTGTTTCAGGGTTTAGGGCAGAGAAGTGGTGTTTAGGCAGTGTAGGGGGCTGTGCAGGGGGTTGGTGTTTCAGGGTTTAGGGCAGTGCAGTGGTGTTCGGGCAGTTTAGTGGATCGTGCAGGGGGTAGTTTCTGGGTTTAGGGCAGTGAAGTGGTGTTTGGGCAGTGTAGGGAGTCGTGCAGGGGGTTGTTTTTCAGGGTTTAGAGCAGTGCAGTGGTGTTCGGGCTGTGTAGGGGGTCATGCTGGGGCTGGTGTTTCAAGGTTTAGGCAGTGCAGTGGTGTTCGGACAGTGTAGGGGCGTTGGACCTGTCAGCCCTAGGGTGGTCTCCCCATCTATTTTTGATCGTGCCTCATTTTTTCCACCCTCATTTTGATGTTGGACTTAGGTCTCCGGGCGCCTTTTCATTGCCAATCAGTGTTAAGGTGTAGGTGCTCCCTTCTCCCAAGATGGCTGCCAGAGACCCCTGCTACTGCAGAGTGGTCTTTATTAGTAGCACCCTAGCTGCCAGGAGCTGGCTGGAACCCCACAACAATGTTGCGACACCAGCCCGCCTTTTTTGTCCCATAGGTAGAATGGGGAAGCTCCTGGAATGTGCTGGAACCTTCTAGAAGGGAAGTGTGGTTTTACTTTTGCCGCCTTGGCTAGAGGTCACCTGACCTAGGGCTACTTAAGTGAGGGGGGGAACTTTTTCTAGTCAGTTGGCCAGTGGGGTAAAGCAGAGCTGGAGAATCAACGCAGGAGTTTAGGTGGTAGGGCCTAGCCAGGGACTTATGCCTCTGAGAGTGACAGGATTTAGGTGCTGCCTCTTAAGTGAGTGAGGGATCCTGTGAAACCCACTGATCTTGCCCAGCAGTAGGAGGAGCCAGGGAACCTCTGCCCAGCCTGACTAGGAAGGACCTAGTCGCCAACTCATTCCCTACCCCCCAGGAACAGAACCCCCAAGGGCGCCAGAGACATCTGCGCCATTAAGACTTAATAGAACAACTGAATACTGAAACTGAATGCTGTGACTTCGTGTCAAGACTGAACATCGAAACTACATGCCTAACCGATTGTGGTATCGCTGAGGATCAACCAGGTCTTAGCGCTGTGACCCCTGCGCTCCCTGACCTGGCCTGGGATTCCCGGCAGCGTTCTCCGTTGAGCGCAGAGCTCCCTAGCTTAATTTGAGACCCCCCGGTGGCGTGGAGGCTGAAGCGCGCTCACCGCTGCGGCCCGGAGGCCGGAAGAGTGCCCCTCATCGAGGCGAGGCCCGCGGAGAAGCCCGGGGCCCCGTCGCTGCCGTCGCAGCTGCTGAGAGAGGTGCGTGAGGCCGTGGCCTGCCCCCGTCGGGGAAGGATCAACTGCGGAGGCCGGAGTTGGGTTAGACGCCTCAAGACATCGTGATCAAGGTAAGCCGGGAGGCTTGGGAAGGACCCTGGTGCGCCTCCTATCGACCGGGAGCAGCACCGCACCCTGAGACCCTGGTTCCCCCTCCGTGGGAGTCCCCCGTTAACCCAGAACTGTGGCCCCTCTGAGGGATTGCCCCCCTGTTCTGCAGACTGTCAAGGAGCGCTGTGCCCCACGAACTGCACTGGAGTGCGAGAGGCTCGCTCCGTAAGAATCGTTGTGCTCCGTGAACTGCTCCGTTCTGAAGTATTCATTGCTGTTGATTCCGAGTAGCGCTATGTCCTAAATGCTCCGTTCTGAAGTATTCATTGCTACTGATTACGAGTAGCGCTATGTTCTAAATGCTCCGTTCTGAAGTATTCATTGCTATTGATTACGAGTAGCGCTATGTTCTAAATGCTCTGCTCTGAAGGTGTGCGTCAGATTTGTCCCGAGGTGTACAAAGCCCGCTTAGCACGTAGAGCGCGGTGATCGCCACTGAGGCGCTACAGGTAACCAAGGTAGCAGTAGGCCCGCGAGGTCTGCCCTGGGTCCCTGCACGCCCCCAGGAGTGGCGCTACAGTCCCCAAACCCTACCACGGGGAGTAAGATATACAAGGCAGAGTAGGGGCTCATTCTGGGCATGGTGTTTAGGGTTTAGGGCAGTGCAGTGGTGTTCGGGCAGTGTAGGGGGTCGTGCAGGGGGTGGTGTTTCAGGTTCTAGAGCAGTGCAGAGGTGTTCGGGCAGTGAATGGGGTCGTGCTGGGATTGTGTTTCATGGTTTAGGGCAGTGGTGTTCAGGCACTGTAGGGGGTCTTGCTGGGGGTGGTTTTTCAGGGTTTAGGGCTGTGCAGTGGTGTTCACGCAGTGTAGGGGGTCGTGCTGGGGGTGGTGTTTCAGGGCTTAGGGCAGTGGTGTGCGGGCAGGGCAGGGGGTCATACTGGAGCTGGCGTTTCAGGGTATAGGGCTGTGCAGTGGTATCGGGCAGTGCAGGGCGTCATGCAGGGGGTGGTGTTTCAGAGGTTACGGCAGTGCAGTGGTGTTCGGACAGTGTAGGGGGTCGTGCTGGGGCTGGTGTTTCAGGGTGTAGGGCAGTGCAGCTGTGTTCGGGCAGTGCAGGGTGTCATGCTGGGGCTGGTCTTTCAGGGTTTAAGGCAGAGCAGTGGTGTTTGTACAGAGTAGAGGGTCATGCTGGGGGTGGTGTTTTAGGGTTTAGGGCAGTGCAGTGGTGTTCGGGCAGTGTAGGGGATGGTTCTGGGGCTGGTGTTTCAGGGTTTAGGGCAATGCAGTGGTGTTGAGGCAGTATAGGGGGTCGTGCTGGGGGTGGTGTTTCAGGGTTTAGGGCAGTGCAGTGGTGTTCGAGCAGGGTACGGGGTCGTGCTGGGACTGGTGTTTCAGGGTATAGGCAGTGCAGGAGGTCATGCAGGGGGTGGTGTTTCAGGGTTTAGGGCAGTGCAGTGGTGTTCAGACAGTGTAGGGTGTCGTGCTTGGGCTGGTGTTTCAGGGTTTAAGGCTGAGCAGTGGTGTTTGGGCAGAGTAGGGGGTCGGTCTGGGGCTGGTGTTTAGGGTATAGGGCAGTGCAGTGTGGTTTGGGCAGTGTAGGGATTCATGAAGGGAGTGGTGTTTCAGGTTTTAGGGCAGTGCAGTGGTGTTCGGGCAGTGTAGGGGGTCGTGCTGGGGGTGGTGTTTCAGGGTATATGGCAGTGCAGTGGTGTTCAGGCAGTGTAGAGGGTCGTGCTGGGGGTGGTGTTTCTGGTTTTAGGGCAGTGAAGTGGTGTTCGGGCAGTGTAGGGGTCGTGCAGGGAGTTGTTTTTCAGGGTTTAGAGCACTGCAGTGGTGATTGGGCAGTGTAGGGGGTCATGCTGGGGCTGGTGTTTCACGGTTTAGGGCAGTGCAGTGGTGTTCGGACAGTGAAACCCCAGCCCCAGCATGACGCCCTACACTGCCCGAACACCACTGCCATAAACCCTGAAACACCAGCCCCAGCAAGACCCCCTATACTGCCCGAACACCACTGCACTGCCCTAAACCCTGAAACACCACCCCAAGCAACACCCCCTACAGTTCCCGAACACCACTCCCCTAAACCAAGAAACACAACCCCAGCATGACCCCATTCATTGCCTGAACATCACTGCACTGCCCTAAACCCTGATACACCACCCCAGCACGACCCCTACACTTCCCGAACATCACTGCACTGCCCTAAACCCTGAAACGCCAGCCCCAGCCTGACCCCCTACACTGCAAAACACCACTGCACTGCCCTAAACCCTGAAACACCAGCCCCTGCACGAACCTCTACACTGCATGAACAACACTGCACTTTTCTAAACCCTGAAAAAACAGCCCCAGCACGAACCCCTATACTGCCCGAACACCACTGCACTGCCCTAAACCCTGAAACACCAGCCCAAGCACGACCACCTACAATGTCAGAACACCACTACACTCACTGCCCTAAACACTGAAACACAAACCCCAGGACGACCCCCTACATTGCCTGAACACCACTGCACTGCCCTAAACCCTAAAACACCAAGCCCAGCATGACCCCCTACAATGCCCGAACACCACTGCACTGCCCTAAATCCTGAAACACCACCCCCAGCAAGACACCCTATACTGCCCGAACACCACTGCCCTAAAACCTGAAACACCACCCCCAGCACGACCCCCTACACAGCCCGAACACCACTGCACTGCCCTAAAACCTGAAACACCACCCCCTGCATGACCCCTACACTGCCCGAACCACACTGCCCTTCCCTATACCCTAAATACCAGCCCCAGAACGACCCCCTACTCTGCCCAAACACAACTGTACTGCCCTAAACCCTGAAACACCAGCCCCAGCAAGAACCCCTACACTGTCCGAACACCACTGCACTGCCCAAAACCCTGAAACACCAGCCCCGTAAGACCCACTACACTGTCCGAAACACCACTGCACAGACCTAACCTCTGAAACAACACCCCCTGCATGACCCCCTGCACTGCCCGATACCACTGCACAGCCCTATACCCTGAAACACCAGCCCCAGCATGACCCCCTACTTTGCCCGAACACCACTGCACTGCCCTAAACCCTGAAACTCCACCCCCAGCATGACCCCCTGCACTTCCTCAACACCACTGCACTGCCCTAAACCCTGAAACATCAGCCCCAGCACCATCCCCTACACTGCCCGAACACCGCTGCACTGCCCTAAACCCTAAAACACCACCCCCAGCACGACCCCCTACTCTGCACAAACACCACTGCTCTGCCTTAAACCCTGGAAGACCAGCCCGAGCACGAACCCCTACACTTCCCGAACACAGCTGCACTGCCCTAAACCCTGAATCACCAGCCTCAGCACGACCCTCTACTCTGCCTGAACACCACTGCACTACCCTAAACCCTGAAACACCAGCCCCAGCACGACCCCCTAAATTGCCCGAACACCACTGTACTGCCCTAAACCATGAAACACCACCCCCTGCACTACCCACTAAACTGCTCGAACACCACTGCACTTCCCTAAACCCTACAACACCACCCCCTGCACAACCCCTTACAATGCCCGGACACCACTGCACTACCCTAAACCCTAAATCACCACCCCCTGCTCAACCCCCTACAATGCCCGAACACCACTGCTCTGCCCTAAACCCTGAAACACCACCCCCTGCACGACCCCCTACACTTCCGAACACCACTGCTCTGCCCTAAACCCTGAAGCACCAGCACCAGCCCCAGCATGACCCCCTACAATGCCCAATCACCACTACAGTGCTCTAAACCCTGAAAAACAACTCCCTGCACGACCCCTACACTGCCCGAACACCACTTCACTGCCCTAAAACCAGAAACACCACCCCCAGCACGACCCTCTACACTGCCTGAACACCACTGCACTGCCATTTACCCTGAAACACCACCCCCAGCACGACCCCCTACACTGCCCGAACACCACTGCACTGCCCTAAAACCTGAAACACCACTCCCTTCATGAATCCCTACACTGCCCGAACCACACTGCACTGCCCTATACCCTAAACACCAGCCCCAGAACGACCCCCTACTCTGCCCAAACACCACTGCTCAGCCTTAAACCCTGAAACACCAGCCCCAGCACAACACCCTACACTGTCTGAACACCACTGCACTACCCTAAACCCTGAAACACCACCCCCTGCATGACCTCCTGCACTGCCTATACCCTCAAACACCAGTCCCTGCACGAACCTCTACACTGCATGAACAACACTGCACTTTTTTAAACCCTGAAAAAACAGCCCCAGCACGAACCCCTCTACTGCCCGAACACCACTACACTGCCCTAAACACTGAAACACAAACCCCAGGACGACCCCCTACATTGCCCGAATACCACTGCACTGCCCTAAACCCTAAAACACCAAACCCAGCACGACCCCCTACAATGCCCGAACACCACTGCACTGCCCTAAACCCTGAAACACCACCACCAGCAAGACACCCTATACTGCCCGAACACCACTGCCCTAAAACCTGAAACACCACCCCCAGCACGACCCCCTACACAGCCCGAACACCACTGCACTGCCCTAAAACCTGAAACACCACCCCCTGCATGACCCCCTACACTGCCCGAACCACACTGCCCTTCCCTATACCCTAAATACCAGCCCCAGAACGACCCCCTACTCTGCCCAAACACAACTGTACTGCCCTAAACCCTGAAACACCAGCCCCAGCAAGAACCCCTACACTGTCCGAACACCACTGCACTGCCCAAAACCCTGAAACACAAGCCCTCGTAAGACCCACTACACTGTCCGAACACCACTGCACAGACCTAACCTCTGAAACAACACCCGATGCATGACCCCCTGCACTGCCCAATACCACTGCACAGCCCTATACCCTGAAACACCAGCCCCAGCATGACCCCCTACACTGCCTCAACACCACTGCATTGCCCTAAACCCTGAAACACCATCCCAAGTACGACCCCCTACACTGCCCGAACACCGCTGCACTGCCCTAAACCCTGAAACACAAACCTCAGCACTACCCTCTACACTGCCTGAACACCAATGCACTGCCCTAAACCCTGAAACAGCAGCCCCAGCATCACCCCCTACACTGCCCGAACACCACTGTACTGGTTTTTGGCAGTGCAGTGGTGTTCGGACAGTGTAGGGGGTCTTGCTGGGGCTGGTGTTTCAGGGTTTGGGTAGTACAGTGCTGTTCGGGCAGTGAAGGGGGTCGTGCTGGGGTTGTGTTTCAGGGTTTGGGTAGTACAGTGCTGTTCGGGCAGTGAAGGGGGTCGTGCTGGGGTGGTGTTTCAGGGTTTAGGGCAGAGTAGTGGTGTTTGGGCAGAGTAGGCGGTCGTTCTGGGGCTGGTGTTTAGGGTATAGGGCAGTGCAATGTGGTTCGGGCAGTGTAGGGGGTCATGCAGGGGGTGGTGTTTCAGGTTTTATGGCTTTGCAGTGGTGTTCTGGCCATGTAGGGGGTCATGCTGGGGGTGGTGTTTCAGGGTTTAGGTCAGTGCAGTGGTGTTCAGGCAGTGTAGGGTGTCGTGCTGGGGCTGGTGTTTCTGGGTTTAGGGCAGTGAAGTGGTGTTCGGGCAGTGTAGTGGGTCATGCAGGGGGTTGTTTTTCACGGTTTAGAGCAGTGCAGTGGTGTTCGGGCAGTGTAGGGGGTCATGCTGGGGCTGGTGTTTCAGGGTTTAGGGCAGAGAAGTGGTGTTCAGGCAGTGTAGGGGGTTGTGCAGGGGGTTGGTGTTTCAGGGTTTAGGGCAGTGCAGTGGTGTTCGGGCAGTTTAGTGGATCGTGCAGGGGGTAGTTTCTGGGTTTAGGGCAGTGAAGTGGTGTTTGGGCAGTGTAGGGAGTCGTGCAGGGGGTTGTTTTTCAGGGTTTAGGGCAGTGCAGTGGTGTTCGGGCTGTGTAGGGGGTCATGCTGGGGCTGGTGTTTCAAGGTTTAGGCAGTGCAGTGGTGTTCGGACAGTGTAGGGGTGTTGGACCTGTCAGCCCTAGGGTGGTCTCCCCATCTATTTTTGATCGTGCCTCATTTTTTCCACCCTCATTTTGATGTTGGACTTAGGTCTCCGGGCGCCTTTTCATTGCCAATCAGTGTTAAGGTGCAGGTGCTCCCTTCTCCCAAGATGGCTGCCACAGACCCCTGCTACTGCAGAGTGGTCTTTATTAGTAGCACCCTAGCTGCCAGGAGCTGGCTGGAACCCCACAACAATGTTGCGACACCAGCCCGCCTTTTTTGTCCCATAGGTAGAATGAGGAAGCTCCTGGAATGTGCTGGAACCTTCTAGAAGGGAGGTGTGGTTTTACTTTTGCCGCCTTGGCAAGAGGTCACCTGACCTAGGGCTACTTAAGTGAGGGGGGGAAGTTTTTCTAGTCAGTTGGCCAGTGGGGTAAAGCAGAGCTGGAGAATCCACGCAGGAGTGTAGGCGGTAGGGCCTAGCCAGGGACTTATGCCTCTGAGAGTGACAGGATTTAGGTGCTGCCTCTTAAGTGAGTGAGGGATCCTGTGAAACCCACTGATCTTGCCCAGCAGTAGGAGGACCCAGGGAACCTCTGCCCAGCCTGACTAGGAAGGACCTAGTCGCCAACTCATTCCCTACCCCCCAGGAACAGAACCCCCAAGGGCGCCAGAGACATCTGCGCCATTAAGACTTTATAGAACAACTGAATACTGAAACTGAATGCTGTGACTTCGTGTCAAGACTGAACATCGAAACTACATGCCTAACCGATTGTGGTATCGCTGAGGATCAACCAGGTCTTAGCGCTGTGACCCCTGCGCTCCCTGACCTGGCCTGGGATCCCCGGCAGCGTGCTCCATTGAGCGCGGAGCTCCCTAGCTTAATTTGAGCCCCCCCGGTGGCGTGGAGGCTGAAGCGCCCTCACCGCTGCTGAGAGAGGTGTGTGAGGCCGTGGCCTGCCCCGTCGTGGAAGGATCAACAGTGGAGGCCGGAGTTGGGTTAGACGCCTCAAGACGTCGTGATCAAGGTAAGCCGGGAGGCTTGGGAAGGACCCCGGTGCGCCCCCTATCGACCGGGAGCAGCACCGCACCCTGAGACCCTGGTTCCCCCTCCGTGGGAGTCCCCCGTTAACCCAGAACTGTGGCCCCTCCGAGGGATTGCCCCCCTGTTCTGCAGACTGTCAAGGAGCGCTGTGCCCCACGAACTGCACCGGAGTGCGAGAGGCTCGCTCCGTAAGAATCGTTGTGCTCCGTGAACTGCTCCGTTCTGAAGTATTCATTGCTGTTGATTACGAGTAGTGCTATGTCCTAAATGCTCCGTTCTGAAGTATTCATTGCTACTGATTACGAGTAGCGCTATGTTCTAAATGCTCCGTTCTGAAGTATTCATTGCTACTGATTACGAGTAGCGCTATGTACTAAATGCTCCGTTCTGAAGTATTCATTGCTACTGATTACGAGTAGCGCTATGTTCTAAATGCTCTGCTCTGAAGGTGTTCGTCAGATTTGTCCCGAGGTGTACAAAGCCCGCTTAGCGCGTAGAGCGCGGTGATCGCCACTGAGGCGCTACAGGTAACCAAGGTAGCGGTAGGCCCGCGAGGTCTGCCCTGGGTCCCTGCACGCCCCCAGGAGTGGCGCTACAGTCCCCAAACCCTACCACGGGGAGTAAGATATACAAGGGTGGCCTAGAGCCTGCCGGAAACATACTGGTGAATAACCTACTGGTGAATATCCTACTGGTGAATATCATACTGGTGAATATGGTGCTGGCGGATCAAACGCTGACATAAGTGAATTGCCATTGTCATCTCATTAACTGCATTTATATCTCATGAAGTGCATTTATATCTTATGAATTGCCTTGTTATCTCATTAACTGCATTTATATCTCATGAAGTGCATTTATATCTTATGAATTGCCTTGTTATCCCATGAACTGCATTTATATCTCATGAAGTGCATTTATATCTCATGAATTGCCTTGTTATCCCATGAACTGCATTTATCTTGAACTGCTTGGATAATCTTGAGTTATTTGCATAAATCTCTACAGTGTGGCGTCCCTTATTGTGTGCGTTCCTTGCTTCAGAGGATGCGTGTGTTGTATGGTCGCTTTACACACAAGCCTTTCGGTGCCCAGCCACTCGTGTCACGTTAGCCCCTTAGGGCCTAGAGACCCCAGGTCTTACAAGGGGGTCATGCTGGGGCTGGTGTTTCAGGGTTTTGGGGTAGAACAGTGGTGTTTGGGCAGTGTAGGGGGTCGTGCAGGGGGTGGTGTTTCAGGGTTTAGGGTAGTGCAGTGGTGTTCGGGCATTGTAGGGGGTTGAGCAGGGGGGTGGTGTTTAAGGGTTTAGGGCAGTGCAGTGGTGTTCGGGCCGTTTAGTGGGTCATGCAGGGGGTAGAGTTTCAGGGTTTAGGGCAGTACAGTGGTGTTCGGGCAATGTAGGGGGTCGTGCTGGGGCTGGTGTTTCAGGGTTTAGGGCAGTGCAGTGGTGTTTAGGCAGAGTAGAGGGTTGTGCTGAGGCTGGTGTGTCAGGGTTTAGGGCAGTGCAGCTGTGTTTGGGCAGTGTAGATGGTCGTGCTGGGGCTGGTCTTTCAGGGTTTAAGGCAGAGCAGTGGTGTTTGTGCAGAGTAGGGGATATGCTGGGGTTGGTGTTTTAGGATTTAGGGCAGTGCAGCAGTGTTCGGGCAGTGTAGGGGATGGTGCTGGGGCTGGTGCTTCAGGGTTTAGGGCAGTGCAGTGGTGTTGAGGCAGTGTAGGGGGTCGTGCTGGGGGTGGTGTTTCATGGTTTAGGGCAGTGCAGTGCTGTTTGGGCAGGGTAGGGGGTCGTGCTGGGGCTGGTGTTTCAGGGTATAGGGCTGTGCAGTGGTATCGGGCAGTGTAGGGGGTCATGCAGGGGGTGGTGTTTCAGAGTTTATGTCAGTGCAGTGGTGTTCGGACATTGTAGGGGGTCGTGTGGGGCTGGTGTTACAGGGTTTTGGGCAGTGCAGTGGTATTTGGACAGCGTAGGGGGTCTTGCTGGGGCTGGTGTTTCAGGGTTTAAGGCAGTACAGTGCTGTTCGGGCAGTGTAGGGGGTCGTGCTGGGGTGGTGTTTCAGGGTTTAGGGCAGTGCAGTGGTGTTCAGACAGTGTAGGGGATGGTGCTGAGGCTGGTGTTTCAGGGTCTAGGGCAGTGCAGTGGTGTTTGGGCAGAGTAGGGGGTCGTTCTGGGGCTGGTGTTTAGGGTATAGGGCAGTGTGGTTCGGCCAGTGTAGGGGGTCATGAAGGGGGTGGTGTTTCAGGTTTTGGGGCAGTGCAGTGGTGTTCAGGCAGTGTAGGGGGTCGTGCTGGGGTTGGTGTTTCAGGATTTATGGCAGTGCAGTGGTGTTCAGGCAGTGGAGAGGGTCGTGCTGGGGTGGTGTTTCTGGGTTTAGGGCAGTGAAGTGGTGTTCGGGCAGTGTAGGGGGTCGTGCAGAGGGTTGTTTTTCAGGGTTTAGAGCAATGCAGTGGTGTTCGGGCAGTGTAGGGGGCATGCTGGGGCTGATGTTTCACGGTTTAGGGTAGTGCAGTGGTGTTTGGACAGTGTAAGGGGTCGTGCTGGGGCTGGTGTTTCAGGGTTTAGGGCAGAGCAGTGGTGTTCGGGCATTGTAGGGGGTTGAGCAGGGGGGGTGTTTTAGGGTTTAGGGCAGTGCAGTGGTGTTTGGGCAGTTTAGTGGGTCGTGCAGGGGGTGGCGTTTCAGGGTTTAGGGCAGTACAGTGCTGTTCGGGCAGTGTAGGGGGTCGTGCTGGGGTGGTGTTTCAGGGTTTAGGGCAGTGCAGTGGTGTTCAGACAGTGTAGGGGATGGTGCTGGGGCTGGTGTTTCAGGGTTTAGGGCAGAGCAGTAGTGTTTGGGCAGAGTAGGGGGTCGTTCTGGGGCTGGTGTTTAGGGTATAGGGCAGTGTGGTTCGGGCAGTGTAGGGGGTAATGAAGGGTGTGGTGTTTCAGGTTTTGGGGCAGTGCAGTGGTGTTCGGGCAGTGTAGGGGGTCGTGCTGGGGGTGGTGTTTCAGGGTTTATGGCAGTGCAGTGGTGTTCAGGCAGTGTAGAGGGTCGTGCTGGGGGTGGTGTTTCTAGGTTTAGGGCAGTGAAGTGGTGTTCGGGCAGTGTAGAGGGTCGTGCAGGGAGTTGTTTTTCAGGGTTTAGAGCAGTGCAGTGCTGTTCGGGCAGTGTAGGGGGTCATGCTGGGGCTGGTGTTTCACGGTTTAGGGTAGTGCAGTGGTGTTCGGGTAGAGTAGGGGGTCTTGCTGGGTCTGGTGTTTCAGGGTTTAGGGCAGTGCAGTGGTGTTCAGACAGAGTAGAGAGTCGTGCTGAGGCTGGTGTTTCAGGGTTTAGGGCAGTGCAGTGATGTTCGGACAGTGTAGGGTGTCGTGCTGGGGTTAGTGTTTCACGGTTTAAGGCTGAGCAGTGGTGTTTGGGCAGAGTAGGGGGTCGTTCTGGGGCTGGTGTTTAGGGTATAGGGCTGTGCAGTGTGGTTCGGGCAGCGTAGGAGGTCATGCAGGGGTTGGTGTTTCAGGTTTTAGGGCAGTGCAGTGGAGTTCAGGCAGTGTAGGGGGCCGTGCTGGGGGTGGTGTTTCTGGGTTTAGAGCAGTGAAGTGGTGTTCGGGTAGTGTAGGGGGTCGTGCAGGGGGTTGTTTTTCAGGGTTTAGAGCATTGCACTGGTGTTCGGGCAGTGTAGGGGGTCATGCTGGGGCTGGTGTTTCACGGTTTAGGGCAGTGCAGTGGTATTTGGACAGTGTAGGGGTCGTGCTGGGGATGGTGTTTCAGGGTTTTGGGCAGAGAAGTGGTGTTCGGGCAGTGTAGGGGGTCGTGCAGAGGGTGGTGTTTCAGGGTTTAGGGTAGTGCAGTGGTGTTCGGGCATTGTAGGGGGTTGTGCAGGGGGGTGGTGTTTTAGGGTTTAGGGCAGTGCAGTGGTGTTCGGGCAGTTTAGTGGGTCGTGCAAGGGGTGGAGTTTCAGGGTTTAGGGCAGTACAGTAGTGTTCGGGCAATATAGGGGTCGTGCTGGGGCTGGTGTTTCAGGGTTTAGGGCAGTGCAGTGCTGTTCAGGCAGAGTAGAGGGTCGTGCTGAGGCTGGTGTTTCAGATTTTAGGTCAGTGCAGCTGTGTTCGGGCAGTGTAGGGGTTTGTGCTCGGGCTGGTCTTTCAGGGTTTAAGGCAGAGCAGTAGTGTTGAGGCAGAGTAGGGGGTCGTGCTGGGGTTGGTGTTTTAGGGTTTAGGGCAGTGCAGCGTTGTTCGGGTAGTGTAGGGGATGCTGCTGGGGCTGATGTTTCAGGGTTTAAGGCAGTGCACTGGTGTTGAGGCAGTGTAGGGGGTCGTGCTGGGGGTGGAGTTTCAGGGTTTAGGACAGTGAAGTGGTGTTCGGGCAAGGTAGGGGGTCATGCTGGGGATGGTGTTTCAGGGTATAGGGCTGTGCAGTGGTATCGGGCAGTGCAGGGGGTCATGCAGGGGGTGTTGTTTCAGAGGTTAGGTCAGTGCAGTGGTGTTTGGACAGTGTGGTGGGTCGTGCGGGGGGTGGTGTTTCAGGGTTTAGGGCAGTACAGTGGTGTTCGCGCAGTGTATGGGGTCAAGCAGGGGGTGTTGTTTCAGGTTTTAGGGCAGTGCAGTGGTTGTCGGGCAGTGTAAGGGGTCATGCTGGGGGTGGTGTTTCAGGTTTTAGGGCAGTGGTGTTCGGGCAGTGTAGGGTGTCTTGCTGGGGGTGGTGTTTCAGGGTTTAGGGCAGTGCAGTGGTGTGCGGGCATTGTAGGGGGTCGTGCTGGGTTTGGTGTTTTAGGGTTTAGGGCAGTGCAGTGGTGTTCGGGCAATGTAGGGGGTCGTCCTGGGGCTTGTGTTTCAGTGTTTAGGGCAGTGTAGTGGTGTTCTGAAATTGTAGGTGGTCGTGCTTGGGCTGGTGTTTCAGGGTTTAGGGCAGTGCAGTGGTGTTCGGGCAGTATAGGGGTTCGTGCTGGGGCTGTTTTTTCAGGCTTTAAAAAAGTGCAGTGGTGTTCATGCAGTGTAGAGGTTTGTGCAGGGGCTGGTGTTTCAGGGTTTAGGGCAGTGCAGTGGTGTTTTGCAGTGTAGGGGGTCAGGCTGGGGCTGGTGTTTCAGGGTTTAGGGCAGTGCAGTGATGTTCGGGCAGTGTAGGGGTTGGGGTGGTGTTTCAGGGTTTAAGGTAGTGCAGTGGTGTTCGGACAGTGTAGGGGGTCACGCTGGGGCTGGTGTTTCATGGTTTAGGGCAGAGCAGTGATGTTCGGGCAGTGTAGGGATTCGTGCTGGGGCTGGTGTTTCAGGGTTTAGGGAAGAGCAGTGGTGTTCGGGCAGAGTAGGGGCTCATTTTGGGGATGGTGTTTAGGGCTTAGGGCAGTGCAGTGGTGTTTGGGCAGTGTAGGGGGTCGTGCAGGGGGTGGTGTTTCAGGTTTTAGAGCAGTGCAGAGGTGTTCCGGCAGTGAATGGGGTCGTGCTGGGGTTGTGTTTCATGGTTTAGTGCAGTGGTGTTCGGGCATGGTAGGGGGTCTTGGTGGGGCTGGTGTTTCAGGGTTTAGGACAGTGCGGTGGTGTTCGGGCAGTGTAGTGGGTCTTGCTGGGACTGGTGTTTCAGGGTTTAGGGCAGTACGGTGGTGTTCGGGCAGTGTAGGGAGTCTTGCTGGGACTGGTGTTTCAGGGTTTAGGGAAGTGCAGTGGCGTTTGGGCAGTGTAGGGGGTTGTGCTGGGGCTGGTGTTTCAGGGTTTAGGGCAGTGCAGTGTTGTCGGGCCGTGTAGGGGTCGTGCTGGGTTGGTGTTTCAGGGTTTAGGGCAGTGCAGTGGTGTTCGGACAGTGTACGGGGTCGCGCTGGGTCTGGTGTTTCATGGTTTAGGGCAGAGCAGTGATGTTCGGGCAGTGTAGGGATTCGTGTTGGGGCTGGTGTTTCAGGGTTTAGGGAAGAGCAGTGGTGTTCGGGCAGAGTAGGGGCTCATTCTGGGGATGGTGTTTAGGGTTTAGGGCAGGGCAGTTGTGTTTGGGCAGTGTAGGGGGCCGTGCAGGGGGTGTTGTTTCAGGTTTTAGAGCAGTGCAGAGGTGTTCGGGCAGTGAATGGGGTCGTGCTGGGGTTGTGTTTCATGGTTTAGTGCAGTGGTGTTCGGGCACTGTAGGGGGTCTTGCTGGGACTGGTGTTTCAGGGTTTAGGGCAGTGCAGTGGTGTTCAGGCAGTGTGGGGGGTTGTGCTGGGGCTGGTGTTTCAGGGTTTAAGGCAGTGCAGTGGTGTTCGGGCAGTTTAGGGGGTGGTGCTGGGGCTGGTGTTTCAAGTTTTAGGGCAGTGCAGTGGTGTTTGGGCATTGTAGGGGGTCGTGCTGGGTCTGGTGTTTTAGGGTTTAGCGCAGTGCAGTGCAGTGGTGTTCGGGCAGTGTATGGGTAGTGCTGGGGTTTGTGTTTCAGGGATTAGGACAGTGCAGGACAGTGCAGTGGTGTTCGGACATTATAGGGGGTCGTGCTGGGGCTGGTGTTTCAGGGTTTAGGGCAGTGCAGTGTTGTTCGGGCAGTGTAGGGGGTCGTGCAGGGGTGGAGTTTCAGGGTTTAGGGTAGTACAGTGGTGCTCAGGCAGTGTAGGGAGTCATGCTGGGGCTGCTGTTTCAGGGTTTAGGGCAGTGCATTGGTGTTCAGGCCGTGTAGAGGGTCGTGCTGAGGCTGGTGTTTCAGGGTTTAGGGCAGTGCAGTGGTGTTCGGGCAGTGTAGGGTTTCGTACTGGGGATGGTGTTTCAGGGTTTAGGGCAATGCAGTGGTGTTGAGGCATTGTAGGGGGTCATGCTGGGGCTGGTGTATCAGAGTTTAGGGCATTGCAGTTGTGTTCAGGCAGAGTAGAGGGTCGTGCTGAGGCTGGTGTTTCAGGGTTTAGGGCAGTGCAGTGGTGTTCGGACAGTGTAGGGGTCATGCTGGGGCTGGTGTTTCAGGGATTAGGACAGTGCAGTGGTGTTTGGGCATTGTAGGGGGTGGTGCTGGGGCTGGTGTTTCAGGGTTTATGGAAAATCAGTGGTGTTCGGGCAGTGTAGGAGGTGGTGCTGGGGATGGTGTTTCAGGGTTTTGGGCAGAGCAGTGGAGTTCGGGAAACGAGTAGGGGGTATTGCTGGGCATGGTGTTTAGGGTTTAGGGCAGTACAGTGGTGTTCGGGCAGTGTAGGGGGTCGTGCTGGGGGTGGTATTTCAGGATTTAGGGCAGTGGTGTTTGGGCAGTGTAGGGGGTTTTGCTGGGGATGGTGTTTCAGGTTTTAGGGCAAAGCAGTGGTGTTTAGGCAGTATAGGGGGTCGTGCTGGGAGTGGTGTTTCTGGGTTTAGGGCAGTGAAGTGGTGTTCAGGCCGTGTAGAGGTCATGCAGGGGGTTGTTTTTCATGTTTTAGGGCAGTGCATTGGTGTTTGGACAGTGTAGGGGGACTCGCAGGGGCTGGTGTTTCAGGGTTTAGGGCAGTGCAGTGCTGTTCCAGTTGTGTAGGGGGTCATGCTGGGCTTGGTGTTTTAGGGTTTAGGGTAGTGGTGTTCAGGCAGTGTAGGGGGTCTTGCTGGGGCCGGTATTTCAGGGTTTAGGGCAGTGCAGTGGTGTTCAGGCAGTATAGGAGGGTGTGCTGGGGCTGGTATTTCATAGTTTAGGGCTTTGGTGTTCGGGCACTGTAGGGGGTCGTGCTGGGGCATGTGTTTCAGGGATCAGGGCAGTGCAGTGGTGTTCGGACATTGTAGGGGGTCATGCTGGGGCTGGTGTTTCAGGGATTAGGGCAGTGCAGTGGTGTTCGGACATTGTAGGGGGTCGTGCTGGGGCTGGTGTTTCGGGGTTTAGGGCAGTGCAGTGGTGTTTGGGCAGTGTAGCGGCTCGTGCTGGGGCTGGTTTTTCAGGTTTTAGGGCAGTACAGTGGTGTTCATGCAGTATAGAGGTTCGTGCTGGGCTGGTGTTTCAGTGTTTACAGCAGTGCAGTGGTGTTCGGGCAGTGTAGGCGGTCGTGCTGGGGTTGGTGTTTCAGGGTTAAGGGCAGAGCAGTGGTGTTCGGGCATAGTAGGGAGTCGTTCTGGGGCTGGTGTTTAGGGTTTAGGGCAGTGCATGTGTGTTCGGGCAGTGTAGGGGGTTGTGCAGGGGTTGGTGTTTCAGGTTGTAGAGCAGTGCTGTGATGTTCGGACAGTGAATGGGGTCGTGGTGGTGTTGTGTTACATGGTTTAGGGCAGTGGTGTTCGGGCACTGTAGGGGGTCTTGCTGGGGGTGGTGTTTCAGGGTTTAGGGCAGTGCAGTGGTGTTCGGGCAGTGTAGGGGGTCATGCTGGGGCTGGTGTTTCAGGGTTTAGGGCAGTGGTTTTCGGGCATTGTAGGGGGTCTTGCTGAGGGTGGTGTTTCAGGGTTTAGAGCAGTGCAGTGGTGTTTGGACAGTGTAGGGCGTCTTGCTTGGGCTGGTGTTTCAGGGTTAGGGCAGTGCAGTGGTGGTCGGGCAGTGAAGGGGGTCGTGCTGGTGCTCGTATTTCAGGGTTTTGGCCTGTGCAGTTGTGTTCGGGCAGTGTAGGGGTTCATGCTGAGGCTGGTGTTTCAGGGTATAGGTCAGTGCAGTGGTGTTCGGGCAATGTAGGGGTTCGTGCTGGGGCTGGTGCTTCAGGGTTTAGGGCAGTGCAGTGGTGTTCTGGCAGTGTAGGGGTTCGTGCTGTGGCTGGTGTTTCAGTGTTTAGGGCAGAGCAGTGGTGTTCGGGCAGTTTAGGGGTTTGTGCTGGGTCTGGTGTTTCAGGGTTTAGGGTAGTGCAGTGGTGATTGGGCAGTGTAGGGGTCGTGCTGGGGCTGGTGTTTCAGGGTTTAGGGCAGTGCAGTGGTGTTCGGGCAGTGTAGGGGTTTTGTGCTGGGGCTGGTGTTTCAGGATTTAGGGCAGTGCAGTGGTGTTCGGGCAGTGTAGGGGGTGGTGCTGGGGCTGGTGTTTCAGGGTTTTGGGCAGAGCAGTGGTTTTTGGGCAGTTTAGGGGGTCGTGCTGGGGCTGGTGTTTCAGGGTTTAGGGCAGAGCAGTGGTGTTTGGGCAAAGTAGGGGGTCGTGCTGGGGCTGGTGTTTCAGGGTTTAAGGGCAGAGCAGTGGGGTTCGGGCAGTGTAGGGGTGGTGCTGGGGCTGGTGTTTCAGGGTTTATGGCAGAGCAGTGGTGTACGGGCAGTGTAGAGGTCGTGCTGGGACTGGTGTTTCATAGTTTAGGGCAGAGCAGTGGTGTTCGGGCAGTGTAGGGGTCGTGCTGGGGCTGGTGTTTCACAGATTAGGACAGTGCAGTGGTGTACGGGCAGTGTAGGGGTCGTGCTGGGACTGGTGTTTCATGGTTTAGGGCAGAGCAATGGTGTTCGGGCAGTGTAGGGGTCGTGCTGGGGCTGGTGTTTCACAGATTAGGGCAGTGCAGTGGTGTTCAAGCAGTGTAGGGGGTTGTGCAGGGGGTGGTGTTTCAGAGTTTAGGGCAGTGCAGTGGTGTTCGGGCATTGTAGGGGGTTGAGCAGGGGGTGGTGTTTTAGGGTTTAGGGCAGTGCAGTCATGTTCGGGCAGTTTAGTGGGTCGTTCAGGGGTAGAGTTTCAGAGTTTAGGGCAGTACAGTGGTGTTCGGGCAGTGTAGGGGGTCGAGCTGGGGCTGGTGTTTCAGGGTTTAGGGCATTGCAGTGGTGTTCAGGCAGAGTAGAGGGTCATGCTGAGGCTGGTGTTTCAGAGTTTAGGTCAGTGCAGTGGTGTTCGGACAGTGTAGGGGGTCGTGCAGGGGGTTATTTTTCAGGGTTTGGGGCTGGTGTTTCAGGGTTTAAGGCTGAGCAGTGGTGTTTGGGCAGAGTAGGGGGTCGTTCTGGGGCTGGTGTTTAGAGTATAGGGCAGTGCAGTGTGGTTCGGGCAGTGTAGGGTGTCATGCAGGGGGTGGTGTTTCAGGTTTTAGGGCAGTGCAGTGGTGTTCGGGCAGTGTAGGTGGTCTTGCTGGGGATGGTGTTTCAGGGTTTAGGGCAGTGCTGTGGTGTTCAGGCAGTGTAGGGGGTTGTGTTGGGGGTGGTGTTCCTGGTTTAGGGCAGTGAAGTGGTGTTTGGGCAGTGTAGGGGGTCGTTTTTCAGGGTTTAGAGCCGTGAGGCGGTGTTCGAGCTGTGTAGGGGGTCATGCTGGGGCTGGTGTTTCAGGCTTTTGGGGCAGAGCAGTGGTGTTCGGGCAGTGTAGGGGTCATGCAGGGTTGTGGTGTTTTAGGGTTTAGGGTAGTGCAGTGGTGTTCGGGCATTGTAGGGGGTTGAGCAGGGGGGTGGTGTTTAAGGGTTTAGGGCAGTGCAGTGGTGTTCGGGCAGTTTAGTGGGTCGTGCAGGGGTGGAGTTTCAGGGTTTAGGGCAGTACAGTGGTGTTCGGGCAATGTGGGGGTCGTGCTGGGGCTGGTGTTTCAGGGTTTAAGGCAGTGCAGTGGTGTTTATGCAGAGTAGAGGGTAATGCTGAGGCTGGTGTTTCAGGGTCTAGGGCAGTGCAGCTGTGTTTCGGCAGTGTAGAGGGTCGTGCTGGGGCTGGTCTTTCAGGGTTTAAGGCAGAGCAGCGGTGTTTGTGCAGAGTAGGGGGTCGTGCTGGGGGTGGTGTTTTAGGGTTTAGGGCAGTGCAGCGGTGTTCGGGCAGAGTAGGGGATGGTGCTGGGGCTGGTGTTTCAGGGTTTAGGGCAGTGCAGCGGTGTTGAGGCAGTGTAGGGGGTTGTGCTGGGGGTGGTGTTTCATGGTTTAGGGCAGTGCAGTGGTGTTTGGGCAGGGTAGGGGGTCGTGCCGTGGCTGGTGTTTCAGAGTATAGGGCTGTGCAGTGGTATCGGGCAGTGTAGGGGGTGATGCAGGGGGTGGTGTTTCAGAGTTTATGTCAGTGCAGTGGTGTTCAGACAGTGTAGGGTGTCGTGCTGGGGCTGGTGTTTCAGGGTCTTGGGCAGTGCAGTGGTGTTCGGACAGTGTAGCGTGTCTTGCTGGGGCTGGTATTTCAGGGTTTAGGGCAGTACAGTGCTGTTCGGGCAGTGTAGAGGGTCGTGCTGGGGTGGTGTTTCAGGGTTTAGGCGGGCAGTGCAGTGGTGTTCGGACAGTGTATGGTATCGTGCTGGGGCTGGTGTTTCAGGGTTTAAGGCTGAGCAGTGGTGTTTGGGCAGAGTAGGGGGTCGTTCTGGGGCTGGTGTTTAGGGTATAGGGCAGTCCAGTGTGGTTCGGGCAGTGTAGGGTGTCTTACAGGGTGTGGTGTT
Source organism: Triturus cristatus (assembly GCF_964204655.1). Lineage (NCBI taxonomy): Eukaryota > Metazoa > Chordata > Amphibia > Caudata > Salamandridae > Triturus > Triturus cristatus. The sequence continues at coordinate 284,689,691 of NC_140579.1, forward strand.
TCAGGTTTTCGGGCAGTGCAGTGGTATTCGGGCAGTGTAGGGTGTTGTGCTGGGGGTGGTGTTTTAGGTTTTAGGGCAGTGGTGTTCGGGCAGTGTAGGGTGTCTTGCTGGGGGTGGTGTTTCAGGGTTTAGGGAAGTGCAGTGGTGTTCAAGCATTGTAGGGAGTTGTGCTGGGGCTGGTGTTTTGGGGTTTAGGGCCATGCAGTGGTGTTCGGGCAATGTAGGGGGTCGTCCTAGGGCTTGTGTTTCAGGGTTTAGGGCAGTGTAGTGGTGTTCTGGCATTGTAGGTGGTCGTGCTGGGGCTGGTGTTTCAGGGTTTAGGGCAGTGCAGTGGTGTTCGAGCAGTATACGGGTTCGAGCTGGGGCTGGGTTTTTCAGGGTTTAGAAAAGTGCAGTGGAGTTCATGCAGTGTAGAGGTTCGTGCTGGGGCTGGTGTTTCATGGTTTAGGGCAGTGCAGTGGTGTTTTGCAGTGTAGGGGGTCAGGCTGGGGCTGGTGTTTCAGGGATTAGGGCAGTGCTGTGATGTTCGGGAAGTGTAGGGGTCGTGCTGGGGTGGTATTTCAGGGTTTAGGGCATACAGTGGTGTTCGGACAGTGTAGGGGTTCACGCTGGGGCTGGTGTTTCAGGGTTTAGGGCAGTGCAGTGGTGTTCGGGCAGCATATGGGGACGTGCAGGGGGTGGTGTTTCAGGTTTTAGAGCAGTGCAGTGGTGTTCAGGCAGTGAATGTGGTCGTGCTGTGGTTGTGTTTCATGGTTTAGGGCAGTGGTGTTTGGGCAGTGTAGGGGGTCTTGTTGGGGGTGGTATTTCGGGGTTTAGGGCAGTGCAGTGGTGTTCGGACAGTGTAGGGGGTCTTGCTGGGGCTGGTGTTTCAGGGTTTAGGGCAGTGCAGTGGTGTTCGGGCAGTGTAAGGTATCTCGCAGTGGCTGGTGTTTCAGGGTTTAGGGCAATGCAGTGCTGTTCCAGCAGTGTAGGGGTCGTGCTGGGGTTGGTGTTTCGGGGTTTAGGGTAGTGGTGTTCGGGCAGTGTTGGGGGTCTTGGTGGGGCTGGTGGTTCAGGGTTTAGGGCAATGTGGTGGTGTTCGGGCAGTGTAGGGGGTCTTGCTGGGGATGGTGTTTCAGGGTTTAGGGCAGTGCGGTGATGTGCGGGCAGTGTAGGGGGTCTTGCTGGGGCTGGTGTTTCAGGGTTAAGGCATTGCAGTGGTGTTTGGGCATTCTAGTGGGTCGTGCTGGGGCTGGTGTTTCAGGGATTAGGGCAGTGCAGTGGTGTTCGGACATTGTAGGGGGTGGTGCTGGGGCGGGTGTTTCAGGGTTTAGGGCAGTGCAGTGGTGTTCAGGCAGTTTAGGGGGTGGTGCTGGGTCTGGTGTTTCAGGGTTTAGGGCAGTGCAGTGGTGTTCAGGCAGTTAAGGGGTGGTGCTGGGGCTGGTGTTTCAGGGATTAGGGCAGTGCATTGGTGTTCGGACATTGTAGGGGGTCGTGCTGGGGATGGTGTTTCAGGGTTTAGGGCAGTGCAGTGTTGTTCGGGCAGTGTATGGGGTCGTGCTGGGGCTGGTGTTTAGGGTTTAGGGCAGTGCAGTGGTGTTTGGGCATTCAAGGGGGGCGTGCTGGTGCTGGTGTTTCACGGTATAGGGCAGAGCAGTGCTGTTCGGGCAGTGTAGGGGGTCTTGCTGGGGCTGGTGTTTCAGGGTTTAGGGCAGAGCAGTGGTTTTCGGACAGTTTAGGGGGTCGTGCTGGGGCTGGTGTTTCTGGGTTTAGGGCAGAGCAGTGGTGTTCGGGCAGAGTAGGGGGTCGTGCTGGGGCTGGTGTTTCAGGGTTTAGGGCAGAGCATGGGTGTATGAGCAGTGTAGGGGTTGTGCTGGGGCTGGTGTATCATGGTTTAGGGCAGAGCAGTGGTGTTCTGGGAGTGTAGGGGTCATGCTGGGGCTGGTGTTTCAGGGTCCAGGGCAGAGCAGTGGTGTTCGGGCAGAGTAGGAGGTCATTCTGGGGCTGGTGTTTAGGGTTTAGGGCAGTGCAGGTGTGTTCGGGCAGTGTAGGGGGTTGTTCAGGGGTTGGTGTTTCAGGTTTTAGAGCAGTGCGGTGATGTTCGGGCAGTGAATGGGGTAGTGTTCTGGTTGTGTTTCATGGTTTAGGGCAGTGGTGTTCGGGCAGTGTAGGGGGTCTTGCTGTGGCTGGTGTTCAGGGTTTAGGGCAGTGTAGTGGTATTCGGGCAATGTAGGGGGTCGTCCTAGGGCTTGTGTTTCAGGGTTTAGGGCAGTGTAGTGGTGTTCTGGCATTGTAGGTGGTCGTGCTGGGGCTGGTGTTTCAGGGTTTAGTGCAGTGCAGTGGTGTTCGGGCAGTATAGGGGTTCGAGCTGGGGCTGGGTTTTTCAGGGTTTAGAAAAGTGCAGTGGAGTTCATGCAGTGCAGAGGTTCGTGCTGGGGCTGGTGTTTCATGGTTTAGGGCAGTGCAGTGGTGTTTTGCAGTGTAGGGGGTCAGGCTGGGGCTGGTGTTTCAGGGTTTAGGGCAGTGCCGTGATGTTCGGGAAGTGTAGGGGTCGTGCTGGGGTGGTATTTCAGGGTTTAGGGCAGTGCAGTGGTGTTCGGGCAGTGTAGGGGGTCTTGCTGGTGCTGGTGTTTCAGGGTTTAGGGCAGTGGAGTGGTGTTCGGGCAGTGTAGGGGGTCGTGCTGGGGCTGGTGTTTCAGGGTTTAGGGCAATGGTGTTAAGGCAGTGTAGGGGGTCTTGTTGGGGGTGGTGTTTCGGGGTTTAGGGCAGTGCAGTGGTGTTCGGACAGTGTAGGGGGTCTTGCTGGGGCTGGTGTTTCAGGGTTTAGGGCAGTGCAGTGGTGTTCGGGCAGTGTAAGGTGTCTCGCAGTGGCTGGTGTTTCAGGGTTTAGGGCAGTGCAGTGCTGTTCCAGCAGTGTAGGGGGTCGTGCTGGGGTTAGTGTTTCGGGGTTTAGGGTAGTGGTGTTCGGGCAGTGTTGGGGTCTTGGTGGGGCTGGTGTTTCAGGGTTTAGGGCAATGTGGTGGTGTTCGGGCAGTGTAGGGGGTCTTGCTGGGGCTGATGTTTCAGGGTTTAGGGCAGAGCATGGGTGTATGGGCAGTGTAGGGGTTGTGCTGGGGCTGGAGTTTCATGGTTTAGGGCAGTGGTGTTCGGGCACTGTAGTTGGTATTGCTGGGGATGGTGTTTCAGGGTTTAGGGCAGTGCAGTGGTGTTTAGGCAGTGTAGGGGGTCGTGCTGGGGCTGGTGTTTCAGGGTTTAGGGCAGTGGTGTTTGGGCAGTGTAGAGGGTCTTGTTGGGGGTGGTATTTCGGGGTTTAGGGCAGTGCAGTGGTGTTCGGACAGTGTAGGGGGTCTTGCTGGGGCTGGTGTTTCAGGGTTTAGGGCAGTGCAGTGGTGTTCGGGCATTGTAAGGTGTCTCGCAGTGGCTGGTGTTTCAGGGTTTAGGGCAGTGCAGTGCAGTGCTGTTTCAGCAGAGTAGGGGGTTGTGCTGGGGTTGGTGTTTCGGGGTTTAGGGTAGTGGTGTTCGGGCAGTGTTGGGGTCTTGGTGGGGCTGGTGTTTCAGGGTTTAGGGCAATGTGGAGGTGTTCGGTCAGTGTAGGGGGTCTTGCTGGGGATGGTGTTTCAGGGTTTAGGGCAGTGCGGTGATGTTCGGGCAGTGTAGGGGGTCTTGCTGGGGCTGGTGTTTCAGGGTTTAGGCAGTGCAGTGGTGTTTGGGCATTCTAGTGGATCGTGCTGGGGCTGGTGTTTCAGGGATTAGGGCAGTGCAGTGGTGTTCGGACATTGTAGGGGGTCGTGCTGGGGCAGGTGTTTCAGGGTTTAGGGCAGTGCATTGGTGTTCAGGCAGTTTAGGGGTGGTGCTGGGTCTGGTGTTTCAGGGTTTAGGGCAGTGCAGTGGTGTTCAGGCAGTTTAGGGGTGGTGCTGGTGTTGGTGTTTCAGGGTTTAGGGCAGTGCAGTGGTGTTTGGGCATTCTAGGGGGCGTGCTGGTGCTGGTGTTTCAGGGTTTAGGGCAGTGCAGTGGTGTTCGGGCAGTGTAGGGGGTAGTGCTGGGGCTTGTGTTTCAGGGATTAGGGCAGTGCAGTGGTGTTCGGACATTGTAGGGGGTCGTGCTGGGGCTGGTGTTTCAGGGTTTAGGGCAGTGCAGTCTTGTTCGGGCAGCGTAGGGGGTCGTGCTGGGGCTGGTGTTTAGGGTTTAGGGCAGTGCAGTGGTATACGAGTAGTGTAGGGGTTCGTGCTGGGGCTAGTTTTTCAGTGTTTATGGCAGTGCAGTGGTGTTCAGGCAGTTTAGGGGTCGTGCTGGGGTGGTGTTTCAGGGTTTAGGGCAGAGCAGTGGTGTTCGGGCAGTGTAGGGGGTCTTGCTGGGGCTGGTGTTTCAGGGTGTAGGGCAGAGCAGTGGTTTTCAGACAGTTTATGGGGTCGTGCTGGGGCTGGTGTTTCTGGGTTTAGGGCAGTGCAGTGGTGTTCGGACATTGTAGGGGGTCGTGCTGGGGCTGGTGTTTCAGGGTTTAGGGCAGTGCAGTGTTGTTCGGGCAGTGTAGAGGTTCATGCTGGGGCTAGTTTTTCAGTGTTTACGGCAGTGCAGTGGTGTTCAGGCAGTTTAGGGGTCATGCTGGGGTGGTGTTTCAGGGTTTAGGGCAGAGCAGTGGTGTTCGGGCAGTGTAGGGGGTCTTGCTGGGGCTGGTGTTTCAGGGTTTAGGGCAGAGCAGTGGTTTTCGGACAGTTTAGGGGGTCGTGCTGGGGATGGTTTTTCTGGGTTTAGGGCAGAGCAGTGGTGTTCGGGCAGAGTAGGGGGTCGTGCTGGGGCTGGTGTTTCAGGGTTTAGGGCAGAGCATGGGTGTATGGGCAGTGTAGGGGTTGTGCTGGGGCTGGAGTTTCATGGTTTAGGGCAGAGCAGTGGTGTTCCGGCAGTGTAGGGGTTGTGCTGGGGCTGGTGTTTCAGGGTCCAGGGCAGAGCAGTGGTGTTCGGGCAGAGTAGGAGGTCATTCTGGGGCAGGTGTTTAGGGTTTAGGGCAGTGCAGGTATGTTCGGGCAGTGTAGGGGGTTGTTCAGGGGTTGGTGTTTCAGGTTTTAGAGCAGTGCAGTGATGTTCGGGCAGTGAATGGGGTAGTGTTCTGGTTGTGTTTCATGGTTTAGGGCAGTGGTGTTTGGGCAGTGTAGGGGGTCTTGCTGTGGGTGATGTTTTAGGGTTTAGGGCAGTGCAGTGGTGTTCGGGCAGTGTAGGGGGTCATGCTGTGGCTGGTGTTCAGGGTTTAGGGCAGTGGTTTTCGGGCATTGTAGGAGGTCTTGCTGGGGGTGGTGTTTCAGGGTTTAAGGCAGTACAGTTGTGTTTGTGCAGTGTAGGGTGTCTTGCTTGGGCTGGTGTTTCAGGGTTAGGGCAGTGCAGTGGTGTTTGGGCAGTGTAGGGGTTCATGCTGAGGCTGGTGTTTCAGGGTATAGGTCAGTGCAGTGGTGTTCGGGCAGTGTAGGGGTTTGTGCTGGGGCTGGTGTTTCAGGGTTTAGGGTAGTGCAGTGGTGTTCAGGCAGTGTAGGGGTTCGTGCTGGGGCTGGTGTTTCAGTGTTTAGTGCAGAACAGTGGTGTTTAGGCAGATTAGGGATTCGTGCTGGGTCTGGTGTTTCAAGGTTTAGGGTAGTGCAGTGGTGATTGGGCAGTGTAGGGGGTCGTGCTGGAGCTGGTGTTTCAGGGTTTAGGGCAGTGCAGTGGTGTTTGGGCAGTGTAGGGGGTCATGCTGGGGCTGGTGTTTCAGGGATTAGGGCAGTGAAGTGGTGTTTGGGCAGTGTAGGGGGTGGTGCTGGGGCTGGTGTTTCAGGGTTTATGGAAAATCAGTGGTGTTCGGGCAGTGTAGGAGGTGGTGCTGGGGATGGTGTTTCAGGGTTTCGGGCAGAGCAGTGGTGTTCGGGCAGAGTAGGGGGTCTTGCTGGGCATGGTGTTTAGGGTTTAGGGCAGTACAGTGGTGTTCGGGCAGTATAGGGGGTTGTGCTGGGAGTGGTGTTTCAGGATTTAGGGCAGTGGTGTTTGGGCAGTGTAGGGGGTCTTGCTGGGGATGTTTTTTCAGGTTTTAGGGCAGTGCAGGGGTGTTCAGGCAGTATAGGAGGTCGTGCTGGGAGTGGTGTTTCTGGGTTTAGGGCAGTGAAGTGGTGTTCGGGCAGTGTAGAGGTCGTGCAGGGTGTTGTTTTTCATGGTTTAGGGCAGTGCATTGGTGTTTGGGCAGTGTAGGGGGACTCGCAGGGGCTGGTGTTTCAGGGTTTAGGGCAGTGCAGTGCTGTTCCAGTTGTGTAGGGGGTCATGCTGGGCTTGGTGTTTTAGGGTTATGGTAGTGGTGTTCAGGCAGTGTAGGGGATCTTGCTGGGGCTGGTATTTCCGGGTTCAGGGCAGTGCAGTGGTGTTCAGGCAGTGTAGGAGGGTGTGCTGGGGATGGTGTTTCATGGTTTAGAGCTGTGGTGTTCGGGCAGTGTAGGGGGTAGTGCTAGGGCTTGTGTTTCAGGGATTAGGGAAGTGCAGTGGTGTTCGGACATTGTAGGGGGTCGTGCTGGGGCTGGTGATTCAGGGTTTAGGGCATTGCAGTGGTATTCAGGCAGTGTAGGGGGTCATGCTGGAGCTGGTGTTTCAGAGTTTAGGGCAGTGCAGTGGTGTTCGGGCAGTGTAGGGGTTCGTGCTGGGGCTGGTTTTTCAGGGTTTAGGGCAGTGCAGTGGAGTTCATGCAGTGTAGAGGTTCGTGCTGGGGCTGGTGTTTCAGTGTTTACGGCAGTGCAGTGGTGTTCGGGTAGTGTAGGCGGTCGTGAATGGGGTTGGTGTTTCAGGGTTAAGGGCAGAGCAGTGGTGTTCGGGCAGAGTAGGGGGTCGTTTTAGGGCTGGTGTTTAGGGTTTAGGGCAGTGCAGGTGTGTTCGGGCAGTGTAGGTCGGTTGTGCAGGGGTTGGTGTTTCAGGTTGTAGAGCAGTGCAGTGATGTTCGGGCAGTGAATGGGGTCGTGGTGGTGTTGTGTTTCATGGTTTAGGGCAGTGGTGTTCGGGCACTGCAGAGGGTCTTGCTGGGGGTGGTGTTTCAGGGTTTAGGGCAGTGCAGTGGTGTTCGGGCAGTGTAGGAGGTCGTGCTGGGGCTGGTGTTTCACGTTTTAGGGCAGTGGTTTTCGGGCATTGTAGGGGGTCTTGCTGGGGGTGGTATTTCAGGGTTTAGAGCAGTGCAGTGGTGTTTGGACAGTGTAGGGTGTCTTGCTTGGGCTGGTGTTTCAGGGTTAGGGCAGTGCAGTGGTGGTCGGGCAGTGAAGGGGGTCGTGCTGGGGCTTGTGTTTCAGGGTTTTGGCCTGTGCAGTTGTGTTCGGGCAGTGTAGGGGTTCATGCTGAGGCTGGTGTTTCAGGGTATAGGTCAGTGCAGTGGTGTTCGGGCAATGTAGGGGTTCGTGCTGGGGCTGGTGCTTCAGGGTTTAGGGCAGAGCAGTGGTGTTCTGGCAGTGTAGGGGTTCGTGCTGTGGCTGGTGTTTTAGTGTTTAGGGCAGAGCAGTGGTGATCGGGTAGTGTAGGGGTTTGTGCTGGGTCTGGTGTTTCAGGGTTTAGCGTAGTGCAGTGGTGATTGGGCAGTGTAGGAGGTCGTGCTGGGGCTGGTGTTTCAGGGTTTAGGGCAGTGCAGTGGTGTTCGGGCAGTGTAGGGGGTCATGCTGGGGCTGGTGTTTCAGGATTTAGGGCAGTGCAGTGGTGTTCGGGCAGTGTAGGGGGTGGTGCTGGGGCTGGTGTGTCAGGGTTTTGGGCAGAGCAATGGTTTTCTGGCCGTTTAGGGGGTCGTGCTGGGGCTGGTGTTTCAGGGTTTAGGGCAGAGCAGTGGTGTTCAGGCAAAGTAGGGGGTCGTGCTGGGGCTGGTGTTTCAGGGTTTAGGGCAGAGCAGTGGTATTCGGGCAGAGTAGGTGGTCGTTCTGGGGCAAGTGTTTAGGGTTTAGGGCAGTGCAGGTATGTTTGGGCAGTGTAGGGAGTTGTGCAGGGGTTGGTGTTTCAGGTTTTAGAGCAGTGCAGTGATGTTCGGGCAGTGAATAGGGTAGTGGTCGGGTTGTGTTTCATGGTTTAGGGCAGTGGTGTTCAGGCACTGTAGGGGGTCTTGCTGTGGGTGGTGTTTCAGGGTTTAGGGCAGTAGAGTGGTTTTCGGGCAGTGTAGGGGGTCATGCTGGGGCTGGTGTTTCAGGGTTAGGGCAGTGAAGTTGTGTTCGGGCTATGTAGGGGGTGGTGCTGGGGCTGGTGTTTCAGGGTTTATCGAAGATCAGTGGTGTTCGGGCAGTGTAGGAGGTGGTGCTGGGGATGGTGTTTCAGTGTTTAGGGCAGAGCAGTGGTGTTCGGGCAGAGTAGGGAGTCATGCTGGGTGTGGTGTTTAGGGTTTAGGGTAGTACAGTGGTGTTCGGGTAGTGTAGGGGATTGTGCTGGGGTGGTGTTTCAGGATTTAGGGCAGTGGTGTTTGGGCAGTGTAGGGGGTCTTGCTGGGGATGATGTTTCAGGGTTTAGGGCAGTGCAGTGGTGTTCAGGCAGTATAGGGGGTCATGCTGGGAGTGGTGTTTCTGGGTTTAGGGCAGTGAAGTCATGTTCGGGCAGTGTAGGAGGTCGTGCAGGGGGTTGTTTTTCATGGTTTAGGGCAGTGCATTGGTGCTTGGACAGTGTAGGGGGACTCGCAGGGGCTGGTGTTTCAGGGTTTAGGGCAGTGCAGTGCTGTTCTAGTTGTGTAGGGGGTCATGCTGGGGTTGGTGTTTCAGGGTTTAGGGTAGTGGTGTTCGGGCAGTGTAGGGGGTCTTGCTGAGGCTGGTGTTTCAGGGTTTAGGGCAGTGCAGTGGTGTTCAGGCAGTGTAGGGGGGTGTGCTGGGGCTGGTGTTTCATGGTTTAGGGCAGTGGTGTTCGGGCAGTGTAGGCAGTAGTGCTGGGGCTTGTGGTTCAGGGATTAGGGCAGTGCAGTGGTGTTTGGACATTGTAGGGGGTTGTGCTGGGGCTGGTGTTTCAGGGTTTAGGGCATTGCAGTGGTATTCGGGCAGTATAGCCGGTCGTGCTGGGGCTGGTGTTTCAGGGTTTAGGGCAGTGCAGTGGTGTTCAGGCAGTGTAGGGGTTCGTGCTGGGGCTGGTTTTTCAGAGTTTAGGGCAGTGCAGTGGTGTTCATGCAGTGTAGAGGTTCGTGCTGGGGCTGGTGTTTCAGTGTTTACGGCAGTGCAAGGGTGTTCGGGCTGAGTAGGGGGTCTTGCTGGGCATGGTGTTTAGGGTTTAGGGCAGTACAGTGGTGTTCGGGCAGAGTAGGGGATGGTGCTGGGGCAGGTGTTTCAGGGTTTAGGGCAGTGCAGCGGTGTTGAGGCAGTGTAGGGGGTCGTGCTGGGGGTGGTGTTTCATGGTTTAGGGCAGTGCAGTGGTGTTTGGGCAGGGTAGGGGGTCTTGCCGGGGCTGGTGTTTCAGAGTATAGGGCTGTGCAGTGGTATCGGGCAGTGTAGGGGGTGATGCAGGGGGTGGTGTTTCATAGTTTATGTCAGTGCAGTGGTGTTCGGACAGTGTAGGGGGTCGTGCTGGGGCTGGTGTTTCAGGGTTTTGGGCAGTGCAGTGGTGTTCGGACAGTGTAGCGTGTCTTGCTGGGCCTGGTATTTCAGGGATTAGGGCAGTACAGTGCTGTTCGGGCAGTGTAGAGGGTCGTGCTGGGGTGGTGTTTCAGGATTTAGGCGGCCAGTGCAGTGGTGTTCGGACAGTGTAGGGTATCGTGCTGGGGCTGGTGTTTCAGGGTTTAAGGCTGAGCAGTGGTGTTTGGGCAGAGTAGGGGGTCGTTCTGGGGCTGGTGTTTAGTGTATAGGGCAGTGCAGTGCGGTTCGGGAAGTGTAGGGAGTCATACAGGGTGTGGTGTTTCAGGTTTTAGGGCAGTGCAGTGGTGTTCGGGCAGTGTAGGGTGTTGTGCTGGGGGTGGTGTTTTAGGTTTTAGGGCAGTGGTGTTCGGGCAGTGTAGGGTGTCTTGCTGGGGGTGGTGTTTCAGGGTTTAGGGAAGTGCAGTGGTGTTCAAGCATTGTAGGGTATCGTGCTGGGGCTGGTGTTTTAGGGTTTAGGGCCGTGCAGTGGTGTTCGGGCAATGTAGGGGGTCGTCCTAGGGCTTGTGTTTCAGGGTTTAGGGCAGTGTAGTGGTGTTCTGGCATTGTAGGTGGTTGTGCTGGGGCTGGTGTTTCAGGGTTCAGGGCAGTGCAGTGGTGTTCGGGCAGTATAGGGGTTCGAGCTGGGGCTGGGTTTTTCAGGGTTTAGAAAAGTGCAGTGGAGTTCATGCAGTGTAGAGGTTCGTGCTGGGGCTGGTGTTTCATGGTTTAGGGCAGTGCAGTGGTGTTTTGAAGTGTAGGGGGTCAGGCTGGGGCTGGTGTTTCAGGGTTTAGGGCAGTGCAGTGATGTTCGGGAAGTGTAGGGGTCGTGCTGGGGTGGTATTTCAGGGTTTAGGGCAGTGCAGTGGTGTTCGGACAGTGTAGGGGTTCACGCTGGGGCTGGTGTTTTGGGGTTTAGGGCAGTGCAATGGTGTTCGGGCAGCATATGGGGACGTGCAGGGGGTGGTGTTTCAGGTTTTAGAGCAGTGCAGAGGTGTTCAGGCAGTAAATGTGGTCGTGCTGGGGTTGTGTTTCATGGTTTAGGGCAGTGGTGTTCAGGCACTGTAGTTGGTATTGCTAGGGATGGCGTTTCAGGCTTTAGGGCAGTGCAGTGGTGTTCCGGCAGTGTAGGGGGTCGTGCTGGGGCTGGTGTTTCAGGGTTTAGGGCAGTGGTGTTTGGGCAGTGTAGGGGGTCTTGTTGGGGGTGGTGTTTTGGGGTTTAGGGCAGTGCAGTGGTGTTCCGACAGTGTAGGGGGTCTTGCTGGGGCTGGTGTTTCAGGGAATAGGGCAGTGCAGTGGTGTTCGGGCAGTGTAAGGTGTCTCGCAGTGGCTGGTGTTTCAGGGTTTAGGGCAGTGCAGTGCTGTTCCAGCAGTGTAGGGGGTCGTGCTGGAGTTGGTGTTTCGGGGTTTAGGGTAGTGGTGTTCGGGCAGTGTTGGGGGTCTTGGTGGGGCTGGTGTTTCAGGGTTTAGGGCAATGTGGTGCTGTTCGGGCAGTGTAGGGGGTCTTGCTGGGGATGGTGTTTCAGGGTTTAGGGCAGTGCGGTGATGTTCGGGCAGTGTAGGGGGTCTTGCTGGGGCTGGTGTTTCAGGGTTTAGGGCAGTGCAGTGGTGTTTGGGCATTCTAGTGGGTCGTGCTGGGGCTGGTGTTTCAGGGATTAGGGCAGTGCAGTGGTGTTCGGACATTGTAGGGGGTCGTGCTGGGGCAGGTGTTTCAGGGTTTAGGGCAGTGCAGTGGTGTTCAGGCAGTTTAGGGGTGGTGCTGGGGCTTGTGTTTCAGGGTTTAGGGCAGTGCAGTGGTGTTTGGGCATTCTAGGGGGGCGTGCTGGTGCTGGTGTTTCACGGTTTAGGGCAGTGCAGTGGTGTTCGGGCAGTGTAGGGGGTAGTGCTGGGGATTGTGTTTCAGGGATTAGGGCAGTGCAGTGGTGTTCGGACATTGTAGGGGGTCGTGCTGGGGCTGGTGTTTCAGGGTTTGGGGCAGGGTAGTGTTGTTCGGGCAGTGTAGGGGGTCGTGCTGGGGCTGGTGTTTAGGGTTTAGGGCAGTGCAGTGGTATCCGGGTAGTGTAGGGGTTCGTGCTGGGGCTGGGTTTTCAGGGTTTAGGGCAGTGCAGTGGTGTTCATGCAGTGTAGAGGTTCGTGCTGGGGCTGGTTTTTCAGTGTTTACGGCAGTGCAGTGGTGTTCAGGCAGTTTAGGGGTCGTGCTGGGGTGGTGTTTCAGGGTTTAGGGCAGAGCAGTGGTGTTTGGGCAGTGTAGGGGGTCTTGCTGGGGCTGGTGTTTCAGGGTTTAAGGCAGAGCAGTGGTTTTCGGACAGTTTAGGGGGTCGTGCTGGGGCTGGTGTTTCTGGGTTTAGGGCAGAGCAGTGGTGTTCTGGCAGAGTAGGGGGTCGTGCTGGGGCTGGTGTTTCAGGGTTTAGGGCAGAGCATGGGTGTATGGGCAGTGTAGGGGTTGTGCTGGGGCTGGAGTTTCATGGTTTAGGGCAGAGCAGTGGTGTTCCGGCAGTGTAGGGGTCGTGCTGGGGCTGGTGTTTTGGGGTTTAGGGCAGTGCAATGGTGTTCGGGCAGCATATGGGGACGTGCAGGAGGTGGTGTTTCAGGTTTTAGAGCAGTGCAGAGGTGTTCAGGCAGTGAATGTGGTCGTGCTGGGGTTGTGTTTCATGGTTTAGGGCAGTGGTGTTCAGGCACTGTAGTTGGTATTGCTAGGGATGGCGTTTCAGGCTTTAGGGCAGTGCAGTGGTGTTCCGGCAGTGTAGGGGGTCGTGCTGGGGCTGGTGTTTCAGGGTTTAGGGCAGTGGTGTTTGGGCAGTGTAGGGGGTCTTGTTGGGGGTGGTATTTCGGGGTTTAGGGCACTGCAGTGGTGTTCCGACAGTGTAGGGGGTCTTGCTGGGGCTGGTGTTTCAGGGAATAGGGCAGTGCAGTGGTGTTCGGGCAGTGTAAGGTGTCTCGCAGTGGCTGGTGTTTCAGGGTTTAGGGCAGTGCAGTGCTGTTCCAGCAGTGTAGGGGGTCGTGCTGGGGTTGGTGTTTCGGGGTTTAGGGTAGTGGTGTTCAGGCAGTGTTGGGGGTCTTGGTGGGGCTGGTGTTTCAGGGTTTAGGGCAATGTGGTGCTGTTCGGGCAGTGTAGGGGGTCTTGCTGGGGATGGTGTTTCAGGGTTTAGGGCAGTGCGGTGATGTTCGGGCAGTGTAGGGGGTCTTGCTGGGGCTGGTGTTTCAGGGTTAAGGGCAGTGCAGTGGTGTTTGGGCATTCTAGTGGGTCGTGCTGGGGCTGGTGTTTCAGGGATTAGGGCAGTGCAGTGGTGTTCGGACATTGTAGGGGGTCGTGCTGGGGCAGGTGTTTCAGGGTTTAGGGCAGTGCAGTGGTGTTCAGGCAGTTTAGGGGTGGTGCTGGGGCTTGTGTTTCAGGGTTTAGGGCAGTGCAGTGGTGTTTGGGCATTCTAGGGGGGCGTGCTGGTGCTGGTGTTTCACGGTTTAGGGCAGTGCAGTGGTGTTCGGGCAGTGTAGGGGGTAGTGCTGGGGATTGTGTTTCAGGGATTAGGGCAGTGCAGTGGTGTTCGGACATTGTAGGGGGTCGTGCTGGGGCTGGTGTTTCAGGGTTTGGGGCAGGGTAGTGTTGTTTGGGCAGTGTATGGGGTCGTGCTGGGGCTGGTGTTTAGGGTTTAGGGCAGTGCAGTGGTATACGGGTAGTGTAGGGGTTCGTGCTGGGGCTGGGTTTTCAGGGTTTAGGGCAGTGCAGTGGTGTTCATGCAGTGTAGAGGTTCGTGCTGGGGCTGGTTTTTCAGTGTTTACGGCAGTGCAGTGGTGTTCAGGCAGTTTAGGGGTCGTGCTGGGGTGGTGTTTCAGGGTTTAGGGCAGAGCAGTGGTGTTTGGGCAGTGTAGGGGGTCTTGCTGGGGCTGGTGTTTCAGGGTTTAAGGCAGAGCAGTGGTTTTCGGACAGTTTAGGGGGTCGTGCTGGGGCTGGTGTTTCTGGGTTTAGGGCAGAGCAGTGGTGTTCTGGCAGAGTAGGGGGTCGTGCTGGGGCTGGTGTTTAAGGGTTTAGGGCAGAGCATGGGTGTATGGGCAGTGTAGGGGTTGTGCTGGGGCTGGAGTTTCATGGTTTAGGGCAGAGCAGTGGTGTTCCGGCAGTGTAGGGGTCGTGCTGGGGCTGGTGTTTCAGGGTCCAGGGCAGAGCAGTGGTGTTCGGGCAGAGTAGGAGGTCATTCTGGGGCTGGTGTTTCAGGTTTTAGAGCAGTGCAGTGATGTTCGGCAGTGAATGGGGTAGTCTTCTGGTTGTGTTTTATGGTTTAGGGCAGTGGTGTTCGGGCAGTGTAGGGGGTCTTGCTGTGGGTGATGTTTTAGGGTTTAGGGCAGTGCAGTGGTGTTCGGGCAGTGTAGGGTGTCATGCTGGGGCTGGAGTTCAGGGTTTAGGGCAGTGGTTTTTGGGCATTGTAGGAGGTCTTGCTGGGGGTGGTGTTTCAGGGTTTAGGACAGTGCAGTGGTGTTTGTGCAGTGTAGGGTGTCTTGCTTGGGCTGGTGTTTCAGGGTTAGGGCAGTGCAGTGGTGTTCGGGCAGTGTAGGGGTTCATGCTGAGGTTGGTGTTTCAGGGTATAGGTCAGTGCAGTGGTGTTCGGGCAGTGTAGGGGTTTGTGCTGGGGCTGGTGTTTCAGGGTTTAGGGTAGTGCAGTGGTGTTCAGGCAGTATAGGGGTTCGTGCTGGGGCTGGTGTTTCAGTGTTTAGGGCGGAGCAGTGGTGTTCAGGCAGTTTAGGGGTTCGTGCTGGGGCTGGTGTTTCAGGGTTTAGGGCAGAGCAGTGGTGTTCGGGCAGAGTAGGGGGTCTTGCTGGGCATGGTGTTTAGGGTTTAGGGCAGTACAGTGGTGTTCGGGCAGAGTAGGGGATGGTGCTGGGGCTGGTGTTTCAGGGTTTAGGACGGTGCAGCGGTGTTGAGGCAGTGTAGGGGGTCGTGCTGGGGGTGGTGTTTCATGGTTTAGGGCAGTGCAGTGGTGTTTGGGCAGGGTAGGGGGTCGTGCCGGGGCTGGTGTTTCAGAGTATGGGGCTGTGCAGTGGTATCGGGCAGTGTAGGGGGTGATGCAGGGGGTGGTGTTTCAGAGTTTATGTCAGTGCAGTGGTGTTCGGACAGTGTAGGGGGTCGTGCTGGGGCTGGTGTTTCAGGGTTTTGGGCAGTGCAGTGGTGTTCGGACAGTGTAGCGTGTCTTGCTGGGGCTGGTATTTCAGGGTTTAGGCAGAACAGTGCTGTTCAGGCAGTGTAGAGGGTCGTGCTGAGGTGGTGTTTCAGGGATTAGGCGGGCAGTGCAGTGGTGTTCGGACAGTGTAGTGTATCGTGCTGGGACTGGTGTTTCAGGGTTTAAGGCTGAGCAGTGGTGTTTGGGCAGAGTAGGGGGTCGTTCTGGGGCTGGTGTTTAGGGTATAGGGCAGTGCAGTGTGGTTCGGGCAGTGTAGGGTGCCATACAGGGTGTGGTGTTTCAGGTTTTAGGGCAGTGCAGTGGTGTTCGGGCAGTGTAGGGTGTTGTGCTGGGGGTGGCGTTTTAGGTTTTAGGGCAGTGGTGTTCGGGCAGTGTAGGGTGTCTTGCTGGGGGTGGTGTTTCAGGGTTTAGGGCAGTACAGTGCTGTTCGGGCAGTGTAGAGGGTCGTGCTGGGGTGGTGTTTCAGGGTTTAGGCGGCCATTGCAGTGGTGTTCGGACAGTGTAGGGTATCGTGCTGGGGCTGGTGTTTTAGGTTTTAGGGCAGTGGTGTTCGGGCTGTGTAGGGTGTCATGCTGGGGGTGGTGTTTCTGGGTTTAGGGAAGTGCAGTGGTGTTCAAGCATTGTAGGGAGTCGTGCTGGGGCTGGTGTTTTAGGGTTTAGGGCCGTGCAGTGGTGTTCGGGCAATGTAAGGGGTTGTGCTAGGGCTTGTGTTTCAGGGTTTAGGGCAGTGTAGTGGTTTTCTGGCATTGTAGGTGGTCGTGCTGGGGCTGGTGTTTCAGGGTTTAGGGCATTGCAGTGGTGTTCGGGCAGTATAGGGGTTCGAGCTGGGGCTGGGTTTTTCAGGGTTTAGAAAAGTGCAGTGGAGTTCATGCAGTGTAGAGGTTCATGCTGGGGCTGGTGTTTCATGGTTTAGGGCAGTGCAGTTGTGTTTTGCAGTGTAGGGGGTCAGGCTGGGGCTGGTGTTTCAGGGTTTAGGGCAGTGCAGTGATGTTCGGGAAATGTAGGAGTCGTGCTGGGGTGGTATTTCAGGGTTTAGGGCAGTGCAGTGGTGTTCGGACAGTGTAGGGGTTCACGCTGGGGCTGGAGTTTCAGGGTTTAGGGCAGTGCAGTGGTGTTCGGGCAGCATATGGGGACGTGCAGGGGGAGTTGTTTCAGGTTTTGGAGCAGTGCAGAGGTGTTCAGGCAGTGAATGTGGTCGTGCTGGGGTTGTGTTTCATGGTTTAGGGCAGTGGTGTTCAGGCACTGTAGTTGGTATTGCTGGGGATGGTGTTTCAGGGTTTAGGGCAGTGCAGTAGTGTTCAGGCAGTGTAGGGGGTCGTGCTGGGGCTAGTGTTTCAGGGTTTAGGGCAGTGGTGTTTGGGCAGTGTAGGGGGTCTTGTTGGGGGAGGTGTTTTGGGGTTTAGGGCAGTGCAGTGGTGTTCCGACAGTGTAGGGGTTCTTGCTGGGGCTGGTGTTTCAGGGAATAGGGCAGTGCAGTGGTGTTCGGGCAGTGTAAGGTGTCTCGCAGTGGCTGGTGTTTCAGGGTTTAGGGCAGTGCAGTGCTGTTCCAGCAGTGTAGGGGGTCGTGCTGGGGTTGGTGTTTAGGGGTTTAGGGTACTGGTGTTCGGGCAGTGTTGGGGGTCTCGGTGGGGCTGGTGTTTCAGAGTTTAGGGCAATGTGGTGGTGTTCGGGCAGTGTAGGGGGTCTTGCTGGGGATGGTGTTTCAGGGTTTAGGGCAGTGCGGTGATGTTCGGGCAGTGTAGGGGGTCTTGCTGGGGCTGGTGTTTCAGGGTTTAGGGCAGTGCAGTGGTGTTTGGGCATTCTAGTGGGTCGTGCTGGGGCTGGTGTTTCAGGGATTAGGGCAGTGCAGTGGTGTTCGGACATTGTAGGGGGTCGTGCTGGGGCAGGTGTTTCAGGGTTTAGGGAAGTGCAGTGGTGTTCAGGCAGTTTAGGGGGTGGTGCTGGGTCTGGTATTTTAGGGTTTTGGGCAGTGCAGTGGTGTTCAGGCAGTTTAGGGGTGGTGCTGGGGCTGGTGTTTCAGGGTTTAGGGCAGTGCAGTGGTGTTTGGGCATTCTAGGGGGGCATGCTGGTGCTGGTGTTTTAGGGTTTAGGGCAGTGCAGTGGTGTTCAGGCAGTGTAGGGGGTAGTGCTGGGGCTTTTGTTTCAGGGATTAGGGCAGTGCAGTGGTGTTCGGACATTGTAGGGGGTCGTGCTGGGGCTGGTGTTTCAGGGTTTAGGGCAATGCAGTGTTGTTCGGGCAGTGTAGAGGTTCGTGCTGGGGCTAGTTTTTCAGTGTTTA
Organism: Triturus cristatus; assembly: GCF_964204655.1. Lineage (NCBI taxonomy): Eukaryota > Metazoa > Chordata > Amphibia > Caudata > Salamandridae > Triturus > Triturus cristatus. The sequence continues at coordinate 284,706,668 of NC_140579.1, forward strand.
CGGCAGTGCAGTGGTGTTCAGGCAGTTTAGGGGTCGTGCTGGAGTGGTGTTTCAGGGTTTAGGGCAGAGCAGTGGTGTTCGGGCAGTGTAGGGGGTCTTGCTGGGGCTGGTGTTTCAGGGTTTAGGGCAGAGCAGTAGTTTTCGGACAGTTTAGGGGGTCGTGCTGGGGCTGGTGTTTCTGGGTTTAGGGCAGAGCAGTGGTGTTCGGGCAGAGTAGGGGGTCGTGCTGGGGCTGGTGTTTCAGGGTTTAGGGCAGAGCATGGGTGTATGGGCAGTGCAGGGGTTGTGCTGGGGCTGGAGTTTCATGGTTTAGGGCAGAGCAGTGGTATTCCGGCAGTGTAGGGGTCGTGCTGGGGCTGGTGTTTCAGGGTCCAGGGCGGAGCAGTGGTGTTCGGGCAGAGTAGGAGGTCATTCTGGGGCTGGTGTTTAGGGTTTAGGGCAGTGCAGGTATGTTCGGGCAGTGTAGGGGGTTGTTCAGGGGTTGGTGTTTCAGGTTTTAGAGCAGTGCAGTGATGTTCGGGCAGTGAATGGGGTAGTGTTCTGGTTGTGTTTCATGGTTTAGGGCAGTGGTGTTCGGGCAGTGTAGGGGGTCTTGCTGTGGGTGATGTTTTAGGGTTTAGGGCAGTGCAGTGGTGGTCGGGCAGTGTAGGGGGTCATGCTGTGGCTGGTTTTCAGGGTTTAGGGCAGTGGTTTTCGGGCATTGTAGGAGGTCTTGCTGGGGGTGGTGTTTCAGGGTTTAGGGCAGTGCAGTGGTGTTTGTGCAGTGTAGGGTGTCTTACTTGGGCTGGTGTTTCGGGGTTAGGGCAGTGCAGTGGTGTTCGGGCAGTGTAGGGGTTCATGCTGAGGCTGGTGTTTCAGTGTATAGGTCAGTGCAGTGGTGTTCGGGCAGTGTAGGGGTTCGTGCTGGGGCTGGTGTTTCAGGGTTTAGGGTAGTGCCGTGGTACCACGTTCAGGCACTGTAGGGGTTCGTGCTGGGGCTGGTGTTTCAGGGTTTAGGGCAGAGCAGTGGTGTTCGGGCAGAGTAGGGGGTCTTGCTGTGCATGGTGTTTAGGGTTTAGGGCAGTACAGTGGTGTTCGGGCAGAGTAGGGGATGGTGCTGGGGCTGGTGTTTCAGGGTTTAGGGCAGTGCAGCGGTGTTGAGTCAGTGTAGGGGGTCATGCTGGGGGTGGAGTTTCATGGTTTAGGGCAGTGCAGTGGTGTTTGGGCAGGGTAGGGGGTCGTGCCGGGGCTGGTGTTTCAAAATATAGGGCTGTGCAGTTGTATCGGGCAGTGTAGGGGGTGATGCAGGGGGTGGTGTTTCAGAGTTTATGTCAGTGCAGTGGTGTTCGGACAGTGTAGGGGGTCGTGCTGGGGCTGGTGTTTCAGGGTTTTGGGCAGTGCAGTGGTGTTCGGCCAGTGTAGCGTGTCTTGCTGGTGCTGGTATTTCAGGGTTTAGGGCAGTAGAGTGCTGTTCGGGCAGTGTAACGGGTCGTGCTGGGGTGGTGTTTCAGGGTTTAGGCGGGCAGTGCAGTGGTGTTCGGACAGTGTAGGGTATCGTGCTGGGGCTGGTGTTTCAGGGTTTAAGGCTGAGCAGTGGTGTTTGGGCAGAGTAGGGGGTCGTTCTGGGGCTGATGTTTAGGGTATAGGAGAGTGCAGTGTGGTTCGGGCAGTGTAGGGTGTCATACAGGGTGTGGTGTTTCAGGTTTTAGGGCAGTGCAGTGGTGTTCGGGCAGTGTAGGGTGTTGTGCTGGGGGTGGTGTTTTAGGTTTTAGGGCAGTGGTGTTCGGGCAGTGTAGGGTGTCTTGCTGGGGGTGGTGTTTCAGGGTTTAGGGAAGTGCAGTGGTGGTAAAGCATTGTAGGGAGTCGTGCTGGGGCTGGTGTTTTAGGGTTTAGGGCCGTGCAGTGGTGTTATGGCAATGTAGGGGGTCGTCCTAGGGCTTGTGTTTCAGGGTTTAGGGCAGTGTAGTGGTGTTCTGGCATTGTAGGTGGTTGTGCTGGGGCTGGTGTTTCAGGGTTTAGGGCAGTGCAGTGGTGTTTGGGCAGTATAGGGGTTCGAGCTGGGGCTGGGTTTTTCAGGGTTTACAAAAGTGCAGTCGAGTTCATGCAGTGTAGAGGTTCGTGCTGGGGCTGGTGTTTCAGGGTTTAGGGCAGTGCAGTGATGTTCAGGAAGTGTAGGGGTCGTGCTGTGGTGGCATTTCAGGGTTTAGGGCAGTGCAGTGGTGTTCGGACAGTGTAGGGGTTCACGCTGGGGCTGGTGTTTCAGGGTTTAGGGCAGTGCAGTGGTGTTCGGGCAGGATATGGGGACGTGCAGGGGGTGGTGTTTCAGGTTTTAGAGCAGTGCAGAGGTGTTCAGGCAGTGAATGTGGTCGTGCTGGGGTTGTGTTTCATGGTTTAGGGCAGTGGTGTTCGGGCACTGTACTTGGTATTGCTGGGGATGGTGTTTCAGGGTTTAGGGCAGTGCAGTGGTGTTCAGGCAGTGTAGGGGGTCGTGCTGGGGCTGGTGTTTCAGGGTTTAGGGCAGTGGTGTTTGGGCAGTGTAGAGGGTCTTGTTGGGGGTGGTATTTCGGGGTTTAGGGCAGTGCAGTGGTGTTCGGACAGTGTAGGGGGTCTTGCTGGGGCTGGTGTTTCAGGGTTTAGGGCAGTGCAGTGGTGTTCGGGCAGTGTAAGGTGTCTCGCAGTAGCTGGTGTTTCAGGGTTTAGGGCAGTGCAGTGCTGTTCCAGCAGTGTAGGGGGTCGTGCTGGGGTTGGTGTTTCAGGGTTTAGGGTAGTGGTGTTCGGGCAGAGGTGGGGGTCTTGGTGGGGCTGGAGTTTCAGGGTTTAGGGCAATGTGGTGGTCTGCGGGCAGTGTAGGGGGTCTTGCTGGGGATGGTGTTTCAGGGTTTAGGGCAGTGCGGTGATGTTCGGGCAGTGTAGGGGGTCTTGCTGGGGCTGGTGTTTCAGGGTTTAGGGCAGTGCAGTGGTGTTTGGGCATTCTAGTGGGTCGTGCTGGGGCTGGTGTTTCAGGGATTAGGGCAGTGCGGTGGTGTTCGGACATTGTAGGGGGTCGTGCTGGGGCAGGTGTTTCAGGGTTGAGGGCAGTGCAGTGGTGTTCAGGCAGTTTAGGGGGTGGTGCTGGGTCTGGTGTTTCAGGGTTTAGGGCAGTGCAGTGGTGTTCAGGCAGTTTAGGGGTGGTGCTGGGGTTGTTGTTTCGGGGTTTAGGGTAGTGGTGTTGGGGCAGTGTTGGGGGTCTTGGTGTGGCTGGTGTTTCAGGGTTTAGGTCAATGTGGTGGTGTTCGGGCAGTGAAGGGGGTCTTGCTGGGGATGGTGTTTCAGGGTTTAGGGCAGTGCGGTGATGTTCGGGCAGTGTAGGGGGTCTTGCTGGGGCTGGTGTTTCAGGGTTTAGGGCAGTGCAGTGGTGTTTGGGCATTCTAGGGGGGCGTGCTGGTGTTTCAGGGTTTAGGGCAGTGCAGTTGTGTTCGGGCAGTGTAGGGGGTAGTGCTGGGGCTTGTGTTTCAGGGATTAGGGCAGTGCAGTGGTGTTCGGACATTGTAGGGGGTCGTGCTGGGGCTGGTGTTTCAGGGTTTAGGGCAGTGCAGTGTTGTTCGGGCAGTGTAGGGGTCGTGCTGGGGCTGGTTTTTAGGGTTTAGGGCAGTGCAGTGGTATACGGGTAGTGTATGGGTTCGTGCTGGGGCTGGGTTTTCATGGTTTAGGGCAGTGCAGTGGTGTTCATGCAGTGTAGAGGTTCGTGCTGGGGCTGGTTTTTCAGTGTTTATGGCAGTGCAGTGATGTTCAGGCAGTTTAGGGGTCGTGCTGGGGTGGTGTTTCAGGGTTTAGGGCAGAGCAGTGGTGTTCAGGCAGTGTAGGGGGTCGTGCTGGGGCTGGTGTTTCTGGGTTTAGGGCAGAGCAGTGGTGTTCGGGCAGAGTAGGGGGTCATGCTGGGGCTGGTGTTTCAGGGTTTAGGGCAGAGCATGGGTGTATGGGCAGTGTAGGGGTTGTGCTGGGGCTGGAGTTTCATTGTTTAGGGCAGAGCAGTGGTGTTCCGGCAGTGTAGGGGTCGTGCTGGGGCTGGTGTTTCAGTGTCCAGGGCAGAGCAGTGGTGTTCGGGCAGAGTAGGAGGTAATTCTGGAGCTGGTGTTTAGGGGTTAGGGCAGTGCAGGTATGTTCGGGCAGTGTAGGGGTTTGTTCAGGGGTTGGTGTTTCAGGTTTTAGAGCAGTGCAGTGATGTTCGGGCAGTGAATGGGGTAGTGTTCTGGTTGTGTTTCATAGTTTAGGGCAGTGGTGTTTGGGCAGTGTAGGGGGTCTTGCTGTGGGTGATGTTTTAGGGTTTAGGGCAGTGCTGTGGTGTTCGGGCAGTGTAGGGGGTCATGCTGGGGCTGGTGTTCAGGGTTTAGGGCAGTGGTTTTCGGGCATTGTAGGAGGTCTTGCTGGGGGTGGTGTTTCAGGGTTTAGGGCAGTGCAGTGGTGTTTGTGCAGTGTAGGGTGTCTTGCTTGGGCTGGTGTTTCAGGGTTAGGGGAGTGCTGTGGTGTTCGGGCAGTGTAGGGGTTCATGCTGAGGCTGGTGTTTCAGGGTATAGGTCAGTGCAGTGGTGTTCGGGCAGTGTAGGGGTTTGTGCTGGGGCTGGTGTTTCAGGGTTTAGGGTAGTGCAGTGGTGTTGAGGCAGTGTAGGGGTTCGTGGTGGGGCTAGTGTTTCAATGTTTAGGGCAGAGCAGTGGTGTTCAGGCAGTTTAGGGGTTCGTGCTGGTTCTGGTGATTCAGGGTTTAGGGCAGTGCAGTGGTGTTTGGGCAGTGTAGGGGGTCATGCTGGGGCTGGTGTTTCAGGGATTAGGGCAGTGAAGTGGTGTTTGGGCAGTGTAGGGGGTGGTGCTGGGGCTGGTGTTTCATGGTTTAGGGTAGTGCAGTGGTGTTCAGGCAGTGTAGGGGTTCGTGGTGGGGCTGGTGTTTCAGTGTTTAGGGCAGAGCAGTGGTGTTCAGGCAGTTTAGGGGTTCGTGCTGGGTCTGGTGATTCAGGGTTTAGGGCAGTGCAGTGGTGTTTGGGCAGTGTAGGGGGTCATGCTGGGGCTGGTGTTTCAGGGATTAGGGCAGTGAAGTTGTGTTTGGGCAGTGTAGGGGGTGGTGCTGGGGCTGGTGTTTCAGGGTTTATGGAAAATCAGTGGTGTTCGGGCAGTGTAGGAGGTGGTGCTGGGGATGGTGTTTCAGGGTTTAGAGCAGAGCAGTGGTGTTCGGGCAGAGTAGGGGGTCTTGCTGGGCATGGTGTTTAGGATTTAGGGCAGTACAGTGGTGTTCGGGCGGTGTAGGGGGTCGTGCTGGGGGTGGTGTTTCAGGATTTAGGGCAGTGGTGTTTGGGCAGTGTAGGGGGTCTTGCTGGGGATGTTTTTTCAGGTTTTAGGGCAGTGCAGTGGTGTTCAGGCAGTATGGGGGTCGTGCTGGGAGTGGTGTTTCTGGGTTTAGGGCAGTGAAGTGGTGTTCGGGCAGTGTAGAGGTCGTGCAGGGGGTTGTTTTTCATGGTTTAGGGAAGTGCATTGGTGTTTGGGCAGTGTAGGGGGACTCGCAGGGGCAGGTGTTTCAGGGTTTAGGGCAGTGCAGTGCTGTTCCAGTTGTGTAGGGGGTCATGCTGGGCTTGGTGTTTTAGGGTTTAGGGTAGTGGTGTTCAGGCAGTGTAGGGGGTCTTGCTGGGGCTGGTATTTCAGGGTTTAGGGCAGTGCAGTGGTGTTCAGGCAGTGTAGGAGGGTGTGCTGGGGCTGGTGTTTCATGGTTTAGGGCTGTGGTGTTCGGGCAGTGTAGGGGGTAGTGCTGGGGCTTGTGTTTCAGGGATTAGGGCAGTGCAGTGGTGTTCGGACATTGTAGGGGGTTGTGCTGGGGATGGTGTTTCAGGGTTTAGGGCATTGCAGTGGTATTCATGCAGTGTAGGGGGTCATGCTGGGGCTGGTGTTTCAGAGTTTAGGGCATTGCAGTGGTGTTCGGGCAGTGTGGGCGTTTGTGCTGGGGCTGGTTTTTCAGGGTTTAGGGCAGTGCAGTGGTGTTCATGCAGTGTAGAGGTTCGTGCTGGGGCTGGTGTTTCAGTGTTTACGGCAGTGCAGTGGTGTTCGGGCAGTGTAGGCGATCGTGCTGGGGTTGGTGTTTTAGGGTTAAGGGCAGAGCAGTGGTGTTCGGGCAGAGTAGGGGGTCATTCTAGGGCTGGTGTTTAGGGTTTAGGGCAGTGCAGGTGTGTTCGGGCAGTGTAGGGGTTTGTGCAGGGGTTGGTGTTTCAGGTTGTAGAGCAGTGCAGTGATGTTCGGGCAGTGAATGGGGTCGTGGTGGTGTTGTGTTTCATGGTTTAGGGCAGTGGTGTTCGGGCACTGTAGGGGGCCTTGCTGGGGGTGGTGTTTCAGGGTTTAGGGCAGTGCAGTGGTGTTCGGGCAGTGTAGGGGGTCGTGCTGGGGCTGGTGTTTCAGGTTTTAGGGCAGTGGTTTTCGGGCATTGTAGGGGGTCTTGCTGGGGGTGGTGTTTCAGGGTTTAGAGCAGTGCAGTGGTGTTTGGACAGTGTAGGGCGTCTTGCTTGGGCTGGTGTTTCAGGGTTAGGGCAGTGCAGTGGTGGTCGGGCAGTGAAGGGGGTCGTGCTGGGGCTTGTGTTTCAGGGTTTTGGCCTGTGCAGTTTTGTTCGGGCAGTGTAGGGGTTCATGCTGAGGCTGGTGTTTCAGGGTATGGGTCAGTGCAGTGGTGTTCGGGCAATGTAGGGGTTCGTGCTGGGGCTGGTGCTTCAGGGTTTAGGGCAGTGCAGTGGTGTTCTGGCAGTGTAGGGGTTCGTGCTGTGGCTGGTGTTTCAGTGTTTAGGGCAGAGCAGTGGTGTTCGGGCAGTTTAGGTGTTTGTGCTGAGTCTGGTGTTTCAGGGCTTAAGGTAGTGCAGTGGTGATTGGGCAGTGTAGGGGTCATGCTGGGGCTGGAGTTTCAGGGTTTAGGACAGTGCAATGGTGTTCAGGCAGTGTAGGGGGTCGTGCTGGGGCTGGTGTTTCAGGATTTAGGGCAGTGCAGTGGTGTTCGGGCAGTGTAGGGGGTGGTGCTGGGGCTGGTGTTTCAGGGTTTTGGGCAGAGCAATGGTTTTCGGGCCATTTAGGGGGTCGTGCTGGGGCTGGTGTTTCAGGGTTTAGGGCACAGCAGTGGTGTTCGGGCAAAGTAGGGGGTCGTGCTGGGGCTGGTGTTTCAGGGTTTAGGGCAGAGCAGTGGTGTTCGGGCAGAGTAGGGGGTCGTTCTGGGGCAAGTGTTTAGGGTTTAGGGCAGTGCAGGTATGTTTGGGCAGTGTAGGGGGTTGTGCAGGGGTTGGTGTTTCAGGTTTTAGAGCAGTGCAGTGATGTTCGGGCAGTGAATAGGGTAGTGGTCGGGTTGTGTTTCATGGTTTAGGGCAGTGGTGTTTAGGCACTGTAGGGGGTCTTGCTGTGGGTGGTGTTTCAGGGTTTAGGGCAGTGAAGTGGTTTTCGGGCAGTGTAGAGGGTCATGCTGGGGCTGGTGTTTCAGGGTTTAGGGCAGTGAAGTGGTGTTCGGGCAGTGTAGGGGGTGGTGCTGGGGCTGGTGTTTCAGGGTTTATCGAAGATCAGTGGTGATCGGGCAGTGTAGGAGGTGGTGCTGGGGCTGGTGTTTCAGGGTTTAGGGCAGAGCAGTGGTGTTCGGGCTGAGTAGGGAGTCGTGCTGGGCGTGGTGTTTAGGGTTTAGGGTAGTACAGTGGTGTTCGGGTAGTGTAGGGGGTTGTGCTGGGGGTGGTGTTTCAGGATTTAGGGCAGTGGTGTTTGGGCAGTGTAGGGGGTCTTGCTAAGGATGGTGTTTCAGGGTTTAGGGCAGTGCAGTGGTGTTCAGGCAGTATAGGGGGTCGTGCTGGGAGTGGTGTTTCTGGGTTTAGGGCAGTGAAGTGGTGTTCGGGCAGTGTAGGAGGTCGTGCAGGGGGTTGTTTTTCATGGTTTAGGGCAGTGCATTGGTGTTTGGACAGTGTAGGGGGACTCGCAAGGGCTGGTGTTTCAGGGTTTAGGGCAGTGCAGTGCTGTTCTAGTTGTGTAGGGGGTCATGCTGAGGTTGGTGTTTCAGGGTTTAGGGTAGTGGTGTTCGGGCAGTGTAGGGGGTCTTGCTGAGGCTGGTGTTTCAGGGTTTAGGGCAGTGCAGTGGTGTTCAGGCAGTGTAGGGGTGTGTGCTGGGGCTGGTGTTTCATGGTTTAGGGCAGTGGTGTTCGGGCAGTGTAGGCGGTAGTGCTGGGGCTTGTGTTTCAGGGATTAGGGCAGTGTAGTGGTGTTTGGACATTGTAGGGTGTCGTGCTGGGGCTGGTGTTTCAGGGCTTAGGGCATTGCAGTGGTATTCGGGCAGTATAGCCGGTCGTGCTGGGGCTGGAGTTTCAGGGTTTAGGGCAGTGCAGTGGTGTTCGGGCAGTGTAGGGGTTCGTGCTGGGGCTGGTTTTTCAGGGTTTAGGGCAGTGCAGTGGTGTTCATGCAGTGTAGAGGTTCGTGCTGGGGCTGGTGTTTCAGTGTTTACGCAGTGCAGTGGTGTTCGGGCAGTGTAGGTGGTCGTGCTGGGGTTGGTGCTTCAGGGTTTAGGGCAGTGCAGTAGTGTTCTGGCAGTGTAGGGGTTTGTGCTGTGGCTGGTGTTTCAGTGTTTAGGGCAGAGCAGTGGTGTTCGGGCAGTTTAGGGGTTTGTGCTGGGTCTGGTGTTTCAGGGTTTAGGGTAGTGCAGTGGTGATTGGGCAGTGTAGGGGGTCGTGCTGGGGCTGGTGTTTCAGGGTTTAGGGCAGTGCAGTGGTGTTTGGGCAGTGTACAGGGTCGTACTGGGGCTGGTGTTTCAGGATTTAGGGCAGTGCAGTGCTGTTCGGGCAGTGTAGGGGGTGGTGCTGGGGCTGGTGTTTCAGGGTTTATAGAAGATCAGTGGTGTTCGGGCAGTGTAGGAGGTGGTGCTGGGGGTGGTGTTTCAGGATTTAGGGCAGTGGTGTTTGGGCAGTGTAGGGGTTCTTGCTTGGGTTGGTGTTTCAGGGTTTAGGGCAGTGCAGTGGTGTTCAGACAGTGTAGGGGGTAGTGCTGGGGTGGTGTTTCAGGATTTAGGGCAGAGCAGTGGTGTTCGGGCAGTGTAGGGGGTCGTGCTGGGGCTGGTGTTTCAGGGTTTAGGGCAGAGCATTGGTGTTCGGGCAGAGTAGGGGGTCATGCTGGGGCTGGTGTTTCAGGGTTTAGGACAGAGCAGTGGTGTTCGGGCAGTGTAGGGGTGGTGCTGGGGCTGGTGTTTCAGGGTTTAGGGCAGAGCAGTGGTGTTTGGGCTGTGTAGGGGTCGTGCTGGGGCTGGTGTTTCATGGTTTACGGCAGAGCAGTGGTGTCCGGGCAATGTTGGGGGTCGTACTGGGGCTGGTGTTTCAGGGTTTAGGGCCGAGCAGTGGTGTTCGTGCAGAGTAGGGGGTCGTTCTTTTGACTGGTGTTTAGGGTTTAGAGCAGTGCAGTGATGTTCCGGCAGTGAATGGTGTAGTGGTCGGGTTGTGTTTCATGGTTTAGGGCAGTGGTGTTCGGGCAGTGTAGGAGGTCATGCTGGGGCTGGTGTTCAGGGTTTAGGGCAGTGGTTTTCGGGCATTGTAGGGCGTCTTGCTGGGGGTGGTGTTTCAGGGTTTAGGGAGTGCAGTGGTGTTTGTGCAGTGTAGGGTGCCTTGCTTGGGCTGGTGTTTCAGGGTTAGGGCAGTGCAGTGGTGTTCGGACAGTGTAGGGGTTCATGCTGAGGCTGGTGTTAAAGGGTATAGGTCAGTGCAGTGGTGTTCGGGCAGTGTAGGGGTTCGTGCTGGGGCTGGTGTTTCAGTGTTTAGGGCAGAGCAGTGGTGTTCGGGCAGTTTAGGTGTTCGTGCTGGGTCTGGTGTTTCAGGGTTTAGGGTAGTGCATTGGTGATTGGGCAGTGTAGGGGGTCGTGCTGGGGCTGGTGTTTCAGGGTTTAGGGCAGTGCCGTGGTGTGCGGGCAGTGTAGGGGGTTGTGCTGGGGTTGGTGTTTCAGGGTTTATGGAAGAACAGTGGTGTTCGGGCACTGTAGGAGGTGGTGCTGGGGCTGGTGTTTCAGTGTTTAGGGCAGTACAGTGGTGTTCGGGCATTGTAGGGGGTCGTTCTGGGGGTGGTGCTTCAGGATTTAGGGCAGTGGTGTTTGGGCAGTGTAGGGGGTCTTGCTGGGGATGGTGTTTCAGGGTTTAGGGCAGTGCAGTGGTGTTAAGGCAGTATTGGGGGTCGTGCTGGGAGTGGTGTTTCTGGGTTTAGGGCAGTGAAGTGGTGTTCGCGCAGTGTAGGGGGACTCGCAGGGGCTGGTGTTTCAGGGTTTAGGGCAGTGCAGTGGTGTTAAGGCAGTATTGGAAGTCGTGCTGGGAGTGGTGTTTCTGGGTTTAGGGCAGTACAGTGCTGTTCCAGCAGTGTAGGGGGTCATTCTGGGGTTGGTGTTTCAGGTTTTAGGGTAGTGGTGTTCGGGCAGTGTTTGGGGTCTTGCTGGGGCTGGTGTTTCAGGGTTTAGGGCAGTGCAGTGGTGTTCGGGCAGCGTAGGGGTCGTGCTGAGGTGGTGTTTCAGGGTTTAGGGCAGAGCAGTGGTGTTCGGGCAGTGTAGGGGGTCGCGCTGGGGCTGGTGTTTGAGGGTTTAGGGTAAAGCAGTGGTATTCGGGCAGCGTAGGGGGTCATGCTGGGGCTGGTGTTTCAGGGTTTAGGGCAGAGCAGTGGTGTTTGGGCAGAGTAGGGGGTCGTTCTGTGGCTGGTGTTTAGGGTTTAGGGCAGTGCAGGTGTGTTCGGCCAGTGTAGGGGGTTGTACAGGGGTTGGTGTTTCAGGTTGTAGAGCAGTGCAGTGATGTTCGGGCAGTAAATGGGGTCGTAGTGGTGTTGTGTTTCATGGTTTAGGGCAGTGGTGTTCGGCCACTGTAGGGGGTCTTGCTGGGGGTGGTGTTTCAGGGTTTAGGGCAGGGCAGTGGTGTTTGGGCAGTGTAGGGTGTCTTGCTTTGGCTAGTGTTTCAGGGTTACGGCAGTGCAATGGTGGTCAGGCAGTGAAGGGGGCTGTGCTGGGGCTCGTGTTTCATGGTTTTGGCCTGTGCAGTTGTGTTCGGGCAGTGTAGGGGTTCATGCTGAGGCTGGTGTTTCAGGGTATAGGTCAGTGCAGTAGTGTTCGGGCAGTGTAGGGGTTCGTGCTGGAGCTAGTGTTTCAGGGTTTAGGGCAGTGCAGTGGTGTTCTGGCAGTGTAGGGGTTCGTGCTGTGGCTGGTGTTTTAGTGTTTAGGGCAGAGCAGTGGTGATCGGGTAGTGTAGGGGTTTGTGCTGGGTCTGGTGTTTCAGGGTTTAGGGTAGTGCAGTGGTGATTGGGCAGTGTAGGGGGTTGTGCTGGGGCTGGTGTTTCAGGGTTTAGGGCAGTGCAGTGGTGTTCGGGCAGTGTAGGGGGTCATGCTGGGGCTGGTGTTTCAGGATTTAGGGCAGTGCAGTGGTGTTCGGGCAGTGCAGGGTGTGGTGCTGGGGCTGGTGTTTCAGGGTTTATAGAAGATCAGTGGTGTTCCGGCAGTGTAGGAGGTGGTGCTGGGGGTGGTGTTTCAGGATTTAGGGCAGTGGTGTTTGGGCAGTGTAGGGGTTCTTGCTGGGGATGGTGTTTCAGGGTTTAGGGCAGCGCAGTGGTGTTCAGACATTGTAGAGGGTCGTGCTGGGGGTGGTGTTTCTGGGTTTAGGGCAGTGAAGTGGTGTTCGGGCAGTGTAGTGGGTCGTGCAGGGGGTTGTTTTTCAGGGTTTAGGGCAGTGCAGTGGTGTTTGGGCAGTGTAGGGGGACTCGCAGAGGCTGGTGTTTCAAGGTTTAGGGCAGTGCAGTGCTGTTCCAGCAGTGTAGGCGTTCATGCTGGGGGTGGTGTTTCAGGGTTTAGGGCAGAGCAGTGGTGTTCAGGCAGTGTAGGGGGTCATGCAGGGGCTGGTGTTTCAGGGTTTAGGGCAGTGCAGTGCTGTTCCAGCAGTGTTGGGGGTCGTTGTTAGAATCCGGATTCTCTGGTCGGCACAGGTAGGTACATGGGACAAGCAGAGTCCTTCTTCCATGTCCTCTGGGGGGGCGGCGCGTACTATGGTACGTTAGACCTTGGGCGTGCGCGCCTTCAGGGGACAGTGCAAAGGTACGGCTCTCTCTTTCCAGGCGCTGTGTACGAGTCGTACCGGGATCGCGGGTCTTGACTCTGAGAAGTGCTGGCAACAGACGAACAGTACGCTCCAGACAAGGAGACGTACGTGACCACCATACATACCGCAGCCTTTCCCAAAGAAGGGGAGAGGCGCACACGCTGGCAGTACGGTCCGGAGGGGGGTGCAAGGGGTACGGGACGATGTCCTTCAGTCACGGTGCGAGCTGCGGCTCATAGGGGCCTGTAAGTCGCGTTACTCAGGCCGGGGTTACCTTCCTTCGTGGTGCGAGCTACGGCTCGTAGAGGGGCCTCAGACACTTTGTTTGAGCCAGACAGCGGAATACTAGCTTGCAGGGGGTACACTGCGATCAGCGAGACGTACGCAGCAGTTCGAGTCGAAGATGCGGGGAATCGGTCCGTTTTCCAAGGCGATCTCACGGCGGTGAAGTCCACTGGTCCTGGGACTTCGTTCAGTGGGCAAGCTCACTCAGAAGCCCTTGGAGATCTTTCAGCACAAGTCAAATAAAAGTTTCTTGGGTCCTTTCTTCCTCTTCTTCAGCAGCAAGGCAACCACTGCAGGCCAATCCCCCAGGTCAGGGACAGTACTCCTCCATGCAGCTTTTCCAGTTCCTTCAGGTCGGACAGAGGTTTCTTCTTGGCAGGACAGGATCTAGTTTCTTAGGAGCAGGGCTCCTACATTTATACCACAAATCCTTTGTTCTCCCAGGCCAGGGGGGCCCTTGCCTAGTTCAGTCCAGTTCTGGAGCACTTTGCTGATGCGATGCAGGCTTCTTCTTTCAGGGTGCAGGGCAGAGCCATCCGACGCTCCACAGGGGGCAGAGCCAGCATTGTGGTGGCAGAGCACAACCCTATTCAGAGTCCAAGTGTACTCCTCCCACCCATCTATATGTCAATCTTTCTATTCACCACCAGGCTACCTAGCCCTGCCCATCTGGGTTTCCCCAGCCCTGTCACTCACACAAGCCAGACAGCAGATACACATCACACAGAGGCGGGCTGAAATGGTGAGGCAAGCAAATGCCAACTTTCTAAAAGTGTTACAACAAACAAATGATGGACGGAATGCTGACAATGCAGACATTCTCCCCCAGTCAAGAGATCTGGGTTAAATCCATCGTTCTTTTGCCCACTACGCCACCCCAGTTCAGACATGGCCATATGCAAATCAGTCTTGACCCTGTGCCTCATGGGAACAGTCCAGCCCGAACTGCCAAGCCATGTCTTCCCTGTACCGGAATCAAGCATCCTAGGACCGGTTTCTGGCTATCAGCCGTCATCAGCCAGGATTGCTTGACTCCAGTGGCGTAGTGAGCACGGGACCCACGTCTGGGCATACCCATCCCACTTAGGGCGAAAAGCGTTACAACAAACAAATGATGGACGGAATGCTGACAATGCAGACATTCTCCCCCAGTCAAGAGATCTGGGTTAAATCCATCGTTCTTTTGCCCACTATGCCACCCCAGTTCAGACATGGCCATATGCAAATCAGTCTTGACCCTGTGCCTCATGGGAACAGTCCAGCCCGAACTGCCAAGCCATGTCTTCCCTGTACCGGAATCAAGCATCCTAGGACCGGTTTCTGGCTATCAGCCGTCATCAGCCAGGATAGCTTGACTCCAGTGGCGTAGTGAGCACGGGACCCACGTCTGGGCATACCCATCCCACTTAGGGCGAAAAGCGTTACAACAAACAAATGATGGACGGAATGCTGACAATGCAGACATTCTCCCCCAGTCAAGAGATCTGGGTTAAATCCATCGTTCTTTTGCCCACTACGCCACCCCAGTTCAGACATGGCCATATGAAAATCAGTCTTGACCCTGTGCCTCATGGGAACAGTCCAGCCCGAACTGCCAAGCCATGTTTTCCCTGTACCGGAATCAAGCATCCTCGGACCGGTTTCTGGCTATCTGCCGTCATCAGCCAGGATAGCTTGACTCCAGTGGCGTAGTGAGCACGGGACCCACGTCTGGGCATACCCATCCCACTTAGGGCGAAAAGCGTTACAACAAACAAATGATGGACGGAATGCTGACAATGCAGACATTCTCCCCCAGTCAAGAGATCTGGGTTAAATCCATCGTTCTTTTGCCCACTACGCCACCCCAGTTCAGACATGGCCATATGCAAATCAGTCTTGACCCTGTGCCTCATGGGAACAGTCCAGCCCGAACTGCCAAGCCATGTCTTCCCTGTACCGGAATCAAGCATCCTAGGACCGGTTTCTGGCTATCAGCCGTCATCAGCCAGGATAGCTTGACTCCAGTGGCGTAGTGAGCACGGGACCCACGTCTGGGCATACCCATCCCACTTAGGGCAAAAAGCGTTACAACAAACAAATGATGGACGGAATGCTGACAATGCAGACATTCTCCCCCAGTCAAGAGATCTGGGTTAAATCCATCGTTCTTTTGCCCACTACGCCACCCCAGTTCAGACATGGCCATATGCAAATCAGTCTTGACCCTGTGCCTCATGGGAACAGTCCAGCCCGAACTGCCAAGCCATGTCTTCCCTGTACCGGAATCAAGCATCCTAGGACCGGTTTCTGGCTATCAGCCGTCATCAGCCAGGAGAGCTTGACTCCAGTGGCGTAGTGAGCACGGGACCCACGTCTGGGCATACCGATCCCACTTAGGGCGCAAAAGCGTTACAACAAACAAATGATGGACGGAATGCTGACAATGCAGACATTCTCCCCCAGTCAAGAGATCTGGGTTAAATCCATCGTTCTTTTGCCCACTACGCCACCCCAGTTCAGACATGGCCATATGCAAATCAGTCTTGACCCTGTGGCTCATGGGAACAGTCCAGCCCGAACTGCCAAGCCATGTCTTCCCTGTACCGGAATCAAGCATCCTAGGACCGGTTTCTGGCTATCAGCCGTCATCAGCCAGGATAGCTTGACTCCAGTGGCGTAGTGAGCACGGGACCCACGTCTGGGCATACCCATCCCACTTAGGGCGAAAAGCGTTACAACAAACAAATGATGGACGGAATGCTGACAATGCAGACATTCTCCCCCAGTCAAGAGATCTGGGTTAAATCCATCGTTCTTTTGCCCACTACGCCACCCCAGTTCAGACATGGCCATATGCAAATCAGTCTTGACCCTGTGCCTCATGGGAACAGTCCAGCCCGAACTGCCAAGCCATGTCTTCCCTGTACCGGAATCAAGCATCCTAGGACCGGTTTCTGGCTATCAGCCAGGATAGCTTGACTCCAGTGGCGTAGTGAGCACGGGACCCACGTCTGGGCATACCCATCCCACTTAGGGCGAAAAGCGTTACAACAAACAAATGATGGATGGAATGCTGACAATGCAGACATTCTCCCCCAGTCAAGAGATCTGGGTTAAATCCATCGTTCTTTTGCCCACTACGCCACCCCAGTTCAGACATGGCCATATGCAAATCAGTCTTGACCCTGTGCTTCATGGGAACAGTCCAGCCCGAACTGCCAAGCCATGTCTTCCCTGTACCGGAATCAAGCATCCTAGGTCCGGTTTCTGGCTATCAGCCGTCATCAGCCAGGATAGCTTGACTCCAGTGGCGTAGTGAGCACGGGACCCACGTCTGGGCATACCCATCCCACTTAGGGCGAAAAGCGTTACAACAAACAAATGATGGATGGAATGCTGACAATGCAGACATTCTCCCCCAGTCAAGAGATCTGGGTTAAATCCATCGTTCTTTTGCCCACTACGCCACCCCAGTTCAGACATGGCCATATGCAAATCAGTCTTGACCCTGTGCCTCATGGGAACAGTCCAGCCCGAACTGCCAAGCCATGTCTTCCCTGTACCGGAATCAAGCATCCTAGGTCCGGTTTCTGGCTATCAGCCGTCATCAGCCAGGATAGCTTGACTCCAGTGGCGTAGTGAGCACGGGACCCACGTCTGGGCATACCCATCCCACTTAGGGCGAAAAGCGTTACAACAAACAAATGATGGACGGAATGCTGACAATGCAGACATTCTCCTCTAGTCAAGAGATCTGGGTTAAATCCATCGTTCTTTTGCCCACTACGCCACCCCAGTTCAGACATGGCCATATGCAAATCAGTCTTTACCCTGTGCCTCATGGGAACAGTCCAGCCCGAACTGCCAAGCCATGTCTTCCCTGTACCGGAATCAAGCATCCTAGGACCGGTTTCTGGCTATCAGCCGTCATCAGCCAGGATAGCTTGACTCCAGTGGCGTAGTGAGCACCATCAACTGTTTTGTTTGCAATTGTCACCCCGAGTGGGAAGGGTATGCCCAGACGTGGGTCCCTTGCTCTCCATGCCACTGGAATCAAGCTATCCTGGCTGAAGAGGGGTGGATGCTTGTTTCCTGTCCAGGGAGGACCTGGCTTGGCAGTTCGGACTGGACTGTTCCCATGAGGCACAGGGTCAAGACTGATTTGCATATGGCTGGGTTCAAACTGGAACGGCATGGTGAGCAAAAAAACGATGGATTTAGGCCCAGATCTCTGTACTGGGGTGAATGTATGACATTGTTCTGCATTCTGTCCATCAACTGTTTTGTTTGCATTTGTCACCCCGAGTGGGAAGGGTATGCCCAGACGTGGGTCCCTTGCTCTCCATGCCACTGGAATCAAGCTATCCTGGCTGAAGAGGGGTGGAACCCCGAAACCGGTCCTTGGATGCTTGTTTCCTGTCCAGGGAGGACCTGGCTTGGCAGTTCGGACTGGACTGTTCCCATGAGGCACAGGGTCAAGACTGATTTGCATATGGCTGGGCTCAAACTGGAACGGCATGGTGAGCAAAAAAACGATGGATTTAGGCCCAGATCTCTGTACTGGGGTGAATGTATGACATTGTTCTGCATTCTGTCCATCAACTGTTTTGTTTGCAACTTTCTAAAAGTGGCATTTGCAAACGCAGAATATTAAAATAAACCTTGCTAAAAGATGGACCTTGTTATTCTGAGTTCAGGCATACTAAAATCGATTTTCTACCATGTTCCCTGGGCCTGCTAGGATCATTAGATGTAACAATCTTAACAGCCCATTCTGGCCTATGAGAACAGGGTAGCCTTACAATAGTGAAAAACGAAAATGGCTGTAATTCACTATTAGGACATGCCACACACATCAGGGCTTGTCCTACCTTATGCTACAATGCACCCTGCCCTTGGGCCTACCATAGGGGTGACTAATATGAAGTTAAGGGAAGGTATAGGACTGGCAAGTGTGTGCACTTGTCCAGTCAGCATGTCAGTACCAGACTACACGCAGGTTCTGCAATGGCAGACCTTAGGCATATTTTTACCAGGCCGAGTCTGTGGGTGGCACAACCAGTGCTGCAAGCCCACCAGCGGCATTTGTATTTACAAGCCGTTGGCACTCCTGGTACACTTTACTGGGGTCTGATAGTAAACCAAATAAGCCAATCATGGAATCCAACCAACATATACATTTTACATAGGGAGTACCTGCACTGTAGCACTGGTTGGCAGTGTCACAGTGCTCTCAGCGGCTGTTAGAAATGGGATTTCTGGTTGGCTCGGGCTTGCACCAAAGCCAGGCAGAAACCACCACTCTAGTCAGGGCTAGGGAGTTACACGCCAAAGATAACCCCTGCTCACCCCCTTGGTAGCTTGGCACAAGCAGTCAGGCTTATCCCGGAGGCAATGTGTAAAGCGTTTGCGCGCGCACACAGCAACAACACCCAAGGCCCACCATAAAAGAAACTCCACACAAGGTTATATATAAAAATAGCCTTTGTATTATACCAAAACACATTAGATAATATTCACACAATTTACACTGTGCCAACTGGCACTGGGCGGAATTTACAGGGGACTATTTACACAAGACAGGGCCACATGGACCACTGTCAGAATCATCACAAATCACCAAATGTAAATGTAGAAAGGTAGAACAAATAATAAATGTGGCGCACAACCAGTAACCACTGGTAAAAGGTAAGTACCACCTACTCAACCCTAACCACATTAGGAAAATTTTACGCAGGGAACCATAAACTCACTAGTATCACTATACTAGGTAACACAACCTCCTAGGTATAAAAATACATGTAGAGGGATACACAAAGCATTGCATAAATCACATTAGGCAATAATTAAAAAATAGCGCACAGATCACCTAGACCTGTCCCCTAGGCCAACCTGGCCTCTCAGGGGCTCAAACGCCCTTTGTCCAGCAGAGTCAGGGCTAGACTGCGCAGGCTGCGCAAGCCGAAGCGCAAAGGGCCACAACCTAAACTTTGCAGCTGCCCACTAAGTGCTGGGCAGCTGTGGAAAATGAGTTTGGGCACCGCTGTGCCTTTTGAGCCCTCTCTGGGCTCTGGAACGCCCCAAAACAACGTGGGAGCCTCGTGGGCTCTAGGTCGCCAGAAGACACGAAAAGAAATGTGCCCCAGTCACGTGGAGCCTCGTAGGCCTTTTAACAAATAGGCCCTGGGACAACATTGGAGCGGCCCGCTGCCTTCTGGAGCCGCTCTTATCACAACAAGGAAAATGCCCCCGTAGCTGGAGGGCACTAGCGCCCTAAAACAACCACCGCCCCAACCGTTGGAGCCTTCTAGGCTCTTAAGCAAACAATGCATTCCCGTTGGAGCGCACTAGCGCTCTGAAACAACCAAGGCTGGCCCCGTCGTTGGAGCCTTCTCGGGGCTCTAGGAACAAACAATGCGGTCCCGTTCACCCTGCAGACAAGAGCCCCCACTCACCGGACTGACACAGGGCCTCCTCGCTGCGGGGGACGCCTCCTCTGGTGGGTGCGCGGGACTCTCTTCTCTGCCTGGCTTCACCCGGTCCCTCGTCTCGGGACCGGGACTTCGTCCTGCATCCGGCGAGGCTGCCGGACTGCTTCCTGCTACTCTCTTTGTTGCAGGAGCGCGGGGTAGGCTCCCGTCCGCTTCCTGTGCTGGGCCACGCCCCCGTCCCTTCCGAGGCTGCCTGACTTCCGGTTACGGACCGGACCGCAGCGGTGATTCTTCTTCAGCGGCAAGCGGGGTGGGCACCCGCGAACGAGCACCACAATGCGGGGTGGGCACCCGCTTTTGTTTTCAAGGAACAATAAACGTGAATAAGCGGGGTGGGCACCCGCCAACGAGCGCCACAATGCGGGGTGGGCACCCACTGGTAAACACGGCAAAAGCGGGGGAATCCCTACGTCGGGGTTCCCTCGTGAATTATCGTAGCGCAGCGCTGCTGGCCACAACGAAGGCGCTCTTCAGCAAAAGCGCTTCTCCAAACAAGGCAAGGTTCCTGGAAATAAAGGTGGCAGGGGGGCAAGGGCTGGGCCCAGGGGCCATCTCACAGGGCCCTCCAGGCAGGGAGGCAGTCCCCAGTGGCGGTCTCTCCTGGCGCCCAGCAGCAGCAACAGGCCCCCCCCAGTTAGGATCAGCAAGGAACATTTTACATGGGGTCACAGCCCCTTCTTATACACAGGTTTCCTTTGTCTCAAGGTGCAGGGAATGGGCGAACCAGTTACAACTGGTTCCTGAGCACTTTGTTTTGCTCAGCCCCTCTCCCTATTCACAGAACAGGCCAGGGTCATCAGTCGCACCACAGGGAGCGGAGCCAGCATTGTGTGGGGAAAGCCCAGCCCTATTCAGGTCCCAGGTGTACTCCTCCCACCCATCTGGCTGCTGATCTCCCCATTCACCACTGGGTGACTCCTCCTGACTCTGGGGATCCCCTAGCCCATCACATGACCTCAGCCAGCCAATCGCCAGACAAGGCGCTTATCTCACTGTGGAAATGTGGATTTTCCTGATCAGTTATGTCCCCTATCTTGGACCCCAACGGTTCTATATGCATGTTACAAGTACATGTATGTTCCCTCCAGTTCCAGTTTCTAAGACGCAAACATATGTGTGTCTACCGTCAACATGTTCTCTGTCAGATCCGCCATCAATGGGCTGGATATTTGGTTCCTAAGTATGAAAGGCCACCGACTTTATATGGCTAAGTTACTCCATTTTTACAGTTCAGGCAAGTAGGCCCGATTCTGTCCTCAAGCTTTTCCCTGCTCTCTGTCTTTGACAGCTTCAGCTTGAGCTCGCATCTGTATCCATGAACTTTGTCCTACTCCCTGTGCAGCTAACGGTGCCTGCCTCGGCCAGTTTTCGCCTGTCTGCCAAGAAGTTGTATTTCACCTTCGAATTATCTATTTTGCTCTCCAGCCGATGCATTCCTGTCCAGTGATTTAGGTAAACATTTCCTTTAGCTCACAAGCAAGGAACTCAGCTTTCCGTCCTCCTGCAAGTGATTCATAGCCCTGTTGCCATGGAAAGTTTTCTATCCCTCGCATCTCATATAGACACTTAGACGCTTGTACACGTACACAGTCAGTATAGAATAGATTCTGTCCGAGAGTCTCTTCCTTGTGGATAACATAGTTCTTTAAACATAGGATGTTAGATATGATTTGGGATTAGGTTGACTTGACCCCAGACTTCTCGTCTCCACATGTAGAGCTAAATGTCAAGTCCCCTTCACCCCCTAGTTGCACGTCAATTACACGTCATGCTGCCGCGCGCGCATCTATGCCAAGTATTATCTTATAGATCCACCTATGTCTGATAATTCTAACCAATCATGTTTCTTTTATTCCTTATTACGCCTAGTTTCGATTATGTCACTGTTTTGTCACTTTTCTTATCAAATGTTACGCCTTCTACATTCGTTTCATTGTAATGCACTTATTATAAAAATACATGTCTGTTAATGAATTATTGTACTTCACTTCCTGAACCCTCGTGGTGACGGAACCTGAAGGCCGCGACTCGAGTCGGCCATTTTGAATGGAATAAAGCCCATTAGAAAACCTCTTATACCACGGATTCTGCCTCTTGTTATTTTGAGCTATTTATTTTAAGATTCCGTATGAAATTCAGTCCGGTATTTTTATTTACCACATAATGGCGCCCGAACAGGGACACTTTCTCATCTCACGCGCCGGCGGTGCGTTGCAGGCCCGGTCTCCTGCCACAGCTGGACGGACCATAAACGCGTACCAGCAGGATTTCCTGTAAGCTCCCTCCGGTCAAGCGGGGGCGACTGAGGCTGCGATCAACCCAGACGAGGCGGTGAGAAGTGCGAAGTATCCCGACCAGAGCCTAGCTGAGAGAGCAAGATCCGAGGTATACAGAGGCCCACCAGGTTTTCCGAAATCCCGACGTCCAGAGGGTCCGATGTCCGCAGTTATCGAGTCCTGTCCATTCTCTGAGGCCTTCCGTTTCAAGGAGCTACTCGGTGAGTACCATCGCCGGGGAGGCGTGTTGACGCGCACATAGGTTGTGCCGGTCAAGACGGATTTGGGTACACAAATCCGGTCTGCACTGTTTAGCAGTGTATATGTACTGTTTAGCAGTATATCAAGTATTCCGAAGTATTCAGTTATTGTCAAGAATTCATATCAAGTATTCCGAAGTATTCCGTTATTGTCAAGAATTCAGCGTGGTGATTAGTTAGGCAGACTGTCATCATTGTCGATCATTGTTATAATGTTTAATGTTTAATGTTTAAAGTATTCAGAAATGTCTTGCATATTGTGGTATGAATGACTGTTCATTGTTCACTGTTCATTTATGGTGTTTCTCGTATTAAGCAAGTTCAAGAGTAAGTATCAGATCAGTTGTCAATATGCCGCTCTTCTCGAAGTTAAGACAAATTACTACCAGAAAAGGGGTGCTTGAAGAAGCAGTTCCTATTCCTCCTAGAGACACTCCAGGACATTTCATGTACCATAAGCATGGCTTAGATGCCATATTGTTTCTTGATCTATGGGTAGATTATACCAAGGGGTTACCGGAAAGTCAAAGGTGGCCCATAGCGGGAACCTGGGATGCAGAGTGCATCATGAAAGTGGAGGAAGAGTTATGGAAAAGAAAGGTCAGACAGTCACAGAAAGACGCTGTTGAGTTATGGCGTAAAGAATCTCATAGACGAACAGAAAAAGCACGTAGACAAGAAGAGAGGAGTAAAGAAAGTTCAAATAAAGTTCAAGAAAATGCATTAATTGAGGAAGGTATCCGAGTGAAATCAGAACAAGTGAATAGACAAAGAAATGCTCTTATGAATGGTATGTATCCCCTTCTAGCCGAAGGACTACCTAAGGCTGCTCCAGAGATACCAAAAGACTTGCCACCCCCATTATTTCCAATTAAGGTACATCCAAAGGGGCATCCCAGAACCGCAGAAGATGTTTTTCTTTCCTCATATCTAGACGATGCAGCTCCCGAGTATGCTAACGCCACACCACATAGACCGTCTGGCGGAGGGGTTCAACGTCAGGATCAGGTATCTGTCCCCGTGCAACAGCAAGTCCCGATACAAGCTTCGGCAAGCACATCTGTTTCCGCATCTGTCTCCGCAGTCGATCCTATAGGGGTATCGACACCCATAGTTGCTGTGTCACGTTCAACGAATCCATTCACACCCGACGCCCCAGATGGGGCCACGGGAGGTGCTAGCAGTACTTTTACACCACCCAGAATAAATAAACTTGTTTTTCAAGAGTCAGCGCATTCACGTACACCTAAATTCGTAAGTGAACGTACGCTTAAGGAACTCCTTGTAAATTGTAGATATGACCCAGTGGTTGGTAAAGAGGACGAAATGGTCCTGGCATCATTACGTATCAGGCGAGCCGCAGAGTATTTAGCAAGGTTACCAGGGATGACTACGCATCTAGATAACATATATCATTTTGTTCAAACAGGACGAGATCCAGGATGTATTAACAGAGCTATGGAATTCCAGAAAGTAGAGATACAAGGGGAACTGTTACGTTTCCTCATAAACTGTGTAATCAGAAATCAAGATCGTCCGGGGGTAGACCCGAATGCAATGCTTATTCTTACAAGATGGAGTCAGAATATATCAGAAGGGAGACACGATAAGCAAAATTGTATAATAGCCATGTGCCGAAAAATCCGTAAAGAAATAGAGCGTATTCATGAAGAAAGATTGGGAACAGACGAGTTTGAGCAAGATGAAGTGTCCGAATCAGGGAACTCTGCAAGACAGTCAGAGACCATAGCCTATGTAGGCAGAGGAAGATCTTGTGAAAATACTAGATGTTTTTCTGATCCAATACACTCTGTATGTCCAAATAATAGCAGAACGTATCCGACGCCTGTAATAAATCTGAAATCTCCTGAACATTTGTTTCAAGCCGCAGATAAAATACTACGAGAACGAAGAGGTTACCACCTCCTCGATTCCATGGATGAGCAAGAATTAGCCAGATCAGCCGTTCACTGGATTGACAGTCCTGAAAAATACGGTGATGAGACCGTAGCACACACGTTTCTCAACTTCAGTACAGATGAACAACGTTTAGCTGGAATCTATATGATTCAGCAACTCCTCATATTATATAAGAGCCAACATGCTGACCCTGGTCCTTTACCTGATATATTAACGGAACTACTCACGAACAGATGGAGAGGTTCTAGTAACAAGCTAATTAAAGAGATATTAGTGTCACGTAAGCAGTACGTCCTTTTTGTAAGTCCGGATTCTCTCTCGCTGCCCCACAGAGAAAGAGCGCCGTACTATATGGATAGACAAAATCCCCTACGAGAAGTGCACCCAATAAAAGGCGAAGACAATGAGTTTCATCGTGTATTTGTTTACACACCCATATCAAAAATGGAATTATTAGAAATGAAAAAAGTAGTACCTAGTCATGACAAAGACCCAGCGGGTTTCCACCGAGAAATTAAAGACATGTTACTGATGGGAGAGTACACCTTTCCTGATATTATGACGATATTAAAGGTGCTTTTGCCTGCTGGCATATATGAAAAACTGAAAGAAAAAGAGTGGGAAGTGGGAGACCAAAAGATAGACTGGACAGCATTAGCAGAGGAAGAAAGGGGCCGAGCTGCAGGTTCAGGGCTCGGGGATAAAGTTAAACTATTACCAGGTTTACTAGTACAGGTACTGCCACGTTTATTAACTACAAAAAAGGAAGATTGGGGTGCAATCACAGCCTGTAAACAAAAGCAAGATGAAGACACAAGCGATTATTATGCTCGATTTGAAAAATGTTTTGGTATAAATAGTGGTATAAAAGCAAGTAGTGATTCATATCCACATTTATTTGTGACAAAATTAGTGGAAAATGCATTACCTCCAGTAAAGAATAGAATATTGAAATTCGAGAGTACCTGGCAAAGTAACACTCCGTCGCAAATGCTACAAATGTTACAGTATCATCACAATAGAATTAGGGATGAACAAGAACACGAGCATAGACGCATGAAGGATACAAAAATGAAAATGCTAGTTTCTCAGACAGTACCAGCAGATGGTCACAAAAAGGGTGTGACACATTCTGGTGATTCTGCAGTTCCTGTAAAAGGAACCTGCAATTACTGTAAACAACTAGGCCATTATGTACATGATTGTCAAGTCCTGAAACGTAATATAGCTACAGGTATTGCAAAAGAGAGACCACGATTAGTTAGACAAGATCAGAATGAACAAGGAGCTATGCAGCATGGACAGTCCATGCCAGTTCAGCAACAGTCTATGCCAGCCTCACAGCAACCCATACAGTTTGTGCCAGCTGCACCACCGTTGCCTGCTACTGCCACACAAACCACAACACGACAAATGTATCAGACTGCACAGTATGAATACCCTGAGTATCAGCGTTACGCATGAACCAGCCTAGAGAGGGAAGTTGACTTACCGCTTATCGAGATTCCGGTAGATCAAGAAGGACCTTATGTACATAGTGAATTATTAGGTCAAGATAGAAAATTCTTACTCGATACAGGGGCAAGTCGAACAACCATAAAACGTAGTGAAGTTCCAGGGGCACCCCTCTCAGGCTCTCAAAATGTTTCCCTTGGTTTTTCGGGAAAACCTATTGTTAATGAAGTATCACAGCCTCTACCACTTACGATAGGACCTTTGACACGAACTACAGATTTATTGCTTACTAAATCATGCCCAGAAAATCTGTTAGGAATTAAAACTCTGAAAGCACTAGGAGCCATAATATGTTGTTCTCCGGAAGGAGTAAGGTTGTTTTTACGTGATTTTAAAGGTCACTATGTGTCTAGAGACATGGATCCCCGACTACAGACTTTACCAGTACATCTATGGGCACAAGGCCCTACGGATGTTGGCTGCATGAACATTACACCCTATCGAGTTACATTGAAAGCAGGAGTGGTACTACCACGAATGCGACAATACAAGTTACCGCATGATGCTGTAGTGGCTTTGTTAAAAATCATTGATGAGCTAATTGCCCAGGGAGTAGTTGTAGAAACAGACTCCAATGTATGTAATTCACCGATAATTCCGATTCTTAAACGAACTGATCCTACTGCTCCGCCAGTATACCGATTGGTTATTGATTTGCGTGAACTAAACAAGTGTATTGTACCACAATTCCCTGTGGTCCCTGATATATCATCATTGTTGACAGCAATTGATTCCGAAGCAACATTCTTTACTGTAATTGATCTCAAGAATGCCTTTTTCAGCGTCCCAATAGATCCGGAAAGCCAATACTTGTTCGGATTCAGTTTAAATGGGCGCAGCTTTAAATTCTCACGCGCTCCTCAAGGATTTACAGAAAGCCCCAGCATCTACAGCCAAGCATTGAAACGAGAACTTGACAGTATCCACATGCCAGTCAATACTGCACTGCTTCAATATGTCGATGATCTGCTGATCACCGCGAGAAGCGAGCCAGAATGTGAAAAAGCTTCTCTGACAGTTTTACATTTCCTAGCCGACAAGGGGCACAAGGTGTCCCCTTCTAAGCTGCAATTCTGTGTTCAGCGAGTTATTTATCTTGGTCACTCGCTGTCCAAGGAGGGAAGGCAGCTTACACCAGATCGCATCCAGTTAATTGCTAACATGTCAATACCCCAGACACAAAAGGAGGTGCGGGCTTTCATAGGCCTCACTTCATATTGTAGGCAGTGGATCCCTCAGTACGCATTTCTAGCAAAACCACTCATTCAGTTAACCACACAGGAGGCAGCCACATCGACTGTTCTCCCTTGGACTCAGGAACATACACAAGCTTTTGAAAGCCTAAAGGAAGCTTTATGTCAAGCACCTGTTTTAGCAACACCATGTTATAGCAAACCTTTTACACTCTTTGTTACAGAACGCGAAGGTACTGCCTTGTCAGTACTCACTCAGGATCAAGCAGGATCATGCAAGCCATGTGCTTATTTTTCCAGTACATTAGATCCCGTAGCTCAGGCTTTGCCTGCATGTCTGAAATCAGTGGCAGCGACAGCTTTAGCAATCAGACAAAGCGATGCCATAGTATTAGGACACCCGTTGACAGTTCAAGTACCACATGCAGTAGAGGTTCTTGTGAACCGAACACAAACACAACACTTGACCATAGCAAGACTTACCGGTTATGAACTGACATTGTTTCAACCACACATAGAGATCCGACGGTGTAATACATTGAATCCTGCTACACTATTACCTGTAATTGGAACAGACCCACTAGCTCATGATTGTGTTGAAATCATTGAAATAAAGACGAAACCTAGACAAGACTTGACAGACGTTCCATTGTTAGATCCAGACCTGACGTTGTATGTAGACGGATCATGCATGAGAGCAAGTACAGGAGATTTAGTGGCCGCGTATGCAGTCACAACAGACACTGAAGTTATTGAGACACATTGTATAGATACTCTGTCAGCCCAAGCAGCAGAACTTATTGCTCTAACGCAAGCCTGTATTCAAGCCACAAATAAGAAAGTTAATGTATACACTGACTCACGTTATGCATTCGGAGTTGTACACGACTTCGGCGTGCTATGGCGAGAGAGAGGTTATTTAACGTCCCATGGTGCCCACATTCAGCACGGGCCCCTCATTCATGCCTTGTTAGACGCAATACATCTACCCACTGCTATATCGATTATGAAATGTAAAGCACACACGAAGGTTACTGATACCATTTCTCAAGGCAATGATTTAGCTGATAGAACAGCTAAACAGACTGCTCAGAATCGCACATTAGACATGACAAAGCCAATAGTTCAGATACCAACACAGTGTATGACAATTAAGGATCCCGCACTTGACGTAATTGACATACAGACACATGCCACAGCAGAAGAAATAAAGAAGTGGACGGAACTAGGAGGGATCCAGACAGATCAAGGGTGGATGACGAAGGAGAAATCTGTATGGTTTCTCCCTGATTCCATGGTTCAAGCCATTATAGCTACAGTTCACAGTCCAGCACATTTAGGAGAGAAGGCTATGCTAGACAGCATTCAGCACATTTGGTTCAATAAACATTTACGAGCAGCAGCTAAACAAAAAGTTCGTACCTGTATGATATGTTGTCAGTTTAATCCAGGAAAGAGTGTTCCCGTAGAACAGGGTGGATTTCAGCCTCCTGATCATCCTTTTGAAGTCCTCCAGATGGATTATATTCAGATGGAACGTTGTCGAGGATTCAAATATGTCCTCGTAGTTGTCTGCGCTCTCTCCCGTTGGACAGAGGCGTATCCCGTATCAGATTACACTGCCCCGACTACTGCCAAACAGCTAGTTCGAGAATTCTTCCCACGGTACGGTTTACCACGTGTTGTATATTCAGATAACGGCCAGCCTTTCTCATCCGAATTAATGAAACATGTCTCACTCTTGTTGGGATATCAGTGGAAATTCCACTGTGTCCGACACCCCGAGGCAGCAGGTCTCGTAGAAAGACATAACCAGACACTGAAAATCAGACTGTCCAAAATATGTAGAGAGAAAGGTGTCGACTGGATAGTAGCATTACCAGTTGCACTCTTTTACATGAGAATGGTAGCACACTCTAGAACAGGGCTATCCCCGTATGAGGTGATCTTCGGTAGACCGCCGAATATGTGGGGGACGCCTATACCACGTAAAATAACTGATGTTGACTGTAATATGCTGACAGATTACCTGGCTTCCTTGATGTCTGCACTACAATCTTCTCGTTCACAGGTAGCTGCAGCCTTTCCCGACAACACTGAGGCGAAACCCCATGACGTTGTTCCGGGTAATCTTGTCTTTGTGAGAAATTTCGACAGGAAAAGTCAATTGGAGCCCAGGTGGAAAGCACCCAAGTTGGTCCTGTTGACCACAAGAACAGCCGTGAAGATCGAGGGACGAAAAGGGTGGATTCATTCAAGTCACGTCAAAAAATTTCATGGACTACCTTCAGATATAGACACTGTGCCCTGCACTCCCTCACAGACTGATTCAAAACTTCCTTTTGTTGAAAAGAATGACTCTCAGTGCTATAAATTAAAGCTTAGGCCCAAACAGTCGAGCAATTTGATTGTTTAAGTCCTCTCCAAGGTGAAGCGGTTGAATTGTCTCCGACATGTATCCCTTGGACCTGAGTAGAGAAAATACCCGAGAAATGTTGAAACGACAGGCGTATTGTAAATTACTGCGTAACCACTGTATTGTGACATTATTAATTTTGTTTTTATTGAGTATTTTAGTAATTATTACGAGTGTGATTTTGCACATATATCATCCTATCTCTAGACATGTTTATAATGTTGCTGCAGAACATTCTTTTAGTGACCTACCGCCACATGAATTATCTTATAGACTTGCGCTGCGCAATAACACCTTCATTAGTATGTTACATCATTCCCATCAGACTAGTAATGCGACCAATTGTTGGGTGTGTGGCCGACTTCCTCCCTATCAGAATAACAAAGGAGTTCTGCCTTTCTTCCCACATCCATTCACACACAATGGCTCCTGTGGAGCATGGTTTAGTTTATTAAATTCCATAGACCCAGACACAGCAGTTTATCAACAACATTGGATATGGGGAAATCTGAATCTAGTTTTATTCAAAGTCTGTCACCCTAATAAGGAGGGTCACCCCAGTAGAACAGGAACTGATTTAGAAAATGAAGTGTATAAATTAGGTAATTTTACGCCTAATCTTATGATTCTGAATGTCAAATCCGAAGTTGAACTAATTCTGCCCACTATGTCAGTATTTCCAGTTAAGGGTGAATTATGTGTAAGAAAAGTTGGTTCCATACATATGGGCCATAGCCAATGCGTTACTACAGTAGAATATAGTGATCAAGGTAAATCTTCATTTAGAGCTTCTCGCCATTCTTACTTCATATGTGGTCAGACGGCATATATGCGTCTGCCTCTAGATTGGGATGGTACCTGTTACATAGCATTCCTTTTGCCACCTGTTTTCCTAGCTCCCCCTGATTATTATCGAAATGTTCATTTAGTACACAATAGAGAGCAAAGAGATCTCCCAGTTGTCGATTATACTGAAACAGCATGGGACAAGTATGTAGATTTCAATAAAGGTATCTTTCCCTATATAGGTACAATATCAAATAGTAAGCTGATACGCAGACTCACCAAGACTCTTGAAGCTGTAGTAAACGAGACTATAGCCGCCCTAGGCAATCTGACAGAGGAACAATCAGTGATGAGAATTGTTGTTCTCCAGAATCGTCTTGTCCTTGACGTCATCCTGGCCGATAGGGGCGGAGCTTGCAGGGTCATCGGATCCAGCTGCTGCATATTCATACCAGAAAATTCGCCATCTGTATATAAAGCTATAACACGCCTTCATAAGATTGTAAGCCAGATACACGAGAATCCAGGCACTTGGACGTGGTCCGGGTGGTTTTGGAGTGTGATATCAGCCTGGGGATGGAGAGTTCTATCCTTCCTAGGTATTGGCCTTCTTATGCTCTTCAGTTGTTGTTTATGCCTACAATGTGGACCAGCGATTTGTGGTCTGTGTGCCACATCATGCATTCCACATCACAGGTCCCGTTCAAAATCCCGGAAGAAGAAAGAAGAAGAAATGATGCTCCATGAGCAAGTCGATGGATTAATGAAGATTGATGTCTCGTAAAGGGCAAGAAGGGGACAAGGAGGGAATGTGGAAATGTGGATTTTCCTGATCAGTTATGTCCCCTATCTTGGACCCCAACGGTTCTATATGCATGTTACAAGTACATGTATGTTCCCTCCAGTTCCAGTTTCTAAGACGCAAACATATGTGTGTCTACCGTCAACATGTTCTCTGTCAGATCCGCCATCAATGGGCTGGATATTTGGTTCCTAAGTATGAAAGGCCACCGACTTTATATGGCTAAGTTACTCCATTTTTACAGTTCAGGCAAGTAGGCCCGATTCTGTCCTCAAGCTTTTCCCTGCTCTCTGTCTTTGACAGCTTCAGCTTGAGCTCGCATCTGTATCCATGAACTTTGTCCTACTCCCTGTGCAGCTAACGGTGCCTGCCTCGGCCAGTTTTCGCCTGTCTGCCAAGAAGTTGTATTTCACCTTCGAATTATCTATTTTGCTCTCCAGCCGATGCATTCCTGTCCAGTGATTTAGGTAAACATTTCCTTTAGCTCACAAGCAAGGAACTCAGCTTTCCGTCCTCCTGCAAGTGATTCATAGCCCTGTTGCCATGGAAAGTTTTCTATCCCTCGCATCTCATATAGACACTTAGACGCTTGTACACGTACACAGTCAGTATAGAATAGATTCTGTCCGAGAGTCTCTTCCTTGTGGATAACATAGTTCTTTAAACATAGGATGTTAGATATGATTTGGGATTAGGTTGACTTGACCCCAGACTTCTCGTCTCCACATGTAGAGCTAAATGTCAAGTCCCCTTCACCCCCTAGTTGCACGTCAATTACACGTCATGCTGCCGCGCGCGCATCTATGCCAAGTATTATCTTATAGATCCACCTATGTCTGATAATTCTAACCAATCATGTTTCTTTTATTCCTTATTACGCCTAGTTTCGATTATGTCACTGTTTTGTCACTTTTCTTATCAAATGTTACGCCTTCTACATTCGTTTCATTGTAATGCACTTATTATAAAAATACATGTCTGTTAATGAATTATTGTACTTCACTTCCTGAACCCTCGTGGTGACGGAACCTGAAGGCCGCGACTCGAGTCGGCCATTTTGAATGGAATAAAGCCCATTAGAAAACCTCTTATACCACGGATTCTGCCTCTTGTTATTTTGAGCTATTTATTTTAAGATTCCGTATGAAATTCAGTCCGGTATTTTTATTTACCACATCACACTGCACACAGAAATGCCAACTTCTAGAAGTGGCACTTTCACACTAGGTACATTGACGCTGCTCACATCATCGCGCAGCATTTCATCACACGAGTCCGCACATACCAAACTCGGCCCTGCACTCCCCACGCATCAGGAACTACCAGGGTCACACACATTCCCCATTCATTCCTATGGGAGGACAGGCCAACCTCACTACACGCACGCACTTTACCCTGGGACACAGTGGTAAAGTGCGCAGAAGCCAAAAATTACTAACACCAGGTCACAATAAAAAGCAAAACGTTTCAGGGGTGAACCTGCCGGAAGGGCCAAGTCCAACACAACCCCCTTCCAGCCAAAACGCAGGGTAGACCAATCACCACCGTGATGGTCTTCCCTGCTTGGGGCGATAAAACACGGACACAGGCCCGCAACGGCAGAGACACTCTCCGGTTTTACGCCATTCTGAACCCACGTGGTTCCCTCTGAATAAACTCGGCGGACCAACTGGGCTACCCCACTGATACTCCTCAGCTGTCCACGGCCAGGACCAGGCCCTAGGCCATCCAGGTGCCACTGGTCCTTGCCTAACCACAGAGTGGGGGGTAGTAACCCCTGGCACATAGCAACCATTCTCAACTCTACCCCTCATCAGGGCAGTTCTAAACTGCCACTGGTCCTCCAGCCCAGGGTCTGTACCCTCAAGCTGACCAACAGTCATGGGTGAGGCTCTCCTCCCCCTACCTCTTCTTCTAGGGTTCTGCCCTCTCTTCCTCTGAGAGGCGACCTCGTAACGCAATTCACCCACCAGCTCAGGAACTCTCCCTGAGAACTGGTCTCCCAACCTAGGGTTTAACCCCTCAGGTTGCACCGGGGTCAGAGGCGAGGACTCCCTCTCTCTGCACCCCCTTCCAGAGTCCGGCACCCTCCCAACTGGAGTGGTGCCCCTAGCAGCTACATCGGTCAGGACACTGCTTACAGTCGTCCTTCCCTCCAGGTCAGGATGATCCTGAACCTGGCCTCCCAACCAGGGGTCTAAACCCTTTGGCTGAGAACTTGCCTGGCACTCCAGGACTTCTGGGGACTTACACACCATCCCCCAAGGGTAACATATGCCTCATATGTTACGTGAGAGTCTGCCTGGTGCAGATCTCCCGTCCCCTGTCCACCTGACAGTGCGCGAAGATCCCCCAGGACAGACGTGTGGTCACCATGGTCACCTCTAGGAGACTCAGCCCTCCCGGCTGATCCCTGACCCACTGGCTCCTCCACCGGGGAACACAGCCACATGCCACTCCTCTCGCTGGACTTCTGTACCCTCCCTACTGGAGCGGCACTGCCAGACATCAGAACCACTGGAGCTCTACTTACAGATGCTCCAGGTTCTCCATACGCTAGGTGATCCTCCTCAAATGGACTAACAGGACAGCCTAGGCCCCCAACCTGGTG
Source organism: Triturus cristatus (assembly GCF_964204655.1). Classification (NCBI taxonomy): domain Eukaryota; kingdom Metazoa; phylum Chordata; class Amphibia; order Caudata; family Salamandridae; genus Triturus; species Triturus cristatus. The sequence continues at coordinate 284,739,249 of NC_140579.1, forward strand.
TTCCCTGAAGAAACCATCCAGGCTCTGAGACTGGGTTTCGGGTCTCTGTGGACTCGAAGTCACACACTCACTCCCACTCCCCTGAGATAGGTTGTGAGCCCCTACACCCCTCTCACTACTCTGGGACCTAGCTGGGCTACTCTGAGCCTCTTCCCCAATACAGGACGGGAAGATACCTGAGCCACTACTTTTGGATTCGCTTTCCCATGCCTCATCAGAACCTTGGGCCTTTTCCCATCGGTCTGCTTCTACTGCAAGGTCCCAAGGACAAAAGGAGTCACACTTCCACAGGTGTTGGCACAGCCCCGGATAACAAGTACTGAGCAACTGCTCTTTGATAATCATATAGAGCAGTCCATCAAAATCATGTTCCGGGTGAGTCATCAGCCACGCCATCAGTGCATCAAAACAATCATCCGCAAAATCCACCCAAGACTGGTGAGACGGTTTCTTACTGTCCCTGAACTTCAACCTATACTCCTCTCCTTGGGAACAAGGTACCATACTTTGGGAACTGGAAATGGGACCCTCTGCACTGGACTCTATATCGCTGCCACCACTGGACTCTACCCTCCCTGGGGAATCCAGATAACTACAACTGCGCTCAGGGGACAACTTACCCTCCAGAGCTAAATTCTCCCTGGCGAAGGCCCTCTCAGCCTCCGCCATCTGTTTCTGAGCTAAGACCCTCTCGGTCTCAAACTTTTTCTCCTCCACATTCAGCTGCGCTATCTTCTTGGCATGCTTTAACCTGAGCTTCTCCAAAGCCAGCTGATGCTCCCTTTCTTCCCTCCTATCTTCCCACTCCTCTGGGGACAGGAAAAGGGATGGGGCGCTGCCCCTGACACTGGACCCAGCAAGGGACTCCCTATCTATGGGGTCTTCACTATCTACTGGCGCCCCTGTCCTGTCACTTTCGTCCTCCTCTTCAGACTCCTCAGGGCTCCCCTCAGACCCACCACCCTCCTGGCGTGCGGCCCGGGCCCTCTCCTCCTCACTGCGCTCACGTTCCCATTCATCCTTCTGTCAATGGATCAGGTTTTCCCTAAGTTTTCATTCTTTTTGTTTAAATTTGTTTATTAGTTTAACAGCATCGTTATACATAATAGACTGGGGATAAGTTCTTTTCTGACCCCACTTTCGTATGTACCAAGTCAGTAAACAAAATATACATTTCATTCAATCTGCTCTTTCTGCCTGTTGACGCATTTCCAATTCAGCCGTGGGGGATGCTACAGGTTCCCCTCGGTATTTGTTCCACCTTTCCCACTTTTGATCCCATTTTTTGGGACATCCCCTAGCTACATAGACCTCAGTTTCCGCCAGCATACATCTATCAAGCTCTGTCATCCAACCGCTGGGCCGTGGCGCACTACCCCCCCGCCCACCCCCTAGCAATCTCCTGTTTAACTAGCGTGTATCCTAGCGTCGTGAATTGTTTCTCCGCTTCCGTTAGGTCAGTGTCCTCCCAAATGTTTAATAGGCCGAATTTCGGCGTCAAGACGAGCTCCTTATGGAGGGCTGTCTGCATGTGTCTCGAGGCCTCCTCCCATATGGCCCGAACCCCCGGGCAGCTCCAGAGGATGTGATAAAAAGTGTCCCTCTGGCCACACCCCCTCAAGCAGAGATCATCTAATCTGGAACCTATTTTTGCTAGCGTCTGTCCAGTCATGTATGAGCGATGAAGTATTCTGAATTGAATCACTCTGAATTTTTGCGTGATGGCTGCCTCTCGGGGGGACATAAATGCCTCCTGCCAGTCCTCGTTGTCCAACAACCCCAGGTCTACCTGCCATTTCTCCCTGAGTCTCGCAAAATTATCGGGGAGGTTATTACGCAGTTTCTTATACGTGAGAGATATTCTCTTCGAGGCTAGGGGCCCGTCTAAGAGCCTATCCTCCAGAGGCGTGGATTCCGGAAAATCCACCAGGGATGGAAAGGCCGCCCTCAGAGCATGTCGGATTTGCAAGTAGCGAAAGGTTTCCCCACTCGCCAGGTGATATTGCCTCTGTAGTTCCTCAAATTCAATTATAGTCCCCTGTTTGATCAAGTCTTTGACCGTTGATATGCCAATAAGGTCCCATTTGTCGAAACCAGGCTGATAGCATAGTGTGCCCAGTTTCTGCGTTTGCCATAGGGTCGCTGCCTTCGTGAGAATGTCCGCCCAGCCCAAGCGACGGTGTGCTTTATGCCAAATCTCAAGGGTGTGAAGTGTTGGTCCAAAAAGTCGGCCCCTGTTTCTCCTGCCGCTGGCATACAATGCCCCCAAATATCCAGACCTATTCATTTGATAGCGGTCCAGGGTGTATGCCGGGTCATCAGGAGGTTGGTAAATCCACTGATTAACGATTGCTAGCTGCACCGCCCAATAATAGAGTTGCAAGTCCGGCAATGCGATGCCGCCGTCATACCAGCTTTTAATAGGTTTTCCCTAAGTTTTGACTGGGAGTCTGACACACTCACTGCTATGTCTCTCTCCTCACAAAACTCAACCAACTCCCCCATACTGTATCTAAACAGACCACAGAAATTAAAAGCAGACTCCATTTTGGCAGGACGCTCAGGGACATGTGCAACACAAGGGACCTAAGTGTCTGAGCTGAAGCAAGAGTACACAATTAAAAAATTACACTTTTTAGGAGAAGAAATGATGGAACTCAAAACAATAATCCCCAAATACGTGATTATCTAAATGCTGAGTTTTGTAGTGCAGCCAGTTAATGCTGCGGTACAGCGCAAACGCAAGTCCTATCCCACCGCTGATCACCAATGTTAGAATGGGATTTCTGGTTGGCTAGGGCTTGCGCCAAAGCCAGGCAGAAACCACCACTCTAGTCAGGGCTGGGGAGTTACACGCCAAAGATAACCCCTGCTCACCCCCTTGGTAGCTTGGCACAAGCAGTCAGGCTTATCCCGGAGGCAATGTGTAAAGCGTTTGCGCGCGCACACAGCAACAACACCCAAGGCCAACCATAAAAGAAACTCCACACAAGGTTATATATAAAAATAGCCTTTGTATTATACCAAAACACATTAGATAATATTCACACAATTTACACTGTGCCAACTGGCACTGGGCGGAATTTACAGGGGACTATTTACACAAGACAGGGCCACATGGACCACTTTCAGAATCATCACAAATCACCAAATGTAAATGTAGAATGGTAGAACAAATAATAAATGTAGCGCACAACCAGTAACCACTGGTAAAAGGTAAGTACCATCTATGCAACCCTAACCACATTAGGAAAATATTACGCAGGGAACCATGAACTCACTAGTATCACTATACTAGGTAACACAACCTCCTAGGTATAAAAATACATCTAGAGGGATACACAAAGCATTGCATAAATCACATTAGGCAATAATTAAAAAATAGCGAAGAGATCACCTAGACCTGTCCCCTAGGCCAACCTGGCCTCTCAGGGGCTAAAACGCCCTTTGCCAGGGCTAGACTGCGCAGGCTGCGCAAGCCGAAGCGCAAAGGGCCACAACCTAAACGTTGCAGCTGCCCACTAAGTGCTGGGCAGCTGTGGAAAATGAGTTTGGGCACCGCTGTGCCTTTTGAGCCCTCTCTGGGCTCTGGAACGCCTGAAACAACGTGGGAGCCTCGTGGGCTCTAGGTCGGCAGAAGACACGAAAAGAAATGTGCCCCAGTCACGTGGAGCCTCGTGGGCCTTTTAACAAATAGGCCCTGGGACAACGTTGGAGCGGCCCGCTGCCTTCCGGGGCCGCTCTTATCACAACAAGGAAAATGCCCCCGTAGCTGGAGCACACTAGCGCCCTAAAACAACCACTGCCCCAACCGTTGGAGCCTTCTAGACTTTTAAGCAAACAATACGGTCCAGTTGGAGCGCACTAGCACTCTGAAACAACCAAGGCTGGCCCCGTCGTTGGAGCCTTCTCGGGGCTCTAGGAACAAACAATGCGGTCCCGTTCACCCTGCAGGCAAGAGCCCCCACTCACCGGACTGACGCGGGGCCTCCTCGCTGTGGGGGACGCCTCCTCTGGTGAGTGCGCGGTGCTCTCTTCTCCGCCTGGCTTCACCCGGTCCCTCGTCTCGGGACCGGGACTTCGTCCTGGATCCGGCGAGGCTGCCGGACTGCTTCCTGCTACTCTCTTCGTTGCAGGAGTGCGGGGTAGGCTCCCATTCGCTTCCTGTGCTGGGCAATGCCCCTGTCCCTTCCGAGGCCGCCTGACTTCCGGTTACGGACCGGACTGCAGCGGTGATTCTTCTTCGGCGGCAAGCGGGGTGGGCACTCGCGAACGAGCGCCACAATGCGGGCTGGGAACCCGCTTTTGTTTTCAAGGCACAATAAACGTGAATAAGCGGTGTGGGCACCCGCCAACGAGCGCCACAATGCGGGGTGGGCACCCGCTGGTAAACACGGCAAAAGCGGGGTAATCCCTACGTCAGGGTTCCCTCGTGAATTATCGTAGCGCAGCGCTGCTGGCCACAATGAAGGCGCTCTTCAGCAAAAGCGCTTCTCCAAACAAGGTGAGGTTCCTGTAAATAAAGGTAGCAGGGGGGCAAGGGCTGGGCCCAGGGGCCAGCTCACAGGGCCCTCCAGGCAGGGAGGCAGTCCACAGTGGCGGTCTCTCCTGGCTCCCAGCAGCAGCAACAGGCCCCCCCCCCAGTAAGGATCAGCAAGGAACATTTTACATGGGGTCACAGCCCCTTCTTATACACAGGTTTCCTTTGTCTCAAGGTGCAGGGAAGGGGCGAACCAGTTACAACTGGTTCCTGAGCACTTTGTTTTGCTCAGCCCCTCTCCCTATTCACAGAACAGGCCAGGGTCATCAGTCGCACCACAAGGGGTGGAGCCAGCATTGTGTGGGGAAAGCCCAGCCTTATTCAGGTCCCAGGTGCACTCCTCCCACCCATCTGGCTGCTGATCTCCCCATTCACCACTGGGTGGCTCCTCCTGACTCTGGGGATTCCCTACCCCATCACATGACCTCAGCCAGCCAATCGCCAGACATGGCGCTTATCTCACACTGCACACAGAAATGCCAACTTCTAGAAGTGGCACTTCCACACTAGGTACATTGACGCCGCACACATCATCGCGCAGCATTTCATCACACGAGTCCGCACATACCAAACTCGGCCCTGCACTCCCCACACATCTGGAACTACCAGGGTCACTTACATTCCCCATTCATTCCTATGGGAGGGCAGGCCAACCTCACTACACGCACGCACTTTACCCTGGGACACAGTGGTAAAGTGCGCAGAAGCCAAAAATCACTAACCCCAGGTCACAATAAAAAGCAAAAAGATTCAGGGGTGAACCTGCCAGAAGGGCCAAGTCCAACAGCAACCAACACCATTAAAACACATGAGGCACAGCGACAAAAAGTGGAAGGGAGACTCACGCCAAGGTGCCAGGTCTAACATTCGGGCATTGTAGGGGGTTATGTTGGGGCTGGTGTTTCAGGTTTAGGGCAGTGCAGTGGTGTTCAGACATTGTAAGTGGTCGTTCTGGGGCTGGTGTTTCAGGGATTAGGGCAGTGTATTGGTGTTCGGGCAGGGTAGGGGGTCATACTGAGGCTGGTGTTTCAGGGTTTAGGGCAGTGCAGTGGGGTTTGGGCAGTGTAGGGGTTCGTGTTGGAACTTATTTTTCAGGGTTTAGGGCAGCGCCTTGGTGTTCATGCATTGTAGAGGTTTGTGCTGGCACTGGTGTTTCAGGGTTCAAGGCAGTGCACTGGTGTTTTGTAGTGTAGGGGTCAGGCTGGGGCTGGTGTTTCAGGGTTTAGGGCAGTGCAGTAGTGTTCGGGCAGTGTAGGGGTCGTGCTGGGGTGGTGTTTCAGGGTGTAGGGCAGTGCAGTGGTGTTCGGACAGTATAGGGGGTCATGCTGGGGCTGGTGTTTCAGGGTTTAGGGCAGAGTAGTGGTGTTTGGGCAGTGTAGTGCCTCTTGATGGGGCTTGTGTCTCAGGGTTTAGGGCAGTGCAGTGGTGTTCGGGCAGTGTAGGGGGTCGTGCTGGGGCTCATGTTTCAGGGTTTTGGCCAGTGCAGTTGTGTTCGGACAGTGTAGGGGGTCATGCTGGGGCTGGAGTTTCAGGGTTTAGGGCAGAACAGTGGTGTTCGGGCAGTGTAGGGGGTCGTGCAGGGGCTGGTGTTTCAGGGTTTAGGGCAGTGCAGTGTTGTTGCAGCAGTGTAGGGGGTCGTGCTGGGGTTCGTGTTTCAGGGTTTAGGGTAGTGGTGTTCGGGCAGTGTAGGGGGTCTTGTTGGGGCTGGTGTTTCAGGGTTTAGGGCAGTGCGATGGTGTTCGGGCAGTGTAGGGGGTCTTGCTGGGACTGGTGTTTTAGGGTTTAGGGCAGTGCAGTGGTGTTCAGGCAGTGTAGGGGTGGTACTTGGGCTGGTGTTTTAGGGTTTAGGGAGGTGCAGTGGTGTTCGGACATTGTAGCGGGTCGTGCTGGGGCTGGTGTCTCAGGGTTTAGGGCAGTGCAGTTGCGTTTGGGCAGTGTAGGGGGTCATGCTGGGGCTCGTGTTTCAAGGTTTTGGCCAGTGCAGTTGTGTTTGGGCAGTGTAGGGCTTCATGCTGAGGCTGGTGTTTCAGGGTTTAGATCAGTGCAGTGGTGTTCGGGCAGTGTAGATGTTCATGCTGGAACTGGTGTTTCAGGGTTTAGGGCAGTGCAGTGTTGTTCGGGCAGTGTAGCGGTTCGAGCTGGGGCTGGAGTTTCAGGGATTAGAGCAGTGCAGTGGTGTTCGGGCAGTGTAGGGGTTCGTGCTGGGTCTGGTGTTTCAGTGTTTTGGGCAGAGCAGTTGTGTTCGGGCAGTTTAGGGGTTTGTGCTGGGTCTGGTGTTCTTAGGGTTTAGGGTAGTGCAGTGGTGATTGGGCAGTGTAGGGGGTCATGCTGGGGCTGGTGTTTCAGGGTTTAGGGCAGTGCAGTGGTGTTCGGGCAGTGTAGGGGGTCGTGTTTGGGCTGGTGTTTCAGGGTTTTTCGCAGTGCAGTGGTGTTCGGGCAGTGTAGGGGGTGGTGCTGGGGCTGGTGTTTCAGGGTTTATCAAAGATCAGTGGTGTTCGGGCAGTGTAGGAGGTGGTGCTGGGGCTGGTGTTTCAGGGTTTAGGGCAGAGCAGTGGTGTTTGGGCAGTGTAGGGGGTCTTGCTGGGACTGGTGTTTTAGGGTTTAGGGCAGTGCAGTGGTGTTCAGGCAGTGTAGGGGTGGTACTTGGGCTGGTGTTTTAGGGTTTAGGGAGGTGCAGTGGTGTTCGGACATTGTAGCGGGTCGTGCTGGGGCTGGTGTCTCAGGGTTTAGGGCAGTGCAGTTGCGTTTGGGCAGTGTAGGGGGTCGTGCTGGGGCTCGTGTTTCAAGGTTTTGGCCAGTGCAGTTGTGTTTGGGCAGTGTAGGGCTTCATGCTGAGGGTGGTGTTTCAGGGTTTAGATCAGTGCAGTGGTGTTCGGGCAGTGTAGATGTTCATGCTGGAACTGGTGTTTCAGGGTTTAGGGCAGTGCAGTGTTGTTCGGGCAGTGTAGCGGTTCGAGCTGGGGCTGGTGTTTCAGTGTTTAGGGCAGTGCAGTGGTGTTCGGACAGTGTAGGGGTCGTGCTGGGGCTGGTGTTTCAGGGTTTAGGGCAGAGCAGTGGTGTTTGGGCAGTGTAGTGCCTCTTGCTGGGGCTGGTGTCTCAGGGTTTAGGGCAGTGCAGTGGTGTTCGGGCAGTGTAGGGGGTCATGCTGGGGCTCATGTTTCAGGGTTTTGGCCAGTGCAGTTGTGTTCGGGCAGTGTAGGGGGTCATGCTGGGGCTGGAGTTTCAGGGTTTAGGGCAGAGCAGTGGTGTTCGGGCAGTGTAGGAGGTAGTGCAGGGGCTGGTGTTTCAGGGTTTAGGGCAGTGCAGTGCTGTTCCAGCAGTGTAGGGGGTCATGCTGGGGTTCGTGTTTCAGGGTTTACGGTAGTGGTATTCGGGCAGTGTAGGAGGTCTTGCTGGGGCTGGTGTTTCAGGGTTTAGGGCAGTGCGGTGGTGTTCGGGCAGTGTATGGGGTCTTGCTGGGACTGGTGATTTAGGGTTTAGGGCAGTGCAGTGGTGTTCAGGCAGTGTAGGGGGCGGTACTTGGGCTGGTGTTTCAGGGTTTAGGGCAGTGCAGTGATGTTCGGGCAGTGTAGTGGTTCGTGCTGGGGCTGGTGTTTCAGTGTTTAGGGCAGTGCAATGGTATTCGGGCAGTGTAGGGGTTCGTGCTGGGTCTGGGGTTTCAGGGTTTAGGGCAGTGCAGAGGTGTTCGGGCAGTGTAGGGGGTCGTGCTGGGGCTGGTGTTTCAGGGTTTAGGGCAGTGTAGTGGTGTTCAGGCAGTGTAGGAGGTCGTGCTGGGTCTGGTCTTTCAGGGTTTAGGGCAGTGCAGTGGTGTTCGGACAGTTTAGGGGGTGGTACTGGGGCTGGTGTTTCAGGGTTTAGGGCAGTGCAGTGGTGTTTGGCCATTTTAGGGGGTCGTGCTGGGGCTGGTGTTTCAGGGTTTAGGGCAGTGCAGTGGTGTTCGAGCAGTGTAGGGGGTAGTGCTGGGGCTTGTGTTGCAGGGATTAGGGTAGTGCAGTGGTGTTCGGACATTCTAGGGGGTCGTGTTGGGGCTGGTGTTTCAGGGTTTATGGCAGTGCAGTGGTGTTCGGGGAGTTTAGGCGGTTGTGCTGGGGCTGGTGTTTCAGGGTTTAGGGCAGTGCAGTGGTGTTCGGGCAGTGTAGGGGTTCGTGCTGGGGCTGGTTTTTCAGGGTTTAGGGCCCTGCAGTGGTGTTCATGCAGTGTAGAGGTTCGTGCTGGGTCTGGTGTTTCAGTGTTTATGGCAGTGCAGTGGTTGTTCGGGAAGAGTAGGGGTCGTGCTGGGGTGGTGTTTCAGGATTTAGGGCAGAGCAGTGGTGTTTGGGCAGTGTAGGGGGCGTGCTGGGGCTGGTGTTTCAGGGTTTAGGGCAGAGAAGTGGTGTTCGGGCAGAGTAGGGGGTCGTGCTGGGGCTGGTGTTTCAGGGTTTAGGGCAGTGCAGTGGTGTTCGGGCAGAGTAGGGGGTCGTTCTGGTGCTGGTGTTTAGGGTTTAGGGCAGGGCAGGTGTGGTCGGGCAGTGTAGGGGGATGTGCAGGGGTGGTGTTTCAGGGTTTAGGACAGTACAGTGGTGTTCAGGAAGTGTAGGGGGTCGTGCTGGGCTGGTGTTTCAGGGTTTAGGGCAGTGGTTTTCAGGCATTGTAGGGGGTCTTGCTGGGGGTGGTGTTTCAGGGTTTAGGGCAGTGTAGTGGTGTTTGGGCAGTGTAGGGGTTCATGCTGAGGCTGGTGTTTCAGGGTATAGGTCAGTGCAGTGGTGTTCGGGCAGTGTAAGGTTTCGTGCTGGGGCTGGTGTTTCAGGGATTAGAGCAGTGCAGTGGTGTTCGGGCAGTGTAGGGGTTCGTGCTGGGGCTGGTGTTTCAGTGTTTTGGGCAGAGCAGTTGTGTTCGGGCAGTTTAGGGGTTTGTGCTGGGTCTGGTGTTCTTAGGGTTTAGGGTAGTGCAGTGGTGATTGGGCAGTGTAGGGGGTCATGCTGGGGCTGGTGTTTCAGGGTTTAGGGCAGTGCAGTGGTGTTCGGGCAGTGTAGGGGGTCGTGTTTGGGCTGGTGTTTCAGGGTTTTTCGCAGTGCAGTGGTGTTCGGGCAGTGTAGGGGGTGGTGCTGGGGCTGGTGTTTCAGGGTTTATCAAAGATCAGTGGTGTTCGGGCAGTGTAGGAGGTGGTGCTGGGGCTGGTGTTTCAGGGTTTAGGGCAGAGCAGTGGTGTTTGGGCAGAGTAGGGGGTCATGCTGGGGTTGGTGTTTCAGGGTTTAGAGCAGCGCAGTGGTGTTCGGGCAGTGTAGGGGGTCGTGTTTGGGCTGGTGTTTCAGGGTTTAGGGCAGTGCAGTGGTGTTCGGACATTGTAGGGGTTCGTGCTGGGGCTGGTGTTTCAGGGTTTTGGGCAGTGCAGTGGTGTTTGGGCTGTGTAGGGGGTCCTGCTGGGGATAGTGTTTCAGGGTTTAGGGCAGTGCAGTTGGGTTCGGGTAGTGTAGGGGTTCATGCTGGGGCTTATTTTTCAGGGTTTAGGGCAGTGCAGTGGTGTTCATGCACTGTAGAGTTTTGTGCTGGGGCTGGTGTTTCAGTGTTTACGGCAGTGCTGTGGTGTTTTGCAGTGTAGGTGGTCAGGCTGGGTCTGGTGTCTCAGGGTTTAGGGCAGTGCAGTGGTGTTCGGGCAGTGTAGGGGGTCATGCTGGGGCTCGTGTTTCAGGGTTTTGGCAAGTGCAGTTGTGTTCGGGCAGTGTAGGGGTTCATGCTGAGGCCGGTGTTTCAGGGTTTAGGTCAGTGCAGTGGTGTTCGGGCAGTGTAGAGGTTTGTGCAGGGACTGGTGTTTCAGTGTTTAGGGCAGTGCAGTGGTGTTTGGGCATGTATGGGGTCGTGCTGGGGGTGGTGTTTCAGGGTTTGGGGCAGTGCAGTGGTGTTTGGGCATTGTAGGGGGTCATGCTGGGGCTGGTGTTTCAGGGTTTAGGGCAGTGCAGTGGTGTTCGGGCATTGTAGGGGGTAGTGCTGGGGCTTGTGTTTCAGGGATTAGGGCAGTGCAGTGGTGTTTGGACAATGTAGGGGGTCGTGCTGGGGCTGGTGTTTCAGGGTTAGGGCAGTGCAGTGTTGTTCGGGCAGTGCAGGAGGTCGTGCTGGGGCTGGTGTTTCAGGGTTTAGGGCAGTGCAGTGGTGTTCGGGCAGTGTAGGGGGTCGTGTTTGGGCTGGTGTTTCAGGGTTTTTCGCAGTGCAGTGGTGTTCGGGCAGTGTAGGGGGTGGTGCTGGGGCTGGTGTTTCAGGGTTTATCAAAGATCAGTGGTGTTCGGGCAGTGTAGGAGGTGGTGCTGGGGCTGGTGTTTCAGGGTTTAGGGCAGAGCAGTGGTGTTTGGGCAGAGTAGGGGGTCATGCTGGGGTTGGTGTTTCAGGGTTTAGAGCAGCGCAGTGGTGTTCGGGCAGTGTAGGGGGTCGTGTTTGGGCTGGTGTTTCAGGGTTTAGGGCAGTGCAGTGGTGTTCGGACATTGTAGGGGGTCATGCTGGGGCTGGTGTTTCAGGGTTTTGGGCAGTGCAGTGGTGTTTGGGCTCTGTAGGGGGTCCTGCTGGGGATAGTGTTTCAGGGTTTAGGGCAGTGCAGTTGGGTTCGGGTAGTGTAGGGGTTCATGCTGGGGCTTATTTTTCAGGGTTTAGGGCAGTGCAGTGGTGTTCATGCACTGTAGAGTTTTGTGCTGGGACTGGTGTTTCAGTGTTTACGGCAGTGCTGTGGTGTTTTGCAGTGTAGGTGGTCAGGCTGGGGCTGGTGTCTCAGGGTTTAGGGCAGTGCAGTGGTGTTCGGGCAGTGTAGGGGGTCATGCTGGGGCTCATGTTTCAGGGTTTTGGCAAGTGCAGTTGTGTTCGGGCAGTGTAGGGGTTCATGCTGAGGCTGGTGTTTCAGGGTTTAGGTCAGTGCAGTGGTGTTCGGGCAGTGTAGAGTTTTGTGCAGGGACTGGTGTTTCAGTGTTTAGGGCAGTGCAGTGGTGTTTGGGCATGTATGGGGTTGTGCTGGGGGTGGTGTTTCAGGGTTTTTGGCAGTGCAGTGGTGTTTGGGCATTGTAGGGGGTCATGCTGGGGCTGGTGTTTCAGGGTTTAGGGCAGTGCAGTGGTGTTCGGGCATTGTAGGGGGTAGTGCTGGGGCTTGTGTTTCAGGGATTAGGGCAGTGCAGTGGTGTTTGGACAATGTAGGGGGTCGTGCTGGGGCTGGTGTTTCAGGGTTAGGGCAGTGCAGTGTTGTTCGGGCAGTGCAGGAGGTCGTGCTGGGGCTGGTGTTTCAGGGTTTAGGGCAGTGCAGTGGTGTACGGACAGTGTAGGGATTCGTGCTGGGGCTGGTGTTTCAGTGATTGCGGCAGTGCAGTGGTGTTTGGGCAGTGTAGGGGTCGTGCTGGGGTGGTGTTTCAGGGTTTAGGGCAGAGAAGTAGTGTTCGGGCAGAGTAGGGGGTTGTTCAGGTGCTGGTGTTTAGCGTTTAGGGCAGTGCAGGTGTGTTTGGGCAGTGTAGGGGGTTGTGCAGGGGTTGGTGTTTCAGGTTTTAGAGCAGTGCAGTGATGTTCGGGCAGTGAACGGGGTCGTGGTGGGGTTGTGTTTCATGGTTTAGGGCAGTGATGTTCGGGCACTGTACGGGGTCTTGCTGGGGGTGGTGTTTCAGGGTTTAGGGCAGTGCAGTGGTGTTCGGGCAGTGTAGGGGGTCGTGCTGGGCTGGTGTTTCAGGGTTTAGGGCAGAGCAGTGGTGTTCGGGCAGAGTAGGGGGTTGTTCAGGTGCTGATGTTTAGCGTTTAGGGCAGTGCAGGTGTGTTTGGGCAGTGTAGGGGGTTGTGCAGGGGTTGGTGTTTCAGGTTTTAGAGCAGTGCAGTGATGTTCGGGCAGTGAACGGGGTCGTGGTGGGGTTGTGTTTCATGGTTTAGGGCAGTGATGTTCGGGCACTGTACGGGGTCTTGCTGGGGGTGGTGTTTCAGGGTTTAGGGCAGTGCAGTGGTGTTCGGGCAGTGTAGGGGGTCGTGCTGGGACTGGTGTTTCAGGGTTTAGGGCATTGGTTTTTGGGCAGTGTAGGGGGTCTTGCTGGGCATTGTGTTTCAGGGTTTAGGGCAGTGTAGTGGTGTTTGGGCAGTGTATGGCATCTTGCTTTGGCTGGTGTTTCAGAGTTAGGGCAGAGAAGTGGTGTTCGGGCAGTGTAGGGGGTCGTCCTGGGGCTGGTGTTTCAGGGTTTAGGGCAGAGCAGTTTTGTTCAGGCAGTGTAGGGGGTCGTGCTGGGCTGGTGTTTCAGGGTTTAGGGCAGAGCAGTGGTGTTCGGGCAGAGTAGGGGGTTGTTCAGGTGCTGGTGTTTAGCGTTTAGGGCAGTGCAGGTGTGTTTGGGCAGTGTAGGGGGTTGTGCAGGGGTTGGTGTTTCAGGTTTTAGAGCAGTGCAGTGATGTTCGGGCAGTGAACGGGGTCGTGGTGGGGTTGTGTTTCATGGTTTAGGGCAGTGATGTTCGGGCACTGTACGGGGTCTTGCTGGGGGTGGTGTTTCAGGGTTTAGGGCAGTGCAGTTGTGTTCGGGCAGTGTAGGGGGTCGTGCTGGGACTGGTGTTTCAGGGTTTAGGGCATTGGTATTTGGGCAGTGTAGGGGGTCTTGCTGGGCATTGTGTTTCAGGGTTTAGGGCAGTGTAGTGGTGTTTGGGCAGTGTATGGCATCTTGCTTTGGCTGGTGTTTCAGAGTTAGGGCAGTGCAGTGGTTTTCGGGCAGTGAAGGGGGTCGTGCTGGGGCTCTTGTTTCAGGGTTTAGGACTGTGCAGTTGTGTTCGGGCAGTGTATGGGTTCGTGCTGGGGCTGGTATTTCAGGGTTTAGGGCAGTCCAGTGGTGTTTTGGCAGTGTAGGGCTTCGTGCTGTGGCTGGTGTTTCAGAGTTTAGGGCAGAGCAGTGGTGTTCGTGCAGTTTAGGGGGTCGTGCTGGATCTGGTATTTCAGGGTTTAGGGTAGTGCAATGGTGATTGGGCAGTGTAGGGGGTCGTGCTGGAGCTGGTGTTTCAGTTTTTAGGGCTGAGCAGTGGTGTTTGGGCAGTGTAGGGTGTCGTGCTGGGGCTGATGTTTCAGGGTTTAGGGCAGTGCACTCATGTTCAGGCAGTGTAGGGGGTGGTGCTGGGGCTGGTGTTTCAGGATTTATGGAAGATCATTGGTGTTCGGGCAGTGGTGGAGGTGGTGTTGGGGCTGGTGTTTCAGGGTTTAGGGCAGAGCAGTGCTGTTCGGTCAGAGTAGGGGGTTGTGCTGGGCGTGGTGTTTAGGGTTTAGGGCAGTACAGTGGTTTTTGGGGCATTGTAGGGGGTCGTGCTGGGGGTGGTGTTTCAGGATTAAATGCAGTGGTGTTTGGGCAGTGTAGGGGGTCGTGCTGGGGCTCGTGTTTCAGGGTTTTGGCAACTGCAGTTGTGTTCGGGCAGTGTAGGGGTTCATGCTGAGGCTGGTGTTTCAGGGTTTAGATCAGTGCAGTGGTGTTCGGGCAGTGTAGAGGATCGTGCGGGGACTGGTGTTTCAGTGTTTAGGGCAGTGCAGTGGTGTTCGGGCATGTATGGGTTCGTGCTGGGGCTGGTGTTTCAGGGTTTAGGGCAGTGCAGTGTTAATCGGGCAGTCTAGGGGTTCGTGTTGGGGCTGGTGTTTCAGTGTTTAGGGCAGTGCATTGGTGTTCGGGCGGTGTAGGGGGTCATGCTGGGTCTGGTGTTTCAGGGTTTAGGGCAGTGCAGTGGTGTTTGGGCATTGTAGGGGGTCATGCTGGGGCTGGTGTTTCAGGGTTTAGGGCAGTGCAGTGGTGTTCGGGTATTGTAGGGGGTAGTGCTGGGGCTTGTGTTTCAGGGATTAGGGCAGTGCAGTGGTGTTTGGACATTGTAGGGGGTCGTGCTGGGGCTGGTGTTTCAGGGTTAGTGCAGTGCAGTGTTGTTCGGGCAGTGCAGGAGGTCGTGCTGGGGCTGGTGTTTCAGGGTTTAGGGCAGTGCAGTGGTGGACGGACAGTGTAGGGATTCATGCGGGGGCTGGTGTTTCAGTGATTACGGCAGTGCAGTGGTGTTCGGGCAGTGTAGGGTTCGTGCTGGGGTGGTGTTTCAGGGTTTAGGGCAGAGAAGTGGTGTTCGGGCAGTGTAGGGGGTCATCCTGGGGCTGGTGTTTCAGGGTTTAGGGCAGAGCAGTTGTGTTCAGGCAGTGTAGGGGGTCGTGCTGGGCTGGTGTTTCAGGGTTTAGGGCAGAGCAGTGGTGTTCGGGCAGAGTAGGGGGTTGTTCAGGTGCTTGTGTTTAGGGTTTAGGGCAGAACAGGTGTGTTTGGGCAGTGTAGGGGGATGTGCAGGGGTTGGTGTTTCAGGTTTTAGAGCAGTGCAGTGATGTTCGGGCAGTGAACGGGGTCGTGGTGGGGTTGTGTTTCATGGTTTAGGGCAGTGGTGTTTGGGCACTGTACGGGGTCTTGCTGGCGGTGGTGTTTCAGGGTTTAGGGCAGTGCAGTGGTGTTCGGGCAGTGTAGGGGGTCGTGCTGGGGCTGGTGTTTCAGGGTTTAGGGCAGTGGTTTTTGGGCAGTGTAGGGGGTCTTGCTGGGCATGGTGTTTCAGGGTTTAGGGCAGTGTAGTGGCGTTTGGGCAATGTATGGCATCTTGCTTGGGCTGGTGTTTCAGAGTTAGGGCAGTGCCGTGGTTTTCGGGCACTGAAGGGGGTCGTGCTGGGGCTCGTGTTTCAGGGTTTAGGGCAGTGCAGTGGTGTTTTGGCAGTGTAGGGGTTCGTGCTGTGGCTGGTGTTTCAGTGTTTAGGGCAGAGCAGTGGTGTTCCGGCAGTTTAGGGGGTCGTGCTGGGTCTGGTGTTTCAGGGTTTAAGGTAGTGCAATGGTGATTGGGCAGTGTAGGGGGTCGTGCTGGAGCTGGTGGTTCAGTTTTTAGGGCAGTGCAGTGGTGTTTGGGTAGTGTAGGGTGTCGTGCTGGGGCTGATGTTTCAGGATTTAGGGCAGTGCACTGGTGTTCAGGCAGTGTAGGGGTTCGTGCTAGGGGTGGTGTTTCTGGGTTTAGGGCAGTGAAGTGGTGTTCGGAGAGTGTAGGGGGTCGTGCAGGGGGTTGTTTTTCAGGGTTTAGGGCAATGCAGTGGTGTTTGGGCAGTGTAGGGGGACTCGCAGGGGCTGGTGTTTCAGGGTTTATGGCAGTGCAGTGGTGTTTGGCCATTGTAGGGGGTCGTGCTGGGGTTGGTATGTCAAGGTTTAGGGCAGTGCAGTGGTGTTCGGGCAGTGTAGGGGGTAGTGCTGGGGCTTGTGTTTCAGGGATTAGGGTAGTGCAGTGGTGTTCGGACATTCTAGTGGGTCGTGCTGGGGCTGGTGTTTCAGGGTTTAGGGCAGTGCAGTGGTGTTCAGGCAGTGTAGGGGGTTGTGCTGGTGCTGGTGTTTCAGGCTTTAGGGCAGTGCAGTGGTGTTTGGGCAGTGTAGGGGTTTGTGCTGGGGTTGGTTTTTCAGGGTTTAGGGCCCTGCAGTGGTGTTCATGCACTGTAGAGGTTCGTGCTGGGGCTGGTGTTTCAGTGTTTACGGCAGTGCAGTGGTGTTCGGGCAGTGTAGGTGGTGCTGGGGTGGTGTTTCAGGGTTTAGGGCAGAGCAGTGGTGTTCCGGCAGTGTAGGGGTTGTGCTGGGGCCGGTGTTTCAGGGTTTAGGGCAGAGCAGTGGTGTTCGGACATTCTAGGGGGTCGTGCTGGGGCTGGTGTTTCAGGGTTTAGGGCAGTGCAGTGGTGTTCGAGCAGAGTAGGGGGTCGTTCTGGTGCTGGTGTTTAGGGTTTAGGGCAGGGCAGGTATTTTCAGGCAGTGTAGGGGGATGTGCAGAGGGTGGTGTTTCAGGTTTTAGGGCAGTACAGTGGTGTTCGGGCAGTGTAGGGGTCGTGCAGGGGCTGGTGTTTCAGGGTTTAGGCCAGTGGATTTGGGCATTGTAGGGGGTCTTGCTGGGGGTGGTGTTTCAGGATTCAGGGCAGTGCAGTGGTGTTTGGGCAGTGTAGGGGTTCATGCTGAGGCTGGTGTTTCAGGGCATAGGTCTGTGCAGTGTTGTTCGGGCAGTGTAGGGGTTCGTGCTGGGGCTGGTATTTCAGGGTTTAGAGCAGTGCAGTGGTTTTCAGGCAGTGAAGGGGTTCGTGCTGGGGCTCATGTTTCAGGGTTTTGGACTGTGCAGTTGTGTTCGGGCAGTGTATGGGTTCGAGCTGGGCTGGTGTTTTAGGGTTTAGGGCAGTGCAGTGGTGTTTTGGGAGTGTAGGGGTTTGTGCTGTGGCTGGTGTTTCAGTGTTTAGGGCAGAGAAGTGGTGTTCAGGCAGTTTATGGTGTCATGCTGGGTCTGGTGTTTCAGGGTTTAGGGTAGTGCAGTGGTGATTGGGCAGTGTAGGGGGTTGTGCTGGAGCTGGTGTTTCAGGGTTTAGGGCAGTGCAGTGGTGTTTGGGCAGTGTAGAGTGTTGTGCTGGGGCTGATGTTTCAGGGTTTAGGGCAGTGCACTGGTGTTCAGGCAGTTTAGGGGGTAGTGCTGGGGCTGGTGTTTCAGGGTTTATGGAAGATCATTGGTGTTCGGGCAGTGTAGGAGGTGGTGTTGGGGCTGGTGTTTCAGGGTTTAGGGCAGAGCAGTGCTGTTCGGGCAGAGTAGGGGGTTGTGCTGGGGGTGGTGTTTAGGGTTTAGGGCAGTACAGTAGTGTTTGGGGCATTGTAAGGGGTCTTGCTGGGGGTGGTGTTTCAGGATTAAATGCAGTGGTGTTTGGGCAGTGTAGGGGGTCTTGCTGGGGATGGTGTTTCAGGGTTTAGGGCAGGGCAGTGGTGTTCAGACAGTGTAGGGGTCGTGCTGGGTGTGGTGATTCTGGGTTTAGGGCAGTGAAGTGTTTTTTGGACAGTGTAGGGGGTCGTGCAGAGGGTTGTTTTTCAGGGTTTACGGCAATGCAGTGGTGTTTGGGCAGTGTAGGGGGACTCACAGGGCCTGGTGTTTCAGGGATTATGGCAGTGCAGTGGTGTTTGGCCATTGTAGGGGGTCGTGCTGGGGCTGGTATTTCAAGGTTTAGGGCAGTGCAGTGGTGTTCGGGCAGTGTAGGGGGTAATGCTGGGGCTTGTGTTTCAGGGATTAGGGTAGTGCAGTGGTGTTTGGACATTCTAGGGGGTCGTGCTGGGGCTGGTGTTTCAGGGTTTAGGGCAGTGCAGTGGTGTTCGGGCAGTGTAGAGGGTCTTGCTGGTGCTGGTGTTTCAGGCTTTAGGGCAGTGCAGTGGTGTTCTGGGCAGTGTAGGGGTTCGTGCTGGGGTTGGTTTTTCAGGGTTTAGGGCCCTGCAGTGGTGTTCATACATTGTAGAGGTTCGTGCTGGGGCTGGTGTTTCAGTGTTTACGGCAGTGCAGTGGTGTTCGGGCAGTGTAGGGGTCGTGCTGGGGTGGTGTTTCAGGGTTTAGGGCAGAGCAGTGGTGTTCGGGCAGTGTAGGGGTCATGCTGGGGCCGGTGTTTCAGTGTTTAGGGCAGTGCAGTGGTGTTTGGGCATGTATGGGGTTCGTTCTGGGGCTGGTGTTTCAGGGTTTAGGGCAGTGCAGTGTTAATCGGGCAGTCTAGGGGTTCGTGCTGGGGCTGGTGTTTCAGTGTTTAGGGCAGTGCATTGGTGTTCGGGCAGCGTAGGGAGTCATGCTGGGTCTGGTGTTTCAGGGTTTAGGGCAGTGCAGAGGTGTTCGGGCAGTGTAGGGGGTGGTGTTGGGGCTGGTGTTTCAGGGTTTAGGGCAGTGCAATAGTGTTTGGGAATTGTAGGGGGTCATGCTGGGGCTGGTGTTTCAGGGTTTAGGGCAGTGCAGTGGTGTTTGGGCATTGTAGGGGGTACTGCTGGGGCTTGTGTTTCAGGGATTAGGGCAGTGCAGTGGTGTTTGGACATTGTAGGGGGTCGTGCTGGGGCTGGTGTTTCAGGGTTATGGCAGTGCAGTGTTGTTCGGGCAGTGCAGGGGGTCGTGCTGGGGCTGGTGTTTCAGGGTTTAGGGCAGTGCAGTGGTGTGCGGACAGTGTAGGGATTCGTGCTGGGGCTGGTGTTACAGTGATTACGGCAGTGCAGTGGTGTTCGGGCAGTGTAGGGGTCGTCCTGGGGTGGTGTTTCAGGGTTTAGGGCAGAGAAGTGGTGTTTGGGCAGTGTAGGGGGTCGTGCTGGGGCTGGTTTTTCATGGTTTAGGGCAGAGCAGTTGTGTTCAGGCAGTGTAGGGTGTCGTGCTGGGCTGGTGTTTCAGGAATTAGGGCAGAGCAGTGGTGTTCGGGCAGTGCAGGGGGTCGTGCTGGGGCTGGTGTTTCAGGGTTTAGGGCAGTGCAGTGGTGTGCGGACAGTGTAGGGATTCGTGCTGGGGCTAGTGTTACAGTGATTACGGCAGTGCAGTGGTGTTCGGGCTGTGTAGGGGTCGTCCTGGGGTGGTGTTTCAGGGTTTAGGGCAGAGAAGTGGTGTTTGGGCAGTGTAGGGGGTCGTGCTGGGGCTGGTTTTTCAGGGTTTAGGGCAGAGCAGTTGTGTTCAGGCAGTGTAGGGTGTCGTGCTGGGCTGGTGTTTCAGGAATTAGGGCAGAGCAGTGGTGTTCGGGCAGAGTAGGGGGTTGTTCAGGTGCTGGTGTTTAGGGTTTAGGGCAGTGCAGGTGTGTTTGGGCAGTGTAGGGGGTTGTGCAGGGGTTGGTATTTCAGGTTTTAGAGCAGTGCAGTGATGTTCGGGCAGTGAACGGGGTCGTGGTTAGGCCTGGGCGGTAAATTCCGTTCCGCTCGCGGAATTTGCGTAATTTGCGTAATTTCGCGTTCCGCGGAGAGCGCGAAATTGCTCAAAAGTCTGCTTTCCGCGATTTCGCGAAATTTTTGCTTGTTCGCGTTCTCAACATGCGTGTTCGCGAGATATTACTCCCCGAGCATGCAAACAGCAATTGTGAAAAGGAAAAAAGCATCGCGAACAAGCAATTCTGCGTGTTTGCGGAATTTCTGCGTGTTCGCGGAGATTTTTTACCGTTTCGCGGAGATTTGCGTAACGCAATTACGCAAATTCCGCCCACCCCTAGTCGTGGTGGGGTTGTATTTAATGGCTTAGGGCAGTGGTGTTCGGGCACTGTACGGGGTCTTGCTGGGGGTGGTGTTTCAGGGTTAAGGGCAGTGCAGTGGTGTTCGGGCAGTGTAGGGTGTCGTGCTGGGGCTGGTGTTTCAGGGTTTAGGGCAGTGGTTTTACGGCAGTGTAGGGGGTCTTGCTGGGCATGGTGTTTCAGGGTTTAGGGCAGTGTAGTGGTGTTTGGGCAGTGTATGGCGTCTTGCTTGGGCTGGTGTTTCAGAGTTAGGGCAGTGCAGTGGCTTTCGGGCAGTGAAGGGGGTCGTGCTGGGGCTCGTGTTTCAGGGTTTTGGACTGTGCAGTTGTGTTCGGGTAGTGTATGGGTTCGTGCTGGGGCTGGTATTTCAGGGTTTAGGGCAGTGCAGTGGTATTTTGGCAGTGTAGGGGTTCGTGCTGTGGCTGGTGTTTCAGTGTTTAGGGCAGAGCAGTGGTGTTCGGGCAGTTTAGGGGGTCGTGCAGAGGGTTGTTTTTCAGGGTTTACGGCAATGCAGTGGTGTTTGGGCAGTGTAGGGGGACTCGCAGGGGCTGGTGTTTCAGGGATTATGGCAGTGCAGTGGTGTTTGGCCATTGTAGGGGGTCGTGCTGGGGCTGGTATTTCAGGGTTTAGGGCAGTGCAGTGTTGTTCGGGCAGTCTAGGGGGTAGTGCTGGGGCTTGTGTTTCAGGGATTAGGGCAGTGCAGTGGTGTTCGGACATTCTAGGGGGTCGTGCTGGGGCTCGTGTTTCAGGGTTTTGGCAAGTGCAGTTGTGTTCGGGCAGTGTAGGGGTTCATGCTGAGGCTGGTTTTTCAGGGTTTAGATCAGTGCAGTGGTGTTCGGGCAGTGTAGAGGTTCGTGCAGGGACTGGTGTTTCAGTGTTTAGGGCAGTGCAGTGGTGTTCGGGCATGTATGGGGTCGTTCTGGGGCTGGTGTTTCAGGGTTTAGGGCAGTGCAGTGTTAATCGGGCAGTCTAGGGGTTCGTGCTGGGGCTGGTGTTTCAGTGTTTAGGGCAGTGCATTGGTGTTAGGGCAGTGTAGGGGGCATGCTGGGTCTGGTGTTTCAGGGTTTAGGGCAGTGCAGAGGTGTTCGGGCAGTGTAGGGGGTGGTGTTGGGGCTGGTGATTCAGGGTTTAGGGCAGTGTAGTGGTGTTCGGGCATTGTAGGGGGTAGTGCTGGGGCTTGTGTTTCAGGGATTAGGGCAGTGCAGTGTTGTTCGGGCAGTGCAGGGGGTCGTGCTGGGGCTGGTGTTTCAGGGTTTAGGGCAGTGCAGTGGTGTACGGACACTGTAGGGATTTGTGCTGGGGCTGGTGTTTCAGTGATAACGGCAGTGCAGTGGGGTTTGGGCAGTGTAGGGGTCGTCCTGGGGTGGTGTTTCAGGGTTTAGGGCAGAGAAGTGGTGTTCAGGCAGTGTAGGGGGTCGTGCTGGGGCTGGTGTTTCAGGGTTTAGGGCAGAGAAGTTGTGTTCAGGCAGTGTAGGGTGTTGTGCTGGGCTGGTGTTTCAGGAATTAGGGCAGAGCAGTGGTGTTCGGGCAGAGTAGGGGGTTGTTCAGGTGCTGGTGTTTAGGGTTTAGGGCAGTGCAGGTGTGTTTGGGCAGTGTAGGGGGTTGTGCAGGGGTTGGTATTTCAGGTTTTAGAGCAGTGCAGTGATGTTGGGGCAGTGAATGGGGTCGTGGTGGGGTTGTATTTCATGGTTTAGGGCAGTGGTGTTCGGGCACTGTACGGGGTCTTGCTGGGGGTGGTATTTCAGGGTTTAGGGCAGTGCAGTGGTATTTTGGCAGTGTAGGGGTTCGTGCTGTGGCTGGTGTTTCAGTGTTTAGGGCAGAGCAGTGGTGTTCGGGCAGTTTAGGGGGTCGTGCTGGGTCTGGTGTTTCAGGGTCTAGGGTAGTGCAATGGTGATTGGGCAGTATAGGGGTCGTGCTGGTGTTTCAGTTTTTAGGGCAGTGCAGTGGTGTTTGGGCAGTGTAGGGTGTCGTGCTGGGGCTGAAGTTTCAGGGTTTAGGGCAGTGCACTGGTGTTCAGGCAGTGTAGCGGGTGGTACTGGGGCTGGTGTTTCAGGGTTTAGGGCGGAGCAGTGCTGTTCGGGCAGAGTAGGGTGTTGTGCTGGGCGTGGTGTTTAGGGTTTAGGGCAGTACAGTGGTGTTTGGGGCATTGTAGGGGGTCGTGCTGGGGGTGGTGTTTCAGAATTAAATGTAGTGGTGTTTGGGCAGTGTAGGGGGTCTTGCTGGGGATGGTGTTTCAGGGTTTAGGGCAGTGCAGTGGTGTTCAGACAGTTTAGGGGGTCATGCTAGGGGTGGTGTTTCTGGGTTTAGGGCAGTGCAGTGGTGTTCGGACAGAGTAGGGGGTCGTGCAGTGGGTTATTTTTCAGGGTTTACGGCAATGCAGCGGTGTTTTGGCAGTGTAGGGGGACTCGCAGGGGCTGGTGTTTCAGGGTTTATGGCAGTGCTGTGGTGTTTGGCCATTGTAGGGGGTCGTGCTGGGGCTGGTATTTCATGGTTTAGGGCAGTGCAGTGGTGTTCAGACATTCTAGGGGGTCATGCTGGGGCTGGTGTTTCAGGGTTTAGGGCAGTGCAGTGGTGTTCGGGCAGTGTAGGGGGTCGTGCTTGGGCTGGTGTTTCAGGCTTTAGGTCAGTGCAGTGGTGTTCGGGCTGTGTAGGGGTTCGTGCTGGGGCTTGTATTTCAGGGTTTAGGGCAATGCAGTGGTATTTTGGCAGTGTAGGGGTTCGTACTGTGGCTGGTGTTTCAGTGTTTAGGGCAGAGCAGTGGTGTTCGGGCAGTTTAGGGGGTCGTGCAGAGGGTTGTTTTTCAGGGTTTACGGCAATGTGGTGGTGTTTGGGCAGTGTAGGGGGACTCGCAGGGGCTGGTGTTTCAGGGATTATGGCAGTGCAGTGGTGTTTGGCCATTGTAGGGGGTCGTGCTGGGGCTGGTATTTCAGGGTTTAGGGCAGTGCAGTGTTGTTTGGGCAGTCTAGGGGGTAGTGCTGGGGCTTGTGTTTCAGGGATTAGGGCAGTGCAGTGGTGTTCGGACATTCTAGGGGGTCGTGCTGGGGCTCGTGTTTCAGGGTTTTGGCAAGTGCAGTTGTGTTCGGGCAGTGTAGGGGTTCATGCTGAGGCTGGTTTTTCAGGGTTTAGATCAGTGCAGTGGTGTTCGGGCAGTGTAGAGGTTCGTGCGGGGACTGGTGTTTCAGTGTTTAAGGCAGTGCAGTGGTGTTCGGGCATGTATGGGGTCGTTCTGGGGCTGGTGTTTCAGGGTTTAGGGCAGTGCAGTGTTAATCGGGCAGTCTAGGGGTTCGTGCTGGGGCTGATGTTTCAGTGTTTAGGGCAGTGCATTGGTGTTAGGGCAGTGTAGGGGGCATGCTGGGTCTGGTGTTTCAGGGTTTAGGGCAGTGCAGAGGTGTTCGGGCAGTGTAGGGGCTGGTGTTGGGGCTGGTGTTTCAGGGTTTAGGGCAGTGTAGTGGTGTTCGGGCATTGTAGGGGGTAGTGCTGGGGCTTGTGTTTCAGGGATTAGGGCAGTGCAGTGGTGTTTGGACATTGTAGGGGGTCGTGCTGGGGCTGGTGTTTCAGGGTTAGGGCAGTGCAGTGTTGTTCGGGCAGTGCAGGGGGTCGTGCTGGGGCTGGTGTTTCAGGGTTTAGGGCAGTGCAGTGGTGTACGGACAGTGTAGGGATTTGTGCTGGGGCTGGTGTTTCAGTGATAACGGCAGTGCAGTGGGGTTCGGGCAGTGTAGGGGTCGTCCTGGGGTGGTGTTTCAGGGTTTAGGGCAGAGAAGTGGTGTTCGGGCAGTGTAGGGGGTCGTGCTGGGGCTGGTGTTTCAGGGTTTAGGGCAGAGAAGTTGTGTTCAGGCAGTGTAGGGTGTCGTGCTGGGCTGGTGTTTCAGGAATTAGGGCAGAGCAGTGGTGTTCGGGCAGAGTAGGGGGTTGTTCAGATGCTGGTGTTTAGGGTTTAGGGCAGTGCAGGTGTGTTTGGGCAGTGTAGGGGGTTGTGCAGGGGTTGGTATTTCACGTTTTAGAGCAGTGCAGTGATGTTGGGGCAGTGAATGGGGTCTTGGTGGGGTTGTATTTCATGGTTTAGGGCAGTGGTGTTCGGGCACTGTACGGGGTCTTGCTGGGGGTGGTGTTTCAGGGTTTAGGGCAGTGCAGTGGTGTTCGGGCAGTGTAGGGGGTCGTGCTGGGGCTGGTGTTTCAGGGTTTAGGGCAGTGGTTTTCCGGCAGTGTAGGGGGTCTTGTTGGGCATGGTTTTTCAGGGTTTAGGGCAGTGTCGTGGTGTTTGGGCAGTGTATGGCGTCTTGCTTGGGCTGGTGTTTCAGAGTTAGGGCAGTGCAGTGGCTTTCGGGCAGTGAAGGGGGTCGTGCTGGGGCTCGTGTTTCAGGGTTTTGGACTGTGCAGTTGTGTTCGGGCAGTGTATGGGTTCGTGCTGGGGCTGGTATTTCAGGGTTTAGGGCAGTGCAGTGGTATTTTGGCCGTGTAGGGGTTCGTGCTGTGGCTGGTGTTTCAGTGTTTAGGGCAGAGCAGTGGTGTTCGGGCAGTTTAGGGGGTCGTGCTGGGTCTGGTGTTTCAGGGTCTAGGGTAGTGCAATGGTGATTGGGCAGTGTAGGGGTCGTGCTGGTGTTTCAGTTTTTAGGGCAGTGCAGTGGTCTTTGGGCAGTGTAGGGTGTCGTGCTGGGGCTGATGTTTCAGGGTTTAGGGCAGTGCACTGGTGTTCAGGCAGTGTAGCGGGTGGTACTGGGGCTGGTGTTTCAGGGTTTATGGAAGATCATTAGTGTTCGGGCAGTGTAGGAGGTGGTGTTGGGGCTGGTGTTTCAGGGTTTAGGGCGGAGCAGTGCTGTTCGGGCAGAGTAGGGTGTTGTGCTGGGCGTGGTGTTTAGGGTTTAGGGCAGTACAGTGGTGTTTGGGGCATTGTAGGGGGTCGTGCTGGGGGTGGTGTTTCAGAATTAAATGTAGTGGTGTTTGGGCAGTGTAGGGGGTCTTGCTGGGGATGGTGTTTCAGGGTTTAGGGCAGTGCAGTGGTGTTCAGACAGTGTAGGGGGTCATGCTAGGGGTGGTGTTTCTGGGTTTAGGGCAGTGCAGTGGTGTTCGGACAGAGTAGGGGGTCGTGCAGTGGGTTGTTTTTCAGGGTTTACGGCAATGCAGTGGTGTTTTGGCAGTGTAGGGGGTCGTGCTGGGGCTGGTATTTCATGGTTTAGGGCAGTGCAGTGGTGTTCAGACATTCTAGGGGGTCATGCTGGGGCTGGTGTTTCAGGGTTTAGGGCAGTGCAGTGGTGTTCGGGCAGTGTAGGGGGTCGTGCTTGGGCTGGTGTTTCAGGCTTTAGGTCAATGCAGTGGTGTTCGGGCTGTGAAGGGGTTCGTGCTGGGGCTGGTTTTTCAGGGTTTAGGGCCCTGCAGTGGTGTTCATGCACTGTAGAGGTTCGTGCTGGGGTGGTGTTTCAGGGTTTAGGGCAGAGCAGTAGTGTTCGGTCAGTGTAGGGGGTCGTACTGGGGATGGTGTTTCAGGGTTTGGGGCAGAGCAGTGGTGTTCCGGCAGTGTAGGGGGTCGTGCTGGGGCTGGTGTTTCAGGGTTTAGGGCAGTGCAGTGGTGTTCGGGCAGAGTAGGGGGTCGTTCTGGTGCTGGTTTTTAGGGTTTAGGGCAGGGCAGGTATTTTCGGGCAGTGTAGGGGGATGTGCAGGGGGTGGTGTTTCAGGTTTTAGGGCAGTACAGTGGTGTTCGGGCAGTGTAGAGGTTGTGCTGGGGCTGGTGTTTCAGGGTTTAGTGCAGTGGATTTGGGCATTGTAGGGGGTTTGTGCTGTGGCTGGTGTTTCAGTGTTTAGGGCAGAGCAGTGGTGTTCGGGCAGTTTAGGGTGTTGTGCTGGGTCTGGTTTTTCAGGGTTTAGGGTAGTGCAGTGGCGATTGGGCAGTGTAGGGGGTCGTGCTGGAGCTGGTGTTTCAGGGTTTAGGGCATTGCAGTGGTGTTTGGGCAGTGTAGGGTGTTGTGCTGGGGCTGATGTTTCCCGGTTTAGGGCAGTGCAGTGGTGTTCAGGCAGTGTAGGGGGTGGTGCTGGGGCTGGTGTTTCAGGGTTTATGGAAGATCATTGGTGTTCGGGCAGTGTAGGAGGTGGTGTTGTGGCTGGTGTTTCAGGGTTTAGAGCAGAGCAGTGCTGTTCGGGCAGAGTAGGGGGTCGTGCTGGGGGTGGGGATTAGGGTTTAGGGCAGTACAGTGGTGTTTGGGGCATTGTAGGGGGTCGTGCTGGGGGTGGTGTTTCAGGATTAAATGCAGTGGTGTTTGGGCAGTGTAGGGGGTCTTGCTGGGGATGGTGTTTCAGGGTTTAGCGCAGTGCAGTGGTGTTCAGACAGTGTAGGGGGTCGTGCTGGGTGTGGTGTTTCTGGGTTTAGGGCAGTGAAGTGGTGTTAGGACAGTGTAGGGGGTCATGCAGGGTGTTGTTTTTCAGGGTTTACGGCAATGCAGTGGTGTTTGGGCAGTGTATGGGGACTCGCAGGGACTGGTGTTTCAGGGATTATGGCAGTGCAGTGGTGTTTGGCCATTGTAGGGGGTCGTGCTGGGGATGGTATTTCAGGGTTTAGGGTAGCGCAGTGGTGTTCAGACTGTGTAGGGGGTCGTGCTGGGTGTGGTGTTTCTGGGTTTAGGGCAGTGAAGTGGTGTTCGGACAGTGTAGGGGGTCATGCAGGGGGTTGTTTTTCAGGGTTTACGGCAATGCAGTGGTGTTTGGGCAGTGTAGGGGGACTCGCAGGGGCTGGTGTTTCAGGGATTATGGCAGTGCAGTGGTGTTTGGCCATTGTAGGGGGTCGTGCTGGGGCTGTTTTCAGGGTTTAGGGCAGTGCAGTGGTGTTCGGGCAGTGTAGGGGGTGGTCGTGGGGCTTGTGTTTCAGGGATTAGGGCAGTGCAGTGGTGTTCGGACATTCTAGGGGGTCGTGCTGGGGCTAGTGTTTCAGGGTTTAGGGCAGTGCAGTGGTGTTTGGGCAATGTAGGGCCTCTTGCTGGGGCTGGTGTCTCAGGGTTTAGGGCAGTGCAGTGGTGTTCGGGCAGTGTAGGGGGTCGTGCTGGGGCTCGAGTTTCAGGGTTTTGGCAAGTGCAGTTGTGTTCGGTCAGTGTAGGGGCTCATGCTGAGGCTGGTGTTTCAGGGTTTAGATCAGTGCAGTGGTGTTCGGGCAGTTTAGAGGTTCGTGCGGGGACTGGTGTTTCAGTGTTTAGGGCAGTGCAGTGGTGTTCGGGTATGTATGGGGTCGTACTGGGGTTGGTGTTTCAGGGTTTAGGGCAGTGCAGTGTTAATAGGGCAGTCTAGGGGTTCGTGCTGGGGCTGGTGTTTCAGTGTTTAGGGCAGTGCATTGGTGTTCGGGCAGTGTAGGGGGTCGTGCTGGCTCTGGTGTTTCAGGGTTTAGGGCAGAGCCGAGGTGTTCGGGCAGTGCAGGGGGTGGTGCTGGGGCTGGTGTTTGAGGGTTTAGGCCAGTGCAGTGGTGTTTGGGCATTGTAGGGGGTCATGCTGGGGCTGGTGTTTCAGGGTTTAGGGCAGTGCAGTGGTGTTCGGGCATTGTAGGGTGTAGTGCTGGGGCTTGTGTTTCAGGGATTAGGGCAGTGCAGTGGTGTTTGGACATTGTAGGGGGTCATGCTGGGGCTGGTGTTTCAGGGTTAGGGCAGTGCAGTGTTGTTCGGTCAGTGCAGGGGGTCGTGCTGGGGCTGGTGTTTCAGGGTTTAGGGCAGTGCAGTGGTGTACGGACAGTGTAGGGATTCGTGCTGGGGCTGGTGTTTCAGTGATTACAACAAACAATTGATGGACGGAATGCTGACAATGCAGACATTCTCCCCTAGTCAAGAGATCTAGGTTAAACCCATCGCTCTTTTGCCCACTACGCCACCCCAGTTCAGACATGGCCATATGCAAATCAGTCTTGACCCTGTGCCTCATGGGAACAGTCCAGCCCGAACTGCCAAGCCATGTCTTCCCTGGACCGGAATCAAGCATCCTAGGACCGGTTTCTGGCTATCAGCCGTCATCAGCCAGGATCATTTCCTTTGGTTTTTGACATGGCTTGGCAGTTCGGGCTGGACTGTTCCCATGAGGCACAGGGTCAGACTGATTTGCATATGGCCATGTCTGAACTGGGGTGGCAGAGTGGGCTAAAGAATGGTGGTGGATTAAACCCAGATCAGTTGACTGGGGGTGAGTGCTTGCAATTTTCAACACTCCGTCCATCATTTCCTTTGGTTTTGCTTTGTTCGCCATAAGTTGGCAGGGTATGCTCAGACGTGAGTCCCTTGCTCACTTTGCCACTGGATTCAAGCAAGCCTGGCTGAAGACGGCTGAAATGCCAGAAACCGGTCCTAGGAAGCTTGTTTTCGGTCCAGGGAAGACATGGCTTGGCAGTTTGGGCTGGACTGTTCCCATGAGGCACAGGGTCAGACTGATTTGCTTATGGCCATGTCTGAACTGGGGTGGCAGAGTGGGCTAAAGAACGGTGATGGATTAAACCCAGATCAGTTGACTGGGGGTGAGTGCCTGCAATGTTCAACACTCCGTCCATCATTTCCTTTGGTTTTTGTTTCAGTGATTACGGCAGTGCAGTGGTGTTCGGGCAGTGTAGGGGTCGTGCTGGGATGGTGTTTCAGGGTTTAGGGCAGAGAAGTGGTGTTCGGGCAGTGTAGGGGGTCGTGCTGGGGTTGATGTTTCAGGGTTTAGGGTAGTGCAGTGGCGATTGGGCAGTGTAGGGGGTCGTGCTGGAGCTGGTGTTTCAGGGTTTAGGGCATTGCAGTGGTGTTTGGGCAGTGTAGGGTGTTGTGCTGGGGCTGATGTTTCCCGGTTTAGGGCAGTGCAGTGGTGTTCAGGCAGTGTAGGGGGTGGTGCTGGGGCTGGTGTTTCAGGGTTTATGGAAGATCATTGGTGTTCGGGCAGTGTAGGAGGTGGTGTTGTGGCTGGTGTTTCAGGGTTTAGAGCAGAGCAGTGCTGTTCGGGCAGAGTAGGGGGTCGTGCTGGGGGTGGGGATTAGGGTTTAGGGCAGTACAGTGGTGTTTGGGGCATTGTAGGGGGTCGTGCTGGGGGTGGTGTTTCAGGATTAAATGCAGTGGTGTTTGGGCAGTGTAGGGGGTCTTGCTGGGGATGGTGTTTCAGGGTTTAGCGCAGTGCAGTGGTGTTCAGACAGTGTAGGGGGTCGTGCTGGGTGTGGTGTTTCTGGGTTTAGGGCAGTGAAGTGGTGTTAGGACAGTGTAGGGGGTCATGCAGGGTGTTGTTTTTCAGGGTTTACGGCAATGCAGTGGTGTTTGGGCAGTGTATGGGGACTCGCAGGGACTGGTGTTTCAGGGATTATGGCAGTGCAGTGGTGTTTGGCCATTGTAGGGGGTCGTGCTGGGGATGGTATTTCAGGGTTTAGGGTAGCGCAGTGGTGTTCAGACTGTGTAGGGGGTCGTGCTGGGTGTGGTGTTTCTGGGTTTAGGGCAGTGAAGTGGTGTTCGGACAGTGTAGGGGGTCATGCAGGGGGTTGTTTTTCAGGGTTTACGGCAATGCAGTGGTGTTTGGGCAGTGTAGGGGGACTCGCAGGGGCTGGTGTTTCAGGGATTATGGCAGTGCAGTGGTGTTTGGCCATTGTAGGGGGTCGTGCTGGGGCTGGTATTTCAGGGTTTAGGGCAGTGCAGTGGTGTTCGGGCAGTGTAGGGGGTGGTCGTGGGGCTTGTGTTTCAGGGATTAGGGCAGTGCAGTGGTGTTCGGACATTCTAGGGGGTCGTGCTGGGGCTAGTGTTTCAGGGTTTAGGGCAGTGCAGTGGTGTTTGGGCAATGTAGGGCCTCTTGCTGGGGCTGGTGTCTCAGGGTTTAGGGCAGTGCAGTGGTGTTCGGGCAGTGTAGGGGGTCGTGCTGGGGCTCGAGTTTCAGGGTTTTGGCAAGTGCAGTTGTGTTCGGTCAGTGTAGGGGCTCATGCTGAGGCTGGTGTTTCAGGGTTTAGATCAGTGCAGTGGTGTTCGGGCAGTTTAGAGGTTCGTGCGGGGACTGGTGTTTCAGTGTTTAGGGCAGTGCAGTGGTGTTCGGGTATGTATGGGGTCGTACTGGGGTTGGTGTTTCAGGGTTTAGGGCAGTGCAGTGTTAATAGGGCAGTCTAGGGGTTCGTGCTGGGGCTGGTGTTTCAGTGTTTAGGGCAGTGCATTGGTGTTCGGGCAGTGTAGGGGGTCGTGCTGGCTCTGGTGTTTCAGGGTTTAGGGCAGAGCCGAGGTGTTCGGGCAGTGCAGGGGGTGGTGCTGGGGCTGGTGTTTGAGGGTTTAGGCCAGTGCAGTGGTGTTTGGGCATTGTAGGGGGTCATGCTGGGGCTGGTGTTTCAGGGTTTAGGGCAGTGCAGTGGTGTTCGGGCATTGTAGGGTGTAGTGCTGGGGCTTGTGTTTCAGGGATTAGGGCAGTGCAGTGGTGTTTGGACATTGTAGGGGGTCATGCTGGGGCTGGTGTTTCAGGGTTAGGGCAGTGCAGTGTTGTTCGGTCAGTGCAGGGGGTCGTGCTGGGGCTGGTGTTTCAGGGTTTAGGGCAGTGCAGTGGTGTACGGACAGTGTAGGGATTCGTGCTGGGGCTGGTGTTTCAGTGATTACAACAAACAATTGATGGACGGAATGCTGACAATGCAGACATTCTCCCCTAGTCAAGAGATCTAGGTTAAACCCATCGCTCTTTTGCCCACTACGCCACCCCAGTTCAGACATGGCCATATGCAAATCAGTCTTGACCCTGTGCCTCATGGGAACAGTCCAGCCCGAACTGCCAAGCCATGTCTTCCCTGGACCGGAATCAAGCATCCTAGGACCGGTTTCTGGCTATCAGCCGTCATCAGCCAGGATCATTTCCTTTGGTTTTTGACATGGCTTGGCAGTTCGGGCTGGACTGTTCCCATGAGGCACAGGGTCAGACTGATTTGCATATGGCCATGTCTGAACTGGGGTGGCAGAGTGGGCTAAAGAATGGTGGTGGATTAAACCCAGATCAGTTGACTGGGGGTGAGTGCTTGCAATGTTCAACACTCCGTCCATCATTTCCTTTGGTTTTGCTTTGTTCGCCATAAGTTGGCAGGGTATGCTCAGACGTGAGTCCCTTGCTCACTTTGCCACTGGATTCAAGCAAGCCTGGCTGAAGACGGCTGAAATGCCAGAAACCGGTCCTAGGAAGCTTGTTTTCGGTCCAGGGAAGACATGGCTTGGCAGTTTGGGCTGGACTGTTCCCATGAGGCACAGGGTCAGACTGATTTGCTTATGGCCATGTCTGAACTGGGGTGGCAGAGTGGGCTAAAGAACGGTGATGGATTAAACCCAGATCAGTTGACTGGGGGTGAGTGCCTGCAATGTTCAACACTCCGTCCATCATTTCCTTTGGTTTTTGTTTCAGTGATTACGGCAGTGCAGTGGTGTTCGGGCAGTGTAGGGGTCGTGCTGGGATGGTGTTTCAGGGTTTAGGGCAGAGAAGTGGTGTTCGGGCAGTGTAGGGGGTCGTGCTGGGGTTGATGTTTCAGGGTTTAGGGTAGTGCAGTGGCGATTGGGCAGTGTAGGGGGTCGTGCTGGAGCTGGTGTTTCAGGGTTTAGGGCATTGCAGTGGTGTTTGGGCAGTGTAGGGTGTTGTGCTGGGGCTGATGTTTCCCGGTTTAGGGCAGTGCAGTGGTGTTCAGGCAGTGTAGGGGGTGGTGCTTGGGCTGGTGTTTCAGGGTTTATGGAAGATCATTGGTGTTCGGGCAGTGTAGGAGGTGGTGTTGTGGCTGGTGTTTCAGGGTTTAGAGCAGAGCAGTGCTGTTCGGGCAGAGTAGGGGGTCGTGCTGGGGGTGGGGATTAGGGTTTAGGGCAGTACAGTGGTGTTTGGGGCATTGTAGGGGGTCGTGCTGGGGGTGGTGTTTCAGGATTAAATGCAGTGGTGTTTGGGCAGTGTAGGGGGTCTTGCTGGGGATGGTGTTTCAGGGTTTAGCGCAGTGTAGTGGTGTTCAGACAGTGTAGGGGGTCGTGCTGGGTGTGGTGTTTCTGGGTTTAGGGCAGTGAAGTGGTGTTAGGACAGTGTAGGGGGTCATGCAGGGTGTTGTTTTTCAGGGTTTACGGCAATGCAGTGGTGTTTGGGCAGTGTATGGGGACTCGCAGGGACTGGTGTTTCAGGGATTATGGCAGTGCAGTGGTGTTTGGCCATTGTAGGGGGTCGTGCTGGGGATGGTATTTCAGGGTTTAGGGTAGTGCAGTGGTGTTCAGACTGTGTAGGGGGTCGTGCTGGGTGTGGTGTTTCTGGGTTTAGGGCAGTGAAGTGGTGTTCGGACAGTGTAGGGGGTCATGCAGGGGGTTGTTTTTCAGGGTTTACGGCAATGCAGTGGTGTTTGGGCAGTGTAGGGGGACTCGCAGGGGCTGGTGTTTCAGGGATTATGGCAGTGCAGTGGTGTTTGGCCATTGTAGGGGGTCGTGCTGGGGCTGGTATTTCAGGGTTTAGGGCAGTGCAGTGGTGTTCGGGCAGTGTAGGGGGTAGTCGTGGGGCTTGTGTTTCAGGGATTAGGGCAGTGCAGTGGTGTTCGGACATTCTAGGGGGTCGTACTGGGGCTAGTGTTTCAGGGTTTAGGGCAGTGCAGTGGTGTTTGGGCAATGTAGGGCCTCTTGCTGGGGCTGGTGTCTCAGGGTTTAGGGCAGTGCAGTGGTGTTCGGGCAGTGTAGGGGGTCGTGCTGGGGCTCGAGTTTCAGGGTTTTGGCAAGTGCAGTTGTGTTCGGTCAGTGTAGGGGCTCATGCTGAGGCTGGTGTTTCAGGGTTTAGATCAGTGCAGTGGTGTTCGGGCAGTTTAGAGGTTCGTGCGGGGACTGGTGTTTCAGTGTTTAGGGCAGTGCAGTGGTGTTCGGGTATGTATGGGGTCGTACTGGGGTTGGTGTTTCAGGGTTTAGGGCAGTGCAGTGTTAATAGGGCAGTCTAGGGGTTCGTGCTGGGGCTGGTGTTTCAGTGTTTAGGGCAGTGCATTGGTGTTCGGGCAGTGTAGGGGGTCGTGCTGGCTCTGGTGTTTCAGGGTTTAGGGCAGAGCCGAGGTGTTCAGGCAGTGCAGGGGGTGGTGCTGGGGCTGGTGTTTGAGGGTTTAGGCCAGTGCAGTGGTGTTTGGGCATTGTAGGGGGTCATGCTGGGGCTGGTGTTTCAGGGTTTAGGGCAGTGCAGTGGTGTTCGGGCATTGTAGGGTGTAGTGCTGGGGCTTGTGTTTCAGGGATTAGGGCAGTGCAGTGGTGTTTGGACATTGTAGGGGGTCATGCTGGGGCTGGTGTTTCAGGGTTAGGGCAGTGCAGTGTTGTTCGGTCAGTGCAGGGGGTCGTGCTGGGGCTGGTGTTTCAGGGTTTAGGGCAGTGCAGTGGTGTACGGACAGTGTAGGGATTCGTGCTGGGGCTGGTGTTTCAGTGATTACAACAAACAATTGATGGACGGAATGCTGACAATGCAGACATTCTCCCCTAGTCAAGAGATCTAGGTTAAACCCATCGCTCTTTTGCCCACTACGCCACCCCAGTTCAGACATGGCCATATGCAAATCAGTCTTGACCCTGTGCCTCATGGGAACAGTCCAGCCCGAACTGCCAAGCCATGTCTTCCCTGGACCGGAATCAAGCATCCTAGGACCGGTTTCTGGCTATCAGCCGTCATCAGCCAGGATCATTTCCTTTGGTTTTTGACATGGCTTGGCAGTTCGGGCTGGACTGTTCCCATGAGGCACAGGGTCAGACTGATTTGCATATGGCCATGTCTGAACTGGGGTGGCAGAGTGGGCTAAAGAATGGTGGTGGATTAAACCCAGATCAGTTGACTGGGGGTGAGTGCTTGCAATGTTCAACACTCCGTCCATCATTTCCTTTGGTTTTGCTTTGTTCGCCATAAGTTGGCAGGGTATGCTCAGACGTGAGTCCCTTGCTCACTTTGCCACTGGATTCAAGCAAGCCTGGCTGAAGACGGCTGAAATGCCAGAAACCGGTCCTAGGAAGCTTGTTTCCGGTCCAGGGAAGACATGGCTTGGCAGTTTGGGCTGGACTGTTCCCATGAGGCACAGGGTCAGACTGATTTGCTTATGGCCATGTCTGAACTGGGGTGGCAGAGTGGGCTAAAGAACGGTGATGGATTAAACCCAGATCAGTTGACTGGGGGTGAGTGCCTGCAATGTTCAACACTCCGTCCATCATTTCCTTTGGTTTTTGTTTCAGTGATTACGGCAGTGCAGTGGTGTTCGGGCAGTGTAGGGGTCGTGCTGGGGTGGTGTTTCAGGGTTTAGGGCAGAGAAGTGGTGTTCGGGCAGTGTAGGGGGTCGTCCTGGGGCAGGTGTTTCAGGGTTTAGGGCAGAGCAGTTGTGTTCGGGCAGTGTAGGGGGTCGTGCTGGGCTGGTGTTTCAGGGATTAGGGCAGTGCAGTGGCGTTTGGACATTGTAGGGGGTCATGCTGGGGCTGGTGTTTCAGGGTTAGGGCAGTGCAGTGTTGTTCGGTCAGTGCAGGGGGTCGTGCTGGGGCTGGTGTTTCAGGGTTTAGGGCAGTGCAGTGGTGTACGGACAGTGTAGGGATTCGTGCTGGGGCTGGTGTTTCAGTGATTACGGCAGAGCAGTGGTGTTCAGGCAGTGTAGGGGTCGTGCTGGGGTGGTGTTTCAGGGTTTAGGGCAGAGAAGTGGTGTTCGGGCTGTGTAGGGGGTCGTGCTGGGGCTGGTGTTTCAGGGTTTAGGGCAGAACAGTTGTGTTCAAGTAGTGTAGGGGGTCGTGCTGGGCTGGTGTTTCAGGGTTTAGGGCAGAGCAGTGGAGTTCGGGCAGAGTAGGGGGTTGTTCAGGTGCTGGTGTTTAAGGTTTAGGGCAGTGCAGGTGTGTTTGGGCAGTGTAGGGGGTTGTGCAGGGGTTGGTGTTTCAGGTTTTAGAGCAGTGCAGTGATGTTCGGGCAGTGAACGGGGTCGTGGTGGGGTTGTGTTTCATGGTTTAGGGCAGTGGTGTTCGGGCACTGTACGGGGTCATGCTGGGGCTGGTGTTTCAGGGTTTAGGGCAGTGGTTTTCGGGCAGTGTAGGGGGTCTTGCTTGGCATGGTGTTTCAGGGATTAGGGCAGTGTAGTGGTGTTTGGGCAGTGTATGGCGTCTTGCTTGGGCTGGTGTTACAGAGTTAGGGCAGTGCAGTGGTTTTCGGGCAGTGAAGGGGGTCGTGCTGGGGCTCGTGTTTCAGGGTTTTGGACTGTGCAGTTGTGTTCGGGCAGTGTATGGGTTCATGCTGGGGCTGGTATTTCAGGGTTTAGGGCAGTGCATTTGTGTTTTGGCAGTGTAGGGGTTCGTGCTGTGGCTGGTGTTTCAGTGTTTAGGGCAGAGCAGGGGTGTTCGGGCAGTTTAGGGGGTCGTGCTGGGTCTGGTGTTTCAGGGTTTAGGGTAGTGCAATGGTGATTGGGCAGTGTAGGGGGTCGTGCTGGAGCTGGTGTTTCAGTTTTTAGGGCAGTGCAGTGGTGTTTGGGCAGTGTAGGGTGTCGTGCTGGGGCTGATGATTCAGGGTTTAGGGCAGTGCACTGGTGTTCAGGCAGTGTAGGGGGTGGTGCAGGGGCTGGTGTTTCAGGGTTTATGGAAGATCATTGGTGTTCGGGCAGGGTAGGAGGTGGTGTTGGGGCTGGTGTTTTAGGGTTTAGGGCAGAGCAGTGCTGTTCGGGCAGAGTAGGGGGTTGTGCTGGGCGTGGTGTTTAGGGTTTAGGGCAGTACAGTGGTGTTTGGGGCATTGTAGGGAGTCGTGCTGGGGGTGGTGTTTCAGGATTAAATGCAGTGGTGTTTGGGCAGTGTAGGGGGTCTTGCTGGGGATGGTGTTTCAGGGTTTAGGGCAGTGCAGTGGTGTTCAGACAGTGTAGGGGGTCGTGCTAGGGGTGGTGTTTCTAGGTTAAGGGCAGTGAAGTGGTGTTCGGACAGTGTAGGGGGTCGTGCAGGGGGTTGTTTTTCAGGGTTTACGGCAATGCAGTGGTGTTTGGGCAGTGTAGGGGGACTCGCAGGAGCTGGTGTTTCAGTTTTTAGGGCAGTGCAGTTGTGTTTGGGCAGTGTAGGGTGTCGTGCTGGGGCTGATGATTCAGGGTTTAGGGCAGTGCACTGGTGTTCAGGCAGTGTAGGGGGTGGTGCAGGGGCTGGTGTTTCAGGGTTTATGGAAGATCATTGGTATTCGGGCAGTGTAGGAGGTGGTGTTGGGACTGGTGTTTTAGGGTTTAGGGCAGAGCAGTGCTGTTCGGGCAGAGTAGGGGGTTGTGCTGGGCGTGGTGTTTAGGGTTTAGGGCAGTACAGTGGTGTTTGGGGTATTGTAGGGAGTCGTACTGGGGGTGGTGTTTCAGGATTAAATGCAGTGATGTTTGGGCAGTGTAGGGGGTCTTGCTGGGGATGGTGTTTCAGGGTTTAGGGCAGTGCAGTGGTGTTCAGACAGTGTAGGGGTCGTGCTAGGGGTGGTGTTTCTGGGTTAAGGGCAGTGAAGTGGTGTTCGGACAGTGTAGGGGGTCGTGCAGGGGGTTGTTTTTCAGGGTTTACGGCAATGCAGTGGTGTTTGGGCAGTGTAGGGGGACTCGCAGGGGCTGGTGTTTCAGGGTTTATGGCAGTGCAGTGGTGTTTGGCCATTGTAGTGGGTCGTGCTGGGGCTGGTATTTCAGGGTTTAGGGCAGTGCAGTGGTGTTCGGGCAGTGTAGGGGGTAGTGCTGGGGCTTGTGTTTCAGGGATTAGGGCAGTGCAGTGGTGTTCGGACCTTCTAGGGGGTCGTGCTGGGGCTGGTGTTTCAGGGTTAGGGCAGTGCAGTGGTGTTCGGGCAGTGTAGGGGGTCGTGCTGGGGCTGGTGTTTCAGGCTTTAGGGCAGTGCAGTGGTGTTCGGGCAGTGTAGGGGTTCGTGCTGGGGCTGGTTTTTCAGGGTTTAGGGCCCTGCAGTGGTGTTCATGCACTGTAGGGGTTCGTGCTGAGGCTGGTGTTTCAGTGTTTACGGCAGTGCAGTGGCGTTCGGGCAGTGTAGGGGTCGTGCTGGGGTGGTGTTTCAGGGTTTAGGGCAGAGAAGTTGTGTTCGGGCAATGTAGGGGGTCGTGCTGGGTCTGGTGTTTCAGGGTTTAGGGCAGAGCAGTGGTGTTCGGGCAGAGTAGGGGGTTGTTCTGGTGCTGGTGTTTAGGGTTTAGGGCAGGGCAGGTATTTTCGGGCAGTGTAGGGGATGTGCAGGGGGTGGTGTTTCAGGTTTTAGGGCAGTGCAGTGGTGTTTGGGCAGTGTAGGGGTTCATGCTGAGGCTGGTGTTTCAGGGTATAGGTCAGTGCAGTGGTGTTCGGGCAGTGAAGGGGTTCATGCTGGGGCTGGTGTTTCAGGGTTTAGAGCAGTGCAGTGGTTTTCAGGTAGTGATTGAAGGGGGTCGTGCTGGGGCTCATGTTTCAGGGTTTTGGACTGTGCAGTTGTGTTCAGGCAGTGTATGGGTTCGTGCTGGGGCCGGTGTTTCAGGGTTTAAGGCAGTGCAGTGGTGTTTTGGCAGTGTAGGGGTTTGTGCTGTGGCTGGTGTTTCAGTGTTTAGGGCAGAGCAGTGGTGTTCGGGTAGTTTAGGGTGTCGTGCTGGGTCTGGTGTTTCAGGCTTTAGGATAGTGCAGTGGTGATTTGGCAGTGTAGGGGGTCGTTCTGGAGCTGGTGTTTCAGGGTTTAGGGCAGTGCAGTGGTGTTTGGGCAGTGTAGGGTGTTGTGCTGGGGATGATGTTTCAGGGTTTAGGGCAGTGCACTGGTGTTCAGGCAGTGTAGGGGGCGGTGCTGGGGCTGGTGTTTCAGGGTTTATGGAAGATCATTGGTGGTCGGGCAGTGTAGGATGTGGTGTTGGGGCTGGTGTTTCAGGGTTTAGGGCAGAGCAGTGCTGTTCGGGCAGAGTAGGGGGATGTGCAGGGGGTGGTGTTTCAGGGTTTAGGGCAGTACAGTGGTGTTCGGGCAGTGTAGGGGGTCGTGCTGGGCTGGTGTTTCAGGGTTTTGGGCAGTGGTTTTGGGGCATTGTAGAGGGTCTTGCTGGGGGTGGTGTTTCAGGGTTTAGGGCAGTGCAGTGGTGTTTGGGCAGTGTGGGGGTTCATGCTGAGGCTGGTGTTTCAGGGTATAGGTCAGTGCAGTGGTGTTCGGGCAGTGTAGGGGTTCGTGCTGGGGCTGGTGTTTCAGTGTTTTGGGCAGAGCAGTTGTGTTCGGGCAGTTTAGGGGTTCGCGCTGGATCTGGTGTTTCAGGGATTAGGGCAGTGTAGTGGTGTTTGGGCAGTGTATGGCGTCTTGTTTGGTCTGGTGTTTCAGAGTTAGGGCAGTGCAGTGCTTTTCGGGCAGTGAAGGGGGTCGTGCTGGGGCTCGTGTTTCAGGGTTTTGGACTGTGCAGTTGTGTTCGGGCAGTGTATGGGTTCGTGCTGGGGCTGGTATTTCAGGGTTTAGGGCAGTGCAGTGGTGTTTTGGCAGTGTAGGGGTTCGTGCTGTGGCTGGTGTTTCAGTGTTTAGGGCAGAGCAGTGGTGTTCGGGCAGTTGAGGGGTTCGTGCTGGGTCTGGTGTTTCAGGGTTTAGGGTAGTGCAATGGTGATTGGGCAGTGTAGGGGGTCGTGCTGGAGCTGGTGTTTCAGTTTTTAGGGCAGTGCAGTGGTGTTTGGGCAGTGTAGGGTGTCGTGCTGGGGCTGATGATTCAGGGTTTAGGGCAGTGCACTGATGTTCAGGCAGTGTAGGGGGTGGTGAAGGGGCTGGTGTTTCAGGGTTTATGGAAGATCATTGGTGTTCGGGCAGTGTAGGAGGTGGTGTTGGGGCTGGTGTTTCAGGGTTTAGGGCAGAGCAGTGCTGTTTGGGCAGTGTACGGGGTTGTGCTGGGCGTGGTGTTTAGGGTTTAGGGCAGTACAGTGGTGTTTGGGGCATTGTAGGGAGTCGTGCTGGGGGTGGTGTTTCAGGATTAAATGCAGTGGTGTTTGGGCAGTGTAGGGGGTCTTGCTGGGGATGGTGTTTCAGGGTTTAGGGCAGTGCAGTGGTGTTCAGACAGTGTAGGGGGTCGTGCTAGGGGTGGTGTTTCAGGCTTTAGGGCAGTGCAGTGGTGTTCGGGCAGTGTAGGGGTTCGTGCTGGGGCTGGTTTTTCAGGGTTTAGGGCCCTGCAGTGGTGTTCATGCACTGTAGAGGTTCGTGCTGGGGCTGGTGTTTCAGGGTTTACGGCAATGCAGTGGTGTTTGGGCAGTGTAGGGGGACTCGCAGGGGCTGGTGTTTCAGGGTTTATGGCAGTGCAGTGGTGTTTGGCCATTGTAGGGAGTCGTGCTGGGGCTGGTATTTCAGGGTTTAGGGCAGTGCAGTGGTGTTTGGGCAGTGTAGGGGGTAGTGCTGGGGCTTGTGTTTCAGGGATTAGGGCAGTGCACTGGTGTTCGGACATTCTAGGGGGTCGTGCTGGGGCAGGTGTTTCAGGGTTTAGGGCAGTGCAGTGGTGTTCCGGCAGTGTAGGGGGTCGTGCTGGGGCTGGTGTTTCAGGCTTTAGGGCAGTGCAGTGGTGTTCGGGCAGTGTAGGGGTTCGTGCTGGGGCTGGTTTTTCAGGGTTTAGGGCCCTGCAGTGGTGTTCATGCACTGTAGAGGTTCGTGCTGGTGCTTGTGTTTCAGTGTTTACAGCAGTGCAGTGGCGTTCGGGCAGTGTAGGGGTCGTGCTGGGGTGGTGTTTCAGGGTTTAGGGCAGAGCAGTGGTGTTCGGGCAGTGTAGGGGGTCGTGCTGGGTCTGGTGTTTCAGGGTTTAGGGCAGAGCAGTGGTGTTCGGGCAGAGTAGGGGGTTGTTCTGGTGCTGGTGTTTAGGGTTTAGGGCAGGGCAGGTATTTTCGGGCAGTGTAGGGGATGTGCAGGGGTTGGTGTTTCAGGTTTTAGGGCAGTACAGTGGTGTTCGGGCAGTGTAGGTGTCGTGCTGGGGCTGGTGTTTCAGGGTTTAGGGCAGTGGATTTGGGCATTGTAGGGGGTCTTGCTGGGGGTGGTGTTTCAGGATTCAGGGCAGTGCAGTGGTGTTTGGGCAGTGTAGGGGTTCATGCTGAGGCTGGTGTTTCAGGGTATAGGTTAGTGCAGTGGTGTTCGGGCAGTGTAGGGGTTCGTGCTGGGGCTGGTGTTTCAGGGTTTAGAGCAGTGCAGTGGTTTTCGGGCAGTGAAAGGGGTTGTGCTGGGGCTCATGTTTCAGGGTTTTGGACTGTGCAATTGTGTTCGGGCAGTGTATGGGATCATGCTGGGGCTGGTGTTTCAGGGTTTAGGGCAGTGCAGTGGTGTTTTGGCAGTGTAGGGGTTTGTGCTGTGGCTGGTGTTTTAGTGTTTAGGGCAGAGCAGTGGTGTTCGGGCAGTTTAGGGTGTCGTGCTGGGTCTGGTTCTTCAGGGTTTACGGCAGAGCAGTGGTGTTCGGGCAGAGTAGGGGGTCATTGCTGGTTTGGTGTTTCAGGGTTTAGTGCTCTGCAGTTTTGTTCGGGCAGTGTAGGGGTGGTGCTTGGTCTGGTGTTTCAGGGTTTAGGGTAGTGCAGAGGTGTTCAGGCGGTGTAGGCAGTGGTGCTGGGCCTGGTGTTTCAGGGTTTAGGGCAATGCAGTGGTGTTCGGGCAGTGTAGGGGTCGTGCTGGGGCTGGTGTTTCAGGGTTTAGGTCAATGCAGTTGTGTTCGGGCAGTGTAGGGGGTCGTGCTGGGGCTGGTGTTTCAGGGTTTAGGGCAGTGCAGTGGTGTTCGGGCAGTGCAGTGTTGTTCGGGCAGT
The DNA here is from genome assembly GCF_964204655.1 of Triturus cristatus. Lineage (NCBI taxonomy): Eukaryota > Metazoa > Chordata > Amphibia > Caudata > Salamandridae > Triturus > Triturus cristatus. The sequence goes on from NC_140579.1 coordinate 284,779,363, forward strand.
CCAGGGGGTCGTGCTGGGGCTGGTGTTTCAGGGTTTAGGGTAGTGCAGTGATGTTCTGGCAGTGTAGGGATTCGTTCTGGAGCTGTTTTTTCAGGGTTTAGGGCAGTGCAGTGGTGTTCATGCAGTGTAGAGGTTCGTGCTGGGGCTGGTGTTTCAGTGATTACGGCAGTGCAGTGGTGTTCGGGCAGTGTAGGGGTCATGCTGGGGTGGTGTTTCAGGGTTTAGGGCAGTGCAGTGGTGTTTGGGCAGTGTAGGGTGTTGTGCTGGGGATGATGTTTCAGGGTTTAGGGCAGTGCACTGGTGTTCAGGCAGTGTAGGGGGCGGTGCTGGGGCTGGTGTTTCAGGGTTTATGGAAGATCATTGGTGGTCGGGCAGTGTAGGATGTGGTGTTGGGGCTGGTGTTTTAGGGTTTAGGGCAGAGCAGTGCTGTTCGGGCAGAGTAGGGGGATGTGCAGGGGGTGGTGTTTCAGGGTTTAGGGCAGTACAGTGGTGTTCGGGCAGTGTAGGGGGTCGTGCTGGGCTGGTGTTTCAGGGTTTTGGGCAGTGGTTTTGGGGCATTGTAGAGGGTCTTGCTGGGGGTGGTGTTTCAGGGTTTAGGGCAGTGCAGTGGTGTTTGGGCAGTGTGGGGGTTCATGCTGAGGCTGGTGTTTCAGGGTATAGGTCAGTGCAGTGGTGTTCGGGCAGTGTAGGGGTTCGTGCTGGGGCTGGTGTTTCAGTGTTTTGGGCAGAGCAGTTGTGTTCGGGCAGTTTAGGGGTTCGCGCTGGATCTGGTGTTTCAGGGATTAGGGCAGTGTAGTGGTGTTTGGGCAGTGTATGGCGTCTTGCTTGGTCTGGTGTTTCAGAGTTAGGGCAGTGCAGTGCTTTTCGGGCAGTGAAGGGGGTCGTGCTGGGGCTCGTGTTTCAGGGTTTTGGACTGTGCAGTTGTGTTCGGGCATTGTATGGGTTCGTGCTGGGGCTGGTATTTCAGGGTTTAGGGCAGTGCAGTGGTGTTTTGGCAGTGTAGGGGTTCGTGCTGTGGCTGGTGTTTCAGTGTTTAGGGCAGAGCAGTGGTGTTCGGGCAGTTGAGGGGGTCGTGCTGGGTCTGGTGTTTCAGGGTTTAGGGTAGTGCAATGGTGATTGGGCATTGTAGGGGGTCGTGCTGGAGCTGGTGTTTCAGTTTTTAGGGCAGTGCAGTGGTGTTTGGGCAGTGTAGGGTGTCGTGCTGGGGCTGATGATTCAGGGTTTAGGGCAGTGCACTGATGTTCAGGCAGTGTAGGGGGTGGTGAAGGGGCTGGTGTTTCAGGGTTTATGGAAGATCATTGGTGTTCGGGCAGTGTAGAAGGTGGTGTTGGGGCTGGTGTTTCAGGGTTTAGGGCAGAGCAGTGCTGTTTGGGCAGTGTACGGGGTTGTGCTGGGCGTGGTGTTTAGGGTTTAGGGCAGTACAGTGGTGTTTGGGGCATTGTAGGGAGTCGTGCTCGGGGTGGTGTTTCAGGATTAAATGCAGTGGTGTTTGGGCAGTGTAGGGGGTCTTGCTGGGGATGGTGTTTCAGGGTTTAGGGCAGTGCAGTGGTGTTCAGACAGTGTAGGGGGTCTTGCTAGGGGTGGTGTTTCAGGCTTTAGGGCAGTGCAGTGGTGTTCGGGCAGTGTAGGGGTTCGTGCTGGGGCTGGTTTTTCAGGGTTTAGGGCCCTGCAGTGGTGTTCATGCACTGTAGAGGTTCGTGCTGGGGCTGGTGTTTCAGGGTTTACGGCAATGCAGTGGTGTTTGGGCAGTGTAGGGGGACTCGCAGGGGCTGGTGTTTCAGGGTTTATGGCAGTGCAGTGGTGTTTGGCCATTGTAGGGAGTCGTGCTGGGGCTGGTATTTCAGGGTTTAGGGCAGTGCAGTGGTGTTTGGGCAGTGTAGGGGGTAGTGCTGGGGCTTGTGTTTCATGGATTAGGGCAGTGCACTGGTGTTCGGACATTCTAGGGGGTCGTGCTGGGGCTGGTGTTTCAGGGTTTAGGGCAGTGCAGTGGTGTTCCGGCAGTGTAGGGGGTCGTGCTGGGGCTGGTGTTTCAGGCTTTAGGGCAGTGCAGTGGTGTTCGGGCAGTGTAGGGGTTCGTGCTGGGGCTGGTTTTTCAGGGTTTAGGGCCCTGCAGTGGTGTTCATGCACTGTAGAGGTTCGTGCTGGTGCTTGTGTTTCAGTGTTTACAGCAGTGCAGTGGCGTTCGGGCAGTGTAGGGGTCGTGCTGGGGTGGTGTTTCAGGGTTTAGGGCAGAGCAGTGGTGTTCGGGCAGTGTAGGGGGTCGTGCTGGGTCTGGTGTTTCAGGGTTTAGGGCAGAGCAGTGGTGTTCGGGCAGAGTAGGGGGTTGTTCTGGTGCTGGTGTTTAGGGTTTAGGGCAGGGCAGGTATTTTCGGGCAGTGTAGGGGGATGTGCAGGGGTTGGTATTTCAGGTTTTAGGGCAGTACAGTGGTGTTCGGGCAGTGTAGGTGTCGTGCTGGGGCTGGTGTTTCAGGGTTTAGGGCAGTGGATTTGGGCATTGTAGGGGGTCTTGCTGGGGGTGGTGTTTCAGGATTCAGGGCAGTGCAGTGGTGTTTGGGCAGTGTAGGGGTTCATGCTGAGGCTGGTGTTTCAGGGTATAGGTTAGTGCAGTGGTGTTCGGGCAGTGTAGGGGTTCGTGCTGGGGCTGGTGTTTCAGGGTTTAGAGCAGTGCAGTGGTTTTCGGGCAGTGAAAGGGGTTGTGCTGGGGCTCATGTTTCAGGGTTTTGGACTGTGCAATTGTGTTCGGGCAGTGTATGGGATCGTGCTGGGGCTGGTGTTTCAGGGTTTAGGGCAGTGCAGTGGTGTTTTGGCAGTGTAGGGGTTTGTGCTGTGGCTGGTGTTTCAGTGTTTAGGGCAGAGCAGTGGTGTTCGGGCAGTTTAGGGTGTCGTGCTGGGTCTGGTGTTTCAGGCTTTAGGATAGTGCAGTGGTGATTTGGCAGTGTAGGGGGTCGTGCTGGAGCTGGTGTTTCAGGGTTTAGGGCAGTGCAGTGGTGTTCGGGCAGTGTAGGGTGTTGTGCTGGGGCTGATGTTTCAGGGTTTAGGGCAGTGCACTGGTGTTCAGGCAGTGTAGGGGGTGGTGCTGGGGCTGGTGTTTCAGGGTTTATGGAAGATCACTGGTGTTCGGTCAGTGTAGGAGGTGGTGTTGGGGCTGGTGTTTCAGGGTATAGGGCAGAGCAGTGCTTTTCGGGCAGTGTAGGGGGTCGTGCTGGGCTGGTGTGTCAGGGTTTAGGGCAGTGGTTTTGGGGCATTGTAGGGGGTCTTGCTGGGGGTGGTGTTTCAGGGTTTAGGGCAGTGCAGTGGTGTTTGGGCAGTGTGGGGGTTCATGGTGAGGCTGGTGTTTCAGGGTATGGGTCAGTTTAGTGGTGTTCGGGCAGTGTAGGGGTTCGTGCTAGGGCTGGTGTTTCAGGGTATAGGTCAGTGCAGTGGTGTTCGGGTAGTGTAGGGGTTCGTGCTGGGGCTGGTGTTTCAGGGTTTAGAGCAGTGCAGTGGTTTTCGGGCAGTGAAGGGGGTCATGCTGGGGCTCATGTTTCAGGTTTTTGGACTGTGCAGTTGTGTTCAGGCAGTGTATGGGTTCGTGCTGGGGCTGGTGTTTTAGGGTTTAAAGCAGTGCAGTGGTGTTTTGGCAGTGTAGGGGTTTGTGCTGTGGCTGGTGTTTCAGTGTTTAGGGCAGAACAGTGGTGTTCGGGCAGTTTAGGGTGTCGTGCTGGGTCTGGTTTTTCAGGCTTTAGGATAGTGCAGTGGTGATTTGGCAGTGTAGGGGGTCGTTATGGAGCTGGTGTTTCAGGGTTTAGGGCAGTGCAGTGGTGTTTGGGTAGTGTAGGGTGTTGTGCTGGGGCTGATGTTTCAGGGTTTAGGGCAGTGCACTGGTGTTCAGGCAGTGTTAGGGGCGGTGCTGGGGCTGGTGTTTCAGGGTTTATGGAAGATCATTGGTGGTCGGGCAGTGTAGGAGGTGGTGTTGGGGCTGGTGTTTCAGGGTTTAGGGCAGAGCAGTGCTGTTCGGGCAGAGTAGGGGGATGAGCAGGGGGTGGTGTTTCACGGTTTAGGGCAGTACAGTGGTGTTCGGGCAGTGAAGGGGTCGTGCTAGGGTGGTGTTTCAGGGTTTAGGGCAGAGCAGTGGTGTTCGGGCAGTGTAGGGGGTCGTGCTGGGGCTATTGTTTCAGGGTTTAGGGCAGTGCAGTGGTGTTCGGGCAGTGTAGGGGGTCGTGCTGGGGCTCGTGTTTCAGGGTTTAGGGCAGTACAGTGGTGTTCGGGCAGTGAAGGGGTCGTGCTAGGGTGGTGTTTCAGGGTTTATATCAGTGCAGTGGTGTTCGGGCAGTGTAGAGGTTTGTGCGGGGACTGGTGTTTCAGTGTTTAGGGCAGTGCAGTGGTGTTTGGGCAGTGTAGGAGGTCGTGCTGGGGCTGGTGTTTCATGGTTTAGGGCAGTGCAATGGTGTTCGGGTAGTGTAGGTGGTCGTGCTGGGGCTGGTGTTTCAGGGTTTACGGCAGAGCAGTGGTGTTCGGGCAGAGTAGGGGGTCATTGCTGGTTTGGTGTTTCAGGGTTTAGGGCTCTGCAGTTTTGTTCGGGCAGTGTAGGGGTGGTGCTTGGTCTGGTGTTTCAGGGTTTAGGGTAGTGCAGAGGTGTTCAGGCGGTGTAGGCAGTGGTGCTGGGCCTGGTGTTTCAGGGTTTAGGGCAATGCAGTGGTGTTCGGGCAGTGTAGGGGGTCGTGCTGGGGCTGGTGTTTCAGGGTTTAGGTCAATGCAGTTGTGTTCGGGCAGTGTAGGGGGTCGTGCTGGGGCTGGTGTTTCAGGGTTTAGGGCAGTGCAGTGGTGTTCGGGCAGTGCAGTGTTGTTCGGGCAGTCCAGGGGGTCGTGCTGGGGCTGGTGTTACAGGGTTTAGGGTAGTGCAGTGATGTTCGGGCAGTGTAGGGATTCGTTCTGGAGCTGTTTTTTCAGGGTTTAGGGCAGTGCAGTGGTGTTCATGCAGTGTAGAGGTTCGTGCTGGGGCTGGTGTTTCAGTGATTACGGCAGTGCAGTGGTGTTCGGGCAGTGTAGGGGTCATGCTGGGGTGGTGTTTCAGGGTTTAGGGCAGAGAAGTGGTGTTCAGGCAGTGTAAGGGGTTGTGCTAGGGCTGGTGTTTCAGGGTTTAGGGCAGAGCAGTGGTGTTCCGGCAGAGTAGGGGGTTGTTCTGGGGCTGGTGTTTAGGGTTTAGGGCAGTGCAGGTGTGTTCAGGCAGTGTAGGGGGTTGTGCAGGGGTTGGTGTTTCAGGTTTTAGAGCAGTGCAGTGATGTTCGGGCAGTGAACGGGGTCGTGGTGGGGTTGTGTTTCATGGTTTAGGGCAGTAATGTTAGGGCACTGTATGGGGTCTTGCTGGGGGTGGTGTTTCAGGGTTTAGGGCAGTGCAGTGGTGTTCGGGCAGTGTAGGGGGTCGTGCTGGGGCTGGTGTTTCAGGGTTTAGGGCAGTGGTTTTCGGGCAGTGTAGGGGGTCTTGCTGGGCATGGTGTTTCAGGGTTTAGAGCAGTGTAGTGGTGTTTGGGCAGTGTATGGCGTCTTGCTTGGGCTGGTGTTTCAGGGTTAGGGCAGTGCAGTGGTTTTCGGGCAGTGAAGGGAGTCGTGCTGGGGCTCGTGTTTCAGGGTTTTGGACTGTGCAGTTGTGTTCGGGCAGTGTATGGGTTCGTGCTGGGGCTGGTGTTTCAGGGTTTGGGGCAGTACAGTGGTGTTTTGGCAGTTTAGGGGTTCGTGCTGTGGCTGGTGTTTCAGAGTTTAGGGCAGAGCAGTGGTGTTCGGGAAGTTTAGGAGGTCGTGCTGGGTCTGGTGTTTCAGGATTTAGGGTAGTGCAGTGGTGATTGGGCAGTGTAGGGGGTCGTGCTGGAGCTGGTGTTTCAGGATTTAGGGCAGTGCAGTGGTGTTTGGGCAGTGTAGGGTGTCGTGCTGGGGCTGATGTTTCAGGGTTTAGGGCAGCGCACTGGTGTTTAGGCAGTGTAGGGGGTGGTGCTGGGGCTGGTGTTTCAGGGTTTATGGAAGATCATTGGTGTTCGGGCAGTGTAGGAAGTGGTGTTGGGGCTGGTGCTTAAGGGTTTAGGGCAGAGCAGTGCTGTTCGGGCAGAGTTGGGGGTCGTGCTGGGGGTGGTGTTTAGGGTTTAGGGCAGTACAGTGGTGTTTGGGGTGTTTGGGGCATTGTAGGGGGTCGTGCTGGGGGTTGTGTTTCAGGATTAAATGCAGTGGTGTTTGGGCAGTGTAGGGGGTCTTGCTGGGGATGGTGTTTCAGGGTTTAGTGCAGTGCAGTGGTGTTTAGACAGTGTAGGGGTCGTGCTGGGGGTGGTGTTTCTCGGTTTAGGGCAGTGAAGTGGTGTTCGCACAAAGTAGGGGGTCATGCAGGGGGTTGTTTTTCAGGGTTTACGGCAATGCAGTGGTGTTTGGGCAGTGCAGGGGGACTCACAGGGGCTGGTGTTTCAGGGTTTAGGGCAGTGCAGTGGTGTTTGGCCATTGTAGGGGCTCGTGCTGGGGCTGGTGTTTCAGGGTTTAGGGCAGTGCTGTGGTGTTCGGGCAGTGTAGGGGGTAGTGCTGGGGCTTGTGTTTCAGGGATTAGGGCAGTGCAGTGGTGTTCGGACATTCTAGGGGGTCGTGCTGGGGCTGGTGTTTCAGGGTTTAGGGCAGTGCAGTGGTGTTCGGGCAGTGTAGGGGGTCATGCTGGGGCTGGTGTTTCAGGCTTTAGGGCAGGGCAGTGGTGTTCGGGCAGTGTAGGGGTTCGTGCTGGGGCTGGTTTTTTAGGGTTTAGGGCCCTGCAGTGGTGTTCATGCAGTGTAGAGGTTCATGCTGGGGCTGGTGTTTCAGTGTTTACGGCAGTGCAGTGGTGTTCAGGCAGTGTAGGGGTCGTGCTGGGGTGGTGTTTCAGGGTTTAGGCCAGAGCAGTGGTGTTCGGACAGTGTAGGGGCTCGTGCTGGGGCTGGTGTTTCAGGGTTTAGGGCAGAGCAGTGGTGTTCGGGCAGTGTAGGGGGTCGTGCTGGGGCTGGTGTTTCAGGGTTTAGGGCAGGACAGGTGTGTTCGGGCAGTGTAGGGGGATATGCAGGGGGTGGCGTTTCAGGGTTTAGGACAGTGATTTTCGGGAATTGTAGGGGGTCTTGCTGGGGGTGGTGTTTCAGGATTTAGGGCAGTGCAGTGGTGTTTGGGTAGTGTAGGGGTTCATGCTGAGGCTGGTGTTTCAGGGTATAGGTCAGTGCAGTGATGTTTGGGCAGTGTAGGGGTTCGTGTTGGGGCTGGTGTTTCAGGGTTTAGAGCAGTGCAGTGGTGTTCGGGCAGTGTAGGGGTTCGTGCTGGGGCTGGTGTTTCAGTGCTTTGGGCAGAGCAGTTGTGTTCAGGCAGTTTAGGGGTCCGTGCTGGGTCTGGTGTTCTTAGCGTTTAGGGTAGTGCAGTGGTGATTGGGCGGTGTAGGGGTGGTGCTGGGGCTGGTGTTTCAGGGTTTAGGGCAGTGCAGTGGTGTTCAGGCAGTGTAGGGGGTGGTGCTGGGGCTTGTGTTTCACGGTTTATGGAAGATCAGTGGTGTTCGGGCAGTGTAGGAGGTGGTGCTGGTGCTGGTGTTTCAGGGTTTAGGGCAGAGCAGTGGTGTTTGGGCAGAGTAGGGGGTCATGCTGTGGTTGGTGTTCCAGGGTTTAGGGTAGGGCAGTGGTGTTCGGGCAGTGTAGGAGGTCGTTCTGCGGCTGGTGTTTCAGGGTTTAGAGCAGTGCAGTGGTGTTCGGGCAGTGTAGGGGGTCGTGCAGGGGGTTGTTTTTCAGGGTTTAGGGAAGTGCAGTGGTATTTTGGCAGTGTAGGGGGGCTCGCAGGGGCTGGTGTTTCAGGGTTTAGGCCAGTGCAGTGCAGTTCAGTGCAGCGCAGTGGTGTTCGGGCAGTGTAGGGGGTCGTGCCGGGGGATGTTTTTCAGGGTTTAGGGAAGTGCAGTGGTATTTTGGCAGTGTAGGGGGACTCGCAGGGGTTGGTGTTTCAGGGTTTAGGGTAGTGGTGTTCGGGCAATGTAGGGGGTCTTGCTGGGGCTGGTTTTTCAGGGTTTAGGGAAGTGTGATGGTGATTGGGCTGTTTAGGGGGGTCATGCTGGGGCTGGTGTTTCAGGGTTTAGGGCTGTGCAGTGGTGTTCGGGCAGTGTAGGGGGTGGTGTCAGGGCTGGTGTTTCAGGGTTTATGGAAGATCAGTGGTGTTCGGGCAGTGTAGGAGGTCGTGCTGGGGTTGGTGTTTCAGGGTTTAGGGTAGTGGTGTTCGGGCAATGTAGGGGGTCTTGCTGGGGCTGGTTTTACAGGGTTTAGGGAAGTGCGGTGGTGTTCGGGCAGTGTAGGGGGTGTTGCTGGGACTGGTGTTTCAGGGTTTAGGGCAGAGCAGTGGTGTTTGGGCAGTGTAGGGCCTCTTGCCGGGGCTGGTGTCTCAGTGTTTAGAGCAGTGCAGTGGTGTTCGGGCAGTGTAGGGGGTCATGCTGGAGCTGGTGTTTCAGGGTTTATGGCAGAGCAATGGTATTCGGGCAGTTCAGGGGGTCGTGCAGGGGCTGGTGTTGCAGGGTTTAGGGCAGTGCAGTGCTGTTCCAGCTGTGTGGGGGGTCGTGCTGGGGTTGGTGTTTCAGGGTTTAGGGTAGTGGTGTTCGGGCAGTGTAAGGGGTCTTGCTGGGGCTGGTGTTTCAGGGTTTAGGGCAGTGCAGTGGTGTTTTGGCAGTGTAGGTGGTCTTGCTGGAACTGGTGTTTCAGGGTTTATGGCAGTGCAGTGGTGTTCGGGCAGTGTAGGGGGTGGTGCTTGGGCTGGTGTTTCAGAGTTTAGGGCAGTGCAGTTGAGTTCGGGTAGTGTAGGGGTTCATGCTGGGGCTGGTTTTTCAGTGTTTACGGCAGTGCAGTGGTGTTTTGCAGTGTCGGTGGTCAGGGCAGTGCAGTGCTGTTCCAGCTGTGTGGGGGGTCGTGCTGGGGTTGGTGTTTCAGGGTTTAGGGTAGTGGTGTTCGGGCAGTGTAAGGGGTCTTGCTGGGGCTGGTGTTTCAGAGTTTAGGGAAGAGCAGTGGTGTTCGGGCAGTGTAGGGGTTGTGCTAGGGTGGTGTCTCATGGTTTAGGGCAGAGCAGTCGTGTTCGGGCAGTGTAGGGGGTCATGCTGGGGCTGGTGTTTCAGGGTTTAGGACAGAGCAGTGTTGTTCGGGCAGTCTAGGGGTTCGTGCTGGGGCTGGTGTTTCAGTGTTTAGGGCAGTGTATTGGTGTTCGGGCAGTGTAGGGGGTCATGCTGGGTCTGAAGTTTCAGTGTTTAGGGCAGTGCAGAGGTGTTCGAGCAGTGTAGGTGGTCATGCTGGGACTGGTGTTTCACGATTTAGGGCAGTGCAGTGGTGTTCGGGCAGTATATGGTGTCTTGCTTGGGCTGGTTTTTCAGGGTTAAGGCAGTGCAGTGGTGTTCGGGCAGTGAAGGGGGTCGTGCTGGGGCTCGTGTTTCAGGGTTTTGGACTGTGCAGTTGTGTTTGGGCAGTGTATGGGTTCGTGCTGGGGCTGGTGTTTCAGGGTTTAGGGCAGAGCAGTGGTGTTTGGGCAGTGTAGGGCTTCTTGCTGGGGCTGGTGTCTCAGGGTTTAGGGCAGTGCAGAGCTGTTCCAGCAGTGTAGGGGGTCGTGCTGGGGTTGGTGTTTCAGGGTTTAGGGCAGTGCGGTGGTGTTCGGGCAGTGTAGGGGTTCTTGCAGGGTGTGGTGTTTCAGGGTTTAGGGCAGTGCAGTGGTGTTCGGGCAGATTAGGGGGTCGAGAAGGGGTGTGGTGTTTCAGGGTTTAGGGCATTGCAATGGTGTTCGGGCAGTGTTAGGTTTGTGCAAGGGGTTGTTGTTTCAGGGTTTATGGCAGTGCAGTGGTGTTCAGGCCATGTAGGGGGTCGAGCAGGGGGGTGGTGTTTCAGGGTTTAGGGCAGTGCAGTGGTGTTCAGACAGTGTAGTGGGACGTGTAGGGCGTGGTGTTTCAGGGTTTAGGGCAGTACTGTGGTATTCGGGCAGTGTAGGGGGTAGTGCTGTGGCTGGCGTTTCAGGGTTTAGGGCAGTACAGTGGTGTTTGGGCAGTGTAGGCGGGGTTGCTGGGGATGCTGTTTCAGGGATTAGGGCAGGGCAGTGGTGTTCAGGCAGTGTAGGGGGTTGTGCTGGGGGGGTGTTTCTGGGTTTAGGGCAGTCAAGTGGTGTTCAGGCTGTGTAGGGTGTCGTGCAGGTTTTTTTTTCAGGGCTAGGGGCAGTGCAGTGGTGTTCGGGCAGTGTAGGGGGTCGTGCTGGGGGAAGTGTTTCAGGGTTTAGGGCAGTGGTGTTCGGGCAGTGTAGGGAGTCTGGCTGGAGCTGGTGTTTCAGGGTTTAGGACAGAGCAGTGGTCTTCGGGCAGAGTACGGGGTGTTGTTTAGGGTTTAGGGCAGTGCAGCTGTGTTTGATCAGTGTAGGGGGTCATGTTGGGGCTGGTGTTTCAGGGTTTAGGGCAGTGCAGTGGTGTTGGGCCGTGTAGGGGGTCGTGAAGGGTCTGGTGTTTTAGGGTTTAGGGCAGTACAGTGGTGTTAGGGAAGTATAGTGGGTCATGCTCGGACTGGTGTTTCAGGATTTAGGGCAGTGCAGTAGTGTTTTGGCAGTGTAAGTTGTCGTTCTGGGGCTGGTGTGTCAGGGTTTAGGGCAGTACGGTGTGTTCGGGAAGTGTATGTGGTCGTGCTGGGGCTGGTGTTTCAGGGTTAAGGGCAGTGCAGTTGTGTTCGGGCAGTGTAGGGGTTCGTACTGGGGCTGGTGTTTCAAGATTTAGGGCAGTGCAGTTGTGTTCGAGCAGTGTAGGGGGTCGTGCTGGGGGTGGTGTTTCAGGGTTTAGGGCAGTGCAGTGGTGTTTGGGCAGTGTAGGGGTTCATGCTGGGGCTGGTGTTTCAGGGTTTAGGGCAGTGTAGTGGTGTTTGTGCAGTGTAGGGGTTCGTGCTGGGGCTGGTGTTTCAGGGTTTAGGGCAGTGCAGTTGTGTTCGGGCAGTGTAGGGGGTCATGCGGGGGTGGTGTTTAGGGCATTGCAGTGGTGGTCGGGCAGTGTAGGGGTCATGCTGGGGTGGTGTTTCAGGGTTTAGGGCAGTGCAGTGCTGTTTGGGCAGTGTAGGGGGTCGTGCTGGAGCTGGTGTTTCAGGGTTTAGGGGAGAGCAGTGATGGTCAGGCAGAGTAGGGGGTCTTTCTGGGGCTGGTGTTTCAGGGTTTAGGTCTGTGTAGTACTGTTCCGGCAGTGTAGGGGGTCGTGCTGGGGTCAGTGTTTTAGGGTTTAGGGCAGTGGTGTTTGGGCAGTGTAGGGGGTCGTGCTGGGGCTGGTGTTTCAGGGTTTAGGTCAGAGCAGCGATGTTGGGGCAGAGTAGGGAGTCATTCTGGGGCTAGTGTTTCAGGGTTTAGGGCAGTGCAGTGATGTTCTGGCAGTGTTGGGGGTCGTTCAGGGGGTGGTGTTTCAGGTTTTAGAGCAGTGCGGAAGTGTTCGGGCAGTGAATGGGGTCATGCTGGGGCTGTGCTTCAGGGTTTAGGGCTGAGCACTGGTGTTTGGGCAGAGTAGGGTGTCTTGCTGGGGCTGGTGTTTCAGGGTTTAGGGCAAAGCAGTGGTGTTTGGGCAGAGTAGGGTGTCTTGCTGGAGTGGTGTTTCAGGGTTATGGGCAGTGCAGTGGTGTTCGGGAAGTTTAGGGGGTCATGCTGGGGCTGGTGTTTAGGGTTTAGGGCAGTGCAGTGGGGAGCGGGCAGTGTAGGGGGTTGTGCAGTGGGTGGTGTTTCAGTTTTTAGGGCAGGCAGTGGTGTTCCGGCAGTGTAGGGGGTCGTGCTGGGGTCATCTTTCAGGGTTTAGTGCAGTGTTGTTCGGACAGTGTAGGGTGTCTTGCTGGGGGCTGTGTTTCAGGGTTTAGGGCAGTGTAGTGGTGTTCGGGCAGTGTAGATGGTCTTGCTGGAGCTGGTGATTCAGGGTTTAGTGCAGTGCAGTGGTGTTCGGGCAGTCTAGTGTTTCTTTCTGGGGCTGGTGTTTCAGGGTTTAGGGCAGTGCAGTGCTGTTCAGGCAATGTAGGGGGTCTTGCTGGGACAGGCCTTTCAGGGTTTCGGGCAGTGCACTGCTGTTCGGGGCAGTGTAGGGGGTCATGCTGGGGCTGGTGTTTCAGGGCTTAGGGCAGTGCCGTGGTGTTCAGGCAGTGTAGGGGTTCATGCTGGGGCTGGTTTTTCAGGGTTTAGGGAAGTGCAGTGCTGTTCGGGCAGTGTAGGGGTTTGTGCTGGGGTTGGTGTTTCATGGTTTAGGGTAGTGGTTTTCGTGCAGTGTAGGGGGTCGTGCAGTGGGTGTTGTTTCAGGGTTTAAGGCAGTGCGGTGGTGCTTTGGGCAGTGTAGGGGGTTGTGCTGGGGTTGTGTTTCATGGTTTAGGGCAGTGGTGTGTGGGCATTGTAGGGGGTCTTGCTGGGGCTGGTGTTTCAGGGTTTTGGGCAGTGCAGTTGTGTTCGGGCAGTGTAGGGGGTCGTGCTGGGGCTGGTGTTTCAGGGTTTAGGGCAGAGCAGTGGTGTTAGGGCATAGTAGGGGGTCGTTCTGGGGCTGGTGTTTATGGTTTAGGGCAGTGCAGTGGTGTTCGGGCAGTGTAGGGGGTCGTGCTGGGGGTCGTGTTTCAGGGTTTAGTGCAGTGGTGTTCGGACAGTGAAGGGTGTCTTGCTGGGGGTGGTGTTTCAGGGTTTAGGGCAGTGCAGTGGTGTTCAGGCAGGGTAGGGGGACATGCTGGGACTGGTGTTTAGGGTTTAGGGCAGTGCAGTGGGGTTCGGGCAGTGTATGGGGTCGTGCACTGGGTGGTGTTTCAGGTTTTAGGGCATTGCAGTGGTGTTCGGGCAGTGTAGGGGGTCGTGCTGGTGGTCGTGTTTCAGGGTTTAGGTCAGAGCAGTAGTGTTTGGGCAGTGTAGGGGGTTGTGCTGGGGCTGGTGTTTAGGGTTTGAGCAGTGCCGTGGGGTTCAGGCAGTGTAGGGGGTCATGCAGTGGGTGGTGTTTCAGGTTTTAGGGCAGTGCAGTGGTGTTCAGGCAGTGTAGTGGGTCGTGCTGGGGGTCGTGTTTCAGGGTTTAGTGCAGTGGTGTTCATACAGTGTAGGGTGTCTTGCTGGGTGTGGTGATTCAGGGTTTAGGGCAGTGCAGTGGTGTTCGGGCAATGTAGGGGGTCGTGCTGAGGCTGGTGTTTCAGGGTTTAGGGCAGTGTAGGGGGTCTTGCTGGGGGTGGTGTTTCAGGGATTAGGGCAGTGCAGTGGTGTTTGGGCAGTGTAGAGGGTCTTGCTGGAGCTGGTGTTTCAGTGCTTAGGGCAGTGCAGTGGTGTTCGGGCAGTGTAGGGGGTCGTGCTGCGGCTGGTGTTTCAGGGTTTAGGGCAGTGCAGTGGTGTTCGGGCAGTGTAGGGGTCCGTGCTGGGGCTGGTGTTTCAGGGTTTAGGGCAGTGCAGTGCTGTTCGGGCAGTGTAGGGGTTCGTGCTGGGGCTGGTTTTTCAGGGTTTAGGGCTGTGCAGTGGTTTTTAGTGCAGTGTAAGGGGTCGTGCAGAGGGTGGTGTTTCATGTTTTAGAGCAGTGCGGTGGTGTTCGGGCAGTGAATGGGGTCATGCTGGGGTTGTGTTTCATGGTTTAGGGCAGTGGTGTGTGGGCATTGTAGGGGGTCTTGCTGGGGCTGATGTTTCAGGGTTTTGGGCAGTGCAGTTGTGTTTGGGCAGTGTAGGGGGTCGTGCTGGGGCTGGTGTTTCAGGGTTTAGGGCAGAGCAGTGGTGTTTGGGCATAGTAAGGGGTCGTTCTGGGGCTGGTGTTTATGGTTTAGGGCAGTGCAGTGGGGTTTGGGCAGTGTAGGGGGTCGTGCAGTAGGTGGTGTTTCAGGTTTTAGGGCAGTACCGTGGTGTTCGGGCAGTGTAGGGGGTCGTGCTGGGGGTCGTGTTTCAGGGTTTAGTGCAGTGGTGTTCATACAGTGTAGGGTGTCTTGCTGGGTGTGGTGATTCAGGGTTTAGGGCAGTGCAGTGGTGTTCGGGCAATGTAGGGGGTCATGCTGAGGCTGGTGTTTCAGGGTTTAGGGCAGTGTAGGGGGTCTTGCTGGGGGTGGTGTTTCAGGGATTAGGGCAGTGCAGTGGTGTTTGGGCAGTGTAGAGGGTCTTGCTGGAGCTGGTGTTTCAGGGCTTAGGGCAGTGCAGTGGTGCTCGGGCAGTGTAGGGGGTCGTGCTGCGGCTGGTGTTTCAGGGTTTAGGGCAGTGCAGTGGTGTTCGGGCAGTGTAGGGGTCCGTGCTGGGGCTGGTGTTTCAGGGTTTAGGGCAGTGCAGTGCTGTTCGGGCAGTGTAGGGGTTCGTGCTGGGGCTGGTTTTTCAGGGTTTAGGGCTGTGCAGTGGTTTTTAGTGCAGTGTAAGGGGTCGTGCAGAGGGTGGTGTTTCATGTTTTAGAGCAGTGCGGTGGTGTTCGGGCAGTGAATGGGGTCATGCTGGGGTTGTGTTTCATGGTTTAGGGCAGTGGTGTGTGGGCATTGTAGGGGGTCTTGCTGGGGCTGATGTTTCAGGGTTTTGGGCAGTGCAGTTGTGTTTGGGCAGTGTAGGGGGTCGTGCTGGGGCTGGTGTTTCAGGGTTTAGGGCAGAGAAGTGGTGTTTGAGCATAGTAAGGGGTCGTTCTGGGGCTGGTGTTTATGGTTTAGGGCAGTGCAGTGGGGTTTGGGCAGTGTAGGGGGTCGTGCAGTAGGTGGTGTTTCAGGTTTTAGGGCAGTACCGTGGTGTTCGGGCAGTGTAGGGGGTCATGCTGGGGGTCGTGTTTCAGGGTTTAGTGCAGTGGTGTTCGGACAGTGTAGGGTGTCTTGCTGGGGGTGGTGTTTCAGGGTTTAGGGCAGTGCAGTGGTGTTCAGGCAGGTTAGGGGGAAATGCTGGGACTGGTGTTTAGGGTTTAGGGCAGTGCAGTGGGGTTCTGGCAGTGTATGGGGTTGTGCAGTGGGTGGTGTTTCAGGGTTTAGGGCGGTGCAGTTGTGTTCGGGCAGTCTAGTGGGTCTTGCTGTGGCTGGTGTTTCAGGGTGTAGGGCAGTGCAGTGGTGTTTGGGCAGTGTATAGGGTCTTGCTGGAGCTGGTGTTTCAGGGTTTAGGGCGGTGCATTTGTGTTCAGGCAGTCTAGTGGGTCTTGCTGCGGCTGGTGTTTCAGGGTTTAGGACATAACAGTGGTGTTTGGGCAGAGTAGTGGGTCGTTCTGGGGCTGGTGTTTATGGTTTAGGGCAGTGCAGTAGCATTCGGGCAGTGTAGGGAATCGTGCAGTGGATGGTGTTTTAGGGCAGTGCAGTGGAAATCGGGCAGTGTAGGGGGTCGTGCTGGGGGTCATGTATCAGGGTTTAGTGCAGTGGTGTTCAGACAGTATAGGGTGTCTTGCTGGGGGTGGTGTTTCAGGGTTTAGAGCAGTGCAGTGGGATTCAGGCAGTGTATGGTGTCGTGCAGTGGATGGTGTTTCAGGTTTTAGGGCAGTGCAGTGGTGTTCGGGCAGTGTAGGGGGTTGTGCTGGGGGTCGTGGTTCAGGGTTTACAGCGGTGGTGTTCGGACAGTGTAGGGTGTCTTGCTGGGGGCGGGTTTTCAGGGTTTAGGGCAGTGGTGTTCGGGCAGTGTAGGGGGTCTTGCTGAGACTGGTGTTTCAGGGTTTGGGGCAGTGCAGTGCTGTTCAGGCAGTGTAGGGGGTCATGCTGGGGATGATGTTTCAGGGCTTAGGGTAGTGCAGTGGTGATTGGGCAGTGTAGGGGGTCATCCTGCAGCTGGTTTTTCAGGGTTTAGGGCAGTGCAGTGGTGTTAGGGCTGCGTAGGGGTTTGTGCTGGGGCTGGTGATTCAGGGTTTAGGGCAGTGCTGTGCTGTTCGGGCAGTGTAGGGATTCGTGCTGGGGGTGGTGTTTCGGGGTTTAGGGCAGTGCAGTGGTGTTCGGGCAGTGTCGGAGGTCGTGCTGGGGTGGTATTTCAGGGTTTAGGATAGTGGTGTTCGGGCAGTGTAGGGAGTCTTGCTGGGGCTGGTGTTTCAGGGTTTAGGAGAGTGCAGTGGTGTTCGGGCAGTGTAGGGGGTCTTGCTTGGGCTGGTGTTTCAGGGTTTAGGGCAGTGGTGTTCAGGCAGTGTAGGGGGTCATGCTGGGGCTGGCGTTTCAGGGTTTAGGGCACTGCAGTGGTATTCAGGCAGTGTAGGGGTTCGCGCTGGGGCTGGTGTTTCAGGGTTTAGGGCACTGCAATGGTGTTCGGGCAGTGTAGCGTTTCGCGCTGGGGCTGGTGTTTCAGGGTTTAGGGCAGTGCAGTTGTGTTCGGGCAGTGTCGGAGGTCGTGCTGGGGTGGTATTTCAGGGTTTAGGATAGTGGTGTTCGGGCAGTGTAGGGGGTCTTGCTGGGGCTGGTGTTTCAGGGTTTAGGAGAGTGCAGTGGTGTTCGGGCAGTGTAGGGGGTCTTGCTTGGGCTGGTGTTTCAGGGTTTAGGGCAGTGGTGTTCAGGCAGTGTAGGGGGTCGTGCTGGGGCTGGCGTTTCAGGGTTTAGGGCACTGCAGTGGTATTCAGGCAGTGTAGGGGTTCGCGCTGGGGCTGGTGTTTCAGGGTTTAGGGCACTGCAATGGTGTTCGGGCAGTGTAGCGTTTCGCGCTGGGGCTGGTGTTTCAGGGTTTAGGGCAGTGCAGTTGTGTTCGGGCAGTGTAGGGGTTCATGCTGGGGCTGGTTTTTCAGGGTTTAGGGAAGAGCAGTAGTGTACATGCAGTGTAGAGATTCGTTCTGGGGCTGGTGTTTCAGGGTTTAGGGAAGTGCAGTGGTGTTTTGCAGTGTAGGTGGTCAGGCTGGGGCTCTGCTTTCAGGGTTTAGGGAAGTGCAGTGGTGTTTGGGCCGTGTAGGGGGTCGTGCTTCAGCTAGTGTTTCAGGGTTTAGGGCAGTGCAGTGGTGTTCGGGCTGTGTAGGGGTTTGTGCTGGGGCTGGTGTTTCAGGGTTTAGGGCAGTGCAGTGCTGTTTGTGCAGTGTAGGTGTTGGTGTTGGTGCTGGGGCTGGTGTTTCAGGGTTTAGGGCAGTGCAGTGCTCTTCGGGCAGTGTATGGGTTCATGCTGGGGGCGGTGTTTCAGGGTTTAGGGCAGTGCAGTGGTTTTCGGGCAGTG
Organism: Triturus cristatus; assembly: GCF_964204655.1. Lineage (NCBI taxonomy): Eukaryota > Metazoa > Chordata > Amphibia > Caudata > Salamandridae > Triturus > Triturus cristatus. Next base: position 284,796,391 of record NC_140579.1, read on the forward strand.
TAGGGGGTTGTGCAGGGGGTGGTGTTTCAGGGTTTAGTGCAGTGCAGTGGTGTTCGAGCAGTGTAGGGGGTTGTGCTGGGGTGGTATTTTAGGGTTTAGGGCAGTGGTGTTCGGACAGTGTAGGGGGTCTTGCTGGGGCTGGTGTTTCAGTGTTAGGGCAGAGCAGTGGTTTTCGGGCAGAGTAGCGGGTCGTTCTGGGGCTGGTGTTTCAGGGTTTAGGGCAGTGCAGTGATGTTCCGGCAGTGTAGCAGGTCATGCAGGGGGTGGGGTTTCAGGTTTTAGAGCAGTGCGGCTGTGTTCGGGCAGTGAATGGGGTCGTGCTGGCGTTGTGTTTCATTGTTTAGGGCAGTGTAATGCAGGCACTGTATGGGGTCTTGCTGGGGGGGTTTCAGGGTTTTGGGCAGTGCAGTGGTGTTTGGGCAGTGTAGGGGGTTGTGCCTGGGCTGGTGTTTCAGGGTTTAGGGCAGTGGTGTTCGGACAGTGTAGGGGGTCTTGCTGGGGCTGGTGTTTCAGGGTTTAGGGCAGTGCAGTGGTGTTCGGGCAGTGTAGGGGGTCTTGCTGGGGCTGGTGTTCCAGGGTTCAGGGCAGTGCAGTTCTGTTCGGGCAGTGTAGGGGTCGTGCTGGGGCTGGTGTTTCAGGGTTTAGGGCAGTGCAGTGCTGTTTGGGCAGTGTAGGGGGTCATGCTAGGTTGGTGTTTCCGGGTTTAGGGCAGTGCAGTGGTGTTCGGACACTGTAGGGTGTCGTGCTGGGGCTGGTGTTTCGGGGTTTAAGGCAGAGCAGTGGTGTTTGGGCATAGTATGGGGTTGTTCTGTGGATGGTGTTTAGGGTTTAGGGCAGAGCAGTGGGGTTTGGACAGTGTAGGGGTTCATGCAGAGGGTGGTGTTTCATGTTTTAGAGCAGTGCGGTGGTGTTCGGGCAGTGAATGGGGTCATGCTGGGGTTGTGTTTCATGGTTTAGGGCAGTGGTGTGTGGGCAGTGTAGGGGGTCGTGCTGGGGCTGGTGTTTCAGGGTTTAGGGCAGAGCAGTGGTGTTTGGGTATAGTAGGGGATCGTTCTGGGGCTGGTGTTTATGGTTTAGGGCAGTGCAGTCGGGTTTGGGCAGTGTAGGGGGTCGTGCAGTGGGTGGTGTTCCAGGTTTTAGGGCAGTACAGTAGTGTTCGGGCAGTGTAGGGGGTCATGCTGGGGGTGGTGTTTCAGGGTTTAGGGCAATGCAGTGGTGTTCAGGCAGGTTAGGGGGACATGCTGGGACTGGTGTTTAGGGTTTAGGGCAGTGCAGTGGGGTTTGGGAAGTGTATGGGGTTGTGCAGTGGGTGGTGTTTCAGGTTTTAGGGCATTGCAGTGGTGTTCTGGCAGTGTAGGGGGTCGTGCTGGCGGTCCTGTTTCAGGGTTTAGGTCAGAGCAGTGGTGTTTGGGCAGTGTAGGGGGTCGTGCTGGGGCTGGTGTTTAGGGTTTGGGCAGTGCCGTGGGGTTCAGGCAGTGTAGGGGGTCATGCAGTGGGTGGTGTTTTAGGTTTTAGGGCAGTGCAGTGGTGTTCGGGCAGTGTAGGGGGTCGTGCTGGGGGTCGTGTTTCAGGGTTTAGTGCAGTGGTGTTCATACAGTGTAGGGTGTCTTGCTGGGTGTGGTGTTTCAGGGTTTAGGGCAGTGCAGTGGGGTTCAGGCAGTGTATGGTGTCGTGCAGTGGATGGTGTTTCAGGTTTTAGGGCAGTGCAGTGGTGTTCGGGCAGTGTAGGGGGTTGTGCTGGGGGTCGTGGTTCAGGGTTTACAGCGGTGGTGTTCGGACAGTGTAGGGTGTCTTGCTGGGAGCGGGTTTTCAGGGTTTAGGGCAGTGGTGTTCGGGCAGTGTAGGGGGTCTTGCTGAGACTGGTGTTTCAGGGTTTGGGGCAGTGCAGTGCTGTTCAGGCAGTGTAGGGGGTCATGCTGGGGATGATGTTTCAGGGCTTAGGGTAGTGCAGTGGTGATTGGGCAGTGTAGGGGGTCATCCTGCAGCTGGTTTTTCAGGGTTTAGGGCAGTGCAGTGGTGTTAGGGCTGCGTAGGGGTTTGTGCTGGGGCTGGTGTTTCAGGGTTTAGGGCAGTGCTGTGCTGTTCGGGCAGTGTAGGGATTCGTGCTGGGGGTGGTGTTTCAGGGTTTAGGGCAGTGCAGTGGTGTTCGGGCAGTGTCGGAGGTCGTGCTGGGGTGGTATTTCAGGGTTTAGGATAGTGGTGTTCGGGCAGTGTAGGGGGTCTTGCTGGGGCTGGTGTTTCAGGGTTTAGGAGAGTGCAGTGGTGTTCGGGCAGTGTAGGGGGTCTTGCTTGGGCTGGTGTTTCAGGGTTTAGGGCAGTGGTGTTCAGGCAGTGTAGGGGGTCATGCTGGGGCTGGCGTTTCAGGGTTTAGGGCACTGCAGTGGTATTCAGGCAGTGTAGGGGTTCACGCTGGGGCTGGTGTTTCAGGGTTTAGGGCACTGCAATGGTGTTCGGGCAGTGTAGCGTTTCGCGCTGGGGCTGGTGTTTCAGGGTTTAGGGCAGTGCAGTTGTGTTCGGGCAGTGTCGGAGGTCGTGCTGGGGTGGTATTTCAGGGTTTAGGATAGTGGTGTTCGGGCAGTGTAGGGGGTCTTGCTGGGGCTGGTGTTTCAGGGTTTAGGAGAGTGCAGTGGTGTTCGGGCAGTGTAGGGGGTCTTGCTTGGGCTGGTGTTTCAGGGTTTAGGGCAGTGGTGTTCAGGCAGTGTAGGGGGTCATGCTGGGGCTGGCGTTTCAGGGTTTAGGGCACTGCAGTGGTATTCAGGCAGTGTAGGGGTTCGCGCTGGGGCTGGTGTTTCAGGGTTTAGGGCACTGCAATGGTGTTCGGGCAGTGTAGCGTTTCGCGCTGGGGCTGGTGTTTCAGGGTTTAGGGCAGTGCAGTTGTGTTCGGGCAGTGTAGGGGTTCATGCTGGGGCTGGTTTTTCAGGGTTTAGGGAAGAGCAGTAGTGTACATGCAGTGTAGAGATTCGTTCTGGGGCTGGTGTTTCAGGGTTTAGGGAAGTGCAGTGGTGTTTTGCAGTGTAGGTGGTCAGGCTGGGGCTCTGCTTTCAGGGTTTAGGGAAGTGCAGTGGTGTTTGGGCCGTGTAGGGGGTCGTGCTGCAGCTAGTGTTTCAGGGTTTAGGGCAGTGCAGTGGTGTTCGGGCTGTGTAGGGGTTTGTGCTGGGGCTGGTGTTTCAGGGTTTAGGGCAGTGCAGTGCTGTTTGTGCAGTGTAGGTGTTGGTGTTGGTGCTGGGGCTGGTGTTTCAGGGTTTAGGGCAGTGCAGTGCTCTTCGGGCAGTGTATGGGTTCATGCTGGGGGCGGTGTTTCAGGGTTTAGGGCAGTGCAGTGGTTTTCGGGCAGTGTAGGGGGTTGTGCAGGGGGTGGTGTTTCAGGGTTTAGGGCAGTGCAGTGGTGTTCGAGCAGTGTAGGGGGTCGTGCTGGGGTGGTATTTTAGGGTTTAGGGCAGTGGTGTTCGGACAGTGTAGGGGGTCTTGCTGGGGCTGGTGTTTCAGTGTTAGGGCAGAGCAGTGGTTTTCGGGCAGAGTAGCGGTTGGTTCTGGGGCTGGTGTTTCAGGGTTTAGGGCAGTGCAGTGATGTTCCGGCAGTGTAGCAGGTCATGCAGGGGGTGGGGTTTCAGGTTTTAGAGCAGTGCGGCTGTGTTCGGGCAGTGAATGGGGTCGTGCTGGCGTTGTGTTTCATTGTTTAGGGCAGTGTAATGCAGGCACTGTATGGGGTCTTGCTGGGGGGGTTTCAGGGTTTTGGGCAGTGCAGTGGTGTTTGGGCAGTGTAGGGGGTCGTGCCTGGGCTGGTGTTTCAGGGTTTAGGGCAGTGGTGTTCGGACAGTGTAGGGGGTCTTGCTGGGGCTGGTGTTTCAGGGTTTAGGGCAGTGCAGTGGTGTTCGGGCAGTGTAGGGGGTCTTGCTGGGGCTGGTGTTCCAGGGTTCAGGGCAGTGCAGTTCTGTTCGGGCAGTGTAGGGGGTCGTGCTGGGGCTGGTGTTTCAGGGTTAAGGGCAGTGCAGTGCTGTTTGGGCAGTGTAGGGGGTCATGCTAGGTTGGTGTTTCAGGGTTTAGGGCAGTGCAGTGGTGTTCGGACACTGTAGGGTGTCGTGCTGGGGCTGGTGTTTCGGGGTTTAAGGCAGAGCAGTGGTGTTTGGGCATAGTATGGGGTTGTTCTGTGGATGGTGTTTAGGGTTTAGGGCAGAGCAGTGGGGTTTGGACAGTGTAGGGGTTCATGCAGAGGGTGGTGTTTCATGTTTTAGAGCAGTGCGGTGGTGTTCGGGCAGTGAATGGGGTCATGCTGGGGTTGTGTTTCATGGTTTAGGGCAGTGGTGTGTGGGCATTGTAGGGGGTCTTGCTGGGGCTGATGTTTCAGGGTTTTGGGCAGTGCAGTTGTGTTTGGGCATTGTAGGGGGTCGTGCTGGGGCTGGTGTTTCAGGGTTTAGGGCAGAGCAGTGGTGTTTGGGTATAGTAGGGGATCGTTCTGGGGCTGGTGTTTATGGTTTAGGGCAGTGCAGTCGGGTTTGGGCAGTGTAGGGGGTCGTGCAGTGGGTGGTGTTCCAGGTTTTAGGGCAGTACAGTAGTGTTCGGGCAGTGTAGGGGGTCATGCTGGGGGTGGTGTTTCAGGGTTTAGGGCAATGCAGTGGTGTTCAGGCAGGTTAGGGGGACATGCTGGGACTGGTGTTTAGGGTTTAGGGCAGTGCAGTGGGGTTCGGGAAGTGTATGGGGTTGTGCAGTGGGTGGTGTTTCAGGTTTTAGGGCATTGCAGTGGTGTTCTGGCAGTGTAGGGGGTCGTGCTGGCGGTCGTGTTTCAGGGTTTAGGTCAGAGCAGTGGTGTTTGGGCAGTGTAGGGGGTCGTGCTGGGGCTGGTGTTTAGGGTTTGGGCAGTGCCGTGGGGTTCAGGCAGTGTAGGGGGTCATGCAGTGGGTGGTGTTTTAGGTTTTAGGGCAGTGCAGTGGTGTTCGGGCAGTGTAGGGGGTCGTGCTGGGGGTCGTGTTTCAGGGTTTAGTGCAGTGGTGTTCATACAGTGTAGGGTGTCTTGCTGGGTGTGGTGTTTCAGGGTTTAGGGCAGTGCAGTGGTGTTTGGGCAGTGTATAGGGTCTTGCTGGAGCTGGTGTTTCAGGGTTTAGGGCGGTGCAGTTGTGTTCGGGCAGTCTAGTGGGTCTTGCTGTGGCTGGTGTTTCAGGGTGTAGGGCAGTGCAGTGGTGTTTGGGCAGTGTATAGGGTCTTGCTGGAGCTGGTGTTTCAGGGTTTAGGGCGGTGCAGTTGTGTTCGGGCAGTCTAGTGGGTCTTGCTGTGGCTGGTGTTTCAGGGTGTAGGGCAGTGCAGTGCTGTTCGGACACTGTCGGGTGTTGTGCTGGGGCTGGTGTTTCAGGGTTTAGGACATAACAGTGGTGTTTGGGCAGAGTAGAGGGTCGTTCTGGGGCTGGTGTGTAGGGTTTAGGGCAGTGTATGGTGTCATGCAGGGGATGGTGTTTCAGGTTTTAGGGCAGTGCAGTGGTGTTCGGGCAGTGTAGGGGGTTGTGCTGGGGGTCGTGTTTCAGGGTTTACAGCAGTGGTGTTCGGACAGTGTAGGGTGTCTTGCTGGGGGCGGGTTTACAGGGTTTAGGGCAGTGGTGTTCGGGCAGTGTAGGGGGTCTCGCTGAGACTGGTGTTTCAGGGTTTGGGGCAGTGCAGTGCTGTTCAGGCAGTGTAGGGGGTCATGCTGGGGATGATGTTTCAGTGCTTAGGGTAGTGCAGTGGTGATTGGGCAGTGTAGGAGGTCATGCTGCAGCTGGTTTTTCAGGGTTTAGGGCAGTGCAGTGGTGTTTGGGCTGTGTAGGGGTTTGTGCTGGGGCTGGTGTTTCAGGGTTTAGGGCAGTGCAGTGCTGTTCGGGCAGTGTAGCGATTCGTGCTGGGGGTGGTGTTTCAGGGTTTAGGGAAGTGCAGTGGTGTTCGGGCAGTGTCGGAGGTCGTGCTGGGGTGGTATTTCAGGGTTTAGGATAGTGGTGTTCGGGCAGTGTAGGGGGTCTTGCTGGGGCTGGTGTTTCAGGGTTTAGGAGACTGCAGTGGTGTTCGGGCAGTGTAGGGGGTCTTGCTTGGGCTGGCGTTTCAGGGCTTAGGGCACTGCAATGGTGTTCGGGCAGTGTAGCGTTTCGCGCTGGGGCTGGTGTTTCAGGGTTTAGGGCAGTGCAGTGGTGTTCGGGCAGTGTAGGGGTTCATGCTGGGGCTGGTTTTTCAGGGTTTAGGGAAGAGCAGCAGTGTACATGCAGTGTAGAGATTCGTGCTGGGGCTGGTGTTTCAGGGTTTAGGGAAGTGCAGTGGTGTTTTGCAGTGTAGGTGGTCAGGCTGGGGCTCTGCTTTCAGGGTTTAGGGAAGTGCAGTGGTGTTTGGGCCGTGTAGGGGGTCGTTCTGCAGCTGGTGTTTCAGGGTTTAGGGCAGTGCAGTGGTGTTCGGGCTGTGTAGGGGTTTGTGCTGGGGCTGGTGTTTCAGGGTTTAGGGCAGTGCAGTGCTGTTTGTGCAGTGTAGGTGTTCGTGCTGGGGCTGGTGTTTCAGGGTTTAGGGCAGTGCAGTGCTCTTCGGGGAGTGTATGGGTTCATGCTGGGGGTGGTGTTTCAGGGTTTAGGGCAGTGCAGTGGTTTTTGGGCAGTGTAGGGGGTTGTGCAGGGGGTGGTGTTTCAGGGTTTAGGACAGTGCAGTGGTGTTCGGGCAGTGTAGGGGGTCGTGCTGGGGTGGTATTTTAGGGTTTAGGACAGTGGTGTTCGGACAGTGTAGGGGGTCTTGCTTGGGCTGGTGTTTCAGCGTTTAGGGCAGAGCAGTGGTGTTCGGGCAGAGTAGGGGGTCGTTCTGGGGCTGGTGTTTCAGGGTTTAGGGCAGTGCAGTGATGTTCCGGAAGTGTAGCAGGTCATGCAGGGGGTGGGGTTTCAGGTTTTAGAGCAGTGCGGCTGTGTTCGGGCAGTGAATGGGGTCGTGCTGGGGTTGTGTTTCATTGTTTAGGGCAGTGTAATGCAGGCACTGTATGGGGTCTTGCTGGGGGGGGTTCAGGGTTTTGGGCAGTGCAGTGGTGTTTGGGCAGTGTAGAGGGTCGTGCCTGGGCTGGTGTTTCAGGGTTTAGGGCAGTGGTGTTCGGACAGTGTAGGGGGTCTTGCTGGGGCTGGTGTTTCAGGGTTTAGGGCAGTGCAGTGGTGTTCGGGCAGTGTAGGGGGTCTTGCTGGGGCTGGTGTTCCAGGGTTTAGGGCAGTGCAGTTCTGTTCGGGCAGTGTAGGGGGTCGTGCTGGGGCTGGTGTTTCAGGGTTTAGGGCAGTGCAGTGCTGTTTGGGCAGTGTAGGGGGTCATGCTGGGTTGGTGTTTCTGGGTTTAGGGCAGTGCAGTGGTGTTCGGACACTGTAGGGTGTCGTGCTGGGGCTGGTGTTTCGGGGTTTAAGGCAGAGCAGTGGTGTTTGGGCATAGTATGGGGTCGTTCTGTGGATGGTGTTTAGGGTTTAGGGCAGAGCAGTGGGGTTTGGACAGTGTAGGGGTTCATGCAGTGGGTGGTGTTTCAGGTTTTAGGGCAGTGCAGTGGTGTTCGGGCAGTGTAGGGGGTTGTGCTGGGAGTCGTTTTTCAGGGTTTAGTGCAGTGGTGTTCGGACAGTGTATTGTGTCTTGTTGGGGGTGGTGTTTCAGGGTTTAGGGCAGTGCAGTGGTGTACGGGCAGCTTAGGGGGTCGTGCTGTGGCTGGGGTTTCAGGTTTTAGGGCAGTGTAGGGTTTCTTGCTGGGGATGATGTTTCAGGGATTAGGGCAGTGTAGTAGTGTTTGGGCAGTGTAGAGGGTCTTGCTGAGGGGGGTTTCAATGTTTTTGGCAGTGCAGTGGTGTTTGGGCAGTGTAGAGGGTCGTGCTGGAGCTGGTGTTTCAGGGTATAGGGCAGTGGTGTTCGGACAGTGTAGGGGGTCTTGCTGGGGGCTGGTGTTTTTGGGTTTAGGGAAGTGCAGTGCTGTTCCGGCAGTGTAGGGGGTCGTGCTGGGGTCGGTGTTTCAGGGTTTAGGGCAGGGCAGCTATGTTGGGGCAGAGTAGGGGTCATGCTGGGGTGGTGTTTCAGGGTTTAGGGCAGAGCAGTGGTGTTCGGGTAGTATAGGGGGTAGGGCTGGAGCTGGTGTTTCAGGATTTACTGCAGAGCAGTGATGTTCGGGCAGAGTAGGGGTTCGTTCTTGGGCTGGTGTTTCAGGTTTAGGGCAGTACAGTACTTTTCCGGCAGGGTAGGGGGTCGTGCTGGGGTCGGTGTTTCAGGGTTTAGGGCAGTGGTGTTCGGGCAGTGTAGGGGATTGTGCTGGGGCTGGTGTTTCAGGGTTTAGGGCAGAGCAGCGATGTTGGGGCAGAGTAGGGATTCGTTCTGGGGCTCGTGTTTCAGGGTTTAGGGCACTGCAGTGCTGTTTGGGCAGTGTAGAGGGTCTTGCTGGGGGGGTTTAAGGGTTATGGGCAGTGCAGTGGTGTTTGGGCAGTGTAGGGGGTCGTGCTGGGGCTGGTGTTTCAGGGTTTAGGGCAGTGGTGTTCGGACAGTGTAGGGGGTTGTGCTGGGGCTGGTGTTTCAGGGTTTAGGGCAGGGCAGCTATGTTGGGGCAGAGTAGGGGTCATGCTGGGGTGGTGTTTCAGGGTTTAGGGCATAGCAGTGGTGTTCGGGTAGTGTAGGGGGTAGTGCTGGAGCTGGTGTTTCAGGATTTAGGGCAGAGCAGTGATGTTCGGGCAGAGTAGGGGGTCGTTCTTGGGCTGGTGTTTCAGGGTTTAGGGCAGTACAGTACTTTTCCGGCAGTGTAGGGGGTCGTGCTGGGGTCGGTATTTCAGGGTTTAGGGCAGTGGTGTTCGGGCAGTGTAGGGGATTGTGCTGGGGCTGGTGTTTCAGGGTTTAGGGCAGAGCAGCGATGTTGGGGCAGAGTAGGGAGTCGTTCTGGGGCTCGTGTTTCAGGGTTTAGGGCACTGCAGTGCTGTTTGGGCATTGTAGAGGGTCTTGCTGGGGGGTTTAAGGGTTTTGGGCAGTGCAGTTGTGTTTGGGCAGTGTAGGGGGTTGTGCTGGGGCTGGTGTTTCAGGGTTTAGGGCAGTGGTGTTCGGACAGTGTAGGGGGTCGTACTGGGGCTGGTGTTTCAAGGTTTAGGGCAGTGGTGTTCGGACAGTGTAGGGGGTCTTGCTGGGGCTGGTGTTTCAGGGTTTAGGGCAGTACAGTGGTGTTCGGGCAGTGTAGGGAGTAGTGCAGTGGGTTGTGTTTCAGGTTTTAGGACAGTGCAGTGATGTTCCGGCAGTGTAGCAGGTCATGCAGGGGGTGGGGTTTCAGGTTTTAGAACAGTACGGTTGTGTTCGGGCTGTGAATGGGGTCGTGCTGGGGTTGTAATTCATTGTTTAGGGCAGTGGTGTTCAGGCACTGTATGAGATCTTGCTGGGGGGGTTTCAGGGTTTTGGGCAGTGCAGTGGTGTTCGGGCAGTGTCGGAGGTCGTGCTGGGGTGGTATTTCAGGTTTTAGGATAGTGGTGTTCGGGCAGTGTAGGGGGTCTTGCTGGGGCTGGTGTTTTAGGGTTTAGGGCAGTGCAGTGGTGTTCGGGCAGTGTAGGGGGTCTTGCTGGGGCTGGTGTTCCAGGGTTTAGGGCAGTGCAGTTCTGTTCGGGCAGTGTAGGGGGTCGTGCTGGGGCTGGTGTTTCAGGGTTTAGGGCAGTGCAGTGCTGTTTGGGCAGTGTAGGGGGTCATGCTGGGTTGGTGTTTCCGGGTTTAGGGCAGTGCAGTGGTGTTTGGACACTGTAGGGTGTCGTGCTGGGGCTGGTGTTTCGGGGTTTAAGGCAGAGCAGTGGTGTTTGGGCATAGTATGGGGTCGTTCTGTGGATGGTGTTTAGGGTTTAGGGCAGAGCAGTGGGGTTTGGACAGTGTAGGGGTTCATGCAGTGGGTGGTGTTTCAGGTTTTAGGGCAGTGCAGTGGTGTTCGGGCAGTGTAGGGGGTTGTGCTGAGAGTTGTTTTTCAGGGTTTAGTGCAGTGGTGTTCGGACAGTGTATGGTGTCTTGTTGGGGGTGGTGTTTCAGGGTTTAGGGCAGTGCAGTGGTGTAGGGGCAGCTTAGGGGGTCGTGCTGTGGCTGGTGTTTCAGGGTTTAGGGCAGTGTAGGGTTTCTTGCTGGGGATGATGTTTCAGGGATTAGGGCAGTGTAGTAGTGTTTGGGCAGTGTAGAGGGTCTTGCTGAGGGGGGTTTCAATGTTTTTGGCAGTGCAGTGGTGTTTGGGCAGTGTAGGGGGTCGTGCTGGAGCTGGTGTTTCAGGGTATAGGGCAGTGGTGTTCGGACAGTGTAGGGGGTCTTGCTGGGGCTCGTGTTTCAGGGTTTAGGGCACTGCAGTGCTGTTTGGGCAGTGTAGAGGGTCTTGCTGGGGTGTTTAAGGGGTTTGGGCAGTGCAGTGGTGTTTGGGCAGTGTAGGGGGTCGTGCTGGGGCTGGTGTTTCAGGGTTTAGGGCAGTGGTGTTCGGACAGTGTAGGGGGTTGTGCTGGGGCTGGTGTTTCAGGGTTTAGGGCAGGGCAGCTATGTTGGGGCAGAGTAGGGGTCATGCTGAGGTGGTGTTTCAGGGTTTAGGGCAGAGCAGTGGTGTTCGGGTAGTGTAGGGGGTAGTGCTGGAGCTGGTGTTTCAGGATTTAGGGCAGAGCAGTGATGTTCGGGCAGAGTAGGGGGTCGTTCTTGGGCTGTTGTTTCAGGGTTTAGGGCAGTACAGTACTTTTCCGGCAGTGGAGGGGGTCGTGCTGGGGTCGTTGTTTCAGGGTTTAGGGCAGTGGTGTTCGGGCAGTGTAGGGGATTGTGCTGGGGCTGGTGTTTCAGGGTTTAGGGCAGAGCAGCGATGTTGGGGCAGAGTAGGGAGTCGTTCTGGGGCTCGTGTTTCAGCGTTTAGGGCAGAGCAGTGGTGTTCGGGCAGTGTAGGGGGTCGTGCTGGGGCTGGTGTTTCAGGGTTTAGGGCAGTGGTGTTCGGACAGTGTAGGGGGTCTTGCTGGGGCTGGTGTTTCAGGGTTTAGGAGAGTGCAGTGGTGTTCGGGCAGTGTAGGGGGTCTTGCTTGGGCTGGTGTTTCAGGGTTTAGGGCAGTGGTGTTCAGGCAGTGTAGGGGGTCGTGCTGGGGCTGGCGTTTCAGGGTTTAGGGCACTGCAGTGGTATTCAGGCAGTGTAGGGGTTCGCGCTGGGGCTGATGTTTCAGGGTTTAGGGCAGTGCAGTGGTGTTGGGGCAGTGTAGGGGTTCATGCTGGGGCTGGTTTTTCAGGGTTTAGGGAAGAGCAGTAGTGTACATGCAGTGTAGAGATTCGTGCTGGGGCTGGTGTTTCAGGATTTAGGGAAGTGCAGTGGTCTTTTGCAGTGTAGGTGGTCAGGCTGGGGCTCTGCTTTCAGGGTTTAGGGAAGTGCAGTGGTGTTTGGGCCGTGTAGGGGGTCGTGCTGCAGCTGGTGTTTCAGGGTTTAGGGCAGTGCAGTGCTGTTTGTGCAGTGTAGGTGTTCGTGCTGGGGCTGGTGTTTCAGGGTTTAGGGCAGTGCAGTGCTCTTCGGGCAGTGTATGGGTTCATGCTGGGGGTGGTGTTTTAGGGTTTAGGGCAGTGCAGTGGTTTTCGGGCAGTGTAGGGGGTTGTGCAGGGGGTGGTGTTTCAGGGTTTAGGGCAGTGCAGTGGTGTTCGGGCAGTGTAAGGGGTCGTGCTGGGGTGGTATTTTAGGGTTTAGGACAGTGGTGTTCGAACAGTGTAGGGGGTCTTGCTGGAGCTGGTGTTTCAGCGTTTAGGGCAGAGCAGTGGTGTTCAGGCAGAGTAGGGGGTCGTTCTGGGGCTGGTGTTTCAGGGTTTAGGGCAGTGCAGTGATGTTCCGGCAGTGTAGCAGGTCATGCCGGGGGTGGGGTTTCAGGTTTTAGAGCAGTGCGGCTGTGTTCGGGCAGTGAATGGGGTCGTGCTGGGGTTGTGTTTCATTGTTTAGGGCAGTGTAATGCAGACACTGTATGGGGTCTTGCTGGGGGGTTTCAGGATTTTGGGCAGTGCAGTGGTGTTTGGGCAGTGTAGGGGGACGTGCCTGGGCTGGTGTTTCAGGGTTTAGGGCAGTGGTGTTCGGACAGTGTAGGGGGTCTTGCTGGGGCTGGTGTTTCAGGGTTTAGGGCAGTGCAGTGGTGTTCGGGCAGTGTAGGGGGTCTTGCTGGGGCTGGTGTTCCAGGGTTTAGGGCAGTGCAGTTCTGTTCGGGCAGTGTAGGGGGTCATGCTGGGGCTGGTGTTTCAGGGTTTAGGGCAGTGCAGTGGTGTTCGGACACTGTAGGGTGTCGTGCTGGGGCTGGTGTTTCGGGGTTTAAGGCAGAGCAGTGGTGTTTGGGCATAGTATGGGGTTGTTCTGTGGATGGTGTTTAGGGTTTAGGGCAGAGCAGTGGGGTTTGGACAGTGTAGGGGTTCATGCAGTGGGTGGTGTTTCAGGTTTTAGGGCAGTGCAGTGGTGTTCGGGCAGTGTAGGGGGTTGTGCTGGGAGTCGTTTTTCAGGGTTTAGTGCAGTGGTGTTCGGACAGTGTATGGTGTCTTGTTGGGGGTGGTGTTTCAGGGTTTAGGGCAGTGCAGTGGTGTACGGGCAGCTTAGGGGGTCATGCTGTGGCTGGTGTTTCAGGGTATAGGGCAGTGTAGGGTTTCTTGCTGGGGATGATGTTTCAGGGATTAGGGCAGTGTAGTAGTGTTTGGGCAATGTAGAGGGTCTTGCTGAGGGGGGTTTCAATGTTTTGGGCAGTGCAGTGGTGTTTGGGCAGTGTAGGGGGTCGTGCTGGGGCTGGTGTTTCAGGGTATAGGGCAGTGGTGTTCGGACAGTGTAGGGGGTCTTGCTGGGGCTGGTGTTTCAGGGTTTAGGGAAGTGCAGTGCTGTCCCGGCAGTGTAGGGGGTTGTGCTTGGGTCGGTGTTTCAGGGTTTAGGGCAGTGGTGTTCGGGCAGTGTTGGGGGTCGTGCTGGGGATGGTGTTTCAGGGTTTAGGGCAGGGCAGCTATGTTGGGGCAGATTAGGGGTCATGCTGGGGTGGTGTTTCAGGGTTTAGGGCAGAGCAGTGGTATTCGGCTAGTGTAGGGGGTAGTGCTGGAGCTGGTGTTTCAGGATTTACTGCAGAGCAGTGATGTTCGGGCAGAGTAGGGGGTCGTTCTTGGGCTGGTGTTTCAGGGTTTAGGGCAGTACAGTACTTTTCCGGCAGTGTAGGGGGTCGTGCTGGGGTCGGTGTTTCAGGGTTTAGGGCAGTGGTGTTCGGGCAGTGTAGGGGATTGTGCTGGGGCTGGTGTTTCAGGGTTTAGGGCAGTACAGTACTTTTCCGGCAGTGTAGGGGGTCGTGCTGGGGTCGGTGTTTCAGAGTTTAGGGCAGTGGTGTTCGGGCAGTGTAGGGGATTGTGCTGGGGCTGGTGTTTCAGGGTTTAGGGCAGAGCAGCGATGTTGGGGCAGAGTAGGGATTCGTTCTGGGGCTCGTGTTTCAGGGTTTAGGGCACTGCAGTGCTGTTTGGGCAGTGTAGAGGGTCTTGCTGGGGGGGTTTAAGGGTTATGGGCAGTGCAGTGGTGTTTGGGCAGTGTAGGGGGTCGTGCTGGGGCTGGTGTTTCAGGGTTTAGGGCAGTGGTGTTCGGACAGTGTAGGGGGTTGTGCTGGGGCTGGTGTTTCAGGGTTTAGGGCAGGGCAGCTATGTTGGGGCAGAGTAGGGGTCATGCTGGAGTGGTGTTTCAGGGTTTAGGGCAGAGCAGTGGTGTTCGGGTAGTGTAGGGGGTAGTGCTGGAGCTGGTGTTTCAGGATTTAGGGCAGAGCAGTGATGTTCGGGCAGAGTAGGGGGTCGTTCTTGGGCTGGTGTTTCAGGGTTTAGGGCAGTACAGTACTTTTCCGGCAGTGTAGGGGGTCGTGCTGGGGTCGGTGTTTCAGGGTTTAGGGCAGTGGTGTTCGGGCAGTGTAGGGGATTGTGCTGGGGCTGGTGTTTCAGGGTTTAGGGCAGAGCAGCGATGTTGGGGCAGAGTAGGGAGTCGTTCTGGGGCTCGTGTTTCAGGGTTTAGGGCACTGCAGTGCTGTTTGGGCAGTGTAGAGGGTCTTGCTGGGGGGTTTAAGGGTTTTGGGCAGTGCAGTTGTGTTTGGGCAGTGTAGGGGGTTGTGCTGGGGCTGGTGTTTCAGGGTTTAGGGCAGTGGTGTTCGGACAGTGTAGGGGGTCGTACTGGGGCTGGTGTTTCAAGGTTTAGGGCAGTGGTGTTCAGACAGTGTAGGGGGTCTTGCTGGGGCTGGTGTTTCAGGGTTTAGGGCAGTACAGTGGTGTTCGGGCAGTGTAGGGAGTAGTGCAGTTGGTTGTGTTTCAGGTTTTAGGACAGTGCAGTGATGTTCCGGCAGTGTAGCAGGTCATGCAGGGGGTGGGGTTTCAGGTTTTAGAACAGTACGGTTGTGTTCGGGCTGTGAATGGGGTCGTGCTGGGGTTGTAATTCATTGTTTAGGGCAGTGGTGTTCAGGCACTGTATGAGATCTTGCTGGGGGGGTTTCAGGGTTTTGGGCAGTGCAGTGGTGTTCGGGCAGTGTCGGAGGTCGTGCTGGGGTGGTATTTCAGGGTTTAGGATAGTGGTGTTCGGGCAGTGTAGGGGGTCTTGCTGGGGCTGGTGTTTCAGGGTTTAGGGCAGTGCAGTGGTGTTCGGGAAGTGTAGGGGTTCATGCTGGGGCTGGTGTTCCAGGGTTTAGGGCAGTGCAGTTCTGTTCGGGCAGTGTAGGGGGTCGTGCTGGGGCTGGTGTTTCAGTGTTTAGGGCAGTGCAGTGCTGTTTGGGCAGTGTAGGGGGTCATGCTGGGTTTGTGTTTCCGGGTTTAGGGCAGTGCAGTGGTGTTCGGACACTGTAGGGTGTCGTGCTGGGGCTGGTGTTTCGGGGTTTAAGGCAGAGCAGTGGTGTTTGGGCATAGTATGGGGTCGTTCTGTGGATGGTGTTTAGGGTTTAGGGCAGAGCAGTGGGGTTTGGACAGTGTAGGGGTTCATGCAGTGGGTGGTGTTTCAGGTTTTAGGGCAGTGCAGTGGTGTTCGGGCAGTGTAGGGGGTTGTGCTGGGAGTCGTTTTTCAGGGTTTAGTGCAGTGGTGTTCGGACAGTGTATGGTGTCTTGTTGGGGGTGGTGTTTCAGGGTTTAGGGCAGTGCAGTGGTATACGGGCAGCTTAGGGGGTCGTGCTGTGGCTGGTGTTTCAGGGTTTAGGGCAGTGTAGGGTTTCTTGCTGGGGATGATGTTTCAGGGATTAGGGCAGTGTAGTAGTGTTTGGGCAGTGTAGAGGGTATTGCTGAGGGGGGTTTCAATGTTTTTGGCAGTGCAGTGGTGTTTGGGCAGTGTAGGGGGTCGTGCTGGGGCTGGTGTTTCAGGGTATAGGGCAGTGGTGTTCGGACAGTGTAGGGGGTCTTGCTGGGGCTCGTGTTTCAGGGTTTAGGGCACTGCAGTGCTGTTTGGGCAGTGTAGAGGGTCTTGCTGGGGGTTTAAGGGTTTTGGGCAGTGCAGTGGTGTTTGGGCAGTGTAGGGGGGTCGTGCTGGGGCTGGTGTTTCAGGGTTTAGGGCAGGGCAGCTATGTTGGGGCAGATTAGGGGTCATGCTGGGGTGGTGTTTCAGGGTTTAGGGCAGAGCAGTTGTGTTCGGGTAGTGTAGGGGGTAGTGCTGGAGCTGGTGTTTCAGGATTTACTGCAGAGCAGTGATGTTCGGGCAGAGTAGGGGGTCGTTCTTGGGCTGGTGTTTCAGGGTTTAGGGCAGTACAGTACTTTTCCGGCAGTGTAGGGGGTCGTGCTGGGGTCGGTGTTTCAGGGTTTAGGGCAGTGGTGTTCGGGCAGTGTAGGGGATTGTGCTGGGGCTGGTGTTTCAGGGTTTAGGGCAGAGCAGAGATGTTGGGGCAGAGTAGGGATTCGTTCTGGGGCTCGTGTTTCAGGGTTTAGGGCACTGCAGTGCTGTTTGGGCAGTGTAGAGGGTCTTGCTGGGGGGGTTTAAGGGTTATGGGCAGTGCAGTGGTGTTTGGGCAGTGTAGGGGGTCGTGCTGGGGCTGGTGTTTCAGGGTTTAGGGCAGTGGTGTTCGGACAGTGTAGGGGGTTGTGCTGGGGCTGGTGTTTCAGGGTTTAGGGCAGGGCAGCTATGTTGGGGCAGAGTAGGGGTCATGCTGGAGTGGTGTTTCAGGGTTTAGGGCAGAGCAGTGGTGTTCGGGTAGTGTAGGGGGTAGTGCTGGAGCTGGTGTTTCAGGATTTAGGGCAGAGCAGTGATGTTCGGGCAGAGTAGGGGGTCGTTCTTGGGCTGGTGTTTCAGGGTTTAGGGCAGTACAGTACTTTTCCGGCAGTGTAGGGGGTCGTGCTGGGGTCGGTGTTTCAGGGTTTAGGGCAGTGGTGTTCGGGCAGTGTAGGGGATTGTGCTTGGGCTGGTGTTTCAGGGTTTAGGGCAGAGCAGCGATGTTGGGGCAGAGTAGGGAGTCGTTCTGGGGCTCGTGTTTCAGGGTTTAGGGCACTGCAGTGCTGTTTGGGCAGTGTAGAGGGTCTTGCTGGGGGGTTTAAGGGTTTTGGGCAGTACAGTTGTGTTTGGGCAGTGTAGGGGGTTGTGCTGGGGCTGGTGTTTCAGGGTTTAGGGCAGTGGTGTTCGGACAGTGTAGGGGGTCGTACTGGGGCTGGTGTTTCAAGGTTTAGGGCAGTGGTGTTCGGACAGTGTAGGGGGTCTTGCTGGGGCTGGTGTTTCAGGGTTTAGGGCAGTACAGTGGTGTTCGGGCAGTGTAGGGAGTAGTGCAGTTGGTTGTGTTTCAGGTTTTAGGACAGTGCAGTGATGTTCCGGCAGTGTAGCAGATCATGCAGGGGGTGGGGTTTCAGGTTTTAGAACAGTACGGTTGTGTTCGGGCTGTGAATGGGGTCGTGCTGGGGTTGTAATTCATTGTTTAGGGCAGTGGTGTTCAGGCACTGTATGACATCTTGCTGGGGGGGTTTCAGGGTTTTGGGCAGTGCAGTGGTGTTCGGGCAGTGTCGGAGGTCGTGCTGGGGTGGTATTTCAGGGTTTAGGATAGTGGTGTTCGGGCAGTGTAGGGGGTCTTGCTGGGGCTGGTGTTTCAGGGTTTAGGGCAGTGCAGTGGTGTTCGGGCAGTGTAGGGGTTCTTGCTGGGGCTGGTGTTCCAGGGTTTAGGGCAGTGCAGTTCTGTTCGGGCAGTGTAGGGGGTCGTGCTGGGGCTGGTGTTTCAGTGTTTAGGGCAGTGCAGTGCTGTTTGGGCAGTGTAGGGGGTCATGCTGGGTTTGTGTTTCCGGGTTTAGGGCAGTGCAGTGGTGTTCGGACACTGTAGGGTGTCGTGCTGGGGCTGGTGTTTCGGGGTTTAAGGCAGAGCAGTGGTGTTTGGGCATAGTATGGGGTCGTTCTGTGGATGGTGTTTAGGGTTTAGGGCAGAGCAGTGGGGTTTGGACAGTGTAGGGGTTCATGCAGTGGGTGGTGTTTCAGGTTTTAGGGCAGTGCAGTGGTGTTCGGGCAGTGTAGGGGGTTGTGCTGGGAGTCGTTTTTCAGGGTTTAGTGCAGTGGTGTTCGGACAGTGTATGGTGTCTTGTTGGGGGTGGTGTTTCAGGGTTTAGGGCAGTGCAGTGGTGTACGGGCAGCTTCGGGGGTCGTGATGTGGCTGGTGTTTCAGGGTTTAGGGCAGTGTAGGGTTTCTTGCTGGGGATGATGTTTCAGGGATTAGGGCAGTGTAGTAGTGTTTGGGCAGTGTAGAGGGTCTTGCTGAGGGGGGTTTCAATGTTTTTGGCAGTGCAGTGGTGTTTGGGCAGTGTAGGGGGTCGTGCTGGGGCTGGTGTTTCAGGGTATAGGGCAGTGGTGTTCGGACAGTGTAGGGGGTCTTGCTGGGGCTCGTGTTTCAGGGTTTAGGGCACTGCAGTGCTGTTTGGGCAGTGTAGAGGGTCTTGCTGGGGGTTTAAGGGTTTTGGGCAGTGCAGTGGTGTTTGGGCAGTGTAGGGGGGTCGTGCTGGGGCTGGTGTTTCAGGGTTTAGGGCAGTGGTGTTCGGGCAGTGTTGGGGGTCGTGCTGGGGCTGGTGTTTCAGGGTTTAGGGCAGGGCAGCTATGTTGGGGCAGAGTAGGGGTCATGCTGGGGTGGTGTTTCAGGGTTTAGGGCAGAGCAGTGGTATTCGGCTAGTGTAGGGGGTAGTGCTGGAGCTGGTGTTTCAGGATTTACTGCAGAGCAGTGATGTTCGGGCAGAGTAGGGGGTCGTTCTTGGGCTGGTGTTTCAGGGTTTAGGGCAGTACAGTACTTTTCCGGCAGTGTAGGGGGTCGTGCTGGGGTCGGTGTTTCAGGGTTTAGGGCAGTGGTGTTCGGGCAGTGTAGGGGATTGTGCTGGGGCTGGTGTTTCAGGGTTTAGGGCAGAGCAGCGATGTTGGGGCAGAGTAGGGATTCGTTCTGGGGCTCGTGTTTCAGGGTTTAGGGCACTGCAGTGCTGTTTGGGCAGTGTAGAGGGTCTTGCTGGGGGGGTTTAAGGGTAATGGGCAGTGCAGTGGTGTTTGGGCAGTGTAGGGGGTCGTGCTGGGGCTGGTGTTTCAGGGTTTAGGGCAGTGGTGTTCGGGCAGTGTAGGGGGTCGTGCTGGGGCTGGTGTTTCAGGGTTTAGGGCAGGGCAGCTATGTTGGGGCAGATTAGGGGTCATGCTGGGGTGGTGTTTCAGGGTTTAGGGCAGAGCAGTTGTGTTCGGGTAGTGTAGGGGGTAGTGCTGGAGCTGGTGTTTCAGGATTTACTGCAGAGCAGTGATGTTCGGGCAGAGTAGGGGGTCGTTCTTGGGCTGGTGTTTCAGGGTTTAGGGCAGTACAGTACTTTTCCGGCAGTGTAGGGGGTCGTGCTGGGGTCGGTGTTTCAGGGTTTAGGGCAGTGGTGTTCGGGCAGTGTAGGGGATTGTGCTGGGGCTGGTGTTTCAGGGTTTAGGGCAGAGCAGAGATGTTGGGGCAGAGTAGGGATTCGTTCTGGGGCTCGTGTTTCAGGGTTTAGGGCACTGCAGTGCTGTTTGGGCAGTGTAGAGGGTCTTGCTGGGGGGGTTTAAGGGTTATGGGCAGTGCAGTGGTGTTTGGGCAATGTAGGGGGTCGTGCTGGGGCTGGTGTTTCAGGGTTTAGGGCAGTGGTGTTCAGACAGTGTAGGGGGTTGTGCTGGGGCTGGTGTTTCAGGGTTTAGGGCAGGGCAGCTATGTTGGGGCAGAGTAGGGGTCATGCTGGGGTGGTGTTTCAGGGTTTAGGGCAGAGCAGTGGTGTTCGGGTAGTGTAGGGGGTAGTGCTGGAGCTGGTGTTTCAGGATTTAGGGCAGAGCAGTGATGTTCGGGCAGAGTAGGGGGTCGTTCTTGGGCTGGTGTTTCAGGGTTTAGGGCAGTACAGTACTTTTCCGGCAGTGTAGGGGGTCGTGCTGGGGTCGGTGTTTCAGGGTTTAGGGCAGTGGTGTTCAGGCAGTGTAGGGGATTGTGCTGGGGCTGGTGTTTCAGGGTTTAGGGCAGAGCAGCGATGTTGGGGCAGAGTAGGGAGTCATTCTGGGGCTCGTGTTTCAGGGTTTAGGGCACTGCAGTGCTGTTTGGGCAGTGTAGAGGGTCTTGCTGGGGGGTTTAAGGGTTTTGGGCAGTGCAGTGGTGTTTGGGCAGTATAGGGGGTCGTGCTGGGGCTGGTGTTTCAGGGTTTAGGGCAGTGGTGTTCGGACAGTGTAGGGGCTCTTGCTGGGGCTGGTGTTTCAGGGTTTAGGGCAGTACAGTGGTGTTCGGGCAGTGTAGGGAGTAGTGCAGTGGGTTGTGTTTCAGGTTTTAGGACAGTGCAGTGATGTTACGGCAGTGTAGCAGGTCATGCAGGGGGTGGGGTTTCAGGTTTTAGAACAGTACGGTTGTGTTCGGGCTGTGAATGGGGTTGTGCTGGGGTTGTGCTTCATTGTTTAGGGCAGTGTTGTGCAGGCACTGTATGGGATCTTGCTGGGGGATTTTAGGGTTTTGGGCAGTGCAGTGGTGTTTGGGCAGTGTAGGGGGTTGTGCTGGGGCTGGTGTTTCAGGGTTTAGGGCAGTAGTGTTTGGACAGTGTAGGGGGTCTTGCTGGGGCTGGTGTTTCAGGGTTTAGGGCAGTGCAGTGGTGTTCGGGCAGTGTAGGGTGTCTTTCTGGGGCTGGTGTTTCAGGGTTTAGGGCAGTGCAGTTCTGTTCGGGCAGTGTAGGGGGTCGTGCTGGGGCTGGTGTTTCAGGGTTTAGGGCAGTGCAGTGCTGTTTGGGCAGTGTAGGTGGTCATGCTGGGTTGGTGTTTCAGGGTTTAGGGCAGTGCAGTGGTGTTCGGACACTCTAGGGTGTCGTGCTGAGGCTGGTGTTTCGGGGTTTAAGGCAGAGCAGTAGTGTTTGGGCATAGTAGGGGGTCGTTCTGGGGATGGTGTTTAGAGTTTAGGGCAGAGCAGTGGCGTTTGGACAGTGTAGGGGTTCATGCAGTGGGTGGTGTTTCAGGTTTTAGGGCAGTGCAGTGGTGTTCGGGCAGTGTAGGGGGTCGTGCTGGGAGTCGTTTTCAGGGTTTAGTGCAGTGGTGTTCGGACAGTGTAGGGTGTCTTGCTGGGGGTGGTGTTTCAGGGTTTAGGGCAGTGCTGTTGTGTTCGGGCAGTGTAGGGGGTCGTGTTTCAGGGTTTAGTGCAGTTGTGTTCAGACAGTGTAGGGTGTCTTGATGGGGGTGGTGTTTCAGGGTTTAGGGCATTGCAGTGGTGTACGGGCAGTGTAGGGGGTTGTGCTGTGGCTGGTGTTTCAGGGTTTAGGGCACTGTAGGGGTTCTTGCTGGGGATGGTGTTTCAGGGATTAGGGCAGTGTAGTAGTGTTTGGGCAGTGTAGAGGGTCTTGCTGGGGCGGGATTCAGTGTTTTGGGCAGTGCAGTGGTGTTTGGGCAGTGTAGGGGGTCGTGCTGGGGATGGTGTTTCAGGGTTTAGGGCAGTGGTGTTCGGACAGTGTAGGGGGTCTTGCTGGGGCTGGTGTTTCAGGGTTTAGGGCAGTGCAGTTCTGTTCGGGCAGTGTAGGGGGTCATGCTGGGGCTGGTGTTTCAGGGTTTAGGGCAGTGCAGTGCTGTTTGGGCAGTGTAAGGGGTCATGCTGGGTTGGTGTTTCAGGGTTTAGGGCAGTGCAGTGGTGTTCGGACACTGTAGGGTGTCGTGCTAGGGCTGGTGTTTTGGGGTTTAAGGCAGAACAGTGGTGTTTGGGCATAGTAGGGGGTCGTTCTGGGGATGGTGTTTAGGGTTTAGGGTAGAGCAGTGGGGTTTGGCCAGTGTTGGGGTTCATGCAGTAGGTGGTGTTTCAGGTTTTAGGGCAGTGCAGTGGTGTTTGGGCAGTGTAGGGTGTCTTGCTGGGGTGGTGTTTCAGGGTTTAGGGCAGTGCTGTTGTGTTCGGGCAGTGTAGGGGGTCATGCTGGGGGTCGTGTTTCAGGGTTTAGGGCAGTGCAGTGGTGTTCGGACAGTGTAGGGGGTCTAGCTGGGGCTGGTGTTTCAGGGTTTAGGGCAGTGCAGTTCTATTCGGGCGGTGTAGGGGGTCGTGCTGGGGCTGGTGTTGCAGGGTTTAGGGCAGTGCAGCGCTGTTTGGGCAGTGTAGGGGGTCATGCTGGGTTGGTGTTTCAGGGTTTAGGGCATTGCAGTGGTGTTCGGACACTGTAGGGTGTCGTGCTGGGGCTGGTGTTTCGGGGTTTAAGGCAGAGCAGTGGTGTTTTGGCATAGTAGGGGGCCGTTCTGGGGATGGTGTTTAGGGTTTAGGGCAGAGCAGTGGGCTTTGGACAGTGTAGGGGTTCATGCAGTGGGTGGTGTTTCAGGTTATAGGGCAGTGCAGTGGTGTTCGGGCAGTGAAGGGGGTTGTGCTGGGAGTCGTTTTTCAGGGTTTAGTGCAGTGGTGTTCGGACAGTGTATGGTGTCTTGCTGGGGGTGGTGTTTCAGGGTTTAGGGCAGTGCTGTTGTGTTCAGGCAGTGTAGGGGGTCGAGCTGGGGGTCGTGTTTCACGGTTTAGTGTAGGGGTGTTCGGACAGTGTAGGGTGTCTTGCTGGGGGTGGTGTTTCAGGGTTTAGGTCAGTGCAGTGGTGTACGGGCAGTGTAGGGGATCCTGCTGTGGCTGGTGTTTCAGGGTTTAGGGCAGTGTAGGGGTTCTTGCTGGGGTTGGTGTTTCAGGGATTAGGGCAGTGTAGTAGTGTTTGGGCAGTGTAGAGGGTCTTGTTGGGGCAGGTGTTTCAGGGTTTAGGGCAGAGCAGTGTTGTTTGGGCATAGAAGGGGGTTGTTCTGGGGCTGATGTATAGGGTTTAGGGCAGTGCCGTGGGGCTCGGGCAGTGTAGGGGGTCATGCAGTGGGTGGTGTTTCAGGTTTTAGGGCAGTGCGGTGGTGTTCGTGCAGTGTAGGAGGTCGTGCTGGGGGTCGTGTTTCAGGGTTTAGTGCAGTGGTGTTCGGGTAGTGTAGGGGGTAGTGCTGGAGCTGGAGTTTCAGGATTTCGGGCCGAGAAGTGATGTTTGGGCAGAGTAGGGGGTCGTTCTTGGGCTGGTGTTTCAGGGTTTAGGGCAGTACAGTACTTTTCCGGCAGTGTAGGGGGTCGTGCTGGGGTCGGTGTTTCAGGGTTTAGGGCAGTGGTGTTCGGGCAGTGTAGGGGTTTGTGCTGGGGCTGGTGTTTCAGGGTTTAGGGCAGAGCAGCGATGTTGGGGCAGAGTAGGGAGTCGTTCTGGGGCTGGTGTTTCAGGGTTTAGGGCACTGCAGTGCTGTTTGGTCAGTGTAGGGGTCATGCTGGGGCTTTTGTTTCTCGGTTTAGGGCAGTGCAGTTGTGTTAGGGCAGTGTAGGGGGTCATGCTGGGGCTGGTGTTTCAGGGTTTACAGCATAACAGTGGTGTTTGGGCAGAGTAGTGGGTCGTTCTGGGGCTGGTGTTTAGGGATTAGGGCAGTACAGTGGGGTTCGGGCAGTGTAGGGAGTCGTGCAGTGGGTGGTGTTTCAGGTTTTAGGGCAGTGCAGTGGTGTTCGGGCAGTGTAGGGTGTCTTGCTGGGGGTGGTGTTTCAGGGTTTAGGGCAGTGCAGTGGTGTTCGGGCTGTGTAGGGGGACGTGCTGTGACTAGTGTTTAGGGTTTAGGGCAGTGCAGTGGGGTTTGGGCAGTGTATGAGGTCGTGCAGTGGATGGTGTTTCAGGTTTTAGGGCAGTGCAGTGCAGTGGTGTTCGGGCAGTGTAGGGGGTCATGCTGGGGGTCGTGTTTCAGGGTTTACAGCAGTGGTGTTCGGACAGTGTAGGGTGTCTTGCTGGGGGTGGTGTTTCAGGGTTTAGGGCAGTGGTTTTTGGGCAGTGTAGGGGGTCTTGCTGAGACTGGTGTTTCAGGGTTTGGGGCAGTGCAGTGCTGTTCAGGCAGTGTAGGGGGTGATGCTGGGGCTGATGTTTCAGGGCTTAGGGTAGTGCAGTGGTGATTTGGCAGTGTAGGGGGTCGTGCTGTAGCTGGTTTTTCAGGGTTTATGGCAGTTCAGTTGTGTTCGGGCTGTCTAGCGGTTTGTGCTGGGGCTGGTGTTTCAGGGTTTAGGGCAGTGCAGTGCTGTTCGGGCAGTGTAGGGGTTCGTGCTGGGGGTGGTGTTTCAGGGTTTTGGGCAATGCAGTGGATTTTGAGCAGTGTAGGGGGTCGTGCAGGGGATGGTGTTTCAGGGTTTAGGGCAGTGCAGTGGTGTTCGGGCTGTGTAGGGGGACGTGCTGTGACTAGTGTTTAGGGTTTAGGGCAGTGCAGTGGGGTTTGGGCAGTGTATGAGGTCGTGCAGTGGATGGTGTTTCAGGTTTTAGGGCAGTGCAGTGCAGTGGTGTTCGGGCAGTGTAGGGGGTCATGCTGGGGGTCGTGTTTCAGGGTTTACAGCAGTGGTGTTCGGACAGTGTAGGGTGTCTTGCTGGGGGTGGTGTTTCAGGGTTTAGGGCAGTGGTGTTTGGGCAGTGTAGGGGGTCTTGCTGAGACTGGTGTTTCAGGGTTTGGGGCAGTGCAGTGCTGTTCAGGCAGTGTAGGGGGTCATGCTGGGGCTGATGTTTCAGGGCTTAGGGTAGTGCAGTGGTGATTTGGCAGTGTAGGGGGTCGTGCTGTAGCTGGTTTTTCAGGGTTTATGGCAGTTCAGTTGTGTTCGGGCTGTCTAGCGGTTTGTGCTGGGGCTGGTGTTTCAGGGTTTAGGACAGTGCAGTGCTGTTCGGGCAGTGTAGGGGTTCGTGCTGGGGGTGGTGTTTCAGGGTTTTGGGCAATGCAGTGGATTTTGAGCAGTGTAGGGGGTCGTGCAGGGGATGGTGTTTCAGGGTTTAGGGCAGTGCAGTGGTGTTCGGGCAGTGTAGGGGTCGTGCTAGGGTGGTATTTCAGGGTTTAGGGCAGTGGTGTTCGGGCAGTATAGGGGGTCTTGCTGTGGCTGGTGTTTCAGGGTTTAGGAGAGTGCAGTGGTGTTTGGGCAGTGTAGGGGGTCTTGCTGGGGCTAGTGTTTTAGGGTTTAGGGCAGTGGTGTTCAGGTAGTGTAGGGAGTCATGCTGGGGCTGGTGTTTCAGGGATTAAGAAAGTGCAGTGGTGTATTGCAGTGTAGGTGGTCAGGCTGGGGCTGATGTTTTAGGGTTTAGGGCAGTGCAGTGGTGTTCGGGCAGAGTAGGGGTCATGCTGGTGTGGTGTTTCAGGGTTAAGGGCAGTGCAGTGGTGTTCGGGCAGTGTAGGGGCTCATGCTGGGGCTGGCGTTTCAGGGTTTAGGGCAGTGCAGTGGTGTTCAGGCAGTGTAGAGTGTTCGAGCTGCGGCTGGTGTTTCAGTGTTTAGCGCAATGCTATGGTGTTCGGGCAGTGTAGGGGTTCCTCCTGGGGCTGGTGTTTCAGGGTTTAGGGCAGTGCAGTGGTGTTCGGGTAGTGTAGGGGGTTTTGCTGGGGCTGGTTTTTCAGGGTTTAGGGCAGTGCAGTAGTGTACATGCAGTATAGAGATTCGTGCTGGTGCTGGTGTTTCAGGGTTTAAGAAAGTGCAGTGGTGTTTTGCAGTGGAGGTGGTCAGGCTGGGGCTGGTGTTTCAGGGTTTAGGGCAGTGCAGTGGTGTTCGGGCAGAGTAGAGGTCATGCTGGGGTGGTGTTTCAGGGTTAAGGGCAGTGCAGTGATGTTCGGGCAGTGTAGGGGGTCGTGCTGGAGCTGGTGTTTCAGGGTTTGGGGCAGAGCAGTGATGTTCGGGCAGAGTAGGGGGTCGTTCTGGGGCTGGTGTTTCAGGGTTTAGGGCAGAGCAGTGCTGTTCTGGCAGTGCAGGGGTCGTGCTGGGGTCGGTGTTTCAGGGTTTAGGGCAGTGGTGTTCGGGCAGTTTAGGGGGTCGAACTGGGGCTGGTATTTCAGGGTTTAGGGCAGAGCAGCGATGTTGGGGCAGAGTAGGGAGTCATTCTGGGGCTGGTGTTTCAGGGTTTAGAGCAGTGCGATGGTGTTTGGGCAGTGTATGGGGTCATTCTGGGGTTGTGTTTCATAGTTTAGGGCAGTGGTGTGAGGGCACTATAGGGGGTCTTGCTGGGGGTGGTGTTTCAAGGTTTTGGGCAGTGCAGTGCTGTTCATGCAGTGTAGGGGGTCATGCTGGGGCTGATGTTTCAGGGCTTAGGGCAGTGCAGTGGTGTTTGGGCAGTGTAGGGGGTCGTGCTGCAGCTGGTGTTTCAGGGTTTAGGGCAGTGCAGTGCTGTTTGGGCAGTGTAAGGGTTCGTGCTGGGGCTGATGTTTCAGTGTTTAGGGCAGTGCAGTGCTCTTCTGGCAGTGTATGGGTTCTTGCTGGGGGTGGTGTTTCAGGGTTTAGGGCAGTGCAGTGGTTTTTGGGGATTGTAGGGGGTCGTGCAGGGGGTGGTGTTTCAGGGTTTAGGGCAGTGCAGTGGTGTTCGGGCAGTGTAGGGTGTCGTGCTGGGGTGGTATTTCAGGGTTTAGGTCAGTGGTGTTCAGGCAGTGTAGGCGGTCTTGCTGCGGCTGGTGTTTCAATGTTTAGGGCAGTGCAGTGGTGTTCGGGCAGAGTAGGGGGCCGTTCTGGAGCTGGTGTTTCAGGGTTTAGGGCAGTGCAGTGATGTTCCGGCAGTGTAGTAGGTCATGCAGGGGGTGGGGTTTCAGGTTTTAGAGCAGTGTGGTTGTGTTCGGGCAGTGAATGGGGTCGTTCTGGTGTTGTGTTTCATTGTTTAGGGCAGGTGTGTGCAGGGACTGTAGGGGGTCTTGCTGGGGGTGGTATTTCAGGGTCTTTTGGCAGTGCAGTGGTGTTTGGGCAGTGTAGGGGGTCATGCTGGGGCTGGTGTTTCAGGGTTTAGGGCAGTGGTGTTCGGGCAGTGTAGGGGGTCTTGCTGGGGGTGGTGTTTCAGGGTTTAGGGCAGTGTGGTTCGGGCAGTGCAGGAGGTCATGCAGGGGGTGGTGTTTCAGAGTTTAGGGCAGTGAAGTGGTGTTCGGGCTTTGACGGGGTGTCTTGCTGGGGGTGGTGTTTCAGGGTTTAGGGCAATGCAGTGGTGTTCGGGCAGTGTAGAGGGACTTGCAGGGGCTGATGTTTCAGGGCTTAGGGTA
Organism: Triturus cristatus; assembly: GCF_964204655.1. Taxonomy (NCBI): domain Eukaryota; kingdom Metazoa; phylum Chordata; class Amphibia; order Caudata; family Salamandridae; genus Triturus; species Triturus cristatus. Next base: position 284,822,753 of record NC_140579.1, read on the forward strand.
GTTCAGTGGTGATTGGGCAGTGTAGGGGGTCGTGCTGTAGCTGGTTTTTCAGGGTTTATGGCAGTTCAGTTGTGTTCGGTCTGTGTAGCGGTTTATGCTGGGGCTGGTGTTTCAGGGTTTAGGGCAGTGCAGTGCTGTTCGGGCAGTGTAGGGGTTTGTGCTGGGGCTGGTGTTTCAGGTTTTAGGGCAGTGCAGTGCTGTTCGGGCAGTGTAGGGGGTCATGCAGGGGATGGTGTTTCAGGGTTTAGGGCAGTGCAGTGGTGTTCGGGCAGTGTAGGGGGTCGTGCTAGTGTGGTATTTCAGGGTTTAGGGCAGTTGTGTTTGGGCAGTATAGGGGGTCTTGCTGTGGCTGGTGTTTCAGGGTTTAGGAGAGTGCAGTGGTGTTTGGGCAGTGTAGGGGGTCTTGCTGGGGCTAGTGTTTTAGGGTTTAGGGCAGTGGTGTTCAGGTAGTGTAGGGGGTCATGCTGGGGCTGATGTTTCAGGGATTAAGAAAGTGTAGTGGTGTTTTGCAGTGTAGGTGGTCAGGCTGGGGCTGATGTTTCAGGGTTTAGGGCAGTGCAGTGGTGTTCGGGCAGAGTAGGGGTCATGCTGGTGTGGTGTTTCAGGGTTAAGGGCAGTGCAGTGGTGTTCGGGCAGTGTAGGGGCTCATGCTGGAGCTGGCGTTTCAGGGTTTAGGGCAGTGCAGTGGTGTTCAGGCAGTGTAGAGCGTTCGAGCTGCGGCTGGTGTTTCAGGGTTTAGGGCAGTGCTATGGTGTTCGGGCAGTGTTGGGGTTCGCCCTGGGGCTGGTGTTTCAGGGTTTAGGGCAGTGCAGTGATGTTCGGGCAGTGTAGGGGGTTTTGCTGGGGCTGGTGTTTCAGGGTTTAGGGCAGTGCAGTGGTGTTCGGGCAGTGTAGGGGTTCGTGCTGGGGCTGGTTTTTCAGGGTTTAGGGCAGTGCAGTAGTGTACATGCAGTGTAGAGATTCGTGCTGGGGCTGGTGTTTCAGGGTTTAAGAAAGTGCAGTGGTGTTTTGCAGTGTAGGTGGTCAGGCTGGGGCTGGTGTTTCAGGGTTTAGGGCAGTGCAGTGGTGTTCGGGCAGAGTAGGGGTCATGCTGGGGTGGTGTTTCAGGGTTAAGGGCAGTGCAGTGATGTTCGGGCAGTGTAGGGGGTCGTGCTGGAGCTGGTGTTTCAGAGTTTAGGGCAGAGCAGTGATGTTCGGGCAGAGTAGGGGTCGTGCTGGGGTCGGTGTTTCAGGGTTTAAGGCAGTGGTGTTCGGGCAGTTTAGGGGGTTGAACTGAGGCTGGTATTTCAGGGTTTAGGGCAGAGCAGCAATGTTGGGGCAGATTAGGGAGTCGTTCTGGGGCTGGTGTTTCAGGGTTTAGAGCAGTGCGATGGTGTTTGGGCAGTGTATGGGGTCATTCTGGGGTTGTGTTTCATAGTTTAGGGCAGTGGTGTGAGGGCACTATAGGGGGTCTTGCTGGGGGTGGTGTTTCAAGGTTTTGGGCAGTGCAGTGCTGTTCATGCAGTGTAGGGGGTCATGCTGGGCTGATGTTTCAGGGCTTAGGGCAGTGCAGTGGTGTTTGGGCAGTGTAGGGGGTCGTGCTGCAGCTGGTGTTTCAGGGTTTAGGACAGTGCAGTGGTGTTCGGGCTGTGTTGGGGTTTGTGCTGGGGCTGGTGTTTCAGGGTTTAGGGCAGTGCAGTGCTGTTTGGGCAGTGTAAGGGTTCGTGCTGGGGCTGATGTTTCAGTGTTTAGGGCAGTGCAGTGCTCTTCTGGCAGTGTATGGGTTCTTGCTGGGGGTGGTGTTTCAGGGTTTAGGGCAGTGCAGTGGTTTTCGGGGATTGTAGGGGGTCGTGCAGGGGGTGGGGTTTCAGGGTTTAGGGCAGTGCAGTGGTGTTCTGGCAGTGTAGGGGGTCGTGCTGGGGTGGTATTTCAGAGTTTTGGGCAGTGGTGTTCAGGCAGTGTAGGCGGTCTTGCTGGGGCTGGTGTTTCAGTGTTTAGGGTAGTGCAGTGGTGTTCGGGCAGAGTAGGGGGCCGTTCTGGAGCTGGTGTTTCAGGGTTTAGGGCAGTGCAGTGATGTTCCGGCAGTGTAGTAGGTCATGCAGGGGGTGGGGTTTCAGGTTTTAGAGCAGTGTGGTTGTGTTCGGGCAGTGAATGGGGTCGTTCTGGTGTTGTGTTTCATTGTTTAGGGCAGTGGTGTGCAGGGACTGTAGGGGGTCTTGCTGGGGGTGGTATTTCAGGGTCTTTTGGCAGTGCAGTGGTGTTTGGGCAGTGTAGGGGGTCATGCTGGGGCTGGTGTTTCAGGGTTTAGGGCAGTGGTGTTCGGGCAGTGTAGGGGGTCTTGCTGGGGGTGGTGTTTCAGGGTTTAGGGCAGTGCAGTGTGGTTCGGGCAGTGCAGGAGGTCATGCAGGGGGTGGTGTTTCAGAGTTTAGGGCAGTGAAGTGGTGTTCGGGCTTTGACGGGGTGTCTTGCTGGGGGTGGTGTTTCAGGGTTTAGGGCAATGCAGTGGTGTTCGGGCAGTGTAGAGGGACTTGCTGGGGCTGATGTTTCAGGGCTTAGGGTAGTTCAGTGGTGATTGGGCAGTGTAGGGGGTCGTGCTGTAGCTGGTTTTTCAGGGTTTATGGCAGTTCAGTTGTGTTCGGTCTGTGTAGCGGTTTATGCTGGGGCTGGTGTTTCAGGGTTTAGGGCAGTGCAGTGCTGTTCGGGCAGTGTAGGGGTTTGTGCTGGGGCTGGTGTTTCAGGGTTTAGGGCAGTGCAGTGCTGTTCGGGCAGTGTAGGGGGTCATGCAGGGGATGGTGTTTCAGGGTTTAGGGCAGTGCAGTGGTGTTCGGGCAGTGTAGGGGGTCGTGCTAGTGTGGTATTTCAGGGTTTAGGGCAGTTGTGTTTGGGCAGTATAGGGGGTCTTGCTGTGGCTGGTGTTTCAGGGTTTAGGAGAGTGCAGTGGTGTTTGGGCAGTGTAGGGGGTCTTGCTGGGGCTAGTGTTTTAGGGTTTAGGGCAGTGGTGTTCAGGTAGTGTAGGGGGTCATGCTGGGGCTGATGTTTCAGGGATTAAGAAAGTGTAGTGGTGTTTTGCAGTGTAGGTGGTCAGGCTGGGGCTGATGTTTCAGGGTTTAGGGCAGTGCAGTGGTGTTCGGGCAGAGTAGGGTTCATGCTGGTGTGGTGTTTCAGGGTTAAGGGCAGTGCAGTGGTGTTCGGGCAGTGTAGGGGCTCATGCTGGAGCTGGCGTTTCAGGGTTTAGGGCAGTGCAGTGGTGTTCAGGCAGTGTAGAGGGTTCGAGCTGCGGCTGGTGTTTCAGGGTTTAGGGCAGTGCTATGGTGTTCGGGCAGTGTTGGGGTTCGCCCTGGGGCTGGTGTTTCAGGGTTTAGGGCAGTGCAGTGATGTTCGGGCAGTGTAGGGGGTTTTGCTGGGGCTGGTGTTTCAGGGTTTAGGGCAGTGCAGTGGTGTTCGGGCAGTGTAGGGGTTCGTGCTGGGGCTGGTTTTTCAGGGTTTAGGGCAGTGCAGTAGTGTACATGCAGTGTAGAGATTCGTGCTGGGGCTGGTGTTTCAGGGTTTAAGAAAGTGCAGTGGTGTTTTGCAGTGTAGGTGGTCAGGCTGGGGCTGGTGTTTCAGGGTTTAGGGCAGTGCAGTGGTGTTCGGGCAGAGTAGGGGTCATGCTGGGGTGGTGTTTCAGGGTTAAGGGCAGTGCAGTGATGTTCGGGCAGTGTAGGGGGTCGTGCTGGAGCTGGTGTTTCAGAGTTTAGGGCAGAGCAGTGATGTTCGGGCAGAGTAGGGGTCGTGCTGGGGTCGGTGTTTCAGGGTTTAAGGCAGTGGTGTTCGGGCAGTTTAGGGGGTTGAACTGAGGCTGGTATTTCAGGGTTTAGGGCAGAGCAGCAATGTTGGGGCAGATTAGGGAGTCGTTCTGGGGCTGGTGTTTCAGGGTTTAGAGCAGTGCGATGGTGTTTGGGCAGTGTATGGGGTCATTCTGGGGTTGTGTTTCATAGTTTAGGGCAGTGGTGTGAGGGCACTATAGGGGGTCTTGCTGGGGGTGGTGTTTCAAGGTTTTGGGCAGTGCAGTGCTGTTCATGCAGTGTAGGGGGTCATGCTGGGGCTGATGTTTCAGGGCTTAGGGCAGTGCAGTGGTGTTTGGGCAGTGTAGGGGGTCGTGCTGCAGCTGGTGTTTCAGGGTTTAGGACAGTGCAGTGGTGTTCGGGCTGTGTTGGGGTTTGTGCTGGGGCTGGTGTTTCAGGGTTTAGGGCAGTGCAGTGCTGTTTGGGCAGTGTAAGGGTTCGTGCTGGGGCTGATGTTTCAGTGTTTAGGGCAGTGCAGTGCTCTTCTGGCAGTGTATGGGTTCTTGCTGGGGGTGGTGTTTCAGGGTTTAGGGCAGTGCAGTGGTTTTCGAGGATTGTAGAGGGTCGTGCAGGGGGTGGGGTTTCAGGGTTTAGGGCAGTGCAGTGGTGTTCTGGCAGTGTAGGGGGTCGTGCTGGGGTGGTATTTCAGAGTTTTGGGCAGTGGTGTTCAGGCAGTGTAGGCGGTCTTGCTGGGGCTGGAGTTTCAGTGTTTAGGGCAGTGCAGTGGTGTTCGGGCAGAGTAGGGGGCCGTTCTGGAGCTGGTGTTTCAGGGTTTAGGGCAGTGCAGTGATGTTCCGGCAGTGTAGTAGGTCATGCAGGGGGTGGGGTTTCAGGTTTTAGAGCAGTGTGGTTGTGTTCGGGCAGTGAATGGGGTCGTTCTGGTGTTGTGTTTCATTGTTTAGGGCAGTGGTGTGCAGGGACTGTAGGGGGTCTTGCTGGGGGTGGTTGTTCAGGGTTTTTTGGCAGTGCAGTGGTGTTTGGGCAGTGTAGGGGGTCGTGCTGGGGCTGGTGTTTCAGGGTTTAGGGCAGTGGTGTTCGGGCAGTGTAGGGAGTCATGCAGTGGGTTGTGTTTCAGAGTTTAGTGCAGTGAAGTGGTGTTCGGGCAGTGAAGGGTGTCTTCTGGGGCTTGTGTTTCAGGGTTTAGGGCAGTGCAGTTGTGTTCGGGCAGTGTATGGGGTCTTGCTGGGGCTGGTGTTTCAGGGTTTAGGGCAGTGCAGTAAAGTTCGGGCTGAGTAGGGCATCTTGCTGGAGATGGTGTTTCAGGGTTTAGGGCAGTGCAGTTCTGTTCGGGCAGTGTAGGGGGTCGTGCTGGGGCTGGTGTTTCAGGGTTTAGGGCAGTGCAGTGCTGTTTGGGCAGTGTAAGGGGTCATGCTGGGTTGGTGTGTCAGGGTTTATGGCAGTGCAGTGGTGTTCGGACACTGTAGGGTGTCGTGCTGGGGCTGGTGTTTCGGGGTTTAAGGCAGAGCAGTGGTGTTCGGGCAGAGTAGGGGGTCATGCTGGGGCTGGTGTTTCAGGGATTGGGGCAAAGCAGTGGTTTTTGGGCATAGTAGGTGGTCGTTCTGGGGCTGGTGTTTAGGGTTTAGGGCAGAGCAGTGGGGTTTGGGCAGTGTAGGGGGTCATACAGTGGGTGGTGTTTCAGGTTTTAGGGCAGTGCAGTGGTGTTTGGGCAGTGTAGGGGGTCATGCTGGGAGTATTATTTTGTAGTGGTTTTCGGACAGTGAAGGGTGTCTTGCTGGGGGTGGTGTTTCAGGGTTTAGGGCAGTGCAGTTGTGTTCGGGCAGTGTAGGGGGTCGTGCTGGGGGTCGTGTTTCAGTGTTTAGTGCAGTGGTGTTCGGACAGTGTAGGGTGTTTTGCTGGGTGTTAGACCTGGCTCCTTGGCGTGAGTCTCCCTTCCACTTTTTGTCTCGCTGTGCCTCATGTTTTGCTGGTGTTAGGTGCTCAGAGCACTGTGCCACTGCCAACCAGTGCCACAGTGCAAGTGCTCCCTGTATAAAATGTATATGTTGGTTGTATTCCATGATTGGCTTATTTGGTTTACTGTCAGACCCCAGTAAAGTGCACCAGGAGTGCCCAGGGCTTGTAAATACAAATGCTGCTGGTGGGCTTGCAGCACTGGTTGTGCCACCCACAGAAGCAACCTGGTAAAGTGTGTCTAAGGTCTGCCACTGCAGAACCTGCGTGCAGTCTGGTACTGTCATGCTGACTGGCAAGTGCACACACTTGCCAGTCCCTAAACCTTCCCTTAACTTCATGAAAGTCACCCCTATGGTGGGCCCAAGGGCAGGGTGCATTGTAAGCATAAGGTAGGACAAGCCCTGATGTATGTGGCATGTCCTAATAGTGAATTACAGCCATTTTCGTTTTTCACTATTGTAAGACTACCTTTGCTCAATAGGCCAGAATGGGCTGTTGGAATTGTTACATCCTATGATCCTAACATACCCAGGGAACATGGTAGAAAATCGAGTTTAGTATGCCTGAACTCAGAATAATAAAATACATCTGTTAGCACGGTTTATTTTAATGTTCTGTGTTTGCAAACGCCACTTTTAGAAAGATGGCCTTTGCTTGCCTAACCATTTCAGCCCGCCTCTGCGCTGATGTGTATCTGCTGTCTGGCTTGTGTGAGTGACAGGGCTAGGTAGCCTGGTGGTGAATGGAGAGATTGACATATAAATGGGTGGGAGGAGTACACCTGGACTCTGAATAGGGATGTGCTCTGCCACCACAATGCTGGCTCCACCCCCTGTGGAGCGTCTGATGATTCTACCCTGCACATTGAAAGAAGAAGCCTGCATCATGTCAACAAAGTGCTCAGAAACCGGACCGAACTAGGCCTGCAAGAACAAAAGAAATGGCGTATAAATGTAGGAGTCCTGCTCCTTAGAAATTAGATCCTGTCCTGCCAAAAAGAAACCTCTGTCCGACGAGAATTAACCGGGAAAGCTGCATGGAGGAGTACTGTCTCTGACCTGGGGGATTGGCCTGCAGTGGTTGCCTTGCTGCTGAAGAAGAGGAAGAAAAGACCAAAGAAACTTTTATTTAGACTTGTGCTGAAGATCTCCAAGGGCTTGTGAGGGAGCTTGCCCCCTGAACGAAGTCCCAGGACCAGTGGACTTCACCGCCGTGAGAGCGCCCCGGAAAACGGAGCGTTTTCCCCGTAATCCTGAAGCGAACTGCTGTGTACGCCTCGACGATCGAAGCGTACCCCTCCTGGAAGCCTGCACCAAGCTGTCCGGCCCGAACAAAGTGACGAAGGCCCCTCTACGAGCCGTAGTTCGCACCGCAAAGGAAGGTATCGTCCGCCTGAGTAACGCGACTAACAGGCCCCTATGAGCCGTAGCTCGCACCGTAATGGAAGGACTGCGATCCGTACTGCCCAGCGTACGCTCCTTTCCCCTGCTTTGGGAAGGCTGCGGTGCCTATGGTAGTCGCGTACGTCTCCCCTGAGCGGAGCGTACTGTTCGCTTGTGTCCAGCACTTCAAATTAAGATTGCCGATCTCATGGTACGGCGCGAATGCTGCGACGAACATTGAAAGCACCGTACCTACGCACCGTCCCCTGGAGCACTGCAATCCCAAGGTCCAACGTACCGTAGTACGCACCGCACCCGGAGGACAACGCACCGTACATCGCGCTTGATGTCAGCGCAGCACCCGTGACAAACTCACCAAAAGATAAAGGTACTGTGCCTGTTCGCACCGTAGGGTGTACACTTCATCCCGAAGCGCCTGCAGTGCATGTGAGACCCGTTCCCAAGCAGTTTTTACCGCGTACGAAGCGTACGGAAAGGAACGAAGCTCACAGAACTTTAAAACTACACTAAACCCGAGAACTCTTTTTCTAATAAGTATTGTGGGCCGTTTCAACGTTACCTGGTCTTGTACTAAGCCTAATCTATATATATAATGTACTATTTTTTATATATCCCAGTGTGGAGTTCATTTGTGGGGTTGTCACTGAGTTACTGTGTGTGTGTTCACAAATGCTTAACCTAAACGCTCTGAGATAGACCTTATCTGCTCGCGCCACGCTACCTAGAGGGTGAGCGGGGTTATTGTTGGAGTGTAACCCCTTACCCTGACCAGAGGAAAGGTTCCCTGCTTGACACAAGTACCTACCTGTGCCAACCAGAGAAACCGGATTCTAACAAGTGGTGTTCGGACACTGTAGAGTGTTGTGCAGGGGCTGGTGTTTCAGTGTTTAAGGCAGAGCAGTAGTGTTCGGGCAGTGTAGGGGGTCGTGCTGGGGTTGGTGTTTCAGGGTTTAGGGCAGTGCAGTGGTGTTCGGGCAGTGTACGGGTTCTTGCTGCGGAAGGTGTTTCAGGGTTTGGTTTAGGGCAGTGGTGTTCCGGGCAGTGTAGGGGCTCATGCAGGCGGTGGTATTTCAGAGTTTAGGGCAGTGCAGTGGTGTTCAGGCAGTGTAGGGGTTCTTGCTGGGGCTGGTGTTTCAGGGTTTAGGGCAGTGCAGTGAAGTTCGGGCAGGGAAGGGTGTTCTTGCTTGATCTGGTGTTTCAGGGTTTAGGGCAGTGCAGTGCTGGTGGAGCAGTGTAGAGGGTCATGCTGGGGCTGGTGTTTCAGGGTCTATGGCAGTGCAGTGGTGTTCGGGCAGTGTAGGGGGTCATGCTGGGGCTGGTGTTTCAGGGTTTAGGGCAGAGCAGTGGTGTTTGGGCATAGTAGGGGGTCGTTCTGGGGCTGTTGTTTAGGGTTTAGGGCAGTGCAGTGGGGTTTGGGCAGTGTAGGGGGTCGTGCTGGGGGTCGTGTTTCAGGGTTCAGTGCAGTGGTGTTCAAACAGTGTAGGGTGTCTTGCTGGGGGTGGTGTTTCAGGGTTTAGGGCAGTGCAGTGGTGTTCGGCCAGTCTAGGGGGTCATGCAGGGGCTGGAGTTTCAGGGTTTAGGGTAGTGTAAGGGGTCTTGCTGGGCGTGGTGTTTCAGGATTTAGGGCAGTGCAGTGCTGTTCGAACAATGTAGCGTCTCGTGAAGGGGCTGGTGTTTCAGGGTTTAAGGCAGAGCAGTGGTGTTCGAGCAGTGTAGGGGGTCCTGCTGGGGCTGTTGTTTCAGGGTTTAGGGCAGAGCAGTGGTATTTTGGTGGAGTAGGGGGTCGTTCTGGGGCTGGTGTTTAGGGTTCAGGGCAGTGCAGTGGGGTTCGGGAAGTGTAGGGGGTCGTGCAGTGGGTGGTGTTTCAGATTTTAGGGCAGTGCAGTGGTGTTCGGGCAGTGTAGGGTGTCTTGCTCGGGGTGGTGTTTCAGGGTTTAGTGCAGTGCAGTGTTGTTCGGGCAGTGTAGGGGGATGTGCTGGAGCTGGTGTTTAGGGTTTAGGGCAGTGCAGTTGGGTTCGGGCATTATAGGGGTTTGTGCAGTGGGTGGTGATTCAGGTTTTAGGGCAGTGCAGTGGTGTTTGGGAAGTGTAGGGGGTCGTGCTGGGGCTGGTGTTTCAGGGTTTAGGGCAGTGCAGTGAAGTTCGGGCAGTGTAGGGGGTCTTGCTGGATCTGGTTTTTCAGGGTTTAGGGCAGTACAGTGCTGTTCGGGCAGTGTAGGGGGTCGTGCTGGGGCTGGTGTTTCAGGGTTTTGGGCAGTGCAGTGCTGTTCGGGCAGAGTAGGGGGGTCGTGCTGGGGCTGGTGTTTCAGGGTTTAGGGCAGTGCAGTGAAGTTCGGGCAGTATAGGGGGTCTTGCTGGATCTGGTTTTTCAGGGTTTAGGGCAGTACAGTGCTGCTCGGGCACTGTAGGGGGTCGTGCTGGGGCTGGAGTTTCAGGGTTTAAGGCAGAGCAGTGGTGTTCGGGCAGTGTAGGGGGTCGTGCTGGGGCAGGTGTTTCAGGGATTAGGGCAGAGCAGTGGTGTTTGGGCATAGTAGTGGGTCGTTCTGGGGCTGGGGTTTAGGGTTTAGGGCAGTGCAGTGGGGTTTGGGCAGTGTAGGGGGTCGTGCACTGGGTGGTGTTTAAGGTTTTAGGGCAGTGCAGTGGTGTTAGGGCAGTGTAGGGGGTCGTGCTGGGGGTCGTGTTTCAGGGTTTAAAGCAGTGGTGTTCGGACAGTGGAGGGTGTCTTGCTGGGGTCGGTGTTTCAGGGTTTAGGGCAGAGCAATGGTGTTTGGGCATAGTGTGGGGTCGTTCTGGCGCTGGTGTTTCAGGGTTTAGGGCAGAGCAGTGGTGTTTGGGCATAGTAGGGGGTCGTTCTGGGGCTGGTGTTTAGGGTTTAGGGCAGAGCAGTGGGGTTTGGGCAGTGTAGGGGGTCGTGCTGGGGGTTGTGTTTCAGGGTTTAGAGCAGTGGTGTTAGGACAGTGTAGGGTGTCTTGCTGGGGTCAGTGTTTCAGGGTTTAGGGCAGAGAAATGGTGTTTGGGCATAGTAGGGGGTCGTTCTGGCACTGATGTTTCAGGGTTTAGGGCAGAGCAGTGGTGTTTGGGCACAGTAGGGGGTCGTTCTGGGGCTGGTGTTTAGGGTTTAGGGTAGAGCAGTGGGGTTTGGGCAGTGTAGGGGGTCGTGCTGGGGGTCATATTTCAGGGTTTAGTGCAGTGGTGTTTGGACAGTGTAGGGTGTCTTGCTGGGGGTGGTGTTTCAGGGTTTAGGGCAGTGCAGTTGTGTTCGGGCAGGGTATGGGGTCATGCTGGGGCTGGTGTTTAGGGTTTAGGGTAGTGCAGTGGGGTTTGGGCAGTGTAGGGGGTCATGCAGTGGGTTGTGTTTCAGGTTTTAGGGCAGTGCAGGGGTGTTCGGGCAGTGTAGGTGGTCATGCTGGGGGTGGTGTTTCAGGGTTTAGGGCAGTGCAGTGGTGTTCGGGAAGTGTAGGGTGTCTTGCTGGGGCCGGTGTTTCAGGGTTTAGGGCAGTGCAGTGAAGTTCAGGCAGGGAATGGGGTTCTTGCTTGATCTGGTGTTTCAGGGTTTAGGGCAGTGCAGTGCTGGTCGAGCAGTGTAGGGGGTCGTGCTGGGTTGGTGTTTCAGGGTCTAGGGCAGTGCAGTGGTGTTCGGACACTGTAGGGTGTCATGCTGGGGCTGGTGTTTCAGTGTTTAAGGCAGAGCAGTTGTGTTCGGGCAGTGTAGGGGGTCAAGCTGGGGCTGGTGATACAGGGTTTAGGGCAGAGCAGTGGTGTTTGGGCATAGTAGGGGGTTGTTCTGGGGCTGGTGTTTAGGGTTTAGGGCAGTGCAGTGGGGTTTGGGCAGTGTAGGGGGTTGTGCACTGGCTGGTGTTACAGGTTTTTGTGCAGTGCATTGGTGTTCAGGCAGTGTAGGGGGTCGTGCTGGGGGTCGTGTTTCAGGGTTTAGTGCAGTGGTGTTCGAACAGTGTAGGGTGTATTGCTGGGGGTGGTGTTTCAGGGTTTAGGGCAGTGCAGTGGTGTTAGGGCAGTGTAGGGTGTTGTGCTGGGGCTGGTGTTTCAGGGTTTAGGGAAGTGTAGGGGGTCTTGCTGGGGGTCGTGTTTCAGGGTTTAGTGCAGTGGTGTTCGAACAGTGTAGGGTGTATTGCTGGGGGTGGTGTTTCAGGGTTTAGGGCAGTGCAGTGGTGTTAGGGCAGTGTAGGGTGTTGTGCTGGGGCTGGTGTTTCAGGGTTTAGGGAAGTGTAGGGGGTCTTGCTGGGGGTCGTGTTTCAGGGTTTAGAGCAGTGGTGTTCGGACAGTGTAGGGTGTCTTGCTGGGGTCGGTGTTTCAGGGTTTAGCACAGAGCAATGGTGTTTGGGCATAGTAGGGGGTCGTTCTGGTGCTGGTGTTTCAGGGTTTAGGGCAGAGCAGTTGTGTTTGGGCATAGCAGGGAGTCGTTCTGGGGCTAGTGTTTAAGGGTTTAGTGCAGTGGTGTTCAGACAGTGTAGGGTGTATTGCTGGGGGTAATGTTTCAGGGTATAGGGCTGTGCAGTTCTGTTCGGGAAGTGTAGGGGGTCGTGCGGGGGCTGGTGTTTAGGGTTTAGGGCAGTGCAGTGTGGTTCGGGCAGTGTAAGGGGTCGTGCAGTGGGTAGTGTTTCAGGGTTTAGGGCGGTGCAGTGGTGTTTGGGCAGTGTAGGGGGTCGTGCTGGGGGTTGTGTTTCAGAGTTTAGTGCAGTGGTGTTCGGACAGTGTAGGGTGTCTTGCTGGGGGTAGTGTTTCAGGGTTTAGGGCAGTGCAGTGGTGTTCGTGCAGTGTAGGGCGTCGTGCTGGGGCTGGTGTTTCAGGGTTTAGGGTAGTGTAGGGGGTGTTGTTGGGGGTGGTGTTTCAGGGATTAGGGCAATGCAGAGGTGTTTGGGCAATGTAGAGGGTCTTGCTGGAGCTGGTGTTTCAGGGTTTAGGGCAATGCAGTGGTGTTCGAGCAGTCTAGTGGGTCTTGTTGGGGCTGCTGTTTCAGGGTTTAGGGCAGTGCAGTGGGATTCGGGCACTGTAGGGGGTCGTGCAGTGGGTGGTGTTTCAGGTTTTAGGGCAGTGCAGTGGTGTTCGGGCGGTGTAGGGGGTCGTGCTGGGGGTCGTGTTTCAGGGTTTAGTCTAGTGGTGTTCGGACAGTGTAGGGTGTCTGGCTGGGGATGGTGTTTCAGGGTTTAGGGCAGAGCAGTGGTGTTCGGGCAGTGTAGGGGGATGTGCTGGGGCTGGTGTTTAGGGTTTAGGGCAGTGCAGTGGCATTCGGTTAGTGTAGGGGTTCGTGCAGTGCGTGGTGTTTCAGGGTTTAGGGCAGAGCAGTGGTGTTTGGGCAGAGTAGGGGGTCATTCTGGGGCTGGTATTTAGGGTTTAGGGCAGTGCATTGGGATTCGGGCAGTGTAGGGGGTCGTGCAGTGGGTGGTGTTTCAGGTTTTAGGGCAGTGCAGTGGTGTTCGGGCAGTGTAAGGGGTCGTGCTGGGGGTCGTGTTTCAGGGTTTAGTCTAGTGGTGTTCGGACAGTGTAGGGTGTCTGGCTGGGGATGGTGTTTCAGGGTTTAGGGCAGTGCAGTGGTGTTCGGGCAGTATAGGGGGATGTGCTGGGGCTGGTGTTTAGGGGTTAGGGCAGTGCAGTGGCGTTCGGTTAGTGTATGGGTTCGTGCAGTGCGTGGTGTTTCAGGTTTTAGGGCAGTGCAGTGGTGTTCGGGCAGTGTAGGGTGTCGTGCTGGGGGTCGTGTTTTAGGGTCTAGAATAGTGGTGTTCGGACAGTGTAGGGAGTCTTGCTGGGGGTGGTGTTTCAGGGTTTAGGGCAGTGCAGTGGTGTTCGGGCAGTGTAGGGGCTCTTGCTGGGACTGGTGATTCAGGGTTTGGGGCAGTGCAGAGCTGTTCAGGCAGTGTAGGGGGTCATGCTGGGGCTGATGTTTCAGGGCTTAGAGCAGTGCAGTGGTGTTCGGGCAGTGTAGGGGTTCGTGCTGCAGTTGGTGTTTCAGGGTTTAGGGCAGTGCAGTGGTGTTTCGGGCTGTGTAGGGGTTTGTGCTGGGGCTGGTGTTTCAGGATTTAGGGCAGTGCAGTTCTGTTCGGGCAGTGTAGGGGTTCGTGCTGGGGCTGGTGTTTCAGGGTTTAGGGCAGTGCAGTGCTGTTTGGGCAGTGTAGGGGTTCGTGCTAGAGTTGTTGTTTCTGGGTTTATGATAGTGCAGAGGTGTTCGGACAGTATAGGGTGTCCTGCTGGGGGTGGTGTTTCAGGGTTTAGGGCAGTGCAGTGGTGTTTGGGCAGTGTAGGGGGTCTTGCTGGGGCTGGTGTTTCAGGGTTTAGGGCAGGGGTGTTCAGGCAGTGTAGGCGGTCATGCTGGGGCTGGTGTTTCAGGGTTTAGGGCAGTGCAGTGGTGTTCAGGCAGTGTAGGGGTTGATGCTGGGGCTGGTGTTTCATGGTTTAGGGTAGTGCAGTGGTGTTCGGTCAGTGTAGGGGTTCACCCTGGGGCTGTTGTTTCAGGGTTTAGGGCAGTGCAGTGGTGTTCGAGCAGTATAGGTGGTTTTGCTAGGGCTGGAGTTTCAGGGTTTAGGGCAGTGCAGTGGTATGCGGGCAGTGTAGGGGTTCGTGCTGGGGTGTGTTTTTCATGGTTTAGGGCAGTGCAGTAGTGTACATGCAGTGTAGAGGTTCGTGCTGTGGCTGGTGTTTCAGGGTTTAGGGAAGTGCAGTGGTGTTTCGGGCAGTGTAGGGGTTCATGCTGCAGTTGGTGTTTCAGGGTTTAGGGCAGTGCAGTGGTGTTTCGGGCTGTGTAGGGGTTTGTGCTGGGGCTGGTGTTTCAGGATTTAGGGCAGTGCAGTTCTGTTCGGGCAGTGTAGAGGTTCGTGCTGGGGCTGGTGTTTCAGGGTTTAGTGCAGTGCAGTGCTGTTTGGGAAGTGTAGGGGTTCGTGCTAGAGTTGTTGTTTCTGGGTTTATGATAGTGCAGTGGTATTTGGGCATAGTAGGGGGTCGTTCTGGTGCTGGTGTTTCAGGGTTTAGGGCAGAGCAGTTGTGTTTGGGCATAGCAGGGAGTCGTTCTGGGGCTAGTGTTTAGGGTTTAGGGCAGAGCAGTGGGGTTTGGGCAGTGTAGGGGGTCGTGCAGTGAGTGGTGTTTCAGTTTTTAGGGCAGTGCAGTGGTGTTCGGGCAGTGTAGGGGGTCGTGCTGGGGGTCGTGTTTAAGGGTTTAGAGCAGTGGTGTTCAGACAGTGTAGGGTGTATTGCTGGGGGTAATGTTTCAGGGTATAGGGCAGTGCAGTTCTGTTCGGGAAGTGTAGGGGGTCGTGCGGGGGCTGGTGTTTAGGGTTTAGGGCAGTGCAGTGTGGTTCGGGCAGTGTAAGGGGTCGTGCAGTGGGTAGTGTTTCAGGGTTTAGGGCAGTTCAGTGGTGTTTGGGCAGTGTAGTGGGTCGTGGTGGGGATTGTGTTTCAGAGTTTAGTGCAGTGGTGTTCGGACAGTGTAGGGTGTCTTGCTGGGGGTGGTGTTTCAGGGTTTAGGGCAGTGCAGTGGTGTTCGTGCAGTGTAGGGCGTCATGCTGGGGATGGTGTTTCAGGGTTTAGGGCAGTGCAGTGGTGTTCGGGCAGTATAGGGGGATGTGCTGGGGCTGGTTTTTAGGGTTTAGGGCAGTGCAGTGGCGTTCGGTTAGTGTATGGGTTCGTGCAGTGCGTGGTGTTTCAGGTTTTAGGGCAGTGCAGTGGTGTTCGGGCAGTGTAGGGTGTCGTGCTGGGGGTCGTGTTTTAGGGTTTAGAATAGTGGTGTTCGGAGAGTGTAGGGTGCCTTGCTGGGGGTGGTGTTTCAGGGTTTAGGGCAGTGCAGTGGTGTTCGGGCAGTGTAGGGGCTCTTGCTGGGACTGGTGATTCAGGGTTTGGGGCAGTGCAGAGCTGTTCAGGCAGTGTAGGGGGTCATGCTGGGGCTAATGTTTCAGGGCTTAGGGCAGTGCACTGGTGTTCGGGCAGTGTAGGGGTTCGTGCTGCAGTTGGTGTTTCAGGGTTTAGGGCAGTGCAGTGGTGTTTCGGGCTGTGTAGGGGTTTGTGCCTGGGCTGGTTATTCAGGATTTAGGGCAGTGCAGTTCTGTTCGGGCAGTGTAGGGGTTCGTGCTGGGGCTGGTGGTTCAGGGTTTAGGGCAGTGCAGTGCTGTTTGGGCAGTGTAGGGGTTCGTGCTAGAGTTGTTGTTTCTGGGTTTATGATAGTGCAGTGGTGTTCGGACAGTATAGGGTGTCCTGCTGGGGGTGGTGTTTCAGGGTTTAGGGCAGTGCAGTGGTGCTTGGGCAATGTAGGGAGTCTTGCTGGGGCTGGTGTTTCAGGGTTTAGGGCAGGGGTGTTCAGGCAGTGTAGGCGGTCATGCTGGGGCTGGTGTTTCAGGGTTTAGGGCAGTGCAGTGGTGTTCAGGCAGTGTAGGGGTTGATGCTGGGGCTGGTGTTTCAGGGTTTAGGGTAGTGCAGTGGTGTTCGGTCAGTGTAGGGGTTCGCCCTGGGGCTGTTGTTTCAGGGTTTAGGGCAGTGCAGTGGTGTTCGAGCAGTTTAGGTGGTTTTGCTAGGGCTGGAGTTTCAGGGTTTAGGGCAGTGCAGTGGTATGCGGGCAGTGTAGGGGTTCGTGCTGGGGTGTGTTTGTCAGGGTTTAGGGCAGTGCAGTAGTGTACATGCAGTGTAGAAGTTCGTGCTGTGGCTGGTGTTTCAGGGTTTAGGGAAGTGCAGTGGTGTTTCGGGCAGTGTAGGGGTTCGTGCTGCAGTTGGTGGTTCAGGGTTTAGGGCAGTGCAGTGGTGTTTCGGGCTGTGTAGGTGTTTGTGCTGGGGCTGGTGTTTCAGGATTTAGGGCAGTGCAGTTCTGTTCGGGCAGTGTAGAGGTTCGTGCTGGGGCTGGTGTTTCAGGGTTTAGGGCAGTGCAGTGCTGTTTGGGCAGTGTAGGGGTTCGTGCTAGAGTTGTTGTTTCTGGGTTTATGATAGTGCAGTGGTGTTCGGACAGTATAGGGTGTCCTGCTGGGGGTGGTGTTTCAGGGTTTAGGGCAGGGGTGTTCAGGCAGTGTAGGCGGTCATGCTGGGGCTGGTGTTTCAGGGTTTAGGGCAGTGCAGTGGTGTTTGGGCAGTGTAGGGGGTCTTGCTGGGGCTGGTGTTTCAGGGTTTAGGGCAGGGGTGTTCAGGCAGTGTAGGCGGTCATGCTGGGGCTGGTGTTTCAGGGTTTAGGGCAGTGCAGTGGTGTTCAGGCAGTGTAGGGGTTGACGCTGGGGCTGGTGTTTCAGGGTTTAGGGTAGTGCAGTGGTGTTCGGTCAGTGTAGGGGTTCGCCCTGGGGCTGTTGTTTCAGGGTTTAGGGCTGTGCAGTGGTGTTCGAGCAGTATAGGTGGTTTTGCTAGGGCTGGAGTTTCAGGGTTTAGGGCAGTGCAGTGGTATGCGGGCAGTGTAGGGGTTTGTGCTGGGGTGTGTTTTTCAGGGTTTAGGGCAGTGCAGTAGTGTACATGCAGTGTAGAGGTTCGTGCTGTGGCTGGTGTTTCAGGGTTTAGGGAAGTGCAGTGGTGTTTTGCAGTGTAGGTGGTCAGGCTGGGGCTGGTGTTTCAGGGTTTAGGGCAGTGCAGTGGTGTTTGGACAGTGTAGGGTGTCCTGCTGGGGGTGGTGTTTCAGGGTTTAGGGCAGTGCAGTGGTGTTTGGTCAGTGTAGGGGGTCTTGCTGGTGCTGGTGTTTCAGGGTTTAGGTCAGTGGTGTTCAGGCAGTGTAGGCGGTTATGCTGGGGCTGGTGTTTCAGGGTTTAGGGCAGTGCAGTGGTGTTCAGGCAGTGTAGGGGTTGACGCTGGGGCTGGTGTTTCAGGGTTTAGGGTAGTGCAGTGGTGTTCGGTCAGTGTAGGGGTTCGCCCTGGGGCTGGTGTTTCAGGGTTTAGTGTAGTGCAGTGGTGTTCGAGCAGTATAGGGGGTTTTGCTGGGGCTGGAGTTTCAGGGTTTAGAACAGTGCAGTGGTATTCGGGCAGTGTAGGGGTTCGTGCTGGGGCTAGTTTTTCAGGGTTTAGGGCAGTGCAGTATTGTACATGCAGTGTAGAGGTTCGTGCTGAGGCTGGTTGTTGGACTTGGCCCTTCTGGCAGGTTCACCCCTGAACTTTTTTTGCTTTTTACTGATGACTTGGTGTGGTAATTGTTTGGTCTCTGCGCACTTTCCCTGTGTCCCAGGGTAAAGTGCGTGCGTGCTCTGAGTGCATGTGGTGAGATAGGCCTGCCCTCCCATAGGAATGCATGGGGAGTGTATGTGTCCCTAGTAGTTCCTGATGCGTGGGGTGTGCAGGCCCGAGTGTGGTATGTGCGGACTCGTGGGAGTGAATGCTGCGCGATGATGTGTGCGGCGTGCATGTACCTAGTGTGGAAGTGCCACTTCTAGAAGTGGGCACTTCTGTGTGCAGTGTGTCTGTCGCGTGATTGGCTGGTCGTGTCATGTGACGGGCTAGGGATTCCCCAGAGTCAGGATGAGTCACCCAGTGGTGAATGGGGAGATCAGCAGCTAGATGGGTGGGAGGAGTACACCTGGGTCCTGAATAGGACAGGGTTTTCCACACACAATGCTGGCCCCGCCCCCTGCGGTGCGACTGACGACCCTAGCCCTGCCAATGAATAGAGTGAGGGGCTGAGCACATCAAGGGTGCTCCCCAACCAGCTGCGACTGGTTTTCCCCCTCACCCTGAACCCAGAACAAAGGGGTTTGCTGTATAAAAATGGGGCTGTGTCCCCACAGAAACTGTTCTTTGCCAGGATCCTGCCTGAGGGGGGCTGCTGCTGGTGCTGGACCAGAGGACCGCCACCTGGACTACCTCCCTGCCTGGAGGCCCAGTGAGCTGGCTCTGGGTCCAGCCTTGCCCCCCACCCCTGCCCTGCTGCATGCAGGGGAGAACACTACTGGACTTTGTGCTACTGGCACCCTTAACGCGCTGGGAGCGCTTTATTTGGATCTCTAAGCGCCTGGAAGCGCTGAACTGGCCGTGAGCGCTGGGAGCGCTCTCCCTTGTGTTCCTTAGCGCTTGGAGCGCGCTATTTCGAAAAGCCGGTGCCCACCCGGCGTGTGCCCCGTCCTTGCCGATTCCTACGTCCACTGGCAGGTGCCCACCCTGCCAGGGACATTGCCGTGCGTATTGGCGGGTGCCCACCCCGCTAATTTGTTTATCTTACGGCGGGTGCTCACCCCGCCGTATATCACGTTTTAATTGAGGGAGCCCACCCCTCATTTCCGCCGTAGAGAGAATCACCGCCGCGGCCCCGGGGGAAGCCCAGGAAGTCAGGCAACGCCGTGTGGTGACGTGGGCGGGACTCCGGGATAACCGGAAGTAGGAGGGCGGGAGCCTACCCCGCCTCCTTCCAACGACGACGTGCGGCTGGTGTAATTCCCCCTCGAGACCCAGGCGGGAGCCCACCCTGCACTGGGCCGGCCCGGAGAAGCGGAGAAGCGTGACGGACCGGAGCTTCGTCAGCTCAACCGAAGTAGACCAGAGGCCCAGGAAGAGCCGGTAAGTGAAGCCGGCTGGGAGGGTGGAAGCCTCCTCGAAGCCTCACTCCGGTGCCTCTCTCCCAAGCAGCCCCCACCTGACAAGGCCGGCTCCACGCACACGGGACGTGCCGGAGCCACCCCTCTGGTGTGGGTCGCCCCCAAATCAAGGCACCGGTGCAGTGCGAGTGTCGGGCGGCCCTGGAAGGCAGCGGGCCGCCCCAACGGGGTCCCGAGCCACAAGGCTCCAATGAGGCACCTTGACTGAAGAGTCTAGAAGGGCCCCAAAATACACCGCATCGGTTGTTAAAAGCACGCTGTACTCTAAAACGTCTAGGGGGCATTTCTTTTGTCCATTTCGAGTCCAGAGGGACTCCAACGACGGGGCAGATAGTTGTCCAGAGCCTAGAAGGCTCCAAGGGCGGACAAACTCGTGTTCAAGGCACAGTGGTGCCCCTGCTCCTTTTCCCAGCTGCCCAGCACTTAGTGGGCAGCTGCAACGTTTAGGTTGTGGCCTCTGCGTTTTGGTTTACGCTTTTGCCCGGACTGCATGCGCAGTCTTCCCCTGACTTTGCTGGGACATAGGGCGTCCTTGCCCCGACAAGGCCAGTTGGCCTAGGGACTGCCACGGTGGTGGCTAATGTGAGTTTTTGCGCCATTGTACCCTTCCTGCACCTCTGAATGTGTTTATGCGTCATGTGCTTTGCTTTACACCTCTGAATGTTATGCATCATGTGTTTATGTGCTTAGACCCCTACAGGTATTGTGATACTTAGGTGGTTGTTTTCTCCCTAGTACAGGTGGTGCTAGTGAGGTCCTGATTCCCTGCGCAATATTTTCCTAAGGTGGTTAGGGTTGCGTAGGTGGTACTGACCTGATACCAGTAGTTACTGGTTGTGTGCTACATATGTTATTTTATACTACAGTATTATTCCTATGTTCTAAGAGTGCTAATTCCGGACAGCGGTCCAGGTGGCCCTGTCCCCTGTATATATAATACCTTGTAAATTCTGCCCGTGCCTGTTGGCACATTGTAGAGTGTGTGTTTTTATCTAATGTGTTGTGTATAATACAAAGGCTATTTTTATAGAATACCTTGTGGAGTTTCCTTTGTGGTGGGCCTTGGGGGTTGTTGCTGGGTGCGCGCGCAAACGCTTTACACATCGCCTCAGAGATAAGCCTGACTGCTCGTGCCAAGCTACCAAGGGGGTGAGCAGGGGTTATCTTTGGCGTGTAGCTTCCTTGCCCTGACTAGAGTGGTGGTTTCTGCCTGACTTTGGCGCAAGCCTTAGCCAACCAGAAATCCCATTTCTAACACTGGTGTTTCAGGGTTTAGGGAAGTGCAGTGGTGTTTTGCAGTGTAGGTGGTCAGGCTGGGGCTGGTGTTTCAGGGTTTAGGGCAGTGCAGTGGTGTTCTGGCAGTGTAGGGGGTCGTGCTGGGGTTTGTGTTTCAGGGTTTAGTACAGTGGTGTTCGGGCAGTGTATGGGTTTGTGCTGGAGCTGGTGTTTCAGGGTTTAGGGCAGAGCAGCGATGTTGGGGCATAGTAGGGAGTCGTTCTGGGGCTGGTGTTTCAGGGTTTTGGGCAGTGCAGTGCTGTTCTGGCAGTGTAGGGGGTCGTGCTGGGGTCTGTGTTTCAGGGTTTAGTACAGTGGTGTTCGGGCAGTGTAGGGGGTTGTGCTGGAGCTGGTGTTTCAGGGTTTAGGGCAGAGCAGCGATGTTAGGGCATAGTAGGGAGTCGTTCTGGGGCTGGTGTTTCAGGGTTTTGGGCAGTGCAGTGATGTTCCGGCAGTGCAGGGGATCATGCAGGGGGTAGTGTTTCAGAGTTTATTACAGTGCTGTGGTGTTCAGGCAGTGTAGGGGGTCGTGCTTGGGCTGATGTATCAGGGTTTTGGGCAGTGCAGTGGTGTTTGGGCAGTGTAGGCGGTCATGCTGGGGATGGTGTTTCAGGGTTTAGGACAGTGCAGTGGTGTTCGGACAGTGTAGGGGGTCATGCAGGGGGTGGTGTTTCAGGTTTTAGAGCAGTGCGATGGTGTTCGGGCAGTGAATGGGGTCGTGCTGGGGTTGTGTTTCATGGTTTAGGGCAGTGATGTGCGGGCACTGTAGGGGGTCTTGCTGGGGGTGGTATTTTAGGGTTTTTTGGCAGTGCAGTGGTGTTCTGGCAGTGTAGGGGGTCATGCTGGGGCTGGTGTTTCAGGGTTTAGGGCAGTGCAGTGTGGTTCGGGCAGTGTATTGGGTCTTGCTGGGGCTGGTGTCTCAGGGTTTGGGGCAGTGCAGTGGTGTTCGGGCAGTGCAGGGGTCATGTAGGGGGTGGTATTTCAGAGTTTAGGGCAGTGCAGTGGTGTTCAGGCAGTGTAGGGGGTCTTGCTGGGGCTGGTGTTTCAGGGTTTTGGGCAGTGAAGTGTTGTTTGGGCAGTGTAGCGGGTCGTGCTGGGGCTGGTGTTACAGAGTTTAGGGCAGTGCAGTGGTGTTCGGGAGGTGTAGGGGGTCATGCGGGGCTGGTGTTTCAGGGTTTAAGGCAGAGCAGTGGTGTTCGGGCAGTGTAGGGGGTCGTACTGGGCCTGGTGTTTCAGGGTTTAGGGCAGAGCAGTGGTGATTGGGCATAGTAGGGGGTAGTTCTGGGGCTGGTGTTTAGGGTTTAGGGCAGTGCAGTGGGTTTGGGCAGTGTAGGGGGTCGTGTACTAGGTGGTATTTCACGTTTTAGGGCAGTGCATTGGTGTTCGGGCAGTGTAGGGGGTTGTGCTGGGGGTTGTGTTTCAGGGTTTAGTGCAGTGGTGTTTGGGCAATGTAGAGGGTCATGCTGGAGCTGGTGTTTCAGGGTTTAGGGCAGTGCAGTGGTGTTCGGGCAGTCTAGTGGGTCTTGCTGGGGCTGGTGATTCAGGGTTTAGGGCAGTGCAGTGCTGTTCGGACACTGTAGGGGGTCGTGCTGGGGCTGGCGTTTCAGGGTTTAGGGCAGAGCAGTGGTGTTCGGGCAGTGTAGGGGATGTGCTGGAGCTGGTGTTTATGGTTTAGAGCAGTGCAGTGGGGTTCGGGCAGTGTAGGGGGTCGTAAAGTGGGTGGTGTTTCAGGGTTTAGGGCAGTGCAGTGGTGTTCGGGCAGTGTAGGGGTTCGTGCTGGGTGTGGTGTTTCAGGGTTTAGGGCAGTGCAGTGGTGTTCGGGCAGTGATGGGGGTCGTGCAGGGGGTGGTGTTTCGGGTTTAGGGCAGTGCAGTGGTGTTCGGACAGTGTAGGGTGTCGTGCTGAGTGTGGTGTTTCAGGGTTTAGGGCAGTGGTGTTAGGACAGTGTAGGGGGTCTTGCTGGGGCTGGTGTTTCAGGGTTTAGGGCAGTGGTGTTCAGGCAGTGAAGGGGGTCGTGGTGGAGCTGGTGTTTCAGGGTTTAGGGCAGTGCAGTGGTGTTCAGGCAGTGTAGGGGTTTGCGCTGGGGCTGGTGTTTCAGGGTTTTGGGCAGTGCAGTGGTGTTTTACAGTGTAGGTGTTCAGGCTGGTGTTTCAGGGTTTAGGGCAGTGCAGTGGTGTTCAGGCAGAGTAGGGGTCATGTTGGGGTGGTGTTTCAGGGTTTAGGGCAGTTCAGTGTTGTTCAGGCAGTGTAGGGGTTCGTGCTGGGGCTGGTGTTTCAGGGTTTTGGGCCATGCAGTAATCTACATGCAGTGTAGAGGTTTGTGATGGGGCTGGTGTTTCAGGGTTTAGGGAAGTGCAGTGGTGTTTTGCAGTGTAGGTGGTCAAGCTGGGGCTGGTGTTTCAGGGTTTAGGGCAGTGCAGTGGTGTTCGGGCAGTCTAGTGGGTCTTGCTGGGGCTGGTGATTCAGGGTTTAGGGCAGTGCAGTGCTGTTCGGACACTGTAGGGTGTCGTGCTGGGGCTGGTGATTCAGGGTTTAAGGCAGAGCAGTGGTGCTCGGGCAGTGTAGGGGGTCGTGCTGGGGCTGGCGTTTCAGGGTTTAGGGCAGAGCAGTGGTGTTCGGGCAGTGTAGGGGACGTGCTGGAGCTGGTGTTTAGGGTTTAGAGCAGTGCAGTGGGGTTCGGGCAGTGTAGGGGTCGTAAAGTGGGTGGTGTTTCAGGTGTTAGGGCAGTACAGTGGTGTTCGGGCAGTGCAGGGGGTCGTGCTGGGGGCGTGTTTCAGGGTTTAGAGCAGTGGTGTTTGGACAGTTTAGGGTACCTTGCTGGGGGCGGTCTCTCAGGGTTTAGGGCAGTGCAGTGGTGTTCGGGCAGTGTAGAGGGTCTTGCTGGGACTGGTGTTTCAGGGTTTGGGGCAGTGCAGTGCTTTTCAGGCAGTGTAGGGGTCATGCTGGGGCTGATGTTTCAGGGCTTAGGGCAGTGCAGTGGTGTTTGGGCAGTGTAGGGGGTCATGCTGCAGCTGGTGTTTTAGGGTTTAGGGCAGTGCAGTGTTGTTCGGGATGTGTAGGGGTTTGTGCTGGGGCTGGTGTTTCAGGGTTTAGGGCAGTGCATTGGTGTTCGGGCAGTGTAGGGGGTCATGCAGGGGATGGTGTTTCAGGGTTTAGGGCAGGGCAGTGGTGTTCGGGCAGTGTAGGGGGTCGTGCTGGGGGCGTGTTTCAGGGTTTAGAGCAGTGGTGTTTGGACAGTTTAGGGTACCTTGCTGGGGCTGTGTTTCAGGGTTTAGGGCAGTGCAGTGGTGTTCGGGCAGTGTAGGGGGACGTGTTGGAGCTGGTGTTTAGGGTTTAGGGCAGTGCAGTGGGGTTCGGGCAGTGTAGGGGGTCGTGCAGTGGGTGGTGTTTCAGGTTTTAGGGCAGTGCAGTGGTGTTCGGGCAGTGTAGGGGGTCGTGCTAGGGGCGTGTTTCAGGGTTAATAGCAGTGGTGTTTGGACAGTTTAGGCTACCTTGTTGGGGGCGGTGTTTCAGGGTTTAGAGCAGTGGTGTTTGTACAGTTTAGGGTACCTTGCTGGGGGCGGTCTCTCAGGGTTTAGGGCAGTGCAGTGGTGTTCGGGCAGTGTAGGGGGTCTTGCTGAGACTGGTGTTTCAGGGTTTGGGGCAGTGGTGTTAGGACAGTGTAGGGGGTCTTGCTGGGGCTGGTGTTTCAGGGTTTAGGGCAGTGGTGTTCAGGCAGTGAAGGGGGTCGTGGTGGAGCTGGTGTTTCAGGGTTTAGGGCAGTGCAGTGGTGTTCAGGCAGTGTAGGGGTTTGCGCTGGGGCTGGTGTTTCAGGGTTTTGGGCAGTGCAGTGGTGTTTTACAGTGTAGGTGTTCAGGCTGGTGTTTCAGGGTTTAGGGCAGTGCAGTGGTGTTCAGGCAGAGTAGGGGTCATGTTGGGGTGGTGTTTCAGGGTTTAGGGCAGTTCAGTGTTGTTCAGGCAGTGTAGGGGTTCGTGCTGGGGCTGGTGTTTCAGGGTTTTGGGCCATGCAGTAATCTACATGCAGTGTAGAGGTTTGTGATGGGGCTGGTGTTTCAGGGTTTAGGGAAGTGCAGTGGTGTTTTGCAGTGTAGGTGGTCAAGCTGGGGCTGGTGTTTCAGGGTTTAGGGCAGTGCAGTGGTGTTCGGGCAGTCTAGTGGGTCTTGCTGGGGCTGGTGATTCAGGGTTTAGGGCAGTGCAGTGCTGTTCGGACACTGT
Organism: Triturus cristatus; assembly: GCF_964204655.1. Taxonomy (NCBI): domain Eukaryota; kingdom Metazoa; phylum Chordata; class Amphibia; order Caudata; family Salamandridae; genus Triturus; species Triturus cristatus. Next base: position 284,846,849 of record NC_140579.1, read on the forward strand.
AGGGTGTCGTGCTGGGGCTGGTGATTCAGGGTTTAAGGCAGAGCAGTGGTGCTCGGGCAGTGTAGGGGGTCGTGCTGGGGCTGGCGTTTCAGGGTTTAGGGCAGAGCAGTGGTGTTCGGGCAGTGTAGGGGACGTGCTGGAGCTGGTGTTTAGGGTTTAGAGCAGTGCAGTGGGGTTCGGGCAGTGTAGGGGTCGTAAAGTGGGTGGTGTTTCAGGTGTTAGGGCAGTACAGTGGTGTTCGGGCAGTGCAGGGGGTCGTGCTGGGGGCGTGTTTCAGGGTTTAGAGCAGTGGTGTTTGGACAGTTTAGGGTGCCTTGCTGGGGGCGGTCTCTCAGGGTTTAGGGCAGTGCAGTGGTGTTCGGGCAGTGTAGGGGGTCTTGCTGGGACTGGTGTTTCAGGGTTTGGGGCAGTGCAGTGCTTTTCAGGCAGTGTAGGGGTCATGCTGGGGCTGATGTTTCAGGGCTTAGGGCAGTGCAGTGGTGTTTGGGCAGTGTAGGGGGTCATGCTGCAGCTGGTGTTTTAGGGTTTAGGGCAGTGCAGTGTTGTTCGGGATGTGTAGGGGTTTGTGCTGGGGCTGGTGTTTCAGGGTTTAGGGCAGTGCATTGGTGTTCGGGCAGTGTAGGGGGTCATGCAGGGGATGGTGTTTCAGGGTTTAGGGCAGGGCAGTGGTGTTCGGGCAGTGTAGGGGGTCGTGCTGGGGGCGTGTTTCAGGGTTTAGAGCAGTGGTGTTTGGACAGTTTAGGGTACCTTGCTGGGGCTGTGTTTCAGGGTTTAGGGCAGTGCAGTGGTGTTCGGGCAGTGTAGGGGGACGTGTTGGAGCTGGTGTTTAGGGTTTAGGGCAGTGCAGTGGGGTTCGGGCAGTGTAGGGGGTCGTGCAGTGGGTGGTGTTTCAGGTTTTAGGGCAGTGCAGTGGTGTTCGGGCAGTGTAGGGGGTCGTGCTAGGGGCGTGTTTCAGGGTTAATAGCAGTGGTGTTTGGACAGTTTAGGCTACCTTGTTGGGGGCGGTGTTTCAGGGTTTAGAGCAGTGGTGTTTGTACAGTTTAGGGTACCTTGCTGGGGGCGGTCTCTCAGGGTTTAGGGCAGTGCAGTGGTGTTCGGGCAGTGTAGGGGGTCTTGCTGAGACTGGTGTTTCAGGGTTTGGGGCAGTGCAGAGCTGTTCAGACAGTGTAGGGGGTCATGCTGGGGCTGATGTTTCAGGGCTTAGGGCAGTGCAGTGGTGTTTGGGCAGTGTAGGGGGTCGTGCTGCAGCTGGTGTTTCAGGGTTTAGGGCAGTGCAGTGGTGTTCGGGATGTGTAGGGGTTTGTGCTGGGGCTGGTGGTTCAGGGTTTAGGGCAGTGCAGTGGTGTTCGGGCAGTGTAGGGGGTCGTGCAGGGGTTGGTGTTTCAGGGTTTAGGGCAGTGCAGTGGTGTTCGGGCAGTGTAGGGGGTCGTGCTGGGGGTAGTGTTTCAGGGTTTAGGGCAGTGGTGTTCGGGCAGTGTAGGGGGTCTTGCTGGGGCTGGTGTTTCAGGGTTTAGGGCAGTGCAGTGGTGTTTGGGCAGTGTAGGGGGTCGTGCTGGAGCTGGTGTTTCAGGGTTTAGGACAGTGGTGATCTGGCAGTATAGGGGGTCATGCTGGGGCTGGTGTTTCAGAGTTTAGGGCAGAACAGCGATGTTGGGGCAGTGTAGGTAGTCGTTCTGGGGCTGGTGTTTCAGGGTTTGGGGCAGTGCAGTGGTGTTCGGGCAGTGCAAGGGGTCCTGCAGGGGGTGGTATTTCAGACTTTAGGGCAGTGCAGTGGTGTTCAGGCAGTGTAGGGGGTCTTGCTGGGACTGGTGTTTCAGGGTTTTGGGCAGTGCAGTGGTGTTTGGGCAGTGTAGGGGGTCTTGCTGGGGCTGGTGTTTCAGGGTTTAGGGCAGTGCAGTGGTCTTTGTGCAGTGTAGTGGGTCGTGCTGGAGCTGGTGTTTCAGGGTTTAGGGCAGTGCAGTGCTGTACCGGCAGTGTAGGGGGTCGTGCTGGGGTCGGTGTTTCAGGGTTTAGGGCAGTGGTGATCGGGCAGTATAGGGGGTCATGCTGGGGCTGGTGTTTCAGAGTTTAGGGCAGAGCAGAGATGTTGGGGCAGTGTAGGTAGTCGTTCTGGGGCTGGTGTTTCAGGGTTTGGGGCAGTGCAGTGGTGTTCGGGCAGTGCAGGGGGTCATGCAGGGGGTAGTATTTCAGACTTTAGGGCAGTGCAGTGGTGTTCAGGCAGTGTAGGGGGTCTTGCTGGGAATGGTGTTTCAGGGTTTTGGGCAGTGCAGTGGTGTTTGAGCAGTGTAGGGGGGTCTTGATGGGGCTGGTGTTTCAGGGTTTTGGGCAGTGCAGTGGTGTTTGGGCAGTGTAGGGGGCAGTGCTGGGGCTGGTGTTTCAGGGTTTAGAGCAGTGTAGTGCTCTTCGGGCAGTGCAGGGGTTAGTGCTGGGGGTGGTGTTTCAGGGTTTAGGGCAGTGCAGTGGTGTTCGGGCAGTGATGGGGGTCGTGCAGGGGGTGGTGTTTCGGGTTTAGGGCAGTGCAGTGGTGTTCGGACAGTGTAGGGTGTCGTGCTGAGTGTGGTGTTTCAGGGTTTAGGGTAGTGGTGTTAGGATAGTGTAGGGGGTCTTGCTGGGGCTGGTGTTTCAGGGTTTAGGGCAGTGGTGTTCAGGCAGTCAAGGGGGTCGTGCTGGAGCTGGTGTTTCAGAGTTTAGGGCAGTGCAGTGGTGTTCAGGCAGTGTAGGGGTTCGCGTTGGGGCTGGTGTTTCAGGATTTTGGGCAGTGCAGTTGTGTTCGGGCAGTGTAGGGGTTCGCGCTAGGGCTCGTGTTTCAGGGTTTAGGGCAGTGCAGTGGTGTTCGGGCAGTGTAGGGGTTTTCCTGTGGCTGGTGTTTCAGGACTTAGAGCAGTGCAGTGGTGTTCAGGCAGAGTAGGGGTCATGCTGGGGTGGTGTTTCAGGGTTTAGGGCAGTTCAGTGTTGTTCAGGCAGTGTAGGGGTTTGCGCTGGGGCTGGTGTTTCAGGGTTTTGGGCAATGCAGTAATGTACAAGCAGTGTAGAGGTTTGTGATGGGGCTGGTGTTTCAGGGTTTAGGGAAGTGCAGTGGTGTTTTGCAGTGTAGGTGGTCAAGCTGGGGCTGGTGTTTCAGGGTTTAGGGCAGTGCAGTGGTTTTCTGGCAGATTAGCGGTCATGCTGGGGTGGTGTTTCAGGGTTTAGGGCAGTGCAGTGGTGTTCGGGCAGTGTAGGGGGTCGTGCTGGAGCTGTTGTTTGAGGGTTTAGGGCAGAGCAGTGATGTTTGGGCAGAGTATGGATGTCGCTCTGGGGCTGGTGTTTCAGGGTTTAGGGCAGTGCAGTGCTGTTCCAGCAGTGTAGGGGGTCGTGCTGGGGTCGTTGTTTCAGGGTTTAGGGCAGCGGTGTTCGGGCAGTGTAGGGGGTCATGCTGGGGCTGGTGTTTCAGGGTTTAGGGCAGTGCAGTGATGTTCCGGCAGTGTAGTGGGTCATGCAGGGGGTGGTGTTTCAGGTTTTATAGCAGTGCGGTGGTGTTAGGGCTGTGAATGGGGTCATGCTGGGGTTGTGTTTCATGGTTTAGGGCAGTGGTGTGCGGGCACTGTTGGGAGACTTGCTGGGGGTGGTGTTTCAGGGTTTTGGACAGTGCAGTGTGGTTCGGGCGGTGTAGGGGGTCTTGCTGGGGCTGGTATTTCAGGGTTTGGGGCAGTTCAGCGGTGTTCGGGCAGTGCAGGGGGTCATGCAGGGGGTGGTATTTCAGAGTTTAGGTGCAGTGCAGTGGTTTTCCGGCAGTGTAGGGGGTCTTGCAGGGGCTGGTGTTTCAGGGTTTAGCGCAGTGCAGTGGTTTTCGGGCATTGTAGGGTTTTAAGCTGGGGCTGGTGTTTCAGGATTTAGGGCAGTGTAGTGCTGTTCGGAGAGTGTAGGGGTTCGTGCTGGGGCTGGTGTTTCAGGGTTTAGGGCAGTGCAGTGGTGTTAGGGTAGTGTAGGGGGTCGTGCTGGGGCTGGTGTTTCAGGGTTTAGGGCAGTGCAGTGCTGTTCGGGCAGTGTAGGGGTTCGGGATGGGGCTGGTGTTTCAGGGTTTAGGGCAGTGCAGTGCTGTTCGGGCAGTATAGGGGGTTGTGCAGGGGGTGGCGTTTCCGGGTTTAGGGCAGTGCAGTGGTGTTTGGTCAGTGTAGGGGGTCGTGCTGGGGGTGGTGTTTCAGGGTTTAGGGCAGTGGTGTTCGGGCCATGTAGGGGGTCTTGCTGGGGCTGGTTTTTCAGGGTTTAGGGCAGTGCAGTGGTGTTCGGGCAGTGTAGGGGTTCGCGCTTGGACTCGTGTTTCAGGGTTTAGGGCAGTGCAGTGGTGTTCGGGCAGTGTAGGGGTTCGTGCTGTGGCTGGTGTTTCAGGGTTTAGGGCAGTGCAGTGGTGTTTGGGCAGTGTAGGGGTTCATGCTGGGGCTGTTTTTTCAGGGTTTAGGGCAGTGCAGTGGTGTTCATGCAGTGTAGAGATTCATGCTGGGGCTGGTGTTTCAGTGTTTAGGGAAGTGCCGTGGTGTTTTGCAGTGTAGGTGGTCAGGCTGGGGCTGGTGTTTCAGGGTTTAGGACAGTGCAGTGGTGTTCGGGCAGAGTAGGGGTCATGCTGGGGTGGTGTTTCATGGTTTAGGGCAGTGCAGTAGTGTTCTGACAGTATAGGGGGTCGTGCTGGAGCTTGTGTTTCAGGGTTTAGGGCAGAGCAGTGCTGTTCCGGCAGTGCAGGTGGTCGTGCTGGGGTTGGTGTTTCATGGTTTAGGTCAGTGGTGTTCGGGCAGTGTAGGGGGTCGTGCTGGGGCTGGTGTTTCAGGATTTTGGGCAGTGCAGTGGTGTTTTACAGTGTAGGTGTTCAGGCTGGGGCTGGTGTTTCAGGGTTTAGGGCAGTGCAGTGGTGTTCAGGCAGAGTAGGGGTCATGCTGGGGTGGTGTTTCAGGGTTTAGGGCAGTTCAGTGTTGTTCAGGCAGTGTAGGGGTTCGCGCTGGGGCTGGTGTTTCAGGGTTTTGGGCAATGCAGTAATGTACATGCAGTGTAGAGGTTTGTGATGGAGCTGGTGTTTCAGGGTTTAGGGAAGTGCAGTGGTGTTTTGCAGTGTAGGTGGTCAAGCTGGGGCTGGTGTTACAGGGTTTAGGGCAGTGCAATGGTGTTCTGGCAGATTAGGGGTCATGCTGGGGTGGTGTTTCAGGGTTTAGGGCAGTGCAGTGGTGTTCGGACAGTGTAGGGGGTCGTGCTGGAGCTGTTGTTTGAGGGTTTAGAGCAGAGCAGTGATGTTCGGGCAGAGTATGGGTGTCGTTCTGGGGCTGGTGTTTCAGGGTTTAGGGCAGTGCAGTGCTGTTCCAGCAGTGTAGGGGGTCGTGCTGGGGCTGGTGTTTCAGGGTTTAGGGCAGTGCAGTGCTATTCGGGCAGTGTAGGGGGTCGTGCAGGGAGTAGCGTTTCTGGGTTTAGGGCAGTGCAGTGGTGTTCGGTCAGTGTAGGGGGTCGTGCTGGGGGTGGTGTTTCAGGGTTTAGGGCAGTGGTGTTCGGGCCATGTAGGGGGTCTTGCTGGGGCTGGTGTTTCAGGGTTTAGGGCAGTGCAGTGGTGTTCAGGCAGTGTAGAGGTTCGCGCTTGGCCTTGTGTTTCAGGGTTTAGGGCAGTGCAGTGGTGTTTGGGCTGTGTAGGGTTTCGTGCTAGGGCTGGTGTTTCAGGGTTTAGGGCAGTGCAGTGGTGTTTGGGCAGTGTAGGGGTTAATGCTGGGGCTGTTTTTTCAGGGTTTAGGGCAGTGCAGTAGTGTTCATGCAGTGTAGAGGTTCATGCTGGGGCTGGTGTTTCAGGGTTTAGGGAAGTGCCGTGGTGTTTTGCAGTGTAGGTGGTCAGGCTGGGGCTGGTGTTTCAGGGTTTAGAACAGTGCAGTGGTGTTCGGGCAGAGTAGGGATCATGCTGGGGTGGTGTTTCATGGTTTAGGGCAGTGCAGTAGTGTTCTGACAGTATAGGGGGTTGTGCTGGAGCTGGTGTTTCAGGGTTTAGGGCAGAGCAGTGATGTTCGTGCAGAGTAGGGTGTCGTTCTGGGGCTGGTGTTTCAGGGTTTAGGGCAGTGCAGTGCTGTTCCGGCAGTGCAGGGGGTCGTGCTGGGGTTGGTGTTTCATGGTTTAGGGCAGTGGTGTTCTGGCAGTGTAGGGGGTTGTGCTGGGGCTGGTGTTTCAGGGTTTAGGGCAGAGCAGTGGTTTTCGGGCATTGTAGGGGATTAAGCTGGGGCTGGTGTTTCAGGGTTTAGGGCAGTGCAGTGCTGTTCGGAGAGTGTAGGGCTTCGTACTGGTGCTGGTGTTTCAGGGGTTAGGGCAGTGCAGTGCTGTTCGGGCAGTGTAGGGGTTCGTGCTGGGGCTGGTGTTTCAGGGTTTAGGGCAGTGCAGTGCTATTCGGGCAGTGTAGGGGGTCGTGCAGGGAGTAGCGTTTCTGGGTTTAGGGCAGTGCAGTGGTGTTCGGTCAGTGTAGGGGGTCGTGCTGGGGGTGGTGTTTCAGGGTTTAGGGCAGTGGTGTTCGGGCCATGTAGGGGGTCTTGCTGGGGCTGGTGTTTCAGGGTTTAGGGCAGTGCAGTGGTGTTCAGGCAGTGTAGGGGTTCGCGCTTGGCCTTGTGTTTCAGGGTTTAGGGCAGTGCAGTGGTGTTTGGGCTGTGTAGGGTTTCGTGCTAGGGCTGGTGTTTCAGGGTTTAGGGCAGTGCAGTGGTGTTTGGGCAGTGTAGGGGTTAATGCTGGGGCTGTTTTTTCAGGGTTTAGGGCAGTGCAGTAGTGTTCATGCAGTGTAGAGGTTCATGCTGGGGCTGGTGTTTCAGGGTTTAGGGAAGTGCCGTGGTGTTTTGCAGTGTAGGTGGTCAGGCTGGGGCTGGTGTTTCAGGGTTTAGAACAGTGCAGTGGTGTTCGGGCAGAGTAGGGATCATGCTGGGGTGGTGTTTCATGGTTTAGGGCAGTGCAGTAGTGTTCTGACAGTATAGGGGGTTGTGCTGGAGCTGGTGTTTCAGGGTTTAGGGCAGAGCAGTGATGTTCGTGCAGAGTAGGGTGTCGTTCTGGGGCTGGTGTTTCAGGGTTTAGGGCAGTGCAGTGCAGTTCCGGCAGTGCAGGGGGTCGTGCTGGGGTTGGTGTTTCATGGTTTAGGGCAGTGGTGTTCTGGCAGTGTAGGGGGTTGTGCTGGGGCTGGTGTTTCAGGGTTTAGGGCAGAGCAGCGATGTTCATGCACAGTAGGACGTCGTTCTGTGGCTGGTGTTTCAGAGTTTAGGGCAGTGCAGTAATGTTCCGGCAGTGTAGGGGGTCGTGCAGGGGGTGGAGTTTCAGGTTTTAGAGCAGTGTGGTGGCGTTCGGGCAGTGAATGGGGTCCTGCTGGGGTTGTGTTTCATGGTTTAGGGCAGTTGGGTTTGGGCACTGTAGGGGGCAGTGCTGGGGCTGGTGTTTCAGGGTTTGGAGCAGTGTAGTGCTGTTCAGGCAGTGCAGGGGTTTGTGCTGGGGGTGGTGTTTCAGGGTTTAGGGCAGTGCAGTGGTGTTCGGGCAGTGATTGGGGTCGTGCACAGGGTGGTGTTTCGGGTTTAGGGCAGTGCAGTGGTGTTCAGACAGTGTAGGGTGTCGTGCTGAGTGTGGTGTTTCAGGGTTTAGGGCAGTGGTGTTCGGACAGTGTAGGGGGACTTGCTGGGGCTGGTGTTTCAGGGTTTAGGGCAGTGGTGTTCAGGCAGTGAAGGGGGTCGTTCTGGGGCTGGTGTTTCAGGGTTTAGGGCAGTGCAGTGGTGTTCAGGCAGTGTAGGGGTTCGCGTTGGGGCTGGTGTTTCAGGGTTTTGGGCAGTGCAGTTGTGTTCGGGAAGTGTAGGGGTTCGCACTAGGGCTCGTGCTTCAGAGTTTAGAGTAGTGCAGTGGTGTTCGGGCAGTGTAGGGGTTTTCCTGGAGATGGTGTACTCTTTAACTACATCTTTTGGCATGTACACCCTTGACTCTACCTGCTCCGGCGTTGCGCTGCCACCAGAGGGAGGATTTTCCAAAATGTTCGCTTTTATCTCCAACTCCCTCATTTTCATGTCGTGCTCCATCTGAATTTTTCTTTCTTCCAGAGCCATCTTCTTGCTCTCTAGCTCCAATTGGCCATTCAATTTCAGCTTTGCCAATGTTATCTCATGATCCCTGGTGGCCTGTCTGTCTGCCAGCTCCTCTGGCGACAGGCCTCTGCCAAAACTATGGAGCTCTCCGCTAGTTCCAATGGTACATTTTCCTCAACTGCACCCCTTGATTCAATCAGTCTTTCAGTGCCTTCTGGAGATCTCCTTTGAGCCTACATCCGGAATGTGGAACCTTGAACTTCTTGCAAAAGTACTTGAGTTGTTTTTTTGTGTAGCTGTCCAGTTTTGATTCATCCCATTCCATCTCTCCTACTTCAGAAGCTTCAGAGGTCGTTTTCTCTATGCTGTTTGGGCCCGGCATGACTCCAAACACAAGGGATCTTTTTTCTTGGCAAGCAAAATTAAATTAAAAATTATGTGGCTTAAGCTACTGGACTATCCTCACTGTGCAATGGCTAGTAATCACTGCGCAGACACCAAAAATGTGAATCCGTAGATCCTCACCGCTGCCACCAATGTTAGAATCCGGGGTCTCTGGTTGACGCAGGTATGCACTTGCGAAAAGCAGGGACCCTTTCCTCTAAGTCAAGGCAAAGGATTACTCGTGAAAAATGACCCCTGCCCACCCTCTAGGTAACGTGGCGTGAGCAGTCAGGCTAAATCATTTAACAGAAGAGTTAGTGGGGTGACTAGCGTTCTGCTCGTTTTACCTGTTTTAAATAACCTGCTTTTAAAATCTCGCCTATTTTGCACATTTATTCATTTTAGGAGCAAGCAGCACTTTGTTCGTCGTCTTGTGTTTTTAAATTGTTATATTCATGAACACTTGCCTATTTGCACATCTTAGTTTTATTTAACCTTGCGAGGTGTTCTAATTTGGCATTGGGACGGAGTTGTGTTCTATACTCCGGGGCGGTGGCCATATTGGGAGGAGAGTGTTAGCGGTGCAGCTGCCACGGGGATTCCCAGCCTCCTGACTCAAAAGGGGCGGATGTGGCGACCGCGCAGCGGACGCGCGCAGCGGGCGCGCCTCTGGCGCGCCAAAGGCAAGCCCGTCTGCGCCCGTCCGCGCCAGCTCCGTGCCTAGGGCCAGCCATGCTGACAGTCCTCCTCTCCCTCAAAGAGTATCATGGACCAAATCACAGTTACTTGATCTAGGTAAGATTTCCTGTTCGTTTCCCTCCACTTGTAATTTCCCTTTACCCAGCCCTTTTGTGCACAAATGTCACAATTGTCCTTTTTCCTTATGCCCCGACTGGAGTCGCATTACGAACCATGAAGTCGCACCCAATCAGTCCTCCTTCATTAACACTTACTCCATGGGTCTGGTGAATTGCCGCTCTCTTCCCAGACACGCCAATGACATATGGCTTCTATTGTCTACCACATCCTGGGATGCATTATTCCTAACTGAAACCTGGATCAAAGACTCCTCCAACCCTGATATTGCCCTCGCCATACCTACTGGTTATAGCTTTAGGGGACTAAGTCGAGAAGGCTCTAAAACAGGTGGTGGAATCGCGGTGATTCTAAAGAATCACTTGAAAATCACCTCGAGAAGAATTCTAAATATTAAGCCCATCGAAGCCTTATATTTCTCAATCACAGACTCCTCATCAGCCATTTCCTCAGGTATTTTGGTTTATAATCCACCTTACACCTCTCAACCCACTATACTTGAGCTGTTGGCAATTGCGGCTGACCTCTCCCTTAAACACCCCCACTTTTTGATACTGGGAGACTTCAACCTCCATGTTGATGTAAAGCGCTGTAATCACGCAACTCAACTTCTTGAATCTATGTAAAATATAAACATGACGCAAAAAGTAATTGGCCCCACTCATATTGCAGGTCATACCCTTGACCTCATTTTCTTGAATTGCGAGAAACTAATAACTCATCCTCCCCTACCTTTGTCATGGTCGGCCCACTTTTTAATACCTTTTGAGCTGCCTTTGACCCAACCTGTCAAACAAAATTCTATGATCAGAACTCAGGGCAGAAAATGGCACAAACTGACACCTACTGCCCTAGCGCAGAGTTACCATAACAATTTGACTTTCCTTCTGGACGATCTCAATGAAGCGGTGCTTATTCTAAATAGTGATTTAACGTCTGCAATTGACAAAGTTACGCCTCTACAAATTCTTACTTCTCGCAGACAAAAACCATCGGCCCCATGGTTCACACCAGAATTACGGGCATACAGAAGCACGTGTAAAAAGTTGGAACGACGTTGGAGACAGGACTATGATCGAGGAGCCAAGGCCCTTTATCGTCAAGGCCTCAAAGAGTTCCGCAAACTTAAACGCGACTCTATGAGTACCTATTTTTCAAATGCTATTGCCAAAGCAAAAAACTCGATCAAAGCCCTATTTAATATAGTGAAAGATTTCACTCATCCTAGTGCCCTGTCCACTCCAGTTCCTATGTCCCAAGCACTGAGTGAAAACCTATCAAACTTTTTTGCAGAGAAAATTGCAAACATCGCTGCATCTATTCTTCAGAACAGTTCTGACTTCACTGAAGACCCTGCCCACAACTGCAAGCAGGCTTTCACTGCATTCCAACCTCTTACCAAGGAGCTCGCCTTGAAGTTATTTTTGGAATGTAAATCGGGCTCCCCTTTGGACCCTGCCCCTGCCTTTATTATGAATGAAGCGGCTCCCCTAATTATTGACCCCTTACTTGACATCTGGAATTCTTCTTTATTTACCGGAGTTGTTCCTTCCGTCTGGAAACACGCAGTCCTTATTCCTATCCAGAAAAAATCCGGCATGGATCACACTTGTTTAAATAATTATCGACCGATATCACTTTTGCCCAAGCCGGAAAAAGTTCTTGAAAAAATTGATCAAAAACAACTATCCCACTATCTGGAATCTAACTCTCTACTTCACGATACCCAATCTGGCTTCCGACCAGACTACAGTACTGAGTCAGCACTACTTGAGGTATCCGAGTCGATTCGAGAATGCACGGATAGGGGAGAGGAGGCCATGATGGTACTCCTCGACCTATCCGTGGCATTTGACACTATCTCCCATGACAAACTTTTAATTCGCCTGCAAGAAGTAGGCATTGGTGGCTCACCTCTTTCATGGGTAAAATCTTTTCTTACTAACAGAGTACAACAAGTGATGCTGGGTTCTTTTTTCTCCTCAAAAAAAACTCTGATTTGGGGTGTGCTGCAGGGCTCTGCCCTCAGCCCTCTCCTTTTTAATGTTTATCTCAAACCATTGGCAAATGTAGTTGAATCCTGTGGCGTCAAAGTTACTTTTTACGCGGACGACACCCAACTGGTGTTCTCCTTTAAAGACCACACTGAAAAAGCATTTAACAGCTTCCGCCTCTGTATGCTTAACATCGCCTCCTGGATGTCTGCCAACAATCTTAAGCTTAATACAGATAAGACTGAAGTCTTATCCAATTTCTGGTGGCCGACTGAACTCAACCCCCCCCCCCCCGAAACCGGTTCAAGCCGCCTGTAACTTAGGATTTCAATTTGACACCTCCCTCTCCTGTAAGACTCAAATCAATAAAGTTACCTCAGCCTGTTTCGGGAAGCTACGGATGATAAAAAAATCATTCCCTATTTACCGTTGGCTTCCCGTAAAACTGTAGTCCATGCCCTTATCACCGCCCATCTAGACTACGCCAACAGTCTGTACGTAGGTGCTCCTACTTACCTCATTAATCAATTACAAAAAGTTCAGAATGCTTCAGCTAGGCTAATTTGCAATATCCCTTATCGCCATCCCATCTCTCCCCACCTGATTGCACTTCACTGGCTCCCAATAAAATTACGTATCCAATTCAAAGCTTTAACCCTGGCCTTTAGAGCCCTCTCGGATCGAGGCCCCTTTTACCTTCGCCGCAGATTGCGATTTTTACAATCATCACGAAACCTCAGGTCCAATCATCTCCGTCTTCTGATTTGCCCTCGTTTTCGTCTTACACGCACAGGAGGAAGGTCCCTGGCAGTAGCCACCTCCAAATTATGGAATCAGCTTCCCATAGAACTAAGATTTTTGACGTCAGAACCCCAATTTCGGAAAAAACTAAAGACCTGGCTTTTTCCCCATCTTTTGATTCAATTTAACCTTCCTTACTAACTCCCCTGATCCTTCTGCGACAATGTTTTAGCGCCGGGACACCTCCGTTGGAGGTAGCTGTGCGCTCTATAAAATACTAAATAAATAAATAAGTAAATAAATCCCAGAGTACAACAGGTTAAGCATTTATGGTATCCCACACCAATCACCAATCCACCACACAGAGACTTCAGACTGTATTTTGTAAAAATATAAAGTTCTTTATATAAAACTCTTTAGGCAGGCTTAAAATACAGTCTTTCACTTCAGCAGAGGATTCCAGTTACTTGCAATTACTTTTCAGGAGGCCACAGTTCTTTAAAATGGTCACTTTTGGTGCAATCTGCACTCTTTGGGGTTCTGTGCGCTTCGTAGGCCCCTTTAGGACGCGTCTTGTGATTCCTCACGCTTCCCGCGTGAGCACGCGTACTGGGACTCAAGCCGTACAGACCGTACCCTCGTAGGTACGCATCGTACGAGTTCGGTACGCCTCTTGCCACTCCTCACGCTTCCGGCGTGAGCAGCGTCTATGTATTCACACGGTGTGGGCCGTACAGGTGCAGGGACGCGGCGTACGAGCTTGGTGCGCACCGCACAAAGCCTCACGCTTCCCGCGTGAGTAGCGTAGCGGTACGACAGCGCAGTACGGACGTGCAAAGGAAAGTACGCGTCGTACGGGGGCGCTTGGGCTCACAGTACCTTATTTCTTGGGGGCAAAGTTCGTGGCAGACTCAACAGTCTTCTTGAGGGCGTCCCGCGTCACGTTGCGGTCCCGCTTGATCAGTGGACGGCGATGCTTCGTGGGGCGCTTTCAGACATCACAGCACACCTCGAAGGGGGAAGCAGGAGGGGCAGCTCGGGGGTGATTTTCAGCGCACAGCGCTGTCGGCATCGGACAGGATCGGCGAACCAGTGCGTCGTCGGTCCTCGCAGTGGTCTCTACGGCCGGGGGTCGCAGAGGCTCGGCACTTGGAGCCGTACAGTCTCTCCTTACGTTGCGAGATCCGGCTCGAGGGGGCAACAGTTTACTTTGCTCAGGCCAGGCAGGGCAGGCCTTCATGGTGCTCACCGCAGCAAAGTCGATCAGGAGTCGTGTTGCTCAGCGAGATGGGGGCACACAGCTTCTCTGGGGTCAGCGTTAGCAATCCACCCACAGCAGCTTCCTCTTCTTCCAGGGTAGGGTAGCGCCCACTGTTCCTGGGGCGCAGTTCAGGGGGCAAGTTCACAAGCAAGCCCTTGGAGATTTTTTTTAAAGCACAAGTTGAATTCAAAGTCTTTCTCAGTCTTTTCTTCCTCTCCTTCCAGCAACAAGGCACCCACCACAGGCTAGTCTCTCAGGCTTAGAGACAGTACTCCTCCATGCAGCTTTTCCAGGTCCTTCTCTTCGGGCAGAGGTTCTTCTTGGCATAAACAGGATCTGATTTCTTAGGAGCAGGGCTCCTTCTTTTATACACAGTTTCTTTTGTTCTTTTTCGCCAGGGGGCCTGTGCCTGGCTCAGTCCGGTTTTGGAGCACTTTGTTGTGGTGACTCTGCTCTTTCCTTTCAGTGCACAGAGCAGAGACATCAGCCGCTCCACAGGGGGCGGAGCCAGCATTGTGGTGGCAGAGCACAGGTCTATTCAGAGTCAAGTTGTACTCCTCCCACCCATCCTGGTGTAATCTCTCTACCCACCACCTGGCAGCCAGCCTGTCTCCTGGAATTCCCCAGCCCTGCCCCTCACTGAAACTAGGCAGCACACAAACACACAAAGCAGAGGCGGACTGAAATGGCTAAGCAAGTAAATACTAACTTTCTAAAAGTAGTATTTACAAACACAGGATATTAAAATAAACTTTACTAAAAGAAGTATTTTATTATTCTGAGTTCAGGCATACTAAACTTGACTTTCTACCATGCTCTCTGAGTCCGCTGGGATTATAGCGTGTAATAATTCCAGCAGCCCATTCTGGCCTATGGAGAGTAGGTAGCCTTCAATAGTGAAAAATGAAAATGGCTGTAATTCACTATTAGGACATGCCACACACACCAGGGCATGTCCTTATGCTTACAATGCACCCTGCCCTTGGGCCTACCAGAGGGGTGACTAATATGTAGTTAAGGGAAGGTTTAGGGACTGGCAAGTAGGTGCACTTGCGCAGTCAGCATGACAGTACCAGACTGCACGCAGGTTCTGCAATGGCAGACCCTAGACACATTTTGCATTTACAAGCCCTGGCACTCCTGGTGCACTTTACTAGGGGCTGATAGTAAACCAAATAAGCCAAACATGGACACCAATCAATGTATACACTTTTCAAAGGGAGCACTTGCACTGTGGCACTGATTAGCAGTGGCACAGTGCCCTGAGCAGCTAACACCAACAAAACACATGAGGCACATCAGCAAAAAGTGGAAGGGAAACTCACGCCAAGGTGCCAGGTCTAACAATGGGGCTGGTGTTTCAGGGTTTAAGGAAGTGCAGTGGTGTTTTGCAGTGTAGATGGTCAGGCTGGGGCTGGTGTTTCAGGGTTTAGGGCAATGTAGTGGTGTTTGGGCAGAGTAGGGGTCATGCTGGGGTGGTGTTTCAGGGTTTAGGGCAGTGCAGTGGTGTTCGGGCAGTGTAGGGGGTCGTGCTGGAGCTGTTGTTTCAGGGTTTAGGGCAGAGCAGTGATGTTCGGGCAGAGTATGGGGGTCGTTCTGGGGCTGGTGTTTCAGGGTTTAGGGCAGTGCAGTGCTGTTCCAGCAGTGTAGGGGGTCGTGCTGGGGTCGTTGTTTCAGGGTTTAGGGCAGCGGTGTTTGGGCAGTGTAGGGGGTCATGCTGGGGCTGGTGTTTCAGGGTTTAGGGCAGAGCAGCGATGTTGGAAAGAGTAGGGAGTCGTTCAGGGGCTGGTGTTTCAGTGTTTAGGGAAGTGCAGTGATGTTCCGGCAGTGTAGTGGGTCATGCAGGGGGTGGTGTTTCAGGTTTTAGAGCAGTGCGGTGGTGTTCGGGCTGTGAATGGAGTCGTGCTGGGGTTGTGTTTCATGGTTTAGGGCAGTGGTGTGCGGGCACAGTTGGGAGACTTGCTGGGGGTGGTGTTTCAGGGTTTTGGACAGTGCAGTGGTGTTCGAGCAGTGTAGGGGGTCATACTGTGGCTGGTGTTTCAGGTTTAGGGCTGTGGTGTTCGGGCAGTGTAAGGGTCTTGCTGGGGGTGGTGTTTCAGGGTTTAGGGCAGTGCAGTGTGGTTCGGGCGGTATAGGGGGTCTTGCTGGGGATGGTGTTTCAGGGTTTAGGGCAGTTCAGCGGTGTTCGGGCAGTGCAGGGAGTCATGCAGGGGGTGGTATTTCAGAGTTTAGGGCAGTGCAGTGGTGTTCAGGCAGTGTAGGGGGTCTTGCAGGGGCTGGTGTTTCAGGGTTTAGGGCAGTGCAGTGGTTTTCGGGCATTGTAGGGGTTTAAGCTGGGGCTGGTGTTTCAGGGTTTAGGGCAGTGCAGTGCTGTTCGGAGAGTGTAGGGGTTCGTACTGGTGCTGATGTTTCAGGGTTTAGGGCAGTGCAGTGCTGTTTGGGCAGTGTAGGGGTTCGTGCTCGGGCTGGTGTTTCAGGGTTTAGGGCAGTGCAGTGCTGTTCGGGCAGTGTAGGGGGTCGTGCAGGGGGTGGCGTTTCCGGGTTTAGGGCAGTGCAGTGGTGTTTGGTCAGTGCAGGGGGTCGTGCTGGGGGTGGTGTTTCAGGGTTTAGGGCAGTGGTGTTCGGCTGTGTAGGGGGTCTTGCTGGGGCTGGTGTTTCAGGGTTTAGGGCAGTGCAGTGGTGTTCGGGCAGTGTAGGGGTTCGTCCTGGGGCTGGTGTTGCAGGGTTTAGGGCAGTGCAGTCGTGTTTGGGCAGTGTAGGGGCTCGTGCTGGGGCTGTTTTTTCAGGGTTTAGGGCAGTGCAGTAGTGTTCATGCAGTGTAGAGGTTCATGCTGGGGCTGGTGTTTCAGGGTTTAGGACAGTGCAGTGGTGTTCGGGCAGAGTAGGGGTCATGCTGGGGTGGTGTTTCATGGTTTAGGGCAGTGCAGTAGTGTTCTGACAGTATAGGGGGTCGTACTGGAGCTGGTGTTTCAGGGTTTAGGGCAGAGCAGTCATGTTCGGAGAGTGTAGGGGTTTGTACTGGTGCTGGTGTTTCAGGGTTTAGGGCAGTGCAGTGCTGTTTGGGCAGTGTAGGTGTTCGTGCTGGGGCTGGTGTTTCAGGGTTTAGGGCAGTGCAGTGCTGTTTGGGCAGTGTAGGGGGTCGTGCAGGGGGTGGCGTTTCCGGGTTTAGGGCAGTGCAGTGGCTTTCGGTCAGTGTAGGGGGTCGTGCTTGGGGTGGTGTTTTAGGTTTTAGGGCAGTGGTGTTCGGGCCATGTAGGGGGTCTTGCTGGGGCTGGTGTTTCAGGGTTTAGAGCAGTGCAGTGGTGTTCAGGCAGTGTAGGGGTTCGCGCTTGGCCTCGTGTTTCAGGGTTTAGGGCAGTGCAGTGGTGTTAGGCCAGTGTAGGGGTTCGTGCTGGGGCTGGTGTTTCAGGGTTTAGGGCAGTGCAGTGGTGTTTGGGCAGTGTAGGGGTTCGTGCTGGTGCTGTTTTTTCAGGGTTTAGGGCAGTGCAGTAGTGTTCATGCAGTGTAGAGGTTCATGCTGGGGCTGGTGTTTCAGAGATTAGGGAAGTGTAGTGGTGTTTTGCAGTGTAGATGGTCAGGCTGGGGCTGGTGTTTCAGGGTTTAGGACAGTGCAGTGGTGTTCGGGCAGAGTAGGGGTCATGCTGGGGTGGTGTTTCATGGTTTAGGGCAGTGCAGTAGTGTTCTGACAGTATAGGGGGTCGTGCTGGAGCTGGTGTTTCAGGGTTTAGGGCAGAGCAGTGATGTTCGTGCAGAGTAGGGTGTCGTTCTGGGGCTGGTGTTTCAGGGTTTAGGGCAGTGCAGTTCTGTTCCGGCAGTGTAGGGGGTCGTGCTGGGGTTGGCGTTTTATGGTTTAGGGCAGTGGTGTTCGGGCAGTGTAGGGGTCGTGCTGGGGCTGGTGTTTCAGGGTTTAGGGCAGAGGAGCGATGTTCGTGCACAGTAGGGCGTCGTTCTGTGGCTGGTGTTTCAGCATTTAGGGCAGTGCAGTGATGTTCCGGCAGTGTAGGGGGTCGTGCAGGGGGTGGTGTTTCAGGTTTTAGAGCAGTGTGGTGGTCTTCGGGCAGTGAATGGGGTCCTGCAGGGGTTGTGTTTCATGGTTTAGGGCAGTGGTGTTTGGGCACTGTAGGGGGTCTTGCTGGGGGTGGTGTTTCAGGGTTTTGGGCAGTGCAGTGGTGTTCGGGCCGTGTAGGGGGTCGTGCTGGAGCTGGTGTTTCCGGGTTTAGGGCAGTGGTGTTCGGGCAGTGTAGGGGGTCTTACTGGGGGTGGTGTTTCAGGGTTTAGGGCAGTGCAGTGTGGTTCTGGCAGTGTAGGAGGACTTGCTGGGGCTGGTGTTTCAGGGTTTAAGGCAGTGCAGTGGTGTTCGGGCAGTGCAGGGGGTCATGCAGGGGGTGGTGTTTCAGAGTTTATTACAGTGCTGTGGTGTTCAGGCAGTGTAGGGGGTCGTGCTTGGGCTGATGTATCAGGGTTTTGGGCAGTGCAGTGGTGTTTGGGCAGTGTAGGCGGTCGTGCTGGGGCTGGTGTTTCAGGGTTTAGGACAGTTCAGTGGTGTTTGGACAGTGTAGGGGGTCTTGCTGGGGGTGGTGTTTCAGGGTTTAGAGCAGTGCAGTGGTGTTCGGGCAGTGTAGGGGGTCTTGCTGGAGCTATTGTTTCAGGGTTTAGGGCAGTGCAGTGCTGTTCGGGCAGTGTAGGGGATCGTGCTGGGGCTGGTGTTTCAGGGTTTAGGGCAGAGCAGCGATGTTCGTGCACAGTAGGGCGTCGTTCTGTGGCTGGTGTTTCAGCATTTACGGCAGTGCAGTGATGTTCCGGCAGTGTAGGGGGTCGTGCAGGGGGTGGTGTTTCAGGTTTTAGAGCAGTGTGGTGGTCTTCGGGCAGTGAATGGGGTCCTGCAGGGGTTGTGTTTCATGGTTTAGGGCAGTGGTGTTTGGGCACTGTAGGGGGTCTTGCTGGGGGTGGTGTTTCAGGGTTTTGGGCAGTGCAGTGGTGTTCGGGCCGTGTAGGGGGTCGTGCTGGAGCTGGTGTTTCCGGGTTTAGGGCAGTGGTGTTCGGGCAGTGTAGGGGGTCTTGCTGGGGCTGGTGTTTCAGGGTTTAGGGCAGTGCAGTGGTGTTCGGGCATTGCAGGGGTTCATGCAGGGGGTGGTGTTTCAGAGTTTATTACAGTGCTGTGGTGTTCAGGCAGTGTAGGGGGTCTTGCTTGGGCGGATGTATCAGGGTTTAGAGCAGTGCAGTGGTGTTCGGGCAGTGTAGGGGGTCTTGCTGGAGCTGGTGTTTCAGGGTTTAGGGCAGTGCAGTGCTGTTCGGGCAGTGTAGGGGATCGTGCTGGGGCTGGTGTTTCAGGGTTTATGGCAGTGCAGTGCTGTACGAGCAGTTTAGGGGTCGTGCTGGGGTGGTGTTTCAGGGTTTAGGGCAGTGCAGTAGTGTTCAGACTCTGTAGGGCTGGGGCTGGGGTTTCAGGGTTTAAGGCAGAGCAGTTATGTTCGGGCAGTGTAGGGGGTTGTGCTGGGGCTGGTGTTTCAGGGTTTAGGGCAGAGCAGTGGTGTTTGGGCAGAGTAGGGTGTCGTTCTGGGGCTGCTGTTTAGTGTTTAGGGCAGTGCAGTGGGGTTCGGGCAGTGTAGGGGGTTGTGCAGTGGGTGGTGTTTCAGGTTTTAGAACAGTGTAGTAGTGTTCAGGCAGTGTAGGGGGTCGTGCTGTGGGTCATGTTTTAGGGTTTAGGCAGTGGTGTTCGGACAGTGAACGGTGTCTTGCTGGGGGTGGTGTTTCAGGGTTTAGGGCAGTGCAGTGCTGATTGCGCAGAGTAGGGGGTCGTTCTGGGGCTGCTGTATAGTGTTTAGGGCAGTGCAGTGGGGTTCGGACAGTGAAGGGTGTCTTGTTGGGGGTGTTGTTTCAGGGATTAGGGCACTGCAGTGGTTTTCTGGCAGTGTAGGGCGTCTTGCAGGGGGTGGTGTTTCAGGTTTTAGAGAAGTGCGGTCGTGTTCGGGCAGTGAATGTGGTCCTGCTGGGGTTGTGTTTCATGGTTTAGGGCAGTGGTTTTCGGGCAGTGTAGGGGGTCTTGCTGGGGGTGGTGTTTCAGGGTTTAGGACAGTGCAGTGGTGTTCGGGCAGAGTAGGGGTCATGCTGGGGTGGTGTTTCATGGTTTAGGGCAGTGCAGTAGTGTTCTGACAGTATAGGGGGTCGTGCTGGAGCTGGTGTTTCAGGGTTTAGGGCAGAGCAGTGATGTTCGTGCAGAGTAGGGTGTCGTTCTGGGGCTGGTGTTTCAGGGTTTAGGGCAGTGCAGTTCTGTTCCGGCAGTGTAGGGGGTCGTGCTGGGGTTGGCGTTTTATGGTTTAGGGCAGTGGTGTTCGGGCAGTGTAGGGGTCGTGCTGGGGCTGGTGTTTCAGGGTTTAGGGCAGAGGAGCGATGTTCGTGCACAGTAGGGCGTCGTTCTGTGGCTGGTGTTTCAGCATTTAGGGCAGTGCAGTGATGTTCCGGCATTGTAGGGGGTCGTGCAGGGGGTGGTGTTTCAGGTTTTAGAGCAGTGTGGTGGTCTTCGGGCAGTGAATGGGGTCCTGCAGGGGTTGTGTTTCATGGTTTAGGGCAGTGGTGTTTGGGCACTGTAGGGGGTCTTGCTGGGGGTGGTGTTTCAGGGTTTTGGGCAGTGCAGTGGTGTTCGGGCCGTGTAGGGGGTCGTGCTGGAGCTGGTGTTTCCGGGTTTAGGGCAGTGGTGTTCGGGCAGTGTAGGGGGTCTTACTGGGGGTGGTGTTTCAGGGTTTAGGGCAGTGCAGTGTGGTTCTGGCAGTGTAGGGGGACTTGCTGGGGCTGGTGTTTCAGGGTTTAGGGCAGTGCAGTGGTGTTCGGGCAGTGCAGGGGGTCATGCAGGGGGTGGTGTTTCAGAGTTTATTACAGTGCTGTGGTGTTCAGGCAGTGTAGGGGGTCGTGCTTGGGCTGATGTATCAGGGTTTTGGGCAGTGCAGTGGTGTTTGGGCAGTGTAGGCGGTCGTGCTGGGGCTGGTGTTTCAGGGTTTAGGACAGTGCAGTGGTGTTCGGACAGTGTAGGGGGTCTTGCTGGGGGTGGTGTTTCAGGGTTTAGAGCAGTGCAGTGGTGTTCGGGCAGTGTAGGGGGTCTTGCTGGAGCTGGTGTTTCAGGGTTTAGGGCAGTGCAGTGCTGTTCGGGCAGTGTAGGGGATCGTGCTGGTGCTGGTGTTTCAGGGTTTAGGGCAGAGCAGCGATGTTCGTGCACAGTAGGGCGTCGTTCTGTGGCTGGTGTTTCAGCATTTACGGCAGTGCAGTGATGTTCCGGCAGTGTAGGGGGTCGTGCAGGGGGTGGTGTTTCAGGTTTTAGAGCAGTGTGGTGGTCTTCGGGCAGTGAATGGGGTCCTGCAGGGGTTGTGTTTCTTGGTTTAGGGCAGGCGTGTTTGGGCACTGTAGGGGGTCTTGCTGGGGGTGGTGTTTCAGGGTTTTGGGCAGTGCAGTGGTGTTCGGGCCGTGTAGGGGGTCGTGCTGGAGCTGGTGTTTCCGGGTTTAGGGCAGTGGTGTTCGGGCAGTGTAGGGGGTCTTACTGGGGGTGGTGTTTCAGGGTTTAGGGCAGTGCAGTGTGGTTCTGGCAGTGTAGGGGGAATTGCTGGGGCTGGTGTTTCAGGGTTTAGGGCAGTGCAGTGGTGTTCGGGCATTGCAGGGGGTCATGCAGGGGGTGGTGTTTAAGAGTTTATTACAGTGCTGTGGTGTTCAGGCAGTGTAGGGGGTCGTGCTTGGGCTGATGTATCAGGGTTTAGAGCAGTGCAGTGGTGTTCGGGCAGTGTAGGGGGTCTTGCTGGAGCTGGTGTTTCAGGGTTTAGGGCAGTGCAGTGCTGTTCGGGCAGTGTAGGGGATCGTGCTGGGGCTGGTGTTTCAGGGTTTATGGCAGTGCAGTGCTGTACGAGCAGTTTAGGGGTCGTGCTGGGGTGGTGTTTCAGGGTTTAGGGCAGTGCAGTAGTGTTCAGACTCTGTAGGGCTGGGGCTGGGGTTTCAGGGTTTAAGGCAGAGCAGTTATGTTCGGGCAGTGTAGGGGGTTGTGCTGGGGCTGGTGTTTCAGGGTTTAGGGCAGAGCAGTGGTGTTTGGGCAGAGTAGGGTGTCGTTCTGGGGCTGCTGTTTAGTGTTTAGGGCAGTGCAGTGGGGTTCGGGCAGTGTAGGGGGTTGTGCAG
Source organism: Triturus cristatus (assembly GCF_964204655.1). Classification (NCBI taxonomy): domain Eukaryota; kingdom Metazoa; phylum Chordata; class Amphibia; order Caudata; family Salamandridae; genus Triturus; species Triturus cristatus. Next base: position 284,868,229 of record NC_140579.1, read on the forward strand.
TGGGTGGTGTTTCAGGTTTTAGAACAGTGTAGTAGTGTTCAGGCAGTGTAGGGGGTCGTGCTGTGGGTCATGTTTTAGGGTTTAGGCAGTGGTGTTCGGACAGTGAACGGTGTCTTGCTGGGGGTGGTGTTTCAGGGTTTAGGGCAGTGCAGTGCTGATTGCGCAGTGTAGGGGGTCGTTCTGGGGCTGCTGTATAGTGTTTAGGGCAGTGCAGTGGGGTTCGGACAGTGAAGGGTGTCTTGTTGGGGGTGTTGTTTCAGGGATTACGGCACTGCAGTGGTGTTCTGGCAGTGTAGGGCGTCTTGCAGGGGGTGGTGTTTCAGGTTTTAGAGAAGTGCGGTCGTGTTCGGGCAGTGAATGTGGTCCTGCTGGGGTTGTGTTTCATGGTTTAGGGCAGTGGTTTTCGGGCAGTGTAGGGGGTCTTGCTGGGGGTGGTGTTTCAAGGTTTTGGGCAGTGCAGTGGTGTTCGGGCAGTGTAGGGGGTAGTGCTGGGGCTGGTGTTTCAGGGATTAGGGCAGTGGTCTTTGGGCTGTGTAGTGGGACTTGCTGGGGGTGGTGTTTCAGGGTTTAGGGCAGTGCAGTGGTGTTCGGGCAGTGTAGGAGGTCGTGCTGGGGCTGGTGTTTCAGGGATTAGGGCAGTGCAGTGGTGTTTGGGCAGTGTAGGGGTTCGTGCTGGGGCTGTTTTTTCAGGGTTTAGGGCAGTGCAGTAGTGTTCATGCAGTGTAGAGGTTTATGCTGGGGCTGGTGTTTCAGGGTTTAGGGAAGTGCAGTGGTGTTTTGCAGTGTAGGTGGTCAGGCTGGGGCTGGTGTTTCAGGGTTTAGGACAGTGCAATGGTGTTCGGGCAGTGTAGGGGATCGTGCTGGGGCTGGTGTTTCAGGGTTTAGGGCAGAGCAGCGATGTTCGTGCACAGTAGGGCGTCGGTCTGTGGCTGGTGTTTCAGCATTTACGGCAGTGCAGTGATGTTCCGGCAGTGAATGGGGTCCTGCAGGGGTTGTGTTTCATGGTTTAGGGCAGGCGTGTTTGGGCACTGTAGGGGGTCTTGCTGGGGGTGGTGTTTCAGGGTTTTGGGCAGTGCAGTGGTGCTCGGGCCGTGTAGGGGGTCGTGCTGGAGCTGGTGTTTCCGGGTTTAGGGCAGTGGTGTTCGGGCAGTGTGGGGGTCTTACTGGGGGTGGTGTTTCAGGGTTTAGGGCAGTGCAGTGTGGTTCTGGCAGTGTAGGGGGACTTGCTGGGGCTGGTGTTTCAGGGTTTAGGGCAGTGCAGTGCTGTACGAGCAGTTTAGGGGTCGTGCTGGGGTGGCATTTCAGGGTTTAGGGCAGAGCAGTAGTGTTCAGACTCTGTAGGGCTGGGGCTGGGGTTTCAGGGTTTAAGGCAGAGCAGTTATGTTCGGGCAGTGTAGGGGGTTGTGCTGGGGCTGGTGTTTCAGGGTTTAGGGCTGAGAAGAGGTGTTTGGGCAGAGTTGGGTGTCGTTCTGGGGCTGCTGTTTAGTGTTTAGGGCAGTGCAGTGGGGTTCGGGCAGTGTAGGGGGTTGTGCAGTGGGTGGTGTTTCAGGTTTTAGAACAGTGCAGTAGTGTTCAGGCAGTGTAGGGGGTCGTGCTGTGGGTCATGTTTCAGGGTTTAGGCAGTGGTGTTCGGACAGTGAAGGGTGTCTTGCTGGGGGTGGTGTTTCAGGGTTTAGGGAAGTGCAGTGCTGATTGCGCAGAGTAGGGGGTCGTTCTGGGGCTGCTGTATAGTGTTTAGGGCAGTGCAGTGGGGTTGGGACAGTGAAGGGTGTCTTGTTGGGGGTGTTGTTTCAGGGATTAGGGCACTGCAGTGGTGTTCTGGCAGTGTAGGGTGTCTTGCAGGGGGTGGTGTTTCAGGTTTTAGAGAAGTGCGGTGGTGTTCGGGCAGTGAATGTGGTCCTGCTGGGGTTGTGTTTCATGGTTTAGGGCAGTGGTTTTCGGGCAGTGTAGGGGGTCTTGCTGGGGGTGGTGTTTCAGGGTTTTGGGCAGTGCAGTGGTGTTCGGGCAGTGTAGGGGGTAGTGCTGGGGCTGGTGTTTCAGGGATTAGGGCAGTGGTCTTTGGGCTGTGTAGTGGGACTTGCTAGGGGTGGTGTTTCAGGGTTTAGGGCAGTGCAGTGTTGTTCGGGCAGTGTAGGAGGTCGTGCTGGGGCTGGTGTTTCAGGGATTAGGGCAGTGCAGTGGTGTTTGGGCAGTGTAGGGGTTCGTGCTGGGGCTGTTTTTTCAGGGTTTAGGGTAGTGCAGTAGTGTTCATGCAGTGTAGAGGTTTATGCTGGGGCTGGTGTTTCAGGGTTTAGGGAAGTGCAGTGGTGTTTTGCAGTGTAGGTGGTCAGGCTGGGGCTGGTGTTTCAGGGTTTAGGACAGTGCAGTGGTGTTCGGGCAGAGTAGGGGTCATGCTGGGGTGGTGTTTCATGGTTTAGGGCAGTGCAGTAGTGTTCTGACAGTATAGGGGGTCGTTCTGGAGCTGGTGTTTCAGGATTTAGGGCAGAGCAGTGATGTTCGGAGAGTGTAGGGGTTCGTATTGGTGCTGGTGTTTCAGGGTTTAGGGCAGTGCAGTGCTGTTTGGGCAGTGTAGGGGTACGTGGTGGGGCTGGTGTTTCAGGGTTTATGGCAGTGCTGTGCTGTTCGGGCAGTGTAGGGGTGGTGCTGGGGTGGTGTTTTAGGTTTTAGGGCAGTGGTGTTCGGGCCGTGTAGGGGGACTTGCTGGGGCTGGTGTTTCAGGGTTTAGGGCAGTGCAGTGGTGTTCGGGCAGTGTAGGGGTTCGCGCTTGGCCTCGTGTTTCAGGGTTTAGGGCAGGGCAGTGGTGTTCGGCCAGTGTAGGGGTTCATGCTGGGGCTGGTGTTTCAGGGTTTAGGGCAGTGCAGTGGTGTTTGGGCAGTGTAGGAGTTCGTGCTGGGGCTGTTTTTTCAGGGTTTAGGGTAGTGCATTAGTAGTGTTCATGCAGTGTAGAGGTTCATGCTGGGGCTGGTGTTTCAGGGTTTAGGGAAGTGCAGTGGTGTTTTGCAGTGTAGGTGGTCAGGCTGGGGCTGTTCTTTCAGGGTTTAGGACAGTGCAGTGGTGTTCGGGCAGAGTAGGGGTCATGCTGGGGTGGTGTTTCATGGTTTAGGTCAGTGCAGTAGTGTTCTGACAGTATAGGGGGTTGTGCTGGAGCTGGTGTTTCAGGGTTTAGGGCAGAGCAGTGATGTTCGTGCAAAGTAGGGTGTCGTTCTGGGGCTGGTGTTTCAGGGTTTAGGGCAGTGCAGTGCTGTTCCGGCAGTGTAGGGGGTCGTGCTGGGGTTGGTGTTTTATGGTTTAGGGAAGTGGTGTTCCGGCAGTGTAGGGGTCGTGCTGGGGCTGGTGTTTCAGGGTTTAGGGCAGAGCAGCGATGTTCGTGCACAGTAGGGCGTCGTTCTGTGGCTGGTGTTTCAGCGTTTAGGGCAGTGCAGTGATGTTCCGGCAGTGTAGGGGGTCGTGCAGGGGGTGGTGTTTCAGGTTTTAGAGCAGTGTGGTGGTCTTCGGGCAGTGAATGGGGTCCTGCAGGGGTTGTGTTTCATGGTTTAGGGCAGTGGTGTTTGGGCACTGTAGGGTGTCTTGCTGGGGGTGGTGTTTCAGGGTTTTGGGCAGTGCAGTGGTGTTCGGGCAGTGTAGGGAGTAGTGCTGGGGCTGGTGTTTCAGGGATTAGGGCAGTGGTCTTTGGGCTGTGTAGGGGGACTTGCTGGGGGTGGTGTTTCAGGGTTTAGGGCAGTGCAGTGGTGTTCGGGCAGTGTAGGAGGTCGTGCTGGGGCTGGTGTTTCAGGGATTAGGGCAGTGCAGTGGTGTTTGGGCAGTGTAGGGGTTCGTGCTGGGGCTGTTTTTTCAGGGTTTAGGGCAGTACAGTAGTGTTCATGCAGTGTAGAGGTTTATGTTGGGGCTGGTGTTTCAGGGTTTAGGGAAGTGCAGTGGTGTTTTGCAGTGTAGGTGGTCAGGCTGGGGCTGGTGTTTCAGGGTTTAGGACAGTGCAGTGGTGTTCGGGCAGAGTAGGGGTCATGCTGGGGTGGTGTTTCATGGTTTAGGGCAGTGCAGTAGTGTTCTGACAGTATAGGGGGTCGTGCTGGAGCTCGTGTTTCAGGATTTAGGGCAGAGCAGTGATGTTCGGAGAGTGTAGGGGTTCGTATTGGTGCTGGTGTTTCAGGGTTTAGGGCAGTGCAGTGCTGTTTGGGCAGTGTAGGGGTTCGTGGTGGAGCTGGTGTTTCAGGGTTTAGGGCAGTGCTGTGCTGTTCGGGCAGTGTAGGGGTGGTGCTGGGGTGGTGTTTTAGGTTTTAGGGCAGTGGTGTTCGGGCCGTGTAGGGGGACTTGCTGGGGCTGGTGTTTCAGGGTTTAGGGCAGTGCAGTGGTGTTCGGGCAGTGTAGGGGTTCGCGCTTGGCCTCGTGTTTCAGGGTTTAGGGCAGGGCAGTGGTGTTCGGCCAGTGTAGGGGTTCATGCTGGGGCTGGTGTTTCAGGGTTTAGGGCAGTGCAGTGGTGTTTGGGCAGTGTAGGAGTTCGTGCTGGGGCTGTTTTTTCAGGGTTTAGGGTAGTGCATTAGTAGTGTTCATGCAGTGTAGAGGTTCATGCTGGGGCTGGTGTTTCAGGGTTTTGGGAAGTGCAGTGGTGTTTTGCAGTGTAGGTGGTCAGGCTGGGGCTGTTCTTTCAGGGTTTAGGACAGTGCAGTGGTGTTCGGGCAGAGTAGGGGTCATGCTGGGGTGGTGTTTCATGGTTTAGGGCAGTGCAGTAGTGTTCTGACAGTATAGGGGGTCGTGCTGGAGCTGGTGTTTCAGGGTTTAGGGCAGAGCAGTGATATTCGTGCAGAGTAGGGTGTCGTTCTGGGGCTGGTGTTTCAGGGTTTAGGGCAGTGCAGTGCTGTTCCGGCAGTGTAGGGGGTCGTGCTGGGGTTGGTGTTTTATGGTTTAGGGCAGTGGTGTTCCGGCAGTGTAGGGGTCGTGCTGGGGCTGGTGTTTCAGGGTTTAGGGCAGAGCAGCGATGTTCGTGCACAGTAGGGCGTCGTTCTGTGGCTGGTGTTTCAGCGTTTAGGGCAGTGCAGTGATGTTCCGGCAGTGTAGGGGGTCGTGCAGGGGGTGGTGTTTCAGGTTTTAGAGCAGTGTGGTGGTCTTCGGGCAGTGAATGGGGTCCTGCAGGGGTTGTGTTTCATGGTTTAGGGCAGTGGTGTTTGGGCACTGTAGGGGGTCTTGCTGGGGGTGGTGTTTCAGGGTTTTGGGCAGTGCAGTGGTGTTCGGGCCGTGTAGGGGGTCGGGCTGGAGCTGGTGTTTCCGGGTTTAGGGCAGTGGTGTTCGGGCAGTGTAGGGGGTCTTACTGGGGGTGGTGTTTCAGGGTTTAGGGCAGTGCAGTGTGGTTCTGGCAGTGTAGGGGGACTTGCTGGGGCTGGCATTTCAGGGTTTAGGGCAGTGCAGTGGTGTTCGGGCAGGGCAGGGGGTCATGCAGGGGGTGGTTTTTCAGAGTTTATTACAGTGCTGTGGTGTTCAGGCAGTGTAGGGGGTCGTGCTTGGGCTGATGTATCAGGGTTTTGGGCAGTGCAGTGGTGTTTGGGCAGTGTAGGCGGTCGTGCTGGGGATGGTGTTTCAGTGTTTAGGACAGTGCAGTGGTGTTCGGACAGTGTAGGGGGTCTTGCTGGGGGTGGTGTTTCAGGGTTTAGAGCAGTGCAGTGGTGTTCAGGCAGTGTAGGGGGTCTTGCTGGAGCTGGTGTTTCAGGGTTTAGGGCAGTGCAGTGCTGTTCGGGCAGTGTAGGGGATCGTGCTGGGGCTGATGTTTCAGGGTTTATGGCAGTGCAGTGCTGTACAAGCAGTTTAGGGGTCGTGCTGGGGTGGTGTTTCAGGGTTTAGGGCAGTGCAGTAGTGTTCAGACTCTGTAGGGCTGGGGCTGGGGTTTCAGGGTTTAAGGCAGAGAAGTTATGTTCGGGCAGTGTAGGGGGTCGTGCTGGGGCTGGTGTTTCAGGGTTTAGGGCAGAGCAGTGGTGTTTGGGCAGAGTAGGGTGTCGTTCTGGGGCTGCTGTTTAGTGTTTAGGGCAATGCAGTGGGGTTCGGGCAGTGTAGGGTGTCGTGCAGTGGGTGGTGTTTCAGGTCTTAGAACAGTGCAGTAGTGTTCAGGCAGTGTAGGGGGTCGTGCTGTGGGTCATGTTTCAGGGTTTAGTGCAGTGGTGTTCGGACAGTGAAGGGTGCCTTGCTGGGGTGGTGTTTCAGGGTTTAGGGCAGTGCAGTGGTGATTGCGCAGAGTAGGGGGTCGTTCTGGGGCTGCTGTTTAGTGTTTAGGGTAGTGCAGTGGGGTTCGGACAGTGAAGGGTGTCTTGTTGGGGGTGTTGTTTCAGGGTTTAGGGCACTGCAGTGGTGTTCTGGCAGTGTAGGGCGTATTGCAGGGGGTGGTGTTTCAGGTTTTAGAGCAGTGCTGTGTTGTACGGGCAGTGAATGTGGTCCTGCTGGGGTTGTGTTTCATGGTTTAGGACAGTGGTTTTCGGGCAGTGTAAGGGGTCTTGCTGGGGGTGGTGTTTCAGGGTTTTGGGCAGTGCAGTGGTGTTCGGGCAGTGTAGGGGGTCGTGCTGGGGCTGGTGTTTCAGGGATTAGGGCAGTGGTCTTTGGGCAGTGTAGAGGGACTTGCTGGGGGTGGTGTTTCAGGGTTTATGGCAGTGCAGTGGTGTTCGGGCAGTGCAGGGGGTCATGCGGGGGGGTGTTTCAGAGTTTAGGGCAGTGCTGTGGTGTTCAGGCAGTGTAGGGGTTCATGTTGGGGCTGGTGTTTCAGGGTTTTGGGCAGTGCAGTGGTGTTTGGGAAGTGTAGGGGGTCGTGCTGGGGTAGGAGTTTCAGGGTTTAGGGCAGAGCAGTGATGTTTGGGCAGTGTTGGGGGTCGTGCTGGAGCTGGTGTTTCAGGATTTAGGGCAGAACAGTGATGTTAGGTCAGAGTAGGGGGTTGTTCTGGGGCTGGTGTTTCAGGGTTTAGGGCAGTGCAGTTCTGTTCCGACAGTGTAGGGGGTCGTGCTGGGGCTGGTGTTTCAGGGTTTTTGGGCAGTGCAGTGGTGTTCGGACAGTGTAGTTGGTCTTGCTGGGGCTGGTGTTTGAAGGTTTAGGGCAGTGCAGTGGTGTTCGGGCAGTGTAGGGGGTGGTGCTGGGGCTTGTCTTTCAAGGTCTAGGGCAGTGAAGTGGTGCTTGGGCAGTGTAGGGGGTGGTGCTGGGGCTGGTGTTTCAGGGTTTAGGGCAGTGCAGTGGTGTTCGTGCTGTGTAGGGGGTATTGCTGGGGCTGGTGTTTCAGGGTTTAGGGCAGAGCAGTGGTGTTCAGGCAGAGTAGGGGATGGTGCTGGGGGTGGTGTTTCAGGGTTTAGGGTATTTTAGTGGTGTTCGGGCAGTGTAGGGGGTGGTGCTGGGGCTGGTGTTTCAGGGTTTAGGGCTGTACAGTGGTGTTAGGGCACTGTAGGGGGTGGTGCTGGGGCTCGTGTTTCAGAGTTTAGGGCAGTGCACTGGTGTTCCGGCAGTGTAGGGGTTTGTGCTGGGGCTGGTGTTTTAGGGTTTAGGGCATTGCAGTTCTGTTCGGGCAGTGTAGGGTGTATTGCTGGGACTGGTGTTTCAGGGTTCAGGGCTGTGCAGTGCTGGTCGGGCAGTGTAGGGTGTGGTGCTGGGGCTGGTATTTCAGGGTTTAGGGCAGTGCAGTGGTGTTTGGGCATTGTAGGGGGTTGTGCTGGGGCTGCAGGTTCTAGGGCAGTGCAGTGGTGTTCGGGCAGTGTAGGGGGTTATGCTGGGGCTTGTATTTCATGGTTTAGGGCAGTGCAGTGGTGTTCTGGCAGTAGAGGGGGTTGTGCTGGGGTTGGTGTTTCAAGGTTTAGGGTAGTGCAGTGGTGTTCCGGCAGTGTAGGGGGTCAAGCAGGGGGGTGGTGTTTCAGGGTTTAGGGCAGTGCAGTTCTGCTCAGGCAGTGTAGGGGGTGGTGCTGGTGCTGATGTTTCAGGGTTTTGGGCAATGCAGTGGTGTTCGGGCATTGTAGGGGGTTGTGCTGGGGCTGGTGTTTCAGGGTGTAGGGTAGTGCAGTGGTGTTCGGGCAGTGTAGGGGGTCATGCTGGGGCTTGTGTTTCAGGGTTTAGGGCAGTGCAGTGGTGTTTCGGACATTGTAGGGGGTCGTGCAGGGTCTGGTGTTTCAGGGTTTAGGGCAGTGCAGTGGTGTTCGGGCAGTGTAGGGCGTCATGCTAGGGTTGGTGTTTCAGGGTTTAGGGCAGTGCAGTGGAGTTCATGCAGTGTAGAGGTTCATGCTGGGGCTGGTGTTTCAGGGTTTAGGTCAGTGCAGTGATGTTCCGGCAGTGTAGGGGGTCATGCAGGGGGGGTGTTTCAGGTTTTAGAGCTGTGCGGTGGTGTTCGGACAGTGAATGGGGTCATGCTGGGCTTGTGTTTCATGGTTAAGGGCAGTGGTGTTCGGGCACTGTAGGGGGTCTTGCTGAGGGTTGTGTTTCAGGGTTTAGGGCAGCACCGAGTGGTTCGGGCAATGTAGGTGGTCTTGCTGGGGCTGGTGTTTCAGGGTTTAGGGCAGTGCAGTTTGGTTCGGGCAGTGTAGGGTGTTGTGCAGTGCGTGGTGTTTCAGGTTTTAGGGCAGTGCAGTGGTGTTCGGGCAGTGTAGGGGGCCGTGCTGGGGGTCCTGTTTCAGGGTTTAGGGCAGTAGTGTTCGGGCAGTGTAGGGGGTATTGCTGGGGGTGGTGTTTCAGGGTTTAGGGCAGTGCAGTGTGGTTCGGGCAAGGTAGGGGGTCTTGCTGGGGCTGGTGTCTCAGGGTTTAGGGCAGTGCAGTGGTGTTCGGGCAGTGTAAGGGGTCTTGCTGGGGCTGGTGTTTCAGGGTTTAGGGCAGAGCAGTGGTGTTCAGGCAGAGTAGGGGATGGTGCTGGGGGTGGTATTTCAGGGTTTAGGGTATTTGAGTGGTGTTCGGGCAGTGTAGGGGGTGGTGCTGGGGCTGGTGTTTCAGGGTTTAGGGCTGTACAGTGGTGTTAGGGCACTGTAGGGGGTGGTGCTGGGGCTCGTGTTTCAGAGTTTAGGGCAGTGCACTGGTGTTCCGGCAGTGTAGGGGTTTGTGCTGGGGCTGGTGTTTTAGGGTTTAGGGCATTGCAGTTCTGTTCGGGCAGTGTAGGGTGTATTGCTGGGACTGGTGTTTCAGGGTTCAGGGCTGTGCAGTGCTGGTCGGGCAGTGTAGGGTGTGGTGCTGGGGCTGGTATTTCAGGGTTTAGGGCAGTGCAGTGGTGTTTGGGCATTGTAGGGGGTTGTGCTGGGGCTGCCGGTTCTTGGGAAGTGCAGTGGTGTTCGGGCAGTGTAGGGGGTTGTGCTGTGGCTTGTATTTCATGGTTTAGGGCAGTGCAGTGGTGTTCTGGCAGTAGAGGGGGTTGTGCTGGGGTTGGTGTTTCAAGGTTTAGGGTAGTGCAGTGGTGTTCGGGCAGTGTAGGGGGTCAAGCAGGGGGGTGGTGTTTCAGGGTTTAGGGCAGTGCAGTTCTGCTCGGGCAGTGTAGGGGGTGGTGCTGGTGCTGATGTTTCAGGGTTTTGGGCAATGCAGTGGTGTTCGGGCATTGTAGGGGGTTGTGCTGGGGCTGGTGTTTCAGGGTGTAGGGTAGTGCAGTAGTGTTCGGGCAGTGTAGGGGGTCATGCTGGGGCTTGTGTTTCAGGGTTTAGGGCAGTGCAGTGGTGTTTCGGACATTGTAGGGGGTCGTGCAGGGTATGGTGTTTCAGGGTTTAGGGCAGTGCAGTGGTGTTCGGGCAGTGTAGGGCGTCATGCTAGGGTTGGTGTTTCAGGGTTTAGGGCAGTGCAGTGGAGTTCATGCAGTGTAGAGGTTCATGCTGGGGCTGGTGTTTCAGGGTTTAGGTCAGTGCAGTGATGTTCCGGCAGTGTAGGGGGTCATGCAGGGGGGGTGTTTCATGGTTAAGGGCAGTGGTGTTCGGGCACTGTAGGGGGTCTTGCTGAGGGTTGTGTTTCAGGGTTTAGGGCAGCACCGAGTGGTTCGGGCAATGTAGGTGCTCTTGCTGGGGCTGGTGTTTCAGGGTTTAGGGCAGTGCAGTTTGGTTCGGGCAGTGTAGGGTGTTGTGCAGTGCGTGGTGTTTCAGGTTTTAGGGCAGTGCAGTGGTGTTCGGGCAGTGTAGGGGGTCGTGCTGGGGGTCCTGTTTCAGGGTTTAGGGCAGTGGTGTTCGGGCAGTGTAGGGGGTATTGCTGGGGGTGGTGTTTCAGGGTTTAGGGCAGTGCAGTGTGGTTCGGGCAGTGTAGGGGGTCTTGCTGGGGCTGGTGTCTCAGGGTTTAGGGCAGTGCAGTGGTGTTCGGGCAGTGTAAGGGGTCTTGCTGGGGCTGGTGTTTCAGGGTTTAGGGCAGAGCAGTGGTGTTCAGGCAGAGTAGGGGATGGTGCTGGGGGTGGTATTTCAGGGTTTAGGGTATTTGAGTGGTGTCCGGGCAGTGTAGGGGGTGGTGCTGGGGCTGGTGTTTCAGGCTTTAGGGCTGTACAGTGGTGTTAGGGCACTGTAGGGGGTGGTGCTGGGGCTCGTGTTTCAGAGTTTAGGGCAGTGCACTGGTGTTCCGGCAGTGTAGGGGTTTGTGCTGGGGCTGGTGTTTTAGGGTTTAGGGCATTGCAGTTCTGTTCGGGCAGTGTAGGGTGTATTGCTGGGACTGGTGTTTCAGGGCTGTGCAGTGCTGGTCGGGCAGTGTAGGGTGTGGTGCTGGGGCTGGTATTTCAGGGTTTAGGGCAGTGCAGTGGTGTTTGGGCATTGTAGGGGGTTGTGCTGGGGCTGCAGGTTCTAGGGCAGTGCAGTGGTGTTCGGGCAGTGTAGGGGGTTGTGCTGGGGCTTGTATTTCATGGTTTAGGGCAGTGCAGTGGTGGTCTGGCAGTAGAGGGGGTTGTGCTGGGTTTGGTGTTTCAAGGTTTAGGGTAGTGCAGTGGTGTTCGGGCAGTGTAGGGGGTCAAGCAAGGGGGTGGTGTTTCAGGGTTTAGGGCAGTGCAGTTCTGCTCGGGCAGTGTAGGGGGTGGTGCTGGTGCTGATGTTTCAGCGTTTTGGGCAATGCAGTTGTGTTCAGGCATTGTAGGGGGTTGTGCTGGGGCTGGTGTTTCAGGGTGTAGGGTAGTGCAGTGGTGTTCGGGCAGTGTAGGTGGGCATGCTGGTGCTTGTGTTTCAGGGTTTAGGGCAGTGCAGTGGTGTTTCGGACATTGTAGGGGGTCGTGCAGGGTCTGGTGTTTCAGGGTTTAGGGCAGTGCAGTGGTGTTCGGGCAGTGTAGGGCGTCATGCTAGGGTTGGTGTTTCAGGGTTTAGGGCAGTGCAGTGGAGTTCATGCAGTGTAGAGGTTCATGCTGGGGCTGGTGTTTCAGGGTTTAGGTCAGTGCAGTGATGTTCCGGCAGTGTAGGGGGTCATGCAGGGGGGGTGTTTCAGGTTTTAGAGCAGTGCCGTGGTGTTCGGACAGTGAATGGGGTCATGCTGGGGTTGTGTTTCATGGTTAAGGGCAGTGGTGTTCGGGCACTGTAGGGGGTCTTGCTGAGGGTTGTGTTTCAGGGTTTAGGGCAGCACCGAGTGCTTCGGGCAATGTAGGTGGTCTTGCTGGGGCTGGTGTTTCAGGGATTAGGGCAGTGCAGTTTGGTTCGGGCAGTGTAGGGTGTTGTGCAGTGCGTGGTGTTTCAGGTTTTAGGGCAGTGCAGTGGTGTTCGGGCAGTGTAGGGGGTCGTGCTGGGGGTCCTTTTTCAGGGTTTAGGGCAGTGATGTTCGGGCAGTGTAGGGGGTCTTGCTGGGGGTGGTGTTTCAGGGTTTAGGGCAGTGCAGTGTGGTTCGGGCAGTGTAGGGGGTCTTGCTGGGGCTGGTGTCTCAGGGTTTAGGGCAGTGCAGTGGTGTTCGGGCAGTGTAAGGGGTCTTGCTGGGGCTGGTGTTTCAGGGTTTAGGGCAGTGCAGTGGTGTTCGGGCAGTGTAGGGGGTCTTGCTGGGGCTGGTGTTTTAGGGTTTTGATCAGTGCAGTGCTGTTCCAGCAGTGTAGGGGGTCGTGCTGGGGTTGGTGTTTCAGGGATTAGTGCAGTGGTGTTTGGGCAGTGTAGGGGGTCTTGCTGGGGCTGCTGTTTCAGGGTTTAGAACAGTGCAGTCGTGTTCGGGCAGTGTAGGGAGTGGTGCTGGGCTTGTGTTTCAGGGTTTAGGGCAGTGCAGTGGCTTTCGGGCAGTGTAGGGGTTGGTGCTGGGGCTGGTGTTTCAGGGTTTAGGGCAGTGGTGTTCGGGCAGTGTAGGGGGTAGTGCTCGGGCTGGTGTTTCAGGGTTTTGGGCAGAGCAGTAGTGTTCGGGCAGAGTAGGGGATGGTGCTGGGGGTGGTATTTAGGGTTTAGGGCAGTGCCGTGGTGTTCAGGCATTTTAGGGGGTGGTGCTGGAACTGGTGTTTGAGGGTTTAGGGCAGTGCAGTGGTGTTCGGGCAGTGTAGGGGTGGTGCTGGCGCTGGTGTTACAGGGTTTAGGGCAGTACAGTGGTGTTAGGGCAGTGTAGGGGGTTGTGCTGTGGCTCGTGTTTCAGGGTTTAGGGCAGTGCACTGGTGTTCCGGCAGTGTAGGGGGCCGTGCTGTGGCTTGTGTTTCAGGTTTTAGGACAGTGCAATGGTGTTTGGGCAGTATAGGGGTCATGCTGGGGCTGGTGTTTCAGGGTTTAGGGCAGTGGAGTTCTGTTCGGGCAGTGTAGGGGTCTTGCTGGGACTGGTGTTTCAGGGTTCAGGGCTGTGCAGTGCTGTGCAGGCAGTGTAGGGGGTGGTGCTGGGGCTGGTGTTTCAGGGTTTAGGGCAGTGCAATGATGTTCGGGCATTGTAGGGGGTTGTGCTGGGGCTTCAGGGTTTAGGGCAGTGTAGTGGTGTTTGGGCAGTGTAGGGGGTCGTGCTGGGGCTTGTGTTTCAGGGCTTAGGGCAGTGCAGTGGTGTTCGGGCAGTATAGGGGGTCATGCTGGGGCTGGTGTTTCAGGGTTTAGGGCAGTGCAGTGGTATTCGGGCAGTGCAGGGGGTCATGCAGGGGGTGGTGTTTCAGGGTTTAGGGCAGTGCAGTGTGGTTCTGGCAGTGTAGGGGGACTTGCTGGGGCTGGTGTTTCAGGGTTTAGGGCAGTGCAGTGGTGTTCGGGCAGTGCAGGGGGTCATGCAGGGGGTAGTGTTTCAGAGTTTTTTACAGTGCTGTGGTGTTCACGCAGTGTAGGGGGTCGTGCTTGGGCTGATGTATCAGGGTTTTGGGCAGTGCAGTGGTGTTTGGGCAGTGTAGGTGGTCGTGCTGGGGATGGTGTTTCAGGGTTTAGGACAGTGCAGTGGTGTTCGGACAGTGTAGGGGGTCTTGCTGGGGGTGGTGTTTCAGGGTTTAGAGCAGTGCAGTGGTGTTGGGCAGTGTAGGGGGTCTTGCTGGAGCTGGTGTTTCAGGGTTTAGGGCAGTGCAGTGCTGTTCGGGCAGTGTAGGGGATCGTGCTGGGGCTGATGTTTCAGGGTTTATGGCAGTGCAGAGCTGTACGAGCAGTTTAGGGGTCGTGCTGGGGTGGTGTTTCAGGGTTTAGGGCAGTGCAGTAGTGTTCAGACTCTGTAGGGCTGGGGCTGGGGTTTCAGGGTTTAAGGCAGAGCAGTTATGTTCGGGCAGTGTAGGGGGTCGTGCTGGGGCTGGTGTTTCAGGGTTTAGGGCAGAGCAGTGGTGTTTGGGCAGAGTAGGGTATCGTTCTGGGGCTGCTGTTTAATGTGTAGGGCAGTGCAGTGGGGTTCGGGCAGTGTAGGGGGTTGTGCAGTGGGTGGTGTTTCAGGTTTTAGAACAGTGCAGTAGTGTTCAGGCAGTGTATGGGGTCGTGCTGTGGGTCATGTTTCAGGGTTTAGTGCAGTGGTGTTCGGACAGTGAAGGGTGTCTTGCTGGGGGTGGTGTATCAGGGTTTAGGGCAGTGCAGTGGTGATTGCGCAGAGTAGGGGTTCGTTCTGGGGCTGCTGTTTAGTGTTTAGGGCAGTGCAGTAGGGTTCGGACAGTGAAGGGTGTCTTGTTGGGGGTGTTTTTTCAGGGTTTAGGGCACTGCAGTGGTGTTCTGGCAGTGTAGGGCGTCTTGCAGGGGGTGGTGTTTCAGGTTTTAGAGCAGTGCTGTGGTGTTCGGGCAGTGAATGTGGTCCTGCTGGGGTTGTGTTTCATGGTTTAGGACAGTGGTTTTCGGGCAGTGTAGGGGGTCTTGCTGGGGTGGTGTTTCATGGTTTTGGGCAGTGCAGTGGTGTTCAGGCAGTGTAGGGGGTTGTGCTGGGGCAGGTGATTCAGGGATTAGGGCAGTGGTCTTTGGGCAGTGTAGAGGGACTTGCTGGGGGTGGTGTTTCAGGGTTTAGGGCAGTGCAGTGGTGTTAGGGCAGTGTAGGGGGTCGTGCTGGGGATGGTGTTTCAGGGATTAGGGCAGTGGTCTTTGGGCAGTGTAGGGGGACTTGCTGGGGGTGGTGTTTCAGGGTTTAGGGCAGTGCAGTGGTGTTCAGGCAGTGCAGGGGGTCATGCGGGGGGTGTTTCAGAGTTTAGGGCAGTGCTGTGGTGTTCAGGCAGTGTAGGGGTTCATGTTGGGGCTGGTGTTTCAGGGTTTTGGGCATTGCAGTGGTGCTTGGGAAGTGTAGGGGGTCGTGCTGGGGTAGGAGTTTCAGGGTTTAGGGCAGAGCAGTGATGTTCGGGCAGTGTTGGGGGTCGTGCTGGAGCTGGTGTTTCAGGATTTAGGGCAGAGCAGTGATGTTAGGTCAGAGTAGGGGGTTGCTCTGGGGCTGGTGTTTCAGGGTTTGGGGCAGTGCAGTGCTGTTCCGGCAGTGTAGGAGGTCGTGCTGGGGCTGGTGTTTCAGGGTTTTTGGGCAGTGCAGTGGTGTTCGGGCAGTGTAGAGGGTGGTGCTGGGGCTTCTCTTTCAGGGTCTAGTGCAGTGAAGTGGTGCTTGGGCAGTGTAGGGGGTGGTGCTGGGGCTGGTGTTTCAGGGTTTAGGGCAGTGCAGTGGTGTTCGTGCTGTGTAGGGGGTATTGCTGGGGCTGGTGTTTCAGGGTTTAGGGCAGAGCAGTGGTGTTCAGGCAGAGTAGGGGATGGTGCTGTGGGTGGTGCTTAGGGTTTAGGCAGTCCAGTGGTGTTCGGGTTTGTAGGGGGTGGTGCTGTGGCTGGTGTTTCAGGGTTTAGGGTATTGGAGTGGTGTTCGGGCAGTGTAGGCGGTGGTGCTGGGGCTGGTGTTTCAGGGTTTAGGGCTGTACAGTGGTGTTAGGGCACTGTAGGGGGTGGTGCTGGGGCTCGTGTTTCAGAGTTTAGGGCAGTGCACTGGTGTACCGTCAGTGTAGGGGTTTGTGCTGGGGCTGGTGTTTTAGGGTTTAGGGCATTGCAGTTCTGTTCAGGCAGTGTAGGGTGTATTGCTGGGACTGGTGTTTCAGGGTTCAGGGCTGTGCAGTGCTGGTCGGGCAGTGTAGGGTGTGGTGCTGGGGCTGGTGTTTCAGGGTTTAGGGCAGTGCAGTGGTGTTTGGGCATTGTAGGGGTTGTGCTGGGGCTGCAGTTTCTAGGGCAGTGCAGTGGTGTTCGGGCAGGGTAGGGGGTTGTGCTGGGGCTTGTATTTCATGGTTTAGGGCAGTGCAGTGGTGTTCTGGCAGTAGAGGGGTTTGTGCTGGGGCTGGTGTTTCAAGGTTTAGGGCAGTGCAGTGGTGTTCTGGCAGTTTAGGGGGTCAAGCAGGGGGGTGGTGTTTCAGGGTTTAGGGCAGTGCAGTTCTGCTCGGGCAGTGTAGGGGGTGGTGCTGGTGCTGGTGTTTCAGGGTTTAGGGCAATGCAGTGGTGTTCGGGCATTGTAGGGGGTTGTGCAGTGCGTGGTGTTTCAGGTTTTAGGGCAGTGCAGTGGTGTTCGGGCAGTGTAGGGGGCCGTGCTGGGGGTCCTGTTTCAGGGTTTGGGGCAGTGGTGTTTGGGCAGTGTAGGGGGTCTTGCAGGGTCTAGTGTTTCAGGGTTTAGGGCAGTGCAGTGGTGTTCGGGCAGTGTAGGGGGTCTTGCAGGGGCTGGTGCTTTAGGGTTTAGGCCAGTGCTGTGGAGTTCATACAGTGTAGAGGTTCATGCTGGGGCTGGTGTTTCAGGGTTTAGGTCAGTGCAGTGATGTTCCGGCAGTGTAGGGGGTCATGCAGGGGGGGGTGTTTCAGGTTTTAGAGCAGTGCGGTGGTGTTCGGACAGTCAATGGGGTCGTGCTGGGGTTGTGTTTCATGGTTTAGGGCAGTGGTGTTCGGGCACTGTAGGGGGTCTTGCTGAGGGTTGTGTTTCAGGGTTTAGGGCAGCACCGAGTGGTTCGGCAATGTAGGTGGTCTCGCTGTGGCTGGTGTTTCAGGGTTTAGGGCAGTGCAGTGGGGTTCGGTCAGTGTAGGGTGTTGTGCAGTGGGTGGTGTTTCAGGTTTTAGGGCAGTGCAGTGCAGTGGTGTTCGGGCAGTGTAGGGGGTCGTGCTGGGGGTCCTGTTCCAGGGTTTAGGGCAGTGGGGTTCGGGCAGTGTAGGGGGTCTTGCAGGGTCTGGTGTTTCAGGGTTTAGGGCAGTACAGTGGTGTTCGGGCAGTGTAGGGGGTCTTGCAGGGGCTGGTGTTTCAGCGTTTAGGTCAGTGCAGTGGTGTTCGGGCAATGTAGGGGGTGGTGCTGGGGCTGGTGTTTCAGGGTTTAGGGCAGTGCATTGGTGTTCGGGCAGTGTAGGGGTTGGTGCTGGGACTGGTGTTTCAGTGTTTAGGGCAGTGCAGAGGTGTTCGGGCAGTGTAGGGGTTGTGCTGGGGCTGGTGTTTCAGGGTTTAGGGCAGAGCAGTGGTGTTCGGGCAGAGTAGGGGGTGCTGCTGGGGGTGGTGTTTAGGGTATAGGGCAGTGCAGTGCTGTTCATGCAGTGTAGGGGGTTGTGCTGGGGTTGGTGTTTCAGGGTTTAGGAAAGAGCAGTGATGTTCGGGCAGAGTAGGGGGTTGTTCTGGGGCTGGAGTTTCAGGGTTTAGGAAAGAGCAGTGATGTTCGGGCAGAGTAGGGGGTTGTTCTGGGGCTGATGTTTCAGGGTTTAGGCCAGTGCAGTAGTGTTCCGACAGTGTAGGGGAACGTGCTGGGGCAGGTGTTTCAGGGTTTAGGGCAGAGCAGTGGTGTTCGGGCAGTGTAGGGGGTCGTGCTGGGGCTGGTGTTTTAGTGTTTAGGACAGTGGTGTTCGGGCAGTGTAGGGGGTCTTGCTGGGGGTGGGGTTTCAGGGTTTAGGGCAGTGCAGTGTGGTTCGGGCAGTGTAGGGGGTTTTGCTGGGGCTGGTGTCTCAGGGTTTAGGGCAGTGCAGTGGTGTTCGGGCAGTGTAAGGGGTCTTGCTGGGGCTGGTGTTTCAGGGTTTAGGGCAGTGCAATGGTGTTCGGGCAGTGTAGGGGGTCTTGCTGGGGCTGGTGTTTCAGGGTTTTGGTCAGTGCAGTGCTGTTCCAGCAGTGTAGGGGGTCGTGCTGGGGTTGGTGTTTCAGGGTTTAGTGCAGTGGTGTTTGAGCAGTGTAGGGGGTCTTGCTGGGGCTGGTTTTTCAGGGTTTTTGGGCAGTGCAGTGGTGTTTTGGCAGTGTAGGGGGTCTTGCTGGGGCTGCTTTTTCAGGGTTTAGGACAGTGCAGTCGTATTCGGGCAGTGTAGGGAGTGGTGCTGGGCTTGTGTTTCAGGGTTTAGGGCAGTGCAGTGGCTTTCAGGCAGTGTAGGGGTTGGTGCTGGGGCTGGTGTTTCAGGGTTTAGGGCAGTGGTGTTCGGGCAGTGTAGGGGGTAGTGCTCGGGCTGGTGTTTCAGGGTTTTGGGCAGAGCAGTGGTGTTCGGACAGAGTAGGGGATGGTGCTGGGGGTGGTATTTAGGGTTTAGGGCAGTGCAGTGGTGTTCAGGCATTTTAGGGGGTGGTGCTAGAACTGGTGTTTGAGGGTTTAGGGCATTGCAGTGGTGTTCGGGCAGTGTAGGGGTGGTGCTGGCGCTGGTGTTACAGGGTTTAGGGCAGTACAGTGGTGTTAGGGCAGTGTAGGGGGTTTTGCTGTGGCTCGTGTTTCAGGGTTTAGGGCAGTGCACTGGTGTTCCGGCAGTGTAGGGGGCCGTGCTGTGGCTTGTGTTTCAGGTTTTAGGACAGTGCAGTGGTGTTCGGGCAGTATAGGGGTCATACTGGGGCTGGTGTTTCAGGGTTTAGGGCAGTGGAGTTCTGTTCGGGCAGTGTAGGGGTCTTGCTGGGACTGGTGTTTCAGGGTTCAGGGCTGTGCAGTGCTGTGCAGGCAGTGTAGGGGGTGGTGCTAGGGCTGGTGTTTCAGGATTTAGGGCAGTGCAATGATGTTCAGGCATTGTAGGGGGTTGTGCTGGGGCTTCAGGGTTTAGGGCAGTGTAGTGGTGTTCGGGCAGTGTAGGGGGTCGTGCTGGGGCTGGTGTTTCAGGGTGTAGGGCAGTGCAGTGGTGTTCGGGCAGTGCAGGGGGTCATGCAGGGGGTGGTGTTTCAGAGTTTAGGACAGTGCTGTGGTGTTCAGGCAGTGTAGGGGGTCATGCTGGGGCTGATGTATCAGAGTTTTGGGCAATGCAGTGGTGTTCGGACAGTGTAGGGGGTCTTGCTGGGGCTGGTGTTTCAGGGTTTAGAGCAGTGCAGTGGTGTTTGGGCAGTGTAGGGGGTCTTGCTGGAGCTGGTGTTTCAGGGTTTAGGGCAGTGCAGTGCTGTTCGGGCAGTGTAGGTGTTGGACTTGGCCCTTCTGGCAGGTTCACCCCTAAAACGTTTTGCTTTTTATTGTGGCCTGGTGTTAGTGATTTTTGGCTTCTGCGCACTTTACCACTGTGTCCCAGGGTAAAGTGCGTGCGTGTAGTGAGGTTGGCCTGCCCTCCCATAGGAATGCATGAAGGAATGTATGTGTCCCTGGTAGTTCCTGATGCGTGGGGAGTGCAGGTGCGAGTTTGGTATGTGCGGACTCGTGTGATGAAATGCTGCACGATGATGTGTGCGGTGTCAATGTACCTAGTTTGGAAGTGCCACTTCTATACGCTGGCATAAATGTGCAGCGACTGCCTGGCGCGTGATTGACTGGCTGAGGTCATGTGATGGGCTAGGAAATCCCCAGATTCAGGATGAGTCACCCAGTGGTGAATGGGGAGGTCAGCAGCCAGATGGGTGGGAGGAGTACACCTAGGACCTGAATAGGGCTGGGCTTTCCCCACACAATGCTGGCTCTGCCCCCTGTGGTGTGACTGATGACCCAGGCCTGTCCTGTGAATACGGAGAGGGGCTGAGCAAAACAAAGTGCTCAAGAACCAGTTGCATCTGGTTTGCCCCTCCCCTGCACCTTGAAACAAAGGTAAACCTGTGTATAAAATGGGGCTGTGACCCCAAGTAAAATGTTCTTTGCTGATCCTAATTTGAGGGGGGCCTGCTGCTGCTGCTGGACGCCAGGAGAGACCGCCACTGGGGACTGCCTCCCTGCCTGGAGGGCCCTGTGAGCTGGCCCCTGGGCCCAGCCCTTACCCCCTCTTCCTTCCTACAAAGACTTTTCCCTGGACCTTGTCTTCCAGCGCCTGGGAAGCGCTATACCTTGATTTACTGAGAAGCGCCTGCATTTGTGGCCAGCAGCACTGCGCTACGATAATTTGCGAGGGAACCCCGACGTAGGGATTCCCCCGCTTTTGCCGTGTTTATTAGCGGGTGCCCACCCCGCTTATAACGTGATTACGTCGTGTGCCCATCCCGCAACCATCTGCATCCTCCAAGTGGGTGCCCACCCTGCATTTGTTCTATCTTCGACCGGGAGCCCACCCCGTGAAGAAAATCACCGCCGCGGCCCCTGCGAAACAGGAAGTCAGGCAGCCCTTGCAGAACGTGGGCAGGGCGTGAGCAGGAAGCGGACGGGAGCCTACCCCGCGCTCCTGTAGCTGGAAGAGAAGGGGAAACAAGGAGTCCGGGCGGAGGACGGGAGCCTACCCCACCTTCGTCGGTGAAGGAAGCCTCGTGCCTGCCCAAAAACCGACCGGGTGAAGCCAAGCACGAGTGCGGTGCGGGGCTCGCAGAGAGCCCTGCGAATGCTGCAGCCGACACAGCGGAGAGAGCAGAGACAACGCGGGAGTCCCCAGAGCACAGCCCGGTGAGTTGGGAAGGGCTGGGGGACTCCGTGCATGTGTCATGGCTGCCGGTCCCAGACCGGCCTATCTCCTGAGCGGCCCCCCCGCCTGATAGAGGGGGACGCTCCCACGTAAGGGGGACATTATTGATTTTGAGCCCACGAGGCTCCAACGTTATTCGGGGGCATTTCTTTGGTGATTTTGAGCCCATGAGGCTCCAACGTTATACGAGGGCATTTCTCTGGTGCTACGACGGCCCCGGAAGGCAGCGGGCCGCTCCAACGTGAGTGGGGGCATATTTGTTTTAGAGCCAGAAAAGGCTTCAACAACGGGGCACAGTGGTTCACAGAGCCCCGTGAGGCTCTAAGTGCTTTGCTGACTTGGTCCCAGAGCCGTGTGAGGCTCCAACAGTTGGGGGCACTATTTTCTCAGAGCCAGAGAGGCTCCGACGCAGGGCATATGTGTTGAAAGGGCCATTGAGAGCCCAGGCTCATTTTCCCAGCTGCCCAGCACTTCGTGGGCAGCTGCAACGTTTAGGTTGTGCCCGGTGGCCTGTTGCTTGCGCAGTCCAGCCCTGACTTTGTGACAAAGGGCGTTTGAGCCCCTGAAAGGCCAAGTTGGCCTGGGGACAGTTTTCTTGTGGTGTGCCCTCACCTAGGGTACATGGTTATGTTTACCGGTGTACTTTTGCGCAATGTACCTTTCCTTTATGCTATGTTTATTTCTAATTGTGCCTATGCGTAGGAGAGGGTTTTTCCAAGTATAGGTTACACTAGTAAGTTCATGGTTCCCTGCGTAATATTTTCCTAAGGTGGTTAGGGTTGCGTAGGTGGTACTTACCTGTTACCAGTGGTTACTGGTTGTGCGCTACATTTTCTACTTGGTGCTACAGTGATTGTATGTGCTAAGTTCTAAAGTCTTATTCCTCCCAAGTGTTAGTTCTAAAAGTGCTTATTCCTGACAGTTGTCCATGAGGCCCTGTCCCGAGTAGATAATTCCCCTGTAAATTCTGCCCGTGCCAGTGGCACATTGTAATGTGTGTATTTATTATCTAATGTGTTTGGTATAATACAAAGGCTATTTTTATATAATACCTTGTGTGGAGTTTCTTTTGTGGTGGGCCTTGGGTGTTGTTGCTGGGTGCCCACGCAAATGCTTTACACATTGCCTCCGGGATAAGCCTGACTGCTCGTGCCAAGCTACCAAGGGGGTGAGCAGGGGTTATCTTTGGCGTGTAACTCCCCAGCCCTGACTAGAGTGGTGGTTTCTGCCTGGCTTTGGCGCAATCCCTAGCCAGCCAGCAATCCCATTTCTAACAGTAGGGAATCGTGCTGGGGCTGGTGTTTCAGGGTTTATGGCAGTGCAGTGCTGTACGAGCAGTTTAGGGGGTCGTGCTGGGGTGGTGTTTCAGGGTTTAGGGCAGTGAAGTAGTGTTCAAACACTGTAGGGCTGGGGCTGGGGTTTCAGGGTTTAAGGCAGAGCAGTTGTGTTCGGGCAATGTAGGGGGTCATGCTGGGGCTGGTGTTTCAGGGTTTAGGGCAGAGCAGTGGTGTTTGGGCAGAATAGGGGGTCGTTCTGGGGCTGCTGTTTAGTGTTTATGGCAGTGCAGTGGGATTCGGGCAGTGTAGGGGGTCGTGCAGTGGGTGGTGTTTCAGGTTTTAGTACAGTGCAGTAGTGTTCAGGCAGTGTAGGGGGTCATGCTGGGGGTCATGTTTCAGGGTTTAGTGCAGTGGTGTTCGGACAGTGAAGGGTGTCTTGCTGGGGGTGGTGTTTCAGGGTTTAGGGCAGTGCAGTGGTGTTCGCGCAGAGTAGAGGGTCATTCTGGGGCTGCTGTTTAGTGTTTAGGGCAGTGCAGTGGGGTTCAGACATTGAAGGTTGTCTTGTTGGGGGTGGTGTTTCAGCGTTTAGGGCAGTGCAGTGGTGTTCTGGCAGTGTAGGGGGTCTTGCAGGGGGGTGTTTCTGGTTTTAGAGCAGTGCAGTTGTGTTCGTGCTGTGTAGGGGGTATTGCTGGGGCTGGTGTTTCAGGGTTTAGGGCAGAGCAGTGGTGTTCAGGCAGAGTAGGGGATGGTGCTGGGGGTGGTGTTTAGTGTTTAGGCAGTGCAGTGGTGTTTGGGCATTGTAGGGGTGGTGCTGTGGCTTGTGTTTCAGGGTTTAGGGTATTGCAGTGGTGTTCGGGCAGTGTAGGGGGTGGTGCTGGAGCTGGTGTTTCAGGGTGTAGGGCAGTACAGTGGTGTTAGGGCAGTGTAGGGGGTGGTGCTGGGGCTCGTGTTTCAGAAAATAGGGCAGTGCACTGGTGTTCCGGCAGTGTAGGGGGTCGTGCTGTGGCTGGTGTTTCAGAGTTTAGGGCAGTGCAGTTCTGTTTGGGCAGTGTAGGGTGTCTTTGCTGGGACTAGTATTTCAGGGTTCAGGGCTGTGCAGTGCTGTTTGGGCAGTGTAGGGTGTGGAGCTGGGGCTGGTGTTTCAGGGTTTAGGGCAGTGCAGTGATGTTTGGGCATTGTAGGGGGTTGTGCTGGGGCTTAAGGGTCTAGGGCAGTGCAGTGGTGTTCGGGCAGTGTAGGGGGTCGTGCTGGGGCTTGTGTTTCAGGGTTTAGGGCAGTGCAGTGGTGTTCCGGCAGTAGAGGGGGTTGTGCTGGGGCTGGTGTTTCAAGGTTTAGGGCAGTGCAGTGGTGTTCGGGCAGTGTAGGGGGTCGAGCAGGGGGGTGGTTTTTCAGGGTTTAGGGCAGTGCAGTTCTGTTCAGGCAGTGTAGGGGGTGGTGCTGGGGCTGATGTTTCAGGGTTTTGGGCAATGCAGTGGTGTTCCGGCATTGTAGAGGGTTGTGCTGGGGCTGGTGTTTCAGGGTGTAGGGCAGTGCAGTGGTGTTCGGGCAGTGTAGGGGGTCGTGCTGGGGCTTGTGTTACAGTGTTTAGGGCAGTGCAGTGGTGTATGGGCAGTGTAGGGCGTCATGCTGGGGCTGGTGTTTCAGGGTTTAGGGCAGTGCAGTGGAGTTCATGCAGTGTAGAGGTTCATACTGGGGCTGGTGTTTCAGAGTTTAGGTCAGTGCAGGGATGTTCTGGCAGTGTAGGGAGTTGTGCAGGGGGTGGTGCTTCAGGTTTTAGAGCAGTGCAGTGGTGTTCGGAGAGTGAATGGGGTCGTGCCTGTGTTGTGTTTCATGGTTTAGGGCAGTGGTGTTCGGGCACTGTAGGAGGTCTTGCTGAGGGTTGTGTTTCAGGGTTTAGGGCAGCGCCGTGTGGTTCGGGCAATGTAGGTTGTCTCACTGGGGCTGGTGTTTCAGTGTTTAGGGCAGTGCAGTGGGGTTCGGGCAGTGTAGGGTGTTGTGCAGTGGGTGGGGTTACAGGTTTTAAGGCAGTGCAGTGGTGTTCGGGCAGTGTAGGGGGTTGTGCTGGGGCATCCTGTTTCATGGTTTAGGGCCGTGGTGTTCAGGTAGTGTAGGGGGTCTTGCAGGGTCTGGTCTTTCAGGGTTTAGGGCAGTACAGTGATGTTCGGGCAGTGTAGGGGGTCTTGCAGGGGCTAGTGTTTCAGTGTTTTGGTCAGTGAAGTGGTGTTCGGGCAATGTAGGGGGTGGTGCTGGGGCTGGTGTTTCAGGGTTTAGGGCAGTGCATTGGTGTTCGGGCAGTGTAGGGAGTGGTGCTGGTGCTGGTGTTTCAGGGTTTAGGGCAGTGCAGAGGTGTTCGGGCAGTGTAGGGGGTTGTGCTGGGGCTGGTGTTTCAGGGTTTAGGGCAAAGCAGTGGTGTTCGGGCAGAGTAGGGGGTGCTGCTGGGGGTGGTGTTTAGGGTATAGGGCAGTGCAGTGCTGTTCATGCACTGTAGGGGGTCGTGCTGGGGTTGGTGTTTCAGGGTTTAGGGCAGTGGTGTTCAGGCAGTGTAGGGGGTCGGGCTGGGACTGGAGTTTCAGGGTTTAGGGAAGAGCAGTGATGTTCGGGCAGAGTAGGGCGTTGTTCTGGGGCTGGTGTTTCAGGGTTTAGGGCAGTGGTGTTCGGGCAGTGTAGGGGAACGTGCTGGGGCTGGTGTTTCAGGGTTTAGGGCAGAGCAGTGATGTTCAGGCTGTGTAGGGGGTCTTGCTGGGGCTGGTGTTTCAAGGTTTAGGACAGTGGTGTTCGGGCAGTGTAGGGGGTCTTGCTGGGGGTGGTGTTTCAGGGTTTAGGGCAGTGCAGTGTGGTTCGGGCAGTGTAGGGGGTCTTGCTGGGGCTGGTGTTTCAGGGTTTAGGGCAGCGCGTTGGTGTTCGGGCAGTGTAGGGGGTCTTGCTGGGGCTGGTGTTTCAGGGTTTAGGGCAGTGCAGTGGTGTTCGGGCAGTGTATGGGGTCTTGCTGGGGCTGGTGTTTCAGGGTTTTGGTCAGTGCAGTGCTGTTCCAGCAGTGTAGGGGGTCGTGCTGGGGTTGGTGTTTCAGGGTTTAGGGCAGTGGTGTTTGGGCAGTATAGGGGGTCTTGCTGAGGCTGGTGTTTCAGGGTTTTTGGGCAGTGCAGTAGTGTTCGGGCAGTGTAGTGGGTCTTCCTGGGTGTTAGAATCCGGGGTCTCTGGTTGGCGCAGGTATGCACTTGCGACAAGCAGGGACCCTTTCCTCTAAGTCAGGGCGTAGGATTACCTCTTTAAAAATAACCCCTGCTCACCCTCTAGGTAACGTGGCGCGAGCAGTCAGGCTAGATTCCAGAAGGCATTAGGTTAAGCATTCAAAGTGTCCCACACAATAACCACCAACCCTCCACACAGAGACACAAGACTGTATTTATGTAAAAATAAAGTTCTTTATATAAAAGATTTCTTTAAGCAGGCTTTCAAAAATACAGGTCTACACTTAAATAAAGTTCCAGTTACTTGCATTACTTTTAGGCAGTCCACAGTTCTTAAAATGGCACTCTTCAACTCAAAATAGGCTTCTTTGGTTTCTGTGCGCTTCGTAGCGCCTTTGGTACGCTTCGTATGAGGTTTTGAACGTGTCTTGCCGTTTCTCACGCTTCCCGCATGAGCAATGTCCTATATATTCAATGGAGTACAGACCGTACCTTCAAGGGGGCCTCACACAGCTGATACGAAGGGTGCCAAAGCTCACGCTTCACGCGTGAACAGCGTAGCGGTACGGCAGCACCAGTACGGCCCGAACAAAGCAACGGACGGGTCGTACTAGCGCGCGCAGCTCACAGTACCTTTGTTCTTTGGGGGAAATCGTCGTCACAGCCTCAGGAGTCCACAGAGGGGTGTCCCACGTCGCGTTGTCGTCCCTCCTGGTCAGTGGGCGGCGATGCTTCGTGGGGCACTTCGGAACGCTCCCAGGCACACAACGAGGTCGGCAGAAGGAGGGGCCGGCCGGGGGTGATTTCTAGCGCGTCGCAGCGCTGTCAGCTTCGCTCAGGGGATGAACGGTGCGTCGCAGGTCCTTACAGGGGCTTCCACGGCCAGGGGGGGTCGCAGAGGCTCGGCGCTTGGAGCCTGATCAGTTTCTTCCTTGCTGTGCGAGCTAAGTCTCGGGGGGCAGTTGCTTACTGTGCTCGGGCCAGGCAGGCCTTCACTGTGCTCACAATAGTCCCGGTGGCAGAAGTCGCGGTGCTCAGATGAGGGGCACACAGGTTCGCTGAGGTCAGCGGCTTGCAGAATCACTTCCAGCAGCTTCTCTTCTTCTTGGGGAAAGGTAGCGCCCACTGTTCCTGGGGCGCAGTTCAGGGGGCAAGTTCACAAGCAAGCCCTTGGAGATTGTTTGTAAGCACAAGGTGAATTCAAAGTCTTTCAGTCTTTTCCTCCTCTCCTTCAGCAGCAAGGCACCCACCGCAGGCCAGTCTCTCAGGCTTAGAGACAGTACTCCTCCATGCAGCTTTCCCAGGTCCTTCTCTTCGGGCAGAGGTTCTTCTTGGTGGAAACAGGATCTGATTTCTTAGGAGCAGGGCTCCTTCTTTTATAGCAAGTTTCTTTTGTTCATTGTCGCCAGGGGGCCTGGGCCTGGCTCAGTCCGGTTTTGGAGCACTTTGTTGTGGTGACTCTGCTCTTTCCTTTCAGCAGCAGGGCAGAGACATCAGCCGCTCCACAGGGGGCGGAGCCGGCATTGTGGTGGCAGAGCACAGGTCTATTCAGAGTCAAGGGGTACTCCTCCCACCCATCCTGGTGTAATCTCTCTACCCACCACCTGGCAGCCAGCATGTCTCCTGGAATTCCCCAGCCCTGCTCCTTACTGTTACTAGGCAGAACACACACACACAGCAGAGGCGGACTGAAATGGCCAGATCAGTAAATACTAACTTTCTAAAAGTAGTATTTACAAACACAGGATATTAAAATAAACTTTACTAAAATAAGTATTTTATTATTCTGAGTTCAGGCATACTAAACTTGACTTTCTACCATGCTCTCTGAGTCCACTGGGATTACAGCGTGTAGTAATTCCAGCAGCCCATTCTGGCCTATGGAGAGCAGGTAGCCTTCAATAGTGAAAAACGAAAATGGCTGTAATTCACTCTTAGGACATGCCACACACATCAGGGCATGTACTACCTTATGCCTACAATGCACCCTGCCCTTGGGCCTACCAGAGGGGCGACTAATATGTAGTTACGTGAAGGTTTGGGGACTGGCAAATAGGTGCACTTGAGCAATCAGCGTGACAGTACCAGACCGCGCGCAGGTTCTGCGGTGGCAGACCTTAGACACATTTTGCTAGGCAACTTCTGTGGGTGGCACAACCAGTGCTGCAAGCCCACCAGCAGCATTTGTATTTACAAGCCCTGGCACTCCTGGTGCACTTTACTAGGGGCTGATAGTAAACCAAATAAGCCAAACATGGAAACCAATCAATGTCAACATTTTACCATAGGGAGAGCATATGCACCTTAGCACTGGTCAGCAGTGGTAAGGTGCCCAGAGTCATAAAAAAGCCAACAGCAGGTCAGAGAAAATACAGGAGGAAGGCAAAAAGTTTAGGGATGACCCTGCAAAAAGGGCCAAGTCCAACACTGGGGCTGCTGTTTCAGAGTGTAGGACAGTGCAGTGGAGTTCGGGCAGTGTAGGGGGTGGTGCTGGGCTTGTGTTTCAGGGTTTAGGGCAGTGCAGTGGTGTTCGGGCAGTGTAGGGGCTGGTGTTTCAGGGTTTAGGGCAGTGCAGTGGTGTTCGGGCAGTGTAGGGGGTAGTGCTCGGGCTGGTGTTTCAGGGTTTGGGGCAGAACAGTGGTGTTCGGGCAGAGTAGGGGATGGTGCTGGGGGTGGTGTTTAGGGTTTAGGGCAGTGCAGTGGTGTTCAGGCATTTTAGGGGGTGGTGCTGGGGCTGGTGTTTCAGGGTTTAGGGCATTGCAGTGGTGTTCGGGCAGTGTAGGTGTGGTGCTGGTGCTGGTGTTACAGGGTTTAGGGCAGTACAGTGGTGTAAGGGAAGTGTAGGAGGTTGTGCTGTGGCTCGTGTTTCAGGGTTTAGGGCAGTGCACTGGTGTTCTGGCAGTGTAGGGGGTCGTGCTGGGGCTTGTGTTTCAGGGTTTAGTGTAGTGCAGTGGTGTTCGGGCAGTAGAGGGGGTCATGCTGGGGCTGGTGTTTCAGGGTTTAGGGCAGTGGAGTTCTGTTCGGGCAGTGTAGGGGTCTTGCTGGGACTGGTGTTTCAGGGTTCAGTGCTGTGCAGTGCTGTGCAGGCAGTGTAGGGGGTGTTGCTGGGGCTGGTGTTTCAGGGTTTAGGTCAGTGCAATGGTGTTCGGGCATTGTAGGCGGTTGTGCTGGGGCTTCAGGGTTTAGGGCAGTGCAGTGGTGTTCCGGCAGTATAGGGGGTCGTGCTGGGGCTGATGTTTCAGGGCTTAGGGCTGTGTAGTGGTGTTCGGGC
The DNA here is from genome assembly GCF_964204655.1 of Triturus cristatus. NCBI lineage: Eukaryota > Metazoa > Chordata > Amphibia > Caudata > Salamandridae > Triturus > Triturus cristatus. The sequence goes on from NC_140579.1 coordinate 284,895,966, forward strand.
AGTATAGGGGGTCGTGCTGGGGCTGGTGTGTCAATGTTTAGGGCAGTGCAGTTCTTTTCGGGCAGTGTAGGGAGTCTTGCTGGGACTGGTGTTTCAGGGTTTAGGGTTATGCAGTGCTGTTCGGGCTGTGTAGGGGGTGGTGCTGGGGCTGGTGTTTCAGGGTTTAGGGCAGTGCAGTGCTGTTCAGGCATTGTAGGGGGTTGTGCTGGGGCTGGTGTTTCAGGGTTTAGGGCAGTGCAGTGGTGTTCGGGCAGAAAATGGGGTCGTGCTGGGGTTGTGTTTCATGGTTTAGGGCAGTGGTGTTCGGGCACTGCAGGGGGTCTTTCTGGGGGTGGTGTTTCAGGGTTTAGGGCAGTGCAGTGGTGTTTGGGCAGTGTAGGGGGTCGTGCTGGGGATGGTGTTTCAGGGTTTAGGGCAGTGGTGTTCAGTCAGTGTAGGGGGTCAGGCTGGGGCTTGTGTTTCAGGGTTTAGGGCAATGCAGTGGGGTTCGGGCAGTGTAGGGGTCATGCGGGGGTGGTGTTTAGGGTTTAGGGCAGTGCAGTGGTGTTCGGGCATTGTAGGATGTCGTGCGGGTGTGGTGTTTCAGGGTTTAGGGCCGTGCAGTGGTGTACTGGCAGTATAGGGGGTCGTGCAGGGCAGTGTTGGTTCAGGGTTTAGAGCAGTGCTGTGGTGTTCGGGCATTGTAGGGGGTCATGCAAGGTGTGGTGTTTCAGGGTTTAGGGCAGCGCAGTGGTGTTCGGGTAGTGTAGGGGTGGTGCTGGGGCTGGGGTTTCATGGTTTAGGGCAGTGCACAGGTGTTCCGGCAGTTGAAGGGGTCGTGCAGGGGGTGGTGTTTCAGAGTCTAGGGCAGTGCAGTGCTGTTCGGGCAGTGTAGAGGTCGTGCTGGGGCTGGAGTTTCAGGGTTTAGGGCAGTGCAGTTCTGTTCGGGCAGTGTAGGAGGTCTTGCTGGGATGGGTTTTTCAGGGTTTAGGGCTGTGCAGTGCTGTTCGGGCAGTGTAGGGGGTGGTGCTGGGGCTGGTGTTTCAGGGTTTAGGGCAGTGCAGTGGTGTTCGGGCTTTGTAGGGTGTTGTGCTGGGGCTTTAGGGTTTAGGGCAGTGCAGTGGTGTTTGGGCAGTGTAGGGGGTCGTGCTGGGGCTTGTGTTTCAGGGTTAAGGGTAGTGCAGTGGTGTTCGGACATTGTATGGGGTCATGCTGGGGCTGGTGTTTCAGGGTTTAGGGCAGTGTAGTGGTGTTCGGGCAGTGTAGGGGTTCGTGTTGGGGCTGGCTTTTCAGGGTTTAGGGCAGCGCAGTGGTGTTCATGGAGTGTAGCGGTTTGTGCTGGGGCAGGTGTTTCAGGGTTTAGGGCAGTGCAGTGGTGTTTTGCAGAGTAGGGGGTCAGTCTGGGGCGGGTGTTTCAGGGTTTAGGGCAGTGCAGTGATGTTCGGGCAGTTTAGGGGGTCTTGCAGGGGCTGGTGTTTCAGCATTTAGGTCAGTGAAGTGGTGTTCGGGCAATGTAGGGGATGGTGCTGGGGCTGGTGTTTCAGGGTTTAGGGCAGTGCATTGGTGTTCTGGCAGTGTAGGGAGTGGTGCTGGGGCTGGTGTTTCAGGGTTTAGGGCAGTGCAGAGGTGTTCGGGCAGTGTAGGGGGTTGTGCTGGGGCTGGTGTTGCAGGGTTTAGGGCAAAGCAGTGGTGTTCGGGCAGAGTAGGGGGTGCTGCTGGGGGTGGTGTTTAGGGTATAGGGCAGTGCAGTGCTGTTCATGCAGTGTAGGGGGTTGTGCTGGGGTTAGTATTTCAGGGATTAGGGCAGTGGTGTTCGGGCAGTGTAGGGGGTCGTGCTGGGACTGGAGTTTCAGGGTTTAGGGCAGCGCAGTGGTGTTTGGGTAGTGTAGGGGTGGTGCTGGGGCTGGGGTTTCATGGTTTAGGGCAGTGCACAGGTGTTCCGGCAGTTGAAGGGGTCGTGCTGGGGGTGGTGTTTCAGAGTCTAGGGCAGTGCAGTGTTATCGGGCAGTGCAGGGGTCGTGCTGGGGCTGGAGTTTCAGGGTTTAGGGCAGTGCAGTTCTGTTCGGGCAGTGTAGGGGGTCTTGCTGGGATGGGTTTTTCAGGGTTTAGGGCTGTGCAGTGCTGTTCGGGCAGTGTAGGGGTTCGTGTTGGGGCTGGCTTTTCAGGGTTTCATGGAGTGTAGCGGTTTGTGCTGGGGCAGGTGTTTCGGGGTTTAGGGCAGTGCAGTGGTGTTTTGCAGAGTAGGGGGTCAGTCTGGGGCGGGTGTTTCAGGGTTTAGGGCAGTGCAGTGATGTTCGGGCAGTGTAGGGGGTCTTGCAGGGGCTGGTGTTTCAGCATTTAGGTCAGTGAAGTGGTGTTCGGGCAATGTAGGGGATGGTGCTGGGGCTGGTGTTTAAGGGTTTAGGGCAGTGCATTGGTGTTCGGGCAGTGTAGGGAGTGGTGCTGGGGCTGGTGTTTCAGGGTTTAGGGCAGTGCAGAGGTGTTCGGGCAGTGTAGGGGGTTGTGCTGGGGCTGGTGTTGCAGGGTTTAGGGCAAAGCAGTGGTGTTCGGGCAGAGTAGGGGGTGCTGCTGGGGGTGGTGTTTAGGGTATAGGGCAGTGCAGTGCTGTTCATGCAGTGTAGGGGTTGTGCTGGGGTTGGTAGTTCAGGGATTAGGGCAGTGGTGTTCGGGCAGTGTAGGGGGTCATGCTGGGACTGAAGTTTCAGGGTTTAGGGAAGAGTAGTGATGTTCGGACAGAGTAGGGGGTTGTTCTGGGGCTGGTGTTTCAGGGTTTAGGGCAGTGCAGTGATGTTCTGGCAGTTTAGGGGTCGTGTTGGTGGGGGTTTTCAGGGTTTAGGGCAGTGCAGTAGTGTTCGGACAGTGTAGGGGAACGTGCTGGGGCTGGTGTTTCAGGGTTTAGGGCAGTTCAGTGGTGTTCAGGCAGTGTAGGGGGTCGTGCTGGGGCTGGTGTTTCAGGGTTTAGGACAGTGGTGTTCGGGCAGTGTAGGGGGTCTTGCTGGGGGTGGTGTTTCAGGGTTTAGGGCAGTGCAGTGTGGTTCGGGCAGTGTAGGGGGTCTTGCTGGGGCTGGTGTTTCAGGGTTTAGGGCAGTGCATTGGTGTTCGGTCAGTGTAGGGGGTCTTGCTGGGGCTGGTGTTTCAGGGTTTAGGGCAGTACCGTGGTGTTCGGGCAGTGTAGGGGGTCTTGCTGGGGCTGGTGTTTCAGGGTTTTTGGGCAGTGCAGTGGTCTTCGGGCAGTGTAGGGGGTCTTGCTGGGGCTGCTGTTTCAGGGTGTAGGACAGTGCAGTGGAGTTCGGGCAGTGTAGTCGTGGTGCTGGGCTTGTGTTTCAGGGTTTAGGGCAGTGCATTGATGTTCGGGCAGTGTAGGGGTTGGTGCTTGGGTTGGTGTTTCAGGGTTTTGGGCAGAGCAGTGGTGTTCGGGCAGAGTTGGGGATGGTGCTTGGGTTGGTGTTTCAGGGTTTAGGGCAGTGCAGTGGTGTTTGGGCAGTGTAGGGGGTAGTGCTCGGGCTGGTGTTTCAGGGTTTAGGACAGTGCAGTGGTGTTCAGGCATTTTAGGGGGTGGTGCTGGGGCTGGTGTTTCAGGGTTTAGGGCATTGCAGTGGTTTTCGGGCAGTGTAGGGGTGGTGCTGGCGCTGGTGTTACAGGGTTTGGGGCAGTACAGTGGTGTAAGGGCAGTGTAGGGGGTTGTGCTGTGGCTCGTGTTTCAGGGTTTAGGGCAGTGCACTGGTGTTCCGGCAGTGTAAGGGGTCATGCTGGGGCTTGTGTTTCAGGGTTTAAGGTAGTGCAGTGGTGTTCGGGCAGTAGAGGGGGTCATGCTGGGGCTGGTATTTCAGGGTTTAGGGCAGTGGAGTTCTGTTTGGGCAGTGTAGGGGTCTTGCTGGGACTGGTGTTTCAGGGTTCAGGGCTGTGCAGTGCTGTGCAGGCAGTGTAGGGGGTGTTGCTGGGGCTGGTGTTTTAGGGTTTAGGACAGTGCAATGGTGTTCGGGCATTGTAGGGGGTTGTTTTGGGGCTTCAGGGTTTAGGGCAGTGCAGTGGTGTTTGGGCTGTGTAGGGGGTCATGCTGGGGCTTGTGTTTCAGGGTTTAGGGGAGTGCAGTGGTGTTCCGGCAGTATAGGGGCTCGTGCTGGGGCTGGTGTTTCAGGGCTTAGGGCAGTGCAGTGGTGTTCGGGCAGTATAGGGGGTCGTGCTGGGGCTGGTGTTTCAGGGTTTAGGGCAGTGCAGTGCTGTTCGGGCAGTGTAGGGGGTTGTGCTGGGACAGGTGTTTCAATGTTTAGGGCAGTGCAGTGGTGTTCAGGCATTGTAGGGGGTTGTGCTGGGGCTGGTGTTTCAGGGTTTAGGGCAGTGCAGTGGTGTTCGGGCTGTGAATGGGGTCATGCTGGGGTTGTGTTTCATGGTTTAGGGCAGTGCAGTGGTGTTCGGGCAGTATAGGGGGTCGTGCTGGGGCTGGTGTTTCAGGGTTTACGGCAGTGCAGTGCTGTTCGGGCAGTGTAGGGGGTCATGCTGGGGCTGGTGTTTCAGTGTTTAGGGCAGTGCAGTGGTGTTCAGGCATTGTAGGGGTTTGTGCTGGGGCTGGTGTTTCATGGTTTAGGGCAGTGCAGTGGTGTTCCGGCAGTAGAAGGGTCGTGCTGGGGCTGGTGTTTCAGGGTTTAGGGCAGTACAGTGGTGTTTGGGCAGTTTAGGGGGTCGTGCTGGGGGTGGTGTTTCAGGGTTTAGGACAGTGGTGTTCATTCAGTGTAGGGGGTCATGCTGGGGCTTGTGTTTCAGGGTTTAGGGCAGTGCAGTGGGGTTCGGGCAGCGTAGGGCGTCATGCGGGGGTGGTGTTTAGGGTTTAGGGCAGTGCAGTGGTGTTCAGGCATTGTAGGAGGTCGTGCGGGTGTGGTGTTTCAGGGTTTAGGGCCGTGCAGTGGTGTACTAGCAGTATAGGGGGTCGTGCAGGGCAGTGTTGGTTCATTGTTTAGAGCAGTGCTGTGGTGTTCGGGCATTGAAGGGGGTCATGCAGGCTGTGGTGTTTCAGGGTTTAGGGCAGTGCAGTGGTGTTCGGGTAGTGTAGGGGTGGTGCTGGGGCTGGGGTTTCATGGTTTAGAGCAGTGCACTGGTGTTCCGGCAGTAGGAGGGGTCGTGATGGGGGTGATGTTTCAGAGTCTAGGGCAGTGCAGTGCTGGTCGGGCAGTGTAGAGGTCGTGCTGGGGCTGGTGTTTCAGGGTTTAGGGCAGTGCAGTGGTGTTCGGGCAGTGTAGGGGTTGTGCTTGGGCTGGTGTTTCAGGGATTAGGGCAGTGCAAGGCTGTTCGGGAAGTGTAGGGGTTCGTGCTGGGGCTGGTGTTTCAGAGCTTAGGGCAGTCAGTTCTATTTGGGCAGTGTAGGGTGGCTTGCTGGGACTAGTGTTTCAGGGTTTAGGGCTGTGCAGTGCTGTTCGGGCAGTGTAGTGGCTCATGCAGGTGGTGGTGTTTCAGGGTTTAGGGCAGTAGAGTGGTGTTCGGTCAGTGTAGGGGGTCTTGCTGGGGATGGTGTTTCTGGGTTTAGGGCAGTACAGTGGTGTTCGGGTAGTGTAGGGGGTCGAGCAGGGGGGTGTTGTTTCAGGGTTTAGGGCAGTACAGTGGTGTTCGGGCAGTGAAGTGGCTCGTGCAGGGGGTGGTGTTTCAGGGTTTAGGGCAGTAGAGTGGTGTTCGGTCAGTGTAGGGGGTCTTGCTGGGGAAGGTGTTTAGGGTTTAGGTCAGTACAGTGGTGTTCAGGCAGTGTAGGGGTTCGTGTTTGGGCTGGTTTTTCAGGGTTTAGGGAAGCGCAGTAGTGAGCATGCATTGTAGAGGTTCGTGCTGGCGCTGGTGTTTCAGGGTTTAGTGCAGTGCAGTGGTGTTCAGGCAGTGTAGGGGGTCGTGATGGGGCTGGTGTTTCAGGGTTTAGGACAGTTCAATGGTGTTCGGGCAGTGTTGGGGTTCATGCTGGTGCTGATGTTTCAGGTATTAGGGCATTGCAGTGATGTTCGGGCAGTGTAGGGGGTCGTGCTCTGGCTGATGTTTCAGGGTTTAGGGCAGTGCAGTGGTGTTCAGGCAGTGTAGGGGTTCATGCTGGCGCTGGTTTTTCAGGGCTTAGGGCAGTGCTGTGGTGTTCGGGCAGTGTAGGGGTCGTGCAGGGGTGGTGTTTCAGGGTTTAGGGCAGTGCAGTGGTGTACGGGCATTATAGGGGGTCGTGCAGGGCAGTGGTGGTTCAGAGTTTAGGGCAGTGCTGTGGTGTTCGGGCATTGTAGGGGGTCATATAGGGTGTGGTGTTTCAGGGTTTAGGGCAGTGCAGTGGTGTTCGGGCAGTGTAGGGTGTCGAGCAGGGTGGTGGTTTTTCAGTGTTTAGGGCAGTGCAGTGGTGTCCAGGCAGTGTAGGGGGTCGTGCAGGGGGTGGTGTTTCAGGGTTTAGGGCAGTGCAATGGTGTTCGGGCAGTGTAGGGGTTCGTGCTGGGGCTGGTGTTTCAGGGTCTAGGACAGTACTACGGTTTTCGGACAGTGTAGGGGTTCCTGCTGGGGATGGTGTTTCAGGGTTTAGGGCAGTGCAGTGGTGTTCGGGCAGTGTAGGGGGTCATGCTGGGGCATCAGGGTTTAGGGCAGAGCAGTGGTGTTCAGGCAGTGTTGGGGGTCATGCGGGGGTGGTGTTTAGGGTTTAGAGCAGTGCAGTGGTGTTTGGGCAGTGTAGGGGGTGGTGCTGGGCAGTGTTGGTTCAGGGTTTAGGGCAGTGCTGTGGTGTTCGGGCATTGTAGGTGGATATGCAGGGTGTGGTGTTACAGGGTTTAGGGCAGTGCAGTGGTGTTTGGGCAGTGTAGGGGGTCGGGCAGGGGCTGGTGTTTCAGGGTTTAGGGTAGTGCAGTGGTGTTCGGGCAGTGTAGGGGGTCGAGCAGGGGGGTGGTGTTTCAGGGTTTAGGGCAGTACAGTGGTGTTCGGGCAGTGTAGAGGCTCATGCAGGGGGTCGTTTTTCAGGGTTTAGGGCAGTAGAGTGGTGTTTGGTCAGTGAATGGGGTCTTGCTGGGGTTGGTGTTTCTGGGTTTAGGGCAGTGCAGTGGTGTTCGGGCAGTGTATGGTGTGGTGCTGAGGCTGGTGTTTCAGGGTCTAGGGCAGTGCAGTAGTGTTCGGGCAGTGTACGGGGTAGTGATGGGGCTGGTATTTCAGGATTTATTGCAGAGCAGCGGTGTTTGGGCAGAGTAGGGGGTGTTGTTTAGGGTTTAGTGCACTACAATGGTGTTCGGGCATTGTAGGGGGTGGTGCTGGGGCTGGTGTTTCAAGGTTTAGGGCATTGCAGTGGTGTTCGGGCAGTGTAGGGGGTGGTGCTGGGGCTGGTGTTTCAGGGTTTAGGGCAGTACAGTGGTGTTAGGGCAGTGTAGGGGGTGGTGTTGGAGCTCGTGTTTCAGGGTTTAGGGCAGTGCAGTGGTGTTCGGGCAGTGTAGGGGGTCATGCTGGGGCAGTTGTGTCAGGGTTTAGGGCAGAGCCGTAGAGTTCAGGCAGTGTAGGGGGGCATGCATTGGTGGTGTTTAGGGTTTAGAGCAGTGCAGTGGTGTTCGGGCAGTGTAGGGGGTCATGCTGGGACAGGTGTGTCAAGGTTTAGGGCAGAGGAGGGGTGTTCGGGCAGTGTAGGGGGTCATGCGGGGGTGGTGTTTAGGGTTTAGGGCAGTGCAGTGGTGGCCGGGCAGTGTAGGGGGTCATGCAGGGCAGTGTTGGTTCAGGTTTAAGGGTAATGCTGTAGTGTTCGGGCATTGTAGGTGGATAAGCAGGGTGTGGTGTTTCAGGGTTTAGGGCAATGCTGTAGTGTTCGGGCAGTGTAGGGGGTCGAGCAGGGTGGTGGTGTTTCAGGGTTTAGGGCAGTGCAGTGGTGTTCGGGCAGTGTAGGGGGTCGGGCAGGGGGTGGTGTTTCAGGGTTTAGGGCAGTTCAGTGGTGTTTGGGCAGTGTATGGGGTCGAGCAGGGGGTGGTGTTTCAGGGTTTAGGGCAGTACAGTGGTGTTCGGGCAGTGTAGTGGCTCGTGCAGGGGGTGGTGTTTCAGGGTTTAGGACAGTAGAGTGGTGTTCGGTCAGTGTAGGGGGTCTTGCTGGGGATGGTGTTCAGGGTTTAGGTCAGTACAGTGGTGTTCAGGCAGTGTAGGGGTTCGTGTTGGGGCTGGTTTTTCAGGGTTTAGGGAAGCCCACTGGTGAGCATGCATTGTAGAGGTTCGTGCTGGTGCTGGTGTTTCAGGGTTTAGTGCAGTGCAGTGGTGTTCAGGCAGTGTAGGGGTCGTGCTGGACTGGTGTTTCAGGGTTTAGGGCAGAGCAGTGGTGTTCGGGCAGTGTAGGGGGTCGTGATGGGGCTGGTGTTTCAGGGTTTAGGATAGTGCAATGGTGTTCGGGCAGTGTTGGGGTTCATGCTGGTGCTGATGTTTCAGGTATTAGGGCATTGCAGTGATGTTCGGGCAGTGTAGGGGGTCGTGCTCTGGCTGGTGTTTCAGGGTTTAGGGCAGTGCAGTGGTGTTCAGGCAGTGTAGGGGTTCATGCTGGCGCTGGTTTTTCAGGGCTTACGGCAGTGCAGTGGTGTTCGGGCAGTGTAGGGGTCGTGTAGGGGTGGTGTTTCAGGGTTTAGGGCAGTGCAGTGGAGTACGGGCAGTATAGGGGGTCGTGCAGGGCAGTGGTGGTTCAGGGATTAGGGCAGTGCTGTAGTGTTCGGGCATTGTAGGGGGTCATGCAGGGTGTGGTGTTTCAGGGTTTAGGGCAGTGCAGTGGTGTTCGGGCAGTGTAGGGTGTCGAGCAGGGTGGTGGTTTTTCAGGGTTTAGGGCAGTGCAGTGGAGTCCAGGCAGTGTAGGGGGTCGTGCAGGGGGTGGTGTTTCAGGGTTTAGGGCAGTGCAATGGTGTTCGGGCAGTGTAGGGGTTCGTGCTGGGGCTGGTGTTTCAGGTTCTAGGGCATTGCTACGGTTTTCGGGCAGTGTAGGGGTTCCTGCTGGGGATGGTGTTTCAGGGTTTAGGGCAGTGCAGTGGTGTTCGGGCAGTGTAGTGGGTCATGCTGAGGCAGGTGTGTCAGAGTTTAGGGCAGAGCAGTGGTGTTTGGGCAGTGTTGGGGGTCATGCGGGGGTGGTGTTTAGGGTTTAGGGCAGTGCAGCGTTGGCCGGGCAGTGTAGGGGGTCATGCAGGGCAGTGTTGGTTCAGGGTTTAGGGCAGTGCTGCGGTGCTCGGGCATTGTAGGTGGATATGCAGGGTGTGGTGTTTCAGGGTTTAGGGCAGTGCAGTGGTGTTCGGGCAGTGTAGGGGGTTGGGCAGGGGGTGGTGTTTCAGGGTTTAGGGCAGTGCAGTGGTGTTCGGGCAGTGTAGGGGGTCGAGCAGGGGGGTGGTGTTTCAGGGTTTAGGGCAGTACAGTGGTGTTCGGGCAGTGTAGAGGCTCATGCAGGGGGTGGTGTTTCAGGGTTTAGGGCAGTAAAGTGGTGTTTGGTCAGTGTGTGGGGTCTTGCTGGGGATGGTGTTTCTGGGTTTAGGGCAGTGCACTGGTGTTCGGGTAGTGTAGGGGGTGGTGCTGGGTCTGGTGTTTCAGGGTTTAGGGCAGTGCAGTGGTGTTCGGGCATTGTAGGGGGTGATGCTGGGGCTGGTGTTTCAAGGTTTAGGGCATTGCAGTGGTGTTCGGGCAGTGTAGGGGGTGGTGCTGGGGCTGGTGTTTCAGGGTTTAGGGCAGTACAGTGGTGTTAGGGCAGTGTAGGGGGTGGTGTTGGGGCTCGTGTTTCAGGGTTTAGGGCAGTGCAGTGGTGTTCGGGCAGTGTAGGGGGTCATGCTGGGGCAGGTGTGTCAGGGTTTAGGGCAGAGCAGTAGAGTTCAGGCAGTGTAGGCGGGAATGCGGTGGTGGTGTTTAGGGTTTAGGGCAGTGCAGTGGTGTTCGGGCAGTGTAGGGGGTCATGCTGGGACATGTGTGTCAGGGTTTAGGGCAGAGCAGGGGTGTTCGGGCAGTGTAGGGGGTCATGCGGGGGTGGTATTTAGGGTTTAGGGCAGTGCAGTGGTGGCCGGGCAGTGTAGGGGTTCATGCAGGGCAGTGTTGGTTCAGGGTTTAGGGCAATGCTGTAGTGTTCGGGCATTGTAGGTGGATAAGCAGGGTGTGGTGTTTCAGGGTTTAGGGCAATGCTGTAGTGTTCGGGCAGTGTAGGGGGTCGAGCAGGGTGGTGGTGTTTCAGGGTTTAGGGCAGTGCAGTGGTGTTCGGGCAGTGTAGGGGGTCGGGCAGGGGGTGTTGTTTCAGGGTTTATGGCAGTTCAGTGGTGTTTGGGCAGTGTATGGGGTCGAGCAGGGGGGTGGTGTTTCAAGGTTTAGGGCAGTACAGTGGTGTTCGGGCAGTATAGTGGCTCGTCCAGGGGGTGGTGTTTTAGGGTTTAGGGCAGTAGAGTGGTGTTTGGTCAGTGTAGGGCGTCTTGCTGGGGATGGTGTTTCTGGGTTTAGGGCAGTGCAGTGGTGTTCGGGTAGTGTAGGGGGTGGGGCTGGTGTTTCAGGGTTTATGGCAGTGCAGTGCTGTTCGGGCAGTGTAGGGGGTGGTGCTGGGGCTGGTATTTCAGGATTTAGGGCAGAGCAGCAGTGTTTGGGCAGAGTAGGGGGTGGTGTTGGGGTGCTGTTTAGGGTTTAGGGCAGTACAATGGTGTTCGGGCATTGTAGGGGGTGGTGCTGGGGCTGGTGTTTCAAAGTTTAGGGCATTGCAGTGGTGTTCAGGCAGTGTAGGGGGTGATGCTGGGGCTGGTGTTTCAGGGTTTAGGGCAGTACAGTGGTGTTAGGGCAGTGTAGGGGGTTGTGTTGGGGCTCGTGTTTCAGGGTTTAGGGCAGTGCGCTGGTGATCTGGCAGTGTAGTGGGTCGTACTGGTGCAGGTGTGTCAGGGTTTAGGGCAGTGCAGTGGTGTTCCGGCTGTAGGGGGGGTCATGCTGGGGCTGGTGTTTCAGGGTTTAGGGCAGTGCAGTGGTGTTCGGGCAGTGTAGGGGTTGTGCTGGGGCTGGTGTTTCAGGGTTTAGGGCAGTGCAGTGCTGTTCGGGCAGTTTAGGGGTTCGTGCTGGGGCTGGTGTTTCAGAGTTTAGGGCAGTGCAGTTCTATTCGGGCAGTGTAGGGTGGCTTGCTGGGACTGGTGTTTTAGGGTTTAGGGCTGTGCAGTGCTGTTTGGGCAGTGTAGGGGTTGGTGTTGGGGCTGGTGTTTCAGGGTTTAGGGCAGTGCAGTAGTGTTCGGGCAGTGTAGGGTGTCGTCCTGGGGCTTGTGTTTCAGGGTTTAGGGCAGTGCAGTGGTGTTCGGACATTGTAGGGGGTCATGCTGGGGCTGGTGTTTCAGGGTTTAGGGCAGTGCATTGGTGTTCGGGCAGTGTAGGGGGTCATGCTGAGGGTGGTGTTTCAGGGTTTAGGGCAGTACAGTGCTGTTCGGTCATTTTAGGGGGTCTTGTTGGGGCTACTGTTTCAGGGTTTAGGGCAGTGCAGTGTTGTTCGGGCTGTGTAGGGGGTGGTGCTGGGACTGGTGTTTCAGGGTTTAGGGCACTGCAGTGGTGTTCGGGCAGTGTAGGGGGTGGTGCTGGGGCTAGTGTTTCAGGGTTTAGGGCAGTGCATTGGTGTTCGGGCAGTGTAGGGGGTCATGCTGAGGCTGGTGTTTCAGGGTTTAGGGCAGTACAGTGGTGTTCAGGCAGTGTAGGGGTTCGTGTTGGGGGCTGGTTTTTCAGGGATTAGGGCAGCGCAGTGGTGTTTATGCATTGTAGAGGTTTGTGCTGGCGCTAGTGTTTCAGGGTTTAGGGCAGTGCAGTGGTGATTTGCAGTGTAGGGGGTCATGCTGGACTGGTGTTTCAGGGTTTAGGGCAGAGCAGTGATGTTCGGGCAGTGTAGGGGTTCATGCTGGTGCTGATGTTTCAGGTATTAGGGCATTGCAGTGGTGTTCGGACAGTGTAGGGGGTCGTGCTGGGGCTGGTGTTTCAGGGTTTAGGGCAGTACAGTGGTGTTAGGGCAGTGTAGGGGGTTGTGTTGGGGCTCGTGTTTCAGGGTTTAGGGCAGTGCGCTGGTGATCTGGCAGTATAGTGGGTCGTACTGGTGCAGGTGTTTCAGGGTTTAGGGCAGTGCAGTGGTGTTCCGGCTGTAGGGGGGGTCATGCTGGGGCTGGTGTTTCAGGGTTTAGGGCAGTGCAGTGGTGTTCGGGCAGTGTAGGGGTTGTGCTGGGGCTGGTGTTTCAGGGTTTAGGGCAGTGCAGTGCTGTTCGGGCAGTTTAGGGGTTCGTGCTGGGGCTGGTGTTTCAGAGTTTAGGGCAGTGCAGTTCTATTCGGGCAGTGTAGGGTGGCTTGCTGGGACTGGTGTTTTAGGGTTTAGGGCTGTGCAGTGCTGTTCGGGCAGTGTAGGGGTTGGTGTTGGGGCTGGTGTTTCAGGGTTTAGGGCAGTGCAGTAGTGTTCGGGCAGTGTAGGGTGTCGTCCTGGGGCTTGTGTTTCAGGGTTTAGGGCAGTGCAGTGGTGTTTGGACATTGTAGGGGGTCATGCTGGGGCTGGTGTTTCAGGGTTTAGGGCAGTGCATTGGTGTTCGGGCAGTGTAGGGGGTCATGCTGAGGGTGGTGTTTCAGGGTTTAGGGCAGTACAGTGCTGTTCGGTCATTTTAGGGGGTCTTGTTGGGGCTACTGTTTCAGGGTTTAGGGCAGTGCAGTGTGGTTCGGGCTGTGTAGGGGGTGGTGCTGGGACAGGTGTTTCAGGGTTTAGGGCACTGCAGTGGTGTTCAGGCAGTGTAGGGGGTCATGCTGAGGCTGGTGTTTCAGGGTTTAGGGCAGTACAGTGGTGTTCAGGCAGTGTAGGGGTTCGTGTTGGGGGCTGGTTTTTCAGGGATTAGGGCAGAGCAGTGGTGTTCATGCATTGTAGAGGTTTGTGCTGGCGCTAGTGTTTCAGGGTTTAGGGCAGTGCAGTGTTGATTTGCAGTGTAGGGGGTCATGCTGGACTGGTGTTTCAGGGTTTAGGGCAGAGCAGTGGTGTTCAGGCAGTGTAGGGGGTCGTGATGGGGCTGGTATTTCAGGGTTTAGGACAGTGCAATGGTGTTCAGGCAGTGTAGGGGTTCATGCTGGTGCTGATGTTTCAGGTATTAGGGCATTGCAGTGGTGTTCGGGCAGTGTAGGGGGTCGTGCTGGGGCTGGTGTTTCAGGGTTTAGGGCAGTGCAGTGGTGTTCGGGCAGTGTAGGGGTTCATGCTGGTGCTGGTGTTTCAGGGCTTAGGGCAGTGCAGTGGTGTTCGGGCAGTGTAGGGGGTCGTGCAGGGGTGGTGTTTCAGGGTTTAGGGCAGTGCAGTGGCGTACGGGCAGTATAGGGGGTCGTGCAGGGCAGTGTTGGTTCAGGTTTAGGGCAGTGCTGTGGTGTTCAGGCATTGTAGGGGTCATGCAGGGTGTGGTGTTTCAGGGTTTAGGGCAGTGCAGTGGTCTTTGGGCAGTGTAGGGGGTCATGCATGGGGTGGTGTTTCAGGGTTTAGGGCAGTGCAGTGGTGTTCGGGCAGTGTAGTGGGTCGAGCAGGGGGGTGGTGTTTCAGGGTTTAGGGCAGTGCAGTGGTGTTCGGGCAGTGTATTGGCTCGTGCAGGGGGTGGTGTTTCAGGGTTTAGGGCAGTGCAGTGTTGTTCGGGCTATGTAGGGGTGGTGCTGGGACTGGGGTTTCATGGTTTAGGGCAGTGCAGTGGTGTTCGGGCAGTGTAGGGGGTGGTGCTGGGGCTGGTGTTTCAGGGTTTAGGGCAGTACAGTGGTGTTAGGGCAGAGTAGGGGGTGGTGTTAGGGCTCAGGTTTCAGGGTTTAGGGCAGTGCACTGGTGTTTCGGCAGTAGAGGGGGTCGTGCTGGGCTGGTGTTTTAGAGTTTAGAGCAGGGCAGTGGTGTTCGGGCAGTGTAGGGGTTGTGCTGGGGCTGGTGTTGCAGGGTGTAGGGCAGTCCAGTGCTGTTCGGGCAGTGTAGGGGTCGTGCTGGGGCTGGTGTTTCAGGGCTGGGGAATCCCAGAGGGGCAGGGCTAGGTAGCCTGGTGGTGAATATAGAGGTTGACATATAAATGGGTGGGAGGAGTACACCTGGAGTCTGAATAGGGCTATGCTCTCCCACCACAATGTTGGCTCCACCCCCTGTGGAGCGTCTGATGACTCTGCCCTGCACCCTGAAAGAAGAAGCCTGCATCGCATCAACAAAGTCCTCCAGAACTGGATAGAACTAGGCAAGGGCCCCCCTGGCCTGGGAGATCAAAAGATTTGTGGTATAAATGTAGGAGCCCTGCTCCTAAGAAACTAGATCCTGTCCTGCCAAGAAGAAACCTCTGTCCGACGAGAAGGAACTGGGAAAGCTGCATGGAGGAGTACTGTCCCTGACCTGGGGGATTGGCCTGCAGTGGTTGCCTTGCTGCTGAAGAAGAGGAAGAAAAGACCCAAGAAACTTTTATTTGACTTGTGCTGAAGATCTCCAAGGGCTTGTGAGCGAGCTTGCCCCCTGAACGAAGTCCCAGGACCAGTGGACTTCACCGCCGTGAGAGCGCACCGGAAAACGGATCGTTTTCCCCGTAATCTTGAAGCGAACTGCTGTGTACGCCTCGACGATCGAAGCGTACCCCCCTGGAAGCCTGCACCAAGCTGTCCGGCCCGAACACAGTGACTAAGGCCCCTCTACGAGCCGTAGCTTGCACCGCAAAGGAAGGTATCGTCCGGCCTGAGCAACGCGACTAAATAGGCCCCTACGAGCCCTAGCTTGCACCGTAACGGAAGGACTGCGAACCGTACTTGCTTCTATCCCCTACGAACCGTACTGCCCAATGTACGCTCCTTTCCACCTCCTTTGGAAAGGCTGCGGTGCGTAAAATTGTCGCGTACGTCTCCCCTGAACGGAGCGTACTATTCGCTTGTATCCAGCACTTCAACCCAAGATTGCCGATCTCATGGTACGGCGCGGACGCCGTGACGAACATTGAAAGCACCGTACCTATGCACCGTCCCCTGAAGCTCTGCGCACCCAAGGTCCAACGTACCGTAGTACGCACCGCACCAGGAGGACAACGCACCGTACATCGCGCTTGATGCCCGCGCAGCCTTCGTGACGAACTCACCAAATACAAAGGTACTGTGTCTGTTCGCACCGTAGGGTGTACGCTTCATCCCGAAGCACCTACAGTGCATGTAAGACACATTCCCCAAGCCTATATTTGACGCGTACGAAGCGTACTGGAAGGAAGGAAGCGCACAGAACATTAACACTACGCTAAAGTAAAGAACTCTTTTGTTAATCGTATTGTGGGCCGTTTAAACGTTATCTGGTCTTGTGCTATGCCTAATCTATATATATAAAGTGCTATTTTGTTATATATTCCAGTGTGGAGTCCATTTGTGGGATTGTCACTGAGTTACTGTTTGTGTTCAAAAATGCTTAACCTAAACCCCCTGATATAACGGCATGCTACCTAGAGGGTGAGCAGGGGTTATTGTTGGAGTGTAAACCCTTACCCTGACTAGAGGAAAGGTTCCCTGCTTGACACAAGTACCTACCTGTGCCAACCAGAGAACCCGTATTCTAACAGCAGTGGTATTCATGCATTGTAGAGGTTCGTGCTGGCGCTGGTGTTTCAGGGTTTAGGGCAGTGCAGTGGTGTTTCGCAGTGTAGGGGTTCAGGCTGGGGCTGGTGTTTCAGGGTTTAGGGCAGTGCAGTGGTGTTCGAGCAGTGTAGGGGTCTTGCTGGGGTGGTGTTTCAGGGTTTAGGGCAGTGCAGTGTTGTTCGGACAGTGTAGGGGGTCATGCTGGAGCTGGTGTTTCAGGGTTTAGGGCAGAGCAGTGGTGTTCGTGCAGAGTAGGGGGTCGTGCTGGGCGTGGTGTTTCAGGTTTTAGAGCATTGCAGTGGTGTTCGGGCAGTGAATGGGGTCGTGCTGGGGTTGTGTTTCATGGTTTAGGGCAGTGGTGTTCGGGCACTGTAGGGGGTCTTGCTGGGGGTTGTGTATCAGGGTTTAGGGCAGTGCAGTGGTGTTCGGACAGTGTACGAGGTCGTTCTGGGGCTGGTGTTTCAGGGTTTAGGGCAGTGAAGTGGCTCTAGGGCAGTGTAAGGGGTCGTGAAGGGAGTTGTTTTTCAGGGTTAGGGGCAATGCAGTGGTGTTCGGACAGTGTAGGTTGTCGTGCTGGGGGAAGTGTTTCAGGGTTTAGGGCAGTGGTGTTCGGGCAGTGTAGGGGGTCTGGCCGGGGCTTGGGTTTCAGGGTTTACAGCAGTGCAGTGGGGTTCGGGCAGTGTAGGGGGTCGTGCTGGGGCTGGTGTTTCAGGGTTTAGGGCAGAGCAGTGGTCTTCGGGCAGATTAAGGTGTTGTTTAGGTTTAGGGCAGTCTAGTGGTGTTCGGGCAGTGTAGGGGGTCGTGCTGGGGCTGGTGTTTCAGGGTTTAGGGCAGTGCACTGGTGTTCAGGCAGTGTAGGGGGTCGTGCTGGGGCTAGTGTTTCAGGGTCTATGGCAGTGCAGTAGTGTTTTGGCAGTGTAGGAGGTCGTGCTGGGGCTGGTGTTCGAGGTTTTAAGTCAGTGCGGTGTTGTTCGGGCAGTGTAGGGGTCATGCTGTTGCTGGTGTTTCAGGGTTTAGGGCAGTGCAGTGGTGTTCGGGCAGTGTAGGGGGTCATGCTGGGGCTTGTGTTTCAGGGTTTAGGGCAGTGCAGTAGTGTTTTGGCAGTGTAGGGGGTCGTGCTGGGGCTGGTGTTTGAGGGTTTAGGGCAGTGCAGTGGTGTACGGGCAGTGTAGGGGGTCGTGATGGGGCGGGTGTTTCTGAGTTTTGGACAGTGCAATGATGTTCGGGCAGTGTGGGGGTTCATCCTGGGGCTGATGTTTCATGGATTAGGGCATTGCAGTGGTGTTCGGGCAGTGTATGGGGTCGTGCTGGGGCTGGTGTTTCAGGGTTTAGGGCAGTGCTGTGTTGTTCAGGCAGTGTAGGGGGTCCTGCTGGGGCTTGTGTTTCAGGGTTTAGGGCAGTGCAGTGGTGTTCGGGCAATGTAGGGGGTCCAGCTGGAAATGGTGTTTCAGGGATTAGGGTAGTGCAGTGGTGTTCGGGCAGTGTAGGGGGTCGTGATGGGGCTGGTGTTTCAGGGTTTAGGACAGTGCAATGGTGTTCGGGCAGTGTAGGGTTTCAAGCTGGGGCTGATGTTTCAGGGATTAGGGCATTGCAGTGGTGTTCGGGCAGTGTAGGGGGTTGTGCTGGGGCTGGTGTTTCAGGGTTTAGGGCAGTACAATGGTGTTCGGGCAGTGTAGGGGTTCATGCCGGGGCTGATGTTTCAGGGTTTAGGGCATTGCAGTGGTGTTCGGGCAGTGTAGGGGGTTGTGCTGGGGCTGGTGTTTCAGAGTTTAGGGCAGTGCAGTTCTATTCGGGCAGTGTAGGGTGGCTTGCTGGGACTGGTGTTTAAGGGTTTAGGCTGTGCAGTGCTGTTCAGGCAGTGTAGGGGTTGGAGCTGGGGCTGGTGTTTCAGGGTTTAGGTCAGTGCAGTTGTGTTCGGTCATTGTAGGGGGTTGTGTTGGGGCTGGTGTTTCAGGATTTGGGGCAGTGCAGTGGTGTTTCGGGCAGTGTAGGGGGTCATCCTGGGGCTTGTGTTTCAGAGTTTAGGGCAGTGCAGTGGTGTTCGGACATTGCAGGGGGTCATGCTGGGGCTGGTGTTTCAGGGTTTAGGGCAGTGCATTGGTGTTTGGGCAGTGTAGGGCGTCATGCTGAGGCTGGTGTTTCAGGGTTTAGGGCAGTACAGTGGTGTTCGGGCAGTGTAGGGGTTCGTGCTGGCGCTGGTTTTTCAGGGTTTAGGGCAGCGCAGTGGTGTTCATGCATTGTAGAGGTTCGTGCTGGCGCTGGTGTTTCAGGGTTTAGGGCAGGGCAGTGGTGTTCAGGCAGTGTAGGGGGTCATGCTGGACTGGTGTTTCAGGGTTTAGGGCAGAGCAATGGTGTTCGGGCAGTGTTGGGGTTCATGCTGGTGGTGATGTTTCAGGTATTAGGGCATTGCAGTGGTGTTCGGGCAGTGTAGGGGGTCGTGCTGGGGCTGGTGTGTCAGGGTTTAGGGCAGTGCAGTGGTGTTCGGGCAGTGTAGGGGTTCATGCCGGTGCTGTTTTTTCAGGGCTTAGGGCAGTGCAGTGGTGTACGGGCAGTATAGGGGGTCGTGCAGGTCAGTGTTGGTTCAGGGTTTAGGGCAGTGCTGTGGTGTTCGGGCATTGTAGGGGGTCATGCAGGGTGTGGTGTTTCAGGGTTTAGGGCAGTGCAGTGGTGTTTGGGCAGTGTAGGGTGTCGAGCAGGTTGAAGGTTTTTCAGGGTTTAGGGCAGTGCAGATGTGTCCAGGCAGTGTAGGGGGTCGTGCAGGCGGTGGTGTTTCAGGGTTTAGGGCAGTGCAGTGGTGTTCGTGCAGTGTAGGGGTTCGTGCTGGGGCTGGTGTTTCAGGGTCTAGGGCAGTGCTACGGTTTTCGGGCAGTGTAGGGGTTCGTGCTGGGGATGGTGTTTCAGGGTTTAGGGCAGTGCAGTGTTGTTCGGGCAGTGTAGGGGGTCATGCTGGGGCAGGTGTGTCAGGGTTTAGGGCAGAGCAGTGGTGTTCGGGCAGTGTAGGGGGCCATGAGGGGGTGGTGTTTAGGGTTTAGGGCAGTGCAGTGGTGGCCGGGCAGTGTAGGGGGTCATGCAGGGCAGTGTTGGTTCAGGGTTTAGGCAGTGCTGTGGTGTTCAGGCATTGTAGGTGGATATGCAGGGCGTGGTGTTTCAGGGTTTAGGGCAGTGCAATGGTATTCAGGCAGTATAGGGGGTCGAGCAGGGGGTGGTGTTTCAGGGTTTAGGGCAGTGCAGTGGTGTTCGGGCAGTGTAGGGGGTTGTGCTGGGGCTGGTGTTTCAGAGTTTAGGGCAGTGCAGTTCTATTCGGGCAGTGTAGGGTGGCTTGCTGGGACTGGTGTTTAAGGGTTTAGGCTGTGCAGTGCTGTTCAGGCAGTGTAGGGGTTGGTGCTGGGGCTGGTGTTTCAGGGTTTAGGTCAGTGCAGTGGTGTTCGATCATTGTAGGGGGTTGTGTTGGGGCTGGTGTTTCAGGGATTGGGGCAGTGCAGTTGTGTTTCGGGCAGTGCAGGGGGTCATCCTGGGGCTTGTGTTTCAGGGTTTAGGGCAGTGCAGTGGTGTTCGGACATTGTAGGGGGTCATGCTGGGGCTGGTGTTTGAGGGTTTAGGGCAGTGCATTGGTGTTTGGGCAGTGTAGGGCGTCATGCTGAGGCTGGTGTTTCAGGGTTTAGGGCAGTACAGTGGTGTTCGGGCAGTGTAGGGGTTCGTGCTAGCGCTGGTTTTTCAGGGTTTAGGGCAGCGCAGTGGTGTTCATGCATTGTAGGGGTTCGTGCTGGCGCTGGTGTTTCAGGGTTTAGGGCAGGGCAGTGGTGTTCAGGCAGTGTAGGGGGTCATGCTGGACTGGTGTTTCAGGGTTTAGGGCAGAGCAATGGTGTTCGGGCAGTGTTGGGGTTCATGCTGGTGGTGATGTTTAAGGTATTAGGGCATTGCAGTGGTGTTCGGGCAGTGTAGGGGGTCGTGCTGGGGCTGGTGTTTCAGGGTTTAGGGCAGTGCAGTGGTGTTCGGGCAGTCTAGGGGTTCATGCTGGCGCTGTTTTTTCAGGGCTTAGGGCAGTGCAGTGGTGTTCGGGCAGTGTAGGGGTCTTGCAGGGGTGGTGTTTCAGGGTTTAGGGCAGTGCAGTGGTGTACAGGCAGTATAGGGTGTCGTGCAGGTCAGTGTTGGTTCAGGGTTTAGGGCAGTGCTGTGGTGTTCGGGCATTGTAGGGGGTCATGCAGGGTGTGGTGTTTCAGGGTTTAGGGCAGTGCAGTGGTGTTTGGGCAGTGTAGGGTGTCGAGCAGGGCGGTTGTTTTTCAGGGTTTAGGGCAGTGCAGAGGTGTCCAGGTAGTGTAGGGGGTCGTGCAGGCGGTGGTGTTTCAGTGTTTAGGGCAGTGCAGTGGTGTTCGTGCAGTGTAGGGGTTCGTGCTGGGGCTGGTGTTTCAGGGTCTAGGGCAGTGCTACGGTTTTCGGGCAGTGTAGGGGTTCGTGCTGGGGATGGTGTTTCAGGGTTTAGGGCAGTGCAGTGGTGTTCGGGCAGTGTAGGGGGTCATGCTGGGGCAGGTGTGTCAGGGTTTAGGGCAGAGCAGTGGTGTTCGAGCAGTGTAGGGGGCCATGAGGGGGTGGTGTTTAGGGTTTAGGGCAGTGCAGTGGTGGCCGGGCAGTGTAGGGGGTCATGCAGGGCAGTGTTGGTTCAGGGTTTAGGGCAGTGCTGTGGTGTTCAGGCATTGTAGGTGGATATGCAGGGTGTGGTGTTTCAGGGTTTAGGGCAGTGCAATGGTATTCAGGCAGTATAGGGGGTCGAGCAGGGGGTGGTGTTTCAGGGTTTAGGGCAGTGCAGTGGTGTTCGGGCAGTGTAGGGGGTCGGGCAGGGGGTGGTGTTTCAGGGTTTAGGGCAGTGCAGTGGTGTTCGGGCAGTGTAGGGGGTCGAGCAGGGGGGTGGTGTTTCAGGATTTAGGGCAGTACAGTGGTGTTCGGGCAGTGTAGTGGCTCATGCAGGGGGTGGTGTTTCAGGGTTTAGGGCAGTAGAGTGGTGTTTGGTCAGTGTAGGGGGTCTTGCTGGAGATGGTGTTTCTGGGTTTAGGGCAGTGCAGTGGTGGTCGGGTAGTGTAGGGGGTCGAGCAGGGGGGGTGGTGTTTCAGGGTTTAGGGCAGTACAGTGGTGCTCAGGCAGTGTAGTGGCTCGTGCAGGGGGTGGTGTTTCAGGGTTTAGGGCAGTAGAGTGGTGTTCGGTCAGTGTAGGGGGTCTTGCTGGGGATGGTGTTTAGGGTTTAGGTCAGTACAATGGTGTTCGGGCAATGTAAGGGGCGGTGCTGGGACTGGTGTTTCAAGGTGTAGGGCAATGCAGTGGTGTTTGGGCAGTGTAGGGGGTGGTGTTGGGGCTGGTGTTTCAGGGTTTAGGGCAGTACCGTGGTGTTAGGGCAGTGTAGGGGGTGGTGTTGGGGCTCGTGTTTCAGGGTTAAGGGCAGTGCACTGGTGATCCGGCAGTGTAGGGGTTCGTACTGGTGCTGGTGTTTCAGGGTTTAGGGCAGTGCAGTGGTGTTCCGGCTGCAGGGGGGTCGTGCTGGGCCTGGTGTTTCAGGGTTTAGGGCAGTACAGTGGTGTTCGGGCAGTGTAGGGGTTGTGCTGGGGCTGGTGTTTCAGGGTTTAGGGCAGTGCAGTGCTGTTCGGGCAGTGTAGGGGTTCGTGCTGGGGCTGGTGTTTCAGAGTTTAGGGCAGTGCAATTCTATTCGGACAGTGTAGGGTGGCTTGCTGGGACTGGTGTTTCAGGGTTTAGGACTGTGCAGTGCTGTTCTGGCAGTGTAGGGGTTGGTGCTGGGGCTGGTGTTTCAGGGTTTAGGGCAGTGCAGTGGTGTTCGGTCATTGTAGGGGGTTGTGTTGGGGCTGGTGTTTCAGGGTTTAGAGCAGTACAGTGGTGTTCGGGCAGTGTAGGGGGTCGTCCTGGGGCTTGTGTTTCAGGGTTTAGGGCAGTGCAGTGTTGTTCGGACATTGTAGGGGGTTATGCTGAGGCTGGTGTTTTAGTGTTTAGGGCACTACAGTGGTGTTCAGGCAGTGTATTGGTTCGTGTAGGGGCTGGTTTTTCAGGGTTTAGGGCAGTGCAGTGGTGAGCATGCATTGTAGAGGTTCGTGCTGGCGCTGGTGTTTCAGGGTTTAGTGCAGTGCAGTGGTGTTCGGGCAGTGTAGGGGGTCGTGCTGGACTGGTGTTTCAGGGTTTAGGGCAGAGCAGTGGTGTTCGGGCAGTGTAGGGGGTCGTGATGGGGCTGGTGTTTCAGGGTTTAGGACAGTGCAATGGTGTTTGGGTAGTGTTGGGGTTCATGCTGGTGCTGGTGTTTCAGGGTTTAGGGCAGTGCAGTGGTGTTCGGGCAGTGTAGGGGGTCATGCTGAGGCAGGTGTGTCAGGGTTTAGGGCAGAGCGGTGGTGTTCGGGCAGTGTAGGGGGTCATGCGGGGGTGGTGTTTAGGATTTAGGGCAGTGCAGTGGTGGCCGGGCAGTGTAGGGGGTCATGCAGGGCAGTGTTGGTTCAGGGTTTAGGGCAGTGCTGTGGTGTTCAGGCATTGTAGGTGGATATGCAGGGCGTGGTGTTTCAGGGTTTAGGGCAGTGCAATGGTATTCAGGCAGTATAGGGGGTCGAGCAGGGGGTGGTGTTTCAGGGTTTAGGGCAGTGCAGTGGTGTTCGGGCAGTGTAGGGGGTCGGGCAGGGGGTGTTGTTTCAGGGTTTAGGGCAGTGCAGTGGTGTTCGGGCAGTGTAGGGGGTCGAGCAGGGGGTGGTGTTTCAGGGTTTAGGGCAGTACAGTGGTGTTTGGGCAGTGTAGTGGCTCGTGCAGGGGGTGGTGTTTCAGGGTTTAGGGCAGTAGAGTGGTGTTTGGTCAGTGTAGGGGGTCTTGCTGGAGATGGTGTTTCTGGGTTTAGGGCAGTGCAGTGGTGGTCGGGTAGTGTAGGGGGTCGAGCAGGGGGGGTGGTGTTTCAGGGTTTAGGGCAGTACAGTGGTGTTTGGGCAGTGTAGTGGCTCGCGCAGGGGGTGGTGTTTCAGGGTTTAGGGCAGTAGAGTGTTGTTCGATCAGTGTAGGGGTCTTGCTGGGGATGGTGTTTAGGGTTTAGGTCAGTACAATCATGTTCGGGCAATGTAAGGGGTGGTGCTGGGGCTGGTGTTTCAAGGTTTAGGGCAATGCAGTGGTGTTTGGGCAGTGTAGGGGGTTGTGCTGGGGCTGGTGTTTCAGGGTTTAGGGCAGTACAGTGGTGTTAGGGCAGTGTAGGGGGTGGTGTTGGGGCTCGTGTATCAGGGTTAAGGGAAGTGCACTGGTGATCCGGCAGTGTAGGGGTTCGTACTGGTGCTGGTGTTTCAGGGTTTAGGGCAGTGCAGTGGTGTTCCGGCTGCAGGGGGGTCATGCTGGGGCTGGTGTTTCAGGGTTTAGGGCAGTGCAGTGGTTTTCGGGCAGTGTAGGGGTTGTGCTGGGGCTGGTGTTTTAGGGTTTAGGGCAGTGCAGTGCTGTTCGGGCAGTGTAGGGGTTCGTGCTGTGGCTGGTGTTTCAGAGTTTAGGGCAGTGCAATTCTATTCAGGCAGTGTAGGGTGGCTTGCTGGGACTGGTGTTTCAGGGTTTAGGGCTGTGCAGTGCTGTTCGGGCAGTGTAGGGGTTGGTGCTGGGGCTGGTGTTTCAGGGTTTAGGGCAGTGCAGTGGTGTTCGGTCATTGTAGGGGGTCGTCCTGGGGCTTGTGTTTCAGGGTTTAGGGCAGTGGAGTGTTGTTCGGACATTGTAGGGGGTCATGCTGGGGCTAGTGTTTCAGGGTTTAGGACGGTGCATTGGTGTTCGGGCAGTGTAGGGGGTCATGCTGAGGCTGGTGTTTCAGTGTTTAGGGCAGTACAGTGGTGTTCAGGCAGTGTAGGGGTTCGTGTTGGGGCTGGTTTTTCAGGGTTTAGGGCAGTGCAGTGGTGAGCATGCATTGTAGAGGTTTGTGCTGGCGCTGGTGTTTCAGGGTTTAGTGCAGTGCAGTGGTGTTCGGGCAGTGTAGGGGGTCGTGCTGGACTGGTGTTTCAGGGTTTAGGGCAGAGCAGTGGTGTTCGGGCAGTGTAGGGGGTCGTGATGGGGCTGGTGTTTCAGGGTTTAGGACAGTGCAATGGTGTTCGGGTAGTGTTGGGGTTCATGCTCGTGCTGGTGTTTCAGGGTTTAGGGCAGTGCAGTGGTGTTCGGGCAGTGTAGGGGGTCATGCTGGGGCAGGTGTGTCAGGGTTTAGGGCAGAGCAGTGGTGTTCGGGCAGTGTAGGGGGTCATGCGGGGGTGGTGTTTAGGGTTTAGGGCAGTGCAGTGGTGGCCGGGCAGTGTAGGGGGTCATGCAGGGCAGTGTTGGTTCAGGGTTTGGGCAGTGCTGTTGTGTTCAGGCATTGTAGGTGGATATACAGGGCGTGGTGTTTCAGGGTTTAGGGCAGTGCAATGGTATTCAGGCAGTATAGGGGGTGGAGCAGGGGGTGGTGTTTCAGGGTTTAGGGCAGTGCAGTGGCATTCGGGCAGTGTAGGGGGTCGGGCAGGGGGTGGTGTTTCAGGGTTTAGGGCAGTGCAGTGGTGTTCGTGCAGAGTAGGGGGTCGAGCAGGGGGGATAGTGTTTCAGGGTTTAGGGCAGTACAGTGTGTTCAGGCAGTGTAGTGGCTCGTGTAGGGGGTGGTGTTTCAGGGTTTAGGGCAGTACAGTGGTGGTCGGGTAGTGTAGGGGGTCGAGCAGGGGGGTGGTGTTTCAGGGTTTAGGGCAGTACACTGGTTCTCGGGCATTGTAGTGGCTCGTGCAGGGGGTGGTGTTTCAGGGTTTAGGGCAGTAGAGTGGTGTTCGGTCAGTGTAGGGCGTCTTGCTGGGGATGGTGTTTAGGGTTTAGGTAAGTACAATGGTGTTCAGGCAGTGTAAGTGGTGGTGCTGGGGCTGGTGTTTCAAGGTTTAGGGCAATGCAGTGGTGTTTGGGCAGTGTAGGGGGTGGTGCTGGGGCTGGTGTTAAAAGGTTTAGGGCAGTACAGTGGTGTTAGGGCAGTGTAGGGGGTGGTGTTGGGGCTCGTGTATCAGGCTTAAGGGCAGTGCACTGGTGATCCGGCAGTGTAGGGGTTCGTACTGGTGCTGGTGTTTCAGGGTTTAGGGCAGTGCAGTGCTGTTCCGGCTGCAGGGGGGGTCATGCTGGGGCTGGTGTTTCAGGGTTTAGGGCAGTGTAGTGGTGTTCGGGCAGTGTAGGGGTTGTGCTGGGGCTGGTGTTTCAGGGTTTAGGGCAGTGCAGTGCTGTTCGGGCAGTGTAGGGGTTCGAGCTGGGGCTGGTGTTTCAGAGTTTAGGGCAGTGCAATTCTATTCAGGCAGTGTAGGGTGGCTTGCTGGGAGTGGTGTTTCAGGATTTAGGGCTGTGCAGTGCTGTTCAGGCAGTGTAGGGGTTGGTGCTGGGGCTGGTGTTTCAGGGTTTAGGGCAGTGCAGTGGTGTTCGGTCATTGTAGGGGGTTGTGTTGGGGCTGGTGTTTCAGGGTTTAGGGCAGTGCAATGGTGTTCGGGCAGTGTAGGGGGTTGTCCTGGGGCTTGTGTTTCAGGGTTTAGGGCAGTGCAGTGGTGTTCGGACATTGTAGGGGGTCATGCTGGGGCTGGTGTTTCAGGGTTTAGGGCAGTGCATTGGTGTTCGGGCAGTGTAGGGGGTCATGCTGAGGCTGGTGTTTCAGTGTTTAGGGCAGTACAGTGGTGTTCAGGCAGTGTAGGGGTTCGTGTTGGGGCTGGTTTTTCAGGGTTTAGGGCAGCGCAGTGGTGAGCATGCATTGTAGAGGTTTGTGCTGGCGCTGGTGTTTCAGGGTTTAGTGCAGTGCAGTGGTGTTCGGGCAGTGTAGGGGGTCGTGCTGGACTGGTGTTTCAGGGTTTAGGGCAGAGCAGTGGTGTTCGGGCAGTGTAGGGGGTCGTGATGGGGCTGGTGTTTCAGGGTTTAGGACAGTGCAATGGTGTTCGGGTAGTGTTGGGGTTCCTGCTGGTGCTGATGTTTCAGGTATTAGGGCATTGCTGTGATGTTCGGGCAGTGTAGGGGGTCGTGCTCTGGCTGGTGTTTCAGGGTTTAAGGCAGTGCAGTGGTGTTCGGGCAGTGTAGGGGTTCATTCTGGCGCTGGTTTTTCAGGGATTAGGGCAGTGCAGTGGTGTTCGGGCAGTGTAGGGGTCGTGCAGGGGTGGTGTTTCAGGGTTTAGGGCAAGGCAGTGGTGTACGGGCAGTATAGGGGGTCGTGCAGGGCAGTGGTGGTTCAGGGTTTAGGGCAGTGCTTTGGTGTTCGGGCAGTGTAGGGTGTCGAGCAGGGTGGTGGTTTTTCAGGGTTTAGGGCAGTGCAGTGGTGTCCAGGCAGTGTAGGGGGTCGTGCAGGGGGTGGTGTTTCAGGGTTTAGGGCAGTGCAGTGGTGTTCGGGCAGTGTAGGGGTTCGTGCTGGGGCTGGTGTTTCAGGGTCTAGGGCAGTGCTACGGTTTTCGGACAGTGTAGGGGTTCGTGCTGGGGATGGTGTCTCAGGGTTTAGGGCAGTGCAGTGGTGTTCGGGCAGTGTAGGGGGTCATGCTGGGGCAGGTGTGTCTAGGGGTGGGCGGAATTTGCGTAATTGCGTTACGCAAATCTCCGCGATACGGTAAAAAATCTCCGCGAACACGCAGAAATTCCGCGAACACGCGGAATTGCTTGTTAGCGATGCTTTTTTCCTGTTCACAATTGCTGTTTGCATGCTCGGGGAGAAATATCTCGCAAACACGCATTTTGAGAACGCGAACAAGCAAAAATTTCGCGAAATCGCGGAAAGCAGACTTTTGAGCAATTTCGCGTTCTCCGTGGAACACGAAATTACGTGAATTCCGCAAATTCCGCAAGCGGAACGGAATTTACTGCCCAGGCCTAGGTGTGTCAGGGTTAAGGGCAGAGCAGTGGTGTTCGGGCAGTGTAGGGGGTCATGCGGGGGTGGTGTTTAGGGTTTAGGGCAGTGCAGCGGTAGCCGGGCAGTGTAGGGGGTCATGCAGGACAGTGTTGGTTCAGGGTTTAGGGCAGTGCTGTGGTGTTCGGGCATTGTAGGTGGATATGCAGGGTGTGGTGTTTCAGGGTTTAGGGCAGTGCAGTGGTGTTCGGGCAGTGTAGGGGTCGGGCAGAGGGTGGTGTTTCAGGGTTGTAGGAAGGTGGATATCTGACTATGGTTACCCCCAAATTTTTGCCTAGTGTCTAGCTGGTTTTTCGACTTAGTTGGCCTGAGATCCTGCCATTCAGGATCTCAGCCTGGCTGTTCTCTCTTTAAAATGGACTCCATGTACCCTAGGTACATACCCAATTGGTTAGATCACCCTGTGAGCCCCTGTACCAGTGTACACTAGGTACCCAGGGCATTGGTGTATCTAAGGCCTA
Organism: Triturus cristatus; assembly: GCF_964204655.1. Lineage (NCBI taxonomy): Eukaryota > Metazoa > Chordata > Amphibia > Caudata > Salamandridae > Triturus > Triturus cristatus. The sequence goes on from NC_140579.1 coordinate 284,922,762, forward strand.
CCAGGGGCTGAAGCATGTATTATGCCACCCCTGGCCTGGCCTAACAAATTTGACACAACTGGCTGATCCCTCAGCTGGGGTAAGTTGGTGTAACCACCTCTTACTTAGGTGTAGTATACCTATACCTAACCTTAAATGGGACACATGTTAACCTATAAGTCACTCCTATGGCAGGCCTTAACAATCCTGAAGGCAGAGTGCTTGGTTCCATGTGAGATGGTGCTCTGGCATGAGCTGAGCCTGTCTGCAGTGGTCGGAACAACTTCCTTCTACTGTTTCCAGATATCGTCATACCATATACTCTTAAGTGCATTATGAACCTCGCGGTTAAATGCTATCTTTGGTTTGGCTTTATCAAAACATGTCGAGTAAGGTGTCATACGAATTGGAATACTAACCCCTCGCCAATTCTGGCGACGGGGTTAGCATTCCACCCTTCTAGAGGGACACGACATGTACAGTGCCTGAAACCCGGGTAACATCAGACATAGCCTCAGCTCCACAAAATGGATGCTGCCACCACAGACACAAGTCTGCCCTCCTGCTGCTGGGAGTCCTTCCAGCTTGGGAGGTGTGGACAAAGGGTTTCCTGCCAGGGGAGGTGCATGCACCACCCCAGACAGGATTTTGTGTATTGGTCAGGTAGGGCTTGAAAGAAACCAGACATGCCTGTGGCTCACAAGGAGCCTCGGTGCATATGCCAGTTCAAACCGGTCCTGGGACTCACCAGTCCCGGGCCTGGGGCAAGCTGGACAAAGGATTGGGGGTGTAACCACCCCCCTTCCTGGTCCCACCCATAGGGAGGGACCTAGCAGGTAGTCCGGCCCCTAGAATCTGCTTAAAGGTAGGAGCTGTGTCCTAAGACTTCAGACATCCTGGAATCAACTTGAAACTAAGAAGAAGACGGGAACTTCGACATTCTGCTGCACAGAAGACTGAAGAAAATCTCCCCTGTGGTCAGGGAGTGACCACCTTGCTAACGCAAGCACCATCCAGCGCATCAACATCTGCTTTGCCGCCGCCTCCCGCCGGAGCCCGAGCCCAGAGACTGACAAGACCTGGACCTCCAGACCTCTCACCGCCCGATCCACAGTCCCTGAGAAGAAGAGACCCGTGGAGGCACCGAGACACGTGGAGCCAGCCATCTTGGAACGACTACGACAAGCTGACAAGTGCAACAACCGAGGCTCCCTCCAAGTTGTGCTTTGGGATCTGAGAAGCCCAACCCCCGAGCAGCATCTGCACCAAAGGTGAGCCCTCCAGCATCTCCACGATCTGCGTGGGGCCCTTCTGCATTTTGCCACTCGACGCACCTAACCGGTTGCTGGCCCGCTGGCCAGTGGCCATCTTGGCGACGAACTCTACAAAATACACTGCTGGTCTGGTTGCTCCAGACTGGCCCTTGCTCCCCTCCAAAGGAGCAATCCCTCTGACCTTGCTGGTCAGAACCAACAGCTGATTTCCGAATCCTCCTACAATTGCTTTTGCCAAGGCTTGTTTGCTTTGATCAAGTCGCCGACACCGCCGACAGCGAGAGCCTGCGTGGGACAGCTCGTGAGCCAACTCCTGGACGTCGTCGACCTTCAGGGACCACGTGGCTGCGGAGACAAGCTACCCCTCATCACCTGTTTGCACCCGACATCGCCTGGTACCCACCTGGTGCCACGCTGGTCACTGGCTAGTGACTGTGAACACTGTCCCCTCTGCTTACAGGTCTTCAACATCTCCGATCCACTCTTGGATCAACTGCATCTCTCCCGGACCGACCGCCTGCAGCATCTTTGTCTTCAAGCTCCACGGAACAGATAGAAGAAACCCGACGCACTTCGAGGCCTATGCACCCGCTTCCTGTGGGTGAGGTAAAGCTGGCACACCTGTGCCCAAGTGTAGTATTACATCTCTAGTGCCTGTGTTCCAAATCTTGAGTTCCTAGTCCATCCGGAAGATCCTCTTTGCAGTAACTTTGTACTTTTTACGCACCCATTGAAACCTATGGGAGCACGCGTGTGACTATTTGCTCTGCACACGCCACCCGTGGACCTCCTGGTCACTAACTGACGTTAGCTCCTTGTAGGCCCAGCGATTCTAGAGGCCCTAGGCCTTTTCCCTTTTCTGTTCGTGGTACTTATACCACTATTTTAGTATATGGTTTGAGTGGCCACCAGGGCCTATCCATATAACGTGCAACTTCTGTGTATTCTGTGATAATCTTGTTTGACGATTTGTGCTCCTGTGCTCATAAAGAGACTAGGGGTTACTTTGAGAAATAAATACATATATATTTTGAATATATATCTGTGTGGTGTCCTTTCATTGGTATAAAAGGGGGTTACATTTGGTAAAACAGCTGGCTTAACACGCTTCACGAGTTTAGCCTCAAAGACTGCTTAGCCTACGCTACCACTAGGGCAGCTAGTCCGAAAAGGTTGACTTACAACCACACCATAAGGGTTGCTTGGCATGGTACAAGGTGATCACTTTAACTAGTGAGCATCATATACCAGGCCAACTTCTCACATTGGTGAGCAGCGGTTGGATTTGAGCTTGCTGGGTTTTACCATTGTAATCTCTTGGTTACCAATTGAAAGATCACATAGGTACCTGTAGGTACATATAAAACAAGATTAGATATACATAAGTTCTACTGAACTTAGTTGTTGTAGAGCAAAGGGAGTAGCACACCCTGACTACAACTACTAGATAGGTTTAGTAGGTAAACCCAAGTGTAGGTAGATTGCAACACATCCACCCACACTTAAGAGCAATGGCCGGGGCAGAGGGGTCCACTGTACCCATCTCTGTTGAGAGTGACCCCCAGAGGGCAACATCCAGCTTTGCTACCCTTAATCAGAATGAGCTCAGGCATTTGGCAACTCTTAGAGGCCTTAAACAGCCCAAGAACCCAAACTCTGCTGAGCTCAGAGAGCTCTTACAGAATGATGAGAATCAGAGAGCACTCAAGAAAGCTTCCCAGTTAGCCCCCTTAGGGTCAGGAACAGGAGGCCCCCCTTCTGAAGATACTACAGAGGTACCCAGTTCCAATAGCCATCCCTTAGATGAGAACCATACTACAGGGGAGGAAAGTGGTGAGGATACAGAAAGTAGTGATGATGAAGGGAGAACTATCCCAGTGCCAAGTATTATACTTGGCCCAGCTAAACTAAGGCTATTGGGGACTGACAATGGGTTCACCCCATTGGATCTCCCCAGTGGACTTAACACAGGGCTTGGGAGGCAAAGGAATCGCTCAGGTGACTCCAATGCTTCTCATGGCTCTAGAGGCTCTCAAGGTCACTCCAGGAAAAGGATGACCACCCCTCAGAGGAGGGAACATGAGGCCAGAATGCAGGAAGCCCAGCTGAGGATCAGGAAGCAGGAGCTAGAAGTAGCCCTGATGGAAGAAAAACTGAACAAGGCTAGGCAACCTAGAGAGAGTGGGTCTATACCCACTGGTGGCAGCATTGTCCCTAAGGACAAAGATAGGGTCTTTGACAATAGGAACCTGTCTAAGGTTGTGCCCCCCTACAAAAGTGGGGATGACATCCACAAATGGATAACTGCTCTTGAGAGAGCCTGCAAAGTACAGCAGGTTCCTGAAGACCAGTGGGCAGCAATCCTCTGGCTCTCCTTTGAAGGAAGAGGCAGAGACAGACTCCTCACTGTTAGAGAAGAGGATGTCAGAAACTACAGAGTCCTGAAGAGTGTTCTGGTAGATGGGTTAGGCTTAACCACTGAACAGTACAGGTTAATGTTCAGAGACACCCAAAAGACACAGACTCAGGACTGGTCTGAATATGTTGAATGTGCCACTAAGGCTTTGGAGGGTTGGTTGCTGGGAAGTAAGGTATCTGATTATACAGGATTGTACAATTTGATGATGAGAGAACAGATTTTAAGTAACTGTCAAAACCAGCTCCTCCATCAACACCTGGTAGACTCAGATTTGACCTCTCCCCAAGAATTGGGAAAGAGGGCAGATAAATGGGTCAGGACCAGGATCAGGCCTAAGAATCAGGGTGGTGACCAAAAGAAAGATACCACCAAACCTCAAGAGAAGGGAGGGGATAAGGCAAAAGAGAAATCTTCCTCAGGGCCCCAAAACTCCACACAGGGTGGTGGGTCCCAAGCTCCCTCCTCTACCACAGGTAAAAAGCCTTACTGCCATGAGTGTAAAACTCCTGGGCATTGGAAAACTGACAGCAGTTGCCCAAGGGCTACAAACAAAACTGTTCCTCCAATTACTCCTGTCACACCACCTATTACTGTCAGCAGTAATCCCCCAGGTGGTGGGAGTGCCCCCAAAAATTTGGGTGGGTTTACTTGGGGAACACAGGGGGACCCTGGCTTAGCCAATTCCCCTGCAGCAGATACTCTTGTCTGTGATGGTGGCATGGGGTTTGCCAACTTCACTGCCTGTCCCAACACTTTGGGTAGGTACAGACAGGAGCCCTACATCAATGGTACAAAAGCTGAGGCCTACAGAGACACTGGAGCTAGCATCACAATGGTGGCCCATTGGCTAGTTCCCTCTGAGCAGCTTTTGCCTGGTTTCTCCTACCAGGTGACTAACATTGATGGCAAACAGAACAGTCATCCCATGGCAGAGGTATGTCTCAGCTGGGGAGGGGTCACTGGCCCTAAAAGGGTAGCAGTGTCCCCAACCTTGCCTGTAGACTGCTTACTGGGGAATGACTTAAAACTCTCAGCCTGGGCTGGAGTTGAACAAGACACCCATTCTAAAATGGTAGGCCTGTCACAAAAGGGTAGGGGGGTTGTGCCATTCACAACCCCTGTCCAAATAGATTTCCTCCCTGAAAAGGTTGGAAGGGCAGTGGTAGCCACAGCCCAGGCACAGACAGACTTCCCTGTAGAGACTGGCAGAGCTGTGACAGTCACAGCTCAAACACAAACTGAGTGCCCCCCTGAAAAGGTTGGCAAGGCTGTAATGGTCTCAGCCTATACTCAGACTGACATAGGTGTAGTGAAGCCTGAAACAATGGATCACTCCACACAAACTGAGAGTAGTGGGGAGGAAGAAAAGTCTCCCTCTCCCCAGACATTAGGAAAAGGTCAGCCTCCTCAGGGATCTGACCTCACCCCTTGTGAAGGAACTGCCCCAGAGGTAGCCAGGCCTGGCCTGGCAGAGCCTCTGATGTCAGTGGCCCCTTCCAAGGTGGGACCCAGTCTGGTGCAGGTAACCTGCCTCTCTCTACCCTGCCTCAGTCAGCCCAGGACTGCAGAGGTCAGGGAGGCCAGTGGACCCCCAGAGGGCCCCTGTCCACAAGAACCCCCCCATCAAAAGAATGAGGATTGCCTGGCTAGTAGCCCTAGTCAGGTGATGGGTAAAAACATTCCTGAGGGATCTCCTTTACAGGTAGTTAGGGACCTCCCCCAGAGGGATTCTGTTGGGTACAGGCAAACATGGGACCTTAGGGCCCCAGACCTGACCTGTCCCTCCAGTAAGTCCACAAAAGGGACCCAGCCTCCAGCTTTAGGTAGCCAGAGGCTGACCCTGAGAGCACAGTGCAACTCAGTTAAGGAAAGAAAGGCATCCATGGTGGAGAATGATTGGAGGAAGCTGAGACCTCACTTTGAGGACACTCACTTCAGTACTCCATCTCAACACCAGCCTTTTACTTTGCCAAGACACACCAAAGGTAGAGATTCCCTATGGTGGAGACCCTCTGATACCCTTAGGGTGAGGGATTGCTTAGTGGACCATGAGACAGGGGGTAACCATGCCAGTGCTGGTTCCTCCTTATATGGCCACTTGGGCAATATAGGCTTACCTGGTCAAGGTCAGCCTTATCTCCCTTCGTTTGGGGGGGGGTTGTGTAGGAAGGTGGATATCTGACTATGGTTACCCCCAAATTTTTGCCTAGTGTCTAGCTGGTTTTTCGACTTAGTTGGCCTGAGATCCTGCCATTCAGGATCTCAGCCTGGCTGTTCTCTCTTTAAAATGGACTCCATGTACCCTAGGTACATACCCAATTGGTTAGATCACCCTGTGAGCCCCTGTACCAGTGTACACTAGGTACCCAGGGCATTGGTGTATCTAAGGCCTACCAGGGGCTGAAGCATGTATTATGCCACCCCTGGCCTGGCCTAACAAATTTGACACAACTGGCTGATCCCTCAGCTGGGGTAAGTTGGTGTAACCACCTCTTACTTAGGTGTAGTATACCTATACCTAACCTTAAATGGGACACATGTTAACCTATAAGTCACTCCTATGGCAGGCCTTAACAATCCTGAAGGCAGAGTGCTTGGTTCCATGTGAGATGGTGCTCTGGCATGAGCTGAGCCTGTCTGCAGTGGTCGGAACAACTTCCTTCTACTGTTTCCAGATATCGTCATACCATATACTCTTAAGTGCATTATGAACCTCGCGGTTAAATGCTATCTTTGGTTTGGCTTTATCAAAACATGTCGAGTAAGGTGTCATACGAATTGGAATACTAACCCCTCGCCAATTCTGGCGACGGGGTTAGCATTTCACCCTTCTAGAGGGACACGACATGTACAGTGCCTGAAACCCGGGTAACATCAGACATAGCCTCAGCTCCACAAAATGGATGCTGCCACCACAGACACAAGTCTGCCCTCCTGCTGCTGGGAGTCCTTCCAGCTTGGGAGGTGTGGACAAAGGGTTTCCTGCCAGGGGAGGTGCATGCACCACCCCAGACAGGATTTTGTGTATTGGTCAGGTAGGGCTTGAAAGAAACCAGACATGCCTGTGGCTCACAAGGAGCCTCGGTGCATATGCCAGTTCAAACCGGTCCTGGGGCTCACCAGTCCCGGGCCTGGGGCGAGCTGGACAAAGGATTGGGGGTGTAACCACCCCCCTTCCTGGTCCCACCCATAGGGAGGGACCTAGCAGGTAGTCCGGCCCCTAGAATCCGCTTAAAGGTAGGAGCTGTGTCCTAAGACTTCAGACATCCTGGAATCAACTTGAAACTAAGAAGAAGACGGGAACTTCGACATTCTGCTGCACAGAAGACTGAAGAAAATCTCCCCTGTGGTCAGGGAGTGACCACCTTGCTAACGCAAGCACCATCCAGCGCATCAACGTCTGCTTTGCCGCCGCCTCCCGCCGGAGCCCGAGCCCAGAGAGTGACAAGACTTGGACCTCCAGACCTCTCACCGCCCGATCCACAGTCCCTGAGAAGAAGAGACCCGTGGAGGCACCGAGACACGTGGAGCCAGCCATCTTGGAACGACTACGACAAGCTGACAAGTGCAACAACCGAGGCTCCCTCCAAGTTGTGCTTTGGGATCTGAGAAGCCCAACCCCCGAGCAGCATCTGCACCAAAGGTGAGCCCTCCAGCATCTCCACGATCTGCGTGGGGCCCTTCTGCATTTTGCCACTCGACGCACCTAACCGGTTGCTGGCCCGCTGGCCAGTGGCCATCTTGGCGACGAACTCTACAAAATACACTGCTGGTCTGGTTGCTCCAGACTGGCCCTTGCTCCCCTCCAAAGGAGCAATCCCTCTGACCTTGCTGGTCAGAACCAACAGCTGATTTCCGAATCCTCCTACAATTGCTTTTGCCAAGGCTTGTTTGCTTTGATCAAGTCGCCGACACCGCCGACAGCGAGAGCCTGCGTGGGACAGCTCGTGAGCCAACTCCTGGACGTCGTCGACCTTCAGGGACCACGTGGCTGCGGAGACAAGCTACCCCTCATCACCTGTTTGCACCCGACATCGCCTGGTACCCACCTGGTGCCACGCTGGTCACTGGCTAGTGACTGTGAACACTGTCCCCTCTGCTTACAGGTCTTCAACATCTCCGATCCACTCTTGGATCCACTGCATCTCTCCCGGACCGACCGCCTGCAGCATCTTTGTCTTCAAGCTCCACGGAACAGATAGAAGAAACCCGACGCACTTCGAGGCCTATGCACCCGCTTCCTGTGGGTGAGGTAAAGCTGGCACACCTGTGCCCAAGTGTAGTATTACATCTCTAGTGCCTGTGTTCCAAATCTTGAGTTCCTAGTCCATCCGGAAGATCCTCTTTGCAGTAACTTTGTACTTTTTACGCACCCATTGAAACCTATGGGAGCACGCGTGTGACTATTTGCTCTGCACACGCCACCCGTGGACCTCCTGGTCACTAACTGACGTTAGCTCCTTGTAGGCCCAGCGATTCTAGAGGCCCTAGGCCTTTTCCCTTTTCTGTTCGTGGTACTTATACCACTATTTTAGTATATGGTTTGAGTGGCCACCAGGGCCTATCCATATAACGTGCAACTTCTGTGTATTCTGTGATAATCTTGTTTGACGATTTGTGCTCCTGTGCTCATAAAGAGACTAGGGGTTACTTTGAGAAATAAATACATATATATTTTGAATATATATCTATGTGGTGTCCTTTCATTGGTATAAAAGGGGGTTACATTTGGTAAAACAGCTGGCTTAACACGCTTCACGAGTTTAGCCTCAAAGACTGCTTAGCCTACGCTACCACTAGGGCAGCTAGTCCGAAAAGGTTGACTTACAACCACACCATAAGGGTTGCTTGGCATGGTACAAGGTGATCACTTTAACTAGTGAGCATCATATACCAGGCCAACTTCTCACAAGGGTTTAGGGCAGTGCAGTGGTGTTCGGGTAGTGTAGGGGTTCGAGCAGGGGGGTGGTGTTTCAGGGTTTAGGGCAGTGCAGTGGTGTTCGGGCAGTGTAGGGGGTAGTGCTGGGGCTTGTGTTTCAGGGATAAGGGTAGTGCAGTGGTGTTTGGTCAGTGTATGGGGTCTTGCTGGGGATGGTGTTTCTGGGTTTAGGGCATTGCACTGGTGTTCGGGTAGTGTAGGGGGTGGTGCTGGGACTGGTGTTTCAGGGTTTAGGGCATTGCAGTGGTGTTCGGGCAGTGTAGGGGTGGTGCTGCAGCTGGTGTTTAAGGGTTTAGGGCAGTACAGTGGTGTTAGGGCATTGTAGGGGGTGGTGTTGGGGCTGGTGTTTCAGGGTTTAGGGCAGTGCACGGGTGTTTCGGCAGTAGAGTGGGTCATGCTGGGGCTGATGTTTCAGGGTTTAGGGCAGTGCAGTGGTGTTTGGACAGTGAAGGGGTTGTGCTGGGGCTGCTGTTTCACTGTTTAGGGCAGTGCAGTGCTGTTCGGGATGTGTAAGGGCGTCGTGCTGGGGCTGGTGTTTCAGGGTTTAGGTCAGTGCAATTCTATTCGGCCAGTGTAGGGCGGCTTCCTGGGACTGGTGTTTCAGACCTGTGCAGTGCTTTTTAGTCAGTGTAGGGGTTGGTGCTGAGGCTGGTGTTTCAGGGTTTAGGGCAGTGCAGTGGTGTTCAAGCATTGTAGGGGGTTGTGTTGGGGCTGGTGTTTCAGGGTTTATGGCAGTGCAGTGGTGTTCGGGCAGTGTTGGTGGTCGTGCTGGGGCTTGTGTTTCATGGTTTAGGGCAGTGCAGTGGTGTTCGGACATTGTAGGGAGTTGTGGTGGGGCTGGTGTTTCAGGATTTAGGGCAGTGCATTGGTGTTCGGGAAGTGTAGGGGGTCATGCTGAGGCTGGTGTTTCAGTGTTTAGAGCAGTGCAGTGGTGTTCGGGCAATGTAGGGGTTCGTGTTCAGGCTGATTTTTCAGGGTTTAGGGCAGCGCAGTGGTGTTCATGCATTGTTGAGGTTCGTGCTGGCGCTGGTGTTTCAGGGTTTAGGGCAGTGCAGTGGTGTTTTGCAGTGTAGGGGGTCAGGCTGGGGCTGGTGTTTCATTGTTTAGGGCAATGCAGTGCTGTTCAGGCACTGTACTGGTCGTGCTGGGGTGGTGTTTCAGGGTTTAGGGCGGTGCCCTAGGTGTGTGGAAAGTGTAGGGTGTCGTGCTGGGGTTGGTGTTTGAGGGTTTAGGGCAGAGCAGTGGTGTTCAGGCAGAGTAGGGGGTCATGTAGGGGGTGGTGTTTCAGGTTTAAGAGCATTGCAGTGGTGTTCGGTCAGTGAATGGGGTTGTGCTGGGGTTGTTTTTCATGGTTTAGGGCAGTGGTGTTCGGGCACTGTAGGAGGTCTTGCTGGGGGTTGTGTTTCAGGGTTTAGGGCAGTGCAGTGGTGTTTGGACAGTGTAGGCGGTCGTGCTGGGTCTGGTGTTTCAGGGTTTAGGGCAGTGGTGTTCAGACAGTGTAAGGGGTCTTGCTGGGGGTGGTATGTCAGGGTTTAGGGCAGTGCAGTGGTGTTCAGGCAGTGTAGGGGGTCTTGCTGGGGCTGGGGTTTCAGGGTTTAGGGCAGTGCAGTGGTGTTCAGGCAGAGTAGGGGGTCTGGCAAGGGCTGGTGTTTCAGGGTATACGGCAGTGCAGTGGGGTTTGGGCAGTGTAGGGGGTCGTGCTGGGGCTGGTGTTTCAGGGTTTAGGGCAGAGCAGTGGTCTTCGGGCAGAGTACGGGGTGTTGTTTAGGGTTTAGGGCAGACCAGTGGTGTTCGGGCAGTGTAGGGGGTCGTGCAGGGCAGTGTTGGTTCAGTGTTTAGGGCAGTGCAGTGGTGTACTGGCAGTTTCAAGGGTCATGCAGGGCAGTGTTGGTTCAGGGTTTAGGGCAGTGCTGTGGTGTCTGGGCATTGTACGGGGTCATGCAGGGTGTGGTGTTCCAAGGTTAGGGCAGTGCAGTGGTGTTCGGGCAGTGTTGGGGGTCGAGCAGCGTGGTGGTGTTTCAGGGTTTAGGGTAATGCAGTGGTGTTCAGGCAGTGAAGGGAGTCGGGCAGGGGGTGGTGTTTCAGGGTTTAGGGCAGTGCAGTGGTGTTCGGGAAATGTAGGGGGTCAAGCAGGGGGTGGTGTTTCAGGGTTTAGGGAGGTACAGTGGTGTTCGGGCAGTGTAGTGGCTCGTGCAGGGGGTGCTGTTTCAGCGTTTAGGGCAGTAGAGTGGTGTTTGGTCAGTGTAGGGAGTCTTGCTGGGGCTGATGTTTCTGGGTTTAGGGCAGTGCAGTGGTGTTTGGGCAGTGTAGGGGGTGGTGCTGGGGCTGGTGTTTCAGGGTTTAGGGCAGTGCAGTGGTGGTCGGGCTGTGTACGGGGTAGTGCTGGGGCTGGTTTTTCAGGATTTAGGGCAGAGCAGCGGTGATTGGGCAGAGAAGGGGGTTGTGCTGGGGTGGTGTTTAGGGTTTAGGGCAGTACAATGGTGTTCGGACATTGTAGGGGATGATGCTGGGGCTGGTGTTTCAGGCATTAGGGCAGTGCAGTGGTGGTTGGTCAGTGTAGAGGGTCTTGCTGGAGCTGGTGTTTCAGGGCTTAGGGCAGTGCAGTGGTGTTCGGGCAGTGTAGGGGGTCGTGCTGCGGCTGGTGTTTCAGGGTTTAGGGCAGAGCAGTGGTGTTCGTGCAGAGTAGGCGGTCGTGCTGGGGCTGGTGTTTCAGGGTTTAGGGCAGTACAGTGGTGTTCGGGCAGTGTAGGGGTTCGTGTTGGGCTGGTTTTTCAGGGTTTAGGGCAGCGCAGTGGTATTCATGCATTGTAGAGGTTTGTGCTGGCGCTGGTGTTTCAGGGTTTAGGGCAGTGCAGTGGTGTTTTGCAGTGTAGGGGGTCAGGCTGGGGCTGGTGTTTCATGGTTTAGAGCAGTGCAGTGGTGTTCGGGCAGTGTAGGGGTTCATGTTGGGGCAGGTTTTTCAGGGTTTAGGACAGGGCAGTGGTGTTCAGGCAGTGTAGGGGTTCATGCTGGTGCTGATGTTTCAGGTATTAGGGCCTTACAGTGGTATTCGGGCAGTGTAGGGGGTTGTGCTGGGCTGGTGTTTCAGGGTTTAGGGCAGTGCAGATGTGTCCAGGCAGTGTAGGGGGTCGTGCAGGCGGTGGTGTTTCAGTGTTTAGGGCAGTGCAGTGGTGTTCGTGCAGTGTAGTGGTTCGTGCTGGGGCTGGTGTTTCAGGGTCTAGGGCAGTGCTACGGTTTTCGGGCAGTGTAGGGGTTCGTGCTGGGGATGGTGTTTCAGGGTTTAGGGCAGTGCAGTGTTGTTCGGGCAGTGTAGGGGGTCATGCTGGGGCAGGTGTGTCAGGGTTTAGGGCAGAGCAGTGGTGTTCGGGCAGTGTAGGGGGCCATGAGGGGGTGGTGTTTAGGGTTTAGGGCAGTGCAGTGGTGGCCGGGCAGTGTAGGGGGTCATGCAGGGCAGTGTTGGTTCAGGGTTTAGGGCAGTGCTGTGGTGTTCAGGCATTGTAGGTGGATATGCAGGGCGTGGTGTTTCAGGGTTTAGGGCAGTGCAATGGTATTCAGGCAGTATAGGGGGTCGAGCAGGGGGTGGTGTTTCAGGGTTTAGGGCAGTGCAGTGGTGTTCGGGCAGTGTAGGGGGTTGTGCTGGGGCTGGTGTTTCAGAGTTTAGGGCAGTGCAGTTCTATTCGGGCAGTGTAGGGTGGCTTGCTGGGACTGGTGTTTAAGGGTTTAGGCTGTGCAGTGCTGTTCAGGCAGTGTAGGGGTTGGTGCTGGGGCTGGTGTTTCAGGGTTTAGGTCAGTGCAGTGGTGTTCGATCATTGTAGGGGGTTGTGTTGGGGCTGGTGTTTCAGGGTTTGGGGCAGTGCAGTTGTGTTTCGGGCAGTGCAGGGGGTCATCCTGGGGCTTGTGTTTCAGGGTTTAGGGCAGTGCAGTGGTGTTCGGACATTGTAGGGGGTCATGCTGGGGCTGGTGTTTGAGGGTTTAGGGCAGTGCATTGGTGTTTGGGCAGTGTAGGGCGTCATGCTGAGGCTGGTGTTTCAGGGTTTAGGGCATTACAGTGGTGTTCGGGCAGTGTAGGGGTTCGTGCTGGCGCTGGTTTTTCAGGGTTTAGGGCAGCGCAGTGGTGTTCATGCATTGTAGGGGTTCGTGCTGGCGCTGGTGTTTCAGGGTTTAGGGCAGGGCAGTGGTGTTCAGGCATTGTAGGGGGTCATGCTGGACTGGTGTTTCAGGGTTTAGGGCAGAGCAATGGTGTTCGGGCAGTGTTGGGGTTCATGCTGGTGGTGATGTTTAAGGTATTAGGGCATTGCAGTGGTGTTCGGGCAGTGTAGGGGGTCGTGCTGGGGCTGGTGTTTCAGGGTTTAGGGCAGTGCAGTGGTGTTCGGGCAGTCTAGGGGTTCATGCTGGCGCTGTTTTTTCAGGGCTTAGGGCAGTGCAGTGGTGTTCGGGCAGTGTAGGGGTCTTGCAGGGGTGGTGTTTCAGGGTTTAGGGCAGTGCAGTGGTGTACGGGCAGTATAGGGTGTCGTGCAGGTCAGTGTTGGTTCAGGGTTTAGGGCAGTGCTGTGGTGTTCGGGCATTGTAGGGGGTCATGCAGGGTGTGGTGTTTCAGGGTTTAGGGCAGTGCAGTGGTGTTTGGGCAGTGTAGGGTGTCGAGCAGGGCGGTTGTTTTTCAGGGTTTAGGGCAGTGCAGAGGTGTCCAGGTAGTGTAGGGGGTCGTGCAGGCGGTGGTGTTTCAGTGTTTAGGGCAGTGCAGTGGTGTTCGTGCAGTGTAGGGGTTCGTGCTGGGGCTGATGTTTCAGGGTCTAGGGCAGTGCTACGGTTTTCGGGCAGTGTAGGGGTTCGTGCTGGGGATGGTGTTTCAGGGTTTAGGGCAGTGCAGTGGTGTTCGGGCAGTGTAGGGGGTCATGCTGGGGCAGGTGTGTCAGGGTTTAGGGCAGAGCAGTGGTGTTCGAGCAGTGTAGGGGGCCATGAGGGGGTGGTGTTTAGGGTTTAGGGCAGTGCAGTGGTGGCCGGGCAGTGTAGGGGGTCATGCAGGGCAGTGTTGGTTCAGGGTTTAGGGCAGTGCTTTGGTGTTCAGGCATTGTAGGTGGATATGCAGGGCGTGGTGTTTCAGGGTTTAGGGCAGTGCAATGGTATTCAGGCAGTGTAGGGGGTCGAGCAGGGGGTGGTGTTTCAGGGTTTAGGGCAGTGCAGTGGTGTTCGGGCAGTGTAGGGGGTCGGGCAGGGGGTGGTGTTTCAGGGTTTAGGGCAGTGCAGTGGTGTTCGGGCAGTGTAGGGGGTCGAGCAGGGGGGTGGTGTTTCAGGATTTAGGGCAGTACAGTGGTGTTCGGGCAGTGTAGTGGCTCGTGCAGGGGGTGGTGTTTCAGGGTTTAGGGCAGTAGAGTGGTGTTTGGTCAGTGTAGGGGGTCTTGCTGGAGATGGTGTTTCTGGGTTTAGGGCAGTGCAGTGGTGGTCGGGTAGTGTAGGGGGTCGAGCAGGGGGGGTGGTGTTTCAGGGTTTAGGGCAGTACAGTGGTGCTCGGGCAGTGTAGTGGCTCGTGCAGGGGGTGGTGTTTCAGGGTTTAGGGCAGTAGAGTGGTGTTCGGTCAGTGTAGGGGGTCTTGCTGGGGATGGTGTTTAGGGTTTAGGTCAGTACAATGGTGTTCGGGCAATGTAAGGGGCGGTGCTGGGACTGGTGTTTCAAGGTGTAGGGCAATGCAGTGGTGTTTGGGCAGTGTAGGGGGTGGTGTTGGGGCTGGTGTTTCAGGGTTTAGGGCAGTACAGTGGTGTTAGGGCAGTGTAGGGGGTGGTGTTGGGGCTCGTGTTTCAGGGTTAAGGGCAGTGCACTGGTGATCCGGCAGTGTAGGGGTTCGTACTGGTGCTGGTGTTTCAGGGTTTAGGGCAGTGCAGCGGTGTTCCGGCTGCAGGGGGGTCATGCTGGGCCTGGTGTTTCAGGGTTTAGGGCAGTACAGTGGTGTTCGGGCAGTGTAGGGGTTGTGCTGGGGCTGGTGTTTCAGGGTTTAGGGCAGTGCAGTGCTGTTCGGGCAGTGTAGGGGTTCGTGCTGGGGCTGGTGTTTCAGAGTTTAGGGCAGTGCAATTCTATTCGGACAGTGTAGGGTGGCTTGCTGGGACTGGTGTTTCAGGGTTTAGGACTGTGCAGTGCTGTTCGGGCAGTGTAGGGGTTGGTGCTGGGGCTGGTGTTTCAGGGTTTAGGGCAGTGCAGTGGTGTTCGGTCATTGTAGGGGGTAGTGTTGGGGCTGGTGTTTCAGGGTTTAGAGCAGTACAGTGGTGTTCGGGCAGTGTAGGGGGTCGTCCTGGGGCTTGTGTTTCAGGGTTTAGGGCAGTGCAGTGTTGTTCAGACATTGTAGGGGGTTATGCTGAGGCTGGTGTTTTAGTGTTTAGGGCACTACAGTGGTGTTCAGGCAGTGTATTGGTTTGTGTAGGGGCTGGTTTTTCAGGGTTTAGGGCAGTGCAGTGGTGAGCATGCATTGTAGAGGTTCGTGCTGGCGCTGGTGTTTCAGGGTTTAGTGCAGTGCAGTGGTGTTCGGGCAGTGTAGGGGGTCGTGCTGGACTGGTGTTTCAGGGTTTAGGGCAGAGCAGTGGTGTTCGGGCAGTGTAGGGGGTCGTGATGGGGCTGGTGTTTCAGGGTTTAGGACAGTGCAATGGTGTTTGGGTAGTGTTGGGGTTCATGCTGGTGCTGGTGTTTCAGGGTTTAGGGCAGTGCAGTGGTGTTCGGGCAGTGTAGGGGGTCATGCTGAGGCAGGTGTGTCAGGGTTTAGGGCAGAGCGGTGGTGTTCGGGCAGTGTAGGGGGTCATGCGGGGGTGGTGTTTAGGATTTAGGGCAGTGCAGTGGTGGCCGGGCAGTGTAGGGGGTCATGCAGGGCAGTGTTGGTTCAGGGTTTAGGGCAGTGCTGTGGTGTTCAGGCATTGTAGGTGGATATGCAGGGCGTGGTGTTTCAGGGTTTAGGGCAGTGCAATGGTATTCAGGCAGTATAGGGGGTCGAGCAGGGGGTGGTGTTTCAGGGTTTAGGGCAGTGCAGTGGTGTTCGGGCAGTGTAGGGGGTCGGGCAGGGGGTGTTGTTTCAGGGTTTAGGGCAGTGCAGTGGTGTTCGGGCAGTGTAGGGGGTCGAGCAGGGGGGTGGTGTTTCAGGGTTTAGGGCAGTACAGTGGTGTTTGGGCAGTGTAGTGGCTCGTGCAGGGGGTGGTGTTTCAGGGTTTAGGGCAGTAGAGTGGTGTTTGGTCAGTGTAGGGGGTCTTGCTGGAGATGGTGTTTCTGGGTTTAGGGCAGTGCAGTGGTGGTCGGGTAGTGTAGGGGGTCGAGCAGGGGGGGTGGTGTTTCAGGGTTTAGGGCAGTACAGTGGTGTTCGGGCAGTGTAGTGGCTCGCGCAGGGGGTGGTGTTTCAGGGTTTAGGGCAGTAGAGTGGTGTTCGATCAGTGTAGGGGTCTTGCTGGGAATGGTGTTTAGGGTTTAGGTCAGTACAATCATGTTCGGGCAATGTAAGGGGTGGTGCTGGGGCTGGTGTTTCAAGGTTTAGGGCAATGCAGTGGTGTTTGGGCAGTGTAGGGGGTTGTGCTGGGGCTGGTGTTTCAGGGTTTAGGGCAGTACAGTGGTGTTAGGGCAGTGTAGGGGGTGGTGTTGGGGCTCGTGTATCAGGGTTAAGGGAAGTGCACTGGTGATCCGGCAGTGTAGGGGTTCGTACTGGTGCTGGTGTTTCAGGGTTTAGGGCAGTGCAGTGGTGTTCCGGCTGCAGGGGGGTCATGCTGGGGCTGGTGTTTCAGGGTTTAGGGCAGTGCAGTGGTTTTCGGGCAGTGTAGGGGTTGTGCTGGGGCTGGTGTTTCAGGGTTTAGGGCAGTGCAGTGCTGTTCGGGCAGTGTAGGGGTTTGTGCTGTGGCTGGTGTTTCAGAGTTTAGGGCAGTGCAATTCTATTCAGGCAGTGTAGGGTGGCTTGCTGGGACTGGTGTTTCAGGGTTTAGGGCTGTGCAGTGCTGTTCGGGCAGTGTAGGGGTTGGTGCTGGGGCTGGTGTTTCAGGGTTTAGGGCAGTGCAGTGGTGTTCGGTCATTGTAGGGGGTCGTCCTGGGGCTTGTGTTTCAGGGTTTAGGGCAGTGGAGTGTTGTTCGGACATTGTAGGGGGTCATGCTGGGGCTAGTGTTTCAGGGTTTAGGACGGTGCATTGGTGTTCGGGCAGTGTAGGGGGTCATGCTGAGGCTGGTGTTTCAGTGTTTAGGGCAGTACAGTGGTGTTCAGGCAGTGTAGGGGTTCGTGTTGGGGCTGGTTTTTCAGGGTTTAGGGCAGTGCAGTGGTGAGCATGCATTGTAGAGGTTCGTGCTGGCGCTGGTGTTTCAGGGTTTAGTGCAGTGCAGTGCTGTTCGGGCAGTGTAGGGGGTCGTGCTGGACTGGTGTTTCAGGGTTTAGGGCAGAGCAGTGGTGTTCGGGCAGTGTAGGGGGTCGTGATGGGGCTGGTGTTTCAGGGTTTAGGACAGTGCAATGGTGTTCGGGTAGTGTTGGGGTTCATGCTCGTGCTGGTGTTTCAGGGTTTAGGGCAGTGCAGTGGTGTTCGGGCAGTGTAGGGGGTCATGCTGGGGCAGGTGTGTCAGGGTTTAGGGCAGAGCAGTGGTGTTCGGGCAGTGTAGGGGGTCATGCGGGGGTGGTGTTTAGGGATTAGGGCAGTGCAGTGGTGGCCGGGCAGTGTAGGGGGTCATACAGGGCAGTGTTGGTTCAGGGTTTGGGCAGTGCTGTTGTGTTCAGGCATTGTAGGTGGATATACAGGGCGTGGTGTTTCAGGGTTTAGGGCAGTGCAATGGTATTCAGGCAGTATAGGGGGTGGAGCAGGGGGTGGTGTTTCAGGGTTTAGGGCAGTGCAGTGGCATTCGGGCAGTGTAGGGGGTCGGGCAGGGGGTGGTGTTTCAGGGTTTAGGGCAGTGCATTGGTGTTCGTGCAGAGTAGGGGGTCGAGCAGGGGGGATAGTGTTTCAGGGTTTAGGGCAGTACAGTGTGTTCAGGCAGTGTAGTGGCTCGTGTAGGGGGTGGTGTTTCAGGGTTTAGGGCAGTACAGTGGTGGTCGGGTAGTGTAGGGGGTCGAGCAGGGGGGTGGTGTTTCAGGGTTTAGGGCAGTACACTGGTTCTCGGGCAGTGTAGTGGCTCGTGCAGGGGGTGGTGTTTCAGGGTTTAGGGCAGTAGAGTGGTGTTCGGTCAGTGTAGGGCGTCTTGCTGGGGATGGTGTTTAGGGTTTAGGTAAGTACAATGGTGTTCAGGCAATGTAAGGGGTGGTGCTGGGGCTGGTGTTTCAAGGTTTAGGGCAATGCAGTGGTGTTTGGGCAGTGTAGGGGGTGGTGCTGGGGCTGGTGTTTCAAGGTTTAGGGCAGTACAGTGGTGTTAGGGCAGTGTAGGGGGTGGTGTTGGGGCTCGTGTATCAGGCTTAAGGGCAGTGCACTGGTGATCCGGCAGTGTAGGGGTTCGTACTGGTGCTGGTGTTTCAGGGTTTAGGGCAGTGCAGTGCTGTTCCGGCTGCAGGGGGGGTCATGCTGGGGCTGGTGTTTCAGGGTTTAGGGCAGTGTAGTGGTGTTCGGGCAGTGTAGGGGTTGTGCTGGGGCTGGTGTTTCAGGGTTTAGGGCAGTGCAGTGCTGTTCGGGCAGTGTAGGGGTTCGAGCTGGGGCTGGTGTTTCAGAGTTTAGGGCAGTGCAATTCTATTCGGGCAGTGTAGGGTGGCTTGCTGGGAGTGGTGTTTCAGGATTTAGGGCTGTGCAGTGCTGTTCAGGCAGTGTAGGGGTTGGTGCTGGGGCTGGTGTTTCAGGGTTTAGGGCAGTGCAGTGGTGTTCGGTCATTGTAGGGGGTTGTGTTGGGGCTGGTGTTTCAGGGTTTAGGGCAGTGCAATGGTGTTCGGGCAGTGTAGGGGGTTGTCCTGGGGCTTGTGTTTCAGGGTTTAGGGCAGTGCAGTGGTGTTGGGACATTGTAGGGGGTCATGCTGGGGCTGGTGTTTCAGGGTTTAGGGCAGTGCATTGGTGTTCGGGCAGTGTAGAGGGTCATGCTGAGGCTGGTGTTTCAGTGTTTAGGGCAGTACAGTGGTGTTCAGGCAGTGTAGGGGTTCGTGTTGGGGCTGGTTTTTCAGGGTTTAGGGCAGCGCAGTGGTGAGCATGCATTGTAGAGGTTTGTGCTGGCGCTGGTGTTTCAGGGTTTAGTGCAGTGCAGTGGTGTTCGGGCAGTGTAGGGGGTCGTGCTGGACTGGTGTTTCAGGGTTTAGGGCAGAGCAGTGGTGTTCGGGCAGTGTAGGGGGTCGTGATGGGGCTGGTGTTTCAGGGTTTAGGACAGTGCAATGGTGTTCGGGTAGTGTTGGGGTTCCTGCTGGTGCTGATGTTTCAGGTATTAGGGCATTGCTGATATGTTCGGGCAGTGTAGGGGGTCGTGCTCTGGCTGGTGTTTCAGGGTTTAAGGCAGTGCAGTGGTGTTCGGGCAGTGTAGGGGTTCATTCTGGCGCTGGTTTTTCAGGGATTAGGGCAGTGCAGTGGTGTTCGGGCAGTGTAGGGGTCGTGCAGGGGTGGTGTTTCAGGGTTTAGGGCAAGGCAGTGGTGTACTGGCAGTATAGGGGGTCGTGCAGGGCAGTGGTGGTTCAGGGTTTAGGGCAGTGCTTTGGTGTTCGGGCAGTGTAGGGTGTCGAGCAGGGTTGTGGTTTTTCAGGGTTTAGGGCAGTGCAGTGGTGTCCAGGCAGTGTAGGGGGTTGTGCAGGGGGTGGTGTTTCAGGGTTTAGGGCAGTGCAGTGGTGTTCGGGCAGTGTAGGGGTTCGTGCTGGGGCTGGTGTTTCAGGGTCTAGGGCAGTGCTACGGTTTTCGGACAGTGTAGGGGTTCGTGCTGGGGATGGTGTCTCAGGGTTTAGGGCAGTGCAGTGGTGTTCGGGCAGTGTAGGGGGTCATGCTGGGGCAGGTGTGTCTAGGGGTGGGCGGAATTTGCGTAATTGCGTTACGCAAATCTCCGCGATACGGTAAAAAATCTCCGCGAACACGCAGAAATTCCGCGAACACGCGGAATTGCTTGTTAGCGATGCTTTTTTCCTGTTCACAATTGCTGTTTGCATGCTCGGGGAGAAATATCTCGCAAACACGCATTTTGAGAACGCGAACAAGCAAAAATTTCGCGAAATCGCGGAAAGCAGACTTTTGAGCAATTTTGCGTTCTCCGTGGAACACGAAATTACGTGAATTCCGCAAATTCCGCGAGCGGAACGGAATTTACTGCCCAGGCCTAGGTGTGTCAGGGTTAAGGGCAGAGCAGTGGTGTTCGGGCAGTGTAGGGGGTCATGCGGGGGTGGTGTTTAGGGTTTAGGGCAGTGCAGCGGTAGCCGGGCAGTGTAGGGGGTCATGCAGGACAGTGTTGGTTCAGGGTTTAGGGCAGTGCTGTGGTGTTCGGGCATTGTAGGTGGATATGCAGGGTGTGGTGTTTCAGGGTTTAGGGCAGTGCAGTGGTGTTCGGGCAGTGTAGGGGTCGGGCAGAGGGTGGTGTTTCAGGGTTTAGGGCAGTGCAGTGGTGTTCGGGTAGTGTAGGGGTTCGAGCAGGGGGGTGGTGTTTCAGGGTTTAGGGCAGTGCAGTGGTGTTCGGGCAGTGTAGGGGGTAGTGCTGGGGCTTGTGTTTCAGGGATAAGGGTAGTGCAGTGGTGTTTGGTCAGTGTATGGGGTCTTGCTGGGGATGGTGTTTCTGGGTTTAGGGCATTGCACTGGTGTTCGGGTAGTGTAGGGGGTGGTGCTGGGACTGGTGTTTCAGGGTTTAGGCATTGCAGTGGTGTTCGGGCAGTGTAGGGGTGGTGCTGCAGCTGGTGTTTAAGGGTTTAGGGCAGTACAGTGGTGTTAGGGCATTGTAGGGGGTGGTGTTGGGGCTGGTGTTCCAGGGTTTAGGGCAGTGCACGGGTGTTTCGGCAGTAGAGTGGGTCATGCTGGGGCTGATGTTTCAGGGTTTAGGGCAGTGCAGTGGTGTTTGGACAGTGAAGGGGTTGTGCTGGGGCTGCTGTTTCACTGTTTAGGGCAGTGCAGTGCTGTTCGGGATGTGTAAGGGCGTCGTGCTGGGGCTGGTATTTCAGGGTTTAGGTCAGTGCAATTCTATTCGGCCAGTGTAGGGCGGCTTCCTGGGACTGGTGTTTCAGACCTGTGCAGTGCTTTTTAGTCAGTGTAGGGGTTGGTGCTGAGGCTGGTGTTTCAGGGTTTAGGGCAGTGCAGTGGTGTTCGGGCAGTGTAGGGGTTCGTGCTGGGGCTGGTGTTTCAGGGTCTAGGGCAGTGCTACGGTTTTCGGACAGTGTAGGGGTTCGTGCTGGGGATGGTGTCTCAGGGTTTAGGGCAGTGCAGTGGTGTTCGGGCAGTGTAGGGGGTCATGCTGGGGCAGGTGTGTCTAGGGGTGGGCGGAATTTGCGTAATTGCGTTACGCAAATCTCCGCGATACGGTAAAAAATCTCCGCGAACACGCAGAAATTCCGCGAACACGCGGAATTGCTTGTTAGCGATGCTTTTTTCCTGTTCACAATTGCTGTTTGCATGCTCGGGGAGAAATATCTCGCAAACACGCATTTTGAGAACGCGAACAAGCAAAAATTTCGCGAAAACGCGGAAAGCAGACTTTTGAGCAATTTCGCGTTCTCCGTGGAACACGAAATTACGTGAATTCCGCAAATTCCGCGAGCGGAACGGAATTTACTGCCCAGGCCTAGGTGTGTCAGGGTTAAGGGCAGAGCAGTGGTGTTCGGGCAGTGTAGGGGGTCATGCGGGGGTGGTGTTTAGGGTTTAGGGCAGTGCAGCGGTAGCCGGGCAGTGTAGGGGGTCATGCAGGACAGTGTTGGTTCAGGGTTTAGGGCAGTGCTGTGGTGTTCGGGCATTGTAGGTGGATATGCAGGGTGTGGTGTTTCAGGGTTTAGGGCAGTGCAGTGGTGTTCGGGCAGTGTAGGGGTCGGGCAGAGGGTGGTGTTTCAGGGTTTAGGGCAGTGCAGTGGTGTTCGGGTAGTGTAGGGGTTCGAGCAGGGGGGTGGTGTTTCAGGGTTTAGGGCAGTGCAGTGGTGTTCGGGCAGTGTAGGGGGTAGTGCTGGGGCTTGTGTTTCAGGGATAAGGGTAGTGCAGTGGTGTTTGGTCAGTGTATGGGGTCTTGCTGGGGATGGTGTTTCTGGGTTTAGGGCATTGCACTGGTGTTCGGGTAGTGTAGGGGGTGGTGCTGGGACTGGTGTTTCAGGGTTTAGGCATTGCAGTGGTGTTCGGGCAGTGTAGGGGTGGTGCTGCAGCTGGTGTTTAAGGGTTTAGGGCAGTACAGTGGTGTTAGGGCATTGTAGGGGGTGGTGTTG
Source organism: Triturus cristatus (assembly GCF_964204655.1). Taxonomy (NCBI): domain Eukaryota; kingdom Metazoa; phylum Chordata; class Amphibia; order Caudata; family Salamandridae; genus Triturus; species Triturus cristatus. The sequence continues at coordinate 284,944,643 of NC_140579.1, forward strand.
GGGCTGGTGTTCCAGGGTTTAGGGCAGTGCACGGGTGTTTCGGCAGTAGAGTGGGTCATGCTGGGGCTGATGTTTCAGGGTTTAGGGCAGTGCAGTGGTGTTTGGACAGTGAAGGGGTTGTGCTGGGGCTGCTGTTTCACTGTTTAGGGCAGTGCAGTGCTGTTCGGGATGTGTAAGGGCGTCGTGCTGGGGCTGGTGTTTCAGGGTTTAGGTCAGTGCAATTCTATTCGGCCAGTGTAGGGCGGCTTCCTGGGACTGGTGTTTCAGACCTGTGCAGTGCTTTTTAGTCAGTGTAGGGGTTGGTGCTGAGGCTGGTGTTTCAGGGTTTAGGGCAGTGCAGTGGTGTTCGGGCAGTGTAGGGGTTCGTGCTGGGGCTGGTGTTTCAGGGTCTAGGGCAGTGCTACGGTTTTCGGACAGTGTAGGGGTTCGTGCTGGGGATGGTGTCTCAGGGTTTAGGGCAGTGCAGTGGTGTTCGGGCAGTGTAGGGGGTCATGCTGGGGCAGGTGTGTCTAGGGGTGGGCGGAATTTGCGTAATTGCGTTACGCAAATCTCCGCGATACGGTAAAAAATCTCCGCGAACACGCAGAAATTCCGCGAACACGCGGAATTGCTTGTTAGCGATGCTTTTTTCCTGTTCACAATTGCTGTTTGCATGCTCGGGGAGAAATATCTCGCAAACACGCATTTTGAGAACGCGAACAAGCAAAAATTTCGCGAAATCGCGGAAAGCAGACTTTTGAGCAATTTCGCGTTCTCCGTGGAACACGAAATTACGCGAATTCCGCAAATTCTGCGAGCGGAACGGAATTTACTGCCCAGGCCTAGGTGTGTCAGGGTTAAGGGCAGAGCAGTGGTGTTCGGGCAGTGTAGGGGGTCATGCGGGGGTGGTGTTTAGGGTTTAGGGCAGTGCAGCGGTAGCCGGGCAGTGTAGGGGGTCATGCAGGACAGTGTTGGTTCAGGGTTTAGGGCAGTGCTGTGGTGTTCGGGCATTGTAGGTGGATATGCAGGGTGTGGTGTTTCAGGGTTTAGGGCAGTGCAGTGGTGTTCGGGCAGTGTAGGGGTCGGGCAGAGGGTGGTGTTTCAGGGTTTAGGGCAGTGCAGTGGTGTTCGGGTAGTGTAGGGGTTCGAGCAGGGGGGTGGTGTTTCAGGGTTTAGGGCAGTGCAGTGGTGTTCGGGCAGTGTAGGGGGTAGTGCTGGGGCTTGTGTTTCAGGGATAAGGGTAGTGCAGTGGTGTTTGGTCAGTGTATGGGGTCTTGCTGGGGATGGTGTTTCTGGGTTTAGGGCATTGCACTGGTGTTCGGGTAGTGTAGGGGGTGGTGCTGGGACTGGTGTTTCAGGGTTTAGGGCATTGCAGTGGTGTTCGGGCAGTGTAGGGGTGGTGCTGCGGCTGGTGTTTAAGGGTTTAGGGCAGTACAGTGGTGTTAGGGCATTGTAGGGGGTGGTGTTGGGTCTGGTGTTTCAGGGTTTAGGGCAGTGCACGGGTGTTTCTGCAGTAGAGTGGGTCATGCTGGGGCTGATGTTTCAGGGTTTAGGGCAGTGCAGTGGTGTTCGGACAGTGAAGGGGTTGTGCTGGGGCTGCTGTTTCACTGTTTAGGGCAGTGCAGTGCTGTTCGGGATGTGTAAGGGGGTCATGCTGGGGCTGGTGTTTCAGGGTTTAGGTCAGTGCAATTCTATTCGGCCAGTGTAGGGCGGCTTCCTGGGACTGGTGTTTCAGACCTGTGCAGTGCTTTTTAGTCAGTGTAGGGGTTGGTGCTGAGGCTGGTGTTTCAGGGTTTAGGGCAGTGCAGTGGTGTTCAAGCATTGTAGGGGGTTGTGTTGGGGCTGGTGTTTCAGGGTTTATGGCAGTGCAGTGGTGTTCGGGCAGTGTAGGTGGTCGTGCTGGGGCTTGTGTTTCATGGTTTAGGGCAGTGCAGTGGTGTTAGGACATTGTAGGGAGTTGTGGTGGGGCTGGTGTTTCAGGATTTAGGGCAGTGCATTGGTGTTCGGGAAGTGTAGGGGGTCATGCTGAGGCTGGTGTTTCAGTGTTTAGAGCAGTGCAGTGGTGTTCGGGCAATGTAGGGGTTCGTGTTCGGGCTGATTTTTCAGGGTTTAGGGCAGCGCAGTGGTGTTCATGCATTGTTGAGGTTCGTGCTGGCGCTGGTGTTTCAGGGTTTAGGGCAGTGCAGTGGTGTTTTGCAGTGTAGGGGGTCAGGCTGGGGCTGGTGTTTCAGGGTTTAGGGCAATGCAGTACTGTTCAGGCACTGTAGGGGTCGTGCTGGGGTGGTGTTTCAGGGTTTAGGGCGGTGCCCTAGGTGTGTGGAAAGTGTAGGGTGTCGTGCTGGGGTTGGTGTTTGAGGGTTTAGGGCAGAGCAGTGGTGTTCAGGCAGAGTAGGGGGTCATGTAGGGGGTGGTGTTTCAGGTTTAAGAGCATTGCAGTGGTGTTCGGTCAGTGAATGGGGTTGTGCTGGGGTTGTTTTTCATGGTTTAGGGCAGTGGTGTTCGGGCACTGTAAGAGGTCTTGCTGGGGGTTCTGTTTCAGGGTTTAGGGCAGTGCAGTGGTGTTTGGACAGTGTAGGCGGTCGTGCTGGGTCTGGTGTTTCAGGGTTTAGGGCAGTGGTGTTCAGACAGTGTAAGGGGTCTTGCTGGGGGTGGTATTTCAGGGTTTAGGGCAGTGCAGTGGTGTTCAGGCAGTGTAGGGGGTCTTTCTGGGGCTGGGGTTTCAGGGTTTAGGGCAGTGCAGTGGTGTTCAGGCAGAGTAGGGGGTCTGGCAAGGGCTGGTGTTTCAGGGTATACGGCAGTGCAGTGGGGTTTGGGCAGTGTAGGGGGTCGTGCTGGGGCTGGTGTTTCAGGGTTTAGGGCAGAGCAGTGGTCTTCGGGCAGAGTACGGGGTGTTGTTTAGGGTTTAGGGCAGACCAGTGGTGTTCGGGCAGTGTAGGGGGTCGTGCAGGGCAGTGTTGGTTCAGTGTTTAGGGCAGTGCAGTGGTGTACTGGCAGTTTCAAGGGTCATGCAGGGCAGTGTTGGTTCAGGGTTTAGGGCAGTGCTGTGGTGTCCGGGCATTGTACGGGGTCATGCAGGGTGTGGTGTTCCAAGGTTAGGGCAGTGCAGTGGTGTTCGGGCAGTGTTGGGGGTCGAGCAGCGTGGTGGTGTTTCAGGGTTTAGGGTAATGCAGTGGTGTTCAGGCAGTGAAGGGAGTCGGGCAGGGGGTGGTGTTTCAGGGTTTAGGGCAGTGCAGTGGTGTTCGGGAAATGTAGGGGGTCAAGCAGGGGGTGGTGTTTCAGGGTTTAGGGCAGTACAGTGGTGTTCGGGCAGTGTAGTGGCTCGTGCAGGGGGTGCTGTTTCAGCGTTTAGGGCAGTAGAGTGGTGTTTGGTCAGTGTAGGGAGTCTTGCTGGGGCTGATGTTTCTGGGTTTAGGGCAGTGCAGTGGTGTTTGGGCAGTGTAGGGGGTGGTGCTGGGGCTGGTGTTTCAGGGTTTAGGGCAGTGCAGTGGTGGTCGGGCTGTGTACGGGGTAGTGCTGGGGCTGGTTTTTCAGGATTTAGGGCAGAGCAGCGGTGATTGGGCAGAGTAGGGGGTTGTGCTGGGGTGGTGTTTAGGGTTTAGGGCAGTACAATGGTGTTCGGACATTGTAGGGGGTGGTGCTGGGGCTGGTGTTTCAGGCATTAGGGCAGTGCAGTGGTGGTTGGTCAGTGTAGAGGGTCTTGCTGGAGCTGGTGTTTCAGGGCTTAGGGCAGTGCAGTGGTGTTCGGGCAGTGTAGGGGGTCGTGCTGCGGCTGGTGTTTCAGGGTTTAGGGCAGAGCAGTGGTGTTCGTGCAGAGTAGGCGGTCGTGCTGGGGCTGGTGTTTCAGGGTTTAGGGCAGTACAGTGGTGTTCGGGCAGTGTAGGGGTTCGTGTTGGGCTGGTTTTTCAGGGTTTAGGGCAGCGCAGTGGTATTCATGCATTGTAGAGGTTTGTGCTGGCGCTGGTGTTTCAGGGTTTAGGGCAGTGCAGTGGTGTTTTGCAGTGTAGGGGGTCAGGCTGGGGCTGGTGTTTCATGGTTTAGAGCAGTGCAGTGGTGTTCGGGCAGTGTAGGGGTTCATGTTGGGGCAGGTTTTTCAGGGTTTAGGGCAGGGCAGTGGTGTTCAGGCAGTGTAGGGGTTCATGCTGGTGCTGATGTTTCAGGTATTAGGGCCTTACAGTGGTGTTCGGGCAGTGTAGGGGGTTGTGCTGGGCTGGTGTTTCAGGGTTTAGGGCAGTGCAGTGGTGTTCGGGCAGTGTAGGGGTTCATGCTGGAGCTGTTGTTTCAGGATTTAGGGCAGTGCAGTGGTGTTTGGGCAGTGTAGGGGGTGGTGCTGGGGCTGGTGTTTCAGGGTTTAGGGCATCGCAGTGGTGTTTGGGCAGTGTACGGGGTAGTACTGGGGCTGGTATTTCAGGATTTAGGGCAGAGCAGCGTTGTTTGGGCAGAGTAGAGGGTGGTGCTGGGGTGGTGTTTAGGGTTTAGAGCAGTACAATGGTGTTCGGGCGTTGAAGGGGGTGGTGCTGGGGCTGGTGTTTCAGGGTTTAGGGCATTGCAGTGGTGTTCGGCCAGTGTAGGGGGTGGTGCTGGGGCTGGTGTTTCAGGGTTTAGGGCAGTACAGTGGTGTTAGGGCAGTATAGGGGGTGGTGTTGGGGCTCGTGTTTCAGGGTTTAGGGCAGTGCACTGGTGATACGGTAGTGTCGGGGGTCGTACTGGGGACGGTGTTTCAGGGTTAAGGGCAGTGCAGTGGTGTTCCGGCAGTAGAGGGGGTCATGCTGAGGCTGGTGTTTCAGGGTTTAGAGCAGTGCAGTGGTGTTCGGGCAGTGTATTGGTTGTGCTGGGGCTTGTGTTTCAGGGTTTAGGGCAGTGCAGTGCTGTTCGGGCAGTCTAGGGGTTCATGCTGGGGCTGGTTTTCCAGGGTGTAGTACTATTCGAGCAGTATAGGGGGCTTGCTGGGACTGGTGTTTCAGGGTTTAGGGCGGTGCAGTGCTGTTCGGGCAGGGTAGGGGTTGGTGCTGGGGCTGGTGTTTCAGGGTTTAGGGCAGTGCAGTGATGTTGGGACATTGTAGGGGGTCATGCTGAGGCTGGTGTTTCAGGGATTAGGGCAGTACAGTGGTGTTCGGGCAGTGTAGGGGTTCGTGTTGGGCTGGTTTTTCAGGGTTTAGGGCAGCGCAGTGGTATTCATGCATTGTAGAGGTTCGTGCTGGCGCTGGTGTTTCAGGGTTTAGGGCAGTGCAGTGGTGTTTTGCAGTGTAGGGGGTCAGGCTGGGGCTGGTGTTTCATGGTTTAGAGCAGTGCAGTGGTGTTCGGGCAGTGTAGGGGTTCGTGTTGGGGCTGATTTTTCAGGGTTTAGGGCAGCGCAGTGGTGTTCATGCATTGTTGAGGTTCGTTCTGGCGCTGGTGTTTCAGTGTTTAGGGCAGTGCAGTGGTGTTTTGCAGTGTAGGGGGTCAGGCTGGGGCTGGTGTTTCAGGGTTTAGGGCAGTGAAGTGGTGTTCGGGCAGTGTAGGGGTCATGCTGGGGTGGCGTTTCAGGGTTTAGGGCAGTGGTGTTCGGACAGTGTAGGGGGCCTCGCTGGGAGTGGTGTTTCAGGGTTTAGGGCATTGGAGTGGTGTGCGGGCAGTGTAGGGGGTCTTGCTGGGGCTGTGGTTTCAGGGTTTAGGGCAGTGCAGTGGTGTTCAGGCAGTGTAGGGGGTCTGGCCGGGGCTGGTGTTTCAGGGTTTACGGCATAGCAGTGGGGTTCGGGCAGTGTAGGGGGTCGTGCTGGGGCTGGTGTTTCAGGGTTTAGGGCAGAGCAGTGGTTTTCGGGCAGAGTACGGGGTGTTGTTTAGGGTTTAGGGCAGTCCAGTGTTGTTCGGGCAGTGTAGGGGGTCATGCTGGGGCTGGTATTTCAGGGTTTAGGGTGCACTGGTGTTCAGGCAGTATTTTGGGTGGTGCTGGGGCTGGTGTTTCAGGGTTTAGGGCAGTACAGTGGTGCGCGGGCAGTGTAGGGTGTCTTGCTGGGGCTGGTATTTCAGGGTTTAGGGTGCACTGGTGTTCAGGCAGTATAGTGGGTGGTGCTGGGGCTGATGTTTCAGGGTTTAGGGCAGTACAGTGGTTTTAGGGAAGTGTAGGGTGTCGTGCTGGCGCTGGTGTTTCAGGGTTTAGGGCAGTGCAGTGGTGTTCGGGCAGTGTAGGGGGTCGTGCTGGGGATGGTGTTTCAGGGTTTAGGGCAGAGCAGTGGTCTTCGGGCAGAGTACGGGGTGTTGTTTAGGGTTTAGGGCAGTCCAGTGTTGTTCGGGCAGTGTAGGGGGTCATGCTGGGGCTGGTATTTCAGGGTTTAGGGTGCACTGGTGTTCAGGCAGTATAGTGGGTGGTGCTGGGGCTGGTGTTTCAGGGTTTAGGGCAGTACAGTGGTTTTAGAAAAGTGTAGGGTGTCGTGCTGGCGCTGGTGTTTCAGGATTTAGGGCAGTGCGGTGTTGTTCGGGCAGTGTGGGGGGTCATGCTGGGGCTGGTGTTTCAGGGTTTAGGGCAGTGCAGTGGTGTTCGGGCAGTGTAGGGGGTCGTGCTGGGGCTGGTATTTCAAGGATTAGGGCAGTGCGGTGTTGTTAGGGCAGTGTAGGGGGTCATGCTGGGGCTGGTGTTTCAGGGTTTAGGGCAGTGCAGTGGTGTTCGGGCAGTGTAGGGGGGTCGTGCTGGGGATGGTGTTTCAGGGTTTAGGGCATTGCAGTGGTGTTCGGGCAGTGTAGGGGGTCATGCCGGGTGATGTTTAGGGTTTAGGGCAGTGCAGTGGTGGTCGGGCAGTGTAGGTGGTCATGCAGGGCAGTGTTGGTTCAGGGTTTAGGGCAGTGCTGTGGTGTTCGGGCAGTGTAGGGGGTCATGCAGGGTGTGGTGTTTCAGGGTTTAGGGCAGTGCAGTGGTGTTCGGGCAGTGTAGGGGGTCAAGCAGGGTGGTGGTGTTTCAGGGTTTAGGGCAATGCAGTGGTGTTAGGGCAGTGTAGGGGGTCGTGCAGGGGGTGGTGTTTCAGGGTTTAGGGCAGTTCAGTGGTGTTCGGGCAGTGTAGGGTGTGGTGCTGGGGCTGGTGTTTCAGGGTTTAGGGCAGTGCAGTGGTGTTCGGGCAGTGTAGGGGTTCATGCTGGTGCTGGTGTTTCAGGGTTTAGGGCAGTGCAGTGGTGTTCAGGCAGTGTAGGGGTTCATGCTGATGCTGGTGTTTCAGGATTTAGGGCAGTGCAGTCGTTTTTGGGCAGTGTAGTGGGTCGTGCTTTGGCTGGTGTTTCAGGGTTTAGGGTAGTGCAATAGTGTTCGGGCAGTGTAGGGGTTCGTGCTGGTGCTGGTGTTTCAGGGTTTAGGGCAGTGCAGTGGTGTTCGGACAGTGCAGGGGTTTGTGCTGGAGCTGGTGATTCAGGGTTTAGGGCAGTGCAGTGGTGTTCGGGCAGTGTAGTGTCTCGTGCAGCGGGTGGTGTTTCAGGGTTTAGGCCAGTAGAGTGGTGTTCAGTCAGTGTAGGGGGTCTTGTTGGGGCTGGTGTTTCAGGGTTTAGGGCAGGGAAGTGGTGTTCAGGCTGGGAAGGGGGTGGTGCTGGGGCTGGTGTTTCAGGGTTTAGGGTGCACTGGTGTTCAGGCAGTATAGTGGGTGGTGCTGGGGCTGATGTTTCAGGGTTTAGGGCAGTACAGTGGTTTTAGGGAAGTGTAGGGTGTCGTGCTGGCGCTGGTGTTTCAGGGTTTAGGGCAGTGCAGTGGTGTTCGGGCAGTGTAGGGGGTCGTGCTGGGGATGGTGTTTCAGGGTTTAGGGCAGAGCAGTGGTCTTCGGGCAGAGTACGGGGTGTTGTTTAGGGTTTAGGGCAGTCCAGTGTTGTTCGGGCAGTGTAGGGGGTCATGCTGGGGCTGGTATTTCAGGGTTTAGGGTGCACTGGTGTTCAGGCAGTATAGTGGGTGGTGCTGGGGCTGGTGTTTCAGGGTTTAGGGCAGTACAGTGGTTTTAGAAAAGTGTAGGGTGTCGTGCTGGCGCTGGTGTTTCAGGGTTTAGGGCAGTGCGGTGTTGTTCGGGCAGTGTGGGGGGTCATGCTGGGGCTGGTGTTTCAGGGTTTAGGGCAGTGCAGTGGTGTTCGGGCAGTGTAGGGGGTCGTGCTGGGGCTGGTATTTCAAGGATTAGGGCAGTGCGGTGTTGTTAGGGCAGTGTAGGGGGTCATGCTGGGGCTGGTGTTTCAGGGTTTAGGGCAGTGCAGTGGTGTTCGGGCAGTGTAGGGGGGTCGTGCTGGGGATGGTGTTTCAGGGTTTAGGGCATTGCAGTGGTGTTCGGGCAGTGTAGGGGGTCATGCCGGGTGATGTTTAGGGTTTAGGGCAGTGCAGTGGTGGTCGGGCAGTGTAGGTGGTCATGCAGGGCAGTGTTGGTTCAGGGTTTAGGGCAGTGCTGTGGTGTTCGGGCAGTGTAGGGGGTCATGCAGGGTGTGGTGTTTCAGGGTTTAGGGCAGTGCAGTGGTGTTCGGGCAGTGTAGGGGGTCAAGCAGGGTGGTGGTGTTTCAGGGTTTAGGGCAATGCAGTGGTGTTAGGGCAGTGTAGGGGGTCGTGCAGGGGGTGGTGTTTCAGGGTTTAGGGCAGTTCAGTGGTGTTCGGGCAGTGTAGGGTGTGGTGCTGGGGCTGGTGTTTCAGGGTTTAGGGCAGTGCAGTGGTGTTCGGGCAGTGTAGGGGTTCATGCTGGTGCTGGTGTTTCAGGGTTTAGGGCAGTGCAGTGGTGTTCAGGCAGTGTAGGGGTTCATGCTGATGCTGGTGTTTCAGGATTTAGGGCAGTGCAGTCGTTTTTGGGCAGTGTAGTGGGTCGTGCTTTGGCTGGTGTTTCAGGGTTTAGGGTAGTGCAATAGTGTTCGGGCAGTGTAGGGGTTCGTGCTGGTGCTGGTGTTTCAGGGTTTAGGGCAGTGCAGTGGTGTTCGGACAGTGCAGGGGTTTGTGCTGGAGCTGGTGATTCAGGGTTTAGGGCAGTGCAGTGGTGTTCGGGCAGTGTAGTGTCTCGTGCAGCGGGTGGTGTTTCAGGGTTTAGGCCAGTAGAGTGGTGTTCAGTCAGTGTAGGGGGTCTTGTTGGGGCTGGTGTTTCAGGGTTTAGGGCAGGGAAGTGGTGTTCAGGCTGGGAAGGGGGTGGTGCTGGGGCTGGTGTTTCAGGGTTTCGGGCAGTGCAGTGGTGTTCGGACAGTGTAGGGGGTGGTGCTGGGGCTAGTGTTTCAGGGTTTAGGGCAGTGCAGTGGTGTTCGGGCAGTGTACAGGGTAGTTCTGGGGCTGGTGTTTCAGGGTTTAGGGCAGAGCAGTGGTGATTGGGCAGAGTAGGGGGTGGTGCTGGTGATAGTGTTTTAGGGTTTAGGGCATTGCAATGGTGTTCGGGCTGTGTGGTGGGTGGGGCTGGGGCTGGTGTTTCAGGGTTTAGGGCAGTACAGTGGTGTTAGGGCATTGTAGGGGGTGGTGCTGGTGATAGTGTTTTAGGGTTTGGGGCATTGCAATGGTGTTCGGGCTGTGTGGTGGGTGGTGCTGGGGCTGGTGTTTCAGGGTTTAGGGCAGTACAGTGGTGTTAGGGCATTGTAGGGGGTGGTGTTGGGGCTCTTGTTTCAGGGTTTAGGGCAGTGCACTAATGTTTCGGCAGTAGAGAGGGTCATGCTGGGGCTGGTGTTTCAGGGTTTAGGGCAGTGCAGTGGTGTTTGGGCAGTGTAGTGGTTGTGCTGGGGCTGGTGTGTCAGGGTTTAGGGCAGTGCAGTGCTGTTCGGGCTTTGTAGGGGTCGTGCTGGGGCTGGTGTTTCAGGGTTTAGGGCAGTGCAATTCTATACGGGCAGTGTAGGGGGGCTTGTTGGGACTGGTGTTTCAGGGTTTAGGGCTGTGTAGTGCTGTTCGGGCAGTGTAGGGGTTGTGTTGGGGCTGGTGTTTCAGGGTTTAGGGTAGTGCATTGGTGTTCGGGAAGTGTAGGGGGTCATGCTGAGGCTGGTGTTTCAGGGTTTAGGGCAGTGCAGTGGTGTTCGGGCAGTGTAGGGGTTCGTGTTGGGGCTGATTTTTCAGGGTTTAGGGCAGCGCAGTGGTGTTCATGCATTGTTGAGGTTCGTGCTGGCGCTGGTGTTTCAGGATTTAGGGCAGTGCAGTGGTGGTTTGCAGTCTAGGGGGTCAGGCTGGGGCTGGTGTTTCAGGGTTTAGGGCAGTGCAGTGGTGTTCGGGCAGTGTAGGGGTCATGCTGGGGCTGGTGTTTCAGGGTTTAGGGTGCACTGGTGTTCAGGCAGTATGGTGGGTGGTGCTGGGGCTGGTGTTTCAGGGTTTAGGGCAGTACAGTGGTGTGTGGGCAGTGTAGGGGGTCTTGCTGGGGCTGTGGTTTCAGGGTTTAGGGCAGTGCAGTGGTGGTCGGGCAGTGTAGGTGGTCATGCGGGGGGTAGTGTTTCAGGGTTTTGGGCAGTGCAGTGGTGTACGGGCAGTATAGGGGGTCATGCAGGGCAGTGTTGTTTCAGGGTTTAGGGCAGTCGTGCTGGGGCTGGTGTTTCAGGGTTTAGGGCAGAGCAGTGGTCTTCGGGCAGAGTACGGGGTGTTGTTTAGGGTTTAGGGCAGTCCAGTGTTGTTCGGGCAGTGTAGAGGGTCATGCTGGGGCTGGTATTTCAGGGTTTAGGGTGCACTGGTGTTCAGGCAGTATGGTGGGTGGTGCTGGGGCTGGTGTTTCAGGGTTTAGGGCAATACAGTGGTGTGTGGGCAGTGTAGGGGGTCTTGCTGGGGCTGTGGTTTCAGGGTTTAGGGCAGTGCAGTGGTGTTCGGGCAGTGTAGTGGTTGTGCTGGGGCTGGTGTGTCAGGGTTTAGGGCAGTGCAATGCTGTTCGGGCTTTGTAGGGGTCGTGCTGGGGCTGGTGTTTCAGGGTTTAGGGCAGTGCAATTCTATACGGGCAGTGTAGGGGGGCTTGTTGGGACTGGTGTTTCAGGGTTTAGGGCTGTGTAGTGCTGTTCGGGCAGTGTAGGGGGTTGTGTTGGGGCTGGTGTTTCAGGGTTTAGGGTAGTGCATTGGTGTTCGGGAAGTGTAGGGGGTCATGCTAAGGCTGGTGTTTCAGGGTTTAGGGCAGTGCAGTGGTGTTCGGGCAGTGTAGGGGTTCGTGTTGGGGCTGATTTTTCAGGGTTTAGGGCAGCGCAGTGGTGTTCATGCATTGTTGAGGTTCGTGCTGGCGCTGGTGTTTCAGGGTTTAGGGCAGTGCAGTGGTGGTTTGCAGTCTAGGGGGTCAGGCTGGGGCTGGTGTTTCAGGGTTTAGGGCAGTGCAGTGGTGTTCGGGCAGTGTAGGGGTCATGCTGGGGCTGGTGTTTCAGGGTTTAGGGTGCACTGGTGTTCAGGCAGTATGGTGGGTGGTGCTGGGGCTGGTGTTTCAGGGTTTAGGGCAGTACAGTGTTGTGTGGGCAGTGTAGGGGGTCTTGCTGGGGCTGTGGTTTCAGGGTTTAGGGCAGTGCAGTGGTGGTCGGGCAGTGTAGGTGGTCATGCGGGGGGTAGTGTTTCAGGGTTTTGGGCAGTGCAGTGGTGTACGGGCAGTATAGGGGGTCATGCAGGGCAGTGTTGTTTCAGGGTTTAGGGCAGTCGTGCTGGGGCTGGTGTTTCAGGGTTTAGGGCAGAGCAGTGGTCTTCGGGCAGAGTACGGGGTGTTGTTTAGGGTTTAGGGCAGTCCAGTGTTGTTCGGGCAGTGTAGAGGGTCATGCTGGGGCTGGTATTTCAGGGTTTAGTGTGCACTGGTGTTCAGGCAGTATGGTGGGTGGTGCTGGGGCTGGTGTTTCAGGGTTTAGGGCAGTGCAGTGGTGTTCGGGCAGTGTAGTGGTTGTGCTGGGGCTGGTGTGTCAGGGTTTAGGGCAGTGCAGTGTTGTTCGGGCTTTGTAGGGGTCGTGCTGGGGCTGGTGTTTCAGGGTTTAGGGCAGTGCAATTCTATACGGGCAGTGTAGGGGGGCTTGTTGGGACTGGTGTTTCAGGGTTTAGGGCTGTGTAGTGCTGTTCGGGCAGTGTAGGGGGTTGTGTTGGGGCTGGTGTTTCAGGGTTTAGGGTAGTGCATTGGTGTTCGGGAAGTGTAGGGTGTCATGCTGAGGCTGGTGTTTCAGGGTTTAGGGCAGTGCAGTGGTGTTCGGGCAGTGTAAGGGTTCGTGTTGGGGCTGATTTTTCAGGGTTTAGGGCAGCGCAGTGGTGTTCATGCATTGTTGAGGTTCGTGATGGCGCTGGTGTTTCAGGGTTTAGGGCAGTGCAGTGGTGGTTTGCAGTCTAGGGGGTCAGGCTGGGGCTGGCGTTTCAGGGTTTAGGGCAGTGCAGTGGTGTTCGGGCAGTGTAGGGGTCATGCTGGGGCTGGTGTTTCAGGGTTTAGGGTGCACTGGTGTTCAGGCAGTATGGTGGGTGGTGCTGGGGCTGGTGTTTCAGGGTTTAGGGCAGTATAGTGGTGTGTGGGCAGTGTAGGGGGTCTTGCTGGGGCTGTGGTTTCAGGGTTTAGGGCAGTGCAGTGGTGGTCGGGCAGTGTAGGTGGTCATGCGGGGGGTAGTGTTTCAGGGTTTTGGGCAGTGCAGTGGTGTACGGGCAGTATAGGGGGTCATGCAGGGCAGTGTTGTTTCAGGGTTTAGGGCAGTCGTGCTGGGGCTGGTGTTTCAGGGTTTAGGGCAGAGCAGTGGTCTTCGGGCAGAGTACGGGGTGTTGTTTAGGGTTTAGGGCAGTCCAGTGTTGTTCGGGCAGTGTAGAGGGTCATGCTGGGGCTGGTATTTCAGGGTTTAGGGTGCACTGGTGTTCAGGCAGTATGGTGGGTGGTGCTGGGGCTGGTGTTTCAGGGTTTAGGGCAGTACAGTGGTGTGTGGGCAGTGTAGGGGGTCTTGCTGGGGCTGTGGTTTCAGGGTTTAGGGCAGTGCAGTGGTGTTCGGGCAGTGTAGTGGTTGTGCTGGGGCTGGTGTGTCAGGGTTTAGGGCAGTGCAATGCTGTTCGGGCTTTGTAGGGGTTGTGCTGGGGCTGGTGTTTCAGGGTTTAGGGCAGTGCAATTCTATACGGGCAGTGTAGGGGGGCTTGTTGGGACTGGTGTTTCAGGGTTTAGGGCTGTGTAGTGCTGTTCGGGCAGTGTAGGGGGTTGTGTTGGGGCTGGTGTTTCAGGGTTTAGGGTAGTGCATTGGTGTTCGGGAAGTGTAGGGGGTCATGCTAAGGCTGGTGTTTCAGGGTTTAGGGCAGTGCAGTGGTGTTCAGGCAGTGTAGGGGTTCGTGTTGGGGCTGATTTTTCAGGGTTTAGGGCAGCGCAGTGGTGTTCATGCATTGTTGAGGTTCGTGCTGGCGCTGGTGTTTCAGGGTTTAGGGCAGTGCAGTGGTGGTTTGCAGTCTAGGGGGTCAGGCTGGGGCTGGTGTTTCAGGGTTTAGGGCAGTGCAGTGGTGTTCAGGCAGTGTAGGGGTCATGCTGGGGCTGGTGTTTCAGGGTTTAGGGTGCACTGGTGTTCAGGCAGTATGGTGGGTGGTGCTGGGGCTGGTGTTTCAGGGTTTAGGGCAGTGCAGTGGTGGTCGGGCAGTGTAGGTGGTCATGCGGGGGGTAGTGTTTCAGGGTTTTGGGCAGTGCAGTGGTGTACGGGCAGTATAGGGGGTCATGCAGGGCAGTGTTGTTTCAGGGTTTAGGGCAGTTGTGCTGGGGCTGGTGTTTCAGGGTTTAGGGCAGAGCAGTGGTCTTCGGGCAGAGTACGGGGTGTTGTTTAGGGTTTAGGGCAGTCCAGTGTTGTTCGGGCAGTGTAGAGGGTCATGCTGGGGCTGGTATTTCAGGGTTTAGTGTGCACTGGTGTTCAGGCAGTATGGTGGGTGGTGCTGGGGCTGGTGTTTCAGGGTTAAGGGCAGTGCAGTGGTGTTCGGGCAGTGTAGTGGTTGTGCTGGGGCTGGTGTGTCAGGGTTTAGGGCAGTGCAGTGTTGTTCGGGCTTTGTAGGGGTCGTGCTGGGGCTGGTGTTTTAGGGTTTAGGGCAGTGCAATTCTATACGGGCAGTGTAGGGGGGCTTGTTGGGACTGGTGTTTCAGGGTTTAGGGCTGTGTAGTGCTGTTCGGGCAGTGTAGGGGGTTGTGTTGGGGCTGGTGTTTCAGGGTTTAGGGTAGTGCATTGGTGTTCGGGAAGTGTAGGGGGTCATGCTGAGGCTGGTGTTTCAGGGTTTAGGGCAGTGCAGTGGTGTTCGGGCAGTGTAAGGGTTCGTGTTGGGGCTGATTTTTCAGGGTTTAGGGCAGCGCAGTGGTGTTCATGCATTGTTGAGGTTCGTGATGGCGCTGGTGTTTCAGGGTTTAGGGCAGTGCAGTGGTGGTTTGCAGTCTAGGGGGTCAGGCTGGGGCTGGTGTTTCAGGGTTTAGGGCAGTGCAGTGGTGTTCGGGCAGTGTAGGGGTCATGCTGGGGCTGGTGTTTCAGGGTTTAGGGTGCACTGGTGTTCAGGCAGTATGGTGGGTGGTGCTGGGGCTGGTGTTTCAGGGTTTAGGGCAGTATAGTGGTGTGTGGGCAGTGTAGGGGGTCTTGCTGGGGCTGTGGTTTCAGGGTTTAGGGCAGTGCAGTGGTGTTCGGGCAGTGTAGTGGTTGTGCTGGGGCTAGTGTGTCAGGGTTTAGGGCAGTGCAGTGCTGTTCGGGCTTTGTAGGGGTCGTGCTGGGGCTGGTGTTTCAGGGTTTAGGGCAGTGCAATTCTATACGGGCAGTGTAGGGGGGCTTGTTGGGACTGGTGTTTCAGGGTTTAGGGCTGTGTAGTGCTGTTCGGGCAGTGTAGGGGGTTGTGTTGGGGCTGGTGTTTCAGGGTTTAGGGTAGTGCATTGGTGTTCAGGAAGTGTAGGGGGTCATGCTGAGGCTGGTGTTTCAGGGTTTAGGGCAGTGGAGTGGTGTTCGGGCAGTGTAGGGGTTCGTGTTGGTGCTGATTTGTCAGGGTTTAGGGCAGCGCAGTGGTGTTCATGCATTGTTGAGGTTCGTGCTGGCGCTGGTTTTTCAGGGTTTAGGGCAGTGCAGTGGTGGTTTGCAGTCTAGGGGGTCAGGCTGGGGCTGGTGTTTCAGGGTTTAGGGCAGTGCAATGGTGTTTGGGCAGTGTAGGGGTCATGCTGGGGCTGGTGTTTCAGGGATTAGGGCAGTGCAGTGGTGTTCGGGCAGTGTAGGGGTCGTGCTGGGGATGGTGTTTCAAGGTTTAGGGCAGTGCGGTGTTGTTCGGGCAGTGTAGGGGGTCATGCTGGGGCTGGTGTTTCAGGGTTTAGGGCAGTGCAGTGGTGTTCGGGCAGTTTAGGGGGTCGTGCTGGGGATGGTGTTTCAGGGTTTATGGCAGAGCAGTGGTCTTCGGGCAGAGTACGGGGTGTTGTTTAGGGTTTAGGGCAGTCCAGTGTTGTTCGGGCAGTGTAGGGGGTCATGCTGGGGCTGGTATTTCAGGGTTTAGGGTGCACTGGTGTTCAGGCAGTATAGTGGGTGGTGCTGGGACTGGTGTTTCAGGGTTTAGGGCAGTACAGTGGTTTTAGGGAAGTGTAGGGTGTCGTGCTGGCGCTGGTGTTTCAGGGTTTAGGGCAGTGCGGTGTTGTTCGGGCAGTGTAGGGGGTCATGCTGGGGCTGGTGTTTCAGGGTTTAGGGCAGTGCAGTGGTGTTCGGGCAGTGTAGGGGGTCGTGCTGGGGCTGGTATTTCAAGGTTTAGGGCAGTGCGGTGTTGTTCGGGCAGTGTAGGGGGTCATGCTGGGGCTGGTGTTTCAGGGTTTAGGGCAGTGCAGTGGTGTTCGGGCAGTGTAGGGGGTCGTGCTGGGGATGGTGTTTCAGGGTTTAGGGCAAAGCAGTGGTGTTTGGGCAGTGTAGGGGGTCATGCGGGTGATGTTTAGGGTTTAGGGCAGTGCAGTGGTGTACTGGCAGTTTCAAGGGTCATGCAGGGAAGTGTTGGTTCAGGGTTTAGGGCAGTGCTGTGGTGTTCGGGCATTGTACGGGGTCATGCAGGGTGTGGTGTTCCAAGGTTAGGGCAGTGCAGTGGTGTTCGGGCAGTGTTGGGGGTCGAGCAGGGTGGTGGTGTTTCGGGGTTTAGGGTAATGCAGTGGTGTTCAGGCAGTGAAGGGAGTCGGGCAGGGGGTGGTGTTTCAGGGTTTAGGGCAGTGCAGTGGTGTTCGGGAAGTGTAGGGGGTCAAGCAGGGGGTGGTGTTTCAGGGTTTAGGGCAGTACAGTGGTGTTCGGGCAGTGTAGTGGCTCGTGCAGGGGGTGCTGTTTCAGCGTTTAGGGCAGTAGAGTGGTGTTTGGTCAGTGTAGGGAGTCTTGCTGGGGCTGGTGTTTCTGGGTTTAGGGCAGTGCAGTGGTGTTTGGGCAGTGTAGGGGGTGGTGCTGGTGCTGGTGTTTCAGGGTTTAGGGCAGGGCAGTGCAGTGGTGGTCGGGCTGTGTACGGGGTAGTGCTGGGGCTGGTTTTTCAGGATTTAGGGCAGAGCAGCGGTGATTGGGCAGAGTAGGGGGTTGTGCTGGGGTGGTGTTTAGGGTTTAGGGCAGTACAATGGTGTTCGGACATTGTAGGGGGTGGTGCTGGGGCTGGTGTTTCAGGCATTAGGGCAGTGCAGTGGTGTTTGGGCAGTGTAGAGGGTCTTGCTGGAGCTGGTGTTTCAGGGCTTAGGGCAGTGCAGTGGTGTTCGGGCAGTGTAGGGGGTCGTGCTGCGGCTGGTGTTTCAGGGTTTAGGGCAGAGCAGTGGTGTTCGTGCAGAGTAGGCGGTCGTGCTGGGGCTGGTGTTTCAGGGTTTAGGTCTGTACAGTGGTGTTCGGGCAGTGTAGGGGTTCGTGTTGGGCTGGTTTTTCAGGGTTTAGGGCAGCGCAGTGGTATTCATGCATTGTAGAGGTTCGTGCTGGCGCTGGTGTTTCAGGGTTTAGGGCAGTGCAGTGGTGTTTTGCAGTGTAGGGGGTCAGGCTGGGGCTGGTGTTTCATGGTTTAGAGCAGTGCAGTGGTGTTCGGGCAGTGTAGGGGTTCATGTTGGGGCTGGTTTTTCAGGGTTTAGGGCAGTGGTGTTCAGGCAGTGTAGGGGTTCATGCTGGTGCTGATGTTTCAGGTATTAGGGCCTTACAGTGGTGTTCGGGCAGTGTAGGGGGTTGTGCTGGGCTGGTGTTTCAGGGTTTAGGGCAGTGCAGTGGTGTTTGGGCAGTGTAGGGGTTCATGCTGGAGCTGTTGTTTCAGGATTTAGGGCAGTGCAGTGGTGTTTGGGCAGTGTAGGGGGTGGTGCTGGGGCTGGTGTTTCAGGGTTTAGGGCATCGCAGTGGTGTTTGGGCAGTGTACGGGGTAGTACTGGGGCTGGTATTTCAGGATTAAGGGCAGAGCAGCGTTGTTTGGGCGGAGTAGAGGGTGGTGCTGGGGTGGTGTTTAGGGTTTAGAGCAGTACAATGGTGTTCGGGCGTTGAAGGGGGTGGTGCTGGGGCTGGTGTTTCAGGGTTTAGGGCATTGCAGTGGTGTTCGGCCAGTGTAGGGGGTGGTGCTGGGGCTGGTGTTTCAGGGTTTAGGGCAGTACAGTGGTGTTAGGGCAGTGTAGGGGGTGGTGTTGGGGCTCGTGTTTCAGGGTTTAGGGCAGTGCACTGGTGATCCGGTAGTGTCGGGGGTCGTACTGGGGACGGTGTTTCAGGGTTAAGGGCAGTGCAGTGGTGTTCCGGCAGTAGAGGGGGTCATGCTGGGGCTGGTGTTTCAGGGTTTAGAGCAGTGCAGTGGTGTTCGGGCAGTTTATTGGTTGTGCTGGGGCTTGTGTTTCAGGGTTTAGGGCAGTGCAGTGCTGTTCGGGCAGTCTAGGGGTTCATGCTGGGGCTGGTTTTCCAGGGTGTAGTACTATTCGAGCAGTATAGGGGGCTTGCTGGGACTGGAGTTTCAGGGTTTAGGGCAGTGCAGTGCTGATCGGGCAGGGTAGGGGTTGGTGCTGGGGCTGGTGTTTCAGGGTTTAGGGCAGTGCAGTGATGTTGGGACATTGTAGGGGGTCATGCTGAGGCTGGTGTTTCAGGGATTAGGGCAGTACAGTGGTGTTCGGGCAGTGTAGGGGTTCGTGTTGGGCTGGTTTTTCAGGGTTTAGGGCAGCGCAGTGGTATTCATGCATTGTAGAGGTTCGTGCTGGCGCTGGTGTTTCAGGGTTTAGGGCAGTGCAGTGGTGTTTTGCAGTGTAGGGGGTCAGGCTGGGGCTGGTGTTTCATGGTTTAGAGCAGTGCAGTGGTGTTCGGGCAGTGTAGGGGTTCGTGTTGGGGCTGATTTTTCAGGGTTTAGGGCAGCGCAGTGGTGTTCATGCATTGTTAAGGTTCGTTCTGGCGCTGGTGTTTCAGTGTTTAGGGCAGTGCAGTGGTGTTTTGCAGTGTAGGGGGTCAGGCTGGGGCTGGTGTTTCAGGGTTTAGGGCAGTGCAGTGGTGTTCGGGCAGTGTAGGGGTCATGCTTGGGTGGC
Source organism: Triturus cristatus (assembly GCF_964204655.1). Classification (NCBI taxonomy): domain Eukaryota; kingdom Metazoa; phylum Chordata; class Amphibia; order Caudata; family Salamandridae; genus Triturus; species Triturus cristatus. The sequence continues at coordinate 284,962,927 of NC_140579.1, forward strand.
GTTTCAGGGTTTAGGGCAGTGGTGTTCGGACAGTGTAGGGGGCCTCGCTGGGAGTGGTGTTTCAGGGTTTAGGGCATTGGAGTGGTGTGCGGGCAGTGTAGGGGGTCTTGCTGGGGCTGTGGTTTCAGGGTTTAGGGCAGTGCAGTGGTGTTCGGGCAGTGTAGGGGGTCTGGCCGGGGCTGGTGTTTCAGGGTTTACGGCATAGCAGTGGGGTTCGGGCAGTGTAGGGGGTCGTGCTGGGGCTGGTGTTTCAGGGTTTAGGGCAGAGCAGTGGTCTTCGGGCAGAGTACGGGGTGTTGTTTAGGGTTTAGGGCAGTCCAGTGTTGTTCGGGCAGTGTAGGGGGTCATGCTGGGGCTGGTATTTCAGGGTTTAGGGTGCACTGGTGTTCAGGCAGTATAGTGGGTGGTGCTGGGGCTGGTGTTTCAGGGTTTAGGGCAGTGCAGTGGTGTTTGGGCAGTGTAGAGGGTCTTGCTGGAGCTGGTGTTTCAGGGCTTAGGGCAGTGCAGTGGTGTTCGGGCAGTGTAGGGGGTCGTGCTGCGGCTGGTGTTTCAGGGTTTAGGGCAGAGCAGTGGTGTTCGTGCAGAGTAGGCGGTCGTGCTGGGGCTGGTGTTTCAGGGTTTAGGGCAGTACAGTGGTGTTCGGGCAGTGTAGGGGTTCGTGTTGGGCTGGTGTTTCAGGGTTTAGGGCAGTGCAGTGGTGTTTTGCAGTGTAGGGGGTCAGGCTGGGGCTGGTGTTTCATGGTTTAGAGCAGTGCAGTGGTGTTCGGGCAGTGTAGGGGTTCATGTTGGAGCTGGTTTTTCAGGGTTTAGGGCAGTGGTGTTCAGGCAGTGTAGGGGTTCATGCTGGTGCTGATGTTTCAGGTATTAGGGCCTTACAGTGGTGTTCGGGCAGTGTAGGGGGTTGTGCTGGGCTGGTGTTTCAGGGTTTAGGGCAGTGCAGTGGTGTTCGGGCAGTGTAGGGGTTCATGCTGGAGCTGTTGTTTCAGGATTTAGGGCAGTGCAGTGGTGTTTGGGCAGTGTAGGGGGTGGTGCTGGGGCTGGTGTTTCAGGGTTTAGGGCATCGCAGTGGTGTTTGGGCAGTGTACGGGGTAGTACTGGTGCTGGTATTTCAGGATTTAGGGCAGAGCAGCGTTGTTTGGGCGGAGTAGAGGGTGGTGCTGGGGTGGTGTTTAGGGTTTAGAGCAGTACAATGGTGTTCGGGCGTTGAAGGGGGTGGTGCTGGGGCTGGTGTTTCAGGGTTTAGGGCATTGCAGTGGTGTTCGGCCAGTGTAGGGGGTGGTGCTGGGGCTGGTGTTTCAGGGTTTAGGGCAGTACAGTGGTGTTAGGGCAGTGTAGGGGGTGGTGTTGGGGCTCGTGTTTCAGGGTTTAGGGCAGTGCACTGGTGATCCGGTAGTGTCGGGGGTCGTACTGGGGACGGTGTTTCAGGGTTAAGGGCAGTGCAGTGGTGTTCCGGCAGTAGAGGGGGTCATGCTGGGGCTCGTGTTTCAGGGTTTAGAGCAGTGCAGTGGTGTTCGGGCAGTGTATTGGTTGTGCTGGGGCTTGTGTTTCAGGGTTTAGGGCAGTGCAGTGCTGTTCGGGCAGTCTAGGGGTTCATGCTGGGGCTGGTTTTCCAGGGTGTAGTACTATTCGAGCAGTATAGGGGGCTTGCTGGGACTGGTGTTTCAGGGTTTAGGGCGGTGCAGTGCTGTTCGGGCAGGGTAGGGGTTGGTGCTGGGGCTGGTGTTTCAGGGTTTAGGGCAGTGCAGTGATGTTGGGACATTGTAGGGGGTCATGCTGAGGCTGGTGTTTCAGGGATTAGGGCAGTACAGTGGTGTTCGGGCAGTGTAGGGGTTCGTGTTGGGCTGGTTTTTCAGGGTTTAGGGCAGCGCAGTGGTATTCATGCATTGTAGAGGTTCGTGCTGGCGCTGGTGTTTCAGGGTTTAGGGCAGTGCAGTGGTGTTTTGCAGTGTAGGGGGTCAGGCTGGGGCTGGTGTTTCATGGTTTAGAGCAGTGCAGTGGTGTTCGGGCAGTGTAGGGGTTCGTGTTGGGGCTCATGTTTCAGGGTTTAGGGCAGCGCAGTGGTGTTCATGCATTGTTGAGGTTCGTTCTGGCGCTGGTGTTTCAGTGTTTAGGGCAGTGCAGTGGTGTTTTGCAGTGTAGGGGGTCAGGCTGGGGCTGGTGTTTCAGGGTTTAGGGCAGTGCAGTGGTGTTCGGGCAGTGTAGGGGTCATGCTGGGGTGGCGTTTCAGGGTTTAGGGCAGTGGTGTTCGGACAGTGTAGGGGGCCTCGCTGGGAGTGGTGTTTCAGGGTTTAGGGCATTGGAGTGGTGTGCGGGCAGTGTAGGGGGTCTTGCTGGGGCTGTGGTTTCAGGGTTTAGGGCAGTGCAGTGGTGTTCGGGCAGTGTAGGGGGTCTGGCCGGGGCTGGTGTTTCAGGGTTTACGGCATAGCAGTGGGGTTCGGGCAGTGTAGGGGGTCGTGCTGGGGCTGGTGTTTCAGGGTTTAGGGCAGAGCAGTGGTCTTCGGGCAGAGTACGGGGTGTTGTTTAGGGTTTAGGGCAGTCCAGTGTTGTTCGGGCAGTGTAGGGGGTCATGCTGGGGCTGGTATTTCAGGGTTTAGGGTGCACTGGTGTTCAGGCAGTATAGTGGGTGGTGCTGGGGCTGGTGTTTCAGGGTTTAGGGCAGTACAGTGGTGTGCGGGCAGTGTAGGGTGTCTTGCTGGGGCTGGTATTTCAGGGTTTAGGGTGCACTGGTGTTCAGGCAGTATAGTGGGTGGTGCTGGGGCTGGTGTTTCAGGGTTTAGGGCAGTACAGTGGTTTTAGGGAAGTGTAGGGTGTCGTGCTGGCGCTGGTGTTTCAGGGTTTAGGGCAGTGAGGTGTTGTTCGGGCAGTGTAGGGGGTCATGCTGGGGCTGGTGTTTCAGGGTTTAGGGCAGTGCAGAGGTGTTCGGGCAGTGTAGGGGGTCATGCTGGGGCTGGTATCTCAAGGTTTAGGGCAGTGCGGTGTTGTTCTGGCAGTGTAGGGGGTCATGCTGGGGCTGGTGTTTCAGGGTTTAGGGCAGTGCAGTGGTGTTCGGGCAGTGTAGGGGGTCGTGCTGGGGATGGTGTTTCAGGGTTTAGGGCAGAGCAGTGGTCTTCGGGCAGAGTACGGGGTGTTGTTTAGGGTTTAGGGCAGTCCAGTGTTGTTCGGGCAGTGTAGGGGGTCATGCTGGGGCTGGTATTTCAGGGTTTAGGGTGCACTGGTGTTCAGGCAGTATAGTGGGTGGTGCTGGGGCTGGTGTTTCAGGGTTTAGGGCAGTACAGTGGTTTTAGAAAAGTGTAGGGTGTCGTGCTGGTGCTGGTGTTTAAGGGTTTAGGGCAGTGCGGTGGTGTTTTGCAGTGTAGGGGGTCATGCTGGGGCTGGTGTTTCAGGGTTTAGGGCAGTGCAGTGGTGTTCGGGCAGTGTAGGGGGGTCGTGCTGGGGATGGTGTTTCAGGGTTTAGGGCATTGCAGTGGTGTTCGGGCAGTGTAGGGGGTCATGCTGGGTGATGTTTAGGGTTTAGGGCAGTGCAGTGGTGGTCGGGCAGTGTAGGTGGTCATGCGGGGGGTAGTGTTTCAGGGTTTTGGGCAGTGCAGTGGTGTAAGGGCAGTATAGGGGGTCATGCAGGGCAGTGTTGGTTCAGGGTTTAGGGCAGTGCTGTGGTGTTCGGGCAGTGTAGCGGGTCATGCAGGGTGTGGTGTTTCAGGGTTTAGGGCAGTGCAGTGGTGTTCGGGCAGTGTAGGGGGTCAAGCAGGGTGGTGGTGTTTCAGGGTTTAGGGCAATGCAGTGGTGTTAGGGCAGTGTAGGGGGTCGTGCAGGGGGTGGTGTTTCAGGGTTTAGGGCAGTGCAGTGGTGTTCGGGCAGTGTAGGGGGTGGTGCGGGGGCTGGTGTTTCAGGGTTTAGGGCAGTGCAGTGGTGTTCGGGCAGTGTAGGGGTTCATGCTGGTGCTGGTGTTTCAGGGTTTAGGGCAGTGCAGTGGTGTTCAGGCAGTGTAGGGGTTCATGCTGATGCTGGTGTTTCAGGATTTAGGGCAGTGCAGTGGTGTTCGGACAGTGCAGGGGTTCGTGCTGGTGCTGGTGATTCAGGGTTTAGGGCAGTGCAGTGGTGTTCGGGCAGTGTAGTGTCTCGTGCACCGGGTGGTGTTTCAGGGTTTAGGCCAGTAGAGTGGTGTTCAGTCAGTGTAGGGGGTCTTGTTGGGGCTGGTGTTTCAGGGTTTAGGGCAGGGCAGTGGTGTTCAGGCTGGGAAGGGGGTGGTGCTGGGGCTGGTGTTTCAGGGTTTAGGGTAGTGCAATAGTGTTCGGGCAGTGTAGGGGTTCGTGCTGGTGCTGGTGTTTCAGGGTTTAGGGCAGTGCAGTGGTGTTCGGACAGTGCAGGGGTTTGTGCTGGAGCTGGTGATTCAGGGTTTAGGGCAGTGCAGTGGTGTTCGGGCAGTGTAGTGTCTCGTGCAGCGGGTGGTGTTTCAGGGTTTAGGCCAGTAGAGTGGTGTTCAGTCAGTGTAGGGGGTCTTGTTGGGGCTGGTGTTTCAGGGTTTAGGGCAGGGCAGTGGTGTTCAGGCTGGGAAGGGGGTGGTGCTGGGGCTGGTGTTTCAGGGTTTCGGGCAGTGCAGTGGTGTTCGGACAGTGTAGGGGGTGGTGCTGGGGCTAGTGTTTCAGGGTTTAGGGCAGTGCAGTGGTGATTGGGCAGAGTAGGGGGTGGTGCTGGTGATAGTGTTTTAGGGTTTAGGGCATTGCAATGGTGTTCGGGCTGTGTGGTGGGTGGTGCTGGGGCTGGTGTTTCAGGGTTTAGGGCAGTACAGTGGTGTTAGGGCATTGTAGGGGGTGGTGCTGGTGATAGTGTTTTAGGGTTTGGGGCATTGCAATGGTGTTCGGGCTGTGTGGTGGGTGGTGCTGGGGCTGGTGTTTCAGGGTTTAGGGCAGTACAGTGGTGTTAGGGCATTGTAGGGGGTGGTGTTGGGGCTCTTGTTTCAGGGTTTAGGGCAGTGCACTAATGTTTCGGCAGTAGAGGTTCAGGCTGGGGCTGGTGTTTCAGGGTTTAGGGCAGTGCAGTGGTGTTTGGGCAGTGTAGTGGTTGTGCTGGGGCTGGTGTGTCAGGGTTTAGGGCAGTGCAGTGCTGTTCGGGCTTTGTAGGGGTCGTGCTGGGGCTGGTGTTTCAGGGTTTAGGGCAGTGCAATTCTATACGGGGAGTGTAGGCGGGCTTGTTGGGACTGGTGTTTCAGGGTTTAGGGCTGTGTAGTGCTGTTCGGGCAGTGTAGGGGGTTGTGTTGGGTCTGATGTTTCAGGGTTTAGGGTAGTGCATTGGTGTTCGGGAAGTGTAGGGGGTCATGCTGAGGCTGGTGTTTCAGGGTTTAGGGCAGTGCAGTGGTGTTCGGGCAGTGTAGGGGTTCGTGTTGGGGCTGATTTTTCAGGGTTTAGGGCAGCGCAGTGGTGTTCATGCATTGTTGAGGTTCGTGCTGGCGCTGGTGTTTCAGGGTTTAGGGCAGTGCAGTGGTGGTTTGCAGTCTAGGGGGTCAGGCTGGGGCTGGTGTTTCAGGGTTTAGGGCAGTGCAGTGGTGTTCGGGCAGTGTAGGGGTCATGCTGGGGCTGGTGTTTCAGGGATTAGGGCACTGCAGTGGTGTTCGGGCAGTGTAGGGGGTCGTGCTGGGGATGGTGTTTCAGGGTTTAGGGCAGAGCAGTGGTCTTTGGGCAGAGTACTGGGTGTTGTTTAGGGTTTAGGGCAGTCCAGTGTTGTTCGGGCAGTGTAGGGGGTCATGCTGGGGCTGGTATTTCAGGGTTTAGGGTGCACTGGTGTTCAGGCAGTATAGTGGGTGGTGTTGGGGCTGGTGTTTCAGGGTTTAGGGCAGTACAGTGGTTTAGGGAAGTGTAGGGTGTCTTGCTGGTGCTGGTGTTTCAGGGTTTAGGGCAGTGCGGTGTTGTTCGGGCAGTGTAGGGGGTCATGCTGGGGATGGTGTTTCAGGGTTTAGGGCAGTGCAGTGGTGTTCGGGCAGTGTAGGGGTTCGTGCTGGGGCTGGTATTTCAAGGTTTAGGGAAGTGCGGTGTTGTTCGGGCAGTGTTGGGGGTCATGCTGGGGCTGGTGTTTCAGGGTTTAGGGCAGTGCAGTGAGGTTCGGGCAGTGTAGGGGGGTCATGCTGGGGATGGTGTTTCCGGGTTTAGGGCAGAGCAGTGGTGTTCGGGCAGTGTAGGGGGTCATGCGGGGTGATGTTTAGGGTTTAGGGCAGTGCAGTGGTGGTCGGGCAGTGTAGGTGGTCATGCGGGGGGTAGTGTTTCAGGGTTTTGGGCAGTGCAGTGGTGTACGGGCAGTATAGGGGGTCATGCAGGGCAGTGTTGGTTCAGGGTTTAGGGCAGTGCTGTGGTGTTCGGGCAGTGTAGGGGGTCATGCAGGGTGTGGTGTTTCAGGGTTTATTGCAGTGCAGTGGTGTTCGGGCAGTGTAGGGGGTCGAGCAGGGTGGTGGTGTTTCAGGGTTTAGGGCAGTGCAGTGGTGTTAGGACAGTGTAGGGGGTCGTGCAGGGGGTGGTGTTTCAGGGTTTAGGGCAGTGCAGTGGTGTTCGGGCAGTGTAGGGGGTGGTGCTGGGGCTGGTGTGTCAGGGTTTAGGGCAGTGCAGTGGTGTTCGGGCAGTGTAGGGGTTCATGCTGGTGCTGGTGTTTCAGGGTTTAGGGCAGTGCAGTGGTGTTCAGGCAGTGTAGGGGTTCATGCTGATGCTGGTGTTTCAGGATTTAGGGCAGTGCAGTCGTTTTTGGGCAGTGTAGGGGGTCGTGCTTTGGCTGGTGTTTCAGGGTTTAGGGTAGTGCAATAGTGTTCGGGCAGTGTAGGGGTTCGTGCTGGTGCTGGTGTTTCAGGGTTTAGGGCAGTGCAGTGGTGTTCGGACAGTGCAGGGGTTTGTGCTGGAGCTGGTGATTCAGGGTTTAGGGCAGTGCAGTGGTGTTTGGGCAGTGTAGTGTCTGGTGCAGCGGGTGGTGTTTCAGGGTTTAGGCCAGTAGAGTGGTGTTCAGTCAGTGTAGGGGGTCTTGTTGGGGCTGGTGTTTCAGGGTTTAGGGCAGGGCAGGGCAGTGGTGTTCAGGCTGGGAAGGGGGTGGTGCTGGGGCTGGTGTTTCAGGGTTTCGGGCAGTGCAGTGGTGTTCGGACAGTGTAGGGGGTGGTGCTGGGGCTAGTGTTTCAGGGTTTAGGGCAGTGCAGTGGTGTTCGGGCAGTGTACAGGGTAGTTCTGGGGCTGGTGTTTCAGGGTTTAGGGCAGAGCAGTGGTGATTGGGCAGAGTAGGGGGTGGTGCTGGGGTATTGTTTAGGGTTTGGGCAGTACAATGGTGTTTGGGCATTGTAGGGGGTGGTGCTGGTGATAGTGTTTTAGGGTTTAGGGCATTGCAATGGTGTTCAGACTGTGTGGGGGGTGGTGCTGGGGCTGGTGTTTCAGGGTTTAGGGCAGTACAGTGGTGTTAGGTCATTGTAGGGGGTGGTGTTGGGGCTCTTGTTTCAGGGTTTAGGGCAGTGCACTAATGTTTCGGCAGTAGAGAGGGTCATGCTGGGGCTGGTGTTTCAGGGTTTAGGGCAGTGCAGTGGTGTTTGGGCAGTGTAGTGGTTGTGCTGGGGCTGGTGTGTCAGGGTTTAGGACAGTACAGTGCTGTTCGGGCTTTGTAGGGGTCGTGCTGGGGCTGGTGTTTCAGGGTTTAGGGCAGTGCAATTCTATACGGGCAGTGTAGGGGGGCTTGTTGGGACTGGTGTTTCAGGGTTTAGGGCTGTGTAGTGCTGTTCGGGCAGTGTAGGGGGTTGTGTTGGGGCTGGTGTTTCAGGGTTTAGGGTAGTGCATTGGTGTTCGGGAAGTGTAGGGGGTCATGCTGAGGCTGGTGTTCCAGGATTTAGGGCAGTGCAGTGGTGTTTGGGCAGTGTAGGGGTTCGTGTTGGGGCTGATTTTTCAAGGTTTAGGGCAGCGCAGTGGTGTTCATGCATTGTTGAGGTTCGTGCTGGCGCTGGTGTTTCAGGGTTTAGGGCAGTGCAGTGGTGTTTTGCAGTCTAGGGGGTCAGGCTGGGGCTGGTGTTTCAGGGTTTAGGGCAGTGCAGTGGTGTTCTGGCAGTGTAGGGGTCATGCTGGGGTGGCGTTTCAGGGTTTAGGGCAGTGCAGTGGTGTTTGGACAGTGTAGGAGGTCGTGCTGGGGCTGGTGTTTCAGGTTTTAGAGCATTGCAGTGGTGTTCGGGCAGTGAATGGGGTCGTGCTGGCGTTGTTTTTCATGGTTTTGGGCAGTGGTATTCGGGCACTGTAGGGGGTCTTGCTGGGGGTTGTGTTTCAGGGTTTAGGGCAGTGCAGTGGTGTTTGGACAGTGAAGGGGGTCGTGCTGGGTCTGGTCTTTCAGGGTTTAGGGCAGTGGTGTTCGGACAGTGTAGGGGGTCTTGCTGGGAGTGGTGTTTCAGGGTTTAGGGCAGTGGAGTGGTGTGCGGGCAGTGTAGGGGGTCGTGCTGGGGCTGAGGTTTCAGGGTTTAGGGCAGTGCAGTGGTGTACGGGCAGTGTAGGGGGTCTGGCCGGGGCTGGTGTTTCAGGGTTTACGGCAGTGCAGTGGGGTTCGGGCAGTGTAGGGGGTCGTGCTGGGACTAGTGTTTCAGGGTTTAGGTCAGATCAGTGGTCTTTGGGCAGAGTACGGGGTGTTGTTTAGGGTTTAGGGCCGTCCAGTGTTGTTCGGGCAGTGTAGGGGGTCATGCTGGTGCTGGTATTTCAGGGTTTAGGGCAGTGCCCTGGTGTTCAGGCAGAATAGTGGGTGGTGCTGGGGTTGGTGTTTCAGGGTTGAGGGCAGTACAGTGGTGTTAGGGAAGTGTAGGATGTTGTGCTGGCGCTGGTGTTTCAGGGTTTAGGGCAGTGCAGTGGTGTTCGGGCAGTGTACGGGGTAGTGCTGGGGCTGGTATTTCAGGATTTAGGGCAGAGCAGCGGTGTTTGGGAAGAGTAGGGGGTTGTGCTTGGGGTGGTGTTTAGGGATTAGGGCATTGCAATGGTGTTCGGGCAGTGTAGGGGTGGTGCTGGGGCTGGTGTTTCAGGGTTTAGGGTAGTACAGTGGTGTTAGGGCAGTGTAGGGGGTGGTGTTGGGGCTCGTGTTTCAGGGTTTAGGGCAGTGCACTGGTGATCCGGTAGTTTAGGGGGTCGTACTGGGGATGGTGTTTCAGGGTTAAGGGCAGTGCAGTGGTGTTCCGGCAGTAGAGGGGGTCATGCTGGGGCTGGTGTTTCAGGGTTTAGGGCAGTCTAGTGGTGTTCGGGCAGTGTAGGGGTTGTGCTGGGGCTGGTGTTTCAGGGTTTAGGGCAGTGCAGTGCTATTCGGGCAGTGTAGCGGTTCATGCTGGGGCTGGTTTTTCAGGGTTTAGGGCAGTGTAGTTCTATTCGAGCAGTGTAGTGGGGCTTTCTGGGACTGGTGTTTCAGGGTTTAGGGCGGTGCAGTGCTGTTCGGGCAGTGTAGGGGTTGGTGTTGGGGCTTGTGTTTCAGGGTTTAGGGCAGTGCAGTGGTGTTCGGGCAGTGTAGGGGATCGTGCTGGGGCTTGTGTTTTAGGGTTTAGCGCATTGCAGTGGAGTTGGGACATTGTAGGTGGTCGTGCTGGGGCTGGTGTTTCAGGGTTTAGGGCAGAGCAGTGGTCTTCGGGCAGAGTACGGGGTGTTGTTTAGGGTTTAGGGCCGTCCAGTGTTGTTCGGGCAGTGTAGGGGGTCATACTGGGGCTGGTATTTCAGGGTTTAGGGTAGTGCCCTGGTGTTCAGGCAGAATAGTGGGTGGTGCTGGGGCTGGTGTTTCAGGGTTGAGGGCAGTACAGTGGTGTTAGGGAAGTGTAGGATGTCGTGCTGGCGCTGGTGTTTCAGGGTTTAGGGCAATGCAGTGGTGTTCGGGCAGTGTACGGGGTAGTGCTGGGGCTGGTATTTCAGGATTTAGGGCAGAGCAGCGGTGTTCGGGAAGAGTAGGGGGTTGTGCTTGGGGTGGTGTTTAGGGTTTAGGGCATTGCAATGGTGTTCGGGCAGTGTAGGGGTGGTGCTGGGGCAGGTGTTTCAGGGTTTAGGGTAGTACAGTGGTGTTAGGGCAGTGTAGGGGGTGGTGTTGCGGCTCGTGTTTCAGGGTTTAGGGCAGTGCACTGGTGATCCGGTAGTTTAGGGGGTCGTACTGGGGATGGTGTTTCAGGGTTAAGGGCAGTGCAGTGGTGTTCCGGCAGTAGAGGGGGTCATGCTGGGGCTGGTGTTTCAGGGTTTAGGGCAGTCCAGTGGTGTTCGGGCAGTGTAGGGGTTGTGCTGGGGCTGGTGTTTCAGGGTTTAGGGCAGTGCAGTGCTATTCGGGCAGTGTAGCGGTTCATGCTGGGGCTGGTTTTTCAGGGTTTAGGGCAGTGTAGTTCTATTCGAGCAGTGTAGTGGGGCTTTCTGGGACTGGTGTTTCAGGGTTTAGGGCGGTGCAGTGCTGTTCGGGCAGTGTAGGGGTTGGTGTTGGGGCTGGTGTTTCAGGGTTTAGGGCAGTGCAGTGGTGTTCGGGCAGTGTAGGGGATTGTGCTGGGGCTTGTGTTTTAGGGTTTAGCGCATTGCAGTGGAGTTGGGACATTGTAGGTGGTCGTGCTGGGGCTGGTGTTTCAGGGTTTAGGGCAGTGCATTGGTGTTCGGGCAGTGTAGGGGGCCATGCTCAGGCTGGTTGTTAGAATCCGGGGTCTCTGGTTGGCGCAGGTATGCACTTGCGACAAGCAGGGACCCTTTCCTCTAAGTCAGGGCGTAGGATTACCTCTTTAAAAATACCCCCTGCTCACCCTCTAGGTAACGTGGCGCGAGCAGTCAGGCTAGATTTCCAGAGGACATTAGGTTAAGCATTCAAAGTGTCCCACACAATAACCACCAACCCACCACACAGAGACACAAGACTGTATTTATGTAAAAATAAAGTTCTTTATATAAAAGATTTCTTTAAGCAGGCTTTCAAAAATACAGGTCTTCACTTAAATAAGGTTCCAGTTACTTTTAGGCAGTCCACAGATCTTAAAATGGCACTTTTCAACTTAAAATAGGCTTCTTTGGTGTCTGTGCGCTTCGTAGCGCCTCCGGTACGCTTCGTACGAGGTTTTGAATGTGTCTTGGCGTTTCTCACTCTTCCCGCGTGAGCAACACCCTATATATTCAATGGAGAACGGGCCGTACCTTCACGGGGGCCTCGCACAGCTGATACGAAGTGTGCCAAAGTTCACGCTTCACGCGTGCACAGCGTAGCGGTACGGCAGCGCCAGTACGGCCCGAACAAAGCAACGGACGGGTCGTACTAGCGCGCGCAGCTCACAGTACCTTTATTCTTTGGGGGAATTCGCCGTCACAGCCTCAGGGGTCCACAGAGGAGTGTCCCACATCACGTTGTCATCCCTCCTGGTCAGTGGGCGGCGATGCTTCGTGGGGCACTTCTGAAGGCTCCCAGGCACACAACGAGGTCGGCAGAAGGAGGGGCCGGCCGGGGGTGATTTCTAGCGCGTTGCAGCGCTGTCGGCTTCGCTCAGGGGATGAACGGTGCGTCGCAGGTCCTCACAGGGGCTTCCACGGCCAAGGGGGGTCGCAGAGGCTCGGCGCTTGGAGCCTGATCAGTTTCTTCTTTGCTGTGCGAGCTACGGCTCGGGGGGCAGTTGCTTGCTGTGCTCGGGCCAGGCAGGCCTTTACTGTGCTCACAATAGTCCCGGTGGCAGAAGTCGCGGTGCTCAGATGAGGGGCACACAGGTTCGCTGAGGTCAGCGGTTTGCAGAATCACTTCCAGCAGCTTCTCTTCTTCTTGGGGAAAGGTAGCGCCCACTGTTCCTGGGGCGCAGTTCAGAGGGCAAGTTCACAAGCAAGCCCTTGGAGATTGTTTGATAAGCACAAGTTGATCAAAAGTCTTTCTCAGTCTTTTTCTTCCACTCCTTCCAGCAGCAAGGCACCCACCGCAGGCCAGTCTCTCAGGCTTAGAGACAGTACTCCTCCATACAGCTTTTCCAGGTCCTTCTCTTCAGGCAGAGTTTCTTCTTGGCGCAAACAGGATCTGATTTTTTAGGAGCAGGGCTCCTTCTTTTATAGCAAGTTTCTTTTGTTCTTTGTCGCCAGGGGGCCTGGGCCTGGCTCAGTCCAGTTGTGGAGCACTTTGTTGCGGTGACTCTGCTCTTTACTTTCAGCAGCAGGGCAGAGACATCAGCCGCTCCACAGGGGGCGGAGACGGCATTGTGGTGGCAGAGCACAGGTCTATTCAGAGTCCAGGTGTACTCCTCCCACCCATCCTGGTGTAATCTCTCTACCCACCACCTGGCAGCCAGCCTGTCTCCTGGAATTCCCCAGCCCTGCTCCTTACTGTTACTAGGCAGAACACACACACACAGCAGAGGCGGGCTGAAATGGCCAGGTCAGTAAATACTAACTTTCTAAAAGTAGTATTTACAAACACAGGATATTAAAATAAACTTTCCTTAAAGAAGTATTTTATTATTCTGAGTTCAGGCATACTAAACTTGACTTTCTACCATGCTCTCTGAGTCCACTGGGATTACAGCGTGTAGTAATTCCAGCAGCCCATTCTGGCCTATGGAGAGCAGGTAGCCTTCAATAGTGAAAAACGAAAATGGCTGTAATTCACTCTTAGGACATGCCACACACATCAGGGCATGTCCTACCTTATACCTACAATGCACCCTGCCCTTGGGCCTACCAGAGGGGTGACTAATATGTAGTTAAGTGAAGGTTTGGGGACTGGCAAGTAGGTGCACTTGCGCAATCAGCGCGACAGTACCAGACCGCTCGCAGGTTCTGCAGTGGCAGACCATAGATACATTTTACTAGGCCGCTTCTGTGGGTGGCACAGCCAGTGCTGCAAGCCCACCAGCAGCATTTGCATTTACAAGCCCTGGCATTCCTGGTGCACTTTACTAGGGACTGACAGTAAACCAAATAATCCAAACATGGAAACAAATCAATGTATACACTTTTCAAAAGGGAGCACTTGCACTGTGGCACTGATTAGCAGTGGCACAGTGCCCTGAGCAGTTAACACCAACAAAACACAATGAGGCACATCAGCAAAAAGTGGAAGGGAAACTCACGCCAAGGTGCCAGGTCTAACACGGGTGTTTCAGGGATTAGGGCAGTGCAGTGCTGTTCGGGCAGTGTAGGGGTTTGTGTTGGGGCTGTTTTTTCAGGGTTTAGGGCAGAGCAGTGGTGTTCATGCATTGTAGAGGTTTGTGCTTGCGCTGGTGTTTCAGGTTTTAGGGCAGTGCAGTGGTGTTTTGCAGTGTAGGGGGTCAGGCTGGGGCTGGTGTTTCAGGGTTTAGAGCAGTGCAGTGGTGTTCGGGCAGTGTAGGGGTTCGCGTTTGGGCTGGTTTTTCAGGGTTTATGGCAGCGCAGTGGTGTTCATGCATTGTAGAGGTTCGTGCTGGCGCTGGTGTTTCAGGGTTTAGGGCAGTGCAGTGGTGTTTTGCAGTGTAGGGGTTCATGCTGGTGCTGGTGTTTCAGGATTCAGGGCAGTGCAGTCATTTTCGGGCAGTGTAGGGGGCCGTGCTGTGGCTGGTGTTTCAGGGTTTAGGGCAGTGCAATAGTGTTCGGGCAGTGTAGGGGTTCGTGCTGGTGCTGGTGTTTCAGGGTTTAGGGCAGGGCAGTGCAGTGGTGCTCGGGAAGTGCAGGGGTTCGTGCTGGAGCTGGTGTTTCAGGGTTTAGGGCAGTGCAGTGGTGTTCGGGCAGTGTAGTGGCTCGTGCAGGGGGTGGTGTTTCAGGGTTTAGGGCAGTATAGTAATGTTCGTGCAGTGTAGGGGGTCTTGCAGGGGCTGGTGTTTCAGGGTTTAGGGCAGTGCAGTGGTGTTCGGGCAGTGTAGGGGGTGGTGCTGGGGCTGGGGTTTTAGGGTTTAGGGCAGTGCAGTTGTGTTTGGGCAGTGTAGGGGTAGTGCTGGGGCTGGTGTTTCAGGCTTTAGGGCAGAGCAGCAGTGTTTGGGCAGAGTAGGGGTTGGTGCTGGGGGTGGTGTTTAGGGTTTAGGGCAGTGCAATGGCGTTCAGGCATTTTAGGGGGAGGTGCTGGGGCTGGTGTTTCAGGGTTTAGGGCATTGCAGTAGTGTTCGGGCAGTGTAGGGGTGGTGCTGGGGCTTGTTTTTCAGGGTTTAGGGCAGTACAGTGGTGTTAGGGCATTGTAGGAAGTGGTGCTGGGGCTCGTGTTTCAGGGTTTAGGGCAGTGCAGTGAAGTTTGGGCAGTGAAGGGGGTTGTGCTAGGGCTGGTGTTTCAGGGTTTAGGGCAGTGCAGTGGTGTTCAAGCAGTGTAGGGGATCGTGATGGGGCTTGTGTTTCAGGGTTTAGGGCAGTGCAGTGGTGTTCGGACAATGTAGGGGGTTGTGCTGGGTCTGGTGTTTCAGGGTTTCAGGCAGTGCAGTGGTGTTCGGGCAGATTAGGGGGTCATGCTGGGGCTCGTGGTTCAGGGTTTGGTGGAGTGCAGTGGTGTTCGGGCAGATTAGGGGGTCATGCTGGGGCTGGTGGTTCAGGGTTTAGGGCAGTGCAGTGGTATTCTTGCAGTGTAGAGGTTCATGCTGTGGCTGGTGTTTCAGGGGTTAGGGCAGTGCAGTGGTGTTTTGCAGTGTAGGGGGTAAGGCTGGGGCTGGTATTTCATGGTTTAGGACAGTGCAGTGGTGTTCGGGCAGTGTAGGGGTCGTGCTGGGGCTGGTGTTTCAGGGTTTAGGGCAGTGCAGTGAAGTTTGGGCAGTGAAGGGGGTTGTGCTAGGGCTGGTGTTTCAGGGTTTAGGGCAGTGCAGTGGTGTTCAAGCAGTGTAGGGGATCGTGATGGGGCTTGTGTTTCAGGGTTTAGGGCAGTGCAGTGGTGTTCGGACAATGTAGGGGGTTGTGCTGGGTCTGGTGTTTCAGGGTTTCAGGCAGTGCAGTGGTGTTCGGGCAGATTAGGGGGTCATGCTGGGGCTCGTGGTTCAGGGTTTGGTGGAGTGCAGTGGTGTTCGGGCAGATTAGGGGGTCATGCTGGGGCTGGTGGTTCAGGGTTTAGGGCAGTGCAGTGGTATTCTTGCAGTGTAGAGGTTCATGCTGTGGCTGGTGTTTCAGGGGTTAGGGCAGTGCAGTGGTGTTTTGCAGTGTAGGGGGTAAGGCTGGGGCTGGTATTTCATGGTTTAGGACAGTGCAGTGGTGTTCGGGCAGTGTAGGGGTCGTGCTGGGGTGGTGTTTCAGGTGTTAGGGCAGTGCAGTGGTGTTTTGCAGTGTAGGGGGTCAGACTGGCGCTGGTGTTTCAGTGTTTAGGACAGTGCAGTGGTGTTCGGGCAGTGTAGGGGCTCGTGCGGGGGTGGTGTTTCAGGGTTTTGGGCAGTGGTGTTCGGGCACTGTAGTGGGTCTTGCTGGGGCTTGTGTTGAAGGGTTTAGGGTAGTGCAGTGGTATTCAGGCAGTGTAGGGGGTCTTGCTGGGGCTGGTGTTTCAGGGCTTAGTGCAATCGTGTTCGGGCAGTGTAGGGGGTCAGGCTGGGGCTTGTGTTTCAGGGTTTAGGGCGGTGCAGTGGTGTTTGGGCAGTGTAGGGGTCGTGCTGGGGTGGTGTTTTAGGGTTTAGGGCAGAGCAGTGATATTCGGGCAGTGTAGGGAGTCGTGCTGAAGCAGGTGTTTCAGGGTTTAGGGCAGAGCAGTGATGTTCAGGCACAGTAGGGGGTCATTTTGGGCTGGTGTTTCAGGGTTTAGGGCAGTGCAGTGCTGTTCCGGCAGTGCAGGGAGTGGTGCTGGTGTTTCAGGGCTTAGGGCAGTGCAGTGTTGTTCGGGCAGTGTAGGGGGTGGTGCTGGGGCTGGTGTTTCAGGGTTTAGGGCAGTGCAGTGGTGTTAGGGCAGTGTAGAGAGTAGAGCTGGGGCTGGTGTTTCAGGGTTTATGGCAGAGCAGTGGTGTTCGGGCAGAGTAGGTTGTGGTGCTGGGGGTGGTGTTTAGGGTTTAGGGCAGTGCAGTGCTGTTCTGGCAGTGTAGGGGGTGCGTGCTGGGGTTGGTGTTTCAGGGTTTAGGGCAGTGGTGATCAGGCAGTGTAGGGGGTCGTGCTGGGGCTGGAGTTTCAGGGTTTAGGGCAGAGCAGCGATGTTCCGGCAGTATAGGGGGTCGTGCAGGGGGTGGTGTTTCAGGTTTTAAAGCAGTGCGGTGGTGTTTGAGTTGTGAATGGGGTCGTGCTGGGGTTGTGGTTCATGGTTTAGGGCAGTGGTGTTCGGGCACTGTAGAGGGTCTTGCTGGGGGTGGTGTTTCAGGGTTTTGAGCAGCGCAGTGGTCTTCGGGCAGTGTAGGGGGTCGTGCTGGGACTGGTGTTTCAGGGTTTAGGGCAGTGGTGTTCGGGCAGTGAAGGGGGTCGTGCTGGGGGTGGTGTTTCAGGGTTTAGGGCAGTGCAGTGGTGTTGGGCAGTGTAGGGGGTCTTGCTGGGGCTGGTGTTTCAGGGTCTAGGGCAGTGGTGTTCGGGCAGTGTCGGGGGTCATGCTGGGGCTGGTGTTTCAGGGTTTAGGGCAGTGCAGTGGTGTTCATCCAGTGTAGAGGTTTGTGCTGGGGTTGGTGTTTCGGGGTTTAGGGAAGTGCAGTGGTGTTTTGCAGTATAGGGGATCCAGCTGGGGCTGGTGTTTCCGGGTTTAGGGTAGTGCAGTGGTGTTCAGTCAGAGTAGGGGTCGTGCTGGGGTGGCGTTTCAGGGTTTAGGGCAGTAGAGTGGTGTTCGGACAGTGTAGGGGGTCGTGCTGGGGCTGGCGTTTCATGGTTTAGGGCAGGGCAGTGATGTTCGGGCAGTGTAGCAAGTCATGCTGTAGCTGGTGTTTCAGGGTTTAGGGAAGAGCAGTGATGTTCGGGCAGAGTAGGGGATCGTTCTGGGGCTGGTGTTTCAGGGTTTAGGGCATTTCAGTGCTGTTCCGGCAGTGGAGGAGGTAGTGAGGGGGTTGGTGTTTCAGGGTTTAGGGCAGAGCAGTGATGTTCCGGCAGTGTAGGGGGTTGTGCTGGAGCAGGGGTTTCAGGGTTTAGGGCAGAGCAGGCATGTTCGGGCAGAGTAGGGGGTCGTTCAGGGGCTGGTGTTTCAGTGTTTAGGGCAGTGCAGTGGAGTTCGGGCAGTGAAAGGGGTCATGCTGGGGTTGTGTTTCATGGTTTAGGGCAGTGGTATTCGGGCACTGTAGGGGGTCTTGCTGGGGGTGGTGTTTCAGGGTTTTGGGCAGTGCAGTGGTATTCGGACAGTGTAGGCTGTCGTTCTGGGGCTGGTGTTCCAGGGTTAAGGGCAGTGGTGTTAGGGCAGTGTAGGGGGTCTTGCTGGGGTTGGTGTTTCAGTGTTTAGGGCAGTGCAGTGGTGTTCGGGCAGTGTAGGGGTTCGTGCTGGGTCTGGTGTTTTAGGGTTTAGGGCAGTACAGTGGTGTTTGGGCAGTGTAGGGGTTCGTGCTGGGGCTGGTATTTCAGGGTTTAGGGCAGTGCAGTGGTGTTCGGGTAGTGTAGAGGGTTATGCTGTGTCAGATGTGTCAGGGTTTAGGGCAGAGCAGCGGTGTTCAGGCAGTGTAGGGTGTCGTGCTGGGGATGGTGTTTCAGGGTTTAGGGCAGAGCAGTGGTGTTATGGCAGGAAGGGGGTCATGCGAGGGTGGTGTTTAGGGATTAGGGCAGTGCAGTGGTGGTCAGGCAGTGTAGGGGGTCGGGCGGGGGGTGGTGTTTCAGGGTTTAGGGCAGTGCAGTGGTGTATGGGCAGTATAAGGGGTCGTGCAGGGCAGTGTTGGTTGAGGGTTTAGGGCAGTGCTATGGTTTTCGAGCAGTGTAGGGGGTCATGCAGCGTGTGGTGTTTCAGGGTTTAGGGCAGAGCAGTGGTGTTCGGGCAGTGTAGGGGGTCGAGCAGGGTGGTGGTGATTCAGGGTTTAGGGTAGTACAGTGGTGTAAGGGCAGTGTAGGGGGTCGTGCAGGGGGTGGTGTTTCAGGTTTAGGTCAGTGCAGTGGTGTTCGGGCAGTGTAGGGGTTTGTGCTGGGCCTGGTTTTTTAGGGTTTAGGGCAGTGCAGTGGTGTTCATCCAGTGTAGAGGTTTGTGCTGGGGTTGGTGTTTTAGGGTTTAGGGAAGTGCAGTGGTGTTTTGCAGTATAGGGGGTCCGGCTGGGGCTGGTGTTTCATTCAGGGTTTAGGCCAGTGCAGTGGTGTTCGGGCACTGTAGGGGGTCGTGCAGGGGTGGTGTTTCAGGGTTTAGGGCAGTGCAGTGGTGTTAGGGCAGTGTAGGGGGTCGAGCAGGGGGGTCGTGTTTCAGGGTTTAGGATAGTGCAGTGGTGTTCGGCAGTGTAGTGGCTCATGCAGGGGGTGGTGTTTCAGGGTTTAGGGCAGTACAGTGATGTCTGCGCAGTGTAGGGGGTCTTGCTGGGGCTGGTGTTTCAGGGTTTAGGGCAGTGCAGTGGTGTTCGGGAGGTTTAGGGGGTGGTGCGGGGGCTGGTGTTTTAGGGTTTAGGGCAGTGGTGTTCGGACAGTGTAGGGGGTGGTGCTGGGGCTGGTGTTTCAGGGATTAGGGCAGTGCAGTTGTGTTCGGGCAGTGTAGGGGTAGTGCTGGGACTGGTGTTTCAGGATTTAGGGCAGAGCAGCGGTGTTTGGGCAGAGTAGGGGGTGGTACTGGGGGTGGTGTTTAGGGTTTAGGGCAGTGCAATGGTGTTCGGGCATTGTAGGGAGTGGTGCTGGGGCTGGTGTTTCAGGGTTTAGGGCATTGCAGTGGTGTTCGGGCAGTGTAGGGGTGGTGCTGGGGCTGGTGTTTCAGGGTTTAGGGCAGTACAGTGGTGTTAGGGCATTGTAGGGGGTGGTGCTGGGGCTCGTGTTTCAGGGTTTAGGTCAGTGCACTGGTGTTCCAGCAGTGTAGGGGTCGTACTGGGGCTGGTGTTTCAGGGTTTAGGGCAATGCAGTGGTGTTCGTGGAGTGTAGGGGGTTGTGCTGGGGCTGGTGTTTCAGTGTTTAGGGCAGTGCAGTGGTGTTCAGGCAGTGTAGGGGTTTGTGCTGGGGCTTGTGTTTCAGGGTTTAGGGCAGTGCAGTGGTGTTCGGATAATGTAGGGGGTTGTGCTGGGTCTGGTGTTTCAGGGTTTCGGGTAGTGCAGTGGTGTTCGGGCAGAGTAGGGGGTCATGCTGGGGCTGATGTTTCAGGGTTTAGGGCAGTGCAGTGGTGTTCTTGCTGTGTAGAGGTTCATGCTGGGGCTGGTGTTTCAGGGTTTAGAGCAGTGCAGTAGTGTTTTGCATTGTAGGGGGTAAGGCTGGGGCTGGTGTTTCAGGGTTTAGGATAGTGCAGTGGTGTTCGGGCAGTGTAGGGGTCGTGCTGGGGTGATGTTTCAGGGTTTAGGGCAGTGCAGTGGTGTTCAGACAGTGTAGGGGGTCATGCTGGGACTGGTGTTTAGGGTTTAGGGCAGTGCAGTGGTGTTCGGGCAGTGTAGGGGGTCGTGCAGGGGTGATGTTTCAGGGTTTAGGGCAGTTTAGTGGTGTTCGGACAGTGAATGGGGTTGAGCTGGGGTTGTGTTTCATGGTTTAGGGCAGTGGTGATTGGGCACTGTAGGGGGTCTTGCTGGGGGTGGTGTTTCAGGGTTTAGGGCAGTGGTGTTCGGGCAGTGTAGGGGGTCTTGCTGGGGGTGGTGTTTCAGGGTTTAGGGCAGTGCAGTGGTGTTCGGGAAGTGTAATGGGTCTTGCTGGGGATGGCGTTTCAGGGTTTCGGGCAGTGCAGTGGTGTTCGGGCAGTGTTGTGGGTCGTGCTGGGGGTGGTGGGTCAGGGTGTTGGGCAGTGGTGTTCGGGCGCTGTAGTGGGTGTTGCTGGGGCTCGTGTTTCAGGGTTTAGGGCAGTGCAGTGGTGTTCGGGCAGTGTAGGGGTCTTGCTGGGGCTGGTATTTCAGGGTTTAGGGCAGTGCAGTGGTGTTCGGGCAGTGTAGGGGTCTTGCTGGGGCTGGTATTTCAGGGTTTAGGGCAGTGCAGTGGTGTTCGGGCAGGGTAGGGGGTCGTGCTAGGGCTGGTGTTTCAGGGTTTAGGGCAGTGTAGTGGTGTTTGAGCAGTGTATGGGGTCGTCCTGGGGCTGGTATTTCAGGGTTTAGGACAGTGCAATGATGTTATGGAAGTGTAGGGAGTTGTGCTCGGACTGGTGTTTCAGGGATTAGGTCAGTGCGGTGTTGTTCGAGCAGTAAAGGGGGTCATGCTGGGTCTGGTGTTTCAGGGTTTAGGGCAGTGAATTGGTGCTCAGGCAGTGTTTGGGGTCGTACTGGGGCTGGTGTTTCAGGGTTTAGGGCAGTGCAGTGGTGTTCGGGCAGTGTAGGGGGTCATGCTGGGGCTGGTGTTTCACGGTTTAGGGCAGAGCAGTGGTCTTCGTTCAGTGTAGGGGGTGTTAGTTAGGGTTTAGGGCAGTGCAGTGGTATTCGGGCAGTGTAGGGGGTTGTGCTGGGGATGGAGTTTCAGGGCTAAGGGCAGTGCAGTGGTGTTCGGGCAGTGTAGGGGTAGTGCTGGGACCGGTGTTTCAGGGTTTAGGGCAGAGCAGCGGTGTTTGGGCAGAGTAGGGGGTGGTACTGGGGGTGGTGTTTAGGGTTTAGGGCAGTGCAATGGTGTTCGGGCATTGTAGGGAGTAGTGCTGGGGCTGGTGTTTCAGGGTTTAGGGCATTGCAGTGGTGTTCGGGCAGTGTAGGGTTGGTGCTGGGGCTGGTGTTTCAGGGTTTAGGGCAGTACACTGGTGTTAGGGCATTGTAGGGGGTGGTGCTGGGGCTCGTTTTTCGGGGTTTAGGGCAGTGCACTGGTGTTCCAGCAGTGTAGGGGGTCGTACTGGGGCTGGTGTTTCAGGGTTTAGGGCAGTGCAGTGGTGTTCGGGGAGTGTAGGGGGTTGTGCTGGGGCTGGTGTTTCAGGGTTTAGGGCAGTGCAGTGGTGTTCAGGCAGTGTAGGGGTTTGTGCTGGGGCTTGTGTTTCAGGGTTTAGGGCAGTGCAGTGGTGTTCTAGCAGTGTAGGGTTTCGCGCTGGGGCTGGTGTTTCAGGGTTTAGGGCAGTGCAGGGGTGTTCGTCAGTGTAGAAGTTTGCGCTGGGACTGGTGTTTCAGGGTTTAGGGCAGTGTAGTGGTGTTTGGGCAGAGTAGGGGGTGGTACTGGGGGTGGTGTTTAGGGTTTAGGGCAGTGCAATGGTGTTCGGGCGTTGTAGGGAGTGGTGCTGGGGCTGGTGTTTCAGGGTTTAGGGCATTGCAGTGGTGTTCGGGCAGTGTAGGGTTGGTGCTGGGGCTGGTGTTTCAGGGTTTAGGGCAGTACACTGGTGTTAGGGCATTGTAGGGGGTGGTGCTGGGGCTCGTTTTTCAGGGTTTAGGGCAGTGCACTGGTGTTCCAGCAGTGTAGGGGGTCGTACTGGGGCTGGTGTTTCAGGGTTTAGGGCAGTGCAGTGGTGTTCGGGGAGTGTAGGGGGTTGTGCTGGGGCTGGTGTTTCAGGGTTTAGGGCAGTGCAGTGGTGTTCAGGCAGTGTAGGGGTTTGTGCTGGGGCTTGTGTTTCAGGGATTAGGGCAGTGCAGTGGTGTTCTAGCAGTGTAGGGTTTCGCGCTGGGGCTGGTGTTTCAGGGTTTAGGGCAGTGCAGGGGTGTTCGTCAGTGTAGAAGTTTGCGCTGGGACTGGTGTTTCAGGGTTTAGGGCAGTGTAGTGGTGTTCGGGCAGTGTAGGGGGTCGTGCTGGGGCTGGTGTTTCAGGGTTTAGGGCAGTGGTGTTCGGGCAGTGTAGAGGGTCTTGCTGGGGGTGGTGTTTCAGGGTTTAGGGCAGATCAGTGGTGTTCGGGAAGTGTAGGGGGTCTTGCTGGGGATGGCGTTTCAGGGTTTCGGGCAGTTTAGTGGTGTTCGGACAGTGTAGGGGGTCGTGCTGGGGCTGGTGTTTCAGGGTTTAGGGCAGTGGTGTTCGGGCAGTGTAGGGGGTATTGCTGGGGGTGGTGTTTCAGGGTTTAGGGCAGTGCAGTGGTGTTCTGGAAGTGTAGGGGTTCTTGCTGGGGATGGCGTTTCAGGGTTTCGGGCAGAGCAGTGGTGTTCGGGCAGTGTAGGGGTTGTGCTAGGGCTGGTTTTTCAGGGTTTAGGGCAGTGCAGTGGTGTTCGGGCAGTGTAGGGGTTCGTGCTAGGGCTGGTTTTTCAGGCTTTAGGGCAGTGCAGTGGTGTTCATGCAGTTTAGGGGTTGAGGCTGGGGCTGGTGTTTCAGGGTTAAGGCAGTGCAGTGGTGTTTGGGCAGTGTAGGGGTCGTGCTGGTGTGGTGTTTCAGGGTTTAGGGCAGGGCAGTGATGTTCGGGCAGTGTAGGGGTCGTGCTGGAGCTGGTGTTTCAGGGTTTAGGGCAGAGCAGTGATGTTCCTGCAGAGTAGGGGGTTGTGCTGGGGTTGGTGTTTCAGGGTTTTGGGCAGTGGAGATCGGGCAGTGTAGGGGGTCGTGCTGGGCTGGTGTTTCAGGGTTTAGGGCAGAGCAGCAATGTTCCGGCAGTATAGGGGGTCATGCAGGTGGTGGTGTTTCAGGTTTTAGGGCAAGTGCGGTGGTGTTTGAGTTGTGAATGGGGTTGTCTTGGGGTTGTGTTTCATGGTTTAGGGCAGTGGTGTTAGGGCAGTGAAGGGGGGTCTTGCTGGGGGTGGTGTTTCAGGGTTTTGGGCAGCGCAGTGGTATTCGGACAGTGTTGGGGGTTGTGCTGCGGCTGGTGTTTCAGGGTTTAGGGCAGTGGTGTTCGGGTTTTGTAGGGGGTCATGTTGGGGCTGGTGTTTCAGGGTTTGGGGCAGTTCAGATGTGTTCGGGCAGTGTAGGGGGTCGTGCGGGGGATGGTGTTTCAGGGTTTAGGGCAGTGGTGTGCGGGCATTGTAGTGGGTCTTGTTGGGGCTTGTGTTTCAGGGTTTAGGGCAGTGCAGTGGTGTTCGGGCAGTGTAGGGGGTCTTGCTTGTGTTTCAGGGTTTAGAGCAGTGGTGTTCGGGTAGTGTAGGGGGTCATGTTGGGGCTGGTGTTTCAGGGTTTAGGGCAGTTCAGTTGTGTTCGGGCAGTGTAGGGGGTCGTGCGGGGGATGGTGTTTCAGGGTTTAGGGCAGTGGTGTGCGGGCATTGTAGTGGGTCTGGTTGGGGCTTGTGTTTCAGGGTTTAGGGCAGTGCAGTGGTGTTTGGGCAGTGTAGGGGTCATGCTGCGGTGGTGTTTCAGGGTTTAGGGCAGTGCAGTGGTGTTCGGACAGTGTAGGGGGCCATGCTGGGGCTGGTGTTTCAGGGTTTAGGGCAGAGCAGTGATGTTCAGGCAGTGTAGGGGGTCGTGCTGGAACTGGGGTTTCAGGGTTTAGGGCAGAGCAGTGATGTTCGGGCAGAGTAGGGGGTCGTTCTGGGCTAGTGTTTGAGGCTTTAGGGCAGTGCAGTGCTGTTCTGGCAGTGTAGGGGGTGGTGCTGGGGCTGGTGTATCAGGGCTTAGGGCAGTGCAGTGTTCTTCAGGCAGTGTAGGGGGTGGTGCTGGGGCTGGTGTTTCAGGGTTTAGGGCAGTGCAGTGGTGTTGGGGCTGGTGTTTCAGGGTTTAGGGCAGAGCAGTGATGTTCGGGCAGAGTAGGGGGTCGTTCTGGGCTAGTGTTTGAGGCTTTAGGGCAGTGCAGTGCTGTTCTGGCAGTGTAGGGGGTGGTGCTGGGGCTGGTGTATCAGGGCTTAGGGCAGTGCAGTGTTCTTCAGGCAGAGTAGGGGTTCGTGCTGGGGTTGGTGTTTCAAGGTTTAGGACAGTGGTGATCAGGCAGTGTAGCGGGTCGTACTGGGGCTGGAGTTTCAGGGTTTAGGGCAGAGCAGCGATGTTCCGGCAGTATAGGGGGTCGTGCAGGGGGTGGTGTTTCAGGTTTTAGAGCAGTGCGGTGGTGTTTAAGTTGTGAATGGGGTCGTGCTGGGGTTGTGTTTTATGGTTTAGGGCAGTGGTGTTCGGGCACTGTAGAGGGTCTTGGTGGGGGTGGTGTTTCAGGGTTTTGAGCAGTGGTGTTCGGGCAGTGTAGAGGGTCATGCTGGGGCTGGTGTTTCAGGGTTAAGGGCAGTGCAGTGGTGTTCATCCAGTGTAGAGGTGTGTGCTGGGGTTGGTGTTTCAGGGTTTAGGGAAGTGCAGTGGTGTTTTGCAGTATAGGGGATCCAGCTTGGGCTGGTGTTTCAGGGTTTAGGGTAGTGCAGTGGTGTTCAGGCAGAGTAGGGGTCGTGCTGGGGTGGTGTTTCAGGGTTTAGGGCTGTAGAGTGGTGTTCGGACAGTGTAGGGGGTCGTGCTGGGGCTAGTGTTTCAGGGTTTAGGGCAGAGCAGTGATGTTCGGGCAGTGTAGCAAGTCATGCTGTATCTGGTGTTTCAGGGTTTAGGGCAGAGCAGTGATGTTCGGGCAGAGTAGGGGGTCGTTCTGGGGCTGGTGTTTCAGGGTTTAGGGCATTTTAGTGCTGTTCCGGCAGTGGAGGAGGTCGTGTTGGGGTTGGTGTTTCAGGGTTTAGGGCAGTGGTGTTCGGGCAGTGTAGGGGGTCGTGATGGGGCTGGTGTTTCAGGGTTTAGGGCAGAGCAGGCATGTTCGGGCAGAGTAGGGGGTTGTTCAGGGGCTGGTGTTTCAGTGTTTAGGGCAGTGCAGTGGTGTTCGGGCAGTGAAAGGGGTCATGCTGGGGTTGTGTTTCAAGGTTTAGGGCAGTGGTATTCGGGCACTGTAGGGGGTCTTGCCGGGGGTGGTGTTTCAGGGTTTTGGGCAGTGCAGTGGTATTCGGACAGTGTAGGGTGTCGTTCTGGGGCTGGTGTTCCAGGGTTAAGGGCAGTGGTGTTCGGGCAGTGTAGGGGGTCTTGCTGGGGGTGGTGTTTCAGTGTTTAGGGCAGTGCAGTGGTGTTCGGGCAGTGTAGGGGTTGGTGCTGGGTCTGGTGTTTGAGGGTTTAGGGCAGTGCAGTGGTGTTTGGTCAGTGTAGAGGTTCGTGCTGGGGCTGGTATTTCAGGGTTTAGGGCAGTGCAGTGGTGTTCGGGTAGTGTAGGGAGTTATGCTGTGTCAGATGTGTCAGGGTTTAGGGCAGAGCAGCGGTGTTCAGGCAGTGTAGGGGTCCGTGCTGGGGATGGTGTTTCAGGGTTTAGGGCAGAGCAGTGGTGTTATGGCAGGAAGGGGGTCATGCGAGGGTGGTGTTTAGGGTTTAGGGCAGTGCAGTGGTGTACGGGCAGTATAGGGGGTCGTGCAGGGCAGTGTTGGTTGAGGGTTTAGGGCAGTGCTATGGTGTTCGAGCAGTGTAGGGGGTTATGCAGGGTATGGTGTTTCAGTGTATAGGGCAGTGCAGTGGTGTTCGGGCAGTGTAGGGGGTCGAGCAGGGTGGTGGTGATTCAGGGTTTAGGGTAGTACAGTGGTGTAAGGGCAGTGTAGGGGGTCGTGCAGGAGGTGGTGTTTCAGGGTTTAGGTCAGTGCAGTGGTGTTCGGGCAGTGTAGGGGTTTGTGCTGGGGCTGTTTTTTTAGGGTTTAGGGCAGTGCAGTGGTGTTCATCCAGTGTAGAGGTTTGTGCTTGGGTTGGTGTTTCAGGGTTTAGGCCAGTGCAGTGGTGTTCGGGCACTGTAGGGGGTCGTGCAGGGGGTGGTGTTTCAGGGTTTAGGGCAGTGCAGTGGTGTTAGGGCAGTGTAGGGGGTCGAGCAGGGGGGTCGTGTTTCAGGGTTTAGGATAGTGCAGTGGTGTTCGGTCAGTGTAGTGGCTCATGCAGGGGGTGGTGTTTCAGGGGTTAGGGCAGTACAGTGATGTTCGCGCAGTGTAGGGGGTCTTGCTGGGGCTGGTGTTTCAGGGTTTAGGGCAGTGCAGTGGTGTTCGGGCGGTTTAGGGGGTGGTGCTGGGGCTGGTGTTTCAGGGTTTAGGGCAGTGGTGTTCGGGCAGTGTAGGGGGTGGTGCTGGGGCTGGTGTTTCAGGGTTTAGGGCAGTGCAGTTGTGTTCGGGCAGTGTAGGGGTAGTGCTGGGACCGGTGTTTCAGGGTTTAGGGCAGAGCAGCGTTGTTTGGGAAGAGTAGGGGTGGTACTGGGGGTGGTGTTTAGGGTTTAGGGCAGTGCAATGGTGTTCGGGCATTGTAGGTAGTGGTGCTGGGCCTGGTGTTTCAGGGTTTGGGCCATTGCAGTGGTGTTCGGGCAGTGTAGGGTTGGTGCTGGGGCTGGTGTTTCAAGGTTTAGGGCAGTACAGTGGTGTTAGGGCATTGTAGGGGGTGGTGCTGGGGCTCGTGTTTCAGGGTTTAGGGCAGTGCACTGGTGTTCCAGCAGTGTAGGGGGTCGTACTGGGGCTGGTGTTTCAGGGTTTAGGGCAGTGCAGTGGTGTTCGGGGAGTGTAGGGGGTTGTGCTGGGGCTGGTGTTTCAGGGTTTAGGGCAGTGCAGTGGTGTTCAGGCAGTGTAGGGGGTTGTGCTGGAGCTTGTGTTTCAGAGTTTAGGGCAGTGCAGTGGTGTTCGGACAATGTAGGGGGTTGTGCTGGGTCTGGTGTTTCAGGGTTTCGGGTAGTGCAGTGGTGTTCGGGCAGAGTAGGGGGTCATGCTGGGGCTGATATTTCAGGGTTTAGGGCAGTGCAGTGGTGTTCTTGCAGTGTAGAGGTTAATGCTGGGGCTGGTGTTTCAGGGTTTAGAGCAGTGCAGTGGTGTTTTGCATTGTAGGGGGTAAGGCTGGGGCTGGTGTTTCAGGGTTTAGGACAGTGCAGTGGTGTTCGGGCAGTGTAGGGGTCGTGCTGAGGTGGTGTTTCAGGGTTTAGGGCAGTGCAGTGGTGTTCAGACAGTGTAGGGGGTCATGCTGGGGCTGGTGTTTAGGGTTTAGGGCAGTGCAGTGGTGTTCGGGCAGTGTAGGGGGTCATGCAGGGGTGATGTTTCAGGGTTTAGGGCAGTTTAGTGGTGTTCGGACAGTGAATGGGGTTGTGCTGGGGTTGTGTTTCATGGTTTAGGGCAGTGGTGATTGGGCACTGTAGGGGGTCTTGCTGGGGGTGGTGTTTCAGGGTTTAGGGCAGTTTAGTGGTGTTTAGACAGTGTAGGGGTTCGTGCTGGGGCTGGTGTTTCAGGGTTTAGGGCAGTGGTGTTCGGGCAGTGTAGGGGGTCTTGCTGGGGGTGGTGTTTCAGGGTTTAGGGCAGTGCAGTGGTGTTCGGGAAGTGTAAGGGGTTGTGCTGGGGCTGATATTTCAGGGTTCAGGGCAGTGCAGTGGTGTTCAGACAGTGTAGGGGGTCATGCTGGGGCTAGAGTTTAGGGTTTAGGGCAGTGCAGTGGTGTTCGGGCAGTGTAGGTGGTCGTGCAGGGGGTGATGTTTCAGGGTTTAGGACAGTTTAGTGGTGTTCGGACAGTGAATGGGGTCGTGCTGGGGTTGTGTTTTATGGTTTAGGGCAGTGGTGATCGGGCACTGTAGGGGGTCTTGCTTGGGGGTGGTGTTTTAGGGTTTAGGGCAGTTTAGTGGTGTTCGGACAGTGTAGGGGGTCGGGCTGGGGCTGGTATCTCAGGGTTTAGGGCAGTGGTGTTCGGGCAGTGTAGGGGGTCTTGCTGGGGGTGGTGTTTCAGGGTTTAGGGCAGTGCAGTGGTGTTCGGGAAGTGTAAGGGGTCTTGCTGGGAATGGCGTTTCTGGGTTTCGGGCAGTGCAGTGGTGTTCGGGCAGTGTAGGGGGTCGTGCTGGGGTTGGTGTTTCAGGGTTTTGGGCAGTGGTGTTCGGGCGCTGTAGTGGGTCTTGCTGGGGCTTGTGTTTCAGGGTTTAGGGCAGTGCAGTGGTGTTTGGGCAGTCTAGGGGGTCTTGCTTTGGCTGGTGTTTCAGGGTTTAGTGCAGTGGTGTTCGGGCAGTGTAGGGGGTCATGCTGGGGCTGGTGTTTCAGTGTTTAGGGCAGTGCAGTGGTGTTCTGACAGTGTAGGGTTTCGCGCTGGGGCTGGTGTTTCATGGTTTAGGGCAGTGCAGAGGTGTTCGGGCAGTGTATGGGTTTGCGCTGGGACTGGTGTTTCAGGGTTTAGGGCAGTGTAGTGGTGTTCGGGCAGTGTAGAGGGTCTTGCTGGGGGTGGTGTTTCAGGGTTTAGGACAGTGCAGTGGTGTTCGGGAAGTGTAGGGGTCTTGCTGGGGATGGCGTTTCAGGGTTTCGGGCAGTTTAGTGGTGTTCGGACAGTGTAGGGGGTCGTGCTGGGGCTGGTGTTTCAGGGTTTAGGGCAGTGCAGTGGTGTTCAGGCAGTGTAGAGCTTTGTGCTGGGGTTGGTGTTTCAGGGTTTAGGGAAGTGCAGTGGTGTTTTGCAGTATAGGGGATCTGGTGTTTCAGGGTTTAGGGTATTGCAGTGGTGTTCAGGCAGAGTAGGGGTCGTGCTGGGGTGGTGTTTCAGGGTTTAGGGCTGTAGAGTGGTGTTCGGACAGTGTAGGGTTTCGTGCTGGGGTGGTGTTTCAGGGTTTAGGGCAGTGCAGTGGTGTTCAGACAGTGTAGGGGGTCATGCTGGGGCTGGTGTTTAGGGTTTAGGGCAGTGCAGTGGTGTTCGGGCAGTGTAGGGGGTCGTGCAGGGGTGATGTTTCAGGGTTTAGGGCAGTTTAGTGGTGTTCGGACAGTGAATGGGGTTGTGCTGGGGTTGTGTTTCATGGTTTAGGGCAGTGGTGATCGGGCACTGTAGGGGGTCTTGCTGGGGGTGGTGTTTCAGGGTTTAGGTCAGTTTAGTGGTGTTTAGACAGTTTAGGGGGTCGTGCTGGGGCTGGTGTTTCAGGGTTTAGGGCAGTGGTGTTTGGGCAGTGTAGGGGGTCTTGCTGGGGGTGGTGTTTCAGGGTTTAGGGCAGTGCAGTAGTGTTCGGGAAGTGTAAGGGGTTGTGCTGGGGCTGATATTTCAAGGTTCAGGGCAGTGCAGTGGTGTTCAGACAGTATAGGGGGTCATGCTGGGGCTGGTGTTTAGGGTTTAGGGCAGTGCAGTGGTGTTCGGGCAGTGTAGGTGGTCGTGCAGGGGGTGATGTTTCAGGGTTTAGGGCAGTTTAGTGGTGTTCGGACAGTGAATGGGGCCGTGCTGGGGTTGTGTTTTATGGTTTAGGGCAGTGGTGATCGGGCACTGTAGGGGGTCTTGCTTGGGGGTGGTGTTTTAGGGTTTAGGGCAGTTTAGTGGTGTTCGGACAGTGTAGGGGGTCGGGCTGGGGCTGGTGTCTCAGGGTTTAGGGCAGTGGTGTTCGGGCAGTGTAGGGGGTCTTGCTGGGGGTGGTGTTTCAGGGTTTAGGGCAGTGCAGTGGTGTTCGGGAAGTGTAAGGGGTCTTGCTGGGGATGGCGTTTCTGGGTTTCGGGCAGTGCAGTGGTGTTCGGGCAGTGTAGGGGGCCGTGCTGGGGTTGGTGTTTCAGGGTTTTGGGCAGTGGTGTTCGGGCGCTGTAGTGGGTCTTGCTGGGGCTTGTGTTTCAGGGTTTAGGGCAGTGCAGTGGTGTTTGGGCAGTGTAGGGGGTCTTGCTTTGGCTGGTGTTTCAGGGTTTAGTGCAGTGGTGTTCGGGCAGTGTAGGGGGTCATGCTGGGGCTGGTGTTTCAGTGTTTAGGGCAGTGCAGTGGTGTTCTGACAGTGTAGGGTTTCGCGCTGGGGCTGGTGTTTCAGGGTTTAGGGCAGTGCAGAGGTGTTCGGGCAGTGTAGGGGTTTGCGCTGGGACTGGTGTTTCAGGGTTTAGGGCAGTGTAGTGGTGTTCGGGCAGTGTAGAGGGTCTTGCTGAGGGTGGTGTTTCAGGGTTTAGGGCAGTGCAGTGGTGTTCGGGAAGTGTAGGGGTCTTGCTGGGGATGGCGTTTCAGGGTTTCGGGCAGTTTAGTGGTGTTCGGACAGAGTAGGGGGTCGTGCTGGGGCTGGTGTTTCAGGGTTTAGGGCAGTGCAGTGGTGTTCAGGCAGTGTAGAGCTTTGTGCTGGGGTTGGTGTTTCAGGGTTTAGGGAAGTGCAGTGGTGTTTTGCAGTATAGGGGATCTGGTGTTTCAGGGTTTAGGGTAGTGCAGTGGTGTTCAGGCAGAGTAGGGGTCGTGCTGGGGTGGTGTTTCAGGGTTTAGGGCTGTAGAGTGGTGTTCGGACAGTGTAGGGTTTCGTGCTGGTGTGGTGTTTCAGGGTTTAGGGCAGTGCAGTGGTGTTCAGACAGTGTAGGGGGTCATGCTGGGGCTGGTGTTTAGGGTGTAGGGCAGTGCAGTGGTGTTCGGGCAGTGTAGGGGGTCGTGCAGGGGTGATGTTTCAGGGTTTAGGGCAGTTTAGTGGTGTTCGGACAGTGAATGGGGTTGTGCTGGAGTTGTGTTTCATGGTTTAGGGCAGTGGTGATCGGGCACTGTAGGGGGTCTTGCTGGGGGTGGTGTTTCAGGGTTTAGGGCAGTTTAGTGGTGTTTAGACAGTGTAGGGGGTCGTGCTGGGGCTGGTGTTTCAGGGTTTAGGGCAGTGGTGTTCGGGCAGTGTAGGGGGTCTTGCTGGGGGTGGTTTTTCAGGGTTTAGGGCAGTGCAGTGGTGTTCGGGAAGTGTAAGGAGTTGTGCTGGGGCTGAAATTTCAGGGTTCAGGGCAGTGCAGTGGTGTTCAGACAGTGTAGGGGGTCATGCTGGGGCTGGTGTTTAGGGTTTAGGGCAGTGCAGTGGTGTTCGGGCAGTGTAGGTGGTCGTGCAGGGGCTGATGTTTCAGGGTTTAGGGCAGTTTAGTGGTGTTCGGACAGTGAATGGGGTCGTGCTGGGGTTGTGTTTTATGGTTTAGGGCAGTGGTGATCGGGCACTGTAGGGGGTCTTGCTTGGGGGTGGTGTTTTAGGGTTTAGGGCAGTTTAGTGGTGTTCGGACAGTGTAGGGGGTCGTGCTGGGGCAGGTGTCTCAGGGTTTAGGGCAGTGGTGTTCGGGCAGTGTAGGGGGTCTTGCTGGGGGTGGTGTTTCAGGGTTTAGGGCAGTGCAGTGGTGTTCGGGAAGTGTAAGGGGTCTTGCTGGGGATGGCGTTTCTGGGTTTCGGGCAGTGCAGTGGTGTTCGGGCAGTGTAGGGGGTCGTGCTGGGGTTGGTGTTTCAGGGTTTTGGGCAGTGGTGTTCGGGCGCTGTAGTGGGTCTTGCTGGGGCTTGTGTTTCAGGGTTTAGGGCAGTGCAGTGATGTTTGGGCAGTGTAGGGGGTCTTGCTTTGGCTGGTGTTTCAGGGTTTAGTGCAGTTGTGTTCGGGCAGTGTAGGGGGTCATGCTGGGGCTGGTGTTACAGTGTTTAGGGCAGTGCAGTGGTGTTCTGACAGTGTAGGGTTTCGCGCTGGGGCTGGTGTTTCAGGGTTTAGGGCAGTGCAGAGGTGTTCGGGCAGTGTAGGGGTTTGCGCTGGGACTGGTGTTTCAGGGTTTAGAGCAGTGTAGTGGTGTTCGGGCAGTGTAGAGGGTCTTGCTGGGGGTGGTGTTTCAGGGTTTAGGGCAGTGCAGTGGTGTTCGGGAAGTGTAGGGGTCTTGCTGGGGATGGCGTTTCAGGGTTTCGGGCAGTTTAGTGGTGTTCGGACAGTGTAGAGCTTTGTGCTGAGGTTGGTGTTTCAGGGTTTAGGGAAGTGCAGTGGTGTTTTGCAGTATAGGGGATCTGGTGTTTCAGTGTTTAGGGTACTGCAGTGGTGTTCAGGCAGAGTAGGGGTCATGCTGGGGTGGTGTTTCAGGGTTTAGGGCTGTAGAGTGGTGTTCGGACAGTGTAGGGTTTCGTGCTGGGGCTGGTGTTTCAGGGTTTAGGGCAGAGCAGTGATGTTCCGTCAGTGTAGCAAGTCATGCTGTAGCTGGTGTTTCAGGGTTTAGGGCATTTCAGTGATGTTCGGGCAGAGTAGGGGTCGTTCTGGGGTTGGTGTTTCAGGGTTTAGGGCAGTGGTGTTCGGGCAGTGTAGGGGGTCGTGATGGGGCTGGTGTTTCAGGGTTTAGGGCAGAGCAGGCATGTTCGGGCAGAGTAGGGGGTCGTGCAGGGGGTGGTGTTTCAGGTTTTAGAGCAGTGCAGTGGTGTTTGGGCAGTGAAAGGAGTCATGCTGTGTTTGTGTTTCATGGTTTAGGGCAGTGGTATTCGGGCACTGTAGGGGGTCTTGCTGGGGGTGGTGTTTCAGGGTTTTGGGCAGTGCAGTGGTATTCGGACAGTGTAGGGTGTTGTTCTGGGGCTGGTGTTCCAGGATTAAGGGCAGTGGTTTTAGGGTAGTGTAGGGGGTCTTGCTGGGGGAGGTGTTTCAGGGTTTCGGGCAGTGCAGTGGTGTTCGGGCTGTGTAGGGGGTCGTGCTGGGGTTGGTGTTTCAGGGTTTTGGGCAGTGGTGTTCGGGCGCTGTAGTGGGTCTTGCTGGGGCTTGTGTTTCAGGGTTTAGGGCAGTGCAGTGGTGTTTAGGCAGTGTAGGGGGTCTTGCTTTGGCTGGTGTTTCAGGGTTTAGTGCAGTGGTGTTCGGGCAGTGTAGGGGGTCATGCTGGGGCTGGTGTTTCAGTGTTTAGGGCAGTGCAGTGGTGTTCTGACAGTGTAGGGTTTCGAGCTGGGGCTGGTGTTTCAGGGTTTAGGGCAGTGCAGAGGTGTTCGGGCAGTGTAGGGGTTTGCGCTGGGACTGGTGTTTCAGGGTTTAGGGCAGTGTAGTGGTGTTCGGGCAGTGTAGAGGGTCTTGCTGAGGGTGGTGTTTCAGGGTTTAGGGCAGTGCAGTGGTGTTCGGGAAGTGTAGGGGTCTTGCTGGGGATGGCGTTTCAGGGTTTCGGGCAGTTTAGTGGTGTTCGGACAGAGTAGGGGGTCGTGCTGGGGCTGGTGTTTCAGGGTTTAGGGCAGTGCAGTGGTGTTCAGGCAGTGTAGAGCTTTGTGCTGGGGTTGGTGTTTCAGGGTTTAGGGAAGTGCAGTGGTGTTTTGCAGTATAGGGGATCTGGTGTTTCAGGGTTTAGGGTAGTGCAGTGGTGTTCAGGCAGAGTAGGGGTCGTGCTGGGGTGGTGTTTCAGGGTTTAGGGCTGTAGAGTGGTGTTCGGACAGTGTAGGGTTTCGTGCTGGTGTGGTGTTTCAGGGTTTAGGGCAGTGCAGTGGTGTTCAGACAGTGTAGGGGGTCATGCTGGGGCTGGTGTTTAGGGTGTAGGGCAGTGCAGTGGTGTTCGGGCAGTGTAGGGGGTCGTGCAGGGGTGATGTTTCAGGGTTTAGGGCAGTTTAGTGGTGTTCGGACAGTGAATGGGGTTGTGCTGGAGTTGTGTTTCATGGTTTAGGGCAGTGGTGATCGGGCACTGTAGGGGGTCTTGCTGGGGGTGGTGTTTCAGGGTTTAGGGCAGTTTAGTGGTGTTTAGACAGTGTAGGGGGTCGTGCTGGGGCTGGTGTTTCAGGGTTTAGGGCAGTGGTGTTCGGGCAGTGTAGGGGGTCTTGCTGGGGGTGGTTTTTCAGGGTTTAGGGCAGTGCAGTGGTGTTCGGGAAGTGTAAGGAGTTGTGCTGGGGCTGAAATTTCAGGGTTCAGGGCAGTGCAGTGGTGTTCAGACCGTGTAGGGGGTCATGCTGGGGCTGGTGTTTAGGGTTTAGGGCAGTGCAGTGTTGTTCGGGCAGTGTAGGTGGTCGTGCAGGGGGTGATGTTTCAGGGTTTAGGGCAGTTTAGTGGTGTTCGGACAGTGAATGGGGTTGTGCTGGGGTTGTGTTTTATGGTTTAGGGCAGTGGTGATCGGGCACTGTAGGGGGTCTTGCTTGGGGGTGGTGTTTTAGGGTTTAGGGCAGTTTAGTGGTGTTCGGACAGTGTAGGGGGTTGTGCTGGGGCAGGTGTCTCAGGGTTTAGGGCAGTGGTGTTCGGGCAGTGTAGGGGGTCTTGCTGGGGGTGGTGTTTCAGGGTTTAGGGCAGTGCAGTGGTGTTCGGGAAGTGTAAGGGGTCTTGCTGGGGATGGCGTTTCTGGGTTTCGGGCAGTGCAGTGGTGTTCGGGCAGTGTAGGGGGTCGTGCTGGGGTTGGTGTTTCAGGGTTTTGGGCAGTGGTGTTCGGGCGCTGTAGTGGGTCTTGCTGGGGCTTGTGTTTCAGGGTTTAGGGCAGTGCAGTGATGTTTGGGCAGTGTAGGGGGTCTTGCTTTGGCTGGTGTTTCAGGGTTTAGTGCAGTGGTGTTCGGGCAGTGTAGGGGGTCATGCTGGGGCTGGTGTTTCAGTGTTTAGGGCAGTGCAGTGGTGTTCTGACAGTGTAGGGTTTCGCGCTGGGGCTGGTGTTTCAGGGTTTAGGGCAGTGCAGAGGTGTTCGGGCAATGTAGGGGTTTGCGCTGGGACTGGTGTTTCAGGGTTTAGAGCAGTGTAGTGGTGTTCGGGCAGTGTAGAGGGTCTTGCTGGGGGTGGTGTTTCAGGGTTTAGGGCAGTGCAGTGGTGTTCGGGAAGTGTAGGGGTCTTGCTGGGGATGGCGTTTCAGGGTTTCGGGCAGTTTAGTGGTGTTCGGACAGTGTAGAGCTTTGTGCTGAGGTTGGTGTTTCAGGGTTTAGGGAAGTGCAGTGGTGTTTTGCAGTATAGGGGATCTGGTGTTTCAGTGTTTAGGGTACTGCAGTGGTGTTCAGGCAGAGTAGGGGTCATGCTGGGGTGGTGTTTCAGGGTTTAGGGCTGTAGAGTGGTGTTCGGACAGTGTAGGGTTTCGTGCTGGGGCTGGTGTTTCAGGGTTTAGGGCAGAGCAGTGATGTTCCGTCAGTGTAGCAAGTCATGCTGTAGCTGGTGTTTCAGGGTTTAGGGCATTTCAGTGATGTTCGGGCAGAGTAGGGGTCGTTCTGGGGTTGGTGTTTCAGGGTTTAGGGCAGTGGTGTTCGGGCAGTGTAGGGGGTCGTGATGGGGCTGGTGTTTCAGGGTTTAGGGCAGAGCAGGCATGTTCGGGCAGAGTAGGGTGTCGTGCAGGGGGTGGTGTTTCAGGTTTTAGCAGTGCAGTGGTGTTTGGGCAGTGAAAGGAGTCATGCTGTGTTTGTGTTTCATGGTTTAGGGCAGTGGTATTCGGGCACTGTAGGGGGTCTTGCTGGGGGTGGTGTTTCAGGGTTTTGGGCAGTGCAGTGGTATTCGGACAGTGTAGGGTGTTGTTCTGGGGCTGGTGTTCCAGGATTAAGGGCAGTGGTTTTAGGGTAGTGTAGGGGGTCTTGCTGGGGGAGGTGTTTCAGTGTTTAGGGCAGAGCAGTGGTGTTCGTGCAAAGTAAGGGTTCGTGCTGGGTCTGGTGTTTCGGGGTTTAGGGCAGTACAGTGGTGTTTGGGCAGTGTAGGGGTTTGTGCTGTGTCGGATGTGTCAAGGTTTAGGGCAGAGCAGCGGTGTTCAGGCAGTGTAGGGGGTTGTGATGAGGGGTGGTGTTTCAGGGTTTAGAGCAGTGCAGTGGTATATGGGCAGCATAGGGGGTCGTGCAGGGCAGTGGTGGTTCATGGTTTAGGGCAGTGCTGTGGTGTTCGGGCAGTGTAGGGGGTCATGCAGGGTGTGGTGTTTCAGGGTTTAGGGCAGTGCAGTGGTGTTCGGGCAGTGTAGGGGGTCGAGCAGGGTGGTGGTGATTCAGGGTTTAGGGTACTACAGTGGAGTAAGGGCAGTGTAGGGGGTCGTGCATGGGGTGGTGTTTCAGGGTTTAGGGCAGTGCAGTGGTGGTCTGGCAGTGTAGGGGGTCGGGTGGGGGGTGGTGTTTCAGGGTTTAGGGCAGTGCAGTGGTGTATGGGCAGTATAGGGGGTCGTGCAGGGCAGTGTTGGTTCAGGGTTTAGGGCAGTGCTGTGGTGTTCGGGCAGTGTAGGGGGTCATGCTGGGGCTGGTATTTCAGGGTTTAGGGTGCACTGGTGTTCAGGCAGTATAGTGGGTGGTGCTGTGGCTGGTGTTTCAGGGTTTAGGGCAGTACAGTGGTTTTAGGGCAGTGTAGGGGGTCATGCTGGGGCTGGTGTTTCAGGGTTTAGGGCAGTGCAGTGGTGTTCGGGCAGTGTAGGGGGTCGTGCTGGGGCTGGTATTTCAAGGTTTAGGGCAGTGCGGTGTTGTTCGGGCAGTGTAGGGGGTCATGCTGGGGCTGGTGTTTCAGGGTTTAGGGCAGTGCAGTGGTGTTCGGGCAGTGTAGGGGGTCGTGCTGGGGATGGTGTTTCAGGGTTTAGGGCAGAGCAGTGGTGTTCGGGCAGTGTAGGGGGTCATGCGGGGTGATTTTTAGGGTTTAGGGCAGTGCAGTGGTGGTCGGGCAGTGTAGGTGGTCATGCGGGGGGTAGTTTTTCAGGGTTTTGGGCAGTGCAGTGGTGTACGGGCAGTATAGGGGGTCATGCAGGGCAGTGTTGGTTCAGGGTTTAGGGCAGTCGTGCTGGGGCTGGTGTTTCAGGGTTTAGGGCAGAGCAGTGGTCTTCGGGCAGAGTACGGGGTGTTGTTTAGGGTTTAGGGCAGTCCAGTGTTGTTCGGGGTCATGCTGGGGCTGGTATTTCAGGGTTTAGGGTGCACTGGTGTTCAGGCAGTATGGTGGGTGGTGCTGGGTTTGGTGTTTCAAGGTTTAGGGCAGTACAGTGGTGTGTGGGCAGTGTAGGGGGTCTTGCTGGGGCTGTGGTTTCAGGGTTTAGGACAGTGCAGTGGTGTTCGGGCAGTGTAGGGGGTCTGGCCGGGGCTGGTGTTTCAGGGTTTATGGCATAGCAGTGGGGTTCGGGCAGTGTAGGGGGTCGTGCTGGGGCTGGTGTTTCAGGGTTTAGGGCAGAGCAGTGGTCTTCGGGCAGAGTATGGGGTGTTGTTTACGGTTTAGGGCAGTCCAGTGTTGTTCGGGCAGTGTAGGGGGTCATGCTGGGGCTGGTATTTCAGGATTTAGGGTGCACTGGTGTTCAGGCAGTATAGTGGGTGGTGCTGGGGCTGGTGTTTCAGGGTTTAGGGCAGTACAGTGGTTTTAGGGAAGTGTAGGGTGTCGTGCTGGCGCTGGTGTTTCAGGGTTTAGGGCAGTGCGGTGTTGTTCGGGCAGTGTAGGGGGTCATGCTGGGGCTGGTTTTTCAGGGTTTAGGGCAGTGCACTGGTGTTCGGGCAGTGTAGGGGGTTGTGCTGGGGCTGGTATTTCAAGGTTGAGGGCAGTGCGGTGTTGTTCGGGCAGTGTAGGGGGTCATGCTGGGGCTGGTGTTTCAGGGTTTAGGGCAGTGCAGTGGTGTTCGGGCAGTGTAGGGGGTCGTGCTGGGGATGGTGTTTCAGGGTTTAGGGCAGAGCAGTGGTCTTCGGGCACAGTACGGGGTGTTGTTTAGGGTTTAGGGCAGTCCAGTGTTGTTCGGGCAGTGTAGGGGGTCATGCTGGGGCTGGTATTTCAGGGTTTAGGGTGCACTGGTGTTCAGGCAGTATAGTGGGTGGTGCTGGGGCTGGTGTTTCAGGGTTTAGGGCAGTACAGTGGTTTTAGAAAAGTGTAGGGTGTCGTGCTGGCGCTGGTGTTTCAGGGTTTAGGGCAGTGCGGTGTTGTTCGGGCAGTGTAGGGGGTCATGCTGGGGCTGGTGTTTCAGGGTTTAGGGCAGTGCAGTGGTGTTCGGGCAGTGTAGGGGGTCGTGCTGGGGCTGGTATTTCAAGGATTAGGGCAGTGCGGTGTTGTTAGGGCAGTGTAGGGGGTCATGCTGGGGCTGGTGTTTCAGGGTTTAGGGCAGTGCAGTGGTGTTCGGGCAGTGTAGGGGGGTCGTGCTGGGGATGGTGTTTCAGGGTTTAGGGCATAGCATTGTTGTTCGGGCAGTGTAGGGGGTCATGCGGGGTGATGTTTAGGGTTTAGGGCAGTGCAGTGGTGGTCGGGCAGTATAGGTGGTCATGCGGGGGGTAGTGTTTCAGGGTTTTGGGCAGTGCAGTGGTGTACGGGCAGTATAGGGGGTCATGCAGGGCAGTGTTGGTTCACGGTTTAGGGCAGTGCTGTCGTGTTCGGGCAGTGTAGGGGGTCATGCAGGGTGTGGTGTTTCAGGGTTTAGGGCAGTGCAGTGGTGTTCGGGCAGTGTAGAGGGTCAAGCAGGGTGGTGGTGTTTCAGGGTTTAGGGCAGTGCAGTGGTGTTAGGGCAGTGTAGGGGGTCGTGCAGGGGGTGGTGTTTCAGGGTTTAGGGCAGTGCAGTGGTGTTCGGGCAGTGTAGGGGGTGGTGCTGGGGCTGGTGTTTCAGGGTTTAGGGCAGTGCAGTGGTGTTTGGGAAGTGTAGGGGTTCATGCTGGTGCTGGTGTTTCAGGGTTTAGGGCAGTGCAGTGGTGTTCAGGCAGAGTAGGGGTTCATGCTGATGCTGGTGTTTCAGGATTTAGGGCAGTGCAGTCGTTTTTGGGCAGTGTAGGGGGTCGTGCTTTGGCTGGTGTTTCAGGGTTTAGGGTAGTGCAATAGTGTTCGGGCAGTGTAGGGGTTTGTGCTGGTGCTGGTGTTTCAGGGTTTAGGGCAGTGCAGTGGTGTTCGGACAGTGCAGGGGTTTGTGCTGGAGCTGGTGATTCAGGGTTTAGGGCAGTGCAGTGGTGTTCGGGCAGTGTAGTGTCTCGTGCAGTGGGTGGTGTTTCAGGGTTTAGGCCAGTAGAGTGGTGTTCAGTCAGTGTAGGGGGTCTTGTTGGTGCGTGTGTTTTAGGGTTTAGGGCAGGGCAGTGGTGTTCAGGCTGGGAAGGGAGTGGTGCTGGGGCTGGTATTTCAGGGTTTCGGGCAGTGCAGTGGTGTTCGGACAGTGTAGGGGGTGGTGCTGGGGCTAGTGTTTCAGGGTTTAGGGCAGTGCAGTGGTGTTCGGGCAGTGTACAGGGTAGTTCTGGGGCTGGTGTTTCAGGGTTTAGGGCAGAGCAGTGGTGATTGGGCAGAGTAGGGGGTGGTGCTGGTGATAGAGTTTTAGGGTTTAGGGCATTGCAATGGTGTTCGGGCTGTGTGGTGGGTGGTGCTGGGGCTGGTGTTTCAGGGTTTAGGGCAGTACAGTGGTGTTAGGGCATTGTAGGGGTGGTGCTGGTGATAGTGTTTTAGGGTTTAGGGCATTGCAATGGTGTTCGGACAGTGTAGGGGGTCGTGCTTTGGCTGGTGTTTCAGAGTGTAGGGCAGTGCAATAGTGTTCGGGCAGTGTAGGGGTTCGTGCTGGTGCTGGTTTTTCAGGGTTTAGGGCAGTGCAGTGGTGTTCGGACAGTGCAGGGGTTCGTGCTGGAGCTGGTGATTCAGGGTTTAGGGCAGTGCAGTGGTGTTTGGGCAGTGTAGTGTCTCGTGCAGCGGGTGGTGTTTCAGGGTTTAGGCCAGTAGAGTGGTGTTCAGTCAGTGTAGGGGGTCTTGTTGGGGCTGGTGTTTCAGGGTTTAGGGCAGGGCAGTGGTGTTCAGGCTGGGAAGGGGGTGGTGCTGGGGCTGGTGTTTCAGGGTTTAGGGCAGTGCAGTGGTGTTCGGGCAGTGTAGGGGGTCGTGCTGGGGCTGGTATTTCAAGGATTAGGGCAGTGCGGTGTTGTTAGGGCAGTGTACGGGGTCATGCTGGGGCTGGTGTTTCAGGGTTTAGGGCAGTGCAGTGGTGTTCGGGCAGTGTAGGGGGGTCGTGCTGGGGATGGTGTTTCAGGGTTTAGGGCATAGCAGTGTTGTTCGGGCAGTGTAGGGGGTCATGCGGGGTAATGTTTAGGGTTTAGGGCAGTGCAGTGGTGGTCGGGCAGTGTAGGTGGTCATGCGGGGGGTAGTGTTTCAGGGTTTTGGCAGTGCAGTGGTGTACGGGCAGTATAGGGGGTCATGCAGGGCAGTGTTGGTTCAGGGTTTAGGGCAGTGCTGTGGTGTTCGGGCAGTGTAGGGGGTCATGCAGGGTGTGGTGTTTCAGGGTTTAGGGCAGTGCAGTGGTGTTCGGGCAGTGTAGAGGGTCAAGCAGGGTGGTGGTGTTTCAGGGTTTAGGGCAGTGCAGTGGTGTTAGGGCAGTGTAGGGGGTCGTGCAGGGGGTGGTGTTTCAGGGTTTAGGGCAGTGCAGTGGTGTTCGGGCAGTGTAGGGGGTGGTGCTGGGGCTGGTGTTTCAGGGTTTAGGGCAGTGCAGTGGTGTTCGGGCAGTGTAGGGGTTCATGCTGGTGCTGGTGTTTCAGGGTTTAGGGCAGTGCAGTGGTGTTCAGGCAGTGTAGGGGTTCATGCTGATGCTGGTGTTTGAGGATTTAGGGCAGTGCAGTCGTTTTTGGGCAGTGTAGGGGGTCGTGCTTTGGCTGGTGTTTCAGGGTTTAGTGTAGTGCAATAGTGTTCGGGCAGTGTAGGGGTTCGTGCTGGTGCTTGTGTTTCAGGGTTTAGGGCAGTGCAGTGGTGTTCAGACAGTGCCGGGGTTTGTGCTGGAGCTGGTGATTCAGGGTTTAGGGCAGTGCAGTGGTGTTCAGGCAGTGTAGTGTCTCGTGCAGCGGGTGGTGTTTCAGGGTTTAGGCCAGTAGAGT
The DNA here is from genome assembly GCF_964204655.1 of Triturus cristatus. Lineage (NCBI taxonomy): Eukaryota > Metazoa > Chordata > Amphibia > Caudata > Salamandridae > Triturus > Triturus cristatus. The sequence goes on from NC_140579.1 coordinate 285,002,880, forward strand.
GGTGTTCAGTCAGTGTAGGGGGTCTTGTTGGGGCTGGTGTTTCAGGGTTTAGGGCAGGGCAGTGGTGTTCAGGCTGGGAAGGGGGTGGTGCTGGGGCTGGTGTTTCAGGGTTTCGGGCAGTGCAGTGGTGTTCGGACAGTGTAGGGGGTGGTGCTGGGGCTAGTGTTTCAGGGTTTAGGGCAGTGCAGTGGTGTTCGGGCAGTGTACAGGGTAGTTCTGGGGCTGGTGTTTCAGGGTTTAGGGCAGAGCAGTGGTGATTGGGCAGAGTAGGGGGTGGTGCTGGTGATAGTGTTTTAGGGTTTAGGGCATTGCAATGGTGTTCGGGCTGTGTGGTGGGTGGTGCTGGGGCTGGTGTTTCAGGGTTTAGGGCAGTACAGTGGTGTTAGGGCATTGTAGGGGTGGTGCTGGTGATAGTGTTTTAGGGTTTAGGGCATTGCAATGGTGTTCGGGCTGTGTGGTGGGTGGTGCTGGGGCTGGTGTTTCAGGGTTTAGGGCAGTACAGTGGTGTTAGGGCATTGTAGGGGGTGGTGTTGGGGCTCTTGTTTCAGGGTTTAGGGCAGTGCACTAATGTTTCGGCAGTAGAGAGGGTCATGCTGGGGCTAGTGTTTCAGGGTTTAGGGCAGTGCAGTGGTGTTCGGGCAGTGTAGGGGGGTCGTGCTGGGGGTGGTGTTTCAGGGTTTAGGGCAGAGCAGTGGTGTTCGGGCAGTGTAGGGGGTCATGCGGGGTGATGTTTAGGGTTTAGGGCAGTGCAGTGGTGGTCGGGCAGTGTAGGTGGTCATGCGGGGGGTAGTGTTTCAGGGTTTTGGGCAGTGCAGTGGTGTACGGGCAGTGTAGGGGGTCATGCAGGGCAGTGTTGGTTCAGGGTTTAGGGCAGTGCTGTGGTGTTCGGGCAGTGTAGGGGGTCATGCAGGGTGTGGTGTTTCAGGGTTTAGGGCAGTGCAGTGGTGTTCGGGCAGTGTAGGGGGTCGAGCAGGGTGGTGGTGTTTCAGGGTTTAGGGCAGTGCAGTGGTGTTAGGGCAGTGTAGGGGGTCGTGCAGGGGGTGGTGTTTCAGGGTTTAGGGCAGTGCAGTGGTGTTCGGGCAGTGTAGGGGGTGGTGCTGGGGCTGGTGTTTCAGGGTTTAGGGCAGTGCAGTGGTGTTTGGGCAGTGTAGGGGTTCATGCTGGTGCTGGTGTTTCAGGGTTTAGGGCAGTGCAGTGGTGTTCAGGCACTGTAGGGGTTCATGCTGATGCTGGTGTTTCAGGATTTAGGGCAGTGCAGTCGTTTTTGGGCAGTGTAGGGGGTCGTGCTTTGGCTGGTGTTTCAGGGTTTAGGGTAGTGCAATAGTGTTCGGGCAGTGTAGGGGTTCGTGCTGGTGCTGGTGTTTCAGGGTTTAGGGCAGTGCAGTGGTGTTCGGACAGTGCAGGGGTTCGTGCTGGAGCTGGTGATTCAGGGTTTAGGGCAGTGCAGTGGTGTTTGGGCAGTGTAGTGTCTCGTGCAGCGGGTGGTGTTTCAGGGTTTAGGCCAGTAGAGTGGTGTTCAGTCAGTGTAGGGGGTCTTGTTGGGGCTGGTGTTTCAGGGTTTAGGGCAGGGCAGTGGTGTTCAGGCTGGGAAGGGGGTGGTGCTGGGGCTGGTGTTTCAGGGTTTCGGGCAGTGCAGTGGTGTTCGGACAGTGTAGGGGGTGGTGCTGGGGCTAGTGTTTCAGGGTTTAGGGCAGTGCAGTGGTGTTCGGGCAGTGTACAGGGTAGTTCTGGGGCTGGTGTTTCAGGGTTTATGGCAGAGCAGTGGTGATTGGGCAGAGTAGGGGGTGGTGCTGGGGTATTGTTTAGGGTTTGGGCAGTACAATGGTGTTTGGGCATTGTAGGGGGTGGTGCTGGTGATAGTGTTTTAGGGTTTAGGGCATTGCAATGGTGTTCGGGCTGTGTGGGGGGTGGTGCTGGGGCTGGTGTTTCAGGGTTTAGGGCAGTACAGTGGTGTTAGGTCATTATAGGGGGTGGTGTTGGGGCTCTTGTTTCAGGGTTTAGGGCAGTGCACTAATGTTTCGGCAGTAGAGAGGGTCATGCTGGGGCTGGTGTTTCAGGGTTTAGGGCAGTGCAGCTGTGTTTGGGCAGTGTAGTGGTTGTGCTGGGGCTGGTGTGTCAGGGTTTAGGGCAGTGCAGTGCTGTTCGGGCTTTGTAGGGGTCATGCTGGGGCTGGTGTTTCAGGGTTTAGGGCAGTGCAATTCTATACGGGCAGTGTAGGGGGGCTTGTTGGGACTGGTGTTTCAGGGTTTAGGGCTGTGTAGTGCTGTTCGGGCAGTGTAGGGGGTTGTGTTGGGGCTGGTGTTTCAGGGTTTAGGGTAGTGCATTGGTGTTCGGGAAGTGTAGGGGGTCATGCTAAGGCTGGTGTTTCAGGGTTTAGGGCAGTGCAGTGGTGTTCGGGCAGTGTAGGGGTTCGTGTTGGGGCTGATTTTTCAGGGTTTAGGGCAGCCCAGTGGTGTTCATGCATTGTTGAGGTTCGTGCTGGCGCTGGTGTTTCATAGTTTAGGGCAGTGCAGTGGTGTTTTGCAGTCTGGGGGGTCAGGCTGGGGCTGGTGTTTCAGGGTTTAGGGCAGTGCAGTGGTGTTCTGGCAGTGTAGGGGTCATGCTGGGGTGGCGTTTCAGGGTTTAGGGCAGTGCAGTGGTGTTTGGACAGTGTAGGAGGTCGTGCTGGGGCTGGTGTTTCAGGTTTTAGAGCATTGCAGTGGTGTTCGGGCAGTGAATGGGGTCGTGCTGGCGTTGTTTTTCATGGTTTTGGGCAGTGGTGTTCGGGCACTGTAGGGGGTCTTGCTGGGGGTTGTGTTTCAGGGTTTAGGGCAGTGCAGTGGTGTTTGGACAGTGAAGGGGGTCGTGCTGGGTCTGGTCTTTCAGGGTTTAGGGCAGTGGTGTTCGGACAGTGTAGGGGGTCTTGCTGGGAGTGGTGTTTCAGGGTTTAGGGCAGTGGAGTGGTGTGCGGGCAGTGCAGGGGGTCTTGCTGGGGCTGGGGTTTCAGGGTTTAGGGCAGTGCAGTGGTGTACGGGCAGTGTAGGGGGTCTGGCCGGGGCTGGTGTTTCAGGGTTTACGGCAGTGCAGTGGGGTTCGGGCAGTGTAGGGGGTCGTGCTGGGACTGGTGTTTCAGGGTTTAGGTCAGAGCAGTGGTCTTTGGGCAGAGTACGGGGTGTTGTTTATGGTTTAGGGCCGTCCAGTGTTGTTCGGGCAGTGTAGGGGGTCATGCTGGGGCTGGTATTTCAGGGTTTAGGGCAGTGCCCTGGTGTTCAGGCAGAATAGTGGGTGGTGCTGGGGCTGGTGTTTCAGGGTTGAGGGCAGTACAGTGGTGTTAGGGAAGTGTAGGATGTCGTGCTGGCGCTGGTGTTTCAGGGTTTAGGGCAGTGCAGTGGTGTTCGGGCAGTGTACGGGGTAGTGCTGGGGCTGGTATTTCAGGATTTAGGGCAGAGCAGCGGTGTTTGGGAAGAGTAGGGGGTTGTGCTTGGGGTGGTGTTTAGGGTTTAGGGCATTGCAATGGTGTTCGGGCAGTGTAGGGGTGGTGCTGGGGCTGGTGTTTCAGGGTTTAGGGTAGTACAGTGGTGTTAGGGCAGTGTAGGGGGTGGTGTCGGGGCTCGTGTTTCAGGGTTTAGGGCAGTGCACTGGTGATCCGGTAGTTTAGGGGGTCGTACTGGGGATGGTGTTTCAGGGTTAAGGGCAGTGCAGTGCTATTCGGGCAGTGTAGCGGTTCATGCTGGGGCTGGTTTTTCAGAGTTTAGGGCAGTGTAGTTCTATTCGAGCAGTGTAGTGGGGCTTTCTGGGACTGGTGTTTCAGGGTTTAGGGCGGTGCAGTGCTGTTCGGGCAGTTTAGGGGTTGGTGTTGGGGCTGGTGTTTCAGGGTTTAGGGCAGTGCAGTGGTGTTCGGGCAGTGTAGGGGATCGTGCTGGGGCTTGTGTTTTAGGGTTTAGCGCATTGCAGTGGAGTTGGGACATTGTAGGTGGTCGTGCTGGGGCTGGTGTTTCAGGGTTTAGGGCAGTGCATTGGTGTTCGGGCAGTGTAGGGGGCCATGCTCAGGCTGGTTGTTAGAATCCGGGGTCTCTGGTTGTCGCAGGTATGCACTTGCGACAAGCAGGGACCCTTTCCTCTAAGTCAGGGCGTAGGATTACCTCTTTAAAAATACCCCCTGCTCACCCTCTAGGTAACGTGGCGCGAGCAGTCAGGCTAGATTTCCAGAGGGCATTAGGTTAAGCATTCAAAGTGTCCCACACAATAACCACCAACCCACCACACAGAGACACAAGACTGTATTTATGTAAAAATAAAGTTCTTTATATAAAAGATTTCTTTAAGCAGGCTTTCAAAAATACAGGTCTTCACTTAAATAAGGTTCCAGTTACTTTTAGGCAGTCCACAGATCTTAAAATGGCACTTTTCAACTTAAAATAGGCTTCTTTGGTGTCTGTGCGCTTCGTAGCGCCTCCGGTACGCTTCGTACGAGGTTTTGAATGTGTCTTGGCGTTTCTCACTCTTCCCGCGTGAGCAACACCCTATATATTCAATGGAGTACGGGCCGTACCTTCACGGGGGCCTCGCACAGCTGATACGAAGTGTGCCAAAGTTCACGATTCACGCGTGCACAGCCTAGCGGTACGGAAGCGCCAGTACGGCCCGAACAAAGCAACGGACGGGTGGTACTAGCGCGCGCAGCTCACAGTACCTTTATTCTTTGGGGGAAATCGTCGTCACAGCCTCAGGGGTCCACAGAGGAGTGTCCCACGTCACGTTGTCATCCCTCCTGTCAGTGGGCGGCGATGCTTCGTGGGGCACTTCTGAACGCTCCCAGGCACACAACGAGGTCGGCAGAAGGAGGGGCCGGCCGGGGGTGATTTCTAGCGCGTTGCAGTGCTGTCGGCTTCGCTCCGGGGATGAACGGTGCGTCGCAGGTCCTCACTGGGGCTTCCACGGCCAGGGGGGTCGCAGAGGCTCGGCGCTTGGAGCCTGATCAGTTTCTTCTTTGCTGTGCGAGCTACGGCTCGGGGGGCAGTTGCTTGCTGTGCTCGGGCCAGGCAGGCCTTTACTGTGCTCACAATAGTCCCGGTGGCAGAAGTCGCGGTGCTCAGATGAGGGGCACACAGGTTCGCTGAGGTCAGCGGTTTGCAGAATCACTTCCAGCAGCTTCTCTTCTTCTTGGGGAAAGGTAGCGCCCACTGTTCCTGGGGCGCAGTTCGGAGGGCAAGTTCACAAGCAAGCCCTTGGAGATTGTTTGATAAGCCCAAGTTGATCAAAAGTCTTTCTCAGTCTTTTTCTTCCTCTCCTTCCAGCAGCAAGGCACCCACCGCAGGCCAGTCTCTCAGGCTTAGAGACAGTACTCCTCCATACAGCTTTTCCAGGTCCTTCTCTTCAGGCAGAGTTTCTTCTTGGCGCAAACAGGATCTGATTTTTTAGGAGCAGGGCTCCTTCTTTTATATCTTGTGATCAAGAGAATGGAGCTAGAAGGAGCAGTCATCCATTCTTCTTCCTAGTTATATATCATGAATCATAAGGGAATGGATCACTTGTAACTGGAAATAGGGGTCTTTCGGGTCGTTTCCTGAACCACTAATACCTAAATAGGTATTATGAGAACCCTCAATCACGTATTTTTTGATGGTATTGGTGGTGTATCTTGGTTCTCCGCCTTTTAAATACGTTTAAGCATTATCATCGGGTCTCTTGTGTGTTATGCTTCCTCCACCTGGAGGGAACCGCTAATTCGCAGTAGTGATCAGAAATATTGGTGCAAAAAAGGTGCAAAATAACGTGAAAAGTTAACGTTAAAATGTCTTACCAGTACTACCTTCAAAAAGCAAAATTTATTCTGTCAGGTGTATTGGTAGACTTCTAAAAAATGGTGGTGCGAGCCCTGCAAGCCAGCGTCAGCACAAGTTGTGCAAAGCCCGCAAAAGGAGGCTACGCGCTTACGGTGGCAGGCAGCAGCCGCAAACGGATGCGCCCAAAAGGAACAGAATAACCTTAAGATATTGTTTATGAAAATCATCATAAACCTCATTCTTTGAACTGGAGAACACCGGTTCACACATTCACTAGGTCCTGAGGAATGCCCAACGACCCCCTCCAGGGGCTCTAGAGGGGCAGAAACATGTCGACCATTTTTGTTTTGGACACTTTAAAGTGCTGGGGTTACATAATCTGACCTACTGCACCACCATTTTTTAGAAGTCTACCAATACACCTGACAGAATAAATTTTGCTTTTTGAAGGTAGTACTGGTAAGACATTTTAACGTTAACTTTTCACGTTATTTTGCACCTTTTTTGCACCAATATTTCTGATCACTACTGCGAATTAGCGGTTCCCTCCAGGTGGAGGAAGCATAACACACAAGAGACCCGATGATAATGCTTAAACGTATTTAAAAGGCGGAGAACCAAGATACACCGCCAATACCATCAAAAAATACGTGATTGAGGGTTCTCATAATACCTATTTAGGTATTAGTGGTTCAGGAAACGACCCGAAAGAACCCTCCTTCTTTTATAGCAAGTTTCTTTTGTTCTTGTCGCCAGGGGGCCTGGGCCTGGCTCAGTCCAGTTGTGGAGCACTTTGTTGCGGTGACTCTGCTCTTTACTTTCAGCAGCAGGGCAGAGACATCAGCCGCTCCACAGGGGGCGGAGCCGGCATTGTGGTGGCAGAGCACAGGTCTATTCAGAGGCAAGGTGTACTCCTCCCACCCATCCTGGTGTAATCTCTCTACCCACCACCTGGCAGCCAGCCTGTCTCCTGGAATTCCCCAGCCCTGCTCCTTACTGTTACTAGGCAGAACACACACACACAGCAGAGGCGGGCTGAAATGGCCAGGTCAGTAAATACTAACTTTCTAAAAGTAGTATTTACAAACACAGGATATTAAAATAAACTTTCCTAAAAGAAGTATTTTATTATTCTGAGTTCAGGCATACTAAACTTGACTTTCTACCATGCTCTCTGAGTCCACTGGGATTACAGCGTGTAGTAATTCCAGCAGCCCATTCTGGCCTATGGAGAGCAGGTAGCCTTCAATAGTGAAAAACGAAAATGGCTGTAATTCACTCTTAGGACATGCCACACACATCAGGGCATGTCCTACCTTATACCTACAATGCACCCTGCCCTTGGGCCTACCAGAGGGGTGACTAATATGTAGTTAAGTGAAGGTTTGGAGACTGGCAAGTAGGTGCACTTGCGCAATCAGCGCAACAGTACCAGACCGCGCGCAGGTTCTGCAGTGGCAGACCCTAGATACATTTTACTAGGCCGCTTCTGTGGGTGGCACAACCAGTGCTGCAAGCCCACCAGCAGCATTTGCATTTACAAGCCCTGGCACTCCTGGTGCACTTTACTAGGGACTGACAGTAAACCAAATAATCCAAACATGGAAACAAATCAATGTATACACTTTTCAAAAGGGAGCACTTGCACTGTGGCACTGATTAGCAGTGGCACAGTGCCCTGAGCAGTTAACACCAACAAAACACAATGAGGCACATCAGCAAAAAGTGGAAGGGAAACTCACGCCAAGGTGCCAGGTCTAACACGGGTGTTTCAGGGATTAGGGCAGTGCAGTGCTGTTCGGGCAGTGTAGGGGTTTGTGTTGGGGCTGTTTTTTCAGGGTTTAGGGCAGAGCAGTGGTGTTCATGCATTGTAGAGGTTTGTGCTTGCGCTGGTGTTTCAGGTTTTAGGGCAGTGCAGTGGTGTTTTGCAGTGTAGGGGGTCAGGCTGGGGCTGGTGTTTCAGGGTTTAGAGCAGTGCAGTGGTGTTCGGGCAGTGTAGGGGTTCGCGTTGGGGCTGGTTTTTCAGGGTTTAGGGCAGCGCAGTGGTGTTCATGCATTGTAGAGGTTTGTGCTGGCGCTGGTGTTTCAGGGTTTAGGGCAGTGCAGTGGTGTTTTGCAGTGTAGGGGTTCATGCTGGTGCTGGTGTTTCAGGATTCAGGGCAGTGCAGTCATTTTCGGGCAGTGTAGGGGGCCGTGCTGTGGCTGGTGTTTCAGGGTTTAGGGCAGTGCAATAGTGTTCGGGCAGTGTAGGGGTTCGTGCTGGTGCTGGTGTTTCAGGGTTTAGGGCAGGGCAGTGAAGTGGTGCTCGGGAAGTGCAGGGGTTCGTGCTGGAGCTGGTGTTTCAGGGTTTAGGGCAGTGCAGTGGTGTTCGGACAGTGTAGTGGCTCGTGCAGGGGGTGGTGTTTCAGGGTTTAGGGCAGTATAGTAATGTTCGTGCAGTGTAGGGGGTCTTGCAGGGGCTGGTGTTTCAGGGTTTAGGGCAGTGCAGTGGTGTTCGGGCAGTGTAGGGGGTGGTGCTGGGGCTGGTGTTTTAGGGTTTAGGGCAGTGCAGTTGTGTTTGGGCAGTGTAGGGGTAGTGCTGGGGCTGGTGTTTCAGGGTTTAGGGCAGAGCAGCAGTGTTTGGGCAGAGTAGGGGTTGGTGCTGGGGGTGGTGTTTAGGGTTTAGGGCAGTGCAATGGCGTTCGGGCATTTTAGGGGGAGGTGCTGGGGCTGGTGTTTCAGGGTTTAGGGCATTGCAGTAGTGTTCGGGCAGTGTAGGGGTGGTGCTGGGGCTTGTTTTTCAGGGTTTAGGGCAGTACAGTGGTGTTAGGGCATTGTAGGAAGTGGTGCTGGGGCTCGTGTTTCAGGGTTTAGGGCAGTGCACTGGTGTTCCAGCAGTGTAGGGGATCGTGCTGGGGCTGGTGTTTCAGGGTTTAGGGCAGTGCAGTGAAGTTCGGGCAGTGAAGGGGGTTGTGCTAGGGCTGGTCTTTCAGGGTTTAGGGCAGTGCAGTGGTGTTCAAGCAGTGTAGGGGATCGTGATGGGGCTTGTGTTTCAGGGTTTAGGGCAGTGCAGTGGTGTTCGGACAATGTAGGGGGTTGTGCTGGGTCTGGTGTTTCAGGGTTTCAGGCAGTGCAGTGGTGTTCGGGCAGATTAGGGTGTCATGCTGGGGCTGGTGGTTCAGGGTTTAGTGCAGTGCAGTGGTGTTCGGGCAGATTAGGGGGTCATGCTGGGGCTGGTGGTTCAGGGTTTAGGGCAGTGCAGTGGTATTCTTGCAGTGTAGAGGTTCATGCTGTGGCTGGTGTTTCAGGGGTTAGGCAGTGCAGTGGTGTTTTCCAGTGTAGGGGGTAAGGCTGGGGCTGGTATTTCATGGTTTAGGACAGTGCAGTGGTGTTCGGGCAGTGTAGGGGTCGTGCTGGGGTGGTGTTTCAGGTGTTAGGGCAGTGCAGTGGTGTTTTGCAGTGTAGGGGGTCAGACTGGCGCTGGTGTTTCAGTGTTTAGGACAGTGCAGTGGTGTTCGGGCAGTGTAGGGGGTCGTGCGGGGGTGGTGTTTCAGGGTTTTGGGCAGTGGTGTTCGGGCACTGTAGTGGGTCTTGCTGGGGCTTGTGTTTAAGGGTTTAGGGTAGTGCAGTGGTATTCGGGCAGTGTAGCGGGTCTTGCTGGGGCTGGTGTTTCAGGGTTTAGTGCAATCGTGTTCGGGCAGTGTAGGGGGTCAGGCTGGGGCTTGTGTTTCAGGGTTTAGGGCGGTGCAGTGGTGTTTGGGCAGTGTAGGGGTCATGCTGGGGTGGTGTTTTAGGGTTTAGGGCAGAGCAGTGATATTCGGGCAGTGTAGGGGGTCGTGCTGGAGCAGGTGTTTCAGGGTTTAGGGCAGAGCAGTGATGTTCGGGCACAGTAGGGGGTCATTTTGGGCTGGTGTTTCAGGGTTTAGGGCAGTGCAGTGCTGTTCCGGCAGTGCAGGGGGTGGTGCTGGTGTTTCAGGGCTTAGGGCAGTGCAGTGTTGTTCGGGCAGTGTAGGGGGTGGTGCCGGGCCTGGTGTTTCAGGGTTTAGGGCAGTGCAGTGGTGTTAGGGCAGTGTAGAGAGTAGAGCTGGGGCTGGTCTTTCAGGGTTTATGGCAGAGCAGTGGTGTTCGGGCAGAGTAGGTTGTGGTGCTGGGGGTGGTGTTTTGGGTTTAGGGCAGTGCAGTGCTGTTCCGGCAGTGTAGGGGGTCGTGCTGGGGTTGGTGTTTCAGGGTTTAGGGCAGTAGTGATCAGGCAGTGTAGGGGGTCGTACTGGGGCTGGAGTTTCAGGGTTTAGGGCAGAGCAGCGATGTTCCGGCAGTATAGGGGGTCGTGCAGGGGGTGGTGTTTCAGGTTTTAGAGCAGTGCGGTGGTGTTTGAGTTGTGAATGGGGTCGTGCTGGGGTTGTGTTTCATGGTTTAGGGCAGTGGTGTTCGGGCACTGTAGAGGGTCTTGCTGGGGGTGGTGTTTCAGGGTTTTGAGTAGCGCAGTGGTCTTCGGGCAGTGTAGGGGGTCGTGCTGGGACTGGTGTTTCAGGGTTTAGGGCAGTGGTGTTCGGGCAGTGAAGGGGGTCTTGCTGGGGGTGGTGTTTCAGGGTTTAGGGCAGTGCAGTGGTGTTGGGCAGTGTAGGGGGTCTTGCTGGGGCTGGTGTTTCAGGGTCTAGGGCAGTGGTGTTCGGGCAGTGTAGGGGGTCATGCTGGGGCTGGTGTTTCAGGGTTTAGGGCAGTGCAGTGGTGTTCATCCAGTGTAGAGGTTTGTGCTGGGGTTGGTGTTTCAGGGTTTAGGGAAGTGCAGTGGTGTTTTGCAGTATAGGTTATCCAGCTGGGGCTGGTGTTTCAGGGTTTAGGGTAGTGCAGTGGTGTTCAGTCAGAGGGGTCGTGCTGGGGTGGTGTTTCAGGGTTTAGGGCAGTAGAGTGGTGTTCGGACAGTGTAGGGGGTCGTGCTGGGGCTGGCGTTTCATGGTTTAGGGCAGAGCAGTGATGTTCGGGCAGTGTAGCAAGTCATGCTGTAGCTGGTGTTTCAGGGTTTAGGGCATTTCAGTGATGTTCGGGCAGAGTAGGGGTCGTTCTGGGGTTGGTGTTTCAGGGTTTAGGGCAGTGGTGTTCGGGCAGTGTAGGGGGTCTTGCTTGTGTTTCAGGGTTTAGAGCAGTGGTGTTCGGGTAGTGTAGGGGGTCATGTTGGGGCTGGTGTTTCAGGGTTTAGGGCAGTTCAGTTGTGTTCGGGCAGTGTAGGGGGTCGTGCGGGGGATGGTGTTTCAGGGTTTAGGGCAGTGGTGTGCGGGCATTGTAGTGGGTCTTGTTGGGGCTTGTGTTTCAGGGTTTAGGGCAGTGCAGTGGTGTTTGGGCAGTGTAGGGGTCATGCTGCGGTGGTGTTTCAGGGTTTAGGGCAGTGCAGTGGTGTTCGGACAGTGTAGGGGGCCGTGCTGGGGCTGGTGTTTCAGGGTTTAGGGCAGAGCAGTGATGTTCAGGCAGTGTAGGGGGTCGTGCTGGAGCTGGGGTTTCAGGGTTTAGGGCAGAGCAGTGATGTTCGGGCACAGTAGGGGGTCGTTCTGGGCTAGTGTTTGAGGCTTTAGGGCAGTGCAGTGCTGTTCTGGCAGTGTAGGGGGTGGTTCTGGGGCTGGTGTTTCAGGGCTTAGGGCAGTGCAGTGTTCTTCGGGTAGTGTAGGGGGTGGTGCTGGGGCTGGTGTTTCAGGGTTTAGGGCAGTGCATTGGTGTTAGGGCAGTGTAGGGAGTAGTGTTGGGGCTGGTGTTTCAGGGTTTATGGCAGAGCAGTGGTGTTGGGGCTGGTGTTTCAGGGTTTATGGCAGAGCAGTGGTGTTGGGGCAGAGTAGGTTGTTGTGCTGGTGTGGTGTTTAGGGTTTAGGGTTTAGGGCAGTGCAGTGCTGTTCCTGCAGAGTAGGGGTTCGTGCTGGGGTTGGTGTTTCAGGGTTTAGTACAGTGGTGATCAGGCAGTGTAGCGGGTCGTACTGGGGCTGGAGTTTCAGGGTTTAGGGCAGAGCAGCGATGTTCTGGCAGTATAGGGGGTCGTGCAGGGGGTGGTGTTTCAGGTTTTAGAGCAGTGCGGTGGTGTTTGAGTTGTGAAAGGGGTCGTGCTGGGGTTGTGTTTCATGGTTTAGGGCAGTGGTGTTCGGGCACTGTAGAGGGTCTTGGTGGGGGTGGTGTTTCAGGGTTTTGAGCAGTGGTGTTCGGGCAGTGTAGAGGGTCATGCTGGGGCTGGTGTTTCAGGGTTTAGGGCAGTGCAGTGGTGTTCATCCAGTGTAGAGGTTTGTGCTGGGGTTGGTGTTTCAGGGTTTAGGGAAGGGCAGTGGTGTTTTGCAGTATAGGGGATCCAGCTTGGGCTGGTGTTTCAGGGTTTAGGGTAGTGCAGTGGTGTTCAGGCAGAGTAGGGGTCGTGCTGGGGTGGTGTTTCAGGGTTTAGGGCTGTAGAGTGGTGTTCGGACAGTAACATAAACAGCAAAAGGCGCACCACAATCTCAAATTTAAATCAAAATTAGTCCATGTACATCCAATTTTTCTTTTCCAAAATGATCTTCTTTATTTTTCATAAGTTAAAATGACATTTAAGAACAGCCAGAGCAGCCGACGCGTTTCGTCCTCTTGGGACTTCTTCAGGGCTGCAAAGTATGTATATAAAACAATGTATAAATACAATGAATACCCACATACAATATATACAGAACCAACAACATAATCATAAATCTTAAACAAATACACAAAAGTACTAATAAAGAGGAAGACAGAGGACAATATTAACTAAACATTTGAAGACATAAACAAATTAAAAACAAGATTGTAAGTCAATTAATCCTTGCTATTAGTTTATGTTCAATAGCTTTCGATATGAGTGAGTAATCAACTCTTTGGCATGTTTCTGGGTAAATAGTAATTTAAAACTGCACGAATGTGTGGTGCGACTGGTTTCTTTGAGCCAAATCATATTCCCCAGCTAAGATTGCATAGGCCATCGTTAATTAGGTCAGAAGGGTTGAAAATTAACTATCAACAGGCTCAATGTGGTTTCACCCGAAGTAGCAAAGGAAAGAAGGAGGTCCAAAGTTGTACCCACCGTAAGAAATAATGCATCTGTTTATGTAATTCTTTCTTGAAAATTCTAGGATGTCAATCAGAGTCACTGAAAAAGGTCAAAAACAGAGGGGCATTACTCAGCGTAATGTTCTAATATTTGTAGATTACAGAGTGTCAAAAGTACATCTCATGTTAATGATAACCTAAGGAGTTAAACAGGAAGTGGAGTACAAAGCTTAGCAAAGGGGTCATATACAAAAATCGATAGCGCAAATAAACGAACGTGTAAAATCTGATTCCAATTTCACAAGTAAGCCCCTAAAGGACGTATTCAACTGTACAAATGTACATAGGGGCTAGAAGAGAACAATGAAAAACCCATAGGAGTATGTGTACTTACATAAATAGTATAATGAATATGTGAAATAGAATAACGGTCTGATGTCGATAGGTAGCGAGTGAACGTCCCGTCTTTTTAAGGATGAAGTGTCCAGTCAAGTTAAAATCCAATGATAAGGTTAGGATTCCGAATCTTTAGAATGCCTAAAGTGAGAACACAATGAACTAGTAATTCAAAGCAATGGTTGCGTTTTCAACGAATTCGACTAACCCACACATAGCATTCTGTATAGGTAAACCCAAGATAAAAAACAAAAAGAATCTGGAAGAGAGAGTTTTAAGGGTGACCTAATGAGACAAAACGGATATTGCGAGCAGCCTATCTAAGCTTTACCATAAATGATCAAAAAGTATTTAATACCAACCGTTATATAATTTGAGAATCATAATTAAAGGTAAATCCCAGTACCAAACAGAACAGGGGTCTAATCCATGTCATAGATCTACGGGGAATTATTACTAAGGTGCCATCAGTCCTTAGAAGCAAGCTCATTAAACCTTTTTTGAGTTTGCCAACAATAGTAATAAGTTTGAATATCTCAGCGTTCTCAAAAAAGACAGGATCAAACCTTCAATAAAAGTTCTTTGAATTTGCCAAAATAATAATAAGTTTGAATATCTCAGCGTTCTCAAAAACGACAGTATCAAAACTTCCAAAGCACCTACCCGATTCCGCATCCTTCAAATCCTCGACAATAATCCTCAGGATTTCCGTAACACACGAGACTCCTGCTCGTGTGTTTATATGGTAATTGACCCCATGTAAACTCTGAACACCTGGGTCCCAGCCTCGTAACCGGGATTTGCGTCACGGTATAATAACTAAGAGTAACATGTAAACATAGTGGCCATCTTGGAAGGGTAAAAGGTAACCGGCCTGCTGATGTCAAGAGCATATAATGTAATAGACGGTATTGCAATTACTGATATAATGTAAAAGCGTACGACGCACATGTCCATTGCCGTACATCTAGTTGGATAATAACCCAAAAAAACATGTCAATACAGAGTAGTCAAAACTCCGTATGTGTTTAGAAGCTGGCAAATCAGCCGCCATTTTGGAACGGGCGAGTTCTAAGAGTCTCAACTCCCCATGTAAGCTAATCCTTAATCAAAAAACTCGCCTATTACGTACACGCGAAAGTCGGAGAAGCGAGCAAATCAGCCGCCATTTTGGAACGGGCGAGTTCTAAGAATCTCAAATTGCCATGTAAGCTAATCTTTAATCAAAAATCTCGCCTATTACGTACACGCAAAATCGGAGAAGAAAAACCAATTGACTAAAGAAGTGTGTCAGTAAAAGCAGATACTAGGTTTCCCCGTAGCACAAACTAAGTGTATGAAAATCAGCCAAAGCTGGCTACCAAAATGAGTGAGTAGTGTGTTGCTTATCCAGAGGACGTAACCGATATCGGTGATATTTGGAACAGGAGAAAAAGTAAACAATACCAACTAGAGGTGATGTGCCCCGGAGGCCATAGGTCCTAATAATTATGGTGTATACATAGCACGTATCCCGCATAAACAACATGAGATCCTTTTCAAAAAAATATAAGATTAAAATGCCGATATGTGTATCGGATGCATTTCGAATTATCAACCACATTTCAAATAACTGTGAATGAAGGTACTTATCGTGGCCGAAGTACTAATGCCACAGTAAAATTCAAATATAGTGATCCATAAATCCAACACGGACGTGCGTAATTACATAATCACATAAGCATTATCAATTCTAAAACAGCACTAAAAGATAAGGTTTAGTAAGGCAACAAGGTTGAGCATATGTAAATCAGCAGCATGAGCTAGGCTATACCAAGAACACATAATAATAGTAATCACAGCGAATGAAGGCACGTAACGTGGCAGTTGTCAGAATGCCACGTTACGGATTCATACATAATTCCCAATAATTACCACACAGAAGTGCATAAAAACATCAACATAAGCATTTCCAGAACAGCAGGAGATAAGGTTGACTTAATCGGAGAAGATGGGAAGATGATACAAAAGATTCATAAGCAAAATACATAGTCATCTGTGGTCAACCCAAGTAGTTCTTACATATCATGATTTCTACAAGAAATAATGCATTTCAGATTCGGTGTTGTGCCCCATTTCCACACATCGGAGCCTACATATCCAACCCGCCTCGTTGCGTCTCAATTCCAGCTCCCTATTCCCTCCTCTGGGGGATGATTGTATATGGTCTATCCCAAAGAACCACAGTTCATTTGGCTTGTGCCCTTTGTCCTGGATGTGTGTAGTAAGGGGATACTTGGAATCACCCTTTACTGCCGCTCTTAGATGTTCCTGTATTCTGGTCTTGAGTTCCCTTTTTGTGCTGCCTACATAGATGATGTTACATGGACAGCCTAGGATGTATGTGACAAAGGTTGATTTGCACGTGATGGTATGCTTGATCTTATGTGTTTTGTCAGTGTTGTATCGGAACGTACGTGTTTTATTTCTTCCCAGTTTACATACATTACATTTCATGCATGTAAAGAAGCCCCCATTACCCTCTGTCAGCCAGTTAGGAGGTTTGGGGGACGTTACAAAGCTGGGGCATAGAATGTTCCTCAGGTTTTGACCCCGTCTGTAGGTGACCCTGGGTGTACTGGGGATTTCATCTTTTAAGCCCGGTATTTCACATAGTAATCTCCAATGTTTTCTCAAGATATTATAGATCCGATTACTATCTTTATTGTAGGTGGTAACGAGAGCAGTGGTAGATTGTTTCTTGCATTCAGTACGCGATGTTTTTTTCTCCAGAGTACTTTCTCTCTTTACCTTGTAAGCCCTCTTTTCGATCTTATTCATGAGGGGCACAGGGTAACCTCTATTGATGAATCTGTTTTTGGTCTCCGTGACATTTCGGATGAATCCCTCCTGAGTGCTGCAGATCCTCCTCATTCTTATCATTTCCCCAAAGGGGATGTTGTTAACAACATGTCGGGGGTGGGCACTGTCGTAACGCAGTACACTATTGCAGGCAGTGCTCTTGCGGTGTACCGTGCTCTGTATTGTGTTATTCTGTACAAAAAACTGGATGTCCAGGAAATCAATCTTCTCCTTACTCCAGTTAATTGTGAATCTTATGTTGTATGGATTATCATTGAGGAAATGAAAGTAACTCATCAGTTCAGGGACAGGTCCATTCCAGATGATGATGACATCATCTATGTACCTGCCCCAGAAAAGTATATATTCCATCCATGTGGAGGCATGGCGGCCCCAGGCGTGCACCCGCTCATACCAGCCCATGAAAAGGCCGGCATAAGCAGGCGCAAACCTGGAACCCATGGCAGTGCCCTGTGTCTGCTGAAACCATTCATTATCGTGGAGAAAATAGTTTTTGGACAGGATGATATCTGTCATCTCCATTAACATCTCATTGTGGGATAAGTGGACAGCAGATCTTTGTCCCAAAAAGAATTCCAAGGCCCTAAAGCCAAATTCTTTTTTAATGCTGGTATAAAGGCTGGACACATCGAGGGTAGTAAAAACTAAGGTGTCTGTCCATTCCAAACCCTCAAGTTTGGATAGGATGTCCTTGCTGTCCTTCACATAAGCAGGTAGGTTTTGGACCAATGGCTGTAAAAAGCCATCCACATATTCCGATAATCTCTCTGTAGGAGAGTTAATACCGGAAATAATCGGTCGACCAGGTGGAAAAGGGGCTCCTTTATGAACTTTGGGCAGAATGTAAATACACGGGAAAGTGGGCTCTCCGACAGCAAGGTATTCGTATTCCTTGCCATCAATTAACCCAGTCTCCCGCCATTCAACTAGTTTGCCATTGATGTGTTTACATAGTGATTTCATCGGGTTATGAGACAGTTTCATATAACAGTTTGTGTCAGCCAATTGCCTTTCAATCTCCCCCATGTAGTCCATTGTGTTCATAACCACCACGTTACCCCCTTTGTCAGCTTCGCGGATGACCAATGCAGGATTAGATCTCAAGTCCCTCAGAGCGCGATTTTCGGCTGTGGTGAGGTTGTATATTGTATTGTGGTTTTCATGACGTGTGGCCTGGAGCCTATATAGGTCCTGGCTAACCTTTTCCCAAAAGACATCTATATTCGGGTGTGTGCCTGTCGGTATGAATTTAGATCTTTCCTTTAGACCACTGTTAATAGTGAGGTCCTCATCAATATTCAATTCAGAACGTAAGGAGTCTGTATCCATTTCTGTTTCAAACTGTATAGACAGCATGGATTTGAGAGCATTAAATTCTGCAACTGTTTGTTCTGAACCCCCATGGTCTTGTTGGTTGTTAGTACACACAGGCCAGACTCGTGAGAAATGTTCTTTCAATTTTATTTGCCGCACAAATTTAAACAGGTCAACAAAAACATCAACATCCTTGCCCGATTGAGTTGGGCAGAATCCTAAGCCTTTACTAAGGACAGATAATTCACAGATTGACAGATTTTTCTGTGACAGGTTAACAATCCTCAGTTCCTCCATTGTGGTTTCCTCATTGGGGATTAGTTCCTGTTCCCTCCCCTCCTCGATCTTGTTGACCTGTCTGAGGTCATATTTGTTGTGTTTTTGTTTTTCTCGCTGTTTCTGCCATCGCCTACCGCCCCTTCTTGTCCTTGTTCCTTTGGAGCTAACCTCCCCCCTACTCTCACCTTCTCCATTTCCAATAAAAAAGAAGAGGGTTGAGCAGTCTTAGACTGTATTGGTGTTAAATCTTCAGGTGGTATGGAGCTGACTGAGGAGGAAACCGAGGACACACTACCCGCAAGTGAAGAACCCAGTGTGTCTTCACGTTGCCTTTTCCCCTCTCCCACAGCCTTGATATTATCATACTTGCGGGCAAAGGTATATACCCTACCATCCCTGTAATCTTTATCATCTCTGCGTATTTTCTTCACCTTTTTATCCTTGAGATAGATTTGATAATCTTCAAGGATTTTGTTAAGAACACTCCAAGTAGGGCCCGTGCCACCACAGGTGCTGTAGTGGTCCTAAGTGGAATAGCTTCAGGATACCTAGTGGCGTGGTCCACCACCACCAGTATAAACTTGTGCCCTGATGCTGTCTGGGGTTCCATTGGTCCGACAATGTCGATCCCCACTCGTTCAAAGGGTACCCCCACCACCGGTAGTGGTATGAGGGGGGCCTTTGTCGTGCCACCTGACTTACCGCTGGCTTGGCAAGTGACACAGGAGCGGCAAAACTCCTTCGTATCTTCGGACATGTGGGGCCAGTGAAAGTGTGGAACAATTCTGTCCCAAGTCTTATTCTGGCCTAAGTGACCTGCAAGGGGAATCTCGTGGGCCAAGGTAAGAAGGAAACCTCTCAGAGACAAGGGGATGACCAGCCTCCTGGTCGCGCCAGGTTTGGGGTCTCTTGCCTCGGAGTACAGGAGTCCATCATCCCAGTACACTTTGTGGGTACCTGTGGCGTTCCCTGCAGCCTCAGCAGCAGCCTGCTGTCTGAGGGGTTCAAGTGAGGGGCAGTCTAACTGTGCCTTCCCCAGGTCTTCCCTGGAGGGTCCCCCTGAGCCCAGAAACTCAACCTGACCAGGTTCAAGCTCTTGCGGCTCAGTTTCCCTCAGTTCTTTAAGGTCAGCCTCCTCAGAGACTTGATCCACGACCTGGGGCAAGGGGGAAGGCGAAGCCTTACCCTTACTGCTCCTCTTCTTGGAAGGTGTCTGGTCCGTTCTTCCAGGATCCAGCGCCTGTTCAGTGGGGCACCTTTTGGCCTGTGACCTGGTCACAGCAAGGACATGTGCTGGCAAGCCTAACATTTCCATGTGAGTCCTCTGCTCCACTTCTGACCATTGTGACGTTTCCAAATCATTGCCCAACAGACATTCTACGGGGAGGTCTGAACTAACCACTACCTTTTTCGGGCCACTTACCCCTCCCCAGGAGAAATCAACAACTGCCATACTGTGATTGGTAGTGACGTTGCTGGCATTGGTCACTAGGTAACTGGTACCTAGCATGATCTGTCCAGGGTCCACAAAGTTAGGCGTCACCATGGTGACACTGGCACAAGTGTCCCTGTAGGCCTGAGCCACTTTTCCATTAATCAAAGGTGTCTGTCTGTATTTGCCCAAAGTATTGGGACTGGCATCAGGGGACATATCCATATCCCCTGTACAGACAAGGACGGCCTGAGTGAGTGTGCCGACTAAGTCGTCACTCCCCTCGGTTCCCAAGGTTAACTAACCCAACTAATGCCTTGGGAGGCGCACTACCACTGCTGACTGTACTAGGGGGTGCAGGTGCCTTAGGGGCTGCAGTGGCAGGAGTTTGCCCTCCTTTCTTGGTGCACTCACTAAACCAGTGAGTCTTACTTTTACAGTATTGGCAGTACCTTTTGGACTGGCCTTCTTGAGTCTTCTTCTTCTGTGAAGCCTGACCCCTCTTTGGTTTGTTGGGGACCTGTCGAAGACTTCTGGTCATTTTGTTCATTCTTGTTACTACCCTTCTGGTCTGCTTTCTTCTGACCACCCTGGTTCTGGTTCTGGTTCTGCTTGACCCTTGTTCTGACCCATCTGTCTGCCTTCTTTCCCAATTCTTGGGGAGAGGTCAGATCCGAGTCAACAAGGTGCTGATGCAACAATTGGTTCTGACAGTTGTTTAAAATCTGTTCTCGCATGATAAGATTGTACAATCCTGTGTAATCAGTAACCTTGCTACCCAGCAACCAGCCTTCCAAAGCCTTAGTGGCACAATCGACAAAGTCAGTCCAATCCTGAGACTGAATTTTCTGGGTGTCCCGGAACAGCACCCGGTACTGTTCCGTGGTTAAGCCGAACCCATCAATCAGTGTGTTCTTCAGGACTTGGTAGTTGTTAGCATCCTCAGCTCTAGTAGTGAGGAGCTTGTCCCTTCCTTTACCTTCAAAGGAAAGCCACAGTATAGCTGCCCACTGACTTGGGGGGACGCACTGGACAGTGCAGGCCCTCTCCAAGGCAGTTATCCACTTGTGGATGTCGTCCCCTTGTTTAAAGGGGGGCACTATTTTACTCAGGTGTCTAGTGTCTATACCCCTGTCTTTCTCTCTATTGAGAATGCTGCCACCAGTGGGATCTAACCCACTTAATTTCTGCTCTCGGGCTAGGGCAAGTCTTTCCTTGGCGAGGGCAAGTTCTTCCCGCTCGATCCTCAGATTGACTTCCCTCATCTTCGCTTCATGCTCCCTTCTCTGAGGGGACGTCATTCCTCTCTGAGAAGATGCCTGAGAGACATGTGTATGAACCGATCTGCCAGAGCCTCTGGAGAGAGACCTAGCTCGTCCGTTCCCAAGGTTAGGCCTGCTTGAGCGTGGGCCCGGGGCTCCCCCAGTTCCATTCTCATGCCTGCTTAAGTTGGTCCTTGTAAGCCTGCCGATTACCACTGGACCTTTGTCTGCCTCGTCTCCTGATAACTCCTCCTCGTCCTCCTCCTCTGTGTGGAGGTCGAGGTCTGGGTCACCGAGGGTTCCCTCTAAGGGAGGCATGTTCCCATCAGCACTGGGGGGACCTGTGTTAGAGGACCTCCTAGCATCGTACGCCTCTAAGAGACCTATCAGTATTGCGATGGTAGGGTTAGAACCCTGGTTTAGCTTCCTGGAGGCACACAGTTGTCTCATCTCCTTGAAGCTAAGAGTTGCATATCGTGACACGACCTGTGGAGGGTCACTGACCACTAGGGGGGTCTGCGAAGACTCTCCGTGGACCGACATGCTTTTCTAGTGAGGTGTAAGTGATGCACCTACCTACACTATGTGTTTACCTACTGATCCCTTGCTAAGAGTTGTAGCCAGGGTGTGCTAAGCCCTGTTACACTACAACAGCCGGTTCAGTAGAACTCGGAGTATTCTAAGTTAAGTTATATGTACCTGGGTACTTATGTGATCTTTCACTTCGATATTCTTAGGATACGTGTGTGGTAAACAACAGCAAGCTCAAATCCCACCGCTGCCACCAATGTGAGAAGTTGGCCTGATATGTAGTGCTCACTATTCTAGTGATCACTGTGTATCATTCCAAACGACCCTTATTGATGATTGGTTGTAAGTCAACCTTATAGACCAGCTATCCTAGTAGCGTGGATACGAGCAGTCTTAGGCTAAACTCTAGAGGGCGTGTTAAGCCAGCTGTTTACCATCACATATACCCCTTGAACACCAAGTGAAAGGACACCACACAAGTTGTTATGAAAATAAAGGATATTTATTTATAACAAGACTACCCTGGCTCTTTATGAGTCAGGGAGCTAAGCACAATACAAAACTCTTAGGAGAATACTTCTGGTTGCACAATTTACACAAATGCCCGAGGGCACGAAACCATTACACTGCAAGTGGAAGGGGAGGAGTGTAGAAAGTCTAAAGTGACTGATTCCGGAGTGATCCGATCAGTGGGACTAAACGTAAAAGGAACTGGACACTTGTAAAGCAAACCTGCGATGGAGCACCGAAATGCTCGAGTTACCTAGCCCAGAGGCTGCGGCTGTGGAAGGTTCGGCAAGATGTCGGAAGTCCTCGTTGTAGTCTCAGGAGCCTGAAAGAAGAGTTGCTGGCAGGCGACCAGTGTCGATGTTCAGCGAGATCCAAACCTGGATCGGTGATGAAGGAAACCTGAAAGCAGAGGGGACTCAGTTCTCAACCGCTAGCCAGCGATCGTGGGGCACCAGGAGGGTACCGGCTGAAGTCACCTCGACCAGGTGAGTGGATGACGTCGGACTCGGCTGTTCCTCGGACCAGGAGGCGCGGCGGCGACCAGGATGGAGGGCGAGCTGTCCCACGCAGGTGTCTGCTGTCGATGAGGCTGGGCCCAGGATTGGGGCAGCGGATCTTGGCAGTGGCAAGCCCACGCGGTGGAGTCAAGATGGCGTCTGGAGTGGACCAGGAGGGTCCGTGGTACTCCTCTGTTGAAGGGGAGCAAGAGCCAGTCTGGAGCAACCAGACTAGTGATGAAACAAACGTGGTGCGTCGTGAAGAGGGCCACAAGCCGGTCGGCAAGTGGTCGAACAACGCGGTGAACAGCAAGGAGCGGAAGGGCCCCCACGCAGATCTCGGGGATGCTGGGGAGGCAGACTTCGGTGCTGGAGCTGCTCAGGGTTAGGGCTTCTCAAACCCTAGGTGCACTCACTCGAGGGTCCCTCGGTGGGCGTGCTTAGATAAGCGTCGTGCAGGTTCTGAGGATAGCCGGTCCCGCAGGTCTCGTCACACCTACGACTCTCAGCTGAGCTGATGAGGGAGGTAAAAGGTCGGAGATGGCAGGGAACTCGGGTCTCGTCGAGCTGGGCAGTCTTGATCCGTAGGAGAGACTTACAGCAAACCGCAAGCGCTTAGGTGGTGCCTGCTGGTGCAGGGTGGCTACTCCTTAGCCACAAGGGAGAGTCTTCAGAAATAGTCAAGAGTTCCTTTCGTGGAAAGTAGTTCAAGATTCAGAAATATCCAATTTGGGAAGGGGACTCGCTCCTACCTTTATTCTAAGAAAAGGGGCTGGCCCGTGACTAGGTTCTACCTATGGGTGGAGCCAGGAGGGGGGTGGTTACACCCCTATCCTTTGTCCGGCTTCGCCCCAGCTCAGGGTGTGCCCCCGAAACTGGTTTGAGCCGGGCTATGCACAGTGAGCACCGGGGTGCCACTGGCAATCACCTTCCTTTCAGCCCTGCCTACCTGGGATACACAAACCCTGTCTGGGATGGTGCTAACACCGCCCTCGACAGGAAACCCTTTGTCCAAGCTCCCCTCGCTGGAAGGTCTCCCAGCAGCAGGAGGTCAGACTTGTGTCTGGTGGCAGCATCCATTTTGTGATGCTGAGGCTTGAGTCAACTTTAACCGGGGTTCAAGTTTACTTCCATGTCGTGCCCCTCTAAAAGGGGGGAATGCTAACCCCTTCGCCAGAATTGGCGAGGGGTTTGTATTCCAATTCGTATGACACCTTACTCGACATGTGTGGGTGATGCGATGCCAGAGTTAGCAAGTAACCGCGAGGATTATAATGCATTTTAAGGTAGTTGGCACGCGTCACCATGGAACGGCTATTAGGACTTGGTTCCGCAAGCCGTCGACGGGCTCAGCTCGTGCCAGAGCACCATCCCACATGATTCCCCGCACTCTGCCTTCAGGATTGATAAGGCCTGCCATAGGAGTGACTGATAGGAATCCATGTGTCCATTTTAGGGTTAGGTATAGGAATACTACACCTACAGCAACGGGTGATTACACCACCTTGCCCCAGCTGTCGTGCAGCCAGTTGTGTCAGATTTGGGCGGCCATCCAGGGGTGGCATAATACATGCTGCAGCCCCTGGTAGGCCCTGGGTACACCGATGCCCTGGATACCTGTGGTATGCTGATACAGGGACTGATAAGGCGGCCCAGTTCCAATTAGTGGATGCACCTAATGTACATGTGTGTTAATTTCGAGAGAGAACAGCTAGGCTGTGGGTCTGATTGGCAGGCCCACAGCCAGGGAAAGTCGTAAACCAATGAAGCAAAAAGCAAAAAATCTGGGTGATCATAGGATTGCAGACCCTACTCTCCTACATGACCCCCCCCCAAACTTTGGGACAATAAGCTAACCTTGACCAGGTGAGTCTTCTTGCTCTAAGTGGAAATACCTGGAGAGCCCATCTGCATTGCCATGATCAGTGCCAGGTCTATGCTCCACTGTGAAGTCCATCCCCTGTAGGGAAATGGACCACCTAAGTAGTTTGGGGTTTTCACCCTTCATTTGATTTAGCCACAAGAGGGGCTTATGGTCGGTCTGAATCTTGAAGTGAGTGCCAAACAAGTATGGCCTCAACTTCTTCAGGGCCCAAACCACAGCAAAGGCCTCCCTCTCAATAGCTGACCAATTCTTCTCTCTGGGGGTCAGCCTCCTGCTAATAAAAGCTATGGGCTGGTCATGACCATCAAAATTCAGCTGAGATAGAACAGCTCCCACACCCAACTCCGAAGCGTCTGTTTGGACAATGAATGTTTTGGAGTAGTCTAGACTCTTTAGGATAGGCGCTGTACACATGGCCTGCTTTAGGTCATCGAATGCCTTTTGACAGCTTGCTGTCCACTGAACTTTTTTTGGCATCTTTTTACTTGTCAGATCGTTTAGCGGGGTCACAATGGATCCATAATTTCTGACAAATTTCCGGTAATAACCAGTCAGGCCCAAGAAAGCTCGAACCTGAGTCTGGGTGGTTGGAGGAGCCCAGTCCTGGATGGCCTGTATTTTGCTCTCCAATGGCTGAACCTGGCCTCCACCTACAAGGTGGCCCAGGTATACAACCTGTGTCTGCCCTATCTGGCACTTAGTGGCCTTGATAGTGAGGCCTGCCTTTTGCAGGGCCTCTAACACTTTCCTCAGGTGGACCATGTGATCCTCCCAGGTGGAGCTAAAGACAGCGATATCGTCCAGATACGCCGCACAGAAGTCGTCCAACCCAGTGAGAACTCGATTCACCAGCCTTTGGAAGGTAGCAGGTGCATTTTTCAAACCAAAGGGCATTACCACGAACTGATAATGCCCACCCGGGGTAGAAAATGCTGTTTTGGGCTTGGCCTCCTCAGCTAACCTGATTTGCCAATACCCAGCTGTCAGGTCAAATGTACTTAAGTAGTGGGCCGAAGCCAACCGGTCTATAAGTTCATCTGCTCTTGGTATCGGGTGGGCGTCAGTCTTAGTGACTGCATTGAGGCCTCTGTAGTCCACGCAAAACCTCATCTCTTTCTTACCGCCCTGGGTGTGAGGTTTTGGCACGAGAACTACTGGACTAGCCCAGGGGCTGTCCGAGGGCTCAATGACTCCCAGCTCCAACATTTTCTGCACCTCTGTCTTGATGCAGTCTCTGACATGATCAGGCTGTCGATAGATTTTACTCTTTACGGGCAGACTGTCCCCAGTGTCGACCTCATGGGTACACCAATTGGTCTGACTGGGTGTCAGAGAGAACATATGTCGAAAGGATTGAAGAACCTGTTTACAATCCTGTTGTTGATGTCCAGAGAGGCTGCCACAAAAGACAACACCATCTACTGACCCATCGTCAGGGTTCTGAGAGAGCAGGTCCGGGAGAGGGTCACTCTCCTCCTCCTGTCCCTCATCTGTGGCCATGAGCAAGCCCATGCCCTCCCTGTCGACATATGCCTTGAGCCTGTTTACATGGAGCACCCGGTGGGGGCTCCGGGGAGTTCCCAGGTCTACCAAGTAGGTGACCTCTCCCTTTTGCTCAATGATTGTGTGGGGCCCAGACCATTTGTCTTTGAGTGCTGCTGGGGCCACTGGCTCCAGCACCCACACCTTCTGTCCAGGCTGATACATAGTCAGGACAGCCTTTTGGTCGTGCCAAGCTTTTTGTAATTCTTGGCTCGCCTCAAGGTTTTTAGATGCCTTTTCCATGTACTCAGCCATCCGCGAGCGGAGACCGAGCACATAGTCCACAATGTTTGATGCCGGCTTTTTGAGAGGTCTCTCCCATCCTTCCTTTACCAAACAAAGGGGTCCCCTTACAGGATGTCCGAACAGAAGTTCAAAAGGGCTGTAGCCAACCCCCTTCTGCGGGACCTCTCTGTAGGCGAACAAGAGGCAGTGTATCAGGACAACCCATCTCCGCCGAAGCTTTTCAGGTAGTCCATGAATCATCCCTTTTAGGGTCCTGTTGAATCTCTCAACAAGCCCATTGCATTGTGGGTGATAGGGTGTGGTGAATTTGTAGTTGACACCACACTCCTTCCACATAGCAGTCAGATATCCCGACATGAAGTTTGCACCTCTGTCAGAGACAACCTCCTTAGGGAAGCCCACTCTGGAGAACACTCCAACTAGGGCTACAACAGGTGCTGTAGTGGTCCTAAGGGGAATAGCTTCAGGATACCTGGTGGCGTGGTCCACCACCACCAGTATAAACTTGTGCCCTGATGCTGTCTGGGGTTCCATTGGTCCGACAATGTCGATCCCCACCCGTTCAAAGGGTACCCCCACCACCGGCAGTGGTATGAGGGGGGCCTTTGTTGTGCCACCTGACTTACCACTGGCTTGGCAAGTGACACAGGAGCGACAAAACTCCTTCGTATCTTCGGACATGTGGGGCCAGTGAAAGTGTGGAACAATTCTGTCCCAAGTCTTATTCTGGCCTAAGTGACCTGCAAGGGGAATCTCGTGGGCCAAGGTAAGAAGGAAACCTCTCAGAGACAAGGGGACGACCAGCCTCCTGGTCGCGCCAGGCTTGGGGTCTCTTGCCTCGGAGTACAGGAGTCCATCGTCCCAGTACACTTTGTGGGTACCTGTGGCGTTCCCTGCAGCCTCAGCAGCAGCCTGCTGTCTGAGGGGTTCAAGTGAGGGGCAGTCTAACTGTGCCTTTCCCAGGTCTTCCCTAGAGGGTCCCCCTGAGCCCAGAAACTCAACCTGACCAGGTTCAAGCTCTTTTGGCTCAGTTTCCTTTAGTTCTTTAAGGTCAGCCTCCTCAGAGACTTGATCCGCGACCTGGGGCAAGGGGGAAGGCGAGGCCTTACCCTTACTGCTCCTTTTCTTGGATGGTGTCTGGTCCGTTCTTCCAGGATCCAGCACCTGTTCAGTGGGGCATCTTTTGGCCTGTGACCTGGTCACAGCAAGGACATGTGCTGGCAAGCCTAACATTTCCATGTGAGTCCTCTGCTCCACTTCTGACCATTGTGACGTTTCCAAATCATTGCCCAACAGACATTCTACGGGGAGGTCTGAACTAACCACAACTTTCTTCGGGCCACTTACCCCTCCCCAGGAGAAATCAACAACTGCCATACTGTGATTGGTAGTGACATTGCTGGCATTGGTCACTAGGTAATCGGTACCTAGCATGATCTGTCCAGGGTCCACAAAGTTAGGCGTCACCATGGTGACACTGGCACAAGTGTCCCTGTAGGCCTGAGCCACTTTTCCATTGATCAAAGGCATCTGCCTGTATTTGCCCAAAGTATTGGGACTGGCATCAGGGGACATATCCATATCCCCTGTACAGACAAGGACGGCCTGAGTGAGCGTGCCAACTAAGTCGTCACTGCCCTCAGTTCCCAAGGTTAACCCAACTAATGCCTTGGGAGGCGCACTACCACTGCTGACTGTACTAGGGGGTGCAGGTGCCTTAGGGGCTGCAGTGGCAGGAGTTTGCCCTCCCTTCTTGGTGCACTCACTAAACCAGTGAGTCTTACTTTTACAGTATTGGCACCACCTTTTTGACTGGCCTTCTGGAGTCTTCTTTTTCTGCTGTGAAGCCTGACCCCCACCCTCTTTGGTTTGTTGGGGGCCTGTCGAAGACTTCTGGTCATTTTGTTCGTTCTTGGTACTACCCTTTTGGTCTGCTTTCTTCTGACCACCCTGGTTCTGAGTCTGGTTCTGCTTGACCCTTGTTCTGACCCATCTGTCTGCCTTCTTTCCCAATTCTTGGGGAGAGGTCAGCTCCGAGTCGACAAGGTGCTGATGCAACAATTGGTTCTGACAGTTGTTTAAAATCTGTTCTCTCATAAGATTGTACAATCCTGTGTAATCAGTAACCTTGCTACCCAGCAACCAACCTTCTAAAGCCTTAGTGGCACAATCGACAAAGTCAGTCCAATCCTGAGACTGAATTTTCTGGGTGTCCCTGAACAGCACCCGGTACTGCTCGGTGGTTAAGCCGAACCCATCAATCAGTGTATTCTTCAGGACTTGGTAGTTGTTAGCATCCTCAGCTCTCGTAGTGAGGAGCTTGTCTCGTCCTTTACCTTCAAAGGAGAGCCACAGTATATCTGCCCACTGACTTGGGGGGACGCACTGGACAGTGCAAGCCCTCTCCAAAGCAGTTATCCACTTGTGGATGTCGTCCCCTTGTTTAAAGGGGGGCACTATTTTACTCAGGTGTCTAGTATCTATACCCCTGTCTTTCTCTCTAATGAGAATGCTGCCACCAGTGGGATCTAACCCACTCAATTTCTGCTCTCGGGCCAAGGCAAGTCTTTCTTTGGCGAGGGCAAGTTCTTCCCGCTCGATCCTCAGATTGACTTCCCTCATCTTCGCTTCGTGCTCCCTTCTCTGAGGGGACGTCATTCCTCTCTGAGAAGATGCCTGAGAAACATGTGTTCGAACAGATCTGTTGGAGCCTCTCGAGAGAGACCTAGCTCGTCCGTTCCCAAGGTTACGCCTGCTTGAGCGTGGGCCCGGGGCTCCCCCAGTCCCATTCTCATGCCTGCTTAAGTTGGTCCTTGTGAGCCTACTGACTACTACGGGACCTCCGTCTGCCTCGTCTCCTGCTAACTCTTCTTCCTCTTCCTCCTCACCATGGAGGTCGAGGTCAGGGTCACCAAGGGTTCCCTCTAAGGGAGGCATGTTCCCATCAGCATTAGGGGGGCCTGTGTTAGAGGACCTCCTAGCATCGTAAGTCTCTAAGAGACCTATCAGAAATGTGATGGTAGGGTTAGAACCCTGGTTTAGCTTCCTGGAGGCACACAGCTGTCTCATCTCCGTGAAGCTAAGAGCTGCATATCGTGACATGACCTGTGGAGGGTCAATGACCACTAAGGGAGTCTCTGCAGACTCTCCATGGACCGACATGCTTTCTAGTGAGGTGTAAGTGATGCACCTACCTACACTATGTGTTTACCTACTGATCCCTTGCTAAGAGTTGTAGTCAGGGTGTGCTAAGCCCTGTTACACTACAACAGCTGGTTCAGTAGAACTCAGAGTATTCTAAGTTAAGTTATGTGTACCTGGGTACTTATGTGATCTTTCAACTTGATGTTCTTAGGATACGTGTGTGGTAAAACAACAGCAAGCTCAAATCCCCCCGCTGCCACCAATGTGAGAAGTTGGCCTGATATGTAGTGCTCACTATTCTAGTGATCACTGTGTATCATTCCAAACGACCCTTATTGATGATTGGTTGTAAGTCAACCTTATAGACCAGCTATCCTAGTAGCGTGGACAAGAGCAGTCTTCAGGCTAAACTCTAGAGGGCGTGTTAAGCCAGCTGTTTACCATCACATATACCCCTTGAACGCCAAGTGAAAGGACACCACACAAGTTGTTATGAAAATAAAGGATATTTATTTATAACAAGACTACCCTGGCTCGTTATGAGTCAGGGAGCATAGCACAATACAAAACTCTTAGGAAAATACTTCTGGTTGCACAATTTACACAAATGCCCGAAGGGCACGAAACCATTTACACTGCAAGTGGAATGGGAGAGGTTAGAAAGTTTAAAGTTACTGATTCCGGAGGAATCCGATCAGTGGGACTAAACGAAAAAGGAACTGGACACTTGTAGAGTGAACCTACGATGGAGCACCGAGATGCTCGAGTTACCTAGCCCAGAGGCTGCGGCTGCGTGGGGTTCAGCAAGATGTCGGGAGTCCTCGTTGTAGTCTCAGGAGCCTGAAAGAAGAAGTTGCTGGCAGGCGACCAGTGTCGATGTTCGGCGAGATCCAAGCCTGGATCGGTGATGAAGGAAACCTGAAAGCAGAGGGGACTCAGTTCTCAACCGCTAGCCAGCGATCGTGTGGGTACCAGGAAGGTACCGGATGAAGTCACCTCGACCAGGTGAGTGGATGATGTCGGACTCGGCTGTTCCTCGGACCAGGAGGCGCGGCGGCGACCAGGATGGAGGGCGAGCTGTCCCACGAAGGTGTCTGCTGTCGATGATGCTGGGCCCAGGAGTGGGGCAGCAGGTCTTGGCAGTGGCAAACCCACACGGTGGAGTCAAGATGGCGTCTGGAGTGGACCAGGAGGGTCCGAGGTACTCCTCTGTTGAAGGGGAGCAAGAGCCAGTCTGGAGTAACCAGACCAGTGATGAAAGACTGTCGTGGTGCGTCGTGAAGAGGGCCACAAGCCGGTCGGCGAGTGGTCAGACAACGCGGTGAGCAGCAAGGAGCAGAAGGGCCCCCACGCAGATCTCGTGGATGCTGGGGAGGCAGACTTCGGTGCTGGAGCCGCTCAGGGTTAGGGCTTCTCAAACCCTAGGTGCACTCACTCGAGGGTCCCTCGGTGGGCGTGCTAGATAAGCGTCGTGCAGGTACTGAAGATGGCCGGTCCCGCAGGTCTCGTCACACCTACGAATCTCAGCTGGGCTGACGATGTAGGTAGAGGTCAGAGATGGCAGGGAACCCGGGTCTCGTCGAGCTGGGCAGTCTTGATCCGTGGGAGAGACGTACAGCAAACCGCAAGCGCTTAGGTGGTGCCTGCTGGTGCAGGGTGGCTACTCCTTAGCCACAAGGGAGAGTCTTCAGAAATAGTCAAGAGTTCCTTTCGTGGAAAGTAGTTCAAGATTCAGAATTATCCAATTTGGGAAGGGGACTCGCTCCTACCTTTATTCTAGGAAAAGGGGCTGGCCCGTGACTAGGTCCTACCTATGGGTGGGGCCAGGAGGGGGTTGGTTACACCCCTATCCTTTGTCCGGCTTCGCCCCAGCTCAGGGGCAGGGTTGCCCCCGAAACTGGTTTGAGCCGGGCTATGCACAGTGAGCACCGGGGTGCCACTTGCAATCACCTTCCTTTCAGCCCTGCCTACCTGGGATACACAAACCCTGTCTGGGATGGTGCTAACACCGCCCTCGACAGGAAACCCTTTGTCCAAGCTCCCCTCGCTGGAAGGTCTCCCAGCAGCAGGAGGTCAGACTTGTGTCTGGTGGCAGCATCCATTTTGTGATGCTGAGGCTTGAGTCAACTTTAACCGGGGTTCAAGTTTACTTCCATGTCGTGCCCCTCTAAAAGGGGGGAATGCTAACCCCGTCGCCAGAATTGGCGAGGGGTTCGTATTCCAATTCGTATGACACCTTACTCGACATGTGTGGGTGATGCGATGCCAGAGTTAGCAAGTAACCGCGAGGATTATAATGCATGTTAAGGTAGTTGGCACGCGTCACCATGGAACGCCTATTAGGACTTGGTTCCGCAAGCCGTCGACGGGCTCAGCTCGCGACAGAGCACCATCCCACATGATTCCCCGCACTCTGCCTTCAGGATTTTTTTTTTTTTTTTTTTTTGAAAACCTTTATTGACAGTTCAAGAAGAACAAGTATGGGCCTACAACCCCCCAGGGCCAGCCGCTAAGCAATCAGAGCAAGAACGACAAGTATAAACACAGGCAGCACTTCGGGGAGCAAAATCGTACTGCTTATACTGTGGACAGCGTAAGTAGGGCACCAGGAGAAAGAGGTTTTCATTTTATGATGAAACAAGGCAGAAGGATCAGGTGACAAGCAATTTTAAAACAACGATCACGGATATGCAGAGTAATGAACGTTAGCGATTTACAGCAATCTATTCGGTCAATGGCGCAAACACAAGAACATCAGGATGGAGAAAAACATAGTCTACAGCTGCGCCCGCAGTCCCCCGCCAGAACTCCCCAAGAACACCCCGGAAGTTGTGAACACATGGAACGGCAACAAGGCATAGCAAAAGGAGGTGTATCACGCTGATCCCAGAAAAAGAAAGACAAAAAGAATCAGAGAAGAAAAAGGAGGCCATGGAAAAAGATGAAGGAATACAGAGTCCCCTCCCCCAACCCCCCACCCTGCACCTCTGCAGATGAGTACGGCCCCCCCCCCCAGCAGTGTGCCTGTCGCCCTGGAACCAGACCCGAAATGTAGGAGAATAGGGAAAAAGAAGTAGGAAAGGACCCCCACCAGACGGGGGGGTTGAGAAAGCATTTATAAACTGGAGGAGGGCCTTCATAACAGACCCCCGGCTTCTCCCTCCCGCACGGTAAGGTTCCCCTAAAGTGAACAAGGAACAGCACAAAAACAATCTTCTCAAACCACGATGGGGAGCATTATGCACCTATTGTGCCAGTAGCCATGTCAGGAGAGCACACCACCCCAAGCCCGCCCGTCCACTAGGCGACCACCCCCGAGGGGCCAGCCTGATCCCTGACCACTCTGTGGAATTCTGCCCATGCCAACCCCTCGACCCAGCACCATACCCAATGTTCCTAGGCAGAGGAATGTCCAACAACGACAGAGAAGCGACGCACACAGGTGGGGTGGAAGTCTCTGAGCATCAACACAGTCCGCCGCGTGAGGAAACAGGCTTCCCAGTGCTGCCCTAGGGTCTGCACTGCACGCAAGGCTCAGGAAGGCAGAAGCAGCCAAAACAGACATTAGTTGCTGGAGTTGTCTCTGGGTCGCAGGAGGGCATGCACGGGATGAGGCCACCACATCCCACTCAGGTCCAACGCCTCCGGGACAGATCAGGCCCTCAGAAGGTCGAACACACTGTAGCATACTGGCCGGGGCGTCCAGTCGTGTACTAACCTCAGGGGGGGCCGCCACAGCGTCCTCCTGCGCGCAGTGTGGGTAGACTCTGTGTTCGTGCGGACAGGCGGGCCGCCACTGCCCCAACTCCGACGCCACACCATCGAGCTTACTCCCCAAGATCACGAAACCATGAACCAAGGAGGAGTGAAGAGTACCAAGAGCCTCGAGGAGGTCGCCGTACCCCAGCTCAGCTCTCTGTGATCTCGCCGCCACACTCCCAAGAATCGTACGCTCACAGGCCCACTGCGGCCCAGCGGACAGGATGGTAGGCTTCATCGACCCAAGATGGCCGCCAAGTATGCCCGACCCTCACCGGGGCCGGGACCCCGGGACAAGCGTCGCGATATCCACGTCGCGGGTGACCGGGTTCCGGGGGCAGGCAAAAAACTATCCGTGGTCACGGGCAACAGTCGTCCCCACCACGGACCAGCTCCCGTAGAAATCCGGGGGCGGCCCGCAATGATCGGGGCAGGATACGGACGGCGGCCGGGCAGCTCACCAGCAAGGCAGGGGCAGTCACCGGAGGATCTAAGATTTGCACCCCCGGTCATGCACTCGGTCAGCTACACTGGGCAGTAGAAGTGACCACGCCGAAATGTAGGCCGAGTTTAACACCGCTTCGGTGGGCCGACTCCACCCAGTCACCACCGGCCGCTGTTGTCGCACTGCCACCCGGCCACGGCGTCCACTCGATGTCCCGGCTCCAGGGCCGCACAGGCCGCAAAGTTCAGATGCAGTTTTCTCCGGCGATAGCACGGCTAGAAACCTCGGAGTCACACAGTCGGGAGCCCCTCTCCTTCCGAAACATGACCACGTAGCACAAGTTGAGGATCTCAGGCAGGATATCCGTGCGGGGTGCGGAGGTTCACGGAGCCGGGAGTCTACGCTGCCGTCCCGGTCGCCATCTTGGCTCCTCCCCCCTCTGCCTTCAGGATTGATAAGGCCTGCCATAGGAGTGACTGATAGGAATCCATGTGTCCATTTTAGGGTTAGGTATAGGAATACTACACCTACAGCAACGGGTGATTACACCACCTTGCCCCAGCTGTCGTGCAGCCAGTTGTGTCAGATTTGGGCGGCCATCCAGGGGTGGCATAATACATGCTGCAGCCCCTGGTAGGCCCTGGGTACACCGATGCCCTGGATACCTGTGGTATGCTGATACAGGGACTGATAAGGCGGCCCAGTTCCAATTAGTGGATGCACCTAATGTACATGTGTGTTAATTTCGAGAGAGAACAGCTAGGCTGTGGGTCTGATTGGCAGGCCCACAGCCAGGGAAAGTCGTAAACCAATGAAGCAAAAAGCAAAAAATCTGGGTGATCATAGGATTGCAGACCCTACTCTCCTACACAGTGATCCTCACAAGCAGTGATCCTCTGACCTCTTCACTTCACAAACAGTGAGCCTCTGACCTCTTCACTTCACAAACAGTGAGCCTCTGACATCTTCACTTCACAAGCAGTGATCCTCACAAGCAGTGATCCTCTGACCTCTTCACTTCACAAGCAGCGATCCTCTGACCTCTTCACTTCACAAGCAGTGAGCCTCTGACCTCTTCATTTCACAAGCAGTGATCCTCTGACATCTTCACTTCACAAGCAGCGATCCTCTGACCTCTTCACTTCACAAGCAGTGAGCCTCTGACCTCTTCACTTCACAAGCAGTGAGCCTCTGACCTCTTCACTTCACAAGCAGCAATCCTCTGACCTCTTCACTGCACAAGCAGTGATCCTCTGACCTCTTCACTTCACAAGCGGTGAGCCTCTGACCTCTTCCCATCACAAGCGGTGAGCCTCTGACCTCTTCCCATCACAAGCAGTGATCCTTTGACCTCTTCACTTCACAAGCAGCGATCCTCTGACCTCTTCACTTCACAAGCAGTGAGCCTCTGACCTCTTCACTTCACAAGCAGTGAGCCTCTGACCTCTTCACTTCACAAGCAGTGATCCTCTGACATCTTCACTTCACAAGCAGTGATCCTCTGACCTCTTCACTTCAGAAGCAGCGAGCCTCTGACCTCTTCACTTCACAAGCAGTGAGCTTCTGACCTCTTCACTTCACAAGCAGTGATCCTCTGACCTCTTCACTTCACAAGCAGTGATCCTCTGACCTCTTCACTTCACAAGCAGTGAGCCTCTGACCCCTTCACTTCACAAGCAGTGATCCTCTGACCTCTTCACTTCACAAGCAGTGATCCTCTGACCTCTTCACTTCACAAGCAGTGATCCTCTGACCTCTTCACTTCACAAGCAGCGATCCTCTGACCTCTTCACTTCACAAGCAGTAATCCTCTGACATCTTCACTTCACAAGCAGCGATCCTCTGACCTCTTCACTTCACAAGCAGTGAGCCTCTGACCTCTTCACTTCACAAGCAGCGATCCTCTGACCTCTTCACTTCACAAGCAGTGAGCCTCTGACCTCTTCACTTCACAAGCAGTGAGCCTCTGACCTCTTCACTTCACAAGCAGTGAGCCTCTGACCTCTTCACTTCACAAGCAGTGATCCTCTGACCTCTTCCCATCACAAGCAGCGATCCTCTGACCTCTTCACTTCACAAGCAGTCATCCTCTGACCTCTTCACAAGCAGTGATCCTCTGACCTCTTCACTTCACAAGCAGTGATCCTCTGACCTCTTCACTTCACAAGCAGTGAGCCTCTGACCTCTTCACTTCACAAGCAGTGATCCGCACAAGCAGTGATCCTCTGACCTCTTCACTTCACAAGCAGTGATCCTCTGACCTCTTCACTTCACAAGCAGCGATCCTCTGACCTCTTCACTTCACAAGCAGCGATCCTCTGACCTCTTCACTTCACAAGCAGTGATCCTCTGACCTCTTCACTTCACAAGCTGCGATCCTCTGACCTCTTCACTTCACAAGCAGTGAGCCTCTGACCTCTTCGCTTCACAAGCAGTGATCATCTCACCTCTTCACTTCACAAGCAGCGATCCTCTGACCTCTTCGCTTCACAAGCAGTGAGCCTCTGACCTCTTCACTTCACAAGCAGTGATCCTCACAAGCAGTGATCCTCTGACCTCTTCACTTCACAAGCAGCGATCCTCTGACATCTTCACTTCACAAGCAGCGATCCTCTGACCTCTTCACTTCACAAGCAGTGAGCCTCTGACCTCTTCACTTCACAAGCAGCGATCCTCTGACCTCTTCACTTCACAAGCAGTGAGCCTCTGACCTCTTCACTTCACAAGCAGTGATCCTCTGACCTCTTCACTTCACAAGCAGTGATCCTCTGACCTCTTCACTTCACAAGCAGTGATCCTCTAACCTCTTCACTTCACAAGCAGCGATCCTCTGACCTCTTCCCATCACAAGCAGCGAGCCTCTGACCTCTTCACTTCACAAGCAGCGAGCCTCTGACCTCTTCACTTCACAAGCAGCGATCCTCTGACCTCTTCACTTCACAAGCAGCGATCCTCTGACCTCTTCACTTCACAAGCGGTGATCCTCTGACCTCTTCACTTCACAAGCGGTGATCCTCTGACCTCTTCCCATCACAAGCAGTGATCCTCTGACCTCTTCACTTCACAAGCAGCGAGCCTCTAACCTCTTCACTTCACAAGCAGTGATCCTCTGACCTCTTCACTTCACAAGCAGTGATCCTCTGACCTCTTCACTTCACAAGCAGCGATCCTCTGACCTCTTCACTTCACAAGCAGTGATCCTCTGACCTCTTCACTTCACAAGCAGCGATCCTCTGACCTCTTCACTTCACAAGCAGTGAGCCTCTGACCTCTTCGCTTCACAAGCAGTGAGCCTCTGACCTCTTCACTTCACAAGCAGTGATCCTCACAAGCAGTGATCCTCTGACCTCTTCACTTCACAAGCAGTGATCCTCTGACCTCTTCACTTCACAAGCAGCGATCCTCTGACCTCTTCACTTCACAAGCAGTGAGCCTCTGACCTCTTCACTTCACAAGCAGTGATCCTCTGACCTCTTCACTTCACAAGCAGCGATCCTCTGACCGCTTCACTTCACAAGCAGCGATCCTGTGACCTCTTCCCATCACAAGCAGCGATTCTCTGACCTCTTCACTTTACAAGCGGCGATCGCCCGACTTCTTCACTTCACAAGCAGTGATCCTCTGACCTCTTCACTTCACAAGCAGCGATCCTCTGACCTCTTCCCATCACAAGCAGCGATCCTCTGACCTCTTCACTTCACAAGCAGCGATCCTCTGACCTCTTCACTTCACAAGCAGCGATCCTCTGACCTCTTCACTTCACAAGCAGTGATCCTCTAACCTCTTCACTTCACAAGCAGCGATCCACTGACCTCTTAACTTCACAAGCAGCGAGCCTCTGACCTCTTCACTTCACAAGCAGCGAGCCTCTGACCTCTTCACTTCACAAGCAGTGATCCTCTGACCTCTTCCCATCACAAGCAGCGATCCTCTGACCTCTTCACTTCACAAGCAGTGATCCTCTGACCTCTTCACTTCACAAGCAGTGATCCTCTAACCTCTTCACTTCACAAGCAGTGAGCTTCTGACCTCTTCACTTCACAAGCAGTGATCCTCTGACCTCTTCACTTCACAAGCAGTGATCCTCTGACCTCTTCACTTCACAAGCAGTGAGCCTCTGACCCCTTCACTTCACAAGCAGTGATCCTCTGACCTCTTCACTTCACAAGCAGTGATCCTCTGACCTCTTCACTTCACAAGCAGTGATCCTCTGACCTCTTCACTTCACAAGCAGCGATCCTCTGACCTCTTCACTTCACAAGCAGTGATCCTCTGACATCTTCACTTCACAAGCAGCGATCCTCTGACCTCTTCAATTCACAAGCAGTGAGCCTCTGACCTCTTCACTTCACAAGCAGCGATCCTCTGACCTCTTCACTTCACAAGCAGTGAGCCTCTGACCTCTTCACTTCACAAGCAGTGAGCCTCTGACCTCTTCACTTCACAAGCAGTGAGCCTCTGACCTCTTCACTTCACAAGCAGTGATCCTCTGACCTCTTCCCATCACAAGCAGCGATCCTCTGACCTCTTCACTTCACAAGCAGTCATCCTCTGACCTCTTCACAAGCAGTGATCCTCTGACCTCTTCACTTCACAAACAGTGATCCTCTGACCTCTTCACTTCACAAGCAGTGAGCCTCTGACCTCTTCACTTCACAAGCAGTGATCCGCACAAGCAGTGATCCTCTGACCTCTTCACTTCACAAGCAGTGATCCTCTGACCTCTTCACTTCACAAGCAGCGATCCTCTGACCTCTTCACTTCACAAGCAGCGATCCTCTGACCTCTTCACTTCACAAGCAGTGATCCTCTGACCTCTTCACTTCACAAGCAGCGATTCTCTGACCTCTTCACTTCACAAGCAGTGAGCCTCTGACCTCTTCGCTTCACAAGCAGTGATCATCTCACCTCTTCACTTCACAAGCAGCGATCCTCTGACCTCTTCGCTTCACAAGCAGTGAGCCTCTGACCTCTTCACTTCACAAGCAGTGATCCTCACAAGCAGTGATCCTCTGACCTCTTCACTTCACAAGCAACGATCCTCTGACATCTTCACTTCACAAGCAGCGATCCTCTGACCTCTTCACTTCACAAGCAGTGAGCCTCTGACCTCTTCACTTCACAAGCAGCGATCCTCTGACCTCTTCACTTCACAAGCAGTGAGCCTCTGACCTCTTCACTTCACAAGCAGTGATCCTCTGACCTCTTCACTTCACAAGCAGTGATCCTCTGACCTCTTCACTTCACAAGCAGTGATCCTCTAACCTCTTCACTTCACAAGCAGCGATCCTCTGACCTCTTCCCATCACAAGCAGCGAGCCTCTGACCTCTTCACTTCACAAGCAGCGAGCCTCTGACCTCTTCACTTCACAAGCAGCGATCCTCTGACCTCTTCACTTCACAAGCAGCGATCCTCTGACCTCTTCACTTCACAAGCGGTGATCCTCTGACCTCTTCACTTCACAAGCGGTGATCCTCTGACCTCTTCCCATCACAAGCAGTGATCCTCTGACCTCTTCACTTCACAAGCAGCGAGCCTCTAACCTCTTCACTTCACAAGCAGTGATCCTCTGACCTCTTCACTTCACAAGCAGTGATCCTCTGACCTCTTCACTTCACAAGCAGCGATCCTCTGACCTCTTCACTTCACAAGCAGTGATCCTCTGACCTCTTCACTTCACAAGCAGCGATCCTCTGACCTCTTCACTTCACAAGCAGTGAGCCTCTGACCTCTTCGCTTCACAAGCAGTGAGCCTCTGACCTCTTCACTTCACAAGCAGTGATCCTCACAAGCAGTGATCCTCTGACCTCTTCACTTCACAAGCAGTGATCCTCTGACCTCTTCACTTCACAAGCAGCGATCCTCTGACCTCTTCACTTCACAAGCAGTGAGCCTCTGACCTCTTCACTTCACAAGCAGTGATCCTCTGACCTCTTCACTTCACAAGCAGCGATCCTCTGACCGCTTCACTTCACAAGCAGCGATCCTGTGACCTCTTCCCATCACAAGCAGCGATTCTCTGACCTCTTCACTTTACAAGCGGCGATCGCCCGACTTCTTCACTTCACAAGCAGTGATCCTCTGACCTCTTCACTTCACAAGCAGCGATCCTCTGACCTCTTCCCATCACAAGCAGCGATCCTCTGACCTCTTCACTTCACAAGCAGCGATCCTCTGACCTCTTCACTTCACAAGCTGCGATCCTCTGACCTCTTCACTTCACAAGCAGTGATCCTCTAACCTCTTCACTTCACAAGCAGCGATCCTCTGACCTCTTAACTTCACAAGCAGCGAGCCTCTGACCTCTTCACTTCACAAGCAGCGAGCCTCTGACCTCTTCACTTCACAAGCAGTGATCCTCTGACCTCTTCCCATCACAAGCAGCGATCCTCTGACCTCTTCACTTCACAAGCAGTGATCCTCTGACCTCTTCACTTCACAAGCAGTGATCCTCTAACCTCTTCACTTCACAAGCAGCGATCCTCTGACCTCTTAACTTCACAAGCAGCGAGCCTCTGACCTCTTCACTTCACAAGCAGCGAGCCTCTGACCTCTTCACTTCACAAGCAGCGATCCTCTGACCTCTTCACTTCACAAGCAGTGATCCTCTGACCTCTTCACTTCACAAGCGGTGATCCTCTGACCTCTTCACTTCACAAGCGGTGATCCTCTGACCTCTTCCCATCACAAGCAGTGATCCTCTGACCTCTTCACTTCACAAGCAGCGAGCCTCTAACCTCTTCACTTCACAAGCAGCGATCCTCTGACCTCTTCACTTCACAAGCAGCAATCCTCTGACCTCATCACTTCACAAGCAGCGATCCTCTGACCTCTTCACTTCACAAGCAGTGATCCTCTGACCTCTTCACTTCACAAGCAGTGATCCTCTGACCTCTTCACTTCACAAGCAGTGATCCTCTGACCTCTTCACTTCACAAGCAGCGAGCCTCTGACCTCTTCACTTCACAAGCAGCGATCCTCTGACCTCTTCCCATCACAAGCAGCGATCCTCTGACCTCTTCCCATCACAAGCAGCGATCCTCTGACCTCTTCCCTTCACAAGCAGCGATCCTCTGACCTCTTCACTTCACAAGCAGCGAGCCTCTGACCTCTTCACTTCACAAGCAGTGATCCTCTGACCGCTTCACTTCACTGGCAGTGATCCTCTGTCCTCTTCTCTTCACAAGCAGCGAGCCTCTGACCTCTTCACTTCACAAGCAGTGAGCCTCTGACCTCTTCACTTCACTGGCAGTGATCCTCTGTCCTCTTCTCTTCACAAGCAGCGAGCCTCTGACCTCTTCACTTCACAAGCAGCGAGCCTCTGACCTCTTCACTTCACAAGCAGCGAGCCTCTGACCTCTTCACTTCACAAGCAGCGATCCTCTGACCTCTTCACTTCACAAACAGTGAGCCTCTGACCTCTTCACTTCACAAGCAGTGATCCTCACAAGCAGTGATCCTCTGACCTCTTCACTTCACAAGCATCGATCCTCTGACCTCTTCACAAGCAGTGAGCCTCTGACCTCTTCACTTCACAAGCAGTGAGCCTCTGACCTCTTCACTTCACAAGCAGTGAGCCTCTGACCTCTTCCCTTCACAAGCAGTGAGCCTCTGACCTCTTCACTTCACAAGCAGTGAGCCTCTGACCTCTTCACTTCACAAGCAGCGATCCTCTGACCTCTTCACTGAACAAGCAGTGATCCTCTGACCTCTTCACTTCACAAGCGGTGAGCCTCTGACCTCTTCCCATCACAAGCAGTGAGCCTTTGACCTCTTCACTTCACAAGCAGCGATCCTTTGACCTCTTCACTTCACAAGCAGCGATCCTCTGACCTCTTCACTTCACAAGCAGTGAGCCTCTGACCTCTTCACTTCACAAGCAGTGAGCCTCTGACCTCTTCACTTCACAAGCAGTGATCCTCTGACATCTTCACTTCACAAGCAGCGATCCTCTGACCTCTTCACTTCACAAGCAGTGAGCCTCTGACCTCTTCACTTCACAAGCAGTGAGCCTCTGACCTCTTCACTTCACAAGCAGTGATCCTCTGACCTCTTCACTTCACAAGCAGTCAGCCTCTGACCTCTTCACTTCACAAGCAGTGATCCTCACAAGTAGTGATCCTCTGACCTCTTCACTTCACAAGCAGCGATCCTCTGACCTCTTCACTTCACAAACAGTGAGCCTCTGACCTCTTCACTTCACAAGCAGTGATCCTCTGACCTCTTCACTTCACAAGCAGCGAGCCTCTGACCTCTTCACTTCACAAGCAGCGATCCTCTGACCTCTTCCCATCACAAGCAGCGATCCTCTGACCTCTTCCCATCACAAGCAGCGATCCTCTGACCTCTTCCCTTCACAAGCAGCGATCCTCTGACCTCTTCACTTCACAAGCAGCGAGCCTCTGACCTCTTCACTTCACAAGCAGTGATCCTCTGACCGCTTCACTTCACTGGCAGTGATCCTCTGTCCTCTTCTCTTCACAAGCAGCGAGCCTCTGACCTCTTCACTTCACAAGCAGTGAGCCTCTGACCTCTTCACTTCACTGGCAGTGATCCTCTGTCCTCTTCTCTTCACAAGCAGCGAGCCTCTGACCTCTTCACTTCACAAGCAGCGAGCCTCTGACCTCTTCACTTCACAAGCAGCGAGCCTCTGACCTCTTCACTTCACAAGCAGCGATCCTCTGACCTCTTCACTTCACAAACAGTGAGCCTCTGACCTCTTCACTTCACAAGCAGTGATCCTCACAAGCAGTGATCCTCTGACCTCTTCACTTCACAAGCAGCGATCCTCTGACCTCTTCACAAGCAGTGAGCCTCTGACCTCTTCACTTCACAAGTAGTGAGCCTCTGACCTCTTCCCTTCACAAGCAGTGAGCCTCTGACCTCTTCACTTCACAAGCAGTGAGCCTCTGACCTCTTCACTTCACAAGCAGCAATCCTCTGACCTCTTCACTGCACAAGCAGTGATCCTCTGACCTCTTCACTTCACAAGCGGTGAGCCTCTGACCTCTTCACTTCACAAGCAGTGAGCCTCTGACCTCTTCACTTCACAAGCAGTGATCCTCTGACATCTTCACTTCACAAGCAGTGAGCCTCTGACCTCTTCACTTCACAAGCAGTGAGCCTCTGACTTCTTCACTTCACAAGCAGTGATCCTCTGACCTCTTCACTTCACAAGCAGTGAGCCTCTGACCTCTTCACTTCACAAGCAGTGATCCTCACAAGCAGTGATCCTCTGACCTCTTCACTTCACAAGCAGCGATCCTCTGACCTCTTCACTTCACAAACAGTGAGCCTCTGACCTCTTCACTTCACAAGCAGTGATCCTCTGACCTCTTCACTTCACAAGCAGTGATCCTCTGACCTCTTCGCTTCACAAGCAGTGATCATCTCACCTCTTCACTTCACAAGCAGCGATCCTCTGACCTCTTCACTTCACAAGCTGTGAGCCTCTGACCTCTTCACTTCACAAGCTGTGATCCTCTGACCTCTTCACTTCACAAGCAGCGATCCTCTGACCGCTTCACTTCACAAGCAGCGATCCTGTGACCTCTTCCCATCACAAGCAGCGATCCTCTGACCTCTTCACTTTACAAGCGGCGATCGCCCGACTTCTTCACTTCACAAGCAGTGATCCTCTGACCTCTTCACTTCACAAGCAGCGATCCTCTGACCTCTTCCCATCACAAGCAGCGATCCTCTGACCTCTTCCCATCACAAGCAACGATCCTCTGACCTCTTCACTTCACAAGCAGCGATCCTCTGACCTCTTCACATCACAAGCAGCGATCCTCTGACCTCTTCACTTCACAAGCAGCGATCCTCTGACCTCTTCACTTCACAAGCAGCGATCCTCTGACCTCTTCACTTCACAAGCAGCGATCCTCTGACCTCTTCACTTCACAAGCAGTGATCCTCTGACCTCTTCCCATCACAAGCAGTGATCCTCTGACCTCTTCACTTCACAAGCAGTGATCCTCTGACCTCTTCACTTCACAAGCAGTGAGCCTCTGACCTCTTCACTTCACAAGCAGTGATCCGCACAAGCAGTGATCCTCTGACCTCTTCACTTCACAAGCAGTGATCCTCTGACGTCTTCACTTCACAAGCAGCGATCCTGTGACCTCTTCCCATCACAAGCAGCGATCCTCTGACCTCTTCACTTTACAAGCGGCGATCGCCCGACTTCTTCACTTCACAAGCAGTGATCCTCTGACCTCTTCACTTCACAAGCAGCGATCCTCTGACCTCTTCACTTCACAAGCAGCGATCCTCTGACCTCTTCACTTCACAAGCAGTGAGCCTCTGACCTCTTCACTTCACAAGCAGTGAGCCTCTGACCTCTTCACTTCACAAGCAGTGATCCTCTGACCTCTTCACTTCACAAGCAGTGATCCTCTGACCTCTTCACTTCACAAGCAGCGATCCTATGACCTCTTCACTTCACAAGCAGTGAGCCTCTGACCTCTTCGCTTCACAGGCAGTGATCATCTCACCTCTTCACTTCACAAGCAGCGATCCTCTGACCTCTTCACTTCACAAGCAGTGATCCTCTGACCTCTTCACTTCACAAGCAGTGATCCTCTGACCTCTTCACTTCACAAGCAGTGATCCTCTGACCTCTTCACTTCACAAGCAGTGATCCTCTGACCTCTTCACTTCACAAGCAGTGATCCTCTGACCTCTTCACTTCACAAGCAGTGATCCTCTGACCTCTTCACTTCACAAGCAGTGATCCTCTGACCTCTTCACTTCACAAGCAGTGATCCTCTGACGTCTTCACTTCACAAGCAGTGATCTTTTGACCTCTTCACTTCACAAGCAGTGATCCTCTGACCTCTTCACTTCACAAGCAGTGATCCGCACAAGCAGTGATCCTCTGACCTCTTC
Source organism: Triturus cristatus (assembly GCF_964204655.1). Lineage (NCBI taxonomy): Eukaryota > Metazoa > Chordata > Amphibia > Caudata > Salamandridae > Triturus > Triturus cristatus. Next base: position 285,046,645 of record NC_140579.1, read on the forward strand.
ACTTCACAAGCAGTGATCCTCTGACGTCTTCACTTCACAAGCAGCGATCCTCTGACCTCTTCACTTCACAAGCAGTGAGCCTCTGACCTCTTCACTTCACAAGCAGTGAGCCTCTGACCTCTTCGCTTCACAAGCAGTGATCATCTCACCTCTTCACTTCACAAGCAGCGATCCTCTGACCTCTTCATTTAAAAAGCAGTGAGCCTCTGACCTCTTCACTTCACAAGCAGTGATCCTCTGACGTCTTCACTTCACAAGCAGCGATCCTCTGACCTCTTCACTTCACAAGCAGTGAGCCTCTGACCTCTTCGCTTCACAAGCAGTGATCATCTCACGTCTTCACTTCACAAGCAGCGATCCTCTGACCTCTTCACTTAAAAAGCAGTGAGCCTCTGACCTCTTCACTTCACAAGCAGCGATCCTGTGACCTCTTCCCATCACAAGCAGCGATCCTCTGACCTCTTCACTTTACAAGCGGCGATCGCCCGACTTCTTCACTTCACAAGCAGTGATCCTCTGACCTCTTCACTTCACAAGCAGCGATCCTCTGACCTCTTCACTTCACAAGCAGTGAGCCTCTGACCTCTTCACTTCACAAGCAGTGATCCTCTGACCTCTTCACTTCACAAGCAGCGATCCTCTGACCTCTTCACTTCACAAGCAGTGATCCTCTGACATCTTCACTTCACAAGCAGCGATCCTCTGACCTCTTCACTTCACAAGCAGTGAGCCTCTGACCTCTTCACTTCACAAGCAGCGATCCTCTGACCTCTTCACTTCACAAGCAGTGAGCCTCTGACCTCTTCACTTCACAAGCAGTGATCCTCTGACCTCTTCACTTCACAAGCAGCGATCCTCTGACCGCTTCACTTCACAAGCAGCGATCCTGTGACCTCTTCCCATCACAAGCAGCGATCCTCTGACCTCTTCACTTTACAAGCGGCGATCGCCCGACTTCTTCACTTCACAAGCAGTGATCCTCTGACCTCTTCACTTCACAAGCAGCGATCCTCTGACCTCTTCACATCACAAGCAGCGATCCTCTGACCTCTTCACTTCACAAGCAGCGATCCTCTGACCTCTTCACTTCACAAGCAGCGATCCTCTGACCTCTTCACTTCACAAGCAGCGATCCTCTGACCTCTTCACTTCACAAGCAGTGATCCTCTGACCTCTTCCCATCACAAGCAGTGATCCTCTGACCTCTTCACTTCACAAGCAGTGATCCTCTGACCTCTTCACTTCACAAGCAGTGAGCCTCTGACCTCTTCACTTCACAAGCAGTGATCCGCACAAGCAGTGATCCTCTTACCTCTTCACTTCACAAGCAGTGATCCTCTGACGTCTTCACTTCACAAGCAGCGATCCTGTGACCTCTTCCCATCACAAGCAGCGATCCTCTGACCTCTTCACTTTACAAGCGGCGATCGCCCGACTTCTTCACTTCACAAGCAGTGATCCTCTGACCTCTTCACTTCACAAGCAGCGATCCTCTGACCTCTTCACTTCACAAGCAGCGATCCTCTGACCTCTTCACTTCACAAGCAGTGAGCCTCTGACCTCTTCACTTCACAAGCAGTGAGCCTCTGACCTCTTCACTTCACAAGCAGTGATCCTCTGACCTCTTCACTTCACAAGCAGTGAGCCTCTGACCTCTTCACTTCACTGGCAGTGATCCTCTGTCCTCTTCTCTTCACAAGCAGCGAGCCTCTGACCTCTTCACTTCACAAGCAGCGAGCCTCTGACCTCTTCACTTCACAAGCAGCGAGCCTCTGACCTCTTCACTTCACAAGCAGCGATCCTCTGACCTCTTCACTTCACAAACAGTGAGCCTCTGACCTCTTCACTTCACAAGCAGTGATCCTCACAAGCAGTGATCCTCTGACCTCTTCACTTCACAAGCAGCGATCCTCTGACCTCTTCACAAGCAGTGAGCCTCTGACCTCTTCACTTCACAAGTAGTGAGCCTCTGACCTCTTCCCTTCACAAGCAGTGAGCCTCTGACCTCTTCACTTCACAAGCAGTGAGCCTCTGACCTCTTCACTTCACAAGCAGCAATCCTCTGACCTCTTCACTGCACAAGCAGTGATCCTCTGACCTCTTCACTTCACAAGCGGTGAGCCTCTGACCTCTTCCCATCACAAGCAGTGAGCCTTTGACCTCTTCACTTCACAAGCAGCGATCCTTTGACCTCTTCACTTCACAAGCAGCGATCCTCTGACCTCTTCACTTCACAAGCAGTGAGCCTCTGACCTCTTCACTTCACAAGCAGTGAGCCTCTGACCTCTTCACTTCACAAGCAGTGATCCTCTGACATCTTCACTTCACAAGCAGCGATCCTCTGACCTCTTCACTTCACAAGCAGTGAGCCTCTGACCTCTTCACTTCACAAGCAGTGAGCCTCTGACCTCTTCACTTCACAAGCAGTGATCCTCTGACCTCTTCACTTCACAAGCAGTGAGCCTCTGACCTCTTCACTTCACAAGCAGTGATCCTCACAAGCAGTGATCCTCTGACCTCTTCACTTCACAAGCAGCGATCCTCTGACCTCTTCACTTCACAAACAGTGAGCCTCTGACCTCTTCACTTCACAAGCAGTGATCCTCTGACCTCTTCACTTCACAAGCAGTGATCCTCTGACCTCTTCGCTTCACAAGCAGTGATCATCTCACCTCTTCACTTCACAAGCAGCGATCCTCTGACCTCTTCACTTCACAAGCTGTGAGCCTCTGACCTCTTCACTTCACAAGCTGTGATCCTCTGACCTCTTCACTTCACAAGCAGCGATCCTCTGACCGCTTCACTTCACAAGCAGCGATCCTGTGACCTCTTCCCATCACAAGCAGCGATCCTCTGACCTCTTCACTTTACAAGCGGCGATCGCCCGACTTCTTCACTTCACAAGCAGTGATCCTCTGACCTCTTCACTTCACAAGCAGCGATCCTCTGACCTCTTCCCATCACAAGCAGCGATCCTCTGACCTCTTCCCATCACAAGCAACGATCCTCTGACCTCTTCCCATCACAAGCAGCGATCCTCTGACCTCTTCACTTCACAAGCAGCGATCCTCTGACCTCTTCACTTCACAAGCAGCGAGCCTCTGACCTCTTCACTTCACAAGCAGTGATCCTCTGACCTCTTCACTTCACAAGCAGTGATCCTCTGCCCTCTTCACTTCACAAGCAGTGATCCTCTGACCTCTTACCATCACAAGCAGCGATCCTCTGACCTCTTCACTTCAAAAGCAGCGATCCTGTGACCTCTTCCCATCACAAGCAGCGATCCTCTGACCTCTTCACTTTACAAGCGGCGATCGCCCGACTTCTTCACTTCACAAGCAGTGATCCTCTGACCTCTTCACTTCACAAGCAGCGATCCTCTGACCTCTTCACATCACAAGCAGCGATCCTCTGACCTCTTCACTTCACAAGCAGCGATCCTCTGACCTCTTCACTTCACAAGCAGCGATCCTCTGACCTCTTCACTTCACAAGCAGCGATCCTCTGACCTCTTCACTTCACAAGCAGTGATCCTCTGACCTCTTCCCATCACAAGCAGTGATCCTCTGACCTCTTCACTTCACAAGCAGTGATCCTCTGACCTCTTCACTTCACAAGCAGTGAGCCTCTGACCTCTTCACTTCACAAGCAGTGATCCGCACAAGCAGTGATCCTCTGACCTCTTCACTTCACAAGCAGTGATCCTCTGACGTCTTCACTTCACAAGCAGCGATCCTGTGACCTCTTCCCATCACAAGCAGCGATCCTCTGACCTCTTCACTTTACAAGCGGCGATCGCCCGACTTCTTCACTTCACAAGCAGTGATCCTCTGACCTCTTCACTTCACAAGCAGCGATCCTCTGACCTCTTCACTTCACAAGCAGCGATCCTCTGACCTCTTCACTTCACAAGCAGTGAGCCTTTGACCTCTTCGCTTCACAAGCAGTGAGCCTCTGACCTCTTCACTTCACAAGCAGTGATCCTCTGACCTCTTCACTTCACAAGCAGTGATCCTCTGACCTCTTCACTTCACAAGCAGCGATCCTATGACCTCTTCACTTCACAAGCAGTGAGCCTCTGACCTCTTCGCTTCACAGGCAGTGATCATCTCACCTCTTCACTTCACAAGCAGCGATCCTCTGACCTCTTCACTTCACAAGCAGTGATCCTCTGACCTCTTCACTTCACAAGCAGTGATCCTCTGACCTCTTCACTTCACAAGCAGTGATCCTCTGACCTCTTCACTTCACAAGCAGTGATCCTCTGACCTCTTCACTTCACAAGCAGTGATCCTCTGACCTCTTCACTTCACAAGCAGTGATCCTCTGACCTCTTCACTTCACAAGCAGTGATCCTCTGACCTCTTCACATCACAAGCAGTGATCCTCTGACGTCTTCACTTCACAAGCAGTGATCTTTTGACCTCTTCACTTCACAAGCAGTGATCCTCTGACCTCTTCACTTCACAAGCAGTGATCCGCACAAGCAGTGATCCTCTGACCTCTTCACTTCACAAGCAGTGATCCTCTGACGTCTTCACTTCACAAGCAGCGATCCTCTGACCTCTTCACTTCACAAGCAGTGAGCCTCTGACCTCTTCACTTCACAAGCAGTGAGCCTCTGACCTCTTCGCTTCACAAGCAGTGATCATCTCACCTCTTCACTTCACAAGCAGCGATCCTCTGACCTCTTCATTTAAAAAGCAGTGAGCCTCTGACCTCTTCACTTCACAAGCAGTGATCCTCTGACGTCTTCACTTCACAAGCAGCGATCCTCTGACCTCTTCACTTCACAAGCAGTGAGCCTCTGACCTCTTCGCTTCACAAGCAGTGATCATCTCACGTCTTCACTTCACAAGCAGCAATCCTCTGACCTCTTCACTTAAAAAGCAGTGAGCCTCTGACCTCTTCACTTCACAAGCAGCGATCCTGTGACCTCTTCCCATCACAAGCAGCGATCCTCTGACCTCTTCACTTTACAAGCGGCGATCGCCCGACTTCTTCACTTCACAAGCAGTGATCCTCTGACCTCTTCACTTCACAAGCAGCGATCCTCTGACCTCTTCACTTCACAAGCAGTGAGCCTCTGACCTCTTCACTTCACAAGCAGTGATCCTCTGACCTCTTCACTTCACAAGCAGCGATCCTCTGACCTCTTCACTTCACAAGCAGTGAGCCTCTGACCTCTTCGCTTCACAAGCAGTGATCATCTCACCTCTTCACTTCACAAGCAGCGATCCTCTGACCTCTTCACTTAAAAAGCAGTGAGCCTCTGACCTCTTCACTTCACAAGCAGTGATCCTCTGACCTCTTCACTTCACAAGCAGTGATCCTCTGACCTCTTCACTTCACAAGCAGCGATCCTCTGACCGCTTCACTTCACAAGCAGCGATCCTGTGACCTCTTCCCATCACAAGCAGCGATCCTCTGACCTCTTCACTTTACAAGCGGCGATCGCCCGACTTCTTCACTTCACAAGCAGTGATCCTCTGACCTCTTCACTTCACAAGCAGCGATCCTCTGACCTCTTCACATCACAAGCAGCGATCCTCTGACCTCTTCACTTCACAAGCAGCGATCCTCTGACCTCTTCACTTCACAAGCAGCGATCCTCTGACCTCTTCACTTCACAAGCAGCGATCCTCTGACCTCTTCACTTCACAAGCAGTGATCCTCTGACCTCTTCACTTCACAAGCAGTGATCCTCTGACCTCTTCACTTCACAAGCAGTGAGCCTCTGACCTCTTCACTTCACAAGCAGTGATCCGCACAAGCAGTGATCCTCTGACCTCTTCACTTCACAAGCAGTGATCCTCTGACGTCTTCACTTCACAAGCAGCGATCCTGTGACCTCTTCCCATCACAAGCAGCGATCCTCTGACCTCTTCACTTTACAAGCGGCGATCGCCCGGCTTCTTCACTTCACAAGCAGTGATCCTCTGACCTCTTCACTTCACAAGCAGCGATCCTCTGACCTCTTCCCATCACAAGCAGCGATCCTCTGACCTCTTCACTTCACAAGCAGTGATCCTCTGACCTCTTCACTTCACAAGCAGCGATCCTCTGACCTCTTCACTTCACAATCAGCGAGCCTTTGACCTCTTCACTTCACAAGCAGCGATCCTCTGACCTCTTCACTTCACAAGCAGTGAGCCTCTGACCTCTTCACTTCACAAGCAGTGAGCCTCTGACCTCTTCACTTCACAAGCAGTGATCCTCTGACCTCTTCACTTCACAAGCGGTGATCCTCTGACCTCTTCCCATCACAAGCAGCGATCCTCTGACCTCTTCACTTCACAAGCAGTGATCCTCTGACCTCTTCACTTCACAAGCAGCGAGCCTCTAACCTCTTCACTTCACAAGCAGCGATCCTCTGACCTCTTCACTTCACAAGCAGCGAGCCTCTGACCTCTTCACTTCACAAGCAGCGATCCTCTGACTTCTTCACTTCACAAGCAGTGAGCCTTTGACCTCTTCACTTCACAAGCAGTGAGCCTCTGACCTCTTCACTTCACAAGCGGTGATCCTCTGACCTCTTCCCATCACAAGCAGTGATCCTCTGACCTCTTCCCATCACAAGCAGTGATCCTCTGACCTCTTCACTTCACAAGCAGCGATCCTCTAACCTCTTCACTTCACAAGCAGCGATCCTCTGACCTCTTCACTTCACAAGCAGTGATCCTCTGAGGTCTTATCTTCACAAGCAGCGATCCTCTGACCTCTTCACTTCACAAGCAGCGATCCTCTGACCTATTCACTTCACAAGCAGTGATCCTCTGACCTCTTCACTTCACAAGCAGCGAGCCTTTGACCTCTTCACTTCACAAGCAGCGATCCTCTGACCTCTTCACTTCACAAGCAGTGAGCCTCTGACCTTTCACTTCACAAGCAGTGAGCCTCTGACCTCTTCACTTCACAAGCAGTGATCCTCTGACCTCTTCACTTCACAAGCAGCGATCCTCTGACCTCTTCACTTCACAAGCAGTGAGCCTCTGACCTCTTCGCTTCACAAGCAGTGATCATCTCACCTCTTTACTTCACAAGCAGCGATCCTCTGACCTCTTCACTTCACAAGCAGTGAGCCTCTGACCTCTTCACTTCACAAGCAGTGAGCCTCTGACCTCTTCACTTCACAAGCAGCGATCCTCTGACTGCTTCACTTCACAAGCAGTGATCCTGTGACCTCTTCCCATCACAAGCAGCGATCCTCTGACCTCTTCACTTTACAAGCGGCGATCTCCCGACTTCTTCACTTCACAAGCAGTGATCCTCTGACCTCTTCACTTCACAAGCAGCGATCCTCTGACCTCTTCCAATCACAAGCAGCGATCCTCTGACCTCTTCACTTCACAAGCAGTGAGCCTCTGACCTCTTCACTTCACAAGCAGTGAGCCTCTGACGTCTTCACTTTACAAGCGGCGATCGCCCGACCTCTTCACTTCACAAGCAGCGATCCTCTGACCTCTTCACTTCCAAAGCAGCGATCCCGTGACGGCTTCACTTCACAAGCAGCGATCCTGTGACCTCTTCCCATAACAAGCAGCGATCCTCTGACCTCTTCACTTTACAAGCGGCGATCGCCCGACTTCTTCACTTCACAAGCAGTGATCCTCTGACCTCTTCACTTCACAAGCAGCGATCCTCTGACCTCTTCACTTCACAAGCAGCGATCCTCTGACCTCTTCACTTCACAAGCAGCGATCCTCTGACCTCTTCACTTCACAAGCAGCGATCCTCTGACCTCTTCACTTTACAAGCAGCGATCCTCTGACCTCTTCACTTCACAAGCAGTGAGCCTCTGACCTCTTCACTTCACAAGCAGTGATCCTCTGACCTCTTCACTTCACAAGCAGTGATCCTCTGACCTCTTCCCATCACAAGCAGCGATCCTCTGACCTCTTCACTTCACAAGCAGTGATCCTCTGACCTCTTCACTTCACAAGCAGTGATCCTCTGACCTCTTCACTTCACAAGCAGTGATCCTCTGACCTCTTCACTTCACAAGCAGTGAGCCTCTGACCTCTTCACTTCACAAGCAGTGATCCGCACAAGCAGTGATCCTCTGACCTCTTCACTTCACAAGCAGCGAGCCTCTGACCTCTTCACTTCACAAGCAGTGAGCCTCTGACCTCTTCACTTCACAAGCAGTGATCCTCTGACGTCTTCACTTCACAAGCAGCGATCCTCTGACCTCTTCACTTCACAAGCAGTGAGCCTCTGACCTCTTCGCTTCACAAGCAGTGATCATCTCACCTCTTCACTTCACAAGCAGCGATCCTCTGACCTCTTCGCTTCACAAGCAGTGAGCCTCTGACCTCTTCACTTCACAAGCAGTGATCCTCACAAGCCGTGATCCTCTGACCTCTTCACTTCACAAGCAGTGAGCCTCTGACCTCTTCACTTCACAAGCAGTGATCCTCTGACCTCTTCACTTCACAAGCAGTGATCCTCTGACCTCTTCACTTCACAAGCAGTGAGCCTCTGACCTCTTCGCTTCACAAGCAGTGATCATCTCACCTCTTCCCATCACAAGCAGTGAGCCTCTGACCTCTTCACTTCACAAGCAGTGAGCCTCTGACCTCTTCACTTCACAAGCAGTGATCCTCTGACATCTTCACTTCACAAGCAGCGATCCTCTGACCTCTTCACTTCACAAGCAGTGAGCCTCTGACCTCTTCACTTCACAAGCAGTGAGCCTCTGACCTCTTCTCTTCACAAGTGGTGAGCCTCTGACCTCTTCCCATCACAAGCAGCGATCCTTTGACCTCTTCACTTCACAAGCAGCGATCCTTTGACCTCTTCACTTCACAAGCAGCGATCCTTTGACCTCTTCACTTCACAAGCAGCGATCCTCTGACCTCTTCACTTCACAAGCAGTGATCCTCTGACATCTTCACTTCACAAGCAGTGATCCTCTGACATCTTCACTTCACAAGCAGCGATCCTCTGACCTCTTCACTTCACAAGCAGCGAGCCTCTGACCTCTTCACTTCACAAGCAGTGATCCTCTGACCTCTTCACTTCACAAGCAGTGATCCTCTGACCTCTTCACTTCACAAGCAGTGATCCTCTCACCTCTTCACTTCACAAGCAGTGAGACTCTGACCTCTTCACTTCACAAGCAGTGATCCTCACAAGCAGTGATCCTCTGACCTCTTCACTTCACAAGCAGCGATCCTCTGACCTCTTCACTTCACAAGCAGTGAGCCTCTGACCTCTTCACTTCACAAGCAGTGATCCTCTGACCTGTTCACTTCACAAGCAGCGATCCTCTGACCGCTTCACTTCACAAGCAGCGATCCTGTGACCTCTTCCCATCACAAGCAGCGATCCTCTGACCTCTTCCCATCACAATCAGCGATCCTCTGACCTCTTCACTTCACAAGCAGTGAGCCTCTGACCTCTTCACTTCACAAGCAGTGAGCCTCTGACCTCTTCAATTCAAAAGCAGTGATCCTCTGACCTCTTCCCATCACAAGCAGCGATCCTCTGACCTCTTCCCATCACAAGCAGCGATCCTCTGACCTCTTCACTTCACAAGCAGTGAGCCTCTGACCTCTTCGCTTCACAAGCAGTGATCCTCTGACCTCTTCACTTCACAAGCAGTGAGCCTCTGACCTCATCACTTCACAAGCAGTGATCCTCTGACCTCTTCACTTCACAAGCAGTGAGCCTCTGACCTCTTCACTTCACAAGCAGTGATCCTCACAAGCAGTGATCCTCTGACCTCTTCACTTCACAAGCAGCTATCCTCTGACCTCTTCACTTCACAAGCAGTGAGCCTCTGACCTCTTCACTTCACAAGCAGTGAGCCTCTGACCTCTTCCCTTCACAAGCAGTGAGCCTCTGACCTCTTCACTTCACAAGCAGTGATCCTCTGACATCTTCACTTCACAAGCAGCGATCCTCTGACCTCTTCACTTCACAAGCAGTGAGCCTCTGACCTCTTCCCTTCACAAGCAGTGAGCTTCTGACCTCTTCAATTCACAAGCAGCAATCCTCTGACCTCTTCACTGCACAAGCAGTGATCCTCTGACCTCTTCACTTCACAAGCGGTGAGCCTCTGACCTCTTCACTTCACAAGCAGCGATCCTTTGACCTCTTCACTTCACAAGCAGCGATCCTCTGACCTCTTCACTTCACAAGCAGCGATCCTCTGACCTCTTCACTTCACAAGCAGTGAGCCTCTGACCTATTCACTTCACAAGCAGTGAGCCTCTGACCTCTTCACTTCACAAGCAGTGATCCTCTGACATTTTCACTTCACAAGCATTGAGCCTCTGACCTCTTCACTTCACAAGCAGTGAGCCTCTGACCTCTTCCCATCACAAGCAGCGATCCTCTGACCTCTTCACTTTACAAGCGGCAATCGCCCGACTTCTTCACTTCACAAGCAGTGATCCTCTGACCTCTTCCCATCACAAGCTGCGATCCTCTGACGTCTTCACTTCACAAGCCGCGATCCTCTGACCTCTTCACTTCACAAGCAGCGATCCTCTGACCTCTTCACTTCACAAGCCGCGATCCTCTGACCTCTTCACTTCACAAGCAGCGATCCTCTGACCTCTTCACTTCACAAGCCGCGATCCTCTGACCTCTTCACTTCACAAGCAGCGATCCTCTGACCTCTTCACTTCACAAGCAGCGAGCCTCTGACCTCTTCCCATCACAAGCAGCGATCCTCTAACCTCTTCACTTCACAAGCGGTGATCCTCTGACCTCTTCCCTTCACAAGCAGCGATCCTCTGACCTCTTCACTTCAAAAGCAGTGATCCTCTGACCTCTTCACTTCACAAGCAGTGATCCTCTGACCTCTTCACTTCACAAGCAGTGATCCTCTGACCTCTTCACTTCACAAGCAGTGATCCTCTGACCTCTTCACTTCACAAGCAGTGATCCTCTGACCTCTTCACTTCACAAGCAGTGAGCCTCTGACCTCTTCACTTCACAATCAGCGATCCTCTGACCTCTACACTTCACAAGCAGCGATCCTCTGACCTCTTCACTTCACAAGCAGTGATCCTCTGACCTCTTACCATCACAAGCAGCGATCCTCTGACCTCTTCACTTCCAAAGCAGCGATCCCGTGACCGCTTCACTTCACAAGCAGCGATCCTGTGACCTCTTCCCATCACAAGCAGCGATCCTCTGACCTCTTCACTTCACAAGCGGCGATCGTCTGACCTCTTCCCTTCACAAGCAGTGAGCCTCTGACATCTTCACTTCACAAGCAGTGATCCTCTGACATCTTTACTTCACAAGCAGCGAGCCTCTGACCTCTTCACTTCACAAGCAGTGAGCCTCTGACCTCTTCACTTCACAAGCAGTGAGCTTCTGACCTCTTCAATTCACAAGCAGCAATCCTCTGACCTCTTCACTGCACAAGCAGTGATCCTCTGACCTCTTCACTTCACAAGCGGCGAGCCTCTGACCTCTTCACTTCACAAGCAGCGAAACTTTGACCTCTTCACTTCACAAGCAGCGATCCTTTGACCTCTTCACTTCACAAGCAGCGATCCTTTGACCTCTTCACTTCACAAGCAGTGAGCCTCTGACCTCTTCACTTCACAAGCAGTGAGCCTCTTACCGCTTCACGTCACAAGCAGTGATCCTCTGACATTTTCACTTCACAAGCAGCGATCCTCTGACCTCTTCACTTCACAAGCAGTGAGCCTCTGACCTCTTCACTTCACAAGCAGTGAGCCTCTGACCTCTTCACATCACAAGCAGTGAGCCTCTGACCTCTTCACTTCACAAGCAGTGAGCCTCTGACCTCTTCACTTCACAAGCAGTGATCCTCTGACCTCTTCCCATCACAAGCAGTGAGCCTCTGACCTCTTCACTTCACAAGCAGCGAGCCTCTGACCTCTTCACTTCACAAGCAGTGAGCCTCTGACCTCTTCACTTCACAAGCAGTGATCCTCTGACGTCTTCACTTCACAAGCAGCGATCCTCTGACCTCTTCACTTCACAAGCAGTGAGCCTCTGACCTCTTCGCTTCACAAGAAGTGATCATCTCACCTCTTCACTTCACAAGCAGCGATCCTCTGACCTCTTCGCTTCACAAGCAGTGAGCCTCTGACCTCTTCACTTTACAAGCAGTGATCCTCACAAGCCGTGATCCTCTGACCTCTTCACTTCACAAGCAGTGAGCCTCTGACCTCTTCACTTCACAAGCAGTGATCCTCTGACCTCTTCACTTCACAAGCAGCGATCCTCTGACCTCTTCACTTCACAAGCAGTGAGCCTCTGACCTCTTCGCTTCACAAGCAGTGATCATCTCACCTCTTCCCATCACAAGCAGTGAGCCTCTGACCTCTTCACTTCACAAGCAGTGAGCCTCTGACCTCTTCACTTCACAAGCAGTGATCCTCTGACATCTTCACTTCACAAGCAGCGATCCTCTGACCTCTTCACTTCACAAGCAGTGAGCCTCTGACCTCTTCACTTCACAAGCAGTGAGCCTCTGACCTCTTCTCTTCACAAGCGGTGAGCCTCTGACCTCTTCCCATCACAAGCAGCGATCCTTTGACCTCTTCACTTCACAAGCAGCGATCCTTTGACCTCTTCACTTCACAAGCAGCAATTCTTTGACCTCTTCACTTCACAAGCAGCGATCCTCTGACCTCTTCACTTCACAAGCAGTGATCCTCTTACATCTTCACTTCAGAAGCAGTGATCCTCTGACATCTTCACTTCACAAGCAGCGATCCTCTGACCTCTTCACTTCACAAGCAGCGAGCCCCTGACCTCTTCACTTCACAAGCAGTGATCCTCTGACCTCTTCACTTCACAAGCAGTGATCCTCTGACCTCTTCACTTCACAAGCAGTGATCCTCTCACCTCTTCACTTCACAAGCAGTGAGCCTCTGACCTCTTCACTTCACAAGCAGTGATCCTCACAAGCAGTGATCCTCTGACCTCTTCACTTCACAAGCAGCGATCCTCTGACCTCTTCACTTCACAAGCAGCGATCCTGTGACCTCTTCACTTCACAAGCAGTGATCCTCTGACCTCTTCACTTCACAAGCAGCGATCCTCTGACCGCTTCACTTCACAAGCAGCGATCCTGTGACCTCTTCACTTCACAAGCAGTGAGCCTCTGACCTCTTCACTTCACAAGCAGTGAGCCTCTGACCTCTTCAATTCAAAAGCAGTGATCCTCTGACCTCTTCCCATCACAAGCAGCGATCCTCTGACCTCTTCCCTTCACAAGCAGCGATCCTCTGACCTCTTCACTTCACAAGCAGTGAGCCTCTGACCTCATCACTTCACAAGCAGTGATCCTCTGACCTCTTCACTTCACAAGCAGTGAGCCTCTGACCTCTTCACTTCACAAGCAGTGATCCTCACAAGCAGTGATCCTCTGACCTCTTCACTTCACAAGCAGCTATCCTCTGACCTCTTCACTTCACAAGCAGTGAGCCTCTGACCTCTTCACTTCACAAGCAGTGAGCCTCTGACCTCTTCCCTTCACAAGCAGTGAGCCTCTGACCTCTTCACTTCACAAGCAGTGATCCTCTGACCTCTTCACTTCACAAGCAGCGAGCCTCTGACCTCTTCACTTCACAAGCAGTGAGCCTCTGACCTCTTCACTTCACAAGCAGTGAGCTTCTGACCTCTTCAATTCACAAGCAGCAATCCTCTGACCTCTTCACTGCACAAGCAGTGATCCTCTGACCTCTTCACTTCACAAGCGGTGAGCCTCTGACCTCTTCACTTCACAAGCAGCGATCCTTTGACCTCTTCACTTCACAAGCAGCGATCCTCTGACCTCTTCACTTCACAAGCCGCGATCCTCTGACCTCTTCACTTCACAAGCAGCGATTCTCTGACCTCTTCACTTCACAAGCAGCGAGCCTCTGACCTCTTCCCATCACAAGCAGCGATCCTCTGACCTCTTCACTTCACAAGCGGTGATCCTCTGACCTCTTCCCATCACAAGCAGCGATCCTCTGACCTCTTCACTTCACAAGCAGTGATCCTATGACCTCTTCACTTCACAAGCAGTGATCCTCTGACCTCTTCACTTCACAAGCAGTGATCCTCTGACCTCTTCACTTCACAAGCAGTGATCCTCTGACCTCTTCACTTCACAAGCAGTGATCCTCTGACCTCTTCACTTCACAAGCAGTGATCCTCTGACCTCTTCACTTCACAAGCAGCGAGCCTCTGACCTCTTCACTTCACAATCAGCGATCCTCTGACCTCTACACTTCACAAGCAGCGATCCTCTGACCTCTTCACTTCACAAGCAGTGATCCTCTGACCTCTTACCATCACAAGCAGCGATCCTCTGACCTCTTCACTTCCAAAGCAGCGATCCCGTGACCGCTTCACTTCACAAGCAGCTATCCTGTGACCTCTTCCCATCACAAGCAGCGATCCTCTGACCTCTTCACTTTACAAGCGGCGATCGTCTGACCTCTTCCCTTCACAAGCAGTGAGCCTCTGACCTCTTCACTTCACAAGCAGTGATCCTCTGACATCTTTACTTCACAAGCAGCGAGCCTCTGACCTCTTCACTTCACAAGCAGTGAGCCTCTGACCTCTTCACTTCACAAGCAGTGAGCTTCTGACCTCTTCAATTCACAAGCAGCAATCCTCTGACCTCTACACTGCACAAGCAGTGATCCTCTGACCTCTTCACTTCAAAAGCGGCGAGCCTCTGACCTCTTCACTTCACAAGCAGCGAAACTTTGACCTCTTCACTTCACAAGCAGCGATCCTTTGACCTCTTCACTTCACAAGCAGCGATCCTTTGACCTCTTCACTTCACAAGCAGTGAGCCTCTGACCTCTTCACTTCACAAGCAGTGAGCCTCTGACCGCTTCACTTCACAAGCAGTGATCCTCTGACATTTTCACTTCACAAGCAGCGATCCTCTGACCTCTTCACTTCACAAGCAGTGAGCCTCTGACCTCTTCACTTCACAAGCAGTGAGCCTCTGACCTCTTCACTTCACAAGCAGTGATCCTCTGACCTCTTCACTTCACAAGCAGTGATCCTCTGACATCTTTACTTCACAAGCAGCGAGCCTCTGACCTCTTCACTTCACAAGCAGTGAGCCTCTGACCTCTTCACTTCACAAGCAGCGATCCTCTGACCTCTTCACTTCCAAAGCAGCGATCCCGTGACCGCTTCACTTCACAAGCAGCTATCCTGTGACCTCTTCCCATCACAAGCAGCGATCCTCTGACCTCTTCACTTTACAAGCGGCGATCGTCTGACCTCTTCCCTTCACAAGCAGTGAGCCTCTGACCTCTTCACTTCACAAGCAGTGATCCTCTGACATCTTTACTTCACAAGCAGCGAGCCTCTGACCTCTTCACTTCACAAGCAGTGAGCCTCTGACCTCTTCACTTCACAAGCAGTGAGCTTCTGACCTCTTCAATTCACAAGCAGCAATCCTCTGACCTCTTCACTGCACAAGCAGTGATCCTCTGACCTCTTCACTTCAAAAGCGGCGAGCCTCTGACCTCTTCACTTCACAAGCAGCGAAACTTTGACCTCTTCACTTCACAAGCAGCGATCCTTTGACCTCTTCACTTCACAAGCAGCGATCCTTTGACCTCTTCACTTCACAAGCAGTGAGCCTCTGACCTCTTCACTTCACAAGCAGTGAGCCTCTGACCGCTTCACTTCACAAGCAGTGATCCTCTGACATTTTCACTTCACAAGCAGCGATCCTCTGACCTCTTCACTTCACAAGCAGTGAGCCTCTGACCTCTTCACTTCACAAGCAGTGAGCCTCTGACCTCTTCACTTCACAAGCAGTGATCCTCTGACCTCTTCACTTCACAAGCAGTGATCCTCTGACATCTTTACTTCACAAGCAGCGAGCCTCTGACCTCTTCACTTCACAAGCAGTGAGCCTCTGACCTCTTCACTTCACAAGCAGTGATCCTCTGACCTCTTCACTTCACAAGCAGTGATCCTCTGACATCTTTACTTCACAAGCAGCGAGCCTCTGACCTCTTCACTTCACAAGCAGTGAGCCTCTGACCTCTTCACTTCACACGCAGTGAGCTTCTGACCTCTTCAATTCACAAGCAGCAATCCTCTGACCTCTTCACTGCACAAGCAGTGATCCTCTGACCTCTTCACTTCACAAGTGGCGAGCCTCTGACCTCTTCACTTCACAAGCAGCAAAACTTTGACCTCTTCACTTCACAAGCAGCGATCCTTTGACCTCTTCACTTCACAAGCAGCGATCCTTTGACCTCTTCACTTCACAAGCAGTGAGCCTCTGACCTCTTCACTTCACAAGCAGTGAGCCTCTGACCGCTTCACTTCACAAGCAGTGATCCTCTGACATTTTCACTTCACAAGCAGCGATCCTCTGACCTCTTCACTTCACAAGCAGTGAGCCTCTGACCTCTTCACTTCACAAGCAGTGAGCCTCTGACCTCTTCACTTCACAAGCAGTGAGCCTCTGACCTCTTCACTTCACAAGCAGTGCGCCTCTGACCTCTTCGCTTCACAAGCAGTGATCATCTCACCTCTTCACTTCACAAGCAGCGATCCTCTGACCTCTTCGCTTCACAAGCAGTGAGCCTCTGACCTCTTCACTTCACAAGCAGTGATCCTCACAAGCCGTGATCCTCTGACCTCTTCACTTCACAAGCAGTGAGCCTCTGACCTCTTCACTTCACAAGCAGTGATCCTCTGACCTTTTCACTTCACAAGCAGCGATCCTCTGACCTCTTCACTTCACAAGCAGTGAGCCTCTGACCTCTTCGCTTCACAAGCAGTGATCATCTCACCTCTTCCCATCACAAGCAGTGAGCCTCTGACCTCTTCACTTCACAAGCAGTGAGCCTCTGACCTCTTCACTTCACAAGCAGTGATCCTCTAACATCTTCACTTCACAAGCAGCGATCCTCTGACCTCTTCACTTCACAAGCAGTGAGCCTCTGACCTCTTCACTTCACAAGCAGTGAGCCTCTGACCTCTTCTCTTCACAAGCGGTGAGCCTCTGACCTCTTCCCATCACAAGCAGCGATCCTTTGACCTCTTCACTTCACAAGCAGCGATCCTTTGACCTCTTCACTTCACAAGCAGCGATCCTCTGACCTCTTCAATTCACAAGCAGTGATCCTCTGACATCTTCACTTCACAAGCAGTGATCCTCTCACCTCTTCACTTCACAAGCAGTGAGCCTCTGACCTCTTCACTTCACAAGCAGTGATCCTCACAAGCTGTGATCCTCTGACCTCTTCACTTCACAAGCAGCGATCCTCTGACCTCTTCACTTCACAAGCAGTGAGCCTCTGACCTCTTCACTTCACAAGCAGTGATCCTCTGACCTCTTCACTTCACAAGCAGCGATCCTCTGACCGCTTCACTTCACAAGCAGCGATCCTGTGACCTCTTCCCATCACAAGCAGCGATCCTCTGACCTCTTCCCATCACAAGCAGCGATCCTCTGACCTCTTCACTTCACAAGCAGTGATCCTCTGACCTCTTACCATCACAAGCAGCGATCCTCTGACCTCTTCACTTCCAAAGCAGCGATCCCGTGACCGCTTCACTTCACAAGCAGCAATCCTGTGACCTCTTCCCATCACAAGCAGCGATCCTCTGACCTCTTCACTTTACAAGCGGCGATCGTCTGACCTCTTCCCTTCACAAGCAGTGAGCCTCTGACCTCTTCACTTCACAAGCAGTGATCCTCTGACATCTTTACTTCACAAGCAGCGAGCCTCTGACCTCTTCACTTCACAAGCAGTGAGCCTCTGACCTCTTCACTTCACACGCAGTGAGCTTCTGACCTCTTCAATTCACAAGCAGCAATCCTCTGACCTCTTCACTGCACAAGCAGTGATCCTCTGACCTCTTCACTTCAAAAGCGGCGAGCCTCTGACCTCTTCACTTCACAAGCAGCAAAACTTTGACCTCTTCACTTCACAAGCAGCGATCCTTTGACCTCTTCACTTCACAAGCAGCGATCCTTTGACCTCTTCACTTCACAAGCAGTGAGCCTCTGACCTCTTCACTTCACAAGCAGTGAGCCTCTGACCGCTTCACTTCACAAGCAGTGATCCTCTGACATTTTCACTTCACAAGCAGCGATCCTCTGACCTCTTCACTTCACAAGCAGTGAGCCTCTGACCTCTTCACTTCACAAGCAGTGAGCCTCTGACCTCTTCACTTCACAAGCAGTGATCCTCTGACCTCTTCACTTCACAAGCAGTGATCCTCTGACATCTTTACTTCACAAGCAGCGAGCCTCTGACCTCTTCACTTCACAAGCAGTGAGCCTCTGACCTCTTCACTTCACAAGCAGTGATCCTCTGACCTCTTCACTTCACAAGCAGTGATCCTCTGACCTCTTCACTTCACAAGCAGTGATCCTCTGACATCTTTACTTCACAAGCGGCGAGCCTCTGACCTCTTCACTTCACAAGCAGCAAAACTTTGACCTCTTCACTTCACAAGCAGCGATCCTTTGACCTCTTCACTTCACAAGCAGCGATCCTTTGACCTCTTCACTTCACAAGCAGTGAGCCTCTGACCTCTTCACTTCACAAGCAGTGAGCCTCTGACCGCTTCACTTCACAAGCAGTGATCCTCTGACATTTTCACTTCACAAGCAGCGATCCTCTGACCTCTTCACTTCACAAGCAGTGAGCTTCTGACCTCTTCACTTCACAAGCAGTGAGCCTCTGACCTCTTCACTTCACAAGCAGTGAGCCTCTGACCTCTTCACTTCACAAGCAGTGAGCCTCTGACCTCTTCACTTCACAAGCAGTGAGCCTCTGACCTCTTCACTTCACAAGCAGTGATCCTCTGACCTCTTCCCATCACAAGCAGTGAGCCTCTGACCTCTTCACTTCACAAGCAGCGAGCCTCTGACCTCTTCACTTCACAAGCAGTGAGCCTCTGACCTCTTCACTTCACAAGCAGTGATCCTCTGACGTCTTCACTTCACAAGCAGCGATCCTCTGACCTCTTCACTTCACAAGCAGTGCGCCTCTGACCTCTTCGCTTCACAAGCAGTGATCATCTCACCTCTTCACTTCACAAGCAGCGATCCTCTGACCTCTTCGCTTCACAAGCAGTGAGCCTCTGACCTCTTCACTTCACAAGCAGTGATCCTCACAAGCCGTGATCCTCTGACCTCTTCACTTCACAAGCAGTGAGCCTCTGACCTCTTCACTTCACAAGCAGTGATCCTCTGACCTTTTCACTTCACAAGCAGCGATCCTCTGACCTCTTCACTTCACAAGCAGTGAGCCTCTGACCTCTTCGCTTCACAAGCAGTGATCATCTCACCTCTTCCCATCACAAGCAGTGAGCCTCTGACCTCTTCACTTCACAAGCAGTGAGCCTCTGACCTCTTCACTTCACAAGCAGTGATCCTCTGACATCTTCACTTCACAAGCAGCGATCCTCTGACCTCTTCACTTCACAAGCAGTGAGCCTCTGACCTCTTCACTTCACAAGCAGTGAGCCTCTGACCTCTTCTCTTCACAAGCGGTGAGCCTCTGACCTCTTCCCATCACAAGCAGCGATCCTTTGACCTCTTCACTTCACAAGCAGCGATCCTTTGACCTCTTCACTTCACAAGCAGCGATCCTTTGACCTCTTCACCTCACAAGCAGCGATCCTCTGACCTCTTCACTTCACAAGCAGTGATCCTCTGACATCTTCACTTCACAAGCAGTGATCCTCTCACCTCTTCACTTCACAAGCAGTGAGCCTCTGACCTCTTCACTTCACAAGCAGTGATCCTCACAAGCAGTGATCCTCTGACCTCTTCACTTCACAAGCAGCGATCCTCTGACCTCTTCACTTCACAAGCAGTGAGCCTCTGACCTCTTCACTTCACAAGCAGTGATCCTCTGACCTCTTCACTTCACAAGCAGCGATCCTCTGACCGCTTCACTTCACAAGCAGCGATCCTGTGACCTCTTCCCATCACAAGCAGCGATCCTCTGACCTCTTCCCATCACAAGCAGCGATCCTCTGACCTCTTCACTTCACAAGCAGTGAGCCTCTGACCTCTTCACTTCACAAGCAGTGAGCCTCTGACCTCTTCAATTCAAAAGCAGTGATCCTCTGACCTCTTCCCATCACAAGCAGCGATCCTCTGACCTCTTCCCATCACAAGCAGCGATCCTCTGACCTCTTCACTTCACAAGCAGTGAGCCTCTGACCTCATCACTTCACAAGCAGTGATCCTCTGACCTCTTCACTTCACAAGCAGTGAGCCTCTGACCTCTTCACTTCACAAGCAGTGATCCTCACAAGCAGTGATCCTCTGACCTCTTCACTTCACAAGCAGCTATCCTCTGACATCTTCACTTCACAAGCAGCGATCCTCTGACCTCTTCACTTCACAAGCAGTGAGCCTCTGACCTCTTCACTTCACAAGCAGTGAGCCTCTGTCCTCTTCTCTTCACAAGCGGTGAGCCTCTGACCTCTTCCCATCACAAGCAGCGATCCTTTGACCTCTTCACTTCACAAGCAGCGATCCTTTGACCTCTTCACTTCACAAGCAGCAATCCTTTGACCTCTTCACTTCACAAGCAGCGATCCTCTGACCTCTTCACTTCACAAGCAGTGATCCTCTTACATCTTCACTTCAGAAGCAGTGATCCTCTGACATCTTCACTTCACAAGCAGCGATCCTCTGACCTCTTCACTTCACAAGCAGTGATCCTCTGACCTCTTCACTTCACAAGCAGTGATCCTCTCACCTCTTCACTTCACAAGCAGTGAGCCTCTGACCTCTTCACTTCACAAACAGTGATCCTCACAAGCAGTGATCCTCTGACCTCTTCACTTCACAAGCAGCGATCCTCTGACCTCTTCACTTCACAAGCAGTGATCCTCTGACCTCTTCACTTCACAAGCAGCGATCCTCTGACCGCTTCACTTCACAAGCAGCGATCCTGTGACCTCTTCCCATCACAAGCAGCGATCCTCTGACCTCTTCCCATCACAAGCAGCGATCCTCTGACCTCTTCACTTCACAAGCAGTGAGCCTCTGACCTCTTCACTTCACAAGCAGTGAGCCTCTGACCTCTTCAATTCAAAAGCAGTGATCCTCTGACCTCTTCCCATCACAAGCAGCGATCCTCTGACCTCTTCCAATCACAAGCAGCGATCCTCTGACCTCTTCACTTCACAAGCAGTGAGCCTCTGACCTCATCACTTCACAAGCAGTGATCCTCTGACCTCTTCACTTCACAAGCAGTGAGCCTCTGACCTCTTCACTTCACAAGCAGTGATCCTCACAAGCAGTGATCCTCTGACCTCTTCACTTCACAAGCAGCTATCCTCTGACCTCTTCACTTCACAAGCAGTGAGCCTCTGACCTCTTCACTTCACAAGCAGTGAGCCTCTGACCTCTTCCCTTCACAAGCAGTGAGCCTCTGACCTCTTCACTTCACAAGCAGTGATCCTCTGACATCTAAACTTCACAAGCAGCGATCCTCTGACCTCTTCACTTCACAAGCAGTGAGCCTCTGACCTCTTCACTTCACAAGCAGTGAGCTTCTGACCTCTTCAATTCACAAGCAGCAATCCTCTGACCTCTTCACTACACAAGCAGTGATCCTCTGACCTCTTCACTTCACAAGCAGTGAGCCTCTGACCTCTTCACTTCACAAGCAGTGAGCCTCTGACCTCTTCACTTCACAAGCAGTGAGCCTCTGACCTCTTCACTTCACAAGCAGTGATCCTCTGACCTCTTCCCATCACAAGCAGTGAGCCTCTGACCTCTTCACTTCACAAGCAGCGAGCCTCTGACCTCTTCACTTCACAAGCAGTGAGCCTCTGACCTCTTCACTTCACAAGCAGTGATCCTCTGACGTCTTCACTTCACAAGCAGCGATCCTCTGACCTCTTCACTTCACAAGCAGTGCGCCTCTGACCTCTTCGCTTCACAAGCAGTGATCATCTCACCTCTTCACTTCACAAGCAGCGATCCTCTGACCTCTTCGCTTCACAAGCAGTGAGCCTCTGACCTCTTCACTTCACAAGCAGTGATCCTCACAAGCCGTGATCCTCTGACCTCTTCACTTCACAAGCAGTGAGCCTCTGACCTCTTCACTTCACAAGCAGTGATCCTCTGACCTTTTCACTTCACAAGCAGCGATCCTCTGACCTCTTCACTTCACAAGCAGTGAGCCTCTGACCTCTTCGCTTCACAAGCAGTGATCATCTCACCTCTTCCCATCACAAGCAGTGAGCCTCTGACCTCTTCACTTCACAAGCAGTGAGCCTCTGACCTCTTCACTTCACAAGCAGTGATCCTCTGACATCTTCACTTCACAAGCAGCGATCCTCTGACCTCTTCACTTCACAAGCAGTGAGCCTCTGACCTCTTCACTTCACAAGCAGTGAGCCTCTGACCTCTTCTCTTCACAAGCGGTGAGCCTCTGACCTCTTCCCATCACAAGCAGCGATCCTTTGACCTCTTCACTTCACAAGCAGCGATCCTTTGACCTCTTCACTTCACAAGCAGCGATCCTTTGACCTCTTCACCTCACAAGCAGCGATCCTCTGACCTCTTCACTTCACAAGCAGTGATCCTCTGACATCTTCACTTCACAAGCAGTGATCCTCTCACCTCTTCACTTCACAAGCAGTGAGCCTCTGACCTCTTCACTTCACAAGCAGTGATCCTCACAAGCAGTGATCCTCTGACCTCTTCACTTCACAAGCAGCGATCCTCTGACCTCTTCACTTCACAAGCAGTGAGCCTCTGACCTCTTCACTTCACAAGCAGTGATCCTCTGACCTCTTCACTTCACAAGCAGCAATCCTCTGACCGCTTCACTTCACAAGCAGCGATCCTGTGACCTCTTCCCATCACAAGCAGCGATCCTCTGACCTCTTCCCATCACAAGCAGCGATCCTCTGACCTCTTCACTTCACAAGCAGTGAGCCTCTGACCTCTTCACTTCACAAGCAGTGAGCCTCTGACCTCTTCAATTCAAAAGCAGTGATCCTCTGACCTCTTCCCATCACAAGCAGCGATCCTCTGACCTCTTCCCATCACAAGCAGCGATCCTCTGACCTCTTCACTTCACAAGCAGTGAGCCTCTGACCTCATCACTTCACAAGCAGTGATCCTCTGACCTCTTCACTTCACAAGCAGTGAGCCTCTGACCTCTTCACTTCACAAGCAGTGATCCTCACAAGCAGTGATCCTCTGACCTCTTCACTTCACAAGCAGCTATCCTCTGACCTCTTCACTTCACAAGCAGTGAGCCTCTGACCTCTTCACTTCACAAGCAGTGAGCCTCTGACCTCTTCCCTTCACAAGCAGTGAGCCTCTGACCTCTTCACTTCACAAGCAGTGATCCTCTGACATCTTCACTTCACAAGCAGCGATCCTCTGACCTCTTCACTTCACAAGCAGTGAGCCTCTGACCTCTTCACTTCACAAGCAGTGAGCTTCTGACCTCTTCAATTCACAAGCAGCAATCCTCTGACCTCTTCACTACACAAGCAGTGATCCTCTGACCTCTTCACTTCACAAGTGGTGAGCCTCTGACCTCTTCACTTCACAAGCAGCGATCCTTTGACCTCTTCACTTCACAAGCAGCGATCCTCTGACCTCTTCACTTCACAAGCAGCGATCCTCTGACCTCTTCACTTCACAAGCAGTGAGCCTCTGACCTCTTCACTTCACAAGCAGTTATCCTCTGACATTTTCACTTCACAAGCAGTGAGCCTCTGACCTCTTCACTTCACAAGCAGTGAGCCTCTGACCTCTTCCCATCACAAGCAGCGATCCTCTGACCTCTTCACTTTACAAGCGGCAATCGCCCGACTTCTTCACTTCACAAGCAGCGATCCTCTGACCTCTTCACTTCACAAGCAGTGATCCTCTGACCTCTTCACTTCACAAGCAGTGATCCTCTGACCTCTTCCCATCACAAGCAGCGATCCTCTGACCTCTTCACTTCACAAGCCGCGATCCTCTGACCTCTTCACTTCACAAGCAGCGATCCTCTGACCTCTTCACTTCACAAGCAGCGAGCCTCTGACCTCTTCCCATCACAAGCAGCGATCCTCTGACCTCTTCACTTCACAAGCGGTGATCCTCTGACCTCTTCCCATCACAAGCAGCGATCCTCTGACCTCTTCACTTCACAAGCAGTGATCCTCTGACCTCTTCACTTCACAAGCAGTGATCCTCTGACCTCTTCACTTCACAAGCAGTGATCCTCTGACCTCTTCACTTCACAAGCAGTGATCCTCTGACCTCTTCACTTCACAAGCAGTGATCCTCTGACCTCTTCACTTCACAAGCAGCGAGCCTCTGACCTCTTCACTTCACAAGCAGCGAGCCTCTGACCTCTACACTTCACAAGCAGCGATCCTCTGACCTCTTCATTTCACAAGCAGTGATCCTCTGACCTCTTACCATCACAAGCAGCGATCCTCTGACCTCTTCACTTCCAAAGCAGCGATCCCGTGACCGCTTCACTTCACAAGCAGTGATCCTCTGACCTCTTCACTTCACAAGCGGTGATCCTCTGACCTTTTCCCATCACAAGCAGCGATCCTCTGACCTCTTCACTTCACAAGCAGTGATCCTCTGACCTCTTCACTTCACAAGCAGTGATCCTCTGACCTCTTCACTTCACAAGCAGCGAGCCTCTGACCTCTTCACTTCACAATCAGCGATCCTCTGACCTCTACACTTCACAAGCAGCGATCCTCTGACCTCTTCACTTCACAAGCAGTGATCCTCTGACATCTTCACTTCACAAGCAGTGATCCTCTCACCTCTTCACTTCACAAGCAGTGAGCCTCTGACCTCTTCACTTCACAAGCAGTGATCCTCACAAGCAGTGATCCTCTGACCTCTTCACTTCACAAGCAGCGATCCTCTGACCTCTTCACTTCACAAGCAGTGAGCCTCTGACCTCTTCACTTCACAAGCAGTGATCCTCTGACCTCTTCACTTCACAAGCAGCGATCCTCTGACCGCTTCACTTCACAAGCAGCGATCCTGTGACCTCTTCCCATCACAAGCAGCGATCCTCTGACCTCTTCCCATCACAAGCAGCGATCCTCTGACCTCTTCACTTCACAAGCAGTGAGCATCTGACCTCTTCACTTCACAAGCAGTGAGCCTCTGACCTCTTAAATTCAAAAGCAGTGATCCTCTGACCTCTTCCCATCACAAGCAGCGATCCTCTGACCTCTTCCCATCACAAGCAGCGATCCTCTGACCTCTTCACTTCACAAGCAGTGAGCCTCTGACCTCATCACTTCACAAGCAGTGATCCTCTGACCTCTTCACTTCACAAGCAGTGAGCCTCTGACCTCTTCACTTCACAAGCAGTGATCCTCACAAGCAGTGATCCTCTGACCTCTTCACTTCACAAGCAGCTATCCTCTGACCTCTTCACTTCACAAGCAGTGAGCCTCTGACCTCTTCACTTCACAAGCAGTGAGCCTCTGACCTCTTCCCTTCACAAGCAGTGAGCCTCTGACCTCTTCACTTCACAAGCAGTGATCCTCTGACATCTTCACTTCACAAGCAGTGAGCCTCTGACCTCTTCACTTCACAAGCAGTGATCCTCACAAGCAGTGATCCTCTGACCTCTTCACTTCACAAGCAGCTATCCTCTGACCTCTTCACTTCACAAGCAGTGAGCCTCTGACCTCTTCACTTCACAAGCAGTGAGCCTCTGACCTCTTCACTTCACAAGCAGTGATCCTCTGACCTCTTCACTTCACAAGCAGTGATCCTCTGACCTCTTCACTTCACAACCAGCGAGCCTCTGACCTCTTCACTTCACAATCAGCGATCCTCTGACCTCTACACTTCACAAGCAGCGATCCTCTGACCTCTTCATTTCACAAGCAGTGATCCTCTGACCTCTTACCATCACAAGCAGCGATCCTCTGACCTCTTCACTTCCAAAGCAGCGATCCCGTGACCGCTTCACTTCACAAGCAGTGATCCTCTGACCTCTTCACTTCACAAGCGGTGATCCTCTGACCTCTTCCCATCACAAGCAGCGATCCTCTGACCTCTTCACTTCACAAGCAGTGATCCTCTGACCTCTTCACTTCACATGCAGTGATCCTCTGACCTCTTCCCATCACAAGCAGCGATCCTCTGACCTCTTCACTTCACAAGCCGCGATCCTCTGACCTCTTCACTTCACAAGCAGCGATCCTCTGACCTCTTCACTTCACAAGCAGCGAGCCTCTGACCTCTTCCCATCACAAGCAGCGATCCTCTGACCTCTTCACTTCACAAGCGGTGATCCTCTGACCTCTTCCCATCACAAGGAGCGATCCTCTGACCTCTTCACTTCACAAGCAGTGATCCTCTGACCTCTTCACTTCACAAGCAGTGATCCTCTGACCTCTTCACTTCACAAGCAGTGATCCTCTGACCTCTTCACTTCACAAGCAGTGATCCTCTGACCTCTTCACTTCACAAGCAGTGATCCTCTGACCTCTTCACTTCACAACCAGCGAGCCTCTGACCTCTTCACTTCACAATCAGCGATCCTCTGACCTCTACACTTCACAAGCAGCGATCCTCTGACCTCTTCATTTCACAAGCAGTGATCCTCTGACCTCTTACCATCACAAGCAGCGATCCTCTGACCTCTTCACTTCCAAAGCAGCGATCCCGTGACCGCTTCACTTCACAAGCAGTGATCCTCTGACCTCTTCACTTCACAAGCGGTGATCCTCTGACCTCTTCCCATCACAAGCAGCGATCCTCTGACCTCTTCACTTCACAAGCAGTGATCCTCTGACCTCTTCACTTCACAAGCAGTGATCCTCTGACCTCTTCACTTTACAAGCGGCGATCGTCTGACCTCTTCCCTTCACAAGCAGTGAGCCTCTGACCTCTTCACTTCACAAGCAGTGATTCTCTGACATCTTTACTTCACAAGCAGCGAGCCTCTGACCTCTTCACTTCACAAGCAGTGAGCCTCTGACCTCTTCACTTCACAAGCAGTGAGCTTCTGACCTCTTCAATTCACAAGCAGCAATCCTCTGACCTCTTCACTGCACAAGCAGTGATCCTCTCACCTCTTCACTTCACAAGCTGCGAGCCTCTGACCTCTTCACTTCACAAGCAGCGAAACTTTGACCTCTTCACTTCACAAGCAGCGATCCTTTGACCTCTTCACTTCACAAGCAGCGATCCTTTGACCTCTTCACTTCACAAGCAGTGAGCCTCTGACCTCTTCACTTCACAAGCAGTGAGCCTCTGACCGCTTCACTTCACAAGCAGTGATCCTCTGACATTTTCACTTCACAAGCAGCGATCCTCTGACCTCTTCACTTCACAAGCAGTGAGCCTCTGACCTCTTCACTTCACAAGCAGTGAGCCTCTGACCTCTTCACTTCACAAGCAGTGAGCCTCTGACCTCTTCACTTCACAAGCAGTGAGCCTCTGACCTCTTCACTTCACAAGCAGTGATCCTCTGACCTCTTCCCATCACAAGCAGTGAGCCTCTGACCTCTTCACTTCACAAGCAGTGATCCTCACAAGCAGTGATCCTCTGACCTCTTCACTTCACAAGCAGCGATCCTCTGACCTCTTCACTTCACAAGCAGTGAGCCTCTGACCTCTTCGCTTCACAAGCAGTGATCATCTCACCTCTTCACTTCACAAGCAGCGATCCTCTGACCTCTTCACTTCACAAGCAGTGAGCCTCTGACCGCTTCACTTCACAAGCAGTGATTCTCTGACCTCTTCACTTCACAAGCAGCGATCCTCTGACCGCTTAACTTCACAAGCAGCGATCCTGTGACCTCTTCCCATCACAAGCGGCGATCCTCTGACCTCTTCACTTTACAAGCGGTGATCGCCCGACTTCTTCACTTCACAAGCAGCGATCCTCTGACCTCTTCACTGCACAAGCAGTGATCCTCTGACCTCTTCACTTCACAAGCAGCGATCCTCTGACCTCTTCCCATCACAAGCAGCGATCCTCTGACCTCTTCACTTCACAAGCAGCGATCCTCTGACCTCTTCACTTCACAAGCAGCGAGCCTCTGACCTCTTCCCATCACAAGCAGCGATCCTCTGACCTCTTCACTTCACAAGCAGCGATCCTCTGACCGCTTCACTTCACAAGCAGCGATCCTGTGACCTCTTCCCATCACAAGCAGTGATCCTCTGACCTCTTCACTTTACAAGCGGCGATCGCCCGACTTCTTCACTTCACAAGCAGTGATCCTCTGACCTCTTCACTTCACAAGCAGCGATCCTCTGACCTCTTCCCATCACAAGCAGCGATCCTTTGACCTCTTCCCATCACAAGCAGCGATCCTCTGACCTCTTTACTTCACAAGCAGCGAGCCTCTGAACTATTCACTTCACAAGCAGCGAGCCTCTGACCTCTTCACTTCACAAGCAGTGAGCCTCTGACCTCTTCACTTCACAAGCAGTGAGCCTCTGACCTCTTCACTTCACAAGCAGTGATCCTCTGACCTCTTCACTTCACAAGCAGTGATCCTCTGACCTCTTCACTTCACAAGCAGTGATCCTCTGACCTCTTCACTTCACAAGCGGTGATCCTCTGACCTCTTCCCATCACAAGCAGCGATCCTCTGACCTCTTCACTTCACAAGCAGCGATCCTCTGACCACTTCACAAGCAGTGATCCTCTGACCTCTTCACTTCACAAGCGGTGATCCTCTGACCTCTTCCCATCACAAGCAGCGATCCTCTGACCTCTTCACTTCACAAGCAGTGATCCTCTAACCTCTTCACTTCACAAGCAGTGATCCTCTGACCTCTTCACTTCACAAGCAGTGATCCTCTGACCTCTTCACTTCACAAGCAGTGATCCTCTGACCTCTTCACTTCACAAGCAGCGAGCCTCTGACCTCGTCACTTCACAAGCAGCGATCCTCTGACCTCGTCACTTCACAAGCAGCGATCCTCTGACCTCTTCTCATCACAAGCAGCGATCCTCTGACCTCTTCACTTCACAAGCAGCGATCCTCTGACCTCTTCACTTCACAAGCAGCAATCCTCTGACCTCTTCACTTCACAAGCAGCGATCCTCTGACCTCTTCACTTCACAAGCAGCGATCCTCTGACCTCTTCACTTCACAAGCAGCGATCCTCTGACCTCTTCACTTCACAAGCAGCGATCCTCTGACCTCTTCACTTCACAAGCAGTGAGCCTCTGACCTCTTCACTTCACAAGCAGTGAGCCTCTGGCCTATTCACTTCTCAAGCAGTGATCCTCTGACCTCTTCACTTCACAAGCAGTGATCCTCTGACCTCTTCACTTCACAAGCAGCGATCCTCTGACCTCTTCACTTCACAACCAGCGATCCTCTGACCTCTTTACTTCAATAGCAGTGATCCTCTCACCTCTTCACATCACAAGCAGCGATCCTCTGACCTCTTCACTTCACAAGCAGTGATCCTCTGACCTCTTCACTTCACAAGCAGTGATCCTCTGACCTCTTCACTTCACAAGCAGTGAGCCTCTGACCTCTTCACTTCAATAGCAGTGATCCTCTCACCTCTTCACATCACAAGCAGCGATCCTCTGACCTCTTCACTTCACAAGCAGCGATCCTGTGACCTCTTCCCATCACAAGCAGCGATCCTCTGACCTCTTCACTTTACAAGCGGCGATCGCCCGACTTCTTCACTTCACAAGCAGTGATCCTCTGACCTCTTCACTTCACAAGCAGTGATCCTCTGACCTCTTCACTTCACAAGCAGTGATCCTCTGACCTCTTCCCATCACAAGCAGCGATCCTCTGACCTCTTCCCATCACAAGCAGCGATCCTCTGACCTCTTCACTTTACAAGCGGCGATCGCCCGACTTCTTCACTTCACAAGCAGCGATCCTCTGACCTCTTCACTTCACAAGCAGCGAGCCTCTGACCTATTCACTTCACAAGCAGCGAGCCTCTGACCTCTTCACTTCACAAGCAGTGAGCCTCTGACCTCTTCACTTCACAAGCAGTGATCCTCTGACCTCTTCACTTCACAAGCAGTGATCCTCTGACCTCTTCACTTCACAAGCGGTGATCCTCTGACCTCTTCCCATCACAAGCAGCGATCCTCTGACCTCTTCACTTCACAAGCAGCGATCCTCTGACCTCTTCACTTCACAAGCAGTGATCCTCTGACCTCTTCACTTCACAAGCAGTGATCCTCTGACATCTTCACTTCACAAGCAGCGATCCTCTGACCTCTTCACTTCACAAGCAGCGATCCTCTGACCTCTTCACTTCACAAGCAGCGATCCTCTGACCTCTTCATTTCACAAGCAGTGAGCCTCTGACCTCTTCACAAGCAGTGAGCCTCTGACCTCTTCACTTCACAAGCAGTGATCCTCTGACCTCTTCACTTCACAAGCAGTGAGCCTCTGACCTCTTCACTTCACAAGCAGTGATCCTCACAAGCAGTGATCCTCTGACCTCTTCACTTCACAAGCAGCGATCCTCTGACCTCTTCCCATCACAAGCAGCGATCCTCTGACCTCTTCACTTCACAAGCAGCGATCCTCTGACCTCTTCACTTCACAAGCAGTGAGCCTCTGACCTCTTCACTTCACAAGCAGTGATCCTCTGACCGCTTCACTTCACAAGCAGTGATCCTCTGACCTCTTCTCTTCACAAGCAGCGATCCTCTGACCTCTTCACTTCACAAGCAGTGAGCCTCTGACCTCTTCACTTCACAAGCAGTGATCCTCTGACCTCTTCACTTCACAAGCAGCGATCCTCTGACCTCTTCATTTCACAAGCAGTGAGCCTCTGACCTCTTCACTTCACAAGCAGTGAGCCTCTGACCTCTTCACTTCACAAGCAGTGATCCTCTGACCTCTTCACTTCACAAGCAGTGAGCCTCTGACCTCTTCACTTCACAAGCATTGATCCTCACAAGCAGTGATCCTCTGACCTCTTCACTTCACAAGCAGCGATCCTGTGACCTCTTCCCATCACAAGCAGCGATCCTCTGACCTCTTCACTTCACAAGCAGCGATTCTCTGACCTCTTCACTTCACAAGCAGTGAGCCTCTGACCTCTTCACTTCACAAGCAGTGATCCTCTGACCGCTTCACTTCACAAGCAGTGATCCTCTGACCTCTTCTCTTCACAAGCAGCGAGCCTCTGACCTCTTCAATTCACAAGCAGCGATCCTCTGACCTCTTCCCATCACAAGCAGCGATCCTCTGACCTCTTCACTTCACAAGCAGTGAGCCTCTGACCTCTTCACTTCACAAGCAGTGAGCCTCTGACCTCTTCACTTCACAAGCAGTGAGCCTCTGACCTCTTCACTTCACAAGCAGTGAGCCTCTGACCTCTTCACTTCACAAGCAGCGATCCTCTGACCTCTTCCCATCACAAGCAGCGATCCTCTGACCTCTTCCCATCACAAGCAGCGATCCTCTGACCTCTTCACTTTACAAGCGGCGATCGCCCGACTTCTTCACTTCACAAGCAGTGATCCTCTGACCTCTTCACTTCACAAGCAGGGATCCTCTGACCTCTTCACTTCACGAGCAGCGATCCTCTGACCTCTTCACTTCACAAGCAGCGATCCTCTGACCTCTTCACTTCACAAGCAGCGAGCCTCTGACCTCTTCACTTCACAAGCAGCGATCCTCTGACCTCTTCACTTCACAAGCAGTGAGCCTCTGACCTCTTCACTTCACAAGCAGTGATCCTCTGACCTCTTCACTTCACAAGCAGTGATCCTCTGACCTCTTCCCATCACAAGCAGCGATCCTCTGACCTCTTCACTTCACAAGCAGTGATCCTCTAACCTCTTCACTTCACAAGCAGTGATCCTCTGACCTCTTCACTTCACAAGCAGTGATCCTCTGACCTCTTCACTTCACAAGCAGTGAGCCTCTGACCTCTTCACTTCACAAGCAGCGATCCTTTGACCTCTTCACTTCACAAGCAGCGATCCTTTGACCTCTTCACTTCACAAGCAGCGATCCTCTGACCTCTTCACTTCACAAGCAGCGATCCTCTGACATCTTCACTTCACAAGCAGTGATCCTCTGACATCTTCACTTCACAAGCAGCGATCCTCTGACCTCTTCACTTCACAAGCAGCGATCCTCTGACCTCTTCACTTCACAAGCAGCGAGCCTCTGACCTCTTCACTTCACAAGCAGCGATCCTCTGACCTCTTCACTTCACAAGCAGTGAGCCTCTGACCTCTTCACTTCACAAGCAGTGATCCTCTGACCTCTTCACTTCACAAGCAGTGATCCTCTGACCTCTTCCCATCACAAGCAGCGATCCTCTGACCTCTTCACTTCACAAGCAGTGATCCTCTAACCTCTTCACTTCACAAGCAGTGATCCTCTGACCTCTTCACTTCACAAGCAGTGATCCTCTGACCTCTTCACTTCACAAGCAGTGAGCCTTTGACCTCTTCACTTCACAAGCAGTGATCCGCACAAGCAGTGATCCTCTGACCTCTTCACTTCACAAGCAGCGAGCCTCTGACCTCTTCACTTCACAAGCAGTGAGCCTCTGACCTCTTCACTTCACAAGCAGTGATCCTCTGACGTCTTCACTTCACAAGCAGCGATCCTCTGACCTCTTCACTTCACAAGCAGTGAGCCTCTGACCTCTTCGCTTCACAAGCAGTGATCATCTCACCTCTTCACTTCACAAGCAGCGATCCTCTGACCTCTTCGCTTCACAAGCAATGAGCCTCTGACCTCTTCACTTCACAAGCAGTGATCCTCACAAGCCGTGATCCTCTGACCTCTTCACTTCACAAGCAGTGAGCCTCTGACCTCTTCACTTCACAAGCAGTGATCCTCTGACCTCTTCACTTCACAAGCAGCGATCCTCTGACCTCTTCACTTCACAAGCAGTGAGCCTCTGACCTCTTCGCTTCACAAGCAGTGATCATCTTACCTCTTCCCATCACAAGCAGTGAGCCTCTGACCTCTTCACTTCACAAGCAGTGAGCCTCTGACCTCTTCACTTCACAAGCAGTGATCCTCTGACCTCTTCACTTCACAAGCAGTGAGCCTCTGACCTCTTCACTTCACAAGCAGTGAGCCTCTGACCTCTTCTCTTCACAAGCGGTGAGCCTCTGACCTCTTCCCATCACAAGCAGCGATCCTTTGACCTCTTCACTTCACAAGCAGCGATCCTTTGACCTCTTCACTTCACAAGCAGCGATCCTTTGACCTCTTCACTTCACAAGCAGCGATCCTCTGACCTCTTCACTTCACAAGCAGCGATCCTCTGACATCTTTACTTCACAAGCAGTAATCCTCTGACATCTTCACTTCACAAGCAGCGATCCTCTGACCTCTTCACTTCACAAGCAGCGAGCCTCTGACCTCTTCACTTCACAAGCAGTGATCCTCTGACCTCTTCACTTCACAAGCAGTGATCCTCTGACCTCTTCACTTCACAAGCAGTGATCCTCTCACCTCTTCACTTCACAAGCAGTGAGCCTCTGACCTCTTCACTTCACAAGCAGTGATCCTCACAAGCAGTGATCCTCTGACCTCTTCACTTCACAAGCAGCGATCCTCTGACCTCTTCACTTCACAAGCAGTGATCCTCTGACCTCTTCACTTCACAAGCAGCGATCCTCTGACCGCTTCCCATCACAAGCAGCGATCCTGTGACCTCTTCCCATCACAAGCAGCGATCCTCTGACCTCTTCCCATCACAAGCAGCGATCCTCTGACCACTTCACTTCACAAGCAGTGAGCCTCTGACCTCTTCACTTCACAAGCAGTGAGCCTCTGACCTCTTCAATTCAAAAGCAGTGATCCTCTCACCTCTTCCCATCTCAAGCAGCGAACCTCTGACCTCTTCCCATCACAAGCAGCGATCCTCTGACCTCTTCCCATCACAAGCAGCGATCCTCTGACCTCTTTACTTCACAAGCAGTGATCCTCTGACCTCTTCACTTCACAAGCAGTGAGCCTCTGACCTCTTCACTTCACAAGCAGTGATCCTCACAAGCAGTGATCCTCTGACCTCTTCACTTCACAAGCAGCTATCCTCTGACCTCTTCACTTCACAAGCAGTGAGCCTCTGACCTCCTCACTTCACAAGCAGTGAGCCTCTGACCTCTTCCCTTCACAAGCAGTGAGCCTCTGACCTCTTCACTTCACAAGCAGTGATCCTCTGACATCTTCACTTCACAAGCAGCGATCCTCTGACCTCTTCACTTCACAAGCAGTGAGCCTCTGACCTCTTCACTTCACAAGCAGTGAGCTTCTGACCTCTTCAATTCACAAGCAGCAATCCTCTGACCTCTTCACTGCACAAGCAGTGATCCTCTGACCTCTTCACTTCACAAGCGGTGAGCCTCTGACCTCTTCACTTCACAAGCAGCGATCCTTTGACCTCTTCACTTCACAAGCAGCGATCCTCTGACCTCTTCACTTCACAAGCAGCGATCCTCTGACCTCTTCACTTCACAAGCAGTGAGCCTCTGACCTCTTCACTTCACAAGCAGTGAGCCTCTGACCTCTTCACTTCACAAGCAGTGATCCTCTGACATTTTCACTTCACAAGCAGCGATCCTCTGACCTCTTCACTTCACAAGCAGTGATCCTCTGACCTCTTCACTTCACAAGCGGTGAGCCTCTGACCTCTTCACTTCACAAGCAGCGATCCTTTGACCTCTTCACTTCACAAGCAGCGAGCCTCTGACCTCTTCACTTCACAAGCAGTGAGCCTCTGACCTCTTCACTTCACAAGCAGTGATCCTCTGACCTCTTCACTTCACAAGCAGTGAGCCTCTGACCTCTTCACTTCACAAGCAGTGAGCCTCTGACCTCTTCTCTTCACAAGCGGTGAGCCTCTGACCTCTTCCCATCACAAGCAGCGATCCTTTGACCTCTTCACTTCACAAGCAGCGATCCTTTGACCTCTTCACTTCACAAGCAGCGATCCTTTGACCTCTTCACTTCACAAGCAGCGATCCTCTGACCTCTTCACTTCACAAGCAGCGATCCTCTGACATCTTCACTTCACAAGCAGTGATCCTCTGACATCTTCACTTCACAAGCAGCGATCCTCTGACCTCTTCACTTCAAAAGCAGCGAGCTTCTGACCTCTTCACTTCACAAGCAGTGATCCTCTGACCTCTTCACTTCACAAGCAGTGATCCTCTGACCTCTTCACTTCACAAGCAGTGATCCTCTCACCTCTTCACTTCACAAGCAGTGAGCCTCTGACCTCTTCACTTCACAAGCAGTGATCCTCACAAGCAGTGATCCTCTGACCTCTTCACTTCACAAGCAGCGATCCTCTGACCTCTTCACTTCACAAGCAGTGATCCTCTGACCTCTTCACTTCACAAGCAGCGATCCTCTGACCGCTTCCCATCACAAGCAGCGATCCTGTGACCTCTTCCCATCACAAGCAGCGATCCTCTGACCTCTTCCCATCACAAGCAGCGATCCTCTGACCACTTCACTTCACAAGCAGTGAGCCTCTGACCTCTTCACTTCACAAGCAGTGAGCCTCTGACCTCTTCAATTCAAAAGCAGTGATCCTCTCACCTCTTCCCATCTCAAGCAGCGAACCTCTGACCTCTTCCCATCACAAGCAGCGATCCTCTGACCTCTTCCCATCACAAGCAGCGATCCTCTGACCTCTTTACTTCACAAGCAGTGATCCTCTGACCTCTTCACTTCACAAGCAGTGAGCCTCTGACCTCTTCACTTCACAAGCAGTGATCCTCACAAGCAGTGATCCTCTGACCTCTTCACTTCACAAGCAGCTATCCTCTGACCTCTTCACTTCACAAGCAGTGAGCCTCTGACCTCCTCACTTCACAAGCAGTGAGCCTCTGACCTCTTCCCTTCACAAGCAGTGAGCCTCTGACCTCTTCACTTCACAAGCAGTGATCCTCTGACATCTTCACTTCACAAGCAGCGATCCTCTGACCTCTTCACTTCACAAGCAGTGAGCCTCTGACCTCTTCACTTCACAAGCAGTGAGCTTCTGACCTCTTCAATTCACAAGCAGCAATCCTCTGACCTCTTCACTGCACAAGCAGTGATCCTCTGACCTCTTCACTTCACAAGCGGTGAGCCTCTGACCTCTTCACTTCACAAGCAGCGATCCTTTGACCTCTTCACTTCACAAGCAGCGATCCTCTGACCTCTTCACTTCACAAGCAGCGATCCTCTGACCTCTTCACTTCACAAGCAGTGAGCCTCTGACCTCTTCACTTCACAAGCAGTGAGCCTCTGACCTCTTCACTTCACAAGCAGTGATCCTCTGACATTTTCACTTCACAAGCAGCGATCCTCTGACCTCTTCACTTCACAAGCAGTGATCCTCTGACCTCTTCACTTCACAAGCGGTGAGCCTCTGACCTCTTCACTTCACAAGCAGCGATCCTTTGACCTCTTCACTTCACAAGCAGCGAGCCTCTGACCTCTTCACTTCACAAGCAGTGAGCCTCTGACCTCTTCACTTCACAAGCAGTGATCCTCTGACCTCTTCACTTCACAAGCAGTGAGCCTCTGACCTCTTCACTTCACAAGCAGTGATCCTCACAAGCAGTGATCCTCTGACCTCTTCACTTCACAAGCAGCGATCCTCTGACCTCTTCACTTCACAAGCAGTGAGCCTCTGACCTCTTCGCTTCACAAGCAGTGATCATCTCACCTCTTCACTTCACAAGCAGCGATCCTCTGACCTCTTCACTTCACAAGCAGTGATCCTCTGACCTCTTCACTTCACAAGCAGTGATCCTCTGACCTCTTCACTTCACAAGCAGCGATCCTCTGACCACTTAACTTCACAAGCAGCGATCCTGTGACCTTTTCCCATCACAAGCAGCGATCCTCTGACCTCTTCACTTTACAAGCGGCAATCGCCCGACTTCTTCACTTCACAAGCAGCGATCCTCTGACCTCTTCACTTCACAAGCAGTGATCCTCTGACCTCTTCACTTCACAAGCAGTGATCCTCTGACCTCTTCCCATCACAAGCAGCGATCCTCTGACCTCTTCACTTCACAAGCAGCGATCCTCTGACCTCTTCACTTCACAAGCAGCGATCCTCTGACCTCTTCACTTCACAAGCAGCGATCCTCTGACCTCTTCACTTCACAAGCAGCGAGCCTCTGACCTCTTCCCATCACAAGCAGCGATCCTCTGACCTCTTCACTTCAAAAGCAGTGATCCTCTGACCTCTTCACTTCACAAGCAGTGATCCTCTGACCTCTTCACTTCACAAGCAGTGATCCTCTGACCTCTTCACTTCACAAGCAGCGAGCCTCTGACCTCTTCACTTCACAAGCAGCAATCCTCTGACCTCTTCACTTCACAAGCAGCGATCCTCTGACCTCTTCACTTCACAAGCAGTGATCCTCTGACCTCTTACCATCACAAGCAGCGATCCTCTGACCTCTTCACTTCCAAAGCAGCGATCCTGTGACCGCTTCACTTCACAAGCAGTGATCCTGTGACCTCTTCCCATCACAAGCAGCGATCCTCTGACCTCTTCACTTTACAAGCGGCGATCGTCTGACCTCTTCCCTTCACAAGCAGTGAGCCTCTGACCTCTTCACTTCACAAGCAGTGATCCTCTGACATCTTTACTTCACAAGCAGCGATCCTCTGACCTCTTTACTTCACAAGCAGTGAGCCTCTGACCTCTTCACTTCACAAGCAGTGAGCTTCTGACCTCTTCAATTCACAAGCAGCAATCCTCTGACCTCTTCACTGCACAAGCAGTGATCCTCTGACCTCTTCACTTCACAAGCGGCGAGCCTCTGACCTCTTCACTTCACAAGCAGCGAAACTTTGACCTCTTCACTTCACAAGCAGCGATCCTTTGACATCTTCACTTCACAAGCAGCGATCCTTTGACCTCTTCACTTCACAAGCAGTGAGCCTCTGACATCTTCACTTCACAAGCAGTGAGCCTCTGACCGCTTCACTTTACAAGCAGTGATCCTCTGACATTTTCACTTCACAAGCAGCGATCCTCTGACTTCTTCACTTCACAAGCAGTGAGCCTCTGACCTCTTCACTTCACAAGCAGTGAGCCTCTGACCTCTTCACTTCACAAGCAGTGATCCTCTGACCTCTTCCCATCACAAGCAGTGAGCCTCTGACCTCTTCACTTCACAAGCAGTGATCCTCACAAGCAGTGATCCTCTGACCTCTTCACTTCACAAGCAGCGATCCTCTGACCTCTTCACTTCACAAGCAGTGAGCCTCTGACCTCTTCCCTTCACAAGCAGCGATCCTCTGACCGCTTAACTTCACAAGCAGCGATCCTGTGACCTCTTCACTTTACAAGCGGCGATCGCCCGACTTCTTCACTTCACAAGCAGCGATCCTCTGACCTCTTCACTTCACAAGCAGTGATCCTCTGACCTCTTCACTTCACAAGCAGCGATCCTCTGACCTCTTCCCATCACAAGCAGCGATCCTCTGACCTCTTCACTTCACAAGCAGCGATCCTCTGACCTCTTCACTTCACAAGCAGCGAGCCTCTGACCTCTTCCCATCACAAGCAGCGATCCTCTGACCTCTTCACTTCACAAGCAGCGATCCTCTGACCGCTTCACTTCACAAGCAGCGATCCTGCGACCTCTTCCCATCACAAGCAGCGATCCTCTGACCTCTTCACTTTACAAGCGGCGATCGCCCGACTTCTTCACTTCACAAGCAGCGATCCTCTGACCTCTTCCCATCACAAGCAGCGATCCTTTGACCTCTTCCCATCACAAGCAGCGATCCTCTGACCTCTTCACTTCACAAGCAGCGAGCCTCTGACCTATTCACTTCACAAGCAGCGAGCCTCTGACCTCTTCACTTCACAAGCAGTGAGCCTCTGACCTCTTCACTTCACAAGCAGTGATCCTCTGACCTCTTCACTTCACAAGCAGTGATCCTCTGACCTCTTCACTTCACAAGCGGTGATCCTCTGACCTCTTCCCATCACAAGCAGCGATCCTCTGACCTCTTCACTTCACAAGCAGCGATCCTCTGACCTCTTTCTTTTCACAAGCAGTGATCCTCTGACTTCTTCACTTCACAAGCGGTGATCCTCTGACCTCTTCCCATCACAAGCAGCGATCCTCTGACCTCTTCACTTCACAAGCAGTGATCCTCTGACCTCTTCACTTCACAAGCAGTGATCCTCTGACCTCTTCACTTCACAAGCAGTGATCCTCTGACCTCTTCACTTCACAAGCAGCGAGCCTCTGACCTCGTCACTTCACAAGCAGCGATCCTCTGACCTCGTCACTTCACAAGCAGCGATCCTCTGACCTCTTCCCATCACAAGCAGCGATCCTCTGACCTCTTCACTTCACAAGCAGTGAGCCTCTGACCTCTTCGCTTCACAAGCAGTGAGCCTCTGACCTCTTCACTTCACAAGCAGTGAGCCTCTGACCTCTTCGCTTCACAAGCAGTGATCATCTCACCTCTTCCCATCACAAGCAGTGAGCCTCTGACCTCTTCACTTCACAAGCAGTGAGCCTCTGACCTCTTCACTTCACAAGCAGTGAGCCTCTGACCTCTTCACTTAACAAGCAGTGAGCTTTGACCTCTTCACTTCACAAGCAGTGATCCTCTGACATCTTCACTTCACAAGCAGCGATCCTCTGACCTCTTCACTTCACAAGCAGTGAGCCTCTGACCTCTTCGCTTCACAAGCAGTGAGCCTCTGACCTCTTCACTTCACAAGCAGCGATCCTCTGACATCTTCACTTCACAAGCAGCGATCCTCTGACCTCTTCACTTCACAAGCAGTGAGCCTCTGACCTCTTCTCTTCACAAGCGGTGAGCCTCTGACCTCTTCCCATCACAAGCAGCGATCCTTTGACCTCTTCACTTCACAAGCAGCGATCCTTTGACCTCTTCACTTCACAAGCAGCGATCCTTTGACCTCTTCACTTCACAAGCAGCGATCCTCTGACCTCTTCACTTCACAAGCAGTGATCCTCTGACATCTTCACTTCACAAGCAGTGATCCTCTGACATCTTCACTTCACAAGCAGCGATCCTCTGACCTCTTCACTTCACAAGCAGCGAGCCTCTGACCTCTTCACTTCACAAGCAGTGATCCTCTGACCTCTTCACTTCACAAGCAGTGATCCTCTGACCTCTTCACTTCACAAGCAGTGATCCTCTCACCTCTTCACTTCA
This sequence comes from Triturus cristatus, assembly GCF_964204655.1. Taxonomy (NCBI): domain Eukaryota; kingdom Metazoa; phylum Chordata; class Amphibia; order Caudata; family Salamandridae; genus Triturus; species Triturus cristatus. Next base: position 285,086,752 of record NC_140579.1, read on the forward strand.
CAAGCAGTAAGCCTCTGACCTCTTCACTTCACAAGCAGTGATCCTCACAAGCAGTGATCTTCTGACCTCTTCACTTCACAAGCAGCGATCCTCTGACCTCTTCACTTCACAAGCAGTGAGCCTCTGACCTCTTCACTTCACAAGCAGTGATCCTCTGACCTCTTCACTTCACAAGCAGCGATCCTGTGACCGCTTCCCATCACAAGCAGCGATCCTGTGACCTCTTCCCATCACAAGCAGCGATCCTCTGACCTCTTCCCATCACAAGCAGCGATCCTCTGACCTCTTCACTTCACAAGCAGTGAGCCTCTGACCTCTTCACTTCACAAGCAGTGAGCCTCTGACCTCTTCAATTCAAAAGCAGTGATCCTCTCACCTCTTCACTTCACAAGCAGCGATCCTCTGACCTCTTCCCTTCACAAGCAGCGATCCTCTGACCTCTTCACTTCACAAGCAGTGAGCCTCTGACCTCTTCACTTCACAAGCAGTGATCCTCTGACCTCTTCACTTCACAAGCAGTGAGCCTCTGACCTCTTCACTTCACAAGCAGTGATCCTCACAAGCAGTGATCCTCTGACCTCTTCACTTCACAAGCAGCTATCCTCTGACCTCTTCACTTCACAAGCAGTGAGCCTCTGACCTTTTCACTTCACAAGCAGTGAGCCTCTGACCTCTTCCCTTCACAAGCAGTGAGCCTCTGACATCTTCACTTCACAAGCAGTGATCCTCTGACATCTTCACTTCACAAGCAGCGTTCCTCTGACCTCTTCACTTCACAAGCAGTGAGCATCTGACCTCTTCACTTCACAAGCAGTGAGCTTCTGACCTCTTCAATTCACAAGCAGCAATCCTCTGACCTCTTCACTGCACAGGCAGTGATCCTCTGACCTCTTCACTTCACAAGCGGTGAGCCTCTGACCTCTTCACTTCACAAGCAGCGATCCTTTGACCTCTTCACTTCACAAGCAGCGATCCTCTGACCTCTTCACTTCACAAGCAGCGATCCTCTGACCTCTTCACTTCACAAGCAGTGAGCCTCTGACCACTTCACTTCACAAGCAGTGAGCCTCTGACCTCTTCACTTCACAAGCAGTGAGCCTCTGACCTCTTCACTTCACAAGCAGTGATCCTCTGACCTCTTCACTTCACAAGCAGTGAGCCTCTGACCTCTTCACTTCACAAGCAGTGATCCTCACAAGCAGTGATCCTCTGACCTCTTCACTTCACAAGCAGCGATCCTCTGACCTCTTCACTTCACAAGCAGTGAGCCTCTGACCTCTTCGCTTCACAAGCAGTGATCATCTCACCTCTTCACTTCACAAGCAGCGATCCTCTGACCTCTTCACTTCACAAGCAGTGATCCTTTGACCTCTTCACTTCACAAGCAGTGATCCTCTGACCTCTTCACTTCACAAGCAGCGATCCTCTGACCGCTTAACTTCACAAGCAGCGATCCTGTGACCTCTTCCCATCACAAGCAGCGATCCTCTGACCTCTTCACTTTACAAGCGGCAATCGCCCGACTTCTTCACTTCACAAGCAGCGATCCTCTGACCTCTTCACTTCACAAGCAGTGATCCTCTGACCTCTTCACTTCACAAGCAGTGATCCTCTGACCTCTTCCCATCACAAGCAGCGATCCTCTGACCTCTTCACTTCACAAGCCGCGATCCTCTGACCTCTTCACTTCACAAGCAGCGATCCTCTGACCTCTTCACTTCACAAGCAGCGAGCCTCTGACCTCTTCCCATCACAAGCAGCGATCCTCTGACCTCTTCACTTCACAAGCGGTGATCCTCTGACCTCTTCCCATCACAAGCAGCGATCCTCTGACCTCTTCACTTCACAAGCAGTGATCCTCTGACCTCTTCACTTCACAAGCAGTGATCCTCTGACCTCTTCACTTCACAAGCAGTGATCCTCTGACCTCTTCACTTCACAAGCAGCAAGCCTCTGACCTCTTCACTTCACAATCAGCGATCCTCTGACCTCTTCACTTCACAAGCAGCGATCCTCTGACCTCTTCACTTCACAAGCAGTGATCCTCTGACCTCTTACCATCACAAGCAGCGATCCTCTGACCTCTTCACTTCCAAAGCAGCGATCCCGTGACCGCTTCACTTCACAAGCAGCGATCCTGTGACCTCTTCCCATCACAAGCAGCGATCCTCTGACCTCTTCACTTTACAAGCGGCGATCATCTGACCTCTTCCCTTCACAAGCAGTGAGCCTCTGACCTCTTCACTTCACAAGCAGTGATCCTCTGACATCTTTACTTCACAAGCAGCGACCCTCTGACCTCTTCACTTCACAAGCAGTGAGCCTCTGACCACTTCACTTCACAAGCAGTGAGCTTCTGACCTCTTCAATTCACAAGCAGCAATCCTCTGACCTCTTCACTGCACAAGCAGTGATCCTCTGACCTCTTCACTGCACAAGCGGCGAGCCTCTGACCTCTTCACTTCACAAGCAGCGAAACTTTGACCTCTTCACTTCACAAGCAGCGATCCTTTGACCTCTTCACTTCACAAGCAGCGATCCTTTGACCTCTTCACTTCACAAGCAGTGAGCCTCTGACCTCTTCACTTCACAAGCAGTGAGCCTCTGACCGCTTCACTTCACAAGCAGTGATCCTCTGACCTCTTCACTTCACAAGCAGTGATCCTCTGACCTCTTCCCATCACAAGCAGTGAGCCTCTGACCTCTTCACTTCTCAAGCAGTGATCCTCACAAGCAGTGATCCTCTGACCTCTTCACTTCACAAGCAGTGAGCCTCTGACCTCTTCACTTCACAAGCAGTGAGCCTCAGACCTCTTCACTTCACAAGCAGTGAGCCTCTGACCTCTTCACTTCACAAGCAGTGAGCCTCTGACCTCTTCACGTCACAAGCAGTGATCCTCTGACCTCTTCCCATCACAAGCAGTGAGCCTCTGACCTCTTCACTTCACAAGCAGTGATCCTCACAAGCAGTGATCCTCTGACCTCTTCACTTCACAAGCATCGATCCTCTGACCTCTTCACTTCACAAGCAGTGAGCCTCTGACCTCTTCACTTCACAAGCAGTGATCCTCTGACCTCTTCACTTCACAAGCAGCGATCCTCTGACCGCTTAACTTCACAAGCAGCGATCCTGTGACCTCTTCCCATCACAAGCGGCGATCCTCTGACCTCTTCACTTTACAAGCGGCGATCGCCCGACTTCTTCACTTCACAAGCAGCGATCCTCTAACCTCTTCACTTCACAAGCAGTGATCCTCTGACCTCTTCACTTCACAAGCAGCGATCCTCTGACCTCTTCCCATCACAAGCAGCGATCCTCTGACCTCTTCACTTCACAAGCAGCGATCCTCTGACCTCTTCACTTCACAAGCAGCGAGCCTCTGACCTCTTCCCATCACAAGCAGCGATCCTCTGACCGCTTCACTTCACAAGCAGCGATCCTCTGACCGCTTCACTTCACAAGCAGCGATCCTGTGACCTCTTCCCATCACAAGCAGCGATCCTCTGACCTCTTCACTTTACAAGCGGCGATCGCCCGACTTCTTCACTTCACAAGCAGTGATCCTCTGACCTCTTCACTTCACAAGCAGCGATCCTCTGACCTCTTCCCATCACAAGCAGCGAGCCTCTGACCTATTCACTTCACAAGCAGCGAGCCTCTGACCTATTCACTTCACAAGCAGCGAGCCTCTGACCTCTTCACTTCACAAACAGTGATCCTCTGACCTCTTCCCATCACAAGCAGCGATCCTCTGACCTCTTCACTTCACAAGCAGTGATCCTCTGACCTCTTCACTTCACAAGCAGTGAGCCTCTGACCACTTCACTTCACAAGCAGTGAGCTTCTGACCTCTTCAATTCACAAGCAGCAATCCTCTGACCTCTTCACTGCACAAGCAGTGATCCTCTGACCTCTTCACTGCACAAGCGGCGAGCCTCTGACCTCTTCACTTCACAAGCAGCGAAACTTTGACCTCTTCACTTCACAAGCAGCGATCCTTTGACCTCTTCACTTCACAAGCAGCGATCCTTTGACCTCTTCACTTCACAAGCAGTGAGCGTCTGACCTCTTCACTTCACAAGCAGTGAGCCTCTGACCGCTTCACTTCACAAGCAGTGATCCTCTGACCTCTTCACTTCACAAGCAGTGATCCTCTGACCTCTTCCCATCACAAGCAGTGAGCCTCTGACCTCTTCACTTCTCAAGCAGTGATCCTCACAAGCAGTGATCCTCTGACCTCTTCACTTCACAAGCAGAGAGCCTCTGACCTCTTCACTTCACAAGCAGTGAGCCTCTGACCTCTTCACTTCACAAGCAGTGAGCCTCTGACCTCTTCACTTCACAAGCAGTGAGCCTCTGACCTCTTCACTTAACAAGCAGTGATCCTCTGACCTCTTCCCATCACAAGCAGTGAGCCTCTGACCTCTTCACTTCACAAGCAGTGATCCTCACAAGCAGTGATCCTCTGACCTCTTCACTTCACAAGCATCGATCCTCTGACCTCTTCACTTCACAAGCAGTGAGCCTCTGACCTCTTCACTTCACAAGCAGTGATCCTCTGACCTCTTCACTTCACAAGCAGCGATCCTCTGACCGCTTAACTTCACAAGCAGAGATCCTGTGACCTCTTCCCATCACAAGCGGCGATCCTCTGACCTCTTCACTTTACAAGCGTCGATCGCCCGACTTCTTCACTTCACAAGCAGCGATCCTCTAACCTCTTCACTTCACAAGCAGTGATCCTCTGACCTCTTCACTTCACAAGCAGCGATCCTCTGACCTCTTCCCATCACAAGCAGCGATCCTCTGACCTCTTCACTTCACAAGCAGCGATCCTCTGACCTCTTCACTTCACAAGCAGCGAGCCTCTGACCTCTTCCCATCACAAGCAGCGATCCTCTGACCGCTTCACTTCACAAGCAGCGATCCTCTGACCGCTTCACTTCACAAGCAGCGATCCTGTGACCTCTTCCCATCACAAGCAGCGATCCTCTGACCTCTTCACTTTACCAGCGGCGATCGCCCGACTTCTTCACTTCACAAGCAGTGATCCTCTGACCTCTTCACTTCACAAGCAGCGATCCTCTGACCTCTTCCCATCACAAGCAGCGAGCCTCTGACCTATTCACTTCACAAGCAGCGAGCCTCTGACCTATTCACTTCACAAGCAGCGAGCCTCTGACCTCTTCACTTCACAAGCAGTGATCCTCTGACCTCTTCCCATCACAAGCAGCGATCCTCTGACCTCTTCACTTCACAAGCAGAGATCCTCTGACCTCTTCACTTCACAAGCAGTGATCCTCTGACCTCTTCACTTCACAAGCAGTGATCCTCTGAACTCTTCACTTCACAAGCAGTGATCCTCTGACCTCGTCACTTCACAAGCAGCGAGCCTCTGACCTTGTCACTTCACAAGCAGCGATCCTCTGACCTCGTCACTTCACAAGCAGCGATCCTCTGACCTCTTCCCATCACAAGCAGCGATCCTCTGACCTCTTCACTTCACAAGCAGCGATCCTCTGACCTCTTCACTTCACAAGCAGCGATCCTCTGACCTCTTCACTTCACAAGCAGCGATCCTCTGACCTCTTCACTTCACAAGCAGCGGTCCTCTGACCTCTTCACTTCACAAGCAGTGAGCCTCTGACCTCTTCACTTCACAAGCAGTGAGCCTCTGACCTCTTCACTTCTCAAGCAGTGATCCTCTGACCTCTTCACTTCACAAGCAGTGATCCTCTGACCTCTCCACTTCACAAGCAGCGATCCTCTGACCTCTTCACTTCACAAGCAGCGATCCTCTGACCTCTTCACTTCAATAGCAGTGATCCTCTCACCTCTTCACATCACAAGCAGCGATCCTCTGACCTCTTCACTTCACAAGCAGTGATCCTCTGACCTCTTCACTTCACAAGCAGTGAGCCTCTGACCTCTTCACTTCACAAGCAGCGATCCTTTGACCTCTTCCCATCACAAGCAGCGATCCTCTGACCTCTTCACTTCACAAGCAGTGAGCCTCTGACCTCTTCACTTCACAAGCAGTGAGCCTCTGACCTCTTCACTTCACAAGCAGTGATCCTCTGACATCTTCACTTCACAAGCAGCGATCCTCTGACCTCTTCACTTCACAAGCAGTGAGCCTCTGACCTCTTCACTTCACAAGCAGTGAGCCTCTGACCTCTTCACTTCACAAGCAGCAATCCTCTGACCTCTTCACTGCACAAGCAGTGATCCTCTGACCTCTTCACTTCACAAGCGGTGAGCCCCTGACCTCTTCAATTCAAAAGCAGTGATCCTCTCACCTCTTCACTTCACAAGCAGCGATGCTCTGACCTCTTCCCTTCACAAGCAGTGAGCCTCTGACCTCTTCACTTCACAAGCAGCGATCCTTTGACCTCTTCACTTCACAAGCAGCGATCCTCTGACCTCTTCACTTCACAAGCAGTGAGCCTCTGACCTCTTCACTTCACAAGCAGTGAGCCTCTGACCTCTTCACTTCACAAGCAGTGATCCTCTGACCTCTTCACTTCACAAGCAGCGATCCTCTGACCTCTTCACTTCACAAGCAGTGAGCCTCTGACCTCTTCACAAGCAGTGAGCCTCTGACCTCTTCACTTCACAAGCAGCGATCCTCTGACCTCTTCACTTCAATAGCAGTGATCCTCTCACCACTTCACATCGCAAGCAGCGATCCTCTGACCTCTTCACTTCACAAGCAGCGATCCTGTGACCTCTTCCCATCACAAGCAGCGATCCTCTGACCTCTTCACTTTACAAGCGGCGATCGCCCGACTTCTTCACTTCACAAGCAGTGATCCTCTGACCTCTTCACTTCACAAGCAGCGATCCTCTGACCTCTTCCCATCACAAGCAGCGATCCTTTGACCTCTTCCCATCACAAGCAGCGATCCTCTGACCTCTTCACTTCACAAGCAGCGATCCTCTGACCTCTTCACTTCACAAGCAGTGAGCCTCTGACCTCTTCACTTCACAAGCAGTGAGCCTCTGACCTCTTCACTTCACAAGCAGCAATCCTCTGACCTCTTCACTGCACAAGCAGTGATCCTCTGACCTCTTCACTTCACAAGCGGTGAGCCTCTGACCTCTTCCCATCACAAGCAGTGATCCTTTGACCTCTTCCCATCACAAGCAGCGATCCTTTGACCTCTTCACTTCACAAGCAGCGATCCTCTGACCTCTTCACTTCACAAGCAGCGATCCTCTGACCTCTTCACTTCACAAGCAGCGATCCTCTGACCTCTTCACTTCACAAGCAGTGAGCCTCTGACCTCTTCACTTCACAAGCAGTGATCCTCTGACCTCTTCACTTCACAAGCAGCGATCCTCTGACCTCTTCATTTCACAAGCAGTGAGCCTCTGACCTCTTCACAAGCAGTGAGCCTCTGACCTCTTCACTTCACAAGCAGTGATCCTCTGACCTCTTCACTTCACAAGCAGTGAGCCTCTGACCTCTTCACTTCACAAGCAGTGATCCTCACAAGCAGTGATCCTCTGACCTCTTCACTTCACAAGCAGCGATCCTCTGACCTCTTCCCATCACAAGCAGCGATCCTCTGACCTCTTCACTTCACAAGCAGCGATCCTCTGACCTCTTCACTTCACAAGCAGTGAGCCTCTGACCTCTTCACTTCACAAGCAGTGATCCTCTGACCGCTTCACTTCACAAGCAGTGATCCTCTGAAATCTTCTCTTCACAAGCAGCGAGCCTCTGACCTCTTCAATTCACAAGCAGCGATCCTCTGACCTCTTCCCATCACAAGCAGCGATCCTCTGACCTCTTCACTTCACAAGCAGCCATCCTCTGACCTCTTCACTTCACAAGCAGTGAGCCTCTGACCTCTTCACTTCACAAGCAGTGAGCCTCTGACCTCTTCACTTCACAAGCAGTGAGCCTCTGACCTCTTCACTTCACAAGCAGCGATCCTCTGACCTCTTCCCATCACAGGCAGCGATCCTCTGACCTCTTCCCATCACAAGCAGCGTTCCTCTGACCTCTTCACTTTACAAGCGGCGATCGCCCGACTTCTTCACTTCACAAGCAGTGATCCTCCGACCTCTTCACTTCACAAGCAGGGATCCTCTGACCTCTTCACTTCACAAGCAGCGATCCTCTGACCTCTTCACTTCACAAGCAGCGATCCTCTGACCTCTTCACTTCACAAGCAGCGAGCCTCTGACCTCTTCACTTCACAAGCAGCGATCCTCTGACCTCTTCACTTCACAAGCAGTGAGCCTCTGACCTCTTCACTTCACAAGCAGTGATCCTCTGACCTCTTCACTTCACAAGCAGTGATCCTCTGACCTCTTCCCATCACAAGCAGCGATCCTCTGACCTCTTCACTTCACAAGCAGTGATCCTCTAACCTCTTCACTTCACAAGCAGTGATCCTCTGACCTCTTCACTTCACAAGCAGCGATCCTCTGACCTCTTCACTTCACAAGCAGTGATCCTCTGACCTCTTCACTTCACAAGCAGTGAGCCTCTGACCTCTTCACTTCACAATCAGCGATCCTCTGACCTCTTCCCATCACAAGCAGCGATCCTCTGACCTCTTCACTTCACAAGCAGTGAGCCTCTGACCTCTTCACTTCACAAGCAGTGAGCGTCTGACCTCTTCACTTCACAAGCAGTGATCCTCTGACATCTTCAGTTCACAAGCAGCGATCCTCTGACCTCTTCACTTTACAAGCAGTGAGCCTCTGACCTCTTCACTTCACAAGCAGTGAGCCTCTGACCTCTTCACTTCACAAGCAGCAATCCTCTGACCTCTTCACTGCACAAGCAGTGATCCTCTGACCTCTTCACTTCACAAGCGGTGAGCCTCTGACCTCTTCACTTCACAAGCGGTGAGCCTCACAAGCCGTGATCCTCTGACCTCTTCACTTCACAAGCAGTGAGCCTCTGACCTCTTCACTTCACAAGCAGTGATCCTCTGACCTCTTCACTTCACAAGCAGTGAGCCTCTGACCTCTTCACTTCACAAGCAGTGATCCTCTGACCTCTTCACTTCACAAGCAGTGAGCCTCTGACCTCTTCACTTCACAAGCAGTGATCCTCACAAGCCGTGATCCTCTGACCTCTTCACTTCACAAGCAGTGAGCCTCTGACCTCTTCACTTCACAAGCAGTGATCCTCTGACCTCTTCACTTCACAAGCAGCGATCCTCTGACCTCTTCACTTCACAAGCAGTGAGCCTCTGACCTCTTCGCTTCACAAGCAGTGATCATCTCACTGCTTCCCATCACAAGCAGTGAGCCTCTGACCTCTTCACTTCACAAGCAGTGAGCCTCTGACCTCTTCCCATCACAGGCAGCGATCCTCTGACCTCTTCCCATCACAAGCAGCGATCCTCTGACCTCTTCCCTTCACAAGCAGTGATCCTCTGACATCTTCACTTCACAAGCAGCGATCCTCTGACCTCTTCACTTCACAAGCAGTGAGCCTCTGACCTCTTCACTTCACAAGCAGTGAGCCTCTGACCTCTTCTCTTCACAAGCGTTGAGCCTCTGACCTCTTCCCATCACAAGCAGCGATCCTTTGACCTCTTCACTTCACAAGCAGCGATCCTTTGACCTCTTCACTTCACAAGCAGCGATCCTTTGACCTCTTCACTTCACAAGCAGCGATCCTCTGACCTCTTCACTTCACAAGCAGTGATCCTCACAAGCAGTGATCCTCTGACCTCTTCACTTCACAAGCAGCGATCCTCTGACCTCTTCACTTCACAAGCAGTGAGCCTCTGACCTCTTCGCTTCACAAGCAGTGATCATCTCACCTCTTCACTTCACAAGCAGCGATCCTCTGACCTCTTCACTTCACAAGCAGTGATCCTCTGACCTCTTCACTTCACAAGCAGCGATCCTGTGACCTCTTCCCATCACAAGCAGCGATCCTCTGACCTCTTCACTTTACAAGCGGCAATCGCCCGACTTCTTCACTTCACAAGCAGCGATCCGCTGACCTCTTCACTTCACAAGCAGTGATCCTCTGACCTCTTCACTTCACAAGCAGTGATCCTCTGACCTCTTCCCATCACAAGCAGCGATCCTCTGACCTCTTCACTTCCCAAGCAGCGATCCTCTGACCTCTTCACTTCACAAGCAGCGATCCTCTGACCTCTTCACTTCACAAGCAGCGAGCCTCTGACCTCTTCCCATCACAAGCAGCGATCCTCTGACCTCTTCACTTCACAAGCGGTGATCCTCTGACCTCTTCCCATCACAAGCAGCGATCCTCTGACCTCTTCACTTCACAAGCAGCCATCCTCTGACCTCTTCACTTCACAAGCAGTGAGCCTCTGACCTCTTCACTTCACAAGCAGTGAGCCTCTGACCTCTTCACTTCACAAGCAGTGAGCCTCTGACCTCTTCACTTCACAAGCAGTGAGCCTCTGACCTCTTCACTTCACAAGCAGCGATCCTCTGACCTCTTCCCATCACAGGCAGCGATCCTCTGACCTCTTCCCATCACAAGCAGCGTTCCTCTGACCTCTTCACTTTACAAGCGGCGATCGCCCGACTTCTTCACTTCACAAGCAGTGATCCTCTGACCTCTTCACTTCACAAGCAGGGATCCTCTGACCTCTTCACTTCACAAGCAGCGATCCTCTGACCTCTTCACTTCACAAGCAGCGATCCTCTGACCTCTTCACTTCACAAGCAGCGAGCCTCTGACCTCTTCACTTCACAAGCAGCGATCCTCTGACCTCTTCACTTCAAAAGCAGTGAGCCTCTGACCTCTTCACTTCACAAGCAGTGATCCTCTGACCTCTTCACTTCACAAGCAGTGATCCTCTGACCTCTTCCCATCACAAGCAGCGATCCTCTGACCTCTTCACTTCACAAGCAGTGATCCTCTAACCTCTTCACTTCACAAGCAGTGATCCTCTGACCTCTTCACTTCACAAGCAGCGATCCTCTGACCTCTTCACTTCACAAGCAGTGATCCTCTGACCTCTTCACTTCACAAGCAGTGAGCCTCTGACCTCTTCACTTCACAATCAGCGATCCTCTGACCTCTTCCCATCACAAGCAGCGATCCTCTGACCTCTTCACTTCACAAGCAGTGAGCCTCTGACCTCTTCACTTCACAAGCAGTGAGCGTCTGACCTCTTCACTTCACAAGCAGTGATCCTCTGACATCTTCAGTTCACAAGCAGCGATCCTCTGACCTCTTCACTTTACAAGCAGTGAGCCTCTGACCTCTTCACTTCACAAGCAGTGAGCCTCTGACCTCTTCACTTCACAAGCAGCAATCCTCTGACCTCTTCACTGCACAAGCAGTGATCCTCTGACCTCTTCACTTCACAAGCGGTGAGCCTCTGACCTCTTCACTTCACAAGCAGTGAGCCTCTGACCTCTTCACTTCACAAGCAGTGAGCGTCTGACCTCTTCACTTCACAAGCAGTGATCCTCTGACATCTTCAGTTCACAAGCAGCGATCCTCTGACCTCTTCACTTTACAAGCAGTGAGCCTCTGACCTCTTCACTTCACAAGCAGTGAGCCTCTGACCTCTTCACTTCACAAGCAGCAATCCTCTGACCTCTTCACTGCACAAGCAGTGATCCTCTGACCTCTTCACTTCACAAGCGGTGAGCCTCTGACCTCTTCACTTCACAAGCAGTGATCCTCACAAGCCGTGATCCTCTGACCTCTTCCCATCACAAGCAGCGATCCTCTGACCACTTCACTTCACAAGCAGTGAGCTTCTGACCTCTTCACTTCACAAGCAGTGAGCCTCTGACCTCTTCAATTCAAAAGCAGTGATCCTCTGACCTCTTCCCATCACAAGCAGCGATCCTCTGACCTCTTCCCATCACAAGCAGCGATCCTCTGACCTCTTCACTTCACAAGCAGTGAGCCTCTGACCTCTTCACTTCACAAGCAGTGATCCTCTGACCTCTTCACTTCACAAGCAGTGAGCCTCTGACCTCTTCACTTCACAAGAGGTGATCCTCACAAGCAGTGATCCTCTGACCTCTTCACTTCACAAGCAGCTATCCTCTGACCTCTTCACTTCACAAGCAGTGAGCCTCTGACCTCTTCACTTCACAAGCAGTGTGCCTCTGACCTCTTCCCTTCACAAGCAGTGAGCCTCTGACCTCTTCACTTCACAAGCACTGATCCTCTGACATCTTCACTTCACAAGCAGCGATCCTCTGACCTCTTCACTTCACAAGCAGTGAGCCTCTGACCTCTTCACTTCACAAGCAGTGAGCTTCTGACCTCTTCAATTCACAAGCAGCAATCCTCTGACCTCTTCACTGCACAAGCAGTGATCCTCTGACCTCTTCACTTCACAAGCGGTGAGCCTCTGACCTCTTCACTTCACAAGCAGCGATCCTTTGACCTCTTCACTTCACAAGCAGCGATCCTCTGACCTCTTCACTTCACACGCAGCGATCCTCTGACCTCTTCACTTCACAAGCAGTGAGCCTCTGACCTCTTCACTTCACAAGCAGTGAGCCTCTGACCTCTTCACTTCACAAGCAGTGATCCTCTGACATTTTCACTTCACAAGCAGCGATCCTCTGACCTCTTCACTTCACAATCAGTGAGCCTCTGACCTCTTCACTTCACAAGCAGCGATCCTCTGACCTCTTCACTTCACAATCAGTGAGCCTCTGACCTCTTCACTTCACAAGCAGTGAGCCTCTGACCTCTTCACTTCACAAGCAGTGAGCCTCTGACCTCTTCACTTCACAAGCAGTGATCCTCTGACCTCTTCACTTCACAAGCAGTGAGCCTCTGACCTCTTCACTTCACAAGCAGTGATCCTCACAAGCAGTGATCCTCTGACCTCTTCACTTCACAAGCAGCGATCCTCTGACCTCTTCACTTCACAAGCAGTGAGCCTCTGACCTCTTCGCTTCACAAGCAGTGATCATCTCACCTCTTCACTTCACAAGCAGCGATCCTCTGACCTCTTCACTTCACAAGCAGTGATCCTCTGACCTCTTCACTTCACAAGCAGTGATCCTCTGACCTCTTCACTTCACAAGCAGCGATCCTCTGACCGCTTAACTTCACAAGCAGCGATCCTGTGACCTCTTCCCATCACAAGCAGCGATCCTCTGACCTCTTCACTTTACAAGCGGCAATCGCCCGACTTCTTCACTTCACAAGCAGCGATCCTCTGACCTCTTCACTTCACAAGCAGTGATCCTCTGACCTCTTCACTTCACAAGCAGTGATCCTCTGACCTCTTCCCATCACAAGCAGCGATCCTCTGACCTCTTCACTTCCCAAGCAGCGATCCTCTGACCTCTTCACTTCACAAGCAGCGATCCTCTGACCTCTTCACTTCACAAGCAGCGAGCCTCTGACCTCTTCACTTCACAAGCGGCGATCCTCTGACCTCTTCCCATCACAAGCAGCGATCCTCTGACCTCTTCACTTCCCAAGCAGCGATCCTCTGACCTCTTCACTTCACAAGCAGCGATCCTCTGACCTCTTCACTTCACAAGCAGCGAGCCTCTGACCTCTTCCCATCACAAGCAGCGATCCTCTGACCTCTTCACTTCACAAGCGGCGATCCTCTGACCTCTTCCCATCACAAGCAGCGATCCTCTGACCTCTTCACTTCACAAGCAGCCATCCTCTGACCTCTTCACTTCACAAGCAGCGAGCCTCTGACCTCTTCACTTCACAAGCAGTGAGCCTCTGACCTCTTCACTTCACAAGCAGTGAGCCTCTGACCTCTTCACTTCACAAGCAGTGAGCCTCTGACCTCTTCACTTCACAAGCAGCGATCCTCTGACCTCTTCCCATCACAGGCAGCGATCCTCTGACCTCTTCCCATCACAAGCAGCGTTCCTCTGACCTCTTCACTTTACAAGCGGCGATCGCCCGACTTCTTCACTTCACAAGCAGTGATCCTCTGACCTCTTCACTTCACAAGCAGGGATCCTCTGACCTCTTCACTTCACAAGCAGCGATCCTCTGACCTCTTCACTTCACAAGCAGCGATCCTCTGACCTCTTCACTTCACAAGCAGCGAGCCTCTGACCTCTTCACTTCACAAGCAGCGATCCTCTGACCTCTTCACTTCAAAAGCAGTGAGCCTCTGACCTCTTCACTTCACAAGCAGTGATCCTCTGACCTCTTCACTTCACAAGCAGTGATCCTCTGACCTCTTCCCATCACAAGCAGCGATCCTCTGACCTCTTCACTTCACAAGCAGTGATCCTCTAACCTCTTCACTTCACAAGCAGTGATCCTCTGACCTCTTCACTTCACAAGCAGCGATCCTCTGACCTCTTCACTTCACAAGCAGTGATCCTCTGACCTCTTCACTTCACAAGCAGTGAGCCTCTGACCTCTTCACTTCACAATCAGCGATCCTCTGACCTCTTCCCATCACAAGCAGCGATCCTCTGACCTCTTCACTTCACAAGCAGTGAGCCTCTGACCTCTTCACTTCACAAGCAGTGAGCGTCTGACCTCTTCACTTCACAAGCAGTGATCCTCTGACATCTTCAGTTCACAAGCAGCGATCCTCTGACCTCTTCACTTTACAAGCAGTGAGCCTCTGACCTCTTCACTTCACAAGCAGTGAGCCTCTGACCTCTTCACTTCACAAGCAGCAATCCTCTGACCTCTTCACTGCACAAGCAGTGATCCTCTGACCTCTTCACTTCACAAGCGGTGAGCCTCTGACCTCTTCACTTCACAAGCAGTGATCCTCACAAGCCGTGATCCTCTGACCTCTTCACTTCACAAGCAGTGAGCCTCTGACCTCTTCACTTCACAAGCAGTGATCCTCTGACCTCTTCACTTCACAAGCAGTGAGCCTCTGACCTCTTCACTTCACAAGCAGTGATCCTCTGACCTCTTCACTTCACAAGCAGTGAGCCTCTGACCTCTTCACTTCACAAGCAGTGATCCTCACAAGCCGTGATCCTCTGACCTCTTCACTTCACAAGCAGTGAGCCTCTGACCTCTTCACTTCACAAGCAGTGATCCTCTGACCTCTTCACTTCACAAGCAGCGATCCTCTGACCTCTTCACTTCACAAGCAGTGAGCCTCTGACCTCTTCGCTTCACAAGCAGTGATCATCTCACCGCTTCCCATCACAAGCAGTGAGCCTCTGACCTCTTCACTTCACAAGCAGTGAGCCTCTGACCTCTTCCCATCACAGGCAGCGATCCTCTGACCTCTTCCCATCACAAGCAGCGATCCTCTGACCTCTTCCCTTCACAAGCAGTGATCCTCTGACATCTTCACTTCACAAGCAGCGATCCTCTGACCTCTTCACTTCACAAGCAGTGAGCCTCTGACCTCTTCACTTCACAAGCAGTGAGCCTCTGACCTCTTCTCTTCACAAGCGGTGAGCCTCTGACCTCTTCCCATCACAAGCAGCGATCCTTTGACCTCTTCACTTCACAAGCAGCGATCCTTTGACCTCTTCACTTCACAAGCAGCGATCCTTTGACCTCTTCACTTCACAAGCAGCGATCCTCTGACCTCTTCACTTCACAAGCAGTGATCCTCTGACATCTTCACTTCACAAGCAGTGATCCTCTGACATCTTCACTTCACAAGCAGCGATCCTCTGACCTCTTCACTTCACAAGCAGCGAGCCTCTGACCTCTTCACTTCACAAGCAGTGATCCTCTGACCTCTTCACTTCACAAGCAGTGATCCTCTGACCTCTTCACTTCACAAGCAGTGATCCTCTCACCTCTTCTCTTCACAAGCAGTGAGCCTCTGACCTCTTCACTTCACAAGCA
The DNA here is from genome assembly GCF_964204655.1 of Triturus cristatus. Lineage (NCBI taxonomy): Eukaryota > Metazoa > Chordata > Amphibia > Caudata > Salamandridae > Triturus > Triturus cristatus. The sequence goes on from NC_140579.1 coordinate 285,102,504, forward strand.
GTGATCCTCACAAGCAGTGATCCTCTGACCTCTTCACTTCACAAGCAGCGATCCTCTGACCTCTTCACTTCACAAGCAGCGATCCTCTGACATCTTCACTTCACAAGCAGTGATCCTCTGACATCTTCACTTCACAAGCAGCGATCCTCTGACCTCTTCACTTCAAAAGCAGCGAGCCTCTGACCTCTTCACTTCACAAGCAGCGATCCTCTGACCGCTTCACTTCACAAGCAGCGATCCTGTGACCTCTTCCCATCACAAGCAGTGATCCTCTGACCTCTTCCCATCACAAGCAGCGATCCTCTGACCACTTCACTTCACAAGCAGTGAGCTTCTGACCTCTTCACTTCACAAGCAGTGAGCCTCTGACCTCTTCAATTCAAAAGCAGTGATCCTCTGACCTCTTCCCATCACAAGCAGCGATCCTCTGACCTCTTCCCATCACAAGCAGCGATCCTCTGACCTCTTCACTTCACAAGCAGTGAGCCTCTGACCTCTTCACTTCACAAGCAGTGATCCTCTGACCTCTTCACTTCACAAGCAGTGAGCCTCTGACCTCTTCACTTCACAAGAGGTGATCCTCACAAGCAGTGATCCTCTGACCTCTTCACTTCACAAGCAGCTATCCTCTGACCTCTTCACTTCACAAGCAGTGAGCCTCTGACCTCTTCACTTCACAAGCAGTGTGCCTCTGACCTCTTCCCTTCACAAGCAGTGAGCCTCTGACCTCTTCACTTCACAAGCACTGATCCTCTGACATCTTCACTTCACAAGCAGCGATCCTCTGACCTCTTCACTTCACAAGCAGTGAGCCTCTGACCTCTTCACTTCACAAGCAGTGAGCTTCTGACCTCTTCAATTCACAAGCAGCAATCCTCTGACCTCTTCACTGCACAAGCAGTGATCCTCTGACCTCTTCACTTCACAAGCGGTGAGCCTCTGACCTCTTCACTTCACAAGCAGCGATCCTTTGACCTCTTCACTTCACAAGCAGCGATCCTCTGACCTCTTCACTTCACACGCAGCGATCCTCTGACCTCTTCACTTCACAAGCAGTGAGCCTCTGACCTCTTCACTTCACAAGCAGTGAGCCTCTGACCTCTTCACTTCACAAGCAGTGATCCTCTGACATTTTCACTTCACAAGCAGCAATCCTCTGACCTCTTCACTTCACAATCAGTGAGCCTCTGACCTCTTCACTTCACAAGCAGTGAGCCTCTGACCTCTTCACTTCACAAGCAGTGAGCCTCTGACCTCTTCACTTCACAAGCAGTGATCCTCTGACCTCTTCACTTCACAAGCAGTGAGCCTCTGACCTCTTCACTTCACAAGCAGTGATCCTCACAAGCAGTGATCCTCTGACCTCTTCACTTCACAAGCAGCGATCCTCTGACCTCTTCACTTCACAAGCAGTGAGCCTCTGACCTCTTCGCTTCACAAGCAGTGATCATCTCACCTCTTCACTTCACAAGCAGCGATCCTCTGACCTCTTCACTTCACAAGCAGTGATCCTCTGACCTCTTCACTTCACAAGCAGTGATCCTCTGACCTCTTCACTTCACAAGCAGCGATCCTCTGACCGCTTAACTTCACAAGCAGCGATCCTGTGACCTCTTCCCATCACAAGCAGCGATCCTCTGACCTCTTCACTTTACAAGCGGCAATCGCCCGACTTCTTCACTTCACAAGCAGCGATCCTCTGACCTCTTCACTTCACAAGCAGTGATCCTCTGACCTCTTCACTTCACAAGCAGTGATCCTCTGACCTCTTCCCATCACAAGCAGCGATCCTCTGACCTCTTCACTTCCCAAGCAGCGATCCTCTGACCTCTTCACTTCACAAGCAGCGATCCTCTGACCTCTTCACTTCACAAGCAGCGAGCCTCTGACCTCTTCCCATCACAAGCAGCGATCCTCTGACCTCTTCACTTCACAAGCGGTGATCCTCTGACCTCTTCCCATCACAAGCAGCGATCCTCTGACCTCTTCACTTCACAAGCAGTGATCCTCTGACCTCTTCACTTCACAAGCAGTGATCCTCTGACCTCTTCACTTCACAAGCAGTGATCCTCTGACCTCTTCACTTCACAAGCAGCGAGCCTCTGACCTCTTCACTTCACAAGCAGCGATCCTCTGACCTCTTCACTTCACAAGCAGCGATCCTTTGACCTCTTCACTTCACAAGCAGTGATCCTCTGACCTCTTACCATCACAAGCAGCGATCCTCTGACCTCTTCACTTCCAAAGCAGCGATCCCGTGACCGCTTCACTTCACAAGCAGTGATCCTGTGACCTCTTCCCATCACAAGCAGCGATCCTCTGACCTCTTCACTTTACAAGCGGCGATCGTCTGACCTCTTCCCTTCACAAGCAGTGAGCCTCTGACCTCTTCACTTCACAAGCAGTGATCCTCTGACATCTTTACTTCACAAGCAGCGATCCTCTGACCTCTTCACTTCACAAGCAGTGATCCTCTCACCTCTTCACTTCACAAGCAGTGAGCCTCTGACCTCTTCACTTCACAAGCAGTGATCCTCACAAGCAGTGATCCTCTGACCTCTTCCCATCACAAGCAGCGATCCTCTGACCTCTTCCCATCACAAGCAGAGATCCTCTGACCTCTTCACTTCACAAGCAGCGATCCTCTGACCTCTTCACTTCACAAGCAGCGATCCTCTGACCTCTTCACAAGCAGCGATCCTCTGACCTCTTCACTTCACAAGCAGCGATCCTCTGACCTCTTCACTTCACAAGCAGCGATCCTCTGACCTCTTCACTTCACAAGCACTGATCCTCTGACCTCTTCACTTCACAAGCAGTGAGCCTCTGACCTCTTCACTTCACAAGCAGTGAGCCTCTGACCTCTTCACTTCTCAAGCAGTGATCCTCTGACCTCTTCACTTCTCAAGCAGTGATCCTCTGACCTCTTCACTTCACAAGCAGCGATCCTCTGACCTCTTCACTTCACAAGCAGCGATCCTCTGACCTCTTCACTTCACAACCAGCGATCCTCTGACCTCTTCACTTCAATAGCAGTGATCCTCTCACCTCTTCACATCACAAGCAGTGATCCTCTGACCTCTTCACTTCACAAGCAGTGATCCTCTGACCTCTTCACTTCACAAGCAGTGAGCCTTTGACCTCTTCACTTCAAAAGCAGCGATCCTCTGACCTCTTACCATCACAAGCAGCGATCCTCTGACCTCTTCACTTCACAAGCAGTGAGCCTCTGACCTCTTCACTTCACAAGCAGTGAGCCTCTGACCTCTTCACTTCACAAGCAGTGATCCTCTGACATCTTCACTTCACAAGCAGCGATCCTCTGACCTCTTCACTTCCAAGCAGTGAGCCTCTGACCTCTTCACTTCACAAGCAGTGAGCCTCTGACCTCTTCACTTCACAAGCAGCAATCCTCTGACCTCTTCACTGCACAAGTTGTGATCCTCTGACCTCTTCACTTCACAAGCGGTGAGCCTCTGACCTCTTCAATTCAAAAGCAGTGATCCTCTCACCTCTTCACTTCACAAGCAGCGATCCTCTGACCTCTTCCCTTCACAAGCAGTGAGCCTCTGACCTCTTCACTTCACAAGCAGCGATCCTTTGACCTCTTCACTTCACAAGCAGCGATCCTCTGACCTCTTCACTTCACAAGCAGTGAGCCTCTGACCTCTTCACTTCACAAGCAGTGAGCCTCTGACCTCTTCACTTCAAAAGCAGTGATCCTCTGACCTCTTCACTTCACAAGCAGTGATCATCTGACCTCTTCACTTCACAAGCAGCGATCCTCTGACCTCTTCACTTCACAAGCAGTGAGCCTCTGACCTCTTCACAAGCAGTGAGCCTCTGACCTCTTCACAAGCAGTGAGCCTCTGACCTCTTCACTTCACAAGCAGTGATCCTCTGACCTCTTCGCTTCACAAGCAGTGAGCCTCTGACCTCTTCACTTCAATAGCAGTGATCCTCTCACCTCTTCACATCACAAGCAGCGATCCTCTGACGTCTTCACTTCACAAGCAGCGATCCTGTGACCTCTTCCCATCACAAGCAGCGATCCTCTGACCTCTTCACTTTACAAGCGGCGATCGCCCGACTTCTTCACTTCACAAGCAGTGATCCTCTGACCTCTTCACTTCACAAGCAGCCATCCTCTGACCTCTTCCCATCACAAGCAGCGATCCTTTGACCTCTTCCCATCACAAACAGCGATCCTCTGACCTCTTCACTTCACAAGCAGCGAGCCTCTGACCTATTCACTTCACAAGCAGCGAGCCTCTGACCTCTTCACTTCACAAGCAGTGAGCCTCTGACCTCTTCACTTCACAAGCAGTGATCCTCTGACCTCTTCACTTCACAAGCAGTGATCCTCTGACCTCTTCACTTCCCAAGCGGTGATCCTCTGACCTCTTCCCATCACAAGCAGCGATCCTCTGACCTCTTCACTTCACAAGCAGCGATCCTCTGACCTCTTCACTTCACAAGCAGTGATCCTCTGACCTCTTCACTTCACAAGCAGTGATCCTCTGACATCTTCACTTCACAAGCAGCGATCCTCTGACCTCTTCACTTCACAAGCAGCGATCCTCTGACCTCTTCACTTCACAAGCAGTGAGCCTCTGACCTCTTCACTTCACAAGCAGTGAGCCTCTGACCTCTTCACTTCACAAGCAGCAATCCTCTGACCTCTTCACTGCACAAGCAGTGATCCTCTGACCTCTTCACTTCACAAGCGGTGAGCCTCTGACCTCTTCCCATCACAAGCAGTGATCCTTTGACCTCTTCCCATCACAAGCAGCTATCCTTTGACCTCTTCACTTCACAAGCAGCGATCCTCTGACCTCTTCACTTCACAAGCAGCGATCCTCTGACCTCTTCACTTCACAAGCAGTGAGCCTCTGACCTCTTCACTTCACAAGCAGTGATCCTCTGACCTCTTCACTTCACAAGCAGCGATCCTCTGACCTCTTCATTTCACAAGCAGTGAGCCTCTGACCTCTTCACAAGCAGTGAGCCTCTGACCTCTTCACTTCACAAGCAGTGATCCTCTGACCTCTTCACTTCACAAGCAGTGATCCTCTGACCTCTTCACTTCACAAGCAGTGATCCTCTGACCTCTTCACTTCACAAGCAGTGATCCTCACAAGCAGTGATCCTCTGACCTCTTCACTTCACAAGCAGCGATCCTCTGACCTCTTCCCATCACAAGCAGCGATCCTCTGACCTCTTCACTTCACAAGCAGCGATCCTCTGACCTCTTCACTTCACAAGCAGTGAGCCTCTGACCTCTTCACTTCACAAGCAGTGATCCTCTGACCGCTTCACTTCACAAGCAGTGATCCTCTGACCTCTTCTCTTCACAAGCAGCGAGCCTCTGACCTCTTCAATTCACAAGCAGCGATCCTCTGACCTCTTCCCATCACTAGCAGCGATCCTCTGACCTCTTCACTTCACAAGCAGCGATCCTCTGACCTCTTCACTTCACAAGCAGTGAGCCTCTGACCTCTTCACTTCACAAGCAGTGAGCCTCTGACCTCTTCACTTCACAAGCAGTGAGCCTCTGACCTCTTCACTTCACAAGCAGTGAGCCTCTGACCTCTTCACTTCACAAGCAGCGATCCTCTGACCTCTTCCCTTCACAAGCAGCGAGCCTCTGACCTCTTCACTTCACAAGCAGCGAGCCTCTGACCTCTTCACTTCACAAGCAGCGAGCCTCTGACCTCTTCACTTCACAAGCAGCGAGCCTCTGACCTCTTCACTTCACAAGCAGTGAGCCTCTGACCTCTTCACTTCACAAGCAGTGATCCTCTGACCTCTTCACTTCACAAGCGGTGATCCTCTGACCTCTTCCCATCACAAGCAGCGATCCTCTGACCTCTTTACTTCACAAGCAGCGATCCTCTGACCTCTTCACTTCACAAGCAGCGAGCCTCTAACCTCTTCACTTCACAAGCAGCGATCCTCTGACCTCTTCACTTCACAAGCAGCGAGCCTCTCACCTCTTCCCATCACAAGCAGCGATCCTCTGACCTCTTCACTTCACAAGCAGTGAGCCTCTGACCTCTTCGCTTCACAAGCAGTGAGCCTCTGACCTCTTCACTTCACAAGCAGTGAGCCTCTGACCTCTTCGCTTCACAAGCAGTGATCATCTCACCTCTTCCCATCACAAGCAGTGAGCCTCTGACCTCTTCACTTCACAAGCAGTGAGCCTCTGACCTCTTCACTTCACAAGCAGTGAGCCTCTGACCTCTTCACTTAACAAGCAGTGAGCCTCTGACCTCTTCACTTCACAAGGAGTGATCCTCTGACATCTTCACTTCACAAGCAGCGATCCTCTGACCTCTTCACTTCACAAGCAGTGAGCCTCTGACCTCTTCGCTTCACAAGCAGTGAGCCTCTGACCTCTTCACTTCACAAGCAGCGATCCTCTGACATCTTCACTTCACAAGCAGCGATCCTCTGACCTCTTCACTTCACAAGCAGTGAGCCTCTGACCTCTTCTCTTCACAAGCGGTGAGCCTCTGACCTCTTCCCATCACAAGCAGCGATCCTTTGACCTCTTCACTTCACAAGCAGCGATCCTTTGACCTCTTCACTTCACAAGCAGCGATCCTTTGACCTCTTCACTTCACAAGCAGCGATCCTCTGACCTCTTCACTTCACAAGCAGTGATCCTCTGACATCTTCACTTCACAAGCAGTGATCCTCTGACATCTTCACTTCACAAGCAGCGATCCTCTGACCTCTTCACTTCACAAGCAGCGAGCCTCTGACCTCTTCACTTCACAAGCAGTGATCCTCTGACCTCTTCACTTCACAAGCAGTGATCCTCTGACCTCTTCACTTCACAGGCAGTGATCCTCTCACCTCTTCACTTCACAAGCAGTGAGCCTCTGATCTCTTCACTTCACAAGCAGTGATCCTCACAAGCAGTGATCCTCTGACCTCTTCACTTCACAAGCAGCGATCCTCTGACCTCTTCACTTCACAAGCAGTGAGCCTCTGACCTCTTCACTTCACAAGCAGTGATCCTCTGACCTCTTCACTTCACAAGCAGCGATCCTGTGACCGCTTCCCATCACAAGCAGCGATCCTGTGACCTCTTCCCATCACAAGCAGCGATCCTCTGACCTCTTCCCATCACAAGCAGCGATCCTCTGACCTCTTCACTTCACAAGCAGTGAGCCTCTGACCTCTTCACTTCACAAGCAGTGAGCCTCTGACCTCTTCAATTCAAAAGCAGTGATCCTCTCACCTCTTCACTTCACAAGCAGCGATCCTCTCACCTCTTCCCTTCACAAGCAGCGATCCTCTGACCTCTTCACTTCACAAGCAGTGAGCCTCTGACCTCTTCACTTCACAAGCAGTGATCCTCTGACCTCTTCACTTCACAAGCAGTGAGCCTCTGACCTCTTCACTTCACAAGCAGTGATCCTCACAAGCAGTGATCCTCTGACCTCTTCACTTCACAAGCAGCTATCCTCTGACCTCTTCACTTCACAAGCAGTGAGCCTCTGACCTCTTCACTTCACAAGCAGTGAGCCTCTGACCTCTTCCCTTCACAAGCAGTGAGCCTCTGACATCTTCACTTCACAAGCAGTGATCCTCTGACATCTTCACTTCACAAGCAGCGATCCTCTGACCTCTTCACTTCACAAGCAGTGAGCATCTGACCTCTTCACTTCACAAGCAGTGAGCTTCTGACCTCTTCAATTCACAAGCAGCAATCCTCTGACCTCTTCACTGCACAAGCAGTGATCCTCTGACCTCTTCACTTCACAAGCGGTGAGCCTCTGACCTCTTCACTTCACAAGCAGCGATCCTTTGACCTCTTCACTTCACAAGCAGCGATCCTCTGACCTCTTCACTTCACAAGCAGCGATCCTCTGACCTCTTCACTTCACAAGCAGTGAGCCTCTGACCACTTCACTTCACAAGCAGTGAGCCTCTGACCTCTTCACTTCACAAGCAGTGAGCCTCTGACCTCTTCACTTCACAAGCAGTGATCCTCTGACCTCTTCACTTCACAAGCAGTGATCCTCACAAGCAGTGATCCTCTGACCTCTTCACTTCACAAGCAGCGATCCTCTGACCTCTTCACTTCACAAGCAGTGAGCCTCTGACCTCTTCGCTTCACAAGCAGTGATCATCTCACCTCTTCACTTCACAAGCAGCGATCCTCTGACCTCTTCACTTCACAAGCAGTGATCCTTTGACCTCTTCACTTCACAAGCAGTGATCCTCTGACCTCTTCACTTCACAAGCAGCGATCCTCTGACCGCTTAACTTCACAAGCAGCGATCCTGTGACCTCTTCCCATCACAAGCAGCGATCCTCTGACCTCTTCACTTTACAAGCGGCAATCGCCCGACTTCTTCACTTCACAAGCAGCGATCCTCTGACCTCTTCACTTCACAAGCAGTGATCCTCTGACCTCTTCACTTCACAAGCAGTGATCCTCTGACCTCTTCCCATCACAAGCAGCGATCCTCTGACCTCTTCACTTCACAAGCCGCGATCCTCTGACCTCTTCACTTCACAAGCAGCGATCCTCTGACCTCTTCACTTCACAAGCAGCGAGCCTCTGACCTCTTCCCATCACAAGCAGCGATCCTCTGACCTCTTCACTTCACAAGCGGTGATCCTCTGACCTCTTCCCATCACAAGCAGCGATCCTCTGACCTCTTCACTTCACAAGCAGTGATCCTCTGACCTCTTCACTTCACAAGCAGTGATCCTCTGACCTCTTCACTTCACAAGCAGTGATCCTCTGACCTCTTCACTTCACAAGCAGCGAGCCTCTGACCTCTTCACTTCACAATCAGCGATCCTCTGACCTCTTCACTTCACAAGCAGCGATCCTCTGACCTCTTCACTTCACAAGCAGTGATCCTCTGACCTCTTACCATCACAAGCAGCGATCCTCTGACCTCTTCACTTCCAAAGCAGCGATCCCGTGACCGCTTCACTTCACAAGCAGCGATCCTGTGACCTCTTCCCATCACAAGCAGCGATCCTCTGACCTCTTCACTTTACAAGCGGCGATCATCTGACCTCTTCCCTTCACAAGCAGTGAGCCTCTGACCTCTTCACTTCACAAGCAGTGATCCTCTGACATCTTTACTTCACAAGCAGCGATCCTCTGACCTCTTCACTTCACAAGCAGTGAGCCTCTGACCACTTCACTTCACAAGCAGTGAGCTTCTGACCTCTTCAATTCACAAGCAGCAATCCTCTGACCTCTTCACTGCACAAGCAGTGATCCTCTGACCTCTTCACTGCACAAGCGGCGAGCCTCTGACCTCTTCACTTCACAAGCAGCGAAACTTTGACCTCTTCACTTCACAAGCAGCGATCCTTTGACCTCTTCACTTCACAAGCAGCGATCCTTTGACCTCTTCACTTCACAAGCAGTGAGCCTCTGACCTCTTCACTTCACAAGCAGTGAGCCTCTGACCGCTTCACTTCACAAGCAGTGATCCTCTGACCTCTTCACTTCACAAGCAGTGATCCTCTGACCTCTTCCCATCACAAGCAGTGAGCCTCTGACCTCTTCACTTCTCAAGCAGTGATCCTCACAAGCAGTGATCCTCTGACCTCTTCACTTCACAAGCAGTGAGCCTCTGACCTATTCACTTCACAAGCAGTGAGCCTCTGACCTCTTCACTTCACAAGCAGTGAGCCTCTGACCTCTTCACTTCACAAGCAGTGAGCCTCTGACCTCTTCACTTCACAAGCAGTGATCCTCTGACCTCTTCCCATCACAAGCAGTGAGCCTCTGACCTCTTCACTTCACAAGCAGTGATCCTCACAAGCAGTGATCCTCTGACCTCTTCACTTCACAAGCATCGATCCTCTGACCTCTTCACTTCACAAGCAGTGAGCCTCTGACCTCTTCACTTCACAGGCAGTGATCCTCTGACCTCTTCACTTCACAAGCAGCGATCCTCTGACCGCTTAACTTCACAAGCAGCGATCCTGTGACCTCTTCCCATCACAAGCGGCGATCCTCTGACCTCTTCACTTTACAAGCGGCGATCGCCCGACTTCTTCACTTCACAAGCAGCGATCCTCTAACCTCTTCACTTCACAAGCAGTGATCCTCTGACCTCTTCACTTCACAAGCAGCGATCCTCTGACCTCTTCCCATCACAAGCAGCGATCCTCTGACCTCTTCACTTCACAAGCAGCGATCCTCTGACCTCTTCACTTCACAAGCAGCGAGCCTCTGACCTCTTCCCATCACAAGCAGCGATCCTCTGACCGCTTCACTTCACAAGCAGCGATCCTCTGACCGCTTCACTTCACAAGCAGCGATCCTGTGACCTCTTCCCATCACAAGCAGCGATCCTCTGACCTCTTCACTTTACAAGCGGCGATCGCCCGACTTCTTCACTTCACAAGCAGTGATCCTCTGACCTCTTCACTTCACAAGCAGCGATCCTCTGACCTCTTCCCATCACAAGCAGCGAGCCTCTGACCTATTCACTTCACAAGCAGCGAGCCTCTGACCTATTCACTTCACAAGCAGCGAGCCTCTGACCTCTTCACTTCACAAGCAGTGATCCTCTGACCTCTTCCCATCACAAGCAGCGATCCTCTGACCTCTTCACTTCACAAGCAGTGATCCTCTGACCTCTTCACTTCACAAGCAGTGATCCTCTGACCTCTTCACTTCACAAGCAGTGATCCTCTGAACTCTTCACTTCACAAGCAGTGATCCTCTGACCTCGTCACTTCACAAGCAGTGAGCCTCTGACCTTGTCACTTCACAAGCAGCGATCCTCTGACCTCGTCACTTCACAAGCAGCGATCCTCTGACCTCTTCCCATCACAAGCAGCGATCCTCTGACCTCTTCACTTCACAAGCAGCGATCCTCTGACCTCTTCACTTCACAAGCAGCGATCCTCTGACCTCTTCACTTCACAAGCAGCGATCCTCTGACCTCTTCACTTCACAAGCAGCGGTCCTCTGACCTCTTCACTTCACAAGCAGTGAGCCTCTGACCTCTTCACTTCACAAGCAGTGAGCCTCTGACCTCTTCACTTCTCAAGCAGTGATCCTCTGACCACTTCACTTCACAAGCAGAGTTCCTCTGACCTCGTCCCATCACAAGCAGCGAACCTCTGACCTCTTCACTTCACAAGCAGTGATCCTCTGACCTCTCCACTTCACAAGCAGCGATCCTCTGACCTCTTCACTTCACAAGCAGCGATCCTCTGACCTCTTCACTTCAATAGCAGTGATCCTCTCACCTCTTCACATCACAAGCAGCGATCCTCTGACCTCTTCACTTCACAAGCAGTGATCCTCTGACCTCTTCACTTCACAAGCAGTGAGCCTCTGACCTCTTCACTTCACAAGCAGCGATCCTTTGACCTCTTCCCATCACAAGCAGCGATCCTCTGACCTCTTCACTTCACAAGCAGTGAGCCTCTGACCTCTTCACTTCACAAGCAGTGAGCCTCTGACCTCTTCACTTTACAAGCAGTGATCCTCTGACATCTTCACTTCACAAGCAGCGATCCTCTGACCTCTTCACTTCACAAGCAGTGAGCCTCTGACCTCTTCACTTCACAAGCAGTGAGCCTCTGACCTCTTCACTTCACAAGCAGCAATCCTCTGACCTCTTCACTGCACAAGCAGTGATCCTCTGACCTCTTCACTTCACAAGCGGTGAGCCCCTGACCTCTTCAATTCTAAAGCAGTGATCCTCTCACCTCTTCACTTCACAAGCAGCGATCCTCTGACCTCTTCCCTTCACAAGCAGTGAGCCTCTGACCTCTTCACTTCACAAGCAGCGATCCTTTGACCTCTTCACTTCACAAGCAGCGATCCTCTGACCTCTTCACTTCACAAGCAGTGAGCCTCTGACCTCTTCACTTCACAAGCAGTGAGCCTCTGACCTCTTCACTTCACAAGCAGTGATCCTCTGACCTCTTCACTTCACAAGCAGCGATCCTCTGACCTCTTCACTTCACAAGCAGTGAGCCTCTGACCTCTTCACAAGCAGTGAGCCTCTGACCTCTTCACTTCACAAGCAGCGATCCTCTGACCTCTTCACTTCAATAGCAGTGATCCTCTCACCTCTTCACATCGCAAGCAGCGATCCTCTGACCTCTTCACTTCACAAGCAGCGATCCTGTGACCTCTTCCCATCACAAGCAGCGATCCTCTGACCTCTTCACTTTACAAGCGGCGATCGCCCGACTTCTTCACTTCACAAGCAGTGATCCTCTGACCTCTTCACTTCACAAGCAGCGATCCTCTGACCTCTTCCCATCACAAGCAGCGATCCTTTGACCTCTTCCCATCACAAGCAGCGATCCTCTGACCTCTTCACTTCACAAGCAGCGAGCCATTGACCTATTCACTTCACAAGCAGCGAGCCTCTGACCTCTTCACTTCACAAGCAGTGAGCCTCTGACCTCTTCACTTCACAAGCAGTGATCCTCTGACCTCTTCACTTCACAAGCAGTGATCCTCTGACCTCTTCACTTCACAAGCGGTGATCCTCTGACCTCTTCCCATCACAAGCAGCGATCCTCTGACCTCTTCACTTCACAAGCAGCGATCCTCTGACCTCTTCACTTCACAAGCAGTGATCCTCTGACCTCTTCACTTCACAAGCAGTGATCCTCTGACATCTTCACTTCACAAGCAGCGATCCTCTGACCTCTTCACTTCACAAGCAGCGATCCTCTGACCTCTTCACTTCACAAGCAGTGAGCCTCTGACCTCTTCACTTCACAAGCAGTGAGCCTCTGACCTCTTCACTTCACAAGCAGCAATCCTCTGACCTCTTCACTGCACAAGCAGTGATCCTCTGACCTCTTCACTTCACAAGCGGTGAGCCTCTGACCTCTTCCCATCACAAGCAGTGATCCTTTGACCTCTTCCCATCACAAGCAGCGATCCTTTGACCTCTTCACTTCACAAGCAGCGATCCTCTGACCTCTTCACTTCACAAGCAGCGATCCTCTGACCTCTTCACTTCACAAGCAGCGATCCTCTGACCTCTTCACTTCACAAGCAGTGAGCCTCTGACCTCTTCACTTCACAAGCAGTGATCCTCTGACCTCTTCACTTCACAAGCAGCGATCCTCTGACCTCTTCATTTCACAAGCAGTGAGCCTCTGACCTCTTCACAAGCAGTGAGCCTCTGACCTCTTCACTTCACAAGCAGTGATCCTCTGACCTCTTCACTTCACAAGCAGTGAGCCTCTGACCTCTTCACTTCACAAGCAGTGATCCTCACAAGCAGTGATCCTCTGACCTCTTCACTTCACAAGCAGCGATCCTCTGACTTCTTCCCATCACAAGCAGCGATCCTCTGACCTCTTCACTTCACAAGCAGCGATCCTCTGACCTCTTCACTTCACAAGCAGTGAGCCTCTGACCTCTTCACTTCACAAGCAGTGATCCTCTGACCGCTTCACTTCACAAGCAGTGATCCTCTGACCTCTTCTCTTCACAAGCAGCGATCCTCTGACCTCTTCAATTCACAAGCAGCGATCCTCTGACCTCTTCCCATCACAAGCAGCGATCCTCTGACCTCTTCACTTCACAAGCAGCGATCCTCTGACCTCTTCACTTCACAAGCAGTGAGCCTCTGACCTCTTCACTTCACAAGCAGTGAGCCTCTGACCTCTTCACTTCACAAGCAGTGAGCCTCTGACCTCTTCACTTCACAAGCAGCGATCCTCTGACCTCTTCCCATCACAGGCAGCGATCCTCTGACCTCTTCCCATCACAAGCAGCGATCCTCTGACCTCTTCACTTTACAAGCGGCGATCGCCCGACTTCTTCACTTCACAAGCAGTGATCCTCTGACCTCTTCACTTCACAAGCAGGGATCCTCTGACCTCTTCACTTCACAAGCAGCGATCCTCTGACCTCTTCACTTCACAAGCAGCGATCCTCTGACCTCTTCACTTCACAAGCAGCGAGCCTCTGACCTCTTCACTTCACAAGCAGCGATCCTCTGACCTCTTCACTTCACAAGCAGTGAGCCTCTGACCTCTTCACTTCACAAGCAGTGATCCTCTGACCTCTTCACTTCACAAGCAGTGATCCTCTGACCTCTTCCCATCACAAGCAGCGATCCTCTGACCTCTTCACTTCACAAGCAGTGATCCTCTAACCTCTTCACTTCACAAGCAGTGATCCTCTAACCTCTTCACTTCACAAGCAGTGATCCTCTGACCTCTTCACTTCACAAGCAGCGATCCTCTGACCTCTTCACTTCACAAGCAGTGATCCTCTGACCTCTTCACTTCACAAGCAGTGAGCCTCTGACCTCTTTACTTCACAAGCAGCGATCCTCTGACCTCTTCCCATCACAAGCAGCGATCCTCTGACCTCTTCACTTCACAAGCAGTGAGCCTCTGACCTCTTCACTTCACAAGCAGTGAGCGTCTGACCTCTTCACTTCACAAGCAGTGATCCTCTGACATCTTCACTTCACAAGCAGCGATCCTCTGACCTCTTCACTTCGCAAGCAGTGAGCCTCTGACCTCTTCACTTCACAAGCAGTGAGCCTCTGACCTCTTCACTTCACAAGCAGCAATCCTCTGACCTCTTCACTGCACAAGCAGTGATCCTCTGACCTCTTCACTTCACAAGCGGTGAGCCTCTGACCTCTTCACTTCACAAGCAGTGATCCTCACAAGCCGTGATCCTCTGACCTCTTCACTTCACAAGCAGTGAGCCTCTGACCTCTTCACTTCACAAGCAGTGAGCCTCTGACCTCTTCACTTCACAAGCAGTGAGCCTCTGACCTCTTCACTTCACAAGCAGTGAGCCTCTGACCTCTTCAATTCAAAAGCAGTGATCCTCTCACCTCTTCACTTCACAAGCAGCGATCCTCTCACCTCTTCCCTTCACAAGCAGCGATCCTCTGACCTCTTCACTTCACAAGCAGTGAGCCTCTGACCTCTTCACTTCACAAGCAGTGATCCTCTGACCTCTTCACTTCACAAGCAGTGAGCCTCTGACCTCTTCACTTCACAAGCAGTGATCCTCACAAGCAGTGATCCTCTGACCTCTTCACTTCACAAGCAGCTATCCTCTGACCTCTTCACTTCACAAGCAGTGAGCCTCTGACCTCTTCACTTCACAAGCAGTGAGCCTCTGACCTCTTCCCTTCACAAGCAGTGAGCCTCTGACATCTTCACTTCACAAGCAGTGATCCTCTGACATCTTCACTTCACAAGCAGCGATCCTCTGACCTCTTCACTTCACAAGCAGTGAGCATCTGACCTCTTCACTTCACAAGCAGTGAGCTTCTGACCTCTTCAATTCACAAGCAGCAATCCTCTGACCTCTTCACTGCACAAGCAGTGATCCTCTGACCTCTTCACTTCACAAGCGGTGAGCCTCTGACCTCTTCACTTCACAAGCAGCGATCCTTTGACCTCTTCACTTCACAAGCAGCGATCCTCTGACCTCTTCACTTCACAAGCAGCGATCCTCTGACCTCTTCACTTCACAAGCAGTGAGCCTCTGACCACTTCACTTCACAAGCAGTGAGCCTCTGACCTCTTCACTTCACAAGCAGTGAGCCTCTGACCTCTTCACTTCACAAGCAGTGATCCTCTGACCTCTTCACTTCACAAGCAGTGAGCCTCTGACCTCTTCACTTCACAAGCAGTGATCCTCACAAGCAGTGATCCTCTGACCTCTTTACTTCACAAGCAGCGATCCTCTGACCTCTTCACTTCACAAGCAGTGAGCCTCTGACCTCTTCGCTTCACAAGCAGTGATCATCTCACCTCTTCACTTCACAAGCAGCGATCCTCTGACCTCTTCACTTCACAAGCAGTGATCCTTTGACCTCTTCACTTCACAAGCAGTGATCCTCTGACCTCTTCACTTCACAAGCAGCGATCCTCTGACCGCTTAACTTCACAAGCAGCGATCCTGTGACCTCTTCCCATCACAAGCAGCGATCCTCTGACCTCTTCACTTTACAAGCGGCAATCGCCCGACTTCTTCACTTCACAAGCAGCGATCCTCTGACCTCTTCACTTCACAAGCAGTGATCCTCTGACCTCTTCACTTCACAAGCAGTGATCCTCTGACCTCTTCCCATCACAAGCAGCGATCCTCTGACCTCTTCACTTCACAAGCCGTGATCCTCTGACCTCTTCACTTCACAAGCAGCGATCCTCTGACCTCTTCACTTCACAAGCAGCGAGCCTCTGACCTCTTCCCATCACAAGCAGCGATCCTCTGACCTCTTCACTTCACAAGCGGTGATCCTCTGACCTCTTCCCATCACAAGCAGCGATCCTCTGACCTCTTCACTTCCAAAGCAGCGATCCCGTGACCGCTTCACTTCACAAGCAGCGATCCTGTGACCTCTTCACTTCACAAGCAGCGATCCTCTGACCTCTTCACTTCACAAGCAGTGATCCTCTGACCTCTTACCATCACAAGCAGCGATCCTCTGACCTCTTCACTTCCAAAGCAGCGATCCTCTGACCTCTTCACTTCACAAGCAGCGATCCTCTGACCTCTTCACTTCACAAGCAGTGATCCTCTGACCTCTTACCATCACAAGCAGCGATCCTCTGACCTCTTCACTTCCAAAGCAGCGATCCCGTGACCGCTTCACTTCACAAGCAGCGATCCTGTGACCTCTTCCCATCACAAGCAGCGATCCTCTGACCTCTTCACTTTACAAGCGGCGATCATCTGACCTCTTCCCTTCACAAGCAGTGAGCCTCTGACCTCTTCACTTCACAAGCAGTGATCCTCTGACATCTTTACTTCACAAGCAGCGATCCTCTGACCTCTTCACTTCACAAGCAGTGAGCCTCTGACCACTTCACTTCACAAGCAGTGAGCTTCTGACCTCTTCAATTCACAAGCAGCAATCCTCTGACCTCTTCACTGCACAAGCAGTGATCCTCTGACCTCTTCACTGCACAAGCGGCGAGCCTCTGACCTCTTCACTTCACAAGCAGCGAAACTTTGACCTCTTCACTTCACAAGCAGCGATCCTTTGACCTCTTCACTTCACAAGCAGCGATCCTTTGACCTCTTCACTTCACAAGCAGTGAGCCTCTGACCTCTTCACTTCACAAGCAGTGAGCCTCTGACCGCTTCACTTCACAAGCAGTGATCCTCTGACCTCTTCACTTCACAAGCAGTGATCCTCTGACCTCTTCCCATCACAAGCAGTGAGCCTCTGACCTCTTCACTTCTCAAGCAGTGATCCTCACAAGCAGTGATCCTCTGACCTCTTCACTTCACAAGCAGTGAGCCTCTGACCTATTCACTTCACAAGCAGTGAGCCTCTGACCTCTTCACTTCACAAGCAGTGAGCCTCTGACCTCTTCACTTCACAAGCAGTGAGCCTCTGACCTCTTCACTTCACAAGCAGTGATCCTCTGACCTCTTCCCATCACAAGCAGTGAGCCTCTGACCTCTTCACTTCACAAGCAGTGATCCTCACAAGCAGTGATCCTCTGACCTCTTCACTTCACAAGCATCGATCCTCTGACCTCTTCACTTCACAAGCAGTGAGCCTCTGACCTCTTCACTTCACAAGCAGTGATCCTCTGACCTCTTCACTTCACAAGCAGCGATCCTCTGACCGCTTAACTTCACAAGCAGCGATCCTGTGACCTCTTCCCATCACAAGCGGCGATCCTCTGACCTCTTCACTTTACAAGCGGCGATCGCCCGACTTCTTCACTTCACAAGCAGCGATCCTCTAACCTCTTCACTTCACAAGCAGTGATCCTCTGACCTCTTCACTTCACAAGCAGCGATCCTCTGACCTCTTCCCATCACAAGCAGCGATCCTCTGACCTCTTCACTTCACAAGCAGCGATCCTCTGACCTCTTCACTTCACAAGCAGCGAGCCTCTGACCTCTTCCCATCACAAGCAGCGATCCTCTGACCGCTTCACTTCACAAGCAGCGATCCTCTGACCGCTTCACTTCACAAGCAGCGATCCTGTGACCTCTTCCCATCACAAGCAGCGATCCTCTGACCTCTTCACTTTACAAGCGGCGATCGCCCGACTTCTTCACTTCACAAGCAGTGATCCTCTGACCTCTTCACTTCACAAGCAGCGATCCTCTGACCTCTTCCCATCACAAGCAGCGAGCCTCTGACCTATTCACTTCACAAGCAGCGAGCCTCTGACCTATTCACTTCACAAGCAGCGAGCCTCTGACCTCTTCACTTCACAAGCAGTGATCCTCTGACCTCTTCCCATCACAAGCAGCGATCCTCTGACCTCTTCACTTCACAAGCAGTGATCCTCTGACCTCTTCACTTGACAAGCAGTGATCCTCTGACCTCTTCACTTCACAAGCAGTGATCCTCTGAACTCTTCACTTCACAAGCAGTGATCCTCTGACCTCGTCACTTCACAAGCAGCGAGCCTCTGACCTTGTCACTTCACAAGCAGTGATCCTCTGACCTCGTCACTTCACAAGCAGCGATCCTCTGTCCTCGTCACTTCACAAGCAGCGATCCTCTGACCTCTTCCCATCACAAGCAGCGATCCTCTGACCTCTTCACTTCACAAGCAGCGATCCTCTGACCTCTTCACTTCACAAGCAGCGATCCTCTGACCTCTTCACTTCACAAGCAGCGATCCTCTGACCTCTTCACTTCACAAGCAGCGGTCCTCTGACCTCTTCACTTCACAAGCAGTGAGCCTCTGACCTCTTCACTTCACAAGCAGTGAGCCTCTGACCTCTTCACTTCTCAAGCAGTGATCCTCTGACCACTTCACTTCACAAGCAGAGTTCCTCTGACCTCGTCCCATCACAAGCAGCGATCCTCTGACCTCTTCACTTCACAAGCAGTGATCCTCTGACCTCTCCACTTCATAAGCAGCGATCCTCTGACCTCTTCACTTCACAAGCAGCGATCCTCTGACCTCTTCACTTCAATAGCAGTGATCCTCTCACCTCTTCACATCACAAGCAGCGATCCTCTGACCTCTTCACTTCACAAGCAGTGATCCTCTGACATCTTCACTTCACAAGCAGTGAGCCTCTGACCTCTTCACTTCACAAGCAGCGATCCTTTGACCTCTTCCCATCACAAGCAGCGATCCTCTGACCTCTTCACTTCACAAGCAGTGAGCCTCTGACCTCTTCACTTCACAAGCAGTGAGCCTCTGACCTCTTCACTTTACAAGCAGTGATCCTCTGACATCTTCACTTCACAAGCAGCGATCCTCTGACCTCTTCACTTCACAAGCAGTGAGCCTCTGACCTCTTCACTTCACAAGCAGTGAGCCTCTGACCTCTTCACTTCACAAGCAGCAATCCTCTGACCTCTTCACTGCACAAGCAGTGATCCTCTGACCTCTTCACTTCACAAGCGGTGAGCCCCTGACCTCTTCAATTCAAAAGCAGTGATCCTCTCACCTCTTCACTTCACAAGCAGCGATCCTCTGACCTCTTCCCTTCACAAGCAGTGAGCCTCTGACCTCTTCACTTCACAAGCAGCGATCCTTTGACCTCTTCACTTCACAAGCAGCGATCCTCTGACCTCTCCACTTCACAAGCAGTAAGCCTCTGACCTCTTCACTTCACAAGCAGTGAGCCTCTGACCTCTTCACTTCACAAGCAGTGATCCTCTGACCTCTTCACTTCACAAGCAGCGATCCTCTGACCTCTTCACTTCACAAGCAGTGAGCCTCTGACCTCTTCACAAGCAGTGAGCCTCTGACCTCTTCACTTCACAAGCAGCGATCCTCTGACCTCTTCACTTCAATAGCAGTGATCCTCTCACCTCTTCACATCGCAAGCAGCGATCCTCTGACCTCTTCACTTCACAAGCAGCGATCCTGTGACCTCTTCCCATCACAAGCAGCGATCCTCTGACCTCTTCACTTTACAAGCGGCGATCGCCCAACTTCTTCACTTCACAAGCAGTGATCCTCTGACCTCTTCACTTCACAAGCAGCGATCCTCTGACCTCTTCCCATCACAAGCAGCGATCCTTTGACCTCTTCCCATCACAAGCAGCGATCCTCTGACCTCTTCACTTCACAAGCAGCGAGCCTCTGACCTATTCACTTCACAAGCAGCGAGCCTCTGACCTCTTCACTTCACAAGCAGTGAGCCTCTGACCTCTTCACTTCACAAGCAGTGATCCTCTGACCTCTTCACTTCACAAGCAGTGATCCTCTGACTTCTTCACTTCACAAGCGGTGATCCTCTGACCTCTTCCCATCACAAGCAGCGATCCTCTGACCTCTTCACTTCACAAGCAGCGATCCTCTGACCTCTTCACTTCACAAGCAGTGATCCTCTGACCTCTTCACTTCACAAGCAGTGATCCTCTGACATCTTCACTTCACAAGCAGCGATCCTCTGACCTCTTCACTTCACAAGCAGCGATCCTCTGACCTCTTCACTTCACAAGCAGTGAGCCTCTGACCTCTTCACTTCACAAGCAGTGAGCCTCTGACCTCTTCACTTCACAAGCAGCAATCCTCTGACCTCTTCACTGCACAAGCAGTGATCCTCTGACCTCTTCACTTCACAAGCGGTGAGCCTCTGACCTCTTCCCATCACAAGCAGTGATCCTTTGACCTCTTCCCATCACAAGCAGCGATCCTTTGACCTCTTCACTTCACAAGCAGTGATCCTCTGACCTCTTCACTTCACAAGCAGCGATCCTCTGACCTCTTCACTTCACAAGCAGCGATCCTCTGACCTCTTCACTTCACAAGCAGTGAGCCTCTGACCTCTTCACTTCACAAGCAGTGATCCTCTGACCTCTTCACTTCACAAGCAGCGATCCTCTGACCTCTTCATTTCACAAGCAGTGAGCCTCTGACCTCTTCACAAGCAGTGAGCCTCTGACCTCTTCACTTCACAAGCAGTGATCCTCTGACCTCTTCACTTCACAAGCAGTGAGCCTCTGACCTCTTCACTTCACAAGCAGTGATCCTCACAAGCAGTGATCCTCTGACCTCTTCACTTCACAAGCAGCGATCCTCTGACCTCTTCCCATCACAAGCAGCGATCCTCTGACCTCTTCATTTCACAAGCAGCGATCCTCTGACCTCTTCACTTCACAAGCAGTGAGCCTCTGACCTCTTCACTTCACAAGCAGTGATCCTCTGACCGCTTCACTTCACAAGCAGTGATCCTCTGACCTCTTCTCTTCACAAGCAGCGAGCCTCTGACCTCTTCAATTCACAAGCAGCGATCCTCTGACCTCTTCCCATCACAAGCAGCGATCCTCTGACCTCTTCACTTCACAAGCAGCGATCCTCTGACCTCTTCACTTCACAAGCAGTGAGCCTCTGACCTCTTCACTTCACAAGCAGTGAGCCTCTGACCTCTTCACTTCACAAGCAGTGAGCCTCTGACCTCTTCACTTCACAAGCAGCGATCCTCTGACCTCTTCCCATCACAGGCAGCGATCCTCTGACCTCTTCCCATCACAAGCAGCGATCCTCTGACCTCTTCACTTTACAAGCGGCGATCGCCCGACTTCTTCACTTCACAAGCAGTGATCCTCTGACCTCTTCACTTCACAAGCAGGGATCCTCTGACCTCTTCACTTCACAAGCAGCGATCCTCTGACCTCTTCACTTCACAAGCAGCGATCCTCTGACCTCTTCACTTCACAAGCAGCGAGCCTCTGACCTCTTCACTTCACAAGCAGCGATCCTCTGACCTCTTCACTTCACAAGCAGTGAGCCTCTGACCTCTTCACTTCACAAGCAGTGATCCTCTGACCTCTTCACTTCACAAGCAGTGATCCTCTGACCTCTTCCCATCACAAGCAGCGATCCTCTGACCTCTTCACTTCACAAGCAGTGAGCCTCTGACCTCTTCACTTCACAAGCAGCGATCCTCTGACCTCTTCACTTCACAAGCAGTGATCCTCTGACCTCTTCACTTCACAAGCAGTGAACCTCTGACCTCTTCACTTCACAAGCAGCGATCCTCTGACCTCTTCCCATCACAAGCAGCGATCCTCTGACCTCTTCACTTCACAAGCAGTGAGCCTCTGACCTCTTCACTTCACAAGCAGTGAGCGTCTGACCTCTTCACTTCACAAGCAGTGATCCTCTGACATCTTCACTTCACAAGCAGTGATCCTCTGACCTCTTCACTTCGCAAGCAGTGAGCCTCTGACCTCTTCACTTCACAAGCAGTGAGCCTCTGACCTCTTCACTTCACAAGCAGCAATCCTCTGACCTCTTCACTGCACAAGCAGTGATCCTCTGACCTCTTCACTTCACAAGCGGTGAGCCTCTGACCTCTTCACTTCACAAGCAGTGATCCTCACAAGCCGTGATCCTCTGACCTCTTCACTTCACAAGCAGTGAGCCTCTGACCTCTTCACTTCACAAGCAGTGATCCTCTGACCTCTTCACTTCACAAGCAGTGAGCCTCTGACCTCTTCACTTCACAAGCAGTGATCCTCACAAGCCGTGATCCTCTGACCTCTTCACTTCACAAGCAGTGATCCTCTGACCTCTTCACTTCACAAGCAGTAATCCTCTGACCTCTTCACTTCACAAGCAGCGATCCTCTGACCTCTTCACTTCACAAGCAGTGATCCTCTGACCTCTTCACTTCACAAGCAGCGATCCTCTGACCGCTTCACTTCACAAGCAGCGATCCTGTGACCTCTTCACTTCACAAGCAGTGAGCCTCTGACCTCTTCACTTCACAAGCAGTGATCCTCTGACATCTTCACTTCACAAGCAGCGATCCTCTGACCTCTTCACTTCACAAGCAGTGAGCCTCTGACCTCTTCACTTCACAAGCAGTGATCCTCTGACCTCTTCTCTTCACAAGCGGTGAGCCTCTGACCTCTTCCCATCACAAGCAGCGATCCTCTGACCTCTTCACTTCACAAGCAGCGATCCTTTGACCTCTTCACTTCACAAGCAGCGATCCTTTGACCTCTTCACTTCACAAGCAGCGATCCTCTGACCTCTTCACTTCACAAGCAGTGATCCTCTGACATCTTCACTTCACAAGCAGTGATCCTCTGACATCTTCACTTCACAAGCAGCGATCCTCTGACCTCTTCACTTCACAAGCAGCGAGCCTCTGACCTCTTCACTTCACAAGCAGCGATCCTCTGACCTCTTCACTTCACAAGCAGCGAGCCTCTGACCTCTTCACTTCACAAGCAGCGATCCTCTGACCTCTTCACTTCACAAGCAGTGAGCCTCTGACCTCTTCACTTCACAAGCAGTGATCCTCTGACCTCTTCACTTCACAAGCAGTGAGCCTCTGACCTCTTCACTTCACAAGCAGTGAGCGTCTGACCTCTTCACTTCACAAGCAGTGATCCTCTGACATCTTCACTTCACAAGCAGTGATCCTCTGACCTCTTCACTTCGCAAGCCGTGAGCCTCTGACCTCTTCACTTCACAAGCAGTGAGCCTCTGACCTCTTCACTTCACAAGCAGCAATCCTCTGACCTCTTCACTGCAAAAGCAGTGATCCTCTGACCTCTTCACTTCACAAGCGGTGAGCCTCTGACCTCTTCACTTCACAAGCAGTGATCCTCACAAGCCGTGATCCTCTGACCTCTTCACTTCACAAGCAGTGAGCCTCTGACCTCTTCACTTCACAAGCAGTGAGCCTCTGACCTCTTCCCTTCACAAGCAGTGAGCCTCTGACATCTTCACTTCACAAGCAGTGATCCTCTGACATCTTCACTTCACAAGGAGCGATCCTCTGACCTCTTCACTTCACAAGCAGTGAGCATCTGACCTCTTCACTTCACAAGCAGTGAGCTTCTGACCTCTTCAATTCACAAGCAGCAATCCTCTGACCTCTTCACTGCACAAGCAGTGATCCTCTGACCTCTTCACTTCACAAGCGGTGAGCCTCTGACCTCTTCACTTCACAAGCAGCGATCCTTTGACCTCTTCACTTCACAAGCAGCGATCCTCTGACCTCTTCACTTCACAAGCAGCGATCCTCTGACCTCTTCCCATCACAGGCAGCGATCCTCTGACCTCTTCACTTCACAAGCAGTGAGCTTCTGACCTCTTCAATTCACAAGCAGCAATCCTCTGACCTCTTCACTGCACAAGCAGTGATCCTCTGACCTCTTCACTTCACAAGCGGTGAGCCTCTGACCTCTTCACTTCACAAGCAGCGATCCCTTGACCTCTTCACTTCACAAGCAGCGATCCTCTGACCTCTTCACTTCACAAGCAGTGAGCCTCTGACCTCTTCACTTCACAAGCAGTGAGCCTCTGACCTCTTCACTTCACAAGCAGTGATCCTCTGACATTTTCACTTCACAAGCAGCGATCCTCTGACCTCTTCACTTCACAATCAGTGAGCCTCTGACCTCTTCACTTCACAAGCAGTGAGCCTCTGACCTCTTCACTTCACAAGCAGTGAGCCTCTGACCTCTTCACTTCACAAGCAGTGATCCTCTGACCTCTTCACTTCACAAGCAGTGAGCCTCTGACCTCTTCACTTCACAAGCAGCGATCCTCTGACCTCTTCCCATCACAGGCAGCGATCCTCTGACCTCTTCCCATCACAAGCAGCGATCCTCTGACCTCTTCACTTTACAAGCGGCGATCGCCCGACTTCTTCACTTCACAAGCAGTGATCCTCTGACCTCTTCACTTCACAAGCAGGGATCCTCTGACCTCTTCACTTCACAAGCAGCGATCCTCTGACCTCTTCACTTCACAAGCAGCGATCCTCTGACCTCTTCACTTCACAAGCAGCGAGCCTCTGACCTCTTCACTTCACAAGCAGCGATCCTCTGACCTCTTCACTTCACAAGCAGTGAGCCTCTGACCTCTTCACTTCACAAGCAGTGATCCTCTGACCTCTTCACTTCACAAGCAGTGATCCTCTGACCTCTTCCCATCACAAGCAGCGATCCTCTGACCTCTTCACTTCACAAGCAGTGAGCCTCTGACCTCTTCACTTCACAAGCAGCGATCCTCTGACCTCTTCACTTCACAAGCAGTGATCCTCTGACCTCTTCACTTCACAAGCAGTGAGCCTCTGACCTCTTCACTTCACAAGCAGCGATCCTCTGACCTCTTCCCATCACAAGCAGCGATCCTCTGACCTCTTCACTTCACAAGCAGTGAGCCTCTGACCTCTTCACTTCACAAGCAGTGAGCGTCTGACCTCTTCACTTCACAAGCAGTGATCCTCTGACATCTTCACTTCACAAGCAGTGATCCTCTGACCTCTTCACTTCGCAAGCCGTGAGCCTCTGACCTCTTCACTTCACAAGCAGTGAGCCTCTGACCTCTTCACTTCACAAGCAGCAATCCTCTGACCTCTTCACTGCAAAAGCAGTGATCCTCTGACCTCTTCACTTCACAAGCGGTGAGCCTCTGACCTCTTCACTTCACAAGCAGTGATCCTCACAAGCCGTGATCCTCTGACCTCTTCACTTCACAAGCAGTGAGCCTCTGACCTCTTCACTTCACAAGCAGTGAGCCTCTGACCTCTTCCCTTCACAAGCAGTGAGCCTCTGACATCTTCACTTCACAAGCAGTGATCCTCTGACATCTTCACTTCACAAGGAGCGATCCTCTGACCTCTTCACTTCACAAGCAGTGAGCATCTGACCTCTTCACTTCACAAGCAGTGAGCTTCTGACCTCTTCAATTCACAAGCAGCAATCCTCTGACCTCTTCACTGCACAAGCAGTGATCCTCTGACCTCTTCACTTCACAAGCGGTGAGCCTCTGACCTCTTCACTTCACAAGCAGCGATCCTTTGACCTCTTCACTTCACAAGCAGCGATCCTCTGACCTCTTCACTTCACAAGCAGCGATCCTCTGACCTCTTCACTTCACAAGCAGTGAGCCTCTGACCACTTCACTTCACAAGCAGTGAGCCTCTGACCTCTTCACTTCACAAGCAGTGAGCCTCTGACCTCTTCACTTCACAAGCAGTGATCCTCTGACCTCTTCACTTCACAAGCAGTGAGCCTCTGACCTCTTCACTTCACAAGCAGTGATCCTCACAAGCAGTGATCCTCTGACCTCTTTACTTCACAAGCAGCGATCCTCTGACCTCTTCACTTCACAAGCAGTGAGCCTCTGACCTCTTCGCTTCACAAGCAGTGATCATCTCACCTCTTCACTTCACAAGCAGCGATCCTCTGACCTCTTCACTTCACAAGCAGTGATCCTTTGACCTCTTCACTTCACAAGCAGTGATCCTCTGACCTCTTCACTTCACAAGCAGCGATCCTCTGACCGCTTAACTTCACAAGCAGCGATCCTGTGACCTCTTCCCATCACAAGCAGCGATCCTCTGACCTCTTCACTTTACAAGCGGCAATCGCCCGACTTCTTCACTTCACAAGCAGCGATCCTCTGACCTCTTCACTTCACAAGCAGTGATCCTCTGACCTCTTCACTTCACAAGCAGTGATCCTCTGACCTCTTCCCATCACAAGCAGCGATCCTCTGACCTCTTCACTTCACAAGCCGCGATCCTCTGACCTCTTCACTTCACAAGCAGCGATCCTCTGACCTCTTCACTTCACAAGCAGCGAGCCTCTGACCTCTTCCCATCACAAGCAGCGATCCTCTGACCTCTTCACTTCACAAGCGGCGATCCTCTGACCTCTTCCCATCACAAGCAGCGATCCTCTGACCTCTTCACTTCACAAGCAGTGATCCTCTGACCTCTTCACTTCACAAGCAGTGATCCTCTGACCTCTTCACTTCACAAGCAGTGATCCTCTGACCTCTTCACTTCACAAGCAGCGAGCCTCTGACCTCTTCACTTCACAATCAGCGATCCTCTGACCTCTTCACTTCACAAGCAGCGATCCTCTGACCTCTTCACTTCACAAGCAGTGATCCTCTGACCTCTTACCATCACAAGCAGCGATCCTCTGACCTCTTCACTTCCAAAGCAGCGATCCCGTGACCGCTTCACTTCACAAGCAGCGATCCTGTGACCTCTTCCCATCACAAGCAGCGATCCTCTGACCTCTTCACTTTACAAGCGGCGATCATCTGACCTCTTCCCTTCACAAGCAGTGAGCCTCTGACCTCTTCACTTCACAAGCAGTGATCCTCTGACATCTTTACTTCACAAGCAGCGATCCTCTGACCTCTTCACTTCACAAGCAGTGAGCCTCTGACCACTTCACTTCACAAGCAGTGAGCTTCTGACCTCTTCAATTCACAAGCAGCAATCCTCTGACCTCTTCACTGCACAAGCAGTGATCCTCTGACCTCTTCACTGCACAAGCGGCGAGCCTCTGACCTCTTCACTTCACAAGCAGCGAAACTTTGACCTCTTCACTTCACAAGCAGCGATCCTTTGACCTCTTCACTTCACAAGCAGCGATCCTTTGACCTCTTCACTTCACAAGCAGTGAGCCTCTGACCTCTTCACTTCACAAGCAGTGAGCCTCTGACCGCTTCACTTCACAAGCAGTGATCCTCTGACCTCTTCACTTCACAAGCAGTGATCCTCACAAGCCGTGATCCTCTGACCTCTTCACTTCACAAGCAGTGATCCTCTGACCTCTTCACTTCACAAGCAGTAATCCTCTGACCTCTTCACTTCACAAGCAGCGATCCTCTGACCTCTTCACTTCACAAGCAGTGATCCTCTGACCTCTTCACTTCACAAGCAGCGATCCTCTGACCGCTTCACTTCACAAGCAGCGATCCTGTGACCTCTTCACTTCACAAGCAGTGAGCCTCTGACCTCTTCACTTCACAAGCAGTGATCCTCTGACATCTTCACTTCACAAGCAGCGATCCTCTGACCTCTTCACTTCACAAGCAGTGAGCCTCTGACCTCTTCACTTCACAAGCAGTGATCCTCTGACCTCTTCTCTTCACAAGCGGTGAGCCTCTGACCTCTTCCCATCACAAGCAGCGATCCTCTGACCTCTTCACTTCACAAGCAGCGATCCTTTGACCTCTTCACTTCACAAGCAGCGATCCTTTGACCTCTTCACTTCACAAGCAGCGATCCTCTGACCTCTTCACTTCACAAGCAGTGATCCTCTGACATCTTCACTTCACAAGCAGTGATCCTCTGACATCTTCACTTCACAAGCAGCGATCCTCTGACCTCTTCACTTCACAAGCAGCGAGCCTCTGACCTCTTCACTTCACAAGCAGTGATCCTCTGACCTCTTCACTGCACAAGCAGTGATCCTCTGACCTCTTCACTTCACAAGCAGTGATCCTCTCACCTCTTCACTTCACAAGCAGTGAGCCTCTGACCTCTTCACTTCACAAGCAGTGATCCTCACAAGCAGTGATCCTCTGACCTCTTCACTTCATAAGCAGCGATCCTCTGACCTCTTCACTTCACAAGCAGTGAGCCTCTGACCTCTTCACTTCACAAGCAGTGATCCTCTGACCTCTTCACTTCACAAGCAGCGATCCTCTGACCGCTTCACTTCACAAGCAGCGATCCTGTGACCTCTTCCCATCACAAGCAGTGATCCTCTGACCTCTTCCCATCACAAGCAGCGATCCTCTGACCACTTCACTTCACAAGCAGAGAGCTTCTGACCTCTTCACTTCACAAGCAGTGAGCCTCTGACCTCTTCAATTCAAAAGCAGTGATCCTCTGACCTCTTCCCATCACAAGCAGCGATCCTCTGACCTCTTCCCATCACAAGCAGCGATCCTCTGACCTCTTCACTTCACAAGCAGTGAGCCTCTGACCTCTTCACTTCACAAGCAGTGATCCTCTGACCTCTTCACTTCACAAGCAGTGAGCCTCTGACCTCTTCACTTCACAAGAGGTGATCCTCTGACCTCCGCACTTCACAAGCAGTGATCCTCTGACATCTTCACTTCACAAGCAGTGATCCTCTGACCTCTTCACTTCACAAGCAGTGAGCTTCTGACCTCTTCAATTCACAAGCAGCAATCCTCTGACCTCTTCACTGCACAAGCAGTGATCCTCTGACCTCTTCACTTCACAAGCGGTGAGCCTCTGACCTCTTCACTTCACAAGCAGCGATCCCTTGACCTCTTCACTTCACAAGCAGCGATCCTCTGACCTCTTCACTTCACAAGCAGTGAGCCTCTGACCTCTTCACTTCACAAGCAGTGAGCCTCTGACCTCTTCACTTCACAAGCAGTGATCCTCTGACATTTTCACTTCACAAGCAGCGATCCTCTGACCTCTTCACTTCACAATCAGTGAGCCTCTGACCTCTTCACTTCACAAGCAGTGAGCCTCTGACCTCTTCACTTCACAAGCAGTGAGCCTCTGACCTCTTCACTTCACAAGCAGTGATCCTCTGACCTCTTCACTTCACAAGCAGTGAGCCTCTGACCTCTTCACTTCACAAGCAGCGATCCTCTGACCTCTTCCCATCACAGGCAGCGATCCTCTGACCTCTTCCCATCACAAGCAGCGATCCTCTGACCTCTTCACTTTACAAGCGGCGATCGCCCGACTTCTTCACTTCACAAGCAGTGATCCTCTGACCTCTTCACTTCACAAGCAGGGATCCTCTGACCTCTTCACTTCACAAGCAGCGATCCTCTGACCTCTTCACTTCACAAGCAGCGATCCTCTGACCTCTTCACTTCACAAGCAGCGAGCCTCTGACCTCTTCACTTCACAAGCAGCGATCCTCTGACCTCTTCACTTCACAAGCAGTGAGCCTCTGACCTCTTCACTTCACAAGCAGTGATCCTCTGACCTCTTCACTTCACAAGCAGTGATCCTCTGACCTCTTCCCATCACAAGCAGCGATCCTCTGACCTCTTCACTTCACAAGCAGTGAGCCTCTGACCTCTTCACTTCACAAGCAGCGATCCTCAGACCTCTTCACTTCACAAGCAGTGATCCTCTGACCTCTTCACTTCACAAGCAGTGAGCCTCTGACCTCTTCACTTCACAAGCAGCGATCCTCTGACCTCTTCCCATCACAAGCAGCGATCCTCTGACCTCTTCACTTCACAAGCAGTGAGCCTCTGACCTCTTCACTTCACAAGCAGTGAGCGTCTGACCTCTTCACTTCACAAGCAGTGATCCTCTGACATCTTCACTTCACAAGCAGTGATCCTCTGACCTCTTCACTTCGCAAGCAGTGAGCCTCTGACCTCTTCACTTCACAAGCAGTGAGCCTCTGACCTCTTCACTTCACAAGCAGCAATCCTCTGACCTCTTCACTGCACAAGCAGTGATCCTCTGACCTCTTCACTTCACAAGCGGTGAGCCTCTGACCTCTTCACTTCACAAGCAGTGATCCTCACAAGCCGTGATCCTCTGACCTCTTCACTTCACAAGCAGTGAGCCTCTGACCTCTTCACTTCACAAGCAGTGAGCCTCTGACCTCTTCCCTTCACAAGCAGTGAGCCTCTGACATCTTCACTTCACAAGCAGTGATCCTCTGACATCTTCACTTCACAAGCAGCGATCCTCTGACCTCTTCACTTCACAAGCAGTGAGCATCTGACCTCTTCACTTCACAAGCAGTGAGCTTCTGACCTCTTCAATTCACAAGCAGCAATCCTCTGACCTCTTCACTGCACAAGCAGTGATCCTCTGACCTCTTCACTTCACAAGCGGTGAGCCTCTGACCTCTTCACTTCACAAGCAGCGATCCTTTGACCTCTTCACTTCACAAGCAGCGATCCTCTGACCTCTTCACTTCACAAGCAGCGATCCTCTGACCTCTTCACTTCACAAGCAGTGAGCCTCTGACCACTTCACTTCACAAGCAGTGAGCCTCTGACCTCTTCACTTCACAAGCAGTGAGCCTCTGACCTCTTCACTTCACAAGCAGTGATCCTCTGACCTCTTCACTTCACAAGCAGTGAGCCTCTGACCTCTTCACTTCACAAGCAGTGATCCTCACAAGCAGTGATCCTCTGACCTCTTTACTTCACAAGCAGCGATCCTCTGACCTCTTCACTTCACAAGCAGTGAGCCTCTGACCTCTTCGCTTCACAAGCAGTGATCATCTCACCTCTTCACTTCACAAGCAGCGATCCTCTGACCTCTTCACTTCACAAGCAGTGATCCTTTGACCTCTTCACTTCACAAGCAGTGATCCTCTGACCTCTTCACTTCACAAGCAGCGATCCTCTGACCGCTTAACTTCACAAGCAGCGATCCTGTGACCTCTTCCCATCACAAGCAGCGATCCTCTGACCTCTTCACTTTACAAGCGGCAATCGCCCGACTTCTTCACTTCACAAGCAGCGATCCTCTGACCTCTTCACTTCACAAGCAGTGATCCTCTGACCTCTTCACTTCACAAGCAGCGATCCTCTGACCTCTTCCCATCACAAGCAGCGATCCTCTGACCTCTTCACTTCACAAGCCGCGATCCTCTGACCTCTTCACTTCACAAGCAGCGATCCTCTGACCTCTTCACTTCACAAGCAGCGAGCCTCTGACCTCTTCCCATCACAAGCAGCGATCCTCTGACCTCTTCACTTCACAAGCGGTGATCCTCTGACCTCTTCCCATCACAAGCAGCGATCCTCTGACCTCTTCACTTCACAAGCAGTGATCCTCTGACCTCTTCACTTCACAAGCAGTGATCCTCTGACCTCTTCACTTCACAAGCAGTGATCCTCTGACCTCTTCACTTCACAAGCAGCGAGCCTCTGACCTCTTCACTTCACAATCAGCGATCCTCTGACCTCTTCACTTCTCAAGCAGCGATCCTCTGACCTCTTCACTTCACAAGCAGTGATCCTCTGACCTCTTACCATCACAAGCAGCGATCCTCTGACCTCTTCACTTCCAAAGCAGCGATCCCGTGACCGCTTCACTTCACAAGCAGCGATCCTGTGACCTCTTCCCATCACAAGCAGCGATCCTCTGACCTCTTCACTTTACAAGCGGCGATCATCTGACCTCTTCCCTTCACAAGCAGTGAGCCTCTGACCTCTTCACTTCACAAGCAGTGATCCTCTGACATCTTTACTTCACAAGCAGCGATCCTCTGACCTCTTCACTTCACAAGCAGTGAGCCTCTGACCACTTCACTTCACAAGCAGTGAGCTTCTGACCTCTTCAATTCACAAGCAGCAATCCTCTGACCTCTTCACTGCACAAGCAGTGATCCTCTGACCTCTTCACTGCACAAGCGGCGAGCCTCTGACCTCTTCACTTCACAAGCAGCAAAACTTTGACCTCTTCACTTCACAAGCAGCGATCCTTTGACCTCTTCACTTCACAAGCAGCGATCCTTTGACCTCTTCACTTCACAAGCAGTGAGCCTCTGACCTCTTCACTTCACAAGCAGTGAGCCTCTGACCGCTTCACTTCACAAGCAGTGATCCTCTGACCTCTTCACTTCACAAGCAGTGATCCTCTGACCTCTTCCCATCACAAGCAGTGAGCCTCTGACCTCTTCACTTCTCAAGCAGTGATCCTCACAAGCAGTGATCCTCTGACCTCTTCACTTCACAAGCAGTGAGCCTCTGACCTATTTACTTCACAAGCAGTGAGCCTCTGACCTCTTCACTTCACAAGCAGTGAGCCTCTGACCTCTTCACTTCACAAGCAGTGAGCCTCTGACCTCTTCACTTCACAAGCAGTGATCCTCTGACCTCTTCCCATCACAAGCAGTGAGCCTCTGACCTCTTCACTTCACAAGCAGTGATCCTCACAAGCAGTGATCCTCTGACCTCTTCACTTCACAAGCATCGATCCTCTGACCTCTTCACTTCACAAGCAGTGAGCCTCTGACCTCTTCACTTCACAAGCAGTGATCCTCTGACCTCTTCACTTCACAAGCAGCGATCCTCTGACCGCTTAACTTCACAAGCAGCGATCCTGTGACCTCTTCCCATCACAAGCGGCGATCCTCTGACCTCTTCACTTTACAAGCGGCGATCGCCCGACTTCTTCACTTCACAAGCAGCGATCCTCTAACCTCTTCACTTCACAAGCAGTGATCCTCTGACCTCTTCACTTCACAAGCAGCGATCCTCTGACCTCTTCCCATCACAAGCAGCGATCCTCTGACCTCTTCACTTCACAAGCAGCGATCCTCTGACCTCTTCACTTCACAAGCAGCGAGCCTCTGACCTCTTCCCATCACAAGCAGCGATCCTCTGACCGCTTCACTTCACAAGCAGCGATCCTCTGACCGCTTCACTTCACAAGCAGCGATCCTGTGACCTCTTCCCATCACAAGCAGCGATCCTCTGACCTCTTCACTTTACAAGCGGCGATCGCCCGACTTCTTCACTTCACAAGCAGTGATCCTCTGACCTCTTCACTTCACAAGCAGCGATCCTCTGACCTCTTCCCATCACAAGCAGCGAGCCTCTGACCTATTCACTTCACAAGCAGCGAGCCTCTGACCTATTCACTTCACAAGCAGCGAGCCTCTGACCTCTTCACTTCACAAGCAGTGATCCTCTGACCTCTTCCCATCACAAGCAGCGATCCTCTGACCTCTTCACTTCACAAGCAGTGATCCTCTGACCTCTTCACTTCACAAGCAGTGATCCTCTGACCTCTTCACTTCACAAGCAGTGATCCTCTGAACTCTTCACTTCACAAGCAGTGATCCTCTGACCTCGTCACTTCACAAGCAGCGAGCCTCTGACCTTGTCACTTCACAAGCAGTGATCCTCTGACCTCGTCACTTCACAAGCAGCGATCCTCTGTCCTCGTCACTTCACAAGCAGCGATCCTCTGACGTCTTCCCATCACAAGCAGCGATCCTCTGACCTCTTCACTTCACAAGCAGCGATCCTCTGACCTCTTCACTTCACAAGCAGCGATCCTCTGACCTCTTCACTTCACAAGCAGCGATCCTCTGACCTCTTCACTTCACAAGCAGCGGTCCTCTGACCTCTTCACTTCACAAGCAGTGAGCCTCTGACCTCTTCACTTCACAAGCAGTGAGCCTCTGACCTCTTCACTTCTCAAGCAGTGATCCTCTGACCACTTCACTTCACAAGCAGAGTTCCTCTGACCTCGTCCCATCACAAGCAGCGATCCTCTGACCTCTTCACTTCACAAGCAGTGATCCTCTGACCTCTCCACTTCATAAGCAGCGATCCTCTGACCTCTTCACTTCACAAGCAGCGATCCTCTGACCTCTTCACTTCAATAGCAGTGATCCTCTCACATCTTCACATCACAAGCAGCGATCCTCTGACCTCTTCACTTCACAAGCAGTGATCCTCTGACCTCTTCACTTCACAAGCAGTGAGCCTCTGACCTCTTCACTTCACAAGCAGCGATCCTTTGACCTCTTCCCATCACAAGCAGCGATCCTCTGACCTCTTCACTTCACAAGCAGTGAGCCTCTGACCTCTTCACTTCACAAGCAGTGAGCCTCTGACCTCTTCACTTTACAAGCAGTGATCCTCTGACATCTTCACTTCACAAGCAGCGATCCTCTGACCTCTTCACTTCACAAGCAGTGAGCCTCTGACCTCTTCACTTCACAAGCAGTGAGCCTCTGACCTCTTCACTTCACAAGCAGCAATCCTCTGACCTCTTCACTGCACAAGCAGTGATCCTCTGACCTCTTCACTTCACAAGCGGTGAGCCCCTGACCTCTTCAATTCAAAAGCAGTGATCCTCTCACCTCTTCACTTCACAAGCAGCGATCCTCTGACCTCTTCCCTTCACAAGCAGTGAGCCTCTGACCTCTTCACTTCACAAGCAGCGATCCTTTGACCTCTTCACTTCACAAGCAGCGATCCTCTGACCTCTTCACTTCACAAGCAGTAAGCCTCTGACCTCTTCACTTCACAAGCAGTGAGCCTCTGACCTCTTCACTTCACAAGCAGTGATCCTCTGACCTCTTCACTTCACAAGCAGCGATCCTCTGACCTATTCACTTCACAAGCAGTGAGCCTCTGACCTCTTCACAAGCAGTGAGCCTCTGACCTCTTCACTTCACAAGCAGCGATCCTCTGACCTCTTCACTTCAATAGCAGTGATCCTCTCACCTCTTCACATCGCAAGCAGCGATCCTCTGACCTCTTCACTTCACAAGCAGCGATCCTGTGACCTCTTCCCATCACAAGCAGCGATCCTCTGACCTCTTCACTTTACAAGCGGCGATCGCCCAACTTCTTCACTTCACAAGCAGTGATCCTCTGACCTCTTCACTTCACAAGCAGCGATCCTCTGACCTCTTCCCATCACAAGCAGCGATCCTTTGACCTCTTCCCATCACAAGCAGCGATCCTCTGACCTCTTCACTTCACAAGCAGCGAGCCTCTGACCTATTCACTTCACAAGCAGCGAGCCTCTGACCTCTTCACTTCACAAGCAGTGAGCCTCTGACCTCTTCACTTCACAAGCAGTGATCCTCTGACCTCTTCACTTCACAAGCAGTGATCCTCTGACTTCTTCACTTCACAAGCGGTGATCCTCTGACCTCTTCCCATCACAAGCAGCGATCCTCTGACCTCTTCACTTCACAAGCAGCGATCCTCTGACCTCTTCACTTCACAAGCAGTGATCCTCTGACCTCTTCACTTCACAAGCAGTGATCCTCTGACATCTTCACTTCACAAGCAGCGATCCTCTGACCTCTTCACTTCACAAGCAGCGATCCTCTGACCTCTTCACTTCACAAGCAGTGAGCCTCTGACCTCTTCACTTCACAAGCAGTGAGCCTCTGACCTCTTCACTTCACAAGCAGCAATCCTCTGACCTCTTCACTGCACAAGCAGTGATCCTCTGACCTCTTCACTTCACAAGCGGTGAGCCTCTGACCTCTTCCCATCACAAGCAGTGATCCTTTGACCTCTTCCCATCACAAGCAGCGATCCTTTGACCTCTTCACTTCACAAGCAGCGATCCTCTGACCTCTTCACTTCACAAGCAGCGATCCTCTGACCTCTTCACTTCACAAGCAGCGATCCTCTGACCTCTTCACTTCACAAGCAGTGAGCCTCTGACCTCTTCACTTCACAAGCAGTGATCCTCTGACCTCTTCACTTCACAAGCAGCGATCCTCTGACCTCTTCATTTCACAAGCAGTGAGCCTCTGACCTCTTCACAAGCAGTGAGCCTCTGACCTCTTCACTTCACAAGCAGTGATCCTCTGACCTCTTCACTTCACAAGCAGTGAGCCTCTGACCTCTTCACTTCACAAGCAGTGATCCTCACAAGCAGTGATCCTCTGACCTCTTCACTTCACAAGCAGCGATCCTCTGACCTCTTCCCATCACAAGCAGCGATCCTCTGACCTCTTCACTTCACAAGCAGCGATCCTCTGACCTCTTCACTTCACAAGCAGTGAGCCTCTGACCTCTTCACTTCACAAGCAGTGATCCTCTGACCGCTTCACTTCACAAGCAGTGATCCTCTGACCTCTTCTCTTCACAAGCAGCGAGCCTCTGACCTCTTCAATTCACAAGCAGCGATCCTCTGACCTCTTCCCATCACAAGCAGCGATCCTCTGACCTCTTCACTTCACAAGCAGCGATCCTCTGACCTCTTCACTTCACAAGCAGTGAGCCTCTGACCTCTTCACTTCACAAGCAGTGAGCCTCTGACCTCTTCACTTCACAAGCAGTGAGCCTCTGACCTCTTCACTTCACAAGCAGCGATCCTCTGACCTCTTCCCATCACAGGCAGCGATCCTCTGACCTCTTCCCATCACAAGCAGCGATCCTCTGACCTCTTCACTTTACAAGCGGCGATCGCCCGACTTCTTCACTTCACAAGCAGTGATCCTCTGACCTCTTCACTTCACAAGCAGGGATCCTCTGACCTCTTCACTTCACAAGCAGCGATCCTCTGACCTCTTCACTTCACAAGCAGCGATCCTCTGACCTCTTCACTTCACAAGCAGCGAGCCTCTGACCTCTTCACTTCACAAGCAGCGATCCTCTGACCTCTTCACTTCACAAGCAGTGAGCCTCTGACCTCTTCACTTCACAAGCAGTGATCCTCTGACCTCTTCACTTCACAAGCAGTGATCCTCTGACCTCTTCCCATCACAAGCAGCGATCCTCTGACCTCTTCACTTCACAAGCAGTGAGCCTCTGACCTCTTCACTTCACAAGCAGCGATCCTCTGACCTCTTCACTTCACAAGCAGTGATCCTCTGACCTCTTCACTTCACAAGCAGTGAGCCTCTGACCTCTTCACTTCACAAGCAGCGATCCTCTGACCTCTTCCCATCACAAGCAGCGATCCTCTGACCTCTTCACTTCACAAGCAGTGAGCCTCTGACCTCTTCACTTCACAAGCAGTGAGCGTCTGACCTCTTCACTTCACAAGCAGTGATCCTCTGACATCTTCACTTCACAAGCAGTGATCCTCTGACCTCTTCACTTCGCAAGCAGTGAGCCTCTGACCTCTTCACTTCACAAGCAGTGAGCCTCTGACCTCTTCACTTCACAAGCAGCAATCCTCTGACCTCTTCACTGCACAAGCAGTGATCCTCTGACCTCTTCACTTCACAAGCGGTGAGCCTCTGACCTCTTCACTTCACAAGCAGTGATCCTCACAAGCCGTGATCCTCTGACCTCTTCACTTCACAAGCAGTGAGCCTCTGACCTCTTCACTTCACAAGCAGTGATCCTCTGACCTCTTCACTTCACAAGCAGTGAGCCTCTGACCTCTTCACTTCACAAGCAGTGATCCTCACAAGCCGTGATCCTCTGACCTCTTCACTTCACAAGCAGTGATCCTCTGACCTCTTCACTTCACAAGCAGTAATCCTCTGACCTCTTCACTTCACAAGCAGCGATCCTCTGACCTCTTCACTTCACAAGCAGTGATCCTCTGACCTCTTCACTTCACAAGCAGCGATCCTCTGACCGCTTCACTTCACAAGCAGCGATCCTGTGACCTCTTCACTTCACAAGCAGTGAGCCTCTGACCTCTTCACTTCACAAGCAGTGATCCTCTGACATCTTCACTTCACAAGCAGCGATCCTCTGACCTCTTCACTTCACAAGCAGTGAGCCTCTGACCTCTTCACTTCACAAGCAGTGATCCTCTGACCTCTTCTCTTCACAAGCGGTGAGCCTCTGACCTCTTCCCATCACAAGCAGCGATCCTCTGACCTCTTCACTTCACAAGCAGCGATCCTTTGACCTCTTCACTTCACAAGCAGCGATCCTTTGACCTCTTCACTTCACAAGCAGCGATCCTCTGACCTCTTCACTTCACAAGCAGTGATCCTCTGACATCTTCACTTCACAAGCAGTGATCCTCTGACATCTTCACTTCACAAGCAGCGATCCTCTGACCTCTTCACTTCACAAGCAGCGAGCCTCTGACCTCTTCACTTCACAAGCAGTGATCCTCTGACCTCTTCACTGCACAAGCAGTGATCCTCTGACCTCTTCACTTCACAAGCAGTGATCCTCTCACCTCTTCACTTCACAAGCAGTGAGCCTCTGACCTCTTCACTTCACAAGCAGTGATCCTCACAAGCAGTGATCCTCTGACCTCTTCACTTCATAAGCAGCGATCCTCTGACCTCTTCACTTCACAAGCAGTGAGCCTCTGACCTCTTCACTTCACAAGCAGTGATCCTCTGACCTCTTCACTTCACAAGCAGCGATCCTCTGACCGCTTCACTTCACAAGCAGCGATCCTGTGACCTCTTCCCATCACAAGCAGTGATCCTCTGACCTCTTCCCATCACAAGCAGCGATCCTCTGACCACTTCACTTCACAAGCAGTGAGCTTCTGACCTCTTCACTTCACAAGCAGTGAGCCTCTGACCTCTTCAATTCAAAAGCAGTGATCCTCTGACCTCTTCCCATCACAAGCAGCGATCCTCTGACCTCTTCCCATCACAAGCAGCGATCCTCTGACCTCTTCACTTCACAAGCAGTGAGCCTCTGACCTCTTCACTTCACAAGCAGTGATCCTCTGACCTCTTCACTTCACAAGCAGTGAGCCTCTGACCTCTTCACTTCACAAGAGGTGATCCTCTGACCTCTTCACTTCACAAGCAGTGATCCTCTGACATCTTCACTTCACAAGCAGTGATCCTCTGACCTCTTCACTTCACAAGCAGTGAGCTTCTGACCTCTTCAATTCACAAGCAGCAATCCTCTGACCTCTTCACTGCACAAGCAGTGATCCTCTGACCTCTTCACTTCACAAGCGGTGAGCCTCTGACCTCTTCACTTCACAAGCAGCGATCCCTTGACCTCTTCACTTCACAAGCAGCGATCCTCTGACCTCTTCACTTCACAAGCAGTGAGCCTCTGACCTCTTCACTTCACAAGCAGTGAGCCTCTGACCTCTTCACTTCACAAGCAGTGATCCTCTGACATTTTCACTTCACAAGCAGCGATCCTCTGACCTCTTCACTTCACAATCAGTGAGCCTCTGACCTCTTCACTTCACTAGCAGTGAGCCTCTGACCTCTTCACTTCACAAGCAGTGAGCCTCTGACCTCTTCACTTCACAAGCAGTGATCCTCTGACCTCTTCACTTCACAAGCAGTGAGCCTCTGACCTCTTCACTTCACAAGCAGCGATCCTCTGACCTCTTCCCATCACAGGCAGCGATCCTCTGACCTCTTCCCATCACAAGCAGCGATCCTCTGACCTCTTCACTTTACAAGCGGCGATCGCCCGACTTCTTCACTTCACAAGCAGTGATCCTCTGACCTCTTCACTTCACAAGCAGGGATCCTCTGACCTCTTCACTTCACAAGCAGCGATCCTCTGACCTCTTCACTTCACAAGCAGCGATCCTCTGACCTCTTCACTTCACAAGCAGCGAGCCTCTGACCTCTTCACTTCACAAGCAGCGATCCTCTGACCTCTTCACTTCACAAGCAGTGAGCCTCTGACCTCTTCACTTCACAAGCAGTGATCCTGATGTCTTCACTTCACAAGCAGTGATCCTCTGACGTCTTCACTTCACAAGCAGCGATCCTCTGACCTCTTCGCTTCACAAGCAGTGAGCCTCTGACCTCTCCGCTTCACAAGCAGTGATCATCTCACCTCTTCACTTCACAAGCAGCGATCCTCTGACCTCTTCACTTCACAAGCAGCGATCCTCTGACCTCTTCACTTAAAAAGCAGTGAGCCTCTGACCTCTTCACTTCACAAGCAGTGATCCTCTGACCTCTTCACTTCACAAGTAGCGATCCTCTGACCGCTTCACTTCACAAGCAGCGATCCTGTGACCTCTTCCCATCACAAGCAGCGATCCTCTGACCTCTTCACTTCACAAGCAGTGATCTGCACAAGCAGTGATCCTCTGACCTCTTCACTTCACAAGTAGCGATCCTCTGACCTCTTCACTTCACAAGCAGTGAGCCTCTGACCTCTTCACTTCACAAGCAGTGATCCTCTGATGTCTTCACTTCACAAGCAGCGATCCTCTGACCTCTTCACTTCACAAGCAGTGAGCCTCTGACCTCTTCGCTTCACAAGCAGTGATCATCTCACCTCTTCACTTCACAAGCAGCGATCCTCTGACCTCTTCGCTTCACAAGCAGTGAGCCTCTGACCTCTTCACTTCACAAGCAGTGATCCTCACAAGCAGTGATCCTCTGACCTCTTCACTTCACAAGCAGCGATCCTCTGACCTCTTCACTTCACAAGCAGTGAGCCTCTGACCTCTTCACTTCACAAGCAGTGATCCTCTGACCTCTTCACTTCACAAGCAGCGATCCTCTGACCTCTTCACTTCACAAGCAGTGAGCATCTGACCTCTTCGCTTCACAAGCAGTGATCATCTCACCTCTTCCCATCACAAGCAGTGAGCCTCTGACCTCTTCGCTTCACAAGCAGTGATCATCTCACATCTTCACTTCACAAGCAGTGATCCTCTGACCTCTTCACTTCACAAGCAGAGAGCCTCTGACCTCTTCACTTCACAAGCAGTGATCCTCTGACCTCTTCCCATCACAAGCGGTGAGCCTCTGACCTCTTCACTTCACAAGCAGTGAGCCTCTGACCTCTTCCCATCACAAGCAGTGATCCTCTGAC
Organism: Triturus cristatus; assembly: GCF_964204655.1. NCBI lineage: Eukaryota > Metazoa > Chordata > Amphibia > Caudata > Salamandridae > Triturus > Triturus cristatus. Next base: position 285,143,370 of record NC_140579.1, read on the forward strand.
CTCTTCACTTCACAAGCAGCGATCCTCTGACCGCTTCACTTCACAAGCAGCGATCCTGTGACCTCTTCCCATCACAAGCAGCGATCCTCTGACCTCTTCACTTCACAAGCAGTGATCCTCTGACCTCTTCACTTCACAAGCAGCGATCCTCTGACCTCTTCACTTCACAAGCAGCGATCCTCTGACCTCTTCACTTCACATGCAGTGATCCTCGGACCTCTTACCATCACAAGCAGCGATCCTCTGACCTCTTCACTTCACAAGCAGCGATCCTCTGACCGCTTCACTTCACAAGCAGCGATCCTGTGACCTCTTCCCATCACAAGCATCGATCCTCTGACCTCTTCACTTTACAAGCAGCGATCCTCTGACCTCTTCACTTTACAAGCAGCGAGCCTCTGACCTATTCACTTCACAAGCAGCGAGCCTCTGACCTCTTCACTTCACAAGCAGTGAGCCTCTGACATCTTCACTTCACAAGCAGCGATCCTCTGACCTCTTCACTTCACAAGCAGTGAGCCTCTGACCTCTTCTCTTCACAAGCGGTGAGCCTCTGACCTCTTCCCATCACAAGCAGCGACCCTTTGACCTCTTCACTTTATAAGCAGCGATCCTCTGACCTCTTCACTTTACAAGCAGCGAGCCTCTGACCTATTCACTTCACAAGCAGCGAGCCTCTGACCTCTTCACTTCACAAGCAGCGATCCTCTGACCTCTTCACTTCACAAGCAGCGATCCTCTGACCTCTTCACTTAAAAAGCAGTGAGCCTCTGACCTCTTCACTTCACAAGCAGCGATCCTCTGACCTCTTCACTTCACAAGCAGCGATCCTCTGACCTCTTCACTTAAAAAGCAGTGAGCCTCTGACCTCTTCACTTCACAAGCAGTGATCCTCTGACCTCTTCACTTCACAAGCAGCGATCCTCTGACCGCTTCACTTCACAAGCAGCGATCCTGTGACCTCTTCCAATCACAAGCAGCGATCCTCTGACCTCTTCACTTCACAAGTAGCGATCCTCTGACCTCTTCACTTCACAAGCAGTGATCCGAACAAGCAGTGATCCTCTGACCTCTTCACTTCACAAGTAGCGATCCTCTGACCTCTTCACTTCACAAGCAGTGAGCCTCTGACCTCTTCACTTCACAAGCAGTGATCCTCTGACGTCTTCACTTCACAAGCAGCGATCCTCTGACCTCTTCACTTCACAAGCAGTGAGCCTCTGACCTCTTCGCTTCACAAGCAGTGATCATCTCACCTCTTCACTTCACAAGCAGCGATCCTCTGACCTCTTCGCTTCACAAGCAGTGAGCCTCTGACCTCTTCACTTCACAAGCAGTGAGCCTCTGACCTCTTCACTTCACAAGCAGTAAGCCTCTGACATCTTCACTTCACAAGCAGCGATCCTCTGACCTCTTCACTTCACAAGCAGTGAGCCTCTGACCTCTTCTCTTCACAAGCGGTGAGCCTCTGACCTCTTCCCATCACAAGCAGCGACCCTTTGACCTCTTCACTTCACAAGCAGCGATCCTCTGACCTCTTCACTTCACAAGCAGCGATCCTCTGACCTCTTCACTTCACAAGCAGTGATCCTCTGACCTCTTCACTTCACAAGCAGCGATCCTCTGACCTCTTCACTTCACAAGCAGCGAGCCTCTGACCTCTTCGCTTCACAAGCAGTGATCATCTCACCTTTTCACTTCACAAGCAGCGATCCTCTGACCTCTTCACTTAACAAGCAGTGAGCCTATGACCTCTTCACTTCACAAGCAGTGATCCTCTGACCTCTTCACTTCACAAGCAGCGATCCTCTGACCGCTGAACTTCACAAGCAGCGATCCTGTGACCTCTTCCCATCACAAGCAGCGATCCTCTGACCTCTTCACTTCACAAGCAGTGATCCTCTGACCTCTTCACTTCACAAGCAGCGATCCTCTGACCTCTTCACTTCACAAGCAGCGATCCTCTGACCTCTTCACTTCACAAGCAGTGATCCTCGGACCTCTTCACTTCACAAGTAGCGATCCTCTGACCGCTTCACTTCACAAGCAGCGATCCTGTGACCTCTTCCCATCACAAGCAGCGATCCTCTGACCTCTTCACTTTATAAGCAGCGATCCTCTGACCTCTTCACTTTACAAGCAGCGAGCCTCTGACCTATTCACTTCACAAGCAGCGAGCCTCTGACCTCTTCACTTCACAAGCAGCGATCCTCTGACCTCTTCACTTCACAAGCAGCGATCCTCTGACCTCTTCACTTCACAAGCAGTGATCCTCGGACCTCTTACCATCACAAGCAGCGATCCTCTGACCTCTTCACTTCACAAGCAGCGATCCTCTGACCGCTTCACTTCACAAGCAGCGATCCTGTGACCTCTTCCCATCACAAGCAGCGATCCTCTGACCTCTTCACTTCACAAGCAGTGATCCTCTGACCTCTTCACTTCACAAGCAGCGATCCTCTGACCTCTTCACTTCACAAGCAGCGATCCTCTGACCTCTTCACTTCACAAGCAGTGATCCTCGGACCTCTTACCATCACAAGCAGCGATCCTCTGACCTCTTCACTTCACAAGCAGCGATCCTCTGACCGCTTCACTTCACAAGCAGCGATCCTGTGACCTATTCCCATCACAAGCAGCGATCCTCTGACCTCTTCACTTTACAAGCAGCGATCCTCTGACCTCTTCACTTTACAAGCAGCGAGCCTCTGACCTATTAACTTCACAAGCAGCGAGCCTCTGACCTCTTCACTTCACAAGCAGTGAGCCTCTGACCTCTTCACTTCACATGCAGTGATCCTCTGACCTCTTCACTTCACAAGCAGTGATCCTCTGACCTCTTCACTTCACAAGCGGTGATCCTCTGACCTCTTCCCATCACAAGCGGCGATCCTCTGACCTCTTCACTTCACAAGCAGTGATCCTCCGACCTCTTCACTTTACAAGCAGTGATCCTCTAACCTCTTCACTTCACAAGCGGTGATCCTCTGACCTCTTCCCATCACAAGCAGCGATCCTCTGACCTCTTCACTTCACAAGCAGTGATCCTCTGACCTCTTCACTTCACAAGCAGTGATCCTCTGACCTCTTCACTTCACAAGCAGTGATCCTCTGACCTCTTCACTTCACAAGCAGCGAGCCTCTGACCTCTTCCCATCACAAGCAGTGTTCCTCTGACCTGTTCACTTCACAAGCAGTGATCCTCTGACCTCTTACCATCACAAGCAGCGATCCTCTGACCTCTTCACTTCCAAAGCAGCGATCCCGTGACCGCTTCACTTCACAAGCAGCGATCCTGTGACCTCTTCCCATCACAAGCAGCGATCCTCTGACCTCTTCACTTTACAAGCGGCGATCGTCTGACCTCTTCCCTTTACAAGCAGTGAGCCTCTGACCTCTTCACTTCACAAGCAGTGATCCTCTGACATCTTCACTTCACAAGCAGCGATCCTCTGACCTCTTCACTTCACAAGCCGTGAGCCTCTGACCTCTTCACTTCACAAGCAGTGAGCTTCTAACCTCTTCAATTCACAAGCAGCAATCCTCTGACCTCTTCACTGCACAAGCAGTGATCCTCTGACCTCTTCACTTCACAAGCAGCGAGCCTCTGACCTCTTCACTTCACAAGCAGCGACCCTCTGACCTCTTCACTTCACAAGCAGTGATCCTCTGACCTCTTCACTTCACAAGCAGTGATCCTCTGACCTCTTCCCATCACAAGCAGCGATCCTCTGACCTCTTCCCATCACAAGCAGCGATCCTCTGACCTCTTCCCATCACAAGCAGCGATCCTCTGACCTCTTCCCATCACAAGCAGCGATCCTCTGACCTCTTCCCATCACAAGCAGCGATCCTCTGACCTCTTCCCATCACAAGCAGCGATCCTCTGACCTCTTCCCATCACAAGGATTGATCCTCTGACCTCTTCACTTCACAAGCAGTGATCCTCTGACCTCTTCACTTCACAAGCAGTGATCCTCTGACCTCTTCACTTCACAAGCAGTGATCCGCACAAGCAGTGATCCTCTGACCTCTTCACTTCACAAGCAGTGATCCTGATGTCTTCACTTCACAAGCAGTGATCCTCTGACGTCTTCACTTCACAAGCAGCGATCCTCTGACCTCTTCGCTTCACAAGCAGTGAGCCTCTGACCTCTCCGCTTCACAAGCAGTGATCATCTCACCTCTTCACTTCACAAGCAGCGATCCTCTGACCTCTTCACTTCACAAGCAGCGATCCTCTGACCTCTTCACTTAAAAAGCAGTGAGCCTCTGACCTCTTCACTTCACAAGCAGTGATCCTCTGACCTCTTCACTTCACAAGTAGCGATCCTCTGACCGCTTCACTTCACAAGCAGCGATCCTGTGACCTCTTCCCATCACAAGCAGCGATCCTCTGACCTCTTCACTTCACAAGCAGTGATCTGCACAAGCAGTGATCCTCTGACCTCTTCACTTCACAAGTAGCGATCCTCTGACCTCTTCACTTCACAAGCAGTGAGCCTCTGACCTCTTCACTTCACAAGCAGTGATCCTCTGATGTCTTCACTTCACAAGCAGCGATCCTCTGACCTCTTCACTTCACAAGCAGTGAGCCTCTGACCTCTTCGCTTCACAAGCAGTGATCATCTCACCTCTTCACTTCACAAGCAGCGATCCTCTGACCTCTTCGCTTCACAAGCAGTGAGCCTCTGACCTCTTCACTTCACAAGCAGTGATCCTCACAAGCAGTGATCCTCTGACCTCTTCACTTCACAAGCAGCGATCCTCTGACCTCTTCACTTCACAAGCAGTGAGCCTCTGACCTCTTCACTTCACAAGCAGTGATCCTCTGACCTCTTCACTTCACAAGCAGCGATCCTCTGACCTCTTCACTTCACAAGCAGTGAGCATCTGACCTCTTCGCTTCACAAGCAGTGATCATCTCACCTCTTCCCATCACAAGCAGTGAGCCTCTGACCTCTTCGCTTCACAAGCAGTGATCATCTCACATCTTCACTTCACAAGCAGTGATCCTCTGACCTCTTCACTTCACAAGCAGAGAGCCTCTGACCTCTTCACTTCACAAGCAGTGATCCTCTGACCTCTTCCCATCACAAGCGGTGAGCCTCTGACCTCTTCACTTCACAAGCAGTGAGCCTCTGACCTCTTCCCATCACAAGCAGTGATCCTCTGACCTCTTCACTTCACAAGCAGCGATCCTCTGACCGCTTCACTTCACAAGCAGCGATCCTGTGACCTCTTCCCATCACAAGCAGCGATCCTCTGACCTCTTCACTTCACAAGCAGTGATCCTCTGACCTCTTCACTTCACAAGCAGCGATCCTCTGACCTCTTCACTTCACAAGCAGCGATCCTCTGACCTCTTCACTTCACATGCAGTGATCCTCGGACCTCTTACCATCACAAGCAGCGATCCTCTGACCTCTTCACTTCACAAGCAGCGATCCTCTGACCGCTTCACTTCACAAGCAGCGATCCTGTGACCTCTTCCCATCACAAGCATCGATCCTCTGACCTCTTCACTTTACAAGCAGCGATCCTCTGACCTCTTCACTTTACAAGCAGCGAGCCTCTGACCTATTCACTTCACAAGCAGCGAGCCTCTGACCTCTTCACTTCACAAGCAGTGAGCCTCTGACATCTTCACTTCACAAGCAGCGATCCTCTGACCTCTTCACTTCACAAGCAGTGAGCCTCTGACCTCTTCTCTTCACAAGCGGTGAGCCTCTGACCTCTTCCCATCACAAGCAGCGACCCTTTGACCTCTTCACTTTATAAGCAGCGATCCTCTGACCTCTTCACTTTACAAGCAGCGAGCCTCTGACCTATTCACTTCACAAGCAGCGAGCCTCTGACCTCTTCACTTCACAAGCAGCGATCCTCTGACCTCTTCACTTCACAAGCAGCGATCCTCTGACCTCTTCACTTAAAAAGCAGTGAGCCTCTGACCTCTTCACTTCACAAGCAGCGATCCTCTGACCTCTTCACTTCACAAGCAGCGATCCTCTGACCTCTTCACTTAAAAAGCAGTGAGCCTCTGACCTCTTCACTTCACAAGCAGTGATCCTCTGACCTCTTCACTTCACAAGCAGCGATCCTCTGACCGCTTCACTTCACAAGCAGCGATCCTGTGACCTCTTCCAATCACAAGCAGCGATCCTCTGACCTCTTCACTTCACAAGTAGCGATCCTCTGACCTCTTCACTTCACAAGCAGTGATCCGAACAAGCAGTGATCCTCTGACCTCTTCACTTCACAAGTAGCGATCCTCTGACCTCTTCACTTCACAAGCAGTGAGCCTCTGACCTCTTCACTTCACAAGCAGTGATCCTCTGACGTCTTCACTTCACAAGCAGCGATCCTCTGACCTCTTCACTTCACAAGCAGTGAGCCTCTGACCTCTTCGCTTCACAAGCAGTGATCATCTCACCTCTTCACTTCACAAGCAGCGATCCTCTGACCTCTTCGCTTCACAAGCAGTGAGCCTCTGACCTCTTCACTTCACAAGCAGTGAGCCTCTGACCTCTTCACTTCACAAGCAGTAAGCCTCTGACATCTTCACTTCACAAGCAGCGATCCTCTGACCTCTTCACTTCACAAGCAGTGAGCCTCTGACCTCTTCTCTTCACAAGCGGTGAGCCTCTGACCTCTTCCCATCACAAGCAGCGACCCTTTGACCTCTTCACTTCACAAGCAGCGATCCTCTGACCTCTTCACTTCACAAGCAGCGATCCTCTGACCTCTTCACTTCACAAGCAGTGATCCTCTGACCTCTTCACTTCACAAGCAGCGATCCTCTGACCTCTTCACTTCACAAGCAGCGAGCCTCTGACCTCTTCGCTTCACAAGCAGTGATCATCTCACCTTTTCACTTCACAAGCAGCGATCCTCTGACCTCTTCACTTAACAAGCAGTGAGCCTATGACCTCTTCACTTCACAAGCAGTGATCCTCTGACCTCTTCACTTCACAAGCAGCGATCCTCTGACCGCTGAACTTCACAAGCAGCGATCCTGTGACCTCTTCCCATCACAAGCAGCGATCCTCTGACCTCTTCACTTCACAAGCAGTGATCCTCTGACCTCTTCACTTCACAAGCAGCGATCCTCTGACCTCTTCACTTCACAAGCAGCGATCCTCTGACCTCTTCACTTCACAAGCAGTGATCCTCGGACCTCTTCACTTCACAAGTAGCGATCCTCTGACCGCTTCACTTCACAAGCAGCGATCCTGTGACCTCTTCCCATCACAAGCAGCGATCCTCTGACCTCTTCACTTTATAAGCAGCGATCCTCTGACCTCTTCACTTTACAAGCAGCGAGCCTCTGACCTATTCACTTCACAAGCAGCGAGCCTCTGACCTCTTCACTTCACAAGCAGCGATCCTCTGACCTCTTCACTTCACAAGCAGCGATCCTCTGACCTCTTCACTTCACAAGCAGTGATCCTCGGACCTCTTACCATCACAAGCAGCGATCCTCTGACCTCTTCACTTCACAAGCAGCGATCCTCTGACCGCTTCACTTCACAAGCAGCGATCCTGTGACCTCTTCCCATCACAAGCAGCGATCCTCTGACCTCTTCACTTCACAAGCAGTGATCCTCTGACCTCTTCACTTCACAAGCAGCGATCCTCTGACCTCTTCACTTCACAAGCAGCGATCCTCTGACCTCTTCACTTCACAAGCAGTGATCCTCGGACCTCTTACCATCACAAGCAGCGATCCTCTGACCTCTTCACTTCACAAGCAGCGATCCTCTGACCGCTTCACTTCACAAGCAGCGATCCTGTGACCTATTCCCATCACAAGCAGCGATCCTCTGACCTCTTCACTTTACAAGCAGCGATCCTCTGACCTCTTCACTTTACAAGCAGCGAGCCTCTGACCTATTAACTTCACAAGCAGCGAGCCTCTGACCTCTTCACTTCACAAGCAGTGAGCCTCTGACCTCTTCACTTCACATGCAGTGATCCTCTGACCTCTTCACTTCACAAGCAGTGATCCTCTGACCTCTTCACTTCACAAGCGGTGATCCTCTGACCTCTTCCCATCACAAGCGGCGATCCTCTGACCTCTTCACTTCACAAGCAGTGATCCTCCGACCTCTTCACTTTACAAGCAGTGATCCTCTAACCTCTTCACTTCACAAGCGGTGATCCTCTGACCTCTTCCCATCACAAGCAGCGATCCTCTGACCTCTTCACTTCACAAGCAGTGATCCTCTGACCTCTTCACTTCACAAGCAGTGATCCTCTGACCTCTTCACTTCACAAGCAGTGATCCTCTGACCTCTTCACTTCACAAGCAGCGAGCCTCTGACCTCTTCCCATCACAAGCAGTGTTCCTCTGACCTGTTCACTTCACAAGCAGTGATCCTCTGACCTCTTACCATCACAAGCAGCGATCCTCTGACCTCTTCACTTCCAAAGCAGCGATCCCGTGACCGCTTCACTTCACAAGCAGCGATCCTGTGACCTCTTCCCATCACAAGCAGCGATCCTCTGACCTCTTCACTTTACAAGCGGCGATCGTCTGACCTCTTCCCTTTACAAGCAGTGAGCCTCTGACCTCTTCACTTCACAAGCAGTGATCCTCTGACATCTTCACTTCACAAGCAGCGATCCTCTGACCTCTTCACTTCACAAGCCGTGAGCCTCTGACCTCTTCACTTCACAAGCAGTGAGCTTCTAACCTCTTCAATTCACAAGCAGCAATCCTCTGACCTCTTCACTGCACAAGCAGTGATCCTCTGACCTCTTCACTTCACAAGCAGCGAGCCTCTGACCTCTTCACTTCACAAGCAGCGACCCTCTGACCTCTTCACTTCACAAGCAGTGATCCTCTGACCTCTTCACTTCACAAGCAGTGATCCTCTGACCTCTTCCCATCACAAGCAGCGATCCTCTGACCTCTTCCCATCACAAGCAGCGATCCTCTGACCTCTTCCCATCACAAGCAGCGATCCTCTGACCTCTTCCCATCACAAGCAGCGATCCTCTGACCTCTTCCCATCACAAGCAGCGATCCTCTGACCTCTTCCCATCACAAGCAGCGATCCTCTGACCTCTTCCCATCACAAGGATTGATCCTCTGACCTCTTCACTTCACAAGCAGTGATCCTCTGACCTCTTCACTTCACAAGCAGTGATCCTCTGACCTCTTCACTTCACAAGCAGTGATCCGCACAAGCAGTGATCCTCTGACCTCTTCACTTCACAAGCAGTGATCCTGATGTCTTCAATTCACAAGCAGTGATCCTCTGACGTCTTCACTTCACAAGCAGCGATCCTCTGACCTCTTCGCTTCATAAGCAGTGAGCCTCTGACCTCTCCGCTTCACAAGCAGTGATCATCTCACCTCTTCACTTCACAAGCAGCGATCCTCTGACCTCTTCACTTCACAAGCAGCGATCCTCTGACCTCTTCACTTAAAAAGCAGTGAGCCTCTGACCTCTTCACTTCACAAGCAGTGATCCTCTGACCTCTTCACTTCACAAGCAGCGATCCTCTGACCGCTTCACTTCACAAGCAGCGATCCTGTGACCTCTTCCCATCACAAGCAGCGATCCTCTGACCTCTTCACTTCACAAGCAGTGATCTGCACAAGCAGTGATCCTCTGACCTCTTCACTTCACAAGTAGCGATCCTCTGACCTCTTCACTTCACAAGCAGTGAGCCTCTGACCTCCTCACTTCACAAGCAGTGATCCTCTGATGTCTTCACTTCACAAGCAGCGATCCTCTGACCTCTTCACTTCACAAGCAGTGAGCCTCTGACCTCTTCGCTTCACAAGCAGTGATCATCTCACCTCTTCACTTCACAAGCAGCGATCCTCTGACCTCTTCGCTTCACAAGCAGTGAGCCTCTGACCTCTTCACTTCACAAGCAGTGATCCTCACAAGCAGTGATCCTCTGACCTCTTCACTTCACAAGCAGCGATCCTCTGACCTCTTCACTTCACAAGCAGTGAGCCTCTGACCTCTTCACTTCACAAGCAGTGATCCTCTGACCTCTTCACTTCACAAGCAGCGATCCTCTGACCTCTTCACTTCACAAGCAGTGAGCATCTGACCTCTTCGCTTCACAAGCAGTGATCATCTCACCTCTTCCCATCACAAGCAGTGAGCCTCTGACCTCTTCGCTTCACAAGCAGTGATCATCTCACATCTTCACTTCACAAGCAGTGATCCTCTGACCTCTTCACTTCACAAGCAGAGAGCCTCTGACCTCTTCACTTCACAAGCAGTGATCCTCTGACCTCTTCCCATCACAAGCGGTGAGCCTCTGACCTCTTCACTTCACAAGCAGTGAGCCTCTGACCTCTTCCCATCACAAGCAGTGATCCTCTGACCTCTTCACTTCACAAGCAGCGATCCTCTGACCGCTTCACTTCACAAGCAGCGATCCTGTGACCTCTTCCCATCACAAGCAGCGATCCTCTGACCTCTTCACTTCACAAGCAGTGATCCTCTGACCTCTTCACTTCACAAGCAGCGATCCTCTGACCTCTTCACTTCACAAGCAGCGATCCTCTGACCTCTTGACTTCACATGCAGTGATCCTCGGACCTCTTACCATCACAAGCAGCGATCCTCTGACCTCTTCACTTCACAAGCAGCGATCCTCTGACCGCTTCACTTCACAAGCAGCGATCCTGTGACCTCTTCCCATCACAAGCATCGATCCTCTGACCTCTTCACTTTACAAGCAGCGATCCTCTGACCTCTTCACTTTACAAGCAGCGAGCCTCTGACCTATTCACTTCACAAGCAGCGAGCCTCTGACCTCTTCACTTCACAAGCAGTGAGCCTCTGACATCTTCACTTCACAAGCAGCGATCCTCTGACCTCTTCACTTCACAAGCAGTGAGCCTCTGACCTCTTCACTTCACAAGCAGTGAGCCTCTGACCTCTTCTCTTCACAAGCGGTGAGCCTCTGACCTCTTCCCATCACAAGCAGCGACCCTTTGACCTCTTCACTTCACAAGCAGCGATCCTCTGACCTCTTCACTTCACAAGCAGCGATCCTCTGACCTCTTCACTTCACAAGCAGTGATCCTCTGACCTCTTCACTTCACAAGCAGCGATCCTCTGACCTCTTCACTTCACAAGCAGTGAGCCTCTGACCTCTTCGCTTCACAAGCAGTGATCATCTCACCTCTTCACTTCACAAGCAGCGATCCTGTGACCTCTTCACTTCACAAGCAGTGAGCCTCTGACCTCTTCACTTCACAAGCAGTGATCCTCTGACCTCTTCACTTCACAAGCAGCGATCCTCTGACCGCTTAACTTCACAAGCAGCGATCCTGTGACCTCTTCCCATCACAAGCAGCGATCCTCTGACCTCTTCACTTTACAAGCGGCGATCGCCCGACTTCTTCACTTCACAAGCAGCGATCCTCTGACCTCTTCACTTCACAAGCAGTGATCCTCTGACCTCTTCACTTCACAAGCAGCGATCCTCTGACCTCTTCACTTCACAAGCAGCGATCCTCTGACCTCTTCACTTCACAAGCAGTGATCCTCTGACCTCTTCACTTCACAAGCAGCGATCCTCTGACCTCTTCACTTCACAAGCAGTGAGCCTCTGACCTCTTCGCTTCACAAGCAGTGATCATCTCACCTCTTCACTTCACAAGCAGCGATCCTGTGACCTCTTCACTTCACAAGCAGTGAGCCTCTGACCTCTTCACTTCACAAGCAGTGATCCTCTGACCTCTTCACTTCACAAGCAGCGATCCTCTGACCGCTTAACTTCACAAGCAGCGATCCTGTGACCTCTTCCCATCACAAGCAGCGATCCTCTGACCTCTTCACTTTACAAGCGGCGATCGCCCGACTTCTTCACTTCACAAGCAGCGATCCTCTGACCTCTTCACTTCACAAGCAGTGATCCTCTGACCTCTTCACTTCACAAGCAGCGATCCTCTGACCTCTTCACTTCACAAGCAGCGATCCTCTGACCTCTTCACTTCACAAGCAGTGATCCTCGGACCTCTTACCATCACAAGCAGCGATCCTCTGACCTCTTCACTTCACAAGCGGCGATCCTCTGACCGCTTCACTTCACAAGCAGAGATCCTGTGACCTCTTCCCATCACAAGCAGCGATCCTCTGACCTCTTCACTTTACAAGCAGCGATCCTCTGACCTCTTCACTTTACAAGCAGCGAGCCTCTGACCTATTCACTTCACAAGCAGCGAGCCTCTGACCTCTTCACTTCACAAGCAGTGAGCCTCTGACCTATTCACTTCACAAGCAATGATCCTCTGACCTCTTCCCATCACAAGCAGCGATCCTCTGACCTCTTCCCATCACAAGCAGCGATCCTCTGACCTCTTCCCATCACAAGCAGCGATCCTCTGACCTCTTCCCATCACAAGCAGCGATCCTCTGACCTCTTCCCATCACAAGCAGCGATCCTCTGACCTCTTCCCATCACAAGCAGCGATCCTCTGACCTCTTCCCATCACAAGGATTGATCCTCTGACCTCTTCACTTCACAAGCAGCGATCCTCTGACCTCTTCACTTCACAAGCAGTGATCCTCGGACCTCTTACCATCACAAGCAGCGATCCTCTGACCTCTTCACTTCACAAGCAGCGATCCTCTGACCGCTTCACTTCACAAGCAGCGATCCTGTGACCTCTTCCCATCACAAGCAGCGATCCTCTGACCTCTTCACTTCACAAGCAGTGATCCTCTGACCTCTTCACTTCACAAGCAGCGATCCTCTGACCTCTTCACTTCACAAGCAGCGATCCTCTGACCTCTTCACTTCACAAGCAGTGATCCTCGGACCTCTTACCATCACAAGCAGCGATCCTCTGACCTCTTCACTTCACAAGCAGCGATCCTCTGACCGCTTCACTTCACAAGCAGCGATCCTGTGACCTATTCCCATCACAAGCAGCGATCCTCTGACCTCTTCACTTTACAAGCAGCGATCCTCTGACCTCTTCACTTTACAAGCAGCGAGCCTCTGACCTATTAACTTCACAAGCAGCGAGCCTCTGACCTCTTCACTTCACAAGCAGTGAGCCTCTGACCTCTTCACTTCACATGCAGTGATCCTCTGACCTCTTCACTTCACAAGCAGTGATCCTCTGACCTCTTCACTTCACAAGCGGTGATCCTCTGACCTCTTCCCATCACAAGCGGCGATCCTCTGACCTCTTCACTTCACAAGCAGTGATCCTCTGACCTCTTCACTTTACAAGCAGTGATCCTCTAACCTCTTCACTTCACAAGCGGTGATCCTCTGACCTCTTCCCATCACAAGCAGCGATCCTCTGACCTCTTCACTTCACAAGCAGTGATCCTCTGACCTCTTCACTTCACAAGCAGTGATCCTCTGACCTCTTCACTTCACAAGCAGTGATCCTCTGACCTCTTCACTTCACAAGCAGCGAGCCTCTGACCTCTTCCCATCACAAGCAGCGTTCCTCTGACCTGTTCACTTCACAAGCAGTGATCCTCTGACCTCTTACCATCACAAGCAGCGATCCTCTGACCTCTTCACTTCCAAAGCAGCGATCCCGTGACCGCTTCACTTCACAAGCAGCGATCCTGTGACCTCTTCCCATCACAAGCAGCGATCCTCTGACCTCTTCACTTTACAAGCGGCGATCGTCTGACCTCTTCCCTTTACAAGCAGTGAGCCTCTGACCTCTTCACTTCACAAGCAGTGATCCTCTGACATCTTCACTTCACAAGCAGCGATCCTCTGACCTCTTCACTTCACAAGCCGTGAGCCTCTGACCTCTTCACTTCACAAGCAGTGAGCTTCTAACCTCTTCAATTCACAAGCAGCAATCCTCTGACCTCTTCACTGCACAAGCAGTGATCCTCTGACCTCTTCACTTCACAAGCAGCGAGCCTCTGACCTCTTCACTTCACAAGCAGCGACCCTCTGACCTCTTCACTTCACAAGCAGTGATCCTCTGACCTCTTCACTTCACAAGCAGTGATCCTCTGACCTCTTCCCATCACAAGCAGCGATCCTCTGACCTCTTCCCATCACAAGCAGCGATCCTCTGACCTCTTCCCATCACAAGCAGCGATCCTCTGACCTCTTCCCATCACAAGCAGCGATCCTCTGACCTCTTCCCATCACAAGCAGCGATCCTCTGACCTCTTCCCATCACAAGCAGCGATCCTCTGACCTCTTCCCATCACAAGGATTGATCCTCTGACCTCTTCACTTCACAAGCAGTGATCCTCTGACCTCTTCACTTCACAAGCAGTGATCCTCTGACCTCTTCACTTCACAAGCAGTGATCCGCACAAGCAGTGATCCTCTGACCTCTTCACTTCACAAGCAGTGATCCTGATGTCTTCAATTCACAAGCAGTGATCCTCTGACGTCTTCACTTCACAAGCAGCGATCCTCTGACCTCTTCGCTTCACAAGCAGTGAGCCTCTGACCTCTCCGCTTCACAAGCAGTGATCATCTCACCTCTTCACTTCACAAGCAGCGATCCTCTGACCTCTTCACTTCACAAGCAGCGATCCTCTGACCTCTTCACTTAAAAAGCAGTGAGCCTCTGACCTCTTCACTTCACAAGCAGTGATCCTCTGACCTCTTCACTTCACAAGCAGCGATCCTCTGACCGCTTCACTTCACAAGCAGCGATCCTGTGACCTCTTCCCATCACAAGCAGCGATCCTCTGACCTCTTCACTTCACAAGCAGTGATCTGCACAAGCAGTGATCCTCTGACCTCTTCACTTCACAAGTAGCGATCCTCTGACCTCTTCACTTCACAAGCAGTGAGCCTCTGACCTCCTCACTTCACAAGCAGTGATCCTCTGATGTCTTCACTTCACAAGCAGCGATCCTCTGACCTCTTCACTTCACAAGCAGTGAGCCTCTGACCTCTTCGCTTCACAAGCAGTGATCATCTCACCTCTTCACTTCACAAGCAGCGATCCTCTGACCTCTTCGCTTCACAAGCAGTGAGCCTCTGACCTCTTCACTTCACAAGCAGTGATCCTCACAAGCAGTGATCCTCTGACCTCTTCACTTCACAAGCAGCGATCCTCTGACCTCTTCACTTCACAAGCAGTGAGCCTCTGACCTCTTCACTTCACAAGCAGTGATCCTCTGACCTCTTCACTTCACAAGCAGCGATCCTCTGACCTCTTCACTTCACAAGCAGTGAGCATCTGACCTCTTCGCTTCACAAGCAGTGATCATCTCACCTCTTCCCATCACAAGCAGTGAGCCTCTGACCTCTTCGCTTCACAAGCAGTGATCATCTCACATCTTCACTTCACAAGCAGTGATCCTCTGACCTCTTCACTTCACAAGCAGAGAGCCTCTGACCTCTTCACTTCACAAGCAGTGATCCTCTGACCTCTTCCCATCACAAGCGGTGAGCCTCTGACCTCTTCACTTCACAAGCAGTGAGCCTCTGACCTCTTCCCATCACAAGCAGTGATCCTCTGACCTCTTCACTTCACAAGCAGCGATCCTCTGACCGCTTCACTTCACAAGCAGCGATCCTGTGACCTCTTCCCATCACAAGCAGCGATCCTCTGACCTCTTCACTTCACAAGCAGTGATCCTCTGACCTCTTCACTTCACAAGCAGCGATCCTCTGACCTCTTCACTTCACAAGCAGCGATCCTCTGACCTCTTGACTTCACATGCAGTGATCCTCGGACCTCTTACCATCACAAGCAGCGATCCTCTGACCTCTTCACTTCACAAGCAGCGATCCTCTGACCGCTTCACTTCACAAGCAGCGATCCTGTGACCTCTTCCCATCACAAGCATCGATCCTCTGACCTCTTCACTTTACAAGCAGCGATCCTCTGACCTCTTCACTTTACAAGCAGCGAGCCTCTGACCTATTCACTTCACAAGCAGCGAGCCTCTGACCTCTTCACTTCACAAGCAGTGAGCCTCTGACATCTTCACTTCACAAGCAGCGATCCTCTGACCTCTTCACTTCACAAGCAGTGAGCCTCTGACCTCTTCACTTCACAAGCAGTGAGCCTCTGACCTCTTCTCTTCACAAGCGGTGAGCCTCTGACCTCTTCCCATCACAAGCAGCGACCCTTTGACCTCTTCACTTCACAAGCAGCGATCCTCTGACCTCTTCACTTCACAAGCAGCGATCCTCTGACCTCTTCACTTCACAAGCAGTGATCCTCTGACCTCTTCACTTCACAAGCAGCGATCCTCTGACCTCTTCACTTCACAAGCAGTGAGCCTCTGACCTCTTCGCTTCACAAGCAGTGATCATCTCACCTCTTCACTTCACAAGCAGCGATCCTGTGACCTCTTCACTTCACAAGCAGTGAGCCTCTGACCTCTTCACTTCACAAGCAGTGATCCTCTGACCTCTTCACTTCACAAGCAGCGATCCTCTGACCGCTTAACTTCACAAGCAGCGATCCTGTGACCTCTTCCCATCACAAGCAGCGATCCTCTGACCTCTTCACTTTACAAGCGGCGATCGCCCGACTTCTTCACTTCACAAGCAGCGATCCTCTGACCTCTTCACTTCACAAGCAGTGATCCTCTGACCTCTTCACTTCACAAGCAGCGATCCTCTGACCTCTTCACTTCACAAGCAGCGATCCTCTGACCTCTTCACTTCACAAGCAGTGATCCTCTGACCTCTTCACTTCACAAGCAGCGATCCTCTGACCTCTTCACTTCACAAGCAGTGAGCCTCTGACCTCTTCGCTTCACAAGCAGTGATCATCTCACCTCTTCACTTCACAAGCAGCGATCCTGTGACCTCTTCACTTCACAAGCAGTGAGCCTCTGACCTCTTCACTTCACAAGCAGTGATCCTCTGACCTCTTCACTTCACAAGCAGCGATCCTCTGACCGCTTAACTTCACAAGCAGCGATCCTGTGACCTCTTCCCATCACAAGCAGCGATCCTCTGACCTCTTCACTTTACAAGCGGCGATCGCCCGACTTCTTCACTTCACAAGCAGCGATCCTCTGACCTCTTCACTTCACAAGCAGTGATCCTCTGACCTCTTCACTTCACAAGCAGCGATCCTCTGACCTCTTCACTTCACAAGCAGCGATCCTCTGACCTCTTCACTTCACAAGCAGTGATCCTCGGACCTCTTACCATCACAAGCAGCGATCCTCTGACCTCTTCACTTCACAAGCGGCGATCCTCTGACCGCTTCACTTCACAAGCAGAGATCCTGTGACCTCTTCCCATCACAAGCAGCGATCCTCTGACCTCTTCACTTTACAAGCAGCGATCCTCTGACCTCTTCACTTTACAAGCAGCGAGCCTCTGACCTATTCACTTCACAAGCAGCGAGCCTCTGACCTCTTCACTTCACAAGCAGTGAGCCTCTGACCTATTCACTTCACAAGCAATGATCCTCTGACCTCTTCCCATCACAAGCAGCGATCCTCTGACCTCTTCCCATCACAAGCAGCGATCCTCTGACCTCTTCCCATCACAAGCAGCGATCCTCTGACCTCTTCCCATCACAAGCAGCGATCCTCTGACCTCTTCCCATCACAAGCAGCGATCCTCTGACCTCTTCCCATCACAAGCAGCGATCCTCTGACCTCTTCCCATCACAAGGATTGATCCTCTGACCTCTTCACTTCACAAGCAGTGATCCTCTGACCTCTTCACTTCACAAGCAGTGATCCTCTGACCTCTTCACTTCACAAGCAGTGATCCGCACAAGCAGTGATCTTCTGACCTCTTCACTTCACAAGCAGTGATCCTGATGTCTTCACTTCACAAGCAGTGATCCTCTGACGTCTTCACTTCACAAGCAGCGATCCTCTGACCTCTTCGCTTCACAAGCAGTGAGCCTCTGACCTCTCCGCTTCACAAGCAGTGATCATCTCACCTCTTCACTTCACAAGCAGCGATCCTCTGACCTCTTCACTTCACAAGCAGCGATCCTCTGACCTCTTCACTTAAAAAGCAGTGAGCCTCTGACCTCTTCACTTCACAAGCAGTGATCCTCTGACCTCTTCACTTCACAAGCAGCGATCCTCTGACCGCTTCACTTCACAAGCAGCGATCCTGTGACCTCTTCCCATCACAAGCAGCGATCCTCTGACCTCTTCACTTCACAAGCAGTGATCTGCACAAGCAGTGATCCTCTGACCTCTTCACTTCACAAGTAGCGATCCTCTGACCTCTTCACTTCACAAGCAGTGAGCCTCTGACCTCTTCACTTCACAAGCAGTGATCCTCTGATGTCTTCACTTCACAAGCAGCGATCCTCTGACCTCTTCACTTCACAAGCAGTGAGCCTCTGACCTCTTCGCTTCACAAGCAGTGATCATCTCACCTCTTCACTTCACAAGCAGCGATCCTCTGACCTCTTCGCTTCACAAGCAGTGAGCCTCTGACCTCTTCACTTCACAAGCAGTGATCCTCACAAGCAGTGATCCTCTGACCTCTTCACTTCACAAGCAGCGATCCTCTGACCTCTTCACTTCACAAGCAGTGAGCCTCTGACCTCTTCACTTCACAAGCAGTGATCCTCTGACCTCTTCACTTCACAAGCAGCGATCCTCTGACCTCTTCACTTCACAAGCAGTGAGCATCTGACCTCTTCGCTTCACAAGCAGTGATCATCTCACCTCTTCCCATCACAAGCAGTGAGCCTCTGACCTCTTCGCTTCACAAGCAGTGATCATCTCACATCTTCACTTCACAAGCAGTGATCCTCTGACCTCTTCACTTCACAAGCAGAGAGCCTCTGACCTCTTCACTTCACAAGCAGTGATCCTCTGACCTCTTCCCATCACAAGCGGTGAGCCTCTGACCTCTTCACTTCACAAGCAGTGAGCCTCTGACCTCTTCCCATCACAAGCAGTGATCCTCTGACCTCTTCACTTCACAAGCAGCGATCCTCTGACCGCTTCACTTCACAAGCAGCGATCCTGTGACCTCTTCCCATCACAAGCAGCGATCCTCTGACCTCTTCACTTCACAAGCAGTGATCCTCTGACCTCTTCACTTCACAAGCAGCGATCCTCTGACCTCTTCACTTCACAAGCAGCGATCCTCTGACCTCTTCACTTCACATGCAGTGATCCTCGGACCTCTTACCATCACAAGCAGCGATCCTCTGACCTCTTCACTTCACAAGCAGCGATCCTCTGACCGCTTCACTTCACAAGCAGCGATCCTGTGACCTCTTCCCATCACAAGCATCGATCCTCTGACCTCTTCACTTTACAAGCAGCGATCCTCTGACCTCTTCACTTTACAAGCAGCGAGCCTCTGACCTATTCACTTCACAAGCAGCGAGCCTCTGACCTCTTCACTTCACAAGCAGTGAGCCTCTGACATCTTCACTTCACAAGCAGCGATCCTCTGACCTCTTCACTTCACAAGCAGTGAGCCTCTGACCTCTTCACTTCACAAGCAGTGAGCCTCTGACCTCTTCTCTTCACAAGCGGTGAGCCTCTGACCTCTTCCCATCACAAGCAGCGACCCTTTGACCTCTTCACTTCACAAGCAGCGATCCTCTGACCTCTTCACTTCACAAGCAGCGATCCTCTGACCTCTTCACTTCACAAGCAGTGATCCTCTGACCTCTTCACTTCACAAGCAGCGATCCTCTGACCTCTTCACTTCACAAGCAGTGAGCCTCTGACCTCTTCGCTTCACAAGCAGTGATCATCTCACCTCTTCACTTCACAAGCAGCGATCCTGTGACCTCTTCACTTCACAAGCAGTGAGCCTCTGACCTCTTCACTTCACAAGCAGTGATCCTCTGACCTCTTCACTTCACAAGCAGCGATCCTCTGACCGCTTAACTTCACAAGCAGCGATCCTGTGACCTCTTCCCATCACAAGCAGCGATCCTCTGACCTCTTCACTTTACAAGCGGCGATCGCCCGACTTCTTCACTTCACAAGCAGCGATCCTCTGACCTCTTCACTTCACAAGCAGTGATCCTCTGACCTCTTCACTTCACAAGCAGCGATCCTCTGACCTCTTCACTTCACAAGCAGCGATCCTCTGACCTCTTCACTTCACAAGCAGTGATCCTCGGACCTCTTACCATCACAAGCAGCGATCCTCTGACCTCTTCACTTCACAAGCGGCGATCCTCTGACCGCTTCACTTCACAAGCAGAGATCCTGTGACCTCTTCCCATCACAAGCAGCGATCCTCTGACCTCTTCACTTTACAAGCAGCGATCCTCTGACCTCTTCACTTTACAAGCAGCGAGCCTCTGACCTATTCACTTCACAAGCAGCGAGCCTCTGACCTCTTCACTTCACAAGCAGTGAGCCTCTGACCTATTCACTTCACAAGCAATGATCCTCTGACCTCTTCACTTCACAAGCAGTGATCCTGTGACCTCTTCACTTAAAAAGCAGTGAGCCTCTGACCTCTTCACTTCACAAGCAGTGATCCTCTGACCTCTTCACTTCACAAGCAGCGATCCTCTGACCGCTTCACTTCACAAGCAGCGATCCTGTGACCTCTTCCCATCACAAGCAGCGATCCTCTGACCTCTTCACTTCACAAGCAGTGATCTGCACAAGCAGTGATCCTCTGACCTCTTCACTTCACAAGTAGCGATCCTCTGACCTCTTCACTTCACAAGCAGTGAGCCTCTGACCTCTTCACTTCACAAGCAGTGATCCTCTGATGTCTTCACTTCACAAGCAGCGATCCTCTGACCTCTTCACTTCACAAGCAGTGAGCCTCTGACCTCTTCGCTTCACAAGCAGTGATCATCTCACCTCTTCACTTCACAAGCAGCGATCCTCTGACCTCTTCGCTTCACAAGCAGTGAGCCTCTGACCTCTTCACTTCACAAGCAGTGATCCTCACAAGCAGTGATCCTCTGACCTCTTCACTTCACAAGCAGCGATCCTCTGACCTCTTCACTTCACAAGCAGTGAGCCTCTGACCTCTTCACTTCACAAGCAGTGATCCTCTGACCTCTTCACTTCACAAGCAGCGATCCTCTGACCTCTTCACTTCACAAGCAGTGAGCATCTGACCTCTTCGCTTCACAAGCAGTGATCATCTCACCTCTTCCCATCACAAGCAGTGAGCCTCTGACCTCTTCGCTTCACAAGCAGTGATCATCTCACCTCTTCACTTCACAAGCAGTGATCCTCTGACCTCTTCACTTCACAAGCAGAGAGCCTCTGACCTCTTCACTTCACAAGCAGTGATCCTCTGACCTCTTCCCATCACAAGCGGTGAGCCTCTGACCTCTTCACTTCACAAGCAGTGAGCCTCTGACCTCTTCCCATCACAAGCAGTGATCCTCTGACCTCTTCACTTCACAAGCAGCGATCCTCTGACCGCTTCACTTCACAAGCAGCGATCCTGTGACCTCTTCCCATCACAAGCAGCGATCCTCTGACCTCTTCACTTCACAAGCAGTGATCCTCTGACCTCTTCACTTCACAAGCAGCGATCCTCTGACCTCTTCACTTCACAAGCAGTGATCCTCGGACCTCTTACCATCACAAGCAGCGATCCTCTGACCTCTTCACTTCACAAGCAGCGATCCTCTGACCGCTTCACTTCACAAGCAGCGATCCTGTGACCTCTTCCCATCACAAGCAGCGATCCTCTGACCTCTTCACTTTACAAGCAGCGATCCTCTGACCTCTTCACTTTACAAGCAGCGAGCCTCTGACCTATTCACTTCACAAGCAGCGAGCCTCTGACCTCTTCACTTCACAAGCAGTGAGCCTCTGACATCTTCACTTCACAAGCAGCGATCCTCTGACCTCTTCACTTCACAAGCAGTGAGCCTCTGACCTCTTCACTTCACAAGCAGTGAGCCTCTGACCTCTTCTCTTCACAAGCGGTGAGCCTCTGACCTCTTCCCATCACAAGCAGCGACCCTTTGACCTCTTCACTTCACAAGCAGCGATCCTCTGACCTCTTCACTTCACAAGCAGCGATCCTCTGACCTCTTCACTTCACAAGCAGTGATCCTCTGACCTCTTCACTTCACAAGCAGCGATCCTCTGACCTCTTCACTTCACAAGCAGTGAGCCTCTGACCTCTTCGCTTCACAAGCAGTGATCATCTCACCTCTTCACTTCACAAGCAGCGATCCTGTGACCTCTTCACTTCACAAGCAGTGAGCCTCTGACCTCTTCACTTCACAAGCAGTGATCCTCTGACCTCTTCACTTCACAAGCAGCGATCCTCTGACCGCTTAACTTCACAAGCAGCGATCCTGTGACCTCTTCCCATCACAAGCAGCGATCCTCTGACCTCTTCACTTTACAAGCGGCGATCGCCCGACTTCTTCACTTCACAAGCAGCGATCCTCTGACCTCTTCACTTCACAAGCAGTGATCCTCTGACCTCTTCACTTCACAAGCAGCGATCCTCTGACCTCTTCACTTCACAAGCAGTGATCCTCTGACCTCTTACCATCACAAGCAGCGATCCTCTGACCTCTTCACTTCCAAAGCAGCGATCCCGTGACCGCTTCACTTCACAAGCAGCGATCCTGTGACCTCTTCCCATCACAAGCAGCGATCCTCTGACCTCTTCACTTTACAAGCGGCGATCGTCTGACCTCTTCCCTTCACAAGCAGTGAGCCTCTGACCTCTTCACTTCACAAGCAGTGATCCTCTGACATCTTCACTTCACAAGCAGCGATCCTCTGACCTCTTCACTTCACAAGCCGTGAGCCTCTGACCTCTTCACTTCACAAGCAGTGAGCTTCTGACCTCTTCAATTCACAAGCAGCAATCCTCTGACCTCTTCACTGCACAAGCAGTGATCCTCTGACCTCTTCACTTCACAAGCGGTGAGCCTCTGACCTCTTCACTTCACAAGCAGCGATCCTTTGACCTCTTCACTTCACAAGCAGCGATCCTTTGACCTCTTCACTTCACAAGCAGTGATCCTCTGACCTCTTCCCATCACAAGCAGCGATCCTCTGACCTCTTCCCATCACAAGCAGCGATCCTCTGACCTCTTACCATCACAAGCAGCGATCCTCTGACCTCTTCCCATCACAAGCAGCGATCCTCTGACCTCTTCCCATCACAAGCAGCGATCCTCTGACCTCTTCACTTCACAAGCAACGATCCTCTGACCTCTTCACTTCACAAGCATTGATCCTCTGACCTCTTCACTTCACAAGCAGTGATCCTCTGACCTCTTCACTTTACAAGCAGTGATCCTCTGACCTCTTCACTTCACAAGCAGTGATCCTCTGACCTCTTCACTTCAGCAAGCAGTGATCCGCACAAGCAGTGATCCTCTGACCTCTTCACTTCACAAGCAGTGATCCTGACGTCTTCACTTCACAAGCAGTGATCCTCTGACGTCTTCACTTCACAAGCAGCGATCCTCTGACCTCTTCGCTTCACAAGCAGTGAGCCTCTGACCTCTCCGCTTCACAAGCAGTGATCATCTCACCTCTTCACTTCACAAGCAGCGATCCTCTGACCTCTTCACTTAAAAAGCAGTGAGCCTCTGACCTCTTCACTTCACAAGCAGTGATCCTCTGACCTCTTCACTTCACAAGCAGCGATCCTCTGACCGCTTCACTTCACAAGCAGCGATCCTGTGACCTCTTCCCATCACAAGCAGCGATCCTCTGACCTCTTCACTTCACAAGCAGTGATCCGCACAAGCAGTGATCCTCTGACCTCTTCACTTCACAAGTAGCGATCCTCTGACCTCTTCACTTCACAAGCAGTGAGCCTCTGACCTCTTAACTTCACAAGCAGTGATCCTCTGACGTCTTCACTTCACAAGCAGCGATCCTCTGACCTCTTCACTTCACAAGCAGTGAGCCTCTGACCTCTTCGCTTCACAAGCAGTGATCATCTCACCTCTTCACTTCACAAGCAGCGATCCTCTGACCTCTTCGCTTCACAAGCAGTGAGCCTCTGACCTCTTCACTTCACAAGCAGTGATCCTCACAAGCAGTGATCCTCTGACCTCTTCACTTCACAAGCAGCGATCCTCTGACCTCTTCACTTCACAAGCAGTGAGCCTCTGACCTCTTCACTTCACAAGCAGTGATCCTCTGACCTCTTCACTTCACAAGCAGCGATCCTCTGACCTCTTCACTTCACAAGCAGTGAGCATCTGACCTCTTCGCTTCAAAAGCAGTGATCATCTCACCTCTTCCCATCACAAGCAGTGAGCCTCTGACCTCTTCGCTTCACAAGCAGTGATCATCTCACTTCTTCCCATCACAAGCAGTGAGCCTCTGACCTCTTCACTTCACAAGCAGTGAGCCTCTGACCTCTTCACTTCACAAGCAGTGATCCTCACAAGCAGTGATCCTCTGACCTCTTCACTTCACAAGCAGCGATCCTCTGACCTCTTCACTTCACAAGCAGTGAGCCTCTGACCTCTTCACTTCACAAGCAGTAAGCCTCTGACATCTTCACTTCACAAGCAGCGATCCTCTGACCTCTTCACTTCACAAGCAGTGAGCCTCTGACCTCTTCTCTTCACAAGCGGTGAGCCTCTGACCTCTTCCCATCACAAGCAGCGACCCTTTGACCTCTTCACTTTATAAGCAGCGATCCTCTGACCTCTTCACTTTACAAGCAGCGAGCCTCTGACCTATTCACTTCACAAGCAGCGAGCCTCTGACCTCTTCACTTCACAAGCAGCGATCCTCTGACCTCTTCACTTCACAAGCAGCGATCCTCTGACCTCTTCACTTAAAAAGCAGTGAGCCTCTGACCTCTTCACTTCACAAGCAGCGATCCTCTGACCTCTTCACTTCACAAGCAGCGATCCTCTGACCTCTTCACTTAAAAAGCAGTGAGCCTCTGACCTCTTCACTTCACAAGCAGTGATCCTCTGACCTCTTCACTTCACAAGCAGCGATCCTCTGACCGCTTCACTTCACAAGCAGCGATCCTGTGACCTCTTCCAATCACAAGCAGCGATCCTCTGACCTCTTCACTTCACAAGTAGCGATCCTCTGACCTCTTCACTTCACAAGCAGTGATCCGAACAAGCAGTGATCCTCTGACCTCTTCACTTCACAAGTAGCGATCCTCTGACCTCTTCACTTCACAAGCAGTGAGCCTCTGACCTCTTCACTTCACAAGCAGTGATCCTCTGACGTCTTCACTTCACAAGCAGCGATCCTCTGACCTCTTCACTTCACAAGCAGTGAGCCTCTGACCTCTTCGCTTCACAAGCAGTGATCATCTCACCTCTTCACTTCACAAGCAGCGATCCTCTGACCTCTTCGCTTCACAAGCAGTGAGCCTCTGACCTCTTCACTTCACAAGCAGTGAGCCTCTGACCTCTTCACTTCACAAGCAGTAAGCCTCTGACATCTTCACTTCACAAGCAGCGATCCTCTGACCTCTTCACTTCACAAGCAGTGAGCCTCTGACCTCTTCTCTTCACAAGCGGTGAGCCTCTGACCTCTTCCCATCACAAGCAGCGACCCTTTGACCTCTTCACTTCACAAGCAGCGATCCTCTGACCTCTTCACTTCACAAGCAGCGATCCTCTGACCTCTTCACTTCACAAGCAGTGATCCTCTGACCTCTTCACTTCACAAGCAGCGATCCTCTGACCTCTTCACTTCACAAGCAGCGAGCCTCTGACCTCTTCGCTTCACAAGCAGTGATCATCTCACCTTTTCACTTCACAAGCAGCGATCCTCTGACCTCTTCACTTCACAAGCAGTGAGCCTCTGACCTCTTCACATCACAAGCAGTGATCCTCTGACCTCTTCACTTCACAAGCAGCGATCCTCTGACCGCTGAACTTCACAAGCAGCGATCCTGTGACCTCTTCCCATCACAAGCAGCGATCCTCTGACCTCTTCACTTCACAAGCAGTGATCCTCTGACCTCTTCACTTCACAAGCAGCGATCCTCTGACCTCTTCACTTCACAAGCAGCGATCCTCTGACCTCTTCACTTCACAAGCAGTGATCCTCGGACCTCTTCACTTCACAAGCAGCGATCCTCTGACCGCTTCACTTCACAAGCAGCGATCCTGTGACCTCTTCCCATCACAAGCAGCGATCCTCTGACCTCTTCACTTTATAAGCAGCGATCCTCTGACCTCTTCACTTTACAAGCAGCGAGCCTCCGACCTATTCACTTCACAAGCAGCGAGCCTCTGACCTCTTCACTTCACAAGCAGCGATCCTCTGACCTCTTCACTTCACAAGCAGCGATCCTCTGACCTCTTCACTTCACAAGCAGTGATCCTCGGACCTCTTACCATCACAAGCAGCGATCCTCTGACCTCTTCACTTCACAAGCAGCGATCCTCTGACCGCTTCACTTCACAAGCAGCGATCCTGTGACCTCTTCCCATCACAAGCAGCGATCCTCTGACCTCTTCACTTCACAAGCAGTGATCCTCTGACCTCTTCACTTCACAAGCAGCGATCCTCTGACCTCTTCACTTCACAAGCAGCGATCCTCTGACCTCTTCACTTCACAAGCAGTGATCCTCGGACCTCTTACCATCACAAGCAGCGATCCTCTGACCTCTTCACTTCACAAGCAGCGATCCTCTGACCGCTTCACTTCACAAGCAGCGATCCTGTGACCTATTCCCATCACAAGCAGCGATCCTCTGACCTCTTCACTTTACATGCAGCGATCCTCTGACCTCTTCACTTTACACGCAGCGAGCCTCTGACCTATTAACTTCACAAGCAGCGAGCCTCTGACCTCTTCACTTCACAAGCAGTGAGCCTCTGACCTCTTCACTTCACATGCAGTGATCCTCTGACCTCTTCACTTCACAAGCAGTGATCCTCTGACCTCTTCACTTCACAAGCGGTGATCCTCTGACCTCTTCCCATCACAAGCGGCGATCCTCTGACCTCTTCACTTCACAAGCAGTGATCCTCTGACCTCTTCACTTTACAAGCAGTGATCCTCTAACCTCTTCACTTCACAAGCGGTGATCCTCTGACCTCTTCCCATCACAAGCAGCGATCCTCTGACCTCTTCACTTCACAAGCAGTGATCCTCTGACCTCTTCACTTCACAAGCAGTGATCCTCTGACCTCTTCACTTCACAAGCAGTGATCCTCTGACCTCTTCACTTCACAAGCAGTGATCCTCTGTCCTCTTCACTTCACAAGCAGCGAGCCTCTGACCTCTTCCCATCACAAGCAGCGTTCCTCTGACCTGTTCACTTCACAAGCAGTGATCCTCTGACCTCTTACCATCACAAGCAGCGATCCTCTGACCTCTTCACTTCCAAAGCAGCGATCCCGTGACCGCTTCACTTCACAAGCAGCGATCCTGTGACCTCTTCCCATCACAAGCAGCGATCCTCTGACCTCTTCACTTTACAAGCGGCGATCGTCTGACCTCTTCCCTTTACAAGCAGTGAGCCTCTGACCTCTTCACTTCACAAGCAGTGATTCTCTGACATCTTCACTTCACAAGCAGCGATCCTCTGACCTCTTCACTTCACAAGCCGTGAGCCTCTGACCTCTTCACTTCACAAGCAGTGAGCTTCTAACCTCTTCAATTCACAAGCAGCAATCCTCTGACCTCTTCACTGCACAAGCAGTGATCCTCTGACCTCTTCACTTCACAAGCAGCGAGCCTCTGACCTCTTCACTTCACAAGCAGCGACCCTCTGACCTCTTCACTTCACAAGCAGTGATCCTCTGACCTCTTCACTTCACAAGCAGTGATCCTCTGACCTCTTCCCATCACAAGCAGCGATCCTCTGACCTCTTCCCATCACAAGCAGCGATCCTCTGACCTCTTCCCATCACAAGCAGCGATCCTCTGACCTCTTCCCATCACAAGCAGCGATCCTCTGACCTCTTCCCATCACAAGCAGCGATCCTCTGACCTCTTCCCATCACAAGCAGCGATCCTCTGACCTCTTCCCATCACAAGGATTGATCCTCTGACCTCTTCACTTCACAAGCAGTGATCCTCTGACCTCTTCACTTCACAAGCAGTGATCCTCTGACCTCTTCACTTCACAAGCAGTGATCCGCACAAGCAGTGATCCTCTGACCTCTTCACTTCACAAGCAGTGATCCTGATGTCTTCACTTCACAAGCAGTGATCCTCTGACGTCTTCACTTCACAAGCAGCGATCCTCTGACCTCTTCGCTTCACAAGCAGTGAGCCTCTGACCTCTCCGCTTCACAAGCAGTGATCATCTCACCTCTTCACTTCACAAGCAGCGATCCTCTGACCTCTTCACTTCACAAGCAGCGATCCTCTGACCTCTTCACTTAAAAAGCAGTGAGCCTCTGACCTCTTCACTTCACAAGCAGTGATCCTCTGACCTCTTCACTTCACAAGCAGCGATCCTCTGACCGCTTCACTTCACAAGCAGCGATCCTGTGACCTCTTCCCATCACAAGCAGCGATCCTCTGACCTCTTCACTTCACAAGCAGTGATCTGCACAAGCAGTGATCCTCTGACCTCTTCACTTCACAAGTAGCGATCCTCTGACCTCTTCACTTCACAAGCAGTGAGCCTCTGACCTCTTCACTTCACAAGCAGTGATCCTCTGATGTCTTCACTTCACAAGCAGCGATCCTCTGACCTCTTCACTTCACAAGCAGTGAGCCTCTGACCTCTTCGCTTCACAAGCAGTGATCATCTCACCTCTTCACTTCACAAGCAGCGATCCTCTGACCTCTTCGCTTCACAAGCAGTGAGCCTCTGACCTCTTCACTTCACAAGCAGTGATCCTCACAAGCAGTGATCCTCTGACCTCTTCACTTCACAAGCAGCGATCCTCTGACCTCTTCACTTCACAAGCAGTGAGCCTCTGACCTCTTCACTTCACAAGCAGTGATCCTCTGACCTCTTCACTTCACAAGCAGCGATCCTCTGACCTCTTCACTTCACAAGCAGTGAGCATCTGACCTCTTCGCTTCACAAGCAGTGATCATCTCACCTCTTCCCATCACAAGCAGTGAGCCTCTGACCTCTTCGCTTCACAAGCAGTGATCATCTCACATCTTCACTTCACAAGCAGTGATCCTCTGACCTCTTCACTTCACAAGCAGAGAGCCTCTGACCTCTTCACTTCACAAGCAGTGATCCTCTGACCTCTTCCCATCACAAGCGGTGAGCCTCTGACCTCTTCACTTCACAAGCAGTGAGCCTCTGACCTCTTCCCATCACAAGCAGTGATCCTCTGACCTCTTCACTTCACAAGCAGCGATCCTCTGACCGCTTCACTTCACAAGCAGCGATCCTGTGACCTCTTCCCATCACAAGCAGCGATCCTCTGACCTCTTCACTTCACAAGCAGTGATCCTCTGACCTCTTCACTTCACAAGCAGCGATCCTCTGACCTCTTCACTTCACAAGCAGCGATCCTCTGACCTCTTCACTTCACATGCAGTGATCCTCGGACCTCTTACCATCACAAGCAGCGATCCTCTGACCTCTTCACTTCACAAGCAGCGATCCTCTGACCGCTTCACTTCACAAGCAGCGATCCTGTGACCTCTTCCCATCACAAGCATCGATCCTCTGACCTCTTCACTTTACAAGCAGCGATCCTCTGACCTCTTCACTTTACAAGCAGCGAGCCTCTGACCTATTCACTTCACAAGCAGCGAGCCTCTGACCTCTTCACTTCACAAGCAGTGAGCCTCTGACATCTTCACTTCACAAGCAGCGATCCTCTGACCTCTTCACTTCACAAGCAGTGAGCCTCTGACCTCTTCTCTTCACAAGCGGTGAGCCTCTGACCTCTTCCCATCACAAGCAGCGACCCTTTGACCTCTTCACTTTATAAGCAGCGATCCTCTGACCTCTTCACTTTACAAGCAGCGAGCCTCTGACCTATTCACTTCACGAGCAGCGAGCCTCTGACCTCTTCACTTCACAAGCAGCGATCCTCTGACCTCTTCACTTCACAAGCAGCGATCCTCTGACCTCTTCACTTAAAAAGCAGTGAGCCTCTGACCTCTTCACTTCACAAGCAGCGATCCTCTGACCTCTTCACTTCACAAGCAGCGATCCTCTGACCTCTTCACTTAAAAAGCAGTGAGCCTCTGACCTCTTCACTTCACAAGCAGTGATCCTCTGACCTCTTCACTTCACAAGCAGCGATCCTCTGACCGCTTCACTTCACAAGCAGCGATCCTGTGACCTCTTCCAATCACAAGCAGCGATCCTCTGACCTCTTCACTTCACAAGTAGCGATCCTCTGACCTCTTCACTTCACAAGCAGTGATCCGAACAAGCAGTGATCCTCTGACCTCTTCACTTCACAAGTAGCGATCCTCTGACCTCTTCACTTCACAAGCAGTGAGCCTCTGACCTCTTCACTTCACAAGCAGTGATCCTCTGACGTCTTCACTTCACAAGCAGCGATCCTCTGACCTCTTCACTTCACAAGCAGTGAGCCTCTGACCTCTTCGCTTCACAAGCAGTGATCATCTCACCTCTTCACTTCACAAGCAGCGATCCTCTGACCTCTTCGCTTCACAAGCAGTGAGCCTCTGACCTCTTCACTTCACAAGCAGTGAGCCTCTGACCTCTTCACTTCACAAGCAGTAAGCCTCTGACATCTTCACTTCACAAGCAGCGATCCTCTGACCTCTTCACTTCACAAGCAGTGAGCCTCTGACCTCTTCTCTTCACAAGCGGTGAGCCTCTGACCTCTTCCCATCACAAGCAGCGACCCTTTGACCTCTTCACTTCACAAGCAGCGATCCTCTGACCTCTTCACTTCACAAGCAGCGATCCTCTGACCTCTTCACTTCACAAGCAGTGATCCTCTGACCTCTTCACTTCACAAGCAGCGATCCTCTGACCTCTTCACTTCACAAGCAGCGAGCCTCTGACCTCTTCGCTTCACAAGCAGTGATCATCTCACCTTTTCACTTCACAAGCAGCGATCCTCTGACCTCTTCACTTCACAAGCAGTGAGCCTCTGACCTCTTCACTTCACAAGCAGTGATCCTCTGACCTCTTCACTTCACAAGCAGCGATCCTCTGACCGCTGAACTTCACAAGCAGCGATCCTGTGACCTCTTCCCATCACAAGCAGCGATCCTCTGACCTCTTCACTTCACAAGCAGTGATCCTCTGACCTCTTCACTTCACAAGCAGCGATCCTCTGACCTCTTCACTTCACAAGCAGCGATCCTCTGACCTCTTCACTTCACAAGCAGTGATCCTCGGACCTCTTCACTTCACAAGTAGCGATCCTCTGACCGCTTCACTTCACAAGCAGCGATCCTGTGACCTCTTCCCATCACAAGCAGCGATCCTCTGACCTCTTCACTTTATAAGCAGCGATCCTCTGACCTCTTCACTTTACAAGCAGCGAGCCTCTGACCTATTCACTTCACAAGCAGCGAGCCTCTGACCTCTTCACTTCACAAGCAGCGATCCTCTGACCTCTTCACTTCACAAGCAGCGATCCTCTGACCTCTTCACTTCACAAGCAGTGATCCTCGGACCTCTTACCATCACAAGCAGCGATCCTCTGACCTCTTCACTTCACAAGCAGCGATCCTCTGACCGCTTCACTTCACAAGCAGCGATCCTGTGACCTCTTCCCATCACAAGCAGCGATCCTCTGACCTCTTCACTTCACAAGCAGTGATCCTCTGACCTCTTCACTTCACAAGCAGCGATCCTCTGACCTCTTCACTTCACAAGCAGCGATCCTCTGACCTCTTCACTTCACAAGCAGTGATCCTCGGACCTCTTACCATCACAAGCAGCGATCCTCTGACCTCTTCACTTCACAAGCAGCGATCCTCTGACCGCTTCACTTCACAAGCAGCGATCCTGTGACCTATTCCCATCACAAGCAGCAATCCTCTGACCTCTTCACTTTACAAGCAGCGATCCTCTGACCTCTTCACTTTACAAGCAGCGAGCCTCTGACCTATTAACTTCACAAGCAGCGAGCCTCTGACCTCTTCACTTCACAAGCAGTGAGCCTCTGACCTCTTCACTTCACATGCAGTGATCCTCTGACCTCTTCACTTCACAAGCAGTGATCCTCTGACCTCTTCACTTCACAAGCGGTGATCCTCTGACCTCTTCCCATCACAAGCGGCGATCCTCTGACCTCTTCACTTCACAAGCAGTGATCCTCTGACCTCTTCACTTTACAAGCAGTGATCCTCTAACCTCTTCACTTCACAAGCGGTGATCCTCTGACCTCTTCCCATCACAAGCAGCGATCCTCTGACCTCTTCACTTCACAAGCAGTGATCCTCTGACCTCTTCACTTCACAAGCAGTGATCCTCTGACCTCTTCACTTCACAAGCAGTGATCCTCTGACCTCTTCACTTCACAAGCAGTGATCCTCTGACCTCTTCACTTCACAAGCAGCGAGCCTCTGACCTCTTCCCATCACAAGCAGCGTTCCTCTGACCTGTTCACTTCACAAGCAGTGATCCTCTGACCTCTTACCATCACAAGCAGCGATCCTCTGACCTCTTCACTTCCAAAGCAGCGATCCCGTGACCGCTTCACTTCACAAGCAGCGATCCTGTGACCTCTTCCCATCACAAGCAGCGATCCTCTGACCTCTTCACTTTACAAGCGGCGATCGTCTGACCTCTTCCCTTTACAAGCAGTGAGCCTCTGACCTCTTCACTTCACAAGCAGTGATCCTCTGACATCTTCACTTCACAAGCAGCGATCCTCTGACCTCTTCACTTCACAAGCCGTGAGCCTCTGACCTCTTCACTTCACAAGCAGTGAGCTTCTAACCTCTTCAATTCACAAGCAGCAATCCTCTGACCTCTTCACTGCACAAGCAGTGATCCTCTGACCTCTTCACTTCACAAGCAGCGAGCCTCTGACCTCTTCACTTCACAAGCAGCGACCCTCTGACCTCTTCACTTCACAAGCAGTGATCCTCTGACCTCTTCACTTCACAAGCAGTGATCCTCTGACCTCTTCCCATCACAAGCAGCGATCCTCTGACCTCTTCCCATCACAAGCAGCGATCCTCTGACCTCTTCCCATCACAAGCAGCGATCCTCTGACCTCTTCCCATCACAAGCAGCGATCCTCTGACCTCTTCCCATCACAAGCAGCGATCCTCTGACCTCTTCCCATCACAAGCAGCGATCCTCTGACCTCTTCCCATCACAAGGATTGATCCTCTGACCTCTTCACTTCACAAGCAGTGATCCTCTGACCTCTTCACTTCACAAGCAGTGATCCTCTGACCTCTTCACTTCACAAGCAGTGATCCGCACAAGCAGTGATCCTCTGACCTCTTCACTTCACAAGCAGTGATCCTGATGTCTTCACTTCACAAGCAGTGATCCTCTGACGTCTTCACTTCACAAGCAGCGATCCTCTGACCTCTTCGCTTCACAAGCAGTGAGCCTCTGACCTCTCCGCTTCACAAGCAGTGATCATCTCACCTCTTCACTTCACAAGCAGCGATCCTCTGACCTCTTCACTTCACAAGCAGCGATCCTCTGACCTCTTCACTTAAAAAGCAGTGAGCCTCTGACCTCTTCACTTCACAAGCAGTGATCCTCTGACCTCTTCACTTCACAAGCAGCGATCCTCTGACCGCTTCACTTCACAAGCAGCGATCCTGTGACCTCTTCCCATCACAAGCAGCGATCCTCTGACCTCTTCACTTCACAAGCAGTGAGCCTCTGACCTCTTCACTTCACAAGCAGTGATCCTCTGATGTCTTCACTTCACAAGCAGCGATCCTCTGACCTCTTCACTTCACAAGCAGTGAGCCTCTGACCTCTTCGCTTCACAAGCAGTGATCATCTCACCTCTTCACTTCACAAGCAGCGATCCTCTGACCTCTTCGCTTCACAAGCAGTGAGCCTCTGACCTCTTCACTTCACAAGCAGTGATCCTCACAAGCAGTGATCCTCTGACCTCTTCACTTCACAAGCAGCGATCCTCTGACCTCTTCACTTCACAAGCAGTGAGCCTCTGACCTCTTCACTTCACAAGCAGTGATCCTCTGATGTCTTCACTTCACAAGCAGCGATCCTCTGACCTCTTCACTTCACAAGCAGTGAGCCTCTGACCTCTTCGCTTCACAAGCAGTGATCATCTCACCTCTTCACTTCACAAGCAGCGATCCTCTGACCTCTTCGCTTCACAAGCAGTGAGCCTCTGACCTCTTCACTTCACAAGCAGTGATCCTCACAAGCAGTGATCCTCTGACCTCTTCACTTCACAAGCAGCGATCCTCTGACCTCTTCACTTCACAAGCAGTGAGCCTCTGACCTCTTCACTTCACAAGCAGTGATCCTCTGACCTCTTCACTTCACAAGCAGCGATCCTCTGACCTCTTCACTTCACAAGCAGTGAGCATCTGACCTCTTCGCTTCACAAGCAGTGATCATCTCACCTCTTCCCATCACAAGCAGTGAGCCTCTGACCTCTTCGCTTCACAAGCAGTGATCATCTCACATCTTCACTTCACAAGCAGTGATCCTCTGACCTCTTCACTTCACAAGCAGAGAGCCTCTGACCTCTTCACTTCACAAGCAGTGATCCTCTGACCTCTTCCCATCACAAGCGGTGAGCCTCTGACCTCTTCACTTCACAAGCAGTGAGCCTCTGACCTCTTCCCATCACAAGCAGTGATCCTCTGACCTCTTCACTTCACAAGCAGCGATCCTCTGACCGCTTCACTTCACAAGCAGCGATCCTGTGACCTCTTCCCATCACAAGCAGCGATCCTCTGACCTCTTCACTTCACAAGCAGTGATCCTCTGACCTCTTCACTTCACAAGCAGCGATCCTCTGACCTCTTCACTTCACAAGCAGCGATCCTCTGACCTCTTCACTTCACATGCAGTGATCCTCGGACCTCTTACCATCACAAGCAGCGATCCTCTGACCTCTTCACTTCACAAGCAGCGATCCTCTGACCGCTTCACTTCACAAGCAGCGATCCTGTGACCTCTTCCCATCACAAGCATCGATCCTCTGACCTCTTCACTTTACAAGCAGCGATCCTCTGACCTCTTCACTTTACAAGCAGCGAGCCTCTGACCTATTCACTTCACAAGCAGCGAGCCTCTGACCTCTTCACTTCACAAGCAGTGAGCCTCTGACATCTTCACTTCACAAGCAGCGATCCTCTGACCTCTTCACTTCACAAGCAGTGAGCCTCTGACCTCTTCACTTCACAAGCAGTGAGCCTCTGACCTCTTCTCTTCACAAGCGGTGAGCCTCTGACCTCTTCCCATCACAAGCAGCGACCCTTTGACCTCTTCACTTCACAAGCAGCGATCCTCTGACCTCTTCACTTCACAAGCAGCGATCCTCTGACCTCTTCACTTCACAAGCAGTGATCCTCTGACCTCTTCACTTCACAAGCAGCGATCCTCTGACCTCTTCACTTCACAAGCAGTGAGCCTCTGACCTCTTCGCTTCACAAGCAGTGATCATCTCACCTCTTCACTTCACAAGCAGCGATCCTGTGACCTCTTCACTTCACAAGCAGTGAGCCTCTGACCTCTTCACTTCACAAGCAGTGATCCTCTGACCTCTTCACTTCACAAGCAGCGATCCTCTGACCGCTTAACTTCACAAGCAGCGATCCTGTGACCTCTTCCCATCACAAGCAGCGATCCTCTGACCTCTTCACTTTACAAGCGGCGATCGCCCGACTTCTTCACTTCACAAGCAGCGATCCTCTGACCTCTTCACTTCACAAGCAGTGATCCTCTGACCTCTTCACTTCACAAGCAGCGATCCTCTGACCTCTTCACTTCACAAGCAGCGATCCTCTGACCTCTTCACTTCACAAGCAGTGATCCTCGGACCTCTTACCATCACAAGCAGCGATCCTCTGACCTCTTCACTTCACAAGCGGCGATCCTCTGACCGCTTCACTTCACAAGCAGAGATCCTGTGACCTCTTCCCATCACAAGCAGCGATCCTCTGACCTCTTCACTTTACAAGCAGCGATCCTCTGACCTCTTCACTTTACAAGCAGCGAGCCTCTGACCTATTCACTTCACAAGCAGCGAGCCTCTGACCTCTTCACTTCACAAGCAGTGAGCCTCTGACCTATTCACTTCACAAGCAATGATCCTCTGACCTCTTCCCATCACAAGCAGCGATCCTCTGACCTCTTCCCATCACAAGCAGCGATCCTCTGACCTCTTCCCATCACAAGCAGCGATCCTCTGACCTCTTCCCATCACAAGCAGCGATCCTCTGACCTCTTCCCATCACAAGCAGCGATCCTCTGACCTCTTCCCATCACAAGCAGCGATCCTCTGACCTCTTCCCATCACAAGGATTGATCCTCTGACCTCTTCACTTCACAAGCAGTGATCCTCTGACCTCTTCACTTCACAAGCAGTGATCCTCTGACCTCTTCACTTCACAAGCAGTGATCCGCACAAGCAGTGATCCTCTGACCTCTTCACTTCACAAGCAGTGATCCTGATGTCTTCACTTCACAAGCAGTGATCCTCTGACGTCTTCACTTCACAAGCAGCGATCCTCTGACCTCTTCGCTTCACAAGCAGTGAGCCTCTGACCTCTCCGCTTCACAAGCAGTGATCATCTCACCTCTTCACTTCACAAGCAGCGATCCTCTGACCTCTTCACTTCACAAGCAGCGATCCTCTGACCTCTTCACTTAAAAAGCAGTGAGCCTCTGACCTCTTCACTTCACAAGCAGTGATCCTCTGACCTCTTCACTTCACAAGCAGCGATCCTCTTACCGCTTCACTTCACAAGCAGCGATCCTGTGACCTCTTCCCATCACAAGCAGCGATCCTCTGACCTCTTCACTTCACAAGCAGTGATCTGCACAAGCAGTGATCCTCTGACCTCTTCACTTCACAAGTAGCGATCCTCTGACCTCTTCACTTCACAAGCAGTGAGCCTCTGACCTCTTCACTTCACAAGCAGTGATCCTCTGATGTCTTCACTTCACAAGCAGCGATCCTCTGACCTCTTCACTTCACAAGCAGTGAGCCTCTGACCTCTTCGCTTCACAAGCAGTGATCATCTCACCTCTTCACTTCACAAGCAGCGATCCTCTGACCTCTTCGCTTCACAAGCAGTGAGCCTCTGACCTCTTCACTTCACAAGCAGTGATCCTCACAAGCAGTGATCCTCTGACCTCTTCACTTCACAAGCAGCGATCCTCTGACCTCTTCACTTCACAAGCAGTGAGCCTCTGACCTCTTCACTTCACAAGCAGTGATCCTCTGACCTCTTCACTTCACAAGCAGCGATCCTCTGACCTCTTCACTTCACAAGCAGTGAGCATCTGACCTCTTCGCTTCACAAGCAGTGATCATCTCACCTCTTCCCATCACAAGCAGTGAGCCTCTGACCTCTTCGCTTCACAAGCAGTGATCATCTCACATCTTCACTTCACAAGCAGTGATCCTCTGACCTCTTCACTTCACAAGCAGAGAGCCTCTGACCTCTTCACTTCACAAGCAGTGATCCTCTGACCTCTTCCCATCACAAGCGGTGAGCCTCTGACCTCTTCACTTCACAAGCAGTGAGCCTCTGACCTCTTCCCATCACAAGCAGTGATCCTCTGACCTCTTCACTTCACAAGCAGCGATCCTCTGACCGCTTCACTTCACAAGCAGCGATCCTGTGACCTCTTCCCATCACAAGCAGCGATCCTCTGACCTCTTCACTTCACAAGCAGTGATCCTCTGACCTCTTCACTTCACAAGCAGCGATCCTCTGACCTCTTCACTTCACAAGCAGCGATCCTCTGACCTCTTCACTTCACATGCAGTGATCCTCGGACCTCTTACCATCACAAGCAGCGATCCTCTGACCTCTTCACTTCACAAGCAGCGATCCTCTGACCGCTTCACTTCACAAGCAGCGATCCTGTGACCTCTTCCCATCACAAGCATCGATCCTCTGACCTCTTCACTTTACAAGCAGCGATCCTCTGACCTCTTCACTTTACAAGCAGCGAGCCTCTGACCTATTCACTTCACAAGCAGCGAGCCTCTGACCTCTTCACTTCACAAGCAGTGAGCCTCTGACATCTTCACTTCACAAGCAGCGATCCTCTGACCTCTTCACTTCACAAGCAGTGAGCCTCTGACCTCTTCACTTCACAAGCAGTGAGCCTCTGACCTCTTCTCTTCACAAGCGGTGAGCCTCTGACCTCTTCCCATCACAAGCAGCGACCCTTTGACCTCTTCACTTCACAAGCAGCGATCCTCTGACCTCTTCACTTCACAAGCAGCGATCCTCTGACCTCTTCACTTCACAAGCAGTGATCCTCTGACCTCTTCACTTCACAAGCAGCGATCCTCTGACCTCTTCACTTCACAAGCAGTGAGCCTCTGACCTCTTCGCTTCACAAGCAGTGATCATCTCACCTCTTCACTTCACAAGCAGCGATCCTGTGACCTCTTCACTTCACAAGCAGTGAGCCTCTGACCTCTTCACTTCACAAGCAGTGATCCTCTGACCTCTTCACTTCACAAGCAGCGATCCTCTGACCGCTTAACTTCAAAAGCAGCGATCCTGTGACCTCTTCCCATCACAAGCAGCGATCCTCTGACCTCTTCACTTTACAAGCGGCGATCGCCCGACTTCTTCACTTCACAAGCAGCGATCCTCTGACCTCTTCACTTCACAAGCAGTGATCCTCTGACCTCTTCACTTCACAAGCAGCGATCCTCTGACCTCTTCACTTCACAAGCAGCGATCCTGTGACCTCTTCACTTCACAAGCAGTGATCCTCGGACCTCTTACCATCACAAGCAGCGATCCTCTGACCTCTTCACTTCACAAGCGGCGATCCTCTGACCGCTTCACTTCACAAACAGAGATCCTGTGACCTCTTCCCATCACAAGCAGCGATCCTCTGACCTCTTCACTTTACAAGCAGCGATCCTCTGACCTCTTCACTTTACAAGCAGCGAGCCTCTGACCTATTCACTTCACAAGCAGCGAGCCTCTGACCTCTTCACTTCACAAGCAGTGAGCCTCTGACCTATTCACTTCACAAGCAATGATCCTCTGACCTCTTCACTTCACAAGCAGTGATCCTGTGACCTCTTCACTTAAAAAGCAGTGAGCCTCTGACCTCTTCACTTCACAAGCAGTGATCCTCTGACCTCTTCACTTCACAAGCAGCGATCCTCTGACCGCTTCACTTCACAAGCAGCGATCCTGTGACCTCTTCCCATCACAAGCAGCGATCCTCTGACCTCTTCACTTCACAAGCAGTGATCTGCACAAGCAGTGATCCTCTGACCTCTTCACTTCACAAGTAGCGATCCTCTGACCTCTTCACTTCACAAGCAGTGAGCCTCTGACCTCTTCACTTCACAAGCAGTGATCCTCTGATGTCTTCACTTCACAAGCAGCGATCCTCTGACCTCTTCACTTCACAAGCAGTGAGCCTCTGACCTCTTCGCTTCACAAGCAGTGATCATCTCACCTCTTCACTTCACAAGCAGCGATCCTCTGACCTCTTCGCTTCACAAGCAGTGAGCCTCTGACCTCTTCACTTCACAAGCAGTGATCCTCACAAGCAGTGATCCTCTGACCTCTTCACTTCACAAGCAGCGATCCTCTGACCTCTTCACTTCACAAGCAGTGAGCCTCTGACCTCTTCACTTCACAAGCAGTGATCCTCTGACCTCTTCACTTCACAAGCAGCGATCCTCTGACCTCTTCACTTCACAAGCAGTGAGCATCTGACCTCTTCGCTTCACAAGCAGTGATCATCTCACCTCTTCCCATCACAAGCAGTGAGCCTCTGACCTCTTCGCTTCACAAGCAGTGATCATCTCACCTCTTCACTTCACAAGCAGTGATCCTCTTCACTTCACAAGCAGAGAGCCTCTGACCTCTTCACTTCACAAGCAGTGATCCTCTGACCTCTTCCCATCACAAGCGGTGAGCCTCTGACCTCTTCACTTCACAAGCAGTGAGCCTCTGACCTCTTCCCATCACAAGCAGTGATCCTCTGACCTCTTCACTTCACAAGCAGCGATCCTCTGACCGCTTCACTTCACAAGCAGCGATCCTGTGACCTCTTCCCATCACAAGCAGCGATCCTCTGACCTCTTCACTTCACAAGCAGTGATCCTCTGACCTCTTCACTTCACAAGCAGCGATCCTCTGACCTCTTCACTTCACAAGCAGTGATCCTCGGACCTCTTACCATCACAAGCAGCGATCCTCTGACCTCTTCACTTCACAAGCAGCGATCCTCTGACCGCTTCACTTCACAAGCAGCGATCCTGTGACCTCTTCCCATCACAAGCAGCGATCCTCTGACCTCTTCACTTTACAAGCAGCGATCCTCTGACCTCTTCACTTTACAAGCAGCGAGCCTCTGACCTATTCACTTCACAAGCAGCGAGCCTCTGACCTCTTCACTTCACAAGCAGTGAGCCTCTGACATCTTCACTTCACAAGCAGCGATCCTCTGACCTCTTCACTTCACAAGCAGTGAGCCTCTGACCTCTTCACTTCACAAGCAGTGAGCCTCTGACCTCTTCTCTTCACAAGCGGTGAGCCTCTGACCTCTTCCCATCACAAGCAGCGACCCTTTGACCTCTTCACTTCACAAGCAGCGATCCTCTGACCTCTTCACTTCACAAGCAGCGATCCTCTGACCTCTTCACTTCACAAGCAGTGATCCTCTGACCTCTTCACTTCACAAGCAGCGATCCTCTGACCTCTTCACTTCACAAGCAGTGAGCCTCTGACCTCTTCGCTTCACAAGCAGTGATCATCTCACCTCTTCACTTCACAAGCAGCGATCCTGTGACCTCTTCACTTCACAAGCAGTGAGCCTCTGACCTCTTCACTTCACAAGCAGTGATCCTCTGACCTCTTCACTTCACAAGCAGCGATCCTCTGACCGCTTAACTTCACAAGCAGCGATCCTGTGACCTCTTCCCATCACAAGCAGCGATCCTCTGACCTCTTCACTTTACAAGCGGCGATCGCCCGACTTCTTCACTTCACAAGCAGCGATCCTCTGACCTCTTCACTTCACAAGCAGTGATCCTCTGACCTCTTCACTTCACAAGCAGCGATCCTCTGACCTCTTCACTTCACAAGCAGTGATCCTCTGACCTCTTACCATCACAAGCAGCGATCCTCTGACCTCTTCACTTCCAAAGCAGCGATCCCGTGACCGCTTCACTTCACAAGCAGCGATCCTGTGACCTCTTCCCATCACAAGCAGCGATCCTCTGACCTCTTCACTTTACAAGCGGCGATCGTCTGACCTCTTCCCTTCACAAGCAGTGAGCCTCTGACCTCTTCACTTCACAAGCAGTGATCCTCTGACATCTTCACTTCACAAGCAGCGATCCTCTGACCTCTTCACTTCACAAGCCGTGAGCCTCTGACCTCTTCACTTCACAAGCAGTGAGCTTCTGACCTCTTCAATTCACAAGCAGCAATCCTCTGACCTCTTCACTGCACAAGCAGTGATCCTCTGACCTCTTCACTTCACAAGCGGTGAGCCGCTGACCTCTTCACTTCACAAGCAGCGATCCTTTGACCTCTTCACTTCACAAGCAGCGATCCTTTGACCTCTTCACTTCACAAGCAGTGATCCTCTGACCTCTTCCCATCACAAGCAGCGATCCTCTGACCTCTTCCCATCACAAGCAGCGATCCTCTGACCTCTTACCATCACAAGCAGCGATCCTCTGACCTCTTCCCATCACAAGCAGCGATCCTCTGACCTCTTCCCATCACAAGCAGCGATCCTCTGACCTCTTCACTTCACAAGCAACGATCCTCTGACCTCTTCACTTCACAAGCATTGATCCTCTGACCTCTTCACTTCACAAGCAGTGATCCTCTGACCTCTTCACTTCACAAGCAGTGATCCTCTGACCTCTTCACTTCAGCAAGCAGTGATCCGCACAAGCAGTGATCCTCTGACCTCTTCACTTCACAAGCAGTGATCCTGACGTCTTCACTTCACAAGCAGTGATCCTCTGACGTCTTCACTTCACAAGCAGCGATCCTCTGACCTCTTCGCTTCACAAGCAGTGAGCCTCTGACCTCTCCGCTTCACAAGCAGTGATCATCTCACCTCTTCACTTCACAAGCAGCGATCCTCTGACCTCTTCACTTAAAAAGCAGTGAGCCTCTGACCTCTTCACTTCACAAGCAGTGATCCTCTGACCTCTTCACTTCACAAGCAGCGATCCTCTGACCGCTTCACTTCACAAGCAGCGATCCTGTGACCTCTTCCCATCACAAGCAGCGATCCTCTGACCTCTTCCCATCACAAGCAGCGATCCTCTGACCTCTTCAATTTACAAGCGGCGATCGCCCGACTTCTTCACTTCACAAGCAGTGATCCTCTGACCTCTTCACTTCACAAGCAGCGATCCTCTGACCTCTTCCCATCACAAGCAGCGATCCTCTGACCTCTTCACTTCACAAGCAGTGAGCCTCTGACCTCTTAACTTCACAAGCAGTGATCCTCTGACGTCTTCACTTCACAAGCAGCGATCCTCTGACCTCTTCACTTCACAAGCAGTGAGCCTCTGACCTCTTCGCTTCACAAGCAGTGATCATCTCACCTCTTCACTTCACAAGCAGCGATCCTCTGACCTCTTCGCTTCACAAGCAGTGAGCCTCTGACCTCTTCACTTCACAAGCAGTGATCCTCACAAGCAGTGATCCTCTGACCTCTTCACTTCACAAGCAGCGATCCTCTGACCTCTTCACTTCACAAGCAGTGAGCCTCTGACCTCTTCACTTCACAAGCAGTGATCCTCTGACCTCTTCACTTCACAAGCAGCGATCCTCTGACCTCTTCACTTCACAAGCAGTGAGCATCTGACCTCTTCGCTTCAAAAGCAGTGATCATCTCACCTCTTCCCATCACAAGCAGTGAGCCTCTGACCTCTTCGCTTCACAAGCAGTGATCATCTCACCTCTTCCCATCACAAGCAGTGAGCCTCTGACCTCTTCACTTCACAAGCAGTGAGCCTCTGACCTCTTCACTTCACAAGCAGTGATCCTCTGACCTCTTCCCATCACAAGCGGTGAGCCTCTGACCTCTTCACTTCACAAGCAGTGAGCCTCTGACTTCTTCCCATCACAAGCAGTGATCCTCTGACCTCTTCACTTCACAAGCAGCGATCCTCTGACCGCTTCACTTCACAAGCAGCGATCCTGTGACCTCTTCCCATCACAAGCAGCGATCCTCTGACCTCTTCACTTCACAAGCAGTGATCCTCTGACCTCTTCACTTCACAAGCAGCGATCCTCTGACCGCTTCACTTCACAAGCAGCGATCCTGTGACCTCTTCCCATCACAAGCAGCGATCCTCTGACCTCTTCACTTTACAAGCAGCGATCCTCTGACCTCTTCACTTTACAAGCAGCGAGCCTCTGACCTATTCACTTCACAAGCAGCGAGCCTCTGACCTCTTCACTTCACAAGCAGTGAGCCTCTGACATCTTCACTTCACAAGCAGCGATCCTCTGACCTCTTCACTTCACAAGCAGTGAGCCTCTGACCTCTTCACTTCACAAGCAGTGAGCCTCTGACCTCTTCTCTTCACAAGCAGTGAGCCTCTGACCTCTTCCCATCACAAGCAGCGACCCTTTGACCTCTTCACTTCACAAGCAGCGATCCTCTGACCTCTTCACTTCACAAGCAGCGATCCTCTGACCTCTTCACTTCACAAGCAGTGATCCTCTGACCTCCTCACTTCACAAGCAGCGATCCTCTGACCTCTTCACTTCACAAGCAGTGAGCCTCCGACCTCTTCGCTTCACAAGCAGTGATCATCTCACCTCTTCACTTCACAAGCAGCGATCCTCTGACCTCTTCACTTCACAAGCAGTGAGCCTCTGACCTCTTCACTTCACAAGCAGTGATCCTCTGACCTCTTCACTTCACAAGCAGCGATCCTCTGACCGCTTAACTTCACAAGCAGCGATCCTGTGACCTCTTCCCATCACAAGCAGCGATCCTCTGACCTCTTCACTTTACAAGCGGCGATCGCCCGACTTCTTCACTTCACAAGCAGCGATCCTCTGACCTCTTCACTTCACAAGCAGTGATCCTCTGACCTCTTCACTTCACAAGCAGCGATCCTCTGACCTCTTCACTTCACAAGCAGCGATCCTCTGAC
The DNA here is from genome assembly GCF_964204655.1 of Triturus cristatus. NCBI lineage: Eukaryota > Metazoa > Chordata > Amphibia > Caudata > Salamandridae > Triturus > Triturus cristatus. The sequence goes on from NC_140579.1 coordinate 285,187,400, forward strand.
CTCTTCACTTCACAAGCAGTGATCCTCGGACCTCTTACCATCACAAGCAGCGATCCTCTGACCTCTTCACTTCACAAGCGGCGATCCTCTGACCGCTTCACTTCACAAGCAGAGATCCTGTGACCTCTTCCCATCACAAGCAGCGATCCTCTGACCTCTTCACTTTACAAGCAGCGATCCTCTGACCTCTTCACTTTACAAGCAGCGAGCCTCTGACCTATTCACTTCACAAGCAGCGAGCCTCTGACCTCTTCACTTCACAAGCAGTGAGCCTGTGACCTATTCACTTCACAAGCAGTGATCCTCTGACCTCTTCACTTCACAAGCAGTGATCCTCTGACCTCTTCACTTCACAAGCGGTGATCCTCTGACCTCTTCCCATCACAAGCAGCGATCCTCTGACCTCTTCACTTCACAAGCAGTGATCCTCTGACCTCTTCACTTCACAAGCAGTGATCCTCTGACCTCTTCACTTCACAAGCGGTGATCCTCTGACCTCTTCCCATCAGAAGCAGCGATCCTCTGACCTCTTCACTTCACAAGCAGTGATCCTCTGACCTCTTCACTTCACAAGCAGTGATCCTCTGACCTCTTCACTTCACAAGCAGTGATCCTCTGACCTCTTCACTTCACAAGCAGCGAGCCTCTGACCTCTTCACTTCACAAGCAGCGATCCTCTGACCTCTTCCCATCACAAGCAGCGATCCTCTGACCTCTTCACTTCACAAGCAGTGATCCTCTGACCTCTTACCATCACAAGCAGCGATCCTCTGACCTCTTCACTTCCAAAGCAGCGATCCCGTGACCGCTTCACTTCACAAGCAGCGATCCTGTGACCTCTTCCCATCACAAGCAGTGATCCTCTGACCTCTTCACTTTACAAGCGGCGATCGTCTGACCTCTTCCCTTCACAAGCAGTGAGCCTCTGACCTCTTCACTTCACAAGCAGTGATCCACTGACATCTTCACTTCACAAGCAGCGATCCTCTGACCTTTTCACTTCACAAGCCGTGAGCCTCTGACCTCTTCACTTCACAAGCAGTGAGCTTCTGACCTCTTCAATTCACAAGCAGCAATCCTCTGACCTCTTCACTGCACAAGCAGTGATCCTCTGACCTCTTCACTTCACAAGCGGTGAGCCTCTGACCTCTTCACTTCACAAGCAGCGATCCTTTGACCTCTTCACTTCACAAGCAGCGATCCTTTGACCTCTTCACTTCACAAGCAGCGATCCTCTGACCTCTTCGCTTCACAAGCAGTGAGCCTCTGACCTCTTCACTTCACAAGCAGTGATCCTCACAAGCAGTGATCCTCTGACCTCTTCACTTCACAAGCAGCGATCCTCTGACCTCTTCACTTCACAAGCAGTGAGCCTCTGACCTCTTCACTTCACAAGCAGTGATCCTCTGACCTCTTCACTTCACAAGCAGCGATCCTCTGACCTCTTCACTTCACAAGCAGTGAGCCTCTGACCTCTTCACTTCACAAGCAGTGATCCTCTGACCTCTTCACTTCACAAGCAGCGATCCTGTGACCTCTTCCCATCACAAGCAGCGATCCTCTGACCTCTTCACTTTACAAGCAGCGATCCTCTGACCTCTTCACTTTACAAGCAGCGAGCCTCTGACCTATTCACTTCACAAGCAGCGAGCCTCTGACCTCTTCACTTCACAAGCAGCGATCCTCTGACCTCTTCACTTCACAAGCAGCGATCCTCTGACCTCTTCACTTCACAAGCAGTGATCCTCGGACCTCTTACCATCACAAGCAGCGATCCTCTGACCTCTTCACTTCACAAGCAGCGATCCTCTGACCGCTTCACTTCACAAGCAGCGATCCTGTGACCTCTTCCCATCACAAGCAGCGATCCTCTGACCTCTTCACTTCACAAGCAGTGATCCTCTGACCTCTTCACTTCACAAGCAGCCATCCTCTGACCTCTTCACTTCACAAGCAGCGATCCTCTAACCTCTTCACTTCACAAGCAGTGATCCTCGGACCTCTTACCATCACAAGCAGCGATCCTCTGACCTCTTCACTTCACAAGCAGCGATCCTCTGACCGCTTCACTTCACAAGCAGCGATCCTGTGACCTCTTCCCATCACAAGCAGCGATCCTCTGACCTCTTCACTTTACAAGCAGCGATCCTCTGACCTCTTCACTTCACAAGCAGCGAGCCTCTGACCTATTCACTTCACAAGCAGCGAGCCTCTGACCTCTTCACTTCACAAGCAGTGAGCCTCTGACCTCTTCACTTCACATGCAGTGATCCTCTGACCTCTTCACTTCACAAGCAGTGAGCCTCTGACCTCTTCGCTTCACAAGCAGTGATCATCTCACCTCTTCACTTCACAAGCAGCGATCCTCTGACCTCTTCACTTCACAAGCAGCGATCCTCTGACCTCTTCACTTAAAAAGCAGTGAGCCTCTGACCTCTTCACTTCACAAGCAGTGATCCTCTGACCTCTTCACTTCACAAGCAGCGATCCTCTGACCACTTCACTTCACAAGCAGCGATCCTGTGACCTCTTCCCATCACAAGCAGCGATCCTCTGACCTCTTCACTTCACAAGCAGTGATCCGCACAAGCAGTGATCCTCTGACCCCTTCACTTCACAAGTAGCGATCCTCTGACCTCTTCACTTCACAAGCAGTGAGCCTCTGACCTCTTCACTTCACAAGAAGTGATCCTCTGACGTCTTCACTTCACAAGCAGCGATCCTCTGACCTCTTCACTTCACAAGCAGTGAGCCTCTGACCTCTTCGCTTCACAAGCAGTGATCATCTCACCTCTTCACTTCACAAGCAGCGATTCTCTGACCTCTTCGCTTCACAAGCAGTGAGCCTCTGACCTCTTCACTTCACAAGCAGCGAGCCTCTGACCTCTTCACTTCACAAGCAGTGATCCTCTGACCTCTTCACTTCACAAGCAGTGATCCTCTGACCTATTCCCATCACAAGCAGCGATCCTCTGACCTCTTCCCGTCACAAGCAGCGATCCTCTGACCTCTTCCCATCACAAGCAGCGATCCTCTGACCTCTTCCCATCACAAGCAGCGATCCTCTGACCTCTTCCCATCACAAGCAGCGATCCTCTGACCTCTTCCCATCACAAGCAGCGATCCTCTGACCTCTTCACTTCACAAGCAGCGATCCTCTGACCTCTTCACTTCACAAGCAGCGATCCTCTGACCTCTTCACTTCACAAGCAGTGATCCTCTGACCTCTTCACTTCACAAGCAGTGATCCTCTGACCTCTTCACTTCACAAGCAGTGATCCTCTGACCTCTTCACTTCACAAGCAGTGATCCGCACAAGCAGTGATCGTCAGACCTCTTCACTTCACAAGCAGTGATCCTGACGTCTTCACTACACAAGCAGTGATTCTCTGACGTCTTCACTTCACAAGCAGCGATCCTCTGACCTCTTCGCTTCACAAGCAGTGAGCCTCTGACATCTTCACTTCACAAGCAGCGATCCTCTGACCTCTTCACTTCACAAGCAGCGATCCTCTGACCTCTTCACTTAAAAAGCAGTGAGCCTCTGACCTCTTCACTTCACAAGCAGCGATCCTCTGACCTCTTCACTTCACAAGCAGCGATCCTCTGACCTCTTCACTTAAAAAGCAGTGAGCCTCTGACCTCTTCACTTCACAAGCAGTGATCCTCTGACCTCTTCACTTCACAAGCAGCGATCCTCTGACCGTTTCACTTCACAAGCAGCGATCCTGTGACCTCTTCCCATCACAAGCAGCGATCCTCTGACCTCTTCACTTCACAAGTAGCGATCCTCTGACCTCTTCACTTCACAAGCAGTGATCCGAACAAGCAGTGATCCTCTGACCTCTTCACTTCACAAGTAGCGATCCTCTGACCTCTTCACTCCACAAGCAGTGAGCCTCTGACCTCTTCACTTCACAAGCAGTGATCCTCTGACGTCTTCACTTCACAAGCAGCGATCCTCTGACCTCTTCACTTCACAAGCAGTGAGCCTCTGACCTCTTCGCTTCACAAGCAGTGATCATCTCACCTCTTCACTTCACAAGCAGCGATCCTCTGACCTCTTCGCTTCACAAGCAGTGAGCCTCTGACCTCTTCACTTCACAAGCAGTGAGCCTCTGACCTCTTCACTTCACAAGCAGTGAGCCTCTGACACCTTCACTTCACAAGCAGCGATCCTCTGACCTCTTCACTTCACAAGCAGTGAGCCTCTGACCTCTTCACTTCACAAGCAGTGAGCCTCTGACCTCTTCTCTTCACAAGCGGTGAGCCTCTGACCTCTTCCCATCACAAGCAGCGACCCTTTGACCTCTTCACTTCACAAGCAGCGATCCTCTGACCTCTTCACTTCACAAGCAGCGATCCTCTGACCTCTTCACTTCACAAGCAGTGATCCTCTGACCTGTTCACTTCACAAGCAGCGATCCTCTGACCTCTTCACTTCACAAGCAGCGAGCCTCTGACCTCTTCGCTTCACAAGCAGTGATCATCTCACCTTTTCACTTCACAAGCAGCGATCCTCTGACCTCTTCACTTCACAAGCAGTGAGCCTCTGACCTCTTCACTTCACAAGCAGTGATCCTCTGACCTCTTCACTTCACAAGCAGCGATCCTCTGACCGCTGAACTTCACAAGCAGCGATCCTGTGACCTCTTCCCATCACAAGCAGCGATCCTCTGACCTCTTCACTTCACAAGCAGTGATCCTCTGACCTCTTCACTTCACAAGCAGCGATCCTCTGACCTCTTCACTTCACAAGCAGCGATCCTCTGACCTCTTCACTTCACAAGCAGTGATCCTCGGACCTCTTCACTTCACAAGCAGCGATCCTCTGACCGCTTCACTTCACAAGCAGCGATCCTCTGACCTCTTCACTTCACAAGCAGTGAGCCTCTGACCTCTTCGCTTCACAAGCAGTGATCATCTCACCTCTTCACTTCACAAGCAGCGATCCTCTGACCTCTTCGCTTCACAAGCAGTGAGCCTCTGACCTCTTCACTTCACAAGCAGTGAGCCTCTGACCTCTTCACTTCACAAGCAGTGAGCCTCTGACACCTTCACTTCACAAGCAGCGATCCTCTGACCTCTTCACTTCACAAGCAGTGAGCCTCTGACCTCTTCACTTCACAAGCAGTGAGCCTCTGACCTCTTCTCTTCACAAGCGGTGAGCCTCTGACCTCTTCCCATCACAAGCAGCGACCCTTTGACCTCTTCACTTCACAAGCAGCGATCCTCTGACCTCTTCACTTCACAAGCAGCGATCCTCTGACCTCTTCACTTCACAAGCAGTGATCCTCTGACCTGTTCACTTCACAAGCAGCGATCCTCTGACCTCTTCACTTCACAAGCAGCGAGCCTCTGACCTCTTCGCTTCACAAGCAGTGATCATCTCACCTTTTCACTTCACAAGCAGCGATCCTCTGACCTCTTCACTTCACAAGCAGTGAGCCTCTGACCTCTTCACTTCACAAGCTGTGATCCTCTGACCTCTTCACTTCACAAGCAGCGATCCTCTGACCGCTGAACTTCACAAGCAGCGATCCTGTGACCTCTTCCCATCACAAGCAGCGATCCTCTGACCTCTTCACTTCACAAGCAGTGATCCTCTGACCTCTTCACTTCACAAGCAGCGATCCTCTGACCTCTTCACTTCACAAGCAGCGATCCTCTGACCTCTTCACTTCACAAGCAGTGATCCTCGGACCTCTTCACTTCACAAGCAGCGATCCTCTGACCGCTTCACTTCACAAGCAGCGATCCTGTGACCTCTTCCCATCACAAGCAGCGATCCTCTGACCTCTTCACTTTACAAGCAGCGATCCTCTGACCTCTTCACTTTACAAGCAGCGAGCCTCTGACCTATTCACTTCACAAGCAGCGAGCCTCTGACCTCTTCACTTCACAAGCAGCGATCCTCTGACCTCTTCACTTCACAAGCAGCGATCCTCTGACCTCTTCACTTCACAAGCAGTGATCCTCGGACCTCTTACCATCACAAGCAGCGATCCTCTGACCTCTTCACTTCACAAGCAGCGATCCTCTGACCGCTTCACTTCACAAGCAGCGATCCTGTGACCTCTTCCCATCACAAGCAGCGATCCTCTGACCGCTTCACTTCACAAGCAGTGATCCTCTGACCTCTTCACTTCACAAGCAGCGATCCTCTGACCTCTTCACTTCACAAGCAGCGATCCTCTGACCTCTTCACTTCACAAGCAGTGATCCTCGGACCTCTTACCATCACAAGCAGCGATCCTCTGACCTCTTCACTTCACAAGCAGCGATCCTCTGACCGCTTCACTTCACAAGCAGCGATCCTGTGACCTCTTCCCATCACAAGCAGCGATCCTCTGACCTCTTCACTTTACAAGCAGCGATCCTCTGACCTCTTCACTTTACAAGCAGCGAGCCTCTGACCTATTCACTTCACAAGCAGCGAGCCTCTGACCTCTTCACTTCACAAGCAGTGAGCCTCTGACCTCTTCACTTCACATGCAGTGATCCTCTGACCTCTTCACTTCACAAGCAGTGATCCTCTGACCTCTTCACTTCACAAGCGGTGATCCTCTGACCTCTTCCCATCACAAGCGGCGATCCTCTGACCTCTTCACTTCACAAGCAGTGATCCTCTGACCTCTTCACTTTACAAGCAGTGATCCTCTAACCTCTTCACTTCACAAGCGGTGATCCTCTGACCTCTTCCCATCACAAGCAGCGATCCTCTGACCTCTTCACTTCACAAGCAGTGATCCTCTGACCTCTTCACTTCACAAGCAGTGATCCTCTGACCTCTTCACTTCACAAGCAGTGATCCTCTGACCTCTTCACTTCACAAGCAGTGATCCTCTGACCTCTTCACTTCACAAGCAGCGAGCCTCTGACCTCTTCCCATCACAAGCAGCGTTCCTCTGACCTGTTCACTTCACAAGCAGTGATCCTCTGACCTCTTACCATCACAAGCAGCGATCCTCTGACCTCTTCACTTCCAAAGCAGCGATCCCGTGACCGCTTCACTTCACAAGCAGCGATCCTGTGACCTCTTCCCATCACAAGCAGCGATCCTCTGACCTCTTCACTTTACAAGCGGCGATCGTCTGACCTCTTCCCTTTACAAGCAGTGAGCCTCTGACCTCTTCACTTCACAAGCAGTGATCCTCTGACATCCTCACTTCACAAGCAGCGATCCTCTGACCTCTTCACTTCACAAGCCATGAGCCTCTGACCTCTTCACTTCACAAGCAGTGAGCTTCTAACCTCTTCAATTCACAAGCAGCAATCCTCTGACCTCTTCACTGCACAAGCAGTGATCCTCTGACCTCTTCACTTCACAAGCAGCGAGCCTCTGACCTCTTCACTTCACAAGCAGCGAGCCTCTGACCTCTTCACTTCACAAGCAGTGATCCTCTGACCTCTTCACTTCACAAGCAGTGATCCTCTGACCTCTTCCCATCACAAGCAGCGATCCTCTGACCTCTTCCCATCACAAGCAGCGATCCTCTGACCTCTTCCCATCACAAGCAGCGATCCTCTGACCTCTTCCCATCACAAGCAGCGATCCTCTGACCTCTTCCCATCACAAGCAGCGATCCTCTGACCTCTTCCCATCACAAGCAGCGATCCTCTGACCTCTTCACTTCACAAGCAACGATCCTCTGACCTCTTCACTTCACAAGGATTGATCCTCTGACCTCTTCACTTCACAAGCAGTGATCCTCTGACCTCTTCACTTCACAAGCAGTGATCCTCTGACCTCTTCACTTCACAAGCAGTGATCCTCTGACCTCTTCACTTCACAAGCAGTGATCCGCACCAGCAGTGATCCTCTGACCTCTTCACTTCACAAGCAGTGATCCTGACGTCTTCACTTCACAAGCAGTGATCCTCTGACGTCTTCACTTCACAAGCAGCGATCCTCTGACCTCTTCGCTTCACAAGCAGTGAGCCTCTGACCTCTCCGCTTCACAAGCAGTGATCATCTCACCTCTTCACTTCACAAGCAGCGATCCTCTGACCTCTTCACTTCACAAGCAGCGATCCTCTGACCTCTTCACTTAAAAAGCAGTGAGCCTCTGACCTCTTCACTTCACAAGCAGTGATCCTCTGACCTCTTCACTTCACAAGCAGCGATCCTCTGTCCGCTTCACTTCACAAGCAGCGATCCTGTGACCTCTTCCCATCACAAGCAGCGATCCTCTGACCTCTTCACTTCACAAGCAGTGATCCGCACAAGCAGTGATCCTCTGACCTCTTCACTTCACAAGTAGCGATCCTCTGACCTCTTCACTTCACAAGCAGTGAGCCTCTGACCTCTTCACTTCACAAGCAGTGATCCTCTGACGTCTTCACTTCACAAGCAGCGATCCTCTGACCTCTTCACTTCACAAGCAGTGAGCCTCTGACCTCTTCGCTTCACAAGCAGTGATCATCTCACCTCTTCACTTCACAAGCAGCGATCCTCTGACCTCTTCGCTTCACAAGCAGTGAGCCTCTGACCTCTTCACTTCACAAGCAGTGATCCTCACAAGCAGTGATCCTCTGACCTCTTCACTTCACAAGCAGCGATCCTCTGACCTCTTCACTTCACAAGCAGTGAGCCTCTGACCTCTTCACTTCACAAGCAGTGATCCTCTGACCTCTTCACTTCACAAGCAGCGATCCTCTGACCTCTTCACTTCACAAGCAGTGAGCATCTGACCTCTTCGCTTCACAAGCAGTGATCATCTCACCTCTTCCCATCACAAGCAGTGAGCCTCTGACCTCTTCGCTTCACAAGCAGTGATCATCTCACCTCTTCCCATCACAAGCAGTGAGCCTCTGACCTCTTCACTTCACAAGCAGTGAGCCTCTGACCTCTTCACTTCACAAGCAGTGATCCTCTGACCTCTTCCCATCACAAGCGGTGAGCCTCTGACCTCTTCACTTCACAAGCAGTGAGCCTCTGACCTCTTCCCATCACAAGCAGTGATCCTCTGACCTCTTCACTTCACAAGCAGCGATCCTCTGACCGCTTCACTTCACAAGCAGCGATCCTGTGACCTCTTCCCATCACAAGCAGCGATCCTCTGACCTCTTCACTTCACAAGCAGTGATCCTCTGACCTCTTCACTTCACAAGCAGCGATCCTCTGACCTCTTCACTTCACAAGCAGCGATCCTCTGACCTCTTCACTTCACAAGCAGTGATCCTCGGACCTCTTACCATCACAAGCAGCGATCCTCTGACCTCTTCACTTCACAAGCAGCGATCCTCTGACCACTTCACTTCACAAGCAGCGATCCTGTGACCTCTTCCCATCACAAGCAGCGATCCTCTGACCTCTTCACTTTACAAGCAGCGATCCTCTGACCTCTTCACTTTACAAGCAGCGAGCCTCTGACCTATTCACTTCACAAGCAGCGAGCCTCTGACCTCTTCACTTCACAAGCAGTGAGCCTCTGACATCTTCACTTCACAAGCAGCGATCCTCTGACCTCTTCACTTCACAAGCAGTGAGCCTCTGACCTCTTCACTTCACAAGCAGTGAGCCTCTGACCTCTTCTCTTCACAAGCGGTGAGCCTCTGACCTCTTCCCATCACAAGCAGCGACCCTTTGACCTCTTCACTTCACAAGCAGCGATCCTCTGACCTCTTCACTTCACAAGCAGCGATCCTCTGACCTCTTCACTTCACAAGCAGTGATCCTCTGACCTCTTCACTTCACAAGCAGCGATCCTCTGACCTCTTCACTTCACAAGCAGTGAGCCTCTGACCTCTTCGCTTCACAAGCAGTGATCATCTCACCTCTTCACTTCACAAGCAGCGATCCTGTGACCTCTTCACTTCACAAGCAGTGAGCCTCTGACCTCTTCACTTCACAAGCAGTGATCCTCTGACCTCTTCACTTCACAAGCAGCGATCCTCTGACCGCTTAACTTCACAAGCAGCGATCCTGTGACCTCTTCCCATCACAAGCAGCGATCCTCTGACCTCTTCACTTTACAAGCGGCGATCGCCCGACTTCTTCACTTCACAAGCAGCGATCCTCTGACCTCTTCACTTCACAAGCAGTGATCCTCTGACCTCTTCACTTCACAAGCAGCGATCCTCTGACCTCTTCACTTCACAAGCAGCGATCCTCTGACCTCTTCACTTCACAAGCAGTGATCCTCGGACCTCTTACCATCACAAGCAGCGATCCTCTGACCTCTTCACTTCACAAGCGGCGATCCTCTGACCGCTTCACTTCACAAGCAGAGATCCTGTGACCTCTTCCCATCACAAGCAGCGATCCTCTGACCTCTTCACTTTACAAGCAGCGATCCTCTGACCTCTTCACTTTACAAGCAGCGAGCCTCTGACCTATTCACTTCACAAGCAGCGAGCCTCTGACCTCTTCACTTCACAAGCAGTGAGCCTCTGACCTATTCACTTCACAAGCAATGATCCTCTGACCTCTTCACTTCACAAGCAGTGATCCTCTGACCTCTTCACTTCACAAGCGGTGATCCTCTGACCTCTTCCCATCACAAGCAGCGATCCTCTGACCTCTTCACTTCACAAGCAGTGATCCTCTGACCTCTTCACTTCACAAGCAGTGATCCTCTGACCTCTTCACTTCACAAGCGGTGATCCTCTGACCTCTTCCCATCAAAAGCAGCGATCCTCTGACCTCTTCACTTCACAAGCAGTGATCCTCTGACCTCTTCACTTCACAAGCAGTGATCCTCTGACCTCTTCACTTCACAAGCAGTGATCCTCTGACCTCTTCACTTCACAAGCAGCGAGCCTCTGACCTCTTCACTTCACAAGCAGCGATCCTCTGACCTCTTCCCATCACAAGCAGCGATCCTCTGACCTCTTCACTTCACAAGCAGTGATCCTCTGACCTCTTACCATCACAAGCAGCGATCCTCTGACCTCTTCACTTCCAAAGCAGCGATCCCGTGACCGCTTCACTTCACAAGCAGCGATCCTGTGACCTCTTCCCATCACAAGCAGCGATCCTCTGACCTCTTCACTTTACAAGTGGCGATCGTCTGACCTCTTCCCTTCACAAGCAGTGAGCCTCTGACCTCTTCACTTCACAAGCAGTGATCCTCTGACATCTTCACTTCACAAGCAGCGATCCTCTGACCTCTTCACTTCACAAGCCGTGAGCCTCTGACCTCTTCACTTCACAAGCAGTGAGCTTCTGACCTCTTCAATTCACAAGCAGCAATCCTCTGACCTCTTCACTGCACAAGCAGTGATCCTCTGACCTCTTCACTTCACAAGCGGTGAGCCTCTGACCTCTTCACTTCACAAGCAGCGATCCTTTGACCTCTTCACTTCACAAGCAGCGATCCTTTGACCTCTTCACTTCACAAGCAGTGATCCTCTGACCTCTTCCCATCACAAGCAGCGATCCTCTGACCTCTTCCCATCACAAGCAGCGATCCTCTGACCTCTTCCCATCACAAGCAGCGATCCTCTGACCTCTTCCCATCACAAGCAGCGATCCTCTGACCTCTTCACTTCACAAGCAACGATCCTCTGACCTCTTCACTTCACAAGCATTGATCCTCTGACCTCTTCACTTCACAAGCAGTGATCCTCTGACCTCTTCACTTCACAAGCAGTGATCCTCTGACCTCTTCACTTCACAAGCAGTGATCCTCTGACCTCTTCACTTCACAAGCAGTGATCCGCACAAGCAGTGATCCTCTGACCTCTTCACTTCACAAGCAGTGATCCTGACGTCTTCACTTCACAAGCAGTGATTCTCTGACATCTTCACTTCACAAGCAGCGATCCTCTGACCTCTTCTCTTCACAAGCAGTGAGCCTCTGACCTCTCCGCTTCACAAGCAGTGATCATCTCACCTCTTCACTTCACAAGCAGCGATCCTCGGACCTCTTCACTTCACAAGCAGCGATCCTCTGACCTCTTCACTTAAAAAGCAGTGAGCCTCTGACCTCTTCACTTCACAAGCAGTGATCCTCTGACCTCTTCACTTCACAAGCAGCGATCCTCTGACCGCTTCACTTCACAAGCAGCGATCCTGTGACCTCTTCCCATCACAAGCAGCGATCCTCTGACCTCTTCACTTCACAAGCAGTGATCCGCACAAGCAGTGATCCTCTGACCTCTTCACTTCACAAGTAGCGATCCTCTGACCTCTTCACTTCACAAGCAGTGAGCCTCTGACCTCTTAACTTCACAAGCAGTGATCCTCTGACGTCTTCACTTCACAAGCAGCGATCCTCTGACCTCTTCACTTCACAAGCAGTGAGCCTCTGACCTCTTCGCTTCACAAGCAGTGATCATCTCACCTCTTCACTTCACAAGCAGCGATCCTCTGACCTCTTCGCTTCACAAGCAGTGAGCCTCTGACCTATTCACTTCACAAGCAGTGATCCTCACAAGCAGTCATCCTCTGACCTCTTCACTTCACAAGCAGCGATCCTCTGACCTCTTCACTTCACAAGCAGTGAGCCTCTGACCTCTTCACTTCACAAGCAGTGATCCTCTGACCTCTTCACTTCACAAGCAGCGATCCTCTGACCTCTTCACTTCACAAGCAGTGAGCATCTGACCTCTTCGCTTCACAAGCAGTGATCATCTCACCTCTTCCCATCACAAGCAGTGAGCCTCTGACCTCTTCGCTTCACAAGCAGTGATCATCTCACCTCTTCCCATCACAAGCAGTGAGCCTCTGACCTCTTCACTTCACAAGCAGTGAGCCTCTGACCTCTTCACTTCACAAGCAGTGATCCTCTGACCTCTTCCCATCACAAGCGGTGAGCCTCTGACCTCTTCACTTCACAAGCAGTGAGCCTCTGACTTCTTCCCATCACAAGCAGTGATCCTCTGACCTCTTCACTTCACAAGCAGCGATCCTCTGACCGCTTCACTTCACAAGCAGCGATCCTGTGACCTCTTCCCATCACAAGCAGCGATCCTCTGACCTCTTCACTTCACAAGCAGTGATCCTCTGACCTCTTCACTTCACAAGCAGCGATCCTCTGACCTCTTCACTTCACAAGCAGCGATCCTCTGACCTCTTCACTTCACAAGCAGTGATCCTCGGACCTCTTACCATCACAAGCAGCGATCCTCTGACCTCTTCACTTCACAAGCAGCGATCCTCTGACCGCTTCACTTCACAAGCAGCGATCCTGTGACCTCTTCCCATCACAAGCAGCGATCCTCTGACCTCTTCACTTTACAAGCAGCGATCCTCTGACCTCTTCACTTTACAAGCAGCGAGCCTCTGACCTATTCACTTCACAAGCAGCAAGCCTCTGACCTCTTCACTTCACAAGCAGTGAGCCTCTGACATCTTCACTTCACAAGCAGCGATCCTCTGACCTCTTCACTTCACAAGCAGTGAGCCTCTGACATCTTCACTTCACAAGCAGTGAGCCTCTGACCTCTTCTCTTCACAAGCGGTGAGCCTTTGACCTCTTCCCATCACAAGCAGCGACCCTTTGACCTCTTCACTTCACAAGCAGCGATCCTCTGACCTCTTCACTTCACAAGCAGCGATCCTCTGACCTCTTCACTTCACAAGCAGTGATCCTCTGACCTCTTCACTTCACAAGCAGCGATCCTCTGACCTCTTCACTTCACAAGCAGTGAGCCTCCGACCTCTTCGCTTCACAAGCAGTGATCATCTCACCTCTTCACTTCACAAGCAGCGATCCTCTGACCTCTTCACTTCACAAGCAGTGAGCCTCTGACCTCTTCACTTCACAAGCAGTGATCCTCTGACCTCTTCACTTCACAAGCAGCGATCCTCTGACCGCTTAACTTCACAAGCAGCGATACTGTGACCTCTTCCCATCACAAGCAGCGATCCTCTGACCTCTTCACTTTACAAGCGGCGATCGCCCGACTTCTTCACTTCACAAGCAGCGATCCTCTGACCTCTTCACTTCACAAGCAGTGATCCTCTGACCTCTTCACTTCACAAGCAGCGATCCTCTGACCTCTTCACTTCACAAGCAGCGATCCTCTGACCTCTTCACTTCACAAGCAGTGATCCTCGGACCTCTTACCATCACAAGCAGGGATCCTCTGACCTCTTCACTTCACAAGCGGCGATCCTCTGACCGCTTCACTTCACAAGCAGAGATCCTGTGACCTCTTCCCATCACAAGCAGCGATCCTCTGACCTCTTCACTTTACAAGCAGCGATCCTCTGACCTCTTCACTTTACAAGCAGCGAGCCTCTGACCTATTCACTTCACAAGCAGCGAGCCTCTGACCTCTTCACTTCACAAGCAGTGAGCCTCTGACCTATTCACTTCACAAGCAGTGATCCTCTGACCTCTTCACTTCACAAGCAGTGATCCTCTGACCTCTTCACTTCACAAGCGGTGATCCTCTGACCTCTTCCCATCACAAGCAGCGATCCTCTGACCTCTTCACTTCACAAGCAGTGATCCTCTGACCTCTTCACTTCACAAGCAGTGATCCTCTGACCTCTTCACTTCACAAGCAGTGATCCTCTGACCTCTTCACTTCACAAGCAGTGATCCTCTGACCTCTTCACTTCACAAGCAGCGAGCCTCTGACCTCTTCACTTCACAAGCAGCAAACCTCTGACCTCTTCCCATCACAAGCAGCGATCCTCTGACCTCTTCACTTCACAAGCAGTGATCCTCTGACCTCTTACCATCACAAGCAGCGATCCTCTGACCTCTTCACTTCCAAAGCAGCGATCCCGTGACCGCTTCACTTCACAATCAGCGATCCTGTGACCTCTTCCCATCACAAGCAGTGATCCTCTGACCTCTTCACTTTACAAGCGGCGATCGTCTGACCTCTTCCCTTCACAAGCAGTGAGCCTCTGACCTCTTCACTTCACAAGCAGTGATCCTCTGACATCTTCACTTCACAAGCAGCGATCCTCTGACCTCTTCACTTCACAAGCCGTGAGCCTCTGACCTCTTCACTTCACAAGCAGTGAGCTTCTGACCTCTTCAATTCACAAGCAGCAATCCTCTGACCTCTTCACTGCACAAGCAGTGATCCTCTGACCTCTTCACTTCACAAGCGGTGAGCCTCTGACCTCTTCACTTCACAAGCAGCGATCCTTTGACCTCTTCACTTCACAAGCAGCGATCCTTTGACCTCTTCACTTCACAAGCAGCGATCCTCTGACCTCTTCGCTTCACAAGCAGTGAGCCTCTGACCTCTTCACTTCACAAGCAGTGATCCTCACAAGCAGTGATCCTCTGACCTCTTCACTTCACAAGCAGCGATCCTCTGACCTCTTCACTTCACAAGCAGTGAGCCTCTGACCTCTTCACTTCACAAGCAGTGATCCTCTGACCTCTTCACTTCACAAGCAGCGATCCTCTGACCTCTTCACTTCACAAGCAGCGATCCTCTGACCTCTTCGCTTCACAAGCAGTGATCATCTCACCTCTTCCCATCACAAGCAGTGAGCCTCTGACCTCTTCACTTCACAAGCAGTGAGCCTCTGACCTCTTCACTTCACAAGCAGTGAGCCTCTGACCTCTTCACTTTACAAGCAGTGAGCCTCTGACATCTTCACTTCACAAGCAGCGATCCTCTGACCTCTTCACTTCACAAGCAGTGAGCCTCTGACCTCTTCACTTCACTAGCAGTGAGCCTCTGACCTCTTCTCTTCACAAGCGGTGAGCCTCTGACCTCTTCCCATCACAAGCAGCGATCCTTTGACCTCTTCACTTCACAAGCAGCGATCCTCTGACCTCTTCACTTCACAAGCAGCGATCCTCTGACCTCTTCACTTCACAAGCAGTGATCCTAGAACCTCTTCACTTCACAAGCAGTGATCCTCTGACCTCTTCACTTCACAAGCAGCGATCCTCTGACCTCTTCACTTCACAAGCAGCGAGCCTCTGACCTCTTCGCTTCACAAGCAGTGATCATCTCACCTCTTCACTTCACAAGCAGCGAGCCTCTGACCTCTTCACTTCACAAGCAGTGATCCTCTGACCTCTTCACTTCACAAGCAGCGATCCTCTGACCGCTTAACTTCACAAGCAGCGATCCTGTGACCTCTTCCCATCACAAGCAGCGATCCTCTGACCTCTTCACTTTACAAGCGGCAATCGCCCGACTTCTTCACTTCACAAGCAGCGATCCTCTGACCTCTTCACTTCACAAGCAGCGATCCTCTGACCTCTTCACTTCACAAGCAGCGATCCTCTGACCTCTTCACTTCACAAGCAGCGATCCTCTGACCTCTTCACTTGACAAGCAGTGATCCTCTGACCAATTACCATCACAAGCAGCGATCCTCTGACCTCTTCACTTCACAAGCAGCGATCCTCTGACTGCTTCACTTCAAAAGCAGCGATCCTGTGACCTCTTCCCATCACAAGCAGCGATCCTCTGACCTCTTCACTTCACAAGCAGCGAGCCTCTGACCTCTTCACTTCACAAGCAGCGATCCTCTGACCTCTTCCCATCACAAGCAGCGATCCTCTGACCTCTTCACTTCACAAGCAGCGATCCTCTGACCTCTTCACTTCACAAGCAGCGATCCTCTGACCTCTTCACTTCACAAGCAGCGATCCTCTGACCTCTTCACTTCACAAGCAGTGATCCTCTGACCGCTACACTTCACAAGCAGCGATCCTCTGACCTCTTCCCATCACAAGCAGCGATCCTCTGACCTCTTCCCATCACAAGCAGCGATCCTCTGACCTCTTCACTTCACAAGCAGCGATCCTCTGACCTCTTCACTTCACAAGCAGTGATCCTCTGACCTCTTCACTTCACAAGCAGTGATCCTCTGACCTCTTCACTTCACAAGCAGTGAGCCTCTGACCTCTTCACTTCACAAGCAGTGAGCCTCTGACCTCTTCACTTCACAAGCAGTGAGCCTCTGACCTCTTCACTTCACAAGCAGCGATCCTCTGACCTCTTCCCATCACAAGCA
The DNA here is from genome assembly GCF_964204655.1 of Triturus cristatus. NCBI lineage: Eukaryota > Metazoa > Chordata > Amphibia > Caudata > Salamandridae > Triturus > Triturus cristatus. Next base: position 285,204,297 of record NC_140579.1, read on the forward strand.
GCGAGCCTCTGACCTCTTCACTTCACAAGCAGTGATCATCTCACCTCTTCCCATCACAAGCAGTGAGCCTCTGACCTCTTCGCTTCACAAGCAGTGATCATCTCACCTCTTCCCATCACAAGCAGTGAGCCTCTGACCTCTTCACTTCACAAGCAGTGAGCCTCTGACCTCTTCACTTCACAAGCAGTGATCCTCTGACCTCTTCCCATCACAAGCGGTGAGCCTCTGACCTCTTCACTTCACAAGCAGTGAGCCTCTGACTTCTTCCCATCACAAGCAGTGATCCTCTGACCTCTTCACTTCACAAGCAGCGATCCTCTGACCGCTTCACTTCACAAGCAGCGATCCTGTGACCTCTTCCCATCACAAGCAGCGATCCTCTGACCTCTTCACTTCACAAGCAGTGATCCTCTGACCTCTTCACTGCACAAGCAGTGATCCTCTGACCTCTTCACTTCACAAGCGGTGAGCCTCTGACCTCTTCACTTCACAATCAGTGATCCTTTGACCTCTTCACTTCACAAGCAGCGATCCTTTGACCTCTTCACTTCACAAGCAGTGATCCTCTGACCTCTTCCCATCACAAGCAGCGATCCTCTGACCTCTTCCCATCACAAGCAGCGATCCTCTGACCTCTTCCCATCACAAGCAGCGATCCTCTGACCTCTTCCCATCACAAGCAGCGATCCTCTGACCTCTTCACTTCACAAGCAACGATCCTCTGACCTCTTCACTTCACAAGCATTGATCCTCTGACCTCTTCACTTCACAAGCAGTGATCCTCTGACCTCTTCACTTCACAAGCAGTGATCCTCTGACCTCTTCACTTCACAAGCAGTGATCCTCTGACCTCTTCACTTCACAAGCAGTGATCCGCACAAGCAGTGATCCTCTGACCTCTTCACTTCACAAGCAGTGATCCTGACGTCTTCACTTCACAAGCAGTGATCCTCTGACGTCTTCACTTCACAAGCAGCGATCCTCTGACCTCTTCGCTTCACAAGCAGTGAGCCTCTGACCTCTCCGCTTCACAAGCAGTGATCATCTCACCTCTTCACTTCACAAGCAGCGATCCTCGGACCTCTTCACTTCACAAGCAGCGATCCTCTGACCTCTTCACTTAAAAAGCAGTGAGCCTCTGACCTCTTCACTTCACAAGCAGTGATCCTCTGACCTCTTCACTTCACAAGCAGCGATCCTCTGACCGCTTCACTTCACAAGCAGCGATCCTGTGACCTCTTCCCATCACAAGCAGCGATCCTCTGACCTCTTCACTTCACAAGCAGTGATCCGCACAAGCAGTGATCCTCTGACCTCTTCACTTCACAAGTAGCGATCCTCTGACCTCTTCACTTCACAAGCAGTGAGCCTCTGACCTCTTAACTTCACAAGCAGTGATCCTCTGACGTCTTCACTTCACAAGCAGCGATCCTCTGACCTCTTCACTTCACAAGCAGTGAGCCTCTGACCTCTTCGCTTCACAAGCAGTGATCATCTCACCTCTTCACTTCACAAGCAGCGATCCTCTGACCTCTTCGCTTCACAAGCAGTGAGCCTCTGACCTATTCACTTCACAAGCAGTGATCCTCACAAGCAGTGATCCTCTGACCTCTTCACTTCACAAGCAGCGATCCTCTGACCTCTTCACTTCACAAGCAGTGAGCCTCTGACCTCTTCACTTCACAAGCAGTGATCCTCTGACCTCTTCACTTCACAAGCAGCGATCCTCTGACCTCTTCACTTCACAAGCAGTGAGCATCTGACCTCTTCGCTTCACAAGCAGTGATCATCTCACCTCTTCCCATCACAAGCAGTGAGCCTCTGACCTCTTCGCTTCACAAGCAGTGATCATCTCACCTCTTCCCATCACAAGCAGTGAGCCTCTGACCTCTTCACTTCACAAGCAGTGAGCCTCTGACCTCTTCACTTCACAAGCAGTGATCCTCTGACCTCTTCCCATCACAAGCGGTGAGCCTCTGACCTCTTCACTTCACAAGCAGTGAGCCTCTGACTTCTTCCCATCACAAGCAGTGATCCTCTGACCTCTTCACTTCACAAGCAGCGATCCTCTGACCGCTTCACTTCACAAGCAGCGATCCTGTGACCTCTTCCCATCACAAGCAGCGATCCTCTGACCTCTTCACTTCACAAGCAGTGATCCTCTGACCTCTTCACTTCACAAGCAGCGATCCTCTGACCTCTTCACTTCACAAGCAGCGATCCTCTGACCTCTTCACTTCACAAGCAGTGATCCTCGGACCTCTTACCATCACAAGCAGCGATCCTCTGACCTCTTAACTTCACAAGCAGCGATCCTCTGACCGCTTCACTTCACAAGCAGCGATCCTGTGACCTCTTCCCATCACAAGCAGCGATCCTCTGACCTCTTCACTTTACAAGCAGCGATCCTCTGACCTCTTCACTTTACAAGCAGCGAGCCTCTGACCTATTCACTTCACAAGCAGCGAGCCTCTGACCTCTTCACTTCACAAGCAGTGAGCCTCTGACATCTTCACTTCACAAGCAGTGAGCCTCTGACCTCTTCACTTCACAAGCAGTGAGCCTCTGACCTCTTCTCTTCACAAGCGGTGAGCCTCTGACCTCTTCCCATCACAAGCAGCGACCCTTTGACCTCTTCACTTCACAAGCAGCGATCCTCTGACCTCTTCACTTCACAAGCAGCGATCCTCTGACCTCTTCACTTCACAAGCAGTGATCCTCTGACCTCTTCACTTCACAAGCAGCGATCCTCTGACCTCTTCACTTCACAAGCAGTGAGCCTCCGACCTCTTCGCTTCACAAGCAGTGATCATCTCACCTCTTCACTTCACAAGCAGCGATCCTCTGACCTCTTCACTTCACAAGCAGTGAGCCTCTGACCTCTTCACTTCACAAGCAGTGATCCTCTGACCTCTTCACTTCACAAGCAGCGATCCTCTGACCGCTTAACTTCACAAGCAGCGATCCTGTGACCTCTTCCCATCACAAGCAGCGATCCTCTGACCTCTTCACTTTACAAGCGGCGATCGCCCGACTTCTTCACTTCACAAGCAGCGATCCTCTGACCTCTTCACTTCACAAGCAGTGATCCTCTGACCTCTTCACTTCACAAGCAGCGATCCTCTGACCTCTTCACTTCACAAGCAGCGATCCTCTGACCTCTTCACTTCACAAGCAGTGATCCTCGGACCTCTTACCATCACAAGCAGCGATCCTCTGACCTCTTCACTTCACAAGCGGCGATCCTCTGACCGCTTCACTTCACAAGCAGAGATCCTGTGACCTCTTCCCATCACAAGCAGCGATCCTCTGACCTCTTCACTTTACAAGCAGCGATCCTCTGACCTCTTCACTTTACAAGTAGCGAGCCTCTGACCTATTCACTTCACAAGCAGCGAGCCTCTGACCTCTTCACTTCACAAGCAGTGAGCCTCTGACCTATTCACTTCACAAGCAGTGATCCTCTGACCTCTTCACTTCACAAGCAGTGATCCTCTGACCTCTTCACTTCACAAGCGGTGATCCTCTGACCTCTTCCCATCACAAGCAGCGATCCTCTGACCTCTTCACTTCACAAGCAGTGATCCTCTGACCTCTTCACTTCACAAGCAGTGATCCTCTGACCTCTTCACTTCCCAAGCGGTGATCCTCTGACCTCTTCCCATCACAAGCAGCGATCCTCTGACCTCTTCACTTCACAAGCAGTGATCCTCTGACCTCTTCACTTCACAAGCAGTGATCCTCTGACCTCTTCACTTCACAAGCAGTGATCCTCTGACCTCTTCACTTCACAAGCAGCGAGCCTCTGACCTCTTCACTTCACAAGCAGCGATCCTCTGACCTCTTCCCATCACAAGCAGCGATCCTCTGACCTCTTCACTTCACAAGCAGTGATCCTCTGACCTCTTACCATCACAAGCAGCGATCCTCTGACCTCTTCACTTCCAAAGCAGCGATCCCGTGACCGCTTCACTTCACAAGCAGCGATCCTGTGACCTCTTCCCATCACAAGCAGTGATCCTCTGACCTCTTCACTTTACAAGCGGCGATCGTCTGACCTCTTCCCTTCACAAGCAGTGAGCCTCTGACCTCTTCACTTCACAAGCAGTGATCCTCTGACATCTTCACTTCACAAGCAGCGATCCTCTGACCTCTTCACTTCACAAGCCGTGAGCCTCTGACCTCTTCACTTCACAAGCAGTGAGCTTCTGACCTCTTCAATTCACAAGCAGCAATCCTCTGACCTCTTCACTGCACAAGCAGTGATCCTCTGACCTCTTCACTTCACAAGCGGTGAGCCTCTGACCTCTTCACTTCACAAGCAGCGATCCTTTGACCTCTTCACTTCACAAGCAGCGATCCTTTGACCTCTTCACTTCACAAGCAGCGATCCTCTGACCTCTTCGCTTCACAAGCAGTGAGCCTCTGACCTCTTCACTTCACAAGCAGTGATCCTCACAAGCAGTGATCCTCTGACCTCTTCACTTCACAAGCAGCGATCCTCTGACCTCTTCACTTCACAAGCAGTGAGCCTCTGACCTCTTCACTTCACAAGCAGTGATCCTCTGACCTCTTCACTTCACAAGCAGCGATCCTCTGACCTCTTCACTTCACAAGCAGCGATCCTCTGACCTCTTTGCTTCACAAGCAGTGATCATCTCACCTCTTCCCATCACAAGCAGTGAGCCTCTGACCTCTTCACTTCACAAGCAGTGAGCCTCTGACCTCTTCACTTCACAAGCAGTGAGCCTCTGACCTCTTCACTTTACAAGCAGTGAGCCTCTGACATCTTCACTTCACAAGCAGCGATCCTCTGACCTCTTCACTTCACAAGCAGTGAGCCTCTGACCTCTTCACTTCACTAGCAGTGAGCCTCTGACCTCTTCTCTTCACAAGCGGTGAGCCTCTGACCTCTTCCCATCACAAGCAGCGATCCTTTGACCTCTTCACTTCACAAGCAGCGATCCTCTGACCTCTTCACTTCACAAGCAGCGATCCTCTGACCTCTTCACTTCACAAGCAGTGATCCTAGAACCTCTTCACTTCACAAGCAGTGATCCTCTGACCTCTTCACTTCACAAGCAGCGATCCTCTGACCTCTTCACTTCACAAGCAGCGAGCCTCTGACCTCTTCGCTTCACAAGCAGTGATCATCTCACCTCTTCACTTCACAAGCAGCGAGCCTCTGACCTCTTCACTTCACAAGCAGTGATCCTCTGACCTCTTCACTTCACAAGCAGCGATCCTCTGACCGCTTAACTTCACAAGCAGCGATCCTGTGACCTCTTCCCATCACAAGCAGCGATCCTCTGACCTCTTCACTTTACAAGCGGCGATCGCCCGACTTCTTCACTTCACAAGCAGCGATCCTCTGACCTCTTCACTTCACAAGCAGCGATCCTCTGACCTCTTCACTTCACAAGCAGCGATCCTCTGACCTCTTCACTTCACAAGCAGCGATCCTCTGACCTCTTCACTTCACAAGCAGTGATCCTCTGACCAATTACCATCACAAGCAGCGATCCTCTGACCTCTTCACTTCACAAGCAGCGATCCTCTGACTGCTTCACTTCAAAAGCAGCGATCCTGTGACCTCTTCCCATCACAAGCAGCGATCCTCTGACCTCTTCACTTCACAAGCAGCGAGCCTCTGACCTCTTCACTTCACAAGCAGCGATCCTCTGACCTCTTCCCATCACAAGCAGCGATCCTCTGACCTCTTCACTTCACAAGCAGCGATCCTCTGACCTCTTCACTTCACAAGCAGCGATCCTCTGACCTCTTCACTTCACAAGCAGCGATCCTCTGACCTCTTCACTTCACAAGCAGTGATCCTCTGACCGCTACACTTCACAAGCAGTGATCCTCTGACCTCTTCACTTCACAAGCAGCGATCCTCTGACCTCTTCCCATCACAAGCAGCGATCCTCTGACCTCTTCACTTCACAAGCAGCGATCCTCTGACCTCTTCACTTCACAAGCAGTGATCCTCTGACCTCTTCACTTCACAAGCAGTGATCCTCTGACCTCTTCACTTCACAAGCAGTGAGCCTCTGACCTCTTCACTTCACAAGCAGTGAGCCTCTGACCTCTTCACTTCACAAGCAGTGAGCCTCTGACCTCTTCACTTCACAAGCAGCGATCCTCTGACCTCTTCCCATCACAAGCAGCGAGCCTCTGACCTCTTCACTTCACAAGCAGTGAGCCTCTGACCTCTTCACTTCACAAGCAGTGATCCTCTGACATCTTCACTTCACAAGCAGCGATCCTCTGACCTCTTCACTTCACAAGCAGCGATCCTCTGACCTCTTCACTTCACAAGCAGTGAGCCTCTGACCTCTTCACTTCACAAGCAGTGAGCCTCTGACCTCTTCACTTCACAAGCAGCGATCCTCTGACCTCTTCACTGCACAAGGAGTGATCCTCTGACCTCTTCACTTCAAAAGCAGTGATCCTCTGACCTCTTCACTTCACCAGCAGTGATCCTCTGACCTCTTCCCATCACAAGCGGTGAGCCTCTGACTTCTTCCCATCACAAGCAGCGAGCCTCTGACCTCTTCACTTCACAAGCAGCGATCCTTTGACCTCTTCACTTCACAAGCAGCGATCCTTTGACCTCTTCACTTCACAAGCAGCGAGCCTCTGACCTCTTCACTTCACAAGCAGTGATCCTCTGACCTCTTCACTTCACAAGCAGTGATCCTCTGACCTCTTCACTTCACAAGCAGCAGCGATCCTCTGACCTCTTCACTTCACAAGCAGCAGCAATCCTCTGACCTCTTCACTTCACAAGCAGCAGCAATCCTCTGACCTCTTCACTGCACAAGCAGTGATCCTCTGACCTCTTCACTTCAAAAGCAGTGATCCTCTCACCTCTTCACATCACAAGCAGCGATCCTCTGACCTCTTCACTTCATCAGCAGCGATCCTCTGACTTCTTCACTTCACCAGCAGTGATCCTCTGACCTCTTCACTTCACCAGCAGTGATCCTCTGACCTCTTCACTTCACAAGCGGTGATCCTCTGACCTCTTCCCATCACAAGCAGCGATCCTCTGACCTCTTCACTTCACAAGCAGCAGCAATCCTCTGACCTCTTCACTTCACAAGCAGCAATCCTCTGACCTCTTCACTGCACAAGCAGTGATCCTCTGACCTCTTCACTTCAAAAGCAGTGATCCTCTGACCTCTTCACATCACAAGCAGCGATCCTCTGACCTCTTCACTTCACCAGCAGCGATCCTCTGACCTCTTCACTTCACCAGCAGCGATCCTCTGACCTCTTCACTTCACAAGCAGTGATCCTCTGACCTCTTCACTTCACAAGCGGTAATCCTCTGACCTCTTCCCATCACAAGCAGAGATCCTCTGACCTCTTCACTTCACTTCACAAGCAGCAGCAATCCTCTGACCTCTTCACTTCACAAGCAGTGAGCCTCTGACCTCTTCACTTCACAAGCAGTGATCCTCTGACCTCTTCACTTCACAAGCAGTGATCCTCTGACCTCTTCACTTCACAAGCGGTGATCCTCTGACCTCTTCCCATCACAAGCAGCGATCCTCTGACCTCTTCCCATCACAAGCAGCGATCCTCTGACCTCTTCACTTCACAAGCAGCAGCAATCCTCTGACCTCTTCACTTCACAAGCAGCGATCCTCTGACCTCTTCACTTCACAAGCAGTGATCCTCTGACCTCTTCACTTCACAAGCAGTGAGCCTCTGACCTCTTCACTTCACAAGCAGTGATCCTCTGACCTCTTCACTTCACAAGCAGCGATCCTCTGACCTCTTAACTTCACAACCAGTGGGCCTCTGACCTCTTCACTTCAATAGCAGTGATCCTCTCACCTCTTCACATCACAAGCAGCGATCCTCTGACCTCTTCACTTCACAAGCAGTGATCCTCTCATCTCTTCACATCACAAGCTGCGATCCTCTGACCTCTTCACTTCACCAGCAGTGATCCTCTGACCTCTTCACTTCACAAGCGGTGAGCCTCTGACCTCTTCCCATCACAAGCAGTGAGCCTCTGACCTCTTCACTTCACAAGCAGCGATCCTTTGACCTCTTCACTTCACAAGCAGCGATCCTCTGACCTCTTCACTTCACAAGCAGCGAGCCTCTGACCTCTTCACTTCACAAGCAGCGATCCTCTGACCTCTTCACTTCACAAGCAGCGATCCTCTGACCTCTTCACTTCACAAGCAGCGATCCTCTGACCTCTTCACTTCACAAGCAGTGAGCCTCTGACCTCTTCACTTCACAAGCAGCGATCCTCTGACCTCTTCACTTCACAAGCAGTGAGCCTCTGACCTCTTCGCTTCAAAAGCAGTGTTCATCTCACCTCTTCACTTCACAAGCAGCGATCCTCTGACCTCTTCACTTCACAAGCAGTGATCCTCTGACCTCTTCACTTCACAAGCAGCGATCCTCTGACCGCTTCACTTCACAAGCAGCGATCCTGTGACCTCTTCCCATCACAAGCAGCGATCCTCTGACCTCTTCACTTCACAAGCAGTGATCCGCACAAGCAGTGATCCTCTGACCTCTTCACTTCACAAGTAGCGATCCTCTGACCTCTTCACTTCACAAGCAGTGAGCCTATGACCTCTTAACTTCACAAGCAGTGATCCTCTGACGTCTTCACTTCACAAGCAGCGATCCTCTGACCTCTTCATTTCACAAGCAGTGAGCCTCTGACCTCTTCGCTTCACAAGCAGTGATCATCTCACCTCTTCACTTCACAAGCAGCGATCCTCTGACCTCTTCGCTTCACAAGCAGTGAGCCTCTGACCTATTCACTTCACAAGCAGTGATCCTCACAAGCAGTGATCCTCTGACCTCTTCACTTCACAAGCAGCGATCCTCTGACCTCTTCACTTCACAAGCAGTGAGCCTTTGACCTCTTCACTTCACAAGCAGTGATCCTCTGACCTCTTCACTTCACAAGCAGCGATCCTCTGACCTCTTCACTTCACAAGCAGTGAGCATCTGACCTCTTCGCTTCACAAGCAGTGATCATCTCACCTCTTCCCATCACAAGCAGTGAGCCTCTGACCTCTTCGCTTCACAAGCAGTGATCATCTCACCTCTTCCCATCACAAGCAGTGAGCCTCTGACCTCTTCACTTCACAAGCAGTGAGCTTCTGACCTCTTCACTTCACAAGCAGTGATCCTCTGACCTCTTCCCATCACAAGCGGTGAGCCTCTGACCTCTTCACTTCACAAGCAGTGAGCCTCTGACTTCTTCCCATCACAAGCAGTGATCCTCTGACCTCTTCACTTCACAAGCAGCGATCCTCTGACCGCTTCACTTCACAAGCAGCGATCCTGTGACCTCTTCCCATCACAAGCAGCGATCCTCTGACCTCTTCACTTCACAAGCAGTGATCCTCTGACCTCTTCACTTCACAAGCAGCGATCCTCTGACCTCTTCACTTCACAAGCAGCGATCCTCTGACCTCTTCACTTCACAAGCAGTGATCCTCGGACCTCTTACCATCACAAGCAGCGATCCTCTGACCTCTTCACTTCACAAGCAGCGATCCTCTGACCGCTTCACTTCACAAGCAGCGATCCTGTGACCTCTTCCCATCACAAGCAGCGATCCTCTGACCTCTTCACTTTACAAGCAGCGATCCTCTGACCTCTTCACTTTACAAGCAGCGAGCCTCTGACCTATTCACTTCACAAGCAGCGAGCCTCTCACCTCTTCACTTCACAAGCAGTGAGCCTCTGACATCTTCACTTCACAAGCAGCGATCCTCTGACCTCTTCACTTCACAAGCAGTGAGCCTCTGACCTCTTCACTTCACAAGCAGTGAGCCTCTGACCTCTTCTCTTCACAAGCGGTGAGCCTCTGACCTCTTCCCATCACAAGCAGCGACCCTTTGACCTCTTCACTTCACAAGCAGCGATCCTCTGACCTCTTCACTTCACAAGCAGCGATCCTCTGACCTCTTCACTTCACAAGCAGTGACCCTCTGACCTCTTCACTTCACAAGCAGCGATCCTCTGACCTCTTCACTTCACAAGCAGTGAGCCTCCGACCTCTTCGCTTCACAAGCAGTGATCATCTCACCTCTTCACTTCACAAGCAGCGATCCTCTGACCTCTTCACTTCACAAGCAGTGAGCCTCTGACCTCTTCACTTCACAAGCAGTGATCCTCTGACCTCTTCACTTCACAAGCAGCGATCCTCTGACCGCTTAACTTCACAAGCAGCGATCCTGTGACCTCTTCCCATCACAAGCAGCGATCCTCTGACCTCTTCACTTTACAAGCGGCGATCGCCCGACTTCTTCACTTCACAAGCAGCGATCCTCTGACCTCTTCACTTCACAAGCAGTGATCCTCTGACCTCTTCACTTCACAAGCAGCGATCCTCTGACCTCTTCACTTCACAAGCAGCGATCCTCTGACCTCTTCACTTCACAAGCAGTGATCCTCGGACCTCTTACCATCACAAGCAGCGATCCTCTGACCTCTTCACTTCACAAGCGGCGATCCTCTGACCGCTTCACTTCACAAGCAGAGATCCTGTGACCTCTTCCCATCACAAGCAGCGATCCTCTGACCTCTTCACTTTACAAGCAGCGATCCTCTGACCTCTTCACTTTACAAGCAGCGAGCCTCTGACCTATTCACTTCACAAGCAGCGAGCCTCTGACCTCTTCACTTCACAAGCAGTGAGCCTCTGACCTATTCACTTCACAAGCAGTGATCCTCTGACCTCTTCACTTCACAAGCAGTGATCCTCTGACCTCTTCACTTCACAAGCGGTGATCCTCTGACCTCTTCCCATCACAAGCAGCGATCCTCTGACCTCTTCACTTCACAAGCAGTGATCCTCTGACCTCTTCACTTCACAAGCAGTGATCCTCTGACCTCTTCACTTCACAAGCGGTGATCCTCTGACCTCTTCCCATCACAAGCAGCGATCCTCTGACCTCTTCACTTCACAAGCAGTGATCCTCTGACCTCTTCACTTCACAAGCAGTGATCCTCTGACCTCTTCACTTCACAAGCAGTGATCCTCTGACCTCTTCACTTCACAAGCAGCGAGCCTCTGACCTCTTCACTTCACAAGCAGCGATCCTCTGACCTCTTCCCATCACAAGCAGCGATCCTCTGACCTCTTCACTTCACAAGCAGTGATCCTCTGACCTCTTACCATCACAAGCAGCGATCCTCTGACCTCTTCACTTCCAAAGCAGCGATCCCGTGACCGCTTCACTTCACAAGCAGCGATCCTGTGACCTCTTCCCATCACAAGCAGTGATCCTCTGACCTCTTCACTTTACAAGCGGCGATCGTCTGACCTCTTCCCTTCACAAGCAGTGAGCCTCTGACCTCTTCACTTCACAAGCAGTGATCCTCTGACATCTTCACTTCACAAGCAGCGATCCTCTGACCTCTTCACTTCACAAGCCGTGAGCCTCTGACCTCTTCACTTCACAAGCAGTGAGCTTCTGACCTCTTCAATTCACAAGCAGCAATCCTCTGACCTCTTCACTGCACAAGCAGTGATCCTCTGACCTCTTCACTTCACAAGCGGTGAGCCTCTGACCTCTTCACTTCACAAGCAGCGATCCTTTGACCTCTTCACTTCACAAGCAGCGATCCTTTGACCTCTTCACTTCACAAGCAGCGATCCTCTGACCTCTTCGCTTCACAAGCAGTGAGCCTCTGACCTCTTCACTTCACAAGCAGTGATCCTCACAAGCAGTGATCCTCTGACCTCTTCACTTCACAAGCAGCGATCCTCTGACCTCTTCACTTCACAAGCAGTGAGCCTCTGACCTCTTCACTTCACAAGCAGTGATCCTCTGACCTCTTCACTTCACAAGCAGCGATCCTCTGACCTCTTCACTTCACAAGCAGCGATCCTCTGACCTCTTCGCTTCACAAGCAGTGATCATCTCACCTCTTCCCATCACAAGCAGTGAGCCTCTGACCTCTTCACTTCACAAGCAGTGAGCCTCTGACCTCTTCACTTCACAAGCAGTGAGCCTCTGACCTCTTCACTTTACAAGCAGTGAGCATCTGACATCTTCACTTCACAAGCAGCGATCCTCTGACCTCTTCACTTCACAAGCAGTGAGCCTCTGACCTCTTCACTTCACTAGCAGTGAGCCTCTGACCTCTTCTCTTCACAAGCGGTGAGCCTCTGACCTCTTCCCATCACAAGCAGCGATCCTTTGACCTCTTCACTTCACAAGCAGCGATCCTCTGACCTCTTCACTTCACAAGCAGCGATCCTCTGACCTCTTCACTTCACAAGCAGTGATCCTAGAACCTCTTCACTTCACAAGCAGTGATCCTCTGACCTCTTCACTTCACAAGCAGCGATCCTCTGACCTCTTCACTTCACAAGCAGCGAGCCTCTGACCTCTTCGCTTCACAAGCAGTGATCATCTCACCTCTTCACTTCACAAGCAGCGAGCCTCTGACCTCTTCACTTCACAAGCAGTGATCCTCTGACCTCTTCACTTCACAAGCAGCGATCCTCTGACCGCTTAACTTCACAAGCAGCGATCCTGTGACCTCTTCCCATCACAAGCAGCGATCCTCTGACCTCTTCACTTTACAAGCGGCGATCGCCCGACTTCTTCACTTCACAAGCAGCGATCCTCTGACCTCTTCACTTCACAAGCAGCGATCCTCTGACCTCTTCACTTCACAAGCAGCGATCCTCTGACCTCTTCACTTCACAAGCAGCGATCCTCTGACCTCTTCACTTCACAAGCAGTGATCCTCTGACCAATTACCATCACAAGCAGCGATCCTCTGACCTCTTCACTTCACAAGCAGCGATCCTCTGACTGCTTCACTTCAAAAGCAGCGATCCTGTGACCTCTTCCCATCACAAGCAGCGATCCTCTGACCTCTTCACTTCACAAGCAGCGAGCCTCTGACCTCTTCACTTCACAAGCAGCGATCCTCTGACCTCTTCCCATCACAAGCAGCGATCCTCTGACCTCTTCACTTCACAAGCAGCGATCCTCTGACCTCTTCACTTCACAAGCAGCGATCCTCTGACCTCTTCACTTCACAAGCAGCGATCCTCTGACCTCTTCACTTCACAAGCAGTGATCCTCTGACCGCTACACTTCACAAGCAGTGATCCTCTGACCTCTTCACTTCACAAGCAGCGATCCTCTGACCTCTTCCCATCACAAGCAGCGATCCTCTGACCTCTTCACTTCACAAGCAGCGATCCTCTGACCTCTTCACTTCACAAGCAGTGATCCTCTGACCTCTTCACTTCACAAGCAGTGATCCTCTGACCTCTTCACTTCACAAGCAGTGAGCCTCTGACCTCTTCACTTCACAAGCAGTGAGCCTCTGACCTCTTCAATTCACAAGCAGTGAGCCTCTGACCTCTTCACTTCACAAGCAGCGATCCTCTGACCTCTTCCCATCACAAGCAGCGAGCCTCTGACCTCTTCACTTCACAAGCAGTGAGCCTCTGACCTCTTCACTTCACAAGCAGTGATCCTCTGACATCTTCACTTCACAAGCAGCGATCCTCTGACCTCTTCACTTCACAAGCAGCGATCCTCTGACCTCTTCACTTCACAAGCAGTGAGCCTCTGACCTCTTCACTTCACAAGCAGTGAGCCTCTGACCTCTTCACTTCACAAGCAGCGATCCTCTGACCTCTTCACTGCACAAGGAGTGATCCTCTGACCTCTTCACTTCAAAAGCAGTGATCCTCTGACCTCTTCACTTCACCAGCAGTGATCCTCTGACCTCTTCCCATCACAAGCGGTGAGCCTCTGACTTCTTCCCATCACAAGCAGTGAGCCTCTGACCTCTTCACTTCACAAGCAGCGATCCTTTGACCTCTTCACTTCACAAGCAGCGATCCTTTGACCTCTTCACTTCACAAGCAGCGAGCCTCTGACCTCTTCACTTCACAAGCAGTGATCCTCTGACCTCTTCACTTCACAAGCAGTGATCCTCTGACCTCTTCACTTCACAAGCAGCAGCGATCCTCTGACCTCTTCACTTCACAAGCAGCAGCAATCCTCTGACCTCTTCACTTCACAAGCAGCAGCAATCCTCTGACCTCTTCACTGCACAAGCAGTGATCCTCTGACCTCTTCACTTCAAAAGCAGTGATCCTCTCACCTCTTCACATCACAAGCAGCGATCCTCTGACCTCTTCACTTCATCAGCAGCGATCCTCTGACTTCTTCACTTCACCAGCAGTGATCCTCTGACCTCTTCACTTCACCAGCAGTGATCCTCTGACCTCTTCACTTCACAAGCGGTGATCCTCTGACCTCTTCCCATCACAAGCAGCGATCCTCTGACCTCTTCACTTCACAAGCAGCAGCAATCCTCTGACCTCTTCACTTCACAAGCAGCGATCCTCTGACCTCTTCACTTCACAAGCAGTGATCCTCTGACCTCTTCACTTCACAAGCAGTGAGCCTCTGACCTCTTCACTTCACAAGCAGTGATCCTCTGACCTCTTCACTTCACAAGCAGCGATCCTCTGACCTCTTCACTTCACAACCAGTGGGCCTCTGACCTCTTCACTTCAATAGCAGTGATCCTCTCACCTCTTCACATCACAAGCAGCGATCCTCTGACCTCTTCACTTCACAAGCAGTGATCCTCTCATCTCTTCACATCACAAGCTGCGATCCTCTGACCTCTTCACTTCACCAGCAGTGATCCTCTGACCTCTTCACTTCACAAGCGGTGAGCCTCTGACCTCTTCCCATCACAAGCAGTGAGCCTCTGACCTCTTCACTTCACAAGCAGCGATCCTTTGACCTCTTCACTTCACAAGCAGCGATCCTCTGACCTCTTCACTTCACAAGCAGCGAGCCTCTGACCTCTTCACTTCACAAGCAGCGATCCTCTGACCTCTTCACTTCACAAGCAGCGATCCTCTGACCTCTTCACTTCACAAGCAGCGATCCTCTGACCTCTTTACTTCACAAGCAGTGAGCCTCTGACCTCTTCATTTCACAAGCAGCGATCCTCTGACCTCTTCACTTCACAAGCAGTGAGCCTCTGACCTCTTCGCTTCAAAAGCAGTGTTCATCTCACCTCTTCACTTCACAAGCAGCGATCCTCTGACCTCTTCACTTCACAAGCAGTGATCCTCTGACCTCTTCACTTCACAAGCAGCGATCCTCTGACCGCTTAACTTCACAAGCAGCGATCCTGTGACCTCTTCCCATCACAAGCAGCGATCCTCTGACCTCTTCACTTTACAAGCGGCGATCGCCCGACTTCTTCACTTCACAAGCAGCGATCCTCTGACCTCTTCACTTCACAAGCAGCGATCCTCTGACCTCTTCACTTCACAAGCAGCGATCCTCTGACCTCTTCACTTCACAAGCAGCGATCCTCTGACCTCTTCACTTCACAAGCAGTGATCCTCTGACCAATTACCATCACAAGCAGCGATCCTCTGACCTCTTCACTTCACAAGCAGCGATCCTCTGACTGCTTCACTTCAAAAGCAGCGATCCTGTGACCTCTTCCCATCACAAGCAGCGATCCTCTGACCTCTTCACTTCACAAGCAGCGAGCCTCTGACCTCTTCACTTCACAAGCAGCGATCCTCTGACCTCTTCCCATCACAAGCAGCGATCCTCTGACCTCTTCACTTCACAAGCAGTGATCCTCTGACCAATTACCATCACAAGCAGCGATCCTCTGACCTCTTCACTTCACAAGCAGCGATCCTCTGACTGCTTCACTTCAAAAGCAGCGATCCTGTGACCTCTTCCCATCACAAGCAGCGATCCTCTGACCTCTTCACTTCACAAGCAGCGAGCCTCTGACCTCTTCACTTCACAAGCAGAGATCCTCTGACCTCTTCCCATCACAAGCAGCGATCCTCTGACCTCTTCACTTCACAAGCAGCGATCCTCTGACCTCTTCACTTCACAAGCAGCGATCCTCTGACCTCTTCACTTCACAAGCAGCGATCCTCTGACCTCTTCACTTCACAAGCAGCGATCCTCTGACCGCTACACTTCACAAGCAGTGATCCTCTGACCTCTTCACTTCACAAGCAGCGATCCTCTGACCTCTTCCCATCACAAGCAGCGATCCTCTGACCTCTTCACTTCACAAGCAGCGATCCTCTGACCTCTTCACTTCACAAGCAGTGATCCTCTGACCTCTTCACTTCACAAGCAGTGATCCTCTGACCTCTTCACTTCACAAGCAGTGAGCCTCTGACCTCTTCACTTCACAAGCAGTGAGCCTCTGACCTCTTCACTTCACAAGCAGTGAGCCTCTGACCTCTTCACTTCACAAGCAGCGATCCTCTGACCTCTTCACTGCACAAGGAGTGATCCTCTGACCTCTTCACTTCAAAAGCAGTGATCCTCTGACCTCTTCACTTCACCAGCAGTGATCCTCTGACCTCTTCCCATCACAAGCGGTGAGCCTCTGACTTCTTCCCATCACAAGCAGTGAGCCTCTGACCTCTTCACTTCACAAGCAGCGATCCTTTGACCTCTTCACTTCACAAGCAGCGATCCTTTGACCTCTTCACTTCACAAGCAGCGAGCCTCTGACCTCTTCACTTCACAAGCAGTGATCCTCTGACCTCTTCACTTCACAAGCAGCAGCGATCCTCTGACCTCTTCACTTCACAAGCAGCAGCAATCCTCTGACCTCTTCACTTCACAAGCAGCAGCAATCCTCTGACCTCTTCACTGCACAAGCAGTGATCCTCTGACCTCTTCACTTCAAAAGCAGTGATCCTCTCACCTCTTCACATCACAAGCAGCGATCCTCTGACCTCTTCACTTCATCAGCAGCGATCCTCTGACTTCTTCACTTCACCAGCAGTGATCCTCTGACCTCTTCACTTCACCAGCAGTGATCCTCTGACCTCTTCACTTCACAAGCGGTGATCCTCTGACCTCTTCCCATCACAAGCAGCGATCCTCTGACCTCTTCACTTCACAAGCAGCAGCAATCCTCTGACCTCTTCACTTCACAAGCAGCAATCCTCTGACCTCTTCACTGCACAAGCAGTGATCCTCTGACCTCTTCACTTCAAAAGCAGTGATCCTCTGACCTCTTCACATCACAAGCAGCGATCCTCTGACCTCTTCACTTCACCAGCAGCGATCCTCTGACCTCTTCACTTCACCAGCAGTGATCCTCTGATCTCTTCACTTCACAAGCAGTGATCCTCTGACCTCTTCACTTCACAAGCGGTGATCCTCTGACCTCTTCCCATCACAAGCAGAGATCCTCTGACCTCTTCACTTCACTTCACAAGCAGCAGCAATCCTCTGACCTCTTCACTTCACAAGCAGTGAGCCTCTGACCTCTTCACTTCACAAGCAGTGATCCTCTGACCTCTTCACTTCACAAGCAGTGATCCTCTGACCTCTTCACTTCACAAGCGGTGATCCTCTGACCTCTTCCCATCACAAGCAGCGATCCTCTGACCTCTTCCCATCACAAGCAGCGATCCTCTGACCTCTTCACTTCACAAGCAGCAGCAATCCTCTGACCTCTTCACTTCACAAGCAGCGATCCTCTGACCTCTTCACTTCACAAGCAGTGATCCTCTGACCTCTTCACTTCACAAGCAGTGATCCTCTGACCTCTTCACTTCACAAGCAGTGAGCCTCTGACCTCTTCACTTCACAAGCAGTGATCCTCTGACCTCTTCACTTCACAAGCAGCGATCCTCTGACCTCTTCACTTCACAACCAGTGGGCCTCTGACCTCTTCACTTCAATAGCAGTGATCCTCTCACCTCTTCACATCACAAGCAGCGATCCTCTGACCTCTTCACTTCACAAGCAGTGATCCTCTCAACTCTTCACATCACAAGCTGCGATCCTCTGACCTCTTCACTTCACCAGCAGTGATCCTCTGACCTCTTCACTTCACAAGCGGTGAGCCTCTGACCTCTTCCCATCACAAGCAGTGAGCCTCTGACCTCTTCACTTCACAAGCAGCGATCCTTTGACCTCTTCACTTCACAAGCAGCGATCCTCTGACCTCTTCACTTCACAAGCAGCGAGCCTCTGACCTCTTCACTTCACAAGCAGCGATCCTCTGACCTCTTCACTTCACAAGCAGCGATCCTCTGACCTCTTCACTTCACAAGCAGCAATCCTCTGACCTCTTCACTTCACAAGCAGTGAGCCTCTGACCTCTTCATTTCACAAGCAGCGATCCTCTGACCTCTTCACTTCACAAGCAGTGAGCCTCTGACCTCTTCGCTTCAAAAGCAGTGTTCATCTCACCTCTTCACTTCACAAGCAGCGATCCTCTGACCTCTTCACTTCACAAGCAGTGAGCCTCTGACCTCTTCCCTTTACACATAGTGATCCTCTGACCTCTTCCCATCACAAGCAGCGATCCTCTGACCTCTTCACTTCACAAGCAGTGATCCTCTGACCTCTTCACTTCACAAGCAGTGATCCTCTGACCTCTTCACTTCACAAGCAGTGATCCTCTGACCTCTTCACTTCACAAGCAGTGATCCTCTCACCTCTTCCCATCACAAGCAGCAGCAATCCTCTGACCTCTTCACTTCACAAGCAGCAATCCTCTGACCTCTTCACTGCACAAGCAGTGATCCTCTGACCTCTTCACTTCACAAGCAATGATCCTCTCACCTCTTCACATCACAAGCAGCGATCCTCTGACCTCTTCACCAGCAGCGATCCTCTGACCTCTTCACTTCACCAGCAGTGATCCTCTGACCTCTTCACTTCACAAGCAGTGATCCTCTGACCTCTTCACTTCACCAGCAGTGATCCTCTGACCTCTTCACTTCACAAGCAGTGATCCTCTGACCTCTTCACTTCACAAGCAGTGATCCTCTGACCTCTTCACTTCACAAGCAGTGATCCTCTGACCTCTTCACTTCACAAGCAGTGATCCTCTGACCTCTTCACTTCACCAGCAGTGATCCTCTGACCTCTTCACTTCACAAGCAGTGATCCTCTGACCTCTTCACTTCACAAGCGGTGATCCTCTGACCTCTTCTCATCACAAGCAGAGATCCTCTGACCTCTTCACTTCACTTCACAAGCAACAGCAATCCTCTGACCTCTTCACTTCACAAGCAGTGAGCCTCTGACCTCTTCACTTCACAAGCAGTGATCCTCTGACCTCTTCACTTCACAAGCAGTGATCCTCTGACCTCTTCACTTCACAAGCGGTGATCCTCTGACCTCTTCCCATCACAAGCAGCGATCCTCTGACCTCTTCCCATCACAAGCAGCGATCCTCTGACCTCTTCACTTCACAAGCAGCAGCAATCCTCTGACCTCTTCACTTCACAAGCATCGATCCTCTGACCTCTTCACTTCACAAGCAGTGATCCTCTGACCTCTTCACTTCACAAGCAGTGATCCTCTGACCTCTTCACTTCACAAGCAGTGAGCCTCTGACCTCTTCACTTCACAAGCAGTGATCCTCTGACCTCTTCACTTCACAAGCAGCGATCCTCTGACCTCTTCACTTCACAACCAGTGGGCCTCTGACCTCTTCACTTCAATAGCAGTGATCCTCTCACCTCTTCACATCACAAGCAGCGATCCTCTGACCTCTTCACTTCACAAGCAGTGATCCTCTCATCTCTTCACATCACAAGCTGCGATCCTCTGACCTCTTCACTTCACCAGCAGTGATCCTCTGACCTCTTCACTTCACAAGCGGTAAGCCTCTGACCTCTTCCCATCACAAGCAGTGAGCCTCTGACCTCTTCACTTCACAAGCAGCGATCCTTTGACCTCTTCACTTCACAAGCAGCGATTCTCTGACCTCTTCACTTCACAAGCAGCGAGCCTCTGACCTCTTCACTTCACAAGCAGCGATCCTCTGACCTCTTCACTTCACAAGCAGCGATCCTCTGACCTCTTCACTTCACAAGCAGTGAGCCTCTGACCTCTTCGCTTCACAAGCAGTGATCATCTCACCTCTTCATTTCACAAGCAGCGATCATCTGACCTCTTCACTTCACAAGCAGTGAGCCTCTGACCTCTTCGCTTCACAAGCAGTGTTCATCTCACCTCTTCACTTCACAAGCAGCGATCCTCTGACCTCTTCCTTTTACACGTAGTGATCCTCTGACCTCTTCCCATCACAAGCAGCAATCCTCTGACCTCTTCACTTCACAAGCAGTGATCCTCTGACCTCTTCACTTCACAAGCAGTGATCCTCTGACCTCTTCACTTCACAAAAAGTGATCCTCTGACCTCTTCACTTCACAAGCAGTGATCCTCTGACCTCTTCACTTCACAAGCTGTGATCCTCTGACCTCTTCACTTCACAAGCTGCGATCCTCTGATCTCTTCACTTCACAAGCAGTGAGCCTCTGACCTCTTCACTTCACAAGCAGTGATCCTCTGACCTCTTCACTTCACAAGCAGTGATCCTCTGACCTCTTCCCATCACAAGCAGCAGCAATCCTCTGACCTCTTCACTTCACAAGCAGCAATCCTCTGACCTATTCACTTCACAAGCAGTGATCCTCTGACCTCTTCACTTCACAAGCAGCGAGCCTCTGACCTCTTCACTTCACAAGCAGCGAGCCTCTGACCTCTTCACTTCACAAGCAGCGATCCTCTGACTTCTTCCCATCACAAGCAGCGATCCTCTGACCTCTCCACTTCACAAGCAGCGAGCCTCTGACCTCTTCACTTCATAAGCAGTGATCCTCTGACCGCTTCACTTCACAAGCAGTGATCCTCTGACCTCTTCACTTCACAAGCAGTGAGCCTCTGACCTCTTCACTTCACAAGCAGCGAACCTCTGACCTCTTCCCATCACAAGCAGCGATCCTCTGACCTCTTCACTTCACAAGCAGTGAGCCTCTGACCTCTTCACTTCACAAGCAGTAAGCCTCTGACCTCTTCACTTCACAAGCAGTGATCCTCTGACCTCTTCACTTCACAAGCAGCGATCCTCTGACCTCTTCACAACCAGTGGGCCTCTGACCTCTTCACTTCAATAGCAGTGATCCTCTCACCTCTTCATATCACAAGCAGCGATCCTCTGACCTCTTCACTTTACAAGCAGCGATCCTCTGACCTCTTCACTTCACAAGCAGTGATCCTCTGACCTCTTCACTTCAAAAGCAGTGATCCTCTGACCTCTTCACTTCACAAGCAGCGATCCTCTGACCTCTTCCCATCAGGAGCAGCGATCCTCTGACCTCTTCACTTCACAAGCAGTGAGCCTCTGACCTCTTCACTTCACAAGCAGAGATCCTCTGACCTCTTCACTTCACAAGCAGCGATCCTCTGACCTCTTCACTTCACAAGCAGCGATCCTCTGACTTCTTCACTTCACAAGCAGTGAGCCTCTGACCTCTTCCCTTTACATGTAGTGATCCTCTGACCTCTTCCCATCACAAGCAGCGATCCTCTGACCTCTTCACTTCACAAGCAGTGAGCCTCTGACCTCTTCACTTCACAAGCAGTGAGCCTCTGACCTCTTCACTTCACAAGCAGTGATCCTCCGACCTCTTCACTTCACAAGCAGTGATCCTCTGACCTCTTCACTTCACAAGCAGTGATCCTCTGACCTCTTCACTTCACAAGCAGTGATCCTCTGACCTCCTCACTTCACAAGCAGTGATCCTCTGACCTCTTCACTTCACAAGCTGCGATCCTCTGATCTCTTCACTTCACAAGCAGTGATCCTCTGACCTCTTCACTTCACAAGCAGTGATCCTCTGACCTCTTCCCATCACAAGCAGCGATCCTCTGACCTCTTCCCATCACAAGCAGCAGCAATCCTCTGACCTCTTCACTTCACAAGCAGCAATCCTCTGACCTCTTCACTTCACAAGCAGTGATCCTCTGACCTCTTCACTTCACAAGCAGTGATCCTCTGACCTCTTCACTTCACAAGCAGCGAGCCTCTGACCTCTTCACTTCACAAGCAGCGATCCTCTGACTTCTTCCCATCACAAGCAGCGAGCCTCTGACCTCTCCACTTCACAAGCAGCGAGCCTCTGACCTCTTCACTTCACAAGCAGTGATCCTCTGACCGCTTCACTTCACAAGCAGTGATCCTCTGACCTCTTCACTTCACAAGCAGTGAGCCTCTGACCTCTTCACTTCACAAGCAGCGATCCTCTGACCTCTTCCCATCACAAGCAGCGATCCTCTGACCTCTTCACTTCACAAGCAGTGAGCCTCTGACCTCTTCACTTCACAAGCAGTGAGCCTCTGACCTCTTCACTTCACAAGCAGTGATCCTCTGACCTCTTCACTTCACAAGCAGCGATCCTCTGACCTCTTCACAACCAGTGGGCCTCTGACCTCTTCACTTCAATAGCAGTGATCCTCTCACCTCTTCACATCACAAGCAGCGATCCTCTTACCTCTTCACTTCACAAGCAGTGATCCCCTGACCTCTTCACTTCACAAGCAGTGAGCCTCTGACCTCTTCAATTCAAAAGCAGTGATCCTCTGACCTCTTCACTTCACAAGCAGCGATCCTCTGACCTCTTCCCATCACAAGCAGCAGCAATCCTCTGACCTCTTCACTTCACAAGCAGCAATCCTCTGACCTCTTCACTTCACAAGCAGTGAGCCTCTGACCTCTTCACTTCACAAGCAGTGATCCTCACAAGCAGTGATCCTCTGACCTCTTCACTTCACAAGCAGCGATCCTCTGACCTCTTCACTTCACAAGCAGTGAGCCTCTGACCTCTTCACTTCACAAGCAGTGATCCTCTGACCTCTTCACTTCACAAGCAGTGATCCTCTGACCTCTTCCCATCACAAGCAGCGATCCTCTGACCTCTTCCCTTCACCAGCATTGAGCCTCTGACCTCTTCACTTCACAATTAGCGGTCCTCTGACCTCTTCACTTCACAAGCAGCGAGCCTCTAACCTCTTCACTTCACAAGCAGTGAGCCTCTGACCTCTTCACTTCACAAGCAGCGATCCTCTGACCTCTTCACTTCACAAGCAGCGATCCTCTGACCTCTTCACTTCACAAGCAGTGAGCCTCTGACCTCTTCACTTCAGAAGCAGTGAGCCTCTCACCTCTTCACTTCACAAGCAGTGATCCTCTGACCTCTTCACTTCACAAGCAGTGAGCCTCTGACCTCTTCACTTCACAAGCAGTGAGCCTCTGACCTCTTCACTTCACAAGCAGTGATCCTCTGACCTCTTCACTTCACAAGCAGCGATCCTCTGACCTCTTCACTTCACAAGCAGTGAGCTTCTGACCTCTTCGCTTCACAAGCAGTGATCATCTCACCTCTTCACTTCACAAGCAGCGATCCTCTGACCTCTTCACTTCACAAGCAGTGAGCCTCTGACCTCTTCACTTCACAAGCAGTGATCCTCTGACCTCTTCACTTCACAAGCAGCGATCCTCTGACCGCTTAACTTCACAAGCAGCGATCCTGTGACCTCTTCCCATCACAAGCAGCGATCCTCTGACCTCTTCACTTTACAAGCGGCGATCGCCCGACTTCTTCACTTCACAAGCAGCGATCCTCTGACCTCTTCACTTCACAAGCAGTGATCCTCTGACCTCTTCACTTCACAAGCAGCGATCCTCTGACCTCTTCACTTCACAAGCAGCGATCCTCTGACCTCTTCACTTCACAAGCAGTGAGCCTCTGACCTCTTCGCTTCACAAGCAGCGATCCTTTGACCTCTTCACTTCACAAGTGGTGAGCCTTTGACCTCTTCACTTCACAAGCAGCGATCCTTTGACCTCTTCACTGCACAAGCAGCGATCCTTTGACCTCTTCACTTCACAAGCAGCGATCCTCTGACCTCTCCGCTTCACAAGCAGTGAGCCTCTGACCTCTTCACTTCACAAGCAGTGATCCTCACAAGCAGTGATCCTCTGACCTCTTCACTTCACAAGCAGCGATCCTCTGACCTCTTCACTTCACAAGCAGTGAGCCTCTGACCTCTTCACTTCACAAGCAGTGATCCTCTGACCTCTTCACTTCACAAGCAGCGATCCTCTGACCTCTTCACTTCACAAGCAGCGATCCTCTGACCTCTTCGCTTCACAAGCAGTGATCATCTCACCTCTTCCCATCACAAGCAGTGAGCCTCTGACCTCTTCACTTCACAAGCAGTGAGCCTCTGACCTCTTCACTTCACAAGCAGTGAGCCTCTGACCTCTTCACTT
This sequence comes from Triturus cristatus, assembly GCF_964204655.1. Classification (NCBI taxonomy): domain Eukaryota; kingdom Metazoa; phylum Chordata; class Amphibia; order Caudata; family Salamandridae; genus Triturus; species Triturus cristatus. The sequence goes on from NC_140579.1 coordinate 285,228,429, forward strand.
TACAAGCAGTGAGACTCTGACATCTTCACTTCACAAGCAGCGATCCTCTGACCTCTTCACTTCACAAGCAGTGAGCCTCTGAACTCTTCACTTCACAAGCAGTGAGCCTCTGACCTCTTCTCTTCACAAGCGGTGAGCCTCTGACCTCTTCCCATCACAAGCAGCGATCCTTTGACCTCTTCACTTCACAAGCAGCGATCCTCTGACCTCTTCACTTCACAAGCAGCGATCCTCTGACCTCTTCACTTCACAAGCAGTGATCCTCTGACCTCTTCACTTCACAAGCAGCGATCCTCTGACCTCTTCACTTCACAAGCAGCGAGCCTCTGACCCATTCGCTTCACAAGCAGTGATCATCTCACCTCTTCACTTCACAAGCAGCGAGCCTCTGACCTCTTCACTTCACAAGCAGTGATCGTCTGACCTCTTCACTTCACAAGCAGCGATCCTCTGACCGCTTAACTTCACAAGCAGCAATCCTGTGACCTCTTCCCATCACAAGCAGCGATCCTCTGACCTCTTCACTTTACAAGCGTCGATCGCTCGACTTCTTAACTTCACAAGCAGCGATCCTCTGACCTCTTCACTTCACAAGCAGCGATCCTCTGACCTCTTCACTTCACAAGCAGTGATCCTCTGACCTCTTCACTTCACAAGCAGCGATCCTCTGACCTCTTCACTTCACAAGCAGTGATCCTCTGACCAATTACCATCACAAGCAGCGATCCTCTGACCTCTTCACTTCACAAGCAGCGATCCTCTGACCGCTTCACTTCAAAAGCAGCGATCCTGTGACCTCTTCCCATCACAAGCAGCGATCCTCTGACCTCTTCACTTCACAAGCAGCGAGCCTCTGACCTCTTCACTTCACAAGCAGCGATCCTCTGACCTCTTCACTTCACAAGCAGCGATCCTCTGACCTCTTCACTTCACAAGCAGCGATCCTCTGACCTCTTCACTTCACAAGCAGTGATCCTCTGACCGCTACACTTCACAAGCAGTGATCCTCTGACCTCTTCACTTCACAAGCAGCGATCCTCTGACCTCTTCCCATCACAAGCAGCGATCCTCTGACCTCTTCACTTCACAAGCAGCGATCCTCTGACCTCTTCACTTCACAAGCAGTGATCCTCTGACCTCTTCACTTCACAAGCAGTGATCCTCTGACCTCTTCACTTCACAAGCAGTGAGCCTCTGACCTCTTCACTTCACAAGCAGTGAGCCTCTGACCTCTTCACTTCACAAGCAGTGAGCCTCTGACCTCTTCACTTCACAAGCAGCGATCCTCTGACCTCTTCCCATCACAAGCAGCGAGCCTCTGACCTCTTCACTTCACAAGCAGTGAGCCTCTGACCTCTTCACTTCACAAGCAGTGATCCTCTGACCTCTTCACTTCACAAGCAGCGATCCTCTGACCTCTTCACTTCACAAGCAGTGATCCTCTGACCAATTACCATCACAAGCAGCGATCCTCTGACCTCTTCACTTCACAAGCAGCGATCCTCTGACCGCTTCACTTCAAAAGCAGCGATCCTGTGACCTCTTCCCATCACAAGCAGCGATCCTCTGACCTCTTCACTTCACAAGCAGCGAGCCTCTGACCTCTTCACTTCACAAGCAGCGATCCTCTGACCTCTTCCCATCACAAGCAGCGATCCTCTGACCTCTTCACTTCACAAGCAGCGATCCTCTGACCTCTTCACTTCACAAGCAGCGATCCTCTGACCTCTTCACTTCACAATCAGCGATCCTCTGACCTCTTCACTTCACAAGCAGTGATCCTCTGACCGCTACACTTCACAAGCAGTGATCCTCTGACCTCTTCACTTCACAAGCAGCGATCCTCTGACCTCTTCCCATCACAAGCAGCGATCCTCTGACCTCTTCACTTCACAAGCAGCGATCCTCTGACCTCTTCACTTCACAAGCAGTGATCCTCTGACCTCTTCACTTCACAAGCAGTGATCCTCTGACCTCTTCACTTCACAAGCAGTGAGCCTCTGACCTCTTCACTTCACAAGCAGTGAGCCTCTGACCTCTTCACTTCACAAGCAGTGAGCCTCTGACCTCTTCACTTCACAAGCAGCGATCCTCTGACCTCTTCCCATCACAAGCAGCGAGCCTCTGACCTCTTCACTTCACAAGCAGTGAGCCTCTGACCTCTTCACTTCACAAGCAGTGATCCTCTGACATCTTCACTTCACAAGCAGCGATCCTCTGACCTCTTCACTTCACAAGCAGCGATCCTCTGACCTCTTCACTTCACAAGCAGTGAGCCTCTGACCTCTTCACTTCACAAGCAGTGAGCCTCTGACCTCTTCACTTCACAAGCAGCGATCCTCTGACCTCTTCACTGCACAAGGAGTGATCCTCTGACCTCTTCACTTCAAAAGCAGTGATACTCTGACCTCTTCACTTCACCAGCAGTGATCCTCTGACCTCTTCCCATCACAAGCGGTGAGCCTCTGACTTCTTCCCATCACAAGCAGTGAGCCTCTGACCTCTTCACTTCACAAGCAGCGATCCTTTGACCTCTTCACTTCACAAGCAGCGATCCTTTGACCTCTTCACTTCACAAGCAGCGAGCCTCTGACCTCTTCACTTCACAAGCAGTGATCCTCTGACCTCTTCACTTCACAAGCAGTGATCCTCTGACCTCTTCACTTCACAAGCAGCAGCGATCCTCTGACCTCTTCACTTCACAAGCAGCAGCAATCCTCTGACCTCTTCACTTCACAAGCAGCAATCCTCTGACCTCTTCACTGCACAAGCAGTGATCCTCTGACCTCTTCACTTCAAAAGCAGTGATCCTCTCACCTCTTCACATCACAAGCAGCGATCCTCTGACCTCTTCACTTCACCAGCAGCGATCCTCTGACTTCTTCACTTCACCAGCAGTGATCCTCTGACCTCTTCACTTCACAAGCAGTGATCATCTGACCTCTTCACTTCACAAGCGGTGATCCTCTGACCTCTTCACATCACAAGCAGCGATCCTCTGAACTCTTCACTTCACAAGCAGCAGCAATCCTCTGACCTCTTCACTTCACAAGCAGCAATCCTCTGACCTCTTCACTGCACAAGCAGTGATCCTCTGACCTCTTCACTTCAAAAGCAGTGATCCTCTCACCTCTTCACATCACAAGCAGCGATCCTCTGACCTCTTCACTTCACCAGCAGCGATCCTCTGACCTCTTCACTTCACCAGCAGTGATCCTCTGACCTCTTCACTTCACAAGCAGTGATCCTCTGACCTCTTCACTTCACAAGCGGTGATCCTCTGACCTCTTCCCATCACAAGCAGTGATCCTCTGACCTCTTCACTTCACAAGCAGTGAGCCTCTGACCTCTTCATTTCAAAAGCAGTGATCCTCTCACCTCTTCACATCACAAGCAGCGATCCTCTGACCTATTCACTTCACCAGCAGTGATCCTCTGACCTCTTCACTTCACAAGCGGTGATCCTCTGACCTCTTCCCATCACAAGCAGCGATCCTCTGACCTCTTCACTTCACAAGCAGCAGCAATCCTCTGACCTCTTCACTTCACAAGCAGCAATCCTCTGACCTCTTCACTGCACAAGCAGTGATCCTCTGACCTCTTCACTTCAAAAGCAGTGATCCTCTGACCTCTTCACATCACAAGCAGCGATCCTCTGACCTCTTCACTTCACCAGCAGCGATCCTCTGACCTCTTCACTTCACCAGCAGTGATCCTCTGACCTCTTCACTTCACAAGCAGTGATCCTCTGACCTCTTCACTTCACAAGCGGTGATCCTCTGACCTCTTCCCATCACAAGCAGAGATCCTCTGACCTCTTCACTTCACTTCACAAGCAGCAGCAGTCCTCTGACCTCTTCACTTCACAAGCAGTGAGCCTCTGAACTCTTCACTTCACAAGCAGTGATCCTCTGACTTCTCCACTTCACAAGCAGTGATCCTCTGACCTCTTCACTTCACAAGCGGTGATCCTCTGACCTCTTCCCATCACAAGCAGCGATCCTCTGACCTCTTCCCATCACAAGCAGCGATCCTCTGACCTCTTCACTTCACAAGCAGCAGCAATCCTCTGACCTCTTCACTTCACAAGCAGCGATCCTCTGACCTCTTCACTTCACAAGCAGTGATCCTCTGACCTCTTCACTTCACAAACAGTGATCCTCTGACCTCTTCACTTCACAAGCAGTGAGCCTCTGACCTCTTCACTTCACAAGCAGTGATCCTCTGACCTCTTCACTTCACAAGCAGCGATCCTCTGACCCCTTCACTTCACAACCAGTGGGCCTCTGACCTCTTCACTTCAATAGCAGTGATCCTCTCACCTCTTCACATCACAAGCAGCGATCCTCTGACCTCTTCACTTCACAAGCAGTGATCCTCTCATCTCTTCCCATCACAAGCAGCGATCCTCTGACCTCTTCCCATCACAAGCAGCGATCCTCTGACCTCTTCACTTCACAAGCAGCAGCAATCCTCTGACCTCTTCACTTCACAAGCAGCAATCCTCTGACCTCTTCACTGCACAAGCAGTGATCCTCTGACCTCTTCACTTCAAAAGCAGTGATCCTCTGACCTCTTCACATCACAAGCAGCGATCCTCTGACCTCTTCACTTCACCAGCAGCGATCCTCTGACCTCTTCACTTCACCAGCAGTGATCCTCTGACCTCTTCACTTCACAAGCAGTGATCCTCTGACCTCTTCACTTCACAAGCGGTGATCCTCTGACCTCTTCCCATCACAAGCAGAGATCCTCTGACCTCTTCACTTCACTTCACAAGCAGCAGCAATCCTCTAACCTCTTCACTTCACAAGCAGTGAGCCTCTGACCTCTTCACTTCACAAGCAGTGATCCTCTGACCTCTTCACTTCACAAGCAGTGATCCTCTGACCTCTTCACTTCACAAGCGGTGATCCTCTGACCTCTTCCCATCACAAGCAGCGATCCTCTGACCTCTTCCCATCACAAGCAGCGATCCTCTGACCTCTTCACTTCACAAGCAGCAGCAATCCTCTGACCTCTTCACTTCACAAGCAGCGATCCTCTGACCTCTTCATTTCACAAGCAGTGATCCTCTGACCTCTTCACTTCACAAGCAGTGATCCTCTGACCTCTTCACTTCACAAGCAGTGAGCCTCTGACCTCTTCACTTCACAAGCAGTGATCCTCTGACCTCTTCACTTCACAAGCAGCGATCCTCTGACCTCTTCACTTCACAACCAGTGGGCCTCTGACCTCTTCACTTCAATAGCAGTGATCCTCTCACCTCTTCACATCACAAGCAGCGATCCTCTGACCTCTTCACTTCACAAGCAGTGATCCTCTCATCTCTTCACATCACAAGCTGCGATCCTCTGACCTCTTCACTTCACCAGCAGTGATCCTCTGACCTCTTCACTTCACAAGCGGTGAGCCTCTGACCTCTTCCAATCACAAGCAGTGAGCCTCTGACCTCTTCACTTCACAAGCAGCGATCCTTTGACCTCTTCACTTCACAAGCAGCGATCCTCTGACCTCTTCACTTCACAAGCAGCGAGCCTCTGACCTCTTCACTTCACAAGCAGCGATCCTCTGACCTCTTCATTTCACAAGCAGCGATCCTCTGACCTCTTCACTTCACAAGCAGTGAGCCTCTGACCTCTTCGCTTCACAGGCAGTGATCATCTCACCTCTTCATTTCACAAGCAGCGATCCTCTGACCTCTTCACTTCACAAGCAGTGAGCCTCTGACCTCTTCGCTTCACAAGCAGTGTTCATCTCACCTCTTCACTTCACAAGCAGCGATCCTCTGACCTCTTCACTTCACAAGCAGCGATCCTCTGACATCTTCACTTCACAAGCAGTGAGCCTCTGACCTCTTCCCTTTACACGTAGTGATCCTCTGACCTCTTCCCATCACAAGCAGCAATCCTCTGACCTCTTCACTTCACAAGCAGTGATCCTCTGACCTCTTCACTTCACAAGCAGTGATCCTCTGACCTCTTCACTTCACAAGCAGTGATCCTCTGACCTCTTCACTTCACAAACAGTGATCCTCTGACCTCTTCACTTCACAAGCTGTGATCCTCTGACCTCTTCACTTCACAAGCTGCGATCCTCTGATCTCTTCACTTCACAAGCAGTGAGCCTCTGACCTCTTCACTTCACAAGCAGTGATCCTCTGACCTCTTCACTTCACAAGCAGTGATCCTCTGACCTCTTCCCATCACAAGCAGCAGCAATCCTCTGACCTCTTCACTTCACAAGCAGCAATCCTCTGACCTCTTCACTTCACAAGCAGTGATCCTCTGACCTCTTCACTTCACAAGCAGCGATTCACAAGCAGCGAGCCTCTGACCTCTTCACTTCACAAGCAGCGATCCTCTGACTTCTTCCCATCACAAGCAGCGATCCTCTGACCTCTCCACTTCACAAGCAGCGAGCCTCTGACCTCTTCACTTCACAAGCAGTGATCCTCTGACCGCTTCACTTCACAAGCAGTGATCCTCTGACCTCTTCACTTCACAAGCAGTGAGCCTCTGACCTCTTCACTTCACAAGCAGCGATCCTCTGACCTCTTCCCATCACAAGCAGCGATCCTCTGACCTCTTCACTTCACAAGCAGTGAGCCTCTGACCTCTTTACTTCACAAGCAGTAAGCCTCTGACCTCTTCACTTCACAAGCAGTGACCCTCTGACCTCTTCACTTCACAAGCAGCGATCCTCTGACCTCTTCACAACCAGTGGGCCTCTGACCTCTTCACTTCAATAGCAGTGATCCTCCCACCTCTTCATATCACAAGCAGCGATCCTCTGACCTCTTCACTTCACAAGCAGCGATCCTCTGACCTCTTCACTTCACAAGCAGTGATCCTCTGACCTCTTCACTTCAAAAGCAGTGATCCTCTGACCTCTTCACTTCACAAGCAGCGATCCTCTGACCTCTTCCCATCACGAGCAGCGATCCTCTGACCTCTTCACTTCACAAGCAGTGAGCCTCTGACCTCTTCACTTCACAAGCAGTGATCCTCTGACCTCTTCACTTCACAAGCAGTGAGCCTCTGACCTCTTCACTTCACAAGCAGCGATCCTCTGACCTCTTCACTTCACAAGCAGCGATCCTCTGACCTCTTCACTTCACAAGCAGCGATCCTCTGACTTCTTCACTTCACAAGCAGTGAGCCTCTGACCTCTTCCCTTTACATGTAGTGATCCTCTGACCTCTTCCCATCACAAGCAGCGATCCTCTGACCTCTTCACTTCACAAGCAGTGAGCCTCTGACCTCTTCACTTCACAAGCAGTGATCCTCTGACCTCTTCACTTCACAAGCATTGATCCTCCGACCTCTTCACTATACAAGCAGTGATCCTCTGACCTCTTCACTTCACAAGCAGTGATCCTCTGACCTCTTCACTTCACAAGCAGTGATCCTCTGACCTCCTCACTTCACAAGCAGTGATCCTCTGACCTCTTCACAAGCTGCGATCCTCTGATCTCTTCACTTCACAAGCAGTGATCCTCTGACCTCTTCACTTCACAAGCAGTGATCCTCTGACCTCTTCCCATCACAAGCAGCGATCCTCTGACCTCTTCCCATCACAAGCAGCAGCAATCCTCTGACCTCTTCACTTCACAAGCAGCAATCCTCTGACCTCTTCACTTCACAAGCAGTGATCCTCTGACCTCTTCACTTCACAAGCAGTGATCCTCTGACCTCTTCACTTCACAAGCAGCGAGCCTCTGACCTCTTCACTTCACAAGCAGCGATCCTCTGACTTCTTCCCATCACAAGCAGCGAGCCTCTGACCTCTCCACTTCACAAGCAGCGAGCCTCTGACCTCTTCACTTCACAAGCAGTGATCCTCTGACCGCTTCACTTCACAAGCAGTGATCCTCTGACCTCTTCACTTCACAAGCAGTGAGCCTCTGACCTCTTCACTTCACAAGCAGCGATCCTCTGACCTCTTCCCATCACAAGCAGCGATCCTCTGACCTCTTCACTTCACAAGCAGTGAGCCTCTGACCTCTTCACTTCACAAGCAGTGAGCCTCTGACCTCTTCACTTCACAAGCAGTGATCCTCTGACCTCTTCACTTCACAAGCAGCGATCCTCTGACCTCTTCACAACCAGTGGGCCTCTGACCTCTTCACTTCAATAGCAGTGATCCTCTCACCTCTTCACATCACAAGCAGCGATCCTCTGACCTCTTCACTTCACAAGCAGTGATCCTCTGACCTCTTCACTTCACAAGCAGTGAGCCTCTGACCTCTTCAATTCAAAAGCAGTGATCCTCTGACCTCTTCACTTCACAAGCAGCGATCCTCTGACCTCTTCCCATCACAAGCAGCAGCAATCCTCTGACCTCTTCACTTCACAAGCAGCAATCCTCTGACCTCTTCACTTCACAAGCAGTGAGCCTCTGACCTCTTCACTTCACAAGCAGTGATCCTCACAAGCAGTGATCCTCTGACCTCTTCACTTCACAAGCAGCGATCCTCTGACCTCTTCACTTCACAAGCAGTGAGCCTCTGACCTCTTCACTTCACAAGCAGTGATCCTCTGACCTCTTCACTTCACAAGCAGTGATCCTCTGACCTCTTCCCATCACAAGCAGCGATCCTCTGACCTCTTCCCTTCACCAGCAGTGAGCCTCTGACCTCTTCACTTCACAAGCAGCGGTCCTCTGACCTCTTCACTTCACAAGCAGCGAGCCTCTGACCTCTTAACTTCACAAGCAGCGAGCCTCTGACCTCTTCACTTCACAAGCAGCGATCCTCTGACCTCTTCACTTCACAAGCAGCGATCCTCTGACCTCTTCACTTCACAAGCAGTGAGCCTCTGACCTCTTCACTTCACAAGCAGTGAGCCTCTCACCTCTTCACTTCACAAGCAGTGATCCTCTGACCTCTTCACTTCACAAGCAGTGAGCCTCTGACCTCTTCACTTCACAAGCAGTGATCCTCTGACCTCTTCACTTCACAAGCAGCGATCCTCTGACCTCTTCACTTCACAAGCAGTGAGCCTCTGACCTCTTCGCTTCACAAGCAGTGATCATCTCACCTCTTCACTTCACAAGCAGCGATCCTCTGACCTCTTCACTTCACAAGCAGTGAGCCTCTGACCTCTTCACTTCACAAGCAGTGATCCTCTGACCTCTTCACTTCACAAGCAGCGATCCTCTGACCGCTTAACTTCACAAGCAGCGATCCTGTGACCTCTTCCCATCACAAGCAGCGATCCTCTGACCTCTTCACTTTACAAGCGGCGATCGCCCGACTTCTTCACTTCACAAGCAGCGATCCTCTGACCTCTTCACTTCACAAGCAGTGATCCTCTGACCTCTTCACTTCACAAGCAGTGATCCTCTGACCGCTTCACTTCACAAGCAGTGATCCTCTGACCTCTTCACTTCACAAGCAGTGAGCCTCTGACCTCTTCACTTCACAAGCAGCGATCCTCTGACCTCTTCCCATCACAAGCAGCGATCCTCTGACCTCTTCACTTCACAAGCAGTGAGCCTCTGACCTCTTTACTTCACAAGCAGTAAGCCTCTGACCTCTTCACTTCACAAGCAGTGACCCTCTGACCTCTTCACTTCACAAGCAGCGATCCTCTGACCTCTTCACAACCAGTGGGCCTCTGACCTCTTCACTTCAATAGCAGTGATCCTCTCACCTCTTCATATCACAAGCAGCGATCCTCTGACCTCTTCACTTCACAAGCAGCGATCCTCTGACCTCTTCACTTCACAAGCAGTGATCCTCTGACCTCTTCACTTCAAAAGCAGTGATCCTCTGACCTCTTCACTTCACAAGCAGCGATCCTCTGACCTCTTCCCATCACGAGCAGCGATCCTCTGACCTCTTCACTTCACAAGCAGTGAGCCTCTGACCTCTTCACTTCACAAGCAGTGATCCTCTGACCTCTTCACTTCACAAGCAGTGAGCCTCTGACCTCTTCACTTCACAAGCAGCGATCCTCTGACCTCTTCACTTCACAAGCAGCGATCCTCTGACCTCTTCACTTCACAAGCAGCGATCCTCTGACTTCTTCACTTCACAAGCAGTGAGCCTCTGACCTCTTCCCTTTACATGTAGTGATCCTCTGACCTCTTCCCATCACAAGCAGCGATCCTCTGACCTCTTCACTTCACAAGCAGTGAGCCTCTGACCTCTTCACTTCACAAGCAGTGATCCTCTGACCTCTTCACTTCACAAGCATTGATCCTCCGACCTCTTCACTATACAAGCAGTGATCCTCTGACCTCTTCACTTCACAAGCAGTGATCCTCTGACCTCTTCACTTCACAAGCAGTGATCCTCTGACCTCCTCACTTCACAAGCAGTGATCCTCTGACCTCTTCACAAGCTGCGATCCTCTGATCTCTTCACTTCACAAGCAGTGATCCTCTGACCTCTTCACTTCACAAGCAGTGATCCTCTGACCTCTTCCCATCACAAGCAGCGATCCTCTGACCTCTTCCCATCACAAGCAGCAGCAATCCTCTGACCTCTTCACTTCACAAGCAGCAATCCTCTGACCTCTTCACTTCACAAGCAGTGATCCTCTGACCTCTTCACTTCACAAGCAGTGATCCTCTGACCTCTTCACTTCACAAGCAGCGAGCCTCTGACCTCTTCACTTCACAAGCAGCGATCCTCTGACTTCTTCCCATCACAAGCAGCGAGCCTCTGACCTCTCCACTTCACAAGCAGCGAGCCTCTGACCTCTTCACTTCACAAGCAGTGATCCTCTGACCGCTTCACTTCACAAGCAGTGATCCTCTGACCTCTTCACTTCACAAGCAGTGAGCCTCTGACCTCTTCACTTCACAAGCAGCGATCCTCTGACCTCTTCCCATCACAAGCAGCGATCCTCTGACCTCTTCACTTCACAAGCAGTGAGCCTCTGACCTCTTCACTTCACAAGCAGTGAGCCTCTGACCTCTTCACTTCACAAGCAGTGATCCTCTGACCTCTTCACTTCACAAGCAGCGATCCTCTGACCTCTTCACAACCAGTGGGCCTCTGACCTCTTCACTTCAATAGCAGTGATCCTCTCACCTCTTCACATCACAAGCAGCGATCCTCTGACCTCTTCACTTCACAAGCAGTGATCCTCTGACCTCTTCACTTCACAAGCAGTGAGCCTCTGACCTCTTCAATTCAAAAGCAGTGATCCTCTGACCTCTTCACTTCACAAGCAGCGATCCTCTGACCTCTTCCCATCACAAGCAGCAGCAATCCTCTGACCTCTTCACTTCACAAGCAGCAATCCTCTGACCTCTTCACTTCACAAGCAGTGAGCCTCTGACCTCTTCACTTCACAAGCAGTGATCCTCACAAGCAGTGATCCTCTGACCTCTTCACTTCACAAGCAGCGATCCTCTGACCTCTTCACTTCACAAGCAGTGAGCCTCTGACCTCTTCACTTCACAAGCAGTGATCCTCTGACCTCTTCACTTCACAAGCAGTGATCCTCTGACCTCTTCCCATCACAAGCAGCGATCCTCTGACCTCTTCCCTTCACCAGCAGTGAGCCTCTGACCTCTTCACTTCACAAGCAGCGGTCCTCTGACCTCTTCACTTCACAAGCAGCGAGCCTCTGACCTCTTAACTTCACAAGCAGCGAGCCTCTGACCTCTTCACTTCACAAGCAGCGATCCTCTGACCTCTTCACTTCACAAGCAGCGATCCTCTGACCTCTTCACTTCACAAGCAGTGAGCCTCTGACCTCTTCACTTCACAAGCAGTGAGCCTCTCACCTCTTCACTTCACAAGCAGTGATCCTCTGACCTCTTCACTTCACAAGCAGTGAGCCTCTGACCTCTTCACTTCACAAGCAGTGATCCTCTGACCTCTTCACTTCACAAGCAGCGATCCTCTGACCTCTTCACTTCACAAGCAGTGAGCCTCTGACCTCTTCGCTTCACAAGCAGTGATCATCTCACCTCTTCACTTCACAAGCAGCGATCCTCTGACCTCTTCACTTCACAAGCAGTGAGCCTCTGACCTCTTCACTTCACAAGCAGTGATCCTCTGACCTCTTCACTTCACAAGCAGCGATCCTCTGACCTCTTCACTTCACAAGCAGCGATCCTCTGACCTCTTCACTTCACAAGCAGTGAGCCTCTGACCTCTTCGCTTCACAAGCAGTGTTCATCTCACCTCTTCACTTCACAAGCAGCGATCCTCTGACCTCTTCACTTCACAAGCAGCGATCCTCTGACCTCTTCACTTCACAAGCAGTGAGCCTCTGACCTCTTCCCTTTACACGTAGTGATGCTCTGACCTCTTCCCATCACAAGCAGCAATCCTCTGACCTCTTCACTTCACAAGCAGTGATCCTCTGACCTCTTCACTTCACAAGCAGTGATCCTCTGACCTCTTCACTTCACAAGCAGTGATCCTCTGACCTCTTCACTTCACAAGCAGTGATCCTCTGACCTCTTCACTTCACAAGCAGTGATCCTCTGACCTCTTCACTTCACAAGCAGTGATCCTCTGACCTCTTCACTTCACAAGCTGCGATCCTCTGACCTCTTCACTTCACAAGCAGTGACCCTCTGACCTCTTCACTTCACAAGCAGTGATCCTCTGACCTCTTCACTTCACAAGCAGTGATCCTCTGACCTCTTCCCATCACAAGCAGCAGCAATCCTCTGACCTCTTCACTTCACAAGCAGCAATCCTCTGACCTCTTCACTTCACAAGCAGTGATCCTCTGACCTCTTCACTTCACAAGCAGCGAGCCTCTGACCTCTTCACTTCACAAGCAGCGATCCTCTGACTTCTTCCCATCACAAGCAGCGATCCTCTGACCTCTCCACTTCACAAGCAGCGAGCCTCTGACCTCTTCACTTCACAAGCAGTGATCCTCTGACCGCTTCACTTCACAAGCAGTGATCCTCTGACCTCTTCACTTCACAAGCAGTGAGCCTCTGACCTCTTCACTTCACAAGCAGCGATCCTCTGACCTCTTCCCATCACAAGCAGCGATCCTCTGACCTCTTCACTTCACAAGCAGTGAGCCTCTGACCTCTTCACTTCACAAGCAGTAAGCCTCTGACCTCTTCACTTCACAAGCAGTGATCCTCTGACCTCTTCACTTCACAAGCAGCGATCCTCTGACCTCTTCACAACCAGTGGGCCTCTGACCTCTTCACTTCAATAGCAGTGATCCTCTCACCTCTTCATATCACAAGCAGCGATCCTCTGACCTCTTCACTTCACAAGCAGCGATCCTCTGACCTCTTCACTTCACAAGCAGTGATCCTCTGACCTCTTCACTTCAAAAGCAGTGATCCTCTGACCTCTTCACTTCACAAGCAGCGATCCTCTGACCTCTTCCCATCATGAGCAGCAATCTTCTGACCTCTTCACTTCACAAGCAGTGAGCCTCTGACCTCTTCACTTCACAAGCAGTGATCCTCTGACCTCTTCACTTCACAAGCAGTGAGCCTCTGACCTCTTCACTTCACAAGCAGTGATCCTCTGACCTCTTCACTTCACAAGCAGCGATCCTCTGACCTCTTCACTTCACAAGCAGCGATCCTCTGACTTCTTCACTTCACAAGCAGTGAGCCTCTGACCTCTTTCCTTTACACGTAGTGATCCTCTGACCTCTTCCCATCACAAGCAGCGATCCTCTGACCTCTTCACTTCACAAGCAGTGAGCCTCTGACCTCTTCACTTCACAAGCAGTGATCCTCTGACCTCTTCACTTCACAAGCAGTGATCCTCTGACCTCTTCACTTCACAAGCAGTGATCCTCTGACCTCTTCACTTCACAAGCAGTGATCCTCTGACCTCTTCACTTCACAAGCTGCGATCCTCTGATCTCTTCACTTCACAAGCAGTGATCCTCTGACCTCTTCACTTCACAAGCAGTGATCCTCTGACATCTTCCCATCACAAGCAGCGATCCTCTGACCTCTTCCCATCACAAGCAGCAGCAATCCTCTGACCTCTTCACTTCACAAGCAGCAATCCTCTGACCTCTTCACTTCACAAGCAGTGATCCTCTGACCTCTTCACTTCACAAGCAGTGATCCTCTGACCTCTTCACTTCACAAGCAGCGAGCCTCTGACCTCTCCACTTCACAAGCAGCGAGCCTCTGACCTCTTCACTTCACAAGCAGTGATCCTCTGACCTCTTCACTTCACAAGCAGCGAGCCTCTGACCTCTCCACTTCACAAGCAGTGATCCTCTGACCGCTTCACTTCACAAGCAGCAATCCTCTGACCTCTTCACTTCACAAGCAGTGAGCCTCTGACCTCTTCACTTCACAAGCAGTGAGCCTCTGACCTCTTCACTTCACAAGCAGTGATCCTCTGACCTCTTCACTTCACAAGCAGCGATCCTCTGACCTCTTCACAACCAGTGGGCCTCTGACCTCTTCACTTCAATAGCAGTGATCCTCTCACCTCTTCACATCACAAGCAGCGATCCTCTGACCTCTTCACTTCACAAGCAGTGATCCTCTGACCTCTTCACTTCACAAGCAGTGAGCCTCTGACCTCTTCAATTCAAAAGCAGTAATCCTCTGACCTCTTCACTTCACAAGCAGCGATCCTCTGACCTCTTCCCATCACAAGCAGCAGCAATCCTCTGACCTCTTCACTTCACAAGCAGCAATCCTCTGACCTCTTCACTTCACAAGCAGTGAGCCTCTGACCTCTTCACTTCACAAGCAGTGATCCTCACAAGCAGTGATCCTCTGACCTCTTCACTTCACAAGCAGCGATCCTCTGACCTCTTCACTTCACAAGCAGTGAGCCTCTGACCTCTTCACTTCACAAGCAGTGATCCTCTGACCTCTTCACTTCACAAGCAGTGATCCTCTGACCTCTTCCCATCACAAGCAGCGATCCTCTGACCTCTTCCCTTCACCAGCAGTGAGCCTCTGACCTCTTCACTTCACAAGCAGCGGTCCTCTGACCTCTTCACTTCATAAGCAGCGAGCCTCTGACCTCTTCACTTCACAAGCAGTGAGCCTCTGACCTCTTCACTTCACAAGCAGCGATCCTCTGACCTCTTCACTTCACAAGCAGCGATCCTCTGACCTCTTCACTTCACAAGCAGTGAGCCTCTGACCTCTTCACTTCACAAGCAGTGAGCCTCTCACCTCTTCACTTCACAAGCAGTGATCCTCTGACCTCTTCACTTCACAAGCAGAGAGCCTCTGACCTCTTCACTTCACAAGCAGTGATCCTCTGACCTCTTCACTTCACAAGCAGCGATCCTCTGACCTCTTCACTTCACAAGCAGTGAGCCTCTGACCTCTTCGCTTCACAAGCAGTGATCATCTCACCTCTTCACTTCACAAGCAGCGATCCTCTGACCTCTTCACTTCACAAGCAGTGAGCCTCTGACCTCTTCACTTCACAAGCAGTGATCCTCTGACCTCTTCACTTCACAAGCAGCGATCCTCTGACCGCTTAACTTCACAAGCAGCGATCCTGTGACCTCTTCCCATCACAAGCAGCGATCCTCTGACCTCTTCACTTTACAAGCGGCGATCGCCCGACTTCTTCACTTCACAAGCAGCGATCCTCTGACCTCTTCACTTCACAAGCAGTGATCCTCTGACCCATTCACTTCACAAGCAGCGATCCTCTGACCTCTTCACTTCACAAGCAGCGATCCTCTCACCTCTTCACTTCACAAGCAGCGATCCTCTGACCTCTTCACTTCACAAGCAGTGATCCTCTGACCTCTTACCATCACAAGCAGCGATCCTCTGACCTCTTCACTTCACAAGCAGCGATCCTCTGACCGCTTCACTTCACAAGCAGCGATCCTGTGACCTCTTCCCATCACAAGCAGCGATCCTCTGACCTCTTCACTTTACAAGCAGCGATCCTCTGACCTCTTCACTTTACAAGCAGCGAGCCTCTGACCTCTTCACTTCACAAGCAGCGAGCCTCTGACCTCTTCACTTCACAAGCAGCGATCCTCTGACCTCTTCACTTCACAAGCAGTGATCCTCTGACCTCTTCACTTCACAAGCAGTGATCCTCTGACCTCTTCACTTCACAAGCAGTGAGCCTCTGACCTCTTCACTTCACAAGCAGTGAGCCTCTGACCTCTTCACTTCACAAGCAGTGAGCCTCTGACCTCTTCACTTCACAAGCAGCGATCCTCTGACCTCTTCCCATCACAAGCAGCGAGCCTCTGACCTCTTCACTTCACAAGCAGTGAGCCTCTGACCTCTTCACTTCACAAGCAGTGATCCTCTGACATCTTCACTTCACAAGCAGCGATCCTCTGACCTCTTCACTTCACAAGCAGCGATCCTCTGACCTCTTCACTTCACAAGCAGTGAGCCTCTGACCTCTTCACTTCACAAGCAGTGAGCCTCTGACCTCTTCACTTCACAAGCAGCGATCCTCTGACCTCTTCACTGCACAAGGAGTGATCCTCTGACCTCTTCACTTCAAAAGCAGTGATACTCTGACCTCTTCACTTCACCAGCAGTGATCCTCTGACCTCTTCCCATCACAAGCGGTGAGCCTCTGACTTCTTCCCATCACAAGCAGTGAGCCTCTGACCTCTTCACTTCACAAGCAGCGATCCTTTGACCTCTTCACTTCACAAGCAGCGATCCTTTGACCTCTTCACTTCACAAGCAGCGAGCCTCTGACCTCTTCACTTCACAAGCAGTGATCCTCTGACCTCTTCACTTCACAAGCAGTGATCCTCTGACCTCTTCACTTCACAAGCAGCAGCGATCCTCTGACCTCTTCACTTCACAAGCAGCAGCAATCCTCTGACCTCTTCACTTCACAAGCAGCAATCCTCTGACCTCTTCACTGCACAAGCAGTGATCCTCTGACCTCTTCACTTCAAAAGCAGTGATCCTCTCACCTCTTCACATCACAAGCAGCGATCCTCTGACCTCTTCACTTCACCAGCAGCGATCCTCTGACTTCTTCACTTCACCAGCAGTGATCCTCTGACCTCTTCACTTCACAAGCAGTGATCATCTGACCTCTTCACTTCACAAGCGGTGATCCTCTGACCTCTTCACATCACAAGCAGCGATCCTCTGAACTCTTCACTTCACAAGCAGCAGCAATCCTCTGACCTCTTCACTTCACAAGCAGCAATCCTCTGACCTCTTCACTGCACAAGCAGTGATCCTCTGACCTCTTCACTTCAAAAGCAGTGATCCTCTCACCTCTTCACATCACAAGCAGCGATCCTCTGACCTCTTCACTTCACCAGCAGCGATCCTCTGACCTCTTCACTTCACCAGCAGTGATCCTCTGACCTCTTCACTTCACAAGCAGTGATCCTCTGACCTCTTCACTTCACAAGCGGTGATCCTCTGACCTCTTCCCATCACAAGCAGTGATCCTCTGACCTCTTCACTTCACAAGCAGTGAGCCTCTGACCTCTTCATTTCAAAAGCAGTGATCCTCTCACCTCTTCACATCACAAGCAGCGATCCTCTGACCTATTCACTTCACCAGCAGTGATCCTCTGACCTCTTCACTTCACAAGCGGTGATCCTCTGACCTCTTCCCATCACAAGCAGCGATCCTCTGACCTCTTCACTTCACAAGCAGCAGCAATCCTCTGACCTCTTCACTTCACAAGCAGCAATCCTCTGACCTCTTCACTGCACAAGCAGTGATCCTCTGACCTCTTCACTTCAAAAGCAGTGATCCTCTGACCTCTTCACATCACAAGCAGCGATCCTCTGACCTCTTCACTTCACCAGCAGCGATCCTCTGACCTCTTCACTTCACCAGCAGTGATCCTCTGACCTCTTCACTTCACAAGCAGTGATCCTCTGACCTCTTCACTTCACAAGCGGTGATCCTCTGACCTCTTCCCATCACAAGCAGAGATCCTCTGACCTCTTCACTTCACTTCACAAGCAGCAGCAGTCCTCTGACCTCTTCACTTCACAAGCAGTGAGCCTCTGAACTCTTCACTTCACAAGCAGTGATCCTCTGACTTCTCCACTTCACAAGCAGTGATCCTCTGACCTCTTCACTTCACAAGCGGTGATCCTCTGACCTCTTCCCATCACAAGCAGCGATCCTCTGACCTCTTCCCATCACAAGCAGCGATCCTCTGACCTCTTCACTTCACAAGCAGCAGCAATCCTCTGACCTCTTCACTTCACAAGCAGCGATCCTCTGACCTCTTCACTTCACAAGCAGTGATCCTCTGACCTCTTCACTTCACAAGCAGTGATCCTCTGACCTCTTCACTTCACAAGCAGTGAGCCTCTGACCTCTTCACTTCACAAGCAGTGATCCTCTGACCTCTTCACTTCACAAGCAGCGATCCTCTGACCTCTTCACTTCACAACCAGTGGGCCTCTGACCTCTTCACTTCAATAGCAGTGATCCTCTCACCTCTTCACATCACAAGCAGCGATCCTCTGACCTCTTCACTTCACAAGCAGTGATCCTCTCATCTCTTCCCATCACAAGCAGCGATCCTCTGACCTCTTCCCATCACAAGCAGCGATCCTCTGACCTCTTCACTTCACAAGCAGCAGCAATCCTCTGACCTCTTCACTTCACAAGCAGCAATCCTCTGACCTCTTCACTGCACAAGCAGTGATCCTCTGACCTCTTCACTTCAAAAGCAGTGATCCTCTGACCTCTTCACATCACAAGCAGCGATCCTCTGACCTCTTCACTTCACCAGCAGCGATCCTCTGACCTCTTCACTTCACCAGCAGTGATCCTCTGACCTCTTCACTTCACAAGCAGTGATCCTCTGACCTCTTCACTTCACAAGCGGTGATCCTCTGACCTCTTCCCATCACAAGCAGAGATCCTCTGACCTCTTCACTTCACTTCACAAGCAGCAGCAATCCTCTAACCTCTTCACTTCACAAGCAGTGAGCCTCTGACCTCTTCACTTCACAAGCAGTGATCCTCTGACCTCTTCACTTCACAAGCAGTGATCCTCTGACCTCTTCACTTCACAAGCGGTGATCCTCTGACCTCTTCCCATCACAAGCAGCGATCCTCTGACCTCTTCCCATCACAAGCAGCGATCCTCTGACCTCTTCACTTCACAAGCAGCAGCAATCCTCTGACCTCTTCACTTCACAAGCAGCGATCCTCTGACCTCTTCATTTCACAAGCAGTGATCCTCTGACCTCTTCACTTCACAAGCAGTGATCCTCTGACCTCTTCACTTCACAAGCAGTGAGCCTCTGACCTCTTCACTTCACAAGCAGTGATCCTCTGACCTCTTCACTTCACAAGCAGCGATCCTCTGACCTCTTCACTTCACAACCAGTGGGCCTCAGACCTCTTCACTTCAATAGCAGTGATCCTCTCACCTCTTCACATCACAAGCAGCGATCCTCTGACCTCTTCACTTCACAAGCAGTGATCCTCTCATCTCTTCACATCACAAGCTGCGATCCTCTGACCTCTTCACTTCACCAGCAGTGATCCTCTGACCTCTTCACTTCACAAGCGGTGAGCCTCTGACCTCTTCCAATCACAAGCAGTGAGCCTCTGACCTCTTCACTTCACAAGCAGCGATCCTTTGACCTCTTCACTTCACAAGCAGCGATCCTCTGACCTCTTCACTTCACAAGCAGCGAGCCTCTGACCTCTTCACTTCACAAGCAGCGATCCTCTGACCTCTTCACTTCACAAGCAGCGATCCTCTGACCTCTTCACTTCACAAGCAGTGAGCCTCTGACCTCTTCGCTTCACAGGCAGTGATCATCTCACCTCTTCATTTCACAAGCAGCGATCCTCTGACCTCTTCACTTCACAAGCAGTGAGCCTCTGACCTCTTCGCTTCACAAGCAGTGTTCATCTCACCTCTTCACTTCACAAGCAGCGATCCTCTGACCTCTTCACTTCACAAGCAGCGATCCTCTGACATCTTCACTTCACAAGCAGTGAGCCTCTGACCTCTTCCCTTTACACGTAGTGATCCTCTGACCTCTTCCCATCACAAGCAGCAATCCTCTGACCTCTTCACTTCACAAGCAGTGATCCTCTGACCTCTTCACTTCACAAGCAGTGATCCTCTGACCTCTTCACTTCACAAGCAGTGATCCTCTGACCTCTTCACTTCACAAGCAGTGATCCTCTGACCTCTTCACTTCACAAGCTGTGATCCTCTGACCTCTTCACTTCACAAGCTGCGATCCTCTGATCTCTTCACTTCACAAGCAGTGAGCCTCTGACCTCTTCACTTCACAAGCAGTGATCCTCTGACCTCTTCACTTCACAAGCAGTGATCCTCTGACCTCTTCCCATCACAAGCAGCAGCAATCCTCTGACCTCTTCACTTCACAAGCAGCAATCCTCTGACCTCTTCACTTCACAAGCAGTGATCCTCTGACCTCTTCACTTCACAAGCAGCGATTCACAAGCAGCGAGCCTCTGACCTCTTCACTTCACAAGCAGCGATCCTCTGACTTCTTCCCATCACAAGCAGCGATCCTCTGACCTCTCCACTTCACAAGCAGCGAGCCTCTGACCTCTTCACTTCACAAGCAGTGATCCTCTGACCGCTTCACTTCACAAGCAGTGATCCTCTGACCTCTTCACTTCACAAGCAGTGAGCCTCTGACCTCTTCACTTCACAAGCAGCGATCCTCTGACCTCTTCCCATCACAAGCAGCGATCCTCTGACCTCTTCACTTCACAAGCAGTGAGCCTCTGACCTCTTTACTTCACAAGCAGTAAGCCTCTGACCTCTTCACTTCACAAGCAGTGACCCTCTGACCTCTTCACTTCACAAGCAGCGATCCTCTGACCTCTTCACAACCAGTGGGCCTCTGACCTCTTCACTTCAATAGCAGTGATCCTCTCACCTCTTCATATCACAAGCAGCGATCCTCTGACCTCTTCACTTCACAAGCAGCGATCCTCTGACCTCTTCACTTCACAAGCAGTGATCCTCTGACCTCTTCACTTCAAAAGCAGTGATCCTCTGACCTCTTCACTTCACAAGCAGCGATCCTCTGACCTCTTCCCATCACGAGCAGCGATCCTCTGACCTCTTCACTTCACAAGCAGTGAGCCTCTGACCTCTTCACTTCACAAGCAGTGATCCTCTGACCTCTTCACTTCACAAGCAGTGAGCCTCTGACCTCTTCACTTCACAAGCAGCGATCCTCTGACCTCTTCACTTCACAAGCAGCGATCCTCTGACCTCTTCACTTCACAAGCAGCGATCCTTTGACTTCTTCACTTCACAAGCAGTGAGCCTCTGACCTCTTCCCTTTACATGTAGTGATCCTCTGACCTCTTCCCATCACAAGCAGCGATCCTCTGACCTCTTCACTTCACAAGCAGTGAGCCTCTGACCTCTTCACTTCACAAGCAGTGATCCTCTGACCTCTTCACTTCACAAGCATTGATCCTCCGACCTCTTCACTATACAAGCAGTGATCCTCTGACCTCTTCACTTCACAAGCAGTGATCCTCTGACCTCTTCACTTCACAAGCAGTGATCCTCTGACCTCCTCACTTCACAAGCAGTGATCCTCTGACCTCTTCACAAGCTGCGATCCTCTGATCTCTTCACTTCACAAGCAGTGATCCTCTGACCTCTTCACTTCACAAGCAGTGATCCTCTGACCTCTTCCCATCACAAGCAGCGATCCTCTGACCTCTTCCCATCACAAGCAGCAGCAATCCTCTGACCTCTTCACTTCACAAGCAGCAATCCTCTGACCTCTTCACTTCACAAGCAGTGATCCTCTGACCTCTTCACTTCACAAGCAGTGATCCTCTGACCTCTTCACTTCACAAGCAGCGAGCCTCTGACCTCTTCACTTCACAAGCAGCGATCCTCTGACTTCTTCCCATCACAAGCAGCGAGCCTCTGACCTCTCCACTTCACAAGCAGCGAGCCTCTGACCTCTTCACTTCACAAGCAGTGATCCTCTGACCGCTTCACTTCACAAGCAGTGATCCTCTGACCTCTTCACTTCACAAGCAGTGAGCCTCTGACCTCTTCACTTCACAAGCAGCGATCCTCTGACCTCTTCCCATCACAAGCAGCGATCCTCTGACCTCTTCACTTCACAAGCAGTGAGCCTCTGACCTCTTCACTTCACAAGCAGTGAGCCTCTGACCTCTTCACTTCACAAGCAGTGATCCTCTGACCTCTTCACTTCACAAGCAGCGATCCTCTGACCTCTTCACAACCAGTGGGCCTCTGACCTCTTCACTTCAATAGCAGTGATCCTCTCACCTCTTCACATCACAAGCAGCGATCCTCTGACCTCTTCACTTCACAAGCAGTGATCCTCTGACCTCTTCACTTCACAAGCAGTGAGCCTCTGACCTCTTCAATTCAAAAGCAGTGATCCTCTGACCTCTTCACTTCACAAGCAGCGATCCTCTGACCTCTTCCCATCACAAGCAGCAGCAATCCTCTGACCTCTTCACTTCACAAGCAGCAATCCTCTGACCTCTTCACTTCACAAGCAGTGAGCCTCTGACCTCTTCACTTCACAAGCAGTGATCCTCACAAGCAGTGATCCTCTGACCTCTTCACTTCACAAGCAGCGATCCTCTGACCTCTTCACTTCACAAGCAGTGAGCCTCTGACCTCTTCACTTCACAAGCAGTGATCCTCTGACCTCTTCACTTCACAAGCAGTGATCCTCTGACCTCTTCCCATCACAAGCAGCGATCCTCTGACCTCTTCCCTTCACCAGCAGTGAGCCTCTGACCTCTTCACTTCACAAGCAGCGGTCCTCTGACCTCTTCACTTCACAAGCAGCGAGCCTCTGACCTCTTCACTTCACAAGCAGCGAGCCTCTGACCTATTCACTTCACAAGCAGCGATCCTCTGACCTCTTCACTTCACAAGCAGCGATCCTCTGACCTCTTCACTTCACAAGCAGTGAGCCTCTGACCTCTTCACTTCACAAGCAGTGAGCCTCTCACCTCTTCACTTCACAAGCAGTGATCCTCTGACCTCTTCACTTCACAAGCAGTGAGCCTCTGACCTCTTCACTTCACAAGCAGTGATCCTCTGACCTCTTCACTTCACAAGCAGCGATCCTCTGACCTCTTCACTTCACAAGCAGTGAGCCTCTGACTTCTTCGCTTCACAAGCAGTGATCATCTCACCTCTTCACTTCACAAGCAGCGATCCTCTGACCTCTTCACTTCACAAGCAGTGAGCCTCTGACCTCTTCACTTCACAAGCAGTGATCCTCTGACCTCTTCACTTCACAAGCAGCGATCCTCTGACCGCTTAACTTCACAAGCAGCGATCCTGTGACCTCTTCCCATCACAAGCAGCGATCCTCTGACCTCTTCACTTTACAAGCGGCGATCGCCCGACTTCTTCACTTCACAAGCAGCGATCCTCTGACCTCTTCACTTCACAAGCAGTGATCCTCTGACCTCTTCACTTCACAAGCAGCGATCCTCTGACCTCTTCACTTCACAAGCAGCGATCCTCTGACCTCTTCACTTCACAAGCAGTGAGCCTCTGACCTCTTCGCTTCACAAGCAGTGTTCATCTCACCTCTTCACTTCACAAGCAGCGATCCTCTGACCTCTTCACTTCACAAGCAGCGATCCTCTGACCTCTTCACTTCACAAGCAGTGAGCCTCTGACCTCTTCCCTTTACACGTAGTGATGATCTGACCTCTTCCCATCACAAGCAGCAATCCTCTGACCTCTTCACTTCACAAGCAGTGATCCTCTGACCTCTTCACTTCACAAGCAGTGATCCTCTGACCTCTTCACTTCACAAGCAGTGATCCTCTGACCTCTTCACTTCACAAGCAGTGATCCTCTGACCTCTTCACTTCACAAGCAGTGATCCTCTGACCTCTTCACTTCACAAGCAGTGATCCTCTGACCTCTTCACTTCACAAGCTGCGATCCTCTGACCTCTTCACTTCACAAGCAGTGACCCTCTGACCTCTTCACTTCACAAGCAGTGATCCTCTGACCTCTTCACTTCACAAGCAGTGATCCTCTGACCTCTTCCCATCACAAGCAGCAGCAGTCCTATGACCTCTTCACTTCACAAGCAGCAATCCTCTGACCTCTTCACTTCACAAGCAGTGATCCTCTGACCTCTTCACTTCACAAGCAGCGAGCCTCTGACCTCTTCACTTCACAAGCAGCGATCCTCTGACTTCTTCCCATCACAAGCAGCGATCCTCTGACCTCTCCACTTCACAAGCAGCGAGCCTCTGACCTCTTCACTTCACAAGCAGTGATCCTCTGACCGCTTCACTTCACAAGCAGTGATCCTCTGACCTCTTCACTTCACAAGCAGTGAGCCTCTGACCTCTTCACTTCACAAGCAGCGATCCTCTGACCTCTTCCCATCACAAGCAGCGATCCTCTGACCTCTTCACTTCACAAGCAGTGAGCCTCTGACCTCTTCACTTCACAAGCAGTAAGCCTCTGACCTCTTCACTTCACAAGCAGTGATCCTCTGACCTCTTCACTTCACAAGCAGCGATCCTCTGACCTCTTCACAACCAGTGGGCCTCTGACCTCTTCACTTCAATAGCAGTGATCCTCTCACCTCTTCATATCACAAGCAGCGATCCTCTGACCTCTTCACTTCACAAGCAGCGATCCTCTGACCTCTTCACTTCACAAGCAGTGATCCTCTGACCTCTTCACTTCAAAAGCAGTGATCCTCTGACCTCTTCACTTCACAAGCAGCGATCCTCTGACCTCTTCCCATCATGAGCAGCGATCTTCTGACCTCTTCACTTCACAAGCAGTGAGCCTCTGACCTCTTCACTTCACAAGCAGTGATCCTCTGACCTCTTCACTTCACAAGCAGTGAGCCTCTGACCTCTTCACTTCACAAGCAGTGATCCTCTGACCTCTTCACTTCACAAGCAGCGATCCTCTGACCTCTTCACTTCACAAGCAGCGATCCTCTGACTTCTTCACTGCACAAGCAGTGAGCCTCTGACCTCTTTCCTTTACACGTAGTGATCCTCTGACCTCTTCCCATCACAAGCAGCGATCCTCTGACCTCTTCACTTCACAAGCTGCGATCCTCTGATCTCTTCACTTCACAAGCAGTGATCCTCTGACCTCTTCACTTCACAAGCAGTGATCCTCTGACATCTTCCCATCACAAGCAGCGATCCTCTGACCTCTTCCCATCACAAGCAGCAGCAATCCTCTGACCTCTTCACTTCACAAGCAGCAATCCTCTGACCTCTTCACTTCACAAGCAGTGATCCTCTGACCTCTTCACTTCACAAGCAGTGATCCTCTGACCTCTTCACTTCACAAGCAGCGAGCCTCTGACCTCTCCACTTCACAAGCAGCGAGCCTCTGACCTCTTCACTTCACAAGCAGTGATCCTCTGACCTCTTCACTTCACAAGCAGCGAGCCTCTGACCTCTCCACTTCACAAGCAGTGATCCTCTGACCGCTTCACTTCACAAGCAGCGATCCTCTGACCTCTTCACTTCACAAGCAGTGAGCCTCTGACCTCTTCACTTCACAAGCAGTGAGCCTCTGACCTCTTCACTTCACAAGCAGTGATCCTCTGACCTCTTCACTTCACAAGCAGCGATCCTCTGACCTCTTCACAACCAGTGGGCCTCTGACCTCTTCACTTCAATAGCAGTGATCCTCTCACCTCTTCACATCACAAGCAGCGATCCTCTGACCTCTTCACTTCACAAGCAGTGATCCTCTGACCTCTTCACTTCACAAGCAGTGAGCCTCTGACCTCTTCAATTCAAAAGCAGTAATCCTCTGACCTCTTCACTTCACAAGCAGCGATCCTCTGACCTCTTCCCATCACAAGCAGCAGCAATCCTCTGACCTCTTCACTTCACAAGCAGCAATCCTCTGACCTCTTCACTTCACAAGCAGTGAGCCTCTGACCTCTTCACTTCACAAGCAGTGATCCTCACAAGCAGTGATCCTCTGACCTCTTCACTTCACAAGCAGCGATCCTCTGACCTCTTCACTTCACAAGCAGTGAGCCTCTGACCTCTTCACTTCACAAGCAGTGATCCTCTGACCTCTTCACTTCACAAGCAGTGATCCTCTGACCTCTTCCCATCACAAGCAGCGATCCTCTGACCTCTTCCCTTCACCAGCAGTGAGCCTCTGACCTCTTCACTTCACAAGCAGCGGTCCTCTGACCTCTTCACTTCATAAGCAGCGAGCCTCTGACCTCTTCACTTCACAAGCAGTGAGCCTCTGACCTCTTCACTTCACAAGCAGCGATCCTCTGACCTCTTCACTTCACAAGCAGCGATCCTCTGACCTCTTCACTTCACAAGCAGTGAGCCTCTGACCTCTTCACTTCACAAGCAGTGAGCCTCTCACCTCTTCACTTCACAAGCAGTGATCCTCTGACCTCTTCACTTCACAAGCAGTGAGCCTCTGACCTCTTCACTTCACAAGCAGTGATCCTCTGACCTCTTCACTTCACAAGCAGCGATCCTCTGACCTCTTCACTTCACAAGCAGTGAGCCTCTGACCTCTTCGCTTCACAAGCAGTGATCATCTCACCTCTTCACTTCACAAGCAGCGATCCTCTGACCTCTTCACTTCACAAGCAGTAAGCCTCTGACCTCTTCACTTCACAAGCAGTGATCCTCTGACCTCTTCACTTCACAAGCAGCGATCCTCTGACCGCTTAACTTCACAAGCAGCGATCCAGTGACCTCTTCCCATCACAAGCAGCGATCCTCTGACCTCTTCACTTTACAAGCGGCGATCGCCCGACTTCTTCACTTCACAAGCAGCGATCCTCTGACCTCTTCACTTCACAAGCAGTGATCCTCTGACCCATTCACTTCACAAGCAGCGATCCTCTGACCTCTTCACTTCACAAGCAGCGATCCTCTGACCTCTTCACTTCACAAGCAGCGATCCTCTGACCTCTTCACTTCACAAGCAGTGATCCTCTGACCTCTTACCATCACAAGCAGCGATCCTCTGACCTCTTCACTTCACAAGCAGCGATCCTCTGACCGCTTCACTTCACAAGCAGCGATCCTGTGACCTCTTCCCATCACAAGCAGCGATCCTCTGACCTCTTCACTTTACAAGCAGCGATCCTCTGACCTCTTCACTTTACAAGCAGCGAGCCTCTGACCTCTTCACTTCACAAGCAGCGAGCCTCTGACCTCTTCACTTCACAAGCAGTGAGCCTCTGACCTCTTCACTTCACAAGCAGTGATCCTCTGACCTCTTCACTTCACAAGCAGTGATCCTCTGACCTCTTCACTTCACAAGCGGTGATCCTCTGACCTCTTCCCA
The DNA here is from genome assembly GCF_964204655.1 of Triturus cristatus. Classification (NCBI taxonomy): domain Eukaryota; kingdom Metazoa; phylum Chordata; class Amphibia; order Caudata; family Salamandridae; genus Triturus; species Triturus cristatus. The sequence continues at coordinate 285,255,650 of NC_140579.1, forward strand.
TCACAAGCAGCTATCCTGTGACCTCTTCACTTCACAAGCAGTGATCCTCTGACCTCTTCACTTCACAAGCAGTGATCCTCTGACCTCTTCACTTCACAAGCGGTGATCCTCTGACCTCTTCCCATCACAAGCAGCGATCCTCTGACCTCTTCACTTCACAAGCAGTGATCCTCTGACCTCTTCACTTCACAAGCAGTGATCCTCTGACCTCTTCACTTCACAAGCAGTGATCCTCTGACCTCTTCACTTCACAAGCAGTGATCCTCTGACCTCTTCACTTCACAGGCAGCGAGCCTCTGACCTCTTCACTTCACAAGCAGCGATCCTCTGACCTCTTCCCATCACAAGCAGCGATCCTCTGACCTCTTCACTTCACAAGCAGTGATCCTCTGACCTCTTACCATCACAAGCAGCGATCCTCTGACCTCTTCACTTCCAAAACAGCGATCCCGTGACCGCTTCACTTCACAAGCAGCGATCCTGTGACCTCTTCCCATCACAAGCAGCGATCCTCTGACCTCTTCACTTTACAAGCGGCGATCGTCTGACCTCTTCACTTCACAAGCAGTGAGCCTCTGACCTCTTCACTTCACAAGCAGTGATCCTCTGACATCTTCACTTCACAAGCAGCGATCCTCTGACCTCTTCACTTCACAAGCCGTGAGCCTCTGACCTCTTCACTTCACAAGCAGCAATCCTCAGAGGATCACTGCTTGTGCAGTGAAGAGGTCAGAGGCTCACTGCTTGTGAAGTGAAGAGGTCAGAGGCTCACCGCTTGTGAAGTGAAGAGGTCAGAGGATCACTGCTTGTGCAGTGAAGAGGTCAGACCTCTTCACTTCACAAGCGGTGAGCCTCTGACCTCTTCACTTCACAAGCAGCGATCCTTTGACCTCTTCACTTCACAAGCAGCGATCCTTTGACCTCTTCACTTCACAAGCAGCGATTCTCTGACCTCTTCACTTCACAAGCAGTGAGCCTCTGACCTCTTCACTTCACAAGCAGTGAGCCTCTGACCGCTTCACTTCACAAGCAGTGATCCTCTGACATTTTCACTTCACAAGCATCGATCCTCTGACCTTTTCACTTCACAAGCAGTGAGCCTCTGACCTCTTCACTTCACAAGCAGTGAGCCTCTGACCTCTCCACTTCACAAGCAGTGATCCTCACAAGCAGTGATCCTCTGACCTCTTCACTTCACAAGCAGCGATCCTCTGACCTCTTCACTTCACAAGCAGTGAGCCTCTGACCTCTTCGCTTCACAAGCAGTGATCATCTCACCTCTTCACTTCACAAGCAGCGATCCTCTGACCTCTTCACTTCACAAGCAGTGAGCCTCTGACCTCTTCACTTCACAAGCAGTGATCCTCTGACCTCTTCACTTCACAAGCAGCGATCCTCTGACCGCTTAACTTCACAAGCAGCGATCCTCTGACCTCTTCCCATCACAAGCGGCGATCCTCTGACCTCTTCACTTTACAAGCGGCGACCGCCCGACTTCTTCACTTCACAAGCAGCGATTCTCTGACCTCTTCACTTCACAAGCAGCGATCCTCTGACCTCTTCCCATCACAAGCGGTGAGCCTCTGACTTCTTCCCATGACAAGCAGTGAGCCTCTGACTTCTTCACTTCACAAGCAGCGATCCTTTGACCTCTTCACTTCACAAGCAGCGATCCTTTGACCTCTTCACTTCACAAGCAGCGAGCCTCTGACCTCTTCACTTCACAAGCAGTGATCCTCTGACCTCTTCACTTCACAAGCAGTGATCCTCTGACCTCTTCACTTCACAAGCAGCAGCGATCCTCTGACCTCTTCACTTCACAAGCAGCAGCAATCCTCTGACCTCTTCACTTCACAAGCAGCAATCCTCTGACCTCTTCACTGCACAAGCAGTGATCCTCTGACCTCTTCACTTCAAAAGCAGTGATCCTCTCACCTCTACACATCACAAGCAGCGATCCTCTGACCTCTTCACTTCACCAGCAGCGATCCTCAGACTTCTTCACTTCACCAGCAGTGATCCTCTGACCTCTTCACTTCACAAGCAGTGATCATCTGACCTCTTCACTTCACAAGCGGTGATCCTCTGACCTCTTCACATCACAAGCAGCGATCCTCTGAACTCTTCACTTCACAAGCAGCAGCAATCCTCTGACCTCTTCCCTTCACAAGCAGCAATCCTCTGACCTCTTCACTGCACAAGCAGTGATCCTCTGACCTCTTCACTTCAAAAGCAGTGATCCTCTCACCTCTTCACATCACAAGCAGCGATCCTCTGACCTCTTCACTTCACCAGCAGCGATGCTCTGACCTCTTCACTTCACCAGCAGTGATCCTCTGACCTCTTCACTTCACAAGCAGTGATCCTCTGACCTCTTCACTTCACAAGCGGTGATCCTCTGACCTCTTCCCATCACAAGCAGTGATCCTCTGACCTCTTCACTTCACAAGCAGTGAGCCTCTGACCTCTTCATTTCAAAAGCAGTGATCCTCTCACCTCTTCACATCACAAGCAGCGATCCTCTGACCTCTTCACTTCACCAGCAGTGATCCTCTGACCTCTTCACTTCACAAGCGGTGATCCTCTGACCTCTTCCCATCACAAGCAGCGATCCTCTGACCTCTTCACTTCACAAGCAGCAGCAATCCTCTGACCTCTTCACTTCACAAGCAGCAATCCTCTGACCTCTTCACTGCACAAGCAGTGATCCTCTGACCTCTTCACTTCAAAAGCAGTGATCCTCTGACCTCTTCACATCACAAGCAGCGATCCTCTGACCTCTTCACTTCACCAGCAGCGATCCTCTGACCTCTTCACTTCACCAGCAGTGATCCTCTGACCTCTTCACTTCACAAGCAGTGATCCTCTGACCTCTTCACTTCACAAGCGGTGATCCTCTGACCTCTTCCCATCACAAGCAGAGATCCTCTGACCTCTTCACTTCACTTCACAAGCAGCAGCAATCCTCTGACCTCTTCACTTCACAAGCAGTGAGCCTCTGACCTCTTCACTTCACAAGCAGTGATACTCTGACCTCTCCACTTCACAAGCAGTGATCCTCTGACCTCTTCACTTCACAAGCGGTGATCCTCTGACCTCTTCCCATCACAAGCAGCGATCCTCTGACCTCTTCCCATCACAAGCAGCGATCCTCTGACCTCTTCACTTCACAAGCAGCAGCAATCCTCTGACCTCTTCACTTCACAAGCAGCGATCCTCTGACCTCTTCACTTCACAAGCAGTGATCCTCTGACCTCTTCACTTCACAAGCAGTGAGCCTCTGACCTCTTCACTTCACAAGCAGTGATCCTCTGACCTCTTCACTTCACAAGCAGCGATCCTCTGACCTCTTCACTTCACAACCAGTGGGCCTCTGACCTCTTCACTTCAATAGCAGTGATCCTCTCACCTCTTCACATCACAAGCAGCGATCCTCTGACCTCTTCACTTCACAAGCAGTGATCCTCTCATCTCTTCACATCACAAGCTGCGATCCTCTGACCTCTTCACTTCACCAGCAGTGATCCTCTGACCTCTTCACTTCACAAGCGGTGAGCCTCTGACCTCTTCCCATCACAAGCAGTGAGCCTCTGACCTCTTCACTTCACAAGCAGCGATCCTTTGACCTCTTCACTTCACAAGCAGCGATCCTCTGACCTCTTCACTTCACAAGCAGCGAGCCTCTGACCTCTTCACTTCACAAGCAGCGATCCTCTGACCTCTTCACTTCACAAGCAGCGATCCTCTGACCTCTTCACTTCACAAGCAGCGATCCTCTGACCTCTTCACTTCACAAGCAGTGAGCCTCTGACCTCTTCATTTCACAAGCAGCGATCCTCTGACCTCTTCACTTCACAAGCAGTGAGCCTCTGACCTCTTCGCTTCACAAGCAGTGTTCATCTCACCTCTTCACTTCACAAGCAGCGATCCTCTGACCTCTTCACTTCACAAGCAGTGATCCTCTGACCTCTTCACTTCACAAGCAGTGAGCCTCTGACCTCTTCCCTTTACACGTAGTGATCCTCTGACCTCTTCCCATCACAAGCAGCGATCCTCTGACCTCTTCACTTCACAAGCAGTGATCCTCTGACCTCTTCACTTCACAAGCAGTGATCCTCTGACCTCTTCACTTCACAAGCAGTGATCCTCTGACCTCTTCACTTCACAAGCAGTGATCCTCTGACCTCTTCACTTCACAAGCAGTGATCCTCTGACCTCTTCACTTCACAAGCAGTGATCCTCTGACCTCTTCACTTCACAAGCTGCGATCCTCTGATCTCTTCACTTCACAAGCAGTGAGCCTCTGACCTCTTCACTTCACAAGCAGTGATCCTCTGACCTCTTCACTTCACAAGCAGTGATCCTCTGACCTCTTCCCATCACAAGCAGCAGCAATCCTCTGACCTCTTCACTTCACAAGCAGCAATCCTCTGACCTCTTCACTTCACAAGCAGTGATCCTCTGACCTCTTCACTTCACAAGCAGCGAGCCTCTGACCTCTTCACTTCACAAGCAGCGAGCCTCTGACCTTTTCACTTCACAAGCAGCGATCCTCTGACTTCTTCCCATCACAAGCAGCGATCCTCTGACCTCTCCACTTCACAAGCAGCGAGCCTCTGACCTCTTCACTTCACAAGCAGTGATCCTCTCACCTCTTCACATCACAAGCAGCGATCCTCTGACCTCTTCACCAGCAGCGATCCTCTGACCTCTTCACTTCACCAGCAGTGATCCTCTGACCTCTTCACTTCACAAGCAGTGATCCTCTGACCTCTTCACTTCACAAGCGGTGATCCTCTGACCTCTTCCCATCACAAGCAGTGATCCTCTGACCTCTTCACTTCACAAGCAGTGAGCCTCTGACCTCTTCATTTCAAAAGCAGTGATCCTCTCACCTCTTCACATCACAAGCAGCGATCCTCTGACCTCTTCACTTCACCAGCAGTGATCTTCTGACCTCTTCACTTCACAAGCGGTGATCCTCTGACCTCTTCCCATCACAAGCAGCGATCCTCTGACCTCTTCACTTCACAAGCAGCAGCAATCCTCTGACCTCTTCACTTCACAAGCAGCAATCCTCTGACCTCTTCACTGCACAAGCAGTGATCCTCTGACCTCTTCACTTCAAAAGCAGTGATCCTCTGACCTCTTCACATCACAAGCAGCGATCCTCTGACCTCTTCACTTCACCAGCAGCGATCCTCTGACCTCTTCACTTCACCAGCAGTGATCCTCTGACCTCTTCACTTCACAAGCAGTGATCCTCTGACCTCTTCACTTCACAAGCGGTGATCCTCTGACCTCTTCCCATCACAAGCAGAGATCCTCTGACCTCTTCACTTCACTTCACAAGCAGCAGCAATCCTCTAACCTCTTCACTTCACAAGCAGTGAGCCTCTGACCTCTTCACTTCACAAGCAGTGATCCTCTGACCTCTTCACTTCACAAGCAGTGATCCTCTGACCTCTTCACTTCACAAGCGGTGATCCTCTGACCTCTTCCCATCACAAGCAGCGATCCTCTGACCTCTTCCCATCACAAGCAGCGATCCTCTGACCTCTTCACTTCACAAGCAGCAGCAATCCTCTGACCTCTTCACTTCACAAGCAGCGATCCTCTGACCTCTTCATTTCACAAGCAGTGATCCTCTGACCTCTTCACTTCACAAGCAGTGATCCTCTGACCTCTTCACTTCACAAGCAGTGAGCCTCTGACCTCTTCACTTCACAAGCAGTGATCCTCTGACCTCTTCACTTCACAAGCAGCGATCCTCTGACCTCTTCACTTCACAACCAGTGGGCCTCTGACCTCTTCACTTCAATAGCAGTGATCCTCTCACCTCTTCACTTCACAAGCAGTGAGCCTCTGACCTCTTCGCTTCACAAGCAGTGTTCATCTCACCTCTTCACTTCACAAGCAGCGATCCTCTGACCTCTTCACTTCACAAGCAGCGATCCTCTGACCTCTTCACTTCACAAGCAGTGAGCCTCTGACCTCTTCCCTTTACACGTAGTGATCCTCTGACCTCTTCCCATCACAAGCAGCAATCCTCTGACCTCTTCACTTCACAAGCAGTAATCCTCTGACCTCTTCACTTCACAAGCAGTGATCCTCTGACCTCTTCACTTCACAAGCAGTGATCCTCTGACCTCTTCACTTCACAAGCAGTGATCCTCTGACCTCTTCACTTCACAAGCTGTGATCGTCTGACCTCTTCACTTCACAAGCTGCGATCCTCTGATCTCTTCACTTCACAAGCAGTGAGCCTCTGACCTCTTCACTTCACAAGCAGTGATCCTCTGACCTCTTCCCATCACAAGCAGCAGCAATCCTCTGACCTCTTCACTTCACAAGCAGCAATCCTCTGACCTCTTCACTTCACAAGCAGTGATCCTCTGACCTCTTCACTTCACAAGCAGCGATTCACAAGCAGCGAGCCTCTGACCTCTTCACTTCACAAGCAGCGATCCTCTGACTTCTTCCCATCACAAGCAGCGATCCTCTGACCTCTCCACTTCACAAGCAGCGAGCCTCTGACCTCTTCACTTCACAAGCAGTGATCCTCTGACCGCTTCACTTCACAAGCAGTGATCCTCTGACCTCTTCACTTCACAAGCAGTGAGCCTCTGACCTCTTCACTTCACAAGCAGCGATCCTCTGACCTCTTCCCATCACAAGCAGCGATCCTCTGACCTCTTCACTTCACAAGCAGTGAGCCTCTGACCTCTTCACTTCACAAGCAGTAAGCCTCTGACCTCTTCACTTCACAAGCAGTGATCCTCTGACCTCTTCACTTCACAAGCAGGGATCCTCTGTCCTCTTCACAACCAGTGGGCCTCTGACCTCTTCACTTCAATAGCAGTGATCCTCTCACCTCTTCACTTCACAAGCAGTGATCCTCTGACCTCTTCACTTCACAAGCAGTGATCCTCTGACCTCTTCACTTCAAAAGCAGTGATCCTCTGACCTCTTCACTTCACAAGCAGCGATCCTCTGACCTCTTCCCATCACGAGCAGCGATCCTCTGACCTCTTCACTTCACAAGCAGTGAGCCTCTGACCTCTTCACTTCACAAGCAGTGATCCTCTGACCTCTTCACTTCACAAGCAGTGAGCCTCTGACCTCTTCACTTCACAAGCAGCGATCCTCTGACCTCTTCACTTCACAAGCAGCGATCCTCTGACCTCTTCACTTCACAAGCAGCGATCCTCTGACTTCTTCACTTCACAAGCAGTGAGCCTCTGACCTCTTCCCTTTAAATGTAGTGATCCTCTGACCTCTTCCCATCACAAGCAGCGATCCTCGGACCTCTTCACTTCACAAGCAGTGAGCCTCTGACCTCTTCACTTCACAAGCAGTGATCCTCTGACCTCTTCACTTCACAAGCAGTGATCCTCCGACCTCTTCACTATACAAGCAGTGATCCTCTGACCTCTTCACTTCACAAGCAGTGATCCTCTGACCTCTTCACTTCACAAGCAGTGATCCTCTGACCTCCTCACTTCACAAGCAGTGATCCTCTGACCTCTTCACTTCACAAGCTGCGATCCTCTGATCTCTTCACTTCACAAGCAGTGATCCTCTGACCTCTTCACTTCACAAGCAGTGATCCTCTGACCTCTTCCCATCACAAGCAGCGATCCTCTGACCTCTTCCCATCACAAGCAGCAGCAATCCTCTGACCTCTTCACTTCACAAGCAGCAATCCTCTGACCTCTTCACTTCACAAGCAGTGATCCTCTGACCTCTTCACTTCACAAGCAGTGATCCTCTGACCTCTTCACTTCACAATCAGCGAGCCTCTGACCTCTTCACTTCACAAGCAGCGATCCTCTGACTTCTTCCCATCACAAGCAGCGAGCCTCTGACCTCTCCACTTCACAAGCAGCGAGCCTCTGACCTCTTCACTTCACAAGCAGTGATCCTCTGACCGCTTCACTTCACAAGCAGTGATCCTCTGACCTCTTCACTTCACAAGCAGTGAGCCTCTGACCTCTTCACTTCACAAGCAGCGATCCTCTGACCTCTTCCCATCACAAGCAGCGATCCTCTGACCTCTTCACTTCACAAGCAGTGAGACTCTGACCTCTTCACTTCACAAGCAGTGAGCCTCTGACCTCTTCACTTCACAAGCAGTGATCCTCTGACCTCTTCACTTCACAAGCAGCGATCCTCTGACCTCTTCACAACCAGTGGGCCTCTGACCTCTTCACTTCAATAGCAGTGATCCTCTCACCTCTTCACATCACAAGCAGCGATCCTCTGACCTCTTCACTTCACAAGCAGTGATCCTCTGACCTCTTCACTTCACAAGCAGTGAGCCTCTGACCTCTTCAATTCAAAAGCAGTTATCCTCTGACCTTTTCACTTCACAAGCAGCGATCCTCTGACCTCTTCCCATCACAAGCAGCAGCAATCCTCTGACCTCTTCACTTCACAAGCAGCAATCCTCTGACCTCTTCACTTCACAAGCAGTGAGCCTCTGACCTCTTCACTTCACAAGCAGTGATCCTCACAAGCAGTGATCCTCTGACCTCTTCACTTCACAAGCAGCGATCCTCTGACCTCTTCACTTCACAAGCAGTGAGCCTCTGACCTCTTAACTTCACAAGCAGTGATCCTCTGACCTCTTCACTTCACAAGCAGTGATCCTCTGACCTCTTCCCATCACAAGCATCGATCCTCTGACCTCTTCCCTTCACCAGCAGTGAGCCTCTGACCTCTTCACTTCACAAGCAGCGGTCCTCTGACCTCTTCACTTCACAAGCAGCGAGCCTCTGACCTCTTAACTTCACAAGCAGCGATCCTCTGACCTCTTCACTTCACAAGCAGTGAGCCTCTGACCTCTTCACTTCACAAGCAGTGAGCCTCTCACCTCTTCACTTCACAAGCAGCGATCCTCTGACCTCTTCACTTCACAAGCAGTGAGCCTCTGACCTCTTCGCTTCACAAGCAGTGATCATCTCACCTCTTCACTTCACAAGCAGCGATCCTCTGACCTCTTCACTTCACAAGCAGTGAGCCTCTGACCTCTTCACTTCACAAGCAGTGATCCTCTGACCTCTTCACTTCAAAAGCAGCGATCCTCTGACCGCTTAACTTCACAAGCAGCGATCCTGTAACCTCTTCCCATCACAAGCAGCGATCCTCTGACCTCTTCACTTTACAAGTGGCGATCGCCCGACTTCTTCACTTCACAAGCAGCGATCCTCTGACCTCTTCACTTCACAAGCAGTGATCCTCTGACCTCTTCACTTCACAAGCAGCGATCCTCTGACCTCTTCACTTCACAAGCAGCGATCCTCTGACCTCTTCAATTCACAAGCAGTGAGCCTCTGACCTCTTCGCTTCACAAGCAGTGTTCATCTCACCTCTTCACTTCACAAGCAGCGATCCTCTGACCTCTTCACTTCACAAGCAGCGATCCTCTGACCTCTTCACTTCACAAGCAGTGAGCCTCTGACCTCTTCCCTTTACACGTAGTGATGCTCTGACCTCTTCCCATCACAAGCAGCAATCCTCTGACCTCTTCACTTCACAAGCAGTGATCCTCTGACCTCTTCACTTCACAAGCAGTGATCCTCTGACCTCTTCACTTCACAAGCAGTGATCCTCTGACCTCTTCACTTCACAAGCAGTGATCCTCTGGCCTCTTCACTTCACAAGCAGTGATCCTCTGACCTCTTCACTTCACAAGCAGTGATCCTCTGACCTCTTCACTTCACAAGCTGCGATCCTCTGATCTCTTCACTTCACAAGCAGTGAGCCTCTGACCTCTTCACTTCACAAGCAGTGATCCTCTGACCTCTTCACTTCACAAGCAGTGATCCTCTGACCTCTTCCCATCACAAGCAGCAGCAATCCTCTGACCTCTTCACTTCACAAGCAGCAATCCTCTGACCTCTTCACTTCACAAGCAGTGATCCTCTGACCTCTTCACTTCACAAGCAGCGAGCCTCTGACCTCTTCACTTCACAAGCAGCGATCCTCTGACTTCTTCCCATCACAAGCAGCGATCCTCTGACCTCTCCACTTCACAAGCAGCGAGCCTCTGACCTCTTCACTTCACAAGCAGTGATCCTCTGACCGCTTCACTTCACAAGCAGTGATCCTCTGACCTCTTCACTTCACAAGCAGTGAGCCTCTGACCTCTTCACTTCACAAGCAGCGATCCTCTGACCTCTTCCCATCACAAGCAGCGATCCTCTGACCTCTTCACTTCACAAGCAGTGAGCCTCTGACCTCTTCACTTCACAAGCAGTAAGCCTCTGACCTCTTCACTTCACAAGCAGTGATCCTCTGACCTCTTCACTTCACAAGCAGCGATCCTCTGACCTCTTCACAACCAGTGGGCCTCTGACCTCTTCACTTCAATAGCAGTGATCCTCTCACCTCTTCATATCACAAGCAGCGATCCTCTGACCTCTTCACTTCACAAGCAGCGATCCTCTGACCTCTTTACTTCACAAGCAGTGATCCTCTGACCTCTTCACTTCAAAAGCAGTGATCCTCTGACCTCTTCACTTCACAAGCAGCGATCCTCTGACCTCTTCCCATCACGAGCAGCGATCCTCTGACCTCTTCACTTCACAAGCAGTGAGCCTCTGACCTCTTCACTTCACAAGCAGTGATCCTCTGACCTCTTCACTTCACAAGCAGTGAGCCTCTGACCTCTTCACTTCACAAGCAGCGATCCTCTGACCTCTTCACTTCACAAGCAGCGATCCTCTGACCTCTTCACTTCACAAGCAGCGATCCTCTGACTTCTTCACTTCACAAGCAGTGAGCCTCTGACCTCTTTCCTTTACACGTAGTGATCCTCTGACCTCTTCCCATCACAAGCAGCGATCCTCTGACCTCTTCACTTCACAAGCAGTGAGCCTCTGACCTCTTCACTTCACAAGCAGTGATCCTCTGACCTCTTCACTTTACAAGCAGTGATCCTCCGACCTCTTCACTTCACAAGCAGTGATCCTCTGACCTCTTCACTTCACAAGCAGTGATCCTCTGACCTCTTCACTTCACAAGCAGTGATCCTCTGACCTCTTCACTTCACAAGCTGCGATCCTCTGATCTCTTCACTTCACAAGCAGTGATCCTCTGACCTCTTCACTTCACAAGCAGTGATCCTCTGACATCTTCCCATCACAAGCAGCGATCCTCTGACCTCTTCCCATCACAAGCAGCAGCAATCCTCTGACCTCTTCAGTTCACAAGCAGCAATCCTCTGACCTCTTCACTTCACAAGCAGTGATCCTCTGACCTCTTCACTTCACAAGCAGTGATCCTCTGACCTCTTCACTTCACAAGCAGTGATCCTCTGACCTCTTCACTTCACAAGCAGTGATCCTCTGACCTCTTCACTTCACAAGCTGTGATCCTCTGACCTCTTCACTTCACAACCTGCGATCCTCTGATCTCTTCACTTCACAAGCAGTGAGCCTCTGACCTCTTCACTTCACAAGCAGTGATCCTCTGACCTCTTCACTTCACAAGCAGTGATCCTCTGACCTCTTCCCATCACAAGCAGCAGCAATCCTCTGACCTCTTCACTTCACAAGCAGCAATCCTCTGACCTCTTCACTTCACAAGCAGTGATCCTCTGACCTCTTCACTTCACAAGCAGCGATTCACAAGCAGCGAGCCTCTGACCTCTTCACTTCACAAGCAGCGATCCTCTGACTTCTTCCCATCACAAGCAGCGATCCTCTGACCTCTCCACTTCACAAGCAGCGAGCCTCTGACCTCTTCACTTCACAAGCAGTGATCCTCTGACCGCTTCACTTCACAAGCAGTGATCCTCTGACCTCTTCACTTCACAAGCAGTGAGCCTCTGACCTCTTCACTTCACAAGCAGCGATCCTCTGACCTCTTCCCATCACAAGCAGCGATCCTCTGACCTCTTCACTTCACAAGCAGTGAGCCTCTGACCTCTTCACTTCACAAGCAGTAAGCCTCTGACCTCTTCACTTCACAAGCAGTGATCCTCTGACCTCTTCACTTCACAAGCAGCGATCCTCTGACCTCTTCACAACCAGTGGGCCTCTGACCTCTTCACTTCAATAGCAGTGATCCTCTCACCTCTTCATATCACAAGCAGCGATCCTCTGACCTCTTCACTTCACAAGCAGCGATCCTCTGACCTCTTCACTTCACAAGCAGTGATCCTCTGACCTCTTCACTTCAAAAGCAGTGATCCTCTGACCTCTTCACTTCACAAGCAGCGATCCTCTGACCTCTTCCCATCACGAGCAGCGATCCTCTGACCTCTTCACTTCACAAGCAGTGAGCCTCTGACCTCTTCACTTCACAAGCAGTGATCCTCTGACCTCTTCACTTCACAAGCAGTGAGCCTCTGACCTCTTCACTTCACAAGCAGCGATCCTCTGACCTCTTCACTTCACAAGCAGCGATCCTCTGACTTCTTCACTTCACAAGCAGTGAGTGTAGGAGAGTAGGGTCTGCAATCCTATGATCACCCAGATTTTTTTGCTTTTGCTTCATTGGTTTACGACTTTCTCCGGCTGTGGGCCTGCCAATCAGACCCACAGCCTAGCTGTTCTCTCTCGAAATTAACACACATGTACGTTAGGTGCATCCACTAATTGGAACTGGGCCGCCTTGTCAGTCCCTGTCTCAGCATACCACAGGTATCCAGGGCATCGGTGTACCCAGGGCCTACCAGGGGCTGAAGCATGTATTATGCCACCCCTGGAATGGCCGCCCAAATCTGACACAACTGGCTGCACGACAGCTGGGGCCACGTGGTGTAATCACCCGTTGCTGTAGGTGTAGTATTCCTACACCTAAACCCTAACATGGACACATGGGTTCCTATCAGTCACTCCTATGGCAGGCCTTATCAATCCTGAAGGCAGAGTGCAGGGGATCATGTGGGACGGTGCTCTGGCGCGAGCTGAGCCCGTCGACGGCTTGTGGAACCAAGTCCTAATAGCCGTTCCATGGTGACGCGGGCCAACTACTTTTAATGCCTTATAATCCTAGCGGTTATTTGCTAACTTTGGCCTCGCATCACCTACACATGTCGAGTAAGGTGTCATACGAATGGGAATACGAACCCCTCGCCAGTCCAGGTGACGGGGTTGGCATTCCCCCCCTTTTAGAGGGACACGACATGGAAGTAACCTTGAACCCCGGTTAAAGTTGACTCAAGCCTCAGCATCACAAAATGGATGCTGCCACCAGACACAAGTCTGACCTCCCGCTGCTGGGGGACCTTCCAGCAAAGGGAGCTTGGACAAAGGGTTTCCTGTCGAGGGCGGTGTTAGCACCGTCCCAGACAGGGTTTGTGTATCCCAGGTGGGCAGGGCTGAAAGGAAGGTGACTGCAAGTGGCACCCCGGTGCTCACTGTGCATAGCCCGGCTCAAACCAGTTTCGGGGGCACACCGGCCCCTGAGCTGGCGCGAAGCCGGACAAAGGATAGGGGTGTAACCACCCCCCTCCTGGCTCCACCCATAGGTAGAACCTAGTCACGGGCCAGCCCCTTTTCTTAGAATAAAGGTAGGAGCGAGTCCCCTTCCCAAATTGGATAATCAGATAATCGGATACCTCCGAATCACGAACCACTTTCCACGAAAGGAACTCTTGACTATTTCTGAAGACTCTCCCTTGTGGCTAAGGAGTAGCCACCCTGCACCAGCAGGCACCACCTAAGCGCTTGCGGTTTGCTGTAAGTCTCTCCTACGGATCAAGACTGCCCAGCTCGACGAGACCCGAGTTCCCTGCCATCTCTGACATTTTACCTCCCTCATCAGCTCAGCTGAGAGTCGTAGGTGTGACGAGACCTGCGGGACCGGCTATCTTCAGGACCTGCACGACGCTTATCTAGCACGCCCACCGAGGGACCCTCGAGTGAGTGCACCTAGGGTTTGAGAAACCCTAAACCCTGAGCAGCTCCAGCATCGAAGTCTGTCTCCCCAGCATCCACGAGATCTGCGTGGGGGGCCCTTCCGCTCCTTGCTGTTCACCGCGTTGTCCGACCTCTTGCCGACCGGCTTGTGGCCCGCTTCACGACGCACCACGTTTTGTTTCATCACTAGTCTGGTTGCTCCAGACTGGCTCTTGCTCCCCTTCAACAGAGGAGTACCCCGGACCCTCCTGGTCCACTCCCGACGCCATCTTGACTCCCCCGCTTGGGTGGCCACTGCCAAGATCCGCTGCCCCTTCCTGGGCCCAGCATCATCGACAGCAGACACCTTCGTGGGACAGCTCGCCCTCCATCCTGGTCGCCGCCGCGCCTCCTGGTCCGAGGAACAGCCGAGTCCGACGTCACCCACTCACCTGGTCGAGGTGACTTCCGCCGGTACCCTCCTGGTACCCACACGATCGCTGGCTAGCGGTTGAGAACTGAGTCCCCTCTGCTTTCAGGTTTCCTTCACCACCGATCCAGGCTTGGATCGCTCTGAACATCATCACTGGTCGCCTGCCAGCAACTTCTTCTTTCAGGCTCCTGAGACTACACGAGGACTCCCGACATCTTGACGAACTTCACGCAGCCGCAGCCTCCGGGCTAGGTAACTCGAGCATCTCGGTGCTCCATCGCAGGTTCGCTCTACAAGTGTCCAGTTCCTTTTTCGTTTAGTCCCACTGATCGGATCACTCCGGGATCAGTATCTCCAGACTCTAACCATTCGCATTTCACTGTTAGTGTAGGTGGTTTCTCGTGCCCCTCGGGCATTTGTGTAAATTGTGCAACTGAAGTATTTTCCTAAGAGTTTTGTAGTGTGCTTAGCTCCCTGACTCATAAAGAGCCAGGGTAGTCCTGTTATAAATAAATATCCTTTTATTTTCATAACAACTTGTGTGGTGTCCTTTCACTTGGTGTTCAAGGGGTATATGTGATGGTAAACAGCTGGCTTAACACGCCCTCTAGAGTTTAGCCTAAGACTGCTCGTATCCACGCTACTAGGATAGCTGGTCTAAAAGGTTGACTTACAACCAATCATCAATAAGGGTCGTTTGGAATGATACACAGTGATCACTAGAATAGTGAGCACTACATATCAGGCCAACTTCTCACATTGGTGAGCAGCGGTTGGGATTTGAGCTTGCTGTTGTTTTACCACACACGTATCCTAAGAATATTGCAGTGAAAGATCACATAAGTACCCAGGTACATATAACTTAACTTAGAATACTCCGAGTTCTACTGAACCGGCTGTTGTAGTGTAACAGGGCTTAGCACACCCTGACTACAACTCCTAGCAAGGGATCAGTAGGTAAACCCATAGTGTAGGTAGGTGCAACACTTACACCTCACTAGAAAAGCATGTCGATCCACGGAGAGTCTTCGCAGACTCCCTTAGTGGTCAGTGACCCTCCACAGGTCGTGTCACGATATGCAACTCTTAGCTTCAAGGAGATGCGACAACTGTGTGCCTCCAGGAAGCTAAACCAGGGTTCTAACCCTACCATCGCAATACTGATAGGTCTCTTAGAGGCGTACGATGCTAGGAGGTCCTCTAACACAGGTCCCCCCAGTGCAGATGGGAACATGCCGCCCTTAGAGGGAACCCTCGGTGACCCGGACCTCGACCCTCACACAGAGGAGGAGGACGAGGACGAGTTATCGGGAGACGAGGCAGACAAAGGTCCAGCGGTAGTCGGCAGGCTTACAAGGACCAACTTAAGCAGGCATGAGAATGGAACTGGGGGAGCCCCGGGCCCACGCTCAAGCAGGCTTAACCTTGGGAACGGACGAGCTAGGTCTCTCTCCAGAGGCTCTGGCAGATCGGTTCATACACATGTCTCTCAGGCATCCTCTCAGAGAGGAATGACTTCCCCTCAGAGGAGGGAGCATGAAGCGAAGATGCGGGAGGTCAATCTGAGGATCGAGCGGGAAGAACTTGCCCTCGCCAAAGAAAGACTTGCCTTGGCCCGAGAACAGAAATTAAGTGGGTTAGATCCCACTGGTGGCAGCATTCTCCTTAGAGAGAAAGACAGGGGTATAGACACTAGACACCTGAGTAAAATCGTGCCCCCCTTTAAACAAGGGGACGACATCCACAAGTGGATAACTGCCTTGGAGAGGGCCTGCACTGTCCAGTGCGTCCCCCCAAGTCAGTGGGCAGCTATACTGTGGCTTTCCTTTGAAGGTAAAGGAAGGGACAAGCTCCTCACTACAAGAGCTGAGGATGCTAACAACTACCAGGTCCTGAAGAACACACTGATTGATGGGTTCGGCTTAACCACGGAACAGTACCGGGTGCTGTTCCGGGACACCCAGAAAATTCAGTCTCAGGATTGGGCTGACTTTGTCGATTGTGCCACTAAGGCTTTGGAAGGCTGGTTGCTGGGTAGCAAGGTTACTGATTACACAGGATTGTACAATCTTATCATGCGAGAACAGATTTTAAACAACTGTCAGAACCAATTGTTGCATCAGCACCTTGTCGACTCGGATCTGACCTCTCCCCAAGAATTGGGAAAGAAGGCGGACAGATGGGTCAGAACAAGGGTCAAGCAGAACCAGAATCAGAACCAGGGTGGTCAGAAGAAAGCAGACCAGAAGGGTAACAAGAACGAACAAAATGACCAGAAGTCTTCGACAGGTCCCCAACAAACCAAAGAGGGTGGGGGTCAGGCTTCGCAGAAGAAGAAGACTCAAGAAGGCCAGTCAAAAAGGTGGTGCCAATACTGTAAAAGTAAGACTCACTGGTTTAGTGAGTGCACCAAGAAAGGAGGGCAAACTCCTGCCACTGCAGCCCCTAAGGCACCTGCACCCCCTAGTACAGTCAGCAGTGGTAGTGCGCCTCCCAAGGCATTAGTTGGGTTAACCTTGGGAACCGAGGGGAGTGACGACTTAGTCGGCACGCTCACTCAGGCCGTCCTTGTCTGTACAGGGGATATGGATATGTCCCCTGACGCCAGTCCCAATACTTTGGGCAAATACAGACAGACACCTTTGATAAATGGAAGAGTGGCTCAGGCCTACAGGGACACGTGTGCCAGTGTCACCATGGTGACGCCTAACTTCGTGGACCCTGGACAGATCATGCTAGGTACCAGTTACCTAGTGACCAATGCCAGCAACGTCACTACCAATCACAGTATGGCAGTTGTTGATTTCTCCTGGGGAGGGGTAAGTGGCCCGAAAAAGGTTGTGGTTAGTTCAGACCTCCCCGTAGAATGTCTGTTGGGCAATGATTTGGAAACGTCACAATGGTCAGAGGTGGAGCAGAGGACTCACATGGAGATGTTAGGCTTGCCAGCACATGTCCTTGCTGTGACCAGGTCACAGGCCAAAAGATGCCCCACTGAACAGGTGCTGGATCCTGGAAGAACGGACCAGGCACCTTCCAAGAAAAGGAGCAGTAAGGGTAAGGCTTCGCCTTCCCCCTTGCCCCAGGTCGTGGATCAAGTCTCCGAGGAGGCTGACCTTAAAGAACTGAGGGAAACTGAGCCGCAAGAGCTTGAACCTGGTCAGGTTGAGTTTCTGGGCTCAGGGGGACCCTCCAGGGAAGACCTGGGGAAGGCACAGTTAGACTGCCCCTCCCTTGAACCCCTCAGACAGCAGGCCGCTGCTGAGGCTGCAGGGAACGCCACAGGTACCCACAAAGTGTACTGGGATGATGGACTCCTGTACTCCGAGGCAAGAGACCCCAAACCTGGTGCGACCAGGAGGTTGGTCATCCCCTTGTCTCTGAGAGGTTTCCTTCTCACCTTGGCCCACGAGATTCCCCTTGCAGGTCACTTAGGCCAGAATAAGACTTGGGACAGACTTGTTCCACACTTTCACTGGCCCCACATGTCCGAAGATACGAAGGAGTTTTGCCGCTCCTGTGTCACTTGCCAAGCCAGTGGTAAGTCAGGTGGCACGACAAAGGCCCCCCTCATACCACTGCCAGTGGTGGGGGTACCCTTTGAACGAGTGGGGATCGACATTGTCGGACCAATGGAACCCCAGACAGCATCAGGGCACAAGTTCATACTGGTGGTGGTGGACCACGCCACCAGGTATCCTGAAGCTATTCCCCTTAGGACCACTACAGCACCTGTGGTGGCACGGGCCCTACTTGGAGTGTTCTCCAGAGTGGGCTTCCCTAAGGAGGTCGTCTCAGACAGAGGTGCAAACTTCATGTCGGGATATCTGACTGCTATGTGGAAGGAATGTGGTGTCAACTACAAGTTCACCACACCCTATCACCCACAATGCAATGGGCTGGTTGAGAGATTCAACCGGACCCTAAAAGGGATGATTCACGGACTACCTGAAAAGCTTCGGCGGAGATGGGATGTCCTGATACCCTGCCTCTTGTTCGCCTACAGAGAGGTCCCGCAGAAGGGGGTTGGCTACAGCCCTTTCGAGCTTCTGTTCGGACATCCTGTAAGGGGACCCCTTTGTTTGGTAAAGGAAGGATGGGAGAGACCTCTCAGAAAGCCGGCATCAAACATTGTGGACTATGTGCTCGGTCTCCGCTCGCGGATGGCGGAGTACATGGAAAAGGCGTCTAAAAACCTGGAGGCGAGCCAAGAATTACAGAAAGCTTGGCACGACCAAAAGGCTGTCCTGACTGTGTACCAGCCTGGACAGAAGGTGTGGGTGCTGGAGCCAGTGGCCCCAGCAGCACTCAAAGACAAATGGTCTGGGCCCCACACGATCATTGAGCAAAAGGGAGAGGTCACCTACTTGGTAGACCTGGGAACTCCTCGGAGCCCCCACAGGGTGCTCCATGTAAACAGGCTCAAGGCATATGTCGACAGGGAGGGCATGGGCTTGCTCATGGCCACAGATGAGGGACAGGAGGAGGAGAGTGACCCTCTCCCAGACCTGCTCTCTCAGAACCCTGACGATGGATCAGTAGATGGTGTTGTCTTTTGTGGCAGCCTCTCTGGACATCAACAAGAGGATTGTAAACAGGTTCTTCAATCCTTTCGACATATGTTCTCTCTGACACCCAGTCAGACCAAGTGGTGTACCCATGAGGTCGACACTGGGGACAGTCTGCCCGTCAAGAGTAAAATCTATCGGCAACCTGATCATGTCATAGACTGCATCAAGACAGAGGTGCAGAAAATGTTGGAGCTGGGAGTCATTGAACCCTCGGACAGCCCCTGGGCTAGTCCCGTAGTGCTCGTGCCGAAACCTCACACCCAGGGCGGTAAGAAAGAGATGAGGTTCTGCGTGGACTACAGAGGTCTCAATGCAGTCACTAAGACTGACGCCCACCCGATACCAAGAGCAGACGAACTTATCGACCGGTTGGCCTCGGCCAGCTACTTAAGTACGTTTGACCTGACAGCTGGGTATTGGCAAATCAGGTTAGCTGAGGAGGCCAAGCCCAAAACAGCATTTTCTACCCCGGGTGGGCACTATCAGTTCGTGGTAATGCCCTTTGGGTTGAAAAATGCACCTGCCACCTTCCAAAGGCTGGTGAATCGAGTTCTCACTGGGTTGGACGACTTCTGTGCGGCGTATCTGGACGATATCGCTGTCTTTAGCTCCACCTGGGAGGATCACCTGGTCCACCTGAGGAAAGTGTTAGAGGCCCTGCAGAAGGCAGGCCTCACTATCAAGGCCACCAAGTGCCAGATAGGGCAGACACAGGTTGTATACCTGGGCCACCTTGTAGGTGGAGGCCAGGTTCAACCATTGGAGAGCAAAATACAGGCCATCCAGGACTGGGCTCCTCCAACCACCCAGACTCAGGTTCGAGCTTTCTTGGGCCTGACTGGTTATTACCGGAAATTTGTCAGAAATTATGGATCCATTGTGACCCCGCTAAACGACCTGACAAGTAAAAAGATGCCAAAAAAAGTTCAGTGGACAGCAAGCTGTCAGAAGGCATTCGATGACCTAAAGCAGGCCATGTGCACAGCACCTATCCTAAAGAGTCCAGACTACTCCAAACCATTCATTGTCCAAACAGACGCTTCGGAGCTGGGTGTGGGAGCTGTTCTATCGCAACTGAATTTTGATGGTCATGACCAGCCCATAGCTTTTATTAGCAGGAGGCTGACCCCCAGAGAGAAGAATTGGTCAGCTATTGAGAGGGAGGCCTTTGCTGTGGTTTGGGCCCTGAAGAAGTTGAGGCCATACTTGTTTGGCACTCACTTCAAGATTCAGACCGACCATAAGCCCCTCTTGTGGCTAAATCAAATGAAGGGTGAAAACCCCAAACTACTTAGGTGGTCCATTTCCCTACAGGGGATGGACTTCACAGTGGAGCATAGACCTGGCACTGATCATGGCAATGCAGATGGGCTCTCCAGGTATTTCCACTTAGAGCAAGAAGACTCACCTGGTCAAGGTTAGCTTATTGTCCCAAAGTTTGGGGGGGGTCATGTAGGAGAGTAGGGTCTGCAATCCTATGATCACCCAGATTTTTTTGCTTTTGCTTCATTGGTTTACGACTTTCTCCGGCTGTGGGCCTGCCAATCAGACCCACAGCCTAGCTGTTCTCTCTCGAAATTAACACACATGTACGTTAGGTGCATCCACTAATTGGAACTGGGCCGCCTTGTCAGTCCCTGTCTCAGCATACCACAGGTATCCAGGGCATCGGTGTACCCAGGGCCTACCAGGGGCTGAAGCATGTATTATGCCACCCCTGGAATGGCCGCCCAAATCTGACACAACTGGCTGCACGACAGCTGGGGCCACGTGGTGTAATCACCCGTTGCTGTAGGTGTAGTATTCCTACACCTAAACCCTAACATGGACACATGGGTTCCTATCAGTCACTCCTATGGCAGGCCTTATCAATCCTGAAGGCAGAGTGCAGGGGATCATGTGGGACGGTGCTCTGGCGCGAGCTGAGCCCGTCGACGGCTTGTGGAACCAAGTCCTAATAGCCGTTCCATGGTGACGCGGGCCAACTACTTTTAATGCCTTATAATCCTAGCGGTTATTTGCTAACTTTGGCCTCGCATCACCTACACATGTCGAGTAAGGTGTCATACGAATGGGAATACGAACCCCTCGCCAGTCCGGGTGACGGGGTTGGCATTCCCCCCCTTTTAGAGGGACACGACATGGAAGTAACCTTGAACCCCGGTTAAAGTTGACTCAAGCCTCAGCATCACAAAATGGATGCTGCCACCAGACACAAGTCTGACCTCCCGCTGCTGGGGGACCTTCCAGCAAAGGGAGCTTGGACAAAGGGTTTCCTGTCGAGGGCGGTGTTAGCACCGTCCCAGACAGGGTTTGTGTATCCCAGGTGGGCAGGGCTGAAAGGAAGGTGACTGCAAGTGGCACCCCGGTGCTCACTGTGCATAGCCCGGCTCAAACCAGTTTCGGGGGCACACCGGCCCCTGAGCTGGCGCGAAGCCGGACAAAGGATAGGGGTGTAACCACCCCCCTCCTGGCTCCACCCATAGGTAGAACCTAGTCACGGGCCAGCCCCTTTTCTTAGAATGAAGGTAGGAGCGAGTCCCCTTCCCAAATTGGATAATCAGATAATCGGATACCTCCGAATCACGAACCACTTTCCACGAAAGGAACTCTTGACTATTTCTGAAGACTCTCCCTTGTGGCTAAGGAGTAGCCACCCTGCACCAGCAGGCACCACCTAAGCGCTTGCGGTTTGCTGTAAGTCTCTCCTACGGATCAAGACTGCCCAGCTCGACGAGACCCGAGTTCCCTGCCATCTCTGACCTTTTACCTCCCTCATCAGCTCAGCTGAGAGTCGTAGGTGTGACGAGACCTGCGGGACTGGCTATCTTCAGGACCTGCACGACGCTTATCTAGCACGCCCACCGAGGGACCCTCGAGTGAGTGCACCTAGGGTTTGAGAAACCCTAAACCCTGAGCAGCTCCAGCATCGAAGTCTGTCTCCCCAGCATCCACGAGATCTGCGTGGGGGGCCCTTCCGCTCCTTGCTGTTCACCGCGTTGTCCGACCACTTGCCGACCGGCTTGTGGCCCGCTTCACGACGCACCACGTTTTGTTTCATCACTAGTCTGGTTGCTCCAGACTGGCTCTTGCTCCCCTTCAACAGAGGAGTACCCCGGACCCTCCTGGTCCACTCCCGACGCCATCTTGACTCCCCCGCTTGGGTGGCCACTGCCAAGATCCGCTGCCCCTTCCTGGGCCCAGCATCATCGACAGCAGACACCTTCGTGGGACAGCTCGCCCTCCATCCTGGTCGCCGCCGCGCCTCCTGGTCCGAGGAACAGCCGAGTCCGACGTCACCCACTCACCTGGTCGAGGTGACTTCCGCCGGTACCCTCCTGGTACCCACACGATCGCTGGCTAGCGGTTGAGAACTGAGTCCCCTCTGCTTTCAGGTTTCCTTCACCACCGATCCAGGCTTGGATCGCTCTGAACATCGTCACTGGTCGCCTGCCAGCAACTTCTTCTTTCAGGCTCCTGAGACTACACGAGGACTCCCGACATCTTGACGAACTTCACGCAGCCGCAGCCTCCGGGCTAGGTAACTCGAGCATCTCGGTGCTCCATCGCAGGTTCGCTCTACAAGTGTCCAGTTCCTTTTTCGTTTAGTCCCACTGATCGGATCACTCCGGGATCAGTATCTCCAGACTCTAACCATTCGCATTTCACTGTTAGTGTAGGTGGTTTCTCGTGCCCCTCGGGCATTTGTGTAAATTGTGCAACTGAAGAATTTTCCTAAGAGTTTTGTAGTGTGCTTAGCTCCCTGACTCATAAAGAGCCAGGGTAGTCCTGTTATAAATAAATATCCTTTTATTTTCATAACAACTTGTGTGGTGTCCTTTCACTTGGTGTTCAAGGGGTATATGTGATGGTAAACAGCTGGCTTAACACGCCCTCTAGAGTTTAGCCTAAGACTGCTCGTATCCACGCTACTAGGATAGCTGGTCTAAAAGGTTGACTTACAACCAATCATCAATAAGGGTCGTTTGGAATGATACACAGTGATCACTAGAATAGTGAGCACTACATATCAGGCCAACTTCTCACAGTGAGCCTCTGACCTCTTCCCTTTACATGTAGTGATCCTCTGACCTCTTCCCATCACAAGCAGCGATCCTCTGACCTCTTCACTTCACAAGCAGTGAGCCTCTGACCTCTTCACTTCACAAGCAGTGATCCTCTGACCTCTTCACTTCACAAGCATTGATCCTCCGACCTCTTCACTATACAAGCAGTGATCCTCTGACCTCTTCACTTCACAAGCAGTGATCCTCTGACCTCTTCACTTCACAAGCAGTGATCCTCTGACCTCCTCACTTCACATGCAGTGATCCTCTGACCTCTTCACAAGCTGCGATCCTCTGATCTCTTCACTTCACAAGCAGTGATCCTCTGACCTCTTCACTTCACAAGCAGTGATCCTCTGACCTCTTCCCATCACAAGCAGCGATCCTCTGACCTCTTCCCATCACAAGCAGCAGCAATCCTCTGACCTCTTCACTTCACAAGCAACAATCCTCTGACCTCTTCACTTCACAAGCAGTGATCCTCTGACCTCTTCACTTCACAAGCAGTGATCCTCTGACCTCTTCACTTCACAAGCAGCGATCCTCTGACCTCTTCACTTCACAAGCAGCGATCCTCTGACTTCTTCCCATCACAAGCAGCGAGCCTCTGACCTCTCCACTTCACAAGCAGCGAGCCTCTGACCTCTTCACTTCACAAGCAGTGATCCTATGACCGCTTCACTTCACAAGCAGTGATCCTCTGACCTCTTCACTTCACAAGCAGTGAGCCTCTGACCTCTTCACTTCACAAGCAGCGATCCTCTGACCTCTTCCCATCACAAGCAGCGATCCTCTGACCTCTTCACTTCACAAGCAGTGAGCCTCTGACCTCTTCACTTCACAAGCAGTGAGCCTCTGACCTCTTCACTTCACAAGCAGTGATCCTCTGACCTCTTCACTTCACAAGCAGCGATCCTCTGACCTCTTCACAACCAGTGGGCCTCTGACCTCTTCACTTCAATAGCAGTGATCCTCTCACCTCTTCACATCACAAGCAGCGATCCTCTGACCTCTTCACTTCACAAGCAGTGATCCTCTGACCTCTTCACTTCACAAGCAGTGAGCCTCTGACCTCTTCAATTCAAAAGCAGTGATCCTCTGACCTCTTCACTTCACAAGCAGCGATCCTCTGACCTCTTCCCATCACAAGCAGCAGCAATCCTCTGACCTCTTCACTTCACAAGCAGCAATCCTCTGACCTCTTCACTTCACAAGCAGTGAGCCTCTGACCTCTTCACTTCACAAGCAGTGATCCTCACAAGCAGTGATCCTCTGACCTCTTCACTTCACAAGCAGCGATCCTCTGACCTCTTCACTTCACAAGCAGTGAGCCTCTGACCTCTTCACTTCACAAGCAGTGATCCTCTGACCTCTTCACTTCACAAGCAGTGATCCTCTGTCCTCTTCCCATCACAAGCAGCGATCCTCTGACCTCTTCCCTTCACCAGCAGTGAGCCTCTGACCTCTTCACTTCACAAGCAGCGGTCCTCTGACCTCTTCACTTCACAAGCAGCGAGCCTCTGACCTCTTCACTTCACAAGCAGCGAGCCTCTGACCTCTTCACTTCACAAGCAGCGATCCTCTGACCTCTTCACTTCACAAGCAGCGATCCTCTGACCTCTTCACTTCACAAGCAGTGAGCCTCTGACCTCTTCACTTCACAAGCAGTGAGCCTCTCACCTCTTCACTTCACAAGCAGTGATCCTCTGACCTCTTCACTTCACAAGCAGTGAGCCTCTGACCTCTTCACTTCACAAGCAGTGATCCTCTGACCTCTTCACTTCACAAGCAGCGATCCTCTGACCTCTTCACTTCACAAGCAGTGAGCCTCTGACCTCTTCGCTTCACAAGCAGTGATCATCTCACCTCTTCACTTCACAAGCAGCGATCCTCTGACCTCTTCACTTCACAAGCAGTGAGCCTCTAACCTCTTCACTTCACAAGCAGTGATCCTCTGACCTCTTCACTTCACAAGCAGCGATCCTCTGACCGCTTAACTTCACAAGCAGCGATCCTGTGACCTCTTCCCATCACAAGCAGCGATCCTCTGACCTCTTCACTTTACAAGCGGCGATCGCCCGACTTCTTCACTTCACAAGCAGCGATCCTCTGACCTCTTCACTTCACAAGCAGTGATCCTCTGACCTCTTCACTTCACAAGCAGCGATCCTCTGACCTCTTCACTTCACAAGCAGCGATCCTCTGACCTCTTCACTTCACAAGCAGTGAGCCTCTGACCTCTTCGCTTCACAAGCAGTGTTCATCTCACCTCTTCACTTCACAAGCAGCGATCCTCTGACCTCTTCACTTCACAAGCAGCGATCCTCTGACCTCTTCACTTCACAAGCAGTGAGCCTCTGACCTCTTCCCTTTACACGTAGTGATGCTCTGACCTCTTCCCATCACAAGCAGCAATCCTCTGACCTCTTCACTTCACAAGCAGTGATCCTCTGACCTCTTCACTTCACAAGCAGTGATCCTCTGACCTCTTCACTTCACAAGCAGTGATCCTCTGACCTCTTCACTTCACAAGCAGTGATCCTCTGACCTCTTCACTTCACAAGCAGTGATCCTCTGACCTCTTCACTTCACAAGCAGTGATCCTCTGACCTCTTCACTTCACAAGCTGCGATCCTCTGATCTCTTCACTTCACAAGCAGTGACCCTCTGACCTCTTCACTTCACAAGCAGTGATCCTCTGACCTCTTCACTTCACAAGCAGTGATCCTCTGACCTCTTCCCATCACAAGCAGCAGCAATCCTCTGACCTCTTCACTTCACAAGCAGCAATCCTCTGACCTCTTCACTTCACAAGCAGTGATCCTCTGACCTCTTCACTTCACAAGCAGCGAGCCTCTGACCTCTTCACTTCACAAGCAGCGATCCTCTGACTTCTTCCCATCACAAGCAGCGATCCTCTGACCTCTCCACTTCACAAGCAGCGAGCCTCTGACCTCTTCACTTCACAAGCAGTGATCCTCTGACCGCTTCACTTCACAAGCAGTGATCCTCTGACCTCTTCACTTCACAAGCAGTGAGCCTCTGACCTCTTCACTTCACAAGCAGCGATCCTCTGACCTCTTCCCATCACAAGCAGCGATCCTCTGACCTCTTCACTTCACAAGCAGTGAGCCTCTGACCTCTTCACTTCACAAGCAGTGAGCCTCTGACCTCTTCACTTCACAAGCAGTGATCCTCTGACCTCTTCACTTCACAAGCAGCGATCCTCTGACCTCTTCACCACCAGTGGGCCTCTGACCTCTTCACTTCAATAGCAGTGATCCTCTCACCTCTTCATATCACAAGCAGCGGTCCTCTGACCTCTTCACTTCACAAGCAGCGATCCTCTGACCTCTTCACTTCACAAGCAGTGATCCTCTGACCTCTTCACTTCAAAAGCAGTGATCCTCTGACCTCTTCACTTCACAAGCAGCGATCCTCTGACCTCTTCCCATCATGAGCAGCGATCTTCTGACCTCTTCACTTCACAAGCAGTGAGCCTCTGACCTCTTCACTTCACAAGCAGTGATCCTCTGACCTCTTCACTTCACAAGCAGTGAGCCTCTGACCTCTTCACTTCACAAGCAGTGATCCTCTGACCTCTTCACTTCACAAGCAGCGATCCTCTGACCTCTTCACTTCACAAGCAGCGATCCTCTGACTTATTCACTTCACAAGCAGTGAGCCTCTGACCTCTTTCCTTTACACGTAGTGATCCTCTGACCTCTTCCCATCACAAGCAGCGATCCTCTGACCTCTTCACTTCACAAGCAGTGAGCCTCTGACCTCTTCACTTCACAAGCAGTGATCCTCTGACCTCTTCACTTTACAAGCAGTGATCCTCCGACCTCTTCACTTCACAAGCAGTGATCCTCTGACCTCTTCACTTCACAAGCAGTGATCCTCTGACCTCTTCACTTCACAAGCAGTGATCCTCTGACCTCTTCACTTCACAAGCTGCGATCCTCTGATCTCTTCACTTCACAAGCAGTGATCCTCTGACCTCTTCACTTCACAAGCAGTGATCCTCTGACATCTTCCCATCACAAGCAGCGATCCTCTGACCTCTTCCCATCACAAGCAGCAGCAATCCTCTGACCTCTTCACTTCACAAGCAGCAATCCTCTGACCTCTTCACTTCACAAGCAGTGATCCTCTGACCTCTTCACTTCACAAGCAGTGATCCTCTGACCTCTTCACTTCACAAGCAGCGAGCCTCTGACCTCTCCACTTCACAAGCAGCGAGCCTCTGACCTCTTCACTTCACAAGCAGTGATCCTCTGACCTCTTCACTTCACAAGCAGCGAGCCTCTGACCTCTCCACTTCACAAGCAGTGATCCTCTGACCGCTTCACTTCACAAGCAGCGATCCTCTGACCTCTTCACTTCACAAGCAGTGAGCCTCTGACCTCTTCACTTCACAAGCAGTGAGCCTCTGACCTCTTCACTTCACAAGCAGTGATCCTCTGACCTCTTCACTTCACAAGCAGCGATCCTCTGACCTCTTCACAACCAGTGGGCCTCTGACCTCTTCACTTCAATAGCAGTGATCCTCTCACCTCTTCACATCACAAGCAGCGATCCTCTGACCTCTTCACTTCACAAGCAGTGATCCTCTGACCTCTTCACTTCACAAGCAGTGAGCCTCTGACCTCTTCAATTCAAAAGCAGTGATCCTCTGACCTCTTCACTTCACAAGCAGCGATCCTCTGACCTCTTCCCATCACAAGCAGCAGCAATCCTCTGACCTCTTCACTTCACAAGCAGCAATCCTCTGACCTCTTCACTTCACAAGCAGTGAGCCTCTGACCTCTTCACTTCACAAGCAGTGATCCTCACAAGCAGTGATCCTCTGACCTCTTCACTTCACAAGCAGCGATCCTCTGACCTCTTCACTTCACAAGCAGTGAGCCTCTGACCTCTTCACTTCACAAGCAGTGATCCTCTGACCTCTTCACTTCACAAGCAGTGATCCTCTGACCTCTTCCCATCACAAGCAGCGATCCTCTGACCTCTTCCCTTCACCAGCAGTGAGCCTCTGACCTCTTCACTTCACAAGCAGCGGTCCTCTGACCTCTTCACTTCATAAGCAGTGATCCTCTGACCTCTTCACTTCACAAGCAGCGATCCTCTGACCTCTTCCCATCACAAGCAGCAGCAATCCTCTGACCTCTTCACTTCACAAGCAGCAATCCTCTGACCTCTTCACTTCACAAGCAGTGAGCCTCTGACCTCTTCACTTCACAAGCAGTGATCCTCACAAGCAGTGATCCTCTGACCTCTTCACTTCACAAGCAGCGATCCTCTGACCTCTTCACTTCACAAGCAGTGAGCCTCTGACCTCTTCACTTCACAAGCAGTGATCCTCTGACCTCTTCACTTCACAAGCAGTGATCCTCTGACCTCTTCCCATCACAAGCAGCGATCCTCTGACCTCTTCCCTTCACCAGCAGTGAGCCTCTGACCTCTTCACTTCACAAGCAGCGGTCCTCTGACCTCTTCACTTCATAAGCAGCGAGCCTCTGACCTCTTCACTTCACAAGCCGTGAGCCTCTGACCTCTTCACTTCACAAGCAGCGATCCTCTGACCTCTTCACTTCACAAGCAGCGATCCTCTGACCTCTTCACTTCACAAGCAGAGAGCCTCTGACCTCTTCACTTCACAAGCATTGAGCCTCTCACCTCTTCACTTCACAAGCAGTGATCCTCTGACCTCTTCACTTCACAAGCAGTGAGCCTCTGACCTCTTCACTTCACAAGCAGTGATCCTCTGACCTCTTCACTTCACAAGCAGCGATCCTCTGACCTCTTCACTTCACAAGCAGTGAGCCTCTGACCTCTTCGCTTCACAAGCAGTGATCATCTCACCTCTTCACTTCACAAGCAGCGATCCTCTGACCTCTTCACTTCACAAGCAGTGAGCCTCTGACCTCTTCACTTCACAAGCAGTGATCCTCTGACCTCTTCACTTCACAAGCAGCGATCCTCTGACCGCTTAACTTCACAAGCAGCGATCCTGTGACCTCTTCCCATCACAAGCAGCGATCCTCTGACCTCTTCACTTTACAAGCGGCGATCGCCCGACTTCTTCACTTCACAAGCAGCGATCCTCTGACCTCTTCACTTCACAAGCAGTGATCCTCTGACCCCTTCACTTCACAAGCAGCGATCCTCTGACCTCTTCACTTCACAAGCAGCGATCCTCTGACCTCTTCACTTCACAAGCAGCGATCCTCTGACCTCTTCACTTCACAAGCAGTGATCCTCTGACCTCTTACCATCACAAGCAGCGATCCTCTGACCTCTTCACTTCACAAGCAGCGATCCTCTGACCGCTTCACTTCACAAGCAGCGATCCTGTGACCTCTTCCCATCACAAGCAGCAATCCTCTGACCTCTTCACTTTACAAGCAGCGATCCTCTGACCTCTTCACTTTACAAGCAGCGAGCCTCTGACCTCTTCACTTCACAAGCAGCGAGCCTCTGACCTCTTCACTTCACAAGCAGTGAGCCTCTGACCTCTTCACTTCACAAGCAGTGATCCTCTGACCTCTTCACTTCACAAGCAGTGATCCTCTGACCTCTTCACTTCACAAGCGGTGATCCTCTGACCTCTTCCCATCACAAGCAGCGATCCTGTGACCTCTTCACTTCACAAGCAGTGATCCTCTGACCTCTTCACTTCACAAGCAGTGATCCTCTGACCTCTTCACTTCACAAGCGGTGATCCTCTGACCTCTTCCCATCACAAGCAGCGATACTCTGACCTCTTCACTTCACAAGCAGTGATCCTCTGACCTCTTCACTTCACAAGCAGTGATCCTCTGACCTCTTCACTTCACAAGCAGTGATCCTCTGACCTCTTCACTTCACAAGCAGTGATCCTCTGACCTCTTCACTTCACAGGCAGCGAGCCTCTGACCTCTTCACTTCACAAGCAGCGATCCTCTGA
The DNA here is from genome assembly GCF_964204655.1 of Triturus cristatus. NCBI lineage: Eukaryota > Metazoa > Chordata > Amphibia > Caudata > Salamandridae > Triturus > Triturus cristatus. Next base: position 285,285,523 of record NC_140579.1, read on the forward strand.
CCTCTTCCCATCACAAGCAGCGATCCTCTGACCTCTTCACTTCACAAGCAGTGATCCTCTGACCTCTTACCATCACAAGCAGCGATCCTCTGACCTCTTCACTTCCAAAACAGCGATCCCGTGACCGCTTCACTTCACAAGCAGCGATCCTGTGACCTCTTCCCATCACAAGCAGCGATCCTCTGACCTCTTCACTTTACAAGCGGCGATCGTCTGACCTCTTCACTTCACAAGCAGTGAGCCTCTGACCTCTTCACTTCACAAGCAGTGATCCTCTGACATCTTCACTTCACAAGCAGCGATCCTCTGACCTCTTCACTTCACAAGCCGTGAGCCTCTGACCTCTTCACTTCACAAGCAGCAATCCTCAGAGGATCACTGCTTGTGCAGTGAAGAGGTCAGAGGCTCACTGCTTGTGAAGTGAAGAGGTCAGAGGCTCACCGCTTGTGAAGTGAAGAGGTCAGAGGATCACTGCTTGTGCAGTGAAGAGGTCAGACCTCTTCACTTCACAAGCGGTGAGCCTCTGACCTCTTCACTTCACAAGCAGCGATCCTTTGACCTCTTCACTTCACAAGCAGCGATCCTTTGACCTCTTCACTTCACAAGCAGCGATCCTCTGACCTCTTCACTTCACAAGCAGTGAGCCTCTGACCTCTTCACTTCACAAGCAGTGAGCCTCTGACCGCTTCACTTCACAAGCAGTGATCCTCTGACATTTTCACTTCACAAGCAGCGATCCTCTGACCTCTTCACTTCACAAGCAGTGAGCCTCTGACCTCTTCACTTCACAAGCAGTGAGCCTCTGACCTCTTCACTTCACAAGCAGTGATCCTCACAAGCAGTGATCCTCTGACCTCTTCACTTCACAAGCAGCGATCCTCTGACCTCTTCACTTCACAAGCAGTGAGCCTCTGACCTCTTCGCTTCACAAGCAGTGATCATCTCACCTCTTCACTTCACAAGCAGCGATCCTCTGACCTCTTCACTTCACAAGCAGTGAGCCTCTGACCTCTTCACTTCACAAGCAGTGATCCTCTGACCTCTTCACTTCACAAGCAGCGATCCTCTGACCGCTTAACTTCACAAGCAGCGATCCTCTGACCTCTTCCCATCACAAGCGGCGATCCTCTGACCTCTTCACTTTACAAGCGGCGACCGCCCGACTTCTTCACTTCACAAGCAGCGATTCTCTGACCTCTTCACTTCACAAGCAGCGATCCTCTGACCTCTTCCCATCACAAGCGGTGAGCCTCTGACTTCTTCCCATCACAAGCAGTGAGCCTCTGACCTCTTCACTTCACAAGCAGCGATCCTTTGACCTCTTCACTTCACAAGCAGCGATCCTTTGACCTCTTCACTTCACAAGCAGCGAGCCTCTGACCTCTTCACTTCACAAGCAGTGATCCTCTGACCTCTTCACTTCACAAGCAGTGATCCTCTGACCTCTTCACTTCACAAGCAGCAGCGATCCTCTGACCTCTTCACTTCACAAGCAGCAGCAATCCTCTGACCTCTTCACTTCACAAGCAGCAGCAATCCTCTGACCTCTTCACTTCACAAGCAGCAATCCTCTGACCTCTTCACTGCACAAGCAGTGATCCTCTGACCTCTTCACTTCAAAAGCAGTGATCCTCTCACCTCTTCACATCACAAGCAGCGATCCTCTGACCTCTTCACTTCACCAGCAGCGATCCTCTGACTTCTTCACTTCACCAGCAGTGATCCTCTGACCTCTTCACTTCACAAGCAGTGATCATCTGACCTCTTCACTTCACAAGCGGTGATCCTCTGACCTCTTCACATCACAAGCAGCGATCCTCTGAACTCTTCACTTCACAAGCAGCAGCAATCCTCTGACCTCTTCACTTCACAAGCAGCAATCCTCTGACCTCTTCACTGCACAAGCAGTGATCCTCTGACCTCTTCACTTCAAAAGCAGTGATCCTCTCACCTCTTCACATCACAAGCAGCGATCCTCTGACCTCTTCACTTCACCAGCAGCGATGCTCTGACCTCTTCACTTCACCAGCAGTGATCCTCTGACCTCTTCACTTCACAAGCAGTGATCCTCTGACCTCTTCACTTCACAAGCGGTGATCCTCTGACCTCTTCCCATCACAAGCAGTGATCCTCTGACCTCTTCACTTCACAAGCAGCAATCCTCTGACCTCTTCACTGCACAAGCAGTGATCCTCTGACCTCTTCACTTCAAAAGCAGTGATCCTCTGACCTCTTCACATCACAAGCAGCGATCCTCTGACCTCTTCACTTCACCAGCAGCGATCCTCTGACCTCTTCACTTCACCAGCAGTGATCCTCTGACCTCTTCACTTCACAAGCAGTGATCCTCTGACCTCTTCACTTCACAAGCGGTGATCCTCTGACCTCTTCCCATCACAAGCAGAGATCCTCTGACCTCTTCACTTCACTTCACAAGCAGCAGCAATCCTCTGACCTCTTCACTTCACAAGCAGTGAGCCTCTGACCTCTTCACTTCACAAGCAGTGATACTCTGACCTCTCCACTTCACAAGCAGTGATCCTCTGACCTCTTCACTTCACAAGCGGTGATCCTCTGACCTCTTCCCATCACAAGCAGCGATCCTCTGACCTCTTCCCATCACAAGCAGCGATCCTCTGACCTCTTCACTTCACAAGCAGCAGCAATCCTCTGACCTCTTCACTTCACAAGCAGCGATCCTCTGACCTCTTCACTTCACAAGCAGTGATCCTCTGACCTCTTCACTTCACAAGCAGTGAGCCTCTGACCTCTTCACTTCACAAGCAGTGATCCTCTGACCTCTTCACTTCACAAGCAGCGATCCTCTGACCTCTTCACTTCACAACCAGTGGGCCTCTGACCTCTTCACTTCAATAGCAGTGATCCTCTCACCTCTTCACATCACAAGCAGCGATCCTCTGACCTCTTCACTTCACAAGCAGTGATCCTCTCATCTCTTCACATCACAAGCTGCGATCCTCTGACCTCTTCACTTCACCAGCAGTGATCCTCTGACCTCTTCACTTCACAAGCGGTGAGCCTCTGACCTCTTCCCATAACAAGCAGTGAGCCTCTGACCTCTTCACTTCACAAGCACCGATCCTTTGACCTCTTCACTTCACAAGCAGCGATCCTCTGACCTCTTCACTTCACAAGCAGCGAGCCTCTGACCTCTTCACTTCACAAGCAGCGATCCTCTGACCTCTTCACTTCACAAGCAGCGATCCTCTGACCTCTTCACTTCACAAGCAGCGATCCTCTGACCTCTTCACTTCACAAGCAGTGAGCCTCTGACCTCTTCATTTCACAAGCAGCGATCCTCTGACCTCTTCACTTCACAAGCAGTGAGCCTCTGACCTCTTCGCTTCACAAGCAGTGTTCATCTCACCTCTTCACTTCACAAGCAGCGATCCTCTGACCTCTTCACTTCACAAGCAGCGATCCTCTGACCTCTTCACTTCACAAGCAGTGAGCCTCTGACCTCTTCCCTTTACACGTAGTGATCCTCTGACCTCTTCCCATCACAAGCAGCGATCCTCTGACCTCTTCACTTCACAAGCAGTGATCCTCTGACCTCTTCACTTCACAAGCAGTGATCCTCTGACCTCTTCACTTCACAAGCAGTGATCCTCTGACCTCTTCACTTCACAAGCAGTGATCCTCTGACCTCTTCACTTCACAAGCAGTGATCCTCTGACCTCTTCACTTCACAAGCAGTGATCCTCTGACCTCTTCACTTCACAAGCTGCGATCCTCTGATCTCTTCACTTCACAAGCAGTGAGCCTCTGACCTCTTCACTTCACAAGCAGTGATCCTCTGACCTCTTCACTTCACAAGCAGTGATCCTCTGACCTCTTCCCATCACAAGCAGCAGCAATCCTCTGACCTCTTCACTTCACAAGCAGCAATCCTCTGACCTCTTCACTTCACAAGCAGTGATCCTCTGACCTCTTCACTTCACAAGCAGCGAGCCTCTGACCTCTTCACTTCACAAGCAGCGAGCCTCTGACCTTTTCACTTCACAAGCAGCGATCCTCTGACTTCTTCCCATCACAAGCAGCGATCCTCTGACCTCTCCACTTCACAAGCAGCGAGCCTCTGACCTCTTCACTTCACAAGCAGTGATCCTCTCACCTCTTCACATCACAAGCAGCGATCCTCTGACCTCTTCACCAGCAGCGATCCTCTGACCTCTTCACTTCACCAGCAGTGATCCTCTGACCTCTTCACTTCACAAGCAGTGATCCTCTGACCTCTTCACTTCACAAGCGGTGATCCTCTGACCTCTTCCCATCACAAGCAGTGATCCTCTGACCTCTTCACTTCACAAGCAGTGAGCCTCTGACCTCTTCATTTCAAAAGCAGTGATCCTCTCACCTCTTCACATCACAAGCAGCGATCCTCTGACCTCTTCACTTCACCAGCAGTGATCTTCTGACCTCTTCACTTCACAAGCGGTGATCCTCTGACCTCTTCCCATCACAAGCAGCGATCCTCTGACCTCTTCACTTCACAAGCAGCAGCAATCCTCTGACCTCTTCACTTCACAAGCAGCAATCCTCTGACCTCTTCACTGCACAAGCAGTGATCCTCTGACCTCTTCACTTCAAAAGCAGTGATCCTCTGACCTCTTCACATCACAAGCAGCGATCCTCTGACCTCTTCACTTCACCAGCAGCGATCCTCTGACCTTTTCACTTCACCAGCAGTGATCCTCTGACCTCTTCACTTCACAAGCAGTGATCCTCTGACCTCTTCACTTCACAAGCGGTGATCCTCTGACCTCTTCCCATCACAAGCAGAGATCCTCTGACCTCTTCACTTCACTTCGCAAGCAGCAGCAATCCTCTAACCTCTTCACTTCACAAGCAGTGAGCCTCTGACCTCTTCACTTCACAAGCAGTGATCCTCTGACCTCTTCACTTCACAAGCAGTGATCCTCTGACCTCTTCACTTCACAAGCGGTGATCCTCTGACCTCTTCCCATCACAAGCAGCGATCCTCTGACCTCTTCCCATCACAAGCAGCGATCCTCTGACCTCTTCACTTCACAAGCAGCAGCAATCCTCTGACCTCTTCACTTCACAAGCAGCGATCCTCTGACCTCTTCATTTCACAAGCAGTGATCCTCTGACCTCTTCACTTCACAAGCAGTGATCCTCTGACCTCTTCACTTCACAAGCAGTGAGCCTCTGACCTCTTCACTTCACAAGCAGTGATCCTCTGACCTCTTCACTTCACAAGCAGCGATCCTCTGACCTCTTCACTTCACAACCAGTGGGCCTCTGACCTCTTCACTTCAATAGCAGTGATCCTCTCACCTCTTCACATCACAAGCAGCGATCCTCTGACCTCTTCACTTCACAAGCAGTGATCCTCTCATCTCTTCACATCACAAGCTGCGATCCTCTGACCTCTTCACTTCACCAGCAGTGATCCTCTGACCTCTTCACTTCACAAGCGGTGAGCCTCTGACCTCTTCCAATCACAAGCAGTGAGCCTCTGACCTCTTCACTTCACAAGCAGCGATCCTTTGACCTCTTCACTTCACAAGCAGCGATCCTCTGACCTCTTCACTTCACAAGCAGCGAGCCTCTGACCTCTTCACTTCACAAGCAGCGATCCTCTGACCTCTTCACTTCACAAGCAGCGATCCTCTGACCTCTTCACTTCACAAGCAGTGAGCCTCTGACCTCTTCGCTTCACAAGCAGTGATCATCTCACCTCTTCATTTCACAAGCAGCGATCCTCTGACCTCTTCACTTCACAAGCAGTGAGCCTCTGACCTCTTCGCTTCACAAGCAGTGTTCATCTCACCTCTTCACTTCACAAGCAGCGATCCTCTGACCTCTTCACTTCACAAGCAGCGATCCTCTGACCTCTTCACTTCACAAGCAGTGAGCCTCTGACCTCTTCCCTTTACACGTAGTGATCCTCTGACCTCTTCCCATCACAAGCAGCAATCCTCTGACCTCTTCACTTCACAAGCAGTGATCCTCTGACCTCTTCACTTCACAAGCAGTGATCCTCTGACCTCTTCACTTCACAAGCAGTGATCCTCTGACCTCTTCACTTCACAAGCAGTGATCCTCTGACCTCTTCACTTCACAAGCTGTGATCCTCTGACCTCTTCACTTCACAAGCAGCGATCCTCTGACCTCTTCACTTCACAAGCAGCGATCCTCTGACCTCTTCACTTCACAAGCAGTGAGCCTCTGACCTCTTCGCTTCACAAGCAGTGATCATCTCACCTCTTCATTTCACAAGCAGCGAGCCTCTGACCTCTTCACTTCACAAGCAGCGATCCTCTGACCTCTTCGCTTCACAAGCAGTGTTCATCTCACCTCTTCACTTCACAAGCAGCGATCCTCTGACCTCTTCACTTCACAAGCAGCGATCCTCTGACCTCTTCACTTCACAAGCAGTGAGCCTCTGACCTCTTCCCTTTACACGTAGTGATCCTCTGACCTCTTCCCATCACAAGCAGCAATCCTCTGACCTCTTCACTTCACAAGCAGTGATCCTCTGACCTCTTCACTTCACAAGCAGTGATCCTCTGACCTCTTCACTTCACAAGCAGTGATCCTCTGACCTCTTCACTTCACAAGCAGTGATCCTCTGACCTCTTCACTTCACAAGCTGTGATCCTCTGACCTCTTCACTTCACAAGCTGCGATCCTCTGATCTCTTCACTTCACAAGCAGTGAGCCTCTGACCTCTTCACTTCACAAGCAGTGATCCTCTGACCTCTTCCCATCACAAGCAGCAGCAATCCTCTGACCTCTTCACTTCACAAGCAGCAATCCTCTGACCTCTTCACTTCACAAGCAGTGATCCTCTGACCTCTTCACTTCACAAGCAGCGATTCACAAGCAGCGAGCCTCTGACCTCTTCACTTCACAAGCAGCGATCCTCTGACTTCTTCCCATCACAAGCAGCGATCCTCTGACCTCTCCACTTCACAAGCAGCGAGCCTCTGACCTCTTCACTTCACAAGCAGTGATCCTCTGACCGCTTCACTTCACAAGCAGTGATCCTCTGACCTCTTCACTTCACAAGCAGTGATCCTCTGACCTCTTCACTTCACAAGCAGTGAGCCTCTGACCTCTTCCCATCACAAGCAGCGATCCTCTGACCTCTTCACTTCACAAGCAGCGATCCTCTGACCTCTTCACTTCACAAGCAGTGAGCCTCTGACCTCTTCACTTCACAAGCAGTAAGCCTCTGACCTCTTCACTTCACAAGCAGTGATCCTCTGACCTCTTCACTTCACAAGCAGCGATCCTCTGACCTCTTCACAACCAGTGGGCCTCTGACCTCTTCACTTCAATAGCAGTGATCCTCTCACCTCTTCACTTCACAAGCAGTGATCCTCTGACCTCTTCACTTCACAAGCAGTGATCCTCTGACCTCTTCACTTCAAAAGCAGTGATCCTCTGACCTCTTCACTTCACAAGCACTGAGCCTCTGACCTCTTCCCTTTAAATGTAGTGATCCTCTGACCTCTTCCCATCACAAGCAGCGATCCTCGGACCTCTTCACTTCACAAGCAGTGAGCCTCTGACCTCTTCACTTCACAAGCAGTGATCCTCTGACCTCTTCACTTCACAAGCAGTGATCCTCCGACCTCTTCACTATACAAGCAGTGATCCTCTGACCTCTTCACTTCACAAGCAGTGATCCTCTGACCTCTTCACTTCACAAGCAGTGATCCTCTGACCTCCTCACTTCACAAGCAGTGATCCTCTGACCTCTTCACTTCACAAGCTGCGATCCTCTGATCTCTTCACTTCACAAGCAGTGATCCTCTGACCTCTTCACTTCACAAGCAGTGATCCTCTGACCTCTTCCCATCACAAGCAGCGATCCTCTGACCTCTTCCCATCACAAGCAGCAGCAATCCTCTGACCTCTTCACTTCACAAGCAGCAATCCTCTGACCTCTTCACTTCACAAGCAGTGATCCGCTGACCTCTTCACTTCACAAGCAGTGATCCTCTGACCTCTTCACTTCACAAGCAGCGAGCCTCTGACCTCTTCACTTCACAAGCAGCGATCCTCTGACTTCTTCCCATCACAAGCAGCGAGCCTCTGACCTCTCCACTTCACAAGCAGCGAGCCTCTGACCTCTTCACTTCACAAGCAGTGATCCTCTGACCGCTTCACTTCACAAGCAGTGATCCTCTGACCTCTTCACTTCACAAGCAGTGAGCCTCTGACCTCTTCACTTCACAAGCAGCGATCCTCTGACCTCTTCCCATCACAAGCAGCGATCCTCTGACCTCTTCACTTCACAAGCAGTGAGCCTCTGACCTCTTCACTTCACAAGCAGTGAGCCTCTGACCTCTTCACTTCACAAGCAGTGATCCTCTGACCTCTTCACTTCACAAGCAGCGATCCTCTGACCTCTTCACAACCAGTGGGCCTCTGACCTCTTCACTTCAATAGCAGTGATCCTCTCACCTCTTCACATCACAAGCAGCGATCCTCTGACCTCTTCACTTCACAAGCAGTGATCCTCTGACCTCTTCACTTCACAAGCAGTGAGCCTCTGACCTCTTCAATTCAAAAGCAGTGATCCTCTGACCTTTTCACTTCACAAGCAGCGATCCTCTGACCTCTTCCCATCACAAGCAGCAGCAATCCTCTGACCTCTTCACTTCACAAGCAGCAATCCTCTGACCTCTTCACTTCACAAGCAGTGAGCCTCTGACCTCTTCACTTCACAAGCAGTGATCCTCACAAGCAGTGATCCTCTGACCTCTTCACTTCACAAGCAGCGATCCTCTGACCTCTTCACTTCACAAGCAGTGAGCCTCTGACCTCTTCACTTCACAAGCAGTGATCCTCTGACCTCTTCACTTCACAAGCAGTGATCCTCTGACCTCTTCCCATCACAAGCAGCGATCCTCTGACCTCTTCCCTTCACCAGCAGTGAGCCTCTGACCTCTTCACTTCACAAGCAGCGGTCCTCTGACCTCTTCACTTCACAAGCAGCGAGCCTCTGACCTCTTCACTTCACAAGCAGCGAGCCTCTGACCTCTTCACTTCACAAGCAGCGATCCTCTGACCTCTTCACTTCACAAGCAGCGATCCTCTGACCTCTTCACTTCACAAGCAGTGAGCCTCTGACCTCTTCACTTCACAAGCAGTGAGCCTCTCACCTCTTCACTTCACAAGCAGTGATCCTCTGACCTCTTCACTTCACAAGCAGTGAGCCTCTGACCTCTTCACTTCACAAGCAGTGATCCTCTGACCTCTTCACTTCACAAGCAGCGATCCTCTGACCTCTTCACTTCACAAGCAGCGATCCTCTGACTTCTTCCCATCACAAGCAGCGATCCTCTGACCTCTTCACTTCACAAGCAGTGATCCTCTCATCTCTTCACATCACAAGCTGCGATCCTCTGACCTCTTCACTTCACCAGCAGTGATCCTCTGACCTCTTCACTTCACAAGCGGTGAGCCTCTGACCTCTTCCAATCACAAGCAGTGAGCCTCTGACCTCTTCACTTCACAAGCAGCGATCCTTTGACCTCTTCACTTCACAAGCAGCGATCCTCTGACCTCTTCACTTCACAAGCAGCGAGCCTCTGACCTCTTCACTTCACAAGCAGCGATCCTCTGACCTCTTCACTTCACAAGCAGCGATCCTCTGACCTCTTCACTTCACAAGCAGTGAGCCTCTGACCTCTTCGCTTCACAAGCAGTGATCATCTCACCTCTTCATTTCACAAGCAGCGATCCTCTGACCTCTTCACTTCACAAGCAGTGAGCCTCTGACCTCTTCGCTTCACAAGCAGTGTTCATCTCACCTCTTCACTTCACAAGCAGCGATCCTCTGACCTCTTCACTTCACAAGCAGCGATCCTCTGACCTCTTCACTTCACAAGCAGTGAGCCTCTGACCTCTTCACTTTACACGTAGTGATCCTCTGACCTCTTCCCATCACAAGCAGCAATCCTCTGACCTCTTCACTTCACAAGCAGTGATCCTCTGACCTCTTCACTTCACAAGCAGTGATCCTCTGACCTCTTCACTTCACAAGCAGTGATCCTCTGACCTCTTCACTTCACAAGCTGTGATCCTCTGACCTCTTCACTTCACAAGCTGCGATCCTCTGATCTCTTCACTTCACAAGCAGTGAGCCTCTGACCTCTTCACTTCACAAGCAGTGATCCTCTGACCTCTTCCCATCACAAGCAGCAGCAATCCTCTGACCTCTTCACTTCACAAGCAGCAATCCTCTGACCTCTTCACTTCACAAGCAGTGATCCTCTGACCTCTTCACTTCACAAGCAGCGATTCACAAGCAGCGAGCCTCTGACCTCTTCACTTCACAAGCAGCGATCCTCTGACTTCTTCCCATCACAAGCAGCGATCCTCTGACCTGTCCACTTCACAAGCAGCGAGCCTCTGACCTCTTCACTTCACAAGCAGTGATCCTCTGACCGCTTCACTTCACAAGCAGTGATCCTCTGACCTCTTCACTTCACACGCAGTGATCCTCTGACCTCTTCACTTCACAAGCAGTGAGCCTCTGACCTCTTCCCATCACAAGCAGCGATCTTCTGACCTCTTCACTTCACAAGCAGCGATCCTCTGACCTCTTCACTTCACAAGCAGTGAGCCTCTGACCTCTTCACTTCACAAGCAGTAAGCCTCTGACCTCTTCACTTCACAAGCAGTGATCCTCTGACCTCTTCACTTCACAAGCAGCGATCCTCTGACCTCTTCACAACCAGTGGGCCTCTGACCTCTTCACTTCAATAGCAGTGATCCTCTCACCTCTTCACTTCACAAGCAGTGATCCTCTGACCTCTTCACTTCACAAGCAGTGATCCTCTGACCTCTTCACTTCAAAAGCAGTGATCCTCTGACCTCTTCACTTCACAAGCAGCGATCCTCTGACCTCTTCCCATCACGAGCAGCGATCCTCTGACCTCTTCACTTCACAAGCAGTGAGCCTCTGACCTCTTCACTTCACAAGCAGTGATCCTCTGACCTCTTCACTTCACAAGCAGTGAGCCTCTGACCTCTTCACTTCACAAGCAGCGATCCTCTGACCTCTTCACTTCACAAGCAGCGATCCTCTGACCTCTTCACTTCACAAGCAGCGATCCTCTGACTTCTTCACTTCACAAGCACTGAGCCTCTGACCTCTTCCCTTTAAATGTAGTGATCCTCTGACCTCTTCCCATCACAAGCAGCGATCCTCGGACCTCTTCACTTCACAAGCAGTGAGCCTCTGACCTCTTCACTTCACAAGCAGTGATCCTCTGACCTCTTCACTTCACAAGCAGTGATCCTCCGACCTCTTCACTATACAAGCAGTGATCCTCTGACCTCTTCACTTCACAAGCAGTGATCCTCTGACCTCTTCACTTCACAAGCAGTGATCCTCTGACCTCCTCACTTCACAAGCAGTGATCCTCTGACCTCTTCACTTCACAAGCTGCGATCCTCTGATCTCTTCACTTCACAAGCAGTGATCCTCTGACCTCTTCACTTCACAAGCAGTGATCCTCTGACCTATTCCCATCACAAGCAGCGATCCTCTGACCTCTTCCCATCACAAGCAGCAGCAATCCTCTGACCTCTTCACTTCACAAGCAGCAATCCTCTGACCTCTTCACTTCACAAGCAGTGATCCGCTGACCTCTTCACTTCACAAGCAGTGATCCTCTGACCTCTTCACTTCACAAGCAGCGAGCCTCTGACCTCTTCACTTCACAAGCAGCGATCCTCTGACTTCTTCCCATCACAAGCAGCGAGCCTCTGACCTCTCCACTTCACAAGCAGCGAGCCTCTGACCTCTTCACTTCACAAGCAGTGATCCTCTGACCGCTTCACTTCACAAGCAGTGATCCTCTGACCTCTTCACTTCACAAGCAGTGAGCCTCTGACCTCTTCACTTCACAAGCAGCGATCCTCTGACCTCTTCCCATCACAAGCAGCGATCCTCTGACCTCTTCACTTCACAAGCAGTGAGCCTCTGACCTCTTCACTTCACAAGCAGTGAGCCTCTGACCTCTTCACTTCACAAGCAGTGATCCTCTGACCTCTTCACTTCACAAGCAGCGATCCTCTGACCTCTTCACAACCAGTGGGCCTCTGACCTCTTCACTTCAATAGCAGTGATCCTCTCACCTCTTCACATCACAAGCAGCGATCCTCTGACCTCTTCACTTCACAAGCAGTGATCCTCTGACCTCTTCACTTCACAAGCAGTGAGCCTCTGACCTCTTCAATTCAAAAGCAGTGATCCTCTGACCTTTTCACTTCACAAGCAGCGATCCTCTGACCTCTTCCCATCACAAGCAGCAGCAATCCTCTGACCTCTTCACTTCACAAGCAGCAATCCTCTGACCTCTTCACTTCACAAGCAATGAGCCTCTGACCTCTTCACTTCACAAGCAGTGATCCTCACAAGCAGTGATCCTCTGACCTCTTCACTTCACAAGCAGCGATCCTCTGACCTCTTCACTTCACAAGTTGTGAGCCTCTGACCTCTTCACTTCACAAGCAGTGATCCTCTGACCTCTTCACTTCACAAGCAGTGATCCTCTGACCTCTTCCCATCACAAGCAGCGATCCTCTGACCTCTTCCCTTCACCAGCAGTGAGCCTCTGACCTCTTCACTTCACAAGCAGCGGTCCTCTGACCTCTTCACTTCACAAGCAGCGAGCCTCTGACCTCTTCACTTCACAAGCAGCGAGCCTCTGACCTCTTCACTTCACAAGCAGCGATCCTCTGACCTCTTCACTTCACAAGCAGCGATCCTCTGACCTCTTCACTTCACAAGCAGTGAGCCTCTGACCTCTTCACTTCACAAGCAGTGAGCCTCTCACCTCTTCACTTCACAAGCAGTGATCCTCTGACCTCTTCACTTCACAAGCAGTGAGCCTCTGACCTCTTCACTTCACAAGCAGTGATCCTCTGACCTCTTCACTTCACAAGCAGCGATCCTCTGACCTCTTCACTTCACAAGCAGTGAGCCTCTGACCTCTTCGCTTCACAAGCAGTGATCATCTCACCTCTTCACTTCACATGCAGCGATCCTCTGACCTCTTCACTTCACAAGCAGTGAGCCTCTGACCTCTTCACTTCACAAGCAGTGATCCTCTGACCTCTTCACTTCAAAAGCAGCGATCCTCTGACCGCTTAACTTCACAAGCAGCGATCCTGTGACCTCTTCCCATCACAAGCAGCGATCCTCTGACCTCTTCACTTTACAAGCGGCGATCGCCCGACTTCTTCACTTCACAAGCAGCGATCCTCTGACCTCTTCACTTCACAAGCAGTGATCCTCTGACCTCTTCACTTCACAAGCAGCGATCCTCTGACCTCTTCACTTCACAAGCAGCGATCCTCTGACCTCTTCAATTCACAAGCAGTGAGCCTCTGACCTCTTCGCTTCACAAGCAGTGTTCATCTCACCTCTTCACTTCACAAGCAGCGATCCTCTGACCTCTTCACTTCACAAGCAGCGATCCTCTGACCTCTTCACTTCACAAGCAGTGAGCCTCTGACCTCTTCCCTTTACACGTAGTGATGCTCTGACCTCTTCCCATCACAAGCAGCAATCCTCTGACCTCTTCACTTCACAAGCAGTGATCCTCTGACCTCTTCACTTCACAAGCAGTGATGCTCTGACCTCTTCACTTCACAAGCAGTGATCCTCTGACCTCTTCACTTCACAAGCAGTGATCCTCTGGCCTCTTCACTTCACAAGCAATGATCCTCTGACCTCTTCACTTCACAAGCAGTGATCCTCTGACCTCTTCACTTCACAAGCTGCGATCCTCTGATCTCTTCACTTCACAAGCAGTGAGCCTCTGACCTCTTTACTTCACAAGCAGTGATCCTCTGACCTCTTCACTTCACAAGCAGTGATCCTCTGACCTCTTCCCATCACAAGCAGCAGCAATCCTCTGACCTCTTCACTTCACAAGCAGCAATCCTCTGACCTCTTCACTTCACAAGCAGTGATCCTCTGACCTCTTCACTTCACAAGCAGCGAGCCTCTGACCTCTTCACTTCACAAGCAGCGATCCTCTGACTTCTTCCCATCACAAGCAGCGATCCTCTGACCTCTCCACTTCACAAGCAGCGAGCCTCTGACCTCTTCACTTCACAAGCAGTGATCCTCTGACCGCTTCACTTCACAAGCAGTGATCCTCTGACCTCTTCACTTCACAAGCAGTGAGCCTCTGACCTCTTCACTTCACAAGCAGCGATCCTCTGACCTCTTCCCATCACAAGCAGCGATCCTCTGACCTCTTCACTTCACAAGCAGTGAGCCTCTGACCTCTTCACTTCACAAGCAGTAAGCCTCTGACCTCTTCACTTCACAAGCAGTGATCCTCTGACCTCTTCACTTCACAAGCAGCGATCCTCTGACCTCTTCACAACCAGTGGGCCTCTGACCTCTTCACTTCAATAGCAGTGATCCTCTCACCTCTTCATATCACAAGCAGCGATCCTCTGACCTCTTCACTTCACAAGCAGCGATCCTCTGACCTCTTCACTTCACAAGCAGTGATCCTCTGACCTCTTCACTTCAAAATCAGTGATCCTCTGACCTCTTCACTTCACAAGCAGCGATCCTCTGACCTCTTCCCATCACGAGCAGCGATCCTCTGACCTCTTCACTTCACAAGCAGTGAGCCTCTGACCTCTTCACTTCACAAGCAGTGATCCTCTGACCTCTTCACTTCACAAGCAGTGAGCCTCTGACCTCTTCACTTCACAAGCAGCGATCCTCTGACCTCTTCACTTCACAAGCAGCGATCCTCTGACCTCTTCACTTCACAAGCAGCGATCCTCTGACTTCTTCACTTCACAAGCAGTGAGCCTCTGACCTCTTTCCTTTACACGTAGTGATCCTCTGACCTCTTCCCATCACAAGCAGCGATCCTCTGACCTCTTCACTTCACAAGCAGTGATCCTCTGACCTCTTCACTTCACAAGCAGTGATCCTCTGACCTCTTCACTTCACAAGCAGTGATCCTCTGACCTCTTCACTTCACAAGCAGTGATCCTCTGGCCTCTTCACTTCACAAGCAATGATCCTCTGACCTCTTCACTTCACAAGCAGTGATCCTCTGACCTCTTCACTTCACAAGCTGCGATCCTCTGATCTCTTCACTTCACAAGCAGTGAGCCTCTGACCTCTTTACTTCACAAGCAGTGATCCTCTGACCTCTTCACTTCACAAGCAGTGATCCTCTGACCTCTTCCCATCACAAGCAGCAGCAATCCTCTGACCTCTTCACTTCACAAGCAGCAATCCTCTGACCTCTTCACTTCACAAGCAGTGATCCTCTGACCTCTTCACTTCACAAGCAGCGAGCCTCTGACCTCTTCACTTCACAAGCAGCGATCCTCTGACTTCTTCCCATCACAAGCAGCGATCATCTGACCTCTCCACTTCACAAGCAGCGAGCCTCTGACCTCTTCACTTCACAAGCAGTGATCCTCTGACCGTTTCACTTCACAAGCAGTGATCCTCTGACCTCTTCACTTCACAAGCAGTGAGCCTCTGACCTCTTCACTTCACAAGCAGCGATCCTCTGACCTCTTTCCATCACAAGCAGCGATCCTCTGACCTCTTCACTTCACAAGCAGTGAGCCTCTGACCTCTTCACTTCACAAGCAGTAAGCCTCTGACCTCTTCACTTCACAAGCAGTGATCCTCTGACCTCTTCACTTCACAAGCAGCGATCCTCTGACCTCTTCACAACCAGTGGGCCTCTGACCTCTTCACTTCAATAGCAGTGATCCTCTCACCTCTTCATATCACAAGCAGCGATCCTCTGACCTCTTCACTTCACAAGCAGCGATCCTCTGACCTCTTCACTTCACAAGCAGTGATCCTCTGACCTCTTCACTTCAAAATCAGTGAGCCTCTGACCTCTTCACTTCACAAGCAGCGATCCTCTGACCTCTTTCCATCACAAGCAGCGATCCTCTGACCTCTTCACTTCACAAGCAGTGAGCCTCTGACCTCTTCACTTCACAAGCAGTAAGCCTCTGACCTCTTCACTTCACAAGCAGTGATCCTCTGACCTCTTCACTTCACAAGCAGCGATCCTCTGACCTCTTCACAACCAGTGGGCCTCTGACCTCTTCACTTCAATAGCAGTGATCCTCTCACCTCTTCATATCACAAGCAGCGATCCTCTGACCTCTTCACTTCACAAGCAGCGATCCTCTGACCTCTTCACTTCACAAGCAGTGATCCTCTGACCTCTTCACTTCAAAATCAGTGATCCTCTGACCTCTTCACTTCACAAGCAGCGATCCTCTGACCTCTTCCCATCACGAGCAGCGATCCTCTGACCTCTTCACTTCACAAGCAGTGAGCCTCTGACCTCTTCACTTCACAAGCAGTGATCCTCTGACCTCTTCACTTCACAAGCAGTGAGCCTCTGACCTCTTCACTTCACAAGCAGCGATCCTCTGACCTCTTCACTTCACAAGCAGCGATCCTCTGACCTCTTCACTTCACAAGCAGCGATCCTCTGACTTCTTCACTTCACAAGCAGTGAGCCTCTGACCTCTTTCCTTTACACGTAGTGATCCTCTGACCTCTTCCCATCACAAGCAGCGATCCTCTGACCTCTTCACTTCACAAGCAGTGAGCCTCTGACCTCTTCACTTCACAAGCAGTGATCCTCTGACCTCTTCACTTTACAAGCAGTGATCCTCCGACCTCTTCACTTCACAAGCAGTGATCCTCCGACCTCTTCACTTCACAAGCAGTGATCCTCTGACCTCTTCACTTCACAAGCAGTGATCCTCTGACCTCTTCACTTCACAAGCTGCGATCCTCTGATCTCTTCACTTCACAAGCAGTGATCCTCTGACCTCTTCACTTCACAAGCAGTGATCCTCTGACATCTTCCCATCACAAGCAGCGATCCTCTGACCTCTTCCCATCACAAGCAGCAGCAATCCTCTGACCTCTTCACTTCACAAGCAGCAATCCTCTGACCTCTTCACTTCACAAGCAGTGATCCTCTGACCTCTTCACTTCACAAGCAGTGATCCTCTGACCTCTTCACTTCACAAGCAGCGAGCCTCTGACCTCTCCACTTCACAAGCAGCGAGCCTCTGACCTCTTCACTTCACAAGCAGTGATCCTCTGACCTCTTCACTTCACAAGCAGCGAGCCTCTGACCTCTCCACTTCACAAGCAGTGAGCCTCTGACCTCTTCACTTCACAAGCAGTGATCCTCTGACCGCTTCACTTCACAAGCAGCGATCCTCTGACCTCTTCACTTCACAAGCAGTGAGCCTCTGACCTCTTCACTTCACAAGCAGTGAGCCTCTGACCTCTTCACTTCACAAGCAGTGATTCTCTGACCTCTTCACTTCACAAGCAGCGATCCTCTGACCTCTTCACAACCAGTGGGCCTCTGACCTCTTCACTTCAATAGCAGTGATCCTCTCACCTCTTCACATCACAAGCAGCGATCCTCTGACCTCTTCACTTCACAAGCAGTGATCCTCTGACCTCTTCACTTCACAAGCAGTGAGCCTCTGACCTCTTCAATTCAAAAGCAGTGATCCTCTGACCTCTTCACTTCACAAGCAGCGATCCTCTGACCTCTTCTCATCACAAGCAGCAGCAATCCTCTGACCTCTTCACTTCACAAGCAGCAATCCTCTGACCTCTTCACTTCACAAGCAGTGAGCCTCTGACCTCTTCACTTCACAAGCAGTGATCCTCACAAGCAGTGATCCTCTGACCTCTTCACTTCACAAGCAGCAATCCTCTGACCTCTTCACTTCACAAGCAGTGAGCCTCTGACCTCTTCACTTCACAAGCAGTGATCCTCTGACCTCTTCACTTCACAAGCAGTGATCCTCTGACCTCTTCCCATCACAAGCAGCGATCCTCTGACCTCTTCCCTTCACCAGCAGTGAGCCTCTGACCTCTTCACTTCACAAGCAGCGGTCGTCTGACCTCTTCACTTCATAAGCAGCGAGCCTCTGACCTCTTCACTTCACAAGCAGTGAGCCTCTGACCTCTTCACTTCACAAGCAGCGATCCTCTGACCTCTTCACTTCACAAGCAGCGATCCTCTGACCTCTTCACTTCACAAGCAGTGAGCCTCTGACCTCTTCACTTCACAAGCAGTGAGCCTCTCACCTCTTCACTTCACAAGCAGTGATCCTCTGACCTCTTCACTTCACAAGCAGTGAGCCTCTGACCTCTTCACTTCACAAGCAGTGATCCTCTGACCTCTTCACTTCACAAGCAGCAATCCTCTGACCTCTTCACTTCACAAGCAGTGAGCCTCTGACCTCTTCGCTTCACAAGCAGTGATCATCTCACCTCTTCACTTCACAAGCAGCGATCCTCTGACCTCTTCACTTCACAAGCAGTGAGCCTCTGACCTCTTCACTTCACAAGCAGTGATCCTCTGACCTCTTCACTTCACAAGCAGCGATCCTCTGACCGCTTAACTTCACAAGCAGCGATCCTGTGACCTCTTCCCATCACAAGCAGCGATCCTCTGACCTCTTCACTTTACAAGCGGCGATCGCCCGACTTCTTCACTTCACAAGCAGCGATCCTCTGACCTCTTCACTTCACAAGCAGTGATCCTCTGACCTCTTCACTTCACAAGCAGCGATCCTCTGACCTCTTCACTTCACAAGCAGCGATCCTCTGACCTCTTCACTTCACAAGCAGCGATCCTCTGACCTCTTCACTTCACAAGCAGTGATCCTCTGACCTCTTACCATCACAAGCAGCGATCCTCTGACCTCTTCACTTCACAAGCAGCGATCCTCTGACCGCTTCACTTCACAAGCAGCGATCCTGTGACCTCTTCCCATCACAAGCAGCGATCCTCTGACCTCTTCACTTTACACGCAGCGATCCTCTGACCTCTTCACTTTACAAGCAGCGAGCCTCTGACCTCTTCACTTCACAAGCAGCGAGCCTCTGACCTCTTCACTTCACAAGCAGTGAGCCTCTGACCTCTTCACTTCAATAGCAGTGATCCTCTCACCTATTCATATCACAAGCAGCGATCCTCTGACCTCTTCACTTCACAAGCAGCGATCCTCTGACCTCTTCACTTCACAAGCAGTGATCCTCTGACCTCTTCACTTCAAAATCAGTGATCCTCTGACCTCTTCACTTCACAAGCAGCGATCCTCTGACCTCTTCCCATCACAAGCAGCGATCCTCTGACCTCTTCCCTTCACCAGCAGTGAGCCTCTGACCTCTTCACTTCACAAGCAGCGGTCGTCTGACCTCTTCACTTCATAAGCAGCGAGCCTCTGACCTCTTCACTTCACAAGCAGTGAGCCTCTGACCTCTTCACTTCACAAGCAGCGATCCTCTGACCTCTTCACTTCACAAGCAGCGATCCTCTGACCTCTTCACTTCACAAGCAGTGAGCCTCTGACCTCTTCACTTCACAAGCAGTGAGCCTCTCACCTCTTCACTTCACAAGCAGTGATCCTCTGACCTCTTCACTTCACAAGCAGTGAGCCTCTGACCTCTTCACTTCACAAGCAGTGATCCTCTGACCTCTTCACTTCACAAGCAGCGATCCTCTGACCTCTTCACTTCACAAGCAGTGAGCCTCTGACCTCTTCGCTTCACAAGCAGTGATCATCTCACCTCTTCACTTCACAAGCAGCGATCCTCTGACCTCTTCACTTCACAAGCAGTGAGCCTCTGACCTCTTCACTTCACAAGCAGTGATCCTCTGACCTCTTCACTTCACAAGCAGCGATCCTCTGACCGCTTAACTTCACAAGCAGCGATCCTGTGACCTCTTCCCATCACAAGCAGCGATCCTCTGACCTCTTCACTTCACAAGCAGCGATCCTCTGACCTCTTCACTTCACAAGCAGCGATCCTCTGACCTCTTCACTTCACAAGCAGCGATCCTCTGACCTCTTCACTTCACAAGCAGTGATCCTCTGACCTCTTACCATCACAAGCAGCGATCCTCTGACCTCTTCACTTCACAAGCAGCGATCCTTCGACCGCTTCACTTCACAAGCAGCGATCCTGTGACCTCTTCCCATCACAAGCAGCGATCCTCTGACCTCTTCACTTTACAAGCAGCGATCCTCTGACCTCTTCACTTTACAAGCAGCGAGCCTCTGACCTCTTCACTTCACAAGCAGCGAGCCTCTGACCTCTTCACTTCACAAGCAGTGAGCCTCTGACCTCTTCACTTCAATAGCAGTGATCCTCTCACCTCTTCATATCACAAGCAGCGATCCTCTGACCTCTTCACTTCACAAGCAGCGATCCTCTGACCTCTTCACTTCACAAGCAGTGATCCTCTGACCTCTTCACTTCAAAATCAGTGATCCTCTGACCTCTTCACTTCACAAGCAGCGATCCTCTGACCTCTTCCCATCACGAGCAGCGATCCTCTGACCTCTTCACTTCACAAGCAGTGAGCCTCTGACCTCTTCACTTCACAAGCAGTGATCCTCTGACCTCTTCACTTCACAAGCAGTGAGCCTCTGACCTCTTCACTTCACAAGCAGCGATCCTCTGACCTCTTCACTTCACAAGCAGCGATCCTCTGACCTCTTCACTTCACAAGCAGCGATCCTCTGACTTCTTCACTTCACAAGCAGTGAGCCTCTGACCTCTTTCCTTTACACGTAGTGATCCTCTGACCTCTTCCCATCACAAGCAGCGATCCTCTGACCTCTTCACTTCACAAGCAGTGAGCCTCTGACCTCTTCACTTCACAAGCAGTGATCCTCTGACCTCTTCACTTTACAAGCAGTGATCCTCCGACCTCTTCACTTCACAAGCAGTGATCCTCTGACCTCTTCACTTCACAAGCAGTGATCCTCTGACCTCTTCACTTCACAAGCAGTGATCCTCTGACCTCTTCACTTCACAAGCTGCGATCCTCTGATCTCTTCACTTCACAAGCAGTGATCCTCTGACCTCTTCACTTCACAAGCAGTGATCCTCTGACATCTTCCCATCACAAGCAGCGATCCTCTGACCTCTTCCCATCACAAGCAGCAGCAATCCTCTGACCTCTTCACTTCACAAGCAGCAATCCTCTGACCTCTTCACTTCACAAGCAGTGATCCTCTGACCTCTTCACTTCACAAGCAGTGATCCTCTGACCTCTTCACTTCACAAGCAGCGAGCCTCTGACCTCTCCACTTCACAAGCAGCGAGCCTCTGACCTCTTCACTTCACAAGCAGTGATCCTCTGACCTCTTCACTTCACAAGCAGCGAGCCTCTGACCTCTCCACTTCACAAGCAGCGAGCCTCTGACCTCTTCACTTCACAAGCAGTGATCCTCTGACCGCTTCACTTCACAAGCAGCGATCCTCTGACCTCTTCACTTCACAAGCAGTGAGCCTCTGACCTCTTCACTTCACAAGCAGTGAGCCTCTGACCTCTTCACTTCACAAGCAGTGATTCTCTGACCTCTTCACTTCACAAGCAGCGATCCTCTGACCTCTTCACAACCAGTGGGCCTCTGACCTCTTCACTTCAATAGCAGTGATCCTCTCACCTCTTCACATCACAAGCAGCGATCCTCTGACCTCTTCACTTCACAAGCAGTGATCCTCTGACCTCTTCACTTCACAAGCAGTGAGCCTCTGATCTCTTCAATTCAAAAGCAGTGATCCTCTGACCTCTTCACTTCACAAGCAGCGATCCTCTGACCTCTTCCCATCACAAGCAGCAGCAATCCTCTGACCTCTTCACTTCACAAGCAGCAATCCTCTGACCTCTTCACTTCACAAGCAGTGAGCCTCTGACCTCTTCACTTCACAAGCAGTGATCCTCACAAGCAGTGATCCTCTGACCTCTTCACTTCACAAGCAGCGATCCTCTGACCTCTTCACTTCACAAGCAGTGAGCCTCTGACCTCTTCACTTCACAAGCAGTGATCCTCTGACCTCTTCACTTCACAAGCAGTGATCCTCTGACCTCTTCCCATCACAAGCAGCGATCCTCTGACCTCTTCCCTTCACCAGCAGTGAGCCTCTGACCTCTTCACTTCACAAGCAGCGGTCCTCTGACCTCTTCACTTCATAACCAGCGAGCCTCTGACCTCTTCACTTCACAAGCAGTGAGCCTCTGACCTCTTCACTTCACAAGCAGCGATCCTCTGACCTCTTCACTTCACAAGCAGCGATCCGCTGACCTCTTCACTTCACAAGCAGTGAGCCTCTGACCTCTTCACTTCACAAGCAGTGAGCCTCTCACCTCTTCACTTCACAAGCAGTGATCCTCTGACCTCTTCACTTCACAAGCAGTGAGCCTCTGACCTCTTCACTTCACAAGCAGTGATCCTCTGACCTCTTCACTTCACAAGCAGCGATCCTCTGACCTCTTCACTTCACAAGCAGTGAGCCTCTGACCTCTTCGCTTCACAAGCAGTGATCATCTCACCTCTTCACTTCACAAGCAGCGATCCTCTGACCTCTTCACTTCACAAGCAGTGAGCCTCTGACCTCTTTACTTCACAAGCAGTGATCCTCTGACCTCTTCACTTCACAAGCAGCGATCCTCTGACCGCTTAACTTCACAAGCAGCGATCCTGTGACCTCTTCCCATCACAAGCAGCGATCCTCTGACCTCTTCACTTTACAAGCGGCGATCGCCCGACTTCTTCACTTCACAAGCAGCGATCCTCTGACCTCTTCACTTCACAAGCAGTGATCCTCTGACCTCTTCACTTCACAAGCAGCGATCCTCTGACCTCTTCACTTCACAAGCAGCGATCCTCTGACCTCTTCACTTCACAAGCAGCGATCCTCTGACCTCTTCACTTCACAAGCAGTGATCCTCTGACCTCTTACCATCACAAGCAGCGATCCTCTGACCTCTTCACTTCACAAGCAGCGATCCTCTGACCGCTTCACTTCACAAGCAGCGATCCTGTGACCTCTTCCCATCACAAGCAGCGATCCTCTGACCTCTTCACTTTACAAGCAGCGATCCACTGACCTCTTCACTTTACAAGCAGCGAGCCTCTGACCTCTTCACTTCACAAGCAGCGAGCCTCTGACCTCTTCACTTCACAAGCAGTGAGCCTCTGACCTCTTCACTTCACAAGCAGTGATCCTCTGACCTCTTCACTTCACAAGCAGTGATCCTCTGACCTCTTCACTTCACAAGCGGTGATCCTCTGACCTCTTCCCATCACAAGCAGCGATCCTGTGACCTCTTCACTTCACAAGCAGTGATCCTCTGACCTCTTCACTTTACAAGCAGTGATCCTCTGACCTCTTCACTTCACAAGCGGTGATCCTCTGACCTCTTCCCATCACAAGCAGCGATCCTCTGACCTCTTCACTTCACAAGCAGTGATCCTCTGACCTCTTCACTTCACAAGCAGTGATCCTCTGACCTCTTCACTTCACAAGCAGTGATCCTCTGACCTCTTCACTTCACAAGCAGTGATCCTCTGACCTCTTCACTTCACAAGCAGCGAGCCTCTGACCTCTTCACTTCACAAGCAGCGATCCTCTGACCTCTTCCCATCACAAGCAGCGATCCTCTGACCTCTTCACTTCACAAGCAGTGATCCTCTGACCTCTTACCATCACAAGCAGCGATCCTCTGACCTCTTCACTTCCAAAACAGCGATCCCCTGACCGCTTCACTTCACAAGCAGCGATCCTGTGACCTCTTCCCATCACAAGCAGCGATCCTATGACCTCTTCACTTTACAAGCGGCGATCGTCTGACCTCTTCACTTCACAAGCAGTGAGCCTCTGACCTCTTTACTTCACAAGCAGTGATCCTCACAAGCAGTGATCCTCTGACCTCTTCACTTCACAAGCAGCGATCCTCTGACCTCTTCACTTCACAAGCAGTGAGCCTCTGACCTCTTCGCTTCACAAGCAGTGATCATCTCACCTCTTCACTTCACAAGCAGCGATCCTCTGACCTCTTCACTTCACAAGCAGTGAGCCTCTGACCTCTTCACTTCACAAGCAGTGATCCTCTGACCTCTTCACTTCACAAGCAGCGATCCTCTGACCGCTTAACTTCACAAGCAGCGATCCTGTGACCTCTTCCCATCACAAGCGGCGATCCTCTGACCTCTTCACTTTACAAGCGGCGACCGCCCGACTTCTTCACTTCACAAGCAGCGATACTCTGACCTCTTCACTTCACAAGCAGCGATCCTCTGACCTCTTCACTTCACAAGCAGCGATCCTCTGACCTCTTCCCATCACAAGCAGCGATCCTCTGACCTCTTCACTTCACAAGCAGTGATCCTCTGACCTCTTCACTTCACAAGCAGCGAGCCTCTGACCTCTTCCCATCACAAGCAGCGATCCTCTGACCTCTTCACTTCACAAGCAGCGATCCTCTGACCGCTTCACTTCACAAGCAGCGATCCTGTGACCTTTTCCCATCACAAGCAGCGATCCTCTGACCTCTTCACTTTACAAGCGGCGATTGGCCGACTTCTTCCCTCCACAAGCAGTGATCCTCTGACCACATCACTTCACAAGCAGCGATCCTCTGACCTCTTCCCATCCCAAGCAGCGATCCTTTGACCTCTTCCCATCACAAGCAGCGATCCTCTGACCTCTTCACTTCACAAGCAGCGAGCCTCTGACCTCTTCACTTCACAAGCAGTGATCCTCTGACCTCTTCACTTCACAAGCAGTGATCCTCTGACCTCTTCACTTCACAAGCGGTGATCCTCTGACCTCTTCCCATCACAAGCAGAGATCCTCTGACCTCTTCACTTCACTTCACAAGCAGCAGCAATCCTCTGACCTCTTCACTTCACAAGCAGTGAGCCTCTGACCTCTTCACTTCACAAGCAGTGATCCTCTGACCTCTTCACTTCACAAGCAGTGATCCTCTGACCTCTTCACTTCACAAGCGGTGATTCTCTGACCTCTTCCCATCACAAGCAGCGATCCTCTGACCTCTTCCCATCACAAGCAGCGATCCTCTGACATCTTCACTTCACAAGCAGCAGCAATCCTCTGACCTCTTCACTTCACAAGCAGCGATCCTCTGACCTCTTCACTTCACTGTAGGAGAGTAGGGTCTGCAATCCTATGATCACCCAGATTTTTTTGCTTTTGCTTCATTGGTTTACGACTTTCTCCGGCTGTGGGCCTGCCAATCAGACCCACAGCCTAGCTGTTCTCTCTCGAAATTAACACACATGTACGTTAGGTGCATCCACTAATTGGAACTGGGCCACCTTGTCAGTCCCTGTCTCAGCATACCACAGGTATCCAGGGCATCGGTGTACCCAGGGCCTACCAGGGGCTGAAGCATGTATTATGCCACCCCTGGAATGGCCGCCCAAATCTGACACAACTGGCTGCACGACAGCTGGGGCCACGTGGTGTAATCACCCGTTGCTGTAGGTGTAGTATTCCTACACCTAACCCTAAAATGGACACATGGATTCCTATCAGTCACTCCTATAGCAGGCCTTATCAATCCTGAAGGCAGAGTGCAGGGAATCATGTGGGACGGTGCTCTGGCGCGAGCTGAGCCCGTCGACGGCTTGCGGAACCAAGCCCTAATAGCCGTTCCATGGTGACGCGGGCCAACTACTTTTAAGGCATTATAATCCTTGCGGTTATTTGCTAACTTTGGCATCGCATCACCTATACATGTCGAGTAAGGTGTCATACGAATGGGAATACGAACCCCTCGCCAGTCCTGGTGACGGGGTTAGCATTCCCCCCTTTTAGAGGGACACGACATGGAAGTAACCTTGAACCCCGGTTAAAGTTGACTCAAGCCTCAGCATCACAAAATGGATGCTGCCACCAGACACAAGTCTGACCTCCTGCTGCTGGGGGACCTTCCAGCAAGGGGAGCTTGGACAAAGGGTTTCCTGTCGAGGGCGGTGTTAGCACCGTCCCAGACAGGGTTTGTGTATCCCAGGTAGGCAGGGCTGAAAGGAAGGTGACTGCAAGTGGCACCCCGGTGCTCACTGTGCATAGCCCGGCTCAAACCAGTTTCGGGGGCACACCAGCCCCTGAGCTGGCGCGAAGCCGGACAAAGGATAGGGGTGTAACCACCCCCCTCCTGGCTCCACCCATAGGTAGAACCTAGTCACGGGCCAGCCCCTTTCTCTTAGAATAAAGGTAGGAGCGAGTCCCCTTCCCAAATTGGATAATCGGATAATCGGATAATCAGATAATCGGATAACTCCGAATCACGAACTACTTTCCACGAAAGGAACTCTTGACTATTTCTGAAGACTCTCCCTTGTGGCTAAGGAGTAGCCACCCTGCACCAGCAGGCACCATCTAAGCGCTTGCGGTTTGCTGTAAGTCTCTCCTACGGATCAAGACTGCCCAGCTCGACGAGACCCGAGTTCCCTGCCATCTCTGACCTTTTACCTCCCTCATCAGCTCAGCTGAGAGTCGTAGGTGTGACGAGACCTGCGGGACCGGCTATCTTCAGAACCTGCACGACGCTTATCTAGCACGCCCACCGAGGGACCCTCGAGTGAGTGCACCTAGGGTTTGAGAAGCCCTAACCCTGAGCAGCTCCAGCATCGAAGTCTGCCTCCCCAGCATCCCCGAGATCTGCGTGGGGGCCCTTTCGCTCCTTGTTGTTCACCGCGTTGTTCGACCACTTGCCGACCGGCTTGTGGCCCTCTTCACGACGCACCACGATTGTTTCATCACTAGTCTGGTTGCTCCAGACTGGCTCTTGCTCCCCTTCGACAGAGGAGTACCACGGACCCTCCTGGTCCACTCCCGACGCCATCTTGACTCCCCCGCCTGGGTGGCCACTGCCAAGATCCGCTGCCCCTTCCTGGGCCCAGCATCATCGACAGCAGACACCTTCGTGGGACAGCTCGCCCTCCATCCTGGTCGCCGCCGCGCCTCCTGGTCCGAGGAACAGCCGAGTCCGACGTCACCCACTCACCTGGTCGAGGTGACTTCCGCCGGTACCCTCCTGGTACCCACACGATCGCTGGCTAGCGGTTGAGAACTGAGTCCCCTCTGCTTTCAGGTTTTCCTTCACCACCGATCCAGGCTTGGATCGCTCTGAACATCGTCACTGGTCGCCTGCCAGCAACTTCTTCTTTCAGGCTCCTGAGACTACACGAGGACTCCCGACATCTTGACGAACTTCACGCAGCCGCAGCCTCCGGGCTAGGTAACTCGAGCATCTCGGTGCTCCATCGCAGGTTCGCTCTACAAGTGTCCAGTTCCTTTTTCGTTTAGTCCCACTGATCGGATCACTCCGGAATCAGTATCTCCAGACTCTAACCATTCGCATTTCACTGTTAGTGTAGATGGTTTCTCGTGCCCCTCGGGCATTTGTGTAAATTGTGCAACTGAAGTATTTTCCTAAGAGTTTTGTAGTGTGCTTAGCTCCCTGACTCCTAAAGAGCCAGGGTAGTCTTGTCATAAATAAATATCCTTTTATTTTCATAACAACTTGTGTGGTGTCCTTTCACTTGGTGTTCAAGGGGTATATGTGATGGTAAACAGCTGGCTTAACACGCCCTCTAGAGTTTAGCCTAAGACTGCTCGTATCCACGCTACTAGGATAGCTGGTCTAAAAGGTTGACTTACAACCAATCATCAATAAGGGTCGTTTGGAATGATACACAGTGATCACTAGAATAGTGAGCACTACATATCAGGCCAACTTCTCACATTGGTGAGCAGCGGTTGGGATTTGAGCTTGCTGTTGTTTTACCACACACGTATCCTAAGAATATCGCAGTGAAAGATCACATAAGTACCCAGGTACATATAACTTAACTTAGAATACTCCGAGTTCTACTGAACCGGCTGTTGTAGTGTAACAGGGCTTAGCACACCCTGACTACAACTCTTAGCAAGGGATCAGTAGGTAAACCCATAGTGTAGGTAGGTGCAACACTTACACCTCACTAGAAAAGCATGTCGGTCCACGGAGAGTCTGCAGGGACTCCCTTAGTGGTCAGTGACCCTCCACAGGTCGTGTCACGATATGCAACTCTTAGCTTCAAGGAGATGAGACAACTGTGTGCCTCCCGGAAGCTAAACCAGGGTTCTAACCCTACCATCGCAATACTGATAGGTCTCTTAGAGGCGTACGATGCTAGGAGGTCCTCTAACCCAGGTCCCCCCAGTGCAGATGGGAACATGCCTCCCTTAGAGGGAACCCTCGGTGACCCAGACCTCGACCTCCACACAGAGGAGGAGGACGAGGACGAGTTATCGGGAGACGAGGCAGACAAAGGTCCAGTGGTAGTCGGCAGGCTTACAAGGACCAACTTAAGCAGGCATGAGAATGGAACTGGGGGAGCACCGGGCCCACGCTCAAGCAGGCTTAACCTTGGGAACGGACGAGCTAGGTCTCTCTCCAGAGGCTCTGGCAGATCGGTTCATACACATGTCTCTCAGGCACCTTCTCAGAGAGGAATGACTTCCCCTCAGAGGAGGGAGCATGAAGCGAAGATGCGGGAGGTCAATCTGAGGATCGAGCGGGAAGAACTTGCCCTCGCCAAAGAAAGACTTGCCTTAGCCCGAGAGCAGAAATTAAGTGGGTTAGATCCCACTGGTGGCAGCGTTCTCAATAGAGAGAAAGACAGGGGTATAGACACTAGACACCTGAGTAAAATAGTGCCCCCCTTTAAACAAGGGGACGACATCCACAAGTGGATAACTGCCTTGGAGAGGGCCTGCACTGTCCAGTGCGTCCCCCCAAGTCAGTGGGCAGCTATACTGTGGCTTTCCTTTGAAGGTAAAGGAAGGGACAAGCTCCTCACTACAAGAGCTGAGGATGCTAACAACTACCAAGTCCTGAAGAACACACTGATTGATGGGTTCGGCTTAACCACGGAACAGTACCGGGTGCTGTTCCGAGACACCCAGAAAATTCAGTCTCAGGATTGGGCTGACTTTGTCGATTGTGCCACTAAGGCTTTGGAAGGCTGGTTGCTGGGTAGCAAGGTTACTGATTACACAGGATTGTACAATCTTATCATGCGAGAACAGATTTTAAACAACTGTCAGAACCAATTGTTGCATCAGCACCTTGTCGACTCGGATCTGACCTCTCCCCAAGAATTGGGAAAGAAGGCAGACAGATGGGTCAGAACAAGGGTCAAGCAGAACCAGAATCAGAACCAGGGTGGTCAGAAGAAAGCAGACCAAAAGGGTAACAAGAACGAACAAAATGACCAGAAGTCTTCGACAGGTCCCCAACAAACCAAAGAGGGTGGGGGTCAGGCTTCACAGAAGAAGAAGACTCAAGAAGGCCAGTCAAAAAGGTGGTGCCAATACTGTAAAAGTAAGACTCACTGGTTTAGTGAGTGCACCAAGAAAGGAGGGCAAACTCCTACCACTGCAGCCCCTAAGGCACCTGCGCCCCCTAGTACAGTCAGCAGTGGTAGTGCGCCTCCCAAGGCATTAGTTGGGTTAACCTTGGGAACCGAGGGGAGTGACGACTTAGTCGGCACACTCACTCAGGCCGTCCTTGTTTGTACAGGGGATATGGATATGTCCCCTGATGCCAGTCCCAATACTTTGGGCAAATACAGGCAGACACCTTTGATAAATGGAAGAGTGGCTCAGGCCTACAGGGACACGTGTGCCAGTGTCACCATGGTGACGCCTAACTTCGTGGACCCTGGACAGATCATGCTAGGTACCAGTTACCTAGTGACCAATGCCAGCAACGTCACTACCAATCACAGTATGTCAGTTGTTGATTTCTCCTGGGGAGGGGTAAGTGGCCCGAAAAAGGTTGTGGTTAGTTCAGACCTCCCCGTAGAATGTCTGTTGGGCAATGATTTGGAAACGTCACAATGGTCAGAAGTGGAGCAGAGGACTCACATGGAAATGTTAGGTTTGCCAGCACATGTCCTTGCTGTGACCAGGTCACCGGCCAAAAGATGCCCCACTGAACAGGTGCTGGATCCTGGAAGAACGGACCAGACACCTTCCAAGAAAAGGAGCAGTAAGGGTAAGGCTTCGCCTTCCCCCTTGCCCCAGGTCGTGGATCAAGTCTCCGAGGAGGCTGACCTTAAAGAACTGAGGGAAACTGAGCCGCAAGAGCTTGAACCTGGTCAGGTTGAGTTTCTGGGCTCAGGGGGACCCTCCAGGGAAGACCTGGGGAAGGCACAGTTAGACTGCCCCTCACTTGAACCCCTCAGACAGCAGGCCGCTGCTGAGGCTGCAGGGAACGCCACGGGTACCCACAAAGTGTACTGGGACGATGGACTCCTGTACTCTGAGGCAAGAGACCCCAAACCTGGTGCGACCAGGAGGCTGGTCATCCCCTTGTCTCTGAGAGGTTTCCTTCTCACCTTGGCCCACGAGATTCCCCTTGCAGGTCACTTAGGCCAGAATAAGACTTGGGACAGAATTGTTCCACACTTTCACTGGCCCCACATGTCCGAAGATACGAAGGAGTTTTGCCGCTCCTGTGTCACTTGCCAAGCCAGTGGTAAGTCAGGTGGCACGACAAAGGCCCCCCTCATACCACTACCAGTGGTGGGGGTACCCTTTGAACGAGTGGGGATCGACATTGTCGGACCAATGGAACCCCAGACAGCATCAGGGCACAAGTTTATACTGGTGGTGGTGGACCACGCCACCAGGTATCCTGAAGCTATTCCCCTTAGGACCACTACGGCACCTGTGGTGGCACGGGCCCTACTTGGAGTGTTCTCCAGAGTGGGCTTCCCTAAGGAGGTCGTCTCAGACAGAGGTGCAAACTTCATGTCGGGATATCTGACTGCTATGTGGAAGGAATGTGGTGTCAACTACAAGTTCACCACACCCTATCACCCACAATGCAATGGGCTGGTTGAGAGATTCAACCGGACCCTAAAAGGGATGATTCACGGACTACCTGAAAAGCTTCGGCGGAGATGGGATGTCCTGATACCCTGCCTCTTGTTCGCCTACAGAGAGGTCCCGCAGAAGGGGGTTGGCTACAGCCCTTTTGAGCTTCTGTTCGGACATCCTGTAAGGGGACCGCTTTGTTTGGTAAAGGAAGGATGGGAGAGACCTCTCAGAAAGCCGGCATCAAACATTGTGGACTATGTGCTCGGTCTCCGCTCGCGGATGGCGGAGTACATGGAACAGGCGTCTAAAAACCTTGAGGCGAGCCAAGAATTACAGAAAGCTTGGCACGACCAAAAGGCTGTCCTGACGGTGTATCAGCCTGGACAGAAGGTGTGGGTGCTGGAGCCAGTGGCCCCAGCAGCACTCAAAGACAAATGGTCTGGGCCCCACACGATCATTGAGCAAAAGGGAGAGGTCACCTACCTGGTAGACCTGGGAACTCCCCGGAGCCCCCACAGGGTGCTCCACGTAAACAGGCTCAAGGCGTATGTCGACAGGGAGGGCATGGGCTTGCTCATGGCCACAGATGAGGGACAGGAGGAGGAGAGTGACCCTCTCCCGGACCTGCTCTCTCAGAACCCTGACGATGGATCAGTAGATGGTGTTGTCTTTTGTGGCAGCCTCT
This sequence comes from Triturus cristatus, assembly GCF_964204655.1. Classification (NCBI taxonomy): domain Eukaryota; kingdom Metazoa; phylum Chordata; class Amphibia; order Caudata; family Salamandridae; genus Triturus; species Triturus cristatus. The sequence goes on from NC_140579.1 coordinate 285,316,980, forward strand.
CTGGGCATCAACAAGAGGATTGTAAACAGGTTCTTCAATCCTTTCGACATATGTTCTCTCTGACACCCAGTCAGACCAAGTGGTGTACCCACGAGGTCGACACTGGGGACAGTCTGCCCGTAAAGAGTAAAATCTATCGGCAACCTGATCATGTCAGAGACTGCATCAAGACAGAGGTGCAGAAAATGTTGGAGCTGGGAGTCATTGAACCCTCGGACAGCCCCTGGGCTAGTCCCGTAGTGCTCGTGCCGAAACCTCACACCCAGGGCGGTAAGAAAGAGATGAGGTTTTGCGTGGACTACAGAGGTCTCAATGCGGTCACTAAGACCGACGCCCACCCGATACCAAGAGCAGACGAACTTATCGACCGGTTGGCCTCGGCCAACTACTTAAGTACGTTTGACCTGACAGCTGGGTATTGGCAAATCAGGTTAGCTGAGGAGGCCAAGCCCAAAACAGCATTTTCTACCCCGGGTGGGCATTATCAGTTCGTGGTAATGCCCTTTGGTTTGAAAAATGCACCTGCCACCTTCCAAAGGCTGGTGAATCGAGTTCTCACTGGGTTGGACGACTTCTGTGCGGCGTATCTGGACGATATCGCTGTCTTTAGCTCCACCTGGGAGGATCACCTGGTCCACCTGAGGAAAGTGTTAGAGGCCCTGCAGAAGGCAGGCCTCACTATCAAGGCCACCAAGTGCCAGATAGGGCAGACACAGGTTGTATACCTGGGCCACCTTGTAGGTGGAGGCCAGGTTCAACCATTGGAGAGCAAAATACAGGCCATCCAGGACTGGGCTCCTCCAACCACCCAGACTCAGGTTCGAGCTTTCTTGGGCCTGACTGGTTATTACCGGAAATTTGTCAGAAATTATGGATCCATTGTGACCCCGCTAAACGACCTGACAAGTAAAAAGATGCCAAAAAAAGTTCAGTGGACAGCAAGCTGTCAGAAGGCATTCGATGACCTAAAGCAGGCCATGTGCACAGCACCTATCCTAAAGAGTCCAGACTACTCCAAAACATTCATTGTCCAAACAGACGCTTCGGAGCTGGGTGTGGGAGCTGTTCTATCGCAACTGAATTTTGATGGTCATGACCAGCCCATAGCTTTTATTAGCAGGAGGCTGACCCCCAGAGAGAAGAATTGGTCAGCTATTGAGAGGGAGGCCTTTGCTGTGGTTTGGGCCCTGAAGAAGTTGAGGCCATACTTGTTTGGCACTCACTTCAAGATTCAGACCGACCATAAGCCCCTCTTGTGGCTAAATCAAATGAAGGGTGAAAACCCCAAACTACTTAGGTGGTCCATTTCCCTACAGGGGATGGACTTCACAGTGGAGCATAGACCTGGCACTGATCATGGCAATGCAGATGGGCTCTCCAGGTATTTCCACTTAGAGCAAGAAGACTCACCTGGTCAAGGTTAGCTTATTGTCCCAAAGTTTGGGGGGGGGTCATGTAGGAGAGTAGGGTCTGCAATCCTATGATCACCCAGATTTTTTTGCTTTTGCTTCATTGGTTTACGACTTTCTCCGGCTGTGGGCCTGCCAATCAGACCCACAGCCTAGCTGTTCTCTCTCGAAATTAACACACATGTACGTTAGGTGCATCCACTAATTGGAACTGGGCCACCTTGTCAGTCCCTGTCTCAGCATACCACAGGTATCCAGGGCATCGGTGTACCCAGGGCCTACCAGGGGCTGAAGCATGTATTATGCCACCCCTGGAATGGCCGCCCAAATCTGACACAACTGGCTGCACGACAGCTGGGGCCACGTGGTGTAATCACCCGTTGCTGTAGGTGTAGTATTCCTACACCTAACCCTAAAATGGACACATGGATTCCTATCAGTCACTCCTATAGCAGGCCTTATCAATCCTGAAGGCAGAGTGCAGGGAATCATGTGGGACGGTGCCCTGGCGCGAGCTGAGCCCGTCGACGGCTTGCGGAACCAAGCCCTAATAGCCGTTCCATGGTGACGCGGGCCAACTACTTTTAAGGCATTATAATCCTTGCGGTTATTTGCTAACTTTGGCATCGCATCACCTATACATGTCGAGTAAGGTGTCATACGAATGGGAATACGAACCCCTCGCCAGTCCTGGTGACGGGGTTAGCATTCCCCCCTTTTAGAGGGACACGACATGGAAGTAACCTTGAACCCCGGTTAAAGTTGACTCAAGCCTCAGCATCACAAAATGGATGCTGCCACCAGACACAAGTCTGACCTCCTGCTGCTGGGGGACCTTCCAGCAAGGGGAGCTTGGACAAAGGGTTTCCTGTCGAGGGCGGTGTTAGCACCGTCCCAGACAGGGTTTGTGTATCCCAGGTAGGCAGGGCTGAAAGGAAGGTGACTGCAAGTGGCACCCCGGTGCTCACTGTGCATAGCCCGGCTCAAACCAGTTTCGGGGGCACACCAGCCCCTGAGCTGGCGCGAAGCCGGACAAAGGATAGGGGTGTAACCACCCCCCTCCTGGCTCCACCCATAGGTAGAACCTAGTCACGGGCCAGCCCCTTTCTCTTAGAATAAAGGTAGGAGCGAGTCCCCTTCCCAAATTGGATAATCGGATAATCGGATAATCAGATAATCGGATAACTCCGAATCACGAACTACTTTCCACGAAAGGAACTCTTGACTATTTCTGAAGACTCTCCCTTGTGGCTAAGGAGTAGCCACCCTGCACCAGCAGGCACCATCTAAGCGCTTGCGGTTTGCTGTAAGTCTCTCCTACGGATCAAGACTGCCCAGCTCGACGAGACCCGAGTTCCCTGCCATCTCTGACCTTTTACCTCCCTCATCAGCTCAGCTGAGAGTCGTAGGTGTGACGAGACCTGCGGGACCGGCTATCTTCAGAACCTGCACGACGCTTATCTAGCACGCCCACCGAGGGACCCTCGAGTGAGTGCACCTAGGGTTTGAGAAGCCCTAACCCTGAGCAGCTCCAGCATCGAAGTCTGCCTCCCCAGCATCCCCGAGATCTGCGTGGGGGCCCTTCCGCTCCTTGTTGTTCACCGCGTTGTTCGACCACTTGCCGACCGGCTTGTGGCCCTCTTCACGACGCACCACGATTGTTTCATCACTAGTCTGGTTGCTCCAGACTGGCTCTTGCTCCCCTTCGACAGAGGAGTACCACGGACCCTCCTGGTCCACTCCCGACGCCATCTTGACTTCCCCGCCTGGGTGGCCACTGCCAAGATCCGCTGCCCCTTCCTGGGCCCAGCATCATCGACAGCAGACACCTTCGTGGGACAGCTCGCCCTCCATCCTGGTCGCCGCCGCGCCTCCTGGTCCGAGGAACAGCCGAGTCCGACGTCACCCACTCACCTGGTCGAGGTGACTTCCGCCGGTACCCTCCTGGTACCCACACGATCGCTGGCTAGCGGTTGAGAACTGAGTCCCCTCTGCTTTCAGGTTTTCCTTCACCACCGATCCAGGCTTGGATCGCTCTGAACATCGTCACTGGTCGCCTGCCAGCAACTTCTTCTTTCAGGCTCCTGAGACTACACGAGGACTCCCGACATCTTGACGAACTTCACGCAGCCGCAGCCTCCGGGCTAGGTAACTCGAGCATCTCGGTGCTCCATCGCAGGTTCGCTCTACAAGTGTCCAGTTCCTTTTTCGTTTAGTCCCACTGATCGGATCACTCCGGAATCAGTATCTCCAGACTCTAACCATTCGCATTTCACTGTTAGTGTAGATGGTTTCTCGTGCCCCTCGGGCATTTGTGTAAATTGTGCAACTGAAGTATTTTCCTAAGAGTTTTGTAGTGTGCTTAGCTCCCTGACTCCTAAAGAGCCAGGGTAGTCTTGTCATAAATAAATATCCTTTTATTTTCATAACAACTTGTGTGGTGTCCTTTCACTTGGTGTTCAAGGGGTATATGTGATGGTAAACAGCTGGCTTAACACGCCCTCTAGAGTTTAGCCTAAGACTGCTCGTATCCACGCTACTAGGATAGCTGGTCTAAAAGGTTGACTTACAACCAATCATCAATAAGGGTCGTTTGGAATGATACACAGTGATCACTAGAATAGTGAGCACTACATATCAGGCCAACTTCTCACATTCACAAGCAGTGATCCTCTGACCTCTTCACTTCACAAGCAGTGATCCTCTGACCTCTTCACTTCACAAGCAGTGAGCCTCTGACCTCTTCACTTCACAAGCAGTGATCCTCTGACCTCTTCACTTCACAAGCAGCGATCCTCTGACCTCTTCACTTCACAACCAGTGGGCCTCTGACCTCTTCACTTCAATAGCAGTGATCCTCTCACCTTTTCACATCACAAGCAGCGATCCTCTGACCTCTTCACTTCACAAGCAGTGATCCTCTCATCTCTTCACATCACAAGCTGCGATCCTCTGACCTCTTCACTTCACCAGCAGTGATCCTCTGACCTCTTCACTTCACAAGCGGTGAGCCTCTGACCTCTTCCCATCACAAGCAGTGAGCCTCTGACCTCTTCACTTCACAAGCAGCGATCCTTTGACCTCTTCACTTCACAAGCAGCGATCCTCTGACCTCTTCACTTCACAAGCAGCGAGCCTCTGACCTCTTCACTTCACAAGCAGCGATCCTCTGACCTCTTCACTTCACAAGCAGCGATCCTCTGACCTCTTCACTTCACAAGCAGTGAGCCTCTGACCTCTTCGCTTCACAAGCAGTGATCATCTCACCTCTTCATTTCACAAGCAGCGATCCTCTGACCTCTTCACTTCACAAGCAGTGAGCCTCTGACCTCTTCGCTTCACAAGCAGTGTTCATCTCACCTCTTCACTTCACAAGCAGCGATCCTCTGACCTCTTCACTTCACAAGTAGCGATCCTCTGACCTCTTCACTTCACAAGCAGTGAGCCTCTGACCTCTTCCCTTTACACGTAGTGATCCTCTGACCTCTTCCCATCACAAGCAGCGATCCTCTGACCTCTTCACTTCACAAGCAGTGATCCTCTGACCTCTTCACTTCACAAGCAGTGATCCTCTGACCTCTTCACTTCACAAGCAGTGATCCTCTGACCTCTACACTTCACAAGCAGTGATCCTCTGACCTCTTCACTTCACAAGCAGTGATCCTCTGACCTCTTCACTTCACAAGCAGTGATCCTCTGACCTCTTCACTTCACAAGCTGCGATCCTCTGATCTCTTCACTTCACAAGCAGTGAGCCTCTGACCTCTTCACTTCACAAGCAGTGATCCTCTGACCTCTTCACTTCACAAGCAGTGATCCTCTGACCTCTTCCGATCAAAAGCAGCGATCCTCTGACCTCTTCCCATCACAAGCAGCAGCAATCCTCTGACCTCTTCACTTCACAAGCAGCAATCCTCTGACCTCTTCACTTCACAAGCAGTGATCCTCTGACCTCTTCACTTCACAAGCAGCGAGCCTCTGACCTCTTCACTTCACAAGCAGTGATCCTCTGACCTCTTTACTTCACAAGCAGCGAGCCTCTGACCTCTTCACTTCACAAGTAGCGATCCTCTGACTTCTTCCCATCAAAAGCAGCGAGCCTCTGACCTCTCCACTTCACAAGCAGCGAGCCTCTGACCTCTTCACTTCACAAGCAGTGATCCTCTGACCGCTTCACTTCACAAGCAGTGATCCTCACAAGCAGTGATCCTCTGACCTCTTCACTTCACAAGCAGCGATCCTCTGACCTCTTCACTTCACAAGCAGTGAGCCTCTCACCTCTTCACTTCACAAGCAGTGATCCTCTGACCTCTTCACTTCACAAAAGGTGAGCCTCTGACCTCTTCACTTCACAAGCAGTGAGCCTCTGACCTCTTCACTTCACAAGCAGTGATCCTCTGACCTCTTCACTTCACAAGCAGCGATCCTCTGACCTCTTCACTTCACAAGCAGTGAGCCTCTGACCTCTTCGCTTCACAAGCAGTAATCATCTCACCTCTTCACTTCACAAGCAGCGATCCTCTGACCTCTTCACTTCACAAGCAGTGAGCCTCTGACTTCTTCACTTCACAAGCAGCGATCCTTTGACCTCTTCACTTCACAAGCAGCGATCCTCTGACCTCTTCACTTCACAAGCAGCGAGCCTCTGACCTCTTCACTTCACAAGCAGCGATCCTCTGACCTCTTCACTTCACAAGCAGCGATCCTCTGACCTCTTCACTTCACAAGCAGCGATCCTCTGACCTCTTCACTTCACAAGCAGTGAGCCTCTGACCTCTTCGCTTCACAAGCAGTGTTCATCTCACCTCTTCACTTCACAAGCAGCGATCCTCTGACCTCTTCACTTCACAAGTAGCGATCCTCTGACCTCTTCACTTCACAAGCAGTGAGCCTCTGACCTCTTCCCTTTACACGTAGTGATCCTCTGACCTCTTCCCATCACAAGCAGCGATCCTCTGACCTCTTCACTTCACAAGCAGTGATCCTCTGACCTCTTCACTTCACAAGCAGTGATCCTCTGACCTCTTCACTTCACAAGCAGTGATCCTCTGACCTCTTCACTTCACAAGCAGTGATCCTCTGACCTCTTCACTTCACAAGCAGTGATCCTCTGACCTCTTCACTTCACAAGCAGTGATCCTCTGACCTCTTCACTTCACAAGCTGCGATCCTCTGATCTCTTCACTTCACAAGCAGTGAGCCTCTGACCTCTTCACTTCACAAGCAGTGATCCTCTGACCTCTTCACTTCACAAGCAGTGATCCTCTGACCTCTTCCGATCAAAAGCAGCGATCCTCTGACCTCTTCCCATCACAAGCAGCAGCAATCCTCTGACCTCATCACTTCACAAGCAGCAATCCTCTGACCTCTTCACTTCACAAGCAGTGATCCTCTGACCTCTTCACTTCACAAGCAGCGAGCCTCTGACCTCTTCACTTCACAAGCAGCGAGCCTCTGACCTCTTCACTTCACAAGCAGCGATCCTCTGACTTCTTCCCATCACAAGCAGCGATCCTCTGACCTCTCCACTTCACAAGCAGCGAGCCTCTGACCTCTTCACTTCACAAGCAGTGATCCTCTGACCGCTTCACTTCCCAAGCAGTGATCCTCTGACCTCTTCACTTCACAAGCAGTGAGCCTCTGACCTCTTCACTTCACAAGCAGCGATCCTCTGACCTCTTCCCATCACAAGCAGCGATCCTCTGACCTCTTCACTTCACAAGCAGTGAGCCTCTGACCTCTTCACTTCACAAGCAGTGAGCCTCTGACCTCTTCACTTCACAAGCAGTGATCCTCTGACCTCTTCACTTCACAAGCAGCGATCCTCTGACCTTTTCACAACCAGTGGGCCTCTGACCTCTTCACTTCAATAGCAGTGATCCTCTCACCTCTTCACATCACAAGCAGCGATCCTCTGACCTCTTCACTTCACAAGCAGCGATCCTCCGACTTCTTCACTTCACAAGCAGTGAGCCTCTGACCTCTTCCCTTTACACGTAGTGATCCTCTGACCTCTTCCCATCACAAGCAGCGATCCTCTGACCTCTTCACTTCACAAGCAGTGAGCCTCTGACCTCTTCACTTCACAAGCAGTGATCCTCTGACCTCTTCACTTCACAAGCAGTGATCCTCCGACCTCTTCACTTCACAAGCAGTGATCCTCTGACCTCTTCACTTCACAAGCAGTGATCCTCTGACCTCTTCACTTCACAAGCAGTGATCCTCTGACCTCTTCACTTCACAAGCAGTGATCCTCTGACCTCTTCACTTCACAAGCTGCGATCCTCTGATCTCTTCACTTCACAAGCAGTGATCCTCTGACCTCTTCACTTCACAAGCAGTGATCCTCTGACCTCTTCCCATCACAAGCAGCGATCCTCTGACCTCTTCCCATCACAAGCAGCAGCAATCCTCTGACCTCTTCACTTCACAAGCAGCAATCCTCTGACCTCTTCACTTCACAAGCAGTGATCCTCTGACCTCTTCACTTCACAAGCAGTGATCCTCTGACCTCTTCACTTCACAAGCAGCGAGCCTCTGACCTCTTCACTTCACAAGCAGCAATCCTCTGACTTCTTCCCATCACAAGCAGCGAGCCTCTGACCTCTCCACTTCACAAGCAGCGAGCCTCTGACCTCTTCACTTCACAAGCAGTGATCCTCTGACCGCTTCACTTCACAAGCAGTGATCCTCTGACCTCTTCACTTCACAAGCAGTGAGCCTCTGACCTCTTCACTTCACAAGCAGCGATCCTCTGACCTCTTCCCATCACAAGCAGCGATCCTCTGACCTCTTCACTTCACAAGCAGTGAGCCTCTGACCGCTTCATTTCACAAGCAGTGATCCTCTGACCTCTTCACTTCACAAGCAGTGATCCTCTGACCTCTTCACTTCACAAGCTGCGATCCTCTGATCTCTTCACTTCACAAGCAGTGATCCTCTGACCTCTTCACTTCACAAGCAGTGATCCTCTCACCTCTTCCCATCACAAGCAGCGATCCTCTGACGTCTTCCCATCACAAGCAGCAGCAATCCTCTGACCTCTTCACTTCACAAGCAGCAATCCTCTGACCTCTTCACTTCACAAGCAGTGATCCTCTGACCTCTTCACTTCACAAGCAGTGATCCTCTGACCTCTTTACTTCACAAGCAGCGAGCCTCTGACCTCTTCACTTCACAAGTAGCGATCCTCTGACTTCTTCCCATCAAAAGCAGCGAGCCTCTGACCTCTCCACTTCACAAGCAGCGAGCCTCTGACCTCTTCACTTCACAAGCAGTGATCCTCTGACCGCTTCACTTCACAAGCAGTGATCCTCACAAGCAGTGATCCTCTGACCTCTTCACTTCACAAGCAGCGATCCTCTGACCTCTTCACTTCACAAGCAGTGAGCCTCTCACCTCTTCACTTCACAAGCAGTGATCCTCTGACCTCTTCACTTCACAAGCAGTGAGCCTCTGACCTCTTCACTTCACAAGCAGTGAGCCTCTGACCTCTTCACTTCACAAGCAGTGATCCTCTGACCTCTTCACTTCACAAGCAGCGATCCTCTGACCTCTTCACTTCACAAGCAGTGAGCCTCTGACCTCTTCACTTCACAAGCAGTGATCCTCTGACCTCTTCACTTCACAAGCAGTGATCCTCTGACTGCTTAACTTCACAAGCAGCGATCCTGTGACCTCTTCCCATCACAAGTAGCGATCCTCTGACCTCTTCACTTTACAAGCGGCGATCGCCCGACTTCTTCACTTCACAAGCAGCGATCCTCTGACCTCTTCACTTCACAAGCAGTGATCCTCTGACCTCTTCACTTCATAAGCAGCGATCCTCTGACCTCTTCACTTCACAAGCAGCGATCCTCTGACCTCTTCACTTCACAAGCAGTGATCCTCTGACCTCTTACCATCACAAGCAGCGATCCTCTGACCTCTTCACTTCACAAGCAGCGATCCTCTGACCGCTTCACTTCACAAGCAGCGATCCGGTGACTTCTTCCCATCACAAGCAGCGATCCTCTGACCTCTTCACTTTACAAGCAGCGATCCTCTGACCTCTTCACTTTACAAGCAGCGAGCCTCTGCCCTATTCACTTCACAAGCAGCGAGCCTCTGACCTCTTCACTTCACAAGCAGTGAGCCTCTGACCTCTTCACTTCACAAGCAGTGATCCTCTGACCTCTTCACTTCACAAGCAGCGATCCTCTGACCTCTTCACTTCACAAGCGGTGATCCTCTGACCTCTTTCCATCACAAGCAGTGATCCTCTGACCTCTTCACTTCACAAGCAGTGATCCTCTGACCTCTTCACTTCACAAGCGGTGATCCTCTGACCTCTTCCCATCACAAGCAGCGATCCTCTGACCTCTTCACTTCACAAGCAGCGATCCTCCGACTTCTTCACTTCACAAGCAGTGAGCCTCTGACCTCTTCCCTTTACACGTAGTGATCCTCTGACCTCTTCCCATCACAAGCAGCGATCCTCTGACCTCTTCACTTCACAAGCAGTGAGCCTCTGACCTCTTTACTTCACAAGCAGTGATCCTCTGACCTCTTCACTTCACAAGCAGTGATCCTCCGACCTCTTCACTTCACAAGCAGTGATCCTCTGACCTCTTCACTTCACAAGCAGTGATCCTCTGACCTCTTCACTTCACAAGCAGTGATCCTCTGACCTCTTCACTTCACAAGCAGTGATCCTCTGACCTCTTCACTTCACAAGCTGCGATCCTCTGATCTCTTCACTTCACAAGCAGTGATCCTCTGACCTCTTCACTTCACAAGCAGTGATCCTCTGACCTCTTCCCATCACAAGCAGCGACCCTCTGACCTCTTCCCATCACAAGCAGCAGCAATCCTCTGACCTCTTCACTTCACAAGCAGCAATCCTCTGACCTCTTCACTTCACAAGCAGTGATCCTCTGACCTCTTCACTTCACAAGCAGTGATCCTCTGACCTCTTCACTTCACAAGCAGCGAGCCTCTGACCTCTTCACTTCACAAGCAGCAATCCTCTGACTTCTTCCCATCACAAGCAGCGAGCCTCTGACCTCTCCACTTCACAAGCAGCGAGCCTCTGACCTCTTCACTTCACAAGCAGTGATCCTCTGACCGCTTCACTTCACAAGCAGTGATCCTCTGACCTCTTCACTTCACAAGCAGTGAGCCTCTGACCTCTTCACTTCACAAGCAGCGATCCTCTGACCTCTTCCCATCACAAGCAGCGATCCTCTGACCTCTTCACTTCACAAGCAGTGAGCCTCTGACCGCTTCATTTCACAAGCAGTGATCCTCTGACCTCTTCACTTCACAAGCAGTGATCCTCTGACCTCTTCACTTCACAAGCTGCGATCCTCTGATCTCTTCACTTCACAAGCAGTGATCCTCTGACCTCTTCACTTCACAAGCAGTGATCCTCTCACCTCTTCCCATCACAAGCAGCGATCCTCTGACCTCTTCCCATCACAAGCAGCAGCAATCCTCTGACCTCTTCACTTCACAAGCAGTGAGCCTCTGACCTCTTCGCTTCACAAGCAGTAATCATCTCACCTCTTCACTTCACAAGCAGCGATCCTCTGACCTCTTCACTTCACAAGCAGTGAGCCTCTGACTTCTTCACTTCACAAGCAGCGATCCTTTGACCTCTTCACTTCACAAGCAGCGATCCTCTGACCTCTTCACTTCACAAGCAGCGAGCCTCTGACCTCTTCACTTCACAAGCAGCGATCCTCTGACCTCTTCACTTCACAAGCAGCGATCCCCTGACCTCTTCACTTCACAAGCAGTGAGCCTCTGACCTCTTCGCTTCACAAGCAGTGATCATCTCACCTCTTCATTTCACAAGCAGCGATCCTCTGACCTCTTCACTTCACAAGCAGTGAGCCTCTGACCTCTTCGCTTCACAAGCAGTGTTCATCTCACCTCTTCACTTCACAAGCAGCGATCCTCTGACCTCTTCACTTCACAAGTAGCGATCCTCTGACCTCTTCACTTCACAAGCAGTGAGCCTCTGACCTCTTCCCTTTACACGTAGTGATCCTCTGACCTCTTCCCATCACAAGCAGCGATCCTCTGACCTCTTCACTTCACAAGCAGTGATCCTCTGACCTCTTCACTTCACAAGCAGTGATCCTCTGACCTCTTCACTTCACAAGCAGTGATCCTCTGACCTCTTCACTTCACAAGCAGTGATCCTCTGACCTCTTCACTTCACAAGCAGTGATCCTCTGACCTCTTCACTTCACAAGCTGCGATCCTCTGATCTCTTCACTTCACAAGCAGTGAGCCTCTGACCTCTTCACTTCACAAGCAGTGATCCTCTGACCTCTTCACTTCACAAGCAGTGATCCTCTGACCTCTTCCGATCAAAAGCAGCGATCCTCTGACCTCTTCCCATCACAAGCAGCAGCAATCCTCTGACCTCTTCACTTCACAAGCAGCAATCCTCTGACCTCTTCACTTCACAAGCAGTGATCCTCTGACCTCTTCACTTCACAAGCAGCGAGCCTCTGACCTCTTCACTTCACAAGCAGCGAGCCTCTGACCTCTTCACTTCACAAGCAGCGATCCTCTGACTTCTTCCCATCACAAGCAGCGATCCTCTGACCTCTCCACTTCACAAGCAGCGAGCCTCTGACCTCTTCACTTCACAAGCAGTGATCCTCTGACCGCTTCACTTCCCAAGCAGTGATCCTTTGACCTCTTCACTTCACAAGCAGTGAGCCTCTGACCTCTTCACTTCACAAGCAGCGATCCTCTGACCTCTTCCCATCACAAGCAGCGATCCTCTGACCTCTTCACTTCACAAGCAGTGAGCCTCTGACCTCTTCACTTCACAAGCAGTGAGCCTCTGACCTCTTCACTTCACAAGCAGTGATCCTCTGACCTCTTCACTTCACAAGCAGCGATCCTCTGACCTCTTCACAACCAGTGGGCCTCTGACCTCTTCACATCAATAGCAGTGATCCTCTCACCTCTTCACATCACAAGCAGCGATCCTCTGACCTCTTCACTTCACAAGCAGCGATCCTCCGACTTCTTCACTTCACAAGCAGTGAGCCTCTGACCTCTTCCCTTTACACGTAGTGATCCTCTGACCTCTTCCCATCACAAGCAGCGATCCTCTGACCTCTTCACTTCACAAGCAGTGAGCCTCTGACCTCTTCACTTCACAAGCAGTGATCCTCTGACCTCTTCACTTCACAAGCAGTGATCCTCCGACCTCTTCACTTCACAAGCAGTGATCCTCTGACCTCTTCACTTCACAAGCAGTGATCCTCTGACCTCTTCACTTCACAAGCAGTGATCCTCTGACCTCTTCACTTCACAAGCAGTGATCCTCTGACCTCTTCACTTCACAAGCTGCGATCCTCTGATCTCTTCACTTCACAAGCAGTGATCCTCTGACCTCTTCACTTCACAAGCAGTGATCCTCTGACCTCTTCCCATCACAAGCAGCGATCCTCTGACCTCTTCCCATCACAAGCAGCAGCAATCCTCTGACCTCTTCACTTCACAAGCAGCAATCCTCTGACCTCTTCACTTCACAAGCAGTGATCCTCTGACCTCTTCACTTCACAAGCAGTGATCCTCTGACCTCTTCACTTCACAAGCAGCGAGCCTCTGACCTCTTCACTTCACAAGCAGCAATCCTCTGACTTCTTCCCATCACAAGCAGCGAGCCTCTGACCTCTCCACTTCACAAGCAGCGAGCCTCTGACCTCTTCACTTCACAAGCAGTGATCCTCTGACCGCTTCACTTCACAAGCAGTGATCCTCTGACCTCTTCACTTCACAAGCAGTGAGCCTCTGACCTCTTCACTTCACAAGCAGCGATCCTCTGACCTCTTCCCATCACAAGCAGCGATCCTCTGACCTCTTCACTTCACAAGCAGTGAGCCTCTGACCGCTTCATTTCACAAGCAGTGATCCTCTGACCTCTTCACTTCACAAGCAGTGATCCTCTGACCTCTTCACTTCACAAGCTGCGATCCTCTGATCTCTTCACTTCACAAGCAGTGATCCTCTGACCTCTTCACTTCACAAGCAGTGATCCTCTCACCTCTTCCCATCACAAGCAGCGATCCTCTGACGTCTTCCCATCACAAGCAGCAGCAATCCTCTGACCTCTTCACTTCACAAGCAGCAATCCTCTGACCTCTTCACTTCACAAGCAGTGATCCTCTGACCTCTTCACTTCACAAGCAGTGATCCTCTGACCTCTTTACTTCACAAGCAGCGAGCCTCTGACCTCTTCACTTCACAAGTAGCGATCCTCTGACTTCTTCCCATCAAAAGAAGCGAGCCTCTGACCTCTCCACTTCACAAGCAGCGAGCCTCTGACCTCTTCACTTCACAAGCAGTGATCCTCTGACCGCTTCACTTCACAAGCAGTGATCCTCACAAGCAGTGATCCTCTGACCTCTTCACTTCACAAGCAGCGATCCTCTGACCTCTTCACTTCACAAGCAGTGAGCCTCTCACCTCTTCACTTCACAAGCAGTGATCCTCTGACCTCTTCACTTCACAAGCAGTGAGCCTCTGACCTCTTCACTTCACAAGCAGTGAGCCTCTGACCTCTTCACTTCACAAGCAGTGATCCTCTGACCTCTTCACTTCACAAGCAGCGATCCTCTGACCTCTTCACTTCACAAGCAGTGAGCCTCTGACCTCTTCACTTCACAAGCAGTGATCCTCTGACCTCTTCACTTCACAAGCAGTGATCCTCTGACTGCTTAACTTCACAAGCAGCGATCCTGTGACCTCTTCCCATCACAAGCAGCGATCCTCTGACCTCTTCACTTTACAAGCGGCGATCGCCCGACTTCTTCACTTCACAAGCAGCGATCCTCTGACCTCTTCACTTCACAAGCAGTGATCCTCTGACCTCTTCACTTCATAAGCAGCGATCCTCTGACCTCTTCACTTCACAAGCAGCGATCCTCTGACCTCTTCACTTCACAAGCAGTGATCCTCTGACCTCTTACCATCACAAGCAGCGATCCTCTGACCTCTTCACTTCACAAGCAGCGATCCTCTGACCGCTTCACTTCACAAGCAGCGATCCGGTGACTTCTTCCCATCACAAGCAGCGATCCTCTGACCTCTTCACTTTACAAGCAGCGATCCTCTGACCTCTTCACTTTACAAGCAGCGAGCCTCTGACCTATTCACTTCACAAGCAGCGAGCCTCTGACCTCTTCACTTCACAAGCACTGAGCCTCTGACCTCTTCACTTCACAAGCAGTGATCCTCTGACCTCTTCACTTCACAAGCAGCGATCCTCTGACCTCTTCACTTCACAAGCGGTGATCCTCTGACCTCTTTCCATCACAAGCAGTGATCCTCTGACCTCTTCACTTCACAAGCAGTGATCCTCTGACCTCTTCACTTCACAAGCGGTGATCCTCTGACCTCTTCCCATCACAAGCAGCGATCCTCTGACCTCTTCACTTCACAAGCAGCGATCCTCCGACTTCTTCACTTCACAAGCAGTGAGCCTCTGACCTCTTCCCTTTACACGTAGTGATCCTCTGACCTCTTCCCATCACAAGCAGCGATCCTCTGACCTCTTCACTTCACAAGCAGTGAGCCTCTGACCTCTTCACTTCACAAGCAGTGATCCTCTGACCTCTTCACTTCACAAGCAGCGATCCTCTGACCTCTTCACTTCACAAGCAGTGAGCCTCTGACCTCTTCACTTCACAAGCAGTGATCCTCTGACCTCTTCACTTCACAAGCAGTGATCCTCTGACTGCTTAACTTCACAAGCAGCGATCCTGTGACCTCTTCCCATCACAAGCAGCGATCCTCTGACCTCTTCACTTTACAAGCGGCGATCGCCCGACTTCTTCACTTCACAAGCAGCGATCCTCTGACCTCTTCACTTCACAAGCAGTGATCCTCTGACCTCTTCACTTCACAAGCAGCGATCCTCTGACCTCTTCACTTCACAAGCAGCGATCCTCTGACCTCTTCACTTCACAAGCAGTGATCCTCTGACCTCTTACCATCACAAGCAGCAATCCTCTGACCTCTTCACTTCACAAGCAGCGATCCTCTGACCGCTTCACTTCACAAGCAGCGATCCGGTGACTTCTTCCCATCACAAGCAGCGATCCTCTGACCTCTTCACTTTACAAGCAGCGATCCTCTGACCTCTTCACTTTACAAGCAGCGAGCCTCTGACCTATTCACTTCACAAGCAGCGAGCCTCTGACCTCTTCACTTCACAAGCAGTGAGCCTCTGACCTCTTCACTTCACAAGCAGTGATCCTCTGACCTCTTCACTTCACAAGCAGTGATCCTCTGACCTCTTCACTTCACAAGCTGCGATCCTCTGATCTCTTCACTTCACAAGCAGTGATCCTCTGACCTCTTCACTTCACAAGCAGTGATCCTCTGACCTCTTCCCATCACAAGCAGCGATCCTCTGACCTCTTCCCATCACAAGCAGCAGCAATCCTCTGACCTCTTCACTTCACAAGCAGCAATCCTCTGACCTCTTCACTTCACAAGCAGTGATCCTCTGACCTCTTCACTTCACAAGCAGTGATCCTCTGACCTCTTCACTTCACAAGCAGCGAGCCTCTGACCTCTTCACTTCACAAGCAGCAATCCTCTGACTTCTTCCCATCACAAGCAGCGAGCCTCTGACCTCTCCACTTCACAAGCAGCGAGCCTCTGACCTCTTCACTTCACAAGCAGTGATCCTCTGACCGCTTCACTTCACAAGCAGTGATCCTCTGACCTCTTCACTTCACAAGCAGTGAGCCTCTGACCTCTTCACTTCACAAGCAGCGATCCTCTGACCTCTTCCCATCACAAGCAGCGATCCTCTGACCTCTTCACTTCACAAGCAGTGAGCCTCTGACCGCTTCATTTCACAAGCAGTGATCCTCTGACCTCTTCACTTCACAAGCAGTGATCCTCTGACCTCTTCACTTCACAAGCTGCGATCCTCTGATCTCTTCACTTCACAAGCAGTGATCCTCTGACCTCTTCACTTCACAAGCAGTGATCCTCTCACCTCTTCCCATCACAAGCAGCGATCCTCTGACCTCTTCCCATCACAAGCAGCAGCAATCCTCTGACCTCTTCACTTCACAAGCAGCAATCCTCTGACCTCTTCACTTCACAAGCAGTGATCCTCTGACCTCTTCACTTCACAAGCAGTGATCCTCTGACCTCTTTACTTCACAAGCAGCGAGCCTCTGACCTCTTCACTTCACAAGTAGCGATCCTCTGACTTCTTCCCATCAAAAGCAGCGAGCCTCTGACCTCTCCACTTCACAAGCAGCGAGCCTCTGACCTCTTCACTTCACAAGCAGTGATCCTCTGACCGCTTCACTTCACAAGCAGTGATCCTCACAAGCAGTGATCCTCTGACCTCTTCACTTCACAAGCAGCGATCCTCTGACCTCTTCACTTCACAAGCAGTGAGCCTCTCACCTCTTCACTTCACAAGCAGTGATCCTCTGACCTCTTCACTTCACAAGCAGTGAGCCTCTGACCTCTTCACTTCACAAGCAGTGAGCCTCTGACCTCTTCACTTCACAAGCAGTGATCCTCTGACCTCTTCACTTCACAAGCAGCGATCCTCTGACCTCTTCACTTCACAAGCAGTGAGCCTCTGACCTCTTCACTTCACAAGCAGTGATCCTCTGACCTCTTCACTTCACAAGCAGTGATCCTCTGACTGCTTAACTTCACAAGCAGCGATCCTGTGACCTCTTCCCATCACAAGCAGCGATCCTCTGACCTCTTCACTTTACAAGCGGCGATCGCCCGACTTCTTCACTTCACAAGCAGCGATCCTCTGACCTCTTCACTTCACAAGCAGTGATCCTCTGACCTCTTCACTTCACAAGCAGCGATCCTCTGACCTCTTCACTTCACAAGCAGCGATCCTCTGACCTCTTCACTTCACAAGCAGTGATCCTCTGACCTCTTACCATCACAAGCAGCAATCCTCTGACCTCTTCACTTCACAAGCAGCGATCCTCTGACCGCTTCACTTCACAAGCAGCGATCCGGTGACTTCTTCCCATCACAAGCAGCGATCCTCTGACCTCTTCACTTTACAAGCAGCGATCCTCTGACCTCTTCACTTTACAAGCAGCGAGCCTCTGACCTATTCACTTCACAAGCAGCGAGCCTCTGACCTCTTCACTTCACAAGCAGTGAGCCTCTGACCTCTTCACTTCACAAGCAGTGATCCTCTGACCTCTTCACTTCACAAGCAGCGATCCTCTGACCTCTTCACTTCACAAGCGGTGATCCTCTGACCTCTTTCCATCACAAGCAGTGATCCTCTGACCTCTTCACTTCACAAGCAGTGATCCTCTGACCTCTTCACTTCACAAGCGGTGATCCTCTGACCTCTTCCCATCACAAGCAGCGATCCTCTGACCTCTTCACTTCACAAGCAGTGATCCTCTGACCTCTTCACTTCACAAGCAGTGATCCTCTGACCTCTTCACTTCACAAGCAGTGATCCTCTGACCTCTTCACTTCACAAGCAGTGATCCTCTGACCTCTTCACTTCACAAGCAGCGAGCCTCTGACCTCTTCACTTCACAAGCAGCGATCCTCTGACCTCTTCCCATCACAAGCAGCGATCCTCTGACCTCTTCACTTCACAAGCAGTGATCCTCTGACCTCTTACCATCACAAGCAGCGATCCTCTGACCTCTTCACTTCCAAAGCAGCGATCCCGTGACCGCTTCACTTCACAAGCAGCGATCCTGTGACCTCTTCCCATCACAAGCAGCGATCCTCTGACCTCTTCACTTTACAAGCGGCGATCGTCTGACCTCTTCCCTTCACAAGCAGTGAGCCTCTGACGTCTTCACTTCACAAGCAGTGATCCTCTGACATCTTCACTTCACAAGCAGCGATCCTCTGACCTCTTCACTTCACAAGCCGTGAGCCTCTGACCTCTTCACTTCACAAGCAGTGAGCTTCTGACCTCTTCAATTCACAAGCAGCAATCCTCTGACCTCTTCACTGCACAAGCAGTGATCCTCTGACCTCTTCACTTCACAAGCGGTGAGCCTCTGACCTCTTCACTTCACAAGCAGCGATCCTTTGACCTCTTCACTTCACAAGCAGCGATCCTTTGACCTCTTCACTTCACAAGCAGCGATCCTCTGACCTCTTCACTTCACAAGCAGTGAGCCTCTGACCTCTTCACTTCACAAGCAGTGAGGCTCTGACCTCTTCACTTCACAAGCAGTGAGCCTCTGACCTCTTCACTTCACAAGCAGTGATCCTCACAAGCAGTGATCCTCTGACCTCTTCACTTCACAAGCAGCGATCCTCTGACCTCTTCACTTCACAAGCAGTGAGCCTCTGACCTCTTCGCTTCACAAGCAGTGATCATCTCACCTCTTCACTTCACAAGCAGCGATCCTCTGACCTCTTCACTTCACAAGCAGTGAGCCTCTGACCTCTTCACTTCACAAGCAGTGATCCTCTGACCTCTTCACTTCACAAGCAGCGATCCTCTGACCGCTTAACTTCACAAGCAGCGATCCTGTGACCTCTTCCCATCACAAGCGGCGATCCTCTGACCTCTTCACTTTACAAGCGGCGATCGCCCGACTTCTTCACTTCACAAGCAGCGATCCTCTGACCTCTTCACTTCACAAGCAGCGATCCTCTGACCTCTTCCCATCACAAGCAGCGATCCTCTGACCTCTTCACTTCACAAGCAGCGATCCTCTGACCTCTTCACTTCACAAGCAGCGAGCCTCTGACCTCTTCTCATCACAAGCAGCGATCCTCTGACCTCTTCACTTCACAAGCAGCGATCCTCTGACCACTTCACTTCACAAGCAGCGATCCTGTGACCTCTTCCCATCACAAGCAGCGATCCTCTGACCTCTTCACTTTACAAGCGGCGATCGCCCGACTTCTTCACTTCACAAGCAGTGATCCTCTGACCTCTTCACTTCGCAAGCAGCGATCCTCTGACCTCTTCCCATCCCAAGCAGCGATCCTTTGACCTCTTCCCATCACAAGCAGCGATCCTCTGACCTCTTCACTTCACAAGCAGCGAGCCTCTGACCTCTTCACTTCACAAGCAGTGATCCTCTGACCTCTTCACTTCACAAGCAGTGATCCTCTGACCTCTTCACTTCACAAGCGGTGATCCTCTGACCTCTTCCCATCACAAGCAGAGATCCTCTGACCTCTTCACTTCACTTCACAAGCAGCAGCAATCCTCTGACCTCTTCACTTCACAAGCAGTGATCCTCTGACCTCTTCACTTCACAAGCAGTGATCCTCTGACCTCTTCACTTCACAAGCGGTGATCCTCTGACCTCTTCCCATCACAAGCAGCGATCCTCTGACCTCTTCCCATCACAAGCAGCGATCCTCTGACCTCTTCACTTCACAAGCAGCAGCAATCCTCTGACCTCTTCACTTCACAAGCAGCGATCCTCTGACCTCTTCACTTCACAAGCAGTGATCGTCTGACCTCTTCACTTCACAAGCAGTGATCCTCTGACCTCTTCACTTCACAAGCAGTGAGCCTCTGACATCTTCACTTCACAAGCAGTGATCCTCTGACCTCTTCACTTCACAAGCAGCGATCCTCTGACCTCTTCACTTCACAACCAGTGGGCCTCTGACCTCTTCACTTCAATAGCAGTGATCCTCTCACCTCTTCACATCACAAGCAGCGATCCTCTGACCTCTTCACTTCACAAGCAGTGATCCTCTCATCTCTTCACATCACAAGCTGCGATCCTCTGACCTCTTCACTTCACCAGCAGTGATCCTCTGACCTCTTCACTTCACAAGCGGTGAGCCTCTGACCTCTTCCCATCACAAGCAGTGAGCCTCTGACCTCTTCACTTCACAAGCAGCGATCCTTTGACCTCTTCACTTCACAAGCAGCGATCCTCTGACCTCTTCACTTCACAAGCAGCGAGCCTCTGACCTCTTCACTTCACAAGCAGCGATCCTCTGACCTCTTCACTTCACAAGCAGCGATCCTCTGACCTCTTCACTTCACAAGCAGTGAGCCTCTGTCCTCTTCACTTCACAAGCAGTGTTCCTCTCACCTCTTCACTTCACAAGCAGCGATCCTCTGACCTCTTCACTTCACAAGCAGCGATCCTCTGACCTCTTCACTTCACAAGCAGTGAGCCTCTGACCTCTTCCCTTTACACGTAGTTATCCTCTGACCTCTTCACTTCACAAGCAGTGATCCTCTGACCTCTTCACTTCACAAGCGGTGATCCTCTGACCTCTTCCCATCACAAGCAGCGATCCTCTGACCTCTTCCCATCACAAGCAGCGATCCTCTGACCTCTTCACTTCACAAGCAGCAGCAATCCTCTGACCTCTTCACTTCACAAGCAGCGATCCTCTGACCTCTTCACTTCACAAGCAGTGATCCTCTGACCTCTTCACTTCACAAGCAGCGAGCCTCTGACCTCTTCACTTCACAAGCAGCGAGCCTCTGACCTCTTCACTTCACAAGCAGCGATCCTCTGACTTCTTCCCATCACAAGCAGTGATCCTCTGACCTCTTCACTTCACAAGCAGTGATCCTCTGACCTCTTCCCATCACAAGCAGCGATCCTCTGACCTCTTCCCATCACAAGCAGCAGCAATCCTCTGACCTCTTCACTTCACAAGCAGCAATCCTCTGACCTCTTCACTTCACAAGCAGCGATCCTCTGACCTCTTCACTTCACAAGCAGCGAGCCTCTGACCTCTTCACTTCACAAGCAGCGAGCCTCTGACCTCTTCACTTCACAAGCAGCGATCCTCTGACTTCTTCACTTCACAAGCAGTGACCGTCTGACCTCTTCACTTCACAAGCAGTGATCCTCTGACCTCTTCACTTCACAAGCAGTGAGCCTCTGACATCTTCACTTCACAAGCAGTGATCCTCTGACCTCTTCACTTCACAAGCAGCGATCCTCTGACCTCTTCACTTCACAACCAGTGGGCCTCTGACCTCTTCACTTCAATAGCAGTGATCCTCTCACCTCTTCACATCACAAGCAGCGATCCTCTGACCTCTTCACTTCACAAGCAGTGATCCTCTCATCTCTTCACATCACAAGCTGCGATCCTCTGACCTCTTCACTTCACCAGCAGTGATCCTCTGACCTCTTCACTTCACAAGCGGTGAGCCTCTGACCTCTTCCCATCACAAGCAGTGAGCCTCTGACCTCTTCACTTCACAAGCAGCGATCCTCTGACCTCTTCACTTCACAAGCAGCGATCCTCTGACCGCTTAACTTCACAAGCAGCGATCCTGTGACCTCTTCCCATCACAAGCGGCGATCCTCTGACCTCTTCACTTTACAAGCGGCGACCGCCCGACTTCTTCACTTCACAAGCAGCGATACTCTGACCTCTTCACTTCACAAGCAGCGATCCTCTGACCTCTTCACTTCACAAGCAGCGATCCTCTGACCTCTTCCCATCACAAGCAGCGATCCTCTGACCTCTTCACTTCACAAGCAGCGATCCTCTGACCTCTTCACTTCACAAGCAGCGAGCCTCTGACCTCTTCCCATCACAAGCAGCGATCCTATGACCTCTTCACTTCACAAGCAGCGATCCTCTGACCGCTTCACTTCACAAGCAGCGATCCTGTGACCTTTTCCAATCACAAGCAGCGATCCTCTGACCTCTTCACTTTACAAGCGGCGATCGGCCGACTTCTTCACTTCACAAGCAGTGATCCTCTGACCTCTTCACTTCACAAGCAGCGATCCTCTGACCTCTTCCCATCCCAAGCAGCGATCCTTTGACCTCTTCCCATCACAAGCAGCGATCCTCTGACCTCTTCACTTCACAAGCAGCGAGCCTCTGACCTCTTCACTTCACAAGCAGTGATCCTCTGACCTCTTCACTTCACAAGCAGTGATCCTCTGACCTCTTCACTTCACAAGCGGTGATCCTCTGACCTCTTCCCATCACAAGCAGAGATCCTCTGACCTCTTCACTTCACTTCACAAGCAGCAGCAATCCTCTGACCTCTTCACTTCACAAGCAGTGAGCCTCTGACCTCTTCACTTCACAAGCAGTGATCCTCTGACCTCTTCACTTCACAAGCAGTGATCCTCTGACCTCTTCACTTCACAAGCGGTGATCCTCTGACCTCTTCCCATCACAAGCAGCGATCCTCTGACCTCTTCCCATCACAAGCAGCGATCCTCTGACATCTTCACTTCACAAGCAGCAGCAATCCTCTGACCTCTTCACTTCACAAGCAGCGATCCTCTGACCTCTTCACTTCACAAGCAGTGATCCTCTGACCTCTTCACTTCACAAGCAGTGATCCTCTGACCTCTTCACTTCACAAGCAGTGATCCTCTGACCTCTTCACTTCACAAGCGGTGATCCTCTGACCTCTTCCCATCACAAGCAGAGATCCTCTGACCTCTTCACTTCACTTCACAAGCAGCAGCAATCCTCTGACCTCTTCACTTCACAAGCAGTGAGCCTCTGACCTCTTCACATCACAAGCAGTGATCCTCTGACCTCTTCACTTCACAAGCAGTGATCCTCTGACCTCTTCACTTCACAAGCGGTGATCCTCTGACCTCTTCCCATCACAAGCAGCGATCCTCTGACCTCTTCCCATCACAAGCAGCGATCCTCTGACATCTTCACTTCACAAGCAGCAGCAATCCTCTGACCTCTTCACTTCACAAGCAGCGATCCTCTGACCTCTTCACTTCACAAGCAGTGATCCTCTGACCTCTTCACTTCACAAGCAGTGATCCTCTGACCTCTTCACTTCACAAGCAGTGAGCCTCTGACCTCTTCACTTCACAAGCAGTGATCCTCTGACCTCTTCACTTCACAAGCAGTGATCCTCTGACCTCTTCACTTCACAACCAGTGGGCCTCTGACCTCTTCACTTCAATAGCAGTGATCCTCTCACCTCTTCACATCACAAGCAGCGATCCTCTGACCTCTTCACTTCACAAGCAGTGATCCTCTCATCTCTTCACATCACAAGCTGCGATCCTCTGACCTCTTCACTTCACCAGCAGTGATCCTCTGACCTCTTCACTTCACAAGCCGTGAGCCTCTGACCTCTTCCCATCACAAGCAGTGAGCCTCTGACCTCTTCACTTCACAAGCAGCGATCCTTTGACCTCTTCACTTCACAAGCAGCGATCCTCTGACCTCTTCACTTCACAAGCAGCGAGCCTCTGACCTCTTCACTTCACAAGCAGCGATCCTCTGACCTCTTCACTTCACAAGCAGTGAGCCTCTGACCTCTTCGCTTCACAAGCAGTGATCATCTCACCTCTTCATTTCACAAGCAGCGATCCTCTGACCTCTTCACTTCACAAGCAGTGAGCCTCTGACCTCTTCGCTTCACAAGCAGTGTTCATCTCACCTCTTCACTTCACAAGCAGCGATCCTCTGACCTCTTCACTTCACAAGCAGCGATCCTCTGACCGCTTCACTTCACAAGCAGTGAGCCTCTGACCTCTTCCCTTTACACGTAGTGATCCTCTGACCTCTTCCCATCACAAGCAGCGATCCTCTGACCTCTTCACTTCACAAGCAGCGATCCTCTGACCTCTTCACTTCACAAGCAGTGATCCTCTGACCTCTTCACTTCACAAGCAGTGATCCTCTGACCTCTTCACTTCACAAGCAGTGATCCTCTGACCTCTTCACTTCACAAGCAGTGATCCTCTGACCTCTTCACTTCACAAGCAGTGATCCTCTGACCTCTTCACTTCACAAGCTGCGATCCTCTGATCTCTTCACTTCACAAGCAGTGAGCCTCTGACCTCTTCACTTCACAAGCAGTGATCCTCTGACCTCTTCACTTCACAAGCAGTGATCCTCTGACCTCTTCCGATCACAAGCAGCGATCCTCTGACCTCTTCCCATCACAAGCAGCAGCAATCCTCTGACCTCTTCACTTCACAAGCAGCAATCCTCTGACCTCTTCACTTCACAAGCAGTGATCCTCTGACCTCTTCACTTCACAAGCAGCGAGCCTCTGAGCTCTTCATTTCACAAGCAGCGAGCCTCTGACCTCTTCACTTCACAAGCAGCGATCCTCTGACTTCTTCCCATCACAAGCAGCGATCCTCTGACCTCTCCACTTCACAAGCAGAGAGCCTCTGACCTCTTCACTTCACAAGCAGTGATCCTCTGACCGCTTCACTTCCCAAGCAGTGATCCTCTGACCTCTTCACTTCACAAGCAGTGAGCCTCTGACCTCTTCACTTCACAAGCAGCGATCCTCTGACCTCTTCCCATCACAAGCAGCGATCCTCTGACCTCTTCACTTCACAAGCAGTGAGCCTCTGACCTCTTCACTTCACAAGCAGTGAGCCTCTGACCTCTTCACTTCACAAGCAGTGATCCTCTGACCTCTTCACTTCACAAGCAGTGATCCTCTGACCTCTTCACAACCAGTGGGCCTCTGACCTCTTCACTTCAATAGCAGTGATCCTCTCACCTCTTCACATCACAAGCAGCGATCCTCTGACCTCTTCACTTCACAAGCAGCGATCCTCTGACTTCTTCACTTCACAAGCAGTGAGCCTCTGACCTCTTCCCTTTACACGTAGTGATCCTCTGACCTCTTCCCATCACAAGCAGCGATCCTCTGACCTCTTCACTTCACAAGTAGTGAGCCTCTGACCTCTTCACTTCACAAGCAGTGATCCTCTGACCTCTTCACTTCACAAGCAGTGATCCTCCGACCTCTTCACTTCACAAGCAGTGATCCTCTGACCTCTTCACTTCACAAGCAGTGATCCTCTGACCTCTTCACTTCACAAGCAGTGATCCTCTGACCTCTTCACTTCACAAGCTGCGATCCTCTGATCTCTTCACTTCACAAGCAGTGATCCTCTGACCTCTTCACTTCACAAGCAGTGATCCTCTGACCTCTTCCCATCACAAGCAGCGATCCTCTGACCTCTTCCCATCACAAGCAGCAGCAATCCTCTGACCTCTTCACTTCACAAGCAGCAATCCTCTGACCTCTTCACTTCACAAGCAGTGATCCTCTGACCTCTTCACTTCACAAGCAGTGATCCTCTGCCCTCTTCACTTCACAAGCAGCGAGCCTCTGACCTCTTCACTTCACAAGCAGCAATCCTCTGACTTCTTCCCATCACAAGCAGCGAGCCTCTGACCTCTCCACTTCACAAGCAGCGAGCCTCTGACCTCTTCACTTCACAAGCAGTGATCCTCTGACCGCTTCACTTCACATGCAGTGATCCTCTGACCTCTACACTTCACAAGCAGTGAGCCTCTGACCTCTTCACTTCACAAGCAGCGATCCTCTGACCTCTTCCCATCACAAGCAGCGATCCTCTGACCTCTTCACTTCACAAGCAGTGAGCCTCTGACCGCTTCATTTCACAAGCAGTGATCCTCTGACCTCTTCACTTCACAAGCAGTGATCCTCTGACCTCTTCACTTCACAAGCTGCGATCCTCTGATCTCTTCACTTCACAAGCAGTGATCCTCTGACCTCTTCACTTCACAAGCAGTGATCCTCTGACCTCTTCCCATCACAAGCAGCGATCCTCTCACCTCTTCCCATCACAAGCAGCAGCAATCCTCTGACCTCTTCACTTCACAAGCAGCAATCCTCTGACCTCTTCACTTCACAAGCAGTGATCCTCTGACCTCTTCACTTCACAAGCAGTGATCCTCTGACCTCTTTACTTCACAAGCAGCGAGCCTCTGACCTCTTCACTTCACAAGTAGCGATCCTCTGACTTCTTCCCATCAAAAGCAGCGAGCCTCTGACCTCTCCACTTCACAAGCAGCGAGCCTCTGACCTCTTCACTTCACAAGCAGTGATCCTCTGACCGCTTCACTTCACAAGCAGTGATCCTCACAAGCAGTGATCCTCTGACCTCTTCACTTCACAAGCAGCGATCCTCTGACCTCTTCACTTCACAAGCAGTGAGCCTCTCACCTCTTCACTTCACAAGCAGTGATCCTCTGACCTCTTCACTTCACAAGCAGTGAGCCTCTGACCTCTTCACTTCACAAGCAGTGAGCCTCTGACCTCTTCACTTCACAAGCAGTGATCCTCTGACCTCTTCACTTCACAAGCAGCGATCCTCTGACCTCTTCACTTCACAAGCAGTGAGCCTCTGACCTCTTCGCTTCACAAGCAGTAATCATCTCACCTCTTCACTTCACAAGCAGCGATCCTCTGACCTCTTCACTTCACAAGCAGTGAGCCTCTGACCTCTTCACTTCACAAGCAGTGATCCTCTGACCTCTTCACTTCACAAGCAGTGATCCTCTGACTGCTTAACTTCACAAGCAGCGATCCTGTGACCTCTTCCCATCACAAGCAGCGATCCTCTGACCTCTTCACTTTACAAGCGGCGATCGCCCGACTTCTTCACTTCACAAGCAGCGATCCTCTGACCTCTTCACTTCACAAGCAGTGATCCTCTGACCTCTTCACTTCACAAGCAGCGATCCTCTGACCTCTTCACTTCACAAGCAGCGATCCTCTGACCTCTTCACTTCACAAGCAGTGATCCTCTGACCTCTTACCATCACAAGCAGCGATCCTCTGACCTCTTCAATTCACAAGCAGCGATCCTCTGACCGCTTCACTTCACAAGCAGCGATCCGGTGACTTCTTCCCATCACAAGCAGCGATCCTCTGACCTCTTCACTTTACAAGCAGCGATCCTCTGACCTCTTCACTTTACAAGCAGCGAGCCTCTGACCTATTCACTTCACAAGCAGCGAGCCTCTGACCTCTTCACTTCACAAGCAGTGAGCCTCTGACCTCTTCACTTCACAAGCAGTGATCCTCTGACCTCTTCACTTCACAATCGGTGATCCTCTGACCTCTTTCCATCACAAGCAGTGATCCTCTGACCTCTTCACTTCACAAGCAGTGATCCTCTGACCTCTTCACTTCACAAGCGGTGATCCTCTGACCTCTTCCCATCACAAGCAGCGATCCTCTGACCTCTTCACTTCACAAGCAGTGATCTTCTGACCTCTTCACTTCACAAGCAGTGATCCTCTGACCTCTTCACTTCACAAGCAGTGATCCTCTGACCTCTTCACTTCACAAGCAGTGATCCTCTGACCTCTTCACTTCACAAGCAGCGAGCCTCTGACCTCTTCACTTCACAAGCAGCGATCCTGTGACCTCTTCCCATCACAAGCAGCGATCCTCTGACCTCTTCACTTTACAAGCGGCGATCGTCTGACCTCTTCCCTTCACAAGCAGTGAGCCTCTGACCTCTTCACTTCACAAGCAGTGATCCTCTGACATCTTCACTTCACAAGCAGCGATCCTCTGACCTCTTCACTTCACAAGCCGTGAGCCTCTGACCTCTTCACTTCACAAGCAGTGAGCTTCTGACCTCTTCAATTCACAAGCAGCAATCCTCTGACCTCTTCACTGCACAAGCAGTGATCCTCTGACCTCTTCACTTCACAAGCGGTGAGCCTCTGACCTCTTCACTTCACAAGCAGCGATCCTTTGACCTCTTCACTTCACAAGCAGCGATCCTTTGACCTCTTCACTTCACAAGCAGCGATCCTCTGACCTCTTCACTTCACAAGCAGTGATCCTCACAAGCAGTGATCCTCTGACCTCTTCACTTCACAAGCAGCGATCCTCTGACCTCTTCACTTCACAAGCAGTGAGCCTCTGACCTCTTCGCTTCACAAGCAGTGATCATCTCACCTCTTCACTTCACAAGCAGCGATCCTCTGACCTCTTCACTTCACAAGCAGTGAGCCTCTGACCTCTTCACTTCACAAGCAGTGATCCTCTGACCTCTTCACTTCACAAGCAGCGATCCTCTGACCGCTTAACTTCACAAGCAGCGATCCTGTGACCTCTTCCCATCACAAGCGGCGATCCTCTGACCTCTTCACTTTACAAGCGGCGATCGCCCGACTTCTTCACTTCACAAGCAGCGATACTCTGACCTCTTCACTTCACAAGCAGCGATCCTCTGACCTCTTCACTTCACAAGCAGCGATCCTCTGACCTCTTCCCATCACAAGCAGCGATCCTCTGACCTCTTCACTTCACATTCAGTCCTTAGCACACATCCTTTTTTATCAAAAAACAAATTATTAGGTGTTTCCACAATGACAGTACAGAATTGTAGGTGAACAAAATAGATTAGTCTCCTTTTGTGAGTAGTTCTTTATTCATTGGGTGTCTTCCGTGCGATATACAACATCCAGCCGACACGTGTTTCGTCGCCACATGGGAAAGTTAATTCCGCGACTTTTTCAAGGCTGTGTTACAAAAGAAAATCAAGAACCTATATAGTACACAACTTGAAAACATGTACTCAGTGGCAATGCCAAAGCAACTTGGTGGTGAAACTCAAGAACCGGCTACCAATGGGTGAGCAAGTCGTCCATGATACACACTATGCAAAATAGCTGTAACGTTTGTTATGTACAATAATAATAGTTGAGAAAAGCTACTTATGATTTTAATAACAAATGGAGAGAGCTGTATTAACGTGCTAAAGTGGGGAAATACGCTAAAAGCCACGGACATACGTGGGGACAGACAGTTACCAGGGCATATATTTATTAATCATCGTTTCATGTGTTGAGCCTGCGCATGGTATAGCGCACAATAAATTACTCAACCTCTCTTCGAGACTAAACGCTTTGGCTAATATCAGACCAGCGTATTCTCGTGTGTCACCACTAACTTTATTTTGACTCAAGCGGAACATGTATTTAAAGTAAACACACCACTCTTTGATGCTAAATCTAAGATGCAATACACGATCTGGATTTATTTATCCTTTTTTAAATAATTTTACTTTTCAGTACTGGAAATAGAATCTATTAGCACTTGACCACTGAACAGCCACAGAGGAATACTGACGACACCACTACTGAAACCATAAGTGGTTTGGAATTATCACCACTTAATAAGTAGGTGCTTTATCTTTAACGTACAATGCCCATGTTTATTTTGGCCCTTGAACTTGTTAAGTCTTTCATATGAGTACTAAATAAGGTCATTTGAATCATTTTTAGGAATACCAAAACGACCGAAGAATAGGTAGCTATGATCGCACAACACAATGAATTCACTGTCATGGTCTGATTTTAATGACACATGGCACGTTAAATATCGTTGCATGACCGCACACATAGACGCACCACTTCCGATTTTTAACACACTATAATGAACCTAGCCACATCACATCACGAGTGTGTTCACGTTTGTCACTCCAATTCACGAGTAGCTCTGATTCTTTTAGCGTATTTCCCCACTTTAGCACGTTAATACAGCTCTCTCCATTTGTTATTAAAATCATAAGTAGCTTTTCTCAACTATTATTATTGTACATAACAAACGTTACAGCTATTTTGCATAGTGTGTATCATGGACGACTTGCTCACCCATTGGTAGCCGGTTCTTGAGTTTCACCACCAAGTTGCTTTGGCATTGCCACTGAGTACATGTTTTCAAGTTGTGTACTATATAGGTTCTTGATTTTCTTTTGTAACACAGCCTTGAAAAAGTCGCGGGATTAACTTTCCCATGTGGCGACGAAACACGTGTCGGCTGGATGTTGTATATCGCACGGAAGACACCCAATGAATAAAGAACTACTCACAAAAGGAGACTAATCTATTTTGTTCACCTACAATTCTGTACTGTCATTGTGGAAACACCTAATAATTTGTTTTTTGATAAAAAAGGATGTGTGCTAAGGACTGAATGCTAAATTTTGTAGAGCCTTGGCTCTTTTTTCTGGGGAGTTGGGCGGTACTTCCCACCTTCTAGCACCATCATATCACTTCAGATAAATAGATAATTTATGCTTACTTTCCCTGTGGCGCCGTTACCTAAAACTGAAACCCCAGCTACAGTATTTTTAACTCTTCACTTCACAAGCAGCGATCCTCTGACCTCTTCACTTCACAAGCAGCGAGCCTCTGACCTCTTCCCATCACAAGCAGCGATCCTCTGACCTCTTCACTTCACAAGCAGCGATCCTCTGACCACTTCACTTCACAAGCAGCGATCCTGTGACCTCTTCCCATCACAAGCAGCGATCCTCTGACCTCTTCACTTTACAAGCGGCGATCGCCCGACTTCTTCACTTCACAAGCAGTGATCCTCTGACCTCTTCACTTCACAAGCAGCGATCTTCTGTACTCTTCCCATCCCAAGCAGCGATCCTTTGACCTCTTCCCATCACAAGCAGCGATCCTCTGACCTCTTCCCATCACAAGCAGCGAGCCTCTGACCTCTTCACTTCACAAGCAGTGATCCTCTGACCTCTTCACTTCACAAGCAGTGATCCTCTGACCTCTTCACTTCACAAGCGGTGATCCTCTGACCTCTTCCCATCACAAGCAGAGATCCTCTGACCTCTTCACTTCACTTCACAAGCAGCAGCAATCCTCTGACCTCTTCACTTCACAAGCAGTGATCCTCTGACCTCTTCACTTCACAAGCAGTGATCCTCTGACCTCTTCACTTCACAAGCGGTGATCCTCTGACCTCTTCCCATCACAAGCAGCGATCCTCTGACCTCTTCCCATCACAAGCAGCGATCCTCTGACCTCTTCACTTCACAAGCAGCAGCAATCCTCTGACCTCTTCACTTCACAAGCAGCGATCCTCTGACCTCTTCACTTCACAAGCAGTGATCCTCTGACCTCTTCACTTCACAAGCAGTGATCCTCTGACCTCTTCACTTCACAAGCAGTGAGCCTCTGACCTCTTCACTTCACAAGCAGTGATCCTCTGACCTCTTCACTTCACAAGCAGCGATCCTCTGACCTCTTCACTTCACAACCAGTGGGCCTCTGACCTCTTCACTTC
Source organism: Triturus cristatus (assembly GCF_964204655.1). NCBI lineage: Eukaryota > Metazoa > Chordata > Amphibia > Caudata > Salamandridae > Triturus > Triturus cristatus. Next base: position 285,348,219 of record NC_140579.1, read on the forward strand.
AATAGCAGTGATCCTCTCACCTCTTCACATCACAAGCAGCGATCCTCTGACCTCTTCACTTCACAAGCAGTGATCCTCTCATCTCTTCACATCACAAGCTGCGATCCTCTGACCTCTTCACTTCACCAGCAGTGATCCTCTGACCTCTTCACTTCACAAGCGGTGAGCCTCTGACCTCTTCCCATCACAAGCAGTGAGCCTCTGACCTCTTCACTTCACAAGCAGCGATCCTTTGACCTCTTCACTTCACAAGCAGCGATCCTCTGACGTCTTCACTTCACAAGCAGCGAGCCTCTGACCTCTTCACTTCACAAGCAGCGATCCTCTGACCTCTTCACTTCACAAGCAGCGATCCTCTGACCTCTTCACTTCACAAGCAGTGAGCCTCTGTCCTCTTCGCTTCACAAGCAGTGTTCATCTCACCTCTTCACTTCACAAGCAGCGATCCTCTGACCTCTTCACTTCACAAGCAGCGATCCTCTGACCTCTTCACTTCACAAGCAGTGAGCCTCTGACCTCTTCCCTTTACACGTAGTGATCCTCTGACCTCTTCACTTCACAAGCAGTGATCCTCTGACCTCTTCACTTCACAAGCAGTGATCCTCTGACCTCTTCACTTCACAAGCAGTGATCCTCTGACCTCTTCACTTCACAAGCAGTGATCCTCTGACCTCTTCACTTCACAAGCAGTGATCCTCTGACCTCTTCACTTCACAAGCAGTGATCCTCTGATCTCTTCACTTCACAAGCTGCGATCCTCTGACCTCTTCACTTCACAAGCAGTGATCCTCTGACCTCTTCACTTCACAAGCAGTGATCCTCTGACCTCTTCCCATCACAAGCAGCGATCCTCTGACCTCTTCCCATCACAAGCAGCAGCAATCCTCTGACCTCTTCACTTCATAAGCAGCAATCCTCTGACCTCTTCACTTCACAAGCAGTGATCCTCTGACCTCTTCACTTCACAAGCAGCTAGCCTCTGACCTCTTCACTTCACAAGCAGCGAGCCTCTGACCTCTTCACTTCACAAGCAGCGATCCTCTGACTTCTTCCCATCACAAGCAGCGATCCTCTGACCTCTCCACTTCACAGGCAGCGAGCCTCTGACCTCTTCACTTCACAAGCAGTGATCCTCTGACCGCTTCACTTCACAAGCAGTGATCCTCTGACCTCTTCACTTCACAAGCAGTGAGCCTCTGACCTCTTCCCTTCACAAGCAGCGATCCTCTGACCTCTTCCCATCACAAGCAGTGATCCTCTGACCTCTTCACTTCACAAGCAGTGATCCTCTGACCTCTTCACTTCACAAGCGGTGATCCTCTGACCTCTTCCCATCACAAGCAGCGATCCTCTGACCTCTTCACTTCACAAGCAGTGATCCTCTGACCTCTTCACTTCACAAGCAGTGATCCTCTGACCTCTTCACTTCACAAGCAGTGATCCTCTGACCTCTTCACTTCACAAGCAGTGATCCTCTGAACTCTTCACTTCACAAGCAGCGAGCCTCTGACCTCTTCACTTCACAAGCAGCGATCCTCTGACCTCTTCCCATCACAAGCAGCGATCCTCTGACCTCTTCACTTCACAAGCAGTGATCCTCTGACCTCTTACCATCACAAGCAGCGATCCTCTGACCTCTTCACTTCCAAAGCAGCGATCCCGTGACCGCTTCACTTCACAAGCAGCGATCCTGTGACCTCTTCCCATCACAAGCAGCGATCCTCTGACCTCTTCACTTTACAAGCGGCGATCGTCTGACCTCTTCCCTTCACAAGCAGTGAGCCTCTGACCTCTTCACTTCACAAGCAGTGATCCTCTGACATCTTCACTTCACAAGCAGCGATCCTCTGACCTCTTCACTTCACAAGCCGTGAGCCTCTGACCTCTTCACTTCACAAGCAGTGAGCTTCTGACCTCTTCAATTCACAAGCAGCAATCCTCTGACCTCTTCACTGCACAAGCAGTGATCCTCTGACCTCTTCACTTCACAAGCGGTGAGCCTCTGACCTCTTCACTTCACAAGCAGCGATCCTTTGCCCTCTTCACTTCACAAGCAGCGATCCTTTGACCTCTTCACTTCACAAGCAGCGATCCTCTGACCTCTTCACTTCACAAGCAGTGAGCCTCTGACCTCTTCACTTCACAAGCAGTGAGCCTCTGACCTCTTCACTTCACAAGCAGTGAGCCTCTGACCTCTTCACTTCACAAGCAGTGATCCTCACAAGCAGTGATCCTCTGACCTCTTCACTTCACAAGCAGCGATCCTCTGACCTCTTCACTTCACAAGCAGTGAGCCTCTGACCTCTTCGCTTCACAAGCAGTGATCATCTCACCTCTTCACTTCACAAGCAGCGATCCTCTGACCTCTTCACTTCACAAGCAGTGAGCCTCTGACCTCTTCACTTCACAAGCAGTGATCCTCTGACCTCTTCACTTCACAAGCAGCGATCCTCTGACCGCTTAACTTCACAAGCAGCGATCCTGTGACCTCTTCCCATCACAAGCGGCGATCCTCTGACCTCTTCACTTTACAAGCGGCGATCGCCCGACTTCTTCACTTCACAAGCAGCGATACTCTGACCTCTTCACTTCACAAGCAGCGATCCTCTGACCTCTTCACTTCACAAGCAGCGATCCTCTGACCTCTTCCCATCACAAACAGCGATCCTCTGACCTCTTCACTTCACAAGCAGCGATCCTCTGACCTCTTCACTTCACAAGCAGCGAGCCTCTGACCTCTTCCCATCACAAGCAGCGATCCTCTGACCTCTTCACTTCACAAGCAGCGATCCTCTGACCGCTTCACTTCACAAGCAGCGATCCTGTGACCTCTTCCCATCACAAGCAGCGATCCTCTGACCTCTTCACTTTACAAGCGGCGATCGCCCGACTTCTTCACTTCACAAGCAGTGATCCTCTGACCTCTTCACTTCACAAGCAGCGATCCTCTGACCTCTTCCCATCCCAAGCAGCGATCCTTTGACCTCTTCCCATCACAAGCAGCGATCCTCTGACCTCTTCACTTCACAAGCAGCGAGCCTCTGACCTCTTCACTTCACAAGCAGTGATCCTCTGACCTCTTCACTTCACAAGCAGTGATCCTCTGACCTCTTCACTTCACAAGCGGTGATCCTCTGACCTCTTCCCATCACAAGCAGAGATCCTCTGACCTCTTCACTTCACTTCACAAGCAGCAGCAATCCTCTGACCTCTTCACTTCACAAGCAGTGATCCTCTGACCTCTTCACTTCACAAGCAGTGATCCTCTGACCTCTTCACTTCACAAGCGGTGATCCTCTGACCTCTTCCCATCACAAGCAGCGATCCTCTGACCTCTTCCCATCACAAGCAGCGATCCTCTGACCTCTTCACTTCACAAGCAGCAGCAATCCTCTGACCTCTTCACTTCACAAGCAGCGATCCTCTGACCTCTTCACTTCACAAGCAGTGATCCTCTGACCTCTTCACTTCACAAGCAGTGATCCTCTGACCTCTTCACTTCACAAGCAGTGAGCCTCTGACCTCTTCACTTCACAAGCAGTGATCCTCTGACCTCTTCACTTCACAAGCAGCGATCCTCTGACTTCTTCACTTCACAAGCAGTGAGCCTCTGACCTCTTCGCTTCACAAGCAGTGATCATCTCACTTCTTCATTTCACAAGCAGCGATCCTCTGACCTCTTCACTTCACAAGCAGTGAGCCTCTGACCTCTTCGCTTCACAAGCAGTGTTCATCTCACCTCTTCACTTCACAAGCAGCGATCCTCTGACCTCTTCACTTCACAAGCAGCGATCCTCTGACCTCTTCACTTCACAAGCAGTGAGCCTCTGCCCTCTTCCCTTTACACGTAGTGATCCTCTGACCTCTTCACTTCACAAGCAGTGATCCTCTGACCTCTTCACTTCACAAGCAGTGATCCTCTGACCTCTTCACTTCACAAGCAGTGATCCTCTGACCTCTTCACTTCACAAGCAGTGATCCTCTGACCTCTTCACTTCACAAGCAGCGATCCTCTGACCTCTTCACTTCACAAGCAGCGATCCTCTGACCGCTTCACTTCACAAGCAGCGATCCTGTGACCTCTTCCCATCACAAGCAGCGATCCTCTGACCTCTTCACTTTACAAGCGGCGATCGCCCGACTTCTTCACTTCACAAGCAGTGATCCTCTGACCTCTTCACTTCACAAGCAGCGATCCTCTGACCTCTTCCCATCCCAAGCAGCGATCCTTTGACCTCTTCCCATCACAAGCAGCGATCCTCTGACCTCTTCACTTCACAAGCAGCGAGCCTCTGACCTCTTCACTTCACAAGCAGCGAGCCTCTGACCTCTTCACTTCACAAGCAGTGATCCTCTGACCTCTTCACTTCACAAGCAGTGATCCTCTGACCTCTTCACTTCACAAGCGGTGATCCTCTGACCTCTTCCCATCACAAGCAGAGATCCTCTGACCTCTTCACTTCACTTCACAAGCAGCAGCAATCCTCTGACCTCTTCACTTCACAAGCAGTGATCCTCTGACCTCTTCACTTCACAAGCAGTGATCCTCTGACCTCTTCACTTCACAAGCGGTGATCCTCTGACCTCTTCCCATCACAAGCAGCGATCCTCTGACCTCTTCCCATCACAAGCAGCGATCCTCTGACCTCTTCACTTCACAAGCAGCAGCAATCCTCTGACCTCTTCACTTCACAAGCAGCGATCCTCTGACCTCTTCACTTCACAAGCAGTGATCCTCTGACCTCTTCACTTCACAAGCAGTGAGCCTCTGACCTCTTCACTTCACAAGCAGTGATCCTCTGACCTCTTCACTTCACAAGCAGCGATGCTCTGACTTCTTCACTTCACAAGCAGTGAGCCTCTGACCTCTTCGCTTCACAAGCAGTGATCATCTCACTTCTTCATTTCACAAGCAGCGATCCTCTGACCTCTTCACTTCACAAGCAGTGAGCCTCTGACCTCTTCGCTTCACAAGCAGTGTTCATCTCACCTCTTCACTTCACAAGCAGCGATCCTCTGACCTCTTCACTTCACAAGCAGCGATCCTCTGACCTCTTCACTTCACAAGCAGTGAGCCTCTGCCCTCTTCCCTTTACACGTAGTGATCCTCTGACCTCTTCACTTCACAAGCATTGATCCTCTGACCTCTTCACTTCACAAGCAGTGATCCTCTGACCTCTTCACTTCACAAGCAGTGATCCTCTGACCTCTTCACTTCACAAGCAGTGATCCTCTGACCTCTTCACTTCACAAGCAGTGATCCTCTGATCTCTTCACTTCACAAGCTGCGATCCTCTGACCTCTTCACTTCACAAGCAGTGATCCTCTGACCTCTTCACTTCACAAGCAGTGATCCTCTGACCTCTTCCCATCACAAGCAGCGATCCTCTGACCTCTTCCCATCACAAGCAGCAGCAATCCTCTGACCTCTTCACTTCACAAGCAGCAATCCTCTGACCTCTTCACTTCACAAGCAGAGATCCTCTGACCTCTTCACTTCACAAGCAGCGAGCCTCTGACCTCTTCACTTCACAAGCAGCGAGCCTCTGACCTCCTCACTTCACAAGCAGCGATCCTCTGACTTCTTCCCATCACAAGCAGCGATCCTCTGACCTCTCCACTTCACAAGCAGCGAGCCTCTGACCTCTTCACTTCACAAGCAGTGATCCTCTGACCGCTTCACTTCACAAGCAGTGATCCTCTGACCTCTTCACTTCACAAGCAGTGAGCCTCTGACCTCTTCCCTTCACAAGCAGCGATCCTCTGACCTCTTCCCATCACAAGCAGCGATCCTCTGACCTCTTCACTTCACAAGCAGTGAGCCTCTGACCTCTTCACTTCACAAGCAGTGAGCCTCTGACCTCTTCACTTCACAAGCAGTGATCCTCTGACCTCTTCACTTCACAAGCAGCGATCCTCTGACCTCTTCACAACCAGTGGGCCTCTGACCTCTTCACTTCAATAGCAGTGATCCTCTCACCTCTTCACATCACAAGCAGCGATCCTCTGACCTCTTCACTTCACAAGCAGCGATCCTCTGACCTCTTCACTTCACAAGCAGTGATCCTCTGACCTCTTCACTTCAAAAGCAGTGATCCTCTGACCTCTTCTCTTCACAAGCAGCGATCCTCTGACCTCTTCCCATCACGAGCAGCGATCCTCTGACCTCTTCACTTCACAAGCAGTGAGCCTCTGACCTCTTCACTTCACAAGCAGTGATCCTCTGACCTCTTCACTTCACAAGCAGTGATCCTCTGACCTCTTCCCATCACAAGCAGCGATCCTCTGACCTCTTCACTTCACAAGCAGTGATCCTCTGACCTCTTCACTTCACAAGCAGTGATCCTCTGACCTCTTCACTTCACAAGCAGTGATCCTCTGACCTCTTCACTTCACAAGCAGTGATCCTCTGACCTCTTCACTTCACAAGCAGTGATCCTCTGACCTCTTCACTTCACAAGCTGCGATCCTCTGATCTCTTCACTTCACAAGCAGTGAGCCTCTGACCTCTTCACTTCACAAGCAGTGATCCTCTGACCTCTTCACTTCACAAGCAGTGATCCTCTGACCTCTTCCCATCACAAGCAGCGATCCTCTGACCTCTTCCCATCACAAGCAGCAGCAATCCTCTGACCTCTTCACTTCACAAGCAGCGATCCTCTGACCTCTTCACTTCACAAGCAGTGATCCTCTGACCTCTTCACTTCACAAGCAGCGAGCCTCTGACCTCTTCACTTCACAAGCAGCGATCCTCTGACTTCTTCCCATCACAAGCAGCGATCCTCTGACCTCTCCACTTCACAAGCAGCGATCCTCTGACCTCTCCACTTCACAAGCAGCGAGCCTCTGACCTCTTCACTTCACAAGCAGTGATCCTCTGACCTCTTCACTTCAAAAGCAGTGATCCTCTGACCTCTTCACTTCACAAGCAGCGATCCTCTGACCTCTTCCCATCACGAGCAGCGATCCTCTGACCTCTTCACTTCACAAGCAGTGAGCATCTGACCTCTTCACTTCACAAGCAGTGATCCTCTGACCTCTTCACTTCACAAGCAGTGAGCCTCTGACCTCTTCACTTCACAAGCAGCGATCCTCTGACCTCTTCACTTCACAAGCAGCGATCCTCTGACCTCTTCTCTTCACAAGCAGCGATCCTCTGACTTCTTCACTTCACAAGCAGTGAGCCTCTGACCTCTTCCCTTTACACGTAGTGATCCTCTGACCTCTTCCCATCACAAGCAGCGATCCTCTGACCTCTTCACTTCACAAGCAGTGAGCCTCTGACCTCTTCACTTCACAAGCAGTGATCCTCTGACCTCTTCACTTCACAAGCTGCGATCCTCTGATCTCTTCACTTCACAAGCAGTGAGCCTCTGACCTCTTCACTTCACAAGCAGTGATCCTCTGACCTCTTCACTTCACAAGCAGTGATCCTCTGACCTCTTCCCATCACAAGCAGCGATCCTCTGACCTCTTCCCAGCACAAGCAGCAGCAATCCTCTGACCTCTTCACTTCACAAGCAGCAATCCTCTGACCTCTTACCATCACAAGCAGCGATCCTCTGACCTCTTCACTTCCAAAGCAGCGATCCCGTGACCGCTTCACTTCACAAGCAGCGATCCTGTAACCTCTTCCCATCACAAGCAGCGATCCTCTGACCTCTTCACTTTACAAGCGGCGATCGTCTGACCTCTTCCCTTCACAAGCAGTGAGCCTCTGACCTCTTCACTTCACAAGCAGTGATCCTCTGACATCTTCACTTCACAAGCAGCGATCCTCTGACCTCTTCACTTCACAAGCCGTGAGCCTCTGACCTCTTCACTTCACAAGCAGTGAGCTTCTGACCTCTTCAATTCACAAGCAGCAATCCTCTGACCTCTTCACTGCACAAGCAGTGATCCTCTGACCTCTTCACTTCACAAGCGGTGAGCCTCTGACCTCTTCACTTCACAAGCAGCGATCCTTTGCCCTCTTCACTTCACAAGCAGCGATCCTTTGACCTCTTCACTTCACAAGCAGCGATCCTCTGACCTCTTCACTTCACAAGCAGTGAGCCTCTGACCTCTTCACTTCACAAGCAGTGAGCCTCTGACCTCTTCACTTCACAAGCAGTGAGCCTCTGACCTCTTCACTTCACAAGCAGTGATCCTCACAAGCAGTGATCCTCTGACCTCTTCACTTCACAAGCAGCGATCCTCTGACCTCTTCACTTCACAAGCAGTGAGCCTCTGACCTCTTCGCTTCACAAGCAGTGATCATCTCACCTCTTCACTTCACAAGCAACGATCCTCTGACCTCTTCACTTCACAAGCAGTGAGCCTCTGACCTCTTCACTTCACAAGCAGTGATCCTCTGACCTCTTCACTTCACAAGCAGCGATCCTCTGACCGCTTAACTTCACAAGCAGCGATCCTGTGACCTCTTCCCATCACAAGCGGCGATCCTCTGACCTCTTCACTTTACAAGCGGCGATCGCCCGACTTCTTCACTTCACAAGCAGCGATACTCTGACCTCTTCACTTCACAAGCAGCGATCCTCTGACCTCTTCACTTCACAAGCAGCGATCCTCTGACCTCTTCCCATCACAAGCAGCGATCCTCTGACCTCTTCACTTCACAAGCAGCGATCCTCTGACCTCTTCACTTCACAAGCAGCGAGCCTCTGACCTCTTCCCATCACAAGCAGCGATCCTCTGACCTCTTCACTTCACAAGCAGCGATCCTCTGACCGCTTCACTTCACAAGCAGCGATCCTGTGACCTCTTCCCATCACAAGCAGCGATCCTCTGACCTCTTCACTTTACAAGCGGCGATCGCCCGACTTCTTCACTTCACAAGCAGTGATCCTCTGACCTCTTCACTTCACAAGCAGCGATCCTCTGACCTCTTCCCATCCCAAGCAGCGATCCTTTGACCTCTTCCCATCACAAGCAGCGATCCTCTGACCTCTTCACTTCACAAGCAGCGAGCCTCTGACCTCTTCACTTCACAAGCAGTGATCCTCTGACCTCTTCACTTCACAAGCAGTGATCCTCTGACCTCTTCACTTCACAAGCGGTGATCCTCTGACCTCTTCCCATCACAAGCAGAGATCCTCTGACCTCTTCACTTCACTTCACAAGCAGCAGCAATCCTCTGACCTCTTCACTTCACAAGCAGTGATCCTCTGACCTCTTCACTTCACAAGCAGTGATCCTCTGACCTCTTCACTTCACAAGCGGTGATCCTCTGACCTCTTCCCATCACAAGCAGCGATCCTCTGACCTCTTCCCATCACAAGCAGCGATCCTCTGACCTCTTCACTTCACAAGCAGCAGCAATCCTCTGACCTCTTCACTTCACAAGCAGCGATCCTCTGACCTCTTCACTTCACAAGCAGTGATCCTCTGACCTCTTCACTTCACAAGCAGTGATCCTCTGACCTCTTCACTTCACAAGCAGTGAGCCTCTGACCTCTTCACTTCACAAGCAGTGATCCTCTGACCTCTTCACTTCACAAGCAGCGATCCTCTGACTTCTTCACTTCACAAGCAGTGAGCCTCTGACCTCTTCGCTTCACAAGCAGTGATCATCTCACTTCTTCATTTCACAAGCAGCGATCCTCTGACCTCTTCACTTCACAAGCAGTGAGCCTCTGACCTCTTCGCTTCACAAGCAGTGTTCATCTCACCTCTTCACTTCACAAGCAGCGATCCTCTGACCTCTTCACTTCACAAGCAGCGATCCTCTGACCTCTTCACTTCACAAGCAGTGAGCCTCTGCCCTCTTCCCTTTACACGTAGTGATCCTCTGACCTCTTCACTTCACAAGCAGTGATCCTCTGACCTCTTCACTTCACAAGCAGTGATCCTCTGACCTCTTCACTTCACAAGCAGTGATCCTCTGACCTCTTCACTTCACAAGCAGTGATCCTCTGACCTCTTCACTTCACAAGCAGTGATCCTCTGATCTCTTCACTTCACAAGCTGCGATCCTCTGACCTCTTCACTTCACAAGCAGTGATCCTCTGACCTCTTCACTTCACAAGCAGTGATCCTCTGACCTCTTCCCATCACAAGCAGTGATCCTCTGACCTCTTCCCATCACAAGCAGCAGCAATCCTCTGACCTCTTCACTTCACAAGCAGCAATCCTCTGACCTCTTCACTTCACAAGCAGTGATCCTCTGACCTCTTCACTTCACAAGCAGCGAGCCTCTGACCTCTTCACTTCACAAGCAGCGAGCCTCTGACCTCCTCACTTCACAAGCAGCGATCCTCTGACTTCTTCCCATCACAAGCAGCGATCCTCTGACCTCTCCACTTCACAAGCAGCGAGCCTCTGACCTCTTCACTTCACAAGCAGTGATCCTCTGACCGCTTCACTTCACAAGCAGTGATCCTCTGACCTCTTCACTTCACAAGCAGTGAGCCTCTGACCTCTTCCCTTCACAAGCAGCGATCCTCTGACCTCTTCCCATCACAAGCAGCGATCCTCTGACCTCTTCACTTCACAAGCAGTGAGCCTCTGACCTCTTCACTTCACAAGCAGTGAGCCTCTGACCTCTTCACTTCACAAGCAGTGATCCTCTGACCTCTTCACTTCACAAGCAGTGATCCTCTGACCTCTTCACAACCAGTGGGCCTCTGACCTCTTCACTTCAATAGCAGTGATCCTCTCACCTCTTCACATCACAAGCAGCGATCCTCTGACCTCTTCACTTCACAAGCAGCGATCCTCTGACCTCTTCACTTCACAAGCAGTGATCCTCTGACCTCTTCACTTCAAAAGCAGTGATCCTCTGACCTCTTCACTTCACAAGCAGCGATCCTCTGACCTCTTCCCATCACGAGCAGCGATCCTCTGACCTCTTCACTTCACAAGCAGTGAGCCTCTGACCTCTTCACTTCACAAGCAGTGATCCTCTGACCTCTTCACTTCACAAGCAGTGATCCTCTGACCTCTTCCCATCACAAGCAGCGATCCTCTGACCTCTTCACTTCACAAGCAGTGATCCTCTGACCTCTTCACTTCACAAGCAGTGATCCTCTGACCTCTTCACTTCACAAGCAGTGATCCTCTGACCTCTTCACTTCACAAGCAGTGATCCTCTGACCTCTTCACTTCACAAGCAGTGATCCTCTGACCTCTTCACTTCACAAGCAGTGATCCTCTGACCTCTTCACTTCACAAGCTGCGATCCTCTGATCTCTTCACTTCACAAGCAGTGAGCCTCTGACCTCTTCACTTCACAAGCAGTGATCCTCTGACCTCTTCACTTCACAAGCAGTGATCCTCTGACCTCTTCCCATCACAAGCAGCGATCCTCTGACCTCTTCCCATCACAAGCAGCAGCAATCCTCTGACCTCTTCACTTCACAAGCAGCGATCCTCTGACCTCTTCACTTCACAAGCAGTGATCCTCTGACCTCTTCACTTCACAAGCAGCGAGCCTCTGACCTCTTCACTTCACAAGCAGCGATCCTCTGACTTCTTCCCATCACAAGCAGCGATCCTCTGACCTCTCCACTTCACAAGCAGCGATCCTCTGACCTCTCCACTTCACAAGCAGCGAGCCTCTGACCTCTTCACTTCACAAGCAGTGATCCTCTGACCTCTTCACTTCAAAAGCAGTGATCCTCTGACCTCTTCACTTCACAAGCAGCGATCCTCTGACCTCTTCCCATCACGAGCAGCGATCCTCTGACCTCTTCACTTCACAAGCAGTGAGCCTCTGACCTCTTCACTTCACAAGCAGTGATCCTCTGACCTCTTCACTTCACAAGCAGTGAGCCTCTGACCTCTTCACTTCACAAGCAGCGATCCTCTGACCTCTTCACTTCACAAGCAGCGATCCTCTGACCTCTTCACTTCACAAGCAGCGATCCTCTGACTTCTTCACTTCACAAGCAGTGAGCCTCTGACCTCTTCCCTTTACACGTAGTGATCCTCTGACCTCTTCACTTCACAAGCAGTGATCCTCTGACCTCTTCACTTCACAAGCTGCGATCCTCTGATCTCTTCACTTCACAAGCAGTGAGCCTCTGACCTCTTCACTTCACAAGCAGTGATCCTCTGACCTCTTCACTTCACAAGCAGTGATCCTCTGACCTCTTCCCATCACAAGCAGCGATCCTCTGACCTCTTCCCAGCACAAGCAGCAGCAATCCTCTGACCTCTTCACTTCACAAGCAGCAATCCTCTGACCTCTTCACTTCACAAGCAGTGATCCTCTGACCTCTTCACTTCACAAGCAGTGATCCTCTGACCTCTTCACTTCACAAGCAGCGAGCCTCTGACCTCTTCACTTCACAAGCAGCGATCCTCTGACTTCTTCCCATCACAAGCAGCGAGCCTCTGACCTCTCCACTTCACAAGCAGCGAGCCTCTGACCTCTTCACTTCACAAGCAGTGATCCTCTGACCGCTTCACTTCACAAGCAGTGATCCTCTGACCTCTTCACTTAACAAGCAGTGAGCCTCTGACCTCTTCACTTCACAAGCAGCGATCCTCTGACCTCTTCCCATCACAAGCAGCGATCCTCTGACCTCTTCACTTCACAAGCAGTGAGCCACTGACCTCTTCACTTCACAAGCAGTGAGCCTCTGACCTCTTCACTTCACAAGCAGTGATCCTCTGACCTCTTCACTTCACAAGCAGCGATCCTCTGACCTCTTCACAACCAGTGGGCCTCTGACCTCTTCACTTCAATAGCAGTGATCCTCTCACCTCTTCACATCACAAGCAGCGATCCTCTGACCTCTTCACTTCACAAGCAGTGATCCTCTGACCTCTTCACTTCACAAGCAGTGAGCCTCTGAACTCTTCAATTCAAAAGCAGTGATCCTCTGACCTCTTCACTTCACAAGCAGCGATCCTCTGACCTCTTCCCATCACGAGCAGCGATCCTCTGACCTCTTCACTTCACAAGCAGCGATCCAATGACCTCTTCACTTCACAAGCAGTGATCCTCTGACCTCTTCCCATCACAAGCAGCGATCCTCTGACCTCTTCCCATCACAAGCAGCAGCAATCCTCTGACCTCTTCACTTCACAAGCAGTGATCCTCTGACCTCTTCACTTCACAAGCAGTGATCCTCTGACCTCTTCACTTCACAAGCAGTGATCCTCTGACCTCTTCCCATCACAAGCAGCGATCCTCTGACCTTTTCCCTTCACCAGCAGTGAGCCTCTGACCTCTTCACTTCACAAGCAGCGGTCCTCTGACCTCTTCACTTCACAAGCAGCGAGCCTCTGACCTCTTCACTTCACAAGCAGTGAGCCTCTGACCTCTTCACTTCACAAGCAGCGATCCTCTGACCTCTTCACTTCACAAGCAGCGATCCTCTGACCTCTTCACTTCACAAGCAGTGAGCCTCTCACCTCTTCACTTCACAGGCAGTGATCCTCTGACCTCTTCACTTCACAAGCAGTGAGCCTCTGACCTCTTCACTTCACAAGCAGTGAGCCTCTGACCTCTTCACTTCACAAGCAGTGATCCTCTGACCTCTTCACTTCACAAGCAGCGATCCTCTGACCTCTTCACTTCACAAGCAGTGAGCCTCTGACCTCTTCGCTTCACAAGCAGTGATCATCTCACCTCTTCACTTCACAGGCAGCGATCCTCTGACCTCTTCACTTCACAAGCAGTGAGCCTCTGACCTCTTCACTTCACAAGCAGTGATCCTCTGACCTCTTCACTTCACAAGCAGCGATCCTCTGACCGCTTAACTTCACAAGCAGCGATCCTGTGACCTCTTCCCATCACAAGCAGCGATCCTCTGACCTCTTCACTTTACAAGCGGCGATCGCCCGACTTCTTCACTTCACAAGCAGCGATCCTCTGACCTCTTCACTTCACAAGCAGTGATCCTCTGACCTCTTCACTTCACAAGCAGCGATCCTCTGACCTCTTCACTTCACAAGCAGCGATCCTCTGACCTCTTCACTTCACAAGCAGTGATCCTCTGACCTCTTACCATCACAAGCAGCGATCCTCTGACCTCTTCACTTCACAAGCAGCGATCCTCTGACCGCTTCACTTCACAAGCAGCGATCCTGTGACCTCTTCCCATCACAAGCAGCGATCCTCTGACCTCTTCACTTTACAAGCAGCGATCCTCTGACCTCTTCACTTTACAAGCAGCGATCCTCTGACCTCTTCACTTCACAAGCAGCGAGCCTCTGACCTCTTCACTTCACAAGCAGCGAGCATCTGACCTCTTCACTTCACAAGCAGTGATCCTCTGACCTCTTCACTTCACAAGCAGTGATCCTCTGACCTCTTCACTTCACAAGCGGTGATCCTCTGACCTCTTCCCATCACAAGCAGCGATCCTCTGACCTCTTCACTTCACAAGCAGTGATCCTCTGACCTCTTCACTTCACAAGCAGTGATCCTCTGACCTCTTCACTTCACAAGCGGTGATCCTCTGACCTCTTCCCATCACAAGCAGCGATCCTCTGACCTCTTCACTTCACAAGCAGTGATCCTCTGACCTCTTCACTTCACAAGCAGTGATCCTCTGACCTCTTCACTTCACAAGCAGTGATCCTCTGACCTCTTCACTTCACAAGCAGCGAGCCTCTGACCTCTTCACTTCACAAGCAGCGATCCTCTGACCTCTTCCCATCACAAGCAGCGATCCTCTGACCTCTTCACTTCACAAGCAGTGATCCTCTGACCTCTTACCATCACAAGCAGCGATCCTCTGACCTCTTCACTTCCAAAGCAGCGATCCCGTGACCGCTTCACTTCACAAGCAGCGATCCTGTGACCTCTTCCCATCACAAGCAGCGATCCTCTGACCTCTTCACTTTACAAGCGGCGATCGTCTGACCTCTTCCCTTCACAAGCAGTGAGCCTCTGACCTCTTCACTTCACAAGCAGTGATCCTCTGACATCTTCACTTCACAAGCAGCGATCCTCTGACCTCTTCACTTCACAAGCCGTGAGCCTCTGACCTCTTCACTTCACAAGCAGTGAGCTTCTGACCTCTTCAATTCACAAGCAGCAATCCTCTGACCTCTTCACTGCACAAGCAGTGATCCTCTGACCTCTTCACTTCACAAGCGGTGAGCCTCTGACCTCTTCACTTCACAAGCAGAGATCCTTTGACCTCTTCACTTCACAAGCAGCGATCCTTTGACCTCTTCACTTCACAAGCAGCGATCCTCTGACCTCTTCACTTCACAAGCAGTGAGCCTCTGACCTCTTCACTTTACAAGCAGTGAGCCTCTGACCGCTTCACTTCACAAGCAGTGATCCTCTGACATTTTCACTTCACAAGCAGCGATCCTCTGACCTCTTCACTTCACAAGCAGTGAGCCTCTGACCTCTTCACTTCACAAGCAGTGAGCCTCTGACCTCTTCACTTCACAAGCAGTGATCCTCACAAGCAGTGATCCTCTGACCTCTTCACTTCACAAGCAGCGATCCTCTGACCTCTTCACTTCACAAACAGTGAGCCTCTGACCTCTTCGCTTCACAAGCAGTGATCATCTCACCTCTTCACTTCACAAGCAGCGATCCTCTGACCTCTTCACTTCACAAGCAGTGAGCCTCTGACCTCTTTACTTCACAAGCAGTGATCCTCTGACCTCTTCACTTCACAAGCAGCGATCCTGTGACCTCTTCCCATCACAAGCGGCGATCCTCTGACCTCTTCACTTTACAAGCGGCGATCGCCCGACTTCTTCACTTCACAAGCAGCGATACTCTGACCTCTTCACTTCACAAGCAGCGATCCTCTGACCTCTTCACTTCACAAGCAGTGATCCTCTGACCTCTTCCCATCACAAGCAGCGATCCTCTGACCTATTCACTTCACAAGCAGCGATCCTCTGACCTCTTCACTTCACAAGCAGCGAGCCTCTGACCTCTTCCCATCACAAGCAGCGATCCTCTGACCTCTTCACTTCACAAGCAGCGATCCTCTGACCGCTTCACTTCACAAGCAGCGATCATGTGACCTCTTCCCATCACAAGCAGCGATCCTCTGACCTCTTCACTTTACAAGCGGCGATCGCCCGACTTCTTCACTTCACAAGCAGTGATCCTCTGACCTCTTCACTTCACAAGCAGCGATCCTCTGACCTCTTCCCATCCCAAGCAGCGATCCTTTGACCTCTTCCCATCACAAGCAGCGATCCTCTGACCTCTTCACTTCACAAGCAGCGAGCCTCTGACCTCTTCACTTCACAAGCAGTGATCATCTGACCTCTTCACTTCACAAGCAGTGATCCTCTGACCTCTTCCCATCACAAGCAGCGATCCTCTGACCGCTTCACTTCACAAGCAGTGATCCTCTGACCTCTTCACTTCACAAGCAGTGATCCTCTGACCTCTTCACTTCACAAGCAGTGATCCTCTGACCTCTTCACTTCACAAGCAGTGATCCTCTGACCTCTTCACTTCACAAGCAGTGATCCTCTGACCTCTTCACTTCACAAGCTGCGATCCTCTGATCTCTTCACTTCACAAGCAGTGAGCCTCTGACCTCTTCACTTCACAAGCAGTGATCCTCTGACCTCTTCACTTCACAAGCAGTGATCCTCTGACCTCTTCCCATCACAAGCAGCGATCCTCTGACATCTTCCCATCACAAGCAGCAGCAATCCTCTGACCTCTTCACTTCACAAGCAGCAATCCTCTGACCTCTTCACTTCACAAGCAGTGATCCTCTGACCTCTTCACTTCACAAGCAGCGAGCCTCTGACCTCTTCACTTCACAAGCAGCGAGCCTCTGACCTCTTCACTTCACAAGCAGCGATCCTCTGACTTCTTCCCATCACAAGCAGCGATCCTCTGACCTCTCCACTTCACAAGCAGCGATCCTCTGACCTCTCCACTTCACAAGCAGCGAGCCTCTGACCTCTTCACTTCACAAGCAGTGATCCTCTGACCTCTTCACTTCAAAAGCAGTGATCCTTTGACCTCTTCACATCACAAGCAGCGATCCTCTGACCTCTTCCCATCACGAGCAGCGATCCTCTGACCTCTTCACTTCACAAGCAGTGAGCCTCTGACCTCTTCACTTCACAAGCAGTGATCCTCTGACCTCTTCACTTCACAAGCAGTGAGCCTCTGACCTCTTCACTTCACAAGCAGCGATCCTCTGACCTCTTCACTTCACAAGCAGCGATCCTCTGACCTCTTCACTTCACAAGCAGCGATCCTCTGACTTCTTCACTTCACAAGCAGTGAGCCTCTGACCTCTTCCCTTTACACGTAGTGATCCTCTGACCTCTTCCCATCACAAGCAGCGATCCTCTGACCTCTTCACTTCACAAGCAGTGAGCCTCTGACCTCTTCACTTCACAAGCAGTGATCCTCTGACCTCTTCACTTCACAAGCTGCGATCCTCTGATCTCTTCACTTCACAAGCAGTGAGCCTCTGACCTCTTCACTTCACAAGCAGTGATCCTCTGACCTCTTCACTTCACAAGCAGTGATCCTCTGACCTCTTCCCATCACAAGCAGCAGCAATCCTCTGACCTCTTCACTTCACAAGCAGCAATCCTCTGACCTCTTCACTTCACAAGCAGTGATCCTCTGACCTCTTCACTTCACAAGCAGTGATCCTCTGACCTCTTCACTTCACAAGCAGCGAGCCTCTGACCTCTTCACTTCACAAGCAGCGATCCTCTGACCGCTTAACTTCACAAGCAGCGATCCTGTGACCTCTTCCCATCACAAGCAGCGATCCTCTGACCTCTTCACTTTACAAGCGGCGATCGCCCGACTTCTTCACTTCACAAGCAGCGATCCTCTGACCTCTTCACTTCACAAGCAGTGATCCTCTGACCTCTTCACTTCACAAGCAGCGATCCTCTGACCTCTTCACTTCACAAGCAGCGATCCTCTGACCTCTTCACTTCACAAGCAGTGATCCTCTGACCTCTTACCATCACAAGCAGCGATCCTCTGACCTCTTCACTTCACAAGCAGCGATCCTCTGACCGCTTCACTTCACAAGCAGCGATCCTGTGACCTCTTCCCATCACAAGCAGTGATCCTCTGACCTCTTCACTTTACAAGCAGCGATCCTCTGACCTCTTCACTTTACAAGCAGCGATCCTCTGACCTCTTCACTTCACAAGCAGCGAGCCTCTGACCTCTTCACTTCACAAGCAGTGAGCCTCTGACCTCTTCACTTCACAAGCAGTGATCCTCTGACCTCTTCACTTCACAAGCAGTGATCCTCTGACCTCTTCACTTCACAAGAGGTGATCCTCTGACCTCTTCCCATCACAAGCAGCGATCCTCTGACCTCTTCACTTCACAAGCAGTGATCCTCTGACCTCTTCACTTCACAAGCAGTGATCCTCTGACCTCTTCACTTCACAAGCGGTGATCCTCTGACCTCTTCCCATCACAAGCAGCAATCCTCTGACCTCTTCACTTCACAAGCAGTGATCCTCTGACCTCTTCACTTCACAAGCAGTGATCCTCTGACCTCTTCACTTCACAAGCAGTGATCCTCTGACCTCTTTACTTCACAAGCAGCGAGCCTCTGACCTCTTCACTTCACAAGCAGCGATCCTCTGACCTCTTCCCATCACAAGCAGCGATCCTCTGACCTCTTCACTTCACAAGCAGTGATCCTCTGACCTCTTACCATCACAAGCAGCGATCCTCTGACCTCTTCACTTCCAAAGCAGCGATCCCGTGACCGCTTCACTTCACAAGCAGCGATCCTGTGACCTCTTCCCATCACAAGCAGCGATCCTCTGACCTCTTCACTTTACAAGCGGCGATCGTCTGACCTCTTCCCTTCACAAGCAGTGAGCCTCTGACCTCTTCACTTCACAAGCAGTGATCCTCTGACATCTTCACTTCACAAGCAGCGATCCTCTGACCTCTTCACTTCACAAGCCGTGAGCCTCTGACCTCTTCACTTCACAAGCAGTGAGCTTCTGACCTCTTCAATTCACAAGCAGCAATCCTCTGACCTCTTCACTGCACAAGCAGTGATCCTCTGACCTCTTCACTTCACAAGCGGTGAGCCTCTGACCTCTTCACTTCACAAGCAGCGATCCTTTGACCTCTTCACTTCACAAGCAGCGATCCTTTGACCTCTTCACTTCACAAGCAGCGATCCTCTGACATCTTCCCATCACAAGCAGCAGCAATCCTCTGACCTCTTCACTTCACAAGCAGCAATCCTCTGACCTCTTCACTTCACAAGCAGTGATCCTCTGACCTCTTCACTTCACAAGCAGCGAGCCTCTGACCTCTTCACTTCACAAGCAGCGAGCCTCTGACCTCTTCACTTCACAAGCAGCGATCCTCTGACTTCTTCCCATCACAAGCAGCGATCCTCTGACCTCTCCACTTCACAAGCAGCGATCCTCTGACCTCTCCACTTCACAAGCAGCGAGCCTCTGACCTCTTCACTTCACAAGCAGTGATCCTCTGACCTCTTCACTTCAAAAGCAGTGATCCTTTGACCTCTTCACATCACAAGCAGCGATCCTCTGACCTCTTCCCATCACGAGCAGCGATCCTCTGACCTCTTCACTTCACAAGCAGTGAGCCTCTGACCTCTTCACTTCACAAGCAGTGATCCTCTGACCTCTTCACTTCACAAGCAGTGAGCCTCTGACCTCTTCACTTCACAAGCAGCGATCCTCTGACCTCTTCACTTCACAAGCAGCGATCCTCTGACCTCTTCACTTCACAAGCAGCGATCCTCTGACTTCTTCACTTCACAAGCAGTGAGCCTCTGACCTCTTCCCTTTACACGTAGTGATCCTCTGACCTCTTCCCATCACAAGCAGCGATCCTCTGACCTCTTCACTTCACAAGCAGTGAGCCTCTGACCTCTTCACTTCACAAGCAGTGATCCTCTGACCTCTTCACTTCACAAGCTGCGATCCTCTGATCTCTTCACTTCACAAGCAGTGAGCCTCTGACCTCTTCACTTCACAAGCAGTGATCCTCTGACCTCTTCACTTCACAAGCAGTGATCCTCTGACCTCTTCCCATCACAAGCAGCAGCAATCCTCTGACCTCTTCACTTCACAAGCAGCAATCCTCTGACCTCTTCACTTCACAAGCAGTGATCCTCTGACCTCTTCACTTCACAAGCAGTGATCCTCTGACCTCTTCACTTCACAAGCAGCGAGCCTCTGACCTCTTCACTTCACAAGCAGCGATCCTCTGACCGCTTAACTTCACAAGCAGCGATCCTGTGACCTCTTCCCATCACAAGCAGCGATCCTCTGACCTCTTCACTTTACAAGCGGCGATCGCCCGACTTCTTCACTTCACAAGCAGCGATCCTCTGACCTCTTCACTTCACAAGCAGTGATCCTCTGACCTCTTCACTTCACAAGCAGCGATCCTCTGACCTCTTCACTTCACAAGCAGCGATCCTCTGACCTCTTCACTTCACAAGCAGTGATCCTCTGACCTCTTACCATCACAAGCAGCGATCCTCTGACCTCTTCACTTCACAAGCAGCGATCCTCTGACCGCTTCACTTCACAAGCAGCGATCCTGTGACCTCTTCCCATCACAAGCAGTGATCCTCTGACCTCTTCACTTTACAAGCAGCGATCCTCTGACCTCTTCACTTTACAAGCAGCGATCCTCTGACCTCTTCACTTCACAAGCAGCGAGCCTCTGACCTCTTCACTTCACAAGCAGTGAGCCTCTGACCTCTTCACTTCACAAGCAGTGATCCTCTGACCTCTTCACTTCACAAGCAGTGATCCTCTGACCTCTTCACTTCACAAGAGGTGATCCTCTGACCTCTTCCCATCACAAGCAGCGATCCTCTGACCTCTTCACTTCACAAGCAGTGATCCTCTGACCTCTTCACTTCACAAGCAGTGATCCTCTGACCTCTTCACTTCACAAGCGGTGATCCTCTGACCTCTTCCCATCACAAGCAGCAATCCTCTGACCTCTTCACTTCACAAGCAGTGATCCTCTGACCTCTTCACTTCACAAGCAGTGATCCTCTGACCTCTTCACTTCACAAGCAGTGATCCTCTGACCTCTTTACTTCACAAGCAGCGAGCCTCTGACCTCTTCACTTCACAAGCAGCGATCCTCTGACCTCTTCCCATCACAAGCAGCGATCCTCTGACCTCTTCACTTCACAAGCAGTGATCCTCTGACCTCTTACCATCACAAGCAGCGATCCTCTGACCTCTTCACTTCCAAAGCAGCGATCCCGTGACCGCTTCACTTCACAAGCAGCGATCCTGTGACCTCTTCCCATCACAAGCAGCGATCCTCTGACCTCTTCACTTTACAAGCGGCGATCGTCTGACCTCTTCCCTTCACAAGCAGTGAGCCTCTGACCTCTTCACTTCACAAGCAGTGATCCTCTGACATCTTCACTTCACAAGCAGCGATCCTCTGACCTCTTCACTTCACAAGCCGTGAGCCTCTGACCTCTTCACTTCACAAGCAGTGAGCTTCTGACCTCTTCAATTCACAAGCAGCAATCCTCTGACCTCTTCACTGCACAAGCAGTGATCCTCTGACCTCTTCACTTCACAAGCGGTGAGCCTCTGACCTCTTCACTTCACAAGCAGCGATCCTTTGACCTCTTCACTTCACAAGCAGCGATCCTTTGACCTCTTCACTTCACAAGCAGCGATCCTCTGACCTCTTCACTTCACAAGCAGTGAGCCTCTGACCTCTTCACTTCACAAGCAGTGAGCCTCTGACCGCTTCACTTCACAAGCAGTGATCCTCTGACATTTTCACTTCACAAGCAGCGATCCTCTGACCTCTTCACTTCACAAGCAGTGAGCCTCTGACCTCTTCACTTCACAAGCAGTGAGCCTCTGACCTCTTCACTTCACAAGCAGTGATCCTCACAAGCAGTGATCCTCTGACCTCTTCACTTCACAAGCAGCGATCCTCTGACCTCTTCACTTCACAAGCAGTGAGCCTCTGACCTCTTCGCTTCACAAGCAGTGATCATCTCACCTCTTCACTTCACAAGCAGCGATCCTCTGACCTCTTCACTTCACAAGCAGTGAGCCTCTGACCTCTTCACTTCACAAGCAGTGATCCTCTGACCTCTTCACTTCACAAGCAGCGATCCTGTGACCTCTTCGCATCACAAGCGGCGATCCTCTGACCTCTTCACTTTACAAGCGGCGATCGCCCGACTTCTTCACTTCACAAGCAGCGATACTCTGACCTCTTCACTTCACAAGCAGCGATCCTCTGACCTCTTCACTTCACAAGCAGCGATCCTCTGACCTCTTCCCATCACAAGCAGCGATCCTCTGACCTATTCACTTCACAAGCAGCGATCCTCTGACCTCTTCACTTCACAAGCAGCGAGCCTCTGACCTCTTCCCATCACAAGCAGCGATCCTCTGACCTCTTCACTTCACAAGCAGCGATCCTCTGACCGCTTCACTTCACAAGCAGCGATCATGTGACCTCTTCCCATCACAAGCAGCGATCCTCTGACCTCTTCACTTTACAAGCGGCGATCGCCCGACTTCTTCACTTCACAAGCAGTGATCCTCTGACCTCTTCACTTCACAAGCAGCGATCCTCTGACCTCTTCCCATCCCAAGCAGCGATCCTTTGACCTCTTCCCATCACAAGCAGCGATCCTCTGACCTCTTCACTTCACAAGCAGCGAGCCTCTGACCTCTTCACTTCACAAGCAGTGATCCTCTGACCTCTTCCCATCACAAGCAGCGATCCTCTGACCGCTTCACTTCACAAGCAGTGATCCTCTGACCTCTTCACTTCACAAGCAGTGATCCTCTGACCTCTTCACTTCACAAGCAGTGATCCTCTGACCTCTTCACTTCACAAGCAGTGATCCTCTGACCTCTTCACTTCACAAGCTGCGATCCTCTGATCTCTTCACTTCACAAGCAGTGAGCCTCTGACCTCTTCACTTCACAAGCAGTGATCCTCTGACCTCTTCACTTCACAAGCAGTGATCCTCTGACCTCTTCCCATCACAAGCAGCGATCCTCTGACCTCTTCCCATCACAAGCAGCAGCAATCCTCTGACCTCTTCACTTCACAAGCAGCAATCCTCTGACCTCTTCACTTCACAAGCAGTGATCCTCTGACCTCTTCACTTCACAAGCAGCGAGCCTCTGACCTCTTCACTTCACAAGCAGCGAGCCTCTGACCTCTTCACTTCACAAGCAGCAATCCTCTGACTTCTTCCCATCACTAGCAGCGATCCTCTGACCTCTCCACTTCACAAGCAGCGATCCTCTGACCTCTCCACTTCACAAGCAGCGAGCCTCTGACCTCTTCACTTCACAAGCAGTGATCCTCTGACCTCTTCACTTCAAAAGCAGTGATCCTCTGACCTCTTCACATCACAAGCAGCGATCCTCTGACCTCTTCCCATCACGAGCAGCGATCCTCTGACCTCTTCACTTCACAAGCAGTGAGCCTCTGACCTCTTCACTTCACAAGCAGTGATCCTCTGACCTCTTCACTTCACAAGCAGTGAGCCTCTGACCTCTTCACTTCACAAGCAGCGATCCTCTGACCTCTTCACTTCACAAGCAGCGATCCGCTGACCTCTTCACTTCACAAGCAGCGATCCTCTGACTTCTTCACTTCACAAGCAGTGAGCCTCTGACCTCTTCACTTCACAAGAGGTGATCCTCTGACCTCTTCACTTCACAAGCAGTGAGCCTCTGACCTCTTCACTTCACAAGCAGTGATCCTCTGACCTCTTCACTTCACAAGCAGTGAGCCTCTGACCTCTTCACTTCACAAGCAGCGATCCTCTGACCTCTTCACTTCACAAGCAGCGATCCTCTGACCTCTTCACTTCACAAGCAGCGATCCTCTGACTTCTTCACTTCACAAGCAGTGAGCCTCTGACCTCTTCCCTTTACACGTAGTGATCCTCTGACCTCTTCCCATCACAAGCAGCGATCCTCTGACCTCTTCACTTCACAAGCAGTGAGCCTCTGACCTGTTCACTTCACAAGCAGTGATCCTCTGACCTCTTCACTTCACAAGCAGCGAGCCTCTGACCTCTTCACTTCACAAGCAGTGATCCTCTGACTTCTTCCCATCACAAGCAGCGATCCTCTGACCTCTCCACTTCACAAGCAGCGATCCTCTGACCTCTCCACTTCACAAGCAGCGAGCCTCTGACCTCTTCACTTCACAAGCAGTGATCCTCTGACCTCTTCACTTCAAAAGCAGTGATCCTCTGACCTCTTCACATCACAAGCAGCGATCCTCTGACCTCTTCCCATCACGAGCAGCGATCCTCTGACCTCTTCACTTCACAAGCAGTGAGCCTCTGACCTCTTCACTTCACAAGCAGTGATCCTCTGACCTCTTCACTTCACAAGCAGTGAGCCTCTGACCTCTTCACTTCACAAGCAGCGATCCTCTGACCTCTTCACTTCACAAGCAGCGATCCTCTGACCTCTTCACTTCACAAGCAGCGATCCTCTGACCTCTTCACTTCACAAGCAGTGAGCCTCTGACCTCTTCCCTTTACACGTAGTGATCCTCTGACCTCTTCCCATCACAAGCAGCGATCCTCTGACCTCTTCACTTCACAAGCAGTGAGCCTCTGACCTCTTCACTTCACAAGCAGTGATCCTCTGACCTCTTCACTTCACAAGCAGTGATCCTCTGACCTCTTCACTTCACAAGCAGTGATCCTCTGACCTCTTCACTTCACAAGCAGCGAGCCTCTGACCTCTTCACTTCACAAGCAGCGATCCTCTGACTTCTTCCCATCACAAGCAGCGAGCCTCTGACCTCTCCACTTCACAAGCAGCGAGCCTCTGACCTCTTCACTTCACAAGCAGTGATCCTCTGACCGCTTCACTTCACAAGCAGTGATCCTCTGACCTCTTCACTTCACAAGCAGTGAGCCTCTGACCTCTTCACTTCACAAGCAGCGATCCTCTGACCTCTTCCCATCACAAGCAGCGATCCTCTGACCTCTTCACTTCACAAGCAGTGAGCCTCTGACCTCTTCACTTCACAAGCAGTGAGCCTCTGACCTCTTCACTTCACAAGCAGTGATCCTCTGACCTCTTCACTTCACAAGCAGCGATCCTCTGACCTCTTCACAACCAGTGGGCCTCTGACCTCTTCACTTCAAAAGCAGTGATCCTCTCACCTCTTCACATCACAAGCAGCGATCCTCTGACCTCTTCACTTCACAAGCAGTGATCCTCTGACCTCTTCACTTCACAAGCAGTGAGCCTCTGACCTCTTCAATTCAAAAGCAGTGATCCTCTGACCTCTTCACTTCACAAGCAGCGATCCTCTGACCTCTTCCCATCACGAGCAGCGATCCTCTGACCTCTTCACTTCACAAGCAGCGATCCAATGACCTCTTCACTTCACAAGCTGTGATCCTCTGACCTCTTCCCATCACAAGCAGCGATCCTCTGACCTCTTCCCATCACAAGCAGCAGCAATCCTCTGACCTCTTCACTTCACAAGCAGCAATCCTCTGACCTCTTCACTTCACAAGCAGTGAGCCTCTGACCTCTTCACTTCACAAGCAGTGATCCTCTGACCTCTTCACTTCACAAGCAGTGATCCTCTGACCTCTTCCCATCACAAGCAGCGATCCTCTGACCTCTTCCCTTCACCAGCAGTGAGCCTCTGACCTCTTCACTTCACAAGCAGCGGTCCTCTGACCTCTTCACTTCACAAGCAGCGAGCCTCTGACCTCTTCACTTCACAAGCAGTGATCCTCTGACCTCTTCCCATCACAAGCAGCAGCAATCCTCTGACCTCTTCACTTCACAAGCAGCAATCCTCTGACCTCTTCACTTCACAAGCAGTGATCCTCTGACCTCTTCACTTCACAAGCAGTGATCCTCTGACCTCTTCACTTCACAAGCAGCGAGCCTCTGACCTCTTCACTTCACAAGCAGCGATCCTCTGACCGCTTAACTTCACAAGCAGCGATCCTGTGACCTCTTCCCATCACAAGCAGCGATCCTCTGACCTCTTCACTTTACAAGCGGCGATCGCCCGACTTCTTCACTTCACAAGCAGCGATCCTCTGACCTCTTCACTTCACAAGCAGTGATCCTCTGACCTCTTCACTTCACAAGCAGCGATCCTCTGACCTCTTCACTTCACAAGCAGTGATCCTCTGACCTCTTCACTTCACAAGAGGTGATCCTCTGACCTCTTCCCATCACAAGCAGCGATCGTCTGACCTCTTCACTTCACAAGCAGTGATCCTCTGACCTCTTCACTTCACAAGCAGTGATCCTCTGACCTCTTCACTTCACAA
Organism: Triturus cristatus; assembly: GCF_964204655.1. Taxonomy (NCBI): domain Eukaryota; kingdom Metazoa; phylum Chordata; class Amphibia; order Caudata; family Salamandridae; genus Triturus; species Triturus cristatus. The sequence goes on from NC_140579.1 coordinate 285,374,447, forward strand.
GCGGTGATCCTCTGACCTCTTCCCATCACAAGCAGCAATCCTCTGACCTCTTCACTTCACAAGCAGTGATCCTCTGACCTCTTCACTTCACAAGCAGTGATCCTCTGACCTCTTCACTTCACAAGCAGTGATCCTCTGACCTCTTCACTTCACAAGCAGCGAGCCTCTGACCTCTTCACTTCACAAGCAGCGATCCTCTGACCTCTTCCCATCACAAGCAGCGATCCTCTGACCTCTTCACTTCACAAGCAGTGATCCTCTGACCTCTTACCATCACAAGCAGCGATCCTCTGACCTCTTCACTTCCAAAGCAGCGATCCCGTGACCGCTTCACTTCACAAGCAGCGATCCTGTGACCTCTTCCCATCACAAGCAGCGATCCTCTGACCTCTTCACTTTACAAGCGGCGATCGTCTGACCTCTTCCCTTCACAAGCAGTGAGCCTCTGACCTCTTCACTTCACAAGCAGTGATCCTCTGACATCTTCACTTCACAAGCAGCGATCCTCTGACCTCTTATCTTCACAAGCCGTGAGCCTCTGACCTCTTCACTTCACAAGCAGTGAGCTTCTGACCTCTTCAATTCACAAGCAGCAATCCTCTGACCTCTTCACTGCACAAGCAGTGATCCTCTGACCTCTTCACTTCACAAGCGGTGAGCCTCTGACCTCTTCACTTCACAAGCAGCGATCCTTTGACCTCTTCACTTCACAAGCAGCGATCCTTTGACCTCTTCACTTCACAAGCAGCGATCCTCTGACCTCTTCACTTCACAAGCAGTGAGCCTCTGACCTCTTCACTTCACAAGCAGTGAGCCTCTGACCGCTTCACTTCACAAGCAGTGATCCTCTGACATTTTCACTTCACAAGCAGCGATCCTCTGACCTCTTCACTTCACAAGCAGTGAGCCTCTGACCTCTTCACTTCACAAGCAGTGAGCCTCTGACCTCTTCACTTCACAAGCAGTGATCCTCACAAGCAGTGATCCTCTGACCTCTTCACTTCACAAGCAGCGATCCTCTGACCTCTTCACTTCACAAGCAGTGAGCCTCTGACCTCTTCGCTTCACAAGCAGTGATCATCTCACCTCTTCACTTCACAAGCAGCGATCCTCTGACCTCTTCACTTCACAAGCAGTGAGCCTCTGACCTCTTCACTTCACAAGCAGTGATCCTCTGACCTCTTCACTTCACAAGCAGCGATCCTGTGACCTCTTCCCATCACAAGCGGCGATCCTCTGACCTCTTCACTTTACAAGCGGCGATCGCCCGACTTCTTCACTTCACAAGCAGCGATACTCTGACCTCTTCACTTCACAAGCAGCGATCCTCTGACCTCTTCACTTCACAAGCAGCGATCCTCTGACCTCTTCCCATCACAAGCAGCGATCCTCTGACCTATTCACTTCACAAGCAGCAATCCTCTGACCTCTTCACTTCACAAGCAGCGAGCCTCTGACCTCTTCCCATCACAAGCAGCGATCCTCTGACCTCTTCACTTCACAAGCAGCGATCCTCTGACCGCTTCACTTCACAAGCAGCGATCATGTGACCTCTTCCCATCACAAGCAGCGATCCTCTGACCTCTTCACTTTACAAGCGGCGATCGCCCGACTTCTTCACTTCACAAGCAGTGATCCTCTGACCTCTTCACTTCACAAGCAGCGATCCTCTGACCTCTTCCCATCCCAAGCAGCGATCCTTTGACCTCTTCCCATCACAAGCAGCGATCCTCTGACCTCTTCACTTCACAAGCTGCGATCCTCTGATCTCTTCACTTCACAAGCAGCGAGCCTCTGACCTTTTCACTTCACAAGCAGTGATCCTCTGACCTCTTCACTTCACAAGCAGTGACCCTCTGACCTCTTCCCATCACAAGCAGCGATCCTCTGACCGCTTCACTTCACAAGCAGTGATCCTCTGACCTCTTCACTTCACAAGCAGTGATCCTCTGACCTCTTCACTTCACAAGCAGTGATCCTCTGACCTCTTCACTTCACAAGCAGTGATCCTCTGACCTCTTCACTTCACAAGCAGTGATCCTCTGACCTCTTCACTTCACAAGCTGCGATCCTCTGATCTCTTCACTTCACAAGCAGTGAGCCTCTGACCTCTTCACTTCACAAGCAGTGATCCTCTGACCTCTTCACTTCACAAGCAGTGATCCTCTGACCTCTTCCCATCACAAGCAGCGATCCTCTGACCTCTTCCCATCACAAGCAGCAACAATCCTCTGACCTCTTCACTTCACAAGCAGCAATCCTCTGACCTCTTCACTTCACAAGCAGTGATCCTCTGACCTCTTCACTTCACAAGCAGCGAGCCTCTGACCTCTTCACTTCACAAGCAGCGAGCCTCTGACCTCTTCACTTCACAAGCAGCGATCATGTGACTTCTTCCCATCACAAGCAGCGATCCTCTGACCTCTCCACTTCACAAGCAGCGATCCTCTGACCTCTCCACTTCACAAGCAGCGAGCCTCTGACCTCTTCACTTCACAAGCAGTGATCCTCTGACCTCTTCACTTCAAAAGCAGTGATCCTCTGACCTCTTCACATCACAAGCAGCGATCCTCTGACCTCTTCCCATCACGAGCAGCGATCCTCTGACCTCTTCACTTCACAAGCAGTGAGCCTCTGACCTCTTCACTTCACAAGCAGTGATCCTCTGACCTCTTCACTTCACAAGCAGTGAGCCTCTGACCTCTTCACTTCACAAGCAGCGATCCTCTGACCTCTTCACTTCACAAGCAGCGATCCTCTGACCTCTTCACTTCACAAGCAGCGATCCTCTGACTTCTTCACTTCACAAGCAGTGAGCCTCTGACCTCTTCCCTTTACACGTAGTGATCCTCTGACCTCTTCCCATCACAAGCAGCGATCCTCTGACCTCTTCACTTCACAAGCAGTGAGCCTCTGACCTCTTCACTTCATAAGCAGTGATCCTCTGACCTCTTCACTTCACAAGCTGCGATCCTCTGATCTCTTCACTTCACAAGCAGTGAGCCTCTGACCTCTTCACTTCACAAGCAGTGATCCTCTGACCTCTTCACTTCACAAGCAGTGATCCTCTGACCTCTTCCCATCACAAGCAGCAGCAATCCTTTGACCTCTTCACTTCACAAGCAGCAATCCTCTGACCTCTTCACTTCACAAGCAGTGATCCTCTGACCTCTTCACTTCACAAGCAGTGATCCTCTGACCTCTTCACTTCACAAGCAGCGAGCCTCTGACCTCTTCACTTCACAAGCAGCGATCCTCTGACTTCTTCCCATCACAAGCAGCGAGCCTCTGACCTCTCCACTTCACAAGCAGCGAGCCTCTGACCTCTTCACTTCACAAGCAGTGATCCTCTGACCGCTTCACTTCACAAGCAGTGATCCTCTGACCTCTTCACTTCACAAGCAGTGAGCCTCTGTCCTCTTCACTTCACAAGCAGCGATCCTCTGACCTCTTCCCATCACAAGCAGCGATCCTCTGACCTCTTCACTTCACAAGCAGTGAGCCTCTGACCTCTTCACTTCACAAGCAGGGAGCCTCTGACCTCTTCACTTCACAAGCAGTGATCCTCTGACCTCTTCACTTCACAAGCAGCGATCCTCTGACCTCTTCACAACCAGTGGGCCTCTGACCTCTTCACTTCAAAAGCAGTGATCCTCTCACCTCTTCACATCACAAGCAGCGATCCTCTGACCTCTTCACTTCACAAGCAGTGATCCTCTGACCTCTTCACTTCACAAGCAGTGAGCCTCTGACCTCTTCAATTCAAAAGCAGTGATCCTCTGACCTCTTCACTTCACAAGCAGCGATCCTCTGACCTCTTCCCATCACGAGCAGCGATCCTCTGACCTCTTCACTTCACAAGCAGCGATCCAATGACCTCTTCACTTCACAAGCAGTGATCCTCTGACCTCTTCCCATCACAAGCAGCGATCCTCTGACCTCTTCCCATCACAAGCAGCAGCAATCCTCTGACCTCTTCACTTCACAAGCAGCAATCCTCTGACCTCTTCACTTCACAAGCAGTGAGCCTCTGACCTCTTCACTTCACAAGCAGTGATCCTCTGACCTCTTCACTTCACAAGCAGTGATCCTCTGACCTCTTCCAATCACAAGCAGCGATCCTCTGACCTCTTCCCTTCACCAGCAGTGAGCCTCTGACCTCTTCACTTCACAAGCAGCGGTCCTCTGACCTCTTCACTTCACAAGCAGCGAGCCTCTGACCTCTTCACTTCACAAGCAGTGATCCTCTGACCTCTTCCCATCACAAGCAGCAGCAATCCTCTGACCTCTTCACTTCACAAGCAGCAATCCTCTGACCTCTTCACTTCACAAGCAGTGATCCTCTGACCTCTTCACTTCACAAGCAGCGAGCCTCTGACCTCTTCACTTCACAAGCAGCGATCCTCTGACCGCTTAACTTCACAAGCAGCGATCCTGTGACCTCTTCCCATCACAAGCAGCGATCCTCTGACCTCTTCACTTTACAAGCGGCGATCGCCCGACTTCTTCACTTCACAAGCAGCGATCCTCTGACCTCTTCACTTCACAAGCAGTGATCCTCTGACCTCTTCACTTCACAAGCAGCGATCCTCTGACCTCTTCACTTCACAAGCAGCGATCCTCTGACCTCTTCACTTCACAAGCAGTGATCCTCTGACCTCTTACCATCACAAGCAGCGATCCTCTGACCTCTTCACTTCACAAGCAGCGATCCTCTGACCGCTTCACTTCACAAGCAGCGATCCTGTGACCTCTTCCCATCACAAGCAGCGATCCTCTGACCTCTTCACTTTACAAGCAGCGATCCTCTGACCTCTTCACTTTACAAGCAGCGATCCTCTGACCTCTTCACTTCACAAGCAGCGAGCCTCTGACCTCTTCACTTCACAAGCAGTGAGCCTCTGACCTCTTCACTTCACAAGCAGTGATCCTCTGACCTCTTCACTTCACAAGCAGTGATCCTCTGACCTCTTCACTTCACAAGAGGTGATCCTCTGACCTCTTCCCATCACAAGCAGCGATCCTCTGACCTCTTCACTTCACAAGCAGTGATCCTCTGACCTCTTCACTTCACAAGCAGTGATCCTCTGACCTCTTCACTTCACAAGCGGTGATCCTCTGACCTCTTCCCATCACAAGCAGCAATCCTCTGACCTCTTCACTTCACAAGCAGTGATCCTCTGACCTCTTCACTTCACAAGCAGTGATCCTCTGACCTCTTCACTTCACAAGCAGTGATCCTCTGACCTCTTCACTTCACAAGCAGCGAGCCTCTGACCTCTTCACTTCACAAGCAGCGATCCTCTGACCTCTTCCCATCACAAGCAGCGATCCTCTGACCTCTTCACTTCACAAGCAGTGATCCTCTGACCTCTTACCATCACAAGCAGCGATCCTCTGACCTCTTCACTTCCAAAGCAGCGATCCCGTGACCGCTTCACTTCACAAGCAGCGATCCTGTGACCTCTTCCCATCACAAGCAGCGATCCTCTGACCTCTTCACTTTACAAGCGGCGATCGTCTGACCTCTTCCCTTCACAAGCAGTGAGCCTCTGACCTCTTCACTTCACAAGCAGTGATCCTCTGACATCTTCACTTCACAAGCAGCGATCCTCTGACCTCTTCACTTCACAAGCCGTGAGCCTCTGACCTCTTCACTTCACAAGCAGTGAGCTTCTGACCTCTTCAATTCACAAGCAGCAATCCTCTGACCTCTTCACTGCACAAGCAGTGATCCTCTGACCTCTTCACTTCACAAGCGGTGAGCCTCTGACCTCTTCACTTCACAAGCAGCGATCCTTTGACCTCTTCACTTCACAAGCAGCGATCCTTCGACCTCTTCACTTCACAAGCAGCGATCCTCTGACCTCTTCACTTCACAAGCAGTGAGCCTCTGACCTCTTCACTTCACAAGCAGTGAGCCTCTGACCGCTTCACTTCACAAGCAGTGATCCTCTGACATTTTCACTTCACAAGCAGCGATCCTCTGACCTCTTCACTTCACAAGCAGTGAGCCTCTGACCTCTTCACTTCACAAGCAGTGAGCCTCTGACCTCTTCACTTCACAAGCAGTGATCCTCACAAGCAGTGATCCTCTGACCTCTTCACTTCACAAGCAGCGATCCTCTGACCTCTTCACTTCACAAGCAGTGAGCCTCTGACCTCTTCGCTTCACAAGCAGTGATCATCTCACCTCTTCACTTCACAAGCAGCGATCCTCTGACCTCTTCACTTCACAAGCAGTGAGCCTCTGACCTCTTCACTTCACAAGCAGTGATCCTCTGACCTCTTCACTTCACAAGCAGCGATCCTGTGACCTCTTCCCATCACAAGCGGCGATCCTCTGACCTCTTCACTTTACAAGCGGCGATCGCCCGACTTCTTCACTTCACAAGCAGCGATACTCTGACCTCTTCACTTCACAAGCAGCGATCCTCTGACCTCTTCACTTCACAAGCAGCGATCGTCTGACCTCTTCCCATCACAAGCAGCGATCCTCTGACCTATTCACTTCACAAGCAGCGATCCTCTGACCTCTTCACTTCACAAGCAGCGAGCCTCTGACCTCTTCCCATCACAAGCAGCGATCCTCTGACCTCTTCACTTCACAAGCAGCGATCCTCTGACCGCTTCACTTCACAAGCAGCGATCATGTGACCTCTTCCCATCACAAGCAGCGATCCTCTGACCTCTTCACTTTACAAGCGGCGATCGCCCGACTTCTTCACTTCACAAGCAGTGATCCTCTGACCTCTTCACTTCACAAGCAGCGATCCTCTGACCTCTTCCCATCCCAAGCAGCGATCCTTTGACCTCTTCCCATCACAAGCAGCGATCCTCTGACCTCTTCACTTCACAAGCAGCGAGCCTCTGACCTTTTCACTTCACAAGCAGTGATCCTCTGACCTCTTCACTTCACAAGCAGTGATCCTCTGACCTCTTCCCATCACAAGCAGCGATCCTCTGACCGCTTCACTTCACAAGCAGTGATCCTCTGACCTCTTCACTTCACAAGCAGTGATCCTCTGACCTCTTCACTTCACAAGCAGTGATCCTCTGACCTCTTCACTTCACAAGCAGTGATCCTCTGACCTCTTCACTTCACAAGCAGTGATCCTCTGACCTCTTCACTTCACAAGCTGCGATCCTCTGATCTCTTCACTTCACAAGCAGTGAGCCTCTGACCTCTTCACTTCACAAGCAGTGATCCTCTGACCTCTTCACTTCACAAGCAGTGATCCTCTGACCTCTTCCCATCACAAGCAGCGATCCTCTGACCTCTTCCCATCACAAGCAGCAGCAATCCTCTGACCTCTTCACTTCACAAGCAGCAATCCTCTGACCTCTTCACTTCACAAGCAGTGATCCTCTGACCTCTTCACTTCACAAGCAGCGAGCCTCTGACCTCTTCACTTCACAAGCAGCGAGCCTCTGACCTCTTCACTTCACAAGCAGCGATCCTCTGACTTCTTCCCATCACAAGCAGCGATCCTCTGACCTCTCCACTTCACAAGCAGCGATCCTCTGACCTCTCCACTTCACAAGCAGCGAGCCTCTGACCTCTTCACTTCACAAGCAGTGATCCTCTGACCTCTTCACTTCAAAAGCAGTGATCCTCTGACCTCTTCACATCACAAGCAGCGATCCTCTGACCTCTTCCCATCACGAGCAGCGATCCTCTGACCTCTTCACTTCACAAGCAGTGAGCCTCTGACCTCTTCACTTCACAAGCAGTGATCCTCTGACCTCTTCACTTCACAAGCAGTGAGCCTCTGACCTCTTCACTTCACAAGCAGCGATCCTCTGACCTCTTCACTTCACAAGCAGCGATCCTCTGACCTCTTCACTTCACAAGCAGCGATCCTCTGACTTCTTCACTTCACAAGCAGTGAGCCTCTGACCTCTTCCCTTTACACGTAGTGATCCTCTGACCTCTTCCCATCACAAGCAGCGATCCTCTGACCTCTTCACTTCACAAGCAGTGAGCCTCTGACCTCTTCACTTCACAAGCAGTGATCCTCTGACCTCTTCACTTCACAAGCTGCGATCCTCTGATCTCTTCACTTCACAAGCAGTGAGCCTCTGACCTCTTCACTTCACAAGCAGTGATCCTCTGACCTCTTCACTTCACAAGCAGTGATCCTCTGACCTCTTCCCATCACAAGCAGCAGCAATCCTTTGACCTCTTCACTTCACAAGCAGCAATCCTCTGACCTCTTCACTTCACAAGCAGTGATCCTCTGACCTCTTCACTTCACAAGCAGTGATCCTCTGACCTCTTCACTTCACAAGCAGCGAGCCTCTGACCTCTTCACTTCACAAGCAGCGATCCTCTGACTTCTTCCCATCACAAGCAGCGAGCCTCTGACCTCTCCACTTCACAAGCAGCGAGCCTCTGACCTCTTCACTTCACAAGCAGTGATCCTCTGACCGCTTCACTTCACAAGCAGTGATCCTCTGACCTCTTCACTTCACAAGCAGTGAGCCTCTGACCTCTTCACTTCACAAGCAGCGATCCTCTGACCTCTTCCCATCACAAGCAGCGATCCTCTGACCTCTTCACTTCACAAGCAGTGAGCCTCTGACCTCTTCACTTCACAAGCAGTGAGCCTCTGACCTCTTCACTTCACAAGCAGTGATCCTCTGACCTCTTCACTTCACAAGCAGCGATCCTCTGACCTCTTCACAACCAGTGGGCCTCTGACCTCTTCACTTCAAAAGCAGTGATCCTCTCACCTCTTCACATCACAAGCAGCGATCCTCTGACCTCTTCACTTCACAAGCAGTGATCCTCTGACCTCTTCACTTCACAAGCAGTGAGCCTCTGACCTCTTCAATTCAAAAGCAGTGATCCTCTGACCTCTTCACTTCACAAGCAGCGATCCTCTGACCTCTTCCCATCACGAGCAGCGATCCTCTGACCTCTTCACTTCACAAGCAGCGATCCAATGACCTCTTCACTTCACAAGCAGTGATCCTCTGACCTCTTCCCATCACAAGCAGCGATCCTCTGACCTCTTCCCATCACAAGCAGCAGCAATCCTCTGACCTCTTCACTTCACAAGCAGCAATCCTCTGACCTCTTCACTTCACAAGCAGTGAGCCTCTGACCTCTTCACTTCACAAGCAGTGATCCTCTGACCTCTTCACTTCACAAGCAGTGATCCTCTGACCTCTTCCCATCACAAGCAGCGATCCTCTGACCTCTTCCCTTCACCAGCAGTGAGCCTCTGACCTCTTCACTTCACAAGCAGCGGTCCTCTGACCTCTTCACTTCACAAGCAGCGAGCCTCTGACCTCTTCACTTCACAAGCAGTGAGCCTCTGACCTCTTCACTTCACAAGCAGCGATCCTCTGACCTCTTCACTTCACAAGCAGCGATCCTCTGACCTCTTCACTTCACAAGCAGTGAGCCTCTCACCTCTTCACTTCACAAGCAGTGATCCTCTGACCTCTTCACTTCACAAGCAGTGAGCCTCTGACCTCTTCACTTCACAAGCAGTGATCCTCTGACCTCTTCACTTCACAAGCAGCGATCCTCTGACCTCTTCACTTCACAAGCAGTGAGCCTCTGACCTCTTCTCTTCACAAGCAGTGATCATCTCACCTCTTCACTTCACAAGCAGCGATCCTCTGACCTCTTCACTTCACAAGCAGTGAGCCTCTGACCTCTTCACTTCACAAGCAGTGATCCTCTGACCTCTTCACTTCACAAGCAGCGATCCTCTGACCGCTTAACTTCACGAGCAGCGATCCTGTGACCTCTTCCCATCACAAGCAGCGATCCTCTGACCTCTTCACTTTACAAGCGGCGATCGCCCGACTTCTTCACTTCACAAGCAGCGATCCTCTGACCTCTTCACTTCACAAGCAGTGATCCTCTGACCTCTTCACTTCACAAGCAGCGATCCTCTGACCTCTTCACTTCACAAGCAGCGATCCTCTGACCTCTTCACTTCACAAGCAGTGATCCTCTGACCTCTTACCATCACAAGCAGCGATCCTCTGACCTCTTCACTTCACAAGCAGCGATCCTCTGACCGCTTCACTTCACAAGCAGCGATCCTGTGACCTCTTCCCATCACAAACAGCGATCCTCTGACCTCTTCACTTTACAAGCAGCGATCCTCTGACCTCTTCACTTTACAAGCAGCGATCCTCTGACCTCTTCACTTCACAAGCAGCGAGCCTCTGACCTCTTCACTTCACAAGCAGTGAGCCTCTGACCTCTTCACTTCACAAGCAGTGATCCTCTGACCTCTTCACTTCACAAGCAGTGATCCTCTGACCTCTTCACTTCACAAGCGGTGATCCTCTGACCTCTTCCCATCACAAGCAGCGATCCTCTGACCTCTTCACTTCACAAGCAGTGATCCTCTGACCTCTTCACTTCACAAGCAGTGATACTCTGACCTCTTCACTTCACAAGCAGTGATACTCTGACCTCTTCCCATCACAAGCAGCGATCCTCTGACCTCTTCACTTCACAAGCAGTGATCCTCTGACCTCTTCACTTCACAAGCAGTGATCCTCTGACCTCTTCACTTCACAAGCAGTGATCCTCTGACCTCTTCACTTCACAAGCAGCGAGCCTCTGACCTCTTCACTTCACAAGCAGCGATCCTCTGACCTCTTCCCATAACAAGCAGCGATCCTCTGACCTCTTCACTTCACAAGCAGTGATCCTCTGACCTCTTCACTTCACAAGCAGTGATCCTCTGACCTCTTCCCATCACAAGCAGCGATCCTCTGACCTCTTCCCTTCACCAGCAGTGAGCCTCTGACCTCTTCACTTCACAAGCAGCGGTCCTCTGACCTCTTCACTTCACAAGCAGCGAGCCTCTGACCTCTTCACTTCACAAGCAGTGAGCCTCTGACCTCTTCGCTTCACAAGCAGTGATCATCTCACCTCTTCACTTCACAAGCAGCGATCCTCTGACCTCTTCACTTCACAAGCAGTGAGCCACTGACCTCTTCACTTCACAAGCAGTGATCCTCTGACCTCTTCACTTCACAAGCAGCGATCCTCTGACCGCTTAACTTCACAAGCAGCGATCCTGTGACCTCTTCCCATCACAAGCAGCGATCCTCTGACCTCTTCACTTTACAAGCGGCGATCGCCCGACTTCTTCACTTCACAAGCAGCGATCCTCTGACCTCTTCACTTCACAAGCAGTGATCCTCTGACCTCTTCACTTCACAAGCAGCGATCCTCTGACCTCTTCACTTCACAAGCAGCGATCCTCTGACCTCTTCACTTTACAAGCAGCGATCCTCTGACCTCTTCACTTCACAAGCAGCGAGCCTCTGACCTCTTCACTTCACAAGCAGTGAGCCTCTGACCTCTTCACTTCACAAGCAGTGATCCTCTGACCTCTTCACTTCACAAGCAGTGATCCTCTGACCTCTTCACTTCACAAGCGGTGATCCTCTGACCTCTTCCCATCACAAGCAGCGATCCTCTGACCTCTTCACTTCACAAGCAGTGATCCTCTGACCTCTTCACTTCACAAGCAGTGATACTCTGACCTCTTCACTTCACAAGCAGTGATACTCTGACCTCTTCCCATCACAAGCAGCGATCCTCTGACCTCTTCACTTCACAAGCAGTGATCCTCTGACCTCTTCACTTCACAAGCAGTGATCCTCTGACCTCTTCACTTCACAAGCAGTGATCCTCTGACCTCTTCACTTCACAAGCAGCGAGCCTCTGACCTCTTCACTTCACAAGCAGCGATCCTCTGACCTCTTCCCATCACAAGCAGCGATCCTCTGACCTCTTCACTTCACAAGCAGTGATCCTCTGACCTCTTACCATCACAAGCAGCGATCCTCTGACCTCTTCACTTCCAAAGCAGTGATCCCGTGACCGCTTCACTTCACAAGCAGCGATCCTGTGACCTCTTCCCATCACAAGCAGCGATCCTCTGACCTCTTCACTTTACAAGCGGCGATCGTCTGACCTCTTCCCTTCATAAGCAGTGAGCCTCTGACCTCTTCACTTCACAAGCAGTGATCCTCTGACATCTTCACTTCACAAGCAGCGATCCTCTGACCTCTTCACTTCACAAGCCGTGAGCCTCTGACCTCTTCACTTCACAAGCAGTGAGCTTCTGACCTCTTCAATTCACAAGCAGCAATCCTCTGACCTCTTCACTGCACAAGCAGTGATCCTCTGACCTCTTCACTTCACAAGCGGTGAGCCTCTGACCTCTTCACTTCACAAGCAGCGATCCTTTGACCTCTTCACTTCACAAGCAGCGATCCTTTGACCTCTTCACTTCACAAGCAGCGATCCTCTGACCTCTTCACTTCACAAGCAGTGAGCCTCTGACCTCTTCACTTCACAAGCAGTGAGCCTCTGACCGCTTCACTTCACAAGCAGTGATCCTCTGACATTTTCACTTCACAAGCAGCGATCCTCTGACCTCTTCACTTCACAAGCAGTGAGCCTCTGACCTCTTCACTTCACAAGCAGTGAGCCTCTGACCTCTTCACTTCACAAGCAGTGATCCTCACAAGCAGTGATCCTCTGACCTCTTCACTTCACAAGCAGCGATCCTCTGACCTCTTCACTTCACAAGCAGTGAGCCTCTGACCTCTTCGCTTCGCAAGCAGTGATCATCTCACCTCTTCACTTCACAAGCAGCGATCCTCTGACCTCTTCACTTCACAAGCAGTGAGCCTCTGACCGCTTCACTTCACAAGCAGTGATCCTCTGACCTCTTCACTTCACAAGCAGTGATCCTCTGACCTCTTCCCATCACAAGCAGCGATCCTCTGACCTCTTCCCATCACAAGCAGCAGCAATCCTCTGACCTCTTCACTTCACAAGCAGCAATCCTCTGACCTCTTCACTTCACAAGCAGTGATCCTCTGACCTCTTCACTTCACAAGCAGCGAGCCTCTGACCTCTTCACTTCACAAGCAGCGAGCCTCTGACCTCTTCACTTCACAAGCAGCGATCCTCTGACTTCTTCCCATCACAAGCAGCGATCCTCTGACCTCTCCACTTCACAAGCAGCGATCCTCTGACCTCTCCACTTCACAAGCAGCGAGCCTCTGACCTCTTCACTTCACAAGCAGTGATCCTCTGACCTCTTCACTTCAAAAGCAGTGATCCTCTGACCTCTTCACATCACAAGCAGCGATCCTCTGACCTCTTCCCATCACGAGCAGCGATCCTCTGACCTCTTCACTTCACAAGCAGTGAGCCTCTGACCTCTTCACTTCACAAGCAGTGATCCTCTGACCTCTTCACTTCACAAGCAGTGAGCCTCTGACCTCTTCACTTCACAAGCAGCGATCCTCTGACCTCTTCACTTCACAAGCAGCGATCCTCTGACCTCTTCACTTCACAAGCAGCGATCCTCTGACTTCTTCACTTCACAAGCAGTGAGCCTCTGACCTCTTCCCTTTACACGTAGTGATCCTCTGACCTCTTCCCATCACAAGCAGCGATCCTCTGACCTCTTCACTTCACAAGCAGTGAGCCTCTGACCTCTTCACTTCACAAGCAGTGATCCTCTGACCTCTTCACTTCACAAGCTGCGATCCTCTGATCTCTTCACTTCACAAGCAGTGAGCCTCTGACCTCTTCACTTCACAAGCAGTGATCCTCTGACCTCTTCACTTCACAAGCAGTGATCCTCTGACCTCTTCCCATCACAAGCAGCAGCAATCCTTTGACCTCTTCACTTCACAAGCAGCAATCCTCTGACCTCTTCACTTCACAAGCAGTGATCCTCTGACCTCTTCACTTCACAAGCAGTGATCCTCTGACCTCTTCACTTCACAAGCAGCGAGCCTCTGACCTCTTCACTTCACAAGCAGTGATCCTCTGACTTCTTCCCATCACAAGCAGCGAGCCTCTGACCTCTCCACTTCACAAGCAGCGAGCCTCTGACCTCTTCACTTCACAAGCAGTGATCCTCTGACCGCTTCACTTCACAAGCAGTGATCCTCTGACCTCTTCACTTCACAAGCAGTGAGCCTCTGACCTCTTCACTTCACAAGCAGCGATCCTCTGACCTCTTCCCATCACAAGCAGCGATCCTCTGACCTCTTCACTTCACAAGCAGTGAGCCTCTGACCTCTTCACTTCACAAGCAGTGAGCCTCTGACCTCTTCACTTCACAAGCAGTGATCCTCTGACCTCTTCACTTCACAAGCAGCGATCCTCTGACCTCTTCACAACCAGTGGGCCTCTGACCTCTTCACTTCAAAAGCAGTGATCCTCTCACCTCTTCACATCACAAGCAGCGATCCTCTGACCTCTTCACTTCACAAGCAGTGATCCTCTGACCTCTTCACTTCACAAGCAGTGAGCCTCTGACCTCTTCAATTCAAAAGCAGTGATCCTCTGACCTCTTCACTTCACAAGCAGCGATCCTCTGACCTCTTCCCATCACGAGCAGCGATCCTCTGACCTCTTCACTTCACAAGCAGCGATCCAATGACCTCTTCACTTCACAAGCAGTGATCCTCTGACCTCTTCCCATCACAAGCAGCGATCCTCTGACCTCTTCCCATCACAAGCAGCAGCAATCCTCTGACCTCTTCACTTCACAAGCAGCAATCCTCTGACCTCTTCACTTCACAAGCAGTGAGCCTCTGACCTCTTCACTTCACAAGCAGTGATCCTCTGACCTCTTCACTTCACAAGCAGTGATCCTCTGACCTCTTCCCATCACAAGCAGCGATCCTCTGACCTCTTCCCTTCACCAGCAGTGAGCCTCTGACCTCTTCACTTCACAAGCAGCGGTCCTCTGACCTCTTCACTTCACAAGCAGCGAGCCTCTGACCTCTTCACTTCACAAGCAGTGAGCCTCTGACCTCTTCACTTCACAAGCAGCGATCCTCTGACCTCTTCACTTCACAAGCAGCGATCCTCTGACCTCTTCACTTCACAAGCAGTGAGCCTCTCACCTCTTCACTTCACAAGCAGTGATCCTCTGACCTCTTCACTTCACAAGCAGTGAGCCTCTGACCTCTTCACTTCACAAGCAGTGATCCTCTGACCTCTTCACTTCACAAGCAGCGATCCTCTGACCTCTTCACTTCACAAGCAGTGAGCCTCTGACCTCTTCTCTTCACAAGCAGTGATCATCTCACCTCTTCACTTCACAAGCAGCGATCCTCTGACCTCTTCACTTCACAAGCAGTGAGCCTCTGACCTCTTCACTTCACAAGCAGTGATCCTCTGACCTCTTCACTTCACAAGCAGCGATCCTCTGACCGCTTAACTTCACGAGCAGCGATCCTGTGACCTCTTCCCATCACAAGCAGCGATCCTCTGACCTCTTCACTTTACAAGCGGCGATCGCCCGACTTCTTCACTTCACAAGCAGCGATCCTCTGACCTCTTCACTTCACAAGCAGTGATCCTCTGACCTCTTCACTTCACAAGCAGCGATCCTCTGACCTCTTCACTTCACAAGCAGCGATCCTCTGACCTCTTCACTTCACAAGCAGTGATCCTCTGACCTCTTACCATCACAAGCAGCGATCCTCTGACCTCTTCACTTCACAAGCAGCGATCCTCTGACCGCTTCACTTCACAAGCAGCGATCCTGTGACCTCTTCCCATCACAAACAGCGATCCTCTGATCTCTTCACTTTACAAGCAGCGATCCTCTGACCTCTTCACTTTACAAGCAGCGATCCTCTGACCTCTTCACTTCACAAGCAGCGAGCCTCTGACCTCTTCACTTCACAAGCAGTGAGCCTCTGACCTCTTCACTTCACAAGCAGTGATCCTCTGACCTCTTCACTTCACAAGCAGTGATCCTCTGACCTCTTCACTTCACAAGCGGTGATCCTCTGACCTCTTCCCATCACAAGCAGCGATCCTCTGACCTCTTCACTTCACAAGCAGTGATCCTCTGACCTCTTCACTTCACAAGCAGTGATACTCTGACCTCTTCACTTCACAAGCAGTGATACTCTGACCTCTTCCCATCACAAGCAGCGATCCTCTGACCTCTTCACTTCACAAGCAGTGATCCTCTGACCTCTTCACTTCACAAGCAGTGATCCTCTGACCTCTTCACTTCACAAGCAGTGATCCTCTGACCTCTTCACTTCACAAGCAGCGAGCCTCTGACCTCTTCACTTCACAAGCAGCGATCCTCTGACCTCTTCCCATAACAAGCAGCGATCCTCTGACCTCTTCACTTCACAAGCAGTGATCCTCTGACCTCTTCACTTCACAAGCAGTGATCCTCTGACCTCTTCCCATCACAAGCAGCGATCCTCTGACCTCTTCCCTTCACCAGCAGTGAGCCTCTGACCTCTTCACTTCACAAGCAGCGGTCCTCTGACCTCTTCACTTCACAAGCAGCGAGCCTCTGACCTCTTCACTTCACAAGCAGTGAGCCTCTGACCTCTTCGCTTCACAAGCAGTGATCATCTCACCTCTTCACTTCACAAGCAGCGATCCTCTGACCTCTTCACTTCACAAGCAGTGAGCCACTGACCTCTTCACTTCACAAGCAGTGATCCTCTGACCTCTTCACTTCACAAGCAGCGATCCTCTGACCGCTTAACTTCACAAGCAGCGATCCTGTGACCTCTTCCCATCACAAGCAGCGATCCTCTGACCTCTTCACTTTACAAGCGGCGATCGCCCGACTTCTTCACTTCACAAGCAGCGATCCTCTGACCTCTTCACTTCACAAGCAGTGATCCTCTGACCTCTTCACTTCACAAGCAGCGATCCTCTGACCTCTTCACTTCACAAGCAGCGATCCTCTGACCTCTTCACTTTACAAGCAGCGATCCTCTGACCTCTTCACTTCACAAGCAGCGAGCCTCTGACCTCTTCACTTCACAAGCAGTGAGCCTCTGACCTCTTCACTTCACAAGCAGTGATCCTCTGACCTCTTCACTTCACAAGCAGTGATCCTCTGACCTCTTCACTTCACAAGCGGTGATCCTCTGACCTCTTCCCATCACAAGCAGCGATCCTCTGACCTCTTCACTTCACAAGCAGTGATCCTCTGACCTCTTCACTTCACAAGCAGTGATACTCTGACCTCTTCACTTCACAAGCAGTGATACTCTGACCTCTTCCCATCACAAGCAGCGATCCTCTGACCTCTTCACTTCACAAGCAGTGATCCTCTGACCTCTTCACTTCACAAGCAGTGATCCTCTGACCTCTTCACTTCACAAGCAGTGATCCTCTGACCTCTTCACTTCACAAGCAGCGAGCCTCTGACCTCTTCACTTCACAAGCAGCGATCCTCTGACCTCTTCCCATCACAAGCAGCGATCCTCTGACCTCTTCACTTCACAAGCAGTGATCCTCTGACCTCTTACCATCACAAGCAGCGATCCTCTGACCTCTTCACTTCCAAAGCAGTGATCCCGTGACCGCTTCACTTCACAAGCAGCGATCCTGTGACCTCTTCCCATCACAAGCAGCGATCCTCTGACCTCTTCACTTTACAAGCGGCGATCGTCTGACCTCTTCCCTTCATAAGCAGTGAGCCTCTGACCTCTTCACTTCACAAGCAGTGATCCTCTGACATCTTCACTTCACAAGCAGCGATCCTCTGACCTCTTCACTTCACAAGCCGTGAGCCTCTGACCTCTTCACTTCACAAGCAGTGAGCTTCTGACCTCTTCAATTCACAAGCAGCAATCCTCTGACCTCTTCACTGCACAAGCAGTGATCCTCTGACCTCTTCACTTCACAAGCGGTGAGCCTCTGACCTCTTCACTTCACAAGCAGCGATCCTTTGACCTCTTCACTTCACAAGCAGCGATCCTTTGACCTCTTCACTTCACAAGCAGCGATCCTCTGACCTCTTCACTTCACAAGCAGTGAGCCTCTGACCTCTTCACTTCACAAGCAGTGAGCCTCTGACCGCTTCACTTCACAAGCAGTGATCCTCTGACATTTTCACTTCACAAGCAGCGATCCTCTGACCTCTTCACTTCACAAGCAGTGAGCCTCTGACCTCTTCACTTCACAAGCAGTGAGTCTCTGACCTCTTCACTTCACAAGCAGTGATCCTCACAAGCAGTGATCCTCTGACCTCTTCACTTCACAAGCAGCGATCCTCTGACCTCTTCACTTCACAAGCAGTGAGCCTCTGACCTCTTCGCTTCGCAAGCAGTGATCATCTCACCTCTTCACTTCACAAGCAGCGATCCTCTGACCTCTTCACTTCACAAGCAGTGAGCCTCTGACCTCTTCACTTCACAAGCAGTGATCCTCTGACCTCTTCACTTCACAAGCAGCGATCCTGTGACCTCTTCCCATCACAAGCGGCGATCCTCTGACCTCTTCACTTTACAAGCGGCGATCGCCCGACTTCTTCACTTCACAAGCAGCGATACTCTGACCTCTTCACTTCCCAAGCAGCGATCCTCTGACCTCTTCACTTCACAAGCAGCGATCCTCTGACCTCTTCCCATCACAAGCAGCGATCCTCTGACCTATTCACTTCACAAGCAGCGATCCTCTGACCTCTTCACTTCACAAGCAGCGAGCCTCTGACCTCTTCCCATCACAAGCAGCGATCCTCTGACCTCTTCACTTCACAAGCAGCGATCCTCTGACCGCTTCACTTCACAAGCAGCGATCATGTGACCTCTTCCCATCACAAGCAGCGATCCTCTGACCTCTTCACTTTACAAGCGGCGATCGCCCGTCTTCTTCACTTCACAAGCAGTGATCCTCTGACCTCTTCACTTCACAAGCAGCGATCCTCTGACCTCTTCCCATCCCAAGCAGCGATCCTTTGACCTCTTCCTATCACAAGCAGCGATCCTCTGACCTCTTCACTTCACTAGCAGCGAGCCTCTGACCTCTTCACTTCACAAGCAGTGATCCTCTGACCTCTTCACTTCACAAGCAGTGTTCCTCTGACCTCTTCACTTCACAAGCGGTGATCCTCTGACCTCTTCCCATCACAAGCAGCGATCCTCTGACCTCTTCACTTCACAAGCAGTGATCCTCTGACCTCTTCACTTCACAAGCGGTGATCCTCTGACCTCTTCCCATCACAAGCAGCGATCCTCTGACCTCTTCACTTCACAAGCAGTGATCCTCTGACCTCTTCACTTCACAAGCAGTGATACTCTGACCTCTTCACTTCACAAGCAGTGATACTCTGACCTCTTCCCATCACAAGCAGCGATCCTCTGACCTCTTCACTTCACAAGTAGTGATCCTCTGACCTCTTCACTTCACAAGCAGTGATCCTCTGACCTCTTCACTTCACAAGCAGTGATCCTCTGACCTCTTCACTTCACAAGCAGCGAGCCTCTGACCTCTTCACTTCACAAGCAGCGATCCTCTGACCTCTTCCCATCACAAGCAGCGATCCTCTGACCTCTTCACTTCACAAGCAGTGATCCTCTGACCTCTTACCATCACAAGCAGCGATCCTCTGACCTCTTCACTTCCAAAGCAGCGATCCCGTGACCGCTTCACTTCACAAGCAGCGATCCTGTGACCTCTTCCCATCACAAGCAGCGATCCTCTGACCTCTTCACTTTACAAGCGGCGATCGTCTGACCTCTTCCCTTCATAAGCAGTGAGCCTCTGACCTCTTCACTTCACAAGCAGTGATCCTCTGACATCTTCACTTCACAAGCAGCGATCCTCTGACCTCTTCACTTCACAAGCCGTGAGCCTCTGACCTCTTCACTTCACAAGCAGTGAGCTTCTGACCTCTTCAATTCACAAGCAGCAATCCTCTGACCTCTTCACTGCACAAGCAGTGATCCTCTGACCTCTTCACTTCACAAGCGGTGAGCCTCTGACCTCTTCACTTCACAAGCAGCGATCCTTTGACCTCTTCACTTCACAAGCAGCGATCCTTTGACCTCTTCACTTCACAAGCAGCGATCCTCTGACCTCTTCACTTCACAAGCAGTGAGCCTCTGACCTCTTCACTTCACAAGCAGTGAGCCTCTGACCGCTTCACTTCACAAGCAGTGATCCTCTGACATTTTCACTTCACAAGCAGCGATCCTCTGACCTCTTCACTTCACAAGCAGTGAGCCTCTGACCTCTTCACTTCACAAGCAGTGAGCCTCTGACCTCTTCACTTCACAAGCAGTGATCCTCACAAGCAGTGATCCTCTGACCTCTTCACTTCACAAGCAGCGATCCTCTGACCTCTTCACTTCACAAGCAGTGAGCCTCTGACCTCTTCGCTTCGCAAGCAGTGATCATCTCACCTCTTCACTTCACAAGCAGCGATCCTCTGACCTCTTCACTTCACAAGCAGTGAGCCTCTGACCTCTTCACTTCACAAGCAGTGATCCTCTGACCTCTTCACTTCACAAGCAGCGATCCTGTGACCTCTTCCCATCACAAGCGGCGATCCTCTGACCTCTTCACTTTACAAGCGGCGATCGCCCGACTTCTTCACTTCACAAGCAGCGATACTCTGACCTCTTCACTTCACAAGCAGCGATCCTCTGACCTCTTCACTTCACAAGCAGCGATCCTCTGACCTCTTCCCATCACAAGCAGCGATCCTCTGACCTATTCACTTCACAAGCAGCGATCCTCTGACCTCTTCACTTCACAAGCAGCGAGCCTCTGACCTCTTCCCATCACAAGCAGCGATCCTCTGACCTCTTCACTTCACAAGCAGCGATCCTCTGACCGCTTCACTTCACAAGCAGCGATCATGTGACCTCTTCCCATCACAAGCAGCGATCCTCTGACCTCTTCACTTTACAAGCGGCGATCGCCCGACTTCTTCACTTCACAAGCAGTGATCCTCTGACCTCTTCACTTCACAAGCAGCGATCCTCTGACCTCTTCCCATCCCAAGCAGCGATCCTTTGACCTCTTCCTATCACAAGCAGCGATCCTCTGACCTCTTCACTTCACTAGCAGCGAGCCTCTGACCTCTTCACTTCACAAGCAGTGATCCTCTGACCTCTTCACTTCACAAGCAGTGTTCCTCTGACCTCTTCACTTCACAAGCGGTGATCCTCTGACCTCTTCCCATCACAAGCAGCGATCCTCTGACCTCTTCACTTCACAAGCAGTGATCCTCTGACCTCTTCACTTCACAAGCGGTGATCCTCTGACCTCTTCCCATCACAAGCAGCGATCCTCTGACCTATTCACTTCACAAGCAGCGATCCTCTGACCTCTTCACTTCACAAGCAGCGAGCCTCTGACCACTTCCCATCACAAGCAGCGATCCTCTGACCTCTTCACTTCACAAGCAGCGATCCTCTGACCGCTTCACTTCACAAGCAGCGATCATGTGACCTCTTCCCATCACAAGCAGCGATCCTCTGACCTATTCACTTCACAAGCAGCGATCGCCCGACTTCTTCACTTCACAAGCAGCGATACTCTGACCTCTTCACTTCACAAGCAGCGATCCTCTGACCTCTTCACTTCACAAGCAGCGATCCTCTGACCTCTTCCCATCACAAGCAGCGATCCTCTGACCTATTCACTTCACAAGCAGCGATCCTCTGACCTCTTCACTTCACAAGCAGCGAGCCTCTGACCTCTTCCCATCACAAGCAGCGATCCTCTGACCTCTTCACTTCACAAGCAGCGATCCTCTGACCGCTTCACTTCATAAGCAGCGATCATGTGACCTCTTCCCATCACAAGCAGCGATCCTCTGACCTCTTCACTTTACAAGCGGCGATCGCCCGACTTCTTCACTTCACAAGCAGTGATCCTCTGACCTCTTCACTTCACAAGCAGCGATCCTCTGACCTCTTCCCATCCCAAGCAGCGATCCTTTGACCTCTTCCCATCACAAGCAGCGATCCTCTGACCTCTTCACTTCACAAGCAGCAAGCCTCTGACCTCTTCACTTCACAAGCAGTGATCCTCTGACCTCTTCACTTCACAAGCAGTGATCCTCTGACCTCTTCCCATCACAAGCAGCGATCCTCTGACCGCTTCACTTCACAAGCAGTGATCCTCTGACCTCTTCACTTCACAAGCAGTGATCCTCTGACCTCTTCACTTCACAAGCAGTGATCCTCTGACCTCTTCACTTCGCAAGCAGTGATCCTCTGAACTCTTCACTTCACAAGCAGTGATCCTCTGACCTCTTCACTTCACAAGCTGCGATCCTCTGATCTCTTCACTTCACAAGCAGTGAGCCTCTGACCTCTTCACTTCACAAGCAGTGATCCTCTGACCTCTTCACTTCACAAGCAGTGATCCTCTGACCTCTTCCCATCACAAGCAGCGATCCTCTGACCTCTTCCCATCACAAGCAGCAGCAATCCTCTGACCTCTTCACTTCACAAGCAGCAATCCTCTGACCTCTTCACTTCACAAGCAGTGATCCTCTGACCTCTTCACTTCACAAGCAGCGAGCCTCTGACCTCTTCACTTCACAAGCAGCGAGCCTCTGACCTCTTCACTTCACAAGCAGCGATCCTCTGACTTCTTCCCATCACAAGCAGCGATCCTCTGACCTCTCCACTTCACAAGCAGCGATCCTCTGACCTCTCCACTTCACAAGCAGCGAGGCTCTGACCTCTTCACTTCACAAGCAGTGATCCTCTGACCTCTTCACTTCAAAAGCAGTGATCCTCTGACCTCTTCACATCACAAGCAGCGATCCTCTGACCTCTTCCCATCACGAGCAGCGATCCTCTGACCTCTTCACTTCACAAGCAGTGAGCCTCTGACCTCTTCACTTCACAAGCAGTGATCCTCTGACCTCTTCACTTCACAAGCAGTGAGCCTCTGACCTCTTCACTTCACAAGCAGCGATCCTCTGACCTCTTCACTTCACAAGCAGCGATCCTCTGACCTCTTCACTTCACAAGCAGCGATCCTCTGACTTCTTCACTTCACAAGCAGTGAGCCTCTGACCTCTTCCCTTTACACGTAGTGATCCTCTGACCTCTTCCCATCACAAGCAGTGATCCTCTGACCTCTTCACTTCACAAGCAGTGATCCTCTGACCTCTTCACTTCACAAGCAGTGATCCTCTGAACTCTTCACTTCACAAGCAGTGATCCTCTGACCTCTTCACTTCACAAGCTGCGATCCTCTGATCTCTTCACTTCACAAGCAGTGAGCCTCTGACCTCTTCACTTCACAAGCAGTGATCCTCTGACCTCTTCACTTCACAAGCAGTGATCCTCTGACCTCTTCCCATCACAAGCAGCGATCCTCTGACCTCTTCCCATCACAAGCAGCAGCAATCCTCTGACCTCTTCACTTCACAAGCAGCAATCCTCTGACCTCTTCACTTCACAAGCAGTGATCCTCTGACCTCTTCACTTCACAAGCAGCGAGCCTCTGACCTCTTCACTTCACAAGCAGCGAGCCTCTGACCTCTTCACTTCACAAGCAGCGATCCTCTGACTTCTTCCCATCACAAGCAGCGATCCTCTGACCTCTCCACTTCACAAGCAGCGATCCTCTGACCTCTCCACTTCACAAGCAGCGAGCCTCTGACCTCTTCACTTCACAAGCAGTGATCCTCTGACCTCTTCACTTCAAAAGCAGTGATCCTCTGACCTCTTCACATCACAAGCAGCGATCCTCTGACCTCTTCCCATCACGAGCAGCGATCCTCTGACCTCTTCACTTCACAAGCAGTGAGCCTCTGACCTCTTCACTTCACAAGCAGTGATCCTCTGACCTCTTCACTTCACAAGCAGTGAGCCTCTGACCTCTTCACTTCACAAGCAGCGATCCTCTGACCTCTTCACTTCACAAGCAGCGATCCTCTGACCTCTTCACTTCACAAGCAGCGATCCTCTGACTTCTTCACTTCACAAGCAGTGAGCCTCTGACCTCTTCCCTTTACACGTAGTGATCCTCTGACCTCTTCCCATCACAAGCAGCGATCCTCTGACCTCTTCACTTCACAAGCAGTGAGCCTCTGACCTCTTCACTTCACAAGCAGTGATCCTCTGACCTCTTCACTTCACAAGCAGTGATCCTCTGACCTCTTCCCATCACAAGCAGCAGCAATCCTTTGACCTCTTCACTTCACAAGCAGCAATCCTCTGACCTCTTCACTTCACAAGCAGTGATCCTCTGACCTCTTCACTTCACAAGCAGTGATCCTCTGACCTCTTCACTTCACAAGCAGCGAGCCTCTGACCTCTTCACTTCACAAGCAGCGATCCTCTGACTTCTTCCCATCACAAGCAGCGAGCCTCTGAGCTCTCCACTTCACAAGCAGCGAGCCTCTGACCTCTTCACTTCACAAGCAGTGATCCTCTGACCGCTTCACTTCACAAGCAGTGATCCTCTGACCTCTTCACTTCACAAGCAGTGAGCCTCTGACCTCTTCACTTCACAAGCAGCGATCCTCTGACCTCTTCCCATCACAAGCAGCGATCCTCTGACCTCTTCACTTCACAAGCAGTGAGCCTCTGACCTCTTCACTTCACAAGCAGTGAGCCTCTGACCTCTTCACTTCAAAAGCAGTGATCCTCTCACCTCTTCACATCACAAGCAGCGATCCTCTGACCTCTTCACTTCACAAGCAGTGATCCTCTGACCTCTTCACTTCACAAGCAGTGAGCCTCTGACCTCTTCAATTCAAAAGCAGTGATCCTCTGACCTCTTCACTTCACAAGCAGCGATCCTCTGACCTCTTCCCATCACTAGCAGCGATCCTCTGACCACTTCACTTCACAAGCAGCGATCCAATGACCTCTTCACTTCACAAGCAGTGATCCTCTGACCTCTTCCCATCACAAGCAGCGATCCTCTGACCTCTTCCCATCACAAGCAGCAGCAATCCTCTGACCTCTTCACTTCACAAGCAGCAATCCTCTGACCTCTTCACTTCACAAGCAGTGAGCCTCTGACCTCTTCACTTCACAAGCAGTGATCCTCTGACCTCTTAACTTCACAAGCAGTGATCCTCTGACCTCTTCCCATCACAAGCAGCGATCCTCTGACCTCTTCCCTTCACCAGCAGTGAGCCTCTGACCTCTTCACTTCACAAGCAGCGGTCCTCTGACCTCTTCACTTCACAAGCAGCGAGCCTCTGACCTCTTCACTTCACAAGCAGTGAGCCTCTGACCTCTTCACTTCACAAGCAGCGATCCTCTGACCTCTTCACTTCACAAGCAGCGATCCTCTGACCTCTTCACTTCACAAGCAGTGAGCCTCTCACCTCTTCACTTCACAAGCAGTGATCCTCTGACCTCTTCACTTCACAAGCAGTGAGCCTCTGACCTCTTCACTTCACAAGCAGTGATCCTCTGACCTCTTCACTTCACAAGCAGCGATCCTCTGACCTCTTCACTTCACAAGCAGTGAGCCTCTGACCTCTTCGCTTCACAAGCAGTGATCATCTCACCTCTTCACTTCACAAGCAGCGATCCTCTGACCTCTTCACTTCACAAGCAGTGAGCCTCTGACCTCTTCACTTCACAAGCAGTGATCCTCTGACCTCTTCACTTCACAAGCAGCGATCCTCTGACCGCTTAACTTCACGAGCAGCGATCCTGTGACCTCTTCCCATCACAAGCAGCGATCCTCTGACCTCTTCACTTTACAAGCGGCGATCGCCCGACTTCTTCACTTCACAAGCAGCGATCCTCTGACCTCTTCACTTCACAAGCAGTGATTCTCTGACCTCTTCACTTCACAAGCAGCGATCCTCTGACCTCTTCACTTCACAAGCAGCGATCCTCTGACCTCTTCACTTCACAAGCAGTGATCCTCTGACCTCTTACCATCACAAGCAGCGATCCTCTGACCTCTTCACTTCACAAGCAGCGATCCTCTGACCGCTTCACTTCACAAGCAGCGATCCTGTGACCTCTTCCCATCACAAACAGCGATCCTCTGACCTCTTCACTTTACAAGCAGCGATCCTCTGACCTCTTCACTTTACAAGCAGCGATCCTCTGACCTCTTCACTTCACAAGCAGCGAGCCTCTGACCTCTTCACTTCACAAGCAGTGAGCCTCTGACCTCTTCACTTCACAAGCAGTGATCCTCTGACCTCTTCACTTCACAAGCAGTGATCCTCTGACCTCTTCACTTCACAAGCGGTGATCCTCTGACCTCCTCCCATCACAAGCAGCGATCCTCTGACCTCTTCACTTCACAAGCAGTGATCCTCTGACCTCTTCACTTCACAAGCAGTGATACTCTGACCTCTTCACTTCACAAGCAGTGATACTCTGACCTCTTCCCATCACAAGCAGCGATCCTCTGACCTCTTCACTTCACAAGCAGTGATCCTCTGACCTCTTCACTTCACAAGCAGTGATCCTCTGACCTCTTCACTTCACAAGCAGTGATCCTCTGACCTCTTCACTTCACAAGCAGCGAGCCTCTGACCTCTTCACTTCACAAGCAGCGATCCTCTGACCTCTTCCCATAACAAGCAGCGATCCTCTGACCTCTTCACTTCACAAGCAGTGATCCTCTGACCTCTTCACTTCACAAGCAGTGATCCTCTGACCTCTTCCCATCACAAGCAGCGATCCTCTGACCTCTTCCCTTTACCAGCAGTGAGCCTCTGACCTCTTCACTTCACAAGCAGCGGTCCTCTGACCTCTTCACTTCACAAGCAGCGAGCCTCTGACCTCTTCACTTCACAAGCAGTGAGCCTCTGACCTCTTCGCTTCACAAGCAGTGATCATCTCACCTCTTCACTTCACAAGCAGCGATCCTCTGACCTCTTCACTTCACAAGCAGTGAGCCTCTGACCTCTTCACTTCACAAGCAGTGATCCTCTGACCTCTTCACTTCACAAGCAGCGATCCTCTGACCGCTTAACTTCACAAGCAGCGATCCTGTGACCTCTTCCCATCACAAGCAGCGATCCTCTGACCTCTTCACTTTACAAGCGGCGATCGCCTGACTTCTTCACTTCACAAGCAGCGATCCTCTGACCTCTTCACTTCACAAGCAGTGATCCTCTGACCTCTTCACTTCACAAGCAGCGATCCTCTGACCTCTTCACTTCACAAGCAGCGATCCTCTGACCTCTTCACTTTACAAGCAGCGATCCTCTGACCTCTTCACTTCACAAGCAGCGAGCCTCTGACCTCTTCACTTCACAAGCAGTGAGCCTCTGACCTCTTCACTTCACAAGCAGTGATCCTCTGACCTCTTCACTTCACAAGCAGTGATCCTCTGACCTCTTCACTTCACAAGCGGTGATCCTCTGACCTCTTCCCATCACAAGCAGCGATCCTCTGACCTCTTCACTTCACAAGCAGTGATCCTCTGACCTCTTCACTTCACAAGCAGTGATACTCTGACCTCTTCACTTCACAAGCAGTGATACTCTGACCTCTTCCCATCACAAGCAGCGATCCTCTGACCTCTTCACTTCACAAGCAGTGATCCTCTGACCTCTTCACTTCACAAGCAGTGATCCTCTGACCTCTTCACTTCACAAGCAGTGATCCTCTGACCTCTTCACTTCACAAGCAGCGAGCCTCTGACCTCTTCACTTCACAAGCAGCGATCCTCTGACCTCTTCCCATCACAAGCAGCGATCCTCTGACCTCTTCCCATCACAAGCAGCGATCCCGTGACCGCTTCACTTCACAAGCAGCTATCCTGTGACCTCTTCCCATCACAAGCAGCGATCCTCTGACCTCTTCACTTTACAAGCGGCGATCGTCTGACCTCTTCCCTTCATAAGCAGTGAGCCTCTGACCTCTTCACTTCACAAGCAGTGATCCTCTGACATCTTCACTTCACAAGCAGCGATCCTCTGACCTCTTCACTTCACAAGCTGTGAGCCTCTGACCTCTTCACTTCACAAGCAGTGAGCTTCTGACCTCTTCAATTCACAAGCAGCAATCCTCTGACCTCTTCACTGCACAAGCAGTGATCCTCTGACCTCTTCACTTCACAAGCGGTGAGCCTCTGACCTCTTCACTTCACAAGCAGCGATCCTTTGACCTCTTCACTTCACAAGCAGCGATCCTTTGACCTCTTCACTTCACAAGCAGCGATCCTCTGACCTCTTCACTTCACAAGCAGTGAGCCTCTAACCTCTTCACTTCACAAGCAGTGAGCCTCTGACCGCTTCACTTCACAAGCAGTGATCCTCTGACATTTTCACTTCACAAGCAGCGATCCTCTGACCTCTTCACTTCACAAGCAGTGAGCCTCTGACCTCTTCACTTCACAAGCAGTGAGCCTCTGACCTCTTCACTTCACCAGCAGCGATCCTCTGACCTCTTCACTTCACAAGCAGCGATCCTCTGACCTCTTCACTTCACAAGCGGTGATCCTCTGACCTCTTCCCATCACAAGCAGCGATCCTCTGACCTCTTCACTTCACAAGCAGCGATCCTCTGACCTCTTCACTTCACAAGCAGTGATCCGCTGACCTCTTCACTTCACAAGCAGTGATCCTCTGACCTCTTCACTTCACAAGCAGCGAGCCTCTGACCTCTTCCCTTCACAAGCAGCGATCCTCTGACCTCTTCCCATCACAAGCAGCGATCCTCTGACCTCTTCACTTCACAAGCAGCGATCCTCTGACCTCTTCACTTCACAAGCAGCGATCCTCTGACCTCTTCACTTCACAAGCAGCGAGCCTCTGACCTCTTCACTTCACAAGCAGTGATCCTCTGACCGCTTCACTTCACAAGCAGTGATCCTCTGACCTCTTCACTTCACAAGCAGCGAGCCTCTGACCTCTTCACTTCACAAGCAGCGATCCTCTGACCTCTTCCCATCACAAGCAGCGATCCTCTGACCTCTTCACTTCACAAGCAGCGATCCTCTGACCTCTTCACTTCACAAGCAGCGATCCTCTGACCTCTTCACTTCACAAGCAGCGATCCTCTGACCTCTTCACTTCACAAGCAGTGATCCTCTGACCGCTACACTTCACAAGCACTGATCCTCTGACCTCTTCACTTCACAAGCAGCGATCCTCTGACCTCTTCCCATCACAAGCAGCGATCCTCTGACCTCTTCACTTCACAAGCAGTGAGCCTCTGACCTCTTCACTTCACAAGCAGTGAGCCTCTGACCTCTTCACTTCACAAGCAGTATTCCTCTGACCTCTTCACTTCACAAGCAGTGAGCCTCTGACCTCTTCATTTCACAAGCAGTGAGCCTCTGACCTCTTCACTTCACAAGCAGTGAGCCTCTGACCTCTTCACTTCACAAGCAGTGAGCCTCTGACCTCTTCACTTCACAAGCAGCGATCCTCTGACCTCTTCACTTCACAAGCAGTGATCCTCTGACCTCTTCACTTCAAAAGCAGTGATCCTCTGACCTCTTCCCATCACAAGCGGTGAGCCTCTGACCTCTTCCCATTACAAGCAGTGAGCCTCTGACCTCTTCACTTCACAAGCAGCGATCCTTTGACCTCTTCACTTCACAAGCAGCGATCCTCTGACCTCTTCACTTCACAAGCAGTGACCCTCTGACCTCTTCACTTCACAAGCAGCGATCCTCTGACCTCTTTACTTCACAAGCAGCAGCAATCCTCTGACCTCTTCACTTCACAAGCAGCAATCCTCTGACCTCTTCACTGCACAAGCAGTGATCCTCTGACCTCTTCACTTCAAAAGCAGTGCTCCTCTCACCTCTTCACATCACAAGCAACGATCCTCTGACCTCTTCACTTCACCAGCAGCGATCCTCTGACCTCTTCACTTCACCAGCAGTGATCCTCTGACCTCTTCACTTCACAAGCAGTGATCCTCTGACCTCTTCACTTCACAAGCGGTGATCCTCTGACCTCTTCACATCACAAGCAGCGATCCTCTGACCTCTTCACTTCACAAGCAGCAGCAATCCTCTGACCTCTTCACTTCACAAGCAGCAATCCTCTGACCTCTTCCCATCACAAGCAGTGATCCTCTGACCTCTTCACTTCACAAGCAGTGAGCCTCTGACCTCTTCATTTCAAAAGCAGTGATCCTCTCACCTCTTCACATCACAAGCAGCGATCCTCTGACCTCTTCACTTCACCAGCAGTGATCCTCTGACCTCTTCACTTCACAAGCGGTGATCCTCTGACCTCTTCACTTCACAAGCGGTGATCCTGTGACCTCTTCACTTCACAAGCAGCGATCCTCTGACCTCTTCACTTCACAAGCAGCAGCAATCCTCTGACCTCTTCACTTCACAAGCAGCAATCCTCTCACCTCTTCACTGCACAAGCAGTGATCCTCTGACCTCTTCACTTCAAAAGCAGTGATCCTCTCACCTCTTCTCATCACAAGCAGCGATCCTCTGACCTCTTCACTTCACCAGCAGCGATCCTCTGACCTCTTCACTTCACCAGCAGTGATCCTCTGACCTCTTCACTTCAGAAGCAGTGATCCTCTGACCTCTTCACTTCACAAGCGGTGATCCTCTGACCTCTTCCCATCACAAGCAGAGATCCTCTGACCTCTTCACTTCACTTCACAAGCAGCAGCAATCCTCTGACCTCTTTACTTCACAAGCAGTGAGCCTCTGACCTCTTCACTTCACAAGCAGTGATCCTCTGACCTCTTCACTTCACAAGCAGTGATCCTCTGACCTCTTCACTTCACAAGCGGTGATCCTCTGACCTCTTCCCATCACAAGCAGCGATCCTCTGACCTCTTCACTTCACAAGCAGCAGCAATCCTCTGACCTCTTCACTTCACAAGCAGTGATCCTCTGACCTCTTCACTTCACAAGCAGCGAGCCTCTGACCTCTTCACTTCACAAGCAGCGATCCTCTGACTTCTTCCCATCACAAGCAGCGATCCTCTGACCTCTTCACTTCACAAGCAGTGAGCCTCTGACCTCTTCACTTCACAAGCAGTGATCCTCTGACCGCTTCACTTCACAAGTAGTGATCCTCTGACCTCTTCACTTCACAAGCAGTGAGCCTCTGACCTCTTCACTTCACAAGCAGCGATCCTCTGACGTCTTCCCATCACAAGCAGCGATCCTCTGACCTCTTCACTTCACAAGCAGTGATCCTCTGACCTCTTCACTTCACAAGCAGTGAGCCTCTGACCTCTTCACTTAACAAGCAGTGATCCTCTGACCTCTTCACTTCACAAGCAGCGATCCGCTGACCTCTTCACTTCACAACCAGTGGGCCTCTGACCTCTTCACTTCAATAGCAGTGATCCTCTCACCTCTTCACATCACAAGCAGCGATCCTCTGACCTCTTCACTTCACAAGCAGTGATCCTCTCATCTCTTCACATCACAAGCAGCGATCCTCTGACCTCTTCATTCACCAGCAGTGATCCTCTGACCTCTTCACTTCACAAGCGGTGAGCCTCTGACCTCTTCCCATCACAAGCAGTGAGCCTCTGACCTCTTCACTTCACAAGCAGCGATCCTTTGACCTCTTCACTTCACAAGCAGCGATCCTCTGACCTCTTCACTTCACAAGCAGCGAGCCTCTGACCTCTTCACTTCACAAGCAGCGATCCTCAGACCTCTTCACTTCACAAGCAGCGATCCTCTGACCTCTTCACTTCACAAGCAGTGAGCCTCTGACCTCTTCGCTTCACAAGCAGTGATCATCTCACCTCTTCATTTCACAAGCAGCGATCCTCTGACCTCTTCACCTCACAAGCAGTGAGCCTCTGACCTCTTCGCTTCACAAGCAGTGTTCATCTCACCTCTTCACTTCACAAGCAGCGATCCTCTGACCTCTTCACTTCACAAGCAGCGATCCTCTGACCTCTTCACTTCACAAGCAGTGAGCCTCTGACCTCTTCCCTTTACACGTAGTGATCCTCTGACCTCTTCCCATCACAAGCAGCGATCCTCTGACCTCTTCACTTCACAAGCAGTGAGCCTCTGACCTCTTCACTTCACAAGCAGTGATCCTCTGACCTCTTCACTTCACAAGCAGTGATCCTCTGACCTCTTCACTTCACAAGCAGTGATCCTCTGACCTCTTCACTTCACAAGCAGTGATCCTCTGACCTCTTCACTTCACAAGCAGTGATCCTCTGACCTCTTCACTTCACAAGCTGCGATCCTCTGATCTCTTCACTTCACAAGCAGTGAGCCTCTGACCTCTTCACTTCACAAGCAGTGATCCTCTGACCTCTTCACTTCACAAGCGGTGATCCTCTGACCTCTTCCCATCACAAGCAGCGATCCTCTGACCTGTTCCCATCACAAGCAGCATCAATCCTCTGACCTCTTCACTTCACAAGTAGCAATCCTCTGACCTCTTCACTTCACAAGCAGTGATCCTCTGACCTCTTCACTTCACAAGCAGTGATCCTCTGACCTCTTCACTTCACAAGCAGCGAGCCTCTGACCTCTTCACTTCACAAGCAGCGATCCTCTGACTTCTTCCCATCACAAGCAGCGATCCTTTGACCTCTTCCCATCACAAGCAGCGATCCTCTGACCTCTTCACTTCACAAGCAGTGAGCCTCTGACCTCTTCACTTCACAAGCAGTGAGCCTCTGACCTCTTCACTTCACAAGCAGTGATCCTCTGACCTATTGCAGCGATCCTCTGACCTCTTCACAACCAGTGGGCCTTCGACCTCTTCACTTCAATAGCAGTGATCCTCTCACCTCTTCACATCACAAGCAGCGATCCTCTGACCTCTTCACTTCACAAGCAGTGATCCTCTGACCTCTTCACTTCACAAGCAGTGAGCCTCTGACCTCTTCAATTCAAAAGCAGTGATCCTCTGACCTCTTCACTTCACAAGCAGCGATCCTCTGACCTCTTCCCATCACGAGCAGCGATCCTCTGACCTCTTCACTTCACAAGCAGTGAGCCTCTGACCTCTTCACTTCACAAGCAGTGATCCTCTGACCTCTTCACTTCACAAGCAGCGATCCTCTGACCTCTTCACTTCACAAGCAGCGATCCTCTGACCTCTTCACTTCACAAGCAGCGATCCTCTGACCTCTTCACTTCACAAGCAGCGATCCTCTGACCTCTTCACTTCACAAGCAGCGATCCTCTGACCTCTTCACTTCACAAGCAGCGAGCCTCTGACCTCTTCCCTTTACACGTAGTGATCCTCTGACCTCTTCCCATCACAAGCAGCGATCCTCTGACCTCTTCACTTCACAAGCAGTGAGCCTCTGACCTCTTCACTTCACAAGCAGTGATCTTCTGACCTCTTCACTTCACAAGCAGTGATCCTCTGACCTCTTCACTTCACAAGCAGTGATCCTCTGACCTCTTCACTTCACAAGCAGTGATCCTCTGACCTCTTCACTTCACAAGCATTGATCCTCTGACCTCTTCACTTCACAAGCAGTGATCCTCTGACCTCTTCACTTCACAAGCAGTGATCCTCTGACCTCTTCACTTCACAAGCTGCGATCCTCTGATCTCTTCACTTCACAAGCAGTGAGCCTCTGACCTCTTCACTTCACAAGCAGTGATCCTCTGACCTCTTCCCATCACAAGCAGCGATCCTCTGACCTCTTCCCATCACAAGCAGCAGCAATCCTCTGACCTCTTCACTTTACAAGCAGCAATCCTCTGACCTGTTCACTTCACAAGCAGTGATCCTCTGACCTCTTCACTTCACAAGCAGTGATCCTCTGACCTCTTCACTTCACAAGCAGCGAGCCTCTGACCTCTTCCCATCACAAGCAGCGATCCTCTGACCTCTCCACTTCACAAGCAGCGAGCCTCTGACCTCTTCACTTCACAAGCAGTGATCCTCTGACCGCTTCACTTCACAAGCAGTGATCCTCTGACCTCTTCACTTCACAAGCAGCGATCCTCTGACCTCTTCACAACCAGTGGGCCTCTGACCTCTTCACTTCAATAGCAGTGATCCTCTCACCTCTTCACATCACAAGCAGCGATCCTCTGACCTCTTCACTTCACAAGCAGTGATCCTCTGACCTCTTCACTTCACAAGCAGTGAGCCTCTGACCTCTTCAATTCAAAAGCAGTGATCCTCTGACCTCTTCACTTCACAAGCAGCGATCCTCTGACCTTTTCCCATCACGAGCAGCGATCCTCTGACCTCTTCACTTCACAAGCAGCGATCCAATGACCTCTTCACTTCACAAGCAGTGATCCTCTGACCTCTTCCCATCACAAGCAGCGATCCTCTGACCTCTTCCCATCACAAGCAGCAGCAATCCTCTGACCTCTTCACTTCACAAGCAGCAATCCTCTGACCTCTTCACTTCACAAGCAGTGAGCCTCTGACCTCTTCACTTCACAAGCAGTGATCCTCACAAGCAGTGATCCTCTGACCTCTTCACTTCACAAGCAGCGATCCTCTGACCTCTTCACTTCACAAGCAGTGAGCCTCTGACCTCTTCACTTCACAAGCAGTGATCCTCTGACCTCTTCCCATCACAAACAGCGATCCTCTGACCTCTTCTCTTCACCAGCAGTGAGCCTCTGACCTCTTCACTTCACAAGCAGCGGTCCTCTGACCTCTTCACTTCACAAGCAGTGAGCCTCTGACCTCTTCACTTCACAAGCAGTGAGCCTCTGACCTCTTCACTTCACAAGCAGCGATCCTCTGACCTCTTCACTTCACAAGCAGCGATCCTCTGACCTCTTCACTTCACAAGCAGCGATCCTCTGACCTCTTCACTTCACAAGCAGCGATCCTCTGACCTCTTCACTTCACAAGCAGTGAGCCTCTCACCTCTTCACTTCACAAGCAGTGAGCCTCTGACCTCTTCACTTCACAAGCAGTGATCCTCTGACCTCTTCACTTCACAAGCAGTGAGCCTCTGACCTCTTCAATTCAAAAGCAGTGATCCTCTGACCTCTTCACTTCACAAGCAGCGATCCTCTGACCTCTTCCCATCACGAGCAGCGATCCTCTGACCTCTTCACTTCACAAGCAGCGATCCAATGACCTCTTCACTTCACAAGCAGTGATCCTCTGACCTCTTCCCATCACAAGCAGCGATCCTCTGACCTCTTCCCATCACAAGCAGCGATCCTCTGACCTCTTCCCATCACAAGCAGCAGCAATCCTCTGACCTCTTCACTTCACAAGCAGCAATCCTCTGACCTCTTCACTTCACAAGCAGTGAGCCTCTGACCTCTTCACTTCACAAGCAGTGATCCTCACAAGCAGTGATCCTCTGACCTCTTCACTTCACAAGCAGCGATCCTCTGACCTCTTCACTTCACAAGCAGTGAGCCTCTGACCTCTTCACTTCACAAGCAGTGATCCTCTGACCTCTTCACTTAACAAGCAGTGATCCTCTGACCTCTTCCCATCACAAGCAGCGATCCTCTGACCTCTTCCCTTCACAAGCAGTGAGCCTCTGACCTCTTCACTTCACAAGCAGCTGTCCTCTGACCTCTTCACTTCACAAGCAGCGAGCCTCTGACCTCTTCACTTCACAAGCAGTGAGCCTCTGACCTCTTCACTTCACAAGCAGCGATCCTCTGACCTCTTCACTTCACAAGCAGCGATCCTCTGACCTCTTCACTTCACAAGCAGTGAGCCTCTCACCTCTTCACTTCACAAGCAGTGAGCCTCTCACCTCTTCACTTCACAAGCAGTGAGCCTCTGACCTCTTCACTTCACAATCAGTGATCCGCACAAGCAGTGATCCTCTGACCTCTTCACTTCACAAGCAGCGATCCTCTGACCTCTTCACTTCACAAGCAGTGAGCCTCTGACCTCTTCACTTCACAAGCAGTGATCCTCTGACCTCTTCACTTCACAAGCAGCGATCCTCTGATCTCTTCACTTCACAAGCAGCGAGCCTCTGACCTCTTCGCTTCACAAGCAGTGATCATCTCACCTCTTCACTTCACAAGCAGCGATCCTCTGACCTCTTCGCTTCACAAGCAGTGAGCCTCTGACCTCTTCACTTCACAAGCAGTGATCCTCACAAGCAGTGATCCTCTGACCTCTTCACTTCACAAGCAGCGATCCTCTGACCTCTTCACTTCACAAGCAGCGATCCTCTGACCTCTTCACTTCACAAGCAGTGATCCTCTGACCTCTTCACTTCACAAGCAGTGATCCTCTGACCTCTTCCCATCACAAGCAGCGATCCTCTGACCTCTTCACTTCACAAGCAGCGATCCTCTGACCTCTTCACTTCACAAGCAGCGATCCTCTGACCTCTTCACTTCACAAGCAGCAATCATCTGACCTCTTCACTGCACAAGCAGTGATCCTCTGACCTCTTCACTTCAAAAGCAGTGATCCTCTCACCTCTTCACATCACAAGCAGCGATCCTCTGACCTCTTCACTTCACCAGCAGCGATCCTCTGACCTCTTCACTTCACCAGCAGCGATCCTCTGACCTCTTCACTTCACAAGCAGTGATCCTCTGACCTCTTCACTTCACAAGCGGTGATCCTCTGACCTCTTCCCATCACAAGCAGAGATCCTCTGACCTCTTCCCATCACAAGCAGCAGCAATCCTCTGACCTCTTCACTTCACAAGCAGCAGCAATCCTCTGACCTCTTCACTTCACAAGCAGCAGCAATCCTCTGACCTCTTCACTTCACAAGCAGTGATCCTCTGACCTCTTCACTTCACAAGCAGTGATCCTCTGACCTCTTCACTTCATAAGCAGTAATCCTCTGACCTCTTCACTTCACAAGCAGTGATCCTCTGACCTCTTCACTTAACAAGCAGCGAGCCTCTGACCACTTCACTTCACAAGAAACGAGCCTCTGACCTCTTCCCATCACAAACAGCGATGCTCTGACCTCTCCACTTCACAAGCAGTGAGCCTCTGACCTCTCCACTTCACAAGCAGTGATCCTCTGACCGCTTCACTTCACAAGCAGTGATCCTCTGACCTCTTCACTTCACAAGCAGCGATCCTCTGACCTCTTCCCATCACAAGCAGCGATCCTCTGACCTCTTCCCATCACAAGCAGCGATCCTCTGACCTCTTCACTTCACAAGCAGTGATCCTCTGACCTCTTCACTTCACAAGCAGTGAGCCTCTGACCTCTTCACTTCACAAGCAGTGATCCTCTGACCTCTTCACTTCACAAGCAGCGATCCTCTGACCTCTTCACTTCACAAGCAGCGAGCCTCTGACCTCTTCACTTCACAAGCAGTGAGCCTTTGACCTCTTCGCTTCACAAGCAGTGATCATCTCACCTCTTCACTTCACAAGCAGCGATCCTCTGACCTCTTCACTTCACAAGCAGTGAGCCTCTGACCTCTTCACTTCACAAGCAGTGATCCTCTGACCTCTTCACTTCACAAGCAGCGATCCTCTGACCGCTTCACTTCACAAGCAGCGATCCTGTGACCTCTTCCCATCACAAGCAGCGATCCTCTGACCTCTTCACTTTACAAGCGGCGATCGCCCGACTTCTTCACTTCACAAGCAGTGATCCTCTGACCTCTTCACTTCACAAGCAGCGATCCTCTGACCTCTTCCCATCACAAGCATCGATCCTCTGACCTCTTCACTTCACAAGCAGCGATCCTCTGACCTCTTCACTTCACAAGCAGCGATCCTCTGACCTCTTCACTTCACAAGCAGCGATCCTCTGACCTCTTCACTTCACAAGCAGTGAGCCTCTGACCTCTTCACTTCACAAGCAGTGATCCTCTGACCTCTTCACTTCACAAGCAGTGATCCTCTGACCTCTTCCCATCACAAGCAGCGATCCTCTGACCTCTACACTTCACAAGCAGTGATCCTCTGACCTCTTCACTTCACGGGCAGTGATCCTCTGACCTCTTCACTTCACAGGCAGTGATCCTCTGACCTCTTCACTTCACAAGCAGCGATCCTCTGACCTCTTCACTTCACAAGCAGTGAGCCTCTGACCTCTTCACTTCACAAGCAGTGAGCCTCTGACCTCTTCACTTCACAAGCAGTGATCCACACAAGTAGTGATCCTCTGACCTCTTCACTTCACAAGCAGCGATCCTGTGA
Organism: Triturus cristatus; assembly: GCF_964204655.1. Classification (NCBI taxonomy): domain Eukaryota; kingdom Metazoa; phylum Chordata; class Amphibia; order Caudata; family Salamandridae; genus Triturus; species Triturus cristatus. Next base: position 285,412,210 of record NC_140579.1, read on the forward strand.
CCTCTTCCCATCACAAGCAGCGATCCTCTGACCTCTTCACTTTACAAGCGGCGATCGCCCGACTTCTTCACTTCACAAGCAGTGATCCTCTGACCTCTTCACTTCACAAGCAGCGATCTTCTGACCTCTTCCCATCACAAGCAGCGATCCTCTGACCTCTTCCCATCACAAGCAGCGATCCTGTGACCTCTTCACTTCACAAGCAGCGATCCTCTGACCTCTTCACTTCACAAGCAGCGATCCTCTGACCTCTTCACTTCACAAGCAGCGAGCCTCTGACCTCTTCACTTCACAAGCAGTGATCCTCTGACCTCTTCACTTCACAAGCAGCGATCCTCTGACCTCTTCACTTCACAAGCAGCGATCCTCTGACCTCTTCACTTCACAAGCAGCGATCCTCTGACCTCTTCACTTCACAAGCAGTGAGCCTCTGACCTCTTCACTTCACAAGCAGCGATCCTCTGACCTCTTCACTTCACAAGCAGCGATCCTCTGACCTCTTCACAACCAGTGGGCCTCTGACCTCTTCACTTCACAAGCAGTGATCCTCTGACCTCTTCACTTCACAAGCAGTGATCCTCTGACCTCTTCACTTCACAAGCAGTGATCCTCTGACCTCTTCACTTCACAAGCTGCGATCCTCTGATCTCTTCACTTCACAAGCAGTGAGCCTCTGACCTCTTCACTTCACAAGCAGTGATCCTCTGACCTCTTCACTTCACAAGCAGTGATCCTCTGACCTCTTCCCATCACAAGCAGCGATCCTCTGACCTCTTCCCATCACAAGCAGCAGCAATCCTCTGACCTCTTCACTTCACAAGCAGCAATCCTCTGACCTCTTCACTTCACAAGCAGTGATCCTCTGACCTCTTCACTTCACAAGCAGTGATCCTCTGACCTCTTCCCATCACAAGCAGCGATCCTCTGACCTCTTCCCATCACAAGCAGCAGCAATCCTCTGACCTCTTCACTTCACAAGCAGCGATCCTCTGACCTCTTCACTTCACAAGCAGTGATCCTCTGACCTCTTCACTTCACAAGCAGTGATCCTCTGACCTCTTCACTTCACAAGCAGCGAGCCTCTGACCTCTTCACTTCACAAGCAGCGATCCTCTGACTTCTTCCCATCACAAGCAGCGATCCTCTGACCTCTCCACTTCACAAGCAGTGATCCTCTGACCGCTTCACTTCACAAGCAGTGAGCCTCTGACCTCTTCACTTCACAAGCAGTGAGCCTCTGACCTCTTCACTTCACAAGCAGTGAGCCTCTGACCTCTTCACTTCACAAGCAGTGATCCTCTGACCTCTTCACTTCACAAGCAGCGATCCTCTGACCTCTTCACAACCAGTGGGCCTCTGACCTCTTCACTTCAATAGCAGTGATCGTCTGACCTCTTCACTTCACAAGCAGCGATCCTCTGACCTCTTCACTTCACAAGTAGTGATCCTCTGACCTCTTCACTTCACAAGCAGTGAGCCTCTGACCTCTTCAATTCAAAAGCAGTGATCCTCTGACCTCTTCACTTCACAAGCAGCGATCCTCTGACCTCTCCCCATCACGAGCAGCGATCCTCTGACCTCTTCACTTCACAAGCAGCGATCCAATGACCTCTTCACTTCACAAGCAGTGATCCTCTGACCTCTTCCCATCACAAGCAGCGATCCTCTGACCTCTTCCCATCACAAGCAGCAGCGATCCTCTGACCTCTTCACTTCACAAGCAGCAATCCTCTGACCTCTTCACTTCACAAGCAGTGAGACTCTGACCTCTTCACTTCACAAGCAGTGATCCTCACAAGCAGTGATCCTCTGACCTCTTCACTTCACAAGCAGCGATCCTCTGACCTCTTCACTTCACAAGCAGTGAGCCTCTGACCTCTTCCCATCACAAGCAGCAGCAATCCTCTGACCTCTTCACTTCACAAGCAGCAATCCTCTGACATCTTCACTTCACAAGCAGTGAGCCTCTGACCTCTTCACTTCACAAGCAGTGATCCTCACAAGCAGTGATCCTCTGACCTCTTCACTTCACAAGCAGCGATCCTCTGACCTCTTCACTTCACAAGCAGTGAGCCTCTGACCTCTTCACTTCACAAGCAGTGATCCTCTGACCTCTTCACTTAACAAGCAGTGATCCTCTGACCTCTTCCCATCACAAGCAGCGATCCTCTGACCTCTTCCTATCACAAGCAGCGATCCTCTGACCTCTTCCCTTCACAAGCAGTGAGCCTCTGACCTCTTCACTTCACAAGCAGCGGTCCTCTGACCTCTTCACTTCACAAGCAGCGAGCCTCTGACCTCTTCACTTCACAATCAGTGAGCCTCTGACCTCTTCACTTCACAAGCAGCGATCCTCTGACCTCTTCACTTCACAAGCAGCGATCCTCTGACCTCTTCACTTCACAAGCAGTGAGCCTCTCACCTCTTCACTTCACAAGCAGTGAGCCTCTGACCTCTTCACTTCACAAGCAGTGAGCCTCTGACCTCTTCACTTCACAATCAGTGATCCGCACAAGCAGTGATCCTCTGACCTCTTCACTTCACAAGCAGCGATCCTCTGACCTCTTCACTTCACAAGCAGTGAGCCTCTGACCTCTTCACTTCACAAGCAGTGATCCTCTGACCTCTTCACTTCACAAGCAGCGATCCTCTGACCTCTTCACTTCACAAGCAGCGAGCCTCTGACCTCTTCGCTTCACAAGCAGTGATCATCTCACCTCTTCACTTCACAAGCAGCGATCCTCTGACCTCTTCGCTTCACAAGCAGTGAGCCTCTGACCTCTTCACTTCACAAGCAGTGATCCTCACAAGCAGTGATCCTCTGACCTCTTCACTTCACAAGCAGCGATCCTCTGACCTCTTCACTTCACAAGCAGCGATCCTCTGACCTCTTCACTTCACAAGCAGTGATCCTCTGACCTCTTCACTTCACAAGCAGTGATCCTCTGACCTCTTCCCATCACAAGCAGCGATCCTCTGACCTCTTCCCATCACAAGCAGCGATCCTCTGACCTCTTCACTTCACAAGCAGCGATCCTCTGACCTCTTCACTTCAAAAGCAGTGATCCTCTCACCTCTTCCCATCACAAGCAGCAGCAATCCTCTGACCTCTTCACTTCACAAGCAGCAGCAATCCTCTGACCTCTTCACTTCACAAGCAGTGATCCTCTGACCTCTTCACTTCACAAGCAGTGATCCTCTGACCTCTTCACTTCACAAGCAGTGATCCTCTGACCTCTTCACTTCACAAGCAGCGAGCCTCTGACCTCTTCACTTCACAAGCAGCGAGCCTCTGACCTCTTCCCATCACAAGCAGCGATCCTCTGACCTCTCCACTTCACAAGCAGTGAGCCTCTGACCTCTCCAATTCACAAGCAGTGATCCTCTGACCTCTTCAATTCACAAGCAGTGATCCTCTGACCTCTTCACTTCACAAGCAGCGATCCTCTGACCTCTTCACTTCACAAGCAGTGAGCCTCTGACCTCTTCACTTCACAAGCAGTGAGCCTCTGACCTCTTCGCTTCACAAGCAGTGATCATCTCACCTCTTCACTTCACAAGCAGTGAACCTCTGACCTCTTCCCTTCACAAGCAGTGAACCTCTGACCTCTTCACTTCACAAGCAGTGATCCTCTGACCTCTTCACTTCACAAGCAGCGATCCTCTGACCGCTTCACTTCACAAGCAGCGATCCTGTGACCTCTTCCCATCACAAGCAGTGATCCTCTGACCTCTTCACTTTACAAGCGGCGATCGCCCGACTTCTTCACTTCACAAGCAGTGATCCTCTGACCTCTTCACTTCACAAGCAGCGATCCTCTGACCTCTTCCCATCACAAGCAGCGATCCTCTGACCTCTTCACTTCACAAGCAGCGATCCTCTGACCTCTTCACTTCACAAGCAGCGATCCTCTGACCTCTTCACTTCACAAGCAGCGATCCTCTGACCTCTTCACTTCACAAGCAGTGAGCCTCTGACCTCTTCACTTCACAAGCAGTGATCCTCTGACCTTTTCACTTCACAAGTAGTGATCCTCTGACCTCTTCACTTCACAAGCGGTGATCCTCTGACCTCTTACCATCACAAGCAGCGATCCTCTGACCTCTACACTTCACAAGCAGTGATCCTCTGACCTCTTCACTTCACAGGCAGTGATCCTCTGACCTCTTCACTTCACAGGCAGTGATCCTCTGACCTCTTCACTTCACAAGCAGCGATCCTCTGACCTCTTCACTTCACAAGCAGTGAGCCTCTGACCTCTTCACTTCACAAGCAGTGATCCTCTGACCTCTTCACTTCACAAGCAGTGAGCCTCTGACCTCTTCACTTCACAAGCAGTGATCCGCACAAGCAGTGATCCTCTGACCTCTTCACTTCACAAGCAGCGATCCTGTGACCTCTTCCCATCACAAGCAGCGATCCTCTGACCTCTTCACTTTACAAGCGGCGATCGCCCGACTTCTTCACTTCACAAGCAGTGATCCTCTGACCTCTTCACTTCACAAGCAGCGATCTTCTGACCTCTTCCCATCACAAGCAGCGATCCTCTGACCTCTTCCCATCACAAGCAGCGATCCTGTGACCTCTTCACTTCACAAGCAGCGATCCTCTGACCTTTTCACTTCACAAGCAGCGATCCTCTGACCTCTTCACTTCACAAGCAGCGATCCTCTGACCCCTTCACAACCAGTGGGCCTCTGACCTCTTCACTTCACAAGCAGTGATCCTCTGACCTCTTCACTTCACAAGCAGTGATCCTCTGACCTCTTCACTTCACAAGCAGTGATCCTCTGACCTCTTCACTTCACAAGCTGCGATCCTCTGATCTCTTCACTTCACAAGCAGTGAGCCTCTGACCTCTTCACTTCACAAGCAGTGATCCTCTGACCTCTTCACTTCACAAGCAGTGATCCTCTGACCTCTTCCCATCACAAGCAGCGATCCTCTGACCTCTTCCCATCACAAGCAGCAGCAATCCTCTGACCTCTTGACTTCACAAGCAGCAATCCTCTGACCTCTTCACTTCACAAGCAGTGATCCTCTGACCTCTTCACTTCACAAGCAGTGATCCTCTGACCTCTTCCCATCACAAGCAGCGATCCTCTGACCTCTTCCCATCACAAGCAGCAGCAATCCTCTGACCTCTTCACTTCACAAGCAGCGATCCTCTGACCTCTTCACTTCACAAGCAGTGATCCTCTGACCTCTTCACTTCACAAGCAGTGATCCTCTGACCTCTTCACTTCACAAGCAGCGAGCCTCTGACCTCTTCACTTCACAAGCAGCGATCCTCTGACTTCTTCCCATCACAAGCAGCGATCCTCTGACCTCTCCACTTCACAAGCAGCGAGCCTCTGACCTCTTCACTTCACAAGCAGTGATCCTCTGACCGCTTCACTTCACAAGCAGTGAGCCTCTGACCTCTTCACTTCACAAGCAGTGAGCCTCTGACCTCTTCACTTCACAAGCAGTGAGCCTCTGACCTCTTCACTTCACAAGCAGTGATCCTCTGACCTCTTCACTTCACAAGCAGCGATCCTCTGACCTCTTCACAACCAGTGGGCCTCTGACCTCTTCACTTCAATAGCAGTGATCGTCTGACCTCTTCACTTCACAAGCAGCGATCCTCTGACCTCTTCACTTCACAAGTAGTGATCCTCTGACCTCTTCACTTCACAAGCAGTGAGCCTCTGACCTCTTCAATTCAAAAGCAGTGATCCTCTGACCTCTTCACTTCACAAGCAGCGATCCTCTGACCTCTTCCCATCACGAGCAGCGATCCTCTGACCTCTTCACTTCACAAGCAGCGATCCAATGACCTCTTCACTTCACAAGCAGTGATCCTCTGACCTCTTCCCATCACAACCAGCGATCCTCTGACCTCTTCCCATCACAAGCAGCAGCAATCCTCTGACCTCTTCACTTCACAAGCAGCAATCCTCTGACCTCTTCACTTCACAAGCAGTGAGACTCTGACCTCTTCACTTCACAAGCAGTGATCCTCACAATGTAACTCCCTGAACGTCTCAGGATCGTTTAACAGACACGACAATGAGGACGCAACCACTTGTGAAGGGTTAGTTCTTTTAATGAAGGCAAATAAAATACAAAGAACAAACAAAAGTTATAGTCACTGGAATCCTCCAGGCTAAGTACGTTACCAGCCCACAGCACGGATGGTCCTAACCGTCCTCTGCATATACACCGATCCCGGCGTATGCCAACAGAGGGCAGAAATGAAATGGCCGACAATGCCAATCGGTAGGCTGTGAGGGGCACGAAGAGTGTTGGGGAGAATCGAGGAGTCAGGGAAACACCCAGCCGGGGTCTCTACCGGAAGGGAGCAGCCGCTCAACCTCTTCCTCAGACTGCACCGGGACGCGGAGTCACCTCCTGGTGATGCGTCACCGATACCCCAATCACAAGCAAGAAGACTGAACCGAGAGCAGCCGCTCGATCGATCCTGTGGACTTCCGAGTCTGTAACGCGGCAAACACCTCCTGGTGTGCGTTACAGCTGGCAGTCCCTGTGTCTCTGGTCGGGCTGGGAGTTACGACTCCAACCAGCAAAAGCGCCACTGCGCTTGGACTCAGCCGAGTCAAAAAGCGAAGCTCAATGGTTGACCGGTAGAGCTTCCGGGTCCTTCACAGGTGACGATGGGGCAAGACACGGCCCAGGGAGTAACGACTCGACCTACCTCCGTTCTTGCCTTACTGGAGCACCACTCCGGAACACTGCTCTTCACGAAGCAGGTACGTCGGTGTAAACACAATATCCGACAGCCTTGTACCTCCCGGTTCCTCCCTTTATAGGGCGTGTTTTCCTTGAGTTATGTAACAGCTCTCCTGTTTACATAAGGGCGTGTTTCCCTTGAGTTATGTAACAGCTCTCCTGTTTACATAAGGGCGTGTTTCCCTTGAGTTATGTAACAGCTCTCCTGTTTACATAAGGGCGTGTTTCCCTTGAGTTATGTAACAGCTCTCCTGTTTACATAAGGGCGTGTTTCCCTTGTATGACAGGAATTCTTGACACACAAGCAGTGATCCTCTGACCTCTTCACTTCACAAGCAGCGATCCTCTGACCTCTTCACTTCACAAGCAGTGAGCCTCTGACCTCTTCCCATCACAAGCAGCAGCAATCCTCTGACCTCTTCACTTCACAAGCAGCAATCCTCTGACCTCTTCACTTCACAAGCAGTGAGCCTCTGACCTCTTCACTTCACAAGCAGTGATCCTCACAAGCAGTGATCCTCTGACCTCTTCACTTCACAAGCAGCGATCCTCTGACCTCTTCATTTCACAAGCAGTGAGCCTCTGACCTCTTCACTTCACAAGCAGTGATCCTCTGACCTCTTCACTTAACAAGCAGTGATCCTCTGACCTCTTCCCATCACAAGCAGCGATCCTCTGACCTCTTCCTATCACAAGCAGCGATCCTCTGACCTCTTCCCTTCACAAGCAGTGAGCCTCTGACCTCTTCACTTCACAAGCAGCGGTCCTCTGACCTCTTCACTTCACAAGCAGCGAGCCTCTGACCTCTTCACTTCACAATCAGTGAGCCTCTGACCTCTTCACTTCACAAGCAGCGATCCTCTGACCTCTTCACTTCACAAGCAGCGATCCTCTGACCTCTTCACTTCACAAGCAGTGAGCCTCTCACCTCTTCACTTCACAAGCAGTGAGCCTCTCACCTCTTCACTTCACAAGCAGTGAGCCTCTGACCTCTTCACTTCACAATCAGTGATCCGCACAAGCAGTGATCCTCTGACCTCTTCACTTCACAAGCACCGATCCTCTGACCTCTTCACTTCACAAGCAGTGAGCCTCTGACCTCTTCACTTCACAAGCAGTGATCCTCTGACCTCTTCACTTCACAAGCAGCGATCCTCTGACCTCTTCACTTCACAAGCAGCGAGCCTCTGACCTCTTCGCTTCACAAGCAGTGATCATCTCACCTCTTCACTTCACAAGCAGCGATCCTCTGACCTCTTCGCTTCACAAGCAGTAAGCCTCTGACCTCTTCACTTCACAAGCAGTGATCCTCACAAGCAGTGATCCTCTGACCTCTTCACTTCACAAGCAGCGATCCTCTGACCTCTTCACTTCACAAGCAGCGATCCTCTGACCTCTTCACTTCACAAGCAGTGATCCTCTGACCTCTTCACTTCACAAGCAGTGATCCTCTGACCTCTTCCCATCACAAGCAGCGATCCTCTGACCTCTTCCCATCACAAGCAGCGATCCTCTGACCTCTTCACTTCACAAGCAGCGATCCTCTGACCTCTTCACTTCAAAAGCAGTGATCCTCTCACCTCTTCCCATCACAAGCAGCAGCAATCCTCTGACCTCTTCACTTCACAAGCAGCAGCAATCCTCTGACCTCTTCACTTCACAAGCAGTGATCATCTGACCTCTTCACTTCACAAGCAGTGATCCTCTGACCTCTTCACTTCACAAGCAGTGATCCTCTGACCTCTTCACTTCACAAGCAGCGAGCCTCTGACCTCTTCACTTCACAAGCAGCGAGCCTCTGACCTCATCCCATCACAAGCAGCGATCCTCTGACCTCTCCACTTCACAAGCAGTGAGCCTCTGACCTCTCCACTTCACAATCAGTGATCCTCTGATCGCTTCACTTCACAAGCAGTGATCCTCTGACCTCTTCACTTCACAAGCAGTGAGCCTCTGACCTCTTCACTTCACAAGCAGCGATCCTCTGACCTCTTCCCATCACAAGCAGCGATCCTCACAAGCAGTGATCCTCTGACCTCTTCACTTCACAAGCAGCGATCCTCTGACCTCTTCACTTAACAAGCAGTGATCCTCTGACCTCTTCCCATCACAAGCAGCGATCCTCTGACCTCTTCCTATCACAAGCAGCGATCCTCTGACCTCTTCCCTTCACAAGCAGTGAGCCTCTGACCTCTTCACTTCACAAGCAGCGAGCCTCTGACCTCTTCACTTCACAATCAGTGAGCCTCTGACCTCTTCACTTCACAAGCAGCGATCCTCTGACCTCTTCACTTCACAAGCAGCGATCCTCTGACCTCTTCACTTCACAAGCAGTGAGCCTCTCACCTCTTCACTTCACAAGCAGTGAGCCTCTGACCTCTTCACTTCACAAGCAGTGAGCCTCTGACCTCTTCACTTCACAATCAGTGATCCGCACAAGCAGTGATCCTCTGACCTCTTCACTTCACAAGCAGCGATCCTCTGACCTCTTCACTTCACAAGCAGTGAGCCTCTGACCTCTTCACTTCACAAGCAGTGATCCTCTGACCTCTTCACTTCACAAGCAGCGATCCTCTGACCTCTTCACTTCACAAGCAGCGAGCCTCTGACCTCTTCGCTTCACAAGCAGTGATCATCTCACCTCTTCACTTCACAAGCAGCGATCCTCTGACCTCTTCGCTTCACAAGCAGTGAGCCTCTGACCTCTTCACTTCACAAGCAGTGATCCTCACAAGCAGTGATCCTCTGACCTCTTCACTTCACAAGCAGCGATCCTCTGACCTCTTCACTTCACAAGCAGCGATCCTCTGACCTCTTCACTTCACAAGCAGTGATCCTCTGACCTCTTCACTTCACAAGCAGTGATCCTCTGACCTCTTCCCATCACAAGCAGCGATCCTCTGACCTCTTCCCATCACAAGCAGCGATCCTCTGACCTCTTCACTTCACAAGCAGCGATCCTCTGACCTCTTCACTTCAAAAGCAGTGATCCTCTCACCTCTTCCCATCACAAGCAGCAGCAATCCTCTGACCTCTTCACTTCACAAGCAGCAGCAATCCTCTGACCTCTTCACTTCACAAGCAGTGATCATCTGACCTCTTCACTTCACAAGCAGTGATCCTCTGACCTCTTCACTTCACAAGCAGTGATCCTCTGACCTCTTCACTTCACAAGCAGCGAGCCTCTGACCTCTTCACTTCACAAGCAGCGAGCCTCTGACCTCATCCCATCACAAGCAGCGATCCTCTGACCTCTCCACTTCACAAGCAGTGAGCCTCTGACCTCTCCACTTCACAAGCAGTGATCCTCTGATCGCTTCACTTCACAAGCAGTGATCCTCTGACCTCTTCACTTCACAAGCAGTGAGCCTCTGACCTCTTCACTTCACAAGCAGCGATCCTCTGACCTCTTCCCATCACAAGCAGCGATCCTCACAAGCAGTGATCCTCTGACCTCTTCACTTCACAAGCAGCGATCCTCTGACCTCTTCACTTAACAAGCAGTGATCCTCTGACCTCTTCCCATCACAAGCAGCGATCCTCTGACCTCTTCCTATCACAAGCAGCGATCCTCTGACTCTTCCCTTCACAAGCAGTGAGCCTCTGACCTCTTCACTTCACAAGCAGCGAGCCTCTGACCTCTTCACTTCACAATCAGTGAGCCTCTGACCTCTTCACTTCACAAGCAGCGATCCTCTGACCTCTTCACTTCACAAGCAGCGATCCTCTGACCTCTTCACTTCACAAGCAGTGAGCCTCTCACCTCTTCACTTCACAAGCAGTGAGCCTCTGACCTCTTCACTTCACAAGCAGTGAGCCTCTGACCTCTTCACTTCACAATCAGTGATCCGCACAAGCAGTGATCCTCTGACCTCTTCACTTCACAAGCAGCGATCCTCTGACCTCTTCACTTCACAAGCAGTGAGCCTCTGACCTCTTCACTTCACAAGCAGTGATCCTCTGACCTCTTCACTTCACAAGCAGCGATCCTCTGACCTCTTCACTTCACAAGCAGCGAGCCTCTGACCTCTTCGCTTCACAAGCAGTGATCATCTCACCTCTTCACTTCACAAGCAGCGATCCTCTGACCTCTTCGCTTCACAAGCAGTGAGCCTCTGACCTCTTCACTTCACAAGCAGTGATCCTCACAAGCAGTGATCCTCTGACCTCTTCACTTCACAAGCAGCGATCCTCTGACCTCTTCACTTCACAAGCAGTGATCCTCTGACCTCTTCACTTCACAAGCAGTGATCCTCTGACCTCTTCCCATCACAAGCAGCGATCCTCTGACCTCTTCCCATCACAAGCAGCGATCCTCTGACCTCTTCACTTCACAAGCAGCGATCCTCTGACCTCTTCACTTCAAAAGCAGTGATCCTCTCACCTCTTCCCATCACAAGCAGCAGCAATCCTCTGACCTCTTCACTTCACAAGCAGCAGCAATCCTCTGACCTCTTCACTTCACAAGCAGTGATCCTCTGACCTCTTCACTTCACAAGCAGTGATCCTCTGACCTCTTCACTTCACAAGCAGTGATCCTCTGACCTCTTCACTTCACAAGCAGCGAGCCTCTGACCTCTTCACTTCACAAGCAGCGAGCCTCTGACCTCTTCCCATCACAAGCAGCGATCCTCTGACCTCTCCACTTCACAAGCAGTGAGCCTCTGACCTCTCCACTTCACAAGCAGTGATCCTCTGATCGCTTCACTTCACAAGCAGTGATCCTCTGACCTCTTCACTTCACAAGCAGTGAGCCTCTGACCTCTTCACTTCACAAGCAGCGATCCTCTGACCTCTTCCCATCACAAGCAGCGATCCTCTGACCTCTTCCCATCACAAGCAGCGATCCTCTGACCTCTTCACTTCACAAGCAGTGATCCTCTGACCTCTTCACTTCACAAGCAGTGAGCCTCTGACCTCTTCAATTCACAAGCAGTGATCCTCTGACCTCTTCACTTCACAAGCAGCGATCCTCTGACCTCTTCACTTCACAAGCAGTGAGCCTCTGACCTCTTCACTTCACAAGCAGTGAGCCTCTGACCTCTTCGCTTCACAAGCAGTGATCATCTCACCTCTTCACTTCACAAGCAGCGATCCTCTGACCTCTTCACTTCACAAGCAGTGAACCTCTGACCTCTTCCCTTCACAAGCAGTGAACCTCTGACCTCTTCACTTCACAAGCAGTGATCCTCTGACCTCTTCACTTCACAAGCAGCGATCCTCTGACCGCTTCACTTCACAAGCAGCGATCCTGTGACCTCTTCCCATCACAAGCAGTGATCCTCTGACCTCTTCACTTTACAAGCGGCGATCGCCCGACTTCTTCACTTCACAAGCAGTGATCCTCTGACCTCTTCACTTCACAAGCAGCGATCCTCTGACCTCTTCCCATCACAAGCAGCGATCCTCTGACCTCTTCACTTCACAAGCAGCGATCCTCTGACCTCTTCACTTCACAAGCAGCGATCCTCTGACCTCTTCACTTCACAAGCAGCGATCCTCTGACCTCTTCACTTCACAAGCAGTGAGCCTCTGACCTCTTCACTTCACAAGCAGTGATCCTCTGACCTTTTCACTTCACAAGTAGTGATCCTCTGACCTCTTCACTTCACAAGCGGTGATCCTCTGACCTCTTACCATCACAAGCAGCGATCCTCTGACCTCTACACTTCACAAGCAGTGATCCTCTGACCTCTTCACTTCACAGGCAGTGATCCTCTGACCTCTTCACTTCACAGGCAGTGATCCTCTGACCTCTTCACTTCACAAGCAGCGATCCTCTGACCTCTTCACTTCACAAGCAGTGAGCCTCTGACCTCTTCACTTCACAAGCAGTGATCCTCTGACCTCTTCACTTCACAAGCAGTGAGCCTCTGACCTCTTCACTTCACAAGCAGTGATCCGCACAAGCAGTGATCCTCTGACCTCTTCACTTCACAAGCAGCGATCCTGTGACCTCTTCCCATCACAAGCAGCGATCCTCTGACCTCTTCACTTTACAAGCGGCGATCGCCCGACTTCTTCACTTCACAAGCAGTGATCCTCTGACCTCTTCACTTCACAAGCAGCAATCCTCTGACCTCTTCCCATCACAACCAGCGATCCTCTAACCTCTTCCCATCACAAGCAGTGATCCTCTGACCTCTTCCCATCACAAGCAGCGATCCTCTGACCTCTTCACTTCACAAGCAGCGATCCTCTAACCTTTTCACTTCACAAGCAGCGAGCCTTTGACCTCTTCACTTCACAAGCAGCGAGCCTCTGACCTCTTCACTTCACAAGCAGTGATCCTCTGACCTCTTCACTTCGCAAGCAGCGATCCTCTGACCTCTTCACTTCACAAGCAGCGATCCTCTGACCTCTTCACTTCACAAGCAGCGATCCTCTGACCTCTTCACTTCACAAGCAGTGAGCCTCTGACCTCTTCACTTCACAAGCAGTGAGCCTCTGACCTCTTCACTTCACAAGCAGTGAGCCTCTGACCTCTTCACTTCACAAGCAGTGAGCCTCTGAACTCTTCACTTCACAAGCAGCGATCCTCTGACCTCTTCACTTCACAAGCAGTGAGCCTCTGACCTCTTCGCTTCACAAGCAGCGATCCTCTCTCCTCTTCGCTTCACAAGCAGTGATCCTCTGACCTCTTCACTTCACAAGCAGTGATCCTCACAAGCAGTGATCCTCTGACCTCTTCACTTCACAAGCAGTGAGCCTCTGACCTCTTCACTTCACAAGCAGTGATCCTCTGACCTCTTCACTTCACAAGCAGCGATCCTCTGACCTCTTCACTTCACAAGCAGCGATCCTCTGACCTCTTCACTTCACAAGCAGCGATCCTCTGACCTCTTCACTTCACAAGCAGCGATCCTCTGACCTCTTCACTTCACAAGCAGTGATCCTCTGACCTCTTCACTTCACAAGCAGTGATCCTCTGACCTCTTCCCATCACAAGCAGCGATCCTCTGACCTCTTCCCATCACAAGCAGCGATCCTCTGACCTCTTCACTTCACAAGCAGCGATCCTCTGACCTCTTCACTTCAAAAGCAGTGATCCTCTCACCTCTTCCCATCACAAGCAGCAGCAATCCTCTGACCTCTTCACTTCACAAGCAGCAGCAATCCTCTGACCTCTTCACTTCACAAGCAGTGATCCTCTGACCTCTTCACTTCACAAGCAGTGATCCTCTGACCTCTTCACTTCACAAGCAGTGATCCTCTGACCTCTTCACTTCACAAGCAGCGAGCCTCTGACCTCTTCACTTCACAAGCAGCGAGCCTCTGACCTCATCCCATCACAAGCAGCGATCCTCTGACCTCTCCACTTCACAAGCAGTGAGCCTCTGACCTCTCCACTTCACAAGCAGTGATCCTCTGATCGCTTCACTTCACAAGCAGTGATCCTCTGACCTCTTCACTTCACAAGCAGTGAGCCTCTGACCTCTTCACTTCACAAGCAGCGATCCTCTGACCTCTTCCCATCACAAGCAGCGATCCTCTGACCTCTTCCCATCACAAGCAGCGATCCTCTGACCTCTTCACTTCAAAAGCAGTGATCCTCTCACCTCTTCCCATCACAAGCAGCAGCAATCCTCTGACCTCTTCACTTCACAAGCAGCAGCAATCCTCTGACCTCTTCACTTCACAAGCAGTGATCCTCTGACCTCTTCACTTCACAAGCAGTGAGCCTCTGACCTCTTCACTTCACAAGCAGTGATCCTCACAAGCAGTGATCCTCTGACCTCTTCACTTCACAAGCAGCGATCCTCTGACCTCTTCACTTAACAAGCAGTGATCCTCTGACCTCTTCCCATCACAAGCAGCGATCCTCTGACCTCTTCCTATCACAAGCAGCGATCCTCTGACCTCTTCCCTTCACAAGCAGTGAGCCTCTGACCTCTTCACTTCACAAGCAGCGGTCCTCTGACCTCTTCACTTCACAAGCAGCGAGCCTCTGACCTCTTCACTTCACAATCAGTGAGCCTCTGACCTCTTCACTTCACAAGCAGCGATCCTCTGACCTCTTCACTTCACAAGCAGCGATCCTCTGACCTCTTCACTTCACAAGCAGTGAGCCTCTCACCTCTTCACTTCACAAGCAGTGAGCCTCTGACCTCTTCACTTCACAAGCAGTGAGCCTCTGACCTCTTCACTTCACAATCAGTGATCCGCACAAGCAGTGATCCTCTGACCTCTTCACTTCACAAGCAGCGATCCTCTGACCTCTTCACTTCACAAGCAGTGAGCCTCTGACCTCTTCACTTCACAAGCAGTGATCCTCTGACCTCTTCACTTCACAAGCAGCGATCCTCTGACCTCTTCACTTCACAAGCAGCGAGCCTCTGACCTCTTCGCTTCACAAGCAGTGATCATCTCACCTCTTCACTTCACAAGCAGCGATCCTCTGACCTCTTCGCTTCACAAGCAGTGAGCCTCTGACCTCTTCACTTCACAAGCAGTGATCCTCACAAGCAGTGATCCTCTGACCTCTTCACTTCACAAGCAGCGATCCTCTGACCTCTTCACTTCACAAGCAGCGATCCTCTGACCTCTTCACTTCACAAGCAGTGATCCTCTGACCTCTTCACTTCACAAGCAGTGATCCTCTGACCTCTTCCCATCACAAGCAGCGATCCTCTGACCTCTTCCCATCACAAGCAGTGTTCCTCTGACCTCTTCACTTCACAAGCAGCGATCCTCTGACCTCTTCACTTCAAAAGCAGTGATCCTCTCACCTCTTCCCATCACAAGCAGCAGCAATCCTCTGACCTCTTCACTTCACAAGCAGCAGCAATCCTCTGACCTCTTCACTTCACAAGCAGTGATCCTCTGACCTCTTCACTTCACAAGCAGTGATCCTCTGACCTCTTCACTTCACAAGCAGTGATCCTCTGACCTCTTCACTTCACAAGCAGCGAGCCTCTGACCTCTTCACTTCACAAGCAGCGAGCCTCTGACCTCTTCCCATCACAAGCAGCGATCCTCTGACCTCTCCACTTCACAAGCAGTGAGCCTCTGACCTCTCCACTTCACAAGCAGTGATCCTCTGATCGCTTCACTTCACAAGCAGTGATCCTCTGACCTCTTCACTTCACAAGCAGTGAGCCTCTGACCTCTTCACTTCACAAGCAGCGATCCTCTGACCTCTTCCCATCACAAGCAGCGATCCTCTGACCTCTTCCCATCACAAGCAGCGATCCTCTGACCTCTTCACTTCACAAGCAGTGATCCTCTGACCTCTTCACTTCACAAGCAGTGAGCCTCTGACCTCTTCAATTCACAAGCAGTGATCCTCTGACCTCTTCACTTCACAAGCAGCGATCCTCTGACCTCTTCACTTCACAAGCAGTGAGCCTCTGACCTCTTCACTTCACAAGCAGTGAGCCTCTGACCTCTTCGCTTCACAAGCAGTGATCATCTCACCTCTTCACTTCACAAGCAGCGATCCTCTGACCTCTTCACTTCACAAGCAGTGAACCTCTGACCTCTTCCCTTCACAAGCAGTGAACCTCTGACCTCTTCACTTCACAAGCAGTGATCCTCTGACCTCTTCACTTCACAAGCAGCGATCCTCTGACCGCTTCACTTCACAAGCAGCGATCCTGTGACCTCTTCCCATCACAAGCAGTGATCCTCTGACCTCTTCACTTTACAAGCGGCGATCGCCCGACTTCTTCACTTCACAAGCAGTGATCCTCTGACCTCTTCACTTCACAAACAGCGATCCTCTGACCTCTTCCCTTCACAAGCAGCGATCCTCTGACCTCTTCACTTCACAAGCAGCGATCCTCTGACCTCTTCACTTCACAAGCAGCGATCCTCTGACCTCTTCACTTCACAAGCAGCGATCCTCTGACCTCTTCACTTCACAAGCAGTGAGCCTCTGACCTCTTCACTTCACAAGCAGTGATCCTCTGACCTTTTCACTTCACAAGTAGTGATCCTCTGACCTCTTTACTTCACAAGCGGTGATCCTCTGACCTCTTACCATCACAAGCAGCGATCCTCTGACCTCTACACTTCACAAGCAGTGATCCTCTGACCTCTTCACTTCACAGGCAGTGATCCTCTGACCTCTTCACTTCACAGGCAGTGATCCTCTGACCTCTTCACTTCACAAGCAGCGATCCTCTGACCTCTTCACTTCACAAGCAGTGAGCCTCTGACCTCTTCACTTCACAAGCAGTGATCCTCTGACCTCTTCACTTCACAAGCAGTGAGCCTCTGACCTCTTCACTTCACAAGCAGTGATCCGCACAAGCAGTGATCCTCTGACCTCTTCACTTCACAAGCAGCGATCCTGTGACCTCTTCCCATCACAAGCAGCGATCCTCTGACCTCTTCACTTTACAAGCGGCGATCGCCCGACTTCTTCACTTCACAAGCAGCGATCCTCTGACCTCTTCACTTCACAAGCAGTGAGCCTCTCACCTCTTCACTTCACAAGCAGTGAGCCTCTGACCTCTTCACTTCACAAGCAGTGAGCCTCTGACCTCTTCACTTCACAATCAGTGATCCGCACAAGCAGTGATCCTCTGACCTCTTCACTTCACAAGCAGCGATCCTCTGACCTCTTCACTTCACAAGCAGTGAGCCTCTGACCTCTTCACTTCACAAGCAGTGATCCTCTGACCTCTTCACTTCACAAGCAGCGATCCTCTGACCTCTTCACTTCACAAGCAGCGAGCCTCTGACCTCTTCGCTTCACAAGCAGTGATCATCTCACCTCTTCACTTCACAAGCAGCGATCCTCTGACCTCTTCGCTTCACAAGCAGTGAGCCTCTGACCTCTTCACTTCACAAGCAGTGATCCTCACAAGCAGTGATCCTCTGACCTCTTCACTTCACAAGCAGCGATCCTCTGACCTCTTCACTTCACAAGCAGCGATCCTCTGACCTCTTCACTTCACAAGCAGTGATCCTCTGACCTCTTCACTTCACAAGCAGTGATCCTCTGACCTCTTCCCATCACAAGCAGCGATCCTCTGACCTCTTCCCATCACAAGCAGCGATCCTCTGACCTCTTCACTTCACAAGCAGCGATCCTCTGACCTCTTCACTTCAAAAGCAGTGATCCTCTCACCTCTTCCCATCACAAGCAGCAGCAATCCTCTGACCTCTTCACTTCACAAGCAGCAGCAATCCTCTGACCTCTTCACTTCACAAGCAGTGATCCTCTGACCTCTTCACTTCACAAGCAGTGATCCTCTGACCTCTTCACTTCACAAGCAGTGATCCTCTGACCTCTTCACTTCACAAGCAGCGAGCCTCTGACCTCTTCACTTCACAAGCAGCGAGCCTCTGACCTCTTCCCATCACAAGCAGCGATCCTCTGACCTCTCCACTTCACAAGCAGTGAGCCTCTGACCTCTCCACTTCACAAGCAGTGATCCTCTGATCGCTTCACTTCACAAGCAGTGATCCTCTGACCTCTTCACTTCACAAGCAGTGAGCCTCTGACCTCTTCACTTCACAAGCAGCGATCCTCTGACCTCTTCCCATCACAAGCAGCGATCCTCTGACCTCTTCCCATCACAAGCAGCGATCCTCTGACCTCTTCACTTCACAAGCAGTGATCCTCTGACCTCTTCACTTCACAAGCAGTGAGCCTCTGACCTCTTCAATTCACAAGCAGTGATCCTCTGACCTCTTCACTTCACAAGCAGCGATCCTCTGACCTCTTCACTTCACAAGCAGTGAGCCTCTGACCTCTTCACTTCACAAGCAGTGAGCCTCTGACCTCTTCGCTTCACAAGCAGTGATCATCTCACCTCTTCACTTCACAAGCAGCGATCCTCTGACCTCTTCACTTCACAAGCAGTGAACCTCTGACCTCTTGCCTTCACAAGCAGTGAACCTCTGACCTCTTCACTTCACAAGCAGTGATCCTCTGACCTCTTCACTTCACAAGCAGCGATCCTCTGACCGCTTCACTTCACAAGCAGCGATCCTGTGACCTCTTCCCATCACAAGCAGTGATCCTCTGACCTCTTCACTTTACAAGCGGCGATCGCCCGACTTCTTCACTTCACAAGCAGTGATCCTCTGACCTCTTCACTTCACAAACAGCGATCCTCTGACCTCTTCCCTTCACAAGCAGCGATCCTCTGACCTCTTCACTTCACAAGCAGCGATCCTCTGACCTCTTCACTTCACAAGCAGCGATCCTCTGACCTCTTCACTTCACAAGCAGCGATCCTCTGACCTCTTCACTTCACAAGCAGTGAGCCTCTGACCTCTTCACTTCACAAGCAGTGATCCTCTGACCTTTTCACTTCACAAGTAGTGATCCTCTGACCTCTTTACTTCACAAGCGGTGATCCTCTGACCTCTTACCATCACAAGCAGCGATCCTCTGACCTCTACACTTCACAAGCAGTGATCCTCTGACCTCTTCACTTCACAGGCAGTGATCCTCTGACCTCTTCACTTCACAGGCAGTGATCCTCTGACCTCTTCACTTCACAAGCAGCGATCCTCTGACCTCTTCACTTCACAAGCAGTGAGCCTCTGACCTCTTCACTTCACAAGCAGTGATCCTCTGACCTCTTCACTTCACAAGCAGTGAGCCTCTGACCTCTTCACTTCACAAGCAGTGATCCGCACAAGCAGTGATCCTCTGACCTCTTCACTTCACAAGCAGCGATCCTGTGACCTCTTCCCATCACAAGCAGCGATCCTCTGACCTCTTCACTTTACAAGCGGCGATCGCCCGACTTCTTCACTTCACAAGCAGTGATCCTCTGACCTCTTCACTTCACAAGCAGCGATCCTCTGACCTCTTCCCATCACAACCAGCGATCCTCTAACCTCTTCCCATCACAAGCAGTGATCCTCTGACCTCTTCCCATCACAAGCAGCGATCCTCTGACCTCTTCACTTCACAAGCAGCGATCCTCTGACCTTTTCACTTCACAAGCAGCGAGCCTTTGACCTCTTCACTTCACAAGCAGCGAGCCTCTGACCTCTTCACTTCACAAGCAGTGATCCTCTGACCTCTTCACTTCGCAAGCAGCGATCCTCTGACCTCTTCACTTCACAAGCAGCGATCCTCTGACCTCTTCACTTCACAAGCAGCGATCCTCTGACCTCTTCACTTCACAAGCAGTGAGCCTCTGACCTCTTCACTTCACAAGCAGTGAGCCTCTGACCTCTTCACTTCACAAGCAGTGAGCCTCTGACCTCTTCACTTCACAAGCAGTGAGCCTCTGACCTCTTCACTTCACAAGCAGTGAGCCTCTGACCTCTTCACTTCACAAGCAGCGATCCTCTGACCTCTTCACTTCACAAGCAGTGAGCCTCTGACCTCTTCGCTTCACAAGCAGCGATCCTCTCTCCTCTTCGCTTCACAAGCAGTGATCCTCTGACCTCTTCACTTCACAAGCAGTGATCCTCACAAGCAGTGATCCTCTGACCTCTTCACTTCACAAGCAGTGAGCCTCTGACCTCTTCACTTCACAAGCAGTGATCCTCTGACCTCTTCACTTCACAAGCAGCGATCCTCTGACCTCTTCACTTCACAAGCAGCGATCCTCTGACCTCTTCACTTCACAAGCAGTGAGCCTCTGACCTCTTCGCTTCACAAGCAGTGATCATCTCACCTCTTCACTTCACAAGCAGCGATCCTCTGACCTCTTCACTTCACAAGCAGTGAGCCTCTGACCTCTTCACTTCACAAGCAGCGATCCTCTGACCTCTTCACTTCACAAGCAGCGATCCTCTGACCTCTTCCCATCACAAGCAGCGATCCTCTGACCTCTTCCCATCACAAGCAGTGATCCTCTGACCTCTTCAATTTACAAGCGGCGATCGCCCGACTTCTTCACTTCACAAGCAGTGATCCTCTGACCTCTTCACTTCACAAGCAGCGATCCTCTGACCTCTTCCCATCACAAGCAGCGATCCTCTGACCTCTTCCCATCACAAGCAGCGATCCTCTGACCTCTTCACTTCACAAGCGGTGATCCTCTGACCTCTTCCCATCACAAGCAGCGATCCTCTGACCTCTTCACTTCACAAGCAGCAGCAATCCTCTGACCTCTTCACTTCACAAGCAGCAATCCTCTGACCTCTTCACTGCACAAGCAGTGATCCTCTGACCTCTTCACTGCACAAGCAGTGATCCTCTCACCTCTTCACATCACAAGCAGCGATCCTCTGACCTCTTCACTTCACCAGCAGCGATCCTCTGACCTCTTCACTTCACCAGCAGTGATCCTCTGACCTCTTCACTTCACAAGCAGTGATCCTCTGACCTCTTCACTTCACAAGCGGTGATCCTCTGACCTCTTCCCATCACAAGCAGAGATCCTCTGACCTCTTCACTTCACTTCACAAGCAGCAGCAATCCTCTGACCTCTTCACTTCACAAGCAGTGAGCCTCTGACCTCTTCACTTCACAAGCAGTGAGCCTCTGACCTCTTCACTTCACAAGCAGTGATCCTGTGACCTCTTCACTTCACAAGCAGTGATCCTCTGACCTCTTCACTTCACAAGCGGTGATCCTCTGACCTCTTCCCATCACAAGCAGTGATCCTCTGACCACTTCACTTCACAAGCAGCAGCAATCCTCTGACCTCTTCACTTCACAAGCAGCGATCCCCTGACCTCTTCACTTCACAAGCAGTGATCCTCTGACCTCTTCACTTCACAAGCAGTGATCCTCTGACTTCTTCCCATCACAAGCAGCGATCCTCTGACCTCTCCACTTCACAAGCAGTGAGCCTCTGACCTCTTCACTTCACAAGCAGTGATCCTCTGACCGCTTCACTTCACAAGCAGTGATCCTCTGACCTCTTCACTTCACAAGCAGTGAGCCTCTGACCTCTTCCCATCAGAAGCAGCAATCCTCTGATCTCTTCCCATCACAAGCAGCGATCCTCTGACCTCTTCACTTCACAAGCAGTGATCCTCTGACCTCTTCACTTCACAAGCAGTGAGCCTCTGACCTCTTCACTTCACAAGCAGTGATCCTCTGACCTCTTCACTTCACAAGCAGCGATCCTCTGACCTCTTCACTTCACAACCAGTGGGCCTCTGACCTCTTCACTTCAATAGCAGTGATCCTCTCACCTCTTCACATCACAAGCAGCGATCCTCTGACCTCTTCACTTCACAAGCAGTGATCCTCTGACCTCTTCACTTCACAAGCAGTGAGCCTCTGACCTCTTCAATTCAAAAGCAGTGAGCCTCTGACCTCTTCACTTCACGAGCAGCGATCCTCTGACCTCTTCCCATCACGAGCAGTGATCCTCTGACCTCTTCACTTCACAAGCAGCGATCCTATGACCTCTTCACTTCACAAGCAGTGAGCCTCTGACCTCTTCACTTCACAAGCAGCGATCCTCTGACCTCTTCACTTCACAAGCAGCGATCCTCTGACCTCTTCCCATTAAAAGCAGCGATTTTCTGACCTCTTCACTTCACAAGCAGTGATCCTCTGACCTCTTCACTTCACAAGCAGTGATCCTCTGACCTCTTCACTTCACAAGCGGTGAGCCTCTGACCTCTTCCCATCACAAGCAGTGAGCCTCTGACCTCTTCACTTCACAAGCAGCGATCCTTTGACCTCTTCACTTCACAAGCAGCGATCCTCTGACCTCTTCACTTCACAAGCAGCGATCCTCTGACCTCTTCACTTCACAAGCAGTGAGCCTCTGACCTCTTCGCTTCACAAACAGTGATCATCTCACCTCTTCATTTCACAAGCAGCGATCCTCTGACCTCTTCACTTCACAAGCAGTGAGCCTCTGACCTCTTCGCTTCACAAGCAGTGTTCATCTCACCTCTTCACTTCACAAGCAGCGATCCTCTGACCTCTTCACTTCACAAGCAGCGATCCTCTGACCTCTTCTTCACAAGCAGTGAGCCTCTGACCTCTTCCCTTTACACGTAGTGATCCTCTGACCTCTTCACTTCACAAGCAGTGATTCTCTGACCTCTTCACTTCACAAGCAGTGATCCTCTGACCTCTTCACTTCACAAGCAGTGATCCTCTAACCTCTTCACTTCACAAGCAGTGATCCTCTGACCTCTTCACTTCACAAGCAGTGATCCTCTGACCTCTTCACTTCACAAGCTGCGATCCTCTGACCTCTTCACTTCACAAGCAGTGAGCCTCTGACCTCTTCACTTCACAAGCAGTGATCCTCTGACCTCTTCACTTCACAAGCAGTGATCCTCTAACCTCTTCCCATCACAAGCAGCGATCCTCTGACCTCTTCCCATCACAAGCAGCAGCAATCCTCTGACCTCTTCACTTCACAAGCAGCAATCCTCTGACCTCTTCACTTCACAAGCAGTGATACTCTGACCTCTTCACTTCACAAGCAGTGATCCTCTGACCTCTTCACTTCACAAGCAGTGATCCTCTGACCTCTTCACTTCACAAGCAGCGAGCCTCTGACCTCTTCAATTCACAAGCAGCGATCCTCTGACTTCTTCCCATCACAAGCAGCGATCCTCTGACCTCTCCACTTCACAAGCAGCGAGCCTCTGACCGCTTCACTTCACAAGCAGTGATCCTCTGACCGCTTCACTTCACAAGCAGTGATCCTCTGACCGCTTCACTTCACAAGCAGTGATCCTCTGACCTCTTCACTTCACAAGCAGTGAGCCTCTGACCTCTTCACTTCACAAGCAGAGTTCCTCTGACCTCGTCCCATCACAAGCAGCGATCCTCTGACCTCTTCACTTCACAAGCACTGAGCCTCTGACCTCTTCATTTCACAAGCAGTGAGCCTCTGACCTCTTCACTTCAGAAGCAGTGAGCCTCTGACCTCTTCACTTCACAAGCAGTGATCCTCTGACCTCTTCACTTCACAAGCAGCGATCCTCTGACCTCTTCACAACCAGTGGGCCTCTGACCTCTTCACTTCAATAGCAGTGATCCTCTCACCTCTTCACATCACAAGCAGCGATCCTCTGACCTCTTCACTTCACAAGCAGTGATCCTCTGACCTCTTCACTTCACAAGCAGTGAGCCTCTGACCTCTTCAATTCAAAAGCAGTGATCCTCTGACCTCTTCACTTCACAAGCAGCGATCCTCTGACCTCTTCCCATCACGAGCAGCGATCCTATGACCTCTTCACTTCACAAGCAGTGATCCTCTGACCTCTTCCCATCACAAGCAGCGATCCTCTGACCTCTTCACTTCACAAGCAGCAATCCTCTGACCTCTTCACTTCACAAGCAGTGAGCCTCTGACCTCTTCACTTCACAAGCAGTGATCCTCACAAGCAGTGATCCTCTGACCTCTTCACTTCACAAGCAGCGATCCTCTGACCTCTTCACTTCACAAGCAGTGAGCCTCTGACCTCTTCACTTCACAAGCAGTGATCCTCTGACCTCTTCACTTCACAAGCAGTGATCCTCTGACCTCTTCCCATCACAAGCAGCGATCCTCTGACCTCTTCCCTTCACAAGCAGTGAGCCTCTGACCTCTTCACTTCACAAGCAGCGGTCCTCTGACCTCTTCACTTCACAAGCAGCAGTCCTCTGACCTCTTCACTTCACAAGCAGCGGTCCTCTGACCTCTTCACTTCACAAGCAGCGAGCCTCTGACCTCTTCACTTCACAAGCAGTGATCCTCTGACCTCTTCACTTCACAAGCAGTGATCCTCTGACCTCTTCACTTCACAAGCAGCGAGCCTCTGACCTCTTCACTTCACAAGCAGCGATCCTCTGACTTCTTCCCATCACAAGCAGCGATCCTCTGACCTCTCCACTTCACAAGCAGCGAGCCTCTGACCTATTCACTTCACAAGCAGTGATCCTCTGACAGCTTCACTTCACAAGCAGTGATCGTCTGACCTCTTCACTTCACAAGCAGTGAGCCTCTGACCTCTTCACTTCACAAGCAGAGTTCCTCTGACCTCGTCCCATCACAAGCAGCGATCCTCTGACCTCTTCACTTCACAAGCAGTGAGCCTCTGACCTCTTCACTTCACAAGCAGTGAGCCTCTGACCTCTTCACTTCACAAGCAGTGAGCCTCTGACCTCTTCACTTCACAAGCAGTGATCCTCTGACCTCTTCACTTCACAAGCAGCGATCATCTGACCTCTTCACAACCAGTGGGCCTCTGACCTCTTCATTTCAATAGCAGTGATCCTCTCACCTCTTCACATCACAAGCAGCGATCCTCTGACCTCTTCACTTTACAAGCCGTGATCCTCTGACCTCTTCACTTCACAAGCAGTGAGCCTCTGACCTCTTCAATTCAAAAGCAGTGATCCTCTGACCTCTTCACTTCACAAGCAGCGATCCTCCGACCTCTTCCCATCACAAGCAGCGATCCTCTGACCTCTTCACTTCACAAGCAGCAATCCTCTGACCTCTTCACTTCACAAGCAGTGAGCCTCTGACCTCTTCACTTCACAAGCAGTGATCCTCACAAGCAGTGATCCTCTGACCTCTTCACTTCACAAGCAGCGATCCTCTGACCTCTTCACTTCACAAGCAGTGAGCCTCTGACCTCTTCACTTCACAAGCAGTGATCCTCTGACCTCTTCACTTCACAAGCAGTGATCCTCTGTCCTCTTCCCATCACAAGCAGCGATCCTCGGACCTCTTCCCTTCACAAGCAGTGAGCCTCTGACCTCTTCACTTCACAAGCAGCGGTCCTCTGACCTCTTCACTTCACAAGCAGCGGTCCTCTGACCTCTTCACTTCACAAGCAGTGAGCCTCTGACCTCTTCACTTCACAATCAGTGATCCGCACAAGCAGTGATCCTCTGACCTCTTCACTTCACAAGCAGCGATCCTCTGACCTCTTCACTTCACAAGCAGTGAGCCTCTGACCTCTTCACTTCACAAGCAGTGATCCTCTGACCTCTTCACTTCACAAGCAGCGATCCTCTGACCTCTTCACTTCACAAGCAGCGAGCCTCTGACCTCTTCACTTCACAAGCAGTGAGCCTCTGACCTCTTCGCTTCACAAGCAGTGTTCATCTCACCTCTTCACTTCACAAGCAGCGATCCTCTGACCTCTTCACTTCACAAGCAGCGATCCTCTGACCTCTTCTTCACAAGCAGTGAGCCTCTGACCTCTTCCCTTTACACGTAGTGATCCTCTGACCTCTTCCCATCACAAGCATCGATCCTCTGACCTCTTCACTTCACAAGCAGTGAGCCTCTGACCTCTTCACTTCAAAAGCAGTGATCCTCTGACCTCTTCACTTCACAAGCAGCGATCCTCTGACCTCTTCCCATCACAAGCAGTGATCCTCTGACCTCGTCCCATCACAAGCAGCGATCCTCTGACCTCTTCACTTCACAAGCAGTGATCCTCACAAGCAGTGATCCTCTGACCTCGTCCCATCACAAGCAGCGATCCTCTGACCTCTTCACTTCACAAGCAGTGAGCCTCTGACCTCTTCACTTCACAAGCAGTGAGCCTCTGACCTCTTCACTTCAAAAGCAGTGAGCCTCTGACCTCTTCACTTCACAAGCAGTGATCCTCTGACCTCTTCACTTCACAAGCAGCGATCCTCTGACCTCTTCACAACCAGTGGGCCTCTGACCTCTTCACTTCAATAGCAGTGATCCTCTCACCTCTTCACATCACAAGCAGCGATCCTCTGACCTCTTCACTTCACAAGCCGTGATCCTCTGACCTCTTCACTTCACAAGCAGTGAGCCTCTGTCCTCTTCAATTCAAAAGCAGTGATCCTCTGACCTCTTCACTTCACAAGCAGCGATCCTCTGACCTCTTCCCATCACAAGCAGCGATCCTCTGACCTCTTCACTTCACAAGCAGCAATCCTCTGACCTCTTCACTTCACAAGCAGTGAGCCTCTGACCTCTTCACAACACAAGCAGTGATCCTCACAAGCAGTGATCCTCTGACCTCTTCACTTCACAAGCAGCGATCCTCTGACCTCTTCACTTCACAAGCAGTGAGCCTCTGACCTCTTCACTTCACAAGCAGTGATCCTCTGACCTCTTCACTTCACAAGCAGTGATCCTCTGACCTCTTCCCATCACAAGCAGCGATCCTCTGACCTCTTCCCTTCACAAGCAGTGAGCCTCTGACCTCTTCACTTCACAAGCAGCGGTCCTCTGACCTCTTCACTTCACAAGCAGCGGTCCTCTGACCTCTTCACTTCACAAGCAGTGAGTCTCTGACCTCTTCACTTCACAATCAGTGATCCGCACAAGCAGTGATCCTCTGACCTCTTCACTTCACAAGCAGCGATCCTCTGACCTCTTCACTTCACAAGCAGTGAGCCTCTGACCTCTTCACTTCACAAGCAGTGATCCTCTCTGACCTCTTCACTTCACAAGCAGCGAGCCTCTGACCTCTTCACTTCACAAGCAGTGAGCCTCTGACCTCTTCGCTTCACAAGCAGTGTTCATCTCACCTCTTCACTTCACAAGCAGCGATCCTCTGACCTCTTCACTTCACAAGCAGCGATCCTCTGACCTCTTCTTCACAAGCAGTGAGCCTCTGACCTCTTCCCTTTACACGTAGTGATCCTCTGACCTCTTCCCATCACAAGCATCGATCCTCTGACCTCTTCACTTCACAAGCAGTGAGCCTCTGACCTCTTCACTTCACAAGCAGTGATCCTCTGACCTCTTCACTTCACAAGCAGTGATCCTCTGACCTCTTCACTTCACAAGCAGTGATACTCTGACCTCTTCACTTCACAAGCAGTGATCCTCTGACCTCTTCACTTCACAAGCAGTGATCCTCTGACCTCTTCACTTCACAAGCAGTGATCCTCTGACCTCTTCACTTCACAAGCTGCGATCCTCTGACCTCTTCACTTCACAAGCAGTGAGCCTCTGACCTCTTCACTTCACAAGCAGTGATCCTCTAACCTCTTCCCATCACAAGCAGCGATCCTCTGACCTCTTCCCATCACAAGCAGCAGCAATCCTCTGACCTCTTCACTTCACAAGCAGCAATCCTCTGACCTCTTCACTTCACAAGCAGTGATCCTCTGACCTCTTCACTTCAGAAGCAGTGATCCTCTGACCTCTTCACTTCACAAGCAGCGAGCCTCTAACCTCTTCACTTCACAAGCAGCGATCCTCTGACTTCTTCCCATCACAAGCAGCGATCCTCTGACCTCTCCACTTCACAAGCAGCGAGCCTCTGACCTCTTCACTTCACAAGCAGTGATCCTCTGACCGCTTCACTTCAAAAGCAGTGATCCTCTGACCTCTTCACTTCACAAGCAGTGAGCCTCTGACCTCTTCACTTCACAAGCAGAGTTCCTCTGACCTCGTCCCATCACAAGCAGCGATCCTCTGACCTCTTCACTTCACAAGCAGTGAGCCTCTGACCTCTTCACTTCACAAGCAGTGAGCCTCTGACCTCTTCACTTCACAAGCAGTGAGCCTCTGACCTCTTCACTTCACAAGCAGTGATCCTCTGACCTCTTCACTTCACAAGCAGCGATCCTCTGACCTCTTCACAACCAGTGGGCCTCTGACCTCTTCACTTCAATAGCAGTGATCCTCTCACCTCTTCACATCACAAGCAGCGATCCTCTGACCTCTTCACTTCACAAGCAGTGATCCTCTGACCTCTTCACTTCACAAGCAGTGAGCCTCTGACCTCTTCAATTCAAAAGCAGTGATCCTCTGACCTCTTCACTTCACAAGCAGCGATCCTCTGACCTCTTCCCATCATGAGCAGTGATCCTCTGACCTCTTCACTTCACAAGCAGCGATCCTATGACCTCTTCACTTCACAAGCAGTGAGCCTCTGACCTCTTCACTTCACAAGCAGTGATCCTCTGACCTCTTCACTTCACAAGCAGCGATCCTCTGACATCTTCACTTCACAAGCAGCGAGCCTCTGACCTCTTCACTTCACAAGCAGTGAGCCTCTGACCTCTTCGCTTCACAAGCAGTGTTCATCTCACCTCTTCACTTCACAAGCAGCGATCCTCTGACCTCTTCACTTCACAAGCAGCGATCCTCTGACCTCTTCTTCACAAGCAGTGAGCCTCTGACCTCTTCCCTTTACACGTAGTGATCCTCTGACCTCTTCCCATCACAAGCATCGATCCTCTGACCTCTTCACTTCACAAGCAGTGAGCCTCTGACCTCTTCACTTCAAAAGCAGTGAGCCTCTGACCTCTTCACTTCACAAGCAGTGATCCTCTCTGACCTCTTCACTTCACAAGCAGCGAGCCTCTGACCTCTTCACTTCACAAGCAGTGAGCCTCTGACCTCTTCGCTTCACAAGCAGTGTTCATCTCACCTCTTCACTTCACAAGCAGCGATCCTCTGACCTCTTCACTTCACAAGCAGCGATCCTCTGACCTCTTCTTCACAAGCAGTGAGCCTCTGACCTCTTCCCTTTACACGTAGTGATCCTCTGACCTCTTCCCATCACAAGCATCGATCCTCTGACCTCTTCACTTCACAAGCAGTGAGCCTCTGACCTCTTCACTTCACAAGCAGTGATCCTCTGACCTCTTCACTTCACAAGCAGTGATCCTCTGACCTCTTCACTTCACAAGCAGTGATACTCTGACCTCTTCACTTCACAAGCAGTGATCCTCTGACCTCTTCACTTCACAAGCAGTGATCCTCTGACCTCTTCACTTCACAAGCAGTGATCCTCTGACCTCTTCACTTCACAAGCTGCGATCCTCTGACCTCTTCACTTCACAAGCAGTGAGCCTCTGACCTCTTCACTTCACAAGCAGTGATCCTCTAACCTCTTCCCATCACAAGCAGCGATCCTCTGACCTCTTCCCATCACAAGCAGCAGCAATCCTCTGACCTCTTCACTTCACAAGCAGCAATCCTCTGACCTCTTCACTTCACAAGCAGTGATCCTCTGACCTCTTCACTTCACAAGCAGTGATCCTCTGACCTCTTCACTTCACAAGCAGCGAGCCTCTGACCTCTTCACTTCACAAGCAGCGATCCTCTGACTTCTTCCCATCACAAGCAGCGATCCTCTGACCTCTCCACTTCACAAGCAGCGAGCCTCTGACCTCTTCACTTCACAAGCAGTGATCCTCTGACCGCTTCACTTCAAAAGCAGTGATCCTCTGACCTCTTCACTTCACAAGCAGTGAGCCTCTGACCTCTTCACTTCACAAGCAGAGTTCCTCTGACCTCGTCCCATCACAAGCAGCGATCCTCTGACCTCTTCACTTCACAAGCAGTGAGCCTCTGACCTCTTCACTTCACAAGCAGTGAGCCTCTGACCTCTTCACTTCACAAGCAGTGAGCCTCTGACCTCTTCACTTCACAAGCAGTGATCCTCTGACCTCTTCACTTCACAAGCAGCGATCCTCTGACCTCTTCACAACCAGTGGGCCTCTGACCTCTTCACTTCAATAGCAGTGATCCTCTCACCTCTTCACATCACAAGCAGCGATCCTCTGACCTCTTCACTTCACAAGCAGTGATCCTCTGACCTCTTCACTTCACAAGCAGTGAGCCTCTGACCTCTTCAATTCAAAAGCAGTGATCCTCTGACCTCTTCACTTCACAAGCAGCGATCCTCTGACCTCTTCCCATCACGAGCAGTGATCCTCTGACCTCTTCACTTCACAAGCAGCGATCCTATGACCTCTTCACTTCACAAGCAGTGATCCTCTGACCTCTTCCCATCACAAGCAGCGATCCTCTGACCTCTTCCCATCACAAGCAGCAGCAATCCTCTGACCTCTTCACTTCACAAGCAGCAATCCTCTGACCTCTTCACTTCACAAGCAATGAGCCTCTGACCTCTTCACTTCACAAGCAGTGATCCTCACAAGCAGTGATCCTCTGACCTCTTCACTTCACAAGCAGCGATCCTCTGACCTCTTCACTTCACAAGCAGTGAGCCTCTGACCTCTTCACTTCACAAGCAGTGATCCTCTGACCTCTTCACTTCACAAGCAGTGATCCTCTGACCTCTTCCCATCACAAGCAGCGATCCTCTGACCTCTTCCCTTCACAAGCAGTGAGCCTCTGACCTCTTCACTTCACAAGCAGTGATCCTGTGACCTCTTCACTTCACAAGCAGCGATCCTCTGACCTCTTCCCATCACAAGCAGCGATCCTCTGACCTCTTCACTTCACAAGCAGCGAGCCTCTGACCTCTTCACTTCACAAGCAGTGATCCTCTGACCTCTTCACTTCACAAGCAGTGATCCTCTGACCTCTTCACTTCACAAGCAGAGATCCTCGGACCTCTTCACTTCACAAGCAGTGATCCTCTGACCTCTTCACTTCACAAGCAGTGATCCTCTGACCTCTTCACTTCACAAGCAGTGATCCTCTGACCTCTTCACTTCACAAGCTGCGATCCTCTGACCTCTTCACTTCACAAGCAGTGAGCCTCTGACCTCTTCACTTCACAAGCAGTGATCCTCTGACCTCTTCACTTCACAAGCAGTGATCCTCTAACCTCTTCCCATCACAAGCAGCGATCCTCTGACCTCTTCCCATCACAAGCAGCAGCAATCCTCTGACCTCTTCACTTCACAAGCAGCAATCCTCTGACCTCTTCACTTCACAAGCAGTGATCCTCTGACCTCTTCACTTCACAAGCAGTGATCCTCTGACCTCTTCACTTAACAAGCAGCGAGCCTCTGACCTCTTCACTTCACAAGCAGCGATCCTCTGACTTCTTCCCATCACAAGCAGCGATCCTCTGACCTCTCCACTTCACAAGCAGCGAGCCTCTGACCTCTTCACTTCACAAGCAGTGATCCTCTGACCTCGTCCCATCACAAGCAGCGATCCTCTGACCTCTTCACTTCACAAGCAGTGAGCCTCTGACCTCTTCACTTCACAAGCAGTGAGCCTCTGACCTCTTCACTTCACAAGCAGTGAGCCTCTGACCTCTTCACTTCACAAGCAGCGATCCTCTGACCTCTTCACAACCAGTGGGCCTCTGACCTCTTCACTTCAATAGCAGTGATCCTCTCACCTCTTCACATCACAAGCAGCGATCCTCTGACCTCTTCACTTCACAAGCAGTGATCCTCTGACCTCTTCACTTCACAAGCAGTGAGCCTCTGACCTCTTCAATTCAAAAGCAGTGATCCTCTGACCTCTTCACTTCACAAGCAGCGATCCTCTGACCTCTTCCCATCACGAGCAGCGATCCTCTGACCTCTTCACTTCACAAGCAGCGATCCTATGACCTCTTCACTTCACAAGCAGTGATCCTCTGACCTCTTCCCATCACAAGCAGCGATTCTCTGACCTCTTCCCATCACTAGCAGCAGCAATCCTCTGACCTCTTCACTTCACAAGCAGCAATCCTCTGACCTCTTCACTTCACAAGCAGTGAGCCTCTGACCTCTTCACTTCACAAGCAGTGATCCTCCCAAGCAGGGATCCTCTGACCTCTTCACTTCACAAGCAGCGATCCTCTGACCTCTTCACTTCACAAGCAGTGATCCTCTGACCTCTTCACTTCACAAGCAGTGATCCTCTGACCTCTTCCCATCACAAGCAGCGATCCTCTGACCTCTTCACTTCACAAGCAGTGAGCCTCTGACCTCTTCACTTCACAAGCAGTGATCCTCTGACCTCTTCACTTCACAAGCAGTGATCCTCTGACCTCTTCACTTCACAAGCAGTGCTCCTCTGACCTCTTCACTTCACAAGCAGCGAGCCTCTGACCTCTTCACTTCACAAGCAGTGAGCCTCTGACCTCTTCGCTTCACAAGCAGTGTTCATCTCACCTCTTCACTTCACAAGCAGCGATCCTTTGACCTCTTCACTTCACAAGCAGCGATCCTCTGACCTCTTCTTCACAAGCAGTGAGCCTCTGACCTCTTCACTTCACAAGCAGTGAGCCTCTGACCTCTTCACTTCACAAGCAGTGAGCCTCTGACCTCTTCACTTCACAAGCAGTGATCCTCTGACCTCTTCACTTCACAAGCAGCGATCCTCTGACCTCTTCACAACCAGTGGGCCTCTGACCTCTTCACTTCAATAGCAGTGATCCTCTCACCTCTTCACATCACAAGCAGCGATCCTCTGACCTCTTCACTTCACAAGCAGTGATCCTCTGACCTCTTCACTTCACAAGCAGTGAGCCTCTGACCTCTTCAATTCAAAAGCAGTGATCCTCTGACCTCTTCACTTCACAAGCAGCGATCCTCTGACCTCTTCCCATCACGAGCAGTGATCCTCTGACCTCTTCACTTCACAAGCAGCGATCCTATGACCTCTTCACTTCACAAGCAGTGATCCTCTGACCTCTTCCCATCACAAGCAGCGATCCTCTGACCTCTTCCCATCACAAGCAGCAGCAATCCTCTGACCTCTTCACTTCACAAGCAGCAATCCTCTGACCTCTTCACTGCACAAGCAATGAGCCTCTGACCTGTTCACTTCACAAGCAGTGATCCTCACAAGCAGTGATCCTCTGACCTCTTCACTTCACAAGCAGCGATCCTCTGACCTCTTCACTTCACAAGCAGTGAGCCTCTGACCTCTTCACTTCACAATCAGTGATCCTCTGACCTCTTCACTTCACAAGCAGTGATCCTCTGACCTCTTCCCATCACAGTATAAGGGAGAGGGTCCCAGGATATACAAACTTTTTAGAAAACAAACACAAGCTCAATCACAGAAAAATGCAAAAAGAATGCAAAGAAAACTTACCAAAGTGTTATTTAATCACACTTTGGGAAGGTACACATTTACTAATAAATACAGTAGACTTTGATCAAATAGTGCGGGCAGCCAAGGAAGGGAAAGAGGTGGATGGTGATTTGAGTGAGGTATGGGGGGGTAAGTGACATATAAATTATAAACACGTCACAATTTAATTGCAAGGCAGAACAATTTCAAGCCAAAACATCCAGATCAAATTCATTGGAATGAATAGCAAAATTATTTACAACAACCATGTACAAGCAAAAGCACAGTGTGCATTACACTGTTGGCAGTACTGGCAATGAAGTATTGTCGACGTTTCGACCCCTGGACATAGGTAGGTAAGTCAGCTCCTTACTAACGGGGTCTTCTTCAGGACAAAGACAATGTGACAAGGGGAGTGGCACCTAAAAAAATATATATATATTATTAAGAAAATTAATTCGAAATCCCAACTGGATTGAATCAAGGGGACTCAAAATGGGGCAAGTAACCATATTTACCCAAGACAAGGGTGAGCAAGTAATCGGTAACTTCTTGGCGTCAGAAGGCGCAGGGGCTGGAAAGCTCCAGAAGGGGGTAGAGTGAGTGACACCTAAAAGGAAATTATAAGGTGTCTGAGTAGAGATCCAAAAAGCACATATAGGATTCAAAAATTAATTCAGTGAAGAGAACTTACTTAATTGCCAGTCTCGAAAAAATCGGGGAATATGATATCTCCCGAATCAGACGCCATGGCGCATTCTCAAAGGCGACAGTGGAATTAATCACAGGAGAATCCAGTCTCTAAAGGTAAAAATAGAGGAGTAATAAAACTAAAGTCTTAAAAAACCCAGCCTAAAGGAAGTACAGCTAAAAGAGCAAAGAAGCCACGCCATGTCACCAAACGACATTGCTTTACAAAGTGTGCTAATAATCGGCCCCTAACAAAAGGGTATCAGCAGAGATGATAAAAGTTTATATAAGGTATTTGGCCAGCAAGTTACATGAGTAAAGTCAGGTAGGCTAAATCCACTGTTAGATGCTAAGCAGGTCAGCGGAGGCCGGAAGAGGTTAACTCAATAAACCGCGTAAAACGGGAATTAAATTGATTTAAAATAGCCCGTACGAGCAGGCAGCCGGACAAATGAAAAGTATCTCGGCAACTCGGCATACAGTAGCAGGGGAGGGGTATGACCCTTACCGTAGGACGCGGCAACACCGACTCGCCTCGTAATTCTTCGGAGGTCACAGAGAATGCACCGTTTGTGCATGGAAATAGGCAGACGCTCCGCGTGACGCTAGACGCGGCGCAGACGCGGCGCAGACGCTAGATGCCTGCGGTCTTCAATGTATTAGAAGAAAGACAACGGGAGTTGCTTTCTCAGGACGATTTCAGCTAAAGTCAATGTTACGGTGAACCAGGGGGGAAGGACACATTATTGATGATTTGATGTTCATGTACTCATCAATATTTATATTGTACACAATTAACACCTGAAATGAACAGTGTCAAACGAATCATTGGGACATATACATGACTAACCAAGATGGGTCTGATTAAAGAAACATCGTGCCAAAACATGCATTGGTAAACTTGAATTCACAATCAATTGTCATGTCAGTGAATAAACAGCAGTAATTGAACCTTGCCGGAAAGGGTACAAGGGTAAACATGAAATCGAAAACAGTTAACATAGTCAGCAATGTAAACACCGTTAGACTGAGTATATATAGAGACACATATTTGTATTTATGGCCCTCGAACAATGCCAGAGATAGTAAAAGGAGGAAACCATGGTTAACCACAATAGACATTTGTAGGTAATTGAATTAGTTGTTGAAAACCAAAATATATACACGAATCGATCATAGGTGAAATACACAGGGTTGTACAATGAGCGAGTACACAGACCTAAAGGGAAACCTTTAAGAGGTCTAACTCAGCATCAGGCTAATTTGCAGAAACCAAAGAGGCCCAGGAACCCAAGGTACCTAAGTGTTTAAAATAGCTAGCTGAGCATTGCTAAGGTCCTGCTCATTCAGACCCGAGTTAATTGTATCAAAACGAATCATCCATTTGCATTCCCTGACCGTAAGTATAGAGGATATATCTCCTCCCCTTGGCCCCAGTCTTGTTTTTTCTAATACAGTCCACTGCATTTAGTCTGGCGGTGTCCCACCTGTTTGTAATGTTCGACTAGAGGTGCCCCAATGACCTGGCATCTTATTCTGCTTTGGTGCTGTAATATTCTCACTTTTATCTTCTGTTGTGTCTGGCCAATATACAGTTGGCCACACGGACAGAGGATCCCATAAATAACGTCAGTAGAGTTACAGTTAGTGTGGGAATCAAGTGTGACAACATGATGTTTGTATGCAAAAGTTTTAGCTTGAATCGTTGTTGGACAGGCCTTGCAAGATCCACATTTGAAATGGCCTATGATAGGTGGCAGGTTCCACAGTGACTGTATCGTTGGTTCCACTGGGTGTTCAAGAAATGAATGGACAACATGATCTTTAATACTCATTCCTTTTTTGAAAGAATGCATAGGTAACGATGGTTGATCAATTTCAGTGGACACAAGGCTCCAGTGTTTGTTTATTATCCTCTTCACTGCGTTGCTTCTAGTTGAGAAAGTTGTAACGCAAATCATTTTTTGATGGGCTGAGGCGGCAGGTTCTTTCGCCGTTAGTAAGGTTTCCCGTGGATTGAACCACGCCCTCTTCTGGGCCTTTTTCACCAGGCGCTTTGGGTATCCCCTTGAGATAAGTCTGATGCTAAGATCTTCAGATTCCATTAAGTAATCAGACCTCTTGGTGCAATTTCTACGGATCCGTTCCCATCACAAGCAGCGATCCTCTGACCTCTTCCCTTCACAAGCAGTGAGCCTCTGACCTCTTCACTTCACAAGCAGCGGTCCTCTGACCTCTTCACTTCACAAGCAGCGAGCCTCTGACCTCTTCACTTCACAAGCAGCGAGCCTCTGACCTCTTCACTTCACAAGCAGTGAGCCTCTGACCTCTTCACTTCACAAGCAGTGAGCCTCTGACCTCTTCACTTCACAAGCAGTGAGCCTCTGACCTCTTCACTTCACAAGCAGTGATCCTCTGACCTCTTCACTTCACAAGCAGCGATCCTCTGACCTCTTCACTTCACAAGCAGCGATCCTCTGACCTCTTCACTTCACAAGCAGTGATCCTCTGACCTCTTCACTTCACAAGCAGTGAGCCTCTGACCTCTTCACTTCACAAGCAGCGATCCTCTGACCTCTTCACTTCACAAGCAGTGAGCCTCTGACCTCTTCACTTCACAAGCAGTGAGCCTCTGACCTCTTCGCTTCACAAGCAGTGATCATCTCACCTCTTCGCTTCACAAGCAGCGATCCTCTGACCTCTTCACTTCACAAGCAGTGAGCCTCTGACCTCTTCACTTCACAAGCAGTGATCCTCTGACCTCTTCACTTCACAAGCAGCGATCCTCTGACCGCTTCACTTCACAAGCAGCGATCCTGTGACCTCTTCCCATCACAAGCAGCGATCCTCTGACCTCTTCACTTTACAAGCGGCGATCGCCCGACTTCTTCACTTCACAAGCAGTGATCCTCTGACCTCTTCACTTCACAAGCAGCGATCCTCTGACCTCTTCCCATCACAAGCAGCGATCCTCTGACCTCTTCACTTCACAAGCAGTGAGCCTCTGACCTCTTCACTTCACAAGCAGTGATCCTCTGACCTCTTCACTTCACAAGCAGTGATCCTCTGACCTCTTCACTTCACAAGCAGTGATCCTCTGACCTCTTCACTTCACAAGCAGTGATCCTCTGACCTCTTCACTTCACAAGCAGTGATCCTCTGACCTCTTCACTTCACAAGCTGCGATCCTCTGACCTCTTCACTTCACAAGCAGTGAGCCTCTGACCTCTTCACTTCACAAGCAGTGATCCTCTGACCTCTTCACTTCACAAGCAGTGATCCTCTAACCTCTTCCCATCACAAGCAGCGATCCTCTGACCTCTTCCCATCACAAGCAGCAGCAATCCTCTGACCTCTTCACTTCACAAGCAGCAATCCTCTGACCTCTTCACTTCACAAGCAGTGATCCTCTGACCTCTTCACTTCACAAGCAGTGATCCTCTGACCTCTTCACTTAACAAGCAGCGAGCCTCTGACCTCTTCACTTCACAAGCAGCGATCCTCTGACTTCTTCCCATCACAAGCAGCGATCCTCTGACCTCTCCACTTCACAAGCAGCGAGCCTCTGACCTCTTCACTTCACAAGCAGTGATCCTCTGACCTCGTCCCATCACAAGCAGCGATCCTCTGACCTCTTCACTTCACAAGCAGTGAGCCTCTGACCTCTTCACTTCACAAGCAGTGAGCCTCTGACCTCTTCACTTCACAAGCAGTGAGCCTCTGACCTCTTCACTTCACAAGCAGCGATCCTCTGACCTCTTCACAACCAGTGGGCCTCTGACCTCTTCACTTCAATAGCAGTGATCCTCTCACCTCTTCACATCACAAGCAGCGATCCTCTGACCTCTTCACTTCACAAGCAGCGATCCTCTGACCTCTTCACTTCACAAGCAGTGAGCCTCTGACCTCTTCACTTCACAAGCAGTGATCCTCTGACCTCTTCACTTCACAAGCAGTGATCCTCTGACCTCTTCCCATCACAAGCAGCGATCCTCTGACCTCTACACTTCACAAGCAGTGATCCTCTGACCTCTTCACTTCACAGGCAGTGATCCTCTGACCTCTTCACTTCACAGGCAGTGATCCTCTGACCTCTTCACTTCACAAGCAGCGATCCTCTGACCTCTTCACTTCACAAGCAGTGAGCCTCTGACCTCTTCACTTCACAAGCAGTGAGCCTCTGACCTCTTCACTTCACAAGCAGTGATCCACACAAGCAGTGATCCTCTGACCTCTTCACTTCACAAGCAGCGATCCTGTGACCTCTTCCCATCACAAGCAGCGATCCTCTGACCTCTTCACTTTACAAGCGGCGATCGCCCGACTTCTTCACTTCACAAGCAGTGATCCTCTGACCTCTTCACTTCACAAGCAGCGATCTTCTGACCTCTTCCCATCACAAGCAGCGATCCTCTGACCTCTTCCCATCACAAGCAGCGATCCTGTGACCTCTTCACTTCACAAGCAGCGATCCTCTGACCTTTTCACTTCACAAGCAGCGATCCTCTGACCTCTTCACTTCACAAGCAGCGAGCCTCTGACCTCTTCACTTCACAAGCAGTGATCCTCTGACCTCTTCACTTCACAAGCAGCGATCCTCTGACCTCTTCACTTCACAAGCAGCGATCCTCTGACCTCTTCACTTCACAAGCAGCGATCCTCTGACCTCTTCACTTCACAAGCAGTGAGCCTCTGACCTCTTCACTTCACAAGCAGCGATCCTCTGACCTCTTCACTTCACAAGCAGCGATCCTCTGACCTCTTCACAACCAGTGGGCCTCTGACCTCTTCACTTCACAAGCAGCGATCCTCTGACCTCTTCACAACCAGTGGGCCTCTGACCTCTTCACTTCACAAGCAGTGATCCTCTGACCTCTTCACTTCACAAGCTGCGATCCTCTGATCTCTTCACTTCACAAGCAGTGAGCCTCTGACCTCTTCACTTCTGTTAGAGTCGGGGATCTCTGGTTGGCGCAAGGTTGCCCTTGTGTCAAGCAGGAACCCTCTCCTCCACGTCAGGGCGCAGGATAACCCCTCGCGAATGACCCTTGCTCACCCTCGAGGTGCGTGGCGTGAGCAGCCAAGGCGATTCCTCAGGCGTTGTTGGTTAAGCACTTACAATCATACACACAGTAAATACATCAATCCCCCCCAGAAACGGACACCAGACTTGAATATATATAAAAATACGATTCTTTATGTAAAAATAGGTATATATATCTCAGCAGACTTATCACAAGACCAATAACGTTTTCGCTATGCCACCAGGTTGTAAAGCAGGCAAATGTTCGTTGGTCGTAGTTTCAAATGGATACTTTGTAGTCTCTTGCAAATGTTACTTGTGGTTCCAGTACTCACAGAGATCGGCTCCTGCGAACGGGGAAATTAGGCGTTGCGGGCCCCGAGCCCGATACTGGAACTTCTTTCGTGATGTGGAGAGTCGGCACAGGTCGGTGCGACTCTCGGTTTAAGAAGTGTTCTTGGGTCCTCAATCAGCAGGTGTGGGCACGTAGGCAGGCGCGGCCAGCGACACTTTAGCACGGCGGTGCAGGAGGGTCTCCACAGCGGGGGCGGCGCGGCCTGAGATGTCCGGGGATAGCGAAGCGGGGTCGCAGGGCACGGTCAGTGCAGCTGGATGACCCGGCGTAGATCACAGTCGTCGGACGGCTTCCGGCGGGAGGGGTGATAGCGCGGTCAGCGCGCTCCAGTAGCAGGCGGTGACAGGGATGCAGGCGGCCTGGCCCGGGGACAGAGAGCGGCTCGGGACGGAGCGGGGCTCTCACGGGTTTGAGGCAGGCGAGCTTCTGAGTGTCACGGCCCTAGGAGGGGCGATGAGGGGCGCAGTCTCTTTTCCAGCGGGATGCACACACGGCTCGAATTGGAGGACGAGCAAAAGCACAGAGAACCCACTGGTCCTGGGGTTCAGTTCAGGGGGCAAGCTCAGATCAAGCCCTTGGAGAATGTTCAAGCACAAAGTAGCAAAGTCTTTTCAGTAAGTCTCTTCCTCTCCTTTCTCAGCAAGGCAAGCAGCAGGCCAGCTCCTCCAGCGTCTTCTTCTCCTTCTAGTCGGGCAGAGGTTCTTTGTGGTAAACAGGATTCTGATTTCTTAGGAGCCAGGCTCCTACTTTTATACCATGATTCTTTTGTTCTTTAGCGCCAGGGGGCCTAGGCCTGGCTCAGTCCAGTTCTGGAGCACTTTGTTATCGTGACTCTGCTCTTTCCTTTCAGCAGCAGGGCAGAGACATCAGCCGCCCCACAGGGGGTGGCGCCGGCTTTGTGGTGGTAGAGCACAGGTCTATTCAAGAGTCAAGGTGTACTCCTCCCACCCATCCAGGTGTCACCTCTCTACCCACCACCTGGCAGCCAACCTGTCTCTGGGGATTCCCCAACCCTGCTCCTTACTGTTGCCAGGCAGAACACATACACACAGCAGAGGCGGACTGAGATGGTCAGGTCAGTAAATACTAACTTTCTAAAAGTAGTATTTACAAACCCAGGATATTAAAATAAACTTGACTACAAGAAGTATTTTATTATTCTGAGTTCAGGCATACTAAACTTGACACTTCTACCATGCTCTCTGAGTCCACTGGGGTCACAGCGTTGGCGTGATCCCGGCAGCCCATTCTGGCCTATGGAGAGCAGGTAGCCTTCAATAGTGAAGAACGGAAATGGCTGTAATTCACTACTAAGACATGCCACACACATCAGGGCATGTCCTACCTTATGCCTACAATGCACCCTGCCCTTGGGCCTACCAGAGGGGTGGCTAATATGTAGGTAAGGGAAGGTTTAGGGACTGGCAAGTGGGGGCACTTGCGCAGTCAGCGCGACGGTCCGGGACCGCGCACAGGGTCTGCGGTGGCAGACCCTAGACACACTTTACAAGGCCGCTTCCGTGGGTGGCGCAACCAGCGCTGCAAGCCCACCAGCAGCATTGGCATTCACAAGCCCTGGCACCCCTGGTGCACTTTACTGGGGACTGACAGTGAATCCAATAAACCAATCATGGACATCAATTACAGGTACACTTTTACTTAGGGAGCACTTGCACTGCGGCACGGATTAGCCGTGGCGCAGTGCCCTGAGCGGACAACACCAGCAAAACAGTCGAGGCACACCATCAAAAAGTGGAAGGGAAACTCACGCCAAGGTGCCAGGTCTAACACGTGTCCCCTCCAGCTGAAATGTGGGGAGAACTACCCTTGCCCAGGGGGTTCCTCGTCACTAAGGCGGAAATACCTGGACAGACCGTCAGCGTTGGCGTGATCTGTACCAGGACGGTGTTCCACCGTAAAGTCCATACCCTGTAGGGAGATGGACCACCTCAACAGCTTCGGGTTTTCACCCCTCATTTGCATCAACCATCTGAGGGGCCTGTGGTCCGTCTGAACCCGGAAGTGAGACCCAAACAAGTAGGGTCTTAGCTTCTTCAGCGCCCAGACCACAGCAAATGCTTCTCGCTCAATGGCACTCCACCTACTTTCCCGTGGAAGTAACCTCCTACTGATGAAGGCTACGGGTTGGTCCCAGCCCTCCTCAGTCATCTGTGAGAGAACAGCCCCTACACCATGCTCTGAAGCGTCTGTCTGTACTAGGAATTCCCGGGAGAAGTCAGGGGCCAAGAGCACGGGCGCCGTGCACATGGCAGTCTTCAGGGTGTCGAAAGCTTTCTGACAGGTGTCAGTCCAAATCACGTTCCTGGGCTGCTTCTTGGAAGTCAGCTCTGTCAAGGGGGCAACGATCGTTCCATAGCCCTTGACAAACCTCCTGTAGTACCCAGTGAGCTCCAGGAAGGCCCTCACTGCGGTCTGCGTCTTGGGGGGTTCCCAAGCCAGGATGGTCTCGATTTTGGGTTGCAAGGGTGCCACCTTGCCACTCCCCACTTGGTGTCCCAAGTACACCACGGAACCCTGCCCGATCTGGCACTTGCTTGCCTTGATCGTGAGGCCTGCTCGGCGCAGAGCCATCAACACTTCCCAAAGGTGGCGCAGGTGTTCGGGCCAGGTGGCACTGAACACTGCGATGTCATCCAGGTAGGCGGCACTGAACGCATCCAGCCCAACCAGTACCTGGTTGACCAACCTCTGAAAGGTGGCAGGGGCATTCTTCATCCCAAATGGCATGACTCGGAACTGGAAGTGCCCATCTGGTGTAGAGAATGCGGACCTCTCTTTGGCCCCATCGGTCAAGGCGATCTGCCAGTACCCCGACGTTAAATCAAACGTGCTGAGGAACCGGGCAGCCCCCAGCCGATCAATGAGCTCATCAGCTCTGGGGATGGGGTGCGCGTCAGTCTTCGTTACTGAATTGAGTCCTCTGTAGTCCACACAGAACCGGAGTTCAGGTGTGGCTCCCGGCGCAGCAGCTTTGGGGACCAAGACCACGGGGCTGGACCAAGGACTGCTGGAGGACTCAACCACCCCTAGCGCAAGCATTTTGGAGACCTCCTCCTTAATGCAAGCTCTGACCCTGTCAGTTACCCTGTAAGCCTTGTGCTTTACAGGTAAGCTGTCTCCTGTGTCCACATCATGGACGCACCAATCTGTGACACCAGGAACCAGGGAGAATCGGTCGGAAAACTGTCCCAGCAAGTGGCGGCAATCTTCCTGTTGTTCGGGCGTCAGGGTGGGTGAGAGGTTAACTCCATCCACTGACCCATCTTTCTCAGAGGCCACTAAGAGGTCAGGAAGAGGCTCGGTCTCCTCTTCCATTCCATCATCAGTGGCTAGCAGCATGCCCACTTCGGTCCTCTCTAAGTGGGGCTTAAGGCGGTTAACATGTAGGACCCTCAAAGGGTTCCTGGGAGTCTGCATGTCCACCAAGTAGGTGATAGGACTTTTGCGCTCCACAACCTCAAATGGACCGGTCCACTTATCCTGAAGTGCACACGGCTCCACTGGGGCCAAGACCCACACCTTTTGTCCAGGTTGAAGCTCTACCAGAGTGGCATTCCGGTCGTACCACCGCTTCATCTCCTCCTGGCTGGCTTCCAGATTTGCCTCAGCAAGTTGCCTGAAACGCCGAGTCTGGTTTCGGAAGGCCAGCATGTAACTATATACATTCTGGGGAGGTTTCCTGGGAGATTGCTCCCAGCCTTCCTTTACCAAACTCAGAGGTCCTCTTACCGGGTGACCATACAGAAGCTCAAAGGGGCTGAACCCTAGAGACTTCTGCGGCACCTCTCGGTAAGCGAAGAGCAGGCATGGCAAGAGGACGTCCCACTTACGCCTCATTGGACCGTCCAGGCCCATGATCATGCCTTTGAGGGTTCGGTTGAATCTCTCAACCAACCCATTTCCTTGGGGATGGTAAGGAGTGGTGAACTTGTAAGTTACCCCACACTCCTTCCACAGGGATTTCATATATGTGGATATGAAATTGGTCCCCCTGTCGCTCACCACCTCTAGAGGGAATCCCACTCGGGAGAAAATTCCCATCAGTGCCCGTCCCACCACGGGGGCCGTCACTGTCCTCAGAGGGATAGCTTCAGGGTACCGGGTGGCATGGTCCACCAAGACCAGGATGAACCTGTTGCCCAGGGCTGTCTTGGGGTCCAGAGGCCCCACAATATCAATACCCACTCGTTGGAATGGCGTACCGACCACAGGGAAAGGTTGCAGAGGAGCCTTATGCTTCCCTCCGCTCTTACCACTTGCCTGGCAAGTCTGACAGGTTCTGCAGTAGGAATCTGAATTCTTATGCATTTGGGGCCAGTAAAAGTGGGTGACAAGCCTGTCATAGGTCTTGTCCATCCCCAAATGTCCTGCTAAAGGCACATCGTGAGCCAGCCCCAGTAGGAAGGTTCTGAACTTCTGGGGTACCACCAGCACACGGGCTGACCCAGGTTCAGCAGCCTTAGGCTCGGAATACAGGAGGTCACTCTCCCAGTACACGTAGTGTGTTTTGGCCTGAACACCATTGGCCTGGTCCGCAGCCTGTTGCCGCATACCCACGAGAGAAGGGCATTCTTTCTGCTCCCTGC
The DNA here is from genome assembly GCF_964204655.1 of Triturus cristatus. Taxonomy (NCBI): domain Eukaryota; kingdom Metazoa; phylum Chordata; class Amphibia; order Caudata; family Salamandridae; genus Triturus; species Triturus cristatus. The sequence continues at coordinate 285,456,179 of NC_140579.1, forward strand.
AGAATTCCTCCCTGGAGGGACCTCCTTCTTGCTGCCAATGGGTCAGCTCAGGCAGATCTCCCAGTTCGGCAATCTGTTCCCCGGTAGGCTCCAGAGCATCCCCCTCAGGGTCGACTTCCTCCTGGGCCGTGGGAACTTCGGGGGCCGGTTTCCCGCGCCTCCTGCGCCTTCTCCCTAAGGCCGGTTCCTGGACCTCTCCCTCAGGCTCCAGGACCCTCTCAACACCCCTACTGGCTGCCATGGACCGGGTGGTCACGCACGCCCAGTCGGGTAGACCCACCATCCTCAGATGCGTGGTCTTCTCCACCTTTTCCCAAGGGGAACTCTCCAGGTCGTTCCCTAGCAGACAGTCTACAGGCATGTCAGTTCTCACAGCGACTTGTAGAGTACCAGAGACCTCCCCCCACTCAAAGGGAACTTGAGCCATTGGACAACGACTCTCTACGTTGTCAGCATTGACAACCCTACAGTAGGCATTGGGTACAATTTGCTCTTGAGACACCAGGTGTTGCCTCACCGAGGTCACGCTGGCTCCTGTATCTCTAAGAGCCTCAACCTTCTTTCCATTGATGGTCACTACTTGCCCATATTTCTTAGTGTTAGAGGGCAGGTAGGTTACAGGGACCATCTCACTGTCTCCTAGCGAGACTAGGGTCATCTGCCCGGGACCCCCACCCTCCTGGACTGCTACCTCCTCCCCAAAGTTAACACTAGCTACTTGCCGGGGTGGAGCACCAGTGGGTGCGGTCTTACCAAACAGGCGACACTTAGGATCAGAGGCAATGTGACCCGGGTCACCACACCTATAACAATTGAAGGGCCCCTTTGGAACAGGTCTACCTGTCGGGGCCCCGTTCTGCTGCGGGGGTGGGGGAGGCTGAGAACCCTTCTGCTGGTTCCCTTGGGAATTACTTTGGGGGCCTTTTTGGAACCCCTTCTGTTTACCCCTGTCCCCCCCACTCTTCTGCTGGGGACCCTGCCCACCTTTGGCGGAGTCTCCCACTTGACCCTTGTGGACCCTGGTGCTGAGCCAGCGGTCCGCCTCCTCAGCAAGCTTCCTCGGGTTGGACAGCTTGCTATCTATCAGGTGCTGGCGTAGCTCAGGAAAACATTGACTGGACAAGTGCTCCCATGCAATTAAATCAAGCAGCCCTTGATAATCATTCACTTTGCTACCCTTCACCCAACCATCCAGCGCTCTGCAGAAAAAGGTCACATATTCCACATACGTACTCTCAGGGATCTTCTTGGTCTCCCTGAACCTCTGTCTATATAGCTCAGGAGTTAACCCATACCTGGTCATTAAAGCTTCCTTCATATGGGGGTATGAGGTCTGGACTTCTAAGGGCAAATCTAACAGTGTGTCCCGCCCTTCCGCAAGGAACCTTCCCCACAACCCCGCTCCCCAGTCTTTCTCAGGGACCCGGTGTGAGGACATGGCCACCTCGTAGGCTCTAAACCACTGCCCTATGTCATCCTTTCTAAAATACTCCTTTACTACATCTTTGGGGATGTACACCTTGGACTCTACCTGCGCTGGTGGAGCGCTGCCACCAGAAGGAGCGGTGTCCAAACTTTTCGCCTTCAGCTCCAACTCCTTCAATCTTATATCATGATCCATTTGGCGTTGTTGTGCCTCCAGGGCCAACTTCTGCTTTTCCATTTCCATTTGTCCGGCCAACTTTGCCATCTCCATTGCATGCGCCCTGTCGGCTGCCCTGTCTGCCAGCTCCTCTGGCGACCGGACTCTGCTGGGCTCCTCAAGATTGTCGGGTGGAACGATGTCCCCCGCATTCCGTGGGTCTCGTGACTCCTTCCAGGCTCTCAGCGCCTTGAGGTACTGGTTCTTCTTCCTGAATCCAGCATGGGGAACTCTGAATTTTACACTGTAGCCTTTCAATTGCTCCATCGAGTAGCCTTCCAGTCTCTCCCAATCCACCTCATCTATTCCAGAAATCACGGAGAGCGCTCTTCCAGCAGAGAGCGAGCCAGGCATGTTTGCAGTAATGGCAGATGTCTCAACAAAGTTCAACAACTAAAAACCTGTGGCTGCGTTATTTGGTCTGCTCTCACTATCTGGTGATTAATAATTCACTGTATGCAAATTACAAGTGCAAATCCGAAATCCCAACCGCTGCCAACAATGTTAGAGTCGGGGATCTCTGGTTGGCGCAAGGTTGCCCTTGTGTCAAGCAGGAACCCTCTCCTCCACGTCAGGGCGCAGGATAACCCCTCACGAATGACCCTTGCTCACCCTCTAGGTGCGTGGCGTGAGCAGCCTAGGCGATTCCTCAGGCGTTGTTGGTTAAGCACTTACAATCATACACACAGTAAATACATCAATCCCCCCCAGAAACGGACACCAGACTTGAATATATATAAAAATACGATTCTTTATGTAAAAATAGGTATATATATCTCAGCAGACTTATCACAAGACCAATAACGTTTTCGCTATGCCACCAGGTTGTAAAGCAGGCAAATGTTCGTTGGTCGTAGTTTCAAATGGATACTTTGTAGTCTCTTGCAAATGTTACTTGTGGTTCCAGTACTCACAGAGATCGGCTCCTGCGAACGGGGAAATAAGGCGTTGCGGGCCCCGAGCCCGATACTGGAACTTCTTTCGTGATGTGGAGAGTCGGCACAGGTCGGTGCGACTCTCGGTTTAAGAAGTGTTCTTGGGTCCTCAATCAGCAGGTGTGGGCACGTAGGCAGGCGCGGCCAGCGACCCTTTAGCACGGCGGTGCAGGAGGGTCTCCACAGCGGGGGCGGCGCGGCCTGAGATGTCCGGGGATAGCGAAGCGGGGTCGCAGGGCACGGTCAGTGCAGCTGGATGACCCGGCGTAGATCACAGTCGTCGGACGGCTTCCGGCGGGAGGGGTGATAGCGCGGTCAGCGCGCTCCAGTAGCAGGCGGTGACAGGGATGCAGGCGGCCTGGCCCGGGGACAGAGAGCGGCTCGGGACGGAGCGGGGCTCTCACGGGTTTGAGGCAGGCGAGCTTCTGAGTGTCACGGCCCTAGGAGGGGCGATGAGGGGCGCAGTCTCTTTTCCAGCGGGATGCACACACGGCTCGAATTGGAGGACGAGCAAAAGCACAGAGAACCCACTGGTCCTGGGGTTCAGTTCAGGGGGCAAGCTCAGATCAAGCCCTTGGAGAATGTTCAAGCACAAAGTAGCAAAGTCTTTTCAGTAAGTCTCTTCCTCTCCTTTCTCAGCAAGGCAAGCAGCAGGCCAGCTCCTCCAGCGTCTTCTTCTCCTTCTAGTCGGGCAGAGGTTCTTTGTGGTAAACAGGATTCTGATTTCTTAGGAGCCAGGCTCCTACTATTATACCATGATTCTTTTGTTCTTTAGCGCCAGGGGGCCTAGGCCTGGCTCAGTCCAGTTCTGGAGCACTTTGTTATGGTGACTCTGCTCTTTCCTTTCAGCAGCAGGGCAGAGACATCAGCCGCCCCACAGGGGGTGGCGCCGGCTTTGTGGTGGTAGAGCACAGGTCTATTCAAGAGTCAAGGTGTACTCCTCCCACCCATCCAGGTGTCACCTCTCTACCCACCACCTGGCAGCCAACCTGTCTCTGGGGATTCCCCAACCCTGCTCCTTACTGTTGCCAGGCAGAACACATACACACAGCAGAGGCGGACTGAGATGGTCAGGTCAGTAAATACTAACTTTCTAAAAGTAGTATTTACAAACCCAGGATATTAAAATAAACTTGACTACAAGAAGTATTTTATTATTCTGAGTTCAGGCATACTAAACTTGACACTTCTACCATGCTCTCTGAGTCCACTGGGGTCACAGCGTTGGCGTGATCCCGGCAGCCCATTCTGGCCTATGGAGAGCAGGTAGCCTTCAATAGTGAAGAACGGAAATGGCTGTAATTCACTACTAAGACATGCCACACACATCAGGGCATGTCCTACCTTATGCCTACAATGCACCCTGCCCTTGGGCCTACCAGAGGGGTGGCTAATATGTAGGTAAGGGAAGGTTTAGGGACTGGCAAGTGGGGGCACTTGCGCAGTCAGCGCGACGGTCCGGGACCGCGCACAGGGTCTGCGGTGGCAGACCCTAGACACACTTTACAAGGCCGCTTCCGTGGGTGGCGCAACCAGCGCTGCAAGCCCACCAGCAGCATTGGCATTCACAAGCCCTGGCACCCCTGGTGCACTTTACTGGGGACTGACAGTGAATCCAATAAACCAATCATGGACATCAATTACAGGTACACTTTTACTTAGGGAGCACTTGCACTGCGGCACAGATTAGCCGTGGCGCAGTGCCCTGAGCGGACAACACCAGCAAAACAGTCGAGGCACACCATCAAAAAGTGGAAGGGAAACTCACGCCAAGGTGCCAGGTCTAACAACTTCACAAGCAGTGATCCTCTGACCTCTTCACTTCACAAGCAGTGATCCTCTGACCTCTTCCCATCACAAGCAGCGATCCTCTGACCTCTTCCCATCACAAGCAGCAGCAATCCTCTGACCTCTTCACTTCACAAGCAGCAATCCTCTGACCTCTTCACTTCACAAGCAGTGATCCTCTGACCTCTTCACTTCACAAGCAGTGATCCTCTGACCTCTTCCAATCACAAGCAGCGATCCTCTGACCGCTTCCCATCACAAGCAGCAGCAATCCTCTGACCTCTTCACTTCACAAGCAGCGATCCTCTGACCTCTTCACTTCACAAGCAGTGATCCTCTGACCTCTTCACTTCACAAGCAGTGATCCTCTGACCTCTTCACTTCACAAGCAGCGATCCTCTGACTTCTTCCCATCACAAGCAGCGATCCTCTGACCTCTCCACTTCACAAGCAGCGAGCCTCTGACCTCTTCACTTCACAAGCAGTGATCCTCTGACCGCTTCACTTCACAAGCAGTGAGCCTCTGACCTCTTCACTTCACAAGCAGTGAGCCTCTGACCTCTTCACTTCACAAGCAGTGAGCCTCTGACCTCTTCACTTCACAAGCAGTGATCCTCTGACCTCTTCACTTCACAAGCAGCGATCCTCTGACCTCTTCACAACCAGTGGGCCTCTGACCTCTTCACTTCAATAGCAGTGATCGTCTGACCTCTTCACTTCACAAGCAGCGATCCTCTGACCTCTTCACTTCACAAGTAGTGATCCTCTGACCTCTTCACTTCACAAGCAGTGAGCCTCTGACCTCTTCAATTCAAAAGCAGTGATCCTCTGACCTCTTCACTTCACAAGCAGCGATCCTCTGACCTCTTCCCATCACGAGCAGCGATCCTCTGACCTCTTCACTTCACAAGCAGCGATCCAATGACCTCTTCACTTCACAAGCAGTGATCCTCTGACCTCTTCCCATCACAAGCAGCGATCCTCTGACCTCTTCCCATCACAAGCAGCAGCAATCCTCTGACCTCTTCACTTCACAAGCAGCAATCCTCTGACCTCTTCACTTCACAAGCAGTGAGACTCTGACCTCTTCACTTCACAAGCAGTGATCCTCACAAGCAGTGATCCTCTGACCTCTTCACTTCACAAGCAGCGATCCTCTGACCTCTTCACTTCACAAGCAGTGAGCCTCTGACCTCTTCCCATCACAAGCAGCAGCAATCCTCTAACCTCTTCACTTCACAAGCAGCAATCCTCTGACCTCTTCACTTCACAAGCAGTGAGCCTCTGACCTCTTCACTTCACAAGCAGTGATCCTCACAAGCAGTGATCCTCTGACCTCTTCACTTCACAAGCAGCGATCCTCTGACCTCTTCACTTCACAAGCAGTGAGCCTCTGACCTCTTCACTTCACAAGCAGTGATCCTCTGACCTCTTCACTTAACAAGCAGTGATCCTCTGACCTCTTCCCATCACAAGCAGCGATCCTCTGACCTCTTCCTATCACAAGCAGCGATCCTCTGACCTCTTCCCTTCACAAGCAGTGAGCCTCTGACCTCTTCACTTCACAAGCAGCGGTCCTCTGACCTCTTCACTTCACAAGCAGCGAGCCTCTGACCTCTTCACTTCACAATCAGTGAGCCTCTGACCTCTTCACTTCACAAGCAGCGATCCTCTGACCTCTTCACTTCACAAGCAGCGATCCTCTGACCTCTTCACTTCACAAGCAGTGAGCCTCTCACCTCTTCACTTCACAAGCAGTGAGCCTCTGACCTCTTCACTTCACAAGCAGTGAGCCTCTGACCTCTTCACTTCACAAGCAGTGATCCTCACAAGCAGTGATCCTCTGACCTCTTCACTTCACAAGCAGCGATCCTCTGACCTCTTCACTTCACAAGCAGCGATCCTCTGACCTCTTCACTTCACAAGCAGCGAGCCTCTGACCTCTTCGCTTCACAAGCAGTGATCATCTCACCTCTTCACTTCACAAGCAGCGATCCTCTGACCTCTTCGCTTCACAAGCAGTGAGCCTCTGACCTCTTCACTTCACAAGCAGTGATCCTCACAAGCAGTGATCCTCTGACCTCCTCACTTCACAAGCAGCGATCCTCTGACCTCTTCACTTCACAAGCAGCGATCCTCTGACCTCTTCACTTCACAAGCAGTGATCCTCTGACCTCTTCACTTCACAAGCAGTGATCCTCTGACCTCTTCCCATCACAAGCAGCGATCCTCTGACCTCTTACCATCACAAGCAGCGATCCTCTGACCTCTTCACTTCACAAGCAGCGATCCTCTGACCTCTTCACTTCAAAAGCAGTGATCCTCTCACCTCTTCCCATCACAAGCAGCAGCAATCCTCTGACCTCTTCACTTCACAAGCAGCAGCAATCCTCTGACCTCTTCACTTCACAAGCAGCGATCCTCTGACCTCTTCACTTCACAAGCAGTGATCCTCTGACCTCTTCACTTCACAAGCAGTGATCCTCTGACCTCTTCACTTCACAAGCAGCGAGCCTCTGACCTCTTCACTTCACAAGCAGCGAGCCTCTGACCTCTTCCCATCACAAGCAGCGATCCTCTGACCTCTCCACTTCACAAGCAGTGAGCCTCTGACCTCTCCACTTCACAAGCAGTGATCCTCTGACCGCTTCACTTCACAAGCAGTGATCCTCTGACCTCTTCACTTTACAAGCAGTGAGCCTCTGACCTCTTCACTTCACAAGCAGCGATCCTCTGACCTCTTCCCATCACAAGCAGCGATCCTCTGACCTCTTCCCATCACAAGCAGCAGCAATCCTCTAACCTCTTCACTTCACAAGCAGCAATCCTCTGACCTCTTCACTTCACAAGCAGTGAGCCTCTGACCTCTTCACTTCACAAGCAGTGATCCTCACAAGCAGTGATCCTCTGACCTCTTCACTTCACAAGCAGCGATCCTCTGACCTCTTCACTTCACAAGCAGTGAGCCTCTGACCTCTTCACTTCACAAGCAGTGATCCTCTGACCTCTTCACTTAACAAGCAGTGATCCTCTGACCTCTTCCCATCACAAGCAGCGAGCCTCTGACCTCTTCCTATCACAAGCAGCGATCCTCTGACCTCTTCCCTTCACAAGCAGTGAGCCTCTGACCTCTTCACTTCACAAGCAGCGGTCCTCTGACCTCTTCACTTCACAAGCAGCGAGCCTCTGACCTCTTCACTTCACAATCAGTGAGCCTCTGACCTCTTCACTTCACAAGCAGCGATCCTCTGACCTCTTCACTTCACAAGCAGCGATCCTCTGACCTCTTCACTTCACAAGCAGTGAGCCTCTCACCTCTTCACTTCACAAGCAGTGAGCCTCTGACCTCTTCACTTCACAAGCAGTGAGCCTCTGACCTCTTCACTTCACAAGCAGTGATCCTCACAAGCAGTGATCCTCTGACCTCTTCACTTCACAAGCAGCGATCCTCTGACCTCTTCACTTCACAAGCAGCGATCCTCTGACCTCTTCACTTCACAAGCAGCGAGCCTCTGACCTCTTCGCTTCACAAGCAGTGATCATCTCACCTCTTCACTTCACAAGCAGCGATCCTCTGACCTCTTCGCTTCACAAGCAGTGAGCCTCTGACCTCTTCACTTCACAAGCAGTGATCCTCACAAGCAGTGATCCTCTGACCTCCTCACTTCACAAGCAGCGATCCTCTGACCTCTTCACTTCACAAGCAGCGATCCTCTGACCTCTTCACTTCACAAGCAGTGATCCTCTGACCTCTTCACTTCACAAGCAGTGATCCTCTGACCTCTTCCCATCACAAGCAGCGATCCTCTGACCTCTTCCCATCACAAGCAGCGATCCTCTGACCTCTTCACTTCACAAGCAGCGATCCTCTGACCTCTTCACTTCAAAAGCAGTGATCCTCTCACCTCTTCCCATCACAAGCAGCAGCAATCCTCTGACCTCTTCACTTCACAAGCAGCAGCAATCCTCTGACCTCTTCACTTCACAAGCAGCGATCCTCTGACCTCTTCACTTCACAAGCAGTGATCCTCTGACCTCTTCACTTCACAAGCAGTGATCCTCTGACCTCTTCACTTCACAAGCAGCGAGCCTCTGACCTCTTCACTTCACAAGCAGCGAGCCTCTGACCTCTTCCCATCACAAGCAGCGATCCTCTGACCTCTCCACTTCACAAGCAGTGAGCCTCTGACCTCTCCACTTCACAAGCAGTGATCCTCTGACCGCTTCACTTCACAAGCAGTGATCCTCTGACCTCTTCACTTCACAAGCAGTGAGCCTCTGACCTCTTCACTTCACAAGCAGCGATCCTCTGACCTCTTCCCATCACAAGCAGCGATCCTCTGACCTCTTCCCATCACAAGCAGCGATCCTCTGACCTCTTCACTTCACAAGCAGTGATCCTCTGACCTCTTCACTTCACAAGCAGTGAGCCTCTGACCTCTTCACTTCACAAGCAGTGATCCTCTGACCTCTTCACTTCACAAGCAGCGATCCTCTGACCTCTTCACTTCACAAGCAGTGAGCCTCTGACCTCTTCACTTCACAAGCAGTGAGCCTCTGACCTCTTCGCTTCACAAGCAGTGATCATCTCACCTCTTCACTTCACAAGCAGCGATCCTCTGACCTCTTCACTTCACAAGCAGTGAACCTCTGACCTCTTCACTTCACAAGCAGTGAACCTCTGACCTCTTCACTTCACAAGCAGTGATCCTCTGACCTCTTCACTTCACAAGCAGCGATCCTCTGACCGCTTCACTTCACAAGCAGCGATCCTGTGACCTCTTCCCATCACAAGCAGTGATCCTCTGACCTCTTCACTTTACAAGCGGCGATCGCCCGACTTCTTCACTTCACAAGCAGTGATCCTCTGACCTCTTCACTTCACAAGCAGCGATCCTCTGACCTCTTCCCATCACAAGCAGCGATCCTCTGACCTCTTCACTTCACAAGCAGCGATCCTCTGACCTCTTCACTTCACAAGCAGCGATCCTCTGACCTCTTCACTTCACAAGCAGCGATCCTCTGACCTCTTCACTTCACAAGCAGTGAGCCTCTGACCTCTTCACTTCACAAGCAGTGATCCTCTGACCTTTTCACTTCACAAGTAGTGATCCTCTGACCTCTTCACTTCACAAGCGGTGATCCTCTGACCTCTTACCATCACAAGCAGCGATCCTCTGACCTCTACACTTCACAAGCAGTGATCCTCTGACCTCTTCACTTCACAGGCAGTGATCCTCTGACCTCTTCACTTCACAGGCAGTGATCCTCTGACCTCTTCACTTCACAAGCAGCGATCCTCTGACCTCTTCACTTCACAAGCAGTGAGCCTCTGACCTCTTCACTTCACAAGCAGTGATCCTCTGACCTCTTCACTTCACAAGCAGTGAGCCTCTGACCTCTTCACTTCACAAGCAGTGATCCGCACAAGCAGTGATCCTCTGACCTCTTCACTTCACAAGCAGCGATCCTGTGACCTCTTCCCATCACAAGCAGCGATCCTCTGACCTCTTCACTTTACAAGCGGCGATCGCCCGACTTCTTCACTTCACAAGCAGTGATCCTCTGACCTCTTCACTTCACAAGCAGCGATCCTCTGACCTCTTCCCATCACAAGCAGCGATCCTCTGACCTCTTCCCATCACAAGCAGCGATCCTCTGACCTCTTCACTTCACAAGCAGCGATCCTCTGACCTTTTCACTTCACAAGCAGCGAGCCTTTGACCTCTTCACTTCACAAGCAGCGAGCCTCTGACCTCTTCACTTCACAAGCAGTGATCCTCTGACCTCTTCACTTCGCAAGCAGCGATCCTCTGACCTCTTCACTTCACAAGCAGCGATCCTCTGACCTCTTCACTTCACAAGCAGCGATCCTCTGACCTCTTCACTTCACAAGCAGTGAACCTCTGACCTCTTCACTTCACAAGCAGTGAGCCTCTGACCTCTTCACTTCACAAGCAGTGAGCCTCTGACCTCTTCACTTCACAAGCAGTGAGCCTCTGACCTCTTCACTTCACAAGCAGCGATCCTCTGACCTCTTCACTTCACAAGCAGTGAGCCTCTGACCTCTTCACTTCACAAGCAGCGATCCTCTCTCCTCTTCGCTTCACAAGCAGTGATCCTCTGACCTCTTCACTTCACAAGCAGTGATCCTCACAAGCAGTGATCCTCTGACCTCTTCACTTCACAAGCAGTGAGCCTCTGACCTCTTCACTTCACAAGCAGTGATCCTCTGACCTCTTCACTTCACAAGCAGCGATCCTCTGACCTCTTCACTTCACAAGCAGCGATCCTCTGACCTCTTCACTTCACAAGCAGTGAGCCTCTGACCTCTTCGCTTCACAAGCAGTGATCATCTCACCTCTTCACTTCACAAGCAGCGATCCTCTGACCTCTTCACTTCACAAGCAGTGAGCCTCTGACCTCTTCACTTCACAAGCAGCGATCCTCTGACCTCTTCACTTCACAAGCAGCGATCCTCTGACCTCTTCCCATCACAAGCAGCGATCCTCTGACCTCCTCCCATCACAAGCAGCGATCCTCTGACCTCTTCAATTTACAAGCGGCGATCGCCCGACTTCTTCACTTAACAAGCAGTGATCCTCTGACCTCTTCACTTCACAAGCAGCGATCCTCTGACCTCTTCCCATCACAAGCAGCGATCCTCTGACCTCTTCCCATCACAAGCAGCGATCCTCTGACCTCTTCACTTCACAAGCGGTGATCCTCTGACCTCTTCCCATCACAAGCAGCGATCCTCTGACCTCTTCACTTCACAAGCAGCAGCAATCCTCTGACCTCTTCACTTCACAAGCAGCAATCCTCTGACCTCTTCACTGCACAAGCAGTGATCCTCTGACCTCTTCACTGCACAAGCAGTGATCCTCTCACCTCTTCACATCACAAGCAGCGATCCTCTGACCTCTTCACTTCACCAGCAGCGATCCTCTGACCTCTTCACTTCACCAGCAGTGATCCTCTGACCTCTTCACTTCACAAGCAGTGATCCTCTGACCTCTTCACTTCACAAGCGGTGATCCTCTGACCTCTTCCCATCACAAGCAGAGATCCTCTGACCTCTTCACTTCACTTCACAAGCAGCAGCAATCCTCTGACCTCTTCACTTCACAAGCAGTGAGCCTCTGACCTCTTCACTTCACAAGCAGTGAGCCTCTGACCTCTTCACTTCACAAGCAGTGATCCTCTGACCTCTTCACTTCACAAGCAGTGATCCTCTGACCTCTTCACTTCACAAGCGGTGATCCTCTGACCTCTTCCCATCACAAGCAGTGATCCTCTGACCTCTTCACTTCACAAGCAGCAGCAATCCTCTGACCTCTTCACTTCACAAGCAGCGATCCTCTGACCTCTTCACTTCACAAGCAGTGATCCTCTGACCTCTTCACTTCACAAGCAGTGATCCTCTGACCTCTTCACTTCACAAGCAGCGAGCCTCTGACCTCTTCACTTCACAAGCAGTGATCCTCTGACTTCTTCCCATCACAAGCAGCGATCCTCTGACCTCTCCACTTCACAAGCAGTGAGCCTCTGACCTCTTCACTTCACAAGCAGTGATCCTCTGACCGCTTCACTTCACAAGCAGTGATCCTCTGACCTCTTCACTTCACAAGCAGTGAGCCTCTGACCTCTTCCCATCAGAAGCAGCGATCCTCTGATCTCTTCCCATCACAAGCAGCGATCCTCTGACCTCTTCACTTCACAAGCAGTGATCCTCTGACCTCTTCACTTCACAAGCAGTGAGCCTCTGACCTCTTCACTTCACAAGCAGTGATCCTCTGACCTCTTCACTTCACAAGCAGCGATCCTCTGACCTCTTCACTTCACAACCAGTGGGCCTCTGACCTCTTCACTTCAATAGCAGTGATCCTCTCACCTCTTCACATCACAAGCAGCGATCCTCTGACCTCTTCACTTCACAAGCAGTGATCCTCTGACCTCTTCACTTCACAAGCAGTGAGCCTCTGACCTCTTCAATTCAAAAGCAGTGAGCCTCTGACCTCTTCACTTCACGAGCAGCGATCCTCTGACCTCTTCCCATCACGAGCAGTGATCCTCTGACCTCTTCACTTCACAAGCAGCGATCCTATGACCTCTTCACTTCACAAGCAGTGAGCCTCTGACCTCTTCACTTCAAAAGCAGCGATCCTCTGACCTCTTCACTTCACAAGCAGCGATCCTCTGACCTCTTCCCATTAAAAGCAGCGATTTTCTGACCTCTTCACTTCACAAGCAGTGATCCTCTGACCTCTTCACTTCACAAGCAGTGATCCTCTGACCTCTTCACTTCACAAGCGGTGAGCCTCTGACCTCTTCCCATCACAAGCAGTGAGCCTCTGACCTCTTCACTTCACAAGCAGCGATCCTTTGACCTCTTCACTTCACAAGCAGCGATCCTCTGACCTCTTCACTTCACAAGCAGCGATCCTCTGACCTCTTCACTTCACAAGCAGTGAGCCTCTGACCTCTTCGCTTCACAAACAGTGATCATCTCACCTCTTCATTTCACAAGCAGCGATCCTCTGACCTCTTCACTTCACAAGCAGTGAGCCTCTGACCTCTTCGCTTCACAAGCAGTGTTCATCTCACCTCTTCACTTCACAAGCAGCGATCCTCTGACCTCTTCACTTCACAAGCAGCGATCCTCTGACCTCTTCTTCACAAGCAGTGAGCCTCTGACCTCTTCCCTTTACACGTAGTGATCCTCTGACCTCTTCACTTCACAAGCAGTGATCCTCTGACCTCTCCACTTCACAAGCAGTGATCCTCTCACCTCTTCACTTCACAAGCAGTGATCCTCTGACCTCTTCACTTCACAAGCAGTGATCCTCTGACCTCTTCACTTCACAAGCAGTGATCCTCTGACCTCTTCACTTCACAAGCTGCGATCCTCTGACCTCTTCACTTCACAAGCAGTGAGCCTCTGACCTCTTCACTTCACAAGCAGTGATCCTCTGACCTCTTCATTTCACAAGCAGTGATCCTCTAACCTCTTCCCATCACAAGCAGCGATCCTCTGACCTCTTCCCATCACAAGCAGCAGCAATCCTCTGACCTCTTCACTTCACAAGCAGCAATCCTCTGACCTCTTCACTTCACAAGCAGTGATCCTCTGACCTCTTCACTTCACAAGCAGTGATCCTCTGACCTCTTCACTTCACAAGCAGTGATCCTCTGACCTCTTCACTTCACAAGCAGCGAGCCTCTGACCTCTTCAATTCACAAGCAGCGATCCTCTGACTTCTTCCCATCACAAGCAGCGATCCTCTGACCTCTCCACTTCACAAGCAGCGAGCCTCTGACCGCTTCACTTCACAAGCAGTGATCCTCTGACCGCTTCACTTCACAAGCAGTGATCCTCTGACCGCTTCACTTCACAAGCAGTGATCCTCTGACCTCTTCACTTCACAAGCAGTGAGCCTCTGACCTCTTCACTTCACAAGCAGAGTTCCTCTGACCTCGTCCCATCACAAGCAGCGATCCTCTGACCTCTTCACTTCACAAGGACTGAGCCTCTGACCTCTTCACTTCACAAGCAGTGAGCCTCTGACCTCTTCACTTCAGAAGCAGTGAGCCTCTGACCTCTTCACTTCACAAGCAGTGATCCTCTGACCTCTTCACTTCACAAGCAGCGATCCTCTGACCTCTTCACAACCAGTGGGCCTCTGACCTCTTCACTTCAATAGCAGTGATCCTCTCACCTCTTCACATCACAAGCAGCGATCCTCTGACCTCTTCACTTCACAAGCAGTGATCCTCTGACCTCTTCACTTCACAAGCAGTGAGCCTCTGACCTCTTCAATTCAAAAGCAGTGATCCTCTGACCTCTTCACTTCACAAGCAGCGATCCTCTGACCTCTTCCCATCACGAGCAGCGATCCTCTGACCTCTTCACTTCACAAGCAGCGATCCTATGACCTCTTCACTTCACAAGCAGTGATCCTCTGACCTCTTCCCATCACAAGCAGCGATCCTCTGACCTCTTCACTTCACAAGCAGCAATCCTCTGACCTCTTCACTTCACAAGCAGTGAGCCTCTGACCTCTTCACTTCACAAGCAGTGATCCTCACAAGCAGTGATCCTCTGACCTCTTCACTTCACAAGCAGCGATCCTCTGACCTCTTCACTTCACAAGCAGTGAGCCTCTGACCTCTTCACTTCACAAGCAGTGATCCTCTGACCTCTTCACTTCACAAGCAGTGATCCTCTGACCTCTTCCCATCACAAGCAGCGATCCTCTGACCTCTTCCCTTCACAAGCTGTGAGCCTCTGACCTCTTCACTTCACAAGCAGCGGTCCTCTGACCTCTTCACTTCACAAGCAGCGGTCCTCTGACCTCTTCACTTCACAAGCAGCGGTCCTCTGACCTCTTCACTTCACAAGCAGCGAGCCTCTGACCTCTTCACTTCACAAGCAGTGATCCTCTGACCTCTTCACTTCACAAGCAGTGATCCTCTGACCTCTTCACTTCACAAGCAGCGAGCCTCTGACCTCTTCACTTCACAAGCAGCGATCCTCTGACTTCTTCCCATCACAAGCAGCGATCCTCTGACCTCTCCACTTCACAAGCAGCGAGCCTCTGACCTCTTCACTTCACAAGCAGTGATCCTCTGACCGCTTCACTTCACAAGCAGTGATCCTCTGACCTCTTCACTTCACAAGCAGTGAGCCTCTGACCTCTTCACTTCACAAGCAGAGTTCCTCTGACCTCGTCCCATCACAAGCAGCGATCCTCTGACCTCTTCACTTCACAAGCAGTGAGCCTCTGACCTCTTCACTTCACAAGCAGTGAGCCTCTGACCTCTTCACTTCACAAGCAGTGAGCCTCTGACCTCTTCACTTCACAAGCAGTGATCCTCTGACCTCTTCACTTCACAAGCAGCGATCCTCTGACCTCTTCACAACCAGTGGGCCTCTGACCTCTTCACTTCAATAGCAGTGATCCTCTCATCTCTTCACATCACAAGCAGCGATCCTCTGACCTCTTCACTTCACAAGCCGTGATCCTCTGACCTCTTCACTTCACAAGCAGTGAGCCTCTGACCTCTTCAATTCAAAAGCAGTGATCCTCTGACCTCTTCACTTCACAAGCAGCGATCCTCCGACCTCTTCCCATCACAAGCAGCGATCCTCTGACCACTTCACTTCACAAGCAGCAATCCTCTGACCTCTTCACTTCACAAGCAGTGAGCCTCTGACCTCTTCACTTCACAAGCAGTGATCCTCACAAGCAGTGATCCTCTGACCTCTTCACTTCACAAGCAGCGATCCTCTGACCTCTTCACTTCACAAGCAGTGAGCCTCTGACCTCTTCACTTCACAAGCAGTGATCCTCTGACCTCTTCACTTCACAAGCAGTGATCCTCTGACCTCTTCCCATCACAAGCATCGATCCTCGGACCTCTTCCCTTCACAAGCAGTGAGTCTCTGACCTCTTCACTTCACAAGCAGCGGTCCTCTGACCTCTTCACTTCACAAGCAGCGGTTCTCTGACCTCTTCACTTCACAAGCAGTGAGCCTCTGACCTCTTCACTTCACAATCAGTGATCCGCACAAGCAGTGATCCTCTGACCTCTTCACTTCACAAGCAGCGATCCTCTGACCTCTTCACTTCACAAGCAGTGAGCCTCTGACCTCTTCACTTCACAAGCAGTGATCCTCTGACCTCTTCACTTCACAAGCAGCGATCCTCTGACCTCTTCACTTCACAAGCAGCGAGCCTCTGACCTCTTCACTTCACAAGCAGTGAGCCTCTGACCTTTTCGCTTCATAAGCAGTGTTCATCTCACCTCTTCACTTCACAAGCAGCGATCCTCTGACCTCTTCACTTCACAAGCAGCGATCCTCTGACCTCTTCTTCACAAGCAGTGAGCCTCTGACCTCTTCCCTTTACACGTAGTGATCCTCTGACCTCTTCCCATCACAAGCATCGATCCTCTGACCTCTTCACTTCACAAGCAGTGAGCCTCTGACCTCTTCACTTCAAAAGCAGTGATCCTCTGACCTCTTCACTTCACAAGCAGCGATCCTCTGACCTCTTCCCATCACAAGCAGTGATCCTCTGACCTCTTCACTTCACAAGCAGCGATCCTCTGACCTCTTCACTTCACAAGCAGTGATCCTCACAAGCAGTGATCCTCTGACCTCGTCCCATCACAAGCAGCGATCCTCTGACCTCTTCACTTCACAAGCAGTGAGCCTCTGACCTCTTCACTTCACAAGCAGTGAGCCTCTGACCTCTTCACTTCACAAGCAGTGAGCCTCTGACCTCTTCACTTCACAAGCAGTGATCCTCTGACCTCTTCACTTCACAAGCAGCGATCCTCTGACCTCTTCACAACCAGTGGGCCTCTGACCTCTTCACTTCAATAGCAGTGATCCTCTCACCTCTTCACATCACAAGCAGCGATCCTCTGACCTCTTCACTTCACAAGCCGTGATCCTCTGACCTCTTCACTTCACAAGCAGTGAGCCTCTGACCTCTTCAATTCAAAAGCAGTGATCCTCTGACCTCTTCACTTCACAAGCAGCGATCCTCTGACCTCTTCCCATCACAAGCAGCGATCCTCTGACCTCTTCACTTCACAAGCAGCAATCCTCTGACCTCTTCACTTCACAAGCAGTGAGCCTCTGACCTCTTCACTTCACAAGCAGTGATCCTCACAAGCAGTGATCCTCTGACCTCTTCACTTCACAAGCAGCGATCCTCTGACCTCTTCACTTCACAAGCAGTGAGCCTCTGACCTCTTCACTTCACAAGCAGTGATCCTCTGACCTCTTCACTTCACAAGCAGTGATCCTCTGACCTCTTCCCATCACAAGCAGCGATCCTCTGACCTCTTCCCTTCACAAGCAGTGAGCCTCTGACCTCTTCACTTCACAAGCAGCGGTCCTCTGACCTCTTCACTTCACAAGCAGCGGTCCTCTGACCTCTTCACTTCACAAGCAGTGAGCCTCTGACCTCTTCACTTCACAATCAGTGAACCGCACAAGCAGTGATCCTCTGACCTCTTCACTTCACAAGCAGCGATCCTCTGACCTCTTCACTTCACAAGCAGTGAGCCTCTGACCTCTTCACTTCACAAGCAGTGATCCTCTGACCTCTTCACTTCACAAGCAGCGATCCTCTGACCTCTTCACTTCACAAGCAGCGAGCCTCTGACCTCTTCACTTCACAAGCAGTGAGCCTCTGACCTCTTCGCTTCACAAGCAGTGTTCAT
This sequence comes from Triturus cristatus, assembly GCF_964204655.1. Lineage (NCBI taxonomy): Eukaryota > Metazoa > Chordata > Amphibia > Caudata > Salamandridae > Triturus > Triturus cristatus. Next base: position 285,473,783 of record NC_140579.1, read on the forward strand.
CTCACCTCTTCACTTCACAAGCAGCGATCCTCTGACCTCTTCACTTCACAAGCAGCGATCCTCTGACCTCTTCTTCACAAGCAGTGAGCCTCTGACCTCTTCCCTTTACACGTAGTGATCCTCTGACCTCTTCCCATCACAAGCATCGATCCTCTGACCTCTTCACTTCACAAGCAGTGAGCCTCTGACCTCTTCACTTCACAAGCAGTGATCCTCTGACCTCTTCACTTCACAAGCAGTGATCCTCTGACCTCTTCACTTCACAAGCAGTGATCATCTGACCTCTTCACTTCACAAGCAGTGATCCTCTGACCTCTTCACTTCACAAGCAGTGATCCTCTGACCTCTTCACTTCACAAGCAGTGATCCTCTGACCTCTTCACTTCACAAGCTGCGATCCTCTGACCTCTTCACTTCACAAGCAGTGAGCCTCTGACCTCTTCACTTCACAAGCAGTGATCCTCTAACCTCTTCCCATCACAAGCAGCGATCCTCTGACCTCTTCCCATCACAAGCAGCAGCAATCCTCTGACCTCTTCACTTCACAAGCAGCAATCCTCTGACCTCTTCACTTCACAAGCAGTGATCCTCTGACCTCTTCACTTCACAAGCAGTGATCCTCTGACCTCTTCACTTCACAAGCAGCGAGCCTCTGACCTCTTCACTTCACAAGCAGCGATCCTCTGACTTCTTCCCATCACAAGCAGCGATCCTCTGACCTCTCCACTTCACAAGCAGCGAGCCTCTGACCTCTTCACTTCACAAGCAGTGATCCTCTGACCGCTTCACTTCACAAGCAGTGATCCTCTGACCTCTTCACTTCACAAGCAGTGAGCCTCTGACCTCTTCACTTCACAAGCAGAGTTCCTCTGACCTCGTCCCATCACAAGCAGCGATCCTCTGACCTCTTCACTTCACAAGCAGTGAGCCTCTGACCTCTTCACTTCACAAGCAGTGAGCCTCTGACCTCTTCACTTCACAAGCAGTGAGCCTCTGACCTCTTCACTTCACAAGCAGTGATCCTCTGACCTCTTCACTTCACAAGCAGCGATCCTCTGACCTCTTCACAACCAGTGGGCCTCTGACCTCTTCACTTCAATAGCAGTGATCCTCTCACCTCTTCACATCACAAGCAGCGATCCTCTGACCTCTTCACTTCACAAGCAGTGATCCTCTGACCTCTTCACTTCACAAGCAGTGAGCCTCTGACCTCTTCAATTCAAAAGCAGTGATCCTCTGACCTCTTCACTTCACAAGCAGCGATCCTCTGACCTCTTCCCATCACGAGCAGTGATCCTCTGACCTCTTCACTTCACAAGCAGCGATCCTATGACCTCTTCACTTCACAAGCAGTGATCCTCTGACCTCTTCCCATCACAAGCAGCGATCCTCTGACCTCTTCCCATCACAAGCAGCAGCAATCCTCTGACCTCTTCACTTCACAAGCAGCAATCCTCTGACCTCTTCACTTCACAAGCAATGAGCCTCTGACCTCTTCACTTCACAAGCAGTGATCCTCACAAGCAGTGATCCTCTGACCTCTTCACTTCACAAGCAGCGATCCTCTGACCTCTTCACTTCACAAGCAGTGAGCCTCTGACCTCTTCACTTCACAAGCAGTGATCCTCTGACCTCTTCACTTCACAAGCAGTGATCCTCTGACCTCTTCCCATCACAAGCAGCGATCCTCTGACCTCTTCCCTTCACAAGCAGTGAGCCTCTGACCTCTTCACTTCACAAGCAGCGGTCCTCTGACCTCTTCACTTCACAAGCAGAGAGCCTCTGACCTCTTCACTTCACAAGCAGTGAGCCTCTGACCTCTTCACTTCACAAGCAGTGAGCCTCTGACCTCTTCACTTCACAAGCAGTGAGCCTCTGACCTCTTCACTTCACAAGCAGTGAGCCTCTGACCTCTTCACTTCACAAGCAGTGATCCTCTGACCTCTTCACTTCACAAGCAGCGATCCTCTGACCTCTTCACTTCACAAGCAGCGATCCTCTGACCTCTTCACTTCACAAGCAGTGATCCTCTGACCTCTTCACTTCACAAGCAGTGAGCCTCTGACCTCTTCACTTCACAAGCAGCGATCCTCTGACCGCTTCACTTCACAAGCAGCGATCCTGTGACCTCTTCCCATCACAAGCAGCGATCCTCTGACCTCTTCACTTTACAAGCGGCGATCGCCCGACTTCTTCACTTCACAAGCAGTGATCCTCTGACCTCTTCACTTCACAAGCAGCGATCCTCTGACCTCTTCCCATCACAAGCAGCGATCCTCTGACCTCTTCACTTCACAAGCAGTGAGCCTCTGACCTCTTCACTTCACAAGCAGTGATCCTCTGACCTCTTCACTTCACAAGCAGTGATCCTCTGACCTCTTCACTTCACAAGCAGTGATCCTCTGACCTCTTCACTTCACAAGCAGTGATCCTCTGACCTCTTCACTTCACAAGCAGTGATCCTCTGACCTCTTCACTTCACAAGCAGTGATCCTCTGACCTCTTCACTTCACAGGCTGCGATCCTCTGACCTCTTCACTTCACAAGCAGTGAGCCTCTGACCTCTTCACTTCACAAGCAGTGATCCTCTGACCTCTTCACTTCACAAGCAGTGATCCTCTAACCTCTTCCCATCACAATCAGCGATCCTCTGACCTCTTCCCATCACAAGCAGCAGCAATCCTCTGACCTCTTCACTTCACAAGCAGCAATCCTCTGACCTCTTCACTTCACAAGCAGTGATCCTCTGACCTCTTCACTTCACAAGCAGTGATCCTCTGACCTCTTCACTTAACAAGCAGCGAGCCTCTGACCTCTTCACTTCACAAGCAGCGATCCTCTGACTTCTTCCCATCACAAGCAGCGATCCTCTGACCTCTCCACTTCACAAGCAGCGTGCCTCTGACCTCTTCACTTCACAAGCAGTGATCCTCTGACCTCGTCCCATCACAAGCAGCGATCCTCTGACCTCTTCACTTCACAAGCAGTGAGCCTCTGACCTCTTCACTTCACAAGCAGTGAGCCTCTGACCTCTTCACTTCACAAGCAGTGAGCCTCTGACCTCTTCACTTCACAAGCAGCGATCCTCTGACCTCTTCACAACCAGTGGGCCTCTGACCTCTTCACTTCAATAGCAGTGATCCTCTCACCTCTTCACATCACAAGCAGCGATCCTCTGACCTCTTCACTTCACAAGCAGTGATCCTCTGACCTCTTCACTTCACAAGCAGTGAGCCTCTGACCTCTTCAATTCAAAAGCAGTGATCCTCTGACCTCTTCACTTCACAAGCAGCGATCCTCTGACCTCTTCCCATCACGAGCAGCGATCCTCTGACCTCTTCACTTCACAAGCAGCGATCCTCTGACCTCTTCACTTCACAAGCAGTGATCCTCTGACCTCTTCCCATCACAAGCAGCGATTCTCTGACCTCTTCCCATCACTAGCAGCAGCAATCCTCTGACCTCTTCACTTCACAAGCAGCAATCCTCTGACCTCTTCACTTCACAAGCAGTGAGCCTCTGACCTCTTCACTTCACAAGCAGTGATCCTCCCAAGCAGTGATCCTCTGACCTCTTCACTTCACAAGCAGCGATCCTCTGACCTCTTCACTTCACAAGCAGTGATCCTCTGACCTCTTCACTTCACAAGCAGTGATCCTCTGACCTCTTCCCATCACAAGCAGCGATCCTCTGACCTCTTCACTTCACAAGCAGTGAGCCTCTGACCTCTTCACTTCACAAGCAGTGATCCTCTGACCTCTTCACTTCACAAGCAGTGATCCTCTGACCTCTTCACTTCACAAGCGGCGAGCCTCTGACCTTTTCACTTCACAAGCAGTGATCCTCTGACCTCTTCCCATCACAAGCAGCTATCCTCTGACATCTTCACTTCACAAGCGGTGAGCCTCTGACCTCTTCACTTCACAAGCAGTGATCCTCTGACCTCTTCACTTCACAAGCAGTGATCCTCTGACCTCATCCCATCACAAGCAGCGATCCTCTGACCTCTTCACTTCACAAGCAGTGAGCCTCTGACCTCTTCACTTCACAAGCAGTGAGCCTCTGACCTCTTCACTTCACAAGCAGTGAGCCTCTGACCTCTTCACTTCACAAGCAGCGATCCTCTGACCTCTTCACAACCAGTGGGCCTCTGACCTCTTCACTTCAATAGCAGTGATCCTCTCACCTCTTCACATCACAAGCAGCGATCCTCTGACCTCTTCACTTCACAAGCAGTGATCCTCTGACCTCTTCACTTCACAAGCAGTGAGCCTCTGACCTCTTCAATTCAAAAGCAGTGATCCTCTGACCTCTTCACTTCACAAGCAGCGATCCTCTGACCTCTTCCCATCACGAGCAGCGATCCTCTGACCTCTTCACTTCACAAGCAGCGATCCTCTGACCTCTTCACTTCACAAGCAGTGATCCTCTGACCTCTTCCCATCACAAGCAGCGATTCTCTGACCTCTTCCCATCACTAGCAGCAGCAATCCTCTGACCTCTTCACTTCACAAGCAGCAATCCTCTGACCTCTCCACTTCACAAGCAGTGAGCCTCTGACCTCTTCACTTCACAAGCAGTGATCCTCCCAAGCAGTGATCCTCTGACCTCTTCACTTCACAAGCAGCGATCCTCTGACCTCTTCACTTCACAAGCAGTGATCCTCTGACCTCTTCACTTCACAAGCAGTGATCCTCTGACCTCTTCCCATCACAAGCAGCGATCCTCTGACCTCTTCACTTCACAAGCAGTGAGCCTCTGACCTCTTCACTTCACAAGCAGTGATCCTCTGACCTCTTCACTTCACAAGCAGTGATCCTCTGACCTCTTCACTTCACAAGCAGTGATCCTCTGACCTCTTCACTTCACAAGCAGCGAGCCTCTGACCTCTTCACTTCACAAGCAGTGAGCCTCTGACCTCTTCGCTTCACAAGCAGTGTTCATCTCACCTCTTCACTTCACAAGCAGCGATCCTTTGACCTCTTCACTTCACAAGCAGCGATCCTCTGACCTCTTCTTCACAAGCAGTGAGCCTCTGACCTCTTCCCTTTACACGTAGTGATCCTCTGACCTCTTCCCATCACAAGCAGTGATCCTCTGACCTCTTCATTTCACAAGCAGTGAGCCTCTGACCTCTTCACTTCACAAGCAGTGATCCTCTGACCTCTTCACTTCACAAGCAGTGATCCTCTGACCTCTTCACTTCACAAGCAGTGATCCTCTGACCTCTTTACTTCACAAGCAGTGATCCTCTGACCTCTTCACTTCACAAGCAGTGATCCTCTGACCTCTTCACTTCACAAGCTGCGATCCTCTGACCTCTTCACTGCACAAGCAGCAATCCTCTGACCTCTTCACTGCACAAGCAGTGATCCTCTGACCTCTTCACTGCACAAGCAGTGATCCTCTCACCTCTTCACATCACAAGCAGCGATCCTCTGACCTCTTCACTTCACCAGCAGCGATCCTCTGACCTCTTCACTTCACCAGCAGTGATCCTCTGACCTCTTCACTTCACAAGCAGTGATCCTCTGACCTCTTCACTTCACAAGCGGTGATCCTCTGACCTCTTCCCATCACAAGCAGAGATCCTCTGACCTCTTCACTTCACTTCACTTCACAAGCAGCAGCAATCCTCTGACCTCTTCACTTCACAAGCAGTGAGCCTCTGACCTCTTCACTTCACAAGCAGTGAGCCTCTGACCTCTTCACTTCACAAGCAGTGATCCTCTGACCTCTTCACTTCACAAGCAGTGATCCTCTGACCTCTTCACTTCACAAGCGGTGATCCTCTGACCTCTTCCCATCACAAGCAGTGATCCTCTGACCTCTTCACTTCACAAGCAGCAGCAATCCTCTGACCTCTTCACTTCACAAGCAGCGATCCTCTGACCTCTTCACTTCACAAGCAGTGATCCTCTGACCTCTTCACTTCACAAGCAGTGATCCTCTGACCTCTTCACTTCACAAGCAGCGAGCCTCTGACCTCTTTACTTCACAAGCAGCGATCCTCTGACTTCTTCCCATCACAAGGAGCGATCCTCTGACCTCTCCACTTCACAAGCAGTGAGCCTCTGACCTCTTCACTTCACAAGCAGTGATCCTCTGACCGCTTCACTTCACAAGCAGTGATCCTCTGACCTCTTAACTTCACAAGCAGTGAGCCTCTGACCTCTTCCCATCAGAAGCAGCGATCCTCTGATCTCTTCCCATCACAAGCAGCGATCCTCTGACCTCTTCACTTCACAAGCAGTGATCCTCTGACCTCTTCACTTCACAAGCAGTGAGCCTCTGACCTCTTCACTTCACAAGCAGTGATCCTCTGACCTCTTCACTTCACAAGCAGTGATCCTCTGACCTCTTCACTTCACAAGCAGTGGGCCTCTGACCTCTTCACTTCAATAGCAGTGATCCTCTCACCTCTTCACATCACAAGCAGCGATTCTCTGACCTCTTCCCATCACTAGCAGCAGCAATCCTCTGACCTCTTCACTTCACAAGCAGCAATCCTCTGACCTCTTCACTTCACAAGCAGTGAGCCTCTGACCTCTTCACTTCACGAGCAGCGATCCTCTGACCTCTTCACATCACAAGCAGCGATCCTCTGACCTCTTCACTTCACAAGCAGTGATCCTCTGACCTCTTCACTTCACAAGCAGTGAGCCTCTGACCTCTTCAATTCAAAAGCAGTGATCCTCTGACCTCTTCACTTCACAAGCAGCGATCCTCTGACCTCTTCCCATCACGAGCAGCGATCCTCTGACCTCTTCACTTCACAAGCAGCGATCCTCTGACCTCTTCACAACCAGTGGGCCTCTGACCTTTTCACTTCAATAGCAGTGATCCTCTCACCTCTTCACATCACAAGCAGCGATCCTCTGACCTCTTCACTTCACAAGCAGTGATCCTCTGACCTCTTCACTTCACAAGCAGTGAGCCTCTGACCTCTTCAATTCAAAAGCAGTGAGCCTCTGACCTCTTCACTTCACGAGCAGCGATCCTCTGACCTCTTCCCATCACGAACAGTGATCCTCTGACCTCTTCACTTCACAAGCAGCGATCCTATGACCTCTTCACTTCACAAGCAGTGAGCCTCTGACCTCTTCACTTCACAAGCAGCGATCCTCTGACCTCTTCACTTCACAAGCAGCGATCCTCTGACCTCTTCCCATTAAAAGCAGCGATTTTCTGACCTCTTCACTTCACAAGCAGTGATCCTCTGACCTCTTCACTTCACAAGCAGTGATCCTCTGACCTCTTCACTTCACAAGCGGTGAGCCTCTGACCTCTTCCCATCACAAGCAGTGAGCCTCTGACCTCTTCACTTCACAAGCAGCGATCCTTTGACCTCTTCACTTCACAAGCAGCGATCCTCTGACCTCTTCACTTCACAAGCAGCGATCCTCTGACCTCTTCACTTCACAAGCAGTGAGCCTCTGACCTCTTCGCTTCACAAACAGTGATCATCTCACCTCTTCATTTCACAAGCAGCGATCCTCTGACCTCTTCACTTCACAAGCAGTGAGCCTCTGACCTCTTCGCTTCACAAGCAGTGTTCATCTCACCTCTTCACTTCACAAGCAGCGATCCTCTGACCTCTTCACTTCACAAGCAGCGATCCTCTGACCTCTTCTTCACAAGCAGTGAGCCTCTGACCTCTTCCCTTTACACGTAGTGATCCTCTGACCTCTTCACTTCACAAGCAGTGATCCTCTGACCTCTTCACTTCACAAGCAGTGATCCTCTGACCTCTTCACTTCACAAGCAGTGATCCTCTGACCTCTTCACTTCACAAGCAGTGATCCTCTGACCTCTTCACTTCACAAGCAGTGATCCTCTGACCTCTTCACTTCACAAGCTGCGATCCTCTGACCTCTTCACTTCACAAGCAGTGAGCCTCTGACCTCTTCACTTCACAAGCAGTGATCCTCTGACCTCTTCACTTCACAAGCAGTGATCCTCTAACCTCTTCCCATCACAAGCAGCGATCCTCTGACCTCTTCCCATCACAAGCAGCAGCAATCCTCTGACCTCTTCACTTCACAAGCAGCAATCCTCTGACCTCTTCACTTCACAAGCAGTGATCCTCTGACCTCTTCACTTCACAAGCAGTGATCCTCGGACCTCTTCACTTCACAAGCAGCGAGCCTCTGACCTCTTCAATTCACAAGCAGCGATCCTCTGACTTCTTCCCATCACAAGCAGCGATCCTCTGACCTCTCCACTTCACAAGCAGCGAGCCTCTGACCGCTTCACTTCACAAGCAGTGATCCTCTGACCGCTTCACTTCACAAGCAGTGATCCTCTGACCGCTTCACTTCACAAGCAGTGATCCTCTGACCTCTTCACTTCACAAGCAGTGAGCCTCTGATCTCTTCACTTCACAAGCAGAGTTCCTCTGACCTCGTCCCATCACAAGCAGCGATCCTCTGACCTCTTCACTTCACAAGGACTGAGCCTCTGACCTCTTCACTTCACAAGCAGTGAGCCTCTGACCTCTTCACTTCAGAAGCAGTGAGCCTCTGACCTCTTCACTTCACAAGCAGTGATCCTCTGACCTCTTCACTTCACAAGCAGCGATCCTCTGACCTCTTCACAACCAGTGGGCCTCTGACCTCTTCACTTCAATAGCAGTGATCCTCTCACCTCTTCACATCACAAGCAGCGATCCTCTGACCTCTTCACTTCACAAGCAGTGATCCTCTGACCTCTTCACTTCACAAGCAGTGAGCCTCTGACCTCTTCAATTCAAAAGCAGTGATCCTCTGACCTCTTCACTTCACAAGCAGCGATCCTCTGACCTCTTCCCATCACGAGCAGCGATCCTCTGACCTCTTCACTTCACAAGCAGCGATCCTATGACCTCTTCACTTCACAAGCAGTGATCCTCTGACCTCTTCCCATCACAAGCAGCGATCCTCTGACCTCTTCACTTCACAAGCAGCAATCCTCTGACCTCTTCACTTCACAAGCAGTGAGCCTCTGACCTCTTCACTTCACAAGCAGTGATCCTCACAAGCAGTGATCCTCTGACCTCTTCACTTCACAAGCAGCGATCCTCTGACCTCTTCACTTCACAAGCAGTGAGCCTCTGACCTCTTCACTTCACAAGCAGTGATCCTCTGACCTCTTCACTTCACAAGCAGTGATCCTCTGACCTCTTCCCATCACAAGCAGCGATCCTCTGACCTCTTCCCTTCACAAGCAGTGAGCCTCTGACCTCTTCACTTCACAAGCAGCGGTCCTCTGACCTCTTCACTTCACAAGCAGCGGTCCTCTGACCTCTTCACTTCACAAGCAGCGGTCCTCTGACCTCTTCACTTCACAAGCAGCGAGCCTCTGACCTCTTCACTTCACAAGCAGTGATCCTCTGACCGCTTCACTTCACAAGCAGTGATCCTCTGACCTCTTCACTTCACAAGCAGTGAGCCTCTGACCTCTTCACTTCACAAGCAGAGTTCCTCTGACCTCGTCCCATCACAAGCAGCGATCCTCTGACCTCTTCACTTCACAAGCAGTGAGCCTCTGACCTCTTCACTTCACAAGCAGTGAGCCTCTGACCTCTTCACTTCACAAGCAGTGAGCCTCTGACCTCTTCACTTCACAAGCAGTGATCCTCTGACCTCTTCACTTCACAAGCAGCGATCCTCTGACCTCTTCACAACCAGTGGGCCTCTGACCTCTTCACTTCAATAGCAGTGATCCTCTCACCTCTTCACATCACAAGCAGCGATCCTCTGACCTCTTCACTTCACAAGCCGTGATCCTCTGACCTCTTCACTTCACAAGCAGTGAGCCTCTGACCTCTTCAATTCAAAAGCAGTGATCCTCTGACCTCTTCACTTCACAAGCAGCGATCCTCCGACCTCTTCCCATCACAAGCAGCGATCCTCTGACCACTTCACTTCACAAGCAGCAATCCTCTGACCTCTTCACTTCACAAGCAGTGAGCCTCTGACCTCTTCACTTCACAAGCAGTGATCCTCACAAGCAGTGATCCTCTGACCTCTTCACTTCACAAGCAGCGATCCTCTGACCTCTTCACTTCACAAGCAGTGAGCCTCTGACCTCTTCACTTCACAAGCAGTGATCCTCTGACCTCTTCACTTCACAAGCAGTGATCCTCTGACCTCTTCCCATCACAAGCAGCGATCCTCGGACCTCTTCCCTTCACAAGCAGTGAGCCTCTGACCTCTTCACTTCACAAGCAGCGGTCCTTTGACCTCTTCACTTCACAAGCAGCGGTCCTCTGACCTCTTCACTTCACAAGCAGTGAGCCTCTGACCTCTTCACTTCACAAGCAGTGATCCTCTGACCTCTTCACTTCACAAGCAGTGAGCCTCTGATCTCTTCACTTCACAAGCAGAGTTCCTCTGACCTCGTCCCATCACAAGCAGCGATCCTCTGACCTCTTCACTTCACAAGGACTGAGCCTCTGACCTCTTCACTTCACAAGCAGTGAGCCTCTGACCTCTTCACTTCAGAAGCAGTGAGCCTCTGACCTCTTCACTTCACAAGCAGTGATCCTCTGACCTCTTCACTTCACAAGCAGCGATCCTCTGACCTCTTCACAACCAGTGGGCCTCTGACCTCTTCACTTCAATAGCAGTGATCCTCTCACCTCTTCACATCACAAGCAGCGATCCTCTGACCTCTTCACTTCACAAGCAGTGATCCTCTGACCTCTTCACTTCACAAGCAGTGAGCCTCTGACCTCTTCAATTCAAAAGCAGTGATCCTCTGACCTCTTCACTTCACAAGCAGCGATCCTCTGACCTCTTCCCATCACGAGCAGCGATCCTCTGACCTCTTCACTTCACAAGCAGCGATCCTATGACCTCTTCACTTCACAAGCAGTGATCCTCTGACCTCTTCCCATCACAAGCAGCGATCCTCTGACCTCTTCACTTCACAAGCAGCAATCCTCTGACCTCTTCACTTCACAAGCAGTGAGCCTCTGACCTCTTCACTTCACAAGCAGTGATCCTCACAAGCAGTGATCCTCTGACCTCTTCACTTCACAAGCAGCGATCCTCTGACCTCTTCACTTCACAAGCAGTGAGCCTCTGACCTCTTCACTTCACAAGCAGTGATCCTCTGACCTCTTCACTTCACAAGCAGTGATCCTCTGACCTCTTCCCATCACAAGCAGCGATCCTCTGACCTCTTCCCTTCACAAGCAGTGAGCCTCTGACCTCTTCACTTCACAAGCAGCGGTCCTCTGACCTCTTCACTTCACAAGCAGCGGTCCTCTGACCTCTTCACTTCACAAGCAGCGGTCCTCTGACCTCTTCACTTCACAAGCAGCGAGCCTCTGACCTCTTCACTTCACAAGCAGTGATCCTCTGACCTCTTCACTTCACAAGCAGTGATCCTCTGACCTCTTCACTTCACAAGCAGCGAGCCTCTGACCTCTTCACTTCACAAGCAGCGATCCTCTGACCTCTCCACTTCACAAGCAGCGAGCCTCTGACCTCTTCACTTCACAAGCAGTGATCCTCTGACCGCTTCACTTCACAAGCAGTGAGCCTCTGACCTCTTCACTTCACAAGCAGAGTTCCTCTGACCTCGTCCCATCACAAGCAGCGATCCTCTGACCTCTTCACTTCACAAGCAGTGAGCCTCTGACCTCTTCACTTCACAAGCAGTGAGCCTCTGACCTCTTCACTTCACAAGCAGTGAGCCTCTGACCTCTTCACTTCACAAGCAGTGATCCTCTGACCTCTTCACTTCACAAGCAGCGATCCTCTGACCTCTTCACAACCAGTGGGCCTCTGACCTCTTCACTTCAATAGCAGTGATCCTCTCACCTCTTCACATCACAAGCAGCGATCCTCTGACCTCTTCACTTCACAAGCCGTGATCCTCTGACCTCTTCACTTCACAAGCAGTGAGCCTCTGACCTCTTCAATTCAAAAGCAGTGATCCTCTGACCTCTTCACTTCACAAGCAGCGATCCTCCGACCTCTTCCCATCACAAGCAGCGATCCTCTGACCACTTCACTTCACAAGCAGCAATCCTCTGACCTCTTCACTTCACAAGCAGTGAGCCTCTGACCTCTTCACTTCACAAGCAGTGATCCTCACAAGCAGTGATCCTCTGACCTCTTCACTTCACAAGCAGCGATCCTCTGACCTCTTCACTTCACAAGCAGTGAGCCTCTGACCTCTTCACTTCACAAGCAGTGATCCTCTGACCTCTTCACTTCACAAGCAGTGATCCTCTGACCTCTTCCCATCACAAGCAGCGATCCTCGGACCTCTTCCCTTCACAAGCAGTGAGCCTCTGACCTCTTCACTTCACAAGCAGCGGTCCTCTGACCTCTTCACTTCACAAGCAGCGGTCCTCTGACCTCTTCACTTCACAAGCAGTGAGCCTCTGACCTCTTCACTTCACAATCAGTGATCCGCACAAGCAGTGATCCTCTGACCTCTTCACTTCACAAGCAGCGATCCTCTGACCTCTTCACTTCACAAGCAGTGAGCCTCTGACCTCTTCACTTCACAAGCAGTGATCCTCTGACCTCTTCACTTCACAAGCAGCGATCCTCTGACCTCTTCACTTCACAAGCAGCGAGCCTCTGACCTCTTCACTTCACAAGCAGTGAGCCTCTGACCTCTTCGCTTCACAAGCAGTGTTCATCTCACCTCTTCACTTCACAAGCAGCGATCCTCTGACCTCTTCACTTCACAAGCAGCGATCCTCTGACCTCTTCTTCACAAGCAGTGAGCCTCTGACCTCTTCCCTTTACACGTAGTGATCCTCTGACCTCTTCCCATCACAAGCATCGATCCTCTGACCTCTTCACTTCACAAGCAGTGAGCCTCTGACCTCTTCACTTCAAAAGCAGTGATCCTCTGACCTCTTCACTTCACAAGCAGCGATCCTCTGACCTCTTCCCATCACAAGCAGTGATCCTCTGACCTCTTCACTTCACAAGCAGCGATCCTCTGACCTCTTCACTTCACAAGCAGTGATCCTCACAAGCAGTGATCCTCTGACCTCGTCCCATCACAAGCAGCGATCCTCTGACCTCTTCACTTCACAAGCAGTGAGCCTCTGACCTCTTCACTTCACAAGCAGTGAGCCTCTGACCTCTTCACTTCACAAGCAGTGATCCTCTGACCTCTTCACTTAACAAGCAGCGATCCTCTGACCTCTTCACAACCAGTGGGCCTCTGACCTCTTCACTTCAATAGCAGTGATCCTCTCACCTCTTCACATCACAAGCAGCGATCCTCTGACCTCTTCACTTCACAAGCCGTGATCCTCTGACCTCTTCACTTCACAAGCAGTGAGCCTCTGACCTCTTCAATTCAAAAGCAGTGATCCTCTGACCTCTTCACTTCACAAGCAGCGATCCTCTGACCTTTTCCCATCACAAGCAGCGATCCTCTGACCTCTTCACATCACAAGCAGCAATCCTCTGACCTCTTCACTTCACAAGCAGTGAGCCTCTGACCTCTTCACTTCACAAGCAGTGATCCTCACAAGCAGTGATCCTCTGACCTCTTCACTTCACAAGCAGCGATCCTCTGACCTCTTCACTTCACAAGCAGTGAGCCTCTGACCTCTTCACTTCACAAGCAGTGATCCTCTGACCTCTTCACTTCACAAGCAGTGATCCTCTGACCTCTTCCCATCACAAGCAGCGATCCTCTGACCTCTTCCCTTCACAAGCAGTGAGCCTCTGACCTCTTCACTTCACAAGCAGCGATCCTCTGACCTCTTCACTTCACAAGCAGCGATCCTCTGACCTCTTCTTCACAAGCAGTGAGCCTCTGACCTCTTCCCTTTACACGTAGTGATCCTCTGACCTCTTCCCATCACAAGCATCGATCCTCTGACCTCTTCACTTCACAAGCAGTGAGCCTCTGACCTCTTCACTTCACAAGCAGTGATCCTCTGACCTCTTCACTTCACAAGCAGTGATCCTCTGACCTCTTCACTTCACAAGCAGTGATCCTCTGACCTCTTCACTTCACAAGCAGTGATCCTCTGACCTCTTCACTTCACAAGCAGTGATCCTCTGACCTCTTCACTTCACAAGCTGCGATCCTCTGACCTCTTCACTTCACAAGCAGTGAGCCTCTGACCTCTTCACTTCACAAGCAGTGATCCTCTAACCTCTTCCCATCACAAGCAGCGATCCTCTGACCTCTTCCCATCACAAGCAGCAGCAATCCTCTGACCTCTTCACTTCACAAGCAGCAATCCTCTGACCTCTTCACTTCACAAGCAGTGATCCTCTGACCTCTTCACTTCACAAGCAGTGATCCTCTGACCTCTTCACTTCACAAGCAGCGAGCCTCTGACCTCTTCACTTCACAAGCAGCGATCCTCTGACTTCTTCCCATCACAAGCAGCGATCCTCTGACCTCTCCACTTCACAAGCAGCGAGCCTCTGACCTCTTCACTTCACAAGCAGTGATCCTCTGACCGCTTCACTTCACAAGCAGTGATCCTCTGACCTCTTCACTTCACAAGCAGTGAGCCTCTGACCTCTTCACTTCACAAGCAGAGTTCCTCTGACCTCGTCCCATCACAAGCAGCGATCCTCTGACCTCTTCACTTCACAAGCAGTGAGCCTCTGACCTCGTCACTTCACAAGCAGTGAGCCTCTGACCTCTTCACTTCACAAGCAGTGAGCCTCTGACCTCTTCACTTCACAAGCAGTGATCCTCTGACCTCTTCACTTCACAAGCAGCGATCCTCTGACCTCTTCACAACCAGTGGGCCTCTGACCTCTTCACTTCAATAGCAGTGATCCTCTCACCTCTTCACATCACAAGCAGCGATCCTCTGACCTCTTCACTTCACAAGCAGTGATCCTCTGACCTCTTCACTTCACAAGCAGTGAGCCTCTGACCTCTTCAATTCAAAAGCAGTGATCCTCTGACCTCTTCACTTCACAAGCAGCGATCCTCTGACCTCTTCCCATCACGAGCAGTGATCCTCTGACCTCTTCACTTCACAAGCAGCGATCCTATGACCTCTTCACTTCACAAGCAGTGATCCTCTGACCTCTTCCCATCACAAGCAGCGATCCTCTGACCTCTTCCCATCACAAGCAGCAGCAATCCTCTGACCTCTTCACTTCACAAGCAGCAATCCTCTGACCTCTTCACTTCACAAGCAATGAGCCTCTGACCTCTTCACTTCACAAGCAGTGATCCTCACAAGCAGTGATCCTCTGACCTCTTCACTTCACAAGCAGCGATCCTCTGACCTCTTCACTTCACAAGCAGTGAGCCTCTGACCTCTTCACTTCACAAGCAGTGATCCTCTGACCTCTTCACTTCACAAGCAGTGATCCTCTGACCTCTTCCCATCACAAGCAGCGATCCTCTGACCTCTTCCCTTCACAAGCAGTGAGCCTCTGACCTCTTCACTTCACAAGCAGCGGTCCTCTGACCTCTTCACTTCACAAGCAGCGAGCCTCTGACCTCTTCACTTCACAAGCAGTGAGCCTCTGACCTCTTCACTTCACAAGCAGTGAGCCTCTGACCTCTTCACTTCACAAGCAGTGAGCCTCTGACCTCTTCACTTCACAAGCAGTGAGCCTCTGACCTCTTCACTTCACAAGCAGTGATCCTCTGACCTCTTCACTTCACAAGCAGCGATCCTCTGACCTCTTCACTTCACAAGCAGCGATCCTCTGACCTCTTCACTTCACAAGCAGTGATCCTCTGACCTCTTCACTTCACAAGCATCGAGCCTCTGACCTCTTCACTTCACAAGCAGCGATCCTCTGACCTCTTCACTTCACAAGCAGTGAGCCTCTGACCTCTTCACTTCACAAGCAGTGAGCCTCTGACCTCTTCGCTTCACAAGCAGTGATCATCTCACCTCTTCGCTTCACAAGCAGCGATCCTCTGACCTCTTCACTTCACAAGCAGTGAGCCTCTGACCTCTTCACTTCACAAGCAGTGATCCTCTGACCTCTTCACTTCACAAGCAGCGATCCTCTGACCGCTTCACTTCACAAGCAGCGATCCTGTGACCTCTTCCCATCACAAGCAGCGATCCTCTGACCTCTTCACTTTACAAGCGGCGATCGCCCGACTTCTTCACTTCACAAGCAGTGATCCTCTGACCTCTTCACTTCACAAGCAGCGATCCTCTGACCTCTTCCCATCACAAGCAGCGATTCTCTGACCTCTTCACTTCACAAGCAGTGAGCCACTGACCTCTTCACTTCACAAGCAGTGATCCTCTGACCTCTTCACTTCACAAGCAGTGATCCTCTGACCTCTTCACTTCACAAGCAGTGATCCTCTGACCTCTTCACTTCACAAGCAGTGATCCTCTGACCTCTTCACTTCACAAGCAGTGATCCTCTGACCTCTTCACTTCACAAGCAGTGATCCTCTGACCTCTTCACTTCACAAGCTGCGATCCTCTGACCTCTTCACTTCACAAGCAGTGAGCCTCTGACCTCTTCACTTCACAAGCAGTGATCCTCTGACCTCTTCACTTCACAAGCAGTGATCCTCTAACCTCTTCCCATCACAAGCAGCGATCCTCTGACCTCTTCCCATCACAAGCAGCAGCAATCCTCTGACCTCTTCACTTCACAAGCAGCAATCCTCTGACCTCTTCACTTCACAAGCAGTGATCCTCTGACCTCTTCACTTCACAAGCAGTGATCCTCTGACCTCTTCACTTAACAAGCAGCGAGCCTCTGACCTCTTCACTTCACAAGCAGAGATCCTCTGACTTCTTCCCATCACAAGCAGCGATCCTCTGACCTCTCCACTTCACAAGCAGCGAGCCTCTGACCTCTTCACTTCACAAGCACTGATCCTCTGACCTCGTCCCATCACAAGCAGCGATCCTCTGACCTCTTCACTTCACAAGCAGTGAGCCTCTGACCTCTTCACTTCACAAGCAGTGAGCCTCTGACCTCTTCACTTCACAAGCAGTGAGCCTCTGACCTCTTCACTTCACAAGCAGCGATCCTCTGACCTCTTCACAACCAGTGGGCCTCTGACCTCTTCACTTCAATAGCAGTGATCCTCTCACCTCTTCACATCACAAGCAGCGATCCTCTGACCTCTTCACTTCACAAGCAGTGATCCTCTGACCTCTTCACTTCACAAGCAGTGAGCCTCTGACCTCTTCAATTCAAAAGCAGTGATCCTCTGACCTCTTCACTTCACAAGCAGCGATCCTCTGACCTCTTCCCATCACGAGCAGCGATCCTCTGACCTCTTCACTTCACAAGCAGCGATCCTCTGACCTCTTCACTTCACAAGCAGTGATCCTCTGACCTCTTCCCATCACAAGCAGCGATTCTCTGACCTCTTCCCATCACTAGCAGCAGCAATCCTCTGACCTCTTCACTTCACAAGCAGCAATCCTCTGACCTCTTCACTTCACAAGCAGTGAGCCTCTGACCTCTTCACTTCACAAGCAGTGATCCTCCCAAGCAGTGATCCTCTGACCTCTTCACTTCACAAGCAGCGATCCTCTGACCTCTTCACTTCACAAGCAGTGATCCTCTGACCTCTTCACTTCACAAGCAGTGATCCTCTGACCTCTTCCCATCACAAGCAGCGATCCTCTGACCTCTTCACTTCACAAGCAGTGAGCCTCTGACCTCTTCACTTCACAAGCAGTGATCCTCTGACCTCTTCACTTCACAAGCAGTGATCCTCTGACCTCTTCACTTCACAAGCGGCGAGCCTCTGACCTTTTCACTTCACAAGCAGTGATCCTCTGACCTCTTCCCATCACAAGCAGCTATCCTCTGACATCTTCACTTCACAAGCGGTGAGCCTCTGACCTCTTCACTTCACAAGCAGTGATCCTCTGACCTCTTCACTTCACAAGCAGTGATCCTCTGACCTCATCCCATCACAAGCAGCGATCCTCTGACCTCTTCACTTCACAAGCAGTGAGCCTCTGACCTCTTCACTTCACAAGCAGTGAGCCTCTGACCTCTTCACTTCACAAGCAGTGAGCCTCTGACCTCTTCACTTCACAAGCAGCGATCCTCTGACCTCTTCACAACCAGTGGGCCTCTGACCTCTTCACTTCAATAGCAGTGATCCTCTGACCTCTTCACATCACAAGCAGCGATCCTCTGACCTCTTCACTTCACAAGCAGTGATCCTCTGACCTCTTCACTTCACAAGCAGTGAGCCTCTGACCTCTTCAATTCAAAAGCAGTGATCCTCTGACCTCTTCACTTCACAAGCAGCGATCCTCTGACCTCTTCCCATCACAAGCAGCGATCCTCTGACCTCTTCACTTCACAAGCAGCGATCCTCTGACCTCTTCACTTCACAAGCAGTGATCCTCTGACCTCTTCCCATCACAAGCAGCGATTCTCTGACCTCTTCCCATCACTAGCAGCAGCAATCCTCTGACCTCTTCACTTCACAAGCAGCAATCCTCTGACCTCTTCACTTCACAAGCAGTGAGCCTCTGACCTCTTCACTTCACAAGCAGTGATCCTCCCAAGCAGTGATCCTCTGACCTCTTCACTTCACAAGCAGCGATCCTCTGACCTCTTCACTTCACAAGCAGTGATCCTCTGACCTCTTCTCTTCACAAGCAGTGATCCTCTGACCTCTTCCCATCACAAGCAGCGATCCTCTGACCTCTTCACTTCACAAGCAGTGAGCCTCTGACCTCTTCACTTCACAAGCAGTGATCCTCTGACCTCTTCACTTCACAAGCAGTGATCCTCTGACCTCTTCACTTCACAAGCAGCGAGCCTCTGACCTCTTCACTTCACAAGCAGTGAGCCTCTGACCTCTTCGCTTCACAAGCAGTGTTCATCTCACCTCTTCACTTCACAAGCAGCGATCCTTTGACCTCTTCACTTCACAAGCAGCGATCCTCTGACCTCTTCTTCACAAGCAGTGAGCCTCTGACCTCTTCCCTTTACACGTAGTGATCCTCTGACCTCTTCCCATCACAAGCAGTGATCCTCTGACCTCTTCATTTCACAAGCAGTGAGCCTCTGACCTCTTCACTTCACAAGCAGTGATCCTCTGACCTCTTCACTTCACAAGCAGTGATCCTCTGACCTCTTCACTTCACAAGCAGTGATCCTCTGACCTCTTTACTTCACAAGCAGTGATCCTCTGACCTCTTCACTTCACAAGCAGTGATCCTCTGACCTCTTCACTTCACAAGCTGCGATCCTCTGACCTCTTCACTTCACAAGCAGTGAGCCTCTGACCTCTTCACTTCACAAGCAGTGATCCTCTGACCTCTTCACTTCACAAGCAGTGATCCTCTAACCTCTTCCCATCACAAGCAGCGATCCTCTGACCTCTTCCCATCACAAGCAGCGATCCTCTGACCTCTTCCCATCACAAGCAGCAGCAATCCTCTGACCTCTTCACTTCACAAGCAGCAATCCTCTGACCTCTTCACTTCACAAGCAGTGAACCTTTGACCTCTTCACTTCACAAGCAGTGATCCTCTGACCTCTTCACTTCACAAGCAGTGATCCTCTGACCTCTTCACTTCACAAGCAGCGATCCTCTGACTTCTTCCCATCACAAGCAGCGATCCTCTGACCTCTCCACTTCACAAGCAGCGAGCCTCTGACCTCTTCACTTCACAAGCAGTGATCCTCTGACCGCTTCACTTCACAAGCAGTGATTCTCTGACCTCTTCACTTCACAAGCAGTGAGCCTCTGACCTCTTCACTTCACAAGCAGAGTTCCTCTGACCTCGTCCCATCACAAGCAGCGATCCTCTGACCTCTTCACTTCACAAGCAGTGAGCCTCTGACCTCTTCACTTCACAAGCAGTGAGCCTCTGACCTCTTCACTTCACAAGCAGTGAGCCTCTGACCTCTTCACTTCACAAGCAGTGATCCTCTGACCTCTTCACTTCACAAGCAGCGATCCTCTGACCTCTTCACAACCAGTGGGCCTCTGACCTCTTCACTTCAATAGCAGTGATCCTCTCACCTCTTCACATCACAAGCAGCGATCCTCTGACCTCTTCACTTCACAAGCAGTGATCCTCTGACCTCTTCACTTCACAAGCAGTGAGCCTCTGACCTCTTATATTCAAAAGCAGTGATCCTCACAAGCAGTGATCATCTGACCTCTTCACTTCACAAGCAGCGATCCTCTGACCTCTTCACTTCACAAGCAGCGATGCTCTGACCTCTTCACTTCACAAGCAGCGATCCTCTGACCTCTTCACTTCACAAGCAGCGATCCTCTGACCTCTTCACTTCACAAGCAGTGATCCTCTGACCTCTTCCCATCACAAGCAGCGATCCTCTGACCTCTTCCCATCACAAGCAGCGATCCTCTGACCTCTTCACTTCACAAGCAGCGATCCTCTGACCTCTTCACTTCACAAGCAGCAATCCTCTGACCTCTTCACTGCACAAGCAGTGAACCTCTGACCTCTTCACTTCAAAAGCAGTGATCCTCTGACCTCTTCACATCACAAGCAGCGATCCTCTGACCTCTTCACTTCACCAGCAGCGATCCTCTGACCTCTTCACTTCACCAGCAGCGATCCTCTGACCTCTTCACTTCACCAGCAGTGATCCTCTGACCTCTTCACTTCACCAGCAGTGATCCTCTGACCTCTTCACTTCACAAGCAGTGAGCCTCTGACCTCTTCACTTCACAAGCAGCGATCCTCTGACCTCTTCCCATCACAAGCAGCGATCCTCTGACCTCTTCACTTCACAAGCAGTGATCCTCTGACCTCTTCACTTCACAAGCAGTGAGCCTCTGACCTCTTCACTTCACAAGCAGTGATCCTCTGACCTCTTCACTTCACAAGAAGCGATCCTCTGACCTCTTCACTTCACAAGCAGTGAGCCTCTGACCTCTTCACTTCACAAGCAGTGAGCCTCTGACCTCTTCGCTTCACAAGCAGTGATCATTTCACCTCTTCGCTTCACAAGCAGCGATCCTCTGACCTCTTCACTTCACAAGCAGTGATCCTCTGACCTCTTCACTTCACAAGCAGCGATCCTCTGACCGCTTCACTTCACAAGCAGCGATCCTGTGACCTCTTCCCATCACAAGCAGCGATCCTCTGACCTCTTCACTTTACAAGCGGCGATCGCCCGACTTCTTCACTTCACAAGCAGTGATCCTCTGACCTCTTCACTGCACAAGCAGCGATCCTCTGACCTCTTCCCATCACAAGCAGCGATCCTCTGACCTCTTCACTTCACAAGCAGCGATCCTCTGACCTCTTCACTTCACAAGCAGCGATCCTCTGACCTCTTCACTTCACAAGCAGCGATCCTCTGACCTCTTCACTTCACAAGCAGTGAGCCTCTGACCTCTTCACTTCACAAGCAGTGATCCTCTGACTTCTTCACTTCACAAGCAGTGATCCTCTGACCTCTTCACTTCACAAGCGGTGATCCTCTGACCTCTTCCCATCACAAGCAGCGATCCTCTGACCTCTTCACTTCACAAGCAGCGATCATCTGACCTCTTCACTTCACAAGCAGTGAGCCTCTGACCTCTTCACCTCACAAGCAGTGAGCCTCTGACCGCTTCACTTCACAAGCAGTGATCCTCTGACCTCTTCTTTTCACAAGCAGTGAGCCTCTGACCTCTTCTTTTCACAAGCAGCGAGCCTCTGACCTCTTCCCATCACAAGCAGCGAGCCTCTGACCTCTTCCCATCACAAGCAGCGATCCTCTGACCTCTTCACTTCACAAGCAGCGATCCTCTGACCTCTTCACTTCACAAGCAGTGAGCCTCTGACCTCTTCACTTCACAAGCAGTGATCCTCTGACCGCGACACTTCACAAGCAGTGATCCTCTGACCTCTTCACTTCACAAGCAGTGATCCTTTGACCTCTTCCCATCACAAGCAGCGATCCTCTGACCTCTTCACTTCACAAGCAGTGATCCTCTGACCTCTTCACTTCATAAGCAGTGAGCCTCTGACCTCTTCACTTCACGAGCAGTGATCCTCTGACCTCTTCACTTCACAAGCAGCGATCCTCTGACCTCGTCACTTCACAACCAGTGAGCCTCTGACCTTTTCACTTCAATAGCAGTGATCCTCTGACCTCTTCACTTCACAAGCAGCGATCCTCTGACCTCTTCACTTCACAAGCAGTGATCCTCTGACCTCTTCACCTCACAAGCAGTGAGCCTCTGACCTCTTCAATTCAAAAGCAGTGATCCTCTCACCTCTTCACTTCACAAGCAGCGATCCTCTGACCTCTTCCCATCACAAGCAGCGATCCTCTGACCTCTTCACAAGCAGCGAGCCTCTGACCTCTTCACTTCACAAGCAGTGAGCCTCTGACCTCTTCACTTCACAAGCAGTGAGCCTCTGACCTCTTCACTTCACAAGCAGTGATCCTCACAAGCAGTGATCCTCTGACCTCTTCACTTCACAAGCAGCGAACCTCTGACCTCTTCACTTCACAAGTAGTGAGCCTCTGACCTCTTCACTTCACAAGCAGTGAGCCTCTGACCTCTTCCCTTCACAAGCAGTGAGCCTCTGACCTCTTCACTTCACAAGCAGTGATTCTCTGACATCTTCACTTCACAAGCAGCGATCCTCTGACCTCTTCACTTCACAAGCAGCGAGCCTCTGACCTCTTCACTTCACAAGCAGTGAGCCTCTGACCTCTTCACTTCACAAGCAGTGAGTCTCTGACCTCTTCACTTCACAAGCGGTGATCCTCTGACCTCTTCACTTCACAAGCAGTGATCCTCTGACCTCTTCACTTCACAAGCGGTGATCCTCTGACATCTTCACTTCACAAGCAGCGAGCCTCTAACCTCTTCACTTCACAAGCAGCGATCCTCTGACCTCTTCACTTCACAAGCAGCAATCCTCTGACCTCTTCACTTCACAAGCAGCGATCCTCTGACCTCTTCACTTCACAAGCAGTGATCCTCTGACCTCTTCACTTCACAAGCAGTGATCCTCTGACCTCTTCACTTCACAAGCAGCGATCCTCTGACCTCTTCACTTCACAAGCAGCGAGCCTCTGACCTCTTCCCTTCACAAGCAGCGATCCTCTGACCTCTTCCCATCACAAGCAGCGATCCTCTGACCTCTTCCCATCATAAGCAGCGATCCTCTGACCTCTTCACTTCACAAGCAGTGAGCCTCTGACCTCTTCACTTCACAAGCAGTGAGCCTCTGACCGCTTCACTTCACAAGCAGTGATCCTCTGACCTCTTCTTTTCACAAGCAGTGAGCCTCTGACCTCTTCACTTCACAAGCAGCGAGCCTCTGACCTCTTCCCATCATAAGCAGCAATCCTCTGACCTCTTCACTTCACAAGCAGCGATCCTCTGACCTCTTCACTTCACAAGCAGTGAGCCTCTGACCTCTTCACTTCACAAGCAGTGATCCTCTGACCGCGACACTTCACAAGCAGTGATCCTCTGACCTCTTCACTTCACAAGCAGTGATCCTCTGACCTCTTCCCATCACAAGCAGCGATCCTCTGACCTCTTCACTTCACAAGCAGTGATCCTCTGACCTCTTCACTTCACAAGCAGTGAGCCTCTGACCTCTTCACTTCACAAGCAGTGATCCTCTGACCTCTTCACTTCACAAGCAGCGATCCTCTGACCTCTTCACTTCACAAGCAGTGAGCCTCTGACCTCTTCACTTCACAAGCAGTGAGCCTCTGACCTCTTCGCTTCACAAGCAGTGATCATTTCACCTCTTCGCTTCACAAGCAGCGATCCTCTGACCTCTTCACTTCACAAGCAGTGATCCTCTGACCTCTTCACTTCACAAGCAGCGATCCTCTGACCGCTTCACTTCACAAGCAGCGATCCTGTGACCTCTTCCCATCACAAGCAGCGATCCTGTGACCTCTTCACTTTACAAGCGGCGATCGCCCGACTTCTTCACTTCACAAGCAGTGATCCTCTGACCTCTTCACTTCACAAGCAGCGATCCTCTGACCTCTTCCCATCACAAGCAGCGATCCTCTGACCTCTTCACTTCACAAGCAGCGATCCTCTGACCTCTTCACTTCACAAGCAGCGATCCTCTGACCTCTTCACTTCACAAGCAGCGATCCTCTGACCTCTTCACTTCACAAGCAGTGAGCCTCTGACCTCTTCACTTCACAAGCAGTGATCCTCTGACCTCTTCACTTCACAAGCAGTGATCCTCTGACCTCTTCACTTCACAAGCGGTGATCCTCTGACCTCTTCCCATCACAAGCAGCGATCCTCTGACCTCTTCACTTCACAAGCAGCGATCATCTGACCTCTTCACTTCACAAGCAGTGAGCCTCTGACCTCTTCACCTCACAAGCAGTGAGCCTCTGACCGCTTCACTTCACAAGCAGTGATCCTCTGACCTCTTCTTTTCACAAGCAGTGAGCCTCTGACCTCTTCTTTTCACAAGCAGCGAGCCTCTGACCTCTTCCCATCACAAGCAGCGAGCCTCTGACCTCTTCCCATCACAAGCAGCGATCCTCTGACCTCTTCACTTCACAAGCAGCGATCCTCTGACCTCTTCACTTCAGAAGCAGTGAGCCTCTGACCTCTTCACTTCACAAGCAGTGATCCTCTGACCGCGACACTTCACAAGCAGTGATCCTCTGACCTCTTCACTTCACAAGCAGTGATCCTTTGACCTCTTCCCATCACAAGCAGCGATCCTCTGACCTCTTCACTTCACAAGCAGTGATCCTCTGACCTCTTCACTTCATAAGCAGTGAGCCTCTGACCTCTTCACTTCACGAGCAGTGATCCTCTGACCTCTTCACTTCACAAGCAGCGATCCTCTGACCTCGTCACTTCACAACCAGTGAGCCTCTGACCTTTTCACTTCAATAGCAGTGATCCTCTGACCTCTTCACTTCACAAGCAGCGATCCTCTGACCTCTTCACTTCACAAGCAGTGATCCTCTGACCTCTTCACCTCACAAGCAGTGAGCCTCTGACCTCTTCAATTCAAAAGCAGTGATCCTCTCACCTCTTCACTTCACAAGCAGCGATCCTCTGACCTCTTCCCATCACAAGCAGCGATCCTCTGACCTCTTCACAAGCAGCGAGCCTCTGACCTCTTCACTTCACAAGCAGTGAGCCTCTGACCTCTTCACTTCACAAGCAGTGAGCCTCTGACCTCTTCACTTCACAAGCAGTGATCCTCACAAGCAGTGATCCTCTGACCTCTTCACTTCACAAGCAGCGAACCTCTGACCTCTTCACTTCACAAGTAGTGAGCCTCTGACCTCTTCACTTCACAAGCAGTGAGCCTCTGACCTCTTCCCTTCACAAGCAGTGAGCCTCTGACCTCTTCACTTCACAAGCAGTGATTCTCTGACATCTTCACTTCACAAGCAGCGATCCTCTGACCTCTTCACTTCACAAGCAGCGAGCCTCTGACCTCTTCACTTCACAAGCAGTGAGCCTCTGACCTCTTCACTTCACAAGCAGTGAGTCTCTGACCTCTTCACTTCACAAGCGGTGATCCTCTGACCTCTTCACTTCACAAGCAGTGATCCTCTGACCTCTTCACTTCACAAGCGGTGATCCTCTGACATCTTCACTTCACAAGCAGCGAGCCTCTAACCTCTTCACTTCACAAGCAGCGATCCTCTGACCTCTTCACTTCACAAGCAGCAATCCTCTGACCTCTTCACTTCACAAGCAGCGATCCTCTGACCTCTTCACTTCACAAGCAGCGATCCTCTGACCTCTTCACTTCACAAGCAGTGATCCTCTGACCTCTTCACTTCACAAGCAGCGATCCTCTGACCTCTTCACTTCACAAGCAGCGAGCCTCTGACCTCTTCCCTTCACAAGCAGCGATCCTCTGACCTCTTCCCATCACAAGCAGCGATCCTCTGACCTCTTCCCATCATAAGCAGCGATCCTCTGACCTCTTCACTTCACAAGCAGTGAGCCTCTGACCTCTTCACTTCACAAGCAGTGAGCCTCTGACCGCTTCACTTCACAAGCAGTGATCCTCTGACCTCTTCTTTTCACAAGCAGTGAGCCTCTGACCTCTTCACTTCACAAGCAGCGAGCCTCTGACCTCTTCCCATCATAAGCAGCAATCCTCTGACCTCTTCACTTCACAAGCAGCGATCCTCTGACCTCTTCACTTCACAAGCAGTGAGCCTCTGACCTCTTCACTTCACAAGCAGTGATCCTCTGACCGCGACACTTCACAAGCAGTGATCCTCTGACCTCTTCACTTCACAAGCAGTGATCCTCTGACCTCTTCCCATCACAAGCAGCGATCCTCTGACCTCTTCACTTCACAAGCAGTGATCCTCTGACCTCTTCACTTCATAAGCAGTGAGCCTCTGACCTCTTCACTTCACGAGCAGTGATCCTCTGACCTCTTCACTTCACAAGCAGCGATCCTCTGACCTCTTCACTTCACAACCAGTGAGCCTCTGACCTTTTCACTTCAATAGCAGTGATCCTCTGACCTCTTCACTTCACAAGCAACAATCCTCTGACCTCTTCACTTCACAAGCAGTGATCCTCTGACCTCTTCACCTCACAAGCAGTGAGCCTCTGACCTCTTCAATTCAAAAGCAGTGATCCTCTCACCTCTTCACTTCACAAGCAGTGATCCTCTGACCTCTTCCCATCACAAGCAGCGATCCTCTGACCTCTTCACTTCACAAGCAGCGAGCCTCTGACCTCTTCACTTCACAAGCAGTGAGCCTCTGACCTCTTCACTTCACAAGCAGTGATCCTCTGACCTCTTCACTTCACAAGCTGTGAGCCTCTGACCTCTTCACTTCACAAGCAGTGATCCTCACAAGCAGTGATCCTCTGACCTCTTCACTTCACAAGCAGCGAACCTCTGACCTCTTCACTTCACAAGTAGTGAGCCTCTGACCTCTTCACTTCACAAGCAGTGAGCCTCTGACCTCTTCCCTTCACAAGCAGTGAGCCTCTGACCTCTTCACTTCACAAGCAGTGATTCTCTGACATCTTCACTTCACAAGCAGTGATCCTCTGACCTCTTCACTTCACAAGCAGCGAGCCTCTGACCTCTTCACTTCACAAGCAGTGAGCCTCTGACCTCTTCACTTCACAAGCGGTGAGCCTCTGACCTCTTCACTTCACAAGCGGTGATCCTCTGACCTCTTCACTTCAGAAGCGGTGATCCTCTGACCTCTTCCCATCACAAGCAGTGATCCTCTGACATCTTCACTTCACAAGCAGCGAGCCTCTAACCTCTTCACTTCACAAGCAGCGATCCTCTGACCTCTTCACTTCACAAGCAGCAATCCTCTGACCTCTTCACTTGACAAGCAGTGATCCTCTGAGCTCCTCACTTGACAAGCAGTGATCCTCTGACCTCTTCATTGCACAAGCAGTGATCCTCTGACCTCTTCACTGCACAAGCAGTGATCCTCTGACCTCTTCACTGCACAAGCAGTGATCCTCTGACCTCTTCACTGCACAAGCAGTGATCCTCTGACCTCTTCACTTTACAAGCGGCGATCGTCTGACCTCTTCACTTCACAAGCAGTGAGCCTCTGACCTCTTCACTTCACAAGCAGTGAGCCTCTGACCTCTTCACTTCACAAGCAGTGAGCCTCTGACCTCTTCACTTCACAAGCAGTGATCCTCTGACCTCTTCACTTCACAAGCAGTGATCCTCTGACCTCTTCACAACCAGTGGGCCTCTGACCTCTTCACTTCAATAGCAGTGATCCTCTCACCTCTTCACATCACAAGCAGCGATCCTCTGACCTCTTCACTTCACAAGCAGTGATCCTCTGACCTCTTCACTACACAAGCAGTGAGCCTCTGACCTCTTCAATTCAAAAGCAGTGATCCTCACAAGCAGTGATCATCTGACCTCTTCACTTCACAAGCAGCGATCCTCTGACCTCTTCACTTCACAAGCAGCGATACTCTGACCTCTTCACTTCACAAACAGCGATCCTCTGACCTCTTCACTTCACAAGCAGCGATCCTCTGACCTCTTCACTTCACAAGCAGTGATCCTCTGACCTCTTCCCATCACAAGCAGCGATCCTCTGACCTCTTCCCATCACAAGCAGCGATCCTCTGACCTCTTCACTTCACAAGCAGCGATCCTCTGACCTCTTCACTTCACAAGCAGCAATCCTCTGACCTCTTCACTGCACAAGCAGTGATCCTCTGACCTCTTCACTTCAAAAGCAGTGATCCTCTGACCTCTTCACATCACAAGCAGCGATCCTCTGACCTCTTCACTTCACCAGCAGCGATCCTCTGACCTCTTCACTTCACAAGCAGCGATCCTCTGACCTCTTCACTTCACCAGCAGTGATCCTCTGACCTCTTCACTTCACCAGCAGTGATCCTCTGACCTCTTCACTTCACAAGCAGTGAGCCTCTGACCTCTTCACTTCACAAGCAGCGATCCTCTGACCTCTTCCCATCACAAGCAGCGATCCTCTGACCTATTCACTTCACAAGCAGTGATCCTCTGACCTCTTCACGTCACAAGCAGTGAGCCTCTGACCTCTTCACTTCACAAGCAGTGATCCTCTGACCTCTTCACTTCACAAGCAGCGATCCTCTGACCTCTTCACTTCACAAGCAGTGAGCCTCTGACCTCTTCACTTCACAAGCAGTGAGCCTCTGACCTCTTCGCTTCACAAGCAGTGATCATCTCACCTCTTCGCTTCACAAGCAGCGATCCTCTGACCTCTTCACTTCACAAGCAGTGATCCCCTGACCTCTTCACTTCACAAGCAGCGATCCTCTGACCGCTTCACTTCACAAGCAGCGATCCTGTGACCTCTTCCCATCACAAGCAGCGATCCTCTGACCTCTTCACTTTACAAGCGGCGATCGGCCGACTTCTTCACTTCACAAGCAGTGATCCTCTGACCTCTTCACTTCACAAGCAGCGATCCTCTGACCTCTTTCCATCACAAGCAGCGATCCTCTGACCTCTTCACTTCACAAGCAGCGATCCTCTGACCTCTTCACTTCACAAGCAGCGATCCTCTGACCTCTTCACTTCACAAGCAGCGATCCTCTGATCTCTTCACTTCACAAGCAGCGATCCTCTGACCTCTTCACTTCACAAGCAGCGAGCCTCTGACCTCTTCGCTTCACAAGCAGCGATCATCTCACCTCTTCACTTCACAAGCAGCGATCCTCTGACCTCTTCACTTCACAAGCAGTGAGCCTCTGACCTCTTCACTTCAGAAGCAGTGATCCTCTGACCTCTTCACTTCACAAGCAGCGATCCTCTGACCGCTTCACTTCACAAGCAGCGATCCTGTGACCTCTTCCCATCACAAGCAGCGATCCTGTGACCTCTTCACTTTACAAGCGGCGATCGCCCGACTTCTTCACTTCACAAGCAGTGATCCTCTGACCTCTTCACTTCACAAGCAGCGATCCTCTGACCTCTTCCCATCACAAGCAGCGATCCTCTGACCTCTTCACTTCACAAGCAGCGATCCTCTGACCTCTTCCCATCACAAGCAGCGATCCTCTGACCTCTTCACTTCACAAGCAGCGATCCTCTGACCTCTTCACTTCACCAGCAGTGATCCTCTGACCTCTTCACTTCACCAGCAGTGATCCTCTGACCTCTTCACTTCACAAGCAGTGAGCCTCTGACCTCTTCACTTCACAAGCAGCGATCCTCTGACCTCTTCCCATCACAAGCAGCGATCCTCTGACCTCTTCACTTCACAAGCAGTGATCCTCTGACCTCTTCACTTCACAAGCAGTGAGCCTCTGACCTCTTCACTTCACAAGCAGTGATCCTCTGACCTCTTCACTTCACAAGCAGCGATCCTCTGACCTCTTCACTTCACAAGCAGTGAGCCTCTGACCTCTTCACTTCACAAGCAGTGAGCCTCTGACCTCTTCGCTTCACAAGCAGTGATCATCTCACCTCTTCGCTTCACAAGCAGCGATCCTCTGACCTCTTCACTTCACAAGCAGTGATCCCCTGACCTCTTCACTTCACAAGCAGCGATCCTCTGACCGCTTCACTTCACAAGCAGCGATCCTGTGACCTCTTCCCATCACAAGCAGCGATCCTCTGACCTCTTCACTTTACAAGCGGCGATCGCCCGACTTCTTCACTTCACAAGCAGTGATCCTCTGACCTCTTCACTTCACAAGCAGCGATCCTCTGACCTCTTCCCATCACAAGCAGCGATCCTCTGACCTCTTCACTTCACAAGCAGCGATCCTCTGACCTCTTCACTTCACAAGCAGCGATCCTCTGACCTCTTCACTTCACAAGCAGCGATCCTCTGACCTCTTCACTTCACAAGCAGAGAGCCTCTGACCTCTTCACTTCACAAGCAGTGATCCTCTGACCTCTTCACTTCACAAGCAGTGATCCTCTGACCTCTTCACTTCACAAGCGGTGATCCTCTGACCTCTTCCCATCACAAGCAGCGATCCTCTGACCTCTTCACTTCACAAGCAGCGATCCTCTGACCTCTTCACTTCACATGCAGTGAGCCTCTGACCTCTTCACTTCACAAGCAGTGAGCCTCTGACCGCTTCACTTCACAAGCAGTGATCCTCTGACCTCTTCTTTTCACAAGCAGTGAGCCTCTGACCTCTTCTTTTCACAAGCAGCGAGCCTCTGACCTCTTCCCATCACAAGCAGCGAGCCTCTGACCTCTTCCCATCACAAGCAGCGATCCTCTGACCTCTTCACTTCACAAGCAGCGATCCTCTGACCTCTTCACTTCACAAGCAGTGAGCCTCTGACCTCTTCACTTCACAAGCAGTGATCCTCTGACCGCGACACTTCACAAGCAGTGATCCTCTGACCTCTTCACTTCACAAGCAGTGATCCTCTGACCTCTTCCCATCACAAGCAGCGATCCTCTGACCTCTTCACTTCACAAGCAGTGATCCTCTGACCTCTTCACTTCATAAGCAGTGAGCCTCTGACCTCTTCACTTCACGAGCAGTGATCCTCTGACCTCTTCACTTCACAAGCAGCGATCCTCTGACCTCTTCACTTCACAACCAGTGAGCCTCTGACCTTTTCACTTCAATAGCAGTGATCCTCTGACCTCTTCACTTCACAAGCAGCGATCCTCTGACCTCTTCACTTCACAAGCAGTGATCCTCTGACCTCTTCACCTGACAAGCAGTGAGTCTCTGACCTCTTCAATTCAAAAGCAGTGATCCTCTCACCTCTTCACTTCACAAGCAGCGATCCTCTGACCTCTTCCCATCACAAGCAGCGATCCTCTGACCTCTTCACTTCACAAGCAGCGAGCCTCTTACCTCTTCACTTCACAAGCAGTGAGCCTCTGACCTCTTCACTTCACAAGCAGTGATCCTCTGACCTCTTCACTTCACAAGCAGTGAGCCTTCGACCTCTTCACTTCACAAGCAGTGAGCCTCACAAGCAGTGATCCTCTGACCTCTTCACTTCACAAGCAGCGAACCTCTGACCTCTTCACTTCACAAGTAGTGAGCCTCTGACCTCTTCACTTCACAAGCAGTGAGCCTCTGACCTCTTCCCTTCACAAGCAGTGAGCCTCTGACCTCTTCACTTCACAAGCAGTGATTCTCTGACATCTTCACTTCACAAGCAGCGATCCTCTGACCTCTTCACTTCACAAGCAGCGAGCCTCTGACCTCTTCACTTCACAAGCAGTGAGCCTCTGACCTCTTCACTTCACAAGCAGTGAGCCTCTGACCTCTTCACTTCACAAGCGGTGATCCTCTGACCTCTTCACTTCACAAGCGGTGATCCTCTGACCTCTTCACTTCACAAGCAGTGATCCTCCGACATCTTCACTTCACAAGCAGTGAGCCTCTGACCTCTTCACTTCACAAGCAGCGATCTTCTGACCTCTTCACTTCACAAGCAGTGATCCTCTGACCTCTTCACTTCACAAGCAGCGATCCTCTGACCTCTTCACTTCACAAGCAGCGAGCCTCTGACCTCTTCCCTTCACAAGTAGCGATCCTCTGACCTCTTCCCATCACAAGCAGCAATCCTCTGACCTCTTCCCATCACAAGCAGCGATCCTCTGACCTCTTCACTTCACAAGCAGTGAGCCTCTGACCTCTTCACTTCACAAGCAGTGAGCCTCTGACCGCTTCACTTCACAAGCAGTGATCCTCTGACCTCTTCTTTTCACAAGCAGTGAGCCTCTGACCTCTTCACTTCACAAGCAGCGAGCCTCTGACCTCTTCCCATCACAAGCAGCGATCCTCTGACCTCTTCACTTCACAAGCAGCGATCCTCTGACCTCTTCACTTCACAAGCAGTGAGCCTCTGACCTCTTCACTTCACAAGCGGTGATCCTCTGACCGCGACACTTCACAAGCAGTGATCCTCTGACCTCTTCACTTCACAAGCAGTGATCCTCTGACCTCTTCCCATCACAAGCAGCGATCCTCTGACCTCTTCACTTCACAAGCAGTGATCCTCTGACCTCTTCACTTCATAAGCAGTGAGCCTCTGACCTCTTCACTTCACGAGCAGTGATCCTCTGACCTCTTCACTTCACAAGCAGCGATCCTCTGACCTCTTCACTTCACAACCAGTGAGCCTCTGACCTTTTCACTTCAATAGCAGTGATCCTCTGACCTCTTCACTTCACAAGCAGCGATCCTCTGACCTCTTCACTTCACAAGCAGTGATCCTCTGACCTCTTCACCTCACAAGCAGTGAGCCTCTGACCTCTTCAATTCAAAAGCAGTGATCCTCTCACCTCTTCACTTCACAAGCAGCGATCCTCTGACCTCTTCCCATCACAAGCAGCGATCCTCTGACCTCTTCACTTCACAAGCAGCGAGCCTCTGACCTCTTCACTTCACAAGCAGTGAGCCTCTGACCTCTTCACTTCACAAGCAGTGATCCTCTGACCTCTTCACTTCACAAGCAGTGAGCCTCTGACCTCTTCACTTCACAAGCAGTGATCCTCACAAGCAGTGATCCTCTGACCTCTTCACTTCACAAGCAGCGAACCTCTGACCTCTTCACTTCACAAGTAGTGAGCCTCTGACCTCTTCACTTCACAAGCAGTGAGCCTCTGACCTCTTCCCTTCACAAGCAGTGAGCCTCTGAACTCTTCACTTCACAAGCAGTGATTCTCTGACATCTTCACTTCACAAGCAGCGATCCTCTGACCTCTTCACTTCACAAGCAGCGAGCCTCTGACCTCTTCACTTCACAAGCAGTGAGCCTCTGACCTCTTCACTTCACAAGCGGTGAGCCTCTGACCTCTTCACTTCACAAGCGGTGATCCTCTGACCTCTTCACTTCACAAGCGGTGATCCTCTGACCTCTTCCCATCACAAGCAGTGATCCTCTGACATCTTCACTTCACAAGCAGCGATCCTCTGACCTCTTCACTTCACAAGCAGCAATCCTCTGACCTCTTCACTTCACAAGCAGTGATCCTCTGACCTCCTCACTTGACAAGCAGTGATCCTCTGACCTCTTCACTGCACAAGCAGTGATCCTATGACCTCTTCACTGCACAAGCAGTGATCCTCTGACCTCTTCACTGCACAAGCAGTGATCCTCTGACCTCTTCACTGCTCAAGCAGTGATCCTCTGACCTCTTCACTGCACAAGCGGTGATCCTCTGACCTCTTCACTTCACAAGCGGTGAGCCTCTGACATCTTCCTATCATAAGCAGTGAGCCTCTGACCTCTTCACTTCACAAGCAGCGATCCTCTGACCTATTCACTTCACAAGCAGCGATCCTCTGACCTCTTCACTTCACAAGCAGCGATCCTCTGACCTCTTCACAACCAGTGGGCCTCTGACCTCTTCACTTCAATAGCAGTGATCCTCTCACCTCTTCACATCACAGGCAGCGATCCTCTGACCTCTTCACTTCACAAGCAGTGATCCTCTGACCTCTTTACTTCACAAGCAGTGAGCCTCTGACCTCTTCAATTCAAAAGCAGTGATCCTCACAAGCAGTGATCATCTGACCTCTTCACTTCACAAGCAGCGATCCTCTGACCTCTTCACTTCACAAGCAGCGATCCTCTGACCTCTTCACTTCACAAGCAGCGATCCTCTGACCTCTTCACTTCACAAGCAGCGATCCTCTGACCTCTTCACTTCACAAGCAGTGATCCTCTGACCTCTTCCCATCACAAGCAGCGATCCTCTGACCTCTTCCCATCACAAGCAGCGATCCTCTGACCTCTTCACTTCACAAGCAGCGATCCTCTGACCTCTTCACTTCACAAGCAGCAATCCTCTGACCTCTTCACTGCACAAGCAGTGATCCTCTGACCTCTTCACTTCAAAAGCAGTGATCCTCTGACCTCTTCACATCACAAGCAGCGATCCTCTGACCTCTTCACTTCACCAGCAGCGATCCTCTGACCTCTTCACTTCACAAGCAGCGATCCTCTGACCTCTTCACTTCACCAGCAGTGATCCTCTGACCTCTTCACTTCACCAGCAGTGATCCTCTGACCTCTTCACTTCACAAGCAGTGAGCCTCTGACCTCTTCACTTCACAAGCAGCGATCCTCTGACCTCTTCCCATCACAAGCAGCGATCCTCTGACCTCTTCAATTCACAAGCTGTGATCCTCTGACCTCTTCACTTCACAAGCAGTGAGCCTCTGACCTCTTCACTTCACAAGCTGTGATCCTCTGACCTCTTCACTTCACAAGCAGCGATCCTCTGACCTCTTCACTTCACAAGCAGTGAGCCTCTGACCTCTTCACTTCACAAGCAGTGAGCCTCTGACCTCTTCGCTTCACAAGCAGTGATCATCTCACCTCTTCGCTTCACAAGCAGCGATCCTCTGACCTCTTCACTTCACAAGCAGTGATCCCCTGACCTCTTCACTTCACAAGCAGCGATCCTCTGACCGCTTCACTTCACAAGCAGCGATCCTGTGACCTCTTCCCATCACAAGCAGCGATCCTCTGACCTCTTCACTTTACAAGCGGCGATCCTCTGACCTCTTCACTTCACAAGCAGTGATCCTCTGACCTCTTCACTTCACAAGCAGCGATCCTCTGACCTCTTCCCATGACAAGCAGCGATCCTCTGACCTCTTCACTTCACAAGCAGCGATCCTCTGACCTCTTCACTTCACAAGCAGCGATCCTCTGACCTCTTCACTTCACAAGCAGCGATCCTCTGACCTCTTCACTTCACAAGCAGTGAGCCTCTGACCTCTTCACTTCACAAGCAGTGATCCTCTGACCTCTTCACTTCACAAGCAGTGATCCTCTGACCTCTTCACTTCACAAGCGGTGATCCTCTGACCTCTTCCCATCACAAGCAGCGATCCTCTGACCTCTTCACTTCACAAGCAGCGATCCTCTGACCTCTTCACTTCACAAGCAGTGAGCCTCTGACCTCTTCACTTCACAAGCAGTGAGCCTCTGACCGCTTCACTTCACAAGCAGTGATCCTCTGACCTCTTCTTTTCACAAGCAGTGAGCCTCTGACCTCTTCTTTTCACAAGCAGCGAGCCTCTGACCTCTTCCCATCACAAGCAGCGAGCCTCTGACCTCTTCCCATCACAAGCAGTGATCCTCTGACCTCTTCACTTCACAAGCAGCGATCCTCTGACCTCTTCACTTCACAAGCAGTGAGCCTCTGACCTCTTCACTTCACAAGCAGTGATCCTCTGACCGCGACACTTCACAAGCAGTGATCCTCTGACCTCTTCACTTCACAAGCAGTGATCCTCTGACCTCTTCCCATCACAAGCAGCGATCCTCTGACCTCTTCACTTCACAAGCAGTGATCCTCTGACCTCTTCACTTCATAAGCAGTGAGCCTCTGACCTCTTCACTTCACGAGCAGTGATCCTCTGACCTCTTCACTTCACAAGCAGCGATCCTCTGACCTCTTCACTTCACAACCAGTGAGCCTCTGACCTTTTCACTTCAATAGCAGTGATCCTCTGACCTCTTCACTTCACAATCAGCGATCCTCTGACCTCTTCACTTCACAAGCAGTGATTTTCTGACCTCTTCACCTCACAAGCAGTGAGCCTCTGACCTCTTCAATTCAAAAGCAGTGATCCTCTCACCTCTTCACTTCACAAGCAGCGATCCTCTGACCTCTTCCGATCACAAGCAGCGATCCTCTGACCTCTTCACTTCACAAGCAGCGAGCCTCTGACCTCTTCACTTCACAAGCAGTGAGCCTCTGACCTCTTCACTTCACAAGCAGTGATCCTCTGACCTCTTCACTTCACAAGCAGTGAGCCTCTGACCTCTTCACTTCACAAGCAGTGATCCTCACAAGCAGTGATCCTCTGACCTCTTCACTTCACAAGCAGCGAACCTCTGACCTCTTCACTTCACAAGTAGTGAGCCTCTGACCTCTTCACTTCACAAGCAGTGAGCCTCTGACCTCTTCCCTTCACAAGCAGTGAGCCTCTGACCTCTTCACTTCACAAGCAGTGATTCTCTGACATCTTCACTTCACAAGCAGCGATCCTCTGACCTCTTCACTTCACAAGCAGCGAGCCTCTGACCTCTTCACTTCACAAGCAGTGAGCCTCTGACCTCTTCACTTCACAAGCAGTGAGCCTCTGACCTCTTCACTTCACAAGCGGTGATCCTCTGACCTCTTCACTTCACAAGCGGTGATCCTCTGACCTCTTCACTTCACAAGCAGTGATCCTCTGACCTCTTCACTTCACAAGCAGCGATCCTCTGACCTCTTCACTTCACAAGCAGCAATCCTCTGACCTCTTCACTTCACAAGCAGCGATCCTCTGACCTCTTCACTTCACAAGCAGCGATCCTCTGACCTCTTCACTTCACAAGCAGTGATCCTCTGACCTCTTCACTTCACAAGCAGCGATCCTCTGACCTCTTCACTTCACAAGCAGCGAGCCTCTGACCTCTTCCCTTCACAAGCAGCGATCCTCTGACCTCTTCCCATCACAAGCAGCGATCCTCTGACCTCTTCCCATCACAAGCAGCGATCCTCTGACCTCTTCACTTCACAAGCAGTGAGCCTCTGACCTCTTCACTTCACAAGCAGAGAGCCTCTGACCGCTTCACTTCACAAGCAGTGATCCTCTGACCTCTTCTTTTCACAAGCAGTGAGCCTCTGACCTCTTCACTTCACAAGCAGCGAGCCTCTGACCTCTTCCCATCACAAGCAGCGATCCTCTGACCTCTTCACTTCACAAGCAGCGATCCTCTGACCTCTTCACTTCACAAGCATTGAGACTCTGACCTCTTCACTTCACAAGCAGTGATCCTCTGACCGCGACACTTCACAAGCAGTGATCCTCTGACCTCTTCACTTCACAAGCAGTGATCCTCTGACCTCTTCCCATCACAAGCAGCGATCCTCTGACCTCTTCACTTTTCAAGCAGTGATCCTCTGACCTCTTCACTTCATAAGCAGTGAGTCTCTGACCTCTTCACTTCACGAGCAGTGATCCTCTGACCTCTTCACTTCACAAGCAGCGATCCTCTGACCTCTTCACTTCACAACCAGTGAGCCTCTGACCTTTTCACTTCAATAGCAGTGATCCTCTGACCTCTTCACTTCACAAGCAGTGAGCCTCTGACCTCTTCCCTTCACAAGCAGTGAGCCTCTGAACTCTTCACTTCACAAGCAGTGATTCTCTGACATCTTCACTTCACAAGCAGCGATCCTCTGACCTCTTCACTTCACAAGCAGCGAGCCTCTGACCTCTTCACTTCACAAGCAGTGAGCCTCTGACCTCTTCACTTCACAAGCGGTGAGCCTCTGACCTCTTCACTTCACAAGCGGTGAGCCTCTGACCTCTTCACTTCACCAGCAGTGATCCTCTGACCTCTTCACTTCACAAGCGGTGATCCTCTGACCTCTTCCCATCACAAGCAGTGATCCTCTGACATCTTCACTTCACAAGCAGCGAGCCTCTAACCTCTTCACTTCACAAGCAGCGATCCTCTGACCTCTTCACTTCACAAGCAGCAATCCTCTGACCTCTTCACTTCACAAGCAGTGATCCTCTGACCTCCTCACTTGACAAGCAGTGATCCTCTGACCTCTTCACTGCACAAGCAGTGATCCTCTGACCTCTTCACTGCACAAGCAGTGATCCTCTGACCTATTCACTGCACAAGCAGTGATCCTCTGACCTCTTCACTGCATAAGCAGTGATCCTCTGACCTCTTCACTGCACAAGCGGTGATCCTCTGACCTCTTCACTTCACAAGCAGTGAGCCTCTTACCTCTTCACTTCACAAGCAGCGATCCTCTGACCTATTCACTTCACAAGCAGCGATCCTCTGACCTCTTCACTTCACAAGCAGCGATCCTCTGACCTCTTCACTTCACAAGCAGCGATCCTCTGACCTCTTCACTTCACAAGCAGTGAGCCTCTGACCTCTTCGCTTCACAAGCAGTGATCATCTCACCTCTTCATTTCACAAGCAGCGATCCTCTTACCTCTTCACTTCACAAGCAGTGAGCCTCTGACCTCTTCGCTTCACAAGCAGTGTTTATCTCACCTCTTCACTTCACAAGCAGCGATCCTCTGACCTCTTCACTTCACAAGCAGCGATCCTCTGACCTCTTCACTTCACAAGCAGTGAGCCTCTGACCTCTTCCCTTTACACGTAGTGATCCTCTGACCTCTTCCCATCACAAGCAGCGATCCTCTGACCTCTTCACTTCACAAGCAGTGAGCCTCTGACCTCTTCACTTCACAAGCAGTGATCCTCTGACCTCTTCACTTCACAAGCAGTGATCCTCTGACCTCTTCACTTCACAAGGAGTGATCCTCTGACCTCTTCACAAGCAGTGATCCTCTGACCTCTTCACTTCACAAGCTGCGATCCTCTGATCTCTTCACTTCACAAGCAGTGAGCCTCTGACCTTTTCACTTCACAAGCAGTGATCCTCTGACCTCTTCACTTCACAAGCAGTGATCCTCTGACCTCTTCACTTCACAAGCAGCGAGCCTCTGACCTCTTCACTTCACAAGCAGCGATCCTCTGACTTCTTCCCATCACAAGCAGCGATCCTCTGACCTCTCCACTTCACAAGCAGCGAGCCTCTGACCTCTTCACTTTACAAGCAGTGATCCTCTGACCGCTTCACTTCACAAGCAGTGATCCTCTGACCTCTTCACTTCACAAGCAGTGAGCCTCTGACCTCTTCACTTCACAAGCAGCGATCCTCTGACCTCTTCCCATCACAAGCAGCGATCCTCTGACCTCTTCACTTCACAAGCAGTGAGCCTCTGACCTCTTCACTTCACAAGCAGTGAGCCTCTGACCTCTTCACTTCACAAGCAGTGATCCTCTGACCTCTTCACTTCAGAAGCAGCGATCCTCTGACCTCTTCACAACCAGTGGGCCTCTGACCTCTTCACTTCAATAGCAGTGATCCTCTCACCTCTTCACATCACAAGCAGCGATCCTCTGACCTCTTCACTTCACAAGCAGTGATCCTCTGACCTCTTCACTTCACAAGCAGTGAGCCTCTGACCTCTTCAATTCAAAAGCAGTGATCCTCTGACCTCTTCACTTCACAAGCAGCGATCCTCTGACCTCTTCCCATCACGAGCAGCGATCCTCTGACCTCTTCACTTCACAAGCAGCGATCCAATGACCTCTTCACTTCACAAGCAGTGATCCTCTGACCTCTTCCCATCACAAGCAGCGATCCTCTGACCTCTTCCCATCACAAGCAGCAGCAATCCTCTGACCTCTTCACTTCACAAGCAGCAATCCTCTGACCTCTTCACTTCACAAGCAGTGAGCCTCTGACCTCTTCACTTCACAAGCAGTGATCCTCTGACCTCTTCACTTCACAAGCAGTGATCCTCTGACCTCTTCCCATCACAAGCAGCGATCCTCTGACCCTTTTCCTTTCACAAGCAGTGAGCCTCTGACCTCTTCACTTCACAAGCAGCGGTCCTCTGACCTCTTCACTTCACAAGCAGCGATCCTCTGACGTCTTCACTTCACAAGCAGTGAGCCTCTCACCTCTTCACTTCACAAGCAGTGAGCCTCTGACCTCTTCACTTCATAAGCAGTGAGCCTCTGACCTCTTCACTTCACAATCAGTGATCCGCACAAGCAGTGATCCTCTGACCTCTTCACTTCACAAGCAGCGATCCTCTGACCTCTTCACTTCACAAGCAGTGATCCTCTGACCTCTTCACTTCACAAGCAGTGATCCTCTGACCTCTTCACTTCACAAGCAGCGATCCTCTGACCTCTTCACTTCACAAGTAGCGAGCCTCTGACCTCTTCGCTTCACAAGCAGTGATCATCTCACCTCTTCACTTCACAAGCAGCGATCCTCTGACCTCTTCGCTTCACAAGCAGTGAGCCTCTGACCTCTTCATTTCACAAGCAGTGATCCTCACAAGCAGTGATCCTCTGACCTCTTCACTTCACAAGCAGCGATCCTCTGACCTCTTCACTTCACAAGCAGCGATCCTCTGACCTCTTCACTTCACAAGCAGTGATCCTCTGACCTCTTCACTTCACAAGCAGTGATCCTCTGACCTCTTCCCATCACAGGCAGCGATCCTCTGACCTCTTCCCATCACAAGCAGCGATCCTCTGACCTCTTCACTTCACAAGCAGCGATCCTCTGACCTCTTCACTTCACAAGCAGCGATCCTCTGACCTCTTCACTTCACAAGCAGTGATCCTCTGACCTCTTCACTTCACAAGCGGTGATCCTCTGACCTCTTCCCATCACAAGCAGAGATCCTCTGACCTCTTCCCATCACAAGCAGCAGCAATCCTCTGACCTCTTCACTTCACAAGCAGCAGCAATCCTCTGACCTCTTCACTTCACAAGCAGTGATCCTCTGACCTCTTCACTTCACAAGCAGTGATCCTCTGACCTCTTCACTTCACAAGCAGTGATCCTCTGACCTTTTCACTTCACAAGCAGTGATCCTCTGACCTCTTCACTTCACAAGCAGCGAGCCTCTGACCTCTTCCCATCACAAGCAGCGAGCCTCTGACCTCTTCCCATCACAAGCAGCGATCCTCTGACCTCTCCACTTCACAAGCAGTGAGCCTCTGACCTCTCCACTTCACAAGCAGTGATCCTCTGACCGCTTCACTTCACAAGCAGTGATCCTCTGACCTCTTCACTTCACAAGCAGTGAGCCTCTGACCTCTTCACTTCACAAGCAGTGATCCTCTGACCTCTTCACTTCACAAGCAGTGAGCCTCTGACCTCTTCCCATCACAAGCAGCGAGCCTCTGACCTCTTCCCATCACAAGCAGCGATCCTCTGACCTCTCCACTTCACAAGCAGTGATCCTCTGACCTCTTCACTTCACAAGCAGCGAACCTCTGACCTCTTCAATTCACAAGTAGTGAGCCTCTGACCTCTTCACTTCACAAGCAGTGAGCCTCTGACCTCTTCCCTTCACAAGCAGTGA
Organism: Triturus cristatus; assembly: GCF_964204655.1. Classification (NCBI taxonomy): domain Eukaryota; kingdom Metazoa; phylum Chordata; class Amphibia; order Caudata; family Salamandridae; genus Triturus; species Triturus cristatus. The sequence continues at coordinate 285,515,072 of NC_140579.1, forward strand.
GCCTCTGACCTCTTCACTTCACAAGCAGTGATTCTCTGACATCTTCACTTCACAAGCAGCGATCCTCTGACCTCTTCACTTCACAAGCAGCGAGCCTCTGACCTCTTCACTTCACAAGCAGTGAGCCTCTGACCTCTTCACTTCACAAGCAGTGAGCCTCTGACCTCTTCACTTCACAAGCGGTGATCCTCTGACCTCTTCACTTCACAAGCGGTGATCCTCTGACCTCTTCCCATCACAAGCAGTGATCCTCTGACATCTTCACTTCACAAGCAGCGAGCCTCTAACCTCTTCACTTCACAAGCAGCGATCCTCTGACCTCTTCACTTCACAAGCAGCAATCCTCTGACCTCTTCACTTCACAAGCAGTGATCCTCTGACCTCCTCACTTGACAAGCAGTGATCCTCTGACCTCTTCACTGCACAAGCAGTGATCCTCTGACCTCTTCACTGCACAAGCAGTGATCCTCTGACCTCTTCACTGCACAAGCAGTGATCCTCTGACCTCTTCACTGCACAAGCGGTGATCCTCTGACCTCTTCACTTCACAAGCGGTGAGCCTCTGACCTCTTCCTATCACAAGCAGTGAGCCTCTGACCTCTTCACTTCACAAGCAGCGATCCTCTGACCTCTTCACTTCACAAGCAGCGATCCTCTGACCTCTTCACTTCACAAGCAGTGAGCCTCTGACCTCTTCACTTCACAAGCAGTGAGCCTCTGACATCTTCACTTCACAAGCAGCGATCCTCTGACCTCTTCACTTCACAAGCAGCGATCCTCTGACCTCTTCACTTCACAAGCAGCGATCCTCTGACCTCTTCACTTCACTAGCAGTGATCCTCTGACATCTTCACTTCACAAGCAGCGATCCTCTGACCTCTTCGCTTCACAAGCAGTGAGCCTCTGACCTCTTCGCTTCACAAGCAGTGATCATCTCACCTCTTCATTTCACAAGCAGCGATCCTCTGACCTCTTCACTTCACAAGCAGTGAGCCTCTGACCTCTTCGCTTCACAAGCAGTGTTCATATCACCTCTTCACTTCACAAGCAGCGATCCTCTGACCTCTTCACTTCACAAGCAGCGATCCTCTGACCTCTTCACTTCACAAGCAGTGAGCCTCTGACCTCTTCCCTTTACACGTAGTGATCCTCTGACCTCTTCCCATCACAAGCAGCGATCCTCTGACCTCTTCACTTCACAAGCAGTGAGCCTCTGACCTCTTCACTTCACAAGCAGTGATCCTCTGACCTCTTCACTTCACAAGCAGTGATCCTCTGACCTCTTCACTTCACAAGGAGTGATCCTCTGACCTCTTCACAAGCAGTGATCCTCTGACCTCTTCACTTCACAAGCTGCGATCCTCTGATCTCTTCACTTCACAAGCAGTGAGCCTCTGACCTCTTCACTTCACAAGCAGTGATCCTCTGACCTCTTCACTTCACAAGCAGTGATCCTCTGACCTCTTCCCATCACAAGCAGCTATCCTCTGACCTCTTCCCATCACAAGCAGCAGCAATCCTCTGACCTATTCACTTCACAAGCAGCAATCCTCTGACCTCTTCACTTCACAAGAAGTGATCCTCTGACCTCTTCACTTCACAAGCAGTGATCCTCTGACCTCTTCACTTCACAAGCAGCGAGCCTCTGACCTCTTCACTTCACAAGCAGCGATCCTCTGACTTCTTCCCATCACAAGCAGCGATCCTCTGACCTCTCCACTTCACAAGCAGCGAGCCTCTGACCTCTTCACTTTACAAGCAGTGATCCTCTGACCGCTTCACTTCACAAGCAGTGATCCTCTGACCTCTTCACTTCACAAGCAGTGAGCCTCTGACCTCTTCACTTCACAAGCAGCGATCCTCTGACCTCTTCCCATCACAAGCAGCGATCCTCTGACCTCTTCACTTCACAAGCAGTGAGCCTCTGACCTCTTCACTTCACAAGCAGTGATCCTCTGACCTCTTCACAACCAGTGGGCCTCTGACCTCTTCACTTCAATAGCAGTGATCCTCTCACCTCTTCACATCACAAGCAGCGATCCTCTGACCTCTTCACTTCACAAGCAGTGATCCTCTGACCTCTTCACTTCACAAGCAGTGAGCCACTGACCTCTTCAATTCAAAAGCAGTGATCCTCTGACCTCTTCACTTCACAAGCTGCGATCCTCTGACCTCTTCCCATCACGAGCAGCGATCCTCTGACCTCTTCACTTCACAAGCAGCGATCCAATGACCTCTTCCCATCACAAGCAGCGATCCTCTGACCTCTTCCCATCACAAGCAGCAGCAATCCTCTGACCTCTTCACTTCACAAGCAGCAATCCTCTGACCTCTTCACTTCACAAGCAGTGAGCCTCTGACCTCTTCACTTCACAAGCAGTGATCCTCACAAGCAGTGATCCTCTGACCTCTTCACTTCACAAGCAGCGATCCTCTGACCTTTTCACTTCACAAGCAGTGATCCTCTGACCTCTTCACTTCACAAGCAGTGATCCTCTGACCTCTTCCCATCACAAGCAGCGATCCTCTGACCCTTTTCCCTCCACAAGCAGTGAGCCTCTGACCTCTTCACTTCACAAGCAGCGGTCCTCTGACCTCTTCACTTCACAAGCAGCGAGCCTCTAACCTCTTCACTTCACAAGCAGTGAGCCTCTCACCTCTTCACTTCACAAGCAGTGAGCCTCTGACCTCTTCACTTCACAAGCAGTGAGCCTCTGACCTCTTCACTTCACAATCAGTGATCCGCACAAGCAGTGATCCTCTGACCTCTTCACTACACAAGCAGCGATCCTCTGACCTCTTCACTGCACAAGCAGTGATCCTCTGACCTCTTCACTGCACAAGCAGTGATCCTCTGACCTCTTCACTGCACAAGCGGTGATCCTCTGACCTCTTCACTTCACAAGCGGTGAGCCTCTGACCTCTTCCTATCACAAGCAGTGAGCCTCTGACCTCTTCACTTCACAAGCAGCGATCCTCTGACCTCTTCACTTCACAAGCAGCGATCCTCTGACCTCTTCACTTCACAAGCAGTGAGCCTCTGACCTCTTCACTTCACAAGCAGTGAGCCTCTGACATCTTCACTTCACAAGCAGCGATCCACTGACCTCTTCACTTCACAAGCAGCGATCCTCTGACCTCTTCACTTCACAAGCAGCGATCCTCTGACCTCTTCACTGCACAAGCAGTGATCCTCTGACCTCTTCACTGCACAAGCAGTGATCCTCTGACCTCTTCACTGCACAAGCAGTGATCCTCTGACCTCTTCACTGCACAAGCGGTGATCCTCTGACCTCTTCACTTCACAAGCGGTGAGCCTCTGACCTCTTCCTATCACAAGCAGTGAGCCTCTGACCTCTTCACTTCACAAGCAGCGATCCTCTGACCTCTTCACTTCACAAGCAGCGATCCTCTGACCTCTTCACTTCACAAGCAGTGAGCCTCTGACCTCTTCACTTCACAAGCAGTGAGCCTCTGACATCTTCACTTCACAAGCAGCGATCCTCTGACCTCTTCACTTCACAAGCAGCGATCCTCTGACCTCTTCACTTCACAAGCAGCGATCCTCTGACCTCTTCACTTCACTAGCAGTGATCCTCTGACATCTTCACTTCACAAGCAGCGATCCTCTGACCTCTTCGCTTCACAAGCAGTGAGCCTCTGACCTCTTCGCTTCACAAGCAGTGATCATCTCACCTCTTCATTTCACAAGCAGCGATCCTCTGACCTCTTCACTTCACAAGCAGTGAGCCTCTGACCTCTTCGCTTCACAAGCAGTGTTCATATCACCTCTTCACTTCACAAGCAGCGATCCTCTGACCTCTTCACTTCACAAGCAGCGATCCTCTGACCTCTTCACTTCACAAGCAGTGAGCCTCTGACCTCTTCCCTTTACACGTAGTGATCCTCTGACCTCTTCCCATCACAAGCAGCGATCCTCTGACCTCTTCACTTCACAAGCAGTGAGCCTCTGACCTCTTCACTTCACAAGCAGTGATCCTCTGACCTCTTCAATTCACAAGCAGTGATCCTCTGACCTCTTCACTTCACAAGCAGTGATCCTCTGACCTCTTCACTTCACAAGGAGTGATCCTCTGACCTCTTCACAAGCAGTGATCCTCTGACCTCTTCACTTCACAAGCTGCGATCCTCTGATCTCTTCACTTCACAAGCAGTGAGCCTCTGACCTCTTCACTTCACAAGCAGTGATCCTCTGACCTCTTCACTTCACAAGCAGTGATCCTCTGACCTCTTCCCATCACAAGCAGCGATCCTCTGACCTCTTCCCATCACAAGCAGCAGCAATCCTCTGACCTATTCACTTCACAAGCAGCAATCCTCTGACCTCTTCACTTCACAAGAAGTGATCCTCTGACCTCTTCACTTCACAAGCAGTGATCCTCTGACCTCTTCACTTCACAAGCAGCGAGCCTCTGACCTCTTCACTTCACAAGCAGCGATCCTCTGACTTCTTCCCATCACAAGCAGCGATCCTCTGACCTCTCCACTTCACAAGCAGCGAGCCTCTGACCTCTTCACTTTACAAGCAGTGATCCTCTGACCGCTTCACTTCACAAGCAGTGATCCTCTGACCTCTTCACTTCACAAGCAGTGAGCCTCTGACCTCTTCACTTCACAAGCAGCGATCCTCTGACCTCTTCCCATCACAAGCAGCGATCCTCTGACCTCTTCACTTCACAAGCAGTGAGCCTCTGACCTCTTCACTTCACAAGCAGTGATCCTCTGACCTCTTCACAACCAGTGGGCCTCTGACCTCTTCACTTCAATAGCAGTGATCCTCTCACCTCTTCACATCACAAGCAGCGATCCTCTGACCTCTTCTCTTCACAAGCAGTGATCCTCTGACCTCTTCACTTCACAAGCAGTGAGCCACTGACCTCTTCAATTCAAAAGCAGTGATCCTCTGACCTCTTCACTTCACAAGCTGCGATCCTCTGACCTCTTCCCATCACGAGCAGCGATCCTCTGACCTCTTCACTTCACAAGCAGCGATCCAATGACCTCTTCACTTCACAAGCAGTGATCCTCTGACCTCTTCCCATCACAAGCAGCGATCCTCTGACCTCTTCCCATCACAAGCAGCAGCAATCCTCGGACCTCTTCACTTCACAAGCAGCAATCCTCTGACCTCTTCACTTCACAAGCAGTGAGCCTCTGACCTCTTCACTTCACAAGCAGTGATCCTCACAAGCATTGATCCTCTGACCTCTTCACTTCACAAGCAGCGATCCTCTGACCTCTTCACTTCACAAGCAGTGATCCTCTGACCTCTTCACTTCACAAGCAGTGATCCTCTGACCTCTTCCCATCACAAGCAGCGATCCTCTGACCCTTTTCCCTCCACAAGCAGTGAGCCTCTGACCTCTTCACTTCACAAGCAGCGGTCCTCTGACCTCTTCACTTCACAAGCAGCGAGCCTCTAACCTCTTCACTTCACAAGCAGTGAGCCTCTCACCTCTTCACTTCACAAGCAGTGAGCCTCTGACCTCTTCACTTCACAAGCAGTGAGCCTCTGACCTCTTCACTTCACAATCAGTGATCCGCACAAGCAGTGATCCTCTGACCTCTTCACTACACAAGCAGCGATCCTCTGACCTCTTCACTTCACAAGCAGTGAGCCTCTGACCTCTTCACTTCACAAGCAGTGATCCTCTGACCTCTTCACTTCACAAGCAGCGATCCTCTGACCTCTTCGCTTCACAAGCAGCGAGCCTCTGACCTCTTCGCTTCACAAGCAGTGATCATCTCACCTCTTCACTTCACAAGCAGCGATCATCTGACCTCTTCGCTTCACAAGCAGTGAGCCTCTGACCTCTTCACTTCACAAGCAGTGATCCTCACAAGCAGTGATCCTCTGACCTCTTCACTTCACAAGCAGTGATCCTCTGACCTCTTCCCATCACAAGCAGCGATCCTCTGACCTCTTCCCATCACAAGCAGCGATCCTCTGACCTCTTCACTTCACAAGCAGCGATCCTCTGACCTCTTCACTTCACAAGCAGCAATCCTCTGACCTCTTCACTGCACAAGCAGTGATCCTCTGACCTCTTCACTTCAAAAGCAGTGATCCTCTCACCTCTTCACATCACAAGCAGCGATCCTCTGACCTCTTCACTTCACCAGCAGCGATCCTCTGACCTCTTCACTTCACCAGCAGTGATCCTCTGACCTCTTCACTTCACAAGCAGTGATCCTCTGACCTCTTCACTTCACAAGCGGTGATCCTCTGACCTCTTCCCATCACAAGCAGAGATCCTCTGACCTCTTCCCATCACAAGCAGCAGCAATCCTCTGACCTCTTCACTTCACAAGCAGCAGCAATCCTCTGACCTCTTCACTTCACAAGCAGTGATCCTCTGACCTCTTCACTTCACAAGCAGTGATCCTCTGACCTCTTCACTTCACAAGCAGTGATCCTCTGACCTCTTCACTTCACAAGCAGTGATCCTCTGACCTCTTCACTTCACAAGCAGCGAGCCTCTGACCTCTTCCCATCACAAGCAGCGAGCCTCTGACCCCTTCCCATCACAAGCAGCGATCCTCTGACCTCTCCACTTCACAAGCAGTGAGCCTCTGACCTCTCCACTTCACAAGCAGTGATCCTCTGACCGCTTCACTTCACAAGCAGTGATCCTCTGACCTCTTCACTTCACGGGCAGTGAGCCTCTGACCTCTTCACTTCACAAGCAGCGATCCTCTGACCTCTTCCCATCACAAGCAGCGATCCTCTGACCTCTTCCCATCACAAGCAGCGATCCTCTGACCTCTTCACTTAACAAGCAGTGATCCGCACAAGCAGTGATCCTCTGACCTCTTCACTTCACAAGCCATGAGCCTCTGACCTCTTCACTTCACAAGCAGTGAGCCTCTGACCTCTTCACTTCACAAGCAGTGAGCCTCTGACCTCTTCACTTCACAAGCAGTGAGCCTCTGACCTCTTCACTTCACAAGCAGCGATCCTCTGACCTCTTCACTTCACAAGCAGCGAGCCTCTGACCTCTTCGCTTCACAAGCAGCGATCCTCTCACCTCTTCGCTTCACAAGCAGTGAGCCTCCGACCTCTTCACTTCACAAGCAGTGATCCTCACAAGCAGTGATCCTCTGACCTCTTCACTTCACGAGCAGTGAGCCTCTGACCTCTTCACTTCACAAGCAGTGAGCCTCTGACCTCTTCACTTCACAAGCAGTGATCCTCTGACCTCTTCACTTCACAAGCAGCGATCCTCTGACCTCTTCACTTCACAAGCAGCGATCCTCTGACCTCTTCACTTCACAAGCAGCGATCCTCTGACCTCTTCCCATCACAAGCAGCGATCCTCTGACCTCTTCACTTCACAAGCAGCAATCCTCTGACCTTTTCACTTCACAAGCAGCTAACCTCTGACCTCTTCACTTCACAAGCAGCGAGCCTCTGACCTCTTCACTTCACAAGCAGCGATCCTCTGACCTCTTCACTTCACAAGCAGCGATCCTCTGACCTCTTCACTTCACAAGCAGCGATCCTCTGACCTCTTCACTTCACAAGCAGCGATCCTCTGACCTCTTCACTTCACAAGCAGTGAGCCTCTGACCTCTTCACTTCACAAGCAGTGAGCCTCTGACCTCTTCACTTCACAAGCAGTGATCCTCTGACATCTTCACTTCACAAGCAGCGATCCTCTGACCTCTTCACTTCACAAGCAGTGAGCCTCTGACCTCTTCACTTCACAAGCAGTGAGCCTCTGACCTCTTCACTTAACAAGCAGTGATCGGCACAAGCAGTGATCCTCTGACCTCTTCACTTCACAAGCAGTGAGCCTCTGACCTCTTCACTTCACAAGCATTGAGCCTCTGACCTCTTCACTTCACAAGCAGTGAGCCTCTGACCTCTTCACTTCACAAGCAGCGATCCTCTGACCTCTTCACTTCACAAGCAGTGAGCCTCTGACCTCTTCGCTTCACAAGCAGCGATCCTCTCACCTCTTCGCTTCACAAGCAGTGAGCCTCTGACCTCTTCACTTCACAAGCAGTGATCCTCACAAGCAGTGATCCTCTGACCTCTTCACTTCACAAGCAGTGAGCCTCTGACCTCTTCACTTCACAAGCAGTGATCCTCTGACCTCTTCACTTCCCAGGCAGCGATCCTCTGACCTCTTCACTTCACAAGCAGCGATCCTCTGACCTCTTCACTTCACAAGCAGTGAGCCTCTGACCTCTTCGCTTCACAAGCAGTGATCATCTCACCTCTTCACTTCACAAGCAGCGATCCTCTGACCTCTTCACTTCACAAGCAGTGAGCCTCTGACCTATTCACTTCACAAGCAGTGATCCTCTGACCTCTTCACTTCACAAGCAGCGATCCTCTGACCTCTTCCCATCACAAGCAGCGATCCTCTGACCTCTTCCCATCACAAGCAGCGATCCTCTGACCTCTTCAATTTACAAGCGGCGATCGCCCGACTTCTTCACTTCACAAGCAGTGATCCTCTGACCTCTTCACTTCACAAGCAGCGATCCTCTGACCTCTTCCCATCACAAGCAGCGATCCTCTGACCTCTTCACTTCACAAGCAGCGATCCTCTGACCTCTTCACTTCACAAGCGGTGATCCTCTCAACTCTTCCCATCACAAGCAGCGATCCTCTGACCTCTTCACTTCACAAGCAGCAGCAATCCTCTGACCTCTTCACTTCACAAGCAGCAATCCTCTGACCTCTTCACTGCACAAGCAGTGATCCTCTGACCTCTTCACTTCAAAAGCAGTGATCCTCTCACCTCTTCACATCACAAGCAGCGATCCTCTGACCTCTTCACTTCACCAGCAGCGATCCTCTGACCTCTTCACTTCACCAGCAGTGATCCTCTCACCTCTTCACTTTACAAGCAGTGATCCTCTGACCTCTTCACTTCACAAGCGGTGATCCTCTGACCTCTTCCCATCACAAGCAGAGATCCTCTGACCTCTTCACTTCACTTCACAAGCAGCAGCAATCCTCTGACCTCTTCACTTCACAAGCAGTGAGCCTCTGACCGCTTCAATTCACAAGCAGTGATCCTCTGACCTCTTCACTTCACAAGCAGTGATCCTCTGACCTCTTCACTTCACAAGCAGTGATCCTCTGACCTCTTCACTTCACAAGCAGTGATCCTCTGACCTCTTCACTTCACAAGCAGCAATCCTCTGACCTCTTCACTTCACAACCAGTGGGCCTCTGACCTCTTCACTTCAAAAGCAGTGATCCTCTCACCTCTTCACATCACAAGCAGCTATCCTCTGACCTCTTCACTTCACAAGCAGTGATCCTCTGACCTCTTCACTTCACAAGCAGTGAGCCTCTGACCTCTTCAATTCAAAAGCAGTGAGCCTCTGACCTCTTCACTTCACAAGCAGCGATCCTCTGACCTCTTCCCATCACAAGCAGCGATCCTCTGACCTCTTCCCATCACAAGCAGCGATCCTCTGACCTCTTCAATTTACAAGCGGCGATCGCCCGACTTCTTCACTTCACAAGCAGTGATCCTCTGACCTCTTCACTTCACAAGCAGCGATCCTCTGACCTCTTCCCATCACAAGCAGCGATCCTCTGACCTCTTCACTTCACAAGCAGCGATCCTCTGACCTCTTCACTTCACAAGCGGTGATCCTCTGACCTCTTCCCATCACAAGCAGCGATCCTCTGACCTCTTCACTTCACAAGCAGCAGCAATCCTCTGACCTCTTCACTTCACAAGCAGCAATCCTCTGACCTCTTCACTGCACAAGCAGTGATCCTCTGACCTCTTCACTTCAAAAGCAGTGATCCTCTCACCTCTTCACATCACAAGCAGCGATCCTCTGACCTCTTCACTTCACCAGCAGCGATCCTCTGACCTCGTCACTTCACCAGCAGTGATCCTCTCACCTCTTCACTTCACAAGCAGTGATCCTCTGACCTCTTCACTTCACAAGCGGTGATCCTCTGACCTCTTCCCATCACAAGCAGAGATCCTCTGACCTCTTCACTTCACTTCACAAGCAGCAGCAATCCTCTGACCTCTTCACTTCACAAGCAGTGATCCTCTGACCTCTTCCCATCACAAGCAGCGATCCTCTGACCCTTTTCCCTCCACAAGCAGTGAGCCTCTGACCTCTTCACTTCACAAGCAGCGGTCCTCTGACCTCTTCACTTCACAAGCAGCGAGCCTCTAACCTCTTCACTTCACAAGCAGTGAGCCTCTCACCTCTTCACTTCACAAGCAGTGAGCCTCTGACCTCTTCACTTCACAAGCAGTGAGCCTCTGACCTCTTCACTTCACAATCAGTGATCCGCACAAGCAGTGATCCTCTGACCTCTTCACTACACAAGCAGCGATCCTCTGACCTCTTCACTTCACAAGCAGTGAGCCTCTGACCTCTTCACTTCACAAGCAGTGATCCTCTGACCTCTTCACTTCACAAGCAGCGATCCTCTGACCTCTTCGCTTCACAAGCAGCGAGCCTCTGACCTCTTCGCTTCACAAGCAGTGATCATCTCACCTCTTCACTTCACAAGCAGCGATCCTCTGACCTCTTCGCTTCACAAGCAGTGAGCCTCTGACCTCTTCACTTCACAAGCAGTGATCCTCACAAGCAGTGATCCTCTGACCTCTTCACTTCACAAGCAGTGATCCTCTGACCTCTTCCCATCACAAGCAGCGATCCTCTGACCTCTTCCCATCACAAGCAGCGATCCTCTGACCTCTTCACTTCACAAGCAGCGATCCTCTGACCTCTTCACTTCACAAGCAGCAATCCTCTGACCTCTTCACTGCACAAGCAGTGATCCTCTGACCTCTTCACTTCAAAAGCAGTGATCCTCTCACCTCTTCACATCACAAGCAGCGATCCTCTGACCTCTTCACTTCACAAGCAGCAGCAATCCTCTGACCTCTTCACTTCACAAGCAGTGATCCTCTGACCTCTTCACTTCACAAGCAGTGATCCTCTGACCTCTTCACTTCACAAGCAGTGATCCTCTGACCTCTTCACTTCACAAGCAGTGATCCTCTGACCTCTTCACTTCACAAGCAGCGAGCCTCTGACCTCTTCCCATCACAAGCAGCGAGCCTCTGACCCCTTCCCATCACAAGCAGCGATCCTCTGACCTCTCCACTTCACAAGCAGTGAGCCTCTGACCTCTCCACTTCACAAGCAGTGATCCTCTGACCGCTTCACTTCACAAGCAGTGATCCTCTGACCTCTTCACTTCACGGGCAGTGAGCCTCTGACCTCTTCACTTCACAAGCAGCGATCCTCTGACCTCTTCCCATCACAAGCAGCGATCCTCTGACCTCTTCCCATCACAAGCAGCGATCCTCTGACCTCTTCACTTAACAAGCAGTGATCCGCACAAGCAGTGATCCTCTGACCTCTTCACTTCACAAGCAGTGAGCCTCTGACCTCTTCACTTCACAAGCAGTGAGCCTCTGACCTCTTCACTTCACAAGCAGTGAGCCTCTGACCTCTTCACTTCACAAGCAGTGAGCCTCCGACCTCTTCACTTCACAAGCAGTGATCCTCACAAGCAGTGATCCTCTCACCTCTTCACTTCACGAGCAGTGAGCCTCTGACCTCTTCACTTCACAAGCAGTGAGCCTCTGACCTCTTCACTTCACAAGCAGTGATCCTCTGACCTCTTCACTTCACAAGCAGCGATCCTCTGACCTCTTCACTTCACAAGCAGCGATCCTCTGACCTCTTCACTTCACAAGCAGCGATCCTCTGACCTCTTCCCATCACAAGCAGCGATCCTCTGACCTCTTCACTTCACAAGCAGCAATCCTCTGACCTTTTCACTTCACAAGCAGCTAGCCTCTGACCTCTTCACTTCACAAGCACGAGCCTCTGACCTCTTCACTTCACAAGCAGTGATCCTCTGACCTCTTCACTTCACAAGCAGCGATCCTCTGACCTCTTCACTTCACAAGCAGCGATCCTCTGACCTCTTCACTTCACAAGCAGCGATCCTCTGACCTCTTCACTTCACAAGCAGTGAGCCTCTGACCTCTTCACTTCACAAGCAGTGAGCCTCTGACCTCTTCACTTCACAAGCAGTGATCCTCTGACATCTTCACTTCACAAGCAGCGATCCTCTGACCTCTTCACTTCACAAGCAGTGAGCCTCTGACCTCTTCACTTCACAAGCAGTGAGCCTCTGACCTCTTCACTTAACAAGCAGTGATCCGCACAAGCAGTGATCCTCTGACCTCTTCACTTCACAAGCAGTGAGCCTCTGACCTCTTCACTTCACAAGCAGTGAGCCTCTGACCTCTTCACTTCACAAGCAGTGAGCCTCTGACCTCTTCACTTCACAAGCAGCGATCCTCTGACCTCTTCACTTCACAAGCAGTGAGCCTCTGACCTCTTCGCTTCACAAGCAGCGATCCTCTCACCTCTTCGCTTCACAAGCAGTGAGCCTCTGACCTCTTCACTTCACAAGCAGTGATCCTCACAAGCAGTGATCCTCTGACCTCTTCACTTCACAAGCAGTGAGCCTCTGACCTCTTCACTTCACAAGCAGTGATCCTCTGACCTCTTCACTTCACAAGCAGCGATCCTCTGACCTCTTCACTTCACAAGCAGCGATCCTCTGACCTCTTCACTTCACAAGCAGTGAGCCTCTGACCTCTTCGCTTCACAAGCAGTGATCATCTCACCTCTTCACTTCACAAGCAGCGATCCTCTGACCTCTTCACTTCACAAGCAGTGAGCCTCTGACCTATTCACTTCACAAGCAGTGATCCTCTGACCTCTTCACTTCACAAGCAGCGATCCTCTGACCTCTTCCCATCACAAGCAGCGATCCTCTGACCTCTTCCCATCACAAGCAGCGATCCTCTGACCTCTTTAATTTACAAGCGGCGATCGCCCGACTTCTTCACTTCACAAGCAGTGATCCTCTGACCTCTTCACTTCACAAGCAGCGATCCTCTGACCTCTTCCCATCACAAGCAGCGATCCTCTGACCTCTTCACTTCACAAGCAGCGATCCTCTGACCTCTTCACTTCACAAGCGGTGATCCTCTGACCTCTTCCCATCACAAGCAGCGATCCTCTGACCTCTTCACTTCACAAGCAGCAGCAATCCTCTGACCTCTTCACTTCACAAGCAGCAATCCTCTGACCTCTTCACTGCACAAGCAGTGATCCTCTGACCTCTTCACTTCAAAAGCAGTGATCCTCTCACCTCTTCACATCACAAGCAGCGATCCTCTGACCTCTTCACTTCACCAGCAGCGATCCTCTGACCTCTTCACTTCACCAGCAGTGATCCTCTCACCTCTTCACTTTACAAGCAGTGATCCTCTGACCTCTTCACTTCACAAGCGGTGATCCTCTGACCTCTTCCCATCACAAGCAGAGATCCTCTGACCTCTTCACTTCACTTCACAAGCAGCAGCAATCCTCTGACCTCTTCACTTCACAAGCAGTGAGCCTCTGACCTCTTCAATTCACAAGCAGTGATCCTCTGACCTCTTCACTTCACAAGCAGTGATCCTCTGACCTCTTCACTTCACAAGCGGTGATCCTCTGACCTCTTCACTTCACAAGCAGTGATCCTCTGACCTCTTCACTTCACAAGCAGCAATCCTCTGACCTCTTCACTTCACAACCAGTGGGCCTCTGACCTCTTTACTTCAAAAGCAGTGATCCTCTCACCTCTTCACATCACAAGCAGCGATCCTCTGACCTCTTCACTTCACAAGCAGTGATCCTCTGACCTCTTCACTTCACAAGCAGCGATCCTCTGACCTCTTCCCATCACAAGCAGCGATCCTCTGACCTCTTCCCATCACAAGCAGCGATCCTCTGACCTCTTCAATTTACAAGCGGCGATCGCCCGACTTCTTCACTTCACAAGCAGTGATCCTCTGACCTCTTCACTTCACAAGCAGCGATCCTCTGACCTCTTCCCATCACAAGCAGCGATCCTCTGACCTCTTCACTTCACAAGCAGCGATCCTCTGACCTCTTCACTTCACAAGCGGTGATCCTCTGACCTCTTCCCATCACAAGCAGCGATCCTCTGACCTCTTCACTTCACAAGCAGCAGCAATCCTCTGACCTCTTCACTTCACAAGCAGCAATCCTCTGACCTCTTCACTGCACAAGCAGCGATCCTCTGACCTCTTCACTTCACCAGCAGCGATCCTCTGACCTCTTCACTTCACCAGCAGTGATCCTCTCACCTCTTCACTTCACAAGCAGTGATCCTCTGACCTCTTCACTTCACAAGCGGTGATCCTCTGACCTCTTCCCATCACAAGCAGAGATCCTCTGACCTCTTCACTTCACAAGCAGCAGCAATCCTCTGACCTCTTCACTTCACAAGCAGTGAGCCTCTGACCTCTTCACTTCACAAGCAGTGATCCTCTGACCTCTTCACTTCACAAGCAGTGATCCTCTGACCTCTTCACTTCACAAGCAGTGATCCTCTGACCTCTTCACTTCACAAGCAGTGATCCTCTGACCTCTTCACTTCACAAGCAGCGATCCTCTGACCTCTTCACTTCACAACCAGTGGGCCTCTGACCTCTTCACTTCAAAAGCAGTGATCCTCTCACCTCTTCACATCACAAGCAGCGATCCTCTGACCTCTTCACTTCACAAGCAGTGATCCTCTGACCTCTTCACTTCACAAGCAGTGAGCCTCTGACCTCTTCACTTCACAAGCAGTGAGCCTCTGACCTCTTCACTTCACAAGCAGCGATCCTCTGACCTCTTCCCATCACGAGCAGTGATCCTCTGACCTCTTCACTTCACAAGCAGTGATCCTCTGACCTCTTCACTTCACGGGCAGTGAGCCTCTGACCTCTTCACTTCACAAGCAGCGATCCTCTGACCTCTTCCCATCACAAGCAGCGATCCTCTGACCTCTTCCCATCACAACCAGCGATCCTCTGACCTCTTCACTTAACAAGCAGTGATCCGCACAAGCAGTGATCCTCTGACCTCTTCACTTCACAAGCAGTGAGCCTCTGACCCCTTCACTTCACAAGCAGTGAGCCTCTGACCTCTTCACTTCACAAGCAGTGAGCCTCTGACCTCTTCACTTCACAAGCAGTGAGCCTCTGACCTCTTCACTTCACAAGCAGTGAGCCACTGACCTCTTCACTTCACAAGCAGCGATCCTCTGACCTCTTCACTTCACAAGCAGCGAGCCTCTGACCTCTTCCCATCACAAGCAGCGATCCTCTGACCTCTTCACTTCACAAGCAGTGATCCTCTGACCTCTTCACTTCACAAGCAGTGAGCCTCTGACCTCTTCAATTCAAAAGCAGTGATCCTCTGACCTCTTCACTTCACAAGCTGCGATCCTCTGACCTCTTCCCATCACGAGCAGCGATCCTCTGACCTCTTCACTTCACAAGCAGCGATCCAATGACCTCTTCACTTCACAAGCAGTGATCCTCTGACCTCTTCCCATCACAAGCAGCGATCCTCTGACCTCTTCCCATCACAAGCAGCAGCAATCCTCTGACCTCTTCACTTCACAAGCAGCAATCCTCTAACCTCTTCACTTCACAAGCAGTGAGCCTCTGACCTCTTCACTTCACAAGCAGTGATCCTCACAAGCAGTGATCCTCTGACCTCTTCACTTCACAAGCAGCGATCCTCTGACCTCTTCACTTCACAAGCAGTGATCCTCTGACCTCTTCACTTCACAAGCAGTGATCCTCTGACCTCTTCCCATCACAAGCAGCGATCCTCTGACCCTTTTCCCTCCACAAGCAGTGAGCCTCTGACCTCTTCACAACCAGTGGGCCTCTGACCTCTTCACTTCAATAGCAGTGATCCTCTCACCTCTTCACATCACAAGCAGCGATCCTCTGACCTCTTCACTTCACAAGCAGTGATCCTCTGACCTCTTCACTTCACAAGCAGTGAGCCTCTGACCTCTTCAATTCAAAAGCAGTGATCCTCTGACCTCTTCACTTCACAAGCTGCGATCCTCTGACCTCTTCCCATCACGAGCAGCGATCCTCTGACCTCTTCACTTCACAAGCAGCGATCCAATGACCTCTTCACTTCACAAGCAGTGATCCTCTGACCTCTTCCCATCACAAGCAGCGATCCTCTGACCTCTTCCCATCACAAGCAGCAGCAATCCTCTGACCTCTTCACTTCACAAGCAGCAATCCTCTGACCTCTTCACTTCACAAGCAGTGAGCCTCTGACCTCTTCACTTCACAAGCAGTGATCCTCACAAGCAGTGATCCTCTGCCCTCTTCACTTCACAAGCAGCGATCCTCTGACCTCTTCACTTCACAAGCAGTGATCCTCTGACCTCTTCACTTCACAAGCAGTGATCCTCTGACCTCTTCCCATCACAAGCAGCGATCCTCTGACCCTTTTCCCTCCACAAGCAGTGAGCCTCTGACCTCTTCACTTCACAAGCAGCGGTCCTCTGACCTCTTCACTTCACAAGCAGCGAGCCTCTAACCTCTTCACTTCACAAGCAGTGAGCCTCTCACCTCTTCACTTCACAAGCAGTGAACCTCTGACCTCTTCACTTCACAAGCAGTGAGCCTCTGACCTCTTCACTTCACAATCAGTGATCCGCACAAGCAGTGATCCTCTGACCTCTTCACTACACAAGCAGCGATCCTCTGACCTCTTCACTTCACAAGCAGTGAGCCTCTGACCTCTTCACTTCACAAGCAGTGATCCTCTGACCTCTTCACTTCACAAGCAGCGATCCTCTGACCTCTTCGCTTCACAAGCAGCGAGCCTCTGACCTCTTCGCTTCACAAGCAGTGATCATCTCACCTCTTCACTTCACAAGCAGCGATCCTCTGACCTCTTCGATTCACAAGCAGTGAGCCTCTGACCTCTTCACTTCACAAGCAGTGATCCTCACAAGCAGTGATCCTCTGACCTCTTCACTTCACAAGCAGTGATCCTCTGACCTCTTCCCATCACAAGCAGCGATCCTCTCAACTCTTCCCATCACAAGCAGCGATCCTCTGACCTCTTCACTTCACAAGCAGCGATCCTCTGACCTCTTCACTTCACAAGCAGCAATCCTCTGACCTCTTCACTGCACAAGCAGTGATCCTCTGACCTCTTCACTTCACAAGCAGTGATCCTCTGACCTCTTCACTTCACAAGCAGTGATCCACACAAGCAGCGATCCTCTGACCTCTTCACTTCACCAGCAGCGATCCTCTGACCTCTTCACTTCACCAGCAGTGATCCTCTGACCTCTTCACTTCACAAGCAGTGATCCTCTGACCTCTTCACTTCACAAGCGGTGATCCTCTGACCTCTTCCCATCACAAGCAGAGATCCTCTGACCTCTTCCCATCACAAGCAGCAGCAATCCTCTGACCTCTTCACTTCACAAGCAGCAGCAATCCTCTGACCTCTTCACTTCACAAGCAGTGATCCTCTGACCTCTTCACTTCACAAGCAGTGATCCTCTGACCTCTTCACTTCACAAGCAGTGATCCTCTGACCTCTTCACTTCACAAGCAGTGATCCTCTGACCTCTTCACTTCACAAGCAGCGAGCCTCTGACCTCTTCCCATCACAAGCAGCGAGCCTCTGACCTCTTCCCATCACAAGCAGCGATCCTCTGACCTCTCCACTTCACAAGCCGTGAGCCTCTGACCTCTCCACTTCACAAGCAGTGATCCTCTGACCGCTTCACTTCACAAGCAGTGATCCTCTGACCTCTTCACTTCACGGGCAGTGAGCCTCTGACCTCTTCACTTCACAAGCAGCGATCCTCTGACCTCTTCCCATCACAAGCAGCGATCCTCTGACCTCTTCCCATCACAAGCAGCGATCCTCTGACCTCTTCACTTAACAAGCAGTGATCCGCACAAGCAGTGATCCTCTGACCTCTTCACTTCACAAGCAGTGAGCCTCTGACCTCTTCACTTCACAAGCAGTGAGCCTCTGACCTCTTCACTTCACAAGCAGTGAGCCTCTGACCTCTTCACTTCACAAGCAGTGAGCCTCTGACCTCTTCACTTCACAAGCACCGATCCTCTGACCTCTTCACTTCACAAGCAGCGAGCCTCTGACCTCTTCGCTTCACAAGCAGCGATCCTCTCACCTCTTCGCTTCACAAGCAGTGAGCCTCTGACGTCTACACTTCACAAGCAGTGATCCTCACAAGCAGTGATCCTCTGACCTCTTCACTTCACGAGCAGTGAGCCTCTGACCTCTTCACTTCACAAGCAGTGAGCCTCTGACCTCTTCACTTCACAAGCAGTGATCCTCTGACCTCTTCACTTCACAAGCAGCGATCCTCTGACCTCTTCACTTCACAAGCAGCGATCCTCTGACCTCTTCACTTCACAAGCAGCGATCCTCTGACCTCTTCCCATCACAAGCAGCGATCCTCTGACCTCTTCACTTCACAAGCAGCAATCCTCTGACCTTTTCACTTCACAAGCAGTTAGCCTCTGACCTCTTCACTTCACAAGCAGCGAGCCTCTGACCTCTTCACTTCACAAGCAGTGATCCTCTGACCGCTTCACTTCACAAGCAGCGATCCTCTGACCTCTTCACTTCACAAGCAGCGATCCTCTGACCTCTTCACTTCACAAGCAGCGATCCTCTGACCTCTTCACTTCACAAGCAGTGAGCCTCTGACCTCTTCACTTCACAAGCAGTGAGCCTCTGACCTCTTCACTTCACAAGCAGTGATCCTCTGACATCTTCACTTCACAAGCAGCGATCCTCTGACCTCTTCACTTCACAAGCAGTGAGCCTCTGACCTCTTCACTTCACAAGCAGTGAGCCTCTGACCTCTTCACTTAACAAGCAGTGATCCGCACAAGCAGTGATCCTCTGACCTCTTCACTTCACAAGCAGTGAGCCTCTGACCTCTTCACTTCACAAGCAGTGAGCCTCTGACCTCTTCACTTCACAAGCAGTGAGCCTCTGACCTCTTCACTTCACAAGCAGCGATCCTCTGACCTCTTCACTTCACAAGCAGTGAGCCTCTGACCTCTTCGCTTCACAAGCAGCGATCCTCTCACCTCTTCGCTTCACAAGCAGTGAGCCTCTGACCTCTTCACTTCACAAGCAGTGATCCTCACAAGCAGTGATCCTCTGACCTCTTCACTTCACAAGCAGTGAGCCTCTGACCTCTTCACTTCACAAGCAGTGATCCTCTGACCTCTTCACTTCACAAGCAGCGATCCTCTGACCTCTTCACTTCACAAGCAGCGATCCTCTGACCTCTTCACTTCACAAGCAGTGAGCCTCTGACCTCTTCGCTTCACAAGCAGTGATCATCTCACCTCTTCACTTCACAAGCAGCGATCCTCTGACCTCTTCACTTCACAAGCAGTGAGCCTCTGACCTATTCACTTCACAAGCAGTGATCCTCTGACCTCTTCACTTCACAAGCAGCGATCCTCTGACCTCTTCCCATCACAAGCAGCGATCCTCTGACCTCTTCCCATCACAAGCAGCGATCCTCTGACCTCTTAAATTTACAAGCGGCGATCGCCCGACTTCTTCACTTCACAAGCAGTGATCCTCTGACCTCTTCACTTCACAAGCAGCGATCCTCTGACCTCTTCCCATCACAAGCAGCGATCCTCTGACCTCTTCATTTCACAAGCAGCGATCCTCTGACCTCTTCACTTCACAAGCGGTGATCCTCTGACCTCTTCCCATCACAAGCAGCGATCCTCTGACCTCTTCACTTCACAAGCAGCAGCAATCCTCTGACCTCTTCACTTCACAAGCAGCAATCCTCTGACCTCTTCACTGCACAAGCAGTGATCCTCTGACCTCTTCACTTCAAAAGCAGTGATCCTCTCACCTCTTCACATCACAAGCAGCGATCCTCTGATCTCTTCACTTCACCAGCAGCGATCCTCTGACCTCTTCACTTCACCAGCAGTGATCCTCTCACCTCTTCACTTTACAAGCAGTGATCCTCTGACCTCTTCACTTCACAAGCGGTGATCCTCTGACCTCTTCCCATCACAAGCAGAGATCCTCTGACCTCTTCACTTCACTTCACAAGCAGCAGCAATCCTCTGACCTCTTCACTTCACAAGCAGTGAGCCTCTGACCTCTTCAATTCACAAGCAGTGATCCTCTGACCTCTTCACTTCACAAGCAGTGATCCTCTGACCTCTTCACTTCACAAGCAGTGATCCTCTGACCTCTTCACTTCACAAGCAGTGATCCTCTGACCTCTTCACTTCACAAGCAGCAATCCTCTGACCTCTTCACTTCACAACCAGTGGGCCTCTGACCTCTTCACTTCAAAAGCAGTGATCCTCTCACCTCTTCACATCACAAGCAGCGATCCTCTGACCTCTTCACTTCACAAGCAGTGATCCTCTGACCTCTTCACTTCACAAGCAGTGAGCCTCTGACCTCTTCAATTCAAAAGCAGTGAGCCTCTGACCTCTTCACTTCACAAGCAGCGATCCTCTGACCTCTTCCCATCACAAGCAGCGATCCTCTGACCTCTTCCCATCACAAGCAGCGATCCTCTGACCTCTTCAATTTACAAGCGGCGATCGCCCGACTTCTTCACTTCACAAGCAGTGATCCTCTGACCTCTTCACTTCACAAGCAGCGATCCTCTGACCTCTTCCCATCACAAGCAGCGATCCTCTGACCTCTTCACTTCACAAGCAGCGATCCTCTGACCTCTTCACTTCACAAGCGGTGATCCTCTGACCTCTTCCCATCACAAGCAGCGATCCTCTGACCTCTTCACTTCACAAGCAGCAGCAATCCTCTGACCTCTTCACTTCACAAGCAGCAATCCTCTGACCTCTTCACTGCACAAGCAGTGATCCTCTGACCTCTTCACTTCAAAAGCAGTGATCCTCTCACCTCTTCACATCACAAGCAGCGATCCTCTGACCTCTTCACTTCACCAGCAGCGATCCTCTGACCTCTTCACTTCACCAGCAGTGATCCTCTCACCTCTTCACTTCACAAGCAGTGATCCTCTGACCTCTTCACTTCACAAGCGGTGATCCTCTGACCTCTTCCCATCACAAGCAGAGATCCTCTGACCTCTTCACTTCACTTCACAAGCAGCAGCAATCCTCTGACCTCTTCACTTCACAAGCAGTGAGCCTCTGACCTCTTCACTTCACAAGCAGTGATCCTCTGACCTCTTCACTTCACAAGCAGTGATCCTCTGACCTCTTCACTTCACAAGCAGTGATCCTCTGACCCTTTTCCCTCCACAAGCAGTGAGCCTCTGACCTCTTCACTTCACAAGCAGCGGTCCTCTGACCTCTTCACTTCACAAGCAGCGAGCCTCTAACCTCTTCACTTCACAAGCAGTGAGCCTCTCACCTCTTCACTTCACAAGCAGTGAGCCTCTGACCTCTTCACTTCACAAGCAGTGAGCCTCTGACCTCTTCACTTCACAATCAGTGATCCGCACAAGCAGTGATCCTCTGACCTCTTCACTACACAAGCAGCGATCCTCTGACCTCTTCACTTCACAAGCAGTGAGCCTCTGACCTCTTCACTTCACAAGCAGTGATCCTCTGACCTCTTCACTTCACAAGCAGCGATCCTCTGACCTCTTCGCTTCACAAGCAGCGAGCCTCTGACCTCTTCGCTTCACAAGCAGTGATCATCTCACCTCTTCACTTCACAAGCAGCGATCCTCTGACCTCTTCGCTTCACAAGCAGTGAGCCTCTGACCTCTTCACTTCACAAGCAGTGATCCTCACAAGCAGTGATCCTCTGACCTCTTCACTTCACAAGCAGTGATCCTCTGACCTCTTCCCATCACAAGCAGCGATCCTCTGACCTCTTCACTTCACAAGCAGCGATCCTCTGACCTCTTCACTTCACAAGCAGCAATCCTCTGACCTCTTCACTGCACAAGCAGTGATCCTCTGACCTCTTCACTTCAAAAGCAGTGATCCTCTCACCTCTTCACATCACAAGCAGCGATCCTCTGACCTCTTCACTTCACCAGCAGCGATCCTCTGACCTCTTCACTTCACCAGCAGTGATCCTCTGACCTCTTCACTTCACAAGCAGTGATCCTCTGACCTCTTCACTTCACAAGCGGTGATCCTCTGACCTCTTCCCATCACAAGCAGAGATCCTCTGACCTCTTCCCATCACAAGCAGCAGCAATCCTCTGACCTCTTCACTTCACAAGCAGCAGCAATCCTCTGACCTCTTCACTTCACAAGCAGTGATCCTCTGACCTCTTCACTTCACAAGCAGTGATCCTCTGACCTCTTCACTTCACAAGCAGTGATCCTCTGACCTCTTCACTTCACAAGCAGTGATCCTCTGACCTCTTCACTTCACAAGCAGCGAGCCTCTGACCTCTTCCCATCACAAGCAGCGAGCCTCTGACCTCTTCCCATCACAAGCAGCGATCCTCTGACCTCTCCACTTCACCAGCAGTGAGCCTCTGACCTCTCCACTTCACAAGCAGTGATCCTCTGACCGCTTCACTTCACAAGCAGTGATCCTCTGACCTCTTCACTTCACGGGCAGTGAGCCTCTGACCTCTTCACTTCACAAGCAGCGATCCTCTGACCTCTTCCCATCACAAGCAGCGATCCTCTGACCTCTTCCCATCACAAGCAGCGATCCTCTGACCTCTTCACTTAACAAGCAGTGATCCGCACAAGCAGTGATCCTCTGACCTCTTCACTTCACAAGCAGTGAGCCTCTGACCTCTTCACTTCACAAGCAGTGAGCCTCTGACCTCTTCACTTCGCAAGCAGTGAGCCTCTGACCTCTTCACTTCACAAGCAGTGAGCCTCTGACCTCTTCACTTCACAAGCACCGATCCTCTGACCTCTTCACTTCACAAGCAGCGAGCCTCTGACCTCTTCGCTTCACAAGCAGCGATCCTCTCACCTCTTCGCTTCACAAGCAGTGAGCCTCTGACGTCTTCACTTCACAAGCAGTGATCCTCACAAGCAGTGATCCTCTGACCTCTTCACTTCACGAGCAGTGAGTCTCTGACCTCTTCACTTCACAAGCAGTGAGCCTCTGACCTCTTCACTTCACAAGCAGTGATCCTCTGACCTCTTCACTTCACAAGCAGCGATCCTCTGACCTCTTCACTTCACAAGCAGCGATCCTCTGACCTCTTCACTTCACAAGCAGCGATCCTCTGACCTCTTCCCATCACAAGCAGCGATCCTCTGACCTCTTCACTTCACAAGCAGCAATCCTCTGACCTTTTCACTTCACAAGCAGCTAGCCTCTGACCTCTTCACTTCACAAGCAGCGAGCCTCTGACCTCTTCACTTCACAAGCAGCGATCCTCTGACCTCTTCACTTCACAAGCAGCGATCCTCTGACCTCTTCACTTCACAAGCAGCGATCCTCTGACCTCTTCACTTCACAAGCAGTGAGCCTCTGACCTCTTCACTTCACAAGCAGTGAGCCTCTGACCTCTTCACTTCACAAGCAGTGATCCTCTGACATCTTCACTTCACAAGCAGCGATCCTCTGACCTCTTCACTTCACAAGCAGTGAGCCTCTGACCTCTTCACTTCACAAGCAGTGAGCCTCTGACCTCTTCACTTAACAAGCAGTGATCCGCACAAGCAGTGATCCTCTGACCTCTTCACTTCACAAGCAGTGAGCCTCTGACCTCTTCACTTCACAAGCAGTGAGCCTCTGACCTCTTCACTTCACAAGCAGTGAGCCTCTGACCTCTTCACTTCACAAGCAGCGATCCTCTGACCTCTTCACTTCACAAGCAGTGAGCCTCTGACCTCTTCGCTTCACAAGCAGCGATCCTCTCACCTCTTCGCTTCACAAGCAGTGAGCTTCTGACCTCTTCACTTCACAAGCAGTGATCCTCACAAGCAGTGATCCTCTGACCTCTTCACTTCACAAGCAGTGAGCCTCTGACCTCTTCACTTCACAAGCAGTGATCCTCTGACCTCTTCACTTCACAAGCAGCGATCCTCTGACCTCTTCACTTCACAAGCAGCGATCCTCTGACCTCTTCACTTCACAAGCAGTGAGCCTCTGACCTCTTCGCTTCACAAGCAATGATCATCTCACCTCTTCACTTCACAAGCAGCGATCCTCTGACCTCTTCACTTCACAAGCAGTGAGCCTCTGACCTATTCACTTCACAAGCAGTGATCCTCTGACCTCTTCACTTCACAAGCAGCGATCCTCTGACCTCTTCCCATCACAAGCAGCGATCCTCTGACCTCTTCCCATCACAAGCAGCGATCCTCTGACCTCTTCAATTTACAAGCGGCGATCGCCCGACTTCTTCACTTCACAAGCAGTGATCCTCTGACCTCTTCACTTCACAAGCAGCGATCCTCTGACCTCTTCCCATCACAAGCAGCGATCCTCTGACCTCTTCACTTCACAAGCAGCGATCCTCTGACCTCTTCACTTCACAAGCGGTGATCCTCTGACCTCTTCCCATCACAAGCAGCGATCCTCTGACCTCTTCACTTCACAAGCAGTGAGCCTCTGACCTCTTCACTTCACAAGCAGTGAGCCTCTGACCTCTTCACTTCACAAGCAGTGAGCCTCTGACCTCTTCACTTCACAAGCAGCGATCCTCTGACCTCTTCACTTCACAAGCAGCGAGCCTCTGACCTCTTCGCTTCACAAGCAGCGATCCTCTCACCTCTTCGCTTCACAAGCAGTGAGCCTCCGACCTCTTCACTTCACAAGCAGTGATCCTCACAAGCAGTGATCCTCTGACCTCTTCACTTCACGAGCAGTGAGCCTCTGACCTCTTCACTTCACAAGCAGTGAGCCTCTGACCTCTTCACTTCACAAGCAGTGATCCTCTGACCTCTTCACTTCACAAGCAGCGATCCTCTGACCTCTTCACTTCACAAGCAGCGATCCTCTGACCTCTTCACTTCACAAGCAGCGATCCTCTGACCTCTTCCCATCACAAGCAGCGATCCTCTGACCTCTTCACTTCACAAGCAGCAATCCTCTGACCTTTTCACTTCAGAAGCAGCTAGCCTCTGACCTCTTCACTTCACAAGCAGCGAGCCTCTGACCTCTTCACTTCACAAGCAGTGATCCTCTGACCTCTTCACTTCACAAGCAGCGATCCTCTGACCTCTTCACTTCACAAGCAGCGATCCTCTGACCTCTTCACTTCACAAGCAGCGATCCTCTGACCTCTTCACTTCACAAGCAGTGAGCCTCTGACCTCTTCACTTCACAAGCAGTGAGCCTCTGACCTCTTCACTTCACAAGCAGTGATCCTCTGACATCTTCACTTCACAAGCAGCGATCCTCTGACCTCTTCACTTCACAAGCAGTGAGCCTCTGACCTCTTCACTTCACAAGCAGTGAGCCTCTGACCTCTTCACTTAACAAGCAGTGATCCGCACAAGCAGTGATCCTCTGACCTCTTCACTTCACAAGCAGTGAGCCTCTGACCTCTTCACTTCACAAGCAGTGAGCCTCTGACCTCTTCACTTCACAAGCAGTGAGCCTCTGACCTCTTCACTTCACAAGCAGCGATCCTCTGACCTCTTCACTTCACAAGCAGTGAGCCTCTGACCTCTTCGCTTCACAAGCAGCGATCCTCTCACCTCTTCGCTTCACAAGCAGTGAGCCTCTGACCTCTTCACTTCACAAGCAGTGATCCTCACAAGCAGTGATCCTCTGACCTCTTCACTTCACAAGCAGTGAGCCTCTGACCTCTTCACTTCACAAGCAGTGATCCTCTGACCTCTTCACTTCACAAGCAGCGATCCTCTGACCTCTTCACTTCACAAGCAGCGATCCTCTGACCTCTTCACTTCACAAGCAGTGAGCCTCTGACCTCTTCGCTTCACAAGCAGTGATCATCTCACCTCTTCACTTCACAAGCAGCGATCCTCTGACCTCTTCACTTCACAAGCAGTGAGCCTCTGACCTATTCCCTTCACAAGCAGTGATCCTCTGACCTCTTCACTTCACAAGCAGCGATCCTCTGACCTCTTCCCATCACAAGCAGCGATCCTCTGACCTCTTCCCATCACAAGCAGCGATCCTCTGACCTCTTCAATTTACAAGCGGCGATCGCCCGACTTCTTCACTTCACAAGCAGTGATCCTCTGACCTCTTCACTTCACAAGCAGCGATCCTCTGACCTCTTCCCATCACAAGCAGCGATCCTCTGACCTCTTCACTTCACAAGCAGCGATCCTCTGACCTCTTCACTTCACAAGCGGTGATCCTCTGACCTCTTCCCATCACAAGCAGCGATCCTCTGACCTCTTCACTTCACAAGCAGCAGCAATCCTCTGACCTCTTCACTTCACAAGCAGCAATCCTCTGACCTCTTCACTGCACAAGCAGTGATCCTCTGACCTCTTCACTTCAAAAGCAGTGATCCTCTCACCTCTTCACATCACAAGCAGCGATCCTCTGACCTCTTCACTTCACCAGCAGCGATCCTCTGACCTCTTCACTTCACCAGCAGTGATCCTCTCACCTCTTCACTTTACAAGCAGTGATCCTCTGACCTCTTCACTTCACAAGCGGTGATCCTCTGACCTCTTCCCATCACAAGCAGAGATCCTCTGACCTCTTCACTTCACTTCACAAGCAGCAGCAATCCTCTGACCTCTTCACTTCACAAGCAGTGAGCCTCTGACCTCTTCAATTCACAAGCAGTGATCCTCTGACCTCTTCACTTCACAAGCAGTGATCCTCTGACCTCTTCACTTCACAAGCAGTGATCCTCTGACCTCTTCACTTCACAAGCAGCAATCCTCTGACCTCTTCACTTCACAACCAGTGGGCCTCTGACCTCTTCACTTCAAAAGCAGTGATCCTCTCACCTCTTCACATCACAAGCAGCGATCCTCTGACCTCTTCACTTCACAAGCAGTGATCCTCTGACCTCTTCACTTCACAAGCAGTGAGCCTCTGACCTCTTCAATTCAAAAGCAGTGAGCCTCTGACCTCTTCACTTCACAAGCAGCGATCCTCTGACCTCTTCCCATCACAAGCAGCGATCCTCTGACCTCTTCCCATCACAAGCAGCGATCCTCTGACCTCTTCACTTTACCAGCGGCGATCGCCCGACTTCTTCACTTCACAAGCAGTGATCCTCTGACCTCTTCACTTCACAAGCAGCGATCCTCTGACCTCTTCCCATCACAAGCAGCGATCCTCTGACCTCTTCACTTCACAAGCAGCGATCCTCTGACCTCTTCACTTCACAAGCGGTGATCCTCTGACCTCTTCCCATCACAAGCAGCGATCCTCTGACCTCTTCACTTCACAAGCAGCAGCAATCCTCTGACCTCTTCACTTCACAAGCAGCAATCCTCTGACCTCTTCACTGCACAAGCAGTGATCCTCTGACCTCTTCACTTCAAAAGCAGTGATCCTCTCACCTCTTCACATCACAAGCAGCGATCCTCTGACCTCTTCACTTCACCAGCAGCGATCCTCTGACCTCTTCACTTCACCAGCAGTGATCCTCTCACCTCTTCACTTCACAAGCAGTGATCCTCTGACCTCTTCACTTCACAAGCGGTGATCCTCTGACCTCTTCCCATCACAAGCAGAGATCCTCTGACCTCTTCACTTCACAAGCAGCAGCAATCCTCTGACCTCTTCACTTCACAAGCAGTGAGCCTCTGACCTCTTCACTTCACAAGCAGTGATCCTCTGACCTCTTCACTTCACAAGGAGTGATCCTCTGACCTCTTCACTTCACAAGCAGTGATCCTCTGACCTCTTCACTTCACAAGCAGTGATCCTCTGACCTCTTCACTTCACAAGCAGCGATCCTCTGACCTCTTCACTTCACAACCAGTGGGCCTCTGACCTCTTCACTTCAAAAGCAGTGATCCTCTCACCTCTTCACATCACAAGCAGCGATCCTCTGACCTCTTCACTTCACAAGCAGTGATCCTCTGACCTCTTCACTTCACAAGCAGTGAGCCTCTGACCTCTTCACTTCACAAGCAGTGAGCCTCTGACCTCTTCACTTCACAAGCAGCGATCCTCTGACCTCTTCCCATCACGAGCAGTGATCCTCTGACCTCTTCACTTCACAAGCAGTGATCCTCTGACCTCTTCACTTCACGGGCAGTGAGCCTCTGACCTCTTCACTTCACAAGCAGCGATCCTCTGACCTCTTCCCATCACAAGCAGCGATCCTCTGACCTCTTCCCATCACAACCAGCGATCCTCTGACCTCTTCACTTAACAAGCAGTGATCCGCACAAGCAGTGATCCTCTGACCTCTTCACTTCACAAGCAGTGAGCCTCTGACCTCTTCACTTCACAAGCAGTGAGCCTCTGACCTCTTCACTTCACAAGCAGTGAGCCTCTGACCTCTTCATTTCACAAGCAGTGAGCCTCTGACCTCTTCACTTCACAAGCAGTGAGCCACTGACCTCTTCACTTCACAAGCAGCGATCCTCTGACCTCTTCACTTCACAAGCAGCGAGCCTCTGACCTCTTCCCATCACAAGCAGCGATCCTCTGACCTCTTCACTTCACAAGCAGTGATCCTCTGACCTCTTCACTTCACAAGCAGTGAGCCTCTGACCTCTTCAATTCAAAAGCAGTGATCCTCTGACCTCTTCACTTCACAAGCTGCGATCCTCTGACCTCTTCCCATCACGAGCAGCGATCCTCTGACCTCTTCACTTCACAAGCAGCGATCCAATGACCTCTTCACTTCACAAGCAGTGATCCTCTGACCTCTTCCCATCACAAGCAGCGATCCTCTGACCTCTTCCCATCACAAGCAGCAGCAATCCTCTGACCTCTTCACTTCACAAGCAGCAATCCTCTGACCTCTTCACTTCACAAGCAGTGAGCCTCTGACCTCTTCACTTCACAAGCAGTGATCCTCACAAGCAGTGATCCTCTGACCTCTTCACTTCACAAGCAGCGATCCTCTGACCTCTTCACTTCACAAGCAGTGATCCTCTGACCTCTTCACTTCACAAGCAGTGATCCTCTGACCTCTTCCCATCACAAGCAGCGATCCTCTGACCCTTTTCCCTCCACAAGCAGTGAGCCTCTGACCTCTTCACAACCAGTGGGCCTCTGACCTCTTCACTTCAATAGCAGTGATCCTCTCACCTCTTCACATCACAAGCAGCGATCCTCTGACCTCTTCACTTCACAAGCAGTGATCCTCTGACCTCTTCACTTCACAAGCAGTGAGCCTCTGACCTCTTCAATTCAAAAGCAGTGATCCTCTGACCTCTTCACTTCACAAGCTGCGATCCTCTGACCTCTTCCCATCACGAGCAGCGATCCTCTGACCTCTTCACTTCACAAGCAGCGATCCAATGACCTCTTCACTTCACAAGCAGTGATCCTCTGACCTCTTCCCATCACAAGCAGCGATCCTCTGACCTCTTCCCATCACAAGCAGCAGCAATCCTCTGACCTCTTCACTTCACAAGCAGCAATCCTCTGACCTCTTTACTTCACAAGCAGTGAGCCTCTGACCTCTTCACTTCACAAGCAGTGATCCTCACAAGCAGTGATCCTCTGACCTCTTCACTTCACAAGCAGCGATCCTCTGACCTCTTCACTTCACAAGCAGTGATCCTCTGACCTCTTCACTTCACAAGCAGTGATCCTCTGACCTCTTCCCATCACAAGCAGCGATCCTCTGACCCTTTTCCCTCCACAAGCAGTGAGCCTCTGACCTCTTCACTTCACAAGCAGCGGTCCTCTGACCTCTTCACTTCACAAGCAGCGAGCCTCTAACCTCTTCACTTCACAAGCAGTGAGCCTCTCACCTCTTCACTTCACAAGCAGTGAGCCTCTGACCTCTTCACTTCACAAGCAGTGAGCCTCTGACCTCTTCACTTCACAATCAGTGATCCGCACAAGCAGTGATCCTCTGACCTCTTCACTACACAAGCAGCGATCCTCTGACCTCTTCACTTCACAAGCAGTGAGCCTCTGACCTCTTCACTTCACAAGCAGCGATCCTCTGACCTCTTCGCTTCACAAGCAGCGAGCCTCTGACCTCTTCGCTTCACAAGCAGTGATCATCTCACCTCTTCACTTCACAAGCAGCGATCCTCTGACCTCTTCGCTTCACAAGCAGTGAGCCTCTGACCTCTTCACTTCACAAGCAGTGATCCTCACAAGCAGTGATCCTCTGACCTCTTCACTTCACAAGCAGTGATCCTCTGACCTCTTCCCATCACAAGCAGCGATCCTCTGACCTCTTCCCATCACAAGCAGCGATCCTCTGACCTCTTCACTTCACAAGCAGCGATCCTCTGACCTCTTCACTTCACAAGCAGCAATCCTCTGACCTCTTCACTGCACAAGCAGTGATCCTCTGACCTCTTCACTTCAAAAGCAGTGATCCTCTCACCTCTTCACATCACAAGCAGCGATCCTCTGACCTCTTCACTTCACCAGCAGCGATCCTCTGACCTCTTCACTTCACCAGCAGTGATCCTCTGACCTCTTCACTTCACAAGCAGTGATCCTCTGACCTCTTCACTTCACAAGCGGTGATCCTCTGACCTCTTCCCATCACAAGCAGAGATCCTCTGACCTCTTCCCATCACAAGCAGCAGCACTCTTCTGACCTCTTCACTTCACAAGCAGCAGCAATCCTCTGACCTCTTCACTTCACAAGCAGTGATCCTCTGACCTCTTCACTTCACAAGCAGTGATCCTCTGACCTCTTCACTTCACAAGCAGTGATCCTCTGACCTCTTCACTTCACAAGCAGTGATCCTCTGACCTCTTCACTTCACAAGCAGCGAGCCTCTGACCTCTTCCCATCACAAGCAGCGAGCCTCTGACCTCTTCCCATCACAAGCAGCGATCCTCTGACCTCTCCACTTCACAAGCAGTGAGCCTCTGACCTCTCCACTTCACAAGCAGTGATCCTCTGACTGCTTCACTTCACAAGCAGTGATCCTCTGACCTCTTCACTTCACGGGCATTGAGCCTCTGACCTCTTCACTTCACAAGCAGCGATCCTCTGACCTCTTCCCATCACAAGCAGCGATCCTCTGACCTCTTCCCATCACAAGCAGCGATCCTCTGACCTCTTCACTTAACAAGCAGTGATCCGCACAAGCAGTGATCCTCTGACCTCTTCACTTCACAAGCAGTGAGCCTCTGACCTCTTCACTTCACAAGCAGTGAGCCTCTGACCTCTTCACTTCACAAGCAGTGAGCCTCTGACCTCTTCACTTCACAAGCAGTGAGCCTCTGACCTCTTCACTTCACAAGCACCGATCCTCTGACCTCTTCACTTCACAAGCAGCGAGCCTCTGACCTCTTCGCTTCACAAGCAGCGATCCTCTCACCTCTTCGCTTCACAAGCAGTGAGCCTCTGACGTCTTCACTTCACAAGCAGTGATCCTCACAAGCAGTGATCCTCTGACCTCTTCACTTCACGAGCAGTGAGCCTCTGACCTCTTCACTTCACAAGCAGTGAGCCTCTGACCTCTTCACTTCACAAGCAGTGATCCTCTGACCTCTTCACTTCACAAGCAGCGATCCTCTGACCTCTTCACTTCACAAGCAGCGATCCTCTGACCTCTTCACTTCACAAGCAGCGATCCTCTGACCTCTTCCCATCACAAGCAGCGATCCTCTGACCTCTTCACTTCACAAGCAGCAATCCTCTGACCTTTTCACTTCACAAGCAGCTAGCCTCTGACCTCTTCACTTCACAAGCAGCGAGCCTCTGACCTCTTCACTTCACAAGCAGTGATCCTCTGACCTCTTCACTTCACAAGCAGCGATCCTCTGACCTCTTCACTTCACAAGCAGCGATCCTCTGACCTCTTCAGTTCACAAGCAGCGATCCTCTGACCTCTTCACTTCACAAGCAGTGAGCCTCTGACCTCTTCACTTCACAAGCAGTGAGCCTCTGACCTCTTCACTTCACAAGCAGTGATCCTCTGACATCTTCACTTCACAAGCAGCGATCCTCTGACCTCTTCACTTCACAAGCAGTGAGCCTCTGACCTCTTCACTTCACAAGCAGTGAGCCTCTGACCTCTTCACTTAACAAGCAGTGATCCGCACAAGCAGTGATCCTCTGACCTCTTCACTTCACAAGCAGTGAGCCTCTGACCTCTTCACTTCACAAGCAGTGAGCCTCTGACCTCTTCACTTCACAAGCAGTGAGCCTCTGACCTCTTCACTTCACAAGCAGCGATCCTCTGACCTCTTCACTTCACAAGCAGTGAGCCTCTGACCTCTTCGCTTCACAAGCAGCGATCCTCTCACCTCTTCGCTTCACAAGCAGTGAGCCTCTGACCTCTTCACTTCACAAGCAGTGATCCTCACAAGCAGTGATCCTCTGACCTCTTCACTTCACAAGCAGTGAGCCTCTGACCTCTTCACTTCACAAGCAGTGATCCTCTGACCTCTTCACTTCACAAGCAGCGATCCTCTGACCTCTTCACTTCACAAGCAGCGATCCTCTGACCTCTTCACTTCACAAGCAGTGAGCCTCTGACCTCTTCGCTTCACAAGCAGTGATCATCTCACCTCTTCACTTCACAAGCAGCGATCCTCTGACCTCTTCACTTCACAAGCAGTGAGCCTCTGACCTATTCACTTCACAAGCAGTGATCCTCTGACCTCTTCACTTCACAAGCAGCGATCCTCTGACCTCTTCCCATCACAAGCAGCGATCCTCTGACCTCTTCCCATCACAAGCAGCGATCCTCTGACCTCTTCAATTTACAAGCGGCGATCGCCCGACTTCTTCACTTCACAAGCAGTGATCCTCTGACCTCTTCACTTCACAAGCAGCGATCCTCTGACCTCTTCCCATCACAAGCAGCGATCCTCTGACCTCTTCACTTCACAAGCAGCGATCCTCTGACCTCTTCACTTCACAAGCGGTGATCCTCTGACCTCTTCCCATCACAAGCAGCGATCCTCTGACCTCTTCACTTCACAAGCAGCAGCAATCCTCTGACCTCTTCACTTCACAAGCAGCAATCCTCTGACCTCTTCACTGCACAAGCAGTGATCCTCTGACCTCTTCACTTCAAAAGCAGTGATCCTCTCACCTCTTCACATCACAAGCAGCGATCCTCTGACCTCTTCACTTCACCAGCAGCGATCCTCTGACCTCTTCACTTCACCAGCAGTGATCCTCTCACCTCTTCACTTTACAAGCAGTGATCCTCTGACCTCTTCACTTCACAAGCGGTGATCCTCTGACCTCTTCCCATCACAAGCAGAGATCCTCTGACCTCTTCACTTCACTTCACAAGCAGCAGCAATCCTCTGACCTCTTCACTTCACAAGCAGTGAGCCTCTGACCTCTTCAATTCACAAGCAGTGATCCTCTGACCTCTTCACTTCACAAGCAGTGATCCTCTGACCTCTTCACTTCACAAGCAGTGATCCTCTGACCTCTTCACTTCACAAGCAGTGATCCTCTGACCTCTTCACTTCACAAGCAGCAATCCTCTGACCTCTTCACTTCACAACCAGTGGGCCTCTGACCTCTTCACTTCAAAAGCAGTGATCCTCTCACCTCTTCACATCACAAGCAGCGATCCTCTGACCTCTTCACTTCACAAGCAGTGATCCTCTGACCTCTTCACTTCACAAGCAGTGAGCCTCTGACCTCTTCAATTCAAAAGCAGTGAGCCTCTGACCTCTTCACTTCACAAGCAGCGATCCTCTGACCTCTTCCCATCACAAGCAGCGATCCTCTGACCTCTTCCCATCACAAGCAGCGATCCTCTGACCTCTTCAATTTACAAGCGGCGATCGCCCGACTTCTTCACTTCACAAGCAGTGATCCTCTGACCTCTTCACTTCACAAGCAGCGATCCTCTGACCTCTTCCCATCACAAGCAGCGATCCTCTGACCTCTTCACTTCACAAGCAGCGATCCTCTGACCTCTTCACTTCACAAGCGGTGATCCTCTGACCTCTTCCCATCACAAGCAGCGATCCTCTGACCTCTTCACTTCACAAGCAGCAGCAATCCTCTGACCTCTTCACTTCACAAGCAGCAATCCTCTGACCTCTTCACTGCACAAGCAGTGATCCTCTGACCTCTTCA
The DNA here is from genome assembly GCF_964204655.1 of Triturus cristatus. Classification (NCBI taxonomy): domain Eukaryota; kingdom Metazoa; phylum Chordata; class Amphibia; order Caudata; family Salamandridae; genus Triturus; species Triturus cristatus. The sequence continues at coordinate 285,549,066 of NC_140579.1, forward strand.
CTTCACAAGCAGTGATCCTCTGACCTCTTCACTTCACAAGCAGTGATCCTCTGACCTCTTCACTTCACAAGCAGTGATCCTCTGACCTCTTCACTTCACAAGCAGCGAGCCTCTGACCTCTTCCCATCACAAGCAGCGAGCCTCTGACCTCTTCCCATCACAAGCAGCGATCCTCTGACCTCTCCACTTCACAAGCAGTGAGCCTCTGACCTCTCCACTTCACAAGCAGTGATCCTCTGACTGCTTCACTTCACAAGCAGTGATCCTCTGACCTCTTCACTTCACGGGCATTGAGCCTCTGACCTCTTCACTTCACAAGCAGCGATCCTCTGACCTCTTCCCATCACAAGCAGCGATCCTCTGACCTCTTCCCATCACAAGCAGCGATCCTCTGACCTCTTCACTTAACAAGCAGTGATCCGCACAAGCAGTGATCCTCTGACCTCTTCACTTCACAAGCAGTGAGCCTCTGACCTCTTCACTTCACAAGCAGTGAGCCTCTGACCTCTTCACTTCACAAGCAGTGAGCCTCTGACCTCTTCACTTCACAAGCAGTGAGCCTCTGACCTCTTCACTTCACAAGCACCGATCCTCTGACCTCTTCACTTCACAAGCAGCGAGCCTCTGACCTCTTCGCTTCACAAGCAGCGATCCTCTCACCTCTTCGCTTCACAAGCAGTGAGCCTCTGACGTCTTCACTTCACAAGCAGTGATCCTCACAAGCAGTGATCCTCTGACCTCTTCACTTCACGAGCAGTGAGCCTCTGACCTCTTCACTTCACAAGCAGTGAGCCTCTGACCTCTTCACTTCACAAGCAGTGATCCTCTGACCTCTTCACTTCACAAGCAGCGATCCTCTGACCTCTTCACTTCACAAGCAGCGATCCTCTGACCTCTTCACTTCACAAGCAGCGATCCTCTGACCTCTTCCCATCACAAGCAGCGATCCTCTGACCTCTTCACTTCACAAGCAGCAATCCTCTGACCTTTTCACTTCACAAGCAGCTAGCCTCTGACCTCTTCACTTCACAAGCAGCGAGCCTCTGACCTCTTCACTTCACAAGCAGTGATCCTCTGACCTCTTCACTTCACAAGCAGCGATCCTCTGACCTCTTCACTTCACAAGCAGCGATCCTCTGACCTCTTCAGTTCACAAGCAGCGATCCTCTGACCTCTTCACTTCACAAGCAGTGAGCCTCTGACCTCTTCACTTCACAAGCAGTGAGCCTCTGACCTCTTCACTTCACAAGCAGTGATCCTCTGACATCTTCACTTCACAAGCAGCGATCCTCTGACCTCTTCACTTCACAAGCAGTGAGCCTCTGACCTCTTCACTTCACAAGCAGTGAGCCTCTGACCTCTTCACTTAACAAGCAGTGATCCGCACAAGCAGTGATCCTCTGACCTCTTCACTTCACAAGCAGTGAGCCTCTGACCTCTTCACTTCACAAGCAGTGAGCCTCTGACCTCTTCACTTCACAAGCAGTGAGCCTCTGACCTCTTCACTTCACAAGCAGCGATCCTCTGACCTCTTCACTTCACAAGCAGTGAGCCTCTGACCTCTTCGCTTCACAAGCAGCGATCCTCTCACCTCTTCGCTTCACAAGCAGTGAGCCTCTGACCTCTTCACTTCACAAGCAGTGATCCTCACAAGCAGTGATCCTCTGACCTCTTCACTTCACAAGCAGTGAGCCTCTGACCTCTTCACTTCACAAGCAGTGATCCTCTGACCTCTTCACTTCACAAGCAGCGATCCTCTGACCTCTTCACTTCACAAGCAGCGATCCTCTGACCTCTTCACTTCACAAGCAGTGAGCCTCTGACCTCTTCGCTTCACAAGCAGTGATCATCTCACCTCTTCACTTCACAAGCAGCGATCCTCTGACCTCTTCACTTCACAAGCAGTGAGCCTCTGACCTATTCACTTCACAAGCAGTGATCCTCTGACCTCTTCACTTCACAAGCAGCGATCCTCTGACCTCTTCCCATCACAAGCAGCGATCCTCTGACCTCTTCCCATCACAAGCAGCGATCCTCTGACCTCTTCAATTTACAAGCGGCGATCGCCCGACTTCTTCACTTCACAAGCAGTGATCCTCTGACCTCTTCACTTCACAAGCAGCGATCCTCTGACCTCTTCCCATCACAAGCAGCGATCCTCTGACCTCTTCACTTCACAAGCAGCGATCCTCTGACCTCTTCACTTCACAAGCGGTGATCCTCTGACCTCTTCCCATCACAAGCAGCGATCCTCTGACCTCTTCACTTCACAAGCAGCAGCAATCCTCTGACCTCTTCACTTCACAAGCAGCAATCCTCTGACCTCTTCACTGCACAAGCAGTGATCCTCTGACCTCTTCACTTCAAAAGCAGTGATCCTCTCACCTCTTCACATCACAAGCAGCGATCCTCTGACCTCTTCACTTCACCAGCAGCGATCCTCTGACCTCTTCACTTCACCAGCAGTGATCCTCTCACCTCTTCACTTTACAAGCAGTGATCCTCTGACCTCTTCACTTCACAAGCGGTGATCCTCTGACCTCTTCCCATCACAAGCAGAGATCCTCTGACCTCTTCACTTCACTTCACAAGCAGCAGCAATCCTCTGACCTCTTCACTTCACAAGCAGTGAGCCTCTGACCTCTTCAATTCACAAGCAGTGATCCTCTGACCTCTTCACTTCACAAGCAGTGATCCTCTGACCTCTTCACTTCACAAGCAGTGATCCTCTGACCTCTTCACTTCACAAGCAGTGATCCTCTGACCTCTTCACTTCACAAGCAGCAATCCTCTGACCTCTTCACTTCACAACCAGTGGGCCTCTGACCTCTTCACTTCAAAAGCAGTGATCCTCTCACCTCTTCACATCACAAGCAGCGATCCTCTGACCTCTTCACTTCACAAGCAGTGATCCTCTGACCTCTTCACTTCACAAGCAGTGAGCCTCTGACCTCTTCAATTCAAAAGCAGTGAGCCTCTGACCTCTTCACTTCACAAGCAGCGATCCTCTGACCTCTTCCCATCACAAGCAGCGATCCTCTGACCTCTTCCCATCACAAGCAGCGATCCTCTGACCTCTTCAATTTACAAGCGGCGATCGCCCGACTTCTTCACTTCACAAGCAGTGATCCTCTGACCTCTTCACTTCACAAGCAGCGATCCTCTGACCTCTTCCCATCACAAGCAGCGATCCTCTGACCTCTTCACTTCACAAGCAGCGATCCTCTGACCTCTTCACTTCACAAGCGGTGATCCTCTGACCTCTTCCCATCACAAGCAGCGATCCTCTGACCTCTTCACTTCACAAGCAGCAGCAATCCTCTGACCTCTTCACTTCACAAGCAGCAATCCTCTGACCTCTTCACTGCACAAGCAGTGATCCTCTGACCTCTTCACTTCAAAAGCAGTGATCCTCTCACCTCTTCACATCACAAGCAGCGATCCTCTGACCTCTTCACTTCACCAGCAGCGATCCTCTGACCTCTTCACTTCACCAGCAGTGATCCTCTCACCTCTTCACTTCACAAGCAGTGATCCTCTGACCTCTTCACGTCACAAGCGGTGATCCTCTGACCTCTTCCCATCACAAGCAGAGATCCTCTGACCTCTTCACTTCACTTCACAAGCAGCAGCAATCCTCTGACCTCTTCACTTCACAAGCAGTGAGCCTCTGACCTCTTCACTTCACAAGCAGTGATCCTCTGACCTCTTCACTTCACAAGCAGTGATCCTCTGACCTCTTCACTTCACAAGCAGTGATCCTCTGACCCTTTTCCCTCCACAAGCAGTGAGCCTCTGACCTCTTCACTTCACAAGCAGCGGTCCTCTGACCTCTTCACTTCACAAGCAGCGAGCCTCTAACCTCTTCACTTCACAAGCAGTGAGCCTCTCACCTCTTCACTTCACAAGCAGTGAGCCTCTGACCTCTTCACTTCACAAGCAGTGAGCCTCTGACCTCTTCACTTCACAATCAGTGATCCGCACAAGCAGTGATCCTCTGACCTCTTCACTACACAAGCAGCGATCCTCTGACCTCTTCACTTCACAAGCAGTGAGCCTCTGACCTCTTCACTTCACAAGCAGTGATCCTCTGACCTCTTCACTTCACAAGCAGCGATCCTCTGACCTCTTCGCTTCACAAGCAGCGAGCCTCTGACCTCTTCGCTTCACAAGCAGTGATCATCTCACCTCTTCACTTCACAAGCAGCGATCCTCTGACCTCTTCGCTTCACAAGCAGTGAGCCTCTGACCTCTTCACTTCACAAGCTGTGATCCTCACAAGCAGTGATCCTCTGACCTCTTCACTTCACAAGCAGTGATCCTCTGACCTCTTCCCATCACAAGCAGCGATCCTCTGACCTCTTCCCATCACAAGCAGCGATCCTCTGACCTCTTCACTTCACAAGCAGCGATCCTCTGACCTCTTCACTTCACAAGCAGCAATCCTCTGACCTCTTCACTGCACAAGCAGTGATCCTCTGACCTCTTCACTTCAAAAGCAGTGATCCTCTCACCTCTTCACATCACAAGCAGCGATCCTCTGACCTCTTCACTTCACCAGCAGCGATCCTCTGACCTCTTCACTTCACCAGCAGTGATCCTCTGACCTCTTCACTTCACAAGCAGTGATCCTCTGACCTCTTCACTTCACAAGCGGTGATCCTCTGACCTCTTCCCATCACAAGCAGAGATCCTCTGACCTCTTCCCATCACAAGCAGCAGCAATCCTCTAACCTCTTCACTTCACAAGCAGCAGCAATCCTCTGACCTCTTCACTTCACAAGCAGTGATCCTCTGACCTCTTCACTTCACAAGCAGTGATCCTCTGACCTCTTCACTTCACAAGCAGTGATCCTCTGACCTCTTCACTTCACAAGCAGTGATCCTCTGACCTCTTCACTTCACAAGCAGCGAGCCTCTGACCTCTTCCCATCACAAGCAGCGAGCCTCTGACCTCTTCCCATCACAAGCAGCGATCCTCTGACCTCTCCACTTCACAAGCAGTGAGCCTCTGACCTCTCCACTTCACAAGCAGTGATCCTCTGACCGCTTCACTTCACAAGCAGTGATCCTCTGACCTCTTCACTTCACGGGCAGTGAGCCTCTGACCTCTTCACTTCACAAGCAGCGATCCTCTGACCTCTTCCCATCACAAGCAGCGATCCTCTGACCTCTTCCCATCACAAGCAGCGATCCTCTGACCTCTTCACTTAACAAGCAGTGATCCGCACAAGCAGTGATCCTCTGACCTCTTCACTTCACAAGCAGTGAGCCTCTGACCTCTTCACTTCACAAGCAGTGAGCCTCTGACCTCTTCACTTCACAAGCAGTGAGCCTCTGACCTCTTCACTTCACAAGCAGTGAGCCTCTGACCTCTTCACTTCACAAGCACCGATCCTCTGACCTCTTCACTTCACAAGCAGCGAGCCTCTGACCTCTTCGCTTCACAAGCAGCGATCCTCTCACCTCTTCGCTTCACAAGCAGTGAGCCTCTGACGTCTTCACTTCACAAGCAGTGATCCTCACAAGCAGTGATCCTCTGACCTCTTCACTTCACGAGCAGTGAGCCTCTGACCTCTTCACTTCACAAGCAGTGAGCCTCTGACCTCTTCACTTCACAAGCAGTGATCCTCTGACCTCTTCACTTCACAAGCAGCGATTCTCTGACCTCTTCACTTCACAAGCAGCGATCCTCTGACCTCTTCACTTCACAAGCAGCGATCCTCTGACCTCTTCCCATCACAAGCAGCGATCCTCTGACCTCTTCACTTCACAAGCAGCAATCCTCTGACCTTTTCACTTCACAAGCAGCTAGCCTCTGACCTCTTCACTTCACAAGCAGCGAGCCTCTGACCTCTTCACTTCACAAGCAGTGATCCTCTGACCTCTTCACTTCACAAGCAGCGATCCTCTGACCTCTTCACTTCACAAGCAGCGATCCTCTGACCTCTTCACTTCACAAGCAGCGATCCTCTGACCTCTTCACTTCACAAGCAGTGAGCCTCTGACCTCTTCACTTCACAAGCAGTGAGCCTCTGACCTCTTCACTTCACAAGCAGTGATCCTCTGACATCTTCACTTCACAAGCAGCGATCCTCTGACCTCTTCACTTCACAAGCAGTGAGCCTCTGACCTCTTCACTTCACAAGCAGTGAGCCTCTGACCTCTTCACTTCACAAGCAGTGATCCTCACAAGCAGTGATCCTCTGACCTCTTCACTTCACAAGCAGTGAGCCTCTGACCTCTTCACTTCACAAGCAGTGATCCTCTGACCTCTTCACTTCACAAGCAGCGATCCTCTGACCTCTTCACTTCACAAGCAGCGATCCTCTGACCTCTTCACTTCACAAGCAGTGAGCCTCTGACCTCTTCGCTTCACAAGCAGTGATCATCTCACCTCTTCACTTCACAAGCAGCGATCCTCTGACCTCTTCACTTCACAAGCAGTGAGCCTCTGACCTATTCACTTCACAAGCAGTGATCCTCTGACCTCTTCACTTCACAAGCAGCGATCCTCTGACCTCTTCCCATCACAAGCAGCGATCCTCTGACCTCTTCCCATCACAAGCAGCGATCCTCTGACCTCTTCAATTTACAAGCGGCGATCGCCCGACTTCTTCACTTCACAAGCAGTGATCCTCTGACCTCTTCACTTCACAAGCAGCGATCCTCTGACCTCTTCCCATCACAAGCAGCGATCCTCTGACCTCTTCACTTCACAAGCAGCGATCCTCTGACCTCTTCACTTCACAAGCGGTGATCCTCTGACCTCTTCCCATCACAAGCAGCGATCCTCTGACCTCTTCACTTCACAAGCAGCAGCAATCCTCTGACCTCTTCACTTCACAAGCAGCAATCCTCTGACCTCTTCACTGCACAAGCAGTGATCCTCTGACCTCTTCACTTCAAAAGCAGTGATCCTCTCACCTCTTCACATCACAAGCAGCGATCCTCTGACCTCTTCACTTCACCAGCAGCGATCCTCTGACCTCTTCACTTCACCAGCAGTGATCCTCTCACCTCTTCACTTTACAAGCAGTGATCCTCTGACCTCTTCACTTCACAAGCGGTGATCCTCTGACCTCTTCCCATCACAAGCAGAGATCCTCTGACCTCTTCACTTCACTTCACAAGCAGCAGCAATCCTCTGACCTCTTCACTTCACAAGCAGTGAGCCTCTGACCTCTTCAATTCACAAGCAGTGATCCTCTGACCTCTTCACTTCACAAGCAGCGATCCTCTGACCTCTTCACTTCACAAGCAGTGATCCTCTGACCTCTTCACTTCACAAGCAGTGATCCTCTGACCTCTTCACTTCACAAGCAGCAATCCTCTGACCTCTTCACTTCACAACCAGTGGGCACTTGACCTCTTCACTTCAAAAGCAGTGATCCTCTCACCTCTTCACATCACAAGCAGCGATCCTCTGACCTCTTCACTTCACAAGCAGTGATCCTCTGACCTCTTCACTTCACAAGCAGTGAGCCTCTGACCTCTTCAATTCAAAAGCAGTGAGCCTCTGACCTCTTCACTTCACAAGCAGCGATCCTCTGACCTCTTCCCATCACAAGCAGCGATCCTCTGACCTCTTCCCATCACAAGCAGCGATCCTCTGACCTCTTCAATTTACAAGCGGCGATCGCCCGACTTCTTCACTTCACAAGCAGTGATCCTCTGACCTCTTCACTTCACAAGCAGCGATCCTCTGACCTCTTCCCATCACAAGCAGCGATCCTCTGACCTCTTCCCATCACAAGCAGCAGCAATCCTCTGACCTCTTCACTTCACAAGCAGCAGCAATCCTCTGACCTCTTCCCATCACAAGCAGCGATCCTCTGACCTCTTCCCATCACAAGCAGCGATCCTCTGACCTCTTCAATTTACAAGCGGCGATCGCCCGACTTCTTCACTTCACAAGCAGTGATCCTCTGACCTCTTCACTTCACAAGCAGCGATCCTCTGACCTCTTCCCATCACAAGCAGCGATCCTCTGACCTCTTCCCATCACAAGCAGCAGCAATCCTCTGACCTCTTCACTTCACAAGCAGCAGCGATCCTCTGACCTCTTCCCATCACAAGCAGCGATCCTCTGACCTCTTCCCATCACAAGCAGCGATCCTCTGACCTCTTCAATTTACAAGCGGCGATCGCCCGACTTCTTCACTTCACAAGCAGTGATCCTCTGACCTCTTCACTTCACAAGCAGCGATCCTCTGACCTCTTCCCATCACAAGCAGCGATCCTCTGACCTCTTCACTTCACAAGCAGCGATCCTCTGACCTCTTCACTTCACAAGCGGTGATCCTCTGACCTCTTCCCATCACAAGCAGCGATCCTCTGACCTCTTCACTTCACAAGCAGCAGCAATCCTCTGACCTCTTCACTTCACAAGCAGCAATCCTCTGACCTCTTCACTGCACAAGCAGTGATCCTCTGACCTCTTCACTTCAAAAGCAGTGATCCTCTCACCTCTTCACATCACAAGCAGCGATCCTCTGACCTCTTCACTTCACCAGCAGCGATCCTCTGACCTCTTCACTTCACCAGCAGTGATCCTCTCACCTCTTCACTTCACAAGCAGTGATCCTCTGACCTCTTCACTTCACAAGCGGTGATCCTCTGACCTCTTCCCATCACAAGCAGAGATCCTCTGACCTCTTCACTTCACTTCACAAGCAGCAGCAATCCTCTGACCTCTTCACTTCACAAGCAGTGAGCCTCTGACCTCTTCACTTCACAAGCAGTGATCCTCTGACCTCTTCACTTCACAAGCAGTGATCCTCTGACCTCTTCACTTCACAAGCAGTGATCCTCTGACCTCTTCACTTCACAAGCAGTGATCCTCTGACCTCTTCACTTCACAAGCAGCGATCCTCTGACCTCTTCACTTCACAACCAGTGGGCCTCTGACCTCTTCACTTCAAAAGCAGTGATCCTCTCACCTCTTCACATCACAAGCAGCGATCCTCTGACCTCTTCACTTCACAAGCAGTGATCCTCTGACCTCTTCACTTCACAAGCAGTGAGCCTCTGACCTCTTCACTTCACAAGCAGTGAGCCTCTGACCTCTTCACTTCACAAGCAGCGATCCTCTGACCTCTTCCCATCACGAGCAGTGATCCTCTGACCTCTTCACTTCACAAGCAGTGATCCTCTGACCTCTTCACTTCACGGGCAGTGAGCCTCTGACCTCTTCACTTCACAAGCAGCGATCCTCTGACCTCTTCCCATCACAAGCAGCGATCCTCTGACCTCTTCCCATCACAACCAGCGATCCTCTGACCTCTTCACTTAACAAGCAGTGATCCGCACAAGCAGTGATCCTCTGACCTCTTCACTTCACAAGCAGTGAGCCTCTGACCTCTTCACTTCACAAGCAGTGAGCCTCTGACCTCTTCACTTCACAAGCAGTGAGCCTCTGACCTCTTCACTTCACAAGCAGTGAGCCTCTGACCTCTTCACTTCACAAGCAGTGAGCCTCTGACCTCTTCACTTCACAAGCAGCGATCCTCTGACCTCTTCACTTCACAAGCAGCGAGCCTCTGACCTCTTCACTTCACCAGCAGCGATCCTCTGACCTCTTCACTTCACCAGCAGTGATCCTCTCACCTCTTCACTTCACAAGTAGTGAGCCTCTGACCTCTTCCCTTTGCACGTAGTGATCCTCTGACCTCTTCCCATCACAAGCAGCGATCCTCTGACCTCTTCACTTCACAAGCAGTGAGCCTCTGACCTCTTCACTTCACAAGCAGCGATCCTCTGACCTCTTCACTTCACAAGCAGTGAGCCTCTGACCTCTTCCCTTTACACGTAGTGATCCTCTGACCTCTTCCCATCACAAGCAGCGATCCTCTGACCTCTTCACTTCACAAGCAGTGAGCCTCTGACCTCTTCACTTCACAAGCAGTGATCCTCTGACCTCTTCACTTCACAAGCGGTGAGCCTCTGACCTCTTCCCATCACAAGCAGTGAGCCTCTGACCTCTTCACTTCACAAGCAGCGATCCTTTGACCTCTTCACTTCACAAGCAGCGAGCCTCTGACCTCTTCACTTCACAAGCAGCGAGCCTCTGACCTCTTCACTTCACAAGCAGCGATCCTCTGACCTCTTCACTTCACAAGCAGCGATCCTCTGACCTCTTCACTTCACAAGCAGTGAGCCTCTGACCTCTTCGCTTCACAAGCAGTGATCATCTCACCTCTTCATTTCACAAGCAGCGATCCTCTGACCTCTTCACTTCACAAGCAGTGAGCCTCTGACCTCTTCGCTTCACAAGCAGTGTTCATCTCACCTCTTCACTTCACAAGCAGCGATCCTCTGACCTCTTCACTTCACAAGCAGCGATCCTCTGACCTCTTCACTTCACAAGCAGTGAGCCTCTGACCTCTTCCCTTTACACGTAGTGATCCTCTGACCTCTTCCCATCACAAGCAGCGATCCTCTGACCTCTTCACTTCACAAGCAGTGAGCCTCTGACCTCTTCACTTCACAAGCAGTGATCCTCTGACCTCTTCACTTCACAAGCAGTGATCCTCTGACCTCTTCACTTCACAAGCAGTGATCCTCTGACCTCTTCACTTCACAAGCAGTGATCCTCTGACCTCTTCCCATCACAAGCAGCAGCAATCCTCTGACCTCTTCACTTCACAAGCAGCGATCCTCTGACCGCTTCCCATCACAAGCAGCGATCGTGTGACCTCTTCCCATCACAAGCAGCGATCCTCTGACCTCTTCACTTTACAAGCGGCGATCGCCCGACTTCTTCACTTCACAAGCAGTGAGCCTCTGACCTCTTCCCTTTACACGTAGTGATCCTCTGACCTCTTCCCATCACAAGCAGCGATCCTCTGACCTCTTCACTTCACAAGCAGTGAGCCTCTGACCTCTTCACTTCACAAGCAGTGATCCTCTGACCTCTTCACTTCACAAGCAGTGATCCTCTGACCTCTTCACTTCACAAGCAGTGATCCTCTGACCTCTTCACTTCACAAGCAGCGATCCTCTGACCTCTTCACAACCAGTGGGCCTCTGACCTCTTCACTTCAATAGCAGTGATCCTCTCACCTCTTCACATCACAAGCAGCGATCCTCTGACCTCTTCACTTCACAAGCAGTGATCCTCTGACCTCTTCACTTCACAAGCAGTGATCCTCTAACCTCTTCCCATCACAAGCAGCGATCCTCTGACCTCTTCCCATCACAAGCAGCAGCAATCCTCTGACCTCTTCACTTCACAAGCAGCAATCCTCTGACCTCTTCACTTCACAAGCAGCGATCCTCTGACCTCTTCACTTCACAAGCAGCGATCCTCTGACCTCTTCACTTCACAAGCAGCGATCCTCTGACTTCTTCCCATCACAAACAGCGATCCTCTGACCTCTCCACTTCACAAGCAGCGAGCCTCTGACCTCTTCACTTCACAAGCAGTGATCCTCTGACCGCTTCACTTCACAAGCAGTGATCCTCTGACCGCTTCACTTCACAAGCAGTGAGCCTCTGACCTCTTCACTTCACAAGCAGAGATCCTCTGACCTCGTCCCATCACAAGCAGCGATCCTCTGACCTCTTCACTTCACAAGCAGTGAGCCTCTGACCTCTTCACTTCACAAGCAGTGAGCCTCTGACCTCTTCACTTCACAAGCAGTGAGCCTCTGACCTCTTCACTTCACAAGCAGTGATCCTCTGACCTCTTCACTTCACAAGCAGTGATCCTCTGACCTCTTCACTTCACAAGCAGTGATCCTCTGACCTCTTCCCATCACGAGCAGCGATCCTCTGACCTCTTCACTTCACAAGCAGCGATCCTATGACCTCTTCACTTCACAAGCAGTGATCCTCTGACCTCTTCCCATCACAAGCAGCGATCCTCTGACCTCTTCCCATCACAAGCAGCAGCAATCCTCTGACCTCTTCACTTCACAAGCAGCAATCCTCTGACCTCTTCACTTCACAAGCAGTGAGCCTCTGACCTCTTCACTTCACAAGCAGTGATCCTCACAAGCAGTGATCCTCTGACCTCTTCACTTCACAAGCAGCGATCCTCTGACCTCTTCACTTCACAAGCAGTGAGCCTCTGACCTCTTCACTTCACAAGCAGTGATCCTCTGACCTCTTCACTTCACAAGCAGTGATCCTCTGACCTCTTCCCATCACAAGCAGCGATCCTCTGACCTCTTCCCTTCACAAGCAGTGGTCCTCTGACCTCTTCACTTCACAAGCAGCGGTCCTCTGACCTCTTCACTTCACAAGCAGCGAGCCTCTGACCTCTTCACTTCACAATCAGTGATCCGCACAAGCAGTGATCCTCTGACCTCTTCACTTCACAAGCAGCGATCCTCTGACTTCTTCCCATCACAAGCAGCGATCCTCTGACCTCTCCACTTCACAAGCAGTGAGCCTCTGACCTCTTCACTTCACAAGCAGTGATCCTCTGACCGCTTCACTTCATAAGCAGTGATCCTCTGACCTCTTCACTTCACAAGCAGTGAGCCTCTGACCTCTTCACTTCACAAGCAGCGATCCTCTGACCTCTTCACTTCACAAGCAGCGATCCTCTGACCTCTTCACTTCACAAGCAGTGATCCTCTGACCCCTTCACTTCACAAGCAGTGATCCTCGGACCTCTTCACTTCACAAGCAGTGATCCTCTGACCTCTTCACTTCACAAGCAGCGATCCTCTGACCTCTTCACTTCACAAGCAGTGAGCCTCTGACCTCTTCACTTCACAAGCAGTGAGCCTCTGACCTCTTCGCTTCACAAGCAGTGATCATCTCACCTCTTCACTTCACAAGCAGCGATCCTCTGACCTCTTCACTTCACAAGCAGTGAGCCTCTGACCTCTTCACTTCACAAGCAGTGATCCTCTGACCTCTTCACTTCACAAGCAGCGATCCTCTGACCGCTTCACTTCACAAGCAGCGATCCTGTGACCTCTTCCCATCACAAGCGGCGATCCTCTGACCTCTTCACTTTACAAGCGGCGATCGCCCGACTTCTTCACTTCACAAGCAGTGATCCTCTGACCTCTTCACTTCACAAGCAGCGATCCTCTGACCTCTTCCCATCACAAGCAGCGATCCTCTGACCTCTTCACTTCACAAGCAGCGATCCTCTGACCTCTTCACTTCACAAGCAGCGATCCTCTGACCTCTTCACTTCACAAGCAGTGAGCCTCTGACCTCTTCACTTCACAAGCAGTGATCCTCTGACCTCTTCACTTCACAAGCAGTGATCCTCTGACCACTTCACTTCACAAGCGGTGATCCTCTGACCTCTTACCATCACAAGCAGCGATCCTCTGACCTCTACACTTCACAAGCAGTGATCCTCTGACCTCTTCACTTCACCAGCAGTGATCCTCTCACCTCTTCACTTCACAAGTAGTGAGCCTCTGACCTCTTCCCTTTACACGTAGTGATCCTCTGACCTCTTCCCATCACAAGCAGCGATCCTCTGACCTCTTCACTTCACAAGCAGTGAGCCTCTGACCTCTTCACTTCACAAGCAGCGATCCTCTGACCTCTTCACTTCACAAGCAGTGAGCCTCTGACCTCTTCCCTTTACACGTAGTGTTCCTCTGACCTCTTCCCATCACAAGCAGCGATCCTCTGACCTCTCCACTTCACAAGCAGTGAGCCTCTGACCTCTTCACTTCACAAGCAGTGATCCTCTGACATCTTCACTTCACAAGCGGTGAGCCTCTGACCTCTTCCCATCACAAGCAGTGAGCCTCTGACCTCTTCACTTCACAAGCAGCGATCCTTTGACCTCTTCACTTCACAAGCAGCGAGCCTCTGACCTCTTCACTTCACAAGCAGCGAGCCTCTGACCTCTTCACTTCACAAGCAGCGATCCTCTGACCTCTTCACTTCACAAGCAGCGATCCTCTGACCTCTTCACTTCACAAGCAGTGAGCCTCTGACCTCTTCGCTTCACAAGCAGTGATCATCTCACCTCTTCATTTCACAAGCAGCGATCCTCTGACCTCTTCACTTCACAAGCAGTGAGCCTCTGACCTCTTCGCTTCACAAGCAGTGTTCATCTCACCTCTTCACTTCACAAGCAGCGATCCTCTGACCTCTTCACTTCACAAGCAGCGATCCTCTGACCTCTTCACTTCACAAGCAGTGAGCCTCTGACCTCTTCCCTTTACATGTAGTGATCCTCTGACCTCTTCCCATCACAAGCAGCGATCCTCTGACCTCTTCACTTCACAAGCAGTGAGCCTCTGACCTCTTCACTTCACAAGCAGTGATCCTCTGACCTCTTCACTTCACAAGCAGTGATCCTCTGACCTCTTCACTTCACAAGCAGTGATCCTCTGACCTCTTCACTTCACAAGCAGTGATCCTCTGACCTCTTCACTTCACAAGCAGTGATCCTCTGACCTTTTCCCTTTACACGTAGTGATCCTCTGACCTCTTCCCATCACAAGCAGCGATCCTCTGACCTCTTCACTTCACAAGCAGTGAGCCTCTGACCTCTTCACTTCACAAGCAGCGATCCTCTGACCTCTTCACTTCACAAGCAGTGAGCCTCTGACCTCTTCCCTTTACACGTAGTGATCCTCTGACCTCTTCCCATCACAAGCAGCGACCCTCTGACCTCTTCACTTCACAAGCAGTGAGCCTCTGACCTCTTCACTTCACAAGCAGTGATCCTCTGACCTCTTCACTTCACAAGCGGTGAGCCTCTGACCTCTTCCCATCACAAGCAGTGAGCCTCTGACCTCTTCACTTCACAAGCAGCGATCCTTTGACCTCTTCCCTTCACAAGCAGCGAGCCTCTGACCTCTTCACTTCACAAGCAGCGAGCCTCTGACCTCTTCACTTCACAAGCAGCGATCCTCTGACCTCTTCACTTCACAAGCAGCGATCCTCTGACCTCTTCACTTCACAAGCAGTGAGCCTCTGACCTCTTCGCTTCACAAGCAGTGATCATCTCACCTCTTCATTTCACAAGCAGCGATCCTCTGACCTCTTCACTTCACAAGCAGTGAGCCTCTGACCTCTTCGCTTCACAAGCAGTGTTCATCTCACCTCTTCACTTCACAAGCAGCGATCCTCTGACCTCTTCACTTCACAAGCAGCGATCCTCTGACCTCTTCACTTCACAAGCAGTGAGCCTCTGACCTCTTCCCTTTACACGTAGTGATCCTCTGACCTCTTCCCATCACAAGCAGCGATCCTCTGACCTCTTCACTTCACAAGCAGTGAGCCTCTGACCTCTTCACTTCACAAGCAGTGATCCTCTGACCTCTTCACTTCACAAGCAGTGATCCTCTGACCTCTTCACTTCACAAGCAGTGATCCTCTGACCTCTTCACTTCACAAGCAGTGATCCTCTGACCTCTTCACTTCACAAGCAGTGATCCTCTGACCTCTTCCCATCACAAGCAGCAGCAATCCTCTGACCTCTTCACTTCACAAGCAGCGATCCTCTGACCGCTTCCCATCACAAGCAGCGATTGTGTGACCTCTTCCCATCACAAGCAGCGATCCTCTGACCTCTTCACTTTACAAGCGGCGATCGCCCGACTTCTTCACTTCACAAGCAGTGAGCCTCTGACCTCTTCCCTTTACACGTAGTGATCCTCTGACCTCTTCCCATCACAAGCAGTGATCCTCTGACCTCTTCACTTCACAAGCAGTGAGCCTCTGACCTCTTCACTTCACAAGCAGTGATCCTCTGACCTCTTCACTTCACAAGCAGTGATCCTCTGACCTCTTCACTTCACAAGCAGTAATCCTCTGACCTCTTCACTTCACAAGCAGCGATCCTCTGACCTCTTCACAACCAGTGGGCCTCTGACCTCTTCACTTCAATAGCAGTGATCCTCTCACCTCTTCACATCACAAGCAGCGATCCTCTGACCTCTTCACTTCACAAGCAGTGATCCTCTGACCTCTTCACTTCACAAGCAGTGATCCTCTAACCTCTTCCCATCACAAGCAGCGATCCTCTGACCTCTTCCCATCACAAGCAGCAGCAATCCTCTGACCTCTTCACTTCACAAGCAGCAATCCTCTGACCTCTTCACTTCACAAGCAGCGATCCTCTGACCTCTTCACTTCACAAGCAGTGAGCCTCTGACCTCTTCACTTCAGAAGCAGTGATCCTCTGACCTCTTCACTTCACAAGCAGCGATCCTCTGACCTCTTCACTTCACAAGCAGCGATCCTCTGACTTCTTCCCATCACAAACAGCGATCCTCTGACCTCTCCACTTCACAAGCAGCGAGCCTCTGACCTCTTCACTACACAAGCAGTGATCCTCTGACCGCTTCACTTCACAAGCAGTGATCCTCTGACCGCTTCACTTCACAAGCAGTGAGCCTCTGACCTCTTCACTTCACAAGCAGAGATCCTCTGACCTCGTCCCATCACAAGCAGCGATCCTCTGACCTCTTCACTTCACAAGCAGTGAGCCTCTGACCTCTTCACTTCACAAGCAGTGAGCCTCTGACCTCTTCACTTCACAAGCAGTGAGCCTCTGACCTCTTCACTTCACAAGCAGTGATCCTCTGACCTCTTCACTTCACAAGCAGCGATCCTCTGACCTCTTCACAACCAGTGGGCCTCTGACCTCTTCACTTCAATAGCAGTGATCCTCTCACCTCTTCACATCACAAGCAGCGATCCTCTCACCTCTTCACATCACAAGCAGCGATCCTCTGACCTCTTCACTTCACAAGCAGTGATCCTCTGACTTCTTCACTTCACAAGCAGCGATCCTCTGACCTCTTCCCATCACGAGCAGCGATCCTCTGACCTCTTCACTTCACAAGCAGCGATCCTATGACCTCTTCACTTCACAAGCAGTGATCCTCTGACCTCTTCCCATCACAAGCAGCGATCCTCTGACCTCTTCCCATCACAAGCAGCAGCAATCCTCTGACCTCTTCACTTCACAAGCAGCAATCCTCTGACCTCTTCACTTCACAAGCAGTGAGCCTCTGACCTCTTCACTTCACAAGCAGTGATCCTTACAAGCAGTGATCCTCTGACCTCTTCACTTCACAAGCAGCGATCCTCTGACCTCTTCACTTCACAAGCAGTGAGCCTCTGACCTCTTCACTTCACAAGCAGTGATCCTCTGACCTCTTCACTTCACAAGCAGTGATCCTCTGACCGCTTCCCATCACAAGCAGCGATCCTCTGACCTCTTCCCTTCACAAGCAGTGGTCCTCTGACCTCTTCACTTCACAAGCAGCGGTCCTCTGACCTCTTCACTTCACAAGCAGCGAGCCTCTGACCTCTTCACTTCACAATCAGTGATCCGCACAAGCAGTGATCCTCTGACCTCTTCACTTCACAAGCAGCGATCCTCTGACTTCTTCCCATCACAAGCAGCGATCCTCTGACCTCTCCACTTCACAAGCAGTGAGCCTCTGACCTCTTCACTTCACAAGCCGTGATCCTCTGACCGCTTCACTTCACAAGCAGTGATCCTCTGACCTCTTCACTTCACAAGCAGTGAGCCTCTGACCTCTTCACTTCACAAGCAGCGATCCTCTGACCTCTTCACTTCACAAGCAGCGATCCTCTGACCTCTTCACTTCACAAGCAGTGATCCTCTGACCTCTTCACTTCACAAGCAGTGATCCTCTGACCTCTTCACTTCACAAGCAGTGATCCTCTGACCTCTTCACTTCACAAGCAGCGATCCTCTGACTTCTTCACTTCACAAGCAGTGAGCCTCTGACCTCTTCACTTCACAAGCAGTGAGCCTCTGACCTCTTCGCTTCACAAGCAGTGATCATCTCACCTCTTCACTTCACAAGCAGCGATCCTCTGACCTCTTCACTTCACAAGCAGTGAGCCTCTGACCTCTTCACTTCACAAGCAGTGATCCTCTGACCTCTTCACTTCACAAGCAGCGATCCTCTGACCGCTTCACTTCACAAGCAGCGATCCTGTGACCTCTTCCCATCACAAGCGGCGATCCTCTGACCTCTTCACTTTACAAGCGGCGATCGCCCGACTTCTTCACTTCACAAGCAGTGATCCTCTGACCTCTTCACTTCACAAGCAGCGATCCTCTGACCTCTTCCCATCACAAGCAGCGATCCTCTGACCTCTTCACTTCACAAGCAGCGATCCTCTGACCTCTTCACTTCACAAGCAGCGATCCTCTGACCTCTTCACTTCACAAGCAGTCAGCCTCTGACCTCTTCACTTCACAAGCAGTGATCCTCTGACCTCTTCACTTCACAAGCAGTGATCCTCTGACCTCTTCACTTCACAAGCGGTGATCCTCTGACCTCTTACCATCACAAGCAGCGATCCTCTGACCTCTACACTTCACAAGCAGTGATCCTCTGACCTCTTCACTTCACAAGCAGTGATCCTCTGACCTCTTGACTTCACAGGCAGTGATCCTCTGACCTCTTCACTTCACAAGCAGTGATCCTCTGACATCTTCACTTCACAAGCAGCGATCCTCTGACCTCTTCACTTCACAAGCAGTGAGCCTCTGACCTCTTCACTTCACAAGCAGTGATCCTCTGACCTCTTCACTTCACAAGCAGTGAGCCTCTGACCTCTTCACTTCACAAGCAGTGATCCGCACAAGCAGTGATCCTCTGACCTCTTCACTTCACAAGCAGCGATCCTGTGACCTCTTCCCATCACAAGCAGCGATCCTCTGACCTCTTCACTTTACAAGCGGCGATCGCCCGACTTCTGCACTTCACAAGCAGTGATCCTCTGACCTCTTCGCTTCACAAGCAGTGATCATCTCACCTCTTCACTTCACAAGCAGCGATTCTCTGACCTCTTCGCTTCACAAGCAGTGAGCCTCTGACCTCTTCACTTCACAAGCAGTGATCCTCACAAGCAGTGATCCTCTGACCTCTTCCCATCACAAGCAGCGATCCTCTGACCTCTTCACTTTACAAGCGGCGATCGCCCGACTTCTTCACTTCACAAGCAGTGATCCTCTGACCTCTTCACTTCACAAGCAGCGATCCTCTGACCTCTTCCCATCACAAGCAGCGATCCTCTGACCTCTTCACTTCACAAGCAGCAATCCTCTGACCTCTTCACTTCACAAGCAGCGAGCCTCTGACCTCTTCACTTCACAAGCAGCGAGCCTCTGACCTCTTCACTTCACAAGCAGCGAGCCTCTGACCTCTTCACTTCACAAGCAGCGATCCTCTGACCTCTTCACTTCACAAGCAGTGAGCCTCTGACCTCTTCACTTCACAAGCAGTGAGCCTCTGACCTCTTCACTTCACAAGCAGTGATCCTCTGACCTCTTCACTTCACAAGCGGTGATCCTCTGACCTCTTCCCATCACAAGCGGCGATCCTCTGACCTCTTCACTTCACAAGCAGTGATCCTCTGAACACTTCAAAAGCAGCGAGCCTCTAACCTCTTCACTTCACAAGCAGCGATCCTCTGACCTCTTCACTTCACAAGCAGCGAGCCTCTGACCTCTTCACTTCACAAGCAGCGAGCCTCTGACCTCTTCACTTCACAAGCAGCGAGCCTCTGACCTCTTCACTTCACAAGCAGCGAGCCTCTGACCTCTTCACTTCACAAGCAGTGATCCTCTGACCTCTTCACTTCACAAGCGGTGATCCTCTGACCTCTTCCCATCACAAGCAGCGATCCTCTGACCACTTCACAAGCAGTGATCCTCTGACCTCTTCACTTCACAAGCAGCGAGCCTCTAACCTCTTCACTGCACAAGCAGCGATCCTCTGACCTCTTCACTTCACAAGCAGCAATCCTCTGACCTCTTCACTTCACAAGCAGCGATCTTCTGACCTCTTCACTTCACAAGCAGCGATCCTCTGACCTCTTCACTTCACAAGCAGTGATCCTCTGACCTCTTCACTTCACAAGCAGCGAGCCTCTTACCTCTTCACTTCACAAGCAGGGAGCCTCTGACCTCTTCACTTCTCAAGCAGTGATCCTCTGACCTCTTCACAAGCAGTGATCCTCTGACCTCTTCACTTCACAAGCGGTGATCCTCTGACCTCTTCCCATCACAAGCAGCGATCCTCTGACCTCTTCACTTCACAAGCAGTGATCCTCTGACATCTTCACTTCACAAGCAGCGAGCCTCTAACCTCTTCACTTCACAAGCAGCGATCCTCTGACCTCTTCACTTCACAAGCAGCAATCCTCTGACCTCTTCACTTCACAAGCAGCGATCCTCTGACCTCTTCACTTCACAAGCAGTGATCCTCTGACCTCTTCACTTCACAAGCAGTGATCCTCAGACCTCTTCGCTTCACAAGCAGCGATCCTCTGACCTCTTCACTTCACAAGCAGCGAGCCTCTGACCTCTTCACTTCACAAGCAGCGATCCTCTGACCTCTTCCCATCACAAGCAGCGATCCTCTGACCTCTTCACTTCACAAGCAGCGATCCTCTGACCTCTTCACAAGCAGTAAGCCTCTGACCTCTTCACTTCACAAGCAGTGAGCCTCTGACCGCTTCACTTCACAAGCAGTGATCCTCTGACCTCTTCTTTTCACAAGCAGTGAGCCTCTGACCTCTTCACTTCACAAGCAGCGAGCCTCTGACCTCTTCCCATCACAAGCAGCGATCCTCTGACCTCTTCACTTCACAAGCAGCGATCCTCTGACCTCTTCACTTCACAAGCAGTGAGCCTCTGACCTCTTCACTTCACAAGCAGTGATCCTCTGACCTCTTCACTTCATAAGCAGTGAGCCTCTGACCTCTTCACTTCACGAGCAGTGATCCTCTGACCTCTTCACTTCACAAGCAGCGATCCTCTGACCTCTTCACTTCACAACCAGTGAGCCTCTGACCTTTTCACTTCAATAGCAGTGATCCTCTGACCTCTTCACTTCACAAGCAGCGATCCTCTGACCTCTTCACTTCACAAGCAGTGATCCTCTGACCTCTTCACTTCACAAGCGGTGAGCCTCTGACCTCTTCCTATCACAAGCAGTGAGCCTCTGACCTCTTCACTTCACAAGCAGCGATCCTCTGACCTCTTCACTTCACAAGCAGTGAGCCTCTGACCTCTTCACTTCACAAGCAGTGACCCTCTGACCTCTTCACTTCACAAGCAGTGATCCTCTGACATCTTCACTTCACAAGCAGCGATCCTCTGACCTCTTCACTTCACAAGCAGTGAGCCTCTGACCTCTTCACTTCACAAGCAGCGAGCCTCTGACCTCTTCACTTCACAAGCAGTGATTCTCTGACATCTTCACTTCACAAGCAGCGATCCTCTGACCTCTTCACTTCACAAGCAGTGAGCCTCTGACGTCTTCACTTCACAAGCAGTGATCCTCACAAGCAGTGATCCTCTGACCTCTTCACTTCACAAGCAGTGAGCCTCTGACCTCTTCCCTTCACAAGCAGTGAGCCTCTGACCTCTTCACTTCACAAGCAGTGATTCTCTGACCTCTTCACTTCACAAGCAGTGATCCTCTGACCTCTTCACTTCACAAGCAGTGAGCCTCTGACCTCTTCACTTCACAAGCAGTGATCCTCACAAGCAGTGATCCTCTGACCTCTTCACTTCACAAGCAGCGAACCTCTGACCTCTTCACTTCACAAGTAGTGAGCCTCTGACCTCTTCACTTCACAAGCAATGAGCCTCTGACCTTTTCCCTTCACAAGCAGTGAGCCTCTGACCTCTTCACTTCACAAGCAGTGATTCTCTGACATCTTCACTTCACAAGCAGTGATTCTCTGACATCTTCACTTCACAAGCAGCGATCCTCTGACCTCTTCACTTCACAAGCAGCGAGCGTCTGACCACTTCACAAGCAGTGAGCCTCTGACCTCTTCACTTCACAAGCAGTGAGCCTCTGACCTCTTCACTTCACAAGCGGTGATCCTCTGACCTCTTCACTTCACAAGCGGTGATTCTCTGACCTCTTCCCATCACAAGCAGTGATCCTCTGACATCTTCACTTCACAAGCAGCGAGCCTCTAACCTCTTCACTTCACAAGCAGCGATCCTCTGACCTCTTCACTTCACAAGCAGCAATCCTCTGACCTCTTCACTTCACAAGCAGTGATCCTCTGACCTCTTCACTTCACAAGCAGTGATCCTCTGACCTCTTCACTGCACAAGCAGTGATCCTCTGACCTTTTCACTGCACAAGCAGTGATCCTCTGACCTCTTCACTGCACAAGCAGTGATCCTCTGACCTCTTCACTTCACAAGCGGTGAGCCTCTGACCTCTTCCTATCACAAGCAGTGAGCCTCTGACCTCTTCACTTAACAAGCAGCGATCCTCTGACCTCTTCACTTCACAAGCAGCGATCCTCTGACCTCTTCACTTCACAAGCAGTGATCCTCTGACATCTTCACTTCACAAGCAGCGATCCTCTGACCTCTTCACTTCACAAGCAGTGAGCCTCTGACCTCTTCACTTCACAAGCAGTGAGCCTCTGACCTCTTCACTTCACAAGCAGTGATCCTCTGACCTCTTCACTTCACAAGCAGTGAGCCTCTGACCTCTTCACTTCACAAGCAGTGAGCCTCTGACCTCTTCACTTCACAAGCAGTGATCCTCTGACATCTTCACTTAACAAGCAGCGATCCTCTGACCTCTTCACTTCACAAGCAGCGATCCTCTGACCTCTTCACTTCACAAGCAGTGATCCTCTGACATCTTCACTTCACAAGCAGCGATCCTCTGACCTCTTCACTTCACAAGCAGTGAGCCTCTGACCTCTTCACTTCACAAGCAGTGAGCCTCTGACCTCTTCACTTCACAAGCAGTGATCCTCTGACCTCTTCACTTCACAAGCAGTGAGCCTCTGACCTCTTCACTTCACAAGCAGTGATCCTCACAAGCAGTGATCCTCTGACCTCTTCACTTCACAAGCAGCGATCCTCTGACCTCTTCACTTCACAAGCAGCGAGCCTCTGACCTCTTCGCTTCACAAGCAGCGATCATCTCACCTCTTCACTTCACAAGCAGCGATCCTCTGACCTCTTCACTTCACAAGCAGTGAGCCTCTGACCTCTTCACTTCAGAAGCAGTGATCCTCTGACCTCTTCACTTCACAAGCAGCGATTCTCTGACCGCTTCACTTCACAAGCAGCGATCCTGTGACCTCTTCCCATCACAAGCAGCGATCCTGTGACCTCTTCACTTTACAAGCGGCGATCGCCCGACTTCTTCACTTCACAAGCAGTGATCCTCTGACCTCTTCACTTCACAAGCAGCGATCCTCTGACCTCTTCCCATCACAAGCAGCGATCCTCTGACCTCTTCACTTCACAAGCAGCGAGCCTCTGACCTCTTCACTGCACAAGCGGTGATCCTCTGACCTCTTCACTTCACAAGCGGTGAGCCTCTGACCTCTTCCTATCACACGCAGTGAGCCTCTGACCTCTTCACTTCACAAGCAGCGATCCTCTGACCTCTTCACTTCACAAGCAGTGAGCCTCTGACCTCTTCACTTCACAAGCAGTGAGCCTCTGACCTCTTCACTTCACAAGCAGTGATCCTCTGACCTCTTCACTTCACAAGCAGCGATCCTCTGACCTCTTCACTTCACAAGCAGCGATCCTCTGACCTCTTCACTTCACAAGCAGTGAGCCTCTGACCTCTTCGCTTCACAAGCAGTGATCATCTCACCTCTTCATTTCACAAGCAGCGATCCTCTGACCTCTTCACTTCACAAGCAGTGAGCCTCTGACCTCTTCGCTTCACAAGCAGTGTTCATCTCACCTCTTCACTTCACAAGCAGCGATCCTCTGACCTCTTCACTTCACAAGCAGCGATCCTCTGACCTCTTCACTTCACAAGCAGTGAGCCTCTGACCTCTTCCCTTTACACGTAGTGATCCTCTGACCTCTTCCCATCACAAGCAGCGATCCTCTGACCTCTTCACTTCACAAGCAGTGAGCCTCTGACCTCTTCACTTCACAAGCAGTGATCCTCTGACCTCTTCACTTCACAAGCAGTGATCCTCTGACCTCTTCACTTCACAAGCAGTGATCCTCTGACCTCTTCACTTCACAAACAGTGATCCTCTGACCTCTTCACTTCACAAGCAGTGATCCTCTGACCTCTTCACTTCACAAGCTGCGATCCTCTGATCTCTTCACTTCACTAGCAGTGAGCCTCTGACCTCTTCACTTCACAAGCAGTGATCCTCTGACCTCTTCACTTCACAAGCAGCGAGCCTCTGACCTCTTCACTTCACAAGCAGCGATCCTCTGACTTCTTCCCATCACAAGCAGCGATCCTCTGACCTCTCCACTTCACAAGCAGCGATCCTCTGACCTCTCCACTTCACAAGCAGCGAGCCTCTGACCTCTTCACTTCACAAGCAGTGATCCTCTGACCGCTTCACTTCACAAGCAGTGATCCTCTGACCTCTTCACTTCACAAGCAGTGAGCCTCTGACCTCTTCACTTCACAAGCAGCGATCCTCTGACCTCTTCCCATCACAAGCAGCGATCCTCTGACCTCTTCACTTCACAAGCAGTGAGCCTCTGACCTCTTCACTTCACAAGCAGTGAGCCTCTGACCTCTTCACTTCACAAGCAGTGATCCTCTGACCTCTTCACTTCACAAGCAGCGATCCTCTGACCTCTTCACAACCAGTGGGCCTCTGACCTCTTCACTTCAATAGCAGTGATCCTCTCACCTCTTCACATCACAAGCAGCGATCCTCTGACCTCTTCACTTCACAAGCAGTGATCCTCTGACCTCTTCACTTCACAAGCAGTGAGCCTCTGACCTCTTCAATTCAAAAGCAGTGATCCTCTGACCTCTTCACTTCACAAGCAGCGATCCTCTGACCTCTTCACTTCACAAGCAGCGATCCTCTGACCTCTTCCTATCACGAGCAGCGATCCTCTGACCTCTTCACTTCACAAGCAGCGATCCAATGACCTCTTCACTTCACAAGCAGTGATCCTCTGACCTCTTCCCATCACAAGCAGCGATCCTCTGACCTCTTCCCATCACAAGCAGCAGCAATCCTCTGACCTCTTCACTTCACAAGCAGCAATCCTCTGACCTCTTCACTTCACAAGCAGTGAGCCTCTGACCTCTTCACTTCACAAGCAGTGATCCTCACAAGCAGTGATCCTCTGACCTCTTCACTTCACAACCAGCGATCCTCTGACCTCTTCACTTCACAAGCAGTGAGCCTCTGACCTCTTCACTTCACAAGCAGTGATCCTCTGACCTCTTCACTTCACAAGCAGTGATCCTCTGACCTCTTCACTTCATAAGCAGCGAGCCTCTGACCTCTTCACTTCACAAGCAGTGAGCCTCTGACCTCTTCACTTCACAAGCAGCGATCCTCTGACCTCTTCACTTCACAAGCAGCGATCCTCTGACCTCTTCACTTCACAAGCAGTGAGCCTCTCACCTCTTCACTTCACAAGCAGTGAGCCTCTGACCTCTTCACTTCACAAGCAGTGAGCCTCTGACCTCTTCACTTCACAATCAGTGATCCGCACAAGCAGTGATCCTCTGACCTCTTCACTTCACAAGCAGCGATCCTCTGACCTCTTCACTTCACAAGCAGTGAGCCTCTGACCTCTTCACTTCACAAGCAGTGATCCTCTGACCTCTTCACTTCACAAGCAGCGATCCTCTGACCTCTTCACTTCACAAGCAGCGAGCCTCTGACCTCTTCGCTTCACAAGCAGTGATCATCTCACCTCATCACTTCACAAGCAGCGATCCTCTGACCTCTTCGCTTCACAAGCAGTGAGCCTCTGACCTCTTCACTTCACAAGCAGTGATCCTCACAAGCAGTGATCCTCTGACCTCTTCACTTCACAAGCAGTGATCCTCTGACCTCTTCACTTCACAAGCAGTGATCCTCTGACCTCTTCACTGCACAAGCGGTGATCCTCTGACCTTTTCACTGCACAAGCAGTGATCCTCTGACCTCTTCACTGCACAAGCAGTGATCCTCTGACCTCTTCACTTCACAAGCGGTGAGCCTCTGACCTCTTCCTATCACAAGCAGTGAGCCTCTGACCTCTTCACTTAACAAGCAGCGATCCTCTGACCTCTTCACTTCACAAGCAGCGATCCTCTGACCTCTTCACTTCACAAGCAGTGATCCTCTGACATCTTCACTTCACAAGCAGCGATCCTCTGACCTCTTCACTTCACAAGCAGTGAGCCTCTGACCTCTTCACTTCACAAGCAGTGAGCCTCTGACCTCTTCACTTCACAAGCAGTGATCCTCTGACCTCTTCACTTCACAAGCAGTGAGCCTCTGACCTCTTCACTTCACAAGCAGTGAGCCTCTGACCTCTTCACTTCACAAGCAGTGATCCTCTGACATCTTCACTTAACAAGCAGCGATCCTCTGACCTCTTCACTTCACAAGCAGCGATCCTCTGACCTCTTCACTTCACAAGCAGTGATCCTCTGACATCTTCAGTTCACAAGCAGCGATCCTCTGACCTCTTCACTTCACAAGCAGTGAGCCTCTGACCTCTTCACTTCACAAGCAGTGAGCCTCTGACCTCTTCACTTCACAAGCAGTGATCCTCTGACCTCTTCACTTCACAAGCAGTGAGCCTCTGACCTCTTCACTTCACAAGCAGTGATCCTCACAAGCAGTGATCCTCTGACCTCTTCACTTCACAAGCAGCGATCCTCTGACCTCTTCACTTCACAAGCAGCGAGCCTCTGACCTCTTCGCTTCACAAGCAGCGATCATCTCACCTCTTCACTTCACAAGCAGCGATCCTCTGACCTCTTCACTTCACAAGCAGTGAGCCTCTGACCTCTTCACTTCAGAAGCAGTGATCCTCTGACCTCTTCACTTCACAAGCAGCGATCCTCTGACCGCTTCACTTCACAAGCAGCGATCCTGTGACCTCTTCCCATCACAAGCAGCGATCCTGTGACCTCTTCACTTTACAAGCGGCGATCGCCCGACTTCTTCACTTCACAAGCAGTGATCCTCTGACCTCTTCACTTCACAAGCAGCGATCCTCTGACCTCTTCCCATCACAAGCAGCGATCCTCTGACCTCTTCACTTCACAAGCAGCGAGCCTCTGACCTCTTCACTGCACAAGCGGTGATCCTCTGACCTCTTCACTTCACAAGCAGTGATCCTCTGACCTCTTCACTTCACAAGCAGTGATCCTCTGACCTCTTCACTGCACAAGCAGTGATCCTCTGACCTTTTCACTGCACAAGCAGTGATCCTCTGACCTCTTCACTGCACAAGCAGTGATCCTCTGACCTCTTCACTTCACAAGCGGTGAGCCTCTGACCTCTTCCTATCACAAGCAGTGAGCCTCTGACCTCTTCACTTAACAAGCAGCGATCCTCTGACCTCTTCACTTCACAAGCAGCGATCCTCTGACCTCTTCACTTCACAAGCAGTGATCCTCTGACATCTTCACTTCACAAGCAGCGATCCTCTGACCTCTTCACTTCACAAGCAGTGAGCCTCTGACCTCTTCACTTCACAAGCAGTGAGCCTCTGACCTCTTCACTTCACAAGCAGTGATCCTCTGACCTCTTCACTTCACAAGCAGTGAGCCTCTGACCTCTTCACTTCACAAGCAGTGAGCCTCTGACCTCTTCACTTCACAAGCAGTGATCCTCTGACATCTTCACTTAACAAGCAGCGATCCTCTGACCTCTTCACTTCACAAGCAGCGATCCTCTGACCTCTTCACTTCACAAGCAGTGATCCTCTGACATCTTCACTTCACAAGCAGCGATCCTCTGACCTCTTCACTTCACAAGCAGTGAGCCTCTGACCTCTTCACTTCACAAGCAGTGAGCCTCTGACCTCTTCACTTCACAAGCAGTGATCCTCTGACCTCTTCACTTCACAAGCAGTGAGCCTCTGACCTCTTCACTTCACAAGCAGTGATCCTCACAAGCAGTGATCCTCTGACCTCTTCACTTCACAAGCAGCGATCCTCTGACCTCTTCACTTCACAAGCAGCGAGCCTCTGACCTCTTCGCTTCACAAGCAGCGATCATCTCACCTCTTCACTTCACATGCAGCGATCCTCTGACCTCTTCACTTCACAAGCAGTGAGCCTCTGACCTCTTCACTTCAGAAGCAGTGATCCTCTGACCTCTTCACTTCACAAGCAGCGATCCTCTGACCGCTTCACTTCACAAGCAGCGATCCTGTGACCTCTTCCCATCACAAGCAGCGATCCTGTGACCTCTTCACTTTACAAGCGGCGATCGCCCGACTTCTTCACTTCACAAGCAGTGATCCTCTGACCTCTTCACTTCACAAGCAGCGATCCTCTGACCTCTTCACTTCACAAGCAGTGAGCCTCTGACCTCTTCACTTCACAAGCAGTGAGCCTCTGACCTCTTCACTTCACAAGCAGTGATCCTCTGACCTCTTCACTTCACAAGCAGCGATCCTCTGACCTCTTCACTTCACAAGCAGCGATCCTCTGACCTCTTCACTTCACAAGCAGTGAGCCTCTGACCTCTTCGCTTCACAAGCAGTGATCATCTCACCTCTTCATTTCACAAGCAGCGATCCTCTGACCTCTTCACTTCACAAGCAGTGAGCCTCTGACCTCTTCGCTTCACAAGCAGTGTTCATCTCACCTCTTCACTTCACAAGCAGCGATCCTCTGACCTCTTCACTTCACAAGCAGCGATCCTCTGACCTCTTCACTTCACAAGCAGTGAGCCTCTGACCTCTTCCCTTTACACGTAGTGATCCTCTGACCTCTTCCCATCACAAGCAGCGATCCTCTGACCTCTTCACTTCACAAGCAGTGAGCCTCTGACCTCTTCACTTCACAAGCAGTGATCCTCTGACCTCTTCACTTCACAAGCAGTGATCCTCTGACCTCTTCACTTCACAAGCAGTGATCCTCTGACCTCTTCACTTCACAAGCAGTGATCCTCTGACCTCTTCACTTCACAAGCAGTGATCCTCTGACCTCTTCACTTCACAAGCTGCGATCCTCTGATCTCTTCACTTCACTAGCAGTGAGCCTCTGACCTCTTCACTTCACAAGCAGTGATCCTCTGACCTCTTCACTTCACAAGCAGCGAT
Organism: Triturus cristatus; assembly: GCF_964204655.1. Lineage (NCBI taxonomy): Eukaryota > Metazoa > Chordata > Amphibia > Caudata > Salamandridae > Triturus > Triturus cristatus. The sequence goes on from NC_140579.1 coordinate 285,578,056, forward strand.
CCTCTGACCTCTTCACTTCACAAGCAGCGAGCCTCTGACCTCTTCGCTTCACAAGCAGCGATCATCTCACCTCTTCACTTCACAAGCAGCGATCCTCTGACCTCTTCACTTCACAAGCAGTGAGCCTCTGACCTCTTCACTTCAGAAGCAGTGATCCTCTGACCTCTTCACTTCACAAGCAGCAATCCTCTGACCGCTTCACTTCACAAGCAGCGATCCTGTGACCTCTTCCCATCACAAGCAGCGATCCTGTGACCTCTTCACTTTACAAGCGGCGATCGCCCGACTTCTTCACTTCACAAGCAGTGATCCTCTGACCTATTCACTTCACAAGCAGCGATCCTCTGACCTCTTCCCATCACAAGCAGCGATCCTCTGACCTCTTCACTTCACAAGCAGCGAGCCTCTGACCTCTTCACTGCACAAGCGGTGATCCTCTGACCTCTTCACTTCACAAGCGGTGAGCCTCTGACCTCTTCCTATCACACGCAGTGAGCCTCTGACCTCTTCACTTCACAAGCAGCGATCCTCTGACCTCTTCACTTCACAAGCAGTGAGCCTCTGACCTCTTCACTTCACAAGCAGTGAGCCTCTGACCTCTTCACTTCACAAGCAGTGATCCTCTGACCTCTTCACTTCACAAGCAGCGATCCTCTGACCTCTTCACTTCACAAGCAGCGATCCTCTGACCTCTTCACTTCACAAGCAGTGAGCCTCTGACCTCTTCGCTTCACAAGCAGTGATCATCTCACCTCTTCATTTCACAAGCAGCGATCCTCTGACCTCTTCACTTCACAAGCAGTGAGCCTCTGACCTCTTCGCTTCACAAGCAGTGTTCATCTCACCTCTTCACTTCACAAGCAGCGATCCTCTGACCTCTTCACTTCACAAGCAGCGATCCTCTGACCTCTTCACTTCACAAGCAGTGAGCCTCTGACCTCTTCCCTTTACACGTAGTGATCCTCTGACCTCTTCCCATCACAAGCAGCGATCCTCTGACCTCTTCACTTCACAAGCAGTGAGCCTCTGACCTCTTCACTTCACAAGCAGTGATCCTCTGACCTCTTCACTTCACAAGCAGTGATCCTCTGACCTCTTCACTTCACAAGCAGTGATCCTCTGACCTCTTCACTTCACAAGCAGTGATCCTCTGACCTCTTCACTTCACAAGCTGCGATCCTCTGATCTCTTCACTTCACTAGCAGTGAGCCTCTGACCTCTTCACTTCACAAGCAGTGATCCTCTGACCTCTTCACTTCACAAGCAGCGAGCCTCTGACCTCTTCACTTCACAAGCAGCGATCCTCTGACTTCTTCCCATCACAAGCAGCGATCCTCTGACCTCTCCACTTCACAAGCAGCGATCCTCTGACCTCTCCACTTCACAAGCAGCGAGCCTCTGACCTCTTCACTTCACAAGCAGTGATCCTCTGACCGCTTCACTTCACAAGCAGTGATCCTCTGACCTCTTCACTTCACAAGCAGTGAGCCTCTGACCTCTTCACTTCACAAGCAGCGATCCTCTGACCTCTTCCCATCACAAGCAGCGATCCTCTGACCTCTTCACTTCACAAGCAGTGAGCCTCTGACCTCTTCACTTCACAAGCAGTGAGCCTCTGACCTCTTCACTTCACAAGCAGTGATCCTCTGACCTCTTCACTTCACAAGCAGCGATCCTCTGACCTCTTCACAACCAGTGGGCCTCTGACCTCTTCACTTCAATAGCAGTGATCCTCTCACCTCTTCACATCACAAGCAGCGATCCTCTGACCTCTTCACTTCACAAGCATTGATCCTCTGACCTCTTCACTTCACAAGCAGTGAGCCTCTGACCTCTTCAATTCAAAAGCAGTGATCCTCTGACCTCTTCACTTCACAAGCAGCGATCCTCTGACCTCTTCACTTCACAAGCAGCGATCCTCTGACCTCTTCCTATCACGAGCAGCGATCCTCTGACCTCTTCACTTCACAAGCAGCGATCCAATGACCTCTTCACTTCACAAGCAGTGATCCTCTGACCTCTTCCCATCACAAGCAGCGATCCTCTGACCTCTTCCCATCACAAGCAGCAGCAATCCTCTGACCTCTTCACTTCACAAGCAGCAATCCTCTGACCTCTTCACTTCACAAGCAGTGAGCCTCTGACCTCTTCACTTCACAAGCAGTGATCCTCACAAGCAGTGATCCTCTGACCTCTTCACTTCACAACCAGCGATCCTCTGACCTCTTCACTTCACAAGCAGTGAGCCTCTGACCTCTTCACTTCACAAGCAGTGATCCTCTGACCTCTTCACTTCACAAGCAGTGATCCTCTGACCTCTTCACTTCATAAGCAGCGAGCCTCTGACCTCTTCACTTCACAAGCAGTGAGCCTCTGACCTCTTCACTTCACAAGCAGTGATCCTCACAAGCAGTGATCCTCTGACCTCTTCACTTCACAAGCAGCGATCCTCTGACCTCTTCACTTCACAAGCAGCGAGCCTCTGACCTCTTCGCTTCACAAGCAGCGATCATCTCACCTCTTCACTTCACAAGCAGCGATCCTCTGACCTCTTCACTTCACAAGCAGTGAGCCTCTGACCTCTTCACTTCAGAAGCAGTGATCCTCTGACCTCTTCACTTCACAAGCAGCGATCCTCTGACCGCTTCACTTCACAAGCAGCGATCCTGTGACCTCTTCCCATCACAAGCAGCGATCCTGTGACCTCTTCACTTTACAAGCGGCGATCGCCCGACTTCTTCACTTCACAAGCAGTGATCCTCTGACCTCTTCACTTCACAAGCAGCGATCCTCTGACCTCTTCCCATCACAAGCAGCGATCCTCTGACCTCTTCACTTCACAAGCAGCGAGCCTCTGACCTCTTCACTGCACAAGCGGTGATCCTCTGACCTCTTCACTTCACAAGCGGTGAGCCTCTGACCTCTTCCTATCACACGCAGTGAGCCTCTGACCTCTTCACTTCACAAGCAGCGATCCTCTGACCTCTTCACTTCACAAGCAGTGAGCCTCTGACCTCTTCACTTCACAAGCAGTGAGCCTCTGACCTCTTCACTTCACAAGCAGTGATCCTCTGACCTCTTCACTTCACAAGCAGCGATCCTCTGACCTCTTCACTTCACAAGCAGCGATCCTCTGACCTCTTCACTTCACAAGCAGTGAGCCTCTGACCTCTTCGCTTCACAAGCAGTGATCATCTCACCTCTTCATTTCACAAGCAGCGATCCTCTGACCTCTTCACTTCAAAAGCAGTGAGCCTCTGACCTCTTCGCTTCACAAGCAGTGTTCATCTCACCTCTTCACTTCACAAGCAGCGATCCTCTGACCTCTTCACTTCACAAGCAGCGATCCTCTGACCTCTTCACTTCACAAGCAGTGAGCCTCTGACCTCTTCCCTTTACACGTAGTGATCCTCTGACCTCTTCCCATCACAAGCAGCGATCCTCTGACCTCTTCACTTCACAAGCAGTGAGCCTCTGACCTCTTCACTTCACAAGCAGTGATCCTCTGACCTCTTCACTTCACAAGCAGTGATCCTCTGACCTCTTCACTTCACAAGCAGTGATCCTCTGACCTCTTCACTTCACAAGCAGTGATCCTCTGACCTCTTCACTTCACAAGCAGTGATCCTCTGACCTCTTCACTTCACAAGCTGCGATCCTCTGATCTCTTCACTTCACTAGCAGTGAGCCTCTGACCTCTTCACTTCACAAGCAGTGATCCTCTGACCTCTTCACTTCACAAGCAGCGAGCCTCTGACCTCTTCACTTCACAAGCAGCGATCCTCTGACTTCTTCCCATCACAAGCAGCGATCCTCTGACCTCTCCACTTCACAAGCAGCGATCCTCTGACCTCTCCACTTCACAAGCAGCGAGCCTCTGACCTCTTCACTTCACAAGCAGTGATCCTCTGACCGCTTCACTTCACAAGCAGTGATCCTCTGACCTCTTCACTTCACAAGCAGTGAGCCTCTGACCTCTTCACTTCACAAGCAGCGATCCTCTGACCTCTTCCCATCACAAGCAGCGATCCTCTGACCTCTTCACTTCACAAGCAGTGAGCCTCTGACCTCTTCACTTCACAAGCAGTGAGCCTCTGACCTCTTCACTTCACAAGCAGTGATCCTCTGACCTCTTCACTTCACAAGCAGCGATCCTCTGACCTCTTCACAACCAGTGGGCCTCTGACCTCTTCACTTCAATAGCAGTGATCCTCTCACCTCTTCACATCACAAGCAGCGATCCTCTGACCTCTTCACTTCACAAGCAGTGATCCTCTGACCTCTTCACTTCACAAGCAGTGAGCCTCTGACCTCTTCAATTCAAAAGCAGTGATCCTCTGACCTCTTCACTTCACAAGCAGCGATCCTCTGACCTCTTCACTTCACAAGCAGCGATCCTCTGACCTCTTCCTATCACGAGCAGCGATCCTCTGACCTCTTCACTTCACAAGCAGCGATCCAATGACCTCTTCACTTCACAAGCAGTGATCCTCTGACCTCTTCCCATCACAAGCAGCGATCCTCTGACCTCTTCCCATCACAAGCAGCAGCAATCCTCTGACCTCTTCACTTCACAAGCAGCAATCCTCTGACCTCTTCACTTCACAAGCAGTGAGCCTCTGACCTCTTCACTTCACAAGCAGTGATCCTCACAAGCAGTGATCCTCTGACCTCTTCACTTCACAACCAGCGATCCTCTGACCTCTTCACTTCACAAGCAGTGAGCCTCTGACCTCTTCACTTCACAAGCAGTGATCCTCTGACCTCTTCACTTCACAAGCAGTGATCCTCTGACCTCTTCACTTCATAAGCAGCGAGCCTCTGACCTCTTCACTTCACAAGCAGTGAGCCTCTGACCTCTTCACTTCACAAGCAGCGATCCTCTGACCTCTTCACTTCACAAGCAGCGATCCTCTGACCTCTTCACTTCACAAGCAGTGAGCCTCTCACCTCTTCACTTCACAAGCAGTGAGCCTCTGACCTCTTCACTTCACAAGCAGTGAGCCTCTGACCTCTTCACTTCACAATCAGTGATCCGCACAAGCAGTGATCCTCTGACCTCTTCACTTCACAAGCAGCGATCCTCTGACCTCTTCACTTCACAAGCAGTGAGCCTCTGACCTCTTCACTTCACAAGCAGTGATCCTCCGACCTCTTCACTTCACAAGCAGCGATCCTCTGACCTCTTCACTTCACAAGCAGCGAGCCTCTGACCTCTTCGCTTCACAAGCAGTGATCATCTCACCTCTTCACTTCACAAGCAGCGATCCTCTGACCTCTTCGCTTCACAAGCAGTGAGCCTCTGACCTCTTCACTTCACAAGCAGTGATCCTCACAAGCAGTGATCCTCTGACCTCTTCACTTCACAAGCAGTGATCCTCTGACCTCTTCACTTCACAAGCAGCGATCCTCTGACCTCTTCACTTCACAAGCAGCGATCCTCTGACCTCTTCACTTCACAAGCAGTGATCCTCTGACCTCTTCCCATCACAAGCAGCGATCCTCTGACCTCTTCCCATCACAAGCAGCAGCAATCCTCTGACCTCTTCACTTCACAAGCAGCGATCCTCTGACCTCTTCACTTCACAACCAGTGAGCCTCTGACCTTTTCACTTCAATAGCAGTGATCCTCTGACCTCTTCACTTCACAAGCAGCGATCCTCTGACCTCTTCACTTCACAAGCAGTGATCCTCTGACCTCTTCACTTCACAAGCGGTGAGCCTCTGACCTCTTCCTATCACAAGCAGTGAGCCTCTGACCTCTTCACTTCACAAGCAGCGATCCTCTGACCTCTTCACTTCACAAGCAGTGAGCCTCTGACCTCTTCACTTCACAAGCAGTGACCCTCTGACCTCTTCACTTCACAAGCAGTGATCCTCTGACATCTTCACTTCACAAGCAGCGATCCTCTGACCTCTTCACTTCACAAGCAGTGAGCCTCTGACCTCTTCACTTCACAAGCAGCGAGCCTCTGACCTCTTCACTTCACAAGCAGTGATTCTCTGACATCTTCACTTCACAAGCAGCGATCCTCTGACCTCTTCACTTCACAAGCAGTGAGCCTCTGACGTCTTCACTTCACAAGCAGTGATCCTCACAAGCAGTGATCCTCTGACCTCTTCACTTCACAAGCAGTGAGCCTCTGACCTCTTCCCTTCACAAGCAGCGAACCTCTGACCTCTTCACTTCACAAGTAGTGAGCCTCTGACCTCTTCACTTCACAAGCAGTGAGCCTCTGACCTCTTCCCTTCACAAGCAGTGAGCCTCTGACCTCTTCCCTTCACAAGCAGTGATTCTCTGACATCTTCACTTCACAAGCAGCGATCCTCTGACCTCTTCACTTCACAAGCAGTGAGCCTCTGACGTCTTCACTTCACAAGCAGTGATCCTCACAAGCAGTGATCCTCTGACCTCTTCACTTCACAAGCAGTGAGCCTCTGACCTCTTCCCTTCACAAGCAGTGAGCCTCTGACCTCTTCACTTCACAAGCAGTGATTCTCTGACCTCTTCACTTCACAAGCAGTGATCCTCTGACCTCTTCACTTCACAAGCAGTGAGCCTCTGACCTCTTCACTTCACAAGCAGTGATCCTCACAAGCAGTGATCCTCTGACCTCTTCACTTCACAAGCAGCGAACCTCTGACCTCTTCACTTCACAAGTAGTGAGCCTCTGACCTCTTCACTTCACAAGCAATGAGCCTCTGACCTTTTCCCTTCACAAGCAGTGTGCCTCTGACCTCTTCACTTCACAAGCAGTGATTCTCTGACATCTTCACTTCACAAGCAGCGATCCTCTGACCTCTTCACTTCACAAGCAGCGAGCGTCTGACCACTTCACAAGCAGTGAGCCTCTGACCTCTTCACTTCACAAGCAGTGAGCCTCTGACCTCTTCACTTCACAAGCGGTGATCCTCTGACCTCTTCACTTCACAAGCGGTGATTCTCTGACCTCTTCCCATCACAAGCAGTGATCCTCTGACATCTTCACTTCACAAGCAGCGAGCCTCTAACCTCTTCACTTCACAAGCAGCGATCCTCTGACCTCTTCACTTCACAAGCAGCAATCCTCTGACCTCTTCACTTCACAAGCAGTGATCCTCTGACCTCTTCACTGCACAAGCAGTGATCCTCTGACCTTTTCACTGCACAAGCAGTGATCCTCTGACCTCTTCACTGCACAAGCAGTGATCCTCTGACCTCTTCACTTCACAAGCGGTGAGCCTCTGACCCCTTCCTATCACAAGCAGTGAGCCTCTGACCTCTTCACTTAACAAGCAGCGATCCTCTGACCTCTTCACTTCACAAGCAGCGATCCTCTGACCTCTTCACTTCACAAGCAGTGATCCTCTGACATCTTCACTTCACAAGCAGCGATCCTCTGACCTCTTCACTTCACAAGCAGTGAGCCTCTGACCTCTTCACTTCACAAGCAGTGAGCCTCTGACCTCTTCACTTCACAAGCAGTGATCCTCTGACCTCTTCACTTCACAAGCAGTGAGCCTCTGACCTCTTCACTTCACAAGCAGTGAGCCTCTGACCTCTTCACTTCACAAGCAGTGATCCTCTGACATCTTCACTTAACAAGCAGCGATCCTCTGACCTCTTCACTTCACAAGCAGCGATCCTCTGACCTCTTCACTTCACAAGCAGTGATCCTCTGACATCTTCACTTCACAAGCAGCGATCCTCTGACCTCTTCACTTCACAAGCAGTGAGCCTCTGACCTCTTCACTTCACAAGCAGTGAGCCTCTGACCTCTTCACTTCACAAGCAGTGATCCTCTGACCTCTTCACTTCACAAGCAGTGAGCCTCTGACCTCTTCACTTCACAAGCAGTGATCCTCACAAGCAGTGATCCTCTGACCTCTTCACTTCACAAGCAGCGATCCTCTGACCTCTTCACTTCACAAGCAGTGATCCTCTGACCTCTTCGCTTCACAAGCAGTGATCATCTCACCTCTTCACTTCACAAGCAGCGATTCTCTGACCTCTTCGCTTCACAAGCAGTGAGCCTCTGACCTCTTCACTTCACAAGCAGTGATCCTCACAAGCAGTGATCCTCTGACCTCTTCACTTCACAAGCAGCGATCCTCTGACCTCTTCACTTCACAAGCAGTGAGCCTCTGACCTCTTCACTTCACAAGCAGTGATCCTCTGACCTCTTCACTTCACAAGCAGCGATCCTCTGACCTCTTCACTTCACAAGCAGCGAGCCTCTGACCTCTTCGCTTCACAAGCAGTGATCATCTCACCTCTTCACTTCACAAGCAGCGATCCTCTGACCTCTTCGCTTCACAAGCAGTGAGCCTCTGACCTCTTCACTTCACAAGCAGTGATCCTCAAAAGCAGTGATCCTCTGACCTCTTCACTTCACAAGCAGTGATCCTCTGACCTCTTCACTTCACAAGCAGCGATCCTCTGACCTCTTCACTTCACAAGCAGCGATCCTCTGACCTCTTCACTTCACAAGCAGTGATCCTCTGACCTCTTCCCATCACAAGCAGCGATCCTCTGACCTCTTCCCATCACAAGCAGCAGCAATCCTCTGACCTCTTCACTTCACAAGCAGCAATCCTCTGACCTCTTCACTTCACAAGCAGCGATCCTCTGACCTCTTCACTTCACAACCAGTGAGCCTCTGACCTTTTCACTTCAATAGCAGTGATCCTCTGACCTCTTCACTTCACAAGCAGCGATCCTCTGACCTCTTCACTTCACAAGCAGTGATCCTCTGACCTCTTCACTTCACAAGCGGTGAGCCTCTGACCTCTTCCTATCACAAGCAGTGAGCCTCTGACCTCTTCACTTCACAAGCAGCGATCCTCTGACCTCTTCACTTCACAAGCAGTGAGCCTCTGACCTCTTCACTTCACAAGCAGTGACCCTCTGACCTCTTCACTTCACAAGCAGTGATCCTCTGACATCTTCACTTCACAAGCAGCGATCCTCTGACCTCTTCACTTCACAAGCAGTGAGCCTCTGACCTCTTCACTTCACAAGCAGCGAGCCTCTGACCTCTTCACTTCACAAGCAGTGATTCTCTGACATCTTCACTTCACAAGCAGCGATCCTCTGACCTCTTCACTTCACAAGCAGTGAGCCTCTGACGTCTTCACTTCACAAGCAGTGATCCTCACAAGCAGTGATCCTCTGACCTCTTCACTTCACAAGCAGTGAGCCTCTGACCTCTTCCCTTCACAAGCAGCGAACCTCTGACCTCTTCACTTCACAAGTAGTGAGCCTCTGACCTCTTCACTTCACAAGCAGTGAGCCTCTGACCTCTTCCCTTCACAAGCAGTGAGCCTCTGACCTCTTCCCTTCACAAGCAGTGATTCTCTGACATCTTCACTTCACAAGCAGCGATCCTCTGACCTCTTCACTTCACAAGCAGTGAGCCTCTGACGTCTTCACTTCACAAGCAGTGATCCTCACAAGCTGTGATCCTCTGACCTCTTCACTTCACAAGCAGTGAGCCTCTGACCTCTTCCCTTCACAAGCAGTGAGCCTCTGACCTCTTCACTTCACAAGCAGTGATTCTCTGACCTCTTCACTTCACAAGCAGTGATCCTCTGACCTCTTCACTTCACAAGCAGTGAGCCTCTGACCTCTTCACTTCACAAGCAGTGATCCTCACAAGCAGTGATCCTCTGACCTCTTCACTTCACAAGCAGCGAACCTCTGACCTCTTCACTTCACAAGTAGTGAGCCTCTGACCTCTTCACTTCACAAGCAATGAGCCTCTGACCTTTTCCCTTCACAAGCAGTGAGCCTCTGACCTCTTCACTTCACAAGCAGTGATTCTCTGACATCTTCACTTCACAAGCAGCGATCCTCTGACCTCTTCACTTCACAAGCAGCGAGCGTCTGACCACTTCACAAGCAGTGAGCCTCTGACCTCTTCACTTCACAAGCAGTGAGCCTCTGACCTCTTCACTTCACAAGCAGTGATCCTCTGACCTCTTCACTTCACAAGCGGTGATTCTCTGACCTCTTCCCATCACAAGCAGTGATCCTCTGACATCTTCACTTCACAAGCAGCGAGCCTCTAACCTCTTCACTTCACAAGCAGCGATCCTCTGACCTCTTCACTTCACAAGCAGCAATCCTCTGACCTCTTCACTTCACAAGCAGTGATCCTCTGACCTCTTCACTTCACAAGCAGTGATCCTCTGACCTCTTCACTGCACAAGCAGTGATCCTCTGACCTTTTTACTGCACAAGCAGTGATCCTCTGACCTCTTCACTGCACAAGCAGTGATCCTCTGACCTCTTCACTTCACAAGCGGTGAGCCTCTGACCCCTTCCTATCACAAGCAGTGAGCCTCTGACCTCTTCACTTAACAAGCAGCGATCCTCTGACCTCTTCACTTCACAAGCAGCGATCCTCTGACCTCTTCACTTCACAAGCAGTGATCCTCTGACATCTTCACTTCACAAGCAGCGATCCTCTGACCTCTTCACTTCACAAGCAGTGAGCCTCTGACCTCTTCACTTCACAAGCAGTGAGCCTCTGACCTCTTCACTTCACAAGCAGTGATCCTCTGACCTCTTCACTTCACAAGCAGTGAGCCTCTGACCTCTTCACTTCACAAGCAGTGAGCCTCTGACCTCTTCACTTCACAAGCAGTGATCCTCTGACATCTTCACTTAACAAGCAGCGATCCTCTGACCTCTTCACTTCACAAGCAGCGATCCTCTGACCTCTTCACTTCACAAGCAGTGATCCTCTGACATCTTCACTTCACAAGCAGCGATCCTCTGACCTCTTCACTTCACAAGCAGTGAGCCTCTGACCTCTTCACTTCACAAGCAGTGAGCCTCTGACCTCTTCACTTCACAAGCAGTGATCCTCTGACCTCTTCACTTCACAAGCAGTGAGCCTCTGACCTCTTCACTTCACAGGCAGTGATCCTCACAAGCAGTGATCCTCTGACCTCTTCACTTCACAAGCAGCGATCCTCTGACCTCTTCACTTCACAAGCAGCGAGCCTCTGACCTCTTCGCTTCACAAGCAGCGATCATCTCACCTCTTCACTTCACAAGCAGCGATCCTCTGACCTCTTCACTTCACAAGCAGTGAGCCTCTGACCTCTTCACTTCAGAAGCAGTGATCCTCTGACCTCTTCACTTCACAAGCAGCGATCCTCTGACCGCTTCACTTCACAAGCAGCGATCCTGTGACCTCTTCCCATCACAAGCAGCGATCCTGTGACCTCTTCACTTTACAAGCGGCGATCGCCCGACTTCTTCACTTCACAAGCAGTGATCCTCTGACCTCTTCACTTCACAAGCAGCGATCCTCTGACCTCTTCCCATCACAAGCAGCGATCCTCTGACCTCTTCACTTCACAAGCAGCGAGCCTCTGACCTCTTCACTGCACAAGCGGTGATCCTCTGACCTCTTCACTTCACAAGCGGTGAGCCTCTGACCTCTTCCTATCACACGCAGTGAGCCTCTGACCTCTTCACTTCACAAGCAGCGATCCTCTGACCTCTTCACTTCACAAGCAGTGAGCCTCTGACCTCTTCACTTCACAAGCAGTGAGCCTCTGACCTCTTCACTTCACAAGCAGTGATCCTCTGACCTCTTCACTTCACAAGCAGCGATCCTCTGACCTCTTCACTTCACAAGCAGTGAGCCTCTGACCTCTTCGCTTCACAAGCAGTGATCATCTCACCTCTTCATTTCACAAGCAGCGATCCTCTGACCTCTTCACTTCACAAGCAGTGAGCCTCTGACCTCTTCGCTTCACAAGCAGTGATCCTCTGACCTCTTCACTTCACAAGCAGCGATCCTCTGACCTCTTCACAACCAGTGGGCCTCTGACCTCTTCACTTCAATAGCAGTGATCCTCTCACCTCTTCACATCACAAGCAGCGATCCTCTCACCTCTTCACATCACAAGCAGCGATCCTCTGACCTCTTCACTTCACAAGCAGTGATCCTCTGACCTCTTCACTTCACAAGCAGCGATCCTCTGACCTCTTCCCATCACGAGCAGCGATCCTCTGACCTCTTCACTTCACAAGCAGCGATCCTATGACCTCTTCACTTCACAAGCAGTGATCCTCTGACCTCTTCCCATCACAAGCAGCGATCCTCTGACCTCTTCCCATCACAAGCAGCAGCAATCCTCTGACCTCTTCACTTCACAAGCAGCAATCCTCTGACCTCTTCACTTCACAAGCAGTGAGCCTCTGACCTCTTCACTTCACAAGCAGTGATCCTCACAAGCAGTGATCCTCTGACCTCTTCACTTCACAAGCAGCGATCCTCTGACCTCTTCACTTCACAAGCAGTGAGCCTCTGACCTCTTCACTTCACAAGCAGTGATCCTCTGACCTCTTCACTTCACAAGCAGTGATCCTCTGACCTCTTCCCATCACAAGCAGCGATCCTCTGACCTCTTCCCTTCACAAGCAGTGGTCCTCTGACCTCTTCACTTCACAAGCAGCGGTCCTCTGACCTCTTCACTTCACAAGCAGCGAGCCTCTGACCTCTTCACTTCACAATCAGTGATCCGCACAAGCAGTGATCCTCTGACCTCTTCACTTCACAAGCAGCGATCCTCTGACTTCTTCCCATCACAAGCAGCGATCCTCTGACCTCTCCACTTCACAAGCAGTGAGCCTCTGACCTCTTCACTTCACAAGCAGTGATCCTCTGACCGCTTCACTTCACAAGCAGTGATCCTCTGACCTCTTCACTTCACAAGCAGTGAGCCTCTGACCTCTTCACTTCACAAGCAGCGATCCTCTGACCTCTTCACTTCACAAGCAGCGATCCTCTGACCTCTTCACTTCACAAGCAGTGATCCTCTGACCCCTTCACTTCACAAGCAGTGATCCTCGGACCTCTTCACTTCACAAGCAGTGATCCTCTGACCTCTTCACTTCACAAGCAGCGATCCTCTGACCTCTTCACTTCACAAGCAGTGAGCCTCTGACCTCTTCACTTCACAAGCAGTGAGCCTCTGACCTCTTCGCTTCACAAGCAGTGATCATCTCACCTCTTCACTTCACAAGCAGCGATCCTCTGACCTCTTCACTTCACAAGCAGTGAGCCTCTGACCTCTTCACTTCACAAGCAGTGATCCTCTGACCTCTTCACTTCACAAGCAGCGATCCTCTGACCGCTTCACTTCACAAGCAGCGATCCTGTGACCTCTTCCCATCACAAGCGGCGATCCTCTGACCTCTTCACTTTACAAGCGGCGATCGCCCGACTTCTTCACTTCACAAGCAGTGATCCTCTGACCTCTTCACTTCACAAGCAGCGATCCTCTGACCTCTTCCCATCACAAGCAGCGATCCTCTGACCTCTTCACTTCACAAGCAGCGATCCTCTGACCTCTTCACTTCACAAGCAGCGATCCTCTGACCTCTTCACTTCACAAGCAGTGAGCCTCTGACCTCTTCACTTCACAAGCAGTGATCCTCTGACCTCTTCACTTCACAAGCAGTGATCCTCTGACCTCTTCACTTCACAAGCGGTGATCCTCTGACCTCTTACCATCACAAGCAGCGATCCTCTGACCTCTACACTTCACAAGCAGTGATCCTCTGACCTCTTCACTTCACCAGCAGTGATCCTCTCACCTCTTCACTTCACAAGTAGTGAGCCTCTGACCTCTTCCCTTTACACGTAGTGATCCTCTGACCTCTTCCCATCACAAGCAGCGATCCTCTGACCTCTTCACTTCACAAGCAGCGATCCTCTGACCTCTTCACTTCACAAGCAGTGAGCCTCTGACCTCTTCCCTTTACACGTAGTGATCCTCTGACCTCTTCCCATCACAAGCAGCGATCCTCTGACCTCTTCACTTCACAAGCAGTGAGCCTCTGACCTCTGCACTTCACAAGCAGTGATCCTCTGACCTCTTCACTTCACAAGCGGTGAGCCTCTGACCTCTTCCCATCACAAGCAGTGAGCCTCTGACCTCTTCACTTCACAAGCAGCGATCCTTTGACCTCTTCACTTCACAAGCAGCGAGCCTCTGACCTCTTCACTTCACAAGCAGCGAGCCTCTGACCTCTTCACTTCACAAGCAGCGATCCTCTGACCTCTTCACTTCACAAGCAGCGATCCTCTGACCTCTTCACTTCACAAGCAGTGAGCCTCTGACCTCTTCGCTTCACAAGCAGTGATCATCTCACCTCTTCATTTCACAAGCACCGATCCTCTGACCTCTTCACTTCACAAGCAGTGAGCCTCTGACCTCTTCGCTTCACAAGCAGTGTTCATCTCACCTCTTCACTTCACAAGCAGCGATCCTCTGACCTCTTCACTTCACAAGCAGCGATCCTCTGACCTCTTCACTTCACAAGCAGTGAGCCTCTGACCTCTTCCCTTTACAAGTAGTGATCCTCTGACCTCTTCCCATCACAAGCAGCGATCCTCTGACCTCTTCACTTCACAAGCAGTGAGCCTCTGACCTCTTCACTTCACAAGCAGTGATCCTCTGACCTCTTCACTTCACAAGCAGTGATCCTCTGACCTCTTCACTTCACAAGCAGTGATCCTCTGACCTCTTCACTTCACAAGCAGTGATCCTCTGACCTCTTCACTTCACAAGCAGTGATCCTCTGACCTCTTCCCATCACAAGCAGCAGCAATCCTCTGACCTCTTCACTTCACAAGCAGCGATCCTCTGACCGCTTCCCATCACAAGCAGCGATCGTGTGACCTCTTCCCATCACAAGCAGCGATCCTCTGACCTCTTCACTTTACAAGCGGCGATCGCCCGACTTCTTCACTTCACAAGCAGTGAGCCTCTGACCTCTTCCCTTTACACGTAGTGATCCTCTGACCTCTTCCCATCACAAGCAGCGATCCTCTGACCTCTTCACTTCACAAGCAGTGAGCCTCTGACCTCTTCACTTCACAAGCAGTGATCCTCTGACCTCTTCACTTCACAAGCAGTGATCCTCTGACCTCTTCACTTCACAAGCAGTAATCCTCTGACCTCTTCACTTCACAAGCAGCGATCCTCTGACCTCTTCACAACCAGTGGGCCTCTGACCTCTTCACTTCAATAGCAGTGATCCTCTCACCTCTTCACATCACAAGCAGCGATCCTCTGACCTCTTCACTTCACAAGCAGTGATCCTCTGACCTCTTCACTTCACAAGCAGTGATCCTCTAACCTCTTCCCATCACAAGCAGCGATCCTCTGACCTCTTCCCATCACAAGCAGCAGCAATCCTCTGACCTCTTCACTTCACAAGCAGCAATCCTCTGACCTCTTCACTTCACAAGCAGCGATCCTCTGACCTCTTCACTTCACAAGCAGCGATCCTCTGACCTCTTCACTTCACAAGCAGCGATCCTCTGACTTCTTCCCATCACAAACAGCGATCCTCTGACCTCTCCACTTCACAAGCAGCGAGCCTCTGACCTCTTCACTTCACAAGCAGTGATCCTCTGACCGCTTCACTTCACAAGCAGTGATCCTCTGACCGCTTCACTTCACAAGCAGTGAGCCTCTGACCTCTTCACTTCACAAGCAGAGATCCTCTGACCTCGTCCCATCACAAGCAGCGATCCTCTGACCTCTTCACTTCACAAGCAGTGAGCCTCTGACCTCTTCACTTCACAAGCAGTGAGCCTCTGACCTCTTCACTTCACAAGCAGTGAGCCTTTGACCTCTTCACTTCACAAGCAGTGATCCTCTGACCTCTTCACTTCACAAGCAGCGATCCTCTGACCTCTTCACAACCAGTGGGCCTCTGACCTCTTCACTTCAATAGCAGTGATCCTCTCACCTCTTCACATCACAAGCAGCGATCCTCTCACCTCTTCACATCACAAGCAGCGATCCTCTGACCTCTTCACTTCACAAGCAGTGATCCTCTGACCTCTTCACTTCACAAGCAGCGATCCTCTGACCTCTTCCCATCACGAGCAGCGATCCTCTGACCTCTTCACTTCACAAGCAGCGATCCTATGACCTCTTCACTTCACAAGCAGTGATCCTCTGACCTCTTCCCATCACAAGCAGCGATCCTCTGACCTCTTCCCATCACAAGCAGCAGCAATCCTCTGACCTCTTCACTTCACAAGCAGCAATCCTCTGACCTCTTCACTTCACAAGCAGTGAGCCTCTGACCTCTTCACTTCACAAGCAGTGATCCTCACAAGCAGTGATCCTCTGACCTCTTCACTTCACAAGCAGCGATCCTCTGACCTCTTCACTTCACAAGCAGTGAGCCTCTGACCTCTTCACTTCACAAGCAGTGATCCTCTGACCTCTTCACTTCACAAGCAGTGATCCTCTGACCTCTTCCCATCACAAGCAGCGATCCTCTGACCTCTTCCCTTCACAAGCAGTGGTCCTCTGACCTCTTCACTTCACAAGCAGCGGTCCTCTGACCTCTTCACTTCACAAGCAGCGAGCCTCTGACATCTTCACTTCACAATCAGTGATCCGCACAAGCAGTGATCCTCTGACCTCTTCACTTCACAAGCAGCGATCCTCTGACTTCTTCCCATCACAAGCAGCGATCCTCTGACCTCTCCACTTCACAAGCAGTGAGCCTCTGACCTCTTCACTTCACAAGCAGTGATCCTCTGACCGCTTCACTTCACAAGCAGTGATCCTCTGACCTCTTCACTTCACAAGCAGTGAGCCTCTGACCTCTTCACTTCACAAGCAGCGATCCTCTGACCTCTTCACTTCACAAGCAGCGATCCTCTGACCTCTTCACTTCACAAGCAGTGATCCTCTGACCTCTTCACTTCACAAGCAGTGATCCTCTGACCTCTTCACTTCACAAGCAGTGATCCTCTGACCTCTTCACTTCACAAGCAGCGATCCTCTGACCTCTTCACTTCACAAGCAGTGAGCCTCTGACCTCTTCACTTCACAAGCAGTGAGCCTCTGACCTCTTCGCTTCACAAGCAGTGATCATCTCACCTCTTCACTTCACAAGCAGCGATCCTCTGACCTCTTCACTTCACAAGCAGTGAGCCTCTGACCTCTTCACTTCACAAGCAGTGATCCTCTGACCTCTTCACTTCACAAGCAGCGATCCTCTGACCGCTTCACTTCACAAGCAGCGATCCTGTGACCTCTTCCCATCACAAGCGGCGATCCTCTGACCTCTTCACTTTACAAGCGGCGATCGCCCGACTTCTTCACTTCACAAGCAGTGATCCTTTGACCTCTTCACTTCACAAGCAGCGATCCTCTGACCTCTTCCCATCACAAGCAGCGATCCTCTGACCTCTTCACTTCACAAGCAGCGATCCTCTGACCTCTTCACTTCACAAGCAGCGATCCTCTGACCTCTTCACTTCACAAGCAGTGAGCCTCTGACCTCTTCACTTCACAAGCAGTGATCCTCTGACCTCTTCACTTCACAAGCAGTGATCCTCTGACCTCTTCACTTCACAAGCGGTGATCCTCTGACCTCTTACCATCACAAGCAGCGATCCTCTGACCTCTACACTTCACAAGCAGTGATCCTCTGACCTCTTCACTTCACAAGCAGTGATCCTCTGACCTCTTCACTTCACAGGCAGTGATCCTCTGACCTCTTCACTTCACAAGCAGTGATCCTCTGACATCTTCACTTCACAAGCAGCGATCCTCTGACCTCTTCACTTCACAAGCAGTGAGCCTCTGACCTCTTCACTTCACAAGCAGTGATCCTCTGACCTCTTCACTTCACAAGCAGTGAGCCTCTGACCTCTTCACTTCACAAGCAGTGATCTGCACAAGCAGTGATCCTCTGACCTCTTCACTTCACAAGCAGCGATCCTGTGACCTCTTCCCATCACAAGCAGCGATCCTCTGACCTCTTCACTTTACAAGCGGCGATCGCCCGACTTCTGCACTTCACAAGCAGTGATCCTCTGACCTCTTCGCTTCACAAGCAGTGATCATCTCACCTCTTCACTTCACAAGCAGCAATTCTCTGACCTCTTCGCTTCACAAGCAGTGAGCCTCTGACCTCTTCACTTCACAAGCAGTGATCCTCACAAGCAGTGATCCTCTGACCTCTTCCCATCACAAGCAGTGATCCTCTGACCTCTTCACTTTACAAGCGGCGATCGCCCGACTTCTTCACTTCACAAGCAGTGATCCTCTGACCTCTTCACTTCACAAGCAGCGATCCTCTGACCTCTTCCCATCACAAGCAGCGATCCTCTGACCTCTTCACTTCACAAGCAGCGATCCTCTGACCTCTTCACTTCACAAGCAGCTAGCCTCTGACCTCTTCACTTCACAAGCAGCGAGCCTCTGACCTCTTCACTTCACAAGCAGCGAGCCTCTGACCTCTTCACTTCACAAGCAGCGATCCTCTGACCTCTTCACTTCACAAGCAGTGAGCCTCTGACCTCTTCACTTCACAAGCAGTGAGCCTCTGACCTCTTCACTTCACAAGCAGTGATCCTCTGACCTCTTCACTTCACAAGCGGTGATCCTCTGACCTCTTCCCATCACAAGCGGCGATCCTCTGACCTCTTCACTTCACAAGCAGTGATCCTCTGACCACTTCAAAAGCAGCGAGCCTCTAACCTCTTCACTTCACAAGCAGCGATCCTCTGACCTCTTCACTTCACAAGCAGCGAGCCTCTGACCTCTTCACTTCACAAGCAGCGAGCCTCTGACCTCTTCACTTCACAAGCAGCGAGCCTCTGACCTCTTCACTTCACAAGCAGCGAGCCTCTGACCTCTTCACTTCACAAGCAGTGATCCTCTGACCTCTTCACTTCACAAGCGGTGATCCTCTGACCTCTTCCCATCACAAGCAGCGATCCTCTGACCACTTCACAAGCAGTGATCCTCTGACCTCTTCACTTCACAAGCAGCGAGCCTCTAACCTCTTCACTGCACAAGCAGCGATCCTCTGACCTCTTCACTTCACAAGCAGCAATCCTCTGACCTCTTCACTTCACAAGCAGCGATCTTCTGACCTCTTCACTTCACAAGCAGCGATCCTCTGACCTCTTCACTTCACAAGCAGTGATCCTCTGACCTCTTCACTTCACAAGCAGCGAGCCTCTTACCTCTTCACTTCACAAGCAGGGAGCCTCTGACCTCTTCACTTCTCAAGCAGTGATCCTCTGACCTCTTCACAAGCAGTGATCCTCTGACCTCTTCACTTCACAAGCGGTGATCCTCTGACCTCTTCCCATCACAAGCAGCGATCCTCTGACCTCTTCACTTCACAAGCAGTGATCCTCTGACATCTTCACTTCACAAGCAGCGAGCCTCTAACCTCTTCACTTCACAAGCAGCGATCCTCTGACCTCTTCACTTCACAAGCAGCAATCCTCTGACCTCTTCACTTCACAAGCAGCGATCCTCTGACCTCTTCACTTCACAAGCAGTGATCCTCTGACCTCTTCACTTCACAAGCAGTGATCCTCAGACCTCTTCGCTTCACAAGCAGCGATCCTCTGACCTCTTCACTTCACAAGCAGCGAGCCTCTGACCTCTTCACTTCACAAGCAGCGATCCTCTGACCTCTTCCCATCACAAGCAGCGATCCTCTGACCTCTTCACTTCACAAGCAGCGATCCTCTGACCTCTTCACAAGCAGTAAGCCTCTGACCTCTTCACTTCACAAGCAGTGAGCCTCTGACCGCTTCACTTCACAAGCAGTGATCCTCTGACCTCTTCTTTTCACAAGCAGTGAGCCTCTGACCTCTTCACTTCACAAGCAGCGAGCCTCTGACCTCTTCCCATCACAAGCAGTGATCCTCTGACCTCTTCACTTCACAAGCAGCGATCCTCTGACCTCTTCACTTCACAAGCAGTGAGCCTCTGACCTCTTCACTTCACAAGCAGTGATCCTCTGACCTCTTCACTTCATAAGCAGTGAGCCTCTGACCTCTTCACTTCACGAGCAGTGATCCTCTGACCTCTTCACTTCACAAGCAGCGATCCTCTGACCTCTTCACTTCACAACCAGTGAGCCTCTGACCTTTTCACTTCAATAGCAGTGATCCTCTGACCTCTTCACTTCACAAGCAGCGATCCTCTGACCTCTTCACTTCACAAGCAGTGATCCTCTGACCTCTTCACTTCACAAGCGGTGAGCCTCTGACCTCTTCCTATCACAAGCAGTGAGCCTCTGACCTCTTCACTTCACAAGCAGCGATCCTCTGACCTCTTCACTTCACAAGCAGTGAGCCTCTGACCTCTTCACTTCACAAGCAGTGACCCTCTGACCTCTTCACTTCACAAGCAGTGATCCTCTGACATCTTCACTTCACAAGCAGCGATCCTCTGACCTCTTCACTTCACAAGCAGTGAGCCTCTGACCTCTTCACTTCACAAGCAGCGAGCCTCTGACCTCTTCACTTCACAAGCAGTGATTCTCTGACATCTTCACTTCACAAGCAGCGATCCTCTGACCTCTTCACTTCACAAGCAGTGAGCCTCTGACGTCTTCACTTCACAAGCAGTGATCCTCACAAGCAGTGATCCTCTGACCTCTTCACTTCACAAGCAGTGAGCCTCTGACCTCTTCCCTTCACAAGCAGCGAACCTCTGACCTCTTCACTTCACAAGTAGTGAGCCTCTGACCTCTTCACTTCACAAGCAGTGAGCCTCTGACCTCTTCCCTTCACAAGCAGTGATTCTCTGACATCTTCACTTCACAAGCAGCGATCCTCTGACCTCTTCACTTCACAAGCAGTGAGCCTCTGACGTCTTCACTTCACAAGCAGTGATCCTCACAAACAGTGATCCTCTGACCTCTTCACTTCACAAGCAGTGAGCCTCTGACCTCTTCCCTTCACAAGCAGTGAGCCTCTGACCTCTTCACTTCACAAGCAGTGATTCTCTGACCTCTTCACTTCACAAGCAGTGATCCTCTGACCTCTTCACTTCACAAGCAGTGAGCCTCTGACCTCTTCACTTCACAAGCAGTGATCCTCACAAGCAGTGATCCTCTGACCTCTTCACTTCACAAGCAGCGAACCTCTGACCTCTTCACTTCACAAGTAGTGAGCCTCTGACCTCTTCACTTCACAAGCAATGAGCCTCTGACCTTTTCCCTTCACAAGCAGTGAGCCTCTGACCTCTTCACTTCACAAGCAGTGATTCTCTGACATCTTCACTTCACAAGCAGCGATCCTCTGACCTCTTCACTTCACAAGCAGCGAGCGTCTGACCACTTCACAAGCAGTGAGCCTCTGACCTCTTCACTTCACAAGCAGTGAGCCTCTGACCTCTTCACTTCACAAGCGGTGATCCTCTGACCTCTTCACTTCACAAGCGGTGATTCTCTGACCTCTTCCCATCACAAGCAGTGATCCTCTGACATCTTCACTTCACAAGCAGCGAGCCTCTAACCTCTTCACTTCACAAGCAGCGATCCTCTGACCTCTTCACTTCACAAGCAACAATCCTCTGACCTCTTCACTTCACAAGCAGTGATCCTCTGACCTCTTCACTTCACAAGCAGTGATCCTCTGACCTCTTCACTGCACAAGCAGTGATCCTCTGACCTTTTCACTGCACAAGCAGTGATCCTCTGACCTCTTCACTGCACAAGCAGTGATCCTCTGACCTCTTCACTTCACAAGCGGTGAGCCTCTGACCTCTTCCTATCACAAGCAGTGAGCCTCTGACCTCTTCACTTAACAAGCAGCGATCCTCTGACCTCTTCACTTCACAAGCAGCGATCCTCTGACCTCTTCACTTCACAAGCAGTGATCCTCTGACATCTTCACTTCACAAGCAGCGATCCTCTGACCTCTTCACTTCACAAGCAGTGAGCCTCTGACCTCTTCACTTCACAAGCAGTGAGCCTCTGACCTCTTCACTTCACAAGCAGTGATCCTCTGACCTCTTCACTTCACAAGCAGTGAGCCTCTGACCACTTCACTTCACAAGCAGTGAGCCTCTGACCTCTTCACTTCACAAGCAGTGATCCTCTGACATCTTCACTTAACAAGCAGCGATCCTCTGACCTCTTCACTTCACAAGCAGCGATCCTCTGACCTCTTCACTTCACAAGCAGTGATCCTCTGACATCTTCACTTCACAAGCAGCGATCCTCTGACCTCTTCACTTCACAAGCAGGGAGCCTCTGACCTCTTCACTTCACAAGCAGTGAGCCTCTGACCTCTTCACTTCACAAGCAGTGATCCTCTGACCTCTTCACTTCACAAGCAGTGAGCCTCTGACCTCTTCACTTCACAAGCAGTGATCCTCACAAGCAGTGATCCTCTGACCTCTTCACTTCACAAGCAGCGATCCTCTGACCTCTTCACTTAACAAGCAGCGAGCCTCTGACCTCTTCGCTTCACAAGCAGCGATCATCTCGCCTCTTCACTTCACAAGCAGCGATCCTCTGACCTCTTCACTTCACAAGCAGTGAGCCTCTGACCTCTTCACTTCAGAAGCAGTGATCCTCTGACCTCTTCACTTCACAAGCAGCGATCCTCCGACCGCTTCACTTCACAAGCAGCGATCCTGTGACCTCTTCCCATCACAAGCAGCGATCCTGTGACCTCTTCCCTTTACAAGCGGCGATCGCCCGACTTCTTCACTTCACAAGCAGTGATCCTCTGACCTCTTCACTTCACAAGCAGCGATCCTCTGACCTCTTCCCATCACAAGCAGCGATCCTCTGACCTCTTCACTTCACAAGCAGCGAGCCTCTGACCTCTTCACTGCACAAGCGGTGATCCTCTGACCTCTTCACTTCACAAGCGGTGAGCCTCTGACCTCTTCCTATCACACGCAGTGAGCCTCTGACCTCTTCACTTCACAAGCAGCGATCCTCTGACCTCTTCACTTCACAAGCAGTGAGCCTCTGACCTCTTCACTTCACAAGCAGTGAGCCTCTGACCTCTTCACTTCACAAACAGTGATCCTCTGACATCTTCACTTCACAAGCAGCGATCCTCTGACCTCTTCACTTCACAAGCAGCGATCCTCTGACCTCTTCACTTCACAAGCAGTGAGCCTCTGACCTCTTCGCTTCACAAGCAGTGATCATCTCACCTCTTCATTTCACAAGCAGCGATCCTCTGACCTCTTCACTTCACAAGCAGTGAGCCTCTGACCTCTTCGCTTCACAAGCAGTGTTCATCTCACCTCTTCACTTCACAAGCAGCGATCCTCTGACCTCTTCACTTCACAAGCAGCGATCCTCTGACCTCTTCACTTCACAAGCAGTGAGCCTCTGACCTCTTCCCTTTACACGTAGTGATCCTCTGACCTCTTCTCATCACAAGCAGCGATCCTCTGACCTCTTCACTTCACAAGCAGTGAGCCTCTGACCTCTTCACTTCACAAGCAGTGATCCTCTGACCTCTTCACTTCACAAGCAGTGATCCTCTGACCTCTTCACTTCACAAGCAGTGATCCTCTGACCTCTTCACTTCACAAGCAGTGATCCTCTGACCTCTTCACTTCACAAGCAGTGATCCTCTGACCTCTTCACTTCACAAGCTGCGATCCTCTGATCTCTTCACTTCACAAGCAGTGAGCCTCTGACCTCTTCACTTCACAAGCAGTGATCCTCTGACCTCTTCACTTCACAAGCAGCGAGCCTCTGACCTCTTCACTTCACAAGCAGCGATCCTCTGACTTCTTCCCATCACAAGCAGCGATCCTCTGACCTCTCCACTTCACAAGCAGCGATCCTCTGACCTCTCCACTTCACAAGCAGCGAGCCTCTGACCTCTTCACTTCACAAGCAGTGATCCTCTGACCGCTTCACTTCACAAGCAGTGATCCTCTGACCTCTTCACTTCACAAGCAGTGAGCCTCTGACCTCTTCACTTCACAAGCAGCGATCCTCTGACCTCTTCCCATCACAAGCAGCGATCCTCTGACCTCTTCACTTCTCAAGCAGTGAGCCTCTGACCTCTTCACTTCACAAGCAGTGATCCTCTGACCTCTTCACCTCACAAGCAGCGATCCTCTGACCTCTTCACAACCAGTGGGCCTCTGACCTCTTCACTTCAATAGCAGTGATCCTCTCACCTCTTCACATCACAAGCAGCGATCCTCTGACCTCTTCACTTCACAAGCAGTGATCCTCTGACCTCTTCACTTCACAAGCAGTGAGCCTCTGACCTCTTCAATTCAAAAGCAGTGATCCTCTGACCTCTTCACTTCACAAGCAGCGATCCTCTGACCTCTTCACTTCACAAGCAGCGATCCTCTGACCTCTTCCTATCACGAGCAGCGATCCTCTGACCTCTTCACTTCACAAGCAGCGATCCAATGACCTCTTCACTTCACAAGCAGTGATCCTCTGACCTCTTCCCATCACAAGCAGCGATCCTCTGACCTCTTATCATCACAAGCAGCAGCAATCCTCTGACCTCTTCACTTCACAAGCAGCAATCCTCTGACCTCTTCACTTCACAAGCAGTGAGCCTCTGACCTCTTCACTTCACAAGCAGTGATCCTCACAAGCAGTGATCCTCTGACCTCTTCACTTCACAACCAGCGATCCTCTGACCTCTTCACTTCACAAGCAGTGAGCCTCTGACCTCTTCACTTCACAAGCAGTGATCCTCTGACCTCTTCACTTCACAAGCAGTGATCCTCTGACCTCTTCACTTCATAAGCAGCGAGCCTCTGACCTCTTCACTTCACAAGCAGTGAGCCTCTGACCTCTTCACTTCACAAGCAGCGATCCTCTGACCTCTTCACTTCACAAGCAGCGATCCTCTGACCTCTTCACTTCACAAGCAGTGAGCCTCTCACCTCTTCACTTCACAAGCATTGAGCCTCTGACCTCTTCACTTCACAAGCAGTGAGCCTCTGACCTCTTCACTTCACAATCAGTGATCCGCACAAGCAGTGATCCTCTGACCTCTTCACTTCACAAGCAGCGATCCTCTGACCTCTTCACTTCACAAGCAGTGAGCCTCTGACCTCTTCACTTCACAAGCAGTGATCCTCTGACCTCTTCACTTCACAAGCAGCGATCCTCTGACCTCTTCACTTCACAAGCAGCGAGCCTCTGACCTCTTCGCTTCACAAGCAGTGATCATCTCACCTCTTCACTTCACAAGCAGCGATCCTCTGACCTCTTCGCTTCACAAGCAGTGAGCCTCTGACCTCTTCACTTCACAAGCAGTGATCCTCACAAGCAGTGATCCTCTGACCTCTTCACTTCACAAGCAGTGATCCTCTGACCTCTTCACTTCACAAGCAGCGATCCTCTGACCTCTTCACTTCACAAGCAGCGATCCTCTGACCTCTTCACTTCACAAGCAGTGATCCTCTGACCTCTTCCCATCACAAGCAGCGATCCTCTGACCTCTTCCCATCACAAGCAGCAGCAATCCTCTGACCTCTTCACTTCACAAGCAGCAATCCTCTGACCTCTTCACTTCACAAGCAGCGATCCTCTGACCTCTTCACTTCACAACCAGTGAGCCTCTGACCTTTTCACTTCAATAGCAGTGATCCTCTGACCTCTTCACTTCACAAGCAGCGATCCTCTGACCTCTTCACTTCACAAGCAGTGATCCTCTGACCTCTTCACTTCACAAGCGGTGAGCCTCTGACCTCTTCCTATCACAAGCAGTGAGCCTCTGACCTCTTCACTTCACAAGCAGCGATCCTCTGACCTCTTCACTTCACAAGCAGTGAGCCTCTGACCTCTTCACTTCACAAGCAGTGACCCTCTGACCTCTTCACTTCACAAGCAGTGATCCTCTGACATCTTCACTTCACAAGCAGCGATCCTCTGACCTCTTCACTTCACAAGCAGTGAGCCTCTGACCTCTTCACTTCACAAGCAGCGAGCCTCTGACCTCTTCACTTCACAAGCAGTGATTCTCTGACATCTTCACTTCACAAGCAGCGATCCTCTGACCTCTTCACTTCACAAGCAGTGAGCCTCTGACGTCTTCACTTCACAAGCAGTGATCCTCACAAGCAGTGATCCTCTGACCTCTTCACTTCACAAGCAGTGAGCCTCTGACCTCTTCCCTTCACAAGCAGCGAACCTCTGACCTCTTCACTTCACAAGTAGTGAGCCTCTGACCTCTTCACTTCACAAGCAGTGAGCCTCTGACCTCTTCCCTTCACAAGCAGTGAGCCTCTGACCTCTTCCCTTCACAAGCAGTGATTCTCTGACATCTTCACTTCACAAGCAGCGATCCTCTGACCTCTTCACTTCACAAGCAGTGAGCCTCTGACGTCTTCACTTCACAAGCAGTGATCCTCACAAGCAGTGATCCTCTGACCTCTTCACTTCACAAGCAGTGAGCCTCTGACCTCTTCCCTTCACAAGCAGTGAGCCTCTGACCTCTTCACTTCACAAGCAGTGATTCTCTGACCTCTTCACTTCACAAGCAGTGATCCTCTGACCTCTTCACTTCACAAGCAGTGAGCCTCTGACCTCTTCACTTCACAAGCAGTGATCCTCACAAGCAGTGATCCTCTGACCTCTTCACTTCACAAGCAGCGAACCTCTGACCTCTTCACTTCACAAGTAGTGAGCCTCTGACCTCTTCACTTCACAAGCAATGAGCCTCTGACCTTTTCCCTTCACAAGCAGTGAGCCTCTGACCTCTTCACTTCACAAGCAGTGATTCTCTGACATCTTCACTTCACAAGCAGCGATCCTCTGACCTCTTCACTTCACAAGCAGCGAGCGTCTGACCACTTCACAAGCAGTGAGCCTCTGACCTCTTCACTTTACAAGCAGTGAGCCTCTGACCTCCTCACTTCACAAGCGGTGATCCTCTGACCTCTTCACTTCACAAGCGGTGATTCTCTGACCTCTTCCCATCACAAGCAGTGATCCTCTGACATCTTCACTTCACAAGCAGCGAGCCTCTAACCTCTTCACTTCACAAGCAGCGATCCTCTGACCTCTTCACTTCACAAGCAGCAATCCTCTGACCTCTTCACTTCACAAGCAGTGATCCTCTGACCTCTTCACTTCACAAGCAGTGATCCTCTGACCTCTTCACTGCACAAGCAGTGATCCTCTGACCTTTTCACTGCACAAGCAGTGATCCTCTGACCTCTTCACTGCACAAGCAGTGATCCTCTGACCTCTTCACTTCACAAGCGGTGAGCCTCTGACCTCTTCCTATCACAAGCAGTGAGCCTCTGACCTCTTCACTTAACAAGCAGCGATCCTCTGACCTCTTCACTTCACAAGCAGCGATCCTCTGACCTCTTCACTTCACAAGCAGTGATCCTCCGACATCTTCACTTCACAAGCAGCGATCCTCTGACCTCTTCACTTCACAAGCAGTGAGCCTCTGACCTCTTCACTTCACAAGCAGTGAGCCTCTGACCTCTTCACTTCACAAGCAGTGATCCTCTGACCTCTTCACTTCACAAGCAGTGAGCCTCTGACCTCTTCACTTCACAAGCAGTGAGCCTCTGACCTCTTCACTTCACAAGCAGTGATCCTCTGACATCTTCACTTAACAAGCAGCGATCCTCTGACCTCTTCACTTCACAAGCAGCGATCCTCTGACCTCTTCACTTCACAAGCAGTGATCCTCTGACATCTTCACTTCACAAGCAGCGATCCTCTGACCTCTTCACTTCACAAGCAGTGAGCCTCTGACCTCTTCACTTCACAAGCAGTGAGCCTCTGACCTCTTCACTTCACAAGCAGTGATCCTCTGACCTCTTCACTTCACAAGCAGTGAGCCTCTGACCTCTTCACTTCACAAGCAGTGATCCTCACAAGCAGTGATCCTCTGACCTCTTCACTTCACAAGCAGCGATCCTCTGACCTCTTCACTTCACAAGCAGCGAGCCTCTGACCTCTTCGCTTCACAAGCAGCGATCATCTCACCTCTTCACTTCACAAGCAGCGATCCTCTGACCTCTTCACTTCACAAGCAGTGAGCCTCTGACCTCTTCACTTCAGAAGCAGTGATCCTCTGACCTCTTCACTTCACAAGCAGCGATCCTCTGACCGCTTCACTTCACAAGCAGCGATCCTGTGACCTCTTCCCATCACAAGCAGCGATCCTGTGACCTCTTCACTTTACAAGCGGCGATCGCCCGACTTCTTCACTTCACAAGCAGTGATCCTCTGACCTCTTCACTTCACAAGCAGCGATCCTCTGACCTCTTCCCATCACAAGCAGCGATCCTCTGACCTCTTCACTTCACAAGCAGCGAGCCTCTCACCTCTTCACTGCACAAGCGGTGATCCTCTGACCTCTTCACTTCACAAGCGGTGAGCCTCTGACCTCTTCCTATCACACGCAGTGAGCCTCTGACCTCTTCACTTCACAAGCAGCGATCCTCTGACCTCTTCACTTCACAAGCAGTGAGCCTCTGACCTCTTCACTTCACAAGCAGTGAGCCTCTGACCTCTTCACTTCACAAGCAGTGATCCTCTGACCTCTTCACTTCACAAGCAGTGATCCTCACAAGCAGTGATCCTCTGACCTCTTCACTTCACAAGCAGTGAGCCTCTGACCTCTTCCCTTCACAAGCAGTGAGCCTCTGACCTCTTCACTTCACAAGCAGTGATTCTCTGACCTCTTCACTTCACAAGCAGTGATCCTCTGACCTCTTCACTTCACAAGCAGTGAGCCTCTGACCTCTTCACTTCACAAGCAGTGATCCTCACAAGCAGTGATCCTCTGACCTCTTCACTTCACAAGCAGCGAACCTCTGACCTCTTCACTTCACAAGTAGTGAGCCTCTGACCTCTTCACTTCACAAGCAATGAGCCTCTGACCTTTTCCCTTCACAAGCAGTGAGCCTCTGACCTCTTCACTTCACAAGCAGTGATTCTCTGACATCTTCACTTCACAAGCAGCGATCCTCTGACCTCTTCACTTCACAAGCAGCGAGCGTCTGACCACTTCACAAGCAGTGAGCCTCTGACCTCTTCACTTTACAAGCAGTGAGCCTCTGACCTCCTCACTTCACAAGCGGTGATCCTCTGACCTCTTCACTTCACAAGCGGTGATTCTCTGACCTCTTCCCATCACAAGCAGTGATCCTCTGACATCTTCACTTCACAAGCAGCGAGCCTCTAACCTCTTCACTTCACAAGCAGCGATCCTCTGACCTCTTCACTTCACAAGCAGCAATCCTCTGACCTCTTCACTTCACAAGCAGTGATCCTCTGACCTCTTCACTTCACAAGCAGTGATCCTCTGACCTCTTCACTGCACAAGCAGTGATCCTCTGACCTTTTCACTGCACAAGCAGTGATCCTCTGACCTCTTCACTGCACAAGCAGTGATCCTCTGACCTCTTCACTTCACAAGCGGTGAGCCTCTGACCTCTTCCTATCACAAGCAGTGAGCCTCTGACCTCTTCACTTAACAAGCAGCGATCCTCTGACCTCTTCACTTCACAAGCAGCGATCCTCTGACCTCTTCACTTCACAAGCAGTGATCCTCCGACATCTTCACTTCACAAGCAGCGATCCTCTGACCTCTTCACTTCACAAGCAGTGAGCCTCTGACCTCTTCACTTCACAAGCAGTGAGCCTCTGACCTCTTCACTTCACAAGCAGTGATCCTCTGACCTCTTCACTTCACAAGCAGTGAGCCTCTGACCTCTTCACTTCACAAGCAGTGAGCCTCTGACCTCTTCACTTCACAAGCAGTGATCCTCTGACATCTTCACTTAACAAGCAGCGATCCTCTGACCTCTTCACTTCACAAGCAGCGATCCTCTGACCTCTTCACTTCACAAGCAGTGATCCTCTGACATCTTCACTTCACAAGCAGCGATCCTCTGACCTCTTCACTTCACAAGCAGTGAGCCTCTGACCTCTTCACTTCACAAGCAGTGAGCCTCTGACCTCTTCACTTCACAAGCAGTGATCCTCTGACCTCTTCACTTCACAAGCAGTGAGCCTCTGACCTCTTCACTTCACAAGCAGTGATCCTCACAAGCAGTGATCCTCTGACCTCTTCACTTCACAAGCAGCGATCCTCTGACCTCTTCACTTCACAAGCAGCGAGCCTCTGACCTCTTCGCTTCACAAGCAGCGATCATCTCACCTCTTCACTTCACAAGCAGCGATCCTCTGACCTCTTCACTTCACAAGCAGTGAGCCTCTGACCTCTTCACTTCAGAAGCAGTGATCCTCTGACCTCTTCACTTCACAAGCAGCGATCCTCTGACCGCTTCACTTCACAAGCAGCGATCCTGTGACCTCTTCCCATCACAAGCAGCGATCCTGTGACCTCTTCACTTTACAAGCGGCGATCGCCCGACTTCTTCACTTCACAAGCAGTGATCCTCTGACCTCTTCACTTCACAAGCAGCGATCCTCTGACCTCTTCCCATCACAAGCAGCGATCCTCTGACCTCTTCACTTCACAAGCAGCGAGCCTCTCACCTCTTCACTGCACAAGCGGTGATCCTCTGACCTCTTCACTTCACAAGCGGTGAGCCTCTGACCTCTTCCTATCACACGCAGTGAGCCTCTGACCTCTTCACTTCACAAGCAGCGATCCTCTGACCTCTTCACTTCACAAGCAGTGAGCCTCTGACCTCTTCACTTCACAAGCAGTGAGCCTCTGACCTCTTCACTTCACAAGCAGTGATCCTCTGACCTCTTCACTTCACAAGCAGCGATCCTCTGACCTCTTCACTTCACAAGCAGTGAGCCTCTGACCTCTTCGCTTCACAAGCAGTGATCATCTCACCTCTTCATTTCACAAGCAGCGATCCTCTGACCTCTTCACTTCACAAGCAGTGAGCCTCTGACCTCTTCGCTTCACAAGCAGTGTTCATCTCACCTCTTCACTTCACAAGCAGCGATCCTCTGACCTCTTCACTTCACAAGCAGCGATCCTCTGACCTCTTCACTTCACAAGCAGTGAGCCTCTGACCTCTTCCCTTTACACGTAGTGATCCTCTGACCTCTTCCCATCACAAGCAGCGATCCTCTGACCTCTTCACTTCACAAGCAGTGAGCCTCTGACCTCTTCACTTCACAAGCAGTGATCCTCTGACCTCTTCACTTCACAAGCAGCGAGCCTCTGACCTCTTCACTTCACAAGCAGCGATCCTCTGACTTCTTCCCATCACAAGCAGCGATCCTCTGACCTCTCCACTTCACAAGCAGCGATCCTCTGACCTCTCCACTTCACAAGCAGCGAGCCTCTGACCTCTTCACTTCACAAGCAGTGATCCTCTGACCGCTTCACTTCACAAGCAGTGATCCTCTGACCTCTTCACTTCACAAGCAGTGAGCCTCTGACCTCTTCACTTCACAAGCAGCGATCCTCTGACCTCTTCCCATCACAAGCAGCGATCCTCTGACCTCTTCACTTCACAAGCAGTGAGCCTCTGACCTCTTCACTTCACAAGCAGTGAGCCTCTGACCTCTTCACTTCACAAGCAGTGATCCTCTGACCTCTTCACTTCACAAGCAGCGATCCTCTGACCTCTTCACAACCAGTGGGCCTCTGACCTCTTCACTTCAATAGCAGTGATCCTCTCACCTCTTCACATCACAAGCAGCGATCCTCTGACCTCTTCACTTCACAAGCAGTGATCCTCTGACCTCTTCACTTCACAAGCAGTGAGCCTCTGACCTCTTCAATTCAAAAGCAGTGATCCTCTGACCTCTTCACTTCACAAGCAGCGATCCTCTGACCTCTTCACTTCACAAGCAGCGATCCTCTGACCTCTTCCTATCACGAGCAGCGATCCTCTGACCTCTTCACTTCACAAGCAGCGATCCAATGACCTCTTCACTTCACAAGCAGTGATCCTCTGACCTCTTCCCATCACAAGCAGCGATCCTCTGACCTCTTCCCATCACAAGCAGCAGCAATCCTCTGACCTCTTCACTTCACAAGCAGCAATCCTCTGACCTCTTCACTTCACAAGCAGTGAGCCTCTGACCTCTTCACTTCACAAGCAGTGATCCTCACAAGCAGTGATCCTCTGACCTCTTCACTTCACAACCAGCGATCCTCTGACCTCTTCACTTCACAAGCAGTGAGCCTCTGACCTCTTCACTTCACAAGCAGTGATCCTCTGACCTCTTCACTTCACAAGCAGTGATCCTCTGACCTCTTCACTTCATAAGCAGCGAGCCTCTGACCTCTTCACTTCACAAGCAGTGAGCCTCTGACCTATTCACTTCACAAGCAGCGATCCTCTGACCTCTTCACTTCACAAGCAGCGATCCTCTGACCTCTTCACTTCACAAGCAGTGAGCCTCTCACCTCTTCACTTCACAAGCAGTGAGCCTCTGACCTCTTCACTTCACAAGCAGTGAGCCTCTGACCTCTTCACTTCACAATCAGTGATCCGCACAAGCAGTGATCCTCTGACCTCTTCACTTCACAAGCAGCGATCCTCTGACCTCTTCACTTCACAAGCAGTGAGCCTCTGACCTCTTCACTTCACAAGCAGTGATCCTCTGACCTCTTCACTTCACAAGCAGCGATCCTCTGACCTCTTCACTTCACAAGCAGCGAGCCTCTGACCTCTTCGCTTCACAAGCAGTGATCATCTCACCTCTTCACTTCACAAGCAGCGATCCTCTGACCTCTTCGCTTCACAAGCAGTGAGCCTCTGACCTCTTCACTTCACAAGCAGCGATCCTCCGACCGCTTCACTTCACAAGCAGCGATCCTGTGACCTCTTCCCATCACAAGCAGCGATCCTGTGACCTCTTCCCTTTACAAGCGGCGATCGCCCGACTTCTTCACTTCACAAGCAGTGATCCTCTGACCTCTTCACTTCACAAGCAGCGATCCTCTGACCTCTTCCCATCACAAGCAGCGATCCTCTGACCTCTTCACTTCACAAGCAGCGAGCCTCTGACCTCTTCACTGCACAAGCGGTGATCCTCTGACCTCTTCACTTCACAAGCGGTGAGCCTCTGACCTCTTCCTATCACACGCAGTGAGCCTCTGACCTCTTCACTTCACAAGCAGCGATCCTCTGACCTCTTCACTTCACAAGCAGTGAGCCTCTGACCTCTTCACTTCACAAGCAGTGAGCCTCTGACCTCTTCACTTCACAAACAGTGATCCTCTGACCTCTTCACTTCACAAGCAGCGATCCTCTGACCTCTTCACTTCACAAGCAGCGATCCTCTGACCTCTTCACTTCACAAGCAGTGAGCCTCTGACCTCTTCGCTTCACAAGCAGTGATCATCTCACCTCTTCATTTCACAAGCAGCGATCCTCTGACCTCTTCACTTCACAAGCAGTGAGCCTCTGACCTCTTCGCTTCACAAGCAGTGTTCATCTCACCTCTTCACTTCACAAGCAGCGATCCTCTGACCTCTTCACTTCACAAGCAGCGATCCTCTGACCTCTTCACTTCACAAGCAGTGAGCCTCTGACCTCTTCCCTTTACACGTAGTGATCCTCTGACCTCTTCTCATCACAAGCAGCGATCCTCTGACCTCTTCACTTCACAAGCAGTGAGCCTCTGACCTCTTCACTTCACAAGCAGTGATCCTCTGACCTCTTCACTTCACAAGCAGTGATCCTCTGACCTCTTCACTTCACAAGCAGTGATCCTCTGACCTCTTCACTTCACAAGCAGTGATCCTCTGACCTCTTCACTTCACAAGCAGTGATCCTCTGACCTCTTCACTTCACAAGCTGCGATCCTCTGATCTCTTCACTTCACAAGCAGTGAGCCTCTGACCTCTTCACTTCACAAGCAGTGATCCTCTGACCTCTTCACTTCACAAGCAGCGAGCCTCTGACCTCTTCACTTCACAAGCAGCGATCCTCTGACTTCTTCCCATCACAAGCAGCGATCCTCTGACCTCTCCACTTCACAAGCAGCGATCCTCTGACCTCTCCACTTCACAAGCAGCGAGCCTCTGACCTCTTCACTTCACAAGCAGTGATCCTCTGACCGCTTCACTTCACAAGCAGTGATCCTCTGACCTCTTCACTTCACAAGCAGTGAGCCTCTGACCTCTTCACTTCACAAGCAGCGATCCTCTGACCTCTTCCCATCACAAGCAGCGATCCTCTGACCTCTTCACTTCACAAGCAGTGAGCCTCTGACCTCTTCACTTCACAAGCAGTGATCCTCTGACCTCTTCACCTCACAAGCAGCGATCCTCTGACCTCTTCACAACCAGTGGGCCTCTGACCTCTTCACTTCAATAGCAGTGATCCTCTCACCTCTTCACATCACAAGCAGCGATCCTCTGACCTCTTCACTTCACAAGCAGTGATCCTCTGACCTCTTCACTTCACAAGCAGTGAGCCTCTGACCTCTTCAATTCAAAAGCAGTGATCCTCTGACCTCTTCACTTCACAAGCAGCGATCCTCTGACCTCTTCACTTCACAAGCAGCGATCCTCTGACCTCTTCCTATCACGAGCAGCGATCCTCTGACCTCTTCACTTCACAAGCAGCGATCCAATGACCTCTTCCCTTCACAAGCAGTGATCCTCTGACCTCTTCCCATCACAAGCAGCGATCCTCTGACCTCTTATCATCACAAGCAGCAGCAATCCTCTGACCTCTTCACTTCACAAGCAGCAATCCTCTGACCTCTTCACTTCACAAGCAGTGAGCCTCTGACCTCTTCACTTCACAAGCAGTGATCCTCACAAGCAGTGATCCTCTGACCTCTTCACTTCACAACCAGCGATCCTCTGACCTCTTCACTTCACAAGCAGTGAGCCTCTGACCTCTTCACTTCACAAGCAGTGATCCTCTGACCTCTTCACTTCACAAGCAGTGATCCTCTGACCTCTTCACTTCATAAGCAGCGAGCCTCTGACCTCTTCACTTCACAAGCAGTGAGCCTCTGACCTCTTCACTTCACAAGCAGCGATCCTCTGACCTCTTCACTTCACAAGCAGCGATCCTCTGACCTCTTCACTTCACAAGCAGTGAGCCTCTCACCTCTTCACTTCACAAGCATTGAGCCTCTGACCTCTTCACTTCACAAGCAGTGAGCCTCTGACCTCTTCACTTCACAATCAGTGATCCGCACAAGCAGTGATCCTCTGACCTCTTCACTTCACAAGCAGCGATCCTCTGACCTCTTCACTTCACAAGCAGTGAGCCTCTGACCTCTTCACTTCACAAGCAGTGATCCTCTGACCTCTTCACTTCACAAGCAGCGATCCTCTGACCTCTTCACTTCACAAGCAGCGAGCCTCTGACCTCTTCGCTTCACAAGCAGTGATCATCTCACCTCTTCACTTCACAAGCAGCGATCCTCTGACCTCTTCGCTTCACAAGCAGTGAGCCTCTGACCTCTTCACTTCACAAGCAGTGATCCTCACAAGCAGTGATCCTCTGACCTCTTCACTTCACAAGCAGTGATCCTCTGACCTCTTCACTTCACAAGCAGCGATCCTCTGACCTCTTCACTTCACAAGCAGCGATCCTCTGACCTCTTCACTTCACAAGCAGTGATCCTCTGACCTCTTCCCATCACAAGCAGCGATCCTCTGACCTCTTCCCATCACAAGCAGCAGCAATCCTCTGACCTCTTCACTTCACAAGCAGCAATCCTCTGACCTCTTCACTTCACAAGCAGCGATCCTCTGACCTCTTCACTTCACAACCAGTGAGCCTCTGACCTTTTCACTTCAATAGCAGTGATCCTCTGACCTCTTCACTTCACAAGCAGCGATCCTCTGACCTCTTCACTTCACAAGCAGTGATCCTCTGACCTCTTCACTTCACAAGCGGTGAGCCTCTGACCTCTTCCTATCACAAGCAGTGAGCCTCTGACCTCTTCACTTCACAAGCAGCGATCCTCTGACCTCTTCACTTCACAAGCAGTGAGCCTCTGACCTCTTCACTTCACAAGCAGTGACCCTCTGACCTCTTCACTTCACAAGCAGTGATCCTCTGACATCTTCACTTCACAAGCAGCGATCCTCTGACCTCTTCACTTCACAAGCAGTGAGCCTCTGACCTCTTCACTTCACAAGCAGCGAGCCTCTGACCTCTTCACTTCACAAGCAGTGATTCTCTGACATCTTCACTTCACAAGCAGCGATCCTCTGACCTCTTCACTTCACAAGCAGTGAGCCTCTGACGTCTTCACTTCACAAGCAGTGATCCTCACAAGCAGTGATCCTCTGACCTCTTCACTTCACAAGCAGTGAGCCTCTGACCTCTTCCCTTCACAAGCAGCGAACCTCTGACCTCTTCACTTCACAAGTAGTGAGCCTCTGACCTCTTCACTTCACAAGCAGTGAGCCTCTGACCTCTTCCCTTCACAAGCAGTGAGCCTCTGACCTCTTCCCTTCACAAGCAGTGATTCTCTGACATCTTCACTTCACAAGCAGCGATCCTCTGACCTCTTCACTTCACAAGCAGTGAGCCTCTGACGTCTTCACTTCACAAGCAGTGATCCTCACAAGCAGTGATCCTCTGACCTCTTCACTTCACAAGCAGTGAGCCTCTGACCTCTTCCCTTCACAAGCAGTGAGCCTCTGACCTCTTCACTTCACAAGCAGTGATTCTCTGACCTCTTCACTTCACAAGCAGTGATCCTCTGACCTCTTCACTTCACAAGCAGTGAGCCTCTGACCTCTTCACTTCACAAGCAGTGATCCTCACAAGCAGTGATCCTCTGACCTCTTCACTTCACAAGCAGCGAACCTCTGACCTCTTCACTTCACAAGTAGTGAGCCTCTGACCTCTTCACTTCACAAGCAATGAGCCTCTGACCTTTTCCCTTCACAAGCAGTGAGCCTCTGACCTCTTCACTTCACAAGCAGTGATTCTCTGACATCTTCACTTCACAAGCAGCGATCCTCTGACCTCTTCACTTCACAAGCAGCGAGCGTCTGACCACTTCACAAGCAGTGAGCCTCTGACCTCTTCACTTTACAAGCAGTGAGCCTCTGACCTCTTCACTTCACAAGCGGTGATCCTCTGACCTCTTCACTTCACAAGCGGTGATTCTCTGACCTCTTCCCATCACAAGCAGTGATCCTCTGACATCTTCACTTCACAAGCAGCGAGCCTCTAACCTCTTCACTTCACAAGCAGCGATCCTCTGACCTCTTCACTTCACAAGCAGCAATCCTCTGACCTCTTCACTTCACAAGCAGTGATCCTCTGACCTCTTCACTTCACAAGCAGTGATCCTCTGACCTCTTCACTGCACAAGCAGTGATCCTCTGACCTTTTCACTGCACAAGCAGTGATCCTCTGACCTCTTCACTGCACAAGCAGTGATCCTCTGACCTCTTCACTTCACAAGCGGTGAGCCTCTGACCTCTTCCTATCACAAGCAGTGAGCCTCTGACCTCTTCACTTAACAAGCAGCGATCCTCTGACCTCTTCACTTCACAAGCAGCGATCCTCTGACCTCTTCACTTCACAAGCAGTGATCCTCTGACATCTTCACTTCACAAGCAGCGATCCTCTGACCTCTTCACTTCACAAGCAGTGAGCCTCTGACCTCTTCACTTCACAAGCAGTGAGCCTCTGACCTCTTCACTTCACAAGCAGTGATCCTCTGACCTCTTCACTTCACAAGCAGTGAGCCTCTGACCTCTTCACTTCACAAGCAGTGAGCCTCTGACCTCTTCACTTCACAAGCAGTGATCCTCTGACATCTTCACTTAACAAGCAGCGATCCTCTGACCTCTTCACTTCACAAGCAGCGATCCTCTGACCTCTTCACTTCACAAGCAGTGATCCTCTGACATCTTCACTTCACAAGCAGCGATCCTCTGACCTCTTCACTTCACAAGCAGTGAGCCTCTGACCTCTTCACTTCACAAGCAGTGAGCCTCTGACCTCTTCACTTCACAAGCAGTGATCCTCTGACCTCTTCACTTCACAAGCAGTGAGCCTCTGACCTCTTCACTTCACAAGCAGTGATCCTCACAAGCAGTGATCCTCTGACCTCTTCACTTCACAAGCAGCGATCCTCTGACCTCTTCACTTCACAAGCAGCGAGCCTCTGACCTCTTCGCTTCACAAGCAGCGATCATCTCACCTCTTCACTTCACAAGCAGCGATCCTCTGACCTCTTCACTTCACAAGCAGTGAGCCTCTGACCTCTTCACTTCAGAAGCAGTGATCCTCTGACCTCTTCACTTCACAAGCAGCGATCCTCTGACCGCTTCACTTCACAAGCAGCGATCCTGTGACCTCTTCCCATCACAAGCAGCGATCCTGTGACCTCTTCACTTTACAAGCGGCGATCGCCCGACTTCTTCACTTCACAAGCAGTGATCCTCTGACCTCTTCACTTCACAAGCAGCGATCCTCTGACCTCTTCCCATCACAAGCAGCGATCCTCTGACCTCTTCACTTCACAAGCAGCGAGCCTCTCACCTCTTCACTGCACAAGCGGTGATCCTCTGACCTCTTCACTTCACAAGCGGTGAGCCTCTGACCTCTTCCTATCACACGCAGTGAGCCTCTGACCTCTTCACTTCACAAGCAGCGATCCTCTGACCTCTTCACTTCACAAGCAGTGAGCCTCTGACCTCTTCACTTCACAAGCAGTGAGCCTCTGACCTCTTCACTTCACAAGCAGTGATCCTCTGACCTCTTCACTTCACAAGCAGCGATCCTCTGACCTCTTCACTTCACAAGCAGTGAGCCTCTGACCTCTTCGCTTCACAAGCAGTGATCATCTCACCTCTTCATTTCACAAGCAGCGATCCTCTGACCTCTTCACTTCACAAGCAGTGAGCCTCTGACCTCTTCGCTTCACAAGCAGTGTTCATCTCACCTCTTCACTTCACAAGCAGCGATCCTCTGACCTCTTCACTTCACAAGCAGCGATCCTCTGACCTCTTCACTTCACAAGCAGTGAGCCTCTGACCTCTTCCCTTTACACGTAGTGATCCTCTGACCTCTTCCCATCACAAGCAGCGATCCTCTGACCTCTTCACTTCACAAGCAGTGAGCCTCTGACCTCTTCACTTCACAAGCAGTGATCCTCTGACCTCTTCACTTCACAAGCAGCGAGCCTCTGACCTCTTCACTTCACAAGCAGCGATCCTCTGACTTCTTCCCATCACAAGCAGCGATCCTCTGACCTCTCCACTTCACAAGCAGCGATCCTCTGACCTCTCCACTTCACAAGCAGCGAGCCTCTGACCTCTTCACTTCACAAGCAGTGATCCTCTGACCGCTTCACTTCACAAGCAGTGATCCTCTGACCTCTTCACTTCACAAGCAGTGAGCCTCTGACCTCTTCACTTCACAAGCAGCGATCCTCTGACCTCTTCCCATCACAAGCAGCGATCCTCTGACCTCTTCACTTCACAAGCAGTGAGCCTCTGACCTCTTCACTTCACAAGCAGTGAGCCTCTGACCTCTTCACTTCACAAGCAGTGATCCTCTGACCTCTTCACTTCACAAGCAGCGATCCTCTGACCTCTTCACAACCAGTGGGCCTCTGACCTCTTCACTTCAATAGCAGTGATCCTCTCACCTCTTCACATCACAAGCAGCGATCCTCTGACCTCTTCACTTCACAAGCAGTGATCCTCTGACCTCTTCACTTCACAAGCAGTGAGCCTCTGACCTCTTCAATTCAAAAGCAGTGATCCTCTGACCTCTTCACTTCACAAGCAGCGATCCTCTGACCTCTTCACTTCACAAGCAGCGATCCTCTGACCTCTTCCTATCACGAGCAGCGATCCTCTGACCTCTTCACTTCACAAGCAGCGATCCAATGACCTCTTCACTTCACAAGCAGTGATCCTCTGACCTCTTCCCATCACAAGCAGCGATCCTCTGACCTCTTCCCATCACAAGCAGCAGCAATCCTCTGACCTCTTCACTTCACAAGCAGCAATCCTCTGACCTCTTCACTTCACAAGCAGTGAGCCTCTGACCTCTTCACTTCACAAGCAGTGATCCTCACAAGCAGTGATCCTCTGACCTCTTCACTTCACAACCAGCGATCCTCTGACCTCTTCACTTCACAAGCAGTGAGCCTCTGACCTCTTCACTTCACAAGCAGTGATCCTCTGACCTCTTCACTTCACAAGCAGTGATCCTCTGACCTCTTCACTTCATAAGCAGCGAGCCTCTGACCTCTTCACTTCACAAGCAGTGAGCCTCTGACCTATTCACTTCACAAGCAGCGATCCTCTGACCTCTTCACTTCACAAGCAGCGATCCTCTGACCTCTTCACTTCACAAGCAGTGAGCCTCTCACCTCTTCACTTCACAAGCAGTGAGCCTCTGACCTCTTCACTTCACAAGCAGTGAGCCTCTGACCTCTTCACTTCACAATCAGTGATCCGCACAAGCAGTGATCCTCTGACCTCTTCACTTCACAAGCAGCGATCCTCTGACCTCTTCACTTCACAAGCAGTGAGCCTCTGACCTCTTCACTTCACAAGCAGTGATCCTCTGACCTCTTCACTTCACAAGCAGCGATCCTCTGACCTCTTCACTTCACAAGCAGCGAGCCTCTGACCTCTTCGCTTCACAAGCAGTGATCATCTCACCTCTTCACTTCACAAGCAGCGATCCTCTGACCTCTTCGCTTCACAAGCAGTGAGCCTCTGACCTCTTCACTTCACAAGCAGTGATCCTCACAAGCAGTGATCCTCTGACCTCTTCACTTCACAAGCAGTGATCCTCTGACCTCTTCACTTCACAAGCAGCGATCCTCTGACCTCTTCACTTCACAAGCAGCGATCCTCTGACCTCTTCACTTCACAAGCAGTGATCCTCTGACCTCTTCCCATCACAAGCAGCGATCCTCTGACCTCTTCCCATCACAAGCAGCAGCAATCCTCTGACCTCTTCACTTCACAAGCAGCAATCCTCTGACCTCTTCACTTCACAAGCAGTGAGCCTCTGACCTCTTCACTTCACAAGCAGTGATCCTCACAAGCAGTGATCCTCTGACCTCTTCACTTCACAACCAGCGATCCTCTGACCTCTTCACTTCACAAGCAGTGAGCCTCTGACCTCTTCACTTCACAAGCAGTGATCCTCTGACCTCTTCACTTCACAAGCAGTGATCCTCTGACCTCTTCCCATCACAAGCAGCGATCCTCTGACCTCTTCCCTTCACAAGCAGTGAGCCTCTGACCTCTTCACTTCACAAGCAGCGGTCCTCTGACCTCTTCACTTCATAAGCAGCGAGCCTCTGACCTCTTCACTTCACAAGCAGTGAGCCTCTGACTTCTTCACTTCACAAGCAGCGATCCTCTGACCTCTTCACTTCACAAGCAGCGATCCTCTGACCTCTTCACTTCACAAGCAGTGAGCCTCTCACCTCTTCACTTCACAAGCAGTGAGCCTCTCACCTCTTCACTTCACAAGCAGTGAGCCTCTGACCTCTTCACTTCACAATCAGTGATCCGCACAAGCAGTGATCCTCTGACCTCTTCACTTCACAAGCAGCGATCCTCTGACCTCTTCACTTCACAAGCAGTGAGCCTCTGACCTCTTCACTTCACAAGCAGTGATCCTCTGACCTCTTCACTTCACAAGCAGCGATCCTCTGACCTCTTCACTTCACAAGCAGCGAGCCTCTGACCTCTTCGCTTCACAAGCAGTGATCATCTCACCTCTTCACTTCACAAGCAGCGATCCTCTGACCTCTTCGCTTCACAAGCAGTGAGCCTCTGACCTCTTCACTTCACAAGCAGTGATCCAGCACAAGCAGTGATCCTCTGACCTCTTCACTTCACAAGCAGTCATCCTCTGACCTCTTCACTTCACAAGCAGCGATCCTCTGACCTCTTCACTTCACAAGCAGCGATCCTCTGACCTCTTCACTTCACAAGCAGTGATCCTCTGACCTCTTCCCATCACAAGCAGCGATCCTCTGACCTCTTCCCATCACAAGCAGCAGCAATCCTCTGACCTCTTCACTTCACAAGCAGCAATCCTCTGACCTCTTCCCTTCACAAGCAGTGAGCCTCTGACCTCTTCACTTCACAAGCAGTGATCCTCACAAGCAGTGATCCTCTGACCTCTTCACTTCACAACCAGCGATCCTCTGACCTCTTCACTTCACAAGCAGTGAGCCTCTGACCTCTTCACTTCACAAGCAGTGATCCTCTGACCTCTTCACTTCACAAGCAGTGATCCTCTGACCTCTTCCCATCACAAGCAGCGATCCTCTGACCTCTTCCCTTCACAAGCAGTGAGCCTCTGACCTCTTCACTTCACAAGCAGCGGTCCTCTGACCTCTTCACTTCATAAGCAGCGAGCCTCTGACCTCTTCACTTCACAAGCAGTGAGCCTCTGACTTCTTCACTTCACAAGCAGCGATCCTCTGACCTCTTCACTTCACAAGCAGCGATCCTCTGACCTCTTCACTTCACAAGCAGTGAGCCTCTCACCTCTTCACTTCACAAGCAGTGAGCCTCTGACCTCTTCACTTCACAAGCAGTGAGCCTCTGACCTCTTCACGTCACAATCAGTGATCCGCACAAGCAGTGATCCTCTGACCTCTTCACTTCACAAGCAGCGATCCTCTGACCTCTTCACTTCACAAGCAGTGAGCCTCTGACCTCTTCACTTCACAAGCAGTGATCCTCTGACCTCTTCACTTCACAAGCAGCGATCCTCTGACCTCTTCACTTCACAAGCAGCGAGCCTCTGACCTCTTCGCTTCACAAGCAGTGATCATCTCACCTCTTCACTTCACAAGCAGCGATCCTCTGACCTCTTCGCTTCACAAGCAGTGAGCCTCTGACCTCTTCACTTCACAAGCAGCGATCCTCACAAGCAGTGATCCTCTGACCTCTTCACTTCACAAGCAGCGATCCTCTGACCTCTTCACTTCACAAGCAGCGATCCTCTGACCTCTTCACTTCACAAGCAGTGATCCTCTGACCTCTTCACTTCACAAGCAGTGATCCTCTGACCTCTTCCCATCACAAGCAGCGATCCTCTGACCTCTTCCCATCACAAGCAGCGATCCTCTGACCTCTTCACTTCACAAGCAGCGATCCTCTGACCTCTTCACTTCACAAGCAGCAATCCTCTGACCTCTTCACTGCACAAGCAGTGATCCTCTGACCTCTTCACTTCAAAAGCAGTGATCCTCTCACCTCTTCACATCACAAGCAGCGATCCTCTGACCTCTTTACTTCACCAGCAGCGATCCTCTGACCTCTTCACTTCACCAGCAGCGATCCTCTAACCTCTTCACTTCACAAGCAGTGATCCTCTGACCTCTTCACTTTACAAGCGGTGATCCTCTGACCTCTTCCCATCACAAGCAGAGATCCTCTGACCTCTTCCCATCTCAAGCAGCAGCAATCCTCTGACCTCTTCACTTCACAAGCAGCAGCAATCTTCTGACCTCTTCACTTCACAAGCAGTGATCCTCTGACCTCTTCACTTCACAAGCAGTGATCCTCTGACCTCTTCACTTCACAAGCAATGATCCTCTGACCTCTTCACTTCACAAGCAGTGATCCTCTGACCTCTTCACTTCACAAGCAGCGAGCCTCTGACCTCTTCCCATCACAAGCAGCGAGCCTCTGACCTCTTCCCATCACAAGCAGTGAGCCTCTGACCTCTCCACTTCAAAAGCAGTGATCCTCTGACCGCTTCACTTCACAAGCAGTGATCCTCTGACCTCTTCACTTCACGGGCAGTGAGCCTCTGACCTCTTCACTTCACAAGCAGCGATCCTCTGACCTCTTCCCATCACAAGCAGCGATCCTCTGACCTCTTCCCATCACAAGCAGCTATCCTCTGACCTCTTCACTTCACAAGCAGTGATCCTCTGACCTCTTCACTTCACAAGCAGTGAGCCTCTGACCTCTTCACTTCACAAGCAGTGAGCCTCTGACCTCTTCGCTTCACAAGCAGTGATCATCTTACCTCTTCACTTCACAAGCAGCGATCCTCTGACCTCTTCACTTCACAAGCAGTGAGCCTCTGACCTCTTCACTTCACAAGCAGTGATCCTCTGACCTCTTCACTTCACAAGCAGCGATCCTCTGACCGCTTCACTTCACAAGCAGCGATCCTGTGACCTCTTCCCATCACAAGCAGCGATCCTCTGACCTCTTCACTTTACAAGCGGCGATCGCCCGACTTCTTCACTTCACAAGCAGTGATCCTCTGACCTCTTCACTTCACAAGCAGCGATCCTCTAACCTCTTCCCATCACAAGCAGCGATCCTCTTACCTCTTCACTTCACAAGCAGTGATCCTCTCACCTCTTCACTTCACAAGCAGCGATCCTGTGACCTCTTCCCATCACAGGCAGCGATCCTCTGACCTCTTCACTTTACAAGCGGCGATCGCCCGACTTCTTCACCTCACAAGCAGTGATCCTCTGACCTCTTCACTTCACAAGCAGCGATCCTCTGACCTCTTCCCATCACAAGCAGCGATCCTCTGACCTCTTCCCATCACAAGCAGCGATCCTCTGACCTCTTCACTTCACAAGCAACGATCCTCTGACCTCTTCACTTCACAAGCAGTGAGCCTCTGACCTCTTCACTTCACAAGCAGTGATCCTCTGACCTCTTCACTTCACAAGCAGTGATCCTCTGACCTCTTCACTTCACAAGCGGTGATCCTCTGACCTCTTACCATCACATGCAGCGATCCTCTGACCTCTACACTTCACAAGCAGTGATCCTCTGACCTCTTCACTTCACAAGCAGTGAGCCTCTGAACTCTTCACTTCATTTTTTTTTTTTTTTAAATATTTTTATTGAGTTTCAAAAGTTTTCCCTTACATCCATCAATAATCCATCGTTATCACAGCATAATACAGTATATTACTTTTGAAAAGTAACCCTACAAACAATATTAATTCAGCCAATATTCACATTATATTACATCTCTTTACATGTATATGTGATCAACTATATCATAAAGATATTTAAGCTAACAAACAATCCAACACCCTTAACTTAACACCATTCCCTGCTTCCATATTCTTACAGGCTCCCAAATTTTTAATCCAAGCTGCCTCTTCTTTTTACCCTTACGTGCATAGATTGCTTTTTCTATATTATAGGCAGACAATAAACTTGCCAACCACTGATGCATGTCCGGAGGTCTTACATCTAGCCA
This sequence comes from Triturus cristatus, assembly GCF_964204655.1. NCBI lineage: Eukaryota > Metazoa > Chordata > Amphibia > Caudata > Salamandridae > Triturus > Triturus cristatus. The sequence continues at coordinate 285,622,954 of NC_140579.1, forward strand.
AGCCCTGGCGATCATTAATCTATATACTGCAATTGCTATAAAAAGGAATTCCCGATGTGGGACCGATGGGTCTGTACTAATCCCAAGTAGTACTAAAGTTGGTGAAAGCACAACTCTAATGCCTAAGTGTGTTGCTAAAAAGATTTCCAGATCCCGTTTTAATGTATATAGCTGAGGACAAGATGCAAATATGTGTATAATATCCGCTCCAACGGAGTTGCATCTTGCGCAGCTCATCCCACTGGTACCTCCCCATTGTTGAATTCTAGCAGGAGTATAATACAGAGCATATATTGTTTTATAATGCTGGGCCTGAAGTGGGGCTGAACACAAAACAGTATATCCCAGAGTCAATGATTCCTGAAAAGATCCCACCTCGATAGGGAGCTTCTCCACCCACTTCTTAGCAGACTTATCAATATCATCTGTTTTAGTTTCTACTAATGTTGCATAAAAATCACGTATTGTACAGCCCTGCCCCCTGCTTATTTTGTCCAATATTACATTATTCCCAAACCCGGCAGGCCCCCCTTTCTTAGTATTCAGAAAACTCCTAATTTGGAGATATTTAAAAAAATTTCTAGTGTCCAACTGGTACTTAGTTCTTAAGACCCCAAACTGTGCAATGCCCTCTTGTCCCATCATGTCCCCTATCTGCACTATCCCTTTACTCATCCATTCTGCCATAACATTATCTGCAAAGATCATTTCCGGGAACGATTTATTCCGATATAATCGAGTATATCTGTTTATCCTACCCATACCAAATTTCTTCCTAAATGCATTCCAAATCTTAATAACTGCGCTAAGAGTCTTAAACCTAGTCCTCTTGTAGTATGAAAAATCAATACAGTTCAAAAAACAGTTTCCAACGTCTTCACCAAAAACCACTGCGTAGATATCCATGGAGCTATTAATATCCCAACTATCGTGTAACCCCCCCCAATTAAACCCTGCATATGTTGTAAAACTGCGGCCCAATAGTACAACCTAAAATCTGGTGCACCCCAACCGCCCCTTTCTCTAGGAAGTGAAATAAATTTGTAAGCCCTACGTGTTTTCCCCTGAGCCCAAATAAATCTATTCAAAATTAACTCTAATGCATGAAACCACCTACCCTCAAAAAACAAAGGTATGGATCTAAAAAAGTACAGAAATTTTGGCAGTATTAACATCTTAATAACATTTGTACACCCAACCAAAGATAAATGAAGATTATTCATTCGTTCCAGTTCTACTCGTACAGTTGCCATAAGAGGGGCCATATTCTGCTCTACCAGATTCTCCACCTCTGCAGAAATCTGAACCCCAAGATATACTGCTGATTTTACAACTCGATTGTCCAAACAATGCGTATACTGATTCTTAACGATCTGAGTCTTGGTACTATTAATTTTATATCCTGACAGCTGTCCAAAATAATGAGCCTCAGCTTCCACCTCCTTAATAGCCTCCGATGGATTAGATGTTATGATGGCTACATCGTCTGCGTACGCCAAGATTTTACAGGCTCTTCCATTTATTGAAACTACAGGTATCTTAACATTGGCCTCTAATTTACGTAAATATGGGTCGATAAAGAGGGCAAATAATAATGGGGATGACGGGCAACCCTGTCTCGTCCCTCTGCTTATCCTAAATGTTGAGGAATACCCTCTATTGACTCTTATCCTAGCTTTAGGGTTCCTATATAATGTCTGTATTGCTCGTATATACCCCTCCCCTATATCAAACCATCTCATGATTGCCCACAGGTAATCCCAGGAAACCCTATCAAATGCCTTCTCCGCGTCTAAGAATAAGGCTGCCATAGGGTTTCCCAGGACCACCGTTGCATCAAATAATGTGATCAACCGCCTAATATGATGGGTGGTACCCTTCCCCGGAATAAACCCGTGCTGTGTTGAGCTAACTATATTTTCAATAACTCTACCAAGTCTTTTAGCCATAATCTTAGAAAATATCTTAACGTCTGCATTTATTAACGTGATTGGTCTATAGGAACTGGGGAGTAACGAGGACTTTCCTTTCTTCAGGATTACTATAATATCAGCCCCCCCCCATGAATCCGGAATTGATTCCCCACCCTGTGCTAACCTCAGAATATTAAAAAAATCGTTAATTATAATATGTTGAAATACCTTGTAAAACTCAAGTGGGATTTGGTCGGGACCAGCTGCTTTACCTGAAGGTAACTCATTCAGTGCTATTCTCACTTCATCCATCTGTAAAGGTAAGTCTAAAGCCATTCTCTCTTCCTGCAATAGTTTGGGTGAAGCTATATTTCTAGTATACCCTTCAACACCAGCATCAGTTAAATGAGTACCACCCTCTCGTGAATACAAATCTGAGTAAAATTGCCTAAAGATTTCTCTAACGGCATCAGGATCTGTAACCAGATTACCCTGCCCATCTGTAATCTCCTTGATATCTGCCGCAGCTATTTTCTGTCTTGTACGAACGGCTAATATGTGCCCCACCTTCTCACTTAATTCGTATGAATTTTCTTTCCTTGTTAGGTAGTTAACTACTGTTTTTGTTGCAATACTCTCCATAGTTTCGGGTTTAATCAGCATGATTTTAAGCAGAAGATCCTCTAAAGGTAATTTTAAACGAATTCCCTGTATCAGCTCATTCTCTAAATTCCCCAGCTCCTTAATCAAGTCATCTACTCTCTTTTTATCAACCTTACGTTTATGACCAGTATAACTAAGAGTCTCCCCTCTAATACCAGCTTTAAACGTATCCCAAACCATTCCTGGGGCTGCTGTTCCTCGATTTGTTGCCCAAAAGCTCTCTATCCAAATGCTCATATGCTGTCTATATCCTTCATCTTTTAATACTGCTCTCTCAAATGTCCACTGTGAGCTTTTCCTTTGAGTCTGCCCTATATTCACTTCTAGGATCAGGGGGTTATGGTCTGAAACAATCCTAGGTTGCTTTTCCATCAATAATCCTGAACTAAGGGAACTGGAGATTAAAAAATAATCGAGTCGAACCATAACTTGATGTGGCGCAGAGAAGAAGGTACTGCCTTCCCTGTGGGGATATAGCTTAACCCATGGATCAATTAGGGAGTTATGGTGCGTCATATCAGATAGGGCTCTATACATCTTCTTCTTTCTACCAATATATCTTCCCCCTCCCTGTGCAAATGAACTACCTGGATCGTGTATATTAAAGTCACCACAACATATTATAGGTTCTAACCATTGAGCCAGCTCAGTATCTAAAAACTGGAAGACCTCCGGGTCATCCTCAGTGGAACCATATAATGTAACTACCGTGCACTTTGCTCCTTTATATATTATTTCCACCAGTGCCCATCTTCCCCCTTGATCCTCTTTTTTTCTATTTACAACAACATCCCTGTCTTTGGCTAGGATTGCGACTCCCCTTGTTTTAGTTCCCTGCTTAGAAGATGCCAACAGATGGAACCCCAGTTGCTCCAGAAGATACCCCTTTCCTCCCTCGACATGTGTTTCTTGAAGACACAAAATATCAACCCGGAGGGTTTTGATTAAAGCAGCCACTCTCAATCTTTTGTTAACATCATTCAGCCCACATATATTAATTGAAGCAAATCTACATGACATTAAAATACATCGAGCAGACCCCTACTTAGAAAAACCAATAAATTAAGGTGAGAAAGATAAACAATCATTGATATTTGTGAATCTACAATGTGATATATACTGTAAAAGATGCTGTGAACAATGCTTAACTTACAAAACTGAGCCCCCCCCACCCCTTGACCCTCCCTTCCTTCCTCGAACCACCGCCCCCCCACCCCCACCCCCCCAGCTACAGGCAAATAGGTCAATCCTGACCTATGTGTGGTCGCCTGATAACGGCAGGCATGTCGCCCCTCCCCACCCAACCCTCCTAGATCGTAAGCCTACTTTCTCCCTCTCTCTATCTCGACCAGATTAATAATAATAATACCAGCCTCAAAATAAACACCGTCAAATTGATAGACAAAACTTAAATTAAAGTATTGAGAGAGTGCCGAACCCGAAGATTCCTAAATAAGACTAAATATCTATGATCATCTACCCCTCCTTCTTCCCCTTGAGCTCATCGATATACAACTGGACTTTTATCTCAGAGGTAAACATCTTAATGTTTCCATTGACAATGATCTTAAGTCTTGCAGGATAAAGTAAAAATGCTTCATAACCCAACTTCTGTATTGGGGCTATCAGTTGTCTAAGACGCCACCTCCTCTCCACTGTGACGTGACAAAAGTCAGGCCTTGCAAAAAACGTGGCCCCCTCATAACTTCGCCTTGCCTCTGGTTTTGCCTTATTCAAAATCTCTTGCCTAGCCAAGAAATTTCCCATATATATAAGGATAGCCCTAGGTTTTTGAGCCTGTGACCCCCCATATGTCTTCCTTTGTATCAATGGGAATCGGTGAGCCCTCTGCACCTCGCTCTCCCAATCCCATTTAGTAACATCTGGAAAAGCCCCCCTTAACAAACTTATTACATAAGCTCTTATATTCTCTCCCTCAAGTCCTTCGGCAACCCCTAGTAGTCTAATGTTGTTCTGACGCTGCCGATTTTCATAGTCTTCCAGTTTCCACCTTATGTCTTCTGACATCTTTTCCTGTGATTCCTTGAAGGTCTGCCATCGAGAAACATCATCCTCTAGTCTAGCTGTACGCTCCTCCACATGCGATACTCTATCCGCCAATTCCTCATATACTTTATTCATTTTCCGCATGGAGCTCTGTAACTTTTTTGTCGCCACCTTAGCTCTTCGGCTTTCAGTTCTAGCCTCTGCTTGCATCTGAATAAGAGTCTCGTACAATAACCCCAGTGAGGGTGCTGAAGTAGAGGCGCCCTCATTCACCGCCTCCTTGACCCCCCCTCATTCTCCTCTTCCTGATACAGTGAAGCCGTTGCAGAATAATCCCAGCAAAGCTTAGGATCGGTTGCTTGAAGTAAAGGGCTATTTAGGGAGTCTGTTTTAACTCGCCTTCTCATTCTCTGGGGTTTAGCATGACCTGGCGGTGCCTTCTGAACTGAGGATTTTTCTGCATGGTCTGAATCAGTACCTGAAACAGAGCTTACATCTTGACTTCCGTCACCCAGCTCACTAGAAAGGTAGGATTCTGAATCAGTATCCTCATTTAGTGAAAAAAAGCGCTCCCCATCGGGTGTTGCCGGGACCACACTCCCAGGGATACTCTTAGTTGCTAGGCCTCCCGGTGTTATGTCCCCAGTCAGTGTCCCACCAACACTCGTTTTTTGTATTGTCTTACTTAGCTCTTGAACAGGGGAGTTGCTCCGCTTTCCAGAATCCATCTCCTCACCCGTGCATGTCTCTGCTTCCACCTCTGCATCTCCCTGCTTGTTCTGTCTCTGCCGTTGCTGCCGGGTCGATTGCGAGTCTAACGGCCCTACTGCTCCCTGTAGTACAGTCGGTACCTGGGAATCCGCGGGCTCCAAGACCTTCTCTGCGAACAACTCCTTAACCGAAGGCTGTCTAAGAGTCGGGTCCTTTCCTGGAGCGCCTCCTTTCAACGTGGCAATCTCCTCGCTTAAGCTGCTAATACCGCCATTAACCACCCCTGTGCCTGTCGGTTTCAGATCCTTGCGAAGCAGCGAGGACGGGCGGCCGGCGAACAACGAAGCCTCCTTGCCTTTCTCCTTTACAGAATTTCCTTTTCCTTTACCATCCGCTGCTGGGGGGTGTGTGCGTTTAGCTGCCCCGGTGTCTCTCGCGGATTTGGATACTTTGGGAGGCATCTTCCTTTCGAATCTCCCCAGCCGGTTCTCACATCGGAAAGGGAACAGTCCGCTGCCGAGTAATGCTCTTGTCTTAGTAACCCACCGAAGGGCCAAAATCTCGAGACTCAGGTAGGAGAGGTTTTTTTTACTATTCATACCAGCATTCTTGTAGTTTGCCTTATTTTCCCCTTGTTGTGGGCAATTTTAAGGAGGGTGGTTACGGAGCGACTGTATACTGCAATCAGTCGGTGGCCATCTTGCCCCCCGCTTAGCCCTGAACTCTTCACTTCACAAGCAGTGAGCCTCTGACCTCTTCACTTCACCATCAGTGATCCTCTGACATCTTCACTTCACAAGCAGCGATCCTCTGACCTCTTCACTTCACAAGCAGTGAGCCTCTGACCTCTTCACTTCACAAGCAGTGAGCCTCTGACCTCTTCACTTAACAAGCAGTGATCCGCACAAGCAGTGATCCTCTGACCTCTTCACTTCACAAGCAGTGAGCCTCTGACCTCTTCACTTCACAAGCAGTGAGCCTCTGACCTCTTCACTTCACAAGCAGTGAGCCTCTGACCTCTTCACTTCACAAGCAGTGAGCCTCTGACCTCTTCACTTCACAAGCAGCGATCCTCTGACCTCTTCACTTCACAAGCAGTGAGCCTCTGACCTCTTCGCTTCACAATCAGCGATCCTCTCACCTCTTCGCTTCACAAGCAGTGAGCCTCTGACCTCTTCACTTCACAAGCAGTGATCCTCACAAGCAGTGATCCTCTGACCTCTTCACTTCACAAGCAGTGAGCCTCTGACCTCTTCACTTCACAAGCAGTGATCCTCTGACCTCTTCACTTCACAAGCAGCGATCCTCTGACCTCTTCACTTCACAAGCAGCAATCCTCTGACCTCTTCACTTCACAAGCAGTGTGCCTCTGACCTCTTCGCTTCACAAGCAGTGATCATCTCACCTCTTCACTTCACAAGCAGCGATCCTCTGACCTCTTCACTTCACAAGCAGTGAGCCTCTGACCTATTCACTTCACAAGCAGTGATCCTCTGACCTCTTCACTTCACAAGCAGCGATCCTCTGACCTCTTCCCATCACAAGCAGCGATCCTCTGACCTCTTCCCATCACAAGCAGCGATCCTCTGACCTCTTCAATTTACAAGCGGCGATCGCCCGACTTCTTCACTTCACAAGCAGTGATCCTCTGACCTCTTCACTTCACAAGCAGCGATCCTCTGACCTCTTCCCATCACAAGCGGTGATCCTCTGACCTCTTCCCATCACAAGCAGCGATCCTCTGACCTCTTCACTTCACAAGCAGCAGCAATCCTCTGACCTCTTCACTTCACTAGCAGCAATCCTCTGACCTCCTCACTTCACAAGCAGCAATCCTCTGACCTCTTCACTGCACAAGCAGTGATCCTCTGACCTCTTCACTCAAAAGCAGTGATCCTCTCACCTCTTCACATCACAAGCAGCGATCCTCTGACCTCTTCACTTCACCAGCAGCGATCCTCTGACCTCTTCACTTCACCAGCAGTGATCCTCTCACCTCTTCACTTCACAAGCAGTGATCCTCTGACCTCTTCACTTCACAAGCGGTGATCCTCTGACCTCTTCCCATCACAAGCAGAGATCCTCTGACCTCTTCACTTCACTTCACAAGCAGCAGCAATCCTCTGACCTCTTCACTTCACAAGCAGTGAGCCTCTGACCTCTTCACTTCACAAGCAGTGAGCCTCTGACCTCTTCACTTCACAAGCAGTGATCCTCTGACCTCTTCACTTCACAAGCAGTGATCCTCTGACCTCTTCACTTCACAAGCGGTGATCCTCTGACCTCTTCCCATCACATGCAGCGATCCTCCTGTGGAAATATGGATTTTTCTGATCAGTTATGTCCCCTATCTTGGACCCCAACGGTTTCATGTATAAATCACAAGTACATGTATGTTCCCTCCAGTTCCAGTTATGAAGACGCAAACACATGTGCGTCCACCGCCAACATGTCCTCTTTCAGATCCGCCATGAATGGGCTGGAAATTCCATTCCTAAGTATGAAAGGCCACCGGCTTTATATGGTTCACTTATGCCATTTTACAGTCCAGGCAAGTAGGCCCTGATTCTGCCATCAAGCTTTTCCTGCCTTCTGCCTCTGAAAGCTTCAGTCTGAGCTCGCATCTGTATCCATGAACTTTGTCCTCATTCTCTGCGCAGCTAACGGTGCCTGACATCAGCCTGTTGCCTGCCAAAAACTGTATTTCACCTTCGAAATTATCTGCTCCGCTCCCTACCCAATGCATTCCTGTCTAGTAGTTTAAGTAAACATTCTTCCAGCTACCGAGCAAAAGGCCCGGCTTCTCTGTCTTTATGCAAGTAATTCATAGCCCTGTTACTATGGAAGATTTCTGCCCCCGCATATTGTGTAGACACTTAGACGCTTGTACACGCACTCATAGTCAGTATAGAATAAGATTCTACTCTAAGAGACCTCCCTTTTGGATAACATAGTTCTTTAAACATAGGATGTTAGATATGATTTGGGATTAGGTTGACTTGACTCTCCAGACTTCTGTCGCCACATGTAGAGCTAAATGTCAAGTCCCCTTCACCCCCTAGTTGCACGTCAATCACACGTCATGCTGCTGCGCGCGCATTTCTGCCAAGTATTTCTGCTGACATTGCGAAATTCTTTCATGGAACCACCCTATTATGACATCATACCTGATGACGTTCTTTAGTTACGCCCAGTTACACCCACTCTAGCTACGCATGTATGTTTTATCTTTACTATCAATTGTTACGCCTCCTGCATTTGCTTCACTGTAATGCCTATTGTATAAAAATGATTACTTGTCAATAAAGTAACGTCTTCACTTCCTGAACCTTCGTGGTGATGGAATATGGAGCGCCAATTTAAATTGATTCTGGAATAAAGCCCGTTCCGAACCTCTAATACCACGGATTCTGCCTCTTATTTTACTGAGCTATTGTTATAGATTTTCCGCATCAAATTAAGTCCCGGTAATTAAATTATTTACCACATAAATGGCGCCCGAACAGGGACACTTTCTCATCTCACGCGCCGGCGGTGCGTTGCAGGCCCGGTCTCCTGTCACAGCTGGACGGACAACAACGCGTACCCACAGGATTTCCTGTATCTCCCTCCTGCCGAGCGGGGGTAACTGAGGCTGCGATCAACACCCAGACGAGGCGGTGAGAAGTGCGAAGTATCCCGACCAGAGCCTAGCTGAGAGAGCAAGATCCGAGGTATACAGAGGCCCACCAGTTTTCCGAAGTTTCCGAAGTTCCGAGTCGAGTCCAGTCCGGTTCAAGTTCAGTTCAGTTCCGAGGCCTTCCGTTCCGAGCTACCCGGTGAGTACCATTATCGGGGAGGCGTTCTGACGTGCACATAGGTTGTGCCGGTCAAGACGGGTTTGGGTACACAAATCCGGTCTGCACTGTTTCAGCAGTGTATCTGTACTGTTTAGCAGTATATCAAGTATGTCTAGTATATAATTCAGATTTACCTAGTTAGTATCGAGTATTATGCTTAGTGACTAGTTCCCTAAATGACCATCATTGTTTATTCATTAAATGTTAAATGTTAAAATGTTTTAAATACGTTCTGTATATTGTGGTGTGAATGACTGTTCATTATTGTGTTTTATGGTATTAAACGTGTTCAAAATTAGGTATCAGATCAGTTCTCAATATGCCGCTCTTTTCGAAATTAAGACAGATCAAAACCAGAAAAGGGGTACTCGAAGAAGCTGTTCCCATTCCTCCTAGGAACACTCCAGGGTACTTCATGTATCTTGATCTATGGGTAGACTACACCAAGGAATTACCAGAAAGTCAGAGGTGGCCCGCGGCTGGGACCTGGGATGCAGGTTGCATTATGAAAGTAGAAGAAGAATTATGGAAAAGGAAAGCTGGACAGTCACAGAAAGATGCCATTGAATTATGGCGTAAAGAATCATACAGACGTACAGAAAAAGCGCTCAGACAGGAAGAGAAAAGTAAGGAGAATTCAAATAAAGTTCGAGAAAGTGTATTAATTGAAGAAGGTACTCGAGTAAAGTCAGAACAAACAGACAGACAAAGAAATGCCCTTGTGAATGGTATGTATCCTCTTCTGGCCGAAGGACTACCTAAGGCTACCCCGGAGATACCAAGAGACTTGCCACCCCCATTGTTTCCGATAAAAGCATATCCCAAAGGGCATCCCAGAACCGCAGAAGATGTTTTTCTTTCCTCTTATTTAGACGACGCAGCTCCCGAGTATGCTAATGCTGCGCCACATAGACCGTCTGCCGAGGGGGTTCAACGCCAAGACCCTCCTTCGTCTGTACCTCTACAACAGCAAACCCCGACACAAGTTCCGGCAAGCACATCTGTTTCTACATCCGCATCCACACCTATGGTTGCTATATCTCGTTCAACGAATCCTTTCACATCCAGCACCCCAGGTGGTGCTACCGGAGGTACATCAAGCATTTTTTCTACGCCACCCAGAACAAACAAACTTTCCTTTCAAGAATTAGCCCACCAACGTACGCCCAAACTAGTAACTCCCAACACGCTCAAGGAACTTCTAATAGACTGTAGATATGACCCTGTGCCCGGAAAAGGGGACGAAATGATGCTGGCATCATTACGTATCCGACGAGCTGCAATATATTTAGGGAAGCTACCAGGAATGACTGCACATTTAGAAAATATATATCATTTTGTTCAATCAGGGCGAGATCCTGAGAGTATTAACAGAGCCATGGAGTACTAAAAGGTGGAAATACAGGGGGAACTGTTACGTTTCCTCATAAACTGTGTGATCAGAAATCAAGATCAACCAGGGGTAAATCCGGAAGAAATGCAGATTCTTACCACATGGGGTAAGAATATATCAGAGGGGAGACATGATAAACGATCATGCATAGTAGCTATGAGCCGAAAGATCCGCAAAGAAATAGAACGAATACACGAGGAAAGATTAGCAGTAGACGAACCAGAACAAATCGAGGACGAGGAAGAATTAGAACTGCCCACAGGACAGTTAGAAACCATGGCCTATGTAGGTAGAGGAAGATCTTGCAATAATACTAGATGCTTTACTGATCCGATATGTCCGATACGTCCAGATAATAACAGAAAATTCCAAACTCCTATAATAAATATAAGGTCCCCCGAACATTCATTCCAAGCCGCTGACAAATTACTCCGAGAACGAAGGGGTTATCATATACTCGATTCTATGGACGAACAAGAATTAGCCAGGTCAGCCGTTCACTGGGTTGATAGTCCTGGAAAATATGGTGATGATACACTAGTACATACGTTTTTGAACCTCGCCCCAGATGAACAGCGTTTAGCTGGTATCTATATGATTCAACAACTCCTTATATTATATAAAAGCCAACACTCCGATCCTGGCCCCTTACCTGATATATTGACTGAATTACTCACGAATAAATGGAGAGGTTCCGGTACTAAGTTAATTAGAGAAATACTAGAATCCAGAAAGCAGTACATCCTTTTTGTATGTCCTGAACATGTCTCACTGCCCATCAAGGAAAGAACGACGCATTACATGGATAGACAGAATCCCTTACGCGAAGTGCACCCGATAAAGGGTGATGACAATGAGTTTAAACGTGTGTTTGTATACACACCCATATCTAAAATAGAACTATTAGAAATGAAGAAAGTGGTACCCAGTCATGATAAAGACCCAGCAGGTTTCCATCGTGAAATTAAAGATATGTTACTCATGGGAGAATATACCTACCCCGACATTATGACAATATTGAAGGTATTAATGCCTGCGGGCATTTACGAAAAACTCAAGGAAAAGGATTGGGAGGTGGGAGACCAGAAGATAGATTGGACGGCATTAGAAAACGAAGAAAAAGCTCGAGGTCCAGGTTCAGGGCTCGGGGACAAGATCAAAGCACTACCAGGTCTACTAGTACAGGTACTGCCACGTTTATTAACTACGAAAAAGGAAGACTGGGGTGCAATCTCAGCCTGTAAACAAAAATCAGATGAAGACACTAGTGATTTCTATTCCCGATTTGAGAAATGTTTTGGTATAAATAGTGGAATAAAAGCAAGTAGCGAGTCGTATCCACATCTGTTTGTGACAAAATTGGTTGAAAATGCCTTGCCCCAAGTTAAGAATAGAGTATTGAAGTTCGAGAGTACCTGGCAAGGTAACACTCCGTCACAAATGTTACAAATGCTACAGTACCATCACAATAGAATTAGAGAAGAACAAGAACATGAACATAGACGCATGAAAGACACGAAAATGAAAATGCTAGTTTCCCAGACAGTGCCAGTTGACGGTCATAAGAAGGGTATAACACAGTCCAGTGTTTCAACAGGTCCTGTTAAAGGGACGTGCAACTATTGTAAACAGCCAGGTCATTATGTACACGATTGTCCTGTTTTAAAACATAATATCGCCATAGGTAACACCAAAGAAAGACCACGGCCACTTAGACAGGATCAGAATGAACAAGGAACTCCGCAGCATGCACAGTCCATGCCAGTTCCGCAACAGTCTATGCCAGCTCCACCACCGCAGCCTATTGCTGCCACACAAACAACGACCCGACAGATGTATCAGACCGCACAGTATGACTATCCTGATTATCAACGATACTCATGAAACAGCCTAGAGAGGGAAGTTGGCTTACCCCTTATTGAGGTCCCTGTAGATCAAGAAGGACCTTATGTACACAGTGAACTATTAGGTCAAGATAGAAAATTCTTACTTGATACAGGGGCAAGCCGAACAACAATAAAACGTAGTGAAGTTCCAGGGGCACCCCTCTCAGGCACACAGAATATTTCCCTTGGCTTTTCAGGAAAACATATCATTAACGAAGTAACACAGCCTCTTCCACTTACGATCGGTCCCTTGACACGAACTACAGATTTATTACTTACCAAATCATGTCCAGAAAACTTGTTAGGCATAAAAACTTTGAAAGCTCTAGGAGCTATTATATGTTGTTCTCCGGAAGGAGTAAGATTGTTTTTACGTGATTTCAAAGGGCACTACGTGTCCCGAGACATGGATCACCGACTACAGACTTTACCGACACATTTATGGGCGCAAGGCCCTACAGATGTTGGTTGCATGAACATTACACCATATCGAGTCACACTAAAGGCAGGAGTGGTACTTCCACGAATGCGACAATACAAGTTACCCCCAGATGCTGTAGTGGCTTTACTACAAATCATTGACGAGCTTATTACCCAAGGAGTGGTTGTGGAAACTGACTCCAATGTATGTAATTCCCCGATAATTCCGATTCTTAAACGAACCGATCCAACAGCCCCGCCAGTATATCGATTGGTTATTGATCTGCGCGAATTAAATAAATGCATAGTACCACAATACCCCGTAGTCCCAGACATTTCTTCATTACTGACAGCCATTGATTCCGAAGCAACATTCTTTACTGTAATTGATCTCAAGAATGCCTTCTTCAGCGTCCCAATAGATCCGGAAAGCCAATACTTGTTCGGATTTAGTTTAAATGGACGAAGCTTTAAATTCACACGCGCACCTCAAGGATTTACAGAAAGCCCCAGCATTTATAGCCAAGCACTGAAACGAGAACTCGACAGTATCCACATGCCAGTCAACACTGCCCTGCTTCAATATGTCGATGATCTGCTGATCACCGCTAGGAGCGAACCCGAATGTGAAAAAGCCTCACTGACGGTATTACAATTTTTGGCCGAAAAGGGGCACAAGGTGTCCCCTTCTAAGCTGCAATTCTGTGTCCAGCGAGTTGTTTACCTCGGTCACTCGCTGTCCAAGGAGGGAAGGCAGCTTACACCAGATCGCATCCAGCTAATTGCTAACATGCCAATACCCAAGACACAAAAGGAGGTGCGGGCTTTCATAGGCCTCACTTCATATTGTAGGCAGTGGATCCCTCAGTATGCATTTCTAGCAAAACCCCTCATTCAATTGACAACACAGGAGGCAGCCACATCGACTGTTCTCCCTTGGACTCAGGAACAATCACAAGCTTTTGAAAGCCTAAAGAAAGCCTTATGCCAAGCACCTGTTTTAGCAACACCATGTTACAATAAACAGTTTACACTCTTCGTTACAGAACGCGAAGGTACTGCCTTGTCAGTACTCACACAGGAACAAGCAGGATCACACAAACCATGTGCTTATTTTTCTAGTACATTAGATCCCGTAGCTCAGGCTTTGCCTGCGTGCCTGAAATCAGTGGCAGCAACAGCTTTAGCAATCAGACAAAGCGATGCCATAGTATTAGGACATCCATTGACAGTACAAGTACCACATGCAGTAGAGGTTCTCTTGAACCGCACACAAACACAACACTTGACTATAGCACGACTTACTGGTTACGAATTAACATTGTTTCAGCCACATATAGAAATCAGACGTTGTAGTACATTGAATCCTGCCACACTGTTACCTATAAATGGAACAGACCCACTTGCACATGATTGTATTGAAGTTATCACTATCACGACGAAACCCAGACAAGATTTGACAGACGTCCCATTGTCAGACCCAGACCTGACGTTGTATGTAGATGGTTCATGTATGAGAACAGGTACAGGAGAGCTAGTGGCCGCTTACGCAGTCACAACAGACACTGAAATCATTGAAACAAATTGCATAAATACCTTGTCCGCTCAAGCAGCAGAGCTCATCGCTCTGACACAAGCCTGTATTCAAGCCACAAATAAAAAAGTCAACATATACACTGATTCACGTTATGCATTCGGAGTTGTACATGATTTCGGCGTGCTGTGGCGAGAGAGAGGTTATTTAACTTCTCACGGTGCCCACATTCAGCACGGACCCCTTATTCATGCCTTATTAGATGCAATACATCTACCCACTGCAATATCAATTATGAAATGTAAAGCTCATACGAAAGTTACTGATATCATTTCTCAAGGCAATGATCTAGCTGACAGAACAGCTAAACAGACTGCTCAAACTCAAACATCCGACATGACAAAGACAATAGTCCCGACACCAACACATTGCATGATGGTTAAGGATCCCGCTCTTGACGTAATCGACATACAGACACATGCTACACCAGACGAAATAAAGAAATGGACTGAATTAGGAGGGATCCAAACGGATCAAGGATGGATGACGAAGGAAAAATCTGTGTGGTTCCTTCCTGATTCAATGGTCCAAGTTGTTATTAACACTGTACATAGTCCAGCACATCTAGGAGAAAAAGCTATGCTAGACAGCATTCAACACATTTGGTTCAACCAACATTTACGAGCAGCAGCTAAACAAAAAGTCCGTACCTGTATGATCTGTTGTCAGTTTAACCCAGGTAAAAGCATTCCCGTAGAACAGGGTGGATTTCAGCCTCCTGATCACCCTTTTGAAGTCCTCCAGATGGATTATATCCAGATGGAACGATGTCGAGGATTCAAATATGTTCTCGTAGTTGTCTGTGCTCTTTCCCGTTGGACAGAGGCATACCCGGTTTCAGATTACACTGCCCCGACTACTGCCAAACAGTTAGTTCGAGAATTCTTCCCACGGTACGGTTTACCACGTGTTGTCTACTCAGATAACGGCCAGCCGTTCGCATCCGAATTAATGAAACACGTTTCACTTTTGTTAGGCTATCAGTGGAAATTTCACTGTGTCCGACACCCCGAGGCAGCAGGTCTCGTGGAAAGACATAACCAGACCCTGAAAATTAGATTGTCCAAAATATGCAGAGAGAAAGGTGTCGACTGGGTAGTAGCCTTACCCGTTGCACTTTTTTACATGAGAATGGTAGCACACTCTCGAACAGGGCTATCCCCTTATTAAGTGATCTTCGGTAGACCACCAAATATGTGGGGGACGCCTATACCACGCAAAATAACTGATATTGACTGTAATATGCTGACAGATTACTTGGCTTCCTTGATGTCTGCACTACAATCTTGTCGTTCACAGGTAGCTGCAGCCTTTCCCGACAACACCGAGGTGAAACCCCATGACGTAATTCCAGGGGATTTAGTTCTAGTGAGGAACTTTGATCGGAAGTCTCAGCTGGATCCTAGGTGGAAGTCGCCTCAACTTGTATTGCTAACGACGAGGACAGCCGTAAAGATCGAAGGACGAAAAGGCTGGATACATTCAAGTCATATCAAGAAATTTCATGGACTACCGTCAGACGTAAACGACACACCTTGCGTGTCTTCCCCGAGTGACTCAAAACTTCCTTTGGTTGAACTGAATAACCATGAACAATACAAACTAAAACTTAGGTCTAACAAGTCAGGCAATTTGATTGTTTAAGTCCTCTCCAAGGTGAAGCGGTCGAATTTGTTTCTGACATGTACCCCTTAGACCTGTATAGAGAAAGAAACAGAAGGATAAAGTTGAAACGACATGCGTACTGTAAATCACTGCGTAGTCATTGCACAGTGACGTTATTAATTTTGTTTTTCCTAAGTCTTTTAATAATTACTGCAAGTATATTGTTGCACACATATTATCCTATCTCTAGACATGTTTACAATATTACTGCTGAACATTCTTTTAGTGAATTACCTCCGCATGAATTGTCCTATAGATTTGCGCTGCGCAATAACACTTTTATTAGTATGTTACATCATTCCCATCAGGTTAGCAATGCTACAAATTGTTGGATATGTGGTCGACTCCCTCCCTATCAAAACTATAAAGGAATTCTACCTCTCTTTCCATACCCGTTCACACACAACGGCTCCTGTGGAGCATGGTTTAGTTTAATTAATTCCCTAGATTCGAATTCTGCAGTTTACCAGAATAACTGGGTATGGGGAAATCTGAACTTAGTTTTACTCAAAGTCTGCCACCCCAACAAGGAGGGACTTCCCAAAAGAACAGGAACTGATCTAGAAAATGAAGTGTATGGATTAGGTAATTTTACGCTTAATCTCATGATCCTGAATGTCGAATCCGAAGCTACTCCAATTTTGCCCGCCATGTCAGTATTTCCAGTTAAAGGTGAATTATGTGTAAGAAAGAATGGTTCCATACATATGGGCCATAGTAGATGCACCACTGTAATAGAATTTAGTGATCAAGGCAAGTCTACATTTAGAGCTTCCCGCCATTCCTACTTCATATGTGGTCAGACGGCATACATACGTTTGCCACTAGATTGGGATGGTACCTGCTACATCGGATTCCTTTTGCCACCTGTTTTCCTAGCTCCTCCTGATTATCACAGAAATACTCATTTAGTACACAATAGAGAAAGGAGAGATCTCCCAATAGTCGATTACACTGAGACAGCATGGGAAAAATACACAGATTTCAATAAAGGTCTCTTTCCCTATATAGGTACAGTTACCAATAGTAAGCTGATACGTAGATTAACCAGAACCCTTGAAGCAGTAGTGAACGAAACTATTTCCGCCTTAGGCAATTTAACAGAAGAGCAGTCTGCTATGCGGATTGTTGTGCTTCAAAATCGTCTTGTCCTTGACGTCATCCTGGCCGATAGGGGCGGAGCTTGTAGGGTCATCGGATCAAGTTGTTGCATTTTCATACCAGAAAATTCGCCATCTGTATATAAAGCCATAACTCGCCTTCATAAGATTGTAAGCCAGATACACCAGAATCCAGGCACCTGGACTTGGTCCGGTTGGTTTTGGAGTGTATTATCTACCTTTGGATGGAAGGTCCTATCCTTCCTAGGTATTGGCTTTCTCATACTATTCAGTTGCTGTCTATGTCTACAATGTGGACCAGCGATCTGTGGTCTGTGTGCCACATCGTGTATTCCACCACCAAGATTTCATTCATTCCAGAAGAAAAAAGAAGAACAAATGATGCTATATGAACAGATCGATGGATTGATGAAGATTGATATCTCTTAACGGGCAAGTAGGGGACAAGGAGGGAATGTGGAAATACGGATTTTTCTGATCAGTTATGTCCCCTATCTTGGACCCCAACGGTTTCATGTATAAATCACAAGTACATGTATGTTCCCTCCAGTTCCAGTTATGAAGACGCAAACACATGTGCGTCCACCGCCAACATGTCCTCTTTCAGATCCGCCATGAATGGGCTGGAAATTCCATTCCTAAGTATGAAAGGCCACCGGCTTTATATGGTTCACTTATGCCATTTTACAGTCCAGGCAAGATTCTGCCATCAAGCTTTTCCTGCCTTCTGCCTCTGAAAGCTTCAGTCTGAGCTCGCATCTGTATCCATGAACTTTGTCCTCATTCTCTGCGCAGCTAACGGTGCCTGACATCAGCCTGTTGCCTGCCAAAAACTGTATTTCACCTTCGAAATTATCTGCTCCGCTCCCTACCCAATGCATTCCTGTCTAGTAGTTTAAGTAAACATTCTTCCAGCTACCGAGCAAAAGGCCCGGCTTCTCTGTCTTTATGCAAGTAATTCATAGCCCTGTTACTATGGAAGATTTCTGCCCCCGCATATTGTGTAGACACTTAGACGCTTGTACACGCACTCATAGTCAGTATAGAATAAGATTCTACTCTAAGAGACCTCCCTTTTGGATAACATAGTTCTTTAAACATAGGATGTTAGATATGATTTGGGATTAGGTTGACTTGACTCTCCAGACTTCTGTCGCCACATGTAGAGCTAAATGTCAAGTCCCCTTCACCCCCTAGTTGCACGTCAATCACACGTCATGCTGCTGCGCGCGCATTTCTGCCAAGTATTTCTGCTGACATTGCGAAATTCTTTCATGGAACCACCCTATTATGACATCATACCTGATGACGTTCTTTAGTTACGCCCAGTTACACCCACTCTAGCTACGCATGTATGTTTTATCTTTACTATCAATTGTTACGCCTCCTGCATTTGCTTCACTGTAATGCCTATTGTATAAAAATGATTACTTGTCAATAAAGTAACGTCTTCACTTCCTGAACCTTCGTGGTGATGGAATATGGAGCGCCAATTTAAATTGATTCTGGAATAAAGCCCGTTCCGAACCTCTAATACCACGGATTCTGCCTCTTATTTTACTGAGCTATTGTTATAGATTTTCCGCATCAAATTAAGTCCCGGTAATTAAATTATTTACCACACTCCGACCTCTTCACTTCACAAGCAGCAGCAATCCTCTGACCTCTTCACTTCATAAGCAGTGAGCCTCTGACCTCTTCACTTCACAAGCGGTGATCCTCTGACCTCTTCACTTCACAAGCGGTGATTCTCTGACCTCTTCCCATCACAAGCAGTGATCCTCTGACAACTTCACTTCACAAGCAGCGAGCCTCTAACCTCTTCACTTCACAAGCAGCGATCCTCTAACCTCTTCACTTCACAAGCAGCAATCCTCTGACCTCTTCACTTCACAAGCAGTGATCCTCTGACCTCTTCACTTCACAAGCAGTGATCCTCTGACCTCTTCACTGCACAAGCAGTGATCCTCTGACCTCTTCACTGCACAAGCAGTGATCCTCTGACCTCTTCACTGCACAAGCAGTGATCCTCTGACCTCTTCACTTCACAAGCGGTGAGCCTCTGACCTCTTCCTATCACAAGCAGTGAGCCTCTGACCTCTTCACTTCACAAGCAGCGATCCTCTGACCTCTTCACTTCACAAGCAGTGAGCCTCTGACCTCTTCACTTCACAAGCAGTGAGCCTCTGACCTCTTCACTTCACAAGCAGTGATCCTCTGACATCTTCACTTCACAAGCAGCGATCCTCTGACCTCTTCACTTCACAAGCAGCGATCCTCTGACCTCTTCACTTCACAAGCAGTGATCCTCTGACATCTTCACTTCACAAGTAGCGATCCTCTGACCTCTTCACTTCACAAGCAGTGAGCCTCTGACCTCTTCACTTCACAAGCAGTGAGCCTCTGACCTTTTCACTTCACAAGCAGTGATCCTCTGACCTCTTCACTTCACAAGCAGTGAGCCTCTGACCTCTTCACTTCACAAGCAGTGATCCTCACAAGCAGTGATCCTCTGACCTCTTCACTTCACAAGCAGCGATCCTCTGACCTCTTCACTTCACAAGCAGCGAGCATCTGACCTCTTCGCTTCACAAGCAGCGATCATCTCACCTCTTCACTTCACAAGCAGCGATCCTCTGACCTCTTCATTTCACAAGCAGTGAGCCTCTGACCTCTTCACTTCAGAAGCAGTGATCCTCTGACCTCTTCACTTCACAAGCAGCGATCCTCTGACTGCTTCACTTCACAAGCAGCGATCCTGTGACTTCTTCCCATCACAAGCAGCGATCCTGTGACCTCTTCACTTAACAAGCGGCGATCGCCCGACTTCTTCACTTCACAAGCAGTGATCCTCTGACCTCTTCACTTCACAAGCAGCGATCATCTGACCTCTTCCCATCACAAGCAGCGATCCTCTGACCTCTTCACTTCACAAGCAGCGAGCCTCTGACCTCTTCACTTCACAAGCAGCGATCCTCTGACCTCTTCACTTCACAAGCAGTGAGCCTCTGACCTCTTCACTTCACAAGCAGTGAGCCTCTGACCTCTTCACTTCACAAGCAGTGAGCCTCTGACCTCTTCACTTCACAAGCAGTGATCCTCTGACCTCTTCACTGCACAAGCAGTGATCCTCTGACCTCTTCACTGCACAAGCGGTGATCCTCTGACCTCTTCACTTCACAAGCGGTGAGCCTCTGACCTCTTCCTATCACAAGCAGTGAGCCTCTGACCTCTTCACTTCACAAGCAGCGATCCTCTGACCTCTTCACTTCACAAGCAGTGAGCCTCTGACCTCTTCACTTCACAAGCAGTGAGCCTCTGACCTCTTCACTTCACAAGCAGTGATCCTCTGACATCTTCACTTCACAAGCAGCGATCCTCTGACCTCTTCACTTCAAAAGCAGCGATCCTCTGACCTCTTCACTTCACAAGCAGCGATCCTCTGACCTCTTCACTTCACAAGCAGTGATCCTCTGACATCTTCACTTCACAAGCAGCGATCCTCTGACCTCTTCACTTCACAAGCAGTGAGCCTCTGACCTCTTCGCTTTACAAGCAGTGATCATCTCACCTCTTCATTTCACAAGCAGCGATCCTCTGACCTCTTCACTTCACAAGCAGTGAGCCTCTGACCTCTTCGCTTCACAAGCAGTGTTCATCTCACCTCTTCACTTCACAAGCAGCGATCCTCTGACCTCTTCACTTCACAAGCAGCGATCCTCTGACCTCTTCACTTCACAAGCAGTGAGCCTCTGACCTCTTCCCTTTACACGTAGTGATCCTCTGACCTCTTCCCATCACACGCAGCGATCCTCTGACCTCTTCACTTCACAAGCAGTGAGCCTCTGACCTCTTCACTTCACAAGCAGTGATCCTCTGACCTCTTCACTTCACAAGCAGTGATCCTCTGGCCTCTTCACTTCACAAGCAGTGATCCTCTGACCTCTTCACTTCACAAGCAGTGATCCTCTGACCTCTTCACTTCACAAGCAGTGATCCTCTGACCTCTTCACTTCACAAGCAGTGATCCTCTGATCTCTTCACTTCACAAGCGGTGATCCTCTGACCTCTTCCCATCACATGCAGCGATCCTCCGACCTCTTCACTTCACAAGCAGCATCAATCCTCTGACCTCTTCACTTCACAAGCAGTGAGCCTCTGACCTCTTCCCATCACAAGCAGTGATCCTCTGACCTCTTCACTTCACAAGCAGTGAGCCTCTGACCTCTTCACTTCACAAGCGGTGATCCTCTGACCTCTTCACTTCACAAGCGGTGATTCTCTGACCTCTTCCCATCACAAGCAGTGATCCTCTGACATCTTCACTTCACAAGCAGCGAGCCTCTAACCTCTTCACTTCACAAGCAGCGATCCTCTGACCTCTTCACTTCACAAGCAGTGAGCCTCTGACCTCTTCACTTCACAAGCAGTGATCCTCACAAGCAGTGATCCTCTGACCTCTTCACTTCACAAGCAGCGATCCTCTGACCTCTTCACTTCACAAGCAGTGAGCCTCTGACCTCTTCACTTCACAAGCAGTGATCCTCTGACCTCTTCACTTCACAAGCAGTGATCCTCTGACCTCTTCCCATCACAAGCAGCGATCCTCTGACCTCTTCCCTTCACAAGCAGTGGTCCTCTGACCTCTTCACTTCACAAGCAGCGGTCCTCTGACCTCTTCACTTCACAAGCAGCGAGCCTCTGACCTCTTCACTTCACAATCAGTGATCCGCACAAGCAGTGATCCTCTGACCTCTTCACTTCACAAGCAGCGATCCTCTGACTTCTTCCCATCACAAGCAGCGATCCTCTGACCTCTCCACTTCACAAGCAGTGAGCCTCTGACCTCTTCACTTCACAAGCAGTGATCCTCTGACCGCTTCACTTCACAAGCAGTGAGCCTCTGACCTCTTCACTTCACAAGCAGCGATCCTCTGACCTCTTCACTTCACAAGCAGCGATCCTCTGACCTCTTCACTTCACAAGCAGTGATCCTCTGACCTCTTCACTTCACAAGCAGTGATCCTCTGACCTCTTCACTTCACAAGCAGTGATCCTCTGACCTCTTCACTTCACAAGCAGCGATCCTCTGACCTCTTCACTTCACAAGCAGTGAGCCTCTGACCTCTTCACTTCACAAGCAGTGAGCCTCTGACCTCTTCGCTTAACAAGCAGTGATCATCTCACCTCTTCACTTCACAAGCAGCGATCCTCTGACCTCTTCACTTCACAAGCAGTGAGCCTCTGACCTCTTCACTTCACAAGCAGTGATCCTCTGACCTCTTCACTTCACAAGCAGCGATCCTCTGACCGCTTCACTTCACAAGCAGCGATCCTGTGACCTCTTCCCATCACAAGCGGCGATCCTCTGACCTCTTCACTTTACAAGCGGCGATCGCCCGACTTCTTCACTTTACAAGCAGTGATCCTCTGACCTCTTCACTTCACAAGCAGCGATCCTCTGACCTCTTCCCATCACAAGCAGCGATCCTCTGACCTCTTCACTTCACAAGCAGCGATCCTCTGACCTCTTCACTTCACAAGCAGCGATCCTCTGACCTCTTCACTTCACAAGCAGCGATCCTCTGACCTCTTCACTTCACAAGCAGTGAGCCTCTGACCTCTTCACTTCACAAGCAGTGATCCTCTGACCTCTTTACTTCACAAGCAGTGATCCTCTGACCTCTTCACTTCACAAGCGGTGATCCTCTGAACTCTTACCATCACAAGCAGCGATCCTCTGACCTCTACACTTCACAAGCAGTGATCCTCTGACCTCTTCACTTCACAAGCAGTGATCCTCTGACCTCTTCACTTCACAGGCAGTGATCCTCTGACCTCTTCACTTCACAAGCAGTGATCCTCTGACATCTTCACTTCACAAGCAGCGATCCTCTGACCTCTTCACTTCACAAGCAGTGAGCCTCTGACCTCTTCACTTCACAAGCAGTGATCCTCTGACCTCTTCACTTCACAAGAAGTGAGCCTCTGACCTCTTCACTTCACAAGCAGTGATCCGCACAAGCAGTGATCCTCTGACCTCTTCACTTCACAAGCAGCGATCCTGTGACCTCTTCCCATCACAAGCAGCGATCCTCTGACCTCTTCACTTTACAAGCGGCGATCGCCCGACTTCTTCACTTCACAAGCAGTGATCCTCTGACCTCTTCGCTTCACAAGCAGTGATCATCTCACCTCTTCACTTCACAAGCAGCGATTCTCTGACCTCTTCGCTTCACAAGCAGTGAGCCTCTGACCTCTTCACTTCACAAGCAGTGATCCTCACAAGCAGTGATCCTCTGACCTCTTCCCATCACAAGCAGCGATCCTCTGACCTCTTCACTTTACAAGCGGCGATCGCCCGACTTCTTCACTTCACAAGCAGTGATCCTCTGACCTCTTCACTTCACAAGCAGCGATCCTCTGACCTCTTCCCATCACAAGCAGCGATCCTCTGACCTCTTCACTGCACAAGCAGCGATCCTATGACCTCTTCACTTCACAAGCAGCGAGCCTCTGACCTCTTCACTTCACAAGCAGCGAGCCTCTGACCTCTTCACTTTACAAGCAGCGATCCTCTGAGCTCTACACTTCACAAGCAGTGAGCCTCTGACCTCTTCACTTCACAAGCAGTGAGCCTCTGACGTCTTCACTTCACAAGCAGTGATCCTCTGACCTCTTCACTTCACAAGCGGTGATCCTCTGACCTCTTCCCATCACAAGCGGCGATCCTCTGACCTCTTCACTTCACAAGCAGTGATCCTCTGACCACTTCACAAGCAGCAAGCCTCTAACCTCTTCACTTCACAAGCAGCGATCCTCTGACCTCTTCACTTCACAAGCAGCGAGCCTCTGACCTCTTCACTTCACAAGCAGCGAGCCTCTGACCTCTTCACTTCACAAGCAGCGAGCCTCTGACCTCTTCACTTCACAAGCAGCGAGCCTCTGACCTTTTCACTTCACAAGCAGTGATCCTCTGACCTCTTCACTTCACAAGCAGTGATCCTCTGACCTCTTCACTTCGCAAGCGGTGATCCTCTGACCTCTTCCCATCACAAGCAGCGATCCTCTGACCACTTCACAAGCAGTGATCCTCTGACCTCTTCACTTCACAAGCAGCGAGCCTCTAACCTCTTCACTGCACAAGCAGCGATCCTCTGACCTCTTCACTTCACAAGCAGCAATCCTCTGACCTCTTCACTTCACAAGCAGCGATCCTCTGACCTCTTCACTTCACAAGCAGCGATCCTCTGACCTCTTCACTTCACAAGCAGTGATCCTCTGACCTCTTCACTTCACAAGCAGCGAGCCTCTGACCTCTTCACTTCACAAGCAGTGATCCTCTGACCTCTTCACAAGCAGTGATCCTCTGACCTCTTCACTTCACAAGCGGTGATCCTCTGACCTCTTCCCATCACAAGCAGCGATCCTCTGACTTCTTCACTTCACAAGCAGTGATCCTCTGACATCTTCACTTCACAAGCAGCGAGCCTCTAACCTCTTCACTTCACAAGCAGCGATCCTCTGACGTCTTCACTTCACAAGCAGCAATCCTCTGACCTCTTCACTTCACAAGCAGCGATCCTCTGACCTCTTCACTTCACAAGCAGTGATCCTCTGACCTCTTCACTTCACAAGCAGTGATCCTCAGACCTCTTCGCTTCACAAGCAGCGATCCTCTGACCTCTTCACTTCACAAGCAGCGAGCCTCTGACCTCTTCACTTCACAAGCAGCGATCCTCTGACCTCTTCCCATCACAAGCAGCGATCCTCTGACCTCTTCACTTCACAAGCAGCGATCCTCTGACCTCTTCACAAGCAGTGAGCCTCTGACCTCTTCACTTCACAAGCAGTGAGCCTCTGACCGCTTCACTTCACAAGCAGTGATCCTCTGACCTCTTCTTTTCACAAGCAGTGAGCCTCTGACCTCTTCACTTCACAAGCAGCGATCCTCTGACCTCTTCACTTCACAAGCAGTGAGCCTCTGACCTCTTCACTTCACAAGCAGTGATCCTCTGACCTCTTCACTTCATAAGCAGTGAGCCTCTGACCTCTTCACTTGACGAGCAGTGATCCTCTGACCTCTTCACTTCACAAGCAGCGATCCTCTGACCTCTTCACTTCACAACCAGTGAGCCTCTGACCTTTTCACTTCAATAGCAGTGATCCTCTGACCTCTTCACTTCACAAGCAGCGATCCTCTGACCTCTTCACTTCACAAGCAGTGATCCTCTGACCTCTTCACTTCACAAGCGGTGAGCCTCTGACCTCTTCCTATCACAAGCAGTGAGCCTCTGAACTCTTCACTTCACAAGCAGCGATCCTCTGACCTCTTCACTTCACAAGCAGTGAGCCTCTGACCTCTTCACTTCACAAGCAGTGACCCTCTGACCTCTTCACTTCACAAGCAGTGATCCTCTGACATCTTCACTTCACAAGCAGCGAGCCTCTGACCTCTTCACTTCACAAGCAGCGAGCCTCTGACCTCTTCACTTCACAAGCAGCGAGCCTCTGACCTCTTCACTTCACAAGCAGTGAGCCTCTGACCTCTTCACTTCACAAGCAGTGATCCTCTGACCTCTTCACTTCACAAGCAGTGAGCCTCTGACCTCTTCACTTCACAAGCAGTGATCCTCACGAGCAGTGATCCTCTGACCTCTTCACTTCACAAGCAGCGAACCTCTGACCTCTTCACTTCACAAGTAGTGAGCCTCTGACCTCTTCACTTCACAAGCAGTGAGCCTCTGACCTCTTCCCTTCACAAGCAGTGAGCCTCTGACCTCTTCACTTCACAAACAGTGATTCTCTGACATCTTCACTTCACAAGCAGCGATCCTCTGACCTCTTCACTTCACAAGCAGTGAGCCTCTGACGTCTTCACTTCACAAGCAGTGATCCTCGCAAGCAGTGATCCTCTGACCTCTTCACTTCACAAGCAGTGAGCCTCTGACCTCTTCCCTTCACAAGCAGTGAGCCTCTGACCTCTTCACTTCACAAGCAGTGATTCTCTGACCTCTTCACTTCACAAGCAGTGATCCTCTGACCTCTTCACTTCACAAGCAGTGAGCCTCTGACCTCTTCACTTCACAAGCAGTGATCCTCACAAGCAGTGATCCTCTGACCTCTTCACTTCACAAGCAGCGAACCTCTGACCTCTTCACTTCACAAGTAGTGAGCCTCTGACCTCTTCACCTCACAAGCAATGAGCCTCTGACCTCTTCCCTTCACAAGCAGTGAGCCTCTGACCTCTTCACTTCACAAGCAGTGATTCTCTGACATCTTCACTTCACAAGCAGCGATCCTCTGACCTCTTCACTTCACAAGCAGCGAGCCTCTGACCACTTCACAAGCAGTGAGCCTCTGACCTCTTCACTTCACAAGCAGTGAGCCTCTGACCTCTTCACTTCACAAGCGGTGATCCTCTGACCTCTTCACTTCACAAGTGGTGATTCTCTGACCTCTTCCCATCACAAGCAGTGATCCTCTGACATCTTCACTTCACAAGCAGCGAGCCTCTAACCTCTTCACTTCACAAGCAGCGATCCTCTGACCTCTTCACTTCACAAGCAGAAATCCTCTGACCTCTTCACTTCACAAGCAGTGATCCTCTGACCTCTTCACTTCACAAGCAGTGATCCTCTGACCTCTTCACTGCACAAGCAGTGATCCTCTGACCTCTTCACTGCACAAGCAGTGATCCTCTGACCTCTTCACTGCACAAGCAGTGATCCTCTGACCTCTTCACTTCACAAGCGGTGAGCCTCTGACCTCTTCCTATCACAAGCAGTGAGCCTCTGACCTCTTCACTTAACAAGCAGCGATCCTCTGACCTCTTCACTTCACAAGCAGTGAGCCTCTGACCTCTTCACTTCACAAGCAGTGAGCCTCTGACCTCTTCACTTCACAAGCAGTGATCCTCTGACATCTTCACTTCACAAGCAGCGATCCTCTGACCTCTTCACTTCACAAGCAGCGATCCTCTGACCTCTTCACTTCACAAGCAGTGATCCTCTGACATCTTCACTTCACAAGCAGCGATCCTCTGACCTCTTCACTTCACAAGCAGTGAGCCTCTGACCTCTTCACTTCACAAGCAGTGAGCCTCTGACCTCTTCACTTCACAAGCAGTGATCCTCTGACCTCTTCACTTCACAAGCAGTGAGCCTCTGACCTCTTCACTTCACAAGCAGTGATCCTCACAAGCAGTGATCCTCTGACCTCTTCACTTCACAAGCAGCGATCCTCTGACCTCTTCACTTCACAAGCAGCGAGCCTCTGACCTCTTCGCTTCACAAGCAGCGATCATCTCACCTCTTCACTTCACAAGCAGCGATCCTCTGACCTCTTCACTTCACAAGCAGTGAGCCTCTGACCTCTTCACTTCAGAAGCAGTGATCCTCTGACCTCTTCACTTCACAAGCAGCGATCCTCTGACCGCTTCACTTCACAAGCAGCGATCCTGTGACCTCTTCCCATCACAAGCAGCGATCCTGTGACCTCTTCACTTTACAAGCGGCGATCGCCCGACTTCTTCACTTCACAAGCAGTGATCCTCTGACCTCTTCACTTCACAAGCAGCGATCCTCTGACCTCTTCACTTCACAAGCAGCGAGCCTCTGACCTCTTCACTTCACAAGCAGCGATCCTCTGACCTCTTCACTTCACAAGCAGTAAGCCTCTGACCTCTTCACTTCACAAGCAGTGAGCCTCTGACCTCTTCACTTCACAAGCAGTGAGCCTCTGACCTCTTCACTTCACAAGCAGTGATCCTCTGACCTCTTCACTGCACAAGCAGTGATCCTCTGACCTCTTCACTGCACAAGCAGTGATCTCTGACCTCTTCACTGCACAAGCGGTGATCCTCTGACCTCTTCACTTCACAAGCGGTGAGCCTCTGACCTCTTCCTATCACAAGCAGTGAGCCTCTGACCTCTTCCTATCACAAGCAGTGAGCCTCTGACCTCTTCACTTCACAAGCAGCGATCCTCTGATCTCTTCACTTCACAAGCAGTGAGCCTCTGACCTCTTCACTTCACAAGCAGCGATCCTCTGATCTCTTCACTTCACAAGCAGTGAGCCTCTGACCTCTTCACTTCACAAGCAGTGAGCCTCTGACCTCTTCACTTCACAAGCAGTGAGCCTCTGACCTCTTCACTTCACAAGCAGTGATCCTCTGACCTCTTCACTGCACAAGCAGTGATCCTCTGACCTCTTCACTGCACAAGCAGTGATCCTCTGACCTCTTCACTGCACAAGCGGTGATCCTCTGACCTCTTCACTTCACAAGCGGTGAGCCTCTGACCTCTTCCTATCACAAGCAGTGAGCCTCTGACCTCTTCCTATCACAAGCAGTGAGCCTCTGACCTCTTCACTTCACAAGCAGCGATCCTCTGACCTCTTCACTTCACAAGCAGTGAGCCTCTGACCTCTTCACTTCACAAGCAGTGAGCCTCTGACCTCTTCACTTCACAAGCAGTGATCCTCTGACCTCTTCACTTCACAAGCAGCGATCCTCTGACCTCTTCACTTCACAAGCAGCGATCCTCTGACCTCTTCACTTCACAAGCAGTGAGCCTCTGACCTCTTCGCTTCACAAGCAGTGATCATCTCACCTCTTCATTTCACAAGCAGCGATCCTCTGACCTCTTCACTTCACAAGCAGTGAGCCTCTGACCTCTTCGCTTCACAAGCAGTGTTCATCTCACCTCTTCACTTCACAAGCAGCGATCCTCTGACCTCTTCACTTCCCAAGCAGCGATCCTCTGACCTCTTCACTTCACAAGCAGTGAGCCTCTGACCTCTTCCCTTTACACGTAGTGATCCTCTGACCTCTTCCCATCACAAGCAGCGATCCTCTGACCTCTTCACTTCACAAGCAGTGAGCCTCTGACCTCTTCACTTCACAAGCAGTGATCCTCTGACCTCTTCACTTCACAAGCAGTGATCCTCTGACCTCTTCACTTCACAAGCAGTGATCCTCTGACCTCTTCACTTCACAAGCAGTGATCCTCTGACCTCTTCACTTCACAAGCAGTGATCCTCTGACCTCTTCACTTCACAAGCTGCGATCCTCTGATCTCTTCACTTCACAAGCAGTGAGCCTCTGACCTCTTCACTTCACAAGCAGTGATCCTCTGACCTCTTCACTTCACAAGCAGTGATCCTCTGACCTCTTCCCATCACAAGCAGCGATCCTCTGACCTCTTCCCATCACAAGCAGCAGCAATCCTCTGACCTCTTCACTTCACAAGCAGCAATCCTCTGACCTCTTCACTTCACAAGCGGTGATCCTCTGACCTCTTCCCATCACATGCAGAGATCCTCTGACCTCTTCACTTCACTTCACAAGCAGCAGCAATCCTCTGACCTCTTCACTTCACAAGCAGTGAGCTTCTGACCTCTTCACTTCACAAGCAGTGAGCCTCTGACCTCTTCACTTCACAAGCAGTGATCCTCTGACCTCTTCACTTCACAAGCAGTGATCCTCTGACCTCTTCACTTCACAAGCGGTGATCCTCTGACCTCTTCCCATCACATGCAGCGATCCTCCGACCTCTTCCCTTCACAAGCAGCAGCAATCCTCCGACCTCTTCACTTCATAAGCAGTGAGCCTCTGACCTCTTCACTTCACAAGCGGTGATCCTCTGACCTCTTCACTTCACAAGCGGTGATTCTCTGACCTCTTCCCATCACAAGCAGTGATCCTCTGACAACTTCACTTCACAAGCAGCGAGCCTCTGACCTCTTCACTTCACAAGCAGTGATCCTCTGACCTCTTCACTTCACAAGCAGTGAGCCTCTGACCTCTTCACTTCAGAAGCAGTGATCCTCTGACCTCTTCACTTCACAAGCAGCGATCCTCTGACCGCTTCACTTCACAAGCAGCGATCCTGTGACCTCTTCCCATCACAAGCAGCGATCCTGTGACCTCTTCACTTTACAAGCGGCGATCGCCCGACTTCTTCACTTCACAAGCAGTGATCCTCTGACCTCTTCACTTCACAAGCAGCGATCCTCTGACCTCTTCACTTCACAAGCAGCGAGCCTCTGACCTCTTCACTTCACAAGCAGCGATCCTCTGACCTCTTCACTTCACAAGCAGTAAGCCTCTGACCTCTTCACTTCACAAGCAGTGAGCCTCTGACCTCTTCACTTCACAAGCAGTGAGCCTCTGACCTCTTCACTTCACAAGCAGTGATCCTCTGACCTCTTCACTGCACAAGCAGTGATCCTCTGACCTCTTCACTGCACAAGCAGTGATCTCTGACCTCTTCACTGCACAAGCGGTGATCCTCTGACCTCTTCACTTCACAAGCGGTGAGCCTCTGACCTCTTCCTATCACAAGCAGTGAGCCTCTGACCTCTTCCTATCACAAGCAGTGAGCCTCTGACCTCTTCACTTCACAAGCAGCGATCCTCTGACCTCTTCACTTCACAAGCAGTGAGCCTCTGACCTCTTCACTTCACAAGCAGTGAGCCTCTGACCTCTTCACTTCACAAGCAGTGATCCTCTGACCTCTTCACTTCACAAGCAGCGATCCTCTGACCTCTTCACTTCACAAGCAGCGATCCTCTGACCTCTTCACTTCACAAGCAGTGAGCCTCTGACCTCTTCGCTTCACAAGCAGTGATCATCTCACCTCTTCATTTCACAAGCAGCGATCCTCTGACCTCTTCACTTCACAAGCAGTGAGCCTCTGACCTCTTCGCTTCACAAGCAGTGTTCATCTCACCTCTTCACTTCACAAGCAGCGATCCTCTGACCTCTTCACTTCACAAGCAGCGATCCTCTGACCTCTTCACTTCACAAGCAGTGAGCCTCTGACCTCTTCCCTTTACACGTAGTGATCCTCTGACCTCTTCCCATCACAAGCAGCGATCCTCTGACCTCTTCACTTCACAAGCAGTGAGCCTCTGACCTCTTCACTTCACAAGCAGTGATCCTCTGACCTCTTCACTTCACAAGCAGTGATCCTCTGACCTCTTCACTTCACAAGCAGTGATCCTCTGACCTCTTCACTTCACAAGCAGTGATCCTCTGACCTCTTCACTTCACAAGCAGTGATCCTCTGACCTCTTCACTTCACAAGCTGCGATCCTCTGATCTCTTCACTTCACAAGCAGTGAGCCTTTGACCTCTTCACTTCACAAGCAGTGATCCTCTGACCTCTTCACTTCACAAGCAGTGATCCTCTGACCTCTTCCCATCACAAGCAGCGATCCTCTGACCTCTTCCCATCACAAGCAGCAGCAATCCTCTGACCTCTTCACTTCACAAGCAGCAATCCTCTGACCTCTTCACTTCACAAGCGGTGATCCTCTGACCTCTTCCCATCACATGCAGAGATCCTCTGACCTCTTCACTTCACTTCACAAGCAGCAGCAATCCTCTGACCTCTTCACTTCACAAGCAGTGAGCTTCTGACCTCTTCACTTCACAAGCAGTGAGCCTCTGACCTCTTCACTTCACAAGCAGTGATCCTCTGACCTCTTCACTTCACAAGCAGTGATCCTCTGACCTCTTCACTTCACAAGCGGTGATCCTCTGACCTCTTCCCATCACATGCAGCGATCCTCCGACCTCTTCCCTTCACAAGCAGCAGCAATCCTCCGACCTCTTCACTTCATAAGCAGTGAGCCTCTGACCTCTTCACTTCACAAGCGGTGATCCTCTGACCTCTTCACTTCACAAGCGGTGATTCTCTGACCTCTTCCCATCACAAGCAGTGATCCTCTGACAACTTCACTTCACAAGCAGCGAGCCTCTGACCTCTTCACTTCACAAGCAGTGATCCTCTGACCTCTTCACTTCACAAGCAGCGATCCTCTGACCTCTTCACTTCACAAGCAGCGATCCTCTGACCTCTTCACTTCACAAGCAGTGAGCCTCTGACCTCTTCGCTTCACAAGCAGTGATCATCTCACCTCTTCATTTCACAAGCAGCGATCCTCTGACCTCTTCACTTCACAAGCAGTGAGCCTCTGACCTCTTCGCTTCACAAGCAGTGTTCATCTCACCTCTTCACTTCACAAGCAGCGATCCTCTGACCTCTTCACTTCACAAGCAGCGATCCTCTGACCTCTTCACTTCACAAGCAGTGAGCCTCTGACCTCTTCCCTTTACACGTAGTGATCCTCTGACCTCTTCCCATCACAAGCAGCGATCCTCTGACCTCTTCACTTCACAAGCAGTGAGCCTCTGACCTCTTCACTTCACAAGCAGTGATCCTCTGACCTCTTCACTTCACAAGCAGTGATCCTCTGACCTCTTCACTTCACAAGCAGTGATCCTCTGACCTCTTCACTTCACAAGCAGTGATCCTCTGACCTCTTCACTTCACAAGCAGTGATCCTCTGACCTCTTCACTTCACAAGCTGCGATCCTCTGATCTCTTCACTTCACAAGCAGTGAGCCTCTGACCTCTTCACTTCACAAGCAGTGATCCTCTGACCTCTTCACTTCACAAGCAGTGATCCTCTGACCTCTTCCCATCACAAGCAGCGATCCTCTGACCTCTTCCCATCACAAGCAGCAGCAATCCTCTGACCTCTTCACTTCACAAGCAGCAATCCTCTGACCTCTTCACTTCACAAGCGGTGATCCTCTGACCTCTTCCCATCACAAGCAGAGATCCTCTGACCTCTTCACTTCACTTCACAAGCAGCAGCAATCCTCTGACCTCTTCACTTCACAAGCAGTGAGCTTCTGACCTCTTCACTTCACAAGCAGTGAGCCTCTGACCTCTTCACTTCACAAGCAGTGATCCTCTGACCTCTTCACTTCACAAGCAGTGATCCTCTGACCTCTTCACTTCATAAGCGGTGATCCTCTGACCTCTTCCCATCACATGCAGCGATCCTCCGACCTCTTCCCTTCACAAGCAGCAGCAATCCTCTGACCTCTTCACTTCATAAGCAGTGAGCCTCTGACCTCTTCACTTCACAAGCGGTGATCCTCTGACCTCTTCACTTCACAAGCGGTGATTCTCTGACCTCTTCCCATCACAAGCAGTGATCCTCTGACAACTTCACTTCACAAGCAGCGAGCCTCTAACCTCTTCACTTCACAAGCAGCGATCCTCTAACCTCTTCACTTCACAAGCAGTGAGCCTCTGACCTCTTCACTTCACAAGCAGTGATCCTCACAAGCAGTGATCCTCTGACCTCTTCACTTCACAAGCAGCGAACCTCTGACCTCTTCACTTCACAAGTAGTGAGCCTCTGACCTCTTCACCTCACAAGCAATGAGCCTCTGACCTCTTCCCTTCACAAGCAGTGAGCCTCTGACCTCTTCACTTCACAAGCAGTGATTCTCTGACATCTTCACTTCACAAGCAGCGATCCTCTGACCTCTTCACTTCACAAGCAGCGAGCCTCTGACCACTTCACAAGCAGTGAGCCTCTGACCTCTTCACTTCACAAGCAGTGAGCCTCTGACCTCTTCACTTCACAAGCGGTGATCCTCTGACCTCTTCACTTCACAAGCGGTGATTCTCTGACCTCTTCCCATCACAAGCAGTGATCCTCTGACATCTTCACTTCACAAGCAGCGAGCCTCTAACCTCTTCACTTCACAAGCAGCGATCCTCTGACCTCTTCACTTCACAAGCAGCAATCCTCTGACCTCTTCACTTCACAAGCAGTGATCCTCTGACCTCTTCACTTCACAAGCAGTGATCCTCTGACCTCTTCACTGCACAAGCAGTGATCCTCTGACCTCTTCACTGCACAAGCAGTGATCCTCTGACCTCTTCACTGCACAAGCAGTGATCCTCTGACCTCTTCACTTCACAAGCGGTGAGCCTCTGACCTCTTCCTATCACAAGCAGTGAGCCTCTGACCTCTTCACTTAACAAGCAGCGATCCTCTGACCTATTCACTTCACAAGCAGTGAGCCTCTGACCTCTTCACTTCACAAGCAGTGAGCCTCTGACCTCTTCACTTCACAAGCAGTGATCCTCTGACATCTTCACTTCACAAGCAGCGATCCTCTGACCTCTTCACTTCACAAGCAGCGATCCTCTGACCTCTTCACTTCACAAGCAGTGATCCTCTGACATCTTCACTTCACAAGCAGCGATCCTCTGACCTCTTCACTTCACAAGCAGTGAGCCTCTGACCTCTTCACTTCACAAGCAGTGAGCCTCTGACCTCTTCACTTCACAAGCAGTGATCCTCTGACCTCTTCACTTCACAAGCAGTGAGCCTCTGACCTCTTCACTTCACAAGCAGTGATCCTCACAAGCAGTGATCCTCTGACCTCTTCACTTCACAAGCAGCGATCCTCTGACCTCTTCACTTCACAAGCAGCGAGCCTCTGACCTCTTCGCTTCACAAGCAGCGATCATCTCACCTCTTCACTTCACAAGCAGCGATCCTCTGACCTCTTCACTTCACAAGCAGTGAGCCTCTGACCTCTTCACTTCAGAAGCAGTGATCCTCTGACCTCTTCACTTCACAAGCAGCGATCCTCTGACCGCTTCACTTCACAAGCAGCGATCCTGTGACCTCTTCCCATCACAAGCAGCGATCCTGTGACCTCTTCACTTTACAAGCGGCGATCGCCCGACTTCTTCACTTCACAAGCAGTGATCCTCTGACCTCTTCACTTCACAAGCAGCGATCCTCTGACCTCTTCACTTCACAAGCAGCGAGCCTCTGACCTCTTCACTTCACAAGCAGCGATCCTCTGACCTCTTCACTTCACAAGCAGTAAGCCTCTGACCTCTTCACTTCACAAGCAGTGAGCCTCTGACCTCTTCACTTCACAAGCAGTGAGCCTCTGACCTCTTCACTTCACAAGCAGTGATCCTCTGACCTCTTCACTGCACAAGCAGTGATCCTCTGACCTCTTCACTGCACAAGCAGTGATCCTCTGACCTCTTCACTGCACAAGCGGTGATCCTCTGACCTCTTCACTTCACAAGCGGTGAGCCTCTGACCTCTTCCTATCACAAGCAGTGAGCCTCTGACCTCTTCCTATCACAAGCAGTGAGCCTCTGACCTCTTCACTTCACAAGCAGCGATCCTCTGACCTCTTCACTTCACAAGCAGTGAGCCTCTGACCTCTTCACTTCACAAGCAGTGAGCCTCTGACCTCTTCACTTCACAAGCAGTGATCCTCTGACCTCTTCACTTCACAAGCAGCGATCCTCTGACCTCTTCACTTCACAAGCAGCGATCCTCTGACCTCTTCACTTCACAAGCAGTGAGCCTCTGACCTCTTCGCTTCACAAGCAGTGATCATCTCACCTCTTCATTTCACAAGCAGCGATCCTCTGACCTCTTCACTTCACAAGCAGTGAGCCTCTGACCTCTTCGCTTCACAAGCAGTGTTCATCTCACCTCTTCACTTCACAAGCAGCGATCCTCTGACCTCTTCACTTCCCAAGCAGCGATCCTCTGACCTCTTCACTTCACAAGCAGTGAGCCTCTGACCTCTTCCCTTTACACGTAGTGATCCTCTGACCTCTTCCCATCACAAGCAGCGATCCTCTGACCTCTTCACTTCACAAGCAGTGAGCCTCTGACCTCTTCACTTCACAAGCAGTGATCCTCTGACCTCTTCACTTCACAAGCAGTGATCCTCTGACCTCTTCACTTCACAAGCAGTGATCCTCTGACCTCTTCACTTCACAAGCAGTGATCCTCTGACCTCTTCACTTCACAAGCAGTGATCCTCTGACCTCTTCACTTCACAAGCTGCGATCCTCTGATCTCTTCACTTCACAAGCAGTGAGCCTCTGACCTCTTCACTTCACAAGCAGTGATCCTCTGACCTCTTCACTTCACAAGCAGTGATCCTCTGACCTCTTCCCATCACAAGCAGCGATCCTCTGACCTCTTCCCATCACAAGCAGCAGCAATCCTCTGACCTCTTCACTTCACAAGCAGCAATCCTCTGACCTCTTCACTTCACAAGCGGTGATCCTCTGACCTCTTCCCATCACAAGCAGAGATCCTCTGACCTCTTCACTTCACTTCACAAGCAGCAGCAATCCTCTGACCTCTTCACTTCACAAGCAGTGAGCCTCTGACCTCTTCACTTCACAAGCAGTGAGCCTCTGACCTCTTCACTTCACAAGCAGTGATCCTCTGACCTCTTCACTTCACAAGCAGTGATCCTCTGACCTCTTCACTTCACAAGCGGTGATCCTCTGACCTCTTCACTTCACTTCACAAGCAGCAGCAATCCTCTGACCTCTTCACTTCACAAGCAGTGAGCTTCTGACCTCTTCACTTCACAAGCAGTGAGCCTCTGACCTCTTCACTTCACAAGCAGTGATCCTCTGACCTCTTCACTTCACAAGCAGTGATCCTCTGACCTCTTCACTTCACAAGCGGTGATCCTCTGACCTCTTCCCATCACATGCAGCGATCCTCCGACCTCTTCCCTTCACAAGCAGCAGCAATCCTCCGACCTCTTCACTTCATAAGCAGTGAGCCTCTGACCTCTTCACTTCACAAGCGGTGATCCTCTGACCTCTTCACTTCACATGCGGTGATTCTCTGACCTCTTCCCATCACAAGCAGTGATCCTCTGACAACTTCACTTCACAAGCAGCGAGCCTCTGACCTCTTCACTTCACAAGCAGTGATCCTCTGACCTCTTCACTTCACAAGCAGCGATCCTCTGACCTCTTCACTTCACAAGCAGCGATCCTCTGACCTCTTCACTTCACAAGCAGTGAGCCTCTGACCTCTTCGCTTCACAAGCAGTGATCATCTCACCTCTTCATTTCACAAGCAGCGATCCTCTGACCTCTTCACTTCACAAGCAGTGAGCCTCTGACCTCTTCGCTTCACAAGCAGTGTTCATCTCACCTCTTCACTTCACAAGCAGCGATCCTCTGACCTCTTCACTTCACAAGCAGCGATCCTCTGACCTCTTCACTTCACAAGCAGTGAGCCTCTGACCTCTTCCCTTTACACGTAGTGATCCTCTGACCTCTTCCCATCACAAGCAGCGATCCTCTGACCTCTTCACTTCACAAGCAGTGAGCCTCTGACCTCTTCACTTCACAAGCAGTGATCCTCTGACCTCTTCACTTCACAAGCAGCGATCCTCTGACCTCTTCACTTCACAAGCAGTGATCCTCTGACCTCTTCACTTCACAAGCAGTGATCCTCTGACCTCTTCACTTCACAAGCAGTGATCCTCTGACCTCTTCACTTCACAAGCTGCGATCCTCTGATCTCTTCACTTCACAAGCAGTGAGCCTCTGACCTCTTCACTTCACAAGCAGTGATCCTCTGACCTCTTCACTTCACAAGCAGTGATCCTCTGACCTCTTCCCATCACAAGCAGCGATCCTCTGACCTCTTCCCATCACAAGCAGCAGCAATCCTCTGACCTCTTCACTTCACAAGCAGCAATCCTCTGACCTCTTCACTTCACAAGCGGTGATCCTCTGACCTCTTCCCATCACAAGCAGAGATCCTCTGACCTCTTCACTTCACTTCACAAGCAGCAGCAATCCTCTGACCTCTTCACTTCACAAGCAGTGAGCTTCTGACCTCTTCACTTCACAAGCAGTGAGCCTCTGACCTCTTCACTTCACAAGCAGTGATCCTCTGACCTCTTCACTTCACAAGCAGTGATCCTCTGACCTCTTCACTTCACAAGCGGTGATCCTCTGACCTCTTCCCATCACATGCAGCGATCCTCCGACCTCTTCCCTTCACAAGCAGCAGCAATCCTCTGACCTCTTCACTTCATAAGCAGTGAGCCTCTGACCTCTTCACTTCACAAGCGGTGATCCTCTGACCTCTTCACTTCACAAGCGGTGATTCTCTGACCTCTTCCCATCACAAGCAGTGATCCTCTGACAACTTCACTTCACAAGCAGCGAGCCTCTAACCTCTTCACTTCACAAGCAGCGATCCTCTAACCTCTTCACTTCACAAGCAGTGAGCCTCTGACCTCTTCACTTCACAAGCAGTGATCCTCACAAGCAGTGATCCTCTGACCTCTTCACTTCACAAGCAGCGAACCTCTGACCTCTTCACTTCACAAGTAGTGAGCCTCTGACCTCTTCACCTCACAAGCAATGAGCCTCTGACCTCTTCCCTTCACAAGCAGTGAGCCTCTGACCTCTTCACTTCACAAGCAGTGATTCTCTGACATCTTCACTTCACAAGCAGCGATCCTCTGACCTCTTCACTTCACAAGCAGCGAGCCTCTGACCACTTCACAAGCAGTGAGCCTCTGACCTCTTCACTTCACAAGCAGTGAGCCTCTGACCTCTTCACTTCACAAGCGGTGATCCTCTGACCTCTTCACTTCACAAGCGGTGATTCTCTGACCTCTTCCCATCACAAGCAGTGATCCTCTGACATCTTCACTTCACAAGCAGCGAGCCTCTAACCTCTTCACTTCACAAGCAGCGATCCTCTGACCTCTTCACTTCACAAGCAGCAATCCTCTGACCTCTTCACTTCACAAGCAGTGATCCTCTGACCTCTTCACTTCACAAGCAGTGATCCTCTGACCTCTTCACTGCACAAGCAGTGATCCTCTGACCTCTTCACTGCACAAGCAGTGATCCTCTGACCTCTTCACTGCACAAGCAGTGATCCTCTGACCTCTTCACTTCACAAGCGGTGAGCCTCTGACCTCTTCCTATCACAAGCAGTGAGCCTCTGACCTCTTCACTTAACAAGCAGCGATCCTCTGACCTATTCACTTCACAAGCAGTGAGCCTCTGACCTCTTCACTTCACAAGCAGTGAGCCTCTGACCTCTTCACTTCACAAGCAGTGATCCTCTGACATCTTCACTTCACAAGCAGCGATCCTCTGACCTCTTCACTTCACAAGCAGCGATCCTCTGACCTCTTCACTTCACAAGCAGTGATCCTCTGACATCTTCACTTCACAAGCAGCGATCCTCTGACCTCTTCACTTCACAAGCAGTGAGCCTCTGACCTCTTCACTTCACAAGCAGTGAGCCTCTGACCTCTTCACTTCACAAGCAGTGATCCTCTGACCTCTTCACTTCACAAGCAGTGAGCCTCTGACCTCTTCACTTCACAAGCAGTGATCCTCACAAGCAGTGATCCTCTGACCTCTTCACTTCACAAGCAGCGATCCTCTGACCTCTTCACTTCACAAGCAGCGAGCCTCTGACCTCTTCGCTTCACAAGCAGCGATCATCTCACCTCTTCACTTCACAAGCAGCGATCCTCTGACCTCTTCACTTCACAAGCAGTGAGCCTCTGACCTCTTCACTTCAGAAGCAGTGATCCTCTGACCTCTTCACTTCACAAGCAGCGATCCTCTGACCGCTTCACTTCACAAGCAGCGATCCTGTGACCTCTTCCCATCACAAGCAGCGATCCTGTGACCTCTTCACTTTACAAGCGGCGATCGCCCGACTTCTTCACTTCACAAGCAGTGATCCTCTGACCTCTTCACTTCACAAGCAGCGATCCTCTGACCTCTTCACTTCACAAGCAGCGAGCCTCTGACCTCTTCACTTCACAAGCAGCGATCCTCTGACCTCTTCACTTCACAAGCAGTAAGCCTCTGACCTCTTCACTTCACAAGCAGTGAGCCTCTGACCTCTTCACTTCACAAGCAGTGAGCCTCTGACCTCTTCACTTCACAAGCAGTGATCCTCTGACCTCTTCACTGCACAAGCAGTGATCCTCTGACCTCTTCACTGCACAAGCAGTGATCCTCTGACCTCTTCACTGCACAAGCGGTGATCCTCTGACCTCTTCACTTCACAAGCGGTGAGCCTCTGACCTCTTCCTATCACAAGCAGTGAGCCTCTGACCTCTTCCTATCACAAGCAGTGAGCCTCTGACCTCTTCACTTCACAAGCAGCGATCCTCTGACCTCTTCACTTCACAAGCAGTGAGCCTCTGACCTCTTCACTTCACAAGCAGTGAGCCTCTGACCTCTTCACTTCACAAGCAGTGATCCTCTGACCTCTTCACTTCACAAGCAGCGATCCTCTGACCTCTTCACTTCACAAGCAGCGATCCTCTGACCTCTTCACTTCACAAGCAGTGAGCCTCTGACCTCTTTGCTTCACAAGCAGTGATCATCTCACCTCTTCATTTCACAAGCAGCGATCCTCTGACCTCTTCACTTCACAAGCAGTGAGCCTCTGACCTCTTCGCTTCACAAGCAGTGTTCATCTCACCTCTTCACTTCACAAGCAGCGATCCTCTGACCTCTTCACTTCCCAAGCAGCGATCCTCTGACCTCTTCACTTCACAAGCAGTGAGCCTCTGACCTCTTCCCTTTACACGTAGTGATCCTCTGACCTCTTCCCATCACAAGCAGCGATCCTCTGACCTCTTCACTTCACAAGCAGTGAGCCTCTGACCTCTTCACTTCACAAGCAGTGATCCTCTGACCTCTTCACTTCACAAGCAGTGATCCTCTGACCTCTTCACTTCACAAGCAGTGATCCTCTGACCTCTTCACTTCACAAGCAGTGATCCTCTGATCTCTTCACTTCACAAGCAGTGAGCCTCTGACCTCTTCACTTCACAAGCAGTGATCCTCTGACCTCTTCACTTCACAAGCAGTG
The DNA here is from genome assembly GCF_964204655.1 of Triturus cristatus. Lineage (NCBI taxonomy): Eukaryota > Metazoa > Chordata > Amphibia > Caudata > Salamandridae > Triturus > Triturus cristatus. The sequence continues at coordinate 285,663,710 of NC_140579.1, forward strand.
ATCCTCTGACCTCTTCCCATCACAAGCAGCGATCCTCTGACCTCTTCCCATCACAAGCAGCAGCAATCCTCTGACCTCTTCACTTCACAAGCAGCAATCCTCTGACCTCTTCACTTCACAAGCGGTGATCCTCTGACCTCTTCCCATCACAAGCAGAGATCCTCTGACCTCTTCACTTCACTTCACAAGCAGCAGCAATCCTCTGACCTCTTCACTTCACAAGCAGTGAGCCTCTGACCTCTTCACTTCACAAGCAGTGAGCCTCTGACCTCTTCACTTCACAAGCAGTGATCCTCTGACCTCTTCACTTCACAAGCAGTGATCCTCTGACCTCTTCACTTCACAAGCGGTGATCCTCTGACCTCTTCCCATCACATGCAGCGATCCTCCGACCTCTTCCCTTCACAAGCAGCAGCAATCCTCTGACCTCTTCACTTCATAAGCAGTGAGCCTCTGACCTCTTCACTTCACAAGCGGTGATCCTCTGACCTCTTCACTTCACAAGCGGTGATTCTCTGACCTCTTCCCATCACAAGCAGTGATCCTCTGACAACTTCACTTCACAAGCAGCGAGCCTCTAACCTCTTCACTTCACAAGCAGCGATCCTCTAACCTCTTCACTTCACAAGCAGCAATCCTCTGACCTCTTCACTTCACAAGCAGTGATCCTCTGACCTCTTCACTTCACAAGCAGTGATCCTCTGACCTCTTCACTGCACAAGCAGTGATCCTCTGACCTCTTCACTGCACAAGCAGTGATCCTCTGACCTCTTCACTGCACAAGCAGTGATCCTCTGACCTCTTCACTTCACAAGCGGTGAGCCTCTGACCTCTTCCTATCACAAGCAGTGAGCCTCTGACCTCTTCACTTCACAAGCAGCGATCCTCTGACCTCTTCACTTCACAAGCAGTGAGCCTCTGACCTCTTCACTTCACAAGCAGTGAGCCTCTGACCTCTTCACTTCACAAGCAGTGATCCTCTGACATCTTCACTTCACAAGCAGCGATCCTCTGACCTCTTCACTTCACAAGCAGCGATCCTCTGACCTCTTCACTTCACAAGCAGTGATCCTCTGACATCTTCACTTCACAAGTAGCGATCCTCTGACCTCTTCACTTCACAAGCAGTGAGCCTCTGACCTCTTCACTTCACAAGCAGTGAGCCTCTGACCTTTTCACTTCACAAGCAGTGATCCTCTGACCTCTTCACTTCACAAGCAGTGAGCCTCTGACCTCTTCACTTCACAAGCAGTGATCCTCACAAGCAGTGATCCTCTGACCTCTTCACTTCACAAGCAGCGATCCTCTGACCTCTTCACTTCACAAGCAGCGAGCCTCTGACCTCTTCGCTTCACAAGCAGCGATCATCTCACCTCTTCACTTCACAAGCAGCGATCCTCTGACCTCTTCATTTCACAAGCAGTGAGCCTCTGACCTCTTCACTTCAGAAGCAGTGATCCTCTGACCTCTTCACTTCACAAGCAGCGATCCTCTGACTGCTTCACTTCACAAGCAGCGATCCTGTGACTTCTGCCCATCACAAGCAGCGATCCTGTGACCTCTTCACTTAACAAGCGGCGATCGCCCGACTTCTTCACTTCACAAGCAGTGATCCTCTGACCTCTTCACTTCACAAGCAGCGATCCTCTGACCTCTTCCCATCACAAGCAGCGATCCTCTGACCTCTTCACTTCACAAGCAGCGAGCCTCTGACCTCTTCACTTCACAAGCAGCGATCCTCTGACCTCTTCACTTCACAAGCAGTGAGCCTCTGACCTCTTCACTTCACAAGCAGTGAGCCTCTGACCTCTTCACTTCACAAGCAGTGAGCCTCTGACCTCTTCACTTCACAAGCAGTGATCCTCTGACCTCTTCACTGCACAAGCAGTGATCCTCTGACCTCTTCACTGCACAAGCGGTGATCCTCTGACCTCTTCACTTCACAAGCGGTGAGCCTCTGACCTCTTCCTATCACAAGCAGTGAGCCTCTGACCTCTTCACTTCACAAGCAGCGATCCTCTGACCTCTTCACTTCACAAGCAGTGAGCCTCTGACCTCTTCACTTCACAAGCAGTGAGCCTCTGACCTCTTCACTTCACAAGCAGTGATCCTCTGACATCTTCACTTCACAAGCAGCGATCCTCTGACCTCTTCACTTCAAAAGCAGCGATCCTCTGACCTCTTCACTTCACAAGCAGCGATCCTCTGACCTCTTCACTTCACAAGCAGTGATCCTCTGACATCTTCACTTCACAAGCAGCGATCCTCTGACCTCTTCACTTCACAAGCAGTGAGCCTCTGACCTCTTCGCTTTACAAGCAGTGATCATCTCACCTCTTCATTTCACAAGCAGCGATCCTCTGACCTCTTCACTTCACAAGCAGTGAGCCTCTGACCTCTTCGCTTCACAAGCAGTGTTCATCTCACCTCTTCACTTCACAAGCAGCGATCCTCTGACCTCTTCACTTCACAAGCAGCGATCCTCTGACCTCTTCACTTCACAAGCAGTGAGCCTCTGACCTCTTCCCTTTACACGTAGTGATCCTCTGACCTCTTCCCATCACAAGCAGCGATCATCTGACCTCTTCACTTCACAAGCAGTGAGCCTCTGACCTCTTCACTTCACAAGCAGTGATCCTCTGACCTCTTCACTTCACAAGCAGTGATCATCTGGCCTCTTCACTTCACAAGCAGTGATCCTCTGACCTCTTCACTTCACAAGCAGTGATCCTCTGACCTCTTCACTTCACAAGCAGTGATCCTCTGACCTCTTCACTTCACAAGCAGTGATCCTCTGATCTCTTCACTTCACAAGCGGTGATCCTCTGACCTCTTCCCATCACATGCAGCGATCCTCCGACCTCTTCACTTCACAAGCAGCATCAATCCTCTGACCTCTTCACTTCACAAGCAGTGAGCCTCTGACCTCTTCCGATCACAAGCAGTGATCCTCTGACCTCTTCACTTCACAAGCAGTGAGCCTCTGACCTCTTCACTTCACAAGCGGTGATCCTCTGACCTCTTCACTTCACAAGCGGTGATTCTCTGACCTCTTCCCATCACAAGCAGTGATCCTCTGACATCTTCACTTCACAAGCAGCGAGCCTCTAACCTCTTCACTTCACAAGCAGCGATCCTCTGACCTCTTCACTTCACAAGCAGTGAGCCTCTGACCTCTTCACTTCACAAGCAGTGATCCTCACAAGCAGTGATCCTCTCACCTCTTCACTTCACAAGCATCGATCCTCTGACCTCTTCACTTCACAAGCAGTGAGCCTCTGACCTCTTCACTTCACAAGCAGTGATCCTCTGACCTCTTCACTTCACAAGCAGTGATCCTCTGACCTCTTCCCATCACAAGCAGCGATCCTCTGACCTCTTCCCTTCACAAGCAGTGGTCCTCTGACCTCTTCACTTCACAAGCAGCGGTCCTCTGACCTCTTCACTTCACAAGCAGCGAGCCTCTGACCTCTTCACTTCACAATCAGTGATCCGCACAAGCAGTGATCCTCTGACCTCTTCACTTCACAAGCAGCGATCCTCTGACTTCTTCCCATCACAAGCAGCGATCCTCTGACCTCTCCACTTCACAAGCAGTGAGCCTCTGACCTCTTCACTTCACAAGCAGTGATCCTCTGACCGCTTCACTTCACAAGCAGTGAGCCTCTGACCTCTTCACTTCACAAGCAGCGATCCTCTGACCTCTTCACTTCACAAGCAGCGATCCTCTGACCTCTTCACTTCACAAGCAGTGATCCTCTGACCTCTTCACTTCACAAGCAGTGATCCTCTGACCTCTTCACTTCGCAAGCAGTGATCCTCTGACCTCTTCACTTCACAAGCAGCGATCCTCTGACCTCTTCACTTCACAAGCAGTGAGCCTCTGACCTCTTCACTTCACAAGCAGTGAGCCTCTGACCTCTTCGCTTCACAAGCAGTGATCATCTCACCTCTTCACTTCACAAGCAGCGATCCTCTGACCTCTTCACTTCACAAGCAGTGAGCCTCTGACCTCTTCACTTCACAAGCAGTGATCCTCTGACCTCTTCACTTCACAAGCAGCGATCCTCTGACCGCTTCACTTCACAAGCAGCGATCCTGTGACCTCTTCCCATCACAAGCGGCGATCCTCTGACCTCTTCACTTTACAAGCGGCGATCGCCCGACTTCTTCACTTCACAAGCAGTGATCCTCTGACCTCTTCACTTCACAAGCAGCGATCCTCTGACCTCTTCCCATCACAAGCAGCGATCCTCTGACCTCTTCACTTCACAAGCAGCGATCCTCTGACCTCTTCACTTCACAAGCAGCGATCCTCTGACCTCTTCACTTCACAAGCAGCGATCCTCTGACCTCTTCACTTCACAAGCAGTGAGCCTCTGACCTCTTCACTTCACAAGCAGTGATCCTCTGACCTCTTCACTTCACAAGCAGTGATCCTCTGACCTCTTCACTTCACAAGCGGTGATCCTCTGAACTCTTACCATCACAAGCAGCGATCCTCTGACCTCTACACTTCACAAGCAGTGATCCTCTGACCTCTTCACTTCACAAGCAGTGATCCTCTGACCTCTTCACTTCACAGGCAGTGATCCTCTGACCTCTTCACTTCACAAGCAGTGATCCTCTGACATCTTCACTTCACAAGCAGCGATCCTCTGACCTCTTCACTTCACAAGCAGTGAGCCTCTGACCTCTTCACTTCACAAGCAGTGATCCTCTGACCTCTTCACTTCACAAGAAGTGAGCCTCTGACCTCTTCACTTCACAAGCAGTGATCCGCACAAGCAGTGATCCTCTGACCTCTTCACTTCACAAGCAGCGATCCTGTGACCTCTTCCCATCACAAGCAGCGATCCTCTGACCTCTTCACTTTACAAGCGGCGATCGCCCGACTTCTTCACTTCACAAGCAGTGATCCTCTGACCTCTTCGCTTCACAAGCAGTGATCATCTCACCTCTTCACTTCACAAGCAGCGATTCTCTGACCTCTTCGCTTCACAAGCAGTGAGCCTCTGACCTCTTCACTTCACAAGCAGTGATCCTCACAAGCAGTGATCCTCTGACCTCTTCCCATCACAAGCAGCGATCCTCTGACCTCTTCACTTTACAAGCGGCGATCGCCCGACTTCTTCACTTCACAAGCAGTGATCCTCTGACCTCTTCACTTCACAAGCAGCGATCCTCTGACCTCTTCCCATCACAAGCAGCGATCCTCTGACCTCTTCACTTCACAAGCAGCGATCCTATGACCTCTTCACTTCACAAGCAGCGAGCCTCTGACCTCTTCACTTCACAAGCAGCGAGCCTCTGACCTCTTCACTTTACAAGCAGCGATCCTCTGAGCTCTACACTTCACAAGCAGTGAGCCTCTGACCTCTTCACTTCACAAGCAGTGATCCTCTGACCTCTTCACTTCACAAGCAGTGATCCTCTGATCTCTTCACTTCACAAGCGGTGATCCTCTGACCTCTTCCCATCACATGCAGCGATCCTCCGACCTCTTCACTTCACAAGCAGCATCAATCCTCTGACCTCTTCACTTCACAAGCAGTGAGCCTCTGACCTCTTCCAATCACAAGCAGTGATCCTCTGACCTCTTCACTTCACAAGCAGTGAGCCTCTGACCTCTTCACTTCACAAGCGGTGATCCTCTGACCTCTTCACTTCACAAGCGGTGATTCTCTGACCTCTTCCCATCACAAGCAGTGATCCTCTGACATCTTCACTTCACAAGCAGCGAGCCTCTAACCTCTTCACTTCACAAGCAGCGATCCTCTGACCTCTTCCCATCACAAGCAGCGATCCTCTGACCTCTTCCCTTCACAAGCAGTGGTCCTCTGACCTCTTCACTTCACAAGCAGCGGTCCTCTGACCTCTTCACTTCACAAGCAGCGAGCCTCTGACCTCTTCACTTCACAATCAGTGATCCGCACAAGCAGTGATCCTCTGACCTCTTCACTTCACAAGCAGCGATCCTCTGACTTCTTCCCATCACAAGCAGCGATCCTCTGACCTCTCCACTTCACAAGCAGTGAGCCTCTGACCTCTTCACTTCACAAGCAGTGATCCTCTGACCGCTTCACTTCACAAGCAGTGAGCCTCTGACCTCTTCACTTCACAAGCAGCGATCCTCTGACCTCTTCACTTCACAAGCAGCGATCCTCTGACCTCTTCACTTCACAAGCAGTGATCCTCTGACCTCTTCACTTCACAAGCAGTGATCCTCTGACCTCTTCACTTCACAAGCAGTGATCCTCTGACCTCTTCACTTCACAAGCAGCGATCCTCTGACCTCTTCACTTCACAAGCAGTGAGCCTCTGACCTCTTCACTTCACAAGCAGTGAGCCTCTGACCTCTTCGCTTCACAAGCAGTGATCATCTCACCTCTTCACTTCACAAGCAGCGATCCTCTGACCTCTTCACTTCACAAGCAGTGAGCCTCTGACCTCTTCACTTCACAAGCAGTGATCCTCTGACCTCTTCACTTCACAAGCAGCGATCCTCTGACCGCTTCACTTCACAAGCAGCGATCCTGCGACCTCTTCCCATCACAAGCGGCGATCCTCTGACCTCTTCACTTTACAAGCGGCGATCGCCCGACTTCTTCACTTCACAAGCAGTGATCCTCTGACCTCTTCACTTCACAAGCAGCGATCCTCTGACCTCTTCCCATCACAAGCAGCGATCCTCTGACCTCTTCACTTCACAAGCAGCGATCCTCTGACCTCTTCACTTCACAAGCAGCGATCCTCTGACCTCTTCACTTCACAAGCAGCGATCCTCTGACCTCTTCACTTCACAAGCAGTGAGCCTCTGACCTCTTCACTTCACAAGCAGTGATCCTCTGACCTCTTCACTTCACAAGCAGTGATCCTCTGACCTCTTCACTTCACAAGCGGTGATCCTCTGAACTCTTACCATCACAAGCAGCGATCCTCTGACCTCTACACTTCACAAGCAGTGATCCTCTGACCTCTTCACTTCACAAGCAGTGATCCTCTGACCTCTTCACTTCACAGGCAGTGATCCTCTGACCTCTTCACTTCACAAGCAGTGATCCTCTGACATCTTCACTTCACAAGCAGCGATCCTCTGACCTCTTCACTTCACAAGCAGTGAGCCTCTGACCTCTTCACTTCACAAGCAGTGATCCTCTGACCTCTTCACTTCACAAGAAGTGAGCCTCTGACCTCTTCACTTCACAAGCAGTGATCCGCACAAGCAGTGATCCTCTGACCTCTTCACTTCACAAGCAGCGATCCTGTGACCTCTTCCCATCACAAGCAGCGATCCTCTGACCTCTTCACTTTACAAGCGGCGATCGCCCGACTTCTTCACTTCACAAGCAGTGATCCTCTGACCTCTTCGCTTCACAAGCAGTGATCATCTCACCTCTTCACTTCACAAGCAGCGATTCTCTGACCTCTTCGCTTCACAAGCAGTGAGCCTCTGACCTCTTCACTTCACAAGCAGTGATCCTCACAAGCAGTGATCCTCTGACCTCTTCCCATCACAAGCAGCGATCCTCTGACCTCTTCACTTTACAAGCGGTGATCGCCCGACTTCTTCACTTCACAAGCAGTGATCCTCTGACCTCTTCACTTCACAAGCAGCGATCCTCTGACCTCTTCCCATCACAAGCAGCGATCCTCTGACCTCTTCACTTCACAAGCAGCGATCCTATGACCTCTTCACTTCACAAGCAGCGAGCCTCTGACCTCTTCACTTCACAAGCAGCGAGCCTCTGACCTCTTCACTTTACAAGCAGCGATCCTCTGAGCTCTACACTTCACAAGCAGTGAGCCTCTGACCTCTTCACTTCACAAGCAGTGAGCCTCTGACGTCTTCACTTCACAAGCAGTGATCCTCTGACCTCTTCACTTCACAAGCGGTGATCCTCTGACCTCTTCCCATCACAAGCAGCGATCCTCTGACCTCTTCAATTCACAAGCAGTGATCCTCTGACCACTTCACAAGCAGCGAGCCTCTAACCTCTTCACTTCACAAGCAGCGATCCTCTGACCTCTTCACTTCACAAGCAGCGAGCCTCTGACCTCTTCACTTCACAAGCAGCGAGCCTCTGACCTCTTCACTTCACAAGCAGCGAGCCTCTGACCTCTTCACTTAACAAGCAGCGAGCCTCTGACCTTTTCACTTCACAAGCAGTGATCCTCTGACCTCTTCACTTCACAAGCAGCGAGCCTCTGACCTCTTCACTTTACAAGCAGCGATCCTCTGAGCTCTACACTTCACAAGCAGTGAGCCTCTGACCTCTTCACTTCACAAGCAGTGATCCTCTGACCTCTTCACTTCACAAGCAGTGATCCTCTGATCTCTTCACTTCACAAGCGGTGATCCTCTGACCTCTTCCCATCACATGCAGCGATCCTCCGACCTCTTCACTTCACAAGCAGCATCAATCCTCTGACCTCTTCACTTCACAAGCAGTGAGCCTCTGACCTCTTCCGATCACAAGCAGTGATCCTCTGACCTCTTCACTTCACAAGCAGTGAGCCTCTGACCTCTTCACTTCACAAGCGGTGATCCTCTGACCTCTTCACTTCACAAGCGGTGATTCTCTGACCTCTTCCCATCACAAGCAGTGATCCTCTGACATCTTCACTTCACAAGCAGCGAGCCTCTAACCTCTTCACTTCACAAGCAGCGATCCTCTGACCTCTTCCCATCACAAGCAGCGATCCTCTGACCTCTTCCCTTCACAAGCAGTGGTCCTCTGACCTCTTCACTTCACAAGCAGCGGTCCTCTGACCTCTTCACTTCACAAGCAGCGAGCCTCTGACCTCTTCACTTCACAATCAGTGATCCGCACAAGCAGTGATCCTCTGACCTCTTCACTTCACAAGCAGCGATCCTCTGACTTCTTCCCATCACAAGCAGCGATCCTCTGACCTCTCCACTTCACAAGCAGTGAGCCTCTGACCTCTTCACTTCACAAGCAGTGATCCTCTGACCGCTTCACTTCACAAGCAGTGAGCCTCTGACCTCTTCACTTCACAAGCAGCGATCCTCTGACCTCTTCACTTCACAAGCAGCGATCCTCTGACCTCTTCACTTCACAAGCAGTGATCCTCTGACCTCTTCACTTCACAAGCAGTGATCCTCTGACCTCTTCACTTCACAAGCAGTGATCCTCTGACCTCTTCACTTCACAAGCAGCGATCCTCTGACCTCTTCACTTCACAAGCAGTGAGCCTCTGACCTCTTCACTTCACAAGCAGTGAGCCTCTGACCTCTTCACTTCACAAGCAGCGATCCTCTGACCGCTTCACTTCACAAGCAGCGATCCTGTGACCTCTTCCCATCACAAGCGGCGATCCTCTGACCTCTTCACTTTACAAGCGGCGATCGCCCGACTTCTTCACTTCACAAGCAGTGATCCTCTGACCTCTTCACTTCACAAGCAGCGATCCTCTGACCTCTTCCCATCACAAGCAGCGATCCTCTGACCTCTTCACTTCACAAGCAGCGATCCTCTGACCTCTTCACTTCACAAGCAGCGATCCTCTGACCTCTTCACTTCACAAGCAGCGATCCTCTGACCTCTTCACTTCACAAGCAGTGAGCCTCTGACCTCTTCACTTCACAAGCAGTGATCCTCTGACCTCTTCACTTCACAAGCAGTGATCCTCTGACCTCTTCACTTCACAAGCGGTGATCCTCTGAACTCTTACCATCACAAGCAGCGATCCTCTGACCTCTACACTTCACAAGCAGTGATCCTCTGACCTCTTCACTTCACAAGCAGTGATCCTCTGACCTCTTCACTTCACAGGCAGTGATCCTCTGACCTCTTCACTTCACAAGCAGTGATCCTCTGACATCTTCACTTCACAAGCAGCGATCCTCTGACCTCTTCACTTCACAAGCAGTGAGCCTCTGACCTCTTCACTTCACAAGCAGTGATCCTCTGACCTCTTCACTTCACAAGAAGTGAGCCTCTGACCTCTTCACTTCACAAGCAGTGATCCGCACAAGCAGTGATCCTCTGACCTCTTCACTTCACAAGCAGCGATCCTGTGACCTCTTCCCATCACAAGCAGCGATCCTCTGACCTCTTCACTTTACAAGCGGCGATCGCCCGACTTCTTCACTTCACAAGCAGTGATCCTCTGACCTCTTCGCTTCACAAGCAGTGATCATCTCACCTCTTCACTTCACAAGCAGCGATTCTCTGACCTCTTCGCTTCACAAGCAGTGAGCCTCTGACCTCTTCACTTCACAAGCAGTGATCCTCACAAGCAGTGATCCTCTGACCTCTTCCCATCACAAGCAGCGATCCTCTGACCTCTTCACTTTACAAGCGGTGATCGCCCGACTTCTTCACTTCACAAGCAGTGATCCTCTGACCTCTTCACTTCACAAGCAGCGATCCTCTGACCTCTTCCCATCACAAGCAGCGATCCTCTGACCTCTTCACTTCACAAGCAGCGATCCTATGACCTCTTCACTTCACAAGCAGCGAGCCTCTGACCTCTTCACTTCACAAGCAGCGAGCCTCTGACCTCTTCACTTTACAAGCAGCGATCCTCTGAGCTCTACACTTCACAAGCAGTGAGCCTCTGACCTCTTCACTTCACAAGCAGTGAGCCTCTGACGTCTTCACTTCACAAGCAGTGATCCTCTGACCTCTTCACTTCACAAGCGGTGATCCTCTGACCTCTTCCCATCACAAGCAGCGATCCTCTGACCTCTTCACTTCACAAGCAGTGATCCTCTGACCACTTCACAAGCAGCGAGCCTCTAACCTCTTCACTTCACAAGCAGCGATCCTCTGACCTCTTCACTTCACAAGCAGCGAGCCTCTGACCTCTTCACTTCACAAGCAGCGAGCCTCTGACCTCTTCACTTCACAAGCAGCGAGCCTCTGACCTCTTCACTTAACAAGCAGCGAGCCTCTGACCTTTTCACTTCACAAGCAGTGATCCTCTGACCTCTTCACTTCACAAGCAGTGATCCTCTGACCTCTTCACTTCACAAGCGGTGATCCTCTGACCTCTTCCCATCACAAGCAGCGATCCTCTGACCACTTCACAAGCAGTGATCCTCTGACCTCTTCACTTCACAAGCAGCGAGCCTCTAACCTCTTCACTGCACAAGCAGCGATCCTCTGACCTCTTCACTTCACAAGCAGCAATCCTCACACCTCTTCACTTCACAAGCAGCGATCCTCTGACCTCTTCACTTCACAAGCAGCGATCCTCTGACCTCTTCACTTCACAAGCAGTGATCCTCTGACCTCTTCACTTCACAAGCAGCGAGCCTCTGACCTCTTCACTTCACAAGCAGTGATCCTCTGACCTCTTCACAAGCAGTGATCCTCTGACCTCTTCACTTCACAAGCGGTGATCCTCTGACCTCTTCCCATCACAAGCAGCGATCCTCTGACTTCTTCACTTCACAAGCAGTGATCCTCTGACATCTTCACTTCACAAGCAGCGAGCCTCTAACCTCTTCACTTCACAAGCAGCGATCCTCTGACGTCTTCACTTCACAAGCAGCAATCCTCTGACCTCTTCACTTCACAAGCAGCGATCCTCTGACCTCTTCACTTCACAAGCAGTGATCCTCTGACCTCTTCACTTCACAAGCAGTGATCCTCAGACCTCTTCGCTTCACAAGCAGCGATCCTCTGACCTCTTCACTTCACAAGCAGCGAGCCTCTGACCTCTTCACTTCACAAGCAGCGATCCTCTGACCTCTTCCCATCACAAGCAGCGATCCTCTGACCTCTTCACTTCACAAGCAGCGATCCTCTGACCTCTTCACAAGCAGTGAGCCTCTGACCTCTTCACTTCACAAGCAGTGAGCCTCTGACCGCTTCACTTCACAAGCAGTGATCCTCTGACCTCTTCTTTTCACAAGCAGTGAGCCTCTGACCTCTTCACTTCACAAGCAGCGATCCTCTGACCTCTTCACTTCACAAGCAATGAGCCTCTGACCTCTTCACTTCACAAGCAGTGATCCTCTGACCTCTTCACTTCATAAGCAGTGAGCCTCTGACCTCTTCACTTCACGAGCAGTGATCCTCTGACCTCTTCACTTCACAAGCAGCGATCCTCTGACCTCTTCACTTCACAACCAGTGAGCCTCTGACCTTTTCACTTCAATAGCAGTGATCCTCTGACCTCTTCACTTCACAAGCAGCGATCCTCTGACCTCTTCACTTCACAAGCAGTGATCCTCTGACCTCTTCACTTCACAAGCGGTGAGCCTCTGACCTCTTCCTATCACAAGCAGTGAGCCTCTGAACTCTTCACTTCACAAGCAGCGATCCTCTGACCTCTTCACTTCACAAGCAGTGAGCCTCTGACCTCTTCACTTCACAAGCAGTGACCCTCTGACCTCTTCACTTCACAGGCAGTGATCCTCTGACATCTTTACTTCACAAGCAGCGAGCCTCTGACCTCTTCACTTCACAAGCAGCGAGCCTCTGACCTCTTCACTTCACAAGCAGCGAGCCTCTGACCTCTTCACTTCACAAGCAGTGAGCCTCTGACCTCTTCACTTCACAAGCAGTGATCCTCTGACCTCTTCACTTCACAAGCAGTGAGCCTCTGACCTCTTCACTTCACAAGCAGTGATCCTCACAAGCAGTGATCCTCTGACCTCTTCACTTCACAAGCGGCGAACCTCTGACCTCTTCACTTCACAAGTAGTGAGCCTCTGACCTCTTCACTTCACAAGCAGTGAGCCTCTGACCTCTTCCCTTCACAAGCAGTGAGCCTCTGACCTCTTCACTTCACAAACAGTGATTCTCTGACATCTTCACTTCACAAGCAGCGATCCTCTGACCTCTTCACTTCACAAGCAGTGAGCCTCTGACGTCTTCACTTCACAAGCAGTGATCCTCGCAAGCAGTGATCCTCTGACCTCTTCACTTCACAAGCAGTGAGCCTCTGACCTCTTCCCTTCACAAGCAGTGAGCCTCTGACCTCTTCACTTCACAAGCAGTGATTCTCTGACCTCTTCACTTCACAAGCAGTGATCCTCTGACCTCTTCACTTCACAAGCAGTGAGCCTCTGACCTCTTCACTTCACAAGCAGTGATCCTCACAAGCAGTGATCCTCTGACCTCTTCACTTCACAAGCAGCGAACCTCTGACCTCTTCACTTCACAAGTAGTGAGCCTCTGACCTCTTCACCTCACAAGCAATGAGCCTCTGACCTCTTCACTTCACAAGCAGTGATTCTCTGACATCTTCACTTCACAAGCAGCGATCCTCTTACCTCTTCACTTCACAAGCAGCGAGCCTCTGACCACTTCACAAGCAGTGAGCCTCTGACCTCTTCACTTCACAAGCAGTGAGCCTCTGACCTCTTCACTTCACAAGCGGTGATCCTCTGACCTCTTCACTTCACAAGCGGTGATTCTCTGACCTCTTCCCATCACAAGCAGTGATCCTCTGACATCTTCACTTCACAAGCAGCGAGCCTCTAACCTCTTCACTTCACAAGCAGCGATCCTCTGACCTCTTCACTTCACAAGCAGCAATCCTCTGACCTCTTCACTTCACAAGCAGTGATCCTCTGACCTCTTCACTTCACAAGCAGTGATCCTCTGACCTCTTCACTGCACAAGCAGTGATCCTCTGACCTCTTCACTGCACAAGCAGTGATCCTCTGACCTCTTCACTGCACAAGCAGTGATCCTCTGACCTCCTCACTTCACAAGCGGTGAGCCTCTGACCTCTTCCTATCACAAGCAGTGAGCCTCTGACCTCTTCACTTAACAAGCAGCGATCCTCTGACCTCTTCACTTCACAAGCAGTGAGCCTCTGACCTCTTCAATTCACAAGCAGTGAGCCTCTGACCTCTTCACTTCACAAGCAGTGATCCTCTGACATCTTCACTTCACAAGCAGCGATCCTCTGACCTCTTCACTTCACAAGCAGCGATCCTCTGACCTCTTCACTTCACAAGCAGTGATCCTCTGACATCTTCACTTCACAAGCAGCGATCCTCTGACCTCTTCACTTCACAAGCAGTGAGCCTCTGACCTCTTCACTTCACAAGCAGTGAGCCTCTGACCTCTTCACTTCACAAGCAGTGATCCTCTGACCTCTTCACTTCACAAGCAGTGAGCCTCTGACCTCTTCACTTCACAAGCAGTGATCCTCACAAGCAGTGATCCTCTGACCTCTTCACTTCACAAGCAGCGATCCTCTGACCTCTTCACTTCACAAGCAGCGAGCCTCTGACCTCTTCGCTTCACAAGCAGCGATCATCTCACCTCTTCACTTCACAAGCAGCGATCCTCTGACCTCTTCACTTCACAAGCAGTGAGCCTCTGACCTCTTCACTTCAGAAGCAGTGATCCTCTGACCTCTTCACTTCACAAGCAGCGATCCTCTGACCGCTTCACTTCACAAGCAGCGATCCTGTGACCTCTTCCCATCACAAGCAGCGATCCTGTGACCTCTTCACTTTACAAGCGGCGATCGCCCGACTTCTTCACTTCACAAGCAGTGATCCTCTGACCTCTTCACTTCACAAGCAGCGATCCTCTGACCTCTTCACTTCACAAGCAGCGAGCCTCTGACCTCTTCACTTCACAAGCAGCGATCCTCTGACCTCTTCACTTCACAAGCAGTAAGCCTCTGACCTCTTCACTTCACAAGCAGTGAGCCTCTGACCTCTTCACTTCACAAGCAGTGAGCCTCTGACCTCTTCACTTCACAAGCAGTGATCCTCTGACCTCTTCACTGCACAAGCAGTGATCCTCTGACCTCTTCACTGCACAAGCGGTGATCCTCTGACCTCTTCACTTCACAAGCGGTGAGCCTCTGACCTCTTCCTATCACAAGCAGTGAGCCTCTGACCTCTTCCTATCACAAGCAGTGAGCCTCTGACCTCTTCACTTCACAAGCAGCGATCCTCTGACCTCTTCCCTTCACAAGCAGTGAGCCTCTGACCTCTTCACTTCACAAGCAGTGAGCCTCTGACCTCTTCACTTCACAAGCAGTGATCCTCTGACCTCTTCACTTCACAAGCAGCGATCCTCTGACCTCTTCACTTCACAAGCAGCGATCCTCTGACCTCTTCACTTCACAAGCAGTGAGCCTCTGACCTCTTCGCTTCACAAGCAGTGATCATCTCACCTCTTCATTTCACAAGCAGCGATCCTCTGACCTCTTCACTTCACAAGCAGTGAGCCTCTGACCTCTTCGCTTCACAAGCAGTGTTCATCTCACCTCTTCACTTCACAAGCAGCGATCCTCTGACCTCTTCACTTCACAAGCAGCGATCCTCTGACCTCTTCACTTCACAAGCAGTGAGCCTCTGACCTCTTCCCTTTACACGTAGTGATCCTCTGACCTCTTCCCATCACAAGCAGCGATCCTCTGACCTCTTCACTTCACAAGCAGTGAGCCTCTGACCTCTTCACTTCACAAGCAGTGATCCTCTGACCTCTTCACTTCACAAGCAGTGATCCTCTGACCTCTTCACTTCACAAGCAGTGATCCTCTGACCTCTTCACTTCACAAGCAGTGATCCTCTGACCTCTTCACTTCACAAGCAGTGATCCTCTGACCTCTTCACTTCACAAGCTGCGATCCTCTGATCTCTTCACTTCACAAGCAGTGAGCCTCTGACCTCTTCACTTCACAAGCAGTGATCCTCTGACCTCTTCACTTCACAAGCAGTGATCCTCTGACCTCTTCCCATCACAAGCAGCGATCCTCTGACCTCTTCCCATCACAAGCAGCAGCAATCCTCTGACCTCTTCACTTCACAAGCAGCAATCCTCTGACCTCTTCACTTCACAAGCAGTGATCCTCTGACCTCTTCACTTCACAAGCAGTGATCCTCTGACCTCTTCACTTCACAAGCAGCGAGCCTCTGACCTCTTCACTTCACAAGCAGCGATCCTCTGACTTCTTCCCATCACAAGCAGCGATCCTCTGACCTCTCTACTTCACAAGCAGCGATCCTCTGACCTCTCCACTTCACAAGCAGCGAGCCTCTGACCTCTTCACTTCACAAGCAGTGATCCTCTGACCGCTTCACTTCACAAGCAGTAATCCTCTGACCTCTTCACTTCACAAGCAGTGAGCCTCTGACCTCTTCACTTCACAAGCAGCGATCCTCTGACCTCTTCCCATCACAAGCAGCGATCCTCTGACCTCTTCACTTCATAAGCAGTGAGCCTCTGACCTCTTCACTTCACAAGCAGTGAGCCTCTGACCTCTTCACTTCACAAGCAGTGATCCTCTGACCTCTTCACTTCACAAGCAGCGATCCTCTGACCTCTTCACAACCAGTGGGCCTCTGACCTCTTCACTTCAATAGCAGTGATCCTCTCACCTCTTCACATCACAAGCAGCGATCCTCTGACCTCTTCACTTCACAAGCAGTGATCCTCTGACCTCTTCACTTCACAAGCAGTGATCCTCTGACCTCTTCACTTCACAAGCAGTGAGCCTCTGACCTCTTCAATTCAAAAGCAGTGATCCTCTGACCTCTTCACTTCACAAGCAGCGATCCTCTGACCTCTTCCTATCACGAGCAGCGATCCTCTGACCTCTCAACTTCACAAGCAGCGATCCAATGACCTCTTCACTTCACAAGCAGTGATCCTCTGACCTCTTCCCATCACAAGCAGCGATCCTCTGACCTCTTCCCATCACAAGCAGCAGCAATCCTCTGACCTCTTCACTTCACAAGCAGCAATGCTATGACCTCTTCACTTCACAAGCAGTGAGCCTCTGACCTCTTCACTTCACAAGCAGTGATCCTCACAAGCAGTGATCCTCTGACCTCTTCACTTCACAAGCAGCGATCCTCTGACCTCTTCACTTCACAAGCAGTGAGCCTCTGACCTCTTCACTTCACAAGCAGTGATCCTCTGACCTCTTCACTTCACAAGCAGTGATCCTCTGACCTCTTCCCATCACAAGCAGCGATCCTCTGACCTCTTCCCTTCACAAGCAGTGAGCCTCTGACCTCTTCACTTCACAAGCAGCGGTCCTCTGACCTCTTCACTTCACAAGCAGCGAGCCTCTGACCTCTTCACTTCACAAGCAGTGAGCCTCTGACCTCTTCACTTCACAAGCAGCGATCCTCTGACCTCTTCACTTCACAAGCAGCGATCCTCTCACCTCTTCACTTCACAAGCAGTGAGCCTCTCACCTCTTCACTTCACAAGCAGTGAGCACCTGACCTCTTCACTTCACAAGCAGTGAGCCTCTGACCTCTTCACTTCACAATCAGTGATCCGCACAAGCAGTGATCCTCTGACCTCTTCACTTCACAAGCAGCGATCTTCTGACCTCTTCACTTCACAAGCAGCGATCTTCTGACCTCTTCACTTCACAAGCAGTGAGCCTCTGACCTCTTCACTTCACAAGCAGTGGTCATCTCACCTCTTCACTTCACAAGCAGCTATCCTCTGACCTCTTCGCTTCACAAGCAGTGAGCCTCTGACCTCTTCACTTCACAAGCAGTGATCCTCACAAGCAGTGATCCTCTGACCTCTTCACTTCACAAGCAGCGATCCTCTGACCTCTTCACTTCACAAGCAGCGATCCTCTGACCTCTTCACTTCACAAGCAGTGATCCTCTGACCTCTTCACTTCACAAGCAGTGATCCTCTGACCTCTTCCCATTACAAGCAGCGATCCTCTGACCTCTTCCCATCACAAGCAGTGATCCTCTGACCTCTTCACTTCACAAGCAGCGATCCTCTGACCTCTTCACTTCACAAGCATCAATCTTCTGACCTCTTCACTGCACAAGCAGTGATCCTCTGACCTCTTCACTTCAAAAGCAGTGATCCTCTCACCTCTTCACATCACAAGCAGCGATCCTCTGACCTCTTCACTTCACCAGCAGCGATCCTCTGACCTCTTCACTTCACCAGCAGCGATCCTCTGACCTCTTCACTTCACAAGCAGTGATCCTCTGACCTCTTCACTTCACAAGCGGTGATCCTCTGACCTCTTCCCATCACAAGCAGAGATCCTCTGACCTCTTCCCATCACAAGCAGCAGCAATCCTCTGACCTCTTCACTTCACAAGCAGCAGCAATCCTCTGACCTCTTCACTTCACAAGCAGTGATCCTCTGACCTCTTCACTTCACAAGCAGTGATCCTCTGACCTCTTCACTTCACAAGCAGTGATCCTCTGACCTCTTCACTTCACAAGCAGTGATCCTCTGACCTCTTAACTTCACAAGCAGCGAGCCTCTGACCTCTTCCCATCACAAGCAGCGAGCCTCTGACCTCTTCCCATCACAAGCAGCGATCCTCTGACCTCTCCACTTCACAAGTAGTGAGCCTCTGACCTCTCCACTTCACAAGCAGTGATCCTCTGACCGCTTCACTTCACAAGCAGTGATCCTCTGACCTCTTCACTTCACGGGCAGTGAGCCTCTGACCTCTTCACTTCACAAGCAGCGATCCTCTGACCTCTTCCCATCACAAGCAGCGATCCTCTGACCTCTTCCCATCACAAGCAGCTATCCTCTGACCTCTTCACTTCACAAGCAGTGATCCTCTGACCTCTTCACTTCACAAGCAGTGAGCCTCTGACCTCTTCACTTCACAAGCAGTGAGCCTCTGACCTCTTCGCTTCACAAGCAGTGATCCTCTGACCTCTTCCCTTCACAAGCAGCGATCCTCTGACCGCTTCACTTCACAAGCAGCGATCCTGTGACCTCTTCCCATCACAAGCAGCGATCCTCTGACCTCTTCACTTTACAAGCGGCGATCGCCCGACTTCTTCACTTCACAAGCAGTGATCCTCTGACCTCTTCACTTCACAAGCAGCGATCCTCTGACCTCTTCCCATCACAAGCAGCGATCCTCTGACCTCTTCACTTCACAAGCAGCGATCCTCTGACCTCTTCACTTCACAAGCAGCGATCCTCTGACCTCTTCACTTCACAAGCAGCGATCCTGTGACCTCTTCCCATCACAGGCAGCGATCCTCTGACCTCTTCACTTTACAAGCGGCGATCGCCCGACTTCTTCACCTCACAAGCAGTGATCCTCTGACCTCTTCACTTCACAAGCAGTGATCCTCTGACCTCTTCCCATCACAAGCAGCGATCCTCTGACCTCTTCCCATCACAAGCAGCGATCCTCTGACCTCTTCACTTCACAAGCAACGATCCTCTGACCTCTTCACTTCACAAGCAGTAAGCCTCTGACCTCTTCACTTCACAAGCAGTGATCCTCTGACCTCTTCACTTCACAAGCAGTGATCCTCTGACCTCTTCACTTCACAAGCAGTGATCCTCTGACCTCTTCACTTCACAAGCAGTGAGCCTCTGACCTCTTCACTTCACAAGCAGTGAGCCTCTGACCTCTTCACTTCACAAGCAGTGAGCCTCTGACATCTTCACTTCACAAGCAGCGATCCTCTGACCTCTTCACTTCACAAGCAGTGAGCCTCTGACCTCTTCACTTCACAAGCAGTGAGCCTCTGACCTCTTCACTTAACAAGCAGTGATCCGCACAAGCAGTGATCCTCTGACCTCTTCACTTCACAAGCAGTGAGCCTCTGACCTCTTCACTTCACAAGCAGTGAGCCTCTGACCTCTTCACTTCACAAGCAGTGAGCCTCTGACCTCTTCACTTCACAAGCAGTGAGCCTCTGACCTCTTCACTTCACAAGCAGCGATCCTCTGACCTCTTCACTTCACAAGCAGTGAGCCTCTGACCTCTTCGCTTCACAAGCAGCGATCCTCTCACCTCTTCGCTTCACAAGCAGTGAGCCTCTGACCTCTTCACTTCACAAGCAGTGATCCTCACAAGCAGTGATCCTCTGACCTCTTCACTTCACAAGCAGTGAGCCTCTGACCTCTTCACTTCACAAGCAGTGATCCTCTGACCTCTTCACTTCACAAGCAGCGATCCTCTGACCTCTTCACTTCACAAGCAGCGATCCTCTGACCTCTTCACTTCACAAGCAGTGAGCCTCTGACCTCTTCGCTTCACAAGCAGTGATCATCTCACCTCTTCACTTCACAAGCAGCGATCCTCTGACCTCTTCACTTCAAAAGCAGTGAGCCTCTGACCTATTCACTTCACAAGCAGTGATCCTCTGACCTCTTCACTTCCCAAGCAGCGATCCTCTGACCTCTTCCCATCACAAGCAGCGATCCTCTGACCTCTTCACTTCAAAAGCAGTGAGCCTCTGACCTATTCACTTCACAAGCAGTGATCCTCTGACCTCTTCACTTCCCAAGCAGCGATCCTCTGACATCTTCCCATCACAAGCAGCGATCCTCTGACCTCTTCCCATCACAAGCAGCGATCCTCTGACCTCTTCAATTTACAAGCGGCGATCGCCCGACTTCTTCACTTCACAAGCAGTGATCCTCTGACCTCTTCACTTCACAAGCAGCGATCCTCTGACCTCTTCCCATCACAAGCAGAGATCCTCTGACCTCTTCACTTCACAAGCAGCGATCCTCTGACCTCTTCACTTCATAAGCGGTGATCCTCTGACCTCTTCCCATCACAAGCAGCGATCCTCTGACCTCTTCACTTCACAAGCAGCAGCAATCCTCTGACCTCTTCACTTCACTTCACAAGCAGCAATCCTCTGACCTCTTCACTTCACAAGCAGCAATCCTCTGACCTCTTCACTGCACAAGCAGTGATCCTCTGACCTCTTCACTGCACAAGCAGTGATCCTCTGACCTCTTCACTTCAAAAGCAGTGATCCTCTCACCTCTTCACATCACAAGCAGCGATCCTCTGACCTCTTCACTTCACCAGCAGCGATCCTCTGACCTCTTCACTTCACCAGCAGTGATCCTCTCACCTCTTCACTTCACAAGCAGTGATCCTCTGACCTCTTCACTTCACAAGCGGTGATCCTCTGACCTCTTCCCATCACAAGCAGAGATCCTCTGACCTCTTCACTTCACTTCACAAGCAGCAGCAATCCTCTGACCTCTTCACTTCACAAGCAGTGAGCCTCTGACCTCTTCACTTCACAAGCAGTGAGCCTCTGACCTCTTCACTTCACAAGCAGTGATCCTCTGACATCTTCACTTCACAAGCAGTGATCCTCTGACCTCTTCACTTCACAAGCGGTGATCCTCTGACCTCTTCCCATCACATGCAGCGATCCTCCGACCTCTTCACTTCACAAGCAGCAGAAATCCTCTGACCTCTTCACTTCACAAGCAGTGAGCCTCTGATCTCTTCACTTCACAAGCGGTGATCCTCTGACCTCTTCACTTCACAAGCGGTGATTCTCTGACCTCTTCCCATCACAAGCAGTGATCCTCTGACAACTTCACTTCACAAGCAGCGAGCCTCTAACCTCTTCACTTCACAAGCAGCGATCCTCTGACCTCTTCACTTCACAAGCAGCAATCCTCTGACCTCTTCACTTCACAAGCAGTGATCCTCTGACCTCTTCACTTCACAAGCAGTGATCCTCTGACCTCTTCACTGCACAAGCAGTGATCCTCTGACCTCTTCACTGCACAAGCAGTGATCCTCTGACCTCTTCACTGCACAAGCAGTGATCCTCTGACCTCTTCACTTCACAAGCGGTGAGCCTCTGACCTCTTCCTATCACAAGCAGTGAGCCTCTGACCTCTTCACTTCACAAGCAGCGATCCTCTGACCTCTTCACTTCACAAGCAGTGAGCCTCTGACCTCTTCACTTCACAAGCAGTGAGCCTCTGACCTCTTCACTTCACAAGCAGTGAGCCTCTGACCTCTTCACTTCACAAGCAGCGATCCTCTGACCTCTTCACTTCACAAGCAGCGATCCTCTGACCTCTTCACTTCACAAGCAGTGATCCTCTGACATCTTCACTTCACAAGCAGCGATCCTCTGACCTCTTCACTTCACAAGCAGTGAGCCTCTGACCTCTTCACTTCACAAGCAGTGAGCCTCTGACCTTTTCACTTCACAAGCAGTGATCCTCTGACCTCTTCACTTCACAAGCAGTGAGCCTCTGACCTCTTCACTTCACAAGCAGTGATCCTCACAAGCAGTGATCCTCTGACCTCTTCACTTCACAAGCAGCGATCCTCTGACCTCTTCACTTCACAAGCAGCGAGCCTCTGACCTCTTCGCTTCACAAGCAGCAATCATCTCACCTCTTCACTTCACAAGCAGCGATCCTCTGACCTCTTCACTTCACAAGCAGTGAGCCTCTGACCTCTTCACTTCAGAAGCAGTGATCCTCTGACCTCTTCACTTCACAAGCAGCGATCCTCTGACTGCTTCACTTCACAAGCAGCGATCCTGTGACTTCTTCCCATCACAAGCAGTGATCCTGTGACCTCTTCACTTTACAAGCGGCGATCGCCCGACTTCTTCACTTCACAAGCAGTGATCCTCTGACCTCTTCACTTCACAAGCAGCGATCCTCTGACCTCTTCCCATCACAAGCAGCGATCCTCTGACCTCTTCACTTCACAAGCAGCGAGCCTCTGACCTCTTCACTTCACAAGCAGCGATCCTCTGACCTCTTCACTTCACAAGCAGCGATCCTCTGACCTCTTCACTTCACAAGCAGTGAGCCTCTGACCTCTTCACTTCACAAGCAGTGAGCCTCTGACCTCTTCACTTCACAAGCAGTGATCCTCTGACCTCTTCACTGCACAAGCAGTGATCCTCTGACCTCTTCACTGCACAAGCGGTGATCCTCTGACCTCTTCACTTCACAAGCGGTGAGCCTCTGACCTCTTCCTATCACAAGCAGTGAGCCTCTGACCTCTTCACTTCACAAGCAGCGATCCTCTGACCTCTTCACTTCACAAGCAGTGAGCCTCTGACCTCTTCACTTCACAAGCAGTGAGCCTCTGACCTCTTCACTTCACAAGCAGTGATCCTCTGACCTCTTCACTTCACAAGCAGCGATCCTCTGACCTCTTCACTTCACAAGCAGCGATCCTCTGACCTCTTCACTTCACAAGCAGCGATCCTCTGACCTCTTCACTTCACAAGCAGTGATCCTCTGACATCTTCACTTCACAAGCAGCGATCCTCTGACCTCTTCACTTCACAAGCAGTGAGCCTCTGACCTCTTCGCTTTACAAGCAGTGATCATCTCACCTCTTCATTTCACAAGCAGCGATCCTCTGACCTCTTCACTTCACAAGCAGTGAGCCTCTTACCTCTTCGCTTCACAAGCAGTGTTCATCTCACCTCTTCACTTCACAAGCAGCGATCCTCTGACCTCTTCACTTCACAAGCAGCGATCCTCTGACCTCTTCACTTCACAAGCAGTGAGCCTCCGACCTCTTCCCTTTACACGTAGTGATCCTCTGACCTCTTCCCACCACAAGCAGCGATCCTCTGACCTCTTCACTTCACAAGCAGTGAGCCTCTGACCTCTTCACTTCACAAGCAGTGATCCTCTGACCTCTTCACTTCACAAGCAGTGATCCTCTGACCTCTTCACTTCACAAGCAGTGATCCTCTGACCTCTTCACTTCACAAGCAGTGATCCTCTGACCTCTTCACTTCACAAGCTGCGATCCTCTGATCTCTTCACTTCATAAGCAGTGATCCTCTGACCTCTTCACTGCACAAGCAGTGATCCTCTGACCTTTTCACTTCACAAGCAGTGATCCTCTGACCTCTTCACTTCACAAGCTGCGATCCTCTGATCTCTTCACTTCACAAGCAGTGATCCTCTGACCTCTTCACTTCACAAGCAGTGATCCTCTGACCTCTTCACTTCACAAGCAGTGATCCTCTGACCTCTTCACTTTACAAGCGGTGATCCTCTGATCTCTTCCCATCACATGCAGCGATCCTCTGACCTCTTCACTTCACAAGCAGCAGCAATCCTCTGACCTCTTCACTTCACAAGCAGTGAGCCTCTGACCTCTTCCCATCACAAGCAGTGATCCTCTGACCTCTTCACTTCACAAGCAGTGAGCCTCTGACCTCTTCACTTCACAAGCGGTGATCCTCTGACCTCTTCACTTCACAAGCGGTGATTCTCTGACCTCTTCCCATCACAAGCAGTGATCCTCTGACATCTTCACTTCACAAGCAGTGAGCCTCTAACCTCTTCACTTCACAAGCAGCGATCCTCTGACCTCTTCACTTCACAAGCAGCAATCCTCTGACCTCTTCACTTCACAAGCAGTGATCCTCTGACCTCTTCACTTCACAAGCAGTGATCCTCTGACCTCTTCACTGCACAAGCAGTGATCCTCTGACCTCTTCACTGCACAAGCAGTGATCCTCTGACCTATTCACTGCACAAGCAGTGATCCTCTGACCTCTTCACTTCACAAGCGGTGAGCCTCTGACCTCTTCCTATCACAAGCAGTGAGCCTCTGACCTCTTCACTTCACAAGCAGTGATCCTCTGACCTCTTCACTTCACAAGCAGTGAGCCTCTGACCTCTTCACTTCACAAGCAGTGAGCCTCTGACCTCTTCACTTCACAAGCAGTGATCCTCTGACATCTTCACTTCACAAGCAGCGATCCTCTGACCTCTTCACTTCACAAGCAGCGATCCTCTGACCTCTTCACTTCACAAGCAGTGATCCTCTGACATCTTCACATCACAAGCAGCGATCCTCTGACCTCTTCACTTCACAAGCAGTGAGCCTCTGACCTCTTCACTTCACAAGCAGTGAGCCTCTGACCTTTTCACTTCACAAGCAGTGATCCTCTGACCTCTTCACTTCACAAGCAGTGAGCCTCTGACCTCTTCACTTCACAAGCAGTGATCCTCACAAGCAGTGATCCTCTGACCTCTTCACTTCACAAGCAGCGATCCTCTGACCTCTTCACTTCACAAGCAGCGAGCCTCTGACCTCTTCGCTTCACAAGCAGCGATCATCTCACCTCTTCACTTCACAAGCAGCGATCCTCTGACCTCTTCACTTCACAAGCAGTGAGCCTCTGACCTCTTGACTTCAGAAGCAGTGATCCTCTGACCTCTTCACTTCACAAGCAGCGATCCTCTGACCGCTTCACTTCACAAGCAGCGATCCTGTGACCTCTTCCCATCACAAGCAGCGATCCTGTGACCTCTTCACTTTACAAGCGGCGATCGCCCGACTTCTTCACTTCACAAGCAGTGATCCTCTGACCTCTTCACTTCACAAGCAGCGATCCTCTGACCTCTTACCATCACAAACAGCGATCCTCTGACCTCTTCACTTCACAAGCAGCGATCCTCTGACCTCTTCCCATCACAAGCAGCGATCCTCTGACCTCTTCACTTCACAAGCAGCGAGCCTCTGACCTCTTCACTTCACAAGCAGCGATCCTCTGACCTCTTCACTTCACAAGCAGTGAGCCTCTGACCTCTTCACTTCACAAGCAGTGAGCCTCTGACCTCTTCACTTCACAAGCAGTGAGCCTCTGACCTCTTCACTTCACAAGCAGTGATCCTCTGACCTCTTCACTGCACAAGCAGTGATCCTCTGACCTCTTCACTGCACAAGCAGTGATCCTCTGACCTCTTCACTGCACAAGCGGTGATCCTCTGACCTCTTCACTTCACAAGCGGTGAGCCTCTGACCTCTTCCTATCACAAGCAGTGAGCCTCTGACCTCTTCACTTTACAAGCAGCGATCCTCTGACCTCTTCACTTCACAAGCAGTGAGCCTCTGACCTCTTCACTTCACAAGCAGTGAGCCTCTGACCTCTTCACTTCACAAGCAGTGATCCTCTGACATCTTCACTTCACAAGCAGCGATCCTCTGACCTCTTCACTTCACAAGCAGCGATCTTCTGACCTCTTCACTTCACAAGCAGCGATCCTCTGACCTCTTCACTTCACAAGCAGTGAGCCTCTGACCTCTTCGCTTCACAAGCAGTGATCATCTCACCTCTTCATTTCACAAGCAGCGATCCTCTGACCTCTTCACTTCACAAGCAGTGAGCCTCTGACCTCTTCGCTTCACAAGCAGTGTTCATCTCACCTCTTCACTTCACAAGCAGCGATCCTCTGACCTCTTCACTTCACAAGCAGCGATCCTCTGACCTCTTCACTTCACAAGCAGTGAGCCTCTGATCTCTTCCCTTTACACGTAGTGATCTTCTGACCTCTTCCCATCACAAGCAGCGATCCTCTGACCTCTTCACTTCACAAGCAGTGAGCCTCTGACCTCTTCACTTCACAAGCAGTGATCCTCTGACCTCTTCACTTCACAAGCAGTGATCCTCTGACCTCTTCACTTCACAAGCAGTGATCCTCTGACCTCTTCACTTCACAAGCAGTGATCCTCTGACCTCTTCACTTCACAAGCAGTGATCCTCTGACCTCTTCACTCCACAAGCAGTGATCCTCTGACCTCTTCACTTCACAAGCTGCGATCCTCTGATCTCTTCACTTCACAAGCAGTGAGCCTCTGACCTCTTCACTTCACAAGCAGTGATCCTCTGACCTCTTCACTTCACAAGCAGTGATCCTCTGACCTCTTCCCATCACAAGCAGCGATCCTCTGACCTCTTCCCATCACAAGCAGCAGCAATCCTCTGACCTCTTCACTTCACAAGCAGCAATCCTCTGACCTCTTCACTTCACAAGCAGTGATCCTCTGACCTCTTCACTTCACAAGCAGTGATCCTCTGACCTCTTCACTTCACAAGCAGCGAGCCTCTGACCTCTTCACTTCACAAGCAGCGATCCTCTGACCTCTTCACTTCACAAGCAGTGATCCTCTGACATCTTCACATCACAAGCAGCGATCCTCTGACCTCTTCACTTCACAAGCAGTGAGCCTCTGACCTCTTCACTTCACAAGCAGTGAGCCTCTGACCTTTTCACTTCACAAGCAGTGATCCTCTGACCTCTTCACTTCACAAGCATTGAGCCTCTGACCTCTTCACTTCACAAGCAGTGATCCTCACAAGCAGTGATCCTCTGACCTCTTCACTTCACAAGCAGCGATCCTCTGACCTCTTCACTTCACAAGCAGCGAGCCTCTGACCTCTTCGCTTCACAAGCAGCGATCATCTCACCTCTTCACTTCACAAGCAGCAATCCTCTGACCTCTTCACTTCACAAGCAGTGATCCTCTGACCTCTTCACTTCACAAGCAGTGATCCTCTGACCTCTTCACTGCACAAGCAGTGATCCTCTGACCTCTTCACTGCACAAGCAGTGATCCTCTGACCTCTTCACTGCACAAGCAGTGATCCTCTGACCTCTTCACTTCACAAGCGGTGAGCCTCTGACCTCTTCCTATCACAAGCAGTGAGCCTCTGACCTCTTCACTTCACAAGCAGCGATCCTCTGACCTCTTCACTTCACAAGCAGTGAGCCTCTGACCTCTTCACTTCACAAGCAGTGAGCCTCTGACCTCTTCACTTCACAAGCAGTGATCCTCTGACATCTTCACTTCACAAGCAGCGATCCTCTGACCTCTTCACTTCACAAGCAGCGATCCTCTGACCTCTTCACTTCACAAGCAGTGATCCTCTGACATCTTCACATCACAAGCAGCGATCCTCTGACCTCTTCACTTCACAAGCAGTGAGCCTCTGACCTCTTCACTTCACAAGCAGTGAGCCTCTGACCTTTTCACTTCACAAGCAGTGATCCTCTGACCTCTTCACTTCACAAGCAGTGAGCCTCTGACCTCTTCACTTCACAAGCAGTGATCCTCACAAGCAGTGATCCTCTGACCTCTTCACTTCACAAGCAGCGATCCTCTGACCTCTTCACTTCACAAGCAGCGAGCCTCTGACCTCTTCGCTTCACAAGCAGCGATCATCTCACCTCTTCACTTCACAAGCAGCGATCCTCTGACCTCTTCACTTCACAAGCAGTGAGCCTCTGACCTCTTGACTTCAGAAGCAGTGATCCTCTGACCTCTTCACTTCACAAGCAGCGATCCTCTGACCGCTTCACTTCACAAGCAGCGATCCTGTGACCTCTTCCCATCACAAGCAGCGATCCTGTGACCTCTTCACTTTACAAGCGGCGATTGCCCGACTTCTTCACTTCACAAGCAGTGATCCTCTGACCTCTTCACTTCACAAGCAGCGATCCTCTGACCTCTTACCATCACAAGCAGCGATCCTCTGACCTCTTCCCATCACAAGCAGCGATCCTCTGAACTCTTCACTTCACAAGCAGCGAGCCTCTGACCTCTTCACTTCACAAGCAGCGATCCTCTGACCTCTTCACTTCACAAGCAGTGAGCTTCTGACCTCTTCACTTCACAAGCAGTGAGCCTCTGACCTCTTCACTTCACAAGCAGTGAGCCTCTGACCTCTTCACTTCACAAGCAGTGATCCTCTGACCTCTTCACTGCACAAGCAGTGATCCTCTGACCTCTTCACTGCACAAGCAGTGATCCTCTGACCTCTTCACTGCACAAGTGGTGATCCTCTGACCTCTTCACTTCACAAGCGGTGAGCCTCTGACCTCTTCCTATCACAAGCAGTGAGCCTCTGACCTCTTCACTTTACAAGCAGCGATCCTCTGACCTCTTCACTTCACAAGCAGTGAGCCTCTGACCTCTTCACTTCACAAGCAGTGAGCCTCTGACCTCTTCACTTCACAAGCAGTGATCCTCTGACATCTTCACTTCACAAGCAGCGATCCTCTGACCTCTTCACTTCACAAGCAGCGATCTTCTGACCTCTTCACTTCACAAGCAGCGATCCTCTGACCTCTTCACTTCACAAGCAGTGAGCCTCTGACCTCTTCGCTTCACAAGCAGTGATCATCTCACCTCTTCATTTCACAAGCAGCGATCCTCTGACCTCTTCACTTCACAAGCAGTGAGCCTCTGACCTCTTCGCTTCACAAGCAGTGTTCATCTCACCTCTTCACTTCACAAGCAGCGATCCTCTGACCTCTTCACTTCACAAGCAGCGATCCTCTGACCTCTTCACTTCACAAGCAGTGAGCCTCTGATCTCTTCCCTTTACACGTAGTGATCCTCTGACCTCTTCCCATCACAAGCAGCGATCCTCTGACCTCTTCACTTCACAAGCAGTGAGCCTCTGACCTCTTCACTTCACAAGCCGTGATCCTCTGACCTCTTCACTTCACAAGCAGTGATCCTCTGACCTCTTCACTTCACAAGCAGTGATCCTCTGACCTCTTCACTTCACAAGCAGTGATCCTCTGACCTCTTCACTTCACAAGCAGTGATCCTCTGACCTCTTCACTCCACAAGCAGTGATCCTCTGACCTCTTCACTTCACAAGCTGCGATCCTCTGATCTCTTCACTTCACAAGCAGTGAGCCTCTGACCTCTTCACTTCACAAGCAGTGATCCTCTGACCTCTTCACTTCACAAGCAGTGATCCTCTGACCTCTTCCCATCACAAGCAGCGATCCTCTGACCTCTTCCCATCACAAGCAGCAGCAATCCTCTGACCTCTTCACTTCACAAGCAGCAATCCTCTGACCTCTTCACTTCACAAGCAGTGATCCTCTGACCTCTTCACTTCACAAGCAGTGATCCTCTGACCTCTTCACTTCACAAGCAGCGAGCCTCTGACCTCTTCACTTCACAAGCAGCGATCCTCTGACCTCTTCACTTCACAAGCAGTGATCCTCTGACCTCTTCACTTCACAAGCAGTGAGCCTCTGACCTCTTCACTTCACAAGCAGCGATCCTCTGCCTCTTCCCATCACAAGCAGCGATCCTCTGACCTCTTCACTTCACAAGCAGTGAGCCTCTGACCTCTTCACTTCACAAGCAGTGATCCTCTGACCTCTTCACTTCACAAGCAGCGATCCTCTGACCTCTTCACAACCAGTGGGCCTCTGACCTCTTCACTTCAATAGCAGTGATCCTCTCACCTCTTCACATCACAAGCAGCGATCCTCTGACCTCTTCACTTCACAAGCAGTGATCCTCTGACCTCTTCACTTCACAAGCAGTGATCCTCTGACCTCTTCACTTCACAAGCAGTGAGCCTCTGACCTCTTCAATTCAAAAGCAGTGATCCTCTGACCTCTTCACTTCACAAGCAGCGATCCTCTGACCTCTTCCCATCACGAGCAGAGATCCTCTGACCTCTTCACTTCACAAGCAGCGATCCAATGACCTCTTCACTTCACAAGCAGTGATCCTCTGACCTCTTCCCATCACAAGCAGCGATCCTCTGACCTCTTCCCATCACAAGCAGCAGCAATCCTCTGACCTCTTCACTTCACAAGCAGCAATCCTCTGACCTCTTCACTTCACAAGCAGTGAGCCTCTGACCTCTTCACTTCACAAGCAGTGATCCTCACAAGCAGTGATCCTCTGACCTCTTCACTTCACAAGCAGCGATCCTCTGACCTCTTCACTTCACAAGCAGTGAGCCTCTGACCTCTTCACTTCACAAGCAGTGATCCTCACAAGCAGTGATCCTCTGACCTCTTCACTTCACAAGCAGCGATCCTCTGACCTCTTCACTTCACAAGCAGTGAGCCTCTGACCTCTTCCCATCACAAGCAGCGATCCTCTGACCTCTTCCCTTCACAAGCAGTGAGCCTCTGACCTCTTCACTTCACAAGCCGCGGTCCTCTGACCTCTTCACTTCACAAGCAGCGAGCCTCTGACCTCTTCACTTCACAAGCAGTGAGCCTCTGACCTCTTCACTTCACAAGCAGCGATCCCCTGACCTCTTCACTTCACAAGCAGCGATCCTCTGACCTCTTACCATCACAAGCAGCGATCCTCTGACCTCTTCACTTCACAAGCAGCGATCCTCTGACCTCTTCCCATCACAAGCAGCGATCCTCTGACCTCTTCACTTCACAAGCAGCGAGCCTCTGACCTCTTCACTTCACAAGCAGCGATCCTCTGACCTCTTCACTTCACAAGCAGTGAGCCTCTGACCTCTTCACTTCACAAGCAGTGAGCCTCTGACCTCTTCACTTCACAAGCAGTGAGCCTCTGACCTCTTCACTTCACAAGCAGTGATCCTCTGACCTCTTCACTGCACAAGCAGTGATCCTCTGACCTCTTCACTGCACAAGCAGTGATCCTCTGACCTCTTCACTGCACAAGCGGTGATCCTCTGACCTCTTCACTTCACAAGCGGTGAGCCTCTGACCTCTTCCTATCACAAGCAGTGAGCCTCTGACCTCTTCACTTTACAAGCAGCGATCCTCTGACCTCTTCACTTCACAAGCAGTGAGCCTCTGACCTCTTCACTTCACAAGCAGTGAGCCTCTGACCTCTTCACTTCACAGGCAGTGATCCTCTGACATCTTCACTTCACAAGCAGCGATCCTCTGACCTCTTCACTTCACAAGCAGCGATCCTCTGACCTCTTCACTTCACAAGCAGCGATCCTCTGACCTCTTCACTTCACAAGCAGTGAGCCTCTGACCTCTTCGCTTCACAAGCAGTGATCATCTCACCTCTTCATTTCACAAGCAGCGATCCTCTGACCTCTTCACTTCACAAGCAGTGAGCCTCTGACCTCTTCGCTTCACAAGCAGTGTTCATCTCACCTCTTCACTTCACAAGCAGCGATCCTCTGACCTCTTCACTTCACAAGCAGCGATCCTCTGACCTCTTCACTTCACAAGCAGTGAGCCTCTGATCTCTTCCCTTTACACGTAGTGATCCTCTGACCTCTTCCCATCACAAGCAGCGATCCTCTGACCTCTTCACTTCACAAGCAGTGAGCCTCTGACCTCTTCACTTCACAAGCAGTGATCCTCTGACCTCTTCACTTCACAAGCAGTGATCCTCTGACCTCTTCACTTCACAAGCAGTGATCCTCTGACCTCTTCACTTCACAAGCAGTGATCCTCTGACCTCTTCACTTCACAAGCAGTGATCCTCTGACCTCTTCACTCCACAAGCAGTGATCCTCTGACCTCTTCACTTCACAAGCTGCGATCCTCTGATCTCTTCACTTCACAAGCAGTGAGCCTCTGACCTCTTCACTTCACAAGCAGTGATCCTCTGACCTCTTCACTTCACAAGCAGTGATCCTCTGACCTCTTCCCATCACAAGCAGCGATCCTCTGACCTCTTCCCATCACAAGCAGCAGCAATCCTCTGACCTCTTCACTTCACAAGCAGCAATCCTCTGACCTCTTCACTTCACAAGCAGTGATCCTCTGACCTCTTCACTTCACAAGCAGTGATCCTCTGACCTCTTCACTTCACAAGCAGCGAGCCTCTGACCTCTTCACTTCACAAGCAGCGATCCTCTGACCTCTTCACAACCAGTGGGCCTCTGACCTCTTCACTTCAATAGCAGTGATCCTCTCACCTCTTCACATCACAAGCAGCGATCCTCTGACCTCTTCACTTCACAAGCAGTGATCCTCTGACCTCTTCACTTCACAAGCAGTGATCCTCTGACCTCTTCACTTCACAAGCAGTGAGCCTCTGACCTCTTCAATTCAAAAGCAGTGATCCTCTGACCTCTTCACTTCACAAGCAGCGATCCTCTGACCTCTTCCCATCACGAGCAGAGATCCTCTGACCTCTTCACTTCACAAGCAGCGATCCTCTGACCTCTTCACTTCACAAGCAGTGATCCTCTGGCCTCTTCCCATCACAAGCAGCGATCCTCTGACCTCTTCCCATCACAAGCAGCAGCAATCCTCTGACCTCTTCACTTCACAAGCAGCAATCCTCTGACCTCTTCACTTCACAAGCAGTGAGCCTCTGACCTCTTCACTTCACAAGCAGTGATCCTCACAAGCAGTGATCCTCTGACCTCTTCACTTCACAAGCAGCGATCCTCTGACCTCTTCACTTCACAAGCAGTGAGCCTCTGACCTCTTCACTTCACAAGCAGTGCTCCTCTGACCTCTTCAGTTCACAAGCAGTGATCCTCTGACCTCTTCCCATCACAAGCAGCGATCCTCTGACCTCTTCCCTTCACAAGCAGTGAGCCTCTGACCTCTTCACTTCACAAGCAGCGGTCCTCTGACCTCTTCACTTCACAAGCAGCGAGCCTCTGACCTCTTCACTTCACAAGCAGTGATCCTCTGACCTCTTCACTTCACAAGCAGCGATCCTCTGACCTCTTCACTTCACAAGCAGTGATCCTCTGACCTCTTCACTTCACAAGCAGTGAGCCTCTGACCTCTTCACTTCACAAGCAGTGAGCCTCTGACCTCTTCACTTCACAAGCAGTGAGCCTCTGACCTCTTCACTTCACAAGCAGTGATCCGCACAAGCAGTGATCCTCTGACCTCTTCACTTCACAAGCAGCGATCCTCTGACCTCTTCACTTCACAAGCAGTGATCCTCTGACCTCTTCACTTCACAAGCAGTGATCCTCTGACCTCTTCCCATCACAAGCAGCGATCCTCTGACCTCTTCCCTTCACAAGCAGTGAGCCTCTGACCTCTTCACTTCACAAGCCGCGGTCCTCTGACCTCTTCACTTCACAAGCAGCGAGCCTCTGACCTCTTCACTTCACAAGCAGTGAGCCTCTGACCTCTTCACTTCACAAGCAGCGATCCCCTGACCTCTTCACTTCACAAGCAGCGATCCTCTGACCTCTTACCATCACAAGCAGCGATCCTCTGACCTCTTCACTTCACAAGCAGCGATCCTCTGACCTCTTCCCATCACAAGCAGCGATCCTCTGACCTCTTCACTTCACAAGCAGCGAGCCTCTGACCTCTTCACTTCACAAGCAGCGATCCTCTGACCTCTTCACTTCACAAGCAGTGAGCCTCTGACCTCTTCACTTCACAAGCAGTGAGCCTCTGACCTCTTCACTTCAGAAGCAGTGAGCCTCTGACCTCTTCACTTCACAAGCAGTGATCCTCTGACCTCTTCACTGCACAAGCAGTGATCCTCTGACCTCTTCACTGCACAAGCAGTGATCCTCTGACCTCTTCACTGCACAAGCGGTGATCCTCTGACCTCTTCACTTCACAAGCGGTGAGCCTCTGACCTCTTCCTATCACAAGCAGTGAGCCTCTGACCTCTTCACTTTACAAGCAGCGATCCTCTGACCTCTTCACTTCACAAGCAGTGAGCCTCTGACCTCTTCACTTCACAAGCAGTGAGCCTCTGACCTCTTCACTTCACAGGCAGTGATCCTCTGACATCTTCACTTCACAAGCAGCGATCCTCTGACCTCTTCACTTCACAAGCAGCGATCCTCTGACCTCTTCACTTCACAAGCAGCGATCCTCTGACCTCTTCACTTCACAAGCAGTGAGCCTCTGACCTCTTCGCTTCACAAGCAGTGATCATCTCACCTCTTCATTTCACAAGCAGCGATCCTCTGACCTCTTCACTTCACAAGCAGTGAGCCTCTGACCTCTTCGCTTCACAAGCAGTGTTCATCTCACCTCTTCACTTCACAAGCAGCGATCCTCTGACCTCTTCACTTCACAAGCAGCGATCCTCTGACCTCTTCACTTCACAAGCAGTGAGCCTCTGATCTCTTCCCTTTACACGTAGTGATCCTCTGACCTCTTCCCATCACAAGCAGCGATCCTCTGACCTCTTCACTTCACAAGCAGTGAGCCTCTGACCTCTTCACTTCACAAGCAGTGATCCTCTGACCTCTTCACTTCACAAGCAGTGATCCTCTGACCTCTTCACTTCACAAGCAGTGATCCTCTGACCTCTTCACTTCACAAGCAGTGATCCTCTGACCTCTTCACTTCACAAGCAGTGATCCTCTGACCTCTTCACTCCACAAGCAGTGATCCTCTGACCTCTTCACTTCACAAGCTGCGATCCTCTGATCTCTTCACTTCACAAGCAGTGAGCCTCTGACCTCTTCACTTCACAAGCAGTGATCCTCTGACCTCTTCACTTCACAAGCAGTGATCCTCTGACCTCTTCCCATCACAAGCAGCGATCCTCTGACCTCTTCCCATCACAAGCAGCAGCAATCCTCTGACCTCTTCACTTCACAAGCAGCAATCCTCTGACCTCTTCACTTCACAAGCAGTGATCCTCTGACCTCTTCACTTCACAAGCAGTGATCCTCTGACCTCTTCACTTCACAAGCAGCGAGCCTCTGACCTCTTCACTTCACAAGCAGCGATCCTCTGACCTCTTCACAACCAGTGGGCCTCTGACCTCTTCACTTCAATAGCAGTGATCCTCTCACCTCTTCACATCACAAGCAGCGATCCTCTGACCTCTTCACTTCACAAGCAGTGATCCTCTGACCTCTTCACTTCACAAGCAGTGATCCTCTGACCTCTTCACTTCACAAGCAGTGAGCCTCTGACCTCTTCAATTCAAAAGCAGTGATCCTCTGACCTCTTCACTTCACAAGCAGCGATCCTCTGACCTCTTCCCATCACGAGCAGAGATCCTCTGACCTCTTCACTTCACAAGCAGCGATCCTCTGACCTCTTCACTTCACAAGCAGTGATCCTCTGGCCTCTTCCCATCACAAGCAGCGATCCTCTGACCTCTTCCCATCACAAGCAGCAGCAATCCTCTGACCTCTTCACTTCACAAGCAGCAATCCTCTGACCTCTTCACTTCACAAGCAGTGAGCCTCTGACCTCTTCACTTCACAAGCAGTGATCCTCACAAGCAGTGATCCTCTGACCTCTTCACTTCACAAGCAGCGATCCTCTGACCTCTTCACTTCACAAGCAGTGAGCCTCTGACCTCTTCACTTCACAAGCAGTGCTCCTCTGACCTCTTCAGTTCACAAGCAGTGATCCTCTGACCTCTTCCCATCACAAGCAGCGATCCTCTGACCTCTTCCCTTCACAAGCAGTGAGCCTCTGACCTCTTCACTTCACAAGCAGCGGTCCTCTGACCTCTTCACTTCACAAGCAGCGAGCCTCTGACCTCTTCACTTCACAAGCAGTGATCCTCTGACCTCTTCACTTCACAAGCAGCGATCCTCTGACCTCTTCACTTCACAAGCAGTGATCCTCTGACCTCTTCACTTCACAAGCAGTGAGCCTCTGACCTCTTCACTTCACAAGCAGTGAGCCTCTGACCTCTTCACTTCACAAGCAGTGAGCCTCTGACCTCTTCACTTCACAAGCAGTGATCCGCACAAGCAGTGATCCTCTGACCTCTTCACTTCACAAGCAGCGATCCTCTGACCTCTTCACTTCACAAGCAGTGATCCTCTGACCTCTTCACTTCACAAGCAGTGATCCTCTGACCTCTTCACTTCACAAGCAGCGAGCCTCTGACCTCTTCGCTTCACAAGCAGTGATCATCTCACCTCTTCACTTCACAAGCAGCGATCCTCTGACCTCTTCTCTTCACAAGCAGTGAGCCTCTGACCTCTTCACATCACAAGCAGTGATCCTCACAAGCAGTGATCCTCTGACCTCTTCACTTCACAAGCAGTGATCCTCTGACCTCTTCACTTCACAAGCAGCGATCCTCTGACCTCTTCACTTCACAAGCAGTGATCCTCTGACCTCTTCACTTCACAAGCAGTGATCCTCTGACCTCTTCCCATCACAAGCAGCGATCCTCTGACCTCTTCCCATCACAAGCAGCGATCCTCTGACCTCTTCACTTCACAAGCAGCGATCCTCTGACCTCTTCACTTCACAAGCAGCAATCCTCTGACCTCTTCACTGCACAAGCAGTGATTCTCTGACCTCTTCACTTCAAAAGCAGTGATCCTCTCACCTCTTCACATCACAAGCAGCGATCCTCTGACCTCTTCACTTCACCAGCAGCGATCCTCTGACCTCTTCACTTCACCAGCAGCGATCCTCTGACCTCTTCACTTCGCAAGCAGTGATCCTCTGACCTCTTCACTTCACAAGCGGTGATCCTCTGACCTCTTCCCATCACAAGCAGAGATCCTCTGACCTCTTCCCATCACAAGCAGCCGCAATCCTCTGACCTCTTCACTTCACAAGCAGCAGCAATCCTCTGACCTCTTCACTTCACAAGCAGTGATCCTCTGACCTCTTCACTTCACAAGCAGTGATCCTCTGACCTCTTCACTTCACAAGCAGTGATCCTCTGACCTCTTCACTTCACAAGCAGTGATCCTCTGACCTCTTCACTTCACAAGCAGTGATCCTCTGACCTCTTCCCATCACAAGCAGCGAGCCTCTGACCTCTTCCCATCACAAGCAGAGATCCTCTGACCTCTTCCCATCACAAGCAGCCGCAATCCTCTGACCTCTTCACTTCACAAGCAGCAGCAATCTTCTGACCTCTTCACTTCACAAGCAGTGATCCTCTGACCTCTTCACTTCACAAGCAGTGATCCTCTGACCTCTTCACTTCACAAGCAGTGATCCTCTGACCTCTTCACTTCACAAGCAGTGATCCTCTGACCTCTTCACTTCACAAGCAGCGAGCCTCTGACCTCTTCCCATCACAAGCAGCGAGCCTCTGACCTCTTCCCATCACAAGCAGCGATCCTCTGACCTCTCCACTTCACAAGCAGTGAGCCTCTGACCTCTCCACTTCACAAGCAGTGATCCTCTGACCGCTTCACTTCACAAGCAGTGATCCTCTGACCTCTTCACTTCACGGGCAGTGAGCCTCTGATCTCTTCACTTCACAAGCAGCGATCCTCTGACCTCTTCCCATCACAAGCAGCGATTCTCTGACCTCTTCCCATCACAAGCAGCGATCCTCTGACCTCTTCACTTCACAAGCAGTGAGCCTCTGACCTCTTCACTTCACAAGCAGCGATCCTCTGACCTCTTCCCATCACAAGCAGTGATCCTCTGACCTCTTCCCATCACAAGCAGTGATCCTCTGACCTCTTCACTTCACAAGCAACGATCCTCTGACCTCTTCACTTCACAAGCAGTGAGCCTCTGACCTCTTCACTTCACAAGCAGTGATCCTCTGACCTCTTCACTTCACAAGCAGTGATCCTCTGACCTCTTCACTTCACAAGCGGTGATCCTCTGACCTCTTACCATCACAAGCAGCGATCCTCTGACCTCTACACTTCACAAGCAGTGATCCTCTGACCTCTTCACTTCACAAGCAGTGAGCCTCTGACCTCTTCACTTCACAAGCAGTGAGCCTCTGACCTCTTCACTTCACAAGCAGTGATCCTCTGACATCTTCACTTCACAAGCAGCGATCCTCTGACCTCTTCACTTCACAAGCAGTGAGCCTCTGACCTCTTCACTTCACAAGCAGTGAGCCTCTGACCTCTTTACTTAACAAGCAGTGATCCGCACAAGCAGTGATCCTCTGACCTCTTCACTTCACAAGCAGTGAGCCTCTGACCTCTTCACTTCACAAGCAGTGAGCCTCTGACCTCTTCACTTCACAAGCAGTGAGCCTCTGACCTCTGCACTTCACAAGCAGTGATCCTCTGATCTCTTCACTTCACAAGCAGCGATCGTCTGACCTCTTCACTTCACAAGCAGCGATCCTCTGACCTCTTCACTTCACAAGCAGTGAGCCTCTGACCTCTTCGCTTCACAAGCAGTGATCATCTCACCTCTTCACTTCACAAGCAGCGATCCTCTGACCTCTTCACTTCACAAGCAGCGAGCCTCTGACCTCTTCACTTCACAAGCAGTGATCCTCTGACCTCTTCACTTCACAAGCAGCGATCCTCTGACCGCTTCACTTCACAAGCAGCGATCCTGTGACCTCTTCCCATCACAAGCAGCGATCCTCTGACCTCTTCACTTTACAAGCGGCGATCGCCCGACTTCTTCACTTCACAAGCAGTGATCCTCTGACCTCTTCACTTCACAAGCAGCGATCCTCTGACCTCTTCCCATCACAAGCAGCGATCCTCTGACCTCTTCACTTCACAAGCAGCGATCCTCTGACCTCTTCACTTCACAAGCAGCGATCCTCTGACCTCTTCACTTCACAAGCAGCGATCCTGTGACCTCTTCCCATCACAGGCAGCGATCCTCTGACCTCTTCACTTTACAAGCGGCGATCGCCCGACTTCTTCACCTCACAAGCAGTGATCCTCTGACCTCTTCACTTCACAAGCAGCGATCCTCTGACCTCTTCCCATCACAAGCAGCGATCCTCTGACCTCTTCCCATCACAAGCAGTGATCCTCTGACCTCTTCACTTCACAAGCAACGATCCTCTGACCTCTTCACTTCACAAGCAGTGAGCCTCTGACCTCTTCACTTCACAAGCAGTGATCCTCTGACCTCTTCACTTCACAAGCAGTGATCCTCTGACCTCTTCACTTCACAAGCGGTGATCCTCTGACCTCTTACCATCACAAGCAGCGATCCTCTGACCTCTACACTTCACAAGCAGTGATCCTCTGACCTCTTCACTTCACAAGCAGTGAGCCTCTGACCTCTTCACTTCACAAGCAGTGAGCCTCTGACCTCTTCACTTCACAAGCAGTGATCCTCTGACATCTTCACTTCACAAGCAGCGATCCTCTGACCTCTTCACTTCACAAGCAGTGAGCCTCTGACCTCTTCACTTCACAAGCAGTGAGCCTCTGACCTCTTTACTTAACAAGCAGTGATCCGCACAAGCAGTGATCCTCTGACCTCTTCACTTCACAAGCAGTGAGCCTCTGACCTCTTCACTTCACAAGCAGTGAGCCTCTGACCTCTTCACTTCACAAGCAGTGAGCCTCTGACCTCTGCACTTCACAAGCAGCGATCCTCTGATCTCTTCACTTCACAAGCAGTGAGCCTCTGACCTCTTCGCTTCAGAAGCAGCGATCCTCTGACCTCTTCGCTTCACAAGCAGTAAGCCTCTGACCTCTTCACTTCACAAGCAGTGAGCCTCTGACCTCTTCGCTTCACAAGCAGTGATCATCTCACCTCTTCACTTCACAAGCAGCGATCCTCTGACCTCTTCACTTCACAAGCAGTGAGCCTCTGACCTATTCACTTCACAAGCAGTGATCCTCTGACCTCTTCACTTCACAAGCAGCGATCCTCTGACCTCTTCCCATCACAAGCAGCGATCCTCTGACCTCTTCCCATCACAAGCAGCGATCCTCTGACCTCTTCAATTTACAAGCGGCGATCGCCCGACTTCTTCACTTCACAAGCAGTGATCGTCTGACCTCTTTACTTCACAAGCAGCGATCCTCTGACCTCTTCCCATCACAAGCAGCGACCCTCTGACCTCTTCACTTCACAAGCAGCGATCCTCTGACCTCTTCACTTCACAAGCGGTGATCCTCTGACCTCTTCCCATCACAAGCAGCGATCCTCTGACCTCTTCACTTCACAAGCAGCAGCAATCCTCTGACCTCTTCACTTCACAAGCAGCAATCCTCTGACCTCTTCACTGCACAAGCAGTGATCCTCTGACCTCTTCACTTCAAAAGCAGTGATCCGCTCACCTCTTCACATCACAAGCAGCGATCCTCTGACCTCTTCACTTCACCAGCAGCGATCCTCTGAACTCTTCACTTCACCAGCAGTGATCCTCTCACCTCTTCACTTCACAAGCAGTGATCCTCTGACCTCTTCACTTCACAAGCGGTGATCCTCTGACCTCTTCCCATCACAAGCAGAGATCCTCTGACCTCTTCACTTCACTTCACAAGCAGCAGCAATCCTCTGACCTCTTCACTTCACAAGCAGTGAGCCTCTGACCTCTTCACTTCACAAGCAGTGATCCTCTGACCTCTTCACTTCACAAGCAGTGATCCTCTGACCTCTTCACTTCACAAGCAGTGATCCTCTGACCTCTTCACTTCACAAGCGGTGATCCTCTGACCTCTTCCCATCACAAGCAGCGATCCTCTGACCTCTTCACTTCACAAGCAGCAGCAATCCTCTGACCTCTTCACTTCACAAGCAGCGATCCTCTGACCTCTTCACTTCACAAGCAGTGATCCTCTGAACTCTTCACTTCACAAGCAGTGAGCCTCTGACCTCTTCACTTCACAAGCAGCGAGCCTCTGACCTCTTCACTTCACAAGCAGCGATCCTCTGACTTCTTCCCATCACAAGCAGCGATCCTCTGACCTCTCCACTTCACAAGCAGTGAGCCTCTGACCTCTTCACTTCACAAGCAGTGATCCTCTGACCGCTTCACTTCACAAGCAGTGATCCTCTGACCTCTTCACTTCACAAGCAGTGAGCCTCTGACCTCTTCACTTCACAAGCAGCGATCCTCTGACCTCTTCACTTCACAAGCAGCGATCCTCTGACCTCTTCACTTCACAAGCAGTGAGCCTCTGACCTCTTCACTTCACAAGCAGTGATCCTCTGACCTCTTCACTTCACAAGCAGCGATCCTCTGACCTCTTCACTTCACAACCAGTGGGCCTCTGACCTCTTCACTTCAATAGCAGTGATCCTCTCACCTCTTCACATCACAAGCAGCGATCCTCTGACCTCTTCACTTCACAAGCAGTGATCCTCTGA
This sequence comes from Triturus cristatus, assembly GCF_964204655.1. Classification (NCBI taxonomy): domain Eukaryota; kingdom Metazoa; phylum Chordata; class Amphibia; order Caudata; family Salamandridae; genus Triturus; species Triturus cristatus. Next base: position 285,704,879 of record NC_140579.1, read on the forward strand.
CCTCTTCACTTCACAAGCAGTGAGCCTCTGACCTCTTCAATTCAAAAGCAGTGAGCCTCTGACCTCTTCACTTCACAAGCAGCGATCCTCTCACCTCTTCCCATCACGAGCAGTGATCCTCTGACCTCTTCACTTCACAAGCAGTGATCCTTTGACCTCTTCACTTCACAAGCAGTGATCCTCTGACCTCTTCACTTCACAAGCGGTGAGCCTCTGACCTCTTCCCATCACAAGCAGTGAGCCTCTGACCTCTTCACTTCACAAGCAGCGATCCTTTGACCTCTTCACTTCACAAGCAGCGATCCTCTGACCTCTTCACTTCACAAGCAGCGAGCCTCTGACCTCTTCACTTCACAAGCAGCGATCCTCTGACCTCTTCACTTCACAAGCAGCGATCCTCTGACCTCTTCACTTCACAAGCAGTGAGCCTCTGACCTCTTCGCTTCACAAGCAGTGATCATCTCACCTCTTCATTTCACAAGCAGCGATCCTCTGACCTCTTCACTTCACAAGCAGTGAGCCTCTGACCTCTTCGCTTCACAAGCAGTGTTCATCTCACCTCTTCACTTCACAAGCAGCGATCCTCTGACCTCTTCACTTCACAAGCAGCGATCCTCTGACCTCTTCTTCACAAGCAGTGAGCCTCTGACCTCTTCCCTTTACACGTAGTGATCCTCTGACCTCTTCCCATCACAAGCAGCGATCCTCTGACCTTCACTTCACAAGCAGTGAGCCTCTGACCTCTTCACTTCACAAGCAGTGATCCTCTGACCTCTTCACTTCACAAGCAGCGATCCTCTGACCTCTTCACTTCACAAGCAGTGATCCTCTGACCTCTTCACTTCACAAGCAGTGATCCTCAGACCTCTTCACTTCACAAGCAGTGATCCTCTGACCTCTTCACTTCACAAGCAGTGATCCTCTGACCTCTTCACTTCACAAGCTGCGATCCTCTGACCTCTTCACTTCACAAGCAGTGAGCCTCTGACCTCTTCACTTCACAAGCAGTGATCCTCTGACCTCTTCACTTCACAAGCAGTGATCCTCTAACCTCTTCCCATCACAAGAAGCGATCCTCTGACCTCTTCCCATCACAAGCAGCAGCAATCCTCTGACCTCTTCACTTCACAAGCAGCGATCCTCTGACCTCTTCACTTCACAAGCAGTGATCCTCTGACCTCTTCACTTCACAAGCAGCAAGCCTCTGACCTCTTCTCTTCACAAGCAGCGATCCTCTGACTTCTTCCCATCACAAGCAGCGATCCTCTGACCTCTCCATTTCACAAGCAGCGAGCCTCTGACCTCTTCACTTCACAAGCAGTGATCCTCTGACCGCTTCACTTCACAAGCAGTGATCCTCTGACCTCTTCACTTCACAAGCAGTGAGCCTCTGACCTCTTCACTTCACAAGCAGTGAGCCTCTGACCTCTTCACTTCACAAGCAGAGATCCTCTGACCTCGTCCCATCACAAGCAGCGATCCTCTGACCTCTTCACTTCACAAGCAGTGAGCCTCTGACCTCTTCACTTCACAAGCAGTGAGCCTCTGACCTCTTCACTTCACAAGCAGTGAGCCTCCGACCTCTTCACTTCACAAGCAGTGATCCTCTGACCTCTTCACTTCACAAGCAGTGATCCTCTGACCTCTTCACTTCACAAGCAGCGATCCTCTGACCTCTTCACAACCAGTGGGCCTCTGACCTCTTCACTTCAATAGCAGTGATCCTCTCACCTCTTCACATCACAAGCAGCGATCCTCTGACCTCTTCACTTCACAAGCAGTGAACCTCTGACCTCTTCACTTCACAAGCAGTGAGCCTCTGACCTCTTCAATTCAAAAGCAGTGATCCTCTGACCTCTTCCCATCACAAGCAGCGATCCTCTGACCTCTTCACTTCACAAGCAGCGGTCCTATGACCTCTTCACTTCACAAGCAGTGATCCTCTGACCTCTTCACTTCACAAGCAGTGAGCCTCTGACCTCTTCACTTCACAAGCAGTGATCCTCACAAGCAGTGATCCTCTGACCTCGTCACTTCACAAGCAGCGATCCTCTGACCTATTCACTTCACAAGCAGTGAGCCTCTGACCTCTTCACTTCACAAGCAGTGATCCTCTGACCTCTTCACTTCACAAGCAGTGATCCTCTGACCTCTTCCCATCACAAGCAGCGATCCTCTGACCTCTTCCCTTCACAAGCAGTGAGCCTCTGACCTCTTCACTTCACAAGCAGCGGTCCTCTGACCTATTCACTTCACAAGCAGCAAACCTCTGACCTCTTCACTTCACAAGCAGTGAGCCTCTGACCTCTTCACTTCACAAGCAGTGAGCCTCTGACCTCTTCACTTCACAATCAGTGATCCGCACAAGCAGTGATCCTCTGACCTCTTCACTTCACAAGCAGCGATCCTCTGACCTCTTCACTTCACAAGCAGTGAGCCTCTGACCTCTTCACTTCACAAGCAGTGATCCTCTGACCTCTTCACTTCACAAGCAGCGATCCTCTGACCTCTTCACTTCACAAGCAGCGAGCCTCTGACCTCTTCACTTCACAAGCAGTGATCCTCTGACCTCTTCACTTCACAAGCAGTGAGCCTCTGACCTCTTCAATTCAAAAGCAGTGAGCCTCTGACCTCTTCACTTCACAAGCAGCGATCCTCTCACCTCTTCCCATCACGAGCAGTGATCCTCTGACCTCTTCACTTCACAAGCAGTGATCCTTTGACCTCTTCACTTCACAAGCAGTGATCCTCTGACCTCTTCACTTCACAAGCGGTGAGCCTCTGACCTCTTCCCATCACAAGCAGTGAGCCTCTGACCTCTTCACTTCACAAGCAGCGATCCTTTGACCTCTTCACTTCACAAGCAGCGATCCTCTGACCTCTTCACTTCACAAGCAGCGAGCCTCTGACCTCTTCACTTCACAAGCAGCGATCCTCTGACCTCTTCACTTCACAAGCAGCGATCCTCTGACCTCTTCACTTCACAAGCAGTGAGCCTCTGACCTCTTCGCTTCACAAGCAGTGATCATCTCACCTCTTCATTTCACAAGCAGCGATCCTCTGACCTCTTCACTTCACAAGCAGTGAGCCTCTGACCTCTTCGCTTCACAAGCAGTGTTCATCTCACCTCTTCACTTCACAAGCAGCGATCCTCTGACCTCTTCACTTCACAAGCAGCGATCCTCTGACCTCTTCTTCACAAGCAGTGAGCCTCTGACCTCTTCCCTTTACACGTAGTGATCCTCTGACCTCTTCCCATCACAAGCAGCGATCCTCTGACCTTCACTTCACAAGCAGTGAGCCTCTGACCTCTTCACTTCACAAGCAGTGATCCTCTGACCTCTTCACTTCACAAGCAGTGATCCTCTGACCTCTTCACTTCACAAGCAGTGATCCTCTGACCTCTTCACTTCACAAGCAGTGATCCTCAGACCTCTTCACTTCACAAGCAGTGATCCTCTGACCTCTTCACTTCACAAGCAGTGATCCTCTGACCTCTTCACTTCACAAGCTGCGATCCTCTGACCTCTTCACTTCACAAGCAGTGAGCCTCTGACCACTTCACTTCACAAGCAGTGATCCTCTGACCTCTTCACTTCACAAGCAGTGATCCTCTAACCTCTTCCCATCACAAGAAGCGATCCTCTGACCTCTTCCCATCACAAGCAGCAGCAATCCTCTGACCTCTTCACTTCACAAGCAGCGATCCTCTGACCTCTTCACTTCACAAGCAGTGATCCTCTGACCTCTTCACTTCACAAGCAGCAAGCCTCTGACCTCTTCTCTTCACAAGCAGCGATCCTCTGACTTCTTCCCATCACAAGCAGCGATCCTCTGACCTCTCCATTTCACAAGCAGCGAGCCTCTGACCTCTTCACTTCACAAGCAGTGATCCTCTGACCGCTTCACTTCACAAGCAGTGATCCTCTGACCTCTTCACTTCACAAGCAGTGAGCCTCTGACCTCTTCACTTCACAAGCAGTGAGCCTCTGACCTCTTCACTTCACAAGCAGAGATCCTCTGACCTCGTCCCATCACAAGCAGCGATCCTCTGACCTCTTCACTTCACAAGCAGTGAGCCTCTGACCTCTTCACTTCACAAGCAGTGAGCCTCTGACCTCTTCACTTCACAAGCAGTGAGCCTCCGACCTCTTCACTTCACAAGCAGTGATCCTCTGACCTCTTCACTTCACAAGCAGTGATCCTCTGACCTCTTCACTTCACAAGCAGCGATCCTCTGACCTCTTCACAACCAGTGGGCCTCTGACCTCTTCACTTCAATAGCAGTGATCCTCTCACCTCTTCACATCACAAGCAGCGATCCTCTGACCTCTTCACTTCACAAGCAGTGAACCTCTGACCTCTTCACTTCACAAGCAGTGAGCCTCTGACCTCTTCAATTCAAAAGCAGTGATCCTCTGACCTCTTCCCATCACAAGCAGCGATCCTCTGACCTCTTCACTTCACAAGCAGCGATCCTATGACCTCTTCACTTCACAAGCAGTGATCCTCTGACCTCTTCACTTCACAAGCAGTGAGCCTCTGACCTCTTCACTTCACAAGCAGTGATCCTCACAAGCAGTGATCCTCTGACCTCGTCACTTCACAAGCAGCGATCCTCTGACCTATTCACTTCACAAGCAGTGAGGCTCTGACCTCTTCACTTCACAAGCAGTGATCCTCTGACCTCTTCACTTCACAAGCAGTGATCCTCTGACCTCTTCCCATCACAAGCAGCGATCCTCTGACCTCTTCCCTTCACAAGCAGTGAGCCTCTGACCTCTTCACTTCACAAGCAGCGGTCCTCTGACCTATTCACTTCAAAAGCAGCAAACCTCTGACCTCTTCACTTCACAAGCAGTGAGCCTCTGACCTCTTCACTTCACAAGCAGTGAGCCTCTGACCTCTTCACTTCACAATCAGTGATCCACACAAGCAGTGATCCTCTGACCTCTTCACTTCACAAGCAGCGATCCTCTGACCTCTTCACTTCACAAGCAGTGAGCCTCTGACCTCTTCACTTCACAAGCAGTGATCCTCTGACCTCTTCACTTCACAAGCAGCGATCCTCTGACCTCTTCACTTCACAAGCAGCGAGCCTCTGACCTCTTCGCTTCACAAGCAGTGATCATCTCACCTCTTCACTTCACAAGCAGCGATCCTCTGACCTCTTCGCTTCACTAGCAGTGAGCCTCTGACCTCTTCACTTCACAAGCAGTGATCCTCACAAGCAGTGATCCTCTGACCTCTTCACTTCACAAGCAGCGATCCTCTGACCTCTTCACTTCACAAGCAGCGATCCTCTGACCTCTTCACTTCACAAGCAGTGATCATCTGACCTCTTCACTTCACAAGCAGTGATCCTCTGACCTCTTCCCATCACAAGCAGCGATCCTGACTGACTGACTGACTGAAATATTTATAAAGCGCTCGAATGCCGCGGCGTCTTGGCGCTGAAGATATAGAACGGAGGGGAAGGCGAGAGGCCTCTTCCCATCACAAGCAGCGATCAGCAGCGATCCTCTGATCTCTTCACTTCACAAGCAGCGATCCTCGACCTCTTCACTTCACAAGCAGCAATCCTCTGACCTCTTCACTGCACAAGCAGTGATCCTCTGACCTCTTCACTTCAAAAGCAGTGATCCTCTGACCTCTTCACATCACAAGCAGCGATCCTCTGACCTCTTCACTATACCAGCAGCGATCCTCTGACCTCTTCATTTCACCAGCAGTGATCCTCTGACCTCTTCACTTCACAAGCAGTGATCCTCTGACCTCTTCACTTCACAAGCGGTGATCCTCTGACCTCTTCCCATCACAAGCAGAGATCCTCTGACCTCTTCTCATCACAAGCAGCAGCAATCCTCTGACCTCTTCACTTCACAAGCAGCAGCAATCCTCTGACCTCTTCACTTCACAAGCAGTGATCCTCTGACCTCTTCACTTCACAAGCAGTGATCCTCTGACCTCTTCACTTCACAAGCAGTGATCCTCTGACCTCTTCACTTCACAAGCAGTGATCCTCTGACCTCTTCACTTCACAAGCAGCGATCCTCTGACTTCTTCCCATCACAAGCAGCGATCCTCTGACCTCTCCACTTCACAAGCAGTGAGCCTCTGACCTCTTCACTTCACAAGCAGTGATCCTCTGACCGCTTCACTTCACAAGCAGTGATCCTCTGACCTCTTCACTTCACAAGCAGTGAGCCTCTGACCTCTTCACTTCACAAGCAGCGATCCTCTGACCTCTTCCCATCACAAGCAGCGATCCTCTGACCTCTTCACTTCACAAGCAGTGATCCTCTGACCTCTTCACTTCACAAGCAGTGAGCCTCTGACCTCTTCACTTCACAAGCAGTGATCCTCTGACCTCTTCACTTCACAAGCAGCGATCCTCTGACCTCTTCACTTCACAAGCAGTGAGCCTCTGACCTCTTCACTTCACAAGCAGTGAGCCTCTGACCTCTTCGCTTCACAAGCAGTGATCATCTCACCTCTTCACTTCACAAGCAGCGATCCTCTGACCTCTTCACTTCACAAGCAGTGAGCCTCTGACCTCTTCACTTCACAAGCAGTGATCCTCTGACCTCTTCACTTCACAAGCAGCGATCCTCTGACCGCTTCACTTCACAAGCAGCGATCCTGTGACCTCTTCCCATCACAAGCGGCGATCCTCTGACCTCTTCACTTTACAAGCGGCGATCGCCCCACTTCTTCACTTCACAAGCAGTGATCCTCTGACCTCTTCACTTCACAAGCAGCGATCCTCTGACCTCTTCCCATCACAAGCAGCGATCCTCTGACCTCTTCACTTCACAAGCAGCGATCCTCTGACCTCTTCACTTCACAAGCAGCGATCCTCTGACCTCTTCACTTCACAAGCAGCGATCCTCTGACCTCTTCACTTCACAAGCAGTGAGCCTCTGACCTCTTCACTTCACAAGCAGTGATCCTCTGACCTCTTCACTTCACATGCAGTGATCCTCTGACCTCCTCACTTCACAAGCGGTGATCCTCTGACCTCTTACCATCACAAGCGGTGATCCTCTGACCTCTTACCATCACAAGCAGCGATCCTCTGACCTCTACACTTCACAAGCAGTGATCCTCTGACCTCTTCACTTCACAAGCAGTGATCCTCTGACCTCTTCACTTCACAGGCAGTGATCCTCTGACCTCTTCACTTCACAAGCAGTGATCCTCTGACATCTTCACTTCACAAGCAGCGATCCTCTGACCTCTTCACTTCACAAGCAGTGAGCCTCTGACCTCTTCACTTCACAAGCAGTGATCCTCTGACCTCTTCACTTCACAAGCAGTGAGCCTCTGACCTCTTCACTTCACAAGCAGTGATCCGCACAAGCAGTGATTCTCTGACCTCTTTACTTCACAAGCAGCGATCCTGTGACCTCTTCCCATCACAAGCAGCGATCCTCTGACCTCTTCACTTTACAAGCGGCGATCGCCCGACTTCTTCACTTCACAAGCAGTGATCCTCTGACCTCTTCGCTTCACAAGCAGTGATCATCTCACCTCTTCACTTCACAAGCAGCGATTCTCTGACCTCTTCGCTTCACAAGCAGTGAGCCTCTGACCTCTTCACTTCACAAGCAGTGATCCTCACAAGCAGTGATCCTCTGACCTCTTCCCATCACAAGCAGCGATCCTCTGACCTCTTCACTTTACAAGCGGCGATCGCCCGACTTCTTCACTTCACAAGCAGTGATCCTCTGACCTCTTCACTTCACAAGCAGCGATCCTCTGACCTCTTCCCATCACAAGCAGCGATCCTCTGACCTCTTCACTTCACAAGCAGCGATCCTCTGACCTCTTCACTTCACAAGCAGCGAGCCTCTGACCTCTTCACTTCACAAGCAGCGAGCCTCTGACCTCTTCACTTCACAAGCAGCGAGCCTCTGACCTCTTCACTTCACAAGCAGTGATCCTCTGACCTCTTCACTTCACAAGCAGTGAGACTCTGACCTCTTCACTTCACAAGCAGTGAGCCTCTGACCTCTTCACTTCACAAGCAGTGATCCTCTGACCTCTTCACTTCACAAGCGGTGATCCTCTGACCTCTTCCCATCACAAGCGGCGATCCTCTGACCTCTTCACTTCACAAGCAGTGATCCTCTGACCTCTTCACTTCACAAGCAGCGAGCCTCTAACCTCTTCACTTCACAAGCAGCGATCCTCTGACCTCTTCACTTCACAAGCAGCGAGCCTTTGACCTCTTCACTTCACAAGCAGCGAGCCTCTGACCTCTTCACTTCACAAGCAGCGAGCCTCTGACCTCTTCACTTCACAAGCAGCGAGCCTCTGACCTCTTCACTTCACAAGCAGTGATCCTCTGACCTCTTCACTTCACAAGCAGTGATCCTCTGACCTCTTCACTTCACAAGCGGTGATCCTCTGACCTCTTCCCATCACAAGCAGCGATCCTCTGACCACTTCACAAGCAATGATCCTCTGACCTCTTCACTTCACAAGCAGCGAGCCTCTAACCTCTTCACTGCACAAGCAGCGATCCTCTGACCTCTTCACTTCACAAGCAGCAATCCTCTGACCTCTTCACTTCACAAGCAGCAATCCTCTGACCTCTTCACTTCACAAGCAGCGATCCTCTGACCTCTTCACTTCACAAGCAGTGATCCTCTGACCTCTTCACTTCACAAGCAGCGAGCCTCTGACCTCTTCACTTCACAAGCAGCGAGCCTCTGACCTCTTCACTTCACAAGCAGTGATCCTCTGACCTCTTCACTTCACAAGCAGTGATCCTCTGACCTCTTCACTTCAAAAGCGGTGATCCTCTGACTTCTTCTCATCACAAGCAGCGATCCTCTGACCTCTTCACTTCACAAGCAGTGATCCTCTGACCTCTTCACTTCACAAGCAGTGATCCTCTGACCTCTTCACTTCACAAGCAGCGATCCTCTGACCTCTTCACTTCACAAGCAGCGATCCTCTGACCTCTTCCCATCACAAGCAGCGATCCTCTGACCTCTTCACTTCACAAGCAGCGATCCTCTGACCTCTTCACAAGCAGTGAGCCTCTGACCTCTTCACTTCACAAGCAGTGAGCCTCTGACCGCTTCACTTCACAAGCAGTGATCCTCTGACCTCTTCTTTTCACAAGCAGTGAGCCTCTGACCTCTTCACTTCACAAGCAGCGAGCCTCTGACCTCTTCCCATCACAAGCAGCGAGCCTCTGACCTCTTCACTTCACAAGCAGCGATCCTCTGACCTCTTCACTTCACAAGCAGTGAGCCTCTGACCTCTTCACTTCACAAGCAGTGATCCTCTGACCGCGACACTTCACAAGCAGTGATCCTCTGACCTCTTCACTTCACAAGCAGTGATGCTCTGACCTCTTCACTTCACAAGCAGCGATCCTCTGACCGCTTCACTTCACAAGCAGTGATCCTCTGACCTCTTCACTTCATAAGCAGTGAGCCTCTGACCTCTTCACTTCACAAGCAGTGAGCCTCTGACCTTTTCACTTCACAAGCAGTGATCCTCTGACCTCTTCACTTCACAAGCAGTGAGCCTCTGACCTCTTCACTTCACAAGCAGTGATCCTCACAAGCAGTGATCCTCTGACCTCTTCACTTCACAAGCAGCGATCCTCTGACCTCTTCACTTCACAAGCAGCGAGCCTCTGACCTCTTCTCTTCACAAGCAGCGATCATCTCACCTCTTCACTTCACAAGCAGCGATCCTCTGACCTCTTCACTTCACAAGCAGTGAGCCTCTGACCTCTTCACTTCAGAAGCAGTGATCCTCTGACCTCTTCACTTCACAAGCAGCGATCCTCTGACCGCTTCACTTCACAAGCAGCGATCCTGTGACCTCTTCCCATCACAAGCAGCGATCCTGTGACCTCTTCACTTTACAAGCGGCGATCGCCCGACTTCTTCACTTCACAAGCAGTGATCCTCTGACCTCTTCACTTCACAAGCAGCGATCCTCTGACCTCTTCCCATCACAAGCAGCGATCCTCTGACCTCTTCACTTCACAAGCAGCGATCCTCTGACCTCTTCACTTCACAAGTAGCGATCCTCTGACCTCTTCACTTCACAAGCAGTGAGCCTCTGACCTCTTCCCATCAGAAGCGGCGATCCTCTGACCTCTACACTTCACAAGCAGTGATCCTCTGACCTCTTCACTTCACAAGCAGTGATCCTCTGACCTCTTCACTTCACAAGCAGTGATCCTCTGACCTCTTCAGTTCACAAGCAGTGAGCCTCTGACCTCTTCACTTCACAAGCAGTGAGCCTCTTCACTTCACAAGCAGTGAGCCTCTGACCTCTTCACTTCACAAGCAGTGATCCTCTGACCTCTTCACTTCACAAGCAGTGATCCTCTGACATCTTACCATCACAAACATCGATCCTCTGACCTCTTCACTTCACAAGCAGCGATCCTCTGACCACTTCCCATCACAAGCAGCGATCCTGTGACCTCTTCCCATCACAAGCAGCGATCCTCTGCCCTCTTCACTTTACAAGCAGCGATCGCCCGACTTCTTCACTTCACAAGCAGTGATTCTCTGACCTCTTCACTTCACAAGCAGTGATCCTCTGACCTCTTCCCATCACAAGCAGCGATCCTCTGACCTCTTTACTTCACAAGCAGCGATCCTCTGACCTCTTCACTTCACAAGCAGCTAGCCTCTGACCTCTTCACTTCACAAGCAGCGATCCTCTGACCTCTTCACTTCACAAGCAGTGAGCCTCTGACCTCTTCCCATCAGAAGCGGTGATCCTCTGACCTCTACACTTCACAAGCAGTGATCCTCTTACCTCTTCACTTCACAAGCAGTGATCCTCTGACCTCTTCACTTCACAAGCAGTGATCCTCTGACCTCTTCACTTCACAAGCAGTGATCCTCTGACCTCTTCACTTCACAAGCAGTGATCCTCTGACATCTTCACTTCACAAGCAGCGATCCTCTGACCTCTTCACTTCACAAGCAGCGATCCTCTGACCTCTTCACTTCACAAGCAGCGATCCTCTGACCTCTTCACTTCACAAGCAGCGATCCTCTGACCTCTTCACTTCACAAGCAGTGATCCTCTGACCTCTTCACTTCACAAGCAGTGATCCTCTGACCTCTTCACAAGCAGTGATCCTCTGACCTCTTCTCTTCACAAGCAGCGAGCCTCTGACCTCTTCACTTCACAAGCAGCGATCCTCTGACCTCTTCCCATCACAATCAGCGATCCTCTGACCTCTTCCCATCACAAGCAGCGATCCTCTGACCTCTTCCCATCACAAGCAGCGATCCTCTGACCTCTTCACTTCACAAGCAGTGAGCCTCTGACCTCTTCACTTCACAAGCAGTGAGCCTCTGACCTCTTCACTTCACAAGCAGTGATCCTCTGACATCTTCACTTCACAAGCAGCGATCCTCTGACCTCTTCCCATCACAAGCAGCGATCCTCTGACCTCTTCCCATCACAAGCAGCGATCCTCTGACCTCTTCACTTCACAAGCAGCGATCCTCTGACCTCTTCACTTCACAAGCAGCAATCCTCTGACCTCATCACTGCACAAGCAGTGATCCTCTGACCTCTTCACTTCAAAAGCAGTGATCCTCTCACCTCTTCACATCACAAGCAGTGATCCTCTGACCTCTTCACTTCACAAGCAGTGATCCTCTGACCTCTTCACTTCACAAGCAGCGATCCTCTGACCTCTTCACTTCACAAGCAGCGAGCCTCTGACCTCTTCGCTTCACAAGCAGTGATCTTCTCACCTCTTCACTTCACAAGCAGCGATCCTCTGACCTCTTCGCTTCACAAGAAGTGAGCCTCTGACCTCTTCACATCACAAGCAGTGATCCTCACAAGCAGTGATCCTCTGACCTCTTCACTTCACAAGCAGCGATCCTCTGACCTCTTCACTTCACAAGCAGCGATCCTCTGACCTCTTCACTTCACAAGCAGTGATCCTCTGACCTCTTCACTTCACAAGCAGTGATCCTCTGACCTCTTCCCATCACAAGCAGCGATCCTCTGACCTCTTCCCATCACAAGCAGCGATCCTCTGACCTCTTCACTTCACAAGCAGCGATCCTCTGACCTCTTCACTTCACAAGCAGCAATCCTCTGACCTCTTCACTGCACAAGCAGTGATCCTCTGACCTCTTCACTTCAAAAGCAGTGATCCTCTCACCTCTTCACATCACAAGCAGCGATCCTCTAACCTCTTCACTTCACCAGCAGCGATCCTCTGACCTCTTCACTTCACCAGCAGCGATCCTCTGACCTCTTCACTTCACAAGCAGTGATCCTCTGACCTCTTCACTTCACAAGCGGTGATCCTCTGACCTCTTCCCATCACAAGCAGAGATCCTCTGACCTCTTCCCATCACAAGCAGCCGCAATCCTCTGACCTCTTCACTTCACAAGCAGCAGCAATCCTCTGACCTCTTCACTTCACAAGCAGTGATCCTCTGACCTCTTCACTTCACAAGCAGTGATCCTCTGACCTCTTCACTTCACAAGCAGTGATCCTCTGACCTCTTCACTTCACAAGCAGTGATCCTCTGACCTCTTCACTTCACAAGCAGTGATCCTCTGACCTCTTCCCATCACAAGCAGCGAGCCTCTGACCTCTTCCCATCACAAGCAGAGATACTCTGACCTCTTCCCATCACAAGCAGCCGCAATCCTCTGACCTCTTCACTTCACAAGCAGCAGCAATCCTCTGACCTCTTCACTTCACAAGCAGTGATCCTCTGACCTCTTCACTTCACAAGCAGTGATCCTCTGACCTCTTCACTTCACAAGCAGTGATCCTCTGACCTCTTCACTTCACAAGCAGTGATCCTCTGACCTCTTCACTTCACAAGCAGCGAGCCTCTGACCTCTTCCCATCACAAGCAGCGAGCCTCTGACCTCTTCCCATCACAAGCAGCGATCCTCTGACCTCTCCACTTCACAAGCAGTGAGCCTCTGACCTCTCCACTTCACAAGCAGTGATCCTCTGACCGCTTCACTTCACAAGCAGTGATCCTCTGACCGCTTCACTTCACGGGCAGTGAGCCTCTGACCTCTTCACTTCACAAGCAGCGATCCTCTGACCTCTTCCCATCACAAGCAGCGATCCTCTGACCTCTTCCCATCACAAGCAGCGATCCTCTGACCTCTTCACTTCACAAGCAGTGATCCTCTGACCTCTTCACTTCACAAGCAGTGAGCCTCTGACCTCTTCACTTCACAAGCAGTGATCCTCTGACCTCTTCACTTCACAAGCAGCGATCGTCTGACCTCTTCACTTCACAAGCAGCGATCCTCTGACCTCTTCACTTCACAAGCAGTGAGCCTCTGACCTCTTCGCTTCACAAGCAGTGATCATCTCACCTCTTCACTTCACAAGCAGCGATCCTCTGACCTCTTCACTTCACAAGCAGCGAGCCTCTGACCTCTTCACTTCACAAGCAGTGATCCTCTGACCTCTTCACTTCACAAGCAGCGATCCTCTGACCGCTTCACTTCACAAGCAGCGATCCTGTGACCTCTTACCATCACAAGCAGCGATCCTCTGACCTCTTCACTTTACAAGCGGCGATCGCCCGACTTCTTCACTTCACAAGCAGTGATCCTCTGACCTCTTCACTTCACAAGCAGCGATCCTCTGACCTCTTCCCATCACAAGCAGCGATCCTCTGACCTCTTCACTTCACAAGCAGCGATCCTCTGACCTCTTCACTTCACAAGCAGCGATCCTCTGACCTCTTCACTTCACAAGCAGCGATCCTGTGACCTCTTCCCATCACAGGCAGCGATCCTCTGACCTCTTCACTTTACAAGCGGCGATCGCCCAACTTCTTCACCTCACAAGCAGTGATCCTCTGACCTCTTCACTTCACAAGCAGCGATCCTCTGACCTCTTCCCATCACAAGCAGCGATCCTCTGACCTCTTCCCATCACAAGCAGCGATCCTCTGACCTCTTCACTTCACAAGCAACGATCCTCTGACCTCTTCACTTCACAAGCAGTGAGCCTCTGACCTCTTCACTTCACAAGCAGTGATCCTCTGACCTCTTCACTTCACAAGCAGTGATCCTCTGACCTCTTCACTTCACAAGCGGTGATCCTCTGACCTCTTACCATCACAAGCAGCGATCCTCTGACCTCTACACTTCACAAGCAGTGATCCTCTGACCTCTTCACTTCACAAGCAGTGAGCCTCTGACCTCTTCACTTCACAAGCAGTGAGCCTCTGACCTCTTCACTTCACAAGCAGTAATCCTCTGACATCTTCACTTCACAAGCAGCGATCCTCTGACCTCTTCACTATACAAGCAGTGAGCCTCTGACCTCTTCACTTCACAAGCAGTGAGCCTCTGACCTCTTTACTTAACAAGCAGTGATCCGCACAAGCAGTGATCCTCTGACCTCTTCACTTCACAAGCAGTGAGCCTCTGACCTCTTCACTTCACAAGCAGTGAGCCTCTGACCTCTTCACTTCACAAGCAGTGAGCCTCTGACCTCTGCACTTCACAAGCAGCGATCCTCTGATCTCTTCACTTCACAAGCAGTGAGCCTCTGACCTCTTCGCTTCAGAAGCAGCGATCCTCTGACCTCTTCGCTTCACAAGCAGTAAGCCTCTGACCTCTTCACTTCACAAGCAGTGAGCCTCTGACCTCTTCGCTTCACAAGCAGTGATCATCTCACCTCTTCACTTCACAAGCAGCGATCCTCTGACCTCTTCACTTCACAAGCAGTGAGCCTCTGACCTATTCACTTCACAAGCAGTGATCCTCTGACCTCTTCACTTCACAAGCAGCGATCCTCTGACCTCTTCCCATCACAAGCAGCGATCCTCTGACCTCTTCCCATCACAAGCAGCGATCCTCTGACCTCTTCAATTTACAAGCGGCGATCGCCCGACTTCTTCACTTCACAAGCAGTGATCGTCTGACCTCTTCACATCACAAGCAGCGATCCTCTGACCTCTTCCCATCACAAGCAGCGACCCTCTGACCTCTTCACTTCACAAGCAGCGATCCTCTGACCTCTTCACTTCACAAGCGTTGATCCTCTGACCTCTTCCCATCACAAGCAGCGATCCTCTGACCTCTTCACTTCACAAGCAGCAGCAATCCTCTGACCTCTTCACTTCACAAGCAGCAATCCTCTGACCTCTTCACTGCACAAGCAGTGATCCTCTGACCTCTTCACTTCAAAAGCAGTGATCCTCTCACCTCTTCACATCACAAGCAGCGATCCTCTGACCTCTTCACTTCACCAGCAGTGATCCTCTGACCTCTTCACTTCACCAGCAGTGATCCTCTCACCTCTTCACTTCACAAGCAGTGATCCTCTGACCTCTTCACTTCACAAGCGGTGATCCTCTGACCTCTTCCCATCACAAGCAGAGATCCTCTGACCTCTTCACTTCACTTCACAAGCAGCAGCAATCTTCTGACCTCTTCACTTCACAAGCAGTGAGCCTCTGACCTCTTCACTTCACAAGCAGTGATCCTCTGACCTCTTCACTTCACAAGCAGTGATCCTCTGACCTCTTCACTTCACAAGCAGTGATCCTCTGACCTCTTCACTTCACAAGCGGTGATCCTCTGACCTCTTCCCATCACAAGCAGCGATCCTCTGACCTCTTCACTTCACAAGCAGCAGCAATCCTCTGACCTCTTCACTTCACAAGCAGCGATCCTCTGACCTCTTCACTTCACAAGCAGTGATCCACTGACCTCTTCACTTCACAAGCAGTGAGCCTCTGACCTCTTCACTTCACAAGCAGCGAGCCTCTGACCTCTTCACTTCACAAGCAGCGATCCTCTGACTTCTTCCCATCACAAGCAGCGATCCTCTGACCTCTCCACTTCACAAGCAGTGAGCCTCTGACCTCTTCACTTCACAAGCAGTGATCCTCTGACCGCTTCACTTCACAAGCAGTGATCCTCTGACCTCTTCACTTCACAAGCAGTGAGCCTCTGACCTCTTCACTTCACAAGCAGCGATCCTCTGACCTCTTCACTTCACAAGCAGCGATCCTCTGACCTCTTCACTTCACAAGCAGTGAGCCTCTGACATCTTCACTTCACAAGCAGTGATCCTCTGACCTCTTCACTTCACAAGCAGCGATCCTCTGACCTCTTCACTTCACAACCAGTGGGCCTCTGACCTCTTCACTTCAATAGCAGTGATCCTCTCACCTCTTCACATCACAAGCAGCGATCCTCTGACCTCTTCACTTCACAAGCAGTGATCCTCTGACCTCTTCACTTCACAAGCAGTGAGCCTCTGACCTCTTCAATTCAAAAGCAGTGAGCCTCTGACCTCTTCACTTCACAAGCAGCGATCCTCTCACCTCTTCCCATCACGAGCAGTGATCCTCTGACCTCTTCACTTCACAAGCAGTGATCCTTTGACCTCTTCACTTCACAAGCAGTGATCCTCTGACCTCTTCACTTCACAAGCGGTGAGCCTCTGACCTCTTCCCATCACAAGCAGTGAGCCTCTGACCTCTTCACTTCACAAGCAGCGATCCTTTGACCTCTTCACTTCACAAGCAGCGATCCTCTGACCTCTTCACTTCACAAGCAGCGAGCCTCTGACCTCTTCACTTCACAAGCAGCGATCCTCTGACCTCTTCACTTCACAAGCAGCGATCCTCTGACCTCTTCACTTCACAAGCAGTGAGCCTCTGACCTCTTCGCTTCACAAGCAGTGATCATCTCACCTCTTCATTTCACAAGCAGCGATCCTCTGACCTCTTCACTTCACAAGCAGTGAGCCTCTGACCTCTTCGCTTCACAAGCAGTGTTCATCTCACCTCTTCACTTCACAAGCAGCGATCCTCTGACCTCTTCACTTCACAAGCAGCGATCCTCTGACCTCTTCTTCACAAGCAGTGAGCCTCTGACCTCTTCCCTTTACACATAGTGATCCTCTGACCTCTTCCCATCACAAGCAGCGATCCTCTGACCTTCACTTCACAAGCAGTGAGCCTCTGACCTCTTCACTTCACAAGCAGTGATCCTCTGACCTCTTCACTTCACAAGCAGTGATCCTCTGACCTCTTCACTTCACAAGCAGTGATCCTCTGACCTCTTCACTTCACAAGCAGTAATCCTCAGACCTCTTCACTTCACAAGCAGTGATCCTCTGACCTCTTCACTTCACAAGCAGTGATCCTCTGACCTCTTCACTTCACAAGCTGCGATCCTCTGACCTCTTCACTTCACAAGCAGTGATCCTCTGACCTCTTCACTTCACAAGCAGTGATCCTCTGACCTCTTCACTTCACAAGCAGTGATCCTCTAACCTCTTCCCATCACAAGCAGCGATCCTCTGACCTCTTCCCATCACAAGCAGCAGCAATCCTCTGACCTCTTCACTTCACAAGCAGCGATCCTCTGACCTCTTCACTTCACAAGCAGTGATCCTCTGACCTCTTCACTTCACAAGCAGCGAGCCTCTGACCTCTTCTCTTCACAAGCAGCGATCCTCTGACTTCTTCCCATCACAAGCAGCGATCCTCTGACCTCTCCACTTCACAAGCAGCGAGCCTCTGACCTCTTCACTTCACAAGCAGTGATCCTCTGACCGCTTCACTTCACAAGCAGTGATCCTCTGACCTCTTCACTTCACAAGCAGTGAGCCTCTGACCTCTTCACTTCACAAGCAGAGATCCTCTGACCTCGTCCCATCACAAGCAGCGATCCTCTGACCTCTTCACTTCACAAGCAGTGAGCCTCTGACCTCTTCACTTCACAAGCAGTGAGCCTCTGACCTCTTCACTTCACAAGCAGTGAGCCTCCGACCTCTTCACTTCACAAGCAGTGATCCTCTGACCTCTTCACTTCACAAGCAGTGATCCTCTGACCTCTTCACTTCACAAGCAGCGATCCTCTGACCTCTTCACAACCAGTGGGCCTCTGACCTCTTCACTTCAATAGCAGTGATCCTCTCACCTCTTCACATCACAAGCAGCGATCCTCTGACCTCTTCACTTCACAAGCAGTGAACCTCTGACCTCTTCACTTCACAAGCAGTGAGCCTCTGACCTCTTCAATTCAAAAGCAGTGATCCTCTGACCTCTTCCCATCACAAGCAGCGATCCTCTGACCTCTTCACTTCACAAGCAGCGATCCTATGACCTCTTCACTTCACAAGCAGTGATCCTCTGACCTCTTCACTTCACAAGCAGTGAGCCTCTGACCTCTTCACTTCACAAGCAGTGATCCTCACAAGCAGTGATCCTCTGACCTCGTCACTTCACAAGCAGCGATCCTCTGACCTATTCACTTCACAAGCAGTGAGCCTCTGACCTCTTCACTTCACAAGCAGTGATCCTCTGACCTCTTCACTTCACAAGCAGTGATCCTCTGACCTCTTCCCATCACAAGCAGCGATCCTCTGACCTCTTCCCTTCACAAGCAGTGAGCCTCTGACCTCTTCACTTCACAAGCAGCGGTCCTCTGACCTATTCACTTCACAAGCAGCAAACCTCTGACCTCTTCACTACACAAGCAGTGAGCCTCTGACCTCTTCACTTCACAAGCAGTGAGCCTCTGACCTCTTCACTTCACAATCAGTGATCCGCACAAGCAGTGATCCTCTGACCTCTTCACTTCACAAGCAGCGATCCTCTGACCTCTTCACTTCACAAGCAGCGAGCCTCTGACCTCTTCACTTCACAAGCAGTGATCCTCTGACCTCTTCACTTCACAAGCAGCGATCCTCTGACCTCTTCACTTCACAAGCAGCGAGCCTCTGACCTCTTCGCTTCACAAGCAGTGATCATCTCACCTCTTCACTTCACAAGCAGCGATCCTCTGACCTCTTCGCTTCACAAGCAGTGAGCCTCTGACCTCTTCACTTCACAAGCAGTGATCCTCACAAGCAGTGATCCTCTGACCTCTTCACTTCACAAGCAGCGATCCTCTGACCTCTTCACTTCACAAGCAGCGATCCTCTGACCTCTTCACTTCACAAGCAGTGATCCTCTGACCTCTTCACTTCACAAGCAGTGATCCTCTGACCTCTTCCCATCACAAGCAGCGATCCTGACTGACTGACTGACTGAAATATTTATAAAGCGCTCGAATGCCGCGGCGTCTTGGCGCTGAAGATATAGAACGGAGGGGAAGGCGAGAGGCCTCTTCGCATCACAAGCAGCGATCAGCAGCGATCCTCTGATCTCTTCACTTCACAAGCAGCGATCCTCGACCTCTTCACTTCACAAGCAGCAATCCTCTGACCTCTTCACTGCACAAGCAGTGATCCTCTGACCTCTTCACTTCAAAAGCAGTGATCCTCTGACCTCTTCACATCACAAGCAGCGATCCTCTGACCTCTTCACTATACCAGCAGCGATCCTCTGACCTCTTCATTTCACCAGCAGTGATCCTCTGACCTCTTCACTTCACAAGCAGTGATCCTCTGACCTCTTCACTTCACAAGCGGTGATCCTCTGACCTCTTCCCATCACAAGCAGAGATCCTCTGACCTCTTCTCATCACAAGCAGCAGCAATCCTCTGACCTCTTCACTTCACAAGCAGCAGCAATCCTCTGACCTCTTCACTTCACAAGCAGTGATCCTCTGACCTCTTCACTTCACAAGCAGTGATCCTCTGACCTCTTCACTTCACAAGCAGTGATCCTCTGACCTCTTCACTTCACAAGCAGTGATCCTCTTACCTCTTCACTTCACAAGCAGCGATCCTCTGACTTCTTCCCATCACAAGCAGCGATCCTCTGACCTCTCCACTTCACAAGCAGTGAGCCTCTGACCTCTTCACTTCACAAGCAGTGATCCTCTGACCGCTTCACTTCACAAGCAGTGATCCTCTGACCTCTTCACTTCACAAGCAGTGAGCATCTGACCTCTTCACTTCACAAGCAGCGATCCTCTGACCTCTTCCCATCACAAGCAGCGATCCTCTGACCTCTTCACTTCACAAGCAGTGATCCTCTGACCTCTTCACTTCACAAGCAGTGAGCCTCTGACCTCTTCACTTCACAAGTAGTGATCCTCTGACCTCTTCACTTCACAAGCAGCGATCCTCTGACCTCTTCACTTCACAAGCAGTGAGCCTCTGACCTCTTCACTTCACAAGCAGTGAGCCTATGACCTCTTCGCTTCACAAGCAGTGATCATCTCACCTCTTCACTTCACAAGCAGCGATCCTCTGACCTCTTCACTTCACAAGCAGTGAGCCTCTGACCTCTTCACTTCACAAGCAGTGATCCTCTGACCTCTTCACTTCACAAGCAGCGATCCTCTGACCGCTTCAATTCACAAGCAGCGATCCTGTGACCTCTTCCCATCACAAGCGGCGATCCTCTGACCTCTTCACTTTACAAGCGGCGATCGCCCCACTTCTTCACTTCACAAGCAGTGATCCTCTGACCTCTTCACTTCACAAGCAGCGATCCTCTGACCTCTTCCCATCACAAGCAGCGATCCTCTGACCTCTTCACTTCACAAGCAGCGATCCTCTGACCTCTTCACTTCACAAGCAGCGATCCTCTGACCTCTTCACTTCACAAGCAGCGATCCTCTGACCTCTTCACTTCACGAGCAGTGAGCCTCTGACCTCTTCACTTCACAAGCAGTGATCCTCTGACCTCTTCACTTCACAAGCAGTGATCCTCTGACCTCTTCACTTCACAAGCGGTGATCCTCTGACCTCTTACCATCACAAGCGGTGATCCTCTGACCTCTTACCATCACAAGCAGCGATCCTCTGACCTCTACACTTCACAAGCAGTGATCCTCTGACCTCTTCACTTGACAAGCAGTTATCCTCTGACCTCTTCACTTCACAGGCAGTGATCCTCTGACCTCTTCACTTCACAAGCAGTGATCCTCTGACATCTTCACTTCACAAGCAGCGATCCTCTGACCTCTTCACTTCACAAGCAGTGAGCCTCTGACCTCTTCACTTCACAAGCAGTGATCCTCTGACCTCTTCACTTCACAAGCAGTGAGCCTCTGACCTCTTCACTTCACAAGCAGTGATCCACACAAGCAGTGATTCTCTGACCTCTTTACTTCACAAGCAGCGATCCTGTGACCTCTTCCCATCACAAGCAGCGATCCTCTGACCTCTTCACATTACAAGCGGCGATCGCCCGACTTCTTCACTTCACAAGCAGTGATCCTCTGACCTCTTCGCTTCACAAGCAGTGATCATCTCACCTCTTCACTTCACAAGCAGCGATTCTCTGACCTCTTCGCTTCACAAGCAGTGAGCCTCTGACCTCTTCACTTCACAAGCAGTGATCCTCACAAGCAGTGATCCTCTGACCTCTTCCCATCACAAGCAGCGATCCTCTGACCTCTTCACTTTACAAGCGGCGATCGCCCGACTTCTTCACTTCACAAGCAGTGATCCTCTGACCTCTTCGCTTCACAAGCAGTGATCATCTCACCTCTTCACTTCACAAGCAGCGATTCTCTGACCTCTTCGCTTCACAAGCAGTGAGCCTCTGACCTCTTCACTTCACAAGCAGTGATCCTCACAAGCAGTGATCCTCTGACCTCTTCACTTCACAAGCAGTGATCCTCTGACATCTTCACTTCACAAGCAGCGATCCTCTAACCTCTTCACTTCACAAGCAGCGATCCTCTGACCTCTTCACTTCACAAGCAGCAATCCTCTGACCTCTTCACTTCACAAGCAGCGATCCTCTGACCTCTTCACTTCACAAGCAGTGATCCTCTGACCTCTTCACTTCACAAGCAGCGATCCTCTGACCTCTTCACTTCACAAGCAGCGAGCCTCTGACCTCTTCACTTCACAAGCAGCGATCCTCTGACCTCTTCCCATCACAAGCAGCGATCCTCTGACCTCTTCACTTCACAAACAGCGATCCTCTGACCTCTTCACAAGCAGTGAGCCTCTGACCTCTTCACTTCACAAGCAGTGAGCCTCTGACCGCTTCACTTCACAAGCAGTGATCCTCTGACCTCTTCTTTTCACAAGCAGTGAGCCTCTGACCTCTTCACTTCACAAGCAGCGAGCCTCTGACCTCTTCCCATCACAAGCAGCGAACCTCTGACCTCTTCACTTCACAAGCAGCGATCCTCTGACCTCTTCACTTCACAAGGAGTGAGCCTCTGACCTCTTCACTTCACAAGCAGTGATCCTCTGACCACGACACTTCACAAGCAGTGATCCTCTGACCTCTTCACTTCACAAGCAGTGATCCTCTGACCTCTTCCCATCACAAGCAGCGATCCTCTGACCTCTTCACTTCACAAGCAGTGATCCTCTGACCTCTTCACTTCATAAGCAGTGAGCCTCTGACCTCTTCACTTCACGAGCAGTGATCCTCTGACCTCTTCACTTCACAAGCAGCGATCCTCTGACCTCTTCACTTCACAACCAGTGAGCCTCTGACCTCTTCACTTCACAAGCAGTGATCCTCTGACCTCTTCACTTCAAAAGCAGCGAGCCTCTGACCTCTTCACTTCACAAGCAGTGAGCCTCTGACCTCTTCACTTCACAAGCAGTGATCCTCTGACCTCTTCACTTCACAAGCAGCGATCCTCTGACCTCTTCACTTCACAAGCAGCGAGCCTCTGACCTCTTCACTTCACAAGCAGCGATCCTCTGACCTCTTCCCATCACAAGCAGCGATCCTCTGACCTCTTCACTTCACAAACAGCGATCCTCTGACCTCTTCACAAGCAGTGAGCCTCTGACCTCTTCACTTCACAAGCAGTGAGCCTCTGACCGCTTCACTTCACAAGCAGTGATCCTCTGACCTCTTCTTTTCACAAGCAGTGAGCCTCTGACCTCTTCACTTCACAAGCAGCGAGCCTCTGACCTCTTCCCATCACAAGCAGCGAACCTCTGACCTCTTCACTTCACAAGCAGCGATCCTCTGACCTCTTCACTTCACAAGGAGTGAGCCTCTGACCTCTTCACTTCACAAGCAGTGATCCTCTGACCACGACACTTCACAAGCAGTGATCCTCTGACCTCTTCACTTCACAAGCAGTGATCCTCTGACCTCTTCCCATCACAAGCAGCGATCCTCTGACCTCTTCACTTCACAAGCAGTGATCCTCTGACCTCTTCACTTCATAAGCAGTGAGCCTCTGACCTCTTCACTTCACGAGCAGTGATCCTCTGACCTCTTCACTTCACAAGCAGCGATCCTCTGACCTCTTCACTTCACAACCAGTGAGCCTCTGACCTCTTCACTTCACAAGCAGTGATCCTCTGACCTCTTCACTTCAAAAGCAGCGAGCCTCTGACCTCTTCACTTCACAAGCAGTGATCCTCTGACCTCTTCACTTCACAAGCAGTGATCCTCTGACCTCTTCACTTCACAAGCAGCGATCCTCTGACCTCTTCCCATCACAAGCAGCGATCCTCTGAACTCTTCACTCCACAAGCAGCGAGCCTCTGACCTCTTCACTTCACAAGCAGCGATCCTCTGACCTCTTCACTTCACAAGCAGTGAGCCTCTGACCTCTTCACTTCACAAGCAGTGAGCCTCTGACCTCTTCACTTCACAAGCAGTGAGCCTCTGACCTCTTCACTTCACAAGCAGTGATCCTCTGACCTCTTCACTTCACAAGCAGTGATCCTCTGACCTCTTCACTTCACAAGCAGTGATCCTCTGACCTCTTACCTTCACAAGCAGCGATCCTCTGACCGCTTCCCATCACAAGCAGCGATCCTGTGACCTCTTCCCATCACAAGCAGCGATCCTCTGACCTCTTCACTTTACAAGCGGCGATCGCCCGACTTCTTCACTTCACAAGCAGTGATTCTCTGACCTCTTCACTTCACAAGCAGCGATCCTCTGACCTCTTCCCATCACAAGCAGCGATCCTCTAACCTCTTTACTTCACAAGCAGCGATCCTCTGACCTCTTCACTTCACAAGCAGCTAGCCTCTGACCTCTTCACTTCACAAGCAGCGATCCTCTGACCACTTCACTTCACAAGCAGTGAGCCTCTGACCTCTTCACTTCACAAGCAGTGATCCTCTGACCTCTTCACTTCACAAGCAGTGATCCTCTGACCTCTTCACTTCACAAGCGGTGATCCTCTGACCTCTTCCCATCAGAAGCGGCGATCCTCTGACCTCTACACTTCACAAGCAGTGATCCTCTGACCTCTTCACTTCACAAGCAGTGATCCTCTGACCTCTTCACTTCACAAGCAGTGATCCTCTGACCTCTTCACTTTACAAGCAGTGATCCTCTGACATCTTCACTTCACAAGCAGCGATCCTCTGACCTCTTCACTTCACAAGCAGCGATCCTCTGACCTCTTCACTTCACAAGCAGTGATCCTCTGACCTCTTCACTTCACAAGCAGTGATCCTCTGACCTCTTCACTTCACAAGCAGTGATCCTCTGACCTCTTCACTTCACAAGCAGTGATCCTCTGACCTCTTCACTTCACAAGCAGTGATCCACACAAGCAGCGATCCTCTGACCTCTTCACTTCACAAGCAGTGAGCCTCTGACCTCTTCACTTCACAAGCAGTGATCCTCTGACCTCTTCACTTCACAAGCAGCGATCCTCTGACCTCTTCACTTCACAAGCAGTGAGCCTCTGACCTCTTCACTTCACAAGCAGTGACCCTCTGACCTCTTCACTTCACAAGCAGTGATCCTCTGACATCTTCACTTCACAAGCAGCGAGCCTCTGACCTCTTCACTTCACAAGCAGCGAGCCTCTGACCTCTTCACTTCACAAGCAGCGAGCCTCTGACCTCTTCACTTCACAAGCAGTGAGCCTCTGACCTCTTCACTTCACAAGCAGTGATCCTCTGACCTCTTCACTTCACAAGCAGTGAGCCTCTGACCTCTTCACTTCACAAGCAGTGATCCTCACAAGCAGTGATCCTCTGACCTCTTCACTTCACAAGCAGCGAACCTCTGACCTCTTCACTTCACAAGTAGTGAGCCTCTGACCTCTTCACTTCACAAGCAGTGAGCCTCTGACCTCTTCACTTCACAAGCAGTGATTCTCTGACATCTTCACTTCACAAGCAGCGATCCTCTGACCTCTTCACTTCACAAGCAGCGAGCCTCTGACCACTTCACAAGCGGTGATATTCTGACCTCTTCACTTCACAAGCGGTGATCCTCTGACCTCTTCACTTCACAAGCGGTGATCCTCTGACCTCTTCACTTCACAAGCGGTGATCCTCTGACCTCTTCACTTCAAAAGCGGTGATTCTCTGACCTCTTCCCATCACAAGCAGTGATCCTCTGACATCTTCACTTCACAAGCGGCGAGCCTCTAACCTCTTCACTTCACAAGCAGCGATCCTCTGACCTCTTCACTTCACAAGCAGCAATCCTCTGACCTCTTCACTTCACAAGCAGTGATCCTCTGACCTCTTCACTTCACAAGCAGTGATCCTCTGACCTCTTCACTGCACAAGCAGTGATCCTCTGACCTCTTTAGTGCACAAGCAGTGATCCTCTGACCTCTTCACTGCACAAGCAGTGATCCTCTGACCTCTTCACTTCACAAGCGGTCAGCCTCTGACCTCTTCCTATCACAAGCAGTGAGCCTCTGACCTCTTCACTTCACAAGCAGCGATCCTCTGACCTCTTCACTTCACAAGCAGTGAGCATCTGACCTCTTCACTTCACAAGCAGTGAGCCTCTGACCTCTTCACTTCACGAGCAGTGATCCTCTGACATCTTCACTTCACAAGCAGCGATCCTCTGACCTCTTCACTTCACAAGCAGCGATCCTCTGACCTCTTCACTTCACAAGCAGGCATCCTCTGACATCTTCACTTCACAAGCAGCGATCCTCTGACCTCTTCACGTCACAAGCAGCG
Source organism: Triturus cristatus (assembly GCF_964204655.1). Lineage (NCBI taxonomy): Eukaryota > Metazoa > Chordata > Amphibia > Caudata > Salamandridae > Triturus > Triturus cristatus. Next base: position 285,730,689 of record NC_140579.1, read on the forward strand.
ATCCTCTGACCTCTTCACTTCACAAGCAGTGAGCCTCTGACCTTTTCACTTCACAAGCAGTGATCCTCTGACCTCTTCACTTCACAAGCAGTGAGCCTCTGACCTCTTCACTTCACAAGCAGTAATCCTCACAAGCAGTGATCCTCTGACCTCTTCACTTCACAAGCAGCGATCCTCTGACCTCTTCACTTCACAAGCAGCGAGCCTCTGACCTCTTCGCTTCACAAGCAGTGATCATCTCACCTCTTCACTTCACAAGCAGCGATCCTCTGACCTCTTCACTTCACAAGCAGTGAGCCTCTGACCTCTTCACTTCAGAAGCAGTGATCCTCTGACCTCTTCACTTCACAAGCAGCGATCCTCTGACCGCCTCACTTCACAAGCAGCGATCCTGTGACCTCTTCCCATCACAAGCAGCGATCCTGTGACCTCTTCACTTTACAAGCGGCGATCGCCCGACTTCTTCACTTCACAAGCAGTGATCCTCTGACCTCTTCACTTCACAAGCAGCGATCCTCTGACCTCTTCCCATCACAAGCAGCGATCCTCTGAACTCTTCACTCCACAAGCAGCGAGCCTCTGACCTCTTCACTTCACAAGCAGCGATCCTCTGACCTCTTCACTTCACAAGCAGTGAGCCTCTGACCTCTTCACTTCACAAGCAGTGAGCCTCTGACCTCTTCACTTCACAAGCAGTGAGCCTCTGACCTCTTCACTTCACAAGCAGTGATCCTCTGACCTCTTCACTTCACAAGCAGTGATCCTCTGACCTCTTCACTTCACAAGCAGTGATCCTCTGACCTCTTACCTTCACAAGCAGCGATCCTCTGACCGCTTCCCATCACAAGCAGCGATCCTGTGACCTCTTCCCATCACAAGCAGCGATCCTCTGACCTCTTCACTTTACAAGCGGCGATCGCCCGACTTCTTCACTTCACAAGCAGTGATTCTCTGACCTCTTCACTTCACAAGCAGCGATCCTCTGACCTCTTCCCATCACAAGCAGCGATCCTCTAACCTCTTTACTTCACAAGCAGCGATCCTCTGACCTCTTCACTTCACAAGCAGCTAGCCTCTGACCTCTTCACTTCACAAGCAGCGATCCTCTGACCACTTCACTTCACAAGCAGTGAGCCTCTGACCTCTTCACTTCACAAGCAGTGATCCTCTGACCTCTTCACTTCACAAGCAGTGATCCTCTGACCTCTTCACTTCACAAGCGGTGATCCTCTGACCTCTTCCCATCAGAAGCGGCGATCCTCTGACCTCTACACTTCACAAGCAGTGATCCTCTGACCTCTTCACTTCACAAGCAGTGATCCTCTGACCTCTTCACTTCACAAGCAGTGATCCTCTGACCTCTTCACTTTACAAGCAGTGATCCTCTGACATCTTCACTTCACAAGCAGCGATCCTCTGACCTCTTCACTTCACAAGCAGCGATCCTCTGACCTCTTCACTTCACAAGCAGTGATCCTCTGACCTCTTCACTTCACAAGCAGTGATCCTCTGACCTCTTCACTTCACAAGCAGTGATCCTCTGACCTCTTCACTTCACAAGCAGTGATCCTCTGACCTCTTCACTTCACAAGCAGTGATCCACACAAGCAGCGATCCTCTGACCTCTTCACTTCACAAGCAGTGAGCCTCTGACCTCTTCACTTCACAAGCAGTGATCCTCTGACCTCTTCACTTCACAAGCAGCGATCCTCTGACCTCTTCACTTCACAAGCAGTGAGCCTCTGACCTCTTCGCTTCACAAGCAGTGATCATCTCACCTCTTCACTTCACAAGCGGTGATCCTCTGACCTCTTCACTTCACAAGCGGTGATCCTCTGACCTCTTCACTTCACAAGCAGTGATCCTCTGACCTCTTCACTTCACAAGCAGTGATCCTCTGACCTCTTCACTTCACAAGCAGTGATCCTCTGACCTCTTCACTGCACAAGCAGTGATCCTCTGACCTCTTCAGTGCACAAGCAGTGATCCTCTGACCTCTTCACTGCACAAGCAGTGATCCTCTGACCTCTTCACTTCACAAGCGGTGAGCCTCTGACCTCTTCCTATCACAAGCAGTGAGCCTCTGACCTCTTCACTTCACAAGCAGCGACCCTCTGACCTCTTCACTTCACAAGCAGTGAGCATCTGACCTCTTCACTTCACAAGCAGTGAGCCTTTGACCTCTTCACTTCACAAGCAGCGATCCTCTGACATCTTCACTTCACAAGCAGCGATCCTCTGACCTCTTCACTTCACAAGCAGCGATCCTCTGACCTCTTCACTTCACAAGCAGTGATCCTCTGACATCTTCACTTCACAAGCAGCGATCCTCTGACCTCTTCACTTCACAAGCAGGGATCCTCTGACCTCTTCACTTCACAAGCAGTGAGCCTCTGACCTTTTCACTTCACAAGCAGTGATCCTCTGACCTCTTCACTTCACAAGCAGTGAGCCTCTGACCTCTTCACTTCACAAGCAGTAATCCTCACAAGCAGCGAGCCTCTGACCTCTTCGCTTCACAAGCAGTGATCATCTCACCTCTTCACTTCACAAGCAGCGATCCTCTGACCTCTTCACTTCACAAGCAGTGAGCCTCTGACCTCTTCACTTCAGAAGCAGTGATCCTCTGACCTCTTCACTTCACAAGCAGCGATCCTCTGACCGCTTCACTTCACAAGCAGCGATCCTGTGACCTCTTCCCATCACAAGCAGCGATCCTGTGACCTCTTCACTTTACAAGCGGCGATCGCCCGACTTCTTCACTTCACAAGCAGTGATCCTCTGACCTCTTCACTTCACAAGCAGCGATCCTCTGACCTCTTCCCATCACAAGCAGCGATCCTCTGAACTCTTCACTCCACAAGCAGCGAGCCTCTGACCTCTTCACTTCACAAGCAGCGATCCTCTGACCTCTTCACTTCACAAGCAGTGAGCCTCTGACCTCTTCACTTCACAAGCAGTGAGCCTCTGACCTCTTCACTTCAGAAGCAGTGAGCCTCTGACCTCTTCACTTCACAAGCAGTGATCCTCTGACCTCTTCACTTCACAAGCAGTGATCCTCTGACCTCTTCACTTCACAAGCAGTGATCCTCTGACCTCTTACCTTCACAAGCAGCGATCCTCTGACCGCTTCACTTCACAAGCAGGCATCCTCTGACATCTTCACTTCACAAGCAGCGATCCTCTGACCTCTTCACGTCACAAGCAGCGATCCTCTGACCTCTTCACTTCACAAGCAGTGAGCCTCTGACCTTTTCACTTCACAAGCAGTGATCCTCTGACCTCTTCACTTCACAAGCAGTGAGCCTCTGACCTCTTCACTTCACAAGCAGTAATCCTCACAAGCAGTGATCCTCTGACCTCTTCACTTCACAAGCAGCGATCCTCTGACCTCTTCACTTCACAAGCAGCGAGCCTCTGACCTCTTCGCTTCACAAGCAGTGATCATCTCACCTCTTCACTTCACAAGCAGCGATCCTCTGACCTCTTCACTTCACAAGCAGTGAGCCTCTGACCTCTTCACTTCAGAAGCAGTGATCCTCTGACCTCTTCACTTCACAAGCAGCGATCCTCTGACCGCCTCACTTCACAAGCAGCGATCCTGTGACCTCTTCCCATCACAAGCAGCGATCCTGTGACCTCTTCACTTTACAAGCGGCGATCGCCCGACTTCTTCACTTCACAAGCAGTGATCCTCTGACCTCTTCACTTCACAAGCAGCGATCCTCTGACCTCTTCCCATCACAAGCAGCGATCCTCTGAACTCTTCACTCCACAAGCAGCGAGCCTCTGACCTCTTCACTTCACAAGCAGCGATCCTCTGACCTCTTCACTTCACAAGCAGTGAGCCTCTGACCTCTTCACTTCACAAGCAGTGAGCCTCTGACCTCTTCACTTCACAAGCAGTGAGCCTCTGACCTCTTCACTTCACAAGCAGTGATCCTCTGACCTCTTCACTTCACAAGCAGTGATCCTCTGACCTCTTCACTTCACAAGCAGTGATCCTCTGACCTCTTACCTTCACAAGCAGCGATCCTCTGACCGCTTCCCATCACAAGCAGCGATCCTGTGACCTCTTCCCATCACAAGCAGCGATCCTCTGACCTCTTCACTTTACAAGCGGCGATCGCCCGACTTCTTCACTTCACAAGCAGTGATTCTCTGACCTATTCACTTCACAAGCAGCGATCCTCTGACCTCTTCCCATCACAAGCAGCGATCCTCTAACCTCTTTACTTCACAAGCAGCGATCCTCTGACCTCTTCACTTCACAAGCAGCTAGCCTCTGACCTCTTCACTTCACAAGCAGCGATCCTCTGACCACTTCACTTCACAAGCAGTGAGCCTCTGACCTCTTCACTTCACAAGCAGTGATCCTCTGACCTCTTCACTTCACAAGCAGTGATCCTCTGACCTCTTCACTTCACAAGCGGTGATCCTCTGACCTCTTCCCATCAGAAGCGGCGATCCTCTGACCTCTACACTTCACAAGCAGTGATCCTCTGACCTCTTCACTTCACAAGCAGTGATCCTCTGACCTCTTCACTTCACAAGCAGTGATCCTCTGACCTCTTCACTTTACAAGCAGTGATCCTCTGACATCTTCACTTCACAAGCAGCGATCCTCTGACCTCTTCACTTCACAAGCAGCGATCCTCTGACCTCTTCACTTCACAAGCAGTGATCCTCTGACCTCTTCACTTCACAAGCAGTGATCCTCTGACCTCTTCACTTCACAAGCAGTGATCCTCTGACCTCTTCACTTCACAAGCAGTGATCCTCTGACCTCTTCACTTCACAAGCAGTGATCCACACAAGCAGCGATCCTCTGACCTCTTCACTTCACAAGCAGTGAGCCTCTGACCTCTTCACTTCACAAGCAGTGATCCTCTGACCTCTTCACTTCACAAGCAGCGATCCTCTGACCTCTTCACTTCACAAGCAGTGAGCCTCTGACCTCTTCGCTTCACAAGCAGTGATCATCTCACCTCTTCACTTCACAAGCGGTGATCCTCTGACCTCTTCACTTCACAAGCGGTGATCCTCTGACCTCTTCACTTCACAAGCAGTGATCCTCTGACCTCTTCACTTCACAAGCAGTGATCCTCTGACCTCTTCACTTCACAAGCAGTGATCCTCTGACCTCTTCACTGCACAAGCAGTGATCCTCTGACCTCTTCAGTGCACAAGCAGTGATCCTCTGACCTCTTCACTGCACAAGCAGTGATCCTCTGACCTCTTCACTTCACAAGCGGTGAGCCTCTGACCTCTTCCTATCACAAGCAGTGAGCCTCTGACCTCTTCACTTCACAAGCAGCGACCCTCTGACCTCTTCACTTCACAAGCAGTGAGCATCTGACCTCTTCACTTCACAAGCAGTGAGCCTTTGACCTCTTCACTTCACAAGCAGCGATCCTCTGACATCTTCACTTCACAAGCAGCGATCCTCTGACCTCTTCACTTCACAAGCAGCGATCCTCTGACCTCTTCACTTCACAAGCAGTGATCCTCTGACATCTTCACTTCACAAGCAGCGATCCTCTGACCTCTTCACTTCACAAGCAGCGATCCTCTGACCTCTTCACTTCACAAGCAGTGAGCCTCTGACCTTTTCACTTCACAAGCAGTGATCCTCTGACCTCTTCACTTCACAAGCAGTGAGCCTCTGACCTCTTCACTTCACAAGCAGTAATCCTCACAAGCAGCGAGCCTCTGACCTCTTCGCTTCACAAGCAGTGATCATCTCACCTCTTCACTTCACAAGCAGCGATCCTCTGACCTCTTCACTTCACAAGCAGTGAGCCTCTGACCTCTTCACTTCAGAAGCAGTGATCCTCTGACCTCTTCACTTCACAAGCAGCGATCCTCTGACCGCTTCACTTCACAAGCAGCGATCCTGTGACCTCTTCCCATCACAAGCAGCGATCCTGTGACCTCTTCACTTTACAAGCGGCGATCGCCCGACTTCTTCACTTCACAAGCAGTGATCCTCTGACCTCTTCACTTCACAAGCAGCGATCCTCTGACCTCTTCCCATCACAAGCAGCGATCCTCTGAACTCTTCACTCCACAAGCAGCGAGCCTCTGACCTCTTCACTTCACAAGCAGCGATCCTCTGACCTCTTCACTTCACAAGCAGTGAGCCTCTGACCTCTTCACTTCACAAGCAGTGAGCCTCTGACCTCTTCACTTCAGAAGCAGTGAGCCTCTGACCTCTTCACTTCACAAGCAGTGATCCTCTGACCTCTTCACTTCACAAGCAGTGATCCTCTGACCTCTTCACTTCACAAGCAGTGATCCTCTGACCTCTTACCTTCACAAGCAGCGATCCTCTGACCGCTTCCCATCACAAGCAGCGATCCTGTGACCTCTTCCCATCACAAGCAGCGATCCTCTGACCTCTTCACTTTACAAGCGGCGATCGCCCGACTTCTTCACTTCACAAGCAGTGATTCTCTGACCTCTTCACTTCACAAGCAGTGAGCCTCTGACCGCTTCACTTCACAAGCAGTGATCCTCTGACCTCTTCTTTTCACAAGCAGTGAGCCTCTGACCTCTTCACTTCACAAGCAGCGAGCCTCTGACCTCTTCCCATCACAAGCAGCGAACCTCTGACCTCTTCACTTCACAAGCAGCGATCCTCTGACCTCTTCACTTCACAAGGAGTGAGCCTCTGACCTCTTCACTTCACAAGCAGTGATCCTCTGACCACGACACTTCACAAGCAGTGATCCTCTGACCTCTTCACTTCACAAGCAGTGATCCTCTGACCTCTTCCCATCACAAGCAGCGATCCTCTGACCTCTTCACTTCACAAGCAGTGATCCTCTGACCTCTTCACTTCATAAGCAGTGAGCCTCTGACCTCTTCACTTCACGAGCAGTGATCCTCTGACCTCTTCACTTCACAAGCAGCGATCCTCTGACCTCTTCACTTCACAACCAGTGAGCCTCTGACCTCTTCACTTCACAAGCAGTGATCCTCTGACCTCTTCACTTCAAAAGCAGCGAGCCTCTGACCTCTTCACTTCACAAGCAGTGAGCCTCTGACCTCTTCACTTCACAAGCAGTGATCCTCTGACCTCTTCACTTCACAAGCAGTGAGCCTCTGACCTCTTCACTTCACAAGCAGTGATCCTCACAAGCAGTGATCCTCTGACCTCTTCACTTCACAAGCAGCGAACCTCTGACCTCTTCACTTCACAAGTAGTGAGCCTCTGACCTCTTCACTTCACAAGCAGTGAGCCTCTGACCTCTTCACTTCACAAGCAGTGATTCTCTGACATCTTCACTTCACAAGCAGCGATCCTCTGACCTCTTCACTTCACAAGCAGCGAGCCTCTGACCACTTCACAAGCGGTGATATTCTGACCTCTTCACTTCACAAGCGGTGATCCTCTGACCTCTTCACTTCACAAGCGGTGATCCTCTGACCTCTTCACTTCACAAGCGGTGATCCTCTGACCTCTTCACTTCAAAAGCGGTGATTCTCTGACCTCTTCCCATCACAAGCAGTGATCCTCTGACATCTTCACTTCACAAGCGGCGAGCCTCTAACCTCTTCACTTCACAAGCAGCGATCCTCTGACCTCTTCACTTCACAAGCAGCAATCCTCTGACCTCTTCACTTCACAAGCAGTGATCCTCTGACCTCTTCACTTCACAAGCAGTGATCCTCTGACCTCTTCACTGCACAAGCAGTGATCCTCTGACCTCTTTAGTGCACAAGCAGTGATCCTCTGACCTCTTCACTGCACAAGCAGTGATCCTCTGACCTCTTCACTTCACAAGCGGTCAGCCTCTGACCTCTTCCTATCACAAGCAGTGAGCCTCTGACCTCTTCACTTCACAAGCAGCGATCCTCTGACCTCTTCACTTCACAAGCAGTGAGCATCTGACCTCTTCACTTCACAAGCAGTGAGCCTCTGACCTCTTCACTTCACGAGCAGTGATCCTCTGACATCTTCACTTCACAAGCAGCGATCCTCTGACCTCTTCACTTCACAAGCAGCGATCCTCTGACCTCTTCACTTCACAAGCAGGCATCCTCTGACATCTTCACTTCACAAGCAGCGATCCTCTGACCTCTTCACGTCACAAGCAGCGATCCTCTGACCTCTTCACTTCACAAGCAGTGAGCCTCTGACCTTTTCACTTCACAAGCAGTGATCCTCTGACCTCTTCACTTCACAAGCAGTGAGCCTCTGACCTCTTCACTTCACAAGCAGTAATCCTCACAAGCAGTGATCCTCTGACCTCTTCACTTCACAAGCAGCGATCCTCTGACCTCTTCACTTCACAAGCAGCGAGCCTCTGACCTCTTCGCTTCACAAGCAGTGATCATCTCACCTCTTCACTTCACAAGCAGCGATCCTCTGACCTCTTCACTTCACAAGCAGTGAGCCTCTGACCTCTTCCCTTCAGAAGCAGTGATCCTCTGACCTCTTCACTTCACAAGCAGCGATCCTCTGACCGCCTCACTTCACAAGCAGCGATCCTGTGACCTCTTCCCATCACAAGCAGCGATCCTGTGACCTCTTCACTTTACAAGCGGCGATCGCCCGACTTCTTCACTTCACAAGCAGTGATCCTCTGACCTCTTCACTTCACAAGCAGCGATCCTCTGACCTCTTCCCATCACAAGCAGCGATCCTCTGAACTCTTCACTCCACAAGCAGCGAGCCTCTGACCTCTTCACTTCACAAGCAGCGATCCTCTGACCTCTTCACTTCACAAGCAGTGAGCCTCTGACCTCTTCACTTCACAAGCAGTGAGCCTCTGACCTCTTCACTTCACAAGCAGTGAGCCTCTGACCTCTTCACTTCACAAGCAGTGATCCTCTGACCTCTTCACTTCACAAGCAGTGATCCTCTGACCTCTTCACTTCACAAGCAGTGATCCTCTGACCTCTTACCTTCACAAGCAGCGATCCTCTGACCGCTTCCCATCACAAGCAGCGATCCTGTGACCTCTTCCCATCACAAGCAGCGATCCTCTGACCTCTTCACTTTACAAGCGGCGATCGCCCGACTTCTTCACTTCACAAGCAGTGATTCTCTGACCTCTTCACTTCACAAGCAGCGATCCTCTGACCTCTTCCCATCACAAGCAGCGATCCTCTAACCTCTTTACTTCACAAGCAGCGATCCTCTGACCTCTTCACTTCACAAGCAGCTAGCCTCTGACCTCTTCACTTCACAAGCAGCGATCCTCTGACCACTTCACTTCACAAGCAGTGAGCCTCTGACCTCTTCACTTCACAAGCAGTGATCCTCTGACCTCTTCACTTCACAAGCAGTGATCCTCTGACCTCTTCACTTCACAAGCGGTGATCCTCTGACCTCTTCCCATCAGAAGCGGCGATCCTCTGACCTCTACACTTCACAAGCAGTGATCCTCTGACCTCTTCACTTCACAAGCAGTGATCCTCTGACCTCTTCACTTCACAAGCAGTGATCCTCTGACCTCTTCACTTTACAAGCAGTGATCCTCTGACATCTTCACTTCACAAGCAGCGATCCTCTGACCTCTTCACTTCACAAGCAGCGATCCTCTGACCTCTTCACTTCACAAGCAGTGATCCTCTGACCTCTTCACTTCACAAGCAGTGATCCTCTGACCTCTTCACTTCACAAGCAGTGATCCTCTGACCTCTTCACTTCACAAGCAGTGATCCTCTGACCTCTTCACTTCACAAGCAGTGATCCACACAAGCAGCGATCCTCTGACCTCTTCACTTCACAAGCAGTGAGCCTCTGACCTCTTCACTTCACAAGCAGTGATCCTCTGACCTCTTCACTTCACAAGCAGCGATCCTCTGACCTCTTCACTTCACAAGCAGTGAGCCTCTGACCTCTTCGCTTCACAAGCAGTGATCATCTCACCTCTTCACTTCACAAGCGGTGATCCTCTGACCTCTTCACTTCACAAGCGGTGATCCTCTGACCTCTTCACTTCACAAGCAGTGATCCTCTGACCTCTTCACTTCACAAGCAGTGATCCTCATACCTCTTCACTTCACAAGCAGTGATCCTCTGACCTCTTCACTGCACAAGCAGTGATCCTCTGACCTCTTCAGTGCACAAGCAGTGATCCTCTGACCTCTTCACTGCACAAGCAGTGATCCTCTGACCTCTTCACTTCACAAGCGGTGAGCCTCTGACCTCTTCCTATCACAAGCAGTGAGCCTCTGACCTCTTCACTTCACAAGCAGCGACCCTCTGACCTCTTCACTTCACAAGCAGTGAGCATCTGACCTCTTCACTTCACAAGCAGTGAGCCTTTGACCTCTTCACTTCACAAGCAGCGATCCTCTGACATCTTCACTTCACAAGCAGCGATCCTCTGACCTCTTCACTTCACAAGCAGCGATCCTCTGACCTCTTCACTTCACAAGCAGTGATCCTCTGACATCTTCACTTCACAAGCAGCGATCCTCTGACCTCTTCACTTCACAAGCAGGGATCCTCTGACCTCTTCACTTCACAAGCAGTGAGCCTCTGACCTTTTCACTTCACAAGCAGTGATCCTCTGACCTCTTCACTTCACAAGCAGTGAGCCTCTGACCTCTTCACTTCACAAGCAGTAATCCTCACAAGCAGCGAGCCTCTGACCTCTTCGCTTCACAAGCAGTGATCATCTCACCTCTTCACTTCACAAGCAGCGATCCTCTGACCTCTTCACTTCACAAGCAGTGAGCCTCTGACCTCTTCACTTCAGAAGCAGTGATCCTCTGACCTCTTCACTTCACAAGCAGCGATCCTCTGACCGCTTCACTTCACAAGCAGCGATCCTGTGACCTCTTCCCATCACAAGCAGCGATCCTGTGACCTCTTCACTTTACAAGCGGCGATCGCCCGACTTCTTCACTTCACAAGCAGTGATCCTCTGACCTCTTCACTTCACAAGCAGCGATCCTCTGACCTCTTCCCATCACAAGCAGCGATCCTCTGAACTCTTCACTCCACAAGCAGCGAGCCTCTGACCTCTTCACTTCACAAGCAGCGATCCTCTGACCTCTTCACTTCACAAGCAGTGAGCCTCTGACCTCTTCACTTCACAAGCAGTGAGCCTCTGACCTCTTCACTTCAGAAGCAGTGAGCCTCTGACCTCTTCACTTCACAAGCAGTGATCCTCTGACCTCTTCACTTCACAAGCAGTGATCCTCTGACCTCTTCACTTCACAAGCAGTGATCCTCTGACCTCTTACCTTCACAAGCAGCGATCCTCTGACCGCTTCACTTCACAAGCAGGCATCCTCTGACATCTTCACTTCACAAGCAGCGATCCTCTGACCTCTTCACGTCACAAGCAGCGATCCTCTGACCTCTTCACTTCACAAGCAGTGAGCCTCTGACCTTTTCACTTCACAAGCAGTGATCCTCTGACCTCTTCACTTCACAAGCAGTGAGCCTCTGACCTCTTCACTTCACAAGCAGTAATCCTCACAAGCAGTGATCCTCTGACCTCTTCACTTCACAAGCAGCGATCCTCTGACCTCTTCACTTCACAAGCAGCGAGCCTCTGACCTCTTCGCTTCACAAGCAGTGATCATCTCACCTCTTCACTTCACAAGCAGCGATCCTCTGACCTCTTCACTTCACAAGCAGTGAGCCTCTGACCTCTTCACTTCAGAAGCAGTGATCCTCTGACCTCTTCACTTCACAAGCAGCGATCCTCTGACCGCCTCACTTCACAAGCAGCGATCCTGTGACCTCTTCCCATCACAAGCAGCGATCCTGTGACCTCTTCACTTTACAAGCGGCGATCGCCCGACTTCTTCACTTCACAAGCAGTGATCCTCTGACCTCTTCACTTCACAAGCAGCGATCCTCTGACCTCTTCCCATCACAAGCAGCGATCCTCTGAACTCTTCACTCCACAAGCAGCGAGCCTCTGACCTCTTCACTTCACAAGCAGCGATCCTCTGACCTCTTCACTTCACAAGCAGTGAGCCTCTGACCTCTTCACTTCACAAGCAGTGAGCCTCTGACCTCTTCACTTCACAAGCAGTGAGCCTCTGACCTCTTCACTTCACAAGCAGTGATCCTCTGACCTCTTCACTTCACAAGCAGTGATCCTCTGACCTCTTCACTTCACAAGCAGTGATCCTCTGACCTCTTACCTTCACAAGCAGCGATCCTCTGACCGCTTCCCATCACAAGCAGCGATCCTGTGACCTCTTCCCATCACAAGCAGCGATCCTCTGACCTCTTCACTTTACAAGCGGCGATCGCCCGACTTCTTCACTTCACAAGCAGTGATTCTCTGACCTATTCACTTCACAAGCAGCGATCCTCTGACCTCTTCCCATCACAAGCAGCGATCCTCTAACCTCTTTACTTCACAAGCAGCGATCCTCTGACCTCTTCACTTCACAAGCAGCTAGCCTCTGACCTCTTCACTTCACAAGCAGCGATCCTCTGACCACTTCACTTCACAAGCAGTGAGCCTCTGACCTCTTCACTTCACAAGCAGTGATCCTCTGACCTCTTCACTTCACAAGCAGTGATCCTCTGACCTCTTCACTTCACAAGCGGTGATCCTCTGACCTCTTCCCATCAGAAGCGGCGATCCTCTGACCTCTACACTTCACAAGCAGTGATCCTCTGACCTCTTCACTTCACAAGCAGTGATCCTCTGACCTCTTCACTTCACAAGCAGTGATCCTCTGACCTCTTCACTTTACAAGCAGTGATCCTCTGACATCTTCACTTCACAAGCAGCGATCCTCTGACCTCTTCACTTCACAAGCAGCGATCCTCTGACCTCTTCACTTCACAAGCAGTGATCCTCTGACCTCTTCACTTCACAAGCAGTGATCCTCTGACCTCTTCACTTCACAAGCAGTGATCCTCTGACCTCTTCACTTCACAAGCAGTGATCCTCTGACCTCTTCACTTCACAAGCAGTGATCCACACAAGCAGCGATCCTCTGACCTCTTCACTTCACAAGCAGTGAGCCTCTGACCTCTTCACTTCACAAGCAGTGATCCTCTGACCTCTTCACTTCACAAGCAGCGATCCTCTGACCTCTTCACTTCACAAGCAGTGAGCCTCTGACCTCTTCGCTTCACAAGCAGTGATCATCTCACCTCTTCACTTCACAAGCGGTGATCCTCTGACCTCTTCACTTCACAAGCGGTGATCCTCTGACCTCTTCACTTCACAAGCAGTGATCCTCTGACCTCTTCACTTCACAAGCAGTGATCCTCTGACCTCTTCACTTCACAAGCAGTGATCCTCTGACCTCTTCACTGCACAAGCAGTGATCCTCTGACCTCTTCAGTGCACAAGCAGTGATCCTCTGACCTCTTCACTGCACAAGCAGTGATCCTCTGACCTCTTCACTTCACAAGCGGTGAGCCTCTGACCTCTTCCTATCACAAGCAGTGAGCCTCTGACCTCTTCACTTCACAAGCAGCGACCCTCTGACCTCTTCACTTCACAAGCAGTGAGCATCTGACCTCTTCACTTCACAAGCAGTGAGCCTTTGACCTCTTCACTTCACAAGCAGCGATCCTCTGACATCTTCACTTCACAAGCAGCGATCCTCTGACCTCTTCACTTCACAAGCAGCGATCCTCTGACCTCTTCACTTCACAAGCAGTGATCCTCTGACATCTTCACTTCACAAGCAGCGATCCTCTGACCTCTTCACTTCACAAGCAGCGATCCTCTGACCTCTTCACTTCACAAGCAGTGAGCCTCTGACCTTTTCACTTCACAAGCAGTGATCCTCTGACCTCTTCACTTCACAAGCAGTGAGCCTCTGACCTCTTCACTTCACAAGCAGTAATCCTCACAAGCAGCGAGCCTCTGACCTCTTCGCTTCACAAGCAGTGATCATCTCACCTCTTCACTTCACAAGCAGCGATCCTCTGACCTCTTCACTTCACAAGCAGTGAGCCTCTGACCTCTTCACTTCAGAAGCAGTGATCCTCTGACCTCTTCACTTCACAAGCAGCGATCCTCTGACCGCTTCACTTCACAAGCAGCGATCCTGTGACCTCTTCCCATCACAAGCAGCGATCCTGTGACCTCTTCACTTTACAAGCGGCGATCGCCCGACTTCTTCACTTCACAAGCAGTGATCCTCTGACCTCTTCACTTCACAAGCAGCGATCCTCTGACCTCTTCCCATCACAAGCAGCGATCCTCTGAACTCTTCACTCCACAAGCAGCGAGCCTCTGACCTCTTCACTTCACAAGCAGCGATCCTCTGACCTCTTCACTTCACAAGCAGTGAGCCTCTGACCTCTTCACTTCACAAGCAGTGAGCCTCTGACCTCTTCACTTCAGAAGCAGTGAGCCTCTGACCTCTTCACTTCACAAGCAGTGATCCTCTGACCTCTTCACTTCACAAGCAGTGATCCTCTGACCTCTTCACTTCACAAGCAGTGATCCTCTGACCTCTTACCTTCACAAGCAGCGATCCTCTGACCGCTTCCCATCACAAGCAGCGATCCTGTGACCTCTTCCCATCACAAGCAGCGATCCTCTGACCTCTTCACTTTACAAGCGGCGATCGCCCGACTTCTTCACTTCACAAGCAGTGATTCTCTGACCTCTTCACTTCACAAGCAGCGATCCTCTGACCTCTTCCCATCACAAGCAGCGATCCTCTGACCTCTTTACTTCACAAGCAGCGATCCTCTGACCTCTTCACTTCACAAGCAGCTAGCCTCTGACCTCTTCACTTCACAAGCAGCGATCCTCTGACCACTTCACTTCACAAGCAGTGAGCCTCTGACCTCTTCACTTCACAAGCAGTGATCCTCTGACCTCTTCACTTCACAAGCAGTGATCCTCTGACCTCTTCACTTCACAAGCGGTGATCCTCTGACCTCTTCCCATCAGAAGCGGCGATCCTCTGACCTCTACACTTCACAAGCAGTGATCCTCTGACCTCTTCACTTCACAAGCAGTGATCCTCTGACCTCTTCACTTCACAAGCAGTGATCCTCTGACCTCTTCACTTTACAAGCAGTAATCCTATGACATCTTCACTTCACAAGCAGCGATCCTCTGACCTCTTCACTTCACAAGCAGCGATTCTCTGACCTCTTCACTTCACAAGCAGTGATCCTCTGACCTCTTCACTTCACAAGCAGTGATCCTCTGACCTCTTCACTTCACAAGCAGTGATCCACACAAGCAGCGATCCTCTGACCTCTTCACTTCACAAGCAGTGAGCCTCTGACCTCTTCACTTCACAAGCAGTGATCCTCTGACCTCTTCACTTCACAAGCAGCGATCCTCTGACCTCTTCACTTCACAAGCAGTGAGCCTCTGACCTCTTCGCTTCACAAGCAGTGATCATCTCACCTCTTCACTTCACAAGCAGCGATCCTCTGACCTCTTCGCTTCACAAGCAGTGAGCCTCTGACCTCTTCACTTCACAAGCAGTGATCCTCACAAGCAGTGATCCTCTGACCTCTTCACTTCACAAGCAGTGATCCTCTGACCTCTTCACTTCACAAGAAGCGATCCTCTGACCTCTTCACAAGCAGTGAGCCTCTGACCTCTTCACTTCACAAGCAGTGATCCTCTGACCTCTTCTTTTCACAAGCAGTGAGCCTCTGACCTCTTCACTTCACAAGCAGCGAGCCTCTGACCTCTTCCCATCACAAGCAGCGAGCCTCTGACCTCTTCACTTCACAAGCAGCGATCCTCTGACCTCTTCACTTCACAAGCAGTGAGCCTCTGACCTCTTCACTTCACAAGCAGTGATCCTCTGACCGCGACACTTCACAAGCAGTGATCCTCTGACCTCTTCACTTCACAAGCAGTGATGCTCTGACCTCTTCACTTCACAAGCAGCGATACTCTGACCTCTTCACTTCACAAGCAGTGATCCTCTGACCTCTTCACTTCATAAGCAGTGAGCCTCTGACCTCTTCACTTCACAAGCAGTGAGCCTCTGACCTTTTCACTTCACAAGCAGTGATCCTCTGACCTCTTCACTTCACAAGCAGTGAGCCTCTGACCTCTTCACTTCACAAGCAGTGATCCTCACAAGCAGTGATCCTCTGACCTCTTCACTTCACAAGCAGCGATCCTCTGACCTCTTCACTTCACAAGCAGCGAGCCTCTGACCTCTTCGCTTCACAAGCAGCGATCATCTCACCTCTTCACTTCACAAGCAGCGATCCTCTGACCTCTTCACTTCACAAGCAGTGAGCCTCTGACCTCTTCACTTCAGAAGCAGTGATCCTCTGACCTCTTCACTTCACAAGCAGCGATCCTCTGACCGCTTCACTTCACAAGCAGCGATCCTGTGACCTCTTCCCATCACAAGCAGCGATCCTGTGACCTCTTCACTTTACAAGCGGCGATCGCCCGACTTCTTCACTTCACAAGCAGTGATCCTCTGACCTCTTCACTTCACAAGCAGCGATCCTCTGACCTCTTCCCATCACAAGCAGCGATCCTCTGACCTCTTCACTTCACAAGCAGCGAGCCTCTGACCTCTTCACTTCACAAGCAGCGATCCTCTGACCTCTTCACTTCACAAGCAGTGAGCCTCTGACCTCTTCACTTCACAAGCAGTGAGCCTCTTCACTTCACAAGCAGTGAGCCTCTGACCTCTTCACTTCACAAGCAGTGATCCTCTGACCTCTTCACTTCACAAGCAGTGATCCTCTGACATCTTACCATCACAAACAGCGATCCTCTGACCTCTTCACTTCACAAGCAGCGATCCTCTGACCACTTCCCATCACAAGCAGCGATCCTGTGACCTCTTCCCATCACAAGCAGCGATCCTCTGACCTCTTCACTTTACAAGCGGCGATCGCCCGACTTCTTCACTTCACAAGCAGTGATTCTCTGACCTCTTCACTTCACAAGCAGCGATCCTCTGACCTCTTCCCATCACAAGCAGCGATCCTCTGACCTCTTTACTTCACAAGCAGCGATCCTCTGACCTCTTCACTTCACAAGCAGCTAGCCTCTGACCTCTTCACTTCACAAGCAGTGATCCTCTGACCTCTTCACTTCACAAGCAGTGAGCCTCTGATCTCTTCCCATCAGAAGCGGCGATCCTCTGACCTCTACACTTCACAAGCAGTGATCCTCTGACCTCTTCACTTCACAAGCAGTGATCCTCTGACCTCTTCACTTCACAAGCAGTGATCCTCTGACCTCTTCACTTCACAAGCAGTGATCCTCTGACCTCTTCACTTCACAAGCAGTGATCCTCTGACATCTTCACTTCACAAGCAGCGATCCTCTGACCTCTTCACTTCACAAGCAGCGATCCTCTGACCTCTTCACTTCACAAGCAGCGATCCTCTGACCTCTTCACTTCACAAGCAGCGATCCTCTGACCTCTTCACTTCACAAGCAGTGATCCTCTGACCTCTTCACTTCACAAGCAGTGATCCTCTGACCTCTTCACAAGCAGTGATCCTCTGACCTCTTCTCTTCACAAGCAGCGAGCCTCTGACCTCTTCACTTCACAAGCAGCGATTCTCTGACCTCTTCCCATCACAAGCAGCGATCCTCTGACCTCTTCCCATCACAAGCAGCGATCCTCTGACCTCTTCCCATCACAAGCAGCGATCCTCCGACCTCTTCCCATCACAAGCGGCGATCGCCCGACTTCTTCACTTCACAAGCAGTGATCCTCTGACCTCTTCACTTCACAAGCAGCGATCCTCTGACCTCTTCCCATCACAAGCAGCGATCCTCTGACCTCTTCACTTCACAAGCAGCGATCCTCTGACCTCTTCACTTCACAAGCAGCGAGCCTCTGACCTCTTCACTTCACAAGCAGCGAGCCTCTGACCTCTTCACTTCACAAGCAGTGAGCCTCTGACCTCTTCACTTCACAAGCAGTGAGCCTCTGACCTCTTCACTTCACAAGCAGTGAGCCTCTGACCTCTTCACTTCACAAGCAGTGATCCTCTGACCTCTTCACTTCACAAGCGGTGATCCTCTGACCTCTTCCCATCACAAGTGGCGATCCTCTGACCTCTTCACTTCACAAGCAGTGATTCTCTGACCTCTTCACTTCACAAGCAGCGAGCCTCTAACCTCTTCACTTCACAAGCAGCGATCCTCTGACCTCTTCACTTCACAAGCAGCGAGCCTCTGACCTCTTCACTTCACAAGCAGCGAGCCTCTGACCTCTTCACTTCACAAGCAGCGAGCCTCTGACCTCTTCACTTCACAAGCAGTGATCCTCTGACCTCTTCACTTCACAAGCAGTGATCCTCTGACCTCTTCACTTCACAAGCGGTGATCCTCTGACCTCTTCCCATCACAAGCAGCGATCCTCTGACCACTTCACAAGCAGTGATCCTCTGACCTCTTCACTTCACAAGCAGCGATCCTCTGACCTCTTCACAAGCAGTGATCCTCCGACCTCTTCACTTCACAAGCAGCGAGCCTCTAACCTCTTCACTGCACAAGCAGCGATCCTCTGACCTCTTCACTTCACAAGCAGCAATCCTCTGACCTCTTCACTTCACAAGCAGCAATCCTCTGACCTCTTCACTTCACAAGCAGCGATCCTCTGACCTCTTCACTTCACAAGCAGCGATCCTCTGACCTCTTCACTTCACAAGCAGCGAGCCTCTGACCTCTTCACTTCACAAGCAGCGAGCCTCTGACCTATTCACTTCACAAGCAGTGATCCTCTGACCTCTTCACTTCACAAGCAGTGATCCTCTGACCTCTTCACTTCACAAGCGGTGATCCTCTGACCTCTTCCCATCACAAGCAGCGATCCTCTGACCTCTTCACTTCACAAGCAGTGATCCTCTGACATCTTCACTTCACAAGCAGCGAGCCTCTAACCTCTTCACTTCACAAGCAGCGATCCTCTGACCTCTTCACTTCACAAGCAGCAATCCTCTGACCTCTTCACTTCACAAGCACCAATCCTCTGACCTCTTCACTTCACAAGCAGCGATCCTCTGACCTCTTCACTTCACAAGCAGTGATCCTCTGACCTCTTCACTTCACAAGCAGCGAGCCTCTGACCTCTTCACTTCACAAGCAGCGAGCCTCTGACCTCTTCACTTCACAAGCAGTGATCCTCTGACCTCTTCACCTCACAAGCAGTGATCCTCTGACCTCTTCACTTCACAAGCGGTGATCCTCTGACCTCTTCCCATCACAAGCAGCGATCCTCTGACCTCTTCACTTCACAAGCAGTGATCCTCTGACATCTTCACTTCACAAGCAGCGATCCTCTAACCTCTTCACTTCACAAGCAGCGATCCTCTGACCTCTTCACTTCACAAGCAGCAATCCTCTGACCTCTTCACTTCACAAGCAGCGATCCTCTGACCTCTTCACTTCACAAGCAGTGATCCTCTGACCTCTTCACTTCACAAGCAGCGATCCTCTGACCTCTTCACTTCACAAGCAGCGAGCCTCTGACCTCTTCACTTCACAAGCAGCGATCCTCTGACCTCTTCCCATCACAAGCAGCGATCCTCTGACCTCTTCACTTCACAAACAGCGATCCTCTGACCTCTTCACAAGCAGTGAGCCTCTGACCTCTTCACTTCACAAGCAGTGAGCCTCTGACCGCTTCACTTCACAAGCAGTGATCCTCTGACCTCTTCTTTTCACAAGCAGTGAGCCTCTGACCTCTTCACTTCACAAGCAGCGATCCTCTGACCTCTTCCCATCACAAGCAGCGAACCTCTGACCTCTTCACTTCACAAGCAGCGATCCTCTGACCTCTTCACTTCACAAGCAGTGAGCCTCTGACCTCTTCACTTCACAAGCAGTGATCCTCTGACCACGACACTTCACAAGCAGTGATCCTCTGACCTCTTCACTTCACAAGCAGTGATCCTCTGACCTCTTCCCATCACAAGCAGCGATCCTCTGACCTCTTCACTTCCCAAGCAGTGATCCTCTGACCTCTTCACTTCATAAGCAGTGAGCCTCTGACCTCTTCACTTCACGAGCAGTGATCCTCTGACCTCTTCACTTCACAAGCAGCGATCCTCTGACCTCTTCACTTCACAACCAGTGAGCCTCTGACCTCTTCACTTCACAAGCAGTGATCCTCTGACCTCTTCACTTCAAAAGCAGCGAGCCTCTGACCTCTTCACTTCACAAGCAGTGAGCCTCTGACCTCTTCACTTCACAAGCAGTGATCCTCTGACCTCTTCACTTCACAAGCAGTGAGCCTCTGACCTCTTCACTTCACAAGCAGTGATCCTCACAAGCAGTGATCCTCTGACCTCTTCACTTCACAAGCAGCGAACCTCTGACCTCTTCACTTCACAAGTAGTGAGCCTCTGACCTCTTCACTTCACAAGCAGTGAGCCTCTGACCTCTTCACTTCACAAGCAGTGATTCTCTGACATCTTCACTTCACAAGTAGCGATCCTCTGACCTCTTCACTTCACAAGCAGCGAGCCTCTGACCACTTCACAAGCGGTGATATTCTGACCTCTTCACTTCACAAGCGGTGATCCTCTGACCTCTTCACTTCACAAGCGGTGATCCTCTGACCTCTTCACTTCACAAGCGGTGATCCTCTGACCTCTTCACTTCACAAGCGGTGATTCTCTGACCTCTTCCCATCACAAGCAGTGATCCTCTGACATCTTCACTTCACAAGCAGCGAGCCTCTAACCTCTTCACTTCACAAGCAGCGATCCTCTGACCTCTTCACTTCACAAGCAGCAATCCTCTGACCTCTTCACTTCACAAGCAGTGATCCTCTGACCTCTTCACTTCACAAGCAGTGATCCTCTGACCTCTTCACTGCACAAGCAGTGATCCTCTGACCTCTTCAGTGCACAAGCAGTGATCCTCTGACCTCTTCACTGCACAAGCAGTGATCCTCTGACCTCTTCACTTCACAAGCAGTGAGCCTCTGACCTCTTCACTTCACAAGCAGCGATTCTCTGACCTCTTCACTTCACAAGCAGCGAGCATCTGACCTCTTCACTTCACAAGCAGTGAGCATCTGACCTCTTCACTTCACAAGCAGTGAGCCTCTGACCTCTTCACTTCACAAGCAGTGATCCTCTGACATCTTCACTTCACAAGCAGCGATCCTCTGACCTCTTCACTTCACAAGCAGCGATCCTCTGACATCTTCACTTCACAAGCAGTGATCCTCTGACATCTTCACTTCACAAGCAGCGATCCTCTGACCTCTTCACTTCACAAGCAGCGATCCTCTGACCTCTTCACTTCACAAGCAGTGAGCCTCTGACCTTTTCACTTCACAAGCAGTGATCCTCTGACCTCTTCACTTCACAAGCAGTGAGCCTCTGACCTCTTCACTTCACAAGCAGTAATCCTCACAAGCAGTGATCCTCTGACCTCTTCACTTCACAAGCAGCGATCCTCTGACCTCTTCACTTCACAAGCAGCGAGCCTCTGACCTCTTCGCTTCACAAGCAGTGATCATCTCACCTCTTCACTTCACAAGCAGCGATCCTGTGACCTCTTCACTTCACAAGCAGTGAGCCTCTGACCTCTTCACTTCAGAAGCAGTGATCCTCTGACCTCTTCACTTCACAAGCAGCGATCCTCTGACCGCTTCACTTCACAAGCAGCGATCCTGTGACCTCTTCCCATCACAAGCAGCGATCCTGTGACCTCTTCACTTTACAAGCGGCGATCGCCCGACTTCTTCACTTCACAAGCAGTGATCCTCTGACCTCTTCACTTCACAAGCAGCGATCCTCTGACCTCTTCCCATCACAAGCAGCGATCCTCTGAACTCTTCACTCCACAAGCAGCGAGCCTCTGACCTCTTCACTTCACAAGCAGTGATCCTCTGACCTCTTCACTTCACAAGCAGTGAGCCTCTGACCTCTTCACTTCACAAGCAGTGAGCCTCTGACCTCTTCACTTCACAAGCAGTGAGCCTCTGACCTCTTCACTTCAAAAGCAGTGATCCTCTGACCTCTTCACTTCACAAGCAGTGATCCTCTGACCTCTTACCTTCACAAGCAGCGATCCTCTGACCGCTTCCCATCACAAGCAGCGATCCTGTGACCTCTTCCCATCACAAGCAGCGATCCTCTGACCTCTTCACTTTACAAGCGGCGATCGCCCGACTTCTTCACTTCACAAGCAGTGATTCTCTGACCTCTTCACTTCACAAGCAGCGATCCTCTGACCTCTTCCCATCACAAGCAGCTATCCTCTAACCTCTTTACTTCACAAGCAGCGATCCTCTGACCTCTTCACTTCACAAGCAGCTAGCCTCTGACCTCTTCACTTCACAAGCAGCGATCCTCTGACCACTTCACTTCACAAGCAGTGAGCCTCTGACCTCTTCACTTCACAAGCAGTGATCCTCTGACCTCTTCACTTCACAAGCAGTGATCCTCTGACCTCTTCCCATCAGAAGCGGCGATCCTCTGACCTCTACACTTCACAAGCAGTGATCCTCTGACCTCTTCACTTCACAAGCAGTGATCCTCTGACCTCTTCACTACACAAGCAGTGATCCTCTGACCTCTTCACTTTACAAGCAGTGATCCTCTGACATCTTCACTTCACAAGCAGCGATCCTCTGACCTCTTCACTTCACAAGCAGCGATCCTCTGACCTCTTCACTTCACAAGCAGCGATCCTCTGACCTCTTCACTTCACAAGCAGTGATCCTCTGACCTCTTCACTTCACAAGCAGTGATCCACACAAGCAGCGATTCTCTGACCTCTTCACTTCACAAGCAGTGAGCCTCTGACCTCTTCACTTCACAAGCAGTGATCCTCTGACCTCTTCACTTCACAAGCAGCGATCCTCTGACCTCTTCACTTCACAAGCAGTGAGCCTCTGACCTCTTCGCTTCACAAGCAGTGATCATCTCACCTCTTCACTTCACAAGCGGTGATCCTCTGACCTCTTCACTTCACAAGCGGTGATCCTCTGACCTCTTCACTTCACAAGCGGTGATCCTCTGACCTCTTCACTTCACAAGCGGTGATTCTCTGACCTCTTCCCATCACAAGCAGTGATCCTCTGACATCTTCACTTCACAAGCAGCGAGCCTCTAACCTCTTCACTTCACAAGCAGCGATCCTCTGACCTCTTCACTTCACAAGCAGCAATCCTCTGACCTCTTCACTTCACAAGCAGTGATCCTCTGACCTCTTCACTTCACAAGCAGTGATCCTCTGACCTCTTCACTGCACAAGCAGTGATCCTCTGACCTCTTCAGTGCACAAGCAGTGATCCTCTGACCTCTTCACTGCACAAGCAGTGATCCTCTGACCTCTTCACTTCACAAGCGGTGAGCCTCTGACCTCTTCCTATCACAAGCAGTGAGCCTCTGACCTCTTCACTTCACAAGCAGTGAGCATATGACCTCTTCACTTCACAAACAGTGAGCCTCTGACCTCTTCACTTCACAAGCAGGGATCCTCTGACATCTTGACTTCAGAAGCAGCGATCCTCTGACCTCTTCACTTCACAAGCAGCGATCCTCTGACCTCTTCACTTCACAAGCAGTGATCCTCTGACATCTTCACTTCACAAGCAGCGATCCTCTGACCTCTTCACTTCACAAGCAGCGATCCTCTGACCTCTTCACTTCACAAGCAGTGAGCCTCTGACCTTTTCACTTCACAAGCAGTGATCCTCTGACCTCTTCACTTCACAAGCAGTGAGCCTCTGACCTCTTCACTTCACAAGCAGTAATCCTCACAAGCAGTGATCCTCTGACCTCTTCACTTCACAAGCAGCGATCCTCTGACCTCTTCACTTCACAAGCAGCGAGCCTCTGACCTCTTCGCTTCACAAGCAGTGATCATCTCACCTCTTCACTTCACAAGCAGCGATCCTCTGACCTCTTCACTTCACAAGCAGTGAGCCTCTGACCTCTTCACTTCAGAAGCAGTGATCCTCTGACCTCTTCACTTCACAAGCAGCGATCCTCTGACCGCTTCACTTCACAAGCAGCGATCCTGTGACCTCTTCCCATCACAAGCAGCGATCCTGTGACCTCTTCACTTTACAAGCGGCGATCGCCCGACTTCTTCACTTCACAAGCAGTGATCCTCTGACCTCTTCACTTCACAAGCAGCGATCCTCTGACCTCTTCCCATCACAAGCAGCGATCCTCTGAACTCTTCACTCCACAAGCAGCGAGCCTCTGACCTCTTCACTTCACAAGCAGCGATCCTCTGACCTCTTCACTTCACAAGCAGTGAGCCTCTGACCTCTTCACTTCACAAGCAGTGAGCCTCTGACCTCTTCACTTCAGAAGCAGTGAGCCTCTGACCTCTTCACTTCACAAGCAGTGATCCTCTGACCTCTTCACTTCACAAGCAGTGATCCTCTGACCTCTTCACTTCACAAGCAGTGATCCTCTGACCTCTTACCTTCACAAGCAGCGATCCTCTGACCGCTTCCCATCACAAGCAGCGATCCTGTGACCTCTTCCCATCACAAGCAGCGATCCTCTGACCTCTTCACTTTACAAGCGGCGATCGCCCGACTTCTTCACTTCACAAGCAGTGATTCTCTGACCTCTTCACTTCACAAGCAGCGATCCTCTGACCTCTTCCCATCACAAGCAGCGATCCTCTGACCTCTTTACTTCACAAGCAGCGATCCTCTGACCTCTTCACTTCACAAGCAGCTAGCCTCTGACCTCTTCACTTCACAAGCAGCGATCCTCTGACCACTTCACTTCACAAGCAGTGAGCCTCTGACCTCTTCACTTCACAAGCAGTGATCCTCTGACCTCTTCACTTCAAAAGCAGTGATCCTCTGACCTCTTCACTTCACAAGCGGTGATCCTCTGACCTCTTCCCATCAGAAGCGGCGATCCTCTGACCTCTACACTTCACAAGCAGTGATCCTCTGACCTCTTCACTTCACAAGCAGTGATCCTCTGACCTCTTCACTTTACAAGCAGTGATCCTCTGTCGTCTTCACTTCACAAGCAGTGATCCACACAAGCAGCGATCCTCTGACCTCATCACTTCACAAGCAGTGAGCCTCTGACCTCTTCACTTCACAAGCAGTGATCCTCTGACCTCTTCACTTCACAAGCAGCGATCCTCTGACCTCTTCACTTCACAAGCAGTGAGCCTCTGACCTCTTCGCTTCACAAGCAGTAATCATCTCACCTCTTCACTTCACAAGCAGCGATCCTCTGACCTCTTCGCTTCACAAGCAGTGAGCCTCTGACCTCTTCACTTCACAAGCAGTGATCCTCACAAGCAGTGATCCTCTGACCTCTTCACTTCACAAGCAGTGATCCTCTGACCTCTTCACTTCACAAGCAGCGATCCTCTGACCTCTTCACAAGCAGTGAGCCTCTGACCTCTTCACTTCACAAGCAGTGATCCTCTGACCTCTTCACTTCACATGCAGCGATCCTCTGACCTCTTCACTTCACAAACAGTGAGCCTCTGACCTCTTCACTTCACAAGCAGTGATCATCTCACCTCTTCACTTCACAAGCAGCGATCCTCTGACCTCTTCACTTCACAAGCAGTGAGCCTCTGACCTCTTCACTTCACAAGCAGCGATCCTCTGACTGCTTCACTTCACAAGCAGCGATCCTGTGACCTCTTCCCATCACAAGCAGCGATCCTCTGACCTCTTCACTTTACAAGCGGCGATTGCCCGACTTCTTCACTTCACAAGCAGTGATCCTCTGACCTCTTCACTTCACAAGCAGCGATCCTCTGACCTCTTCCCATCACAAGCAGCGATCCTCTGACCTCTTCCCATCACAAGCAGCGATCCTCTGACCTCTTCCCATCACAAGCAGCGAGCCTCTGACCTCTTCCCATCACAAGCAGCGAGCCTCTGACCTCTTCACTTCACAAGCAGTGATCCTCTGACCTCTTCACTTCACAAGCAGTGATCCTCTGACCTCTTCCCATCACAAGCAGCGATCCTCTGACCTCTTCACTTCACAAGCAGTGATACTCTGACCTCTTCACTTCACAAGCAGTGATCCTCTGACCTCTTCACTTCACAAGCAGTGATCCTCTGACCTCTTCACTTCACAAGCAGTGAGCCTCTGACCTCTTCACTTCACAAGCAGCGATCCTCTGACCTCTTCACTTCACAAGCAGTGAGCCTCTGACCTCTTCACTTCACAAGCAGTGATCATCTCACCTCTTCACTTCACAAGCAGCGATCCTCTGACCTCTTCACTTCACAAGCAGTGAGCCTCTGACCTCTTCACTTCACAAGCAGCGATCCTCTGACCGCTTCACTTCACAAGCAGCGATCCTATGACCTCTTCCCATCACAAGCAGCGATCCTCTGACCTCTTCACTTTACAAGCGGCGATTGCCCGACTTCTTCACTTCACAAGCAGTGATCCTCTGACCTCTTCACTTCACAAGCAGCGATCCTCTGACCTCTTCCCATCACAAGCAGCGATCCTCTGACCTCTTCCCATCACAAGCAGCGATCCTATGACCTCTTCCCATCACAAGCAGCGATCCTCTGACCTCTTCCCATCACAAGCAGCGAGCCACTTCACTTCACAAGCAGCGATCCTCTGACCTCTTCACTTCACAAGCAGTGATCCTCTGACCTCTTCCCATCACAAGCAGCGATCCTCTGACCTCTTCACTTCACAAGCAGTGATACTCTGACCTCTTCACTTCACAAGCAGTGATCCTCTGACCGCTACACTTCACAAGCAGTGATCCTCTGACCTCTTACCATCACAAACAGCGATCCTCTGACCTCTTCACTTCACAAGCAGCGATCCTCTGACCGCTTCCCATCACAAGCAGCGATCCTCTGACCTCTTCACTTCACAAGCAGTGAGCCTCTGACCTTTTCACTTCACAAGCAGTGATCCTCTGACCGCTACACTTCACAAGCAGTGATCCTCTGACCTCTTACCATCACAAACAGCGATCCTCTGACCTCTTCACTTCACAAGCAGCGATCCTCTGACCGCTTCCCATCACAAGCAGCGATCCTGTGACCTCTTCCCATCACAAGCAGCGATCCTCTGACCTCTTCACTTTACAAGCGGCGATCGCCCGACTTCTTCACTTCACAAGCGGTGATTCTCTGACCTCTTCACTTCACAAGCAGCGATCCTCTGACCTCTTTACTTCACAAGCAGCGATCCTCTGACCTCTTTACTTCACAAGCAGCGATCCTCTGACCTCTTCACTTCACAAGCAGCTAGCCTCTGACCTCTTCACTTCACAAGCAGCGATCCTCTGACCTCTTCACTTCACAAGCAGTGAGCCTCTGACCTCTTCACTTCACAAGCAGTGATCCTCTGACCTCTTCACTTCACAAGCAGTGATCCTCTGACCTCTTCACTTCAAAAGCGGTGATCCTCTGACCTCTTCCCATCAGAAGCGGCGATCCTCTGACCTCTACACTTCACAAGCAGTGATCCTCTGACCTCTTCACTTCACAAGCAGTGATCCTCTGACCTCTTCACTTCACAAGCAGCGATCCTCTGACCTCTTCACTTCA
Source organism: Triturus cristatus (assembly GCF_964204655.1). Classification (NCBI taxonomy): domain Eukaryota; kingdom Metazoa; phylum Chordata; class Amphibia; order Caudata; family Salamandridae; genus Triturus; species Triturus cristatus. Next base: position 285,758,103 of record NC_140579.1, read on the forward strand.
CAAGCAGTGATCCTCTGACCTCTTCACTTCACAAGCAGTGATCCTCTGACCTCTTCACTTCACAAGCAGTGAGCCTCTGACCTCTTCACTTCACAAGCAGTGATCCGCACAAGCAGCGATCCTCTGACCTCTTCACTTCACAAGCAGTGAGCCTCTGACCTCTTCACTTCACAAGCAGTGATCCTCTGACCTCTTCACTTCACAAGCAGCGATCCTCTGACCTCTTCACTTCACAAGCAGTGAGCCTCTGACCTCTTCGCTTCACAAGCAGTGATCATCTCACCTCTTCACTTCACAAGCAGCGATCCTCTGACCTCTTTGCTTCACAAGCAGTGAGCCTCTGACCTCTTCACTTCACAAGCAGTTATCCTCACAAGCAGTGATCCTCTGACCTCTTCACTTCACAAGCAGTGATCCTCTGACCTCTTCACTTCACAAGCAGCGATCCTCTGACCTCTTCACAAGCAGTGAGCCTCTGACCTCTTCACTTCACAAGCAGTGATCCTCTGACCTCTTCACTTCACAAGCAGCGATCCTCTGACCTCTTCACTTCACAAGCAGTGAGCCTCTGACCTCTTCACTTCACAAGCAGTGATCATCTCACCTCTTCACTTCACAAGCAGCGATCCTCTGACCTCTTCACTTCACAAGCAGTGAGCCTCTGACCTCTTCACTTCACAAGCAGCGATCCTCTGACTGCTTCACTTCACAAGCAGCGATCCTGTGACCTCTTCCCATCACAAGCAGCGATCCTCTGACCTCTTTACTTTACAAGCGGCGATTGCCTGACTTCTTCACTTCACAAGCAGTGATCCTCTGACCTCTTCACTTCACAAGCAGCGATCCTCTGACCTCTTCCCATCACAAGCAGCGAGCCTCTGACCTCTTCACTTCACAAGCAGTGATCCTCTGACCTCTTCACTTCACAAGCAGTGATCCTCTGACCTCTTCCCATCACAAGCAGCGATCCTCTGACCTCTTCACTTCACAAGCAGTGATACTCTGACCTCTTCACTTCACAAGCAGTGATCCTCTGACCTCTTCACTTCACAAGCAGTGATCCTCTGACCTCTTCACTTCACAAGCAGTGAGCCTCTGACCTCTTCACTTCACAAGCAGCGATCCTCTGACCTCTTCACTTCACAAGCAGTGAGCCTCTGACCTCTTCACTTCACAAGCAGTGATCATCTCACCTCTTCACTTCACAAGCAGCGATCCTCTGACCTCTTCACTTCACAAGCAGTGAGCCTCTGACCTCTTCACTTCACAAGCAGCGATCCTCTGACCGCTTCACTTCACAAGCAGCGATCCTATGACCTCTTCCCATCACAAGCAGCGATCCTCTGACCTCTTCACTTTACAAGCGGCGATTGCCCGACTTCTTCACTTCACAAGCAGTGATCCTCTGACCTCTTCACTTCACAAGCAGCGATCCTCTGACCTCTTCCCATCACAAGCAGCGATCCTCTGACCTCTTCCCATCACAAGCAGCGATCCTCTGACCTCTTCCCATCACAAGCAGCGATCCTCTGACCTCTTCCCATCACAAGCAGCGAGCCACTTCACTTCACAAGCAGCGATCCTCTGACCTCTTCACTTCACAAGCAGTGATCCTCTGACCTCTTCCCATCACAAGCAGCGATCCTCTGACCTCTTCACTTCACAAGCAGTGATACTCTGACCTCTTCACTTCACAAGCAGTGATCCTCTGACCGCTACACTTCACAAGCAGTGATCCTCTGACCTCTTACCATCACAAACAGCGATCCTCTGACCTCTTCACTTCACAAGCAGCGATCCTCTGACCGCTTCCCATCACAAGCAGCGATCCTCTGACCTCTTCACTTCACAAGCAGTGAGCCTCTGACCTTTTCACTTCACAAGCAGTGATCCTCTGACCGCTACACTTCACAAGCAGTGATCCTCTGACCTCTTACCATCACAAACAGCGATCCTCTGACCTCTTCACTTCACAAGCAGCGATCCTCTGACCGCTTCCCATCACAAGCAGCGATCCTGTGACCTCTTCCCATCACAAGCAGCGATCCTCTGACCTCTTCACTTTACAAGCGGCGATCGCCCGACTTCTTCACTTCACAAGCGGTGATTCTCTGACCTCTTCACTTCACAAGCAGCGATCCTCTGACCTCTTTACTTCACAAGCAGCGATCCTCTGACCTCTTTACTTCACAAGCAGCGATCCTCTGACCTCTTCACTTCACAAGCAGCTAGCCTCTGACCTCTTCACTTCACAAGCAGCGATCCTCTGACCTCTTCACTTCACAAGCAGTGAGCCTCTGACCTCTTCACTTCACAAGCAGTGATCCTCTGACCTCTTCACTTCACAAGCAGTGATCCTCTGACCTCTTCACTTCAAAAGCGGTGATCCTCTGACCTCTTCCCATCAGAAGCGGCGATCCTCTGACCTCTACACTTCACAAGCAGTGATCCTCTGACCTCTTCACTTCACAAGCAGTGATCCTCTGACCTCTTCACTTCACAAGCAGCGATCCTCTGACCTCTTCACTTCACAAGCAGTGATCCTCTGACCTCTTCACTTCACAAGCAGTGATCCTCTGACCTCTTCACTTCACAAGCAGTGAGCCTCTGACCTCTTCACTTCACAAGCAGTGATCCGCACAAGCAGCGATCCTCTGACCTCTTCACTTCACAAGCAGTGAGCCTCTGACCTCTTCACTTCACAAGCAGTGATCCTCTGACCTCTTCACTTCACAAGCAGCGATCCTCTGACCTCTTCACTTCACAAGCAGTGAGCCTCTGACCTCTTCGCTTCACAAGCAGTGATCATCTCACCTCTTCACTTCACAAGCAGCGATCCTCTGACCTCTTTGCTTCACAAGCAGTGAGCCTCTGACCTCTTCACTTCACAAGCAGTTATCCTCACAAGCAGTGATCCTCTGACCTCTTCACTTCACAAGCAGTGATCCTCTGACCTCTTCACTTCACAAGCAGCGATCCTCTGACCTCTTCACAAGCAGTGAGCCTCTGACCTCTTCACTTCACAAGCAGTGATCCTCTGACCTCTTCACTTCACAAGCAGCGATCCTCTGACCTCTTCACTTCACAAGCAGTGAGCCTCTGACCTCTTCACTTCACAAGCAGTGATCATCTCACCTCTTCACTTCACAAGCAGCGATCCTCTGACCTCTTCACTTCACAAGCAGTGAGCCTCTGACCTCTTCACTTCACAAGCAGCGATCCTCTGACTGCTTCACTTCACAAGCAGCGATCCTGTGACCTCTTCCCATCACAAGCAGCGATCCTCTGACCTCTTTACTTTACAAGCGGCGATTGCCTGACTTCTTCACTTCACAAGCAGTGATCCTCTGACCTCTTCACTTCACAAGCAGCGATCCTCTGACCTCTTCCCATCACAAGCAGTGATCCTCTGACCTCTTCACTTCACAAGCAGTGATCCTCTGACCTCTTCACTTCACAAGCAGCGATACTCTGACCTCTTCACTTCACAAGCAGTGATCCTCTGACCTCTTCACTTCACAAGCAGTGAGCCTCTGACCTCTTCACTTCACAAGCAGTGATCCTCTGACCTCTTCACTTCACAAGCAGCGATCCTCTGACCTCTTCACTTCACAAGCAGTGAGCCTCTGACCTCTTCGCTTCACAAGCAGTGATCATCTCACCTCTTCACTTCACAAGCAGCGATCCTCTGACCTCTTCGCCTCACAAGCAGTGAGCCTCTGACCTCTTCACTTCACAAGCAGTGATCCTCACAAGCAGTGATCCTCTGACCTCTTCACTTCACAAGCAGTGATCCTCTGACCTCTTCACTTCACAAGCAGCGATCCTCTGACCTCTTCACAAGCAGTGAGCCTCTGACCTCTTCACTTCACAAGCAGTGATCCTCTGACCTCTTCACTTCACAAGCAGCGATCCTCTGACCTCTTCACTTCACAAGCAGTGAGCCTCTGACCTCTTCACTTCACAAGCAGTGATCATCTCACCTCTTCACTTCACAAGCAGCGATCCTCTGACCTCTTCACTTCACAAGCAGTGAGCCTCTGACCTCTTCACTTCACAAGCAGCGATCCTCTGACTGCTTCACTTCACAAGCAGCGATCCTGTGACCTCTTCCCATCACAAGCAGCGATCCTCTGACCTCTTTACTTCACAAGCAGCGATCCTCTGACCTCTTCACTTCACAAGCAGCTAGCCTCTGACCTCTTCACTTCACAAGCAGCGATCCTCTGACCACTTCACTTCACAAGCAGTGAGCCTCTGACCTCTTCACTTCACAAGCAGTGATCCTCTGACCTCTTCACTTCACAAGCAGTGATCCTCTGACCTCTTCACTTCACAAGCGGTGATCCTCTGACCTCTTCCCATCAGAAGCGGCGATCCTCTGACCTCTACACTTCACAAGCAGTGATCCTCTGACCTCTTCACTTCACAAGCAGTGATCCTCTGACCTCTTCACTTTACAAGCAGTGATCCTCTGACATCTTCACTTCACAAGCAGTGATCCTCTGACCTCTTCACTTCACAAGCAGCGATCCTCTGACCTCTTCACTTCACAAGCAGTGATCCTCTGACCTCTTCACTTCACACGCAGTGATCCTCTGACCTCTTTACTTCACAAGCAGTGATCCACACAAGCAGCGATCCTCTGACCTCTTCACTTCACAAGCAGTGAGCCTCTGACCTCTTCGCTTCACAAGCAGTGATCATCTCACCTCTTCACTTCACAAGCAGCGATCCTCTGACCTCTTCACTTCACAAGCAGTGAGCCTCTGACCTCTTCACTTCACAAGCAGTGATCATCTCACCTCTTCACTTCACAAGCAGCGATCCTCTGACCTCTTCACTTCACAAGCAGTGAGCCTCTGACCTCTTCACTTCACAAGCAGCGATCCTCTGACTGCTTCACTTCACAAGCAGCGATCCTCTGACCTCTTCCCATCACAAGCAGTGATCCTCTGACCTCTTCACTTCACAAGCAGTGATCCTCTGACCTCTACACTTCACAAGCAGCGATCCTCTGACCTCTTCACTTCACAAGCAGTGATCCTCTGACCTCTTCACTTCACAAGCAGTGAGCCTCTGACCTCTTCACTTCACAAGCAGTGATCCTCTGACCTCTTCACTTCACAAGCAGCGATCCTCTGACCTCTTCACTTCACAAGCAGTGAGCCTCTGACCTCTTCGCTTCACAAGCAGTGATCATCTCACCTCTTCACTTCACAAGCAGCGATCCTCTGACCTCTTCGCCTCACAAGCAGTGAGCCTCTGACCTCTTCACTTCACAAGCAGTGATCCTCACAAGCAGTGATCCTCTGACCTCTTCACTTCACAAGCAGTGATCCTCTGACCTCTTCACTTCACAAGCAGCGATCCTCTGACCTCTTCACAAGCAGTGAGCCTCTGACCTTTTCACTTCACAAGCAGTGATCCTCTGACCGCTACACTTCACAAGCAGTGATCCTCTGACCTCTTACCATCACAAACAGCGATCCTCTGACCTCTTCACTTCACAAGCAGCGATCCTCTGACCGCTTCCCATCACAAGCAGCGATCCTCTGACCTCTTCACTTCACAAGCAGTGAGCCTCTGACCTTTTCACTTCACAAGCAGTGATCCTCTGACCGCTACACTTCACAAGCAGTGATCCTCTGACCTCTTACCATCACAAACAGCGATCCTCTGACCTCTTCACTTCACAAGCAGCGATCCTCTGACCGCTTCCCATCACAAGCAGCGATCCTGTGACCTCTTCCCATCACAAGCAGCGATCCTCTGACCTCTTCACTTTACAAGCGGCGATCGCCCGACTTCTTCACTTCACAAGCTGTGATTCTCTGACCTCTTCACTTCACAAGCAGCGATCCTCTGACCTCTTTACTTCACAAGCAGCGATCCTCTGACCTCTTTACTTCACAAGCAGCAATCCTCTGACCTCTTCACTTCACAAGCAGCTAGCCTCTGACCTCTTCACTTCACAAGCAGCGATCCTCTGACCTCTTCACTTCACAAGCAGTGACCCTCTGACCTCTTCACTTCACAAGCAGTGATCCTCTGACCTCTTCACTTCACAAGCAGTGATCCTCTGACCTCTTCACTTCAAAAGCGGTGATCCTCTGACCTCTTCCCATCAGAAGCGGCGATCCTCTGACCTCTACACTTCACAAGCAGTGATCCTCTGACCTCTTCACTTCACAAGCAGTGATCCTCTGACCTCTTAACTTCACAAGCAGCGATCCTCTGACCTCTTCACTTCACAAGCAGTGATCCTCTGACCTCTTCACTTCACAAGCAGTGATCCTCTGACCTCTTCACTTCACAAGCAGTGAGCCTCTGACCTCTTCACTTCACAAGCAGTGATCCGCACAAGCAGCGATCCTCTGACCTCTTCACTTCACAAGCAGTGAGCCTCTGACCTCTTCACTTCACAAGCAGTGATCCTCTGACCTCTTCACTTCACAAGCAGCGATCCTCTGACCTCTTCACTTCACAAGCAGTGAGCCTCTGACCTCTTCGCTTCACAAGCAGTGATCATCTCACCTCTTCACTTCACAAGCAGCGATCCTCTGACCTCTTTGCTTCACAAGCAGTGAGCCTCTGACCTCTTCACTTCACAAGCAGTTATCCTCACAAGCAGTGATCCTCTGACCTCTTCACTTCACAAGCAGTGATCCTCTGACCTCTTCACTTCACAAGCAGCGATCCTCTGACCTCTTCACAAGCAGTGAGCCTCTGACCTCTTCACTTCACAAGCAGTGATCCTCTGACCTCTTCACTTCACAAGCAGCGATCCTCTGACCTCTTCACTTCACAAGCAGTGAGCCTCTGACCTCTTCACTTCACAAGCAGTGATCATCTCACCTCTTCACTTCACAAGCAGCGATCCTCTGACCTCTTCACTTCACAAGCAGTGAGCCTCTGACCTCTTCACTTCACAAGCAGCGATCCTCTGACTGCTTCACTTCACAAGCAGCGATCCTGTGACCTCTTCCCATCACAAGCAGCGATCCTCTGACCTCTTTACTTTACAAGCGGCGATTGCCTGACTTCTTCACTTCACAAGCAGTGATCCTCTGACCTCTTCACTTCACAAGCAGCGATCCTCTGACCTCTTCCCATCACAAGCAGTGATCCTCTGACCTCTTCACTTCACAAGCAGTGATCCTCTGACCTCTTCACTTCACAAGCAGCGATCCTCTGACCTCTTCACTTCACAAGCAGTGATCCTCTGACCTCTTCACTTCACAAGCAGTGAGCCTCTGACCTCTTCACTTCACAAGCAGTGATCCTCTGACCTCTTCACTTCACAAGCAGCGATCCTCTGACCTCTTCACTTCACAAGCAGTGAGCCTCTGACCTCTTCGCTTCACAAGCAGTGATCATCTCACCTCTTCACTTCACAAGCAGCGATCCTCTGACCTCTTCGCCTCACAAGCAGTGAGCCTCTGACCTCTTCACTTCACAAGCAGTGATCCTCACAAGCAGTGATCCTCTGACCTCTTCACTTCACAAGCAGTGATCCTCTGACCTCTTCACTTCACAAGCAGCGATCCTCTGACCTCTTCACAAGCAGTGAGCCTCTGACCTCTTCACTTCACAAGCAGTGATCCTCTGACCTCTTCACTTCACAAGCAGCGATCCTCTGACCTCTTCACTTCACAAGCAGTGAGCCTCTGACCTCTTCACTTCACAAGCAGTGATCATCTCACCTCTTCACTTCACAAGCAGCGATCCTCTGACCTCTTCACTTCACAAGCAGTGAGCCTCTGACCTCTTCACTTCACAAGCAGCGATCCTCTGACTGCTTCACTTCACAAGCAGCGATCCTGTGACCTCTTCCCATCACAAGCAGCGATCCTCTGACCTCTTTACTTCACAAGCAGCGATCCTCTGACCTCTTCACTTCACAAGCAGCTAGCCTCTGACCTCTTCACTTCACAAGCAGCGATCCTCTGACCACTTCACTTCACAAGCAGTGAGCCTCTGACCTCTTCACTTCACAAGCAGTGATCCTCTGACCTCTTCACTTCACAAGCAGTGATCCTCTGACCTCTTCACTTCACAAGCGGTGATCCTCTGACCTCTTCCCATCAGAAGCGGCGATCCTCTGACCTCTACACTTCACAAGCAGTGATCCTCTGACCTCTTCACTTCACAAGCAGTGATCCTCTGACCTCTTCACTTTACAAGCAGTGATCCTCTGACATCTTCACTTCACAAGCAGTGATCCTCTGACCTCTTCACTTCACAAGCAGCGATCCTCTGACCTCTTCACTTCACAAGCAGTGATCCTCTGACCTCTTCACTTCACACGCAGTGATCCTCTGACCTCTTTACTTCACAAGCAGTGATCCACACAAGCAGCGATCCTCTGACCTCTTCACTTCACAAGCAGTGAGCCTCTGACCTCTTCGCTTCACAAGCAGTGATCATCTCACCTCTTCACTTCACAAGCAGCGATCCTCTGACCTCTTCGCTTCACAAGCAGTGAGCCTCTGACCTCTTCACTTCACAAGCAGTGATCCTCACAAGCAGTGATCCTCTGACCTCTTCACTTCACAAGCAGTGATCCTCTGACCTCTTCACTTCACAAGCAACGATCCTCTGACCTCTTCACAAGCAGTGAGCCTCTGACCTCTTCACTTCACAAGCAGTGATCCTCTGACCTCTTCACTTCACAAGCAGCGATCCTCTGACCTCTTCACTTCACAAACAGTGAGCCTCTGACCTCTTCACTTCACAAGCAGTGATCATCTCACCTCTTCACTTCACAAGCAGCGATCCTCTGACCTCTTCACTTCACAAGCAGTGAGCCTCTGACCTCTTCACTTCACAAGCAGCGATCCGCTGACTGCTTCACTTCACAAGCAGCGATCCTGTGACCTCTTCCCATCACAAGCAGCGATCCTCTGACCTCTTCACTTTACAAGCGGCGATTGCCCGACTTCTTCACTTCACAAGCAGTGATCCTCTGACCTCTTCACTTCACAAGCAGCGATCCTCTGACCTCTTCCCATCACAAGCAGTGATCCTCTGACCTCTTCCCATCACAAGCAGCGATCCTCTGACCTCTTCCCATCACAAGCAGCGATCCTCTGACCTCTTCCCATCACAAGCAGCGAGCCTCTGACCTCTTCCCATCACAAGCAGCGAGCCTCTGACCTCTTCACTTCACAAGCAGTGATCCTCTGACCTCTTCACTTCACAAGCAGTGATCCTCTGACCTCTTCCCATCACAAGCAGTGATCCTCTGACCTCTTCACTTCACAAGCAGTGATACTCTGACCTCTTCACTTCACAAGCAGTGATCCTCTGACCTCTTCACTTCACAAGCAGTGATCCTCTGACCTCTTCACTTCACAAGCAGTGAACCTCTGACCTCTTCACTTCACAAGCAGCGATCCTCTGACCTCTTCACTTCACAAGCAGTGAGCCTCTGACCTCTTCACTTCACAAGCAGTGATCATCTCACCTCTTCACTTCACAAGCAGCGATCCTCTGACCTCTTCACTTCACAAGCAGTGAGCCTCTGACCTCTTCACTTCACAAGCAGCGATCCTCTGACCGCTTCACTTCACAAGCAGCGATCCTATGACCTCTTCCCATCACAAGCAGCGATCCTCTGACCTCTTCACTTTACAAGCGGCGATTGCCCGACTTCTTCACTTCACAAGCAGTGATCCTCTGACCTCTTCACTTCACAAGCAGTGATCCTCTGACCTCTTCCCATCACAAGCAGCGATCCTCTGACCTCTTCCCATCACAAGCAGCGATCCTCTGACCTCTTCCCATCACAAGCAGCGAGCCTCTTCACTTCACAAGCAGCGATCCTCTGACCTCTTCACTTCACAAGCAGTGATCCTCTGACCTCTTCCCTTCACAAGCAGCGATCCTCTGACCTCTTCACTTCACAAGCAGTGATACTCTGACCTCTTCACTTCACAAGCAGTGATCCTCTGACCTCTTCACTTCACAAGCAGTGATCCTCTGACCTCTTCACTTCACAAGCAGTGAGCCTCTAACCTCTTCACTTCACAAGCAGCGATCCTCTGACCTCTTCACTTCACAAGCAGCGAGCCTCTGACCTCTTCACTTCACAAGCAGCGATCCTCTGACATCTTCACTTCACAAGCAGTGAGCCTCTGACCTCTTCACTTCACAAGCAGTGATCCTCTGACCTCTTCACTTCACAAGCAGTGATCCTCTGACCTCGTCCCATCACAAGCAGCGATCCTCTGACCTCTTCACTTCACAAGCAGTGATCCTCTGACCTCTTTACTTCACAAGCAGTGATCCTCTAACCTCTTCACTTCACAAGCAGCGATCCTCTGACCTCTTCACTTCACAAGCAGCAATCCTCTTACCTCTTCACTTCACAAGCAGTGATCCTCTGACCTCTTCACAAGCAGTGATCCTCTGACCTCTTCTCTTCACAAGCAGCGAGCCTCTGACCTCTTCACTTCACAAGCAGCGATCCTCTGACCTCTTCCCATCACAAGCAGCGATCCTCTGACCTCTTCCCATCACAAGCAGCGATCCTCTGACCTCTTCCCATCACAAGCAGCGATCCTCTGACCTCTTCCCATCACAAGCAGCGATCCTCTGACCTCTTCACTTCACAAGCAGCGAGCCTCTGACCTTTTCACTTCACAAGCAGTGATCCTCTGACCGCTACACTTCACAAGCAGTGATCCTCTGACCTCTTACCATCACAAACAGCGATCCTCTGACCTCTTCACTTCACAAGCAGTGATCCTCTGACCGCTTCCCATCACAAGCAGCGATCCTCTGACCACTTCCCATCACAAGCAGCGATCCTCTGACCTCTTCCCATCACAAGCAGCGATCCTCTGACCTCTTCCCATCACAAGCAGCGAGCCTCTGACCTCTCAACTTCACAAGCAGCGATCCTCTGACCTCTTCACTTCCCAAGCAGTGATCCTCTGACCTCTTCCCATCACAAGCAGCGATCCTCTGACCTCTTCACTTCACAAGCAGTGATCCTCTGACCTCTTCACTTCACAAGCAGTGATCCTCTGACCTCTTCACTTCACAAGCAGTGATCCTCTGACCTCTTCACTTCACAAGCAGTGAGCCTCTGACCTCTTCACTTCACAAGCAGCGATCCTCTGACCTCTTCACTTCACAAGCAGCGAGCCTCTGACCTCTTCACTTCACAAGCAGCGATCCTCTGACCTCTTCACTTCACAAGCAGTGAGCCTCTGACCTCTTCACTTCACAAGCAGTGATCCTCTGACCTCTTCACTTCACAAGCAGTGATCCTCTGACCTCTTCCCATCACAAGCAGCGATCCTCTGACCTCTTCACTTCACAAGCAGCGATCCTCTGACCTCTTCACTTCACAAGCAGTGATCCTCTAACCTCTTCACTTCACAAGCAGCGATCCTCTGACCTCTTCACTTCACAAGCAGCAATCCTCTTACCTCTTCACTTCACAAGCAGTGATCCTCTGACCTCTTCACAAGCAGTGATCCTCTGACCTCTTCTCTTCACAAGCAGCGAGCCTCTGACCTCTTCACTTCACAAGCAGCGATCCTCTGACCTCTTCCCATCACAAGCAGCGATCCTCTGACCTCTTCCCATCACAAGCAGCGATCCTCTGACCTCTTCACTTCACAAGCAGTGAGCCTCTGACCTTTTCACTACACAAGCAGTGATCCTCTGACCTCTTACCATCACAAACAGCGATCCTCTGACCTCTTCACTTCACAAGCAGCGATCCTCTGACCGCTTCCCATCACAAGCAGCGATCCTCTGACCTCTTCACTTCACAAGCAGTGAGCCTCTGACCTTTTCAATTCACAAGCAGTGATCCTCTGACCGCTATACTTCACAAGCAGTGATCCTCTGACCTCTTACCATCACAAACAGCGATCCTCTGACCTCTTCACTTCACAAGCAGCGATCCTCTGACCGCTTCCCATCACAAGCAGCGATCCTGTGACCTCTTCCCATCACAAGCAGCGATCCTCTGACCTCTTCACTTTACAAGCGGCGATCGCCCGACTTCTTCACTTCACAAGCGGTGATTCTCTGACCTCTTCACTTCACAAGCAGCGATCCTCTGACCTCTTTACTTCACAAGCAGCGATCCTCTGACCTCTTTACTTCACAAGCAGCGATCCTCTGACCTCTTCACTTCACAAGCAGCTAGCCTCTGACCTCTTCACTTCACAAGCAGCGATCCTCTGACCTCTTCACTTCACAAGCAGTGAGCCTCTGACCTCTTCACTTCACAAGCAGTGATCCTCTGACCTCTTCACTTCACAAGCAGTGATCCTCTGACCTCTTCACTTCACAAGCGGTGATCCTCTGACCTCTTCCCATCAGAAGCGGCGATCCTCTGACCTCTACACTTCACAAGCAGTGATCCTCTGACCTCTTCACTTCACAAGCAGTGATCCTCTGACCTCTTCACTTCACAAGCAGCGATCCTCTGACCTCTTCACTTCACAAGCAGTGATCCTCTGACCTCTTCACTTCACAAGCAGTGATCCTCTGACCTCTTCACTTCACAAGCAGTGAGCCTCTGACCTCTTCACTTCACAAGCAGTGATCCGCACAAGCAGCGATCCTCTGACCTCTTCACTTCACAAGCAGTGAGCCTCTGACCTCTTCACTTCACAAGCAGTGATCCTCTGACCTCTTCACAAGCAGCGATCCTCTGACCTCTTCACTTCACAAGCAGTGAGCCTCTGACCTCTTCGCTTCACAAGCAGTGATCATCTCACCTCTTCACTTCACAAGCAGCGATCCTCTGACCTCTTCGCTTCACAAGCAGTGAGCCTCTGACCTCTTCACTTCACAAGCAGTGATTCTCACAAGCAGTGATCCTCTGACCTCTTCACTTCACAAGCAGTGATCCTCTGACCTCTTCACTTCACAAGCAGCGATCCTCTGACCTCTTCACAAGCAGTGAGCCTCTGACCTCTTCACTTCACAAGCAGTGATCCTCTGACCTCTTCACTTCACAAGCAGCGATCCTCTGACCTCTTCACTTCACAAGCAGTGAGCCTCTGACCTCTTCACTTCACAAGCAGTGATCATCTCACCTCTTCACTTCACAAGCAGCGATCCTCTGACCTCTTCACTTCACAAGCAGTGAGCCTCTGACCTCTTCACTTCACAAGCAGCGATCCTCTGACTGCTTCACTTCACAAGCAGCGATCCTGTGACCTCTTCCCATCACAAGCAGCGATCCTCTGACCTCTTCACTTTACAAGCGGCGATTGCCCGACTTCTTCACTTCACAAGCAGTGATCCTCTGACCTCTTCACTTCACAAGCAGCGATCCTCTGACCTCTTCCCATCACAAGCAGCGATCCTCTGACCTCTTCCCATCACAAGCAGTGATCCTCTGACCTCTTCCCATCACAAGCAGCGACCCTCTGACCTCTTCCCATCACAAGCAGCGAGCCTCTGACCTCTTCACTTCACAAGCAGTGATCCTCTGACCTCTTCACTTCACAAGCAGTGATCCTCTGACCTCTTCCCATCACAAGCAGCGATCCTCTGACCTCTTCACTTCACAAACAGTGATACTCTGACCTCTTCACTTCACAAGCAGTGATCCTCTGACCTCTTCACTTCACAAGCAGTGATCCTCTGACCTCTTCACTTCTCAAGCAGTGAGCCTCTGACCTCTTCACTTCACAAGCAGCGATCCTCTGACCTCTTCACTTCACAAGCAGTGAGCCTCTGACCTCTTCACTTCACAAGCAGTGATCATCTCACCTCTTCACTTCACAAGCAGCGATCCTCTGACCTCTTCACTTCACAAGCAGTGAGCCTCTGACCTCTTGACTTCACAAGCAGCGATCCTCTGACCGCTTCACTTCACAAGCAGCGATCCTGTGACCTCTTCCCATCACAAGCAGCGATCCTCTGACCTCTTCACTTTACAAGCGGCGATTGCCCGACTTCTTCACTTCACAAGCAGTGATCCTCTGACCTCTTCACTTCACAAGCAGCGATCCTCTGACCTCTTCCCATCACAAGCAGCGATCCTCTGACCTCTTCCCATCACAAGCAGCGATCCTCTGACCTCTTCCCATCACAAGCAGCGATCCTCTGACCTCTTCCCATCACAAGCAGCGAGCCTCTGACCTCTTCACTTCACAAGCAGTGATCCTCTGACCTCTTCACTTCACAAGCAGTGATCCTCTGACCACTTCCCATCACAAGCAGCGATCCTCTGACCTCTTCACTTCACAAGCAGTGATACTCTGACCTCTTCACTTCACAAGCAGTGATCCTCTGACCTCTTCACTTCACAAGCAGTGAGCCTCTAACCTCTTCACTTCACAAGCAGCAATCCTCTGACCTCTTCACTTCACAAGCAGCGAGCCTCTGACCTCTTCACTTCACAAGCAGCGATCCTCTGACCTCTTCACTTCACAAGCAGCGATCCTCTGACCTCTTCACTTCACAAGCAGTGATCCTCTGACCTCTTCACAAGCAGTGATCCTCTGACCTCTTCTCTTCACAAGCAGCGAGCCTCTGACCTCTTCACTTCACAAGCAGCGATCCTCTGACCTCTTCCCATCACAAGCAGCGATCCTCTGACCTCTTCCCATCACAAGCAGCGATCCTCTGACCTCTTCACTTCACAAGCAGTGAGCCTCTGACCTTTTCACTTCACAAGCAGTGATCCTCTGACCTCTTACCATCACAAACAGCGATCCTCTGACCTCGTCACTTCACAAGCAGCGATCCTCTGACCGCTTCCCATCACAAGCAGCGATCCTCTGACCTCTTCACTTCACAAGCAGTGAGCCTCTGACCTTTTCAATTCACAAGCAGTGATCCTCTGACCGCTATACTTCACAAGCAGTGATCCTCTGACCTCTTACCATCACAAACAGCGATCCTCTGACCTCTTCACTTCACAAGCAGCGATCCTCTGACCGCTTCCCATCACAAGCAGCGATCCTGTGACCTCTTCCCATCACAAGCAGCGATCCTCTGACCTCTTCACTTTACAAGCGGCGATCGCCCGACTTCTTCACTTCACAAGCGGTGATTCTCTGACCTCTTCACTTCACAAGCAGCGATCCTCTGACCTCTTTACTTCACAAGCAGCGATCCTCTGACCTCTTTACTTCACAAGCAGCGATCCTCTGACCTCTTCACTTCACAAGCAGCTAGCCTCTGACCTCTTCACTTCACAAGCAGCGATCCTCTGACCTCTTCGCTTCACAAGCAGTGAGCCTCTGACCTCTTCACTTCACAAGCAGTGATCCTCTGACCTCTTCACTTCACAAGCAGTGATCCTCTGACCTCTTTACTTCACAAGCGGTGATCCTCTGACCTCTTCCCATCAGAAGCGGCGATCCTCTGACCTCTACACTTCACAAGCAGTGATCCTCTGACCTCTTCACTTCACAAGCAGTGTCCTCTGACCTCTTCACTTCACAAGCAGCGATCCTCTGACCTCTTCACTTCACAAGCAGTGAGCCTCTGACCTCTTCACTTCACAAGCAGCGATCCTCTGACCTCTTCACTTCACAAGCAGCGAGCCTCTGACCTCTTCCCATCACAAGCAGCGATCCTCTGACCTCTTTCCATCACAAGCAGCGAGCCTCTGACCTCTTCACTTCACAAGCAGTGATCCTCTGACCTCTTCACTTCACAAGCAGTGATCCTCTGACCACTTCCCATCACAAGCAGCGATCCTCTGACCTCTTCACTTCACAAGCAGTGATACTCTGACCTCTTCACTTCACAAGCAGTGATCCTCTGACCTCTTCACTTCACAAGCAGTGAGCCTCTAACCTCTTCACTTCACAAGCAGCAATCCTCTGACCTCTACACTTCACAAGCAGTGATCCTCTGACCTCTTCACTTCACAAGCAGTGATCCTCTGACCTCTTCACTTCACAAGCAGCGATCCTCTGACCTCTTCACTTCACAAGCAGTGATCCTCTGACCTCTTCACTTCACAAGCAGTGATCCTCTGACCTCTTCACTTCACAAGCAGTGAGCCTCTGACCTCTTCACTTCACAAGCAGTGATCCGCACAAACAGCGATCCTCTGACCTCTTCACTTCACAAGCAGTGATCCTCTGACCGCTTCCCATCACAAGCAGCGATCCTCTGACCTCTTCCCATCACAAGCAGCGATCCTCTGACCTCTTCCCATCACAAGCAGCGATCCTCTGACCTCTTCACTTCACAAGCAGTGATCCTCTGACCTCTTCACTTCACAAGCAGTGAGCCTCTGACCTCTTCACTTCACAAGCAGTGAGCCTCTGACCTCTTCACTTCACAAGCAGCGAGCCTCTGACCTCTTCACTTCACAAGCAGCGATCCTCTGACCTCTTCACTTCACAAGCAGTGAGCCTCTGACCTCTTCACTTCACAAGCAGTGATCCTCTGACCTCTTCACTTCACAAGCAGTGATCCTCTGAACTCTTCCCATCACAAGCAGCGATCCTCTGACCTCTTCACTTCACAAGCAGCGATCCTCTGACCTCTTCACTTCACAAGCAGTGATCCTCTAACCTCTTCACTTCACAAGCAGCGATCCTCTGACCTCTTCACTTCACAAGCAGCAATCCTCTTACCTCTTCACTTCACAAGCAGTGATCCTCTGACCTCTTCACAAGCAGTGATCCTCTGACCTCTTCTCTTCACAAGCAGCGAGCCTCTGACCTCTTCACTTCACAAGCAGCGATCCTCTGACCTCTTCCCATCACAAGCAGCGATCCTCTGACCTCTTCCCATCGCAAGCAGCGATCCTCTAACCTCTTCACTTCACAAGCAGTGAGCCTCTGACCTTTTCACTTCACAAGCAGTGATCCTCTGACCTCTTACCATCACAAACAGCGATCCTCTGACCTCTTCACTTCACAAGCAGCGATCCTCTGACCGCTTCCCATCACAAGCAGCGATCCTCTGACCTCTTCACTTCACAAGCAGTGAGCCTCTTACCTTTTCAATTCACAAGCAGTGATCCTCTGACCGCTATACTTCACAAGCAGTGATCCTCTGACCTCTTACCATCACAAACAGCGATCCTCTGACCTCTTCACTTCACAAGCAGCGATCCTCTGACCACTTCCCATCACAAGCAGCGATCCTGTGACCTCTTCCCATCACAAGCAGCGATCCTCTGACCTCTTCACTTTACAAGCGGCGATCGCCCGACTTCTTCACTTCACAAGCGGTGATTCTCTGACCTCTTCACTTCACAAGCAGCGATCCTCTGACCTCTTTACTTCACAAGCAGCGATCCTCTGACCTCTTTACTTCACAAGCAGCGATCCTCTGACCTCTTCACTTCACAAGCAGCTAGCCTCTGACCTCTTCACTTCACAAGCAGCGATCCTCTGACCTCTTCACTTCACAAGCAGTGAGCCTCTGACCTCTTCACTTCACAAGCAGTGATCCTCTGACCTCTTCACTTTACAAGCAGTGATCCTCTGACCTCTTCACTTCACAAGCGGTGATCCTCTGACCTCTTCCCATCAGAAGCGGCGATCCTCTGACCTCTACACTTCACAAGCAGTGATCCTCTGACCTCTTCACTTCACAAGCAGTGATCCTCTGACCTCTTCACTTCACAAGCAGCGATCCTCTGACCTCTTCACTTCACAAGCAGTGATCCTCTGACCTCTTCACTTCACAAGCAGTGATCCTCTGACCTCTTCACTTCACAAGCAGTGAGCCTCTGACCTCTTCACTTCACAAGCAGTGATCCGCACAAGCAGCGATCCTCTGACCTCTTCACTTCACAAGCAGTGAGCCTCTGACCTCTTCACTTCACAAGCAGTGATCCTCTGACCTCTTCACTTCACAAGCAGCGATCCTCTGACCTCTTCACTTCACAAGCAGTGAGCCTCTGACCTCTTCGCTTCACAAGCAGTGATCATCTCACCTCTTCACTTCACAAGCAGCGATCCTCTGACCTCTTCGCTTCACAAGCAGTGAGCCTCTGACCTCTTCACTTCACAAGCAGTGATCCTCACAAGCAGTGATCCTCTGACCTCTTCACTTCACAAGCAGTGATCCTCTGACCTCTTCACTTCACAAGCAGCGATCCTCTGACCTCTTCACAAGCAGTGAGCCTCTGACCTCTTCACTTCACAAGCAGTGATCCTCTGACCTCTTCACTTCACAAGCAGCGATCCTCTGACCTCTTCACTTCACAAGCAGTGAGCCTCTGACCTCTTCACTTCACAAGCAGCGATCCTCTGACTGCTTCACTTCACAAGCAGCGATCCTGTGACCTCTTCCCATCACAAGCAGCGATCCTCTGACCTCTTCACTTTACAAGCGGCGATTGCCCGACTTCTTCACTTCACAAGCAGTGATCCTCTGACCTCTTCACTTCACAAGCAGCGATCCTCTGACCTCTTCCCATCACAAGCAGCGATCCTCTGACCTCTTCCCATCACAAGCAGCGATCCTCTGACCTCTTCCCATCACAAGCAGCGATCCTCTGACCTCTTCCCATCACAAGCAGCGATCCTCTGACCTCTTCCCATCACAAGCAGCGAGCCTCTGACCTCTTCACTTCACAAGCAGTGATCCTCTGACCTCTTCACTTCACAAGCAGTGATCCTCTGACCTCTTCCCATCACAAGCAGCGATCCTCTGACCTCTTCACTTCACAAGCAGTGATACTCTGACCTCTTCACTTCACAAGCAGTGATCCTCTGACCTCTTCACTTCACAAGCAGTGATCCTCTGACCTCTTCACTTCACAAGCAGTGAGCCTCTGACCTCTTCACTTCACAAGCAGCGATCCTCTGACCTCTTCACTTCACAAGCAGTGAGCCTCTGACCTCTTCACTTCACAAGCAGTGATCATCTCACCTCTTCACTTCACAAGCAGCGATCCTCTGACCTCTTCACTTCACAAGCAGTGAGCCTCTGACCTCTTCACTTCACAAGCAGCGATCCTCTGACCGCTTCACTTCACAAGCAGCGATCCTGTGACCTCTTCCCATCACAAGCAGCGATCCTCTGACCTCTTCACTTTACAAGCGGCGATTGCCCGACTTCTTCACTTCACAAGCAGTGATCCTCTGACCTCTTCACTTCACAAGCAGCGATCCTCTGACCTCTTCCCATCACAAGCAGCGATCCTCTGACCTCTTCCCATCACAAGCAGCGATCCTCTGACCTCTTCCCATCACAAGCAGCGATCCTCTGACCTCTTCCCATCACAAGCAGCGAGCCTCTGACCTCTTCACTTCACAAGCAGTGATCCTCTGACCTCTTCACTTCACAAGCAGTGATCCTCTGACCACTTCCCATCACAAGCAGCGATCCTCTGACCTCTTCACTTCACAAGCAGTGATACTCTGACCTCTTCACTTCACAAGCAGTGATCCTCTGACCTCTTCACTTCACAAGCAGTGAGCCTCTAACCTCTTCACTTCACAAGCAGCAATCCTCTGACCTCTTCACTTCACAAGCAGCGAGCCTCTGACCTCTTCACTTCACAAGCAGCGATCCTCTGACCTCTTCACTTCACAAGCAGCGATCCTCTGACCTCTTCACTTCACAAGCAGTGATCCTCTGACCTCTTCACAAGCAGTGATCCTCTGACCTCTTCTCTTCACAAGCAGCGAGCCTCTGACCTCTTCACTTCACAAGCAGCGATCCTCTGACCTCTTCCCATCACAAGCAGCGATCCTCTGACCTCTTCCCATCACAAGCAGCGATCCTCTGACCTCTTCACTTCACAAGCAGTGAGCCTCTGACCTTTTCACTTCACAAGCAGTGATCCTCTGACCTCTTACCATCACAAACAGCGATCCTCTGACCTCTTCACTTCACAAGCAGCGATCCTCTGACCGCTTCCCATCACAAGCAGCGATCCTCTGACCTCTTCACTTCACAAGCAGTGAGCCTCTGACCTTTTCAATTCACAAGCAGTGATCCTCTGACCGCTATACTTCACAAGCAGTGATCCTCTGACCTCTTACCATCACAAACAGCGATCCTCTGACCTCTTCACTTCACAAGCAGCGATCCTCTGACCGCTTCCCATCAAAAGCAGCGATCCTGTGACCTCTTCCCATCACAAGCAGCGATCCTCTGACCTCTTCACTTTACAAGCGGCGATCGCCCGACTTCTTCACTTCACAAGCGGTGATTCTCTGACCTCTTCACTTCACAAGCAGCGATCCTCTGACCTCTTTACTTCACAAGCAGCGATCCTCTGACCTCTTTACTTCACAAGCAGCGATCCTCTGACCTCTTCACTTCACAAGCAGCTAGCCTCTGACCTCTTCACTTCACAAGCAGCGATCCTCTGACCTCTTCACTTCACAAGCAGTGAGCCTCTGACCTCTTCACTTCACAAGCAGTGATCCTCTGACCTCTTCACTTCACAAGCAGTGATCCTCTGACCTCTTCACTTCACAAGCGGTGATCCTCTGACCTCTTCCCATCAGAAGCGGCGATCCTCTGACCTCTACACTTCACAAGCAGTGATCCTCTGACCTCTTCACTTCACAAGCAGTGATCCTCTGACCTCTTCACTTCACAAGCAGCGATCCTCTGACCTCTTCACTTCACAAGCAGTGATCCTCTGACCTCTTCACTTCACAAGCAGTGATCCTCTGACCTCTTCACTTCACAAGCAGTGAGCCTCTGACCTCTTCACTTCACAAGCAGTGATCCGCACAAGCAGCGATCCTCTGACCTCTTCACTTCACAAGCAGTGAGCCTCTGACCTCTTCACTTCACAAGCAGTGATCCTCTGACCTCTTCACTTCACAAGCAGTGATCCTCTGACCTCTTCACTTCACAAGCAGTGAGCCTCTGACCTCTTCGCTTCACAAGCAGTGATCATCTCACCTCTTCACTTCACAAGCAGCGATCCTCTGACCTCTTCGCTGCACAAGCAGTGAGCCTCTGACCTCTTCACTTCACAAGCAGTAATCCTCACAAGCAGTGATCCTCTGACCTCTTCACTTCACAAGCAGTGATCCTCTGACCTCTTCACTTCACAAGCAGCTATCCTCTGACCTCTTCACAAGCAGTGAGCCTCTGACCTCTTCACTTCACAAGCAGTGATCCTCTGACCTCTTCACTTCACAAGCAGCGATCCTCTGACCTCTTCACTTCACAAGCAGTGATCATCTCACCTCTTCACTTCACAAGCAGCGATCCTCTGACCTCTTCACTTCACAAGCAGTGAGCCTCTGACCTCTTCACTTCACAAGCAGCGATCCTCTGACTGCTTCACTTCACAAGCAGCGATCCTGTGACCTCTTCCCATCACAAGCAGCGATCCTCTGACCTCTTCACTTTACAAGCGGCGATTGCCCGACTTCTTCACTTCACAAGCAGTGATCCTCTGACCTCTTCACTTCACAAGCAGCGATCCTCTGACCTCTTCCCATCACAAGCAGCGATCCTCTGACCTCTTCCCATCACAAGCAGCGATCCTCTGACCTCTTCCCATCACAAGCAGCGATCCTCTGACCTCTTCCCATCACAAGCAGCGAGCCTCTGACCTCTTCACTTCACAAGCAGTGATCCTCTGACCTCTTCACTTCACAAGCAGTGATTCTCTGACCTCTTCCCATCACAAGCAGCGATCCTCTGACCTCTTCACTTCACAAGCAGTGATACTCTGACCTCTTCACTTCACAAGCAGTGATCCTCTGACCTCTTCACTTCACAAGCAGTGATCCTCTGACCTCTTCACTTCACAAGCAGTGAGCCTCTGACCTCTTCACTTCACAAGCAGCGATCCTCTGACCTCTTCACTTCACAAGCAGTGAGCCTCTGACCTCTTCACTTCACAAGCAGTGATCATCTCACCTCTTCACTTCACAAGCAGCGATCCTCTGACCTCTTCACTTCACAAGCAGTGAGCCTCTGACCTCTTCACTTCACAAGCAGCGATCCTCTGACCGCTTCACTTCACAAGCAGCGATCCTGTGACCTCTTCCCATCACAAGCAGCGATCCTCTGACCTCTTCACTTTACAAGCGGCGATTGCCCGACTTCTTCACGTAACAAGCAGTGATCCTCTGACCTCTTCACTTCACAAGCAGCGATCCTCTGACCTCTTCCCATCACAAGCAGCGATCCTCTGACCTCTTCCCATCACAAGCAGCGATCCTCTGACCTCTTCCCATCACAAGCAGCGATCCTCTGACCTCTTCCCATCACAAGCAGCGAGCCTCTGACCTCTTCACTTCACAAGCAGTGATCCTCTGACCTCTTCACTTCACAAGCAGTGATCCTCTGACCACTTCCCATCACAAGCAGCGATCCTCTGACCTCTTCACTTCACAAGCAGTGATACTCTGACCTCTTCACTTCACAAGCAGTGATCCTCTGACCTCTTCACTTCACAAGCAGTGAGCCTCTAACCTCTTCACTTCACAAGCAGCAATCCTCTGACCTCTTCACTTCACAAGCAGCGAGCCTCTGACCTCTTCACTTCACAAGCAGTGATCCTCTGACCTCTTCACTTCACAAGCAGCGATCCTCTGACCTCTTCACTTCACAAGCAGTGAGCCTCTGACCTCTTCACTTCACAAGCAGTGATCCTCTGACCTCTTCACTTCACAAGCAGTGATCCTCTGACCTCTTCCCATCACAAGCAGCGATCCTCTGACCTCTTCACTTCACAAGCAGTGATCCTCTGACCTCTTCACTTCACAAGCAGCGATCCTCTGACCTCTTCACTTCACAAGCAGCAATCCTCTGACCTCTTCACTTCACAAGCAGTGATCCTCTGACCTCTTCACAAGCAGTGATCCTCTGACCTCTTCTCTTCACAAGCAGCGAGCCTCTGACCTCTTCACTTCACAAGCAGCGATCCTCTGACCTCTTCCCATCACAAGCAGCGATCCTCTGACCTCTTCCCATCACAAGCAGCGATCCTCTGACCTCTTCCCATCACAAGCAGCGATCCTCTGACCGCTTCCCATCACAAGCAGCGATCCTCTGACCTCTTCCCATCACAAGCAGTGAGCCTCTGACCTCTTCACTTCACAAGCAGTGATCCTCTGACCGCTACACTTCACAAGCAGTGATCCTCTGACCTCTTCACTTCACAAGCAGCGATCCTCTGACCTCTTCCCATCACAAGCATTGATCCTCTGACCTCTTCACTTCACAAGCAGCGAGCCTCTGACCTCTTCACTTCACAAGCAGCGAGCCTCTGACCTCTTCACTTCACAAGCAGTGAGCCTCTGACATCTTCACTTCACAAGCAGCGATCCTCTGACCTCTTCACTTCACAAGCAGCGATCCTCTGACCTCTTCACTTCACAAGCAGCGAGCCTCTGACATCTTCACTTCACAAGCAGCAATCCTCTGACCTCTTCACTGCACAAGCAGCGATCCTCTGACCTCTTCACTTCAAAAGCAGTGATCCTCTCATCTCTTCACATCACAAGCAGCGATCCTCTGACCTCTTCACTTCACCAGCAGTGATCCTCTGACCTCTTCACTTCACAAGCGGTGAGCCTCTGACCTCTTCACTTCACAAGCAGCGATCCTCTGACCTCTTCACTTTACAAGCGGCAATCGCTTGACTTCTTCACTTCACAAGCAGTGATCCTCTGACCTCTTCCCTTCACAAGCAGTGAGCCTCTGACCTCTTCACTTCACAAGCAGCAATCCTCTGACCTCTTCACTGCACAAGCAGTGATCCTCTGACCTCTTCACTTCACAAGCAGCGATCCTCTGACCTCTTCACTTCACAAGCAGTGAGCCTCTGACCTCTTCCCTTTACACGTAGTGATCCTCTGACCTCTTCCCATCACAAGCAGCGATCCTCTGACCTCTTCACTTTACAAGCGGCGATCGCCTGACTTCTTCACTTCACAAGCAGTGATCCTCTGATCTCTTCCCCTCACAAGCAGCGATCCTCTGACCTCTTCACTTCACAAGCAGTGAGCCTCTGACCTCTTCACTTCACAAGCAGTGATCATCTCACCTCTTCACTTCACAAGCAGCGATCCTCTGACCTCTTCACTTCACAAGCAGTGAGCCTCTGACCTCTTCACTTCACAAGCAGCGATCCTCTGACCGCTTCACTTCACAAGCAGCGATCCTATGACCTCTTCCCATCACAAGCAGCGATCCTCTGACCTCTTCACTTTACAAGCGGCGATTGCCCAACTTCTTCACTTCACAAGCAGTGATCCTCTGACCTCTTCACTTCACAAGCAGCGATCCTCTGACCTCTTCCCATCACAAGCAGCGATCCTCTGACCTCTTCCCATCACAAGCAGCGATCCTCTGACCTCTTCCCATCACAAGCAGCGATCCTCTGACCTCTTCCCATCACAAGCAGCGAGCCTCTTCACTTCACAAGCAGCGATCCTCTGACCTCTTCACTTCACAAGCAGCGAGCCTCTGACCTCTTCACTTCACAAGCAGCGATCCTCTGACCTCTTCACTTCACAAGCAGTGAGCCTCTGACCTCTTCACTTCACAAGCAGTGATCCTCTGACCTCTTCACTTCACAAGCAGTGATCCTCTGACCTCTTCCCATCACAAGCAGCGATCCTCTGACCTCTTCACTTCACAAGCAGTGATCCTCTGACCTCTTCACTTCACAAGCAGTGATCCTCTAACCTCTTCACTTCACAAGCAGCGATCCTCTGACCTCTTCACTTCACAAGCAGCAATCCTCTTACCTCTTCACTTCACAAGCAGTGATCCTCTGACCTCTTCACAAGCAGTGATCCTCTGACCTCTTCTCTTCACAAGCAGCGAGCCTCTGACCTCTTCACTTCACAAGCAGCGATCCTCTGACCTCTTCCCATCACAAGCAGCGATCCTCTGACCTCTTCCCATCACAAGCAGCGATCCTCTGATCTCTTCCCAACACAAGCAGCGATCCTCTGACCTCTTCCCATCACAAGCAGCGATCCTCTGACCTCTTCACTTCACAAGCAGCGAGCCTCTGACCTTTTCACTTCACAAGCAGTGATCCTCTGACCGCTACACTTCACAAGCAGTGATCCTCTGACCTCTTACCATCACAAACAGCGATCCTCTGACCTCTTCACTTCACAAGCAGCGATCCTCTGACCGCTTCCCATCACAAGCAGCGATCCTCTGACCTCTTCCCATCACAAGCAGCGATCCTCTGACCTCTTCCCATCACAAGCAGTGATCCTCTGACCTCTTCCCATCACAAGCAGCGAGCCTCTGACCTCTTCACTTCCCAAGCAGCGATCCTCTGACCTCTTCACTTCACAAGCAGTGATCCTCTGACTTCTTCCCATCACAAGCAGCGATCCTCTGACCTCTTCACTTCACAAGCAGTGATACTCTGACTTCTTCACTTCACAAGCAGTGATCCTCTGACCTCTTCACTTCACAAGCAGTGATCCTCTGACCTCTTCACTTCACAAGCAGTGAGCCTCTAACCTCTTCACTTCACAAGCAGCGATCCTCTGACCTCTTCACTTCACAAGCAGCGAGCCTCTGACCTCTTCACTTCACAAGCAGCGATCCTCTGACCTCTTCACTTCACAAGCAGTGAGCCTCTGACCTCTTCACTTCACAAGCAGTGATCCTCTGACCTCTTCACTTCACAAGCAGTGATCCTCTGACCTCTTCCCATCACAAGCAGCGATCCTCTGACCTCTTCACTTCACAAGCAGCGATCCACTGACCTCTTCACTTCACAAGCAGTGATCCTCTAACCTCTTCACTTCACAAGCAGTGATCCTCTGACCTCTTCTCTTCACAAGCAGCGAGCCTCTGACCTCTTCACTTCACAAGCAGCGATCCTCTGACCTCTTCCCATCACAAGCAGCGATCCTCTGACCTCTTCCCATCACAAGCAGCGATCCTCTGACCTCTTCCCATCACAAGCAGCGATCCTCTGACCTCTTCCCATCACAAGCAGCGATCCTCTGACCTCTTCACTTCACAAGCAGTGAGCCTCTGACCTTTTCACTTCACAAGCAGTGATCCTCTGACCGCTACACTTCACAAGCAGTGATCCTCTGACCTCTTACCATCACAAACAGCGATCCTCTGACCTCTTCACTTCACAAGCAGCGATCCTCTGACCGCTTCCCATCACAAGCAGCGATCCTCTGACCTCTTCACTTCACAAGCAGTGAGCCTCTGACCTTTTCACTTCACAAGCAGTGATCCTCTGACCGCTACACTTCACAAGCAGTGATCCTCTGACTTCTTACCATCACAAACATCGATCCTCTGACCTCTTCACTTCACAAGCAGTGATCCTCTGACCGCTTCCCATCACAAGCAGCGATCCTGTGACCTCTTCCCATCACAAGCAGCGATCCTCTGACCTCTTCACTTTACAAGCGGCGATCGCCCGACTTCTTCACTTCACAAGCGGTGATTCTCTGACCTCTTCACTTCACAAGCAGCGATCCTCTGACCTCTTTACTTCACAAGCAGCGATCCTCTGACCTCTTTACTTCACAAGCAGCGATCCTCTGACCTCTCCACTTCACAAGCAGCTAGCCTCTGACCTCTTCACTTCACAAGCAGCGATCCTCTGACCTCTTCACTTCACAAGCAGTGAGCCTCTGACCTCTTCACTTCACAAGCAGTGATCCTCTGACCTCTTCACTTCACAAGAAGTGATCCTCTGACCTCTTCACTTCACAAGCGGTGATCCTCTGACCTCTTCCCATCAGAAGCGGCGATCCTCTGACCTCTACACTTCACAAGCAGTGATCCTCTGACCTCTTCACTTCACAAGCAGTGATCCTCTGACCTCTTCACTTCACAAGCAGCGATCCTCTGACCTCTTCACTTCACAAGCAGTGATCCTCTGACCTCTTCACTTCACAAGCAGTGATCCTCTGACCTCTTCACTTCACAAGCAGTGATCCTCTGACCTCTTCACTTCACAAGCAGTGAGCCTCTGACCTCTTCACTTCACAAGCAGTGATCCGCACAAGCAGCCATCCTCTGACCTCTTCACTTCACAAGCAGTGAGCCTCTGACCTCTTCACTTCACAAGCAGTGTTCCTCTGACCTCTTCACTTCACAAGCAGCGATCCTCTGACCTCTTCGCTTCACAAGCAGTGAGCCTCTGACCTCTTCACTTCACAAGCAGTGATCCTCACAAGCAGTGATCCTCTGACCTCTTCACTTCACAAGCAGTGATCCTCTGACCTCTTCACTTCACAAGCAGCGATCCTCTGACCTCTTCACAAGCAGTGAGCCTTTGACCTCTTCACTTCACAAGCAGTGATCCTCTGACCTCTTAACTTCACAAGCAGCGATCCTCTGACCTCTTCACTTCACAAGCAGTGAGCCTCTGACCTCTTCACTTCACAAGCAGTGATCATCTCACCTCTTCACTTCACAAGCAGTGAGCCTCTGACCTCTTCACTTTACAAGCGGCGATTGCCCGACTTCTTCACTTCACAAGCAGTGATCCTCTGACCTCTTCACTTCACAAGCAGCGATCCTCTGACCTCTTCCCATCACAAGCAGCGATCCTCTGACCTCTTCCCATCACAAGCAGCGATCCTCTGACCTCTTCCCATCACAAGCAGCGATCCTCTGACCTCTTCCCATCACAAGCAGCGATCCTCTGACCTCTTCCCATCACAAGCAGCGAGCCTCTGACCTCTTCACTTCACAAGCAGTGATCCTCTGACCTCTTCACTTCACAAGCAGTGATCCTCTGACCTCTTCCCATCACAAGCAGCGATCCTCTGACCTCTTCACTTCACAAGCAGTGATACTCTGACCTCTTCACTTCACAAGCAGTGATCCTCTGAACTCTTCACTTCACAAGCAGTGATCCTCTGACCTCTTCACTTCACAAGCAGTGAGCCTCTGACCTCTTCACTTCACAAGCAGCGATCCTCTGACCTCTTCACTTCACAAGCAGTGAGCCTCTGACCTCTTCACTTCACAAGCAGTGATCATCTCACCTCTTCACTTCACAAGCAGCGATCCTCTGACCTCTTCACTTCACAAGCAGTGAGCCTCTGACCTCTTCACTTCACAAGCAGCGATCCTCTGACCGCTTCACTTCACAAGCAGCGATCCTGTGACCTCTTCCCATCACAAGCAGCGATCCTCTGACCTCTTCACTTTACAAGCGGCGATTGCCCGACTTCTTCACTTCACAAGCAGTGATCCTCTGACCTCTTCACTTCACAAGCAGCGATCCTCTGACCTCTTCCCATCACAAGCAGCGATCCTCTGACCTCTTCCCATCACAAGCAGCGATCCTCTGACCTCTTCCCATCACAAGCAGCGAGCCTCTGACCTCTTCACTTCACAAGCAGTGATCCTCTGACCTCTTCACTTCACAAGCAGTGATCCTCTGACCACTTCCCATCACAAGCAGCGATCCTCTGACCTCTTCACTTCACAAGCAGTGATACTCTGACCTCTTCACTTCACAAGCAGTGATCCTCTGACCTCTTCACTTCACAAGCAGTGAGCCTCTAACCTCTTCACTTCACAAGCAGCAATCCTCTGACCTCTTCACTTCACAAGCAGCGAGCCTCTGACCTCTTCACTTCACAAGCAGCGATCCTCTGACCTCTTCACTTCACAAGCAGCGATCCTCTGACCTCTTCACTTCACAAGCAGTGAGCCTCTGACCTCTTCACTTCACAAGCAGTGATCCTCTGACCTCTTCACTTCACAAGCAGTGAGCCTCTGACCTCTTCCCATCACAAGCAGCGATCCTCTGACCTCTTCACTTCACAAGCAGTGATCCTCTGACCTCTTCACTTCACAAGCAGCGATCCTCTGACCTCTTCACTTCACAAGCAGCAATCCTCTGACCTCTTCACTTCACAAGCAGTGATCCTCTGACCTCTTCACAAGCAGTGATCCTCTGACCTCTTCTCTTCACAAGCAGCGAGCCTCTGACCTCTTCACTTCACAAGCAGCGATCCTCTGACCTCTTCCCATCACAAGCAGCGATCCTCTGACCTCTTCCCATCACAAGCAGCGATCCTCTGACCTCTTCCCATCACAAGCAGCGATCCTCTGACCTCTTCCCATCACAAGCAGCGATCCTCTGACCTCTTCCCATCACAAGCAGTGAGCCTCTGACCTCTTCACTTCACAAGCAGTGATCCTCTGACCGCTACACTTCACAAGCAGTGATCCTCTGACCTCTTCACTTCACAAGCAGCGATCCTCTGACCTCTTCCCATCACAAGCATTGATCCTCTGACCTCTTCACTTCACAAGCAGCGAGCCTCTGACCTCTTCACTTCACAAGCAGCGAGCCTCTGACCTCTTCACTTCACAAGCAGTGAGCCTCTGACATCTTCACTTCACAAGCAGCGATCCTCTGACCTCTTCACTTCACAAGCAGCGATCCTCTGACCTCTTCACTTCACAAGCAGCGAGCCTCTGACCTCTTCACTTCACAACCAGCAATCCTCTGACCTCTTCACTGCACAAGCAGCGATCCTCTGACCTCTTCACTTCAAAAGCAGTGATCCTCTCATCTCTTCACATCACAAGCAGCGATCCTCTGACCTCTTCACTTCACCAGCAGTGATCCTCTGACCTCTTCACTTCACAAGCGGTGAGCCTCTGACCTCTTCACTTCACAAGCAGCGATCCTCTGACCTCTTCACTTTACAAGCGGCGATCGCTTGACTTCTTCACTTCACAAGCAGTGATCCTCTGACCTCTTCCCTTCACAAGCAGTGAGCCTCTGACCTCTTCACTTCACAAGCAGCAATCCTCTGACCTCTTCACTGCACAAGCAGTGATCCTCTGACCTCTTCCCATCACAAGCAGCGATCCTCTGACCTCTTCCCATCACAAGCAGCGATCCTCTGACCTCTTCCCATCACAAGCAGCGAGCCTCTGACCTCTTCACTTCACAAGCAGTGATCCTCTGACCTCTTCACTTCACAAGCAGTGATCCTCTGACCTCTTCCCATCACAAGCAGCGATCCTCTGACCTCTTCACTTCACAAGCAGTGATACTCTGACCTCTTCACTTCACAAGCAGTGATCCTCTGACCTCTTCACTTCACAAGCAGTGATCCTCTGACCTCTTCACTTCACAAGCAGTGAGCCTCTGACCTCTTCACTTCACAAGCAGCGATCCTCTGACCTCTTCACTTCACAAGCAGTGAGCCTCTGACCTCTTCACTTCACAAGCAGTGATCATCTCACCTCTTCACTTCACAAGCAGCGATCCTCTGACCTCTTCACTTCACAAGCAGTGAGCCTCTGACCTCTTCACTTCACAAGCAGCGATCCTCTGACCGCTTCACTTCACAAGCAGCGATCCTGTGACCTCTTCCCATCACAAGCAGCGATCCTCTGACCTCTTCACTTTACAAGCGGCGATTGCCCGACTTCTTCACTTCACAAGCAGTGATCCTCTGACCTCTTCACTTCACAAGCAGCGATCCTCTGACCTCTTCCCATCACAAGCAGCGATCCTCTGACCTCTTCCCATCACAAGCAGCGAGCCTCTGACCTCTTCACTTCACAAGCAGTGATCCTCTGACCTCTTCACTTCACAAGCAGTGATCCTCTGACCACTTCCCATCACAAGCAGCGATCCTCTGACCTCTTCACTTCACAAGCAGTGATACTCTGACCTCTTCACTTCACAAGCAGTGATCCTCTGACCTCTTCACTTCACAAGCAGCGATCCTCTGACCGCTTCCCATCACAAGCAGCGATCCTCTGACCTCTTCACTTCACAAGCAGTGAGCCTCTGACCTTTTCACTTCACAAGCAGTGATCCTCTGACCGCTACACTTCACAAGCAGTGATCCTCTGACTTCTTACCATCACAAACATCGATCCTCTGACCTCTTCACTTCACAAGCAGTGATCCTCTGACCGCTTCCCATCACAAGCAGCGATCCTGTGACCTCTTCCCATCACAAGCAGCGATCCTCTGACCTCTTTACTTCACAAGCAGCGATCCTCTGACCTCTTTACTTCACAAGCAGCGATCCTCTGACCTCTCCACTTCACAAGCAGCTAGCCTCTGACCTCTTCACTTCACAAGCAGCGATCCTCTGACCTCTTCACTTCACAAGCAGTGAGCCTCTGACCTCTTCACTTCACAAGCAGTGATCCTCTGACCTCTTCACTTCACAAGAAGTGATCCTCTGACCTCTTCACTTCACAAGCGGTGATCCTCTGACCTCTTCCCATCAGAAGCGGCGATCCTCTGACCTCTACACTTCACAAGCAGTGATCCTCTGACCTCTTCACTTCACAAGCAGTGATCCTCTGACCTCTTCACTTCACAAGCAGCGATCCTCTGACCTCTTCACTTCACAAGCAGCGATCCTCTGACCTCTTCACTTCACAAGCAGTGATCCTCTGACCTCTTCACTTCACAAGCAGTGATCCTCTGACCTCTTCACTTCACAAGCAGTGAGCCTCTGACCTCTTCACTTCACAAGCAGTGATCCGCACAAGCAGCCATCCTCTGACCTCTTCACTTCACAAGCAGTGAGCCTCTGACCTCTTCACTTCACAAGCAGTGTTCCTCTGACCTCTTCACTTCACAAGCAGCGATCCTCTGACCTCTTCGCTTCACAAGCAGTGAGCCTCTGACCTCTTCACTTCACAAGCAGTGATCCTCACAAGCAGTGATCCTCTGACCTCTTCACTTCACAAGCAGTGATCCTCTGACCTCTTCACTTCACAAGCAGCGATCCTCTGACCTCTTCACAAGCAGTGAGCCTTTGACCTCTTCACTTCACAAGCAGTGATCCTCTGACCTCTTAACTTCACAAGCAGCGATCCTCTGACCTCTTCACTTCACAAGCAGTGAGCCTCTGACCTCTTCACTTCACAAGCAGTGATCATCTCACCTCTTCACTTCACAAGCAGTGAGCCTCTGACCTCTTCACTTCACAAGCAGCGATCCTCTGACTGCTTCACTTCACAAGCAGCGATCCTGTGACCTCTTCCCATCACAAGCAGCGATCCTCTGACCTCTTCACTTTACAAGCGGCGATTGCCCGACTTCTTCACTTCACAAGCAGTGATCCTCTGACCTCTTCACTTCACAAGCAGCGATCCTCTGACCTCTTCCCATCACAAGCAGCGATCCTCTGACCTCTTCCCATCACAAGCAGCGATCCTCTGACCTCTTCCCATCACAAGCAGCGATCCTCTGACCTCTTCCCATCACAAGCAGCGATCCTCTGACCTCTTCCCATCACAAGCAGCGAGCCTCTGACCTCTTCACTTCACAAGCAGTGATCCTCTGACCTCTTCACTTCACAAGCAGTGATCCTCTGACCTCTTCCCATCACAAGCAGCGATCCTCTGACCTCTTCACTTCACAAGCAGTGATACTCTGACCTCTTCACTTCACAAGCAGTGATCCTCTGAACTCTTCACTTCACAAGCAGTGATCCTCTGACCTCTTCACTGCACAAGCAGTGAGCCTCTGACCTCTTCACTTCACAAGCAGCGATCCTCTGACCTCTTCACTTCACAAGCAGTGAGCCTCTGACCTCTTCACTTCACAAGCAGTGATCATCTCACCTCTTCACTTCACAAGCAGCGATCCTCTGACCTCTTCACTTCACAAGCAGTGAGCCTCTGACCTCTTCACTTCACAAGCAGCGATCCTCTGACCGCTTCACTTCACAAGCAGCGATCCTGTGACCTCTTCCCATCACAAGCAGCGATCCTCTGACCTCTTCACTTTACAAGCGGCGATTGCCCGACTTCTTCACTTCACAAGCAGTGATCCTCTGACCTCTTCACTTCACAAGCAGCGATCCTCTGACCTCTTCCCATCACAAGCAGCGATCCTCTGACCTCTTCCCATCACAAGCAGCGATCCTCTGACCTCTTCCCATCACAAGCAGCGATCCTCTGACCTCTTCCCATCACAAGCAGCGAGCCTCTGACCTCTTCACTTCACAAGCAGTGATCCTCTGACCTCTTCACTTCACAAGCAGTGATCCTCTGACCACTTCCCATCACAAGCAGCGATCCTCTGACCTCTTCACTTCACAAGCAGTGATACTCTGACCTCTTCACTTCACAAGCAGTGATCCTCTGACCTCTTCACTTCACAAGCAGTGAGCCTCTAACCTCTTCACTTCACAAGCAGCAATCCTCTGACCTCTTCACTTCACAAGCAGCGAGCCTCTGACCTCTTCACTTCACAAGCAGCGATCCTCTGACCTCTTCACTTCACAAGCAGCGATCCTCTGACCTCTTCACTTCACAAGCAGTGAGCCTCTGACCTCTTCACTTCACAAGCAGTGATCCTCTGACCTCTTCACTTCACAAGCAGTGAGCCTCTGACCTCTTCCCATCACAAGCAGCGATCCTCTGACCTCTTCACTTCACAAGCAGTGATCCTCTGACCTCTTCACTTCACAAGCAGCGATCCTCTGACCTCTTCACTTCACAAGCAGCAATCCTCTGACCTCTTCACTTCACAAGCAGTGATCCTCTGACCTCTTCACAAGCAGTGATCCTCTGACCTCTTCTCTTCACAAGCAGCGAGCCTCTGACCTCTTCACTTCACAAGCAGCGATCCTCTGACCTCTTCCCATCACAAGCAGCGATCCTCTGACCTCTTCCCATCACAAGCAGCGATCCTCTGACCTCTTCCCATCACAAGCAGCGATCCTCTGACCTCTTCCCATCACAAGCAGCGATCCTCTGACCTCTTCCCATCACAAGCAGTGAGCCTCTGACCTCTTCACTTCACAAGCAGTGATCCTCTGACCGCTACACTTCACAAGCAGTGATCCTCTGACCTCTTCACTTCACAAGCAGCGATCCTCTGACCTCTTCCCATCACAAGCATTGATCCTCTGACCTCTTCACTTCACAAGCAGCGAGCCTCTGACCTCTTCACTTCACAAGCAGCGAGCCTCTGACCTCTTCACTTCACAAGCAGTGAGCCTCTGACATCTTCACTTCACAAGCAGCGATCCTCTGACCTCTTCACTTCACAAGCAGCGATCCTCTGACCTCTTCACTTCACAAGCAGCGAGCCTCTGACCTCTTCACTTCACAAGCAGCAATCCTCTGACCTCTTCACTGCACAAGCAGCGATCCTCTGACCTCTTCACTTCAAAAGCAGTGATCCTCTCATCTCTTCACATCACAAGCAGCGATCCTCTGACCTCTTCACTTCACCAGCAGTGATCCTCTGACCTCTTCACTTCACAAGCGGTGAGCCTCTGACCTCTTCACTTCACAAGCAGCGATCCTCTGACCTCTTCACTTTACAAGCGGCGATCGCTTGACTTCTTCACTTCACAAGCAGTGATCCTCTGACCTCTTCCCTTCACAAGCAGTGAGCCTCTGACCTCTTCACTTCACAAGCAGCAATCCTCTGACCTCTTCACTGCACAAGCAGTGATCCTCTGACCTCTTCCCATCACAAGCAGCGATCCTCTGACCTCTTCCCATCACAAGCAGCGATCCTCTGACCTCTTCCCATCACAAGCAGCGAGCCTCTGACCTCTTCACTTCACAAGCAGTGATCCTCTGACCTCTTCACTTCACAAGCAGTGATCCTCTGACCTCTTCCCATCACAAGCAGCGATCCTCTGACCTCTTCACTTCACAAGCAGTGATACTCTGACCTCTTCACTTCACAAGCAGTGATCCTCTGACCTCTTCACTTCACAAGCAGTGATCCTCTGACCTCTTCACTTCACAAGCAGTGAGCCTCTGACCTCTTCACTTCACAAGCAGCGATCCTCTGACCTCTTCACTTCACAAGCAGTGAGCCTCTGACCTCTTCACTTCACAAGCAGTGATCATCTCACCTCTTCACTTCACAAGCAGCGATCCTCTGACCTCTTCACTTCACAAGCAGTGAGCCTCTGACCTCTTCACTTCACAAGCAGCGATCCTCTGACCGCTTCACTTCACAAGCAGCGATCCTGTGACCTCTTCCCATCACAAGCAGCGATCCTCTGACCTCTTCACTTTACAAGCGGCGATTGCCCGACTTCTTCACTTCACAAGCAGTGATCCTCTGACCTCTTCACTTCACAAGCAGCGATCCTCTGACCTCTTCCCATCACAAGCAGCGATCCTCTGACCTCTTCCCATCACAAGCAGCGAGCCTCTGACCTCTTCACTTCACAAGCAGTGATCCTCTGACCTCTTCACTTCACAAGCAGTGATCCTCTGACCACTTCCCATCACAAGCAGCGATCCTCTGACCTCTTCACTTCACAAGCAGTGATACTCTGACCTCTTCACTTCACAAGCAGTGATCCTCTGACCTCTTCACTTCACAAGCAGTGAGCCTCTAACCTCTTCACTTCACAAGCAGCAATCCTCTGACCTCTTCACTTCACAAGCAGCGAGCCTCTGACCTCTTCACTTCACAAGCAGCGATCCTCTAACCTCTTCACTTCACAAGCAGCGATCCTCTGACCTCTTCACTTCACAAGCAGTGAGCCTCTGACCTCTTCACTTCACAAGCAGTGATCCTCTGACCTCTTCACTTCACAAGCAGTGAGCCTCTGACCTCTTCCCATCACAAGCAGCGATCCTCTGACCTCTTCACTTCACAAGCAGTGATCCTCTGACCTCTTCACTTCACAAGCAGCGATCCTCTGACCTCTTCACTTCACAAGCAGCAATCCTCTGACCTCTTCACTTCACAAGCAGTGATCCTCTGACCTCTTCACAAGCAGTGATCCTCTGACCTCTTCTCTTCACAAGCAGCGAGCCTCTGACCTCTTCACTTCACAAGCAGCGATCCTCTGACCTCTTCCCATCACAAGCAGCGATCCTCTGACCTCTTCCCATCACAAG
Source organism: Triturus cristatus (assembly GCF_964204655.1). Taxonomy (NCBI): domain Eukaryota; kingdom Metazoa; phylum Chordata; class Amphibia; order Caudata; family Salamandridae; genus Triturus; species Triturus cristatus. Next base: position 285,793,833 of record NC_140579.1, read on the forward strand.
CAGCGATCCTCTGACCTCTTCCCATCACAAGCAGCGATCCTCTGACCTCTTCCCATCACAAGCAGCGATCCTCTGACCTCTTCCCATCACAAGCAGTGAGCCTCTGACCTCTTCACTTCACAAGCAGTGATCCTCTGACCGCTACACTTCACAAGCAGTGATCCTCTGACCTCTTCACTTCACAAGCAGCGATCCTCTGACCTCTTCCCATCACAAGCATTGATCCTCTGACCTCTTCACTTCACAAGCAGCGAGCCTCTGACCTCTTCACTTCACAAGCAGCGAGCCTCTGACCTCTTCACTTCACAAGCAGTGAGCCTCTGACATCTTCACTTCACAAGCAGCGATCCTCTGACCTCTTCACTTCACAAGCAGCGATCCTCTGACCTCTTCACTTCACAAGCAGCGAGCCTCTGACCTCTTCACTTCACAAGCAGCAATCCTCTGACCTCTTCACTGCACAAGCAGCGATCCTCTGACCTCTTCACTTCAAAAGCAGTGATCCTCTCATCTCTTCACATCACAAGCAGCGATCCTCTGACCTCTTCACTTCACCAGCAGTGATCCTCTGACCTCTTCACTTCACAAGCGGTGAGCCTCTGACCTCTTCACTTCACAAGCAGCGATCCTCTGACCTCTTCACTTTACAAGCGGCGATCGCTTGACTTCTTCACTTCACAAGCAGTGATCCTCTGACCTCTTCCCTTCACAAGCAGTGAGCCTCTGACCTCTTCACTTCACAAGCAGCAATCCTCTGACCTCTTCACTGCACAAGCAGTGATCCTCTGACCTCTTCCCATCACAAGCAGCGATCCTCTGACCTCTTCCCATCACAAGCAGCGATCCTCTGAACTCTTCCCATCACAAGCAGCGAGCCTCTGACCTCTTCACTTCACAAGCAGTGATCCTCTGACCTCTTCACTTCACAAGCAGTGATCCTCTGACCTCTTCCCATCACAAGCAGCGATCCTCTGACCTCTTCACTTCACAAGCAGTGATACTCTGACCTCTTCACTTCACAAGCAGTGATCCTCTGACCTCTTCACTTCACAAGCAGTGATCCTCTGACCTCTTCACTTCACAAGCAGTGAGCCTCTGACCTCTTCACTTCACAAGCAGCGATCCTCTGACCTCTTCACTTCACAAGCAGTGAGCCTCTGACCTCTTCACTTCACAAGCAGTGATCATCTCACCTCTTCACTTCACAAGCAGCGATCCTCTGACCTCTTCACTTCACAAGCAGTGAGCCTCTGACCTCTTCACTTCACAAGCAGCGATCCTCTGACCGCTTCACTTCACAAGCAGCGATCCTGTGACCTCTTCCCATCACAAGCAGCGATCCTCTGACCTCTTCACTTTACAAGCGGCGATTGCCCGACTTCTTCACTTCACAAGCAGTGATCCTCTGACCTCTTCACTTCACAAGCAGCGATCCTCTGACCTCTTCCCATCACAAGCAGCGATCCTCTGACCTCTTCCCATCACAAGCAGCGATCCTCTGACCTCTTCCCATCACAAGCAGCGATCCTCTGACCTCTTCCCATCACAAGCAGCGAGCCTCTGACCTCTTCACTTCACAAGCAGTGATCCTCTGACCTCTTCACTTCACAAGCAGTGATCCTCTGACCACTTCCCATCACAAGCAGCGATCCTCTGACCTCTTCACTTCAAAAGCAGTGATACTCTGACCTCTTCACTTCACAAGCAGTGATCCTCTGACCTCTTCACTTCACAAGCAGTGAGCCTCTAACCTCTTCACTTCACAAGCAGCAATCCTCTGACCTCTTCACTTCACAAGCAGCGAGCCTCTGACCTCTTCACTTCACAAGCAGCGATCCTCTGACCTCTTCACTTCACAAGCAGCGATCCTCTGACCTCTTCACTTCACAAGCAGTGAGCCTCTGACCTCTTCACTTCACAAGCAGTGATCCTCTGACCTCTTCACTTCACAAGCAGTGAGCCTCTGACCTCTTCCCATCACAAGCAGCGATCCTCTGACCTCTTCACTTCACAAGCAGTGATCCTCTGACCTCTTCACTTCACAAGCAGCGATCCTCTGACCTCTTCCCATCACAAGCAGCGATCCTCTGACCTCTTCCCATCACAAGCAGCGAGCCTCTTCACTTCACAAGCAGCGATCCTCTGACCTCTTCACTTCACAAGCAGCGAGCCTCTGACCTCTTCACTTCACAAGCAGCGATCCTCTGACCTCTTCACTTCACAAGCAGCGATCCTATGACCTCTTCACTTCACAAGCAGTGAGCCTCTGACCTCTTCACTTCACAAGCAGTGATCCTCTGACCTCTTCACTTCACAAGCAGTGATCCTCTGACCTCTTCCCATCACAAGCAGCGATCCTCTGACCTCTTCACTTCACAAGCAGCGATCCACTGACCTCTTCACTTCACAAGCAGTGATCCTCTAACCTCTTCACTTCACAAGCAGTGATCCTCTGACCTCTTCTCTTCACAAGCAGCGAGCCTCTGACCTCTTCACTTCACAAGCAGCGATCCTCTGACCTCTTCCCATCACAAGCAGCGATCCTCTGACCTCTTCCCATCACAAGCAGCGATCCTCTGACCTCTTCCCATCACAAGCAGCGATCCTCTGACCTCTTCCCATCACAAGCAGCGATCCTCTGACCTCTTCACTTCACAAGCAGTGAGCCTCTGACCTTTTCACTTCACAAGCAGTGATCCTCTGACCGCTACACTTCACAAGCAGTGATCCTCTGACCTCTTACCATCACAAACAGCGATCCTCTGACCTCTTCACTTCACAAGCAGCGATCCTCTGACCGCTTCCCATCACAAGCAGCGATCCTCTGACCTCTTCACTTCACAAGCAGTGAGCCTCTGACCTTTTCACTTCACAAGCAGTGATCCTCTGACCGCTACACTTCACAAGCAGTGATCCTCTGACTTCTTACCATCACAAACATCGATCCTCTGACCTCTTCACTTCACAAGCAGTGATCCTCTGACCGCTTCCCATCACAAGCAGCGATCCTGTGACCTCTTCCCATCACAAGCAGCGATCCTCTGACCTCTTCACTTTACAAGCGGCGATCGCCCGACTTCTTCACTTCACAAGCGGTGATTCTCTGACCTCTTCACTTCACAAGCAGCGATCCTCTGACCTCTTTACTTCACAAGCAGCGATCCTCTGACCTCTTTACTTCACAAGCAGCGATCCTCTGACCTCTCCACTTCACAAGCAGCTAGCCTCTGACCTCTTCACTTCACAAGCAGCGATCCTCTGACCTCTTCACTTCACAAGCAGTGAGCCTCTGACCTCTTCACTTCACAAGCAGTGATCCTCTGACCTCTTCACTTCACAAGAAGTGATCCTCTGACCTCTTCACTTCACAAGCGGTGATCCTCTGACCTCTTCCCATCAGAAGCGGCGATCCTCTGACCTCTACACTTCACAAGCAGTGATCCTCTGACCTCTTCACTTCACAAGCAGTGATCCTCTGACCTCTTCACTTCACAAGCAGCGATCCTCTGACCTCTTCACTTCACAAGCAGTGATCCTCTGACCTCTTCACTTCACAAGCAGTGATCCTCTGACCTCTTCACTTCACAAGCAGTGATCCTCTGACCTCTTCACTTCACAAGCAGTGAGCCTCTGACCTCTTCACTTCACAAGCAGTGATCCGCACAAGCAGCCATCCTCTGACCTCTTCACTTCACAAGCAGTGAGCCTCTGACCTCTTCACTTCACAAGCAGTGTTCCTCTGACCTCTTCACTTCACAAGCAGCGATCCTCTGACCTCTTCGCTTCACAAGCAGTGAGCCTCTGACCTCTTCACTTCACAAGCAGTGATCCTCACAAGCAGTGATCCTCTGACCTCTTCACTTCACAAGCAGTGATCCTCTGACCTCTTCACTTCACAAGCAGCGATCCTCTGACCTCTTCACAAGCAGTGAGCCTTTGACCTCTTCACTTCACAAGCAGTGATCCTCTGACCTCTTAACTTCACAAGCAGCGATCCTCTGACCTCTTCACTTCACAAGCAGTGAGCCTCTGACCTCTTCACTTCACAAGCAGTGATCATCTCACCTCTTCACTTCACAAGCAGTGAGCCTCTGACCTCTTCACTTTACAAGCGGCGATTGCCCGACTTCTTCACTTCACAAGCAGTGATCCTCTGACCTCTTCACTTCACAAGCAGCGATCCTCTGACCTCTTCCCATCACAAGCAGCGATCCTCTGACCTCTTCCCATCACAAGCAGCGATCCTCTGACCTCTTCCCATCACAAGCAGCGATCCTCTGACCTCTTCCCATCACAAGCAGCGATCCTCTGACCTCTTCCCATCACAAGCAGCGAGCCTCTGACCTCTTCACTTCACAAGCAGTGATCCTCTGACCTCTTCACTTCACAAGCAGTGATCCTCTGACCTCTTCCCATCACAAGCAGCGATCCTCTGACCTCTTCACTTCACAAGCAGTGATACTCTGACCTCTTCACTTCACAAGCAGTGATCCTCTGAACTCTTCACTTCACAAGCAGTGATCCTCTGACCTCTTCACTTCACAAGCAGTGAGCCTCTGACCTCTTCACTTCACAAGCAGCGATCCTCTGACCTCTTCACTTCACAAGCAGTGAGCCTCTGACCTCTTCACTTCACAAGCAGTGATCATCTCACCTCTTCACTTCACAAGCAGCGATCCTCTGACCTCTTCACTTCACAAGCAGTGAGCCTCTGACCTCTTCACTTCACAAGCAGCGATCCTCTGACCGCTTCACTTCACAAGCAGCGATCCTGTGACCTCTTCCCATCACAAGCAGCGATCCTCTGACCTCTTCACTTTACAAGCGGCGATTGCCCGACTTCTTCACTTCACAAGCAGTGATCCTCTGACCTCTTCACTTCACAAGCAGCGATCCTCTGACCTCTTCCCATCACAAGCAGCGATCCTCTGACCTCTTCCCATCACAAGCAGCGATCCTCTGACCTCTTCCCATCACAAGCAGCGAGCCTCTGACCTCTTCACTTCACAAGCAGTGATCCTCTGACCTCTTCACTTCACAAGCAGTGATCCTCTGACCACTTCCCATCACAAGCAGCGATCCTCTGACCTCTTCACTTCACAAGCAGTGATACTCTGACCTCTTCACTTCACAAGCAGTGATCCTCTGACCTCTTCACTTCACAAGCAGTGAGCCTCTAACCTCTTCACTTCACAAGCAGCAATCCTCTGACCTCTTCACTTCACAAGCAGCGAGCCTCTGACCTCTTCACTTCACAAGCAGCGATCCTCTGACCTCTTCACTTCACAAGCAGCGATCCTCTGACCTCTTCACTTCACAAGCAGTGAGCCTCTGACCTCTTCACTTCACAAGCAGTGATCCTCTGACCTCTTCACTTCACAAGCAGTGAGCCTCTGACCTCTTCCCATCACAAGCAGCGATCCTCTGACCTCTTCACTTCACAAGCAGTGATCCTCTGACCTCTTCACTTCACAAGCAGCGATCCTCTGACCTCTTCACTTCACAAGCAGCAATCCTCTGACCTCTTCACTTCACAAGCAGTGATCCTCTGACCTCTTCACAAGCAGTGATCCTCTGACCTCTTCTCTTCACAAGCAGCGAGCCTCTGACCTCTTCACTTCACAAGCAGCGATCCTCTGACCTCTTCCCATCACAAGCAGCGATCCTCTGACCTCTTCCCATCACAAGCAGCGATCCTCTGACCTCTTCCCATCACAAGCAGCGATCCTCTGACCTCTTCCCATCACAAGCAGCGATCCTCTGACCTCTTCCCATCACAAGCAGTGAGCCTCTGACCTCTTCACTTCACAAGCAGTGATCCTCTGACCGCTACACTTCACAAGCAGTGATCCTCTGACCTCTTCACTTCACAAGCAGCGATCCTCTGACCTCTTCCCATCACAAGCATTGATCCTCTGACCTCTTCACTTCACAAGCAGCGAGCCTCTGACCTCTTCACTTCACAAGCAGCGAGCCTCTGACCTCTTCACTTCACAAGCAGTGAGCCTCTGACATCTTCACTTCACAAGCAGCGATCCTCTGACCTCTTCACTTCACAAGCAGCGATCCTCTGACCTCTTCACTTCACAAGCAGCGAGCCTCTGACCTCTTCACTTCACAACCAGCAATCCTCTGACCTCTTCACTGCACAAGCAGCGATCCTCTGACCTCTTCACTTCAAAAGCAGTGATCCTCTCATCTCTTCACATCACAAGCAGCGATCCTCTGACCTCTTCACTTCACCAGCAGTGATCCTCTGACCTCTTCACTTCACAAGCGGTGAGCCTCTGACCTCTTCACTTCACAAGCAGCGATCCTCTGACCTCTTCACTTTACAAGCGGCGATCGCTTGACTTCTTCACTTCACAAGCAGTGATCCTCTGACCTCTTCCCTTCACAAGCAGTGAGCCTCTGACCTCTTCACTTCACAAGCAGCAATCCTCTGACCTCTTCACTGCACAAGCAGTGATCCTCTGACCTCTTCCCATCACAAGCAGCGATCCTCTGACCTCTTCCCATCACAAGCAGCGATCCTCTGACCTCTTCCCATCACAAGCAGCGAGCCTCTGACCTCTTCACTTCACAAGCAGTGATCCTCTGACCTCTTCACTTCACAAGCAGTGATCCTCTGACCTCTTCCCATCACAAGCAGCGATCCTCTGACCTCTTCACTTCACAAGCAGTGATACTCTGACCTCTTCACTTCACAAGCAGTGATCCTCTGACCTCTTCACTTCACAAGCAGTGATCCTCTGACCTCTTCACTTCACAAGCAGTGAGCCTCTGACCTCTTCACTTCACAAGCAGCGATCCTCTGACCTCTTCACTTCACAAGCAGTGAGCCTCTGACCTCTTCACTTCACAAGCAGTGATCATCTCACCTCTTCACTTCACAAGCAGCGATCCTCTGACCTCTTCACTTCACAAGCAGTGAGCCTCTGACCTCTTCACTTCACAAGCAGCGATCCTCTGACCGCTTCACTTCACAAGCAGCGATCCTGTGACCTCTTCCCATCACAAGCAGCGATCCTCTGACCTCTTCACTTTACAAGCGGCGATTGCCCGACTTCTTCACTTCACAAGCAGTGATCCTCTGACCTCTTCACTTCACAAGCAGCGATCCTCTGACCTCTTCCCATCACAAGCAGCGATCCTCTGACCTCTTCCCATCACAAGCAGCGAGCCTCTGACCTCTTCACTTCACAAGCAGTGATCCTCTGACCTCTTCACTTCACAAGCAGTGATCCTCTGACCACTTCCCATCACAAGCAGCGATCCTCTGACCTCTTCACTTCACAAGCAGTGATACTCTGACCTCTTCACTTCACAAGCAGTGATCCTCTGACCTCTTCACTTCACAAGCAGCGATCCTCTGACCGCTTCCCATCACAAGCAGCGATCCTCTGACCTCTTCACTTCACAAGCAGTGAGCCTCTGACCTTTTCACTTCACAAGCAGTGATCCTCTGACCGCTACACTTCACAAGCAGTGATCCTCTGACTTCTTACCATCACAAACATCGATCCTCTGACCTCTTCACTTCACAAGCAGTGATCCTCTGACCGCTTCCCATCACAAGCAGCGATCCTGTGACCTCTTCCCATCACAAGCAGCGATCCTCTGACCTCTTTACTTCACAAGCAGCGATCCTCTGACCTCTTTACTTCACAAGCAGCGATCCTCTGACCTCTCCACTTCACAAGCAGCTAGCCTCTGACCTCTTCACTTCACAAGCAGCGATCCTCTGACCTCTTCACTTCACAAGCAGTGAGCCTCTGACCTCTTCACTTCACAAGCAGTGATCCTCTGACCTCTTCACTTCACAAGAAGTGATCCTCTGACCTCTTCACTTCACAAGCGGTGATCCTCTGACCTCTTCCCATCAGAAGCGGCGATCCTCTGACCTCTACACTTCACAAGCAGTGATCCTCTGACCTCTTCACTTCACAAGCAGTGATCCTCTGACCTCTTCACTTCACAAGCAGCGATCCTCTGACCTCTTCACTTCACAAGCAGCGATCCTCTGACCTCTTCACTTCACAAGCAGTGATCCTCTGACCTCTTCACTTCACAAGCAGTGATCCTCTGACCTCTTCACTTCACAAGCAGTGAGCCTCTGACCTCTTCACTTCACAAGCAGTGATCCGCACAAGCAGCCATCCTCTGACCTCTTCACTTCACAAGCAGTGAGCCTCTGACCTCTTCACTTCACAAGCAGTGTTCCTCTGACCTCTTCACTTCACAAGCAGCGATCCTCTGACCTCTTCGCTTCACAAGCAGTGAGCCTCTGACCTCTTCACTTCACAAGCAGTGATCCTCACAAGCAGTGATCCTCTGACCTCTTCACTTCACAAGCAGTGATCCTCTGACCTCTTCACTTCACAAGCAGCGATCCTCTGACCTCTTCACAAGCAGTGAGCCTTTGACCTCTTCACTTCACAAGCAGTGATCCTCTGACCTCTTAACTTCACAAGCAGCGATCCTCTGACCTCTTCACTTCACAAGCAGTGAGCCTCTGACCTCTTCACTTCACAAGCAGTGATCATCTCACCTCTTCACTTCACAAGCAGTGAGCCTCTGACCTCTTCACTTCACAAGCAGCGATCCTCTGACTGCTTCACTTCACAAGCAGCGATCCTGTGACCTCTTCCCATCACAAGCAGCGATCCTCTGACCTCTTCACTTTACAAGCGGCGATTGCCCGACTTCTTCACTTCACAAGCAGTGATCCTCTGACCTCTTCACTTCACAAGCAGCGATCCTCTGACCTCTTCCCATCACAAGCAGCGATCCTCTGACCTCTTCCCATCACAAGCAGCGATCCTCTGACCTCTTCCCATCACAAGCAGCGATCCTCTGACCTCTTCCCATCACAAGCAGCGATCCTCTGACCTCTTCCCATCACAAGCAGCGAGCCTCTGACCTCTTCACTTCACAAGCAGTGATCCTCTGACCTCTTCACTTCACAAGCAGTGATCCTCTGACCTCTTCCCATCACAAGCAGCGATCCTCTGACCTCTTCACTTCACAAGCAGTGATACTCTGACCTCTTCACTTCACAAGCAGTGATCCTCTGAACTCTTCACTTCACAAGCAGTGATCCTCTGACCTCTTCACTGCACAAGCAGTGAGCCTCTGACCTCTTCACTTCACAAGCAGCGATCCTCTGACCTCTTCACTTCACAAGCAGTGAGCCTCTGACCTCTTCACTTCACAAGCAGTGATCATCTCACCTCTTCACTTCACAAGCAGCGATCCTCTGACCTCTTCACTTCACAAGCAGTGAGCCTCTGACCTCTTCACTTCACAAGCAGCGATCCTCTGACCGCTTCACTTCACAAGCAGCGACCCTGTGACCTCTTCCCATCACAAGCAGCGATCCTCTGACCTCTTCACTTTACAAGCGGCGATTGCCCGACTTCTTCACTTCACAAGCAGTGATCCTCTGACCTCTTCACTTCACAAGCAGCGATCCTCTGACCTCTTCCCATCACAAGCAGCGATCCTCTGACCTCTTCCCATCACAAGCAGCGATCCTCTGACCTCTTCCCATCACAAGCAGCGATCCTCTGACCTCTTCCCATCACAAGCAGCGAGCCTCTGACCTCTTCACTTCACAAGCAGTGATCCTCTGACCTCTTCACTTCACAAGCAGTGATCCTCTGACCACTTCCCATCACAAGCAGCGATCCTCTGACCTCTTCACTTCACAAGCAGTGATACTCTGACCTCTTCACTTCACAAGCAGTGATCCTCTGACCTCTTCACTTCACAAGCAGTGAGCCTCTAACCTCTTCACTTCACAAGCAGCAATCCTCTGACCTCTTCACTTCACAAGCAGCGAGCCTCTGACCTCTTCACTTCACAAGCAGCGATCCTCTGACCTCTTCACTTCACAAGCAGCGATCCTCTGACCTCTTCACTTCACAAGCAGTGAGCCTCTGACCTCTTCACTTCACAAGCAGTGATCCTCTGACCTCTTCACTTCACAAGCAGTGAGCCTCTGACCTCTTCCCATCACAAGCAGCGATCCTCTGACCTCTTCACTTCACAAGCAGTGATCCTCTGACCTCTTCACTTCACAAGCAGCGATCCTCTGACCTCTTCACTTCACAAGCAGCAATCCTCTGACCTCTTCACTTCACAAGCAGTGATCCTCTGACCTCTTCACAAGCAGTGATCCTCTGACCTCTTCTCTTCACAAGCAGCGAGCCTCTGACCTCTTCACTTCACAAGCAGCGATCCTCTGACCTCTTCCCATCACAAGCAGCGATCCTCTGACCTCTTCCCATCACAAGCAGCGATCCTCTGACCTCTTCCCATCACAAGCAGCGATCCTCTGACCTCTTCCCATCACAAGCAGCGATCCTCTGACCTCTTCCCATCACAAGCAGTGAGCCTCTGACCTCTTCACTTCACAAGCAGTGATCCTCTGACCGCTACACTTCACAAGCAGTGATCCTCTGACCTCTTCACTTCACAAGCAGCGATCCTCTGACCTCTTCCCATCACAAGCATTGATCCTCTGACCTCTTCACTTCACAAGCAGCGAGCCTCTGACCTCTTCACTTCACAAGCAGCGAGCCTCTGACCTCTTCACTTCACAAGCAGTGAGCCTCTGACATCTTCACTTCACAAGCAGCGATCCTCTGACCTCTTCACTTCACAAGCAGCGATCCTCTGACCTCTTCACTTCACAAGCAGCGAGCCTCTGACCTCTTCACTTCACAAGCAGCAATCCTCTGACCTCTTCACTGCACAAGCAGCGATCCTCTGACCTCTTCACTTCAAAAGCAGTGATCCTCTCATCTCTTCACATCACAAGCAGCGATCCTCTGACCTCTTCACTTCACCAGCAGTGATCCTCTGACCTCTTCACTTCACAAGCGGTGAGCCTCTGACCTCTTCACTTCACAAGCAGCGATCCTCTGACCTCTTCACTTTACAAGCGGCGATCGCTTGACTTCTTCACTTCACAAGCAGTGATCCTCTGACCTCTTCCCTTCACAAGCAGTGAGCCTCTGACCTCTTCACTTCACAAGCAGCAATCCTCTGACCTCTTCACTGCACAAGCAGTGATCCTCTGACCTCTTCCCATCACAAGCAGCGATCCTCTGACCTCTTCCCATCACAAGCAGCGATCCTCTGACCTCTTCCCATCACAAGCAGCGAGCCTCTGACCTCTTCACTTCACAAGCAGTGATCCTCTGACCTCTTCACTTCACAAGCAGTGATCCTCTGACCTCTTCCCATCACAAGCAGCGATCCTCTGACCTCTTCACTTCACAAGCAGTGATACTCTGACCTCTTCACTTCACAAGCAGTGATCCTCTGACCTCTTCACTTCACAAGCAGTGATCCTCTGACCTCTTCACTTCACAAGCAGTGAGCCTCTGACCTCTTCACTTCACAAGCAGCGATCCTCTGACCTCTTCACTTCACAAGCAGTGAGCCTCTGACCTCTTCACTTCACAAGCAGTGATCATCTCACCTCTTCACTTCACAAGCAGCGATCCTCTGACCTCTTCACTTCACAAGCAGTGAGCCTCTGACCTCTTCACTTCACAAGCAGCGATCCTCTGACCGCTTCACTTCACAAGCAGCGATCCTGTGACCTCTTCCCATCACAAGCAGCGATCCTCTGACCTCTTCACTTTACAAGCGGCGATTGCCCGACTTCTTCACTTCACAAGCAGTGATCCTCTGACCTCTTCACTTCACAAGCAGCGATCCTCTGACCTCTTCCCATCACAAGCAGCGATCCTCTGACCTCTTCCCATCACAAGCAGCGAGCCTCTGACCTCTTCACTTCACAAGCAGTGATCCTCTGACCTCTTCACTTCACAAGCAGTGATCCTCTGACCACTTCCCATCACAAGCAGCGATCCTCTGACCTCTTCACTTCACAAGCAGTGATACTCTGACCTCTTCACTTCACAAGCAGTGATCCTCTGACCTCTTCACTTCACAAGCAGTGAGCCTCTAACCTCTTCACTTCACAAGCAGCAATCCTCTGACCTCTTCACTTCACAAGCAGCGAGCCTCTGACCTCTTCACTTCACAAGCAGCGATCCTCTAACCTCTTCACTTCACAAGCAGCGATCCTCTGACCTCTTCACTTCACAAGCAGTGAGCCTCTGACCTCTTCACTTCACAAGCAGTGATCCTCTGACCTCTTCACTTCACAAGCAGTGAGCCTCTGACCTCTTCCCATCACAAGCAGCGATCCTCTGACCTCTTCACTTCACAAGCAGTGATCCTCTGACCTCTTCACTTCACAAGCAGCGATCCTCTGACCTCTTCACTTCACAAGCAGCAATCCTCTGACCTCTTCACTTCACAAGCAGTGATCCTCTGACCTCTTCACAAGCAGTGATCCTCTGACCTCTTCTCTTCACAAGCAGCGAGCCTCTGACCTCTTCACTTCACAAGCAGCGATCCTCTGACCTCTTCCCATCACAAGCAGCGATCCTCTGACCTCTTCCCATCACAAGCAGCGATCCTCTGACCTCTTCCCATCACAAGCAGCGATCCTCTGACCTCTTCCCATCACAAGCAGCGATCCTCTGACCTCTTCCCATCACAAGCAGTGAGCCTCTGACCTCTTCACTTCACAAGCAGTGATCCTCTGACCGCTACACTTCACAAGCAGTGATCCTCTGACCTCTTCACTTCACAAGCAGCGATCCTCTGACCTCTTCCCATCACAAGCATTGATCCTCTGACCTCTTCACTTCACAAGCAGCGAGCCTCTGACCTCTTCACTTCACAAGCAGCGAGCCTCTGACCTCTTCACTTCACAAGCAGTGAGCCTCTGACATCTTCACTTCACAAGCAGCGATCCTCTGACCTCTTCACTTCACAAGCAGCGATCCTCTGACCTCTTCACTTCACAAGCAGCGAGCCTCTGACCTCTTCACTTCACAAGCAGCAATCCTCTGACCTCTTCACTGCACAAGCAGCGATCCTCTGACCTCTTCACTTCAAAAGCAGTGATCCTCTCATCTCTTCACATCACAAGCAGCGATCCTCTGACCTCTTCACTTCACCAGCAGTGATCCTCTGACCTCTTCACTTCACAAGCGGTGAGCCTCTGACCTCTTCACTTCACAAGCAGCGATCCTCTGACCTCTTCACTTTACAAGCGGCGATCGCTTGACTTCTTCACTTCACAAGCAGTGATCCTCTGACCTCTTCCCTTCACAAGCAGTGAGCCTCTGACCTCTTCACTTCACAAGCAGCAATCCTCTGACCTCTTCACTGCACAAGCAGTGATCCTCTGACCTCTTCCCATCACAAGCAGCGATCCTCTGACCTCTTCCCATCACAAGCAGCGATCCTCTGAACTCTTCCCATCACAAGCAGCGAGCCTCTGACCTCTTCACTTCACAAGCAGTGATCCTCTGACCTCTTCACTTCACAAGCAGTGATCCTCTGACCTCTTCCCATCACAAGCAGCGATCCTCTGACCTCTTCACTTCACAAGCAGTGATACTCTGACCTCTTCACTTCACAAGCAGTGATCCTCTGACCTCTTCACTTCACAAGCAGTGATCCTCTGACCTCTTCACTTCACAAGCAGTGAGCCTCTGACCTCTTCACTTCACAAGCAGCGATCCTCTGACCTCTTCACTTCACAAGCAGTGAGCCTCTGACCTCTTCACTTCACAAGCAGTGATCATCTCACCTCTTCACTTCACAAGCAGCGATCCTCTGACCTCTTCACTTCACAAGCAGTGAGCCTCTGACCTCTTCACTTCACAAGCAGCGATCCTCTGACCGCTTCACTTCACAAGCAGCGATCCTGTGACCTCTTCCCATCACAAGCAGCGATCCTCTGACCTCTTCACTTTACAAGCGGCGATTGCCCGACTTCTTCACTTCACAAGCAGTGATCCTCTGACCTCTTCACTTCACAAGCAGCGATCCTCTGACCTCTTCCCATCACAAGCAGCGATCCTCTGACCTCTTCCCATCACAAGCAGCGATCCTCTGACCTCTTCCCATCACAAGCAGCGATCCTCTGACCTCTTCCCATCACAAGCAGCGAGCCTCTGACCTCTTCACTTCACAAGCAGTGATCCTCTGACCTCTTCACTTCACAAGCAGTGATCCTCTGACCACTTCCCATCACAAGCAGCGATCCTCTGACCTCTTCACTTCAAAAGCAGTGATACTCTGACCTCTTCACTTCACAAGCAGTGATCCTCTGACCTCTTCACTTCACAAGCAGTGAGCCTCTAACCTCTTCACTTCACAAGCAGCAATCCTCTGACCTCTTCACTTCACAAGCAGCGAGCCTCTGACCTCTTCACTTCACAAGCAGCGATCCTCTGACCTCTTCACTTCACAAGCAGCGATCCTCTGACCTCTTCACTTCACAAGCAGTGAGCCTCTGACCTCTTCACTTCACAAGCAGTGATCCTCTGACCTCTTCACTTCACAAGCAGTGAGCCTCTGACCTCTTCCCATCACAAGCAGCGATCCTCTGACCTCTTCACTTCACAAGCAGTGATCCTCTGACCTCTTCACTTCACAAGCAGCGATCCTCTGACCTCTTCACTTCACAAGCAGCAATCCTCTGACCTCTTCACTTCACAAGCAGTGATCCTCTGACCTCTTCACAAGCAGTGATCCTCTGACCTCTTCTCTTCACAAGCAGCGAGCCTCTGACCTCTTCACTTCACAAGCAGCGATCCTCTGACCTCTTCCCATCACAAGCAGCGATCCTCTGACCTCTTCCCATCACAAGCAGCGATCCTCTGACCTCTTCCCATCACAAGCAGCGATCCTCTGACCTCTTCCCATCACAAGCAGCGATCCTCTGACCTCTTCCCATCACAAGCAGTGAGCCTCTGACCTCTTCACTTCACAAGCAGTGATCCTCTGACCGCTACACTTCACAAGCAGTGATCCTCTGACCTCTTCACTTCACAAGCAGCGATCCTCTGACCTCTTCCCATCACAAGCATTGATCCTCTGACCTCTTCACTTCACAAGCAGCGAGCCTCTGACCTCTTCACTTCACAAGCAGCTAGCCTCTGACCTCTTCACTTCACAAGCAGTGAGCCTCTGACATCTTCACTTCACAAGCAGCGATCCTCTGACCTCTTCACTTCACAAGCAGCGATCCTCTGACCTCTTCACTTCACAAGCAGCGAGCCTCTGACCTCTTCACTTCACAAGCAGCAATCCTCTGACCTCTTCACTGCACAACCAGCGATCCTCTGACCTCTTCACTTCAAAAGCAGTGATCCTCTCATCTCTTCACATCACAAGCAGCGATCCTCTGACCTCTTCACTTCACCAGCAGTGATCCTCTGACCTCTTCACTTCACAAGCGGTGAGCCTCTGACCTCTTCACTTCACAAGCAGCGATCCTCTGACCTCTTCACTTTACAAGCGGCGATCGCTTGACTTCTTCACTTCACAAGCAGTGATCCTCTGACCTCTTCCCTTCACAAGCAGTGAGCCTCTGACCTCTTCACTTCACAAGCAGCAATCCTCTGACCTCTTCACTGCACAAGCAGTGATCCTCTGACCTCTTCACTTCACAAGCAGCGATCCTCTGACCTCTTCACTTCACAAGCAGTGAGCCTCTGACCTCTTCCCTTTACACGTAGTGATCCTCTGACCTCTTCCCATCACAAGCAGCGATCCTCTGACCTCTTCACTTTACAAGCGGCGATCGCCTGACTTCTTCACTTCACAAGCAGTGATCCTCTGACCTCTTCCCCTCACAAGCAGCGATCCTCTGACCTCTTCACTTCACAAGCAGTGAGCCTCTGACCTCTTCACTTCACAAGCAGTGATCATCTCACCTCTTCACTTCACAAGCAGCGATCCTCTGACCTCTTCACTTCACAAGCAGTGAGCCTCTGACCTCTTCACTTCACAAGCAGCGATCCTCTGACCGCTTCACTTCACAAGCAGCGATCCTATGACCTCTTCCCATCACAAGCAGCGATCCTCTGACCTCTTCACTTTACAAGCGGCGATTGCCCAACTTCTTCACTTCACAAGCAGTGATCCTCTGACCTCTTCACTTCACAAGCAGCGATCCTCTGACCTCTTCCCATCACAAGCAGCGATCCTCTGACCTCTTCCCATCACAAGCAGCGATCCTCTGACCTCTTCCCATCACAAGCAGCGATCCTCTGACCTCTTCCCATCACAAGCAGCGAGCCTCTTCACTTCACAAGCAGCGATCCTCTGACCTCTTCACTTCACAAGCAGCGAGCCTCTGACCTCTTCACTTCACAAGCAGCGATCCTCTGACCTCTTCACTTCACAAGCAGTGAGCCTCTGACCTCTTCACTTCACAAGCAGTGATCCTCTGACCTCTTCACTTCACAAGCAGTGATCCTCTGACCTCTTCCCATCACAAGCAGCGATTCTCTGACCTCTTCACTTCACAAGCAGTGATCCTCTGACCTCTTCACTTCACAAGCAGTGATCCTCTAACCTCTTCACTTCACAAGCAGCGATCCTCTGACCTCTTCACTTCACAAGCAGCAATCCTCTTACCTCTTCACTTCACAAGCAGTGATCCTCTGACCTCTTCACAAGCAGTGATCCTCTGACCTCTTCTCTTCACAAGCAGCGAGCCTCTGACCTCTTCACTTCACAAGCAGCGATCCTCTGACCTCTTCCCATCACAAGCAGCGATCCTCTGACCTCTTCCCATCACAAGCAGCGATCCTCTGATCTCTTCCCATCACAAGCAGCGATCCTCTGACCTCTTCCCATCACAAGCAGCGATCCTCTGACCTCTTCACTTCACAAGCAGCGAGCCTCTGACCTTTTCACTTCACAAGCAGTGATCCTCTGACCGCTACACTTCACAAGCAGTGATCCTCTGACCTCTTACCATCACAAACAGCGATCCTCTGACCTCTTCACTTCACAAGCAGCGATCCTCTGACCGCTTCCCATCACAAGCAGCGATCCTCTGACCTCTTCCCATCACAAGCAGCGATCCTCTGACCTCTTCCCATCACAAGCAGTGATCCTCTGACCTCTTCCCATCACAAGCAGCGAGCCTCTGACCTCTTCACTTCCCAAGCAGCGATCCTCTGACCTCTTCACTTCACAAGCAGTGATCCTCTGACCTCTTCCCATCACAAGCAGCGATCCTCTGACCTCTTCCCTTCACAAGCAGTGATACTCTGATCTCTTCACTTCACAAGCAGTGATCCTCTGACCTCTTCACTTCACAAGCAGTGATCCTCTGACCTCTTCACTTCACAAGCAGTGAGCCTCTAACCTCTTCACTTCACAAGCAGCGATCCTCTGACCTCTTCACTTCACAAGCAGCGAGCCTCTGACCTCTTCACTTCACAAGCAGCGATCCTCTGACCTCTTCACTTCACAAGCAGTGAGCCTCTGACCTCTTCACTTCACAAGCAGTGATCCTCTGACCTCTTCACTTCACAAGCAGTGATCCTCTGACCTCTTCCCATCACAAGCAGCGATCCTCTGACCTCTTCACTTCACAAGCAGCGATCCTCTGACCTCTTCACTTCACAAGCAGTGATCCTCTAACCTCTTCACTTCACAAGCAGTGATCCTCTGACCTCTTCTCTTCACAAGCAGCGAGCCTCTGACCTCTTCACTTCACAAGCAGCGATCCTCTGACCTCTTCCCATCACAAGCAGCGATCCTCTGACCTCTTCCCATCACAAGCAGCGATCCTCTGACCTCTTCCCATCACAAGCAGCGATCCTCTGACCTCTTCCCATCACAAGCAGCGATCCTCTGACCTCTTCACTTCACAAGCAGTGAGCCTCTGACCTTTTCACTTCACAAGCAGTGATCCTCTGACCGCTACACTTCACAAGCAGTGATCCTCTGACCTCTTACCATCACAAATAGCGATCCTCTGACCTCTTCACTTCACAAGCAGCGATCCTCTGACCGCTTCCCATCACAAGCAGCGATCCTCTGACCTCTTCACTTCACAAGCAGTGAGCCTCTGACCTTTTCACTTCACAAGCAGTGATCCTCTGACCGCTACACTTCACAAGCAGTGATCCTCTGACCTCTTACCATCACAAACAGCGATCCTCTGACCTCTTCACTTCACAAGCAGTGATCCTCTGACCGCTTCCCATCACAAGCAGCGATCCTGTGACCTCTTCCCATCACAAGCAGCGATCCTCTGACCTCTTCACTTTACAAGCGGCGATCGCCCGACTTCTTCACTTCACAAGCGGTGATTCTCTGACCTCTTCACTTCACAAGCAGCGATCCTCTGACCTCTTTACTTCACAAGCAGCGATCCTCTGACCTCTTTACTTCACAAGCAGCGATCCTCTGACCTCTCCACTTCACAAGCAGCTAGCCTCTGACCTCTTCACTTCACAAGCAGCGATCCTCTGACCTCTTCACTTCACAAGCAGTGAGCCTCTGACCTCTTCACTTCACAAGCAGTGATCCTCTGACCTCTTCACTTCACAAGCAGTGATCCTCTGACCTCTTCACTTCACAAGCGGTGATCCTCTGACCTCTTCCCATCAGAAGCGGCGATCCTCTGACCTCTACACTTCACAAGCAGTGATCCTCTGACCTCTTCACTTCACAAGCAGTGATCCTCTGACCTCTTCACTTCACAAGCAGCGATCCTCTGACCTCTTCACTTCACAAGCAGCGATCCTCTGACCTCTTCACTTCACAAGCAGTGATCCTCTGACCTCTTCACTTCACAAGCAGTGATCCTCTGACCTCTTCACTTCACAAGCAGTGAGCCTCTGACCTCTTCACTTCACAAGCAGTGATCCGCACAAGCAGCCATCCTCTGACCTCTTCACTTCACAAGCAGTGAGCCTCTGACCTCTTCACTTCACAAGCAGTGTTCCTCTGACCTCTTCACTTCACAAGCAGCGATCCTCTGACCTCTTCGCTTCACAAGCAGTGAGCCTCTGACCTCTTCACTTCACAAGCAGTGATCCTCACAAGCAGTGATCCTCTGACCTCTTCACTTCACAAGCAGTGATCATCTGACCTCTTCACTTCACAAGCAGCGATCCTCTGACCTCTTCACAAGCAGTGAGCCTTTGACCTCTTCACTTCACAAGCAGTGATCCTCTGACCTCTTCACTTCACAAGCAGCGATCCTCTGACCTCTTCACTTCACAAGCAGTGAGCCTCTGACCTCTTCACTTCACAAGCAGTGATCATCTCACCTCTTCACTTCACAAGCAGCGATCCTCTGACCTCTTCACTTCACAAGCAGTGAGCCTCTGACCTCTTCACTTCACAAGCAGCGATCCTCTGACTGCTTCACTTCACAAGCAGCGATCCTGTGACCTCTTCCCATCACAAGCAGCGATCCTCTGACCTCTTCACTTTACAAGCGGCGATTGCCCGACTTCTTCACTTCACAAGCAGTGATCCTCTGACCTCTTCACTTCACAAGCAGCGATCCTCTGACCTCTTCCCATCACAAGCAGCGATCCTCTGACCTCTTCCCATCACAAGCAGCGATCCTCTGACCTCTTCCCATCACAAGCAGCGATCCTCTGACCTCTTCCCATCACAAGCAGCGAGCCTCTGACCTCTTCACTTCACAAGCAGTGATCCTCTGACCTCTTCACTTCACAAGCAGTGATCCTCTGACCTCTTCCCATCTCAAGCAGCGATCCTCTGACCTCTTCACTTCACAAGCAGTGATACTCTGACCTCTTCACTTCACAAGCAGTGATCCTCTGACCTCTTCACTTCACAAGCAGTGATCCTCTGACCTCTTCACTTCACAAGCAGTGAGCCTCTGACCTCTTCACTTCACAAGCAGCGATCCTCTGACCTCTTCACTTCACAAGCAGTGAGCCTCTGACCTCTTCACTTCACAAGCAGTGATCATCTCACCTCTTCACTTCACAAGCAGCGATCCTCTGACCTCTTCACTTCACAAGCAGTGAGCCTCTGACCTCTTCACTTCACAAGCAGCGATCCTCTGACCGCTTCACTTCACAAGCAGCGATCCTGTGACCTCTTCCCATCACAAGCAGCGATCCTCTGACCTCTTCACTTTACAAGCGGCGATTGCCCGACTTCTTCACTTCACAAGCAGTGATCCTCTGACCTCTTCACTTCACAAGCAGCGATCCTCTGACCTCTTCCCATCACAAGCAGCGATCTTCTGACCTCTTCCCATCACAAGCAGCGATCCTCTGACCTCTTCCCATCCCAAGCAGCGATCCTCTGACCTCTTCCCATCACAAGCAGCGAGCCTCTGACCTCTTCACTTCACAAGCAGTGATCCTCTGACATCTTCACTTCACAAGCAGTGATCCTCTGACCTCTTCCCATCACAAGCAGCGATCCTCTGACCTCTTCACTTCACAAGCAGTGAGCTTCTGACCTCTTCACTTCACAAGCAGCAATCCTCTGACCTCTTCACTGCACAAGCAGCGATCCTCTGACCTCTTCACTTCAAAAGCAGTGATCCTCTCATCTCTACACATCACAAGCAGCGATCCTCTGACCTCTTCACTTCACCAGCAGTGATCCTCTGACCTCTTCACTTCACAAGCGGTGAGCCTCTGACCTCTTCACTTCACAAGCAGCAATCCTCTGACCTCTTCACTTCACAAGCAGTGATCCTCTGACCTCTTCACAAGCAGTGATCCTCTGACCTCTTCTCTTCACAAGCAGCGAGCCTCTGACCTCTTCACTTCACAAGCAGCGATCCTCTGACCTCTTCCCATCACAAGCAGCGATCCTCTGACCTCTTCCCATCACAAGCAGCGATCCTCTGACCGCTTCACTTCACAAGCAGCGATCCTGTGACCTCTTCCCATCACAAGCAGCGATCCTCTGACCTCTTCACTTTACAAGCGGCGATTGCCCGACTTCTTCACTTCACAAGCAGTGATCCTCTGACCTCTTCACTTCACAAGCAGCGATCCTCTGACCTCTTCCCATCACAAGCAGCGATCCTCTGACCTCTTCCCATCACAAGCAGCGATCCTCTGACCTCTTCCCATCCCAAGCAGCGATCCTCTGACCTCTTCCCATCACAAGCAGCGAGCCTCTGACCTCTTCACTTCACAAGCAGTGATCCTCTGACCTCTTCACTTCACAAGCAGTGATCCTCTGACCTCTTCCCATCACAAGCAGCGATCCTCTGACCTCTTCACTTCACAAGCAGTGAGCTTCTGACCTCTTCACTTCACAAGCAGCAATCCTCTGACCTCTTCACTGCACAAGCAGCGATCCTCTGACCTCTTCACTTCAAAAGCAGTGATCCTCTCATCTCTACACATCACAAGCAGCGATCCTCTGACCTCTTCACTTCACCAGCAGTGATCCTCTGACCTCTTCACTTCACAAGCGGTGAGCCTCTGACCTCTTCACTTCACAAGCAGCGATCCTCTGACCTCTTCACTTTACAAGCGGCGATCGCCTGACGTCTTCACTTCACAAGCAGTGATCCTCTGACCTCTTCCCTTCACAAGCAGTGAGCCTCTGACCTCTTCACTTCACAAGCAGCAATCCTCTGACCTCTTCACTGCACAAGCAGTGATCCTCTGACCTCTTCACTTCACAAGCAGCGATCCTCTGACCTCTTCACTTCACAAGCAGTGAGCCTCTGACCTCTTCCCTTTACACGTAGTGATCCTCTGACCTCTTCCCATCACAAAGAGCGATCCTCTGACCTCTTCACTTTACAAGCGGCGATCGCCTGACTTCTTCACTTCACAAGCAGTGATCCTCTGACCTCTTCCCTTCACAAGCGGCGATCCTCTGACCTCTTCCCATCACAAGCAGCGATCCTCTGACCTCTTCCCATCACAAGCAGCAATCCTCTGACCTCTTCCCATCACAAGCAGCGATCCGCTGACCTCTTCCCATCACAAGCAGCGATCCTCTGACCTCTTCCCATCACAAGCAGCGAGCCTCTGACCTCTTCACTTCACAAGCAGCGATCCTCTGACCTCTTCACTTCACAAGCAGTGATCCTCTGACCTCTTCACTTCACAAGCAGTGATCCTCTGACCTCTTCCCATCACAAGCAGCGATCCTCTGACCTCTTCACTTCACAAGCAGTGATCCTCTGACCTCTTCACTTCACAAGCGGTGATCCTCTGACCTCTTCACTTCACAAGCAGTGATCCTCTGACCTCTTCACTTCACAAGCGGTGATCCTCTGACCTCTTCACTTCACAAGCAGTGATCCTCTGACCTCTTCACAAGCAGTGATCCTCTGACCTCTTCACTTCACAAGCAGTGATCCTCTGACCTCTTCACTTCACAAGCAGTGATCCTCTGACCTCTTCACTTCACAAGCAGTGATCATCTGACCTCTTCACTTCACAAGCAGCGATCCTCTGACCTCTTCACTTCACAAGCAGCGATCCTCTGACCTCTTCACTTCACAAGCAGCGATCCTCTGACCTCTTCACTTCACAAGCAGCGAGCCTCTGACCTCTTCACTTCACAAGCAGCGAGCCTCTGACCTCTTCACTTCACAAGCAGTGAGCCTCTGACCTCTTCACTTCACAAGCAGCGATCCTCTGACCTCTTCACTTCACAAGCAACGATCCTCTGACCTTTTCACTTCACAAGCAGTGAGCCTCTGACCTCTTCACTTCACAAGCAGTGAGCCTCTGACCTCTTCACTTCACAAGCAGTGATCCTCTGACATCTTCACTTCACAAGCAGCGATCCTCTGACCTCTTCACTTCACAAGCAGTGAGCCTCTGACCTCTTCACTTCACAAGCAGTGAGCCTCTGACCTCTTCACTTCACAAGCAGCGATCCTCTGACCTCTTCACTTCACAAGTAGTGATCCTCTGACCTCTTCACTTCACAAGCAGTGATCCTCTAACCTCTTCACTTCACAAGCAGCAATCCTCTTACCTCTTCACTTCACAAGCAGTGATCCTCTGACCTCTTTACAAGCAGTGATCCTCTGACCTCTTCTCTTCACAAGCAGCGAGCCTCTGACCTCTTCACTTCACAAGCAGCGATCCTCTGACCTCTTCCCATCACAAGCAGCAAACCTCTGACCTCTTCCCATCACAAGCAGCGATCCTCTGACCTCTTCCCATCACAAGCAGCGATCCTCTGACCTCTTCCCATCATAAGCAGCGATCCTCTGACCTCTTCCCATCACAAGCAGTGAGCCTCTGACCTCTTCACTTCACAAACAGCAATCCTCTGACCTCTTCACTGCACAAGCAGCGATCCTCTGACCTCTTCACTTCAAAAGCAGTGATCCTCTCATCTCTTCACATCACAAGCAGCGATCCTCTGACCTCTTCACTTCACCAGCAGTGATCCTCTGACCTCTTCACTTCACAAGCAGCGATCCTCTGACCTCTTCACTTCACAAGCAGCGATCCTCTGACCTCTTCACTTCACAAGCAGTGAGCCTCTGACCTCTTCCCTTTACAAGCAGTGAGCCTCTGACCTCTTCCCTTCACAAGCAGTGATCATCTCACCTCTTCACTTCACAAGCAGCGATCCTCTCACCTCTTCCCATCACAAGCAGCGATCCTCTGACCTCTTCATTTGACATGCAGCGATCCTCTGACCTCTTCACTTCACAAGCAGTGAGCCTCTGACCTCTTCCCTTCACAAGCAGTGAGCCTCTGACCTCTTCCCTTCACAAGCAGCGATCCTCTGACCTCTTCCCATCACAAGCAGCGATCCTCTGACCTCTTCACTTCACAAGCGGCGAGCCTCTGACCTCTTCACTTCACAAGCAGTGAGCCTCTGACATCTTCACTTCACAAGCAGCGATCCTCTGACCTCTTCACTTCACAAGCAGCGATCCTCTGACCTCTTCACTTCACAAGCAGCGAGCCTCTGACCTCTTCACTTCATAAGCAGCAATCCTCTGACCTCTTCACTGCACAAGCAGCGATCCTCTGACCTCTTCACTTCAAAAGCAGTGATCCTCTCATCTCTTCACATCACAAGCAGCGATCCTCTGACCTCTTCACTTCACCAGCAGTGATCCTCTGACCTCTTCACTTCACAAGCGGTGAGCCTCTGACCTCTTCACTTCACAAGCAGCGATCCTCCTACCTCTTCACTTTACAAGCGGCGATCGCTTGACTTCTTCACTTCACAAGCAGTGATCCTCTGACCTCTTCCCTTCACAAGCAGTGAGCCTCTGACCTCTTCACTTCACAAGCAGCAATCCTCTGACCTCTTCACTGCACAAGCAGTGATCCTCTGACCTCTTCACTTCACAAGCAGCGATCCTCTGACCTCTTCACTTCACAAGCAGTGAGCCTCTGACCTCTTCCCTTTACACGTAGTGATCCTCTGACCTCTTCCCATCACAAGCAGCGATCCTCTGACCTCTTCACTTTACAAGCGGCGATCGCCTGTCTTCTTCACTTCACAAGCAGTGATCCTCTGACCTCTTCCCCTCACAAGCAGCGATCCTCTGACCTCTTCACTTCACAAGCAGTGAGCCTCTGACATCTTCACTTCACAAGCAGTGATCATCTCACCTCTTCACTTCACAAGCAGCGATCCTCTGACCTCTTCACTTCACAAGCAGTGAGCCTCTGACCTCTTCACTTCACAAGCAGCGATCCTCTGACCGCTTCACTTCACAAGCAGCGATCCTATGACCTCTTCCCATCACAAGCAGCGATCCTCTGACCTCTTCACTTTACAAGCGGCGATTGCCCGACTTCTTCACTTCACAAGCAGTGATCCTCTGACCTCTTCACTTCACAAGCAGCGATCCTCTGACCTCTTCCCATCACAAGCAGCGATCCTCTGACCTCTTCCCATCACAAGCAGCGATCCTCTGACCTCTTCCCATCACAAGCAGCGATCCTCTGACCTCTTCCCATCACAAGCAGCGAGCCTCTTCACTTCACAAGCAGCGATCCTCTGACCTCTTCACTTCACAAGCAGCGAGCCTCTGACCTCTTCACTTCACAAGCAGCGATCCTCTGACCTCTTCACTTCACAAGCAGTGAGCCTCTGACCTCTTAACTTCACAAGCAGTGATCCTCTGACCTCTTCACTTCACAAGCAGTGATCCTCTGACCTCTTCCCATCACAAGCAGCGATCCTCTGACCTCTTCACTTCACAAGCAGTGATCCTCTGACCTCTTCACTTCACAAGCAGTGATCCTCTAACCTCTTCACTTCACAAGCAGCGATCCTCTGACCTCTTCACTTCACAAGCAGCAATCCTCTTACCTCTTCACTTCACAAGCAGTGATCCTCTGACCTCTTCACAAGCAGTGATCCTCTGACCTCTTCTCTTCACAAGCAGCGAGCCTCTGACCTCTTCACTTCACAAGCAGCGATCCTCTGACCTCTTCCCATCACAAGCAGCGATCCTCTGACCTCTTCCCATCACAAGCAGCGATCCTCTGATCTCTTCCCATCACAAGCAGCGATCCTCTGACCTCTTCCCATCACAAGCAGCGATCCTCTGACCTCTTCACTTCACAAGCAGCGAGCCTCTGACCTTTTCACTTCACAAGCAGTGATCCTCTGACCGCTACACTTCACAAGCAGTGATCCTCTGACCTCTTACCATCACAAACAGCGATCCTCTGACCTCTTCACTTCACAAGCAGCGATCCTCTGACCGCTTCCCATCACAAGCAGCGATCCTCTGACCTCTTCCCATCACAAGCAGCGATCCTCTGACCTCTTCCCATCACAAGCAGTGATCCTCTGACCTCTTCCCATCACAAGCAGCGAGCCTCTGACCTCTTCACTTCCCAAGCAGCGATCCTCTGACCTCTTCACTTCACAAGCAGTGATCCTCTGACCTCTTCCCATCACAAGCAGCGATCCTCTGACCTCTTCACTTCACAAGCAGTGATACTCTGACCTCTTCACTTCACAAGCAGTGATCCTCTGACCTCTTCACTTCACAAGCAGTGATCCTCTGACCTCTTCACTTCACAAGCAGTGAGCCTCTAACCTCTTCACTTCACAAGCAGCGATCCTCTGACCTCTTCACTTCACAAGCAGCGAGCCTCTGACCTCTTCACTTCACAAGCAGCGATCCTCTGACCTCTTCACTTCACAAGCAGTGAGCCTCTGACCTCTTCACTTCACAAGCAGTGATCCTCTGACCTCTTCACTTCACAAGCAGTGATCCTCTGACCTCTTCCCATCACAAGCAGCGATCCTCTGACCTCTTCACTTCACAAACAGCGATCCTCTGACCTCTTCACTTCACAAGCAGTGATCCTCTAACCTCTTCACTTCACAAGCAGTGATCCTCTGACCTCTTCTCTTCACAAGCAGCGAGCCTCTGCCCTCTTCACTTCACAAGCAGCGATCCTCTGACCTCTTCCCATCACAAGCAGCGATCCTCTGACCTCTTCCCATCACAAGCAGCGATCCTCTGACCTCTTCCCATCACAAGCAGCGATCCTCTGACCTCTTCCCATCACAAGCAGCGATCCTCTGACCTCTTCACTTCACAAGCAGTGAGCCTCTGACCTTTTCACTTCACAAGCAGTGATCCTCTGACCGCTACACTTCACAAGCAGTGATCCTCTGACCTCTTACCATCACAAACAGCGATCCTCTGACCTCTTCACTTCACAAGCAGCAATCCTCTGACCTCTTCCCATCACAAGCAGCGATCCTCTGACCTCTTCCCATCACAAGCAGCGATACTCTGACCTCTTCCCATCACAAGCAGCGATCCTCTGACCTCTTCCCATCACAAGCAGTGAGCCTCTGACCTCTTCACTTCACAAGCAGTGATCCTCTGACCGCTACACTTCACAAGCAGTGATCCTCTGACCTCTTCACTTCACAAGCAGCGATCCTCTGACCTCTTCCCATCACAAGCATTGATCCTCTGACCTCTTCACTTCACAAGCAGCGAGCCTCTGACCTCTTCAC
Source organism: Triturus cristatus (assembly GCF_964204655.1). NCBI lineage: Eukaryota > Metazoa > Chordata > Amphibia > Caudata > Salamandridae > Triturus > Triturus cristatus. The sequence goes on from NC_140579.1 coordinate 285,820,686, forward strand.
TTCACAAGCAGCGAGCCTCTGACCTCTTCACTTCACAAGCAGTGAGCCTCTGACATCTTCACTTCACAAGCAGCGATCCTCTGACCTCTTCACTTCACAAGCAGCGATCCTCTGACCTCTTCACTTCACAAGCAGCGAGCCTCTGACCTCTTCACTTCACAAGCAGCAATCCTCTGACCTCTTCACTGCACAACCAGCGATCCTCTGACCTCTTCACTTCAAAAGCAGTGATCCTCTCATCTCTTCACATCACAAGCAGCGATCCTCTGACCTCTTCACTTCACCAGCAGTGATCCTCTGACCTCTTCACTTCACAAGCGGTGAGCCTCTGACCTCTTCACTTCACAAGCAGCGATCCTCTGACCTCTTCACTTTACAAGCGGCGATCGCTTGACTTCTTCACTTCACAAGCAGTGATCCTCTGACCTCTTCCCTTCACAAGCAGTGAGCCTCTGACCTCTTCACTTCACAAGCAGCAATCCTCTGACCTCTTCACTGCACAAGCAGTGATCCTCTGACCTCTTCACTTCACAAGCAGCGATCCTCTGACCTCTTCACTTCACAAGCAGTGAGCCTCTGACCTCTTCCCTTTACACGTAGTGATCCTCTGACCTCTTCCCATCACAAGCAGCGATCCTCTGACCTCTTCACTTTACAAGCGGCGATCGCCTGACTTCTTCACTTCACAAGCAGTGATCCTCTGACCTCTTCCCCTCACAAGCAGCGATCCTCTGACCTCTTCACTTCACAAGCAGTGAGCCTCTGACCTCTTCACTTCACAAGCAGTGATCATCTCACCTCTTCACTTCACAAGCAGCGATCCTCTGACCTCTTCACTTCACAAGCAGTGAGCCTCTGACCTCTTCACTTCACAAGCAGCGATCCTCTGACCGCTTCACTTCACAAGCAGCGATCCTATGACCTCTTCCCATCACAAGCAGCGATCCTCTGACCTCTTCACTTTACAAGCGGCGATTGCCCAACTTCTTCACTTCACAAGCAGTGATCCTCTGACCTCTTCACTTCACAAGCAGCGATCCTCTGACCTCTTCCCATCACAAGCAGCGATCCTCTGACCTCTTCCCATCACAAGCAGCGATCCTCTGACCTCTTCCCATCACAAGCAGCGATCCTCTGACCTCTTCCCATCACAAGCAGCGAGCCTCTTCACTTCACAAGCAGCGATCCTCTGACCTCTTCACTTCACAAGCAGCGAGCCTCTGACCTCTTCACTTCACAAGCAGCGATCCTCTGACCTCTTCACTTCACAAGCAGTGAGCCTCTGACCTCTTCACTTCACAAGCAGTGATCCTCTGACCTCTTCACTTCACAAGCAGTGATCCTCTGACCTCTTCCCATCACAAGCAGCGATCCTCTGACCTCTTCACTTCACAAGCAGTGATCCTCTGACCTCTTCACTTCACAAGCAGTGATCCTCTAACCTCTTCACTTCACAAGCAGCGATCCTCTGACCTCTTCACTTCACAAGCAGCAATCCTCTTACCTCTTCACTTCACAAGCAGTGATCCTCTGACCTCTTCACAAGCAGTGATCCTCTGACCTCTTCTCTTCACAAGCAGCGAGCCTCTGACCTCTTCACTTCACAAGCAGCGATCCTCTGACCTCTTCCCATCACAAGCAGCGATCCTCTGACCTCTTCCCATCACAAGCAGCGATCCTCTGATCTCTTCCCATCACAAGCAGCGATCCTCTGACCTCTTCCCATCACAAGCAGCGATCCTCTGACCTCTTCACTTCACAAGCAGCGAGCCTCTGACCTTTTCACTTCACAAGCAGTGATCCTCTTACCGCTACACTTCACAAGCAGTGATCCTCTGACCTCTTACCATCACAAACAGCGATCCTCTGACCTCTTCACTTCACAAGCAGCGATCCTCTGACCGCTTCCCATCACAAGCAGCGATCCTCTGACCTCTTCCCATCACAAGCAGCGATCCTCTGACCTCTTCCCATCACAAGCAGTGATCCTCTGACCTCTTCCCATCACAAGCAGCGAGCCTCTGACCTCTTCACTTCCCAAGCAGCGATCCTCTGACCTCTTCACTTCACAAGCAGTGATCCTCTGACCTCTTCCCATCACAAGCAGCGATCCTCTGACCTCTTCCCTTCACAAGCAGTGATACTCTGATCTCTTCACTTCACAAGCAGTGATCCTCTGACCTCTTCACTTCACAAGCAGTGATCCTCTGACCTCTTCACTTCACAAGCAGTGAGCCTCTAACCTCTTCACTTCACAAGCAGCGATCCTCTGACCTCTTCACTTCACAAGCAGCGAGCCTCTGACCTCTTCACTTCACAAGCAGCGATCCTCTGACCTCTTCACTTCACAAGCAGTGAGCCTCTGACCTCTTCACTTCACAAGCAGTGATCCTCTGACCTCTTCACTTCACAAGCAGTGATCCTCTGACCTCTTCCCATCACAAGCAGCGATCCTCTGACCTCTTCACTTCACAAGCAGCGATCCTCTGACCTCTTCACTTCACAAGCAGTGATCCTCTAACCTCTTCACTTCACAAGCAGTGATCCTCTGACCTCTTCTCTTCACAAGCAGCGAGCCTCTGACCTCTTCACTTCACAAGCAGCGATCCTCTGACCTCTTCCCATCACAAGCAGCGATCCTCTGACCTCTTCCCATCACAAGCAGCGATCCTCTGACCTCTTCCCATCACAAGCAGCGATCCTCTGACCTCTTCCCATCACAAGCAGCGATCCTCTGACCTCTTCACTTCACAAGCAGTGAGCCTCTGACCTTTTCACTTCACAAGCAGTGATCCTCTGACCGCTACACTTCACAAGCAGTGATCCTCTGACCTCTTACCATCACAAACAGCGATCCTCTGACCTCTTCACTTCACAAGCAGCGATCCTCTGACCGCTTCCCATCACAAGCAGCGATCCTCTGACCTCTTCACTTCACAAGCAGTGAGCCTCTGACCTTTTCACTTCACAAGCAGTGATCCTCTGACCGCTACACTTCACAAGCAGTGATCCTCTGACCTCTTACCATCACAAACAGCGATCCTCTGACCTCTTCCCTTCACAAGCAGTGATCCTCTGACCACTTCCCATCACGAGCAGCGATCCTGTGACCTCTTCCCATCACAAGCAGCGATCCTCTGACCTCTTCACTTTACAAGCGGCGATCGCCCGACTTCTTCACTTCACAAGCGGTGATTCTCTGACCTCTTCACTTCACAAGCAGCGATCCTCTGACCTCTTTACTTCACAAGCAGCGATCCTCTGACCTCTTTACTTCACAAGCAGCGATCCTCTGACCTCTCCACTTCACAAGCAGCTAGCCTCTGACCTCTTCACTTCACAAGCAGCGATCCTCTGACCTCTTCACTTCACAAGCAGTGAGCCTCTGACCTCTTCACTTCACAAGCAGTGATCCTCTGACCTCTTCACTTCACAAGCAGTGATCCTCTGACCTCTTCACTTCACAAGCGGTGATCCTCTGACCTCTTCCCATCAGAAGCGGCGATCCTCTGACCTCTACACTTCACAAGCAGTGATCCTCTGACCTCTTCACTTCACAAGCAGTGATCCTCTGACCTCTTCACTTCACAAGCAGCGATCCTCTGACCTCTTAACTTCACAAGCAGCGATCCTCTGACCTCTTCACTTCACAAGCAGTGATCCTCTGACCTCTTCACTTCACAAGCAGTGATCCTCTGACCTCTTCACTTCACAAGCAGTGAGCCTCTGACCTCTTCACTTCACAAGCAGTGATCCGCACAAGCAGCCATCCTCTGACCTCTTCACTTCACAAGCAGTGAGCCTCTGACCTCTTCACTTCACAAGCAGTGTTCCTCTGACCTCTTCACTTCACAAGCAGCGATCCTCTGACCTCTTCGCTTCACAAGCAGTGAGCCTCTGACCTCTTCACTTCACAAGCAGCGATCCTCTGACCTCTTCCCATCACAAGCAGCGATCCTCTGACCTCTTCACTTCACAAGCGGCGAGCCTCTGACCTCTTCACTTCACAAGCAGTGAGCCTCTGACATCTTCACTTCACAAGCAGCGATCCTCTGACCTCTTCACTTCACAAGCAGCGATCCTCTGACCTCTTCACTTCACAAGCAGCGAGCCTCTGACCTCTTCACTTCACAAGCAGCGATCCTCTGACCGCTTCCCATCACAAGCAGCGATCCTCTGACCTCTTCCCATCACAAGCAGCGATCCTCTGACCTCTTCCCATCACAAGCAGTGATCCTCTGACCTCTTCCCATCACAAGCAGCGAGCCTCTGACCTCTTCACTTCCCAAGCAGCGATCCTCTGACCTCTTCACTTCACAAGCAGTGATCCTCTGACCTCTTCCCATCACAAGCAGCGATCCTCTGACCTCTTCCCTTCACAAGCAGTGATACTCTGATCTCTTCACTTCACAAGCAGTGATCCTCTGACCTCTTCACTTCACAAGCAGTGATCCTCTGACCTCTTCACTTCACAAGCAGTGAGCCTCTAACCTCTTCACTTCACAAGCAGCGATCCTCTGACCTCTTCACTTCACAAGCAGCGAGCCTCTGACCTCTTCACTTCACAAGCAGCGATCCTCTGACCTCTTCACTTCACAAGCAGTGAGCCTCTGACCTCTTCACTTCACAAGCAGTGATCCTCTGACCTCTTCACTTCACAAGCAGTGATCCTCTGACCTCTTCCCATCACAAGCAGCGATCCTCTGACCTCTTCACTTCACAAGCAGCGATCCTCTGACCTCTTCACTTCACAAGCAGTGATCCTCTAACCTCTTCACTTCACAAGCAGTGATCCTCTGACCTCTTCTCTTCACAAGCAGCGAGCCTCTGACCTCTTCACTTCACAAGCAGCGATCCTCTGACCTCTTCCCATCACAAGCAGCGATCCTCTGACCTCTTCCCATCACAAGCAGCGATCCTCTGACCTCTTCCCATCACAAGCAGCGATCCTCTGACCTCTTCCCATCACAAGCAGCGATCCTCTGACCTCTTCACTTCACAAGCAGTGAGCCTCTGACCTTTTCACTTCACAAGCAGTGATCCTCTGACCGCTACACTTCACAAGCAGTGATCCTCTGACCTCTTACCATCACAAACAGCGATCCTCTGACCTCTTCACTTCACAAGCAGCGATCCTCTGACCGCTTCCCATCACAAGCAGCGATCCTCTGACCTCTTCACTTCACAAGCAGTGAGCCTCTGACCTTTTCACTTCACAAGCAGTGATCCTCTGACCGCTACACTTCACAAGCAGTGATCCTCTGACCTCTTACCATCACAAACAGCGATCCTCTGACCTCTTCACTTCACAAGCAGTGATCCTCTGACCGCTTCCCATCACAAGCAGCGATCCTGTGACCTCTTCCCATCACAAGCAGCGATCCTCTGACCTCTTCACTTTACAAGCGGCGATCGCCCGACTTCTTCACTTCACAAGCGGTGATTCTCTGACCTCTTCACTTCACAAGCAGCGATCCTCTGACCTCTTTACTTCACAAGCAGCGATCCTCTGACCTCTTTACTTCACAAGCAGCGATCCTCTGACCTCTCCACTTCACAAGCAGCTAGCCTCTGACCTCTTCACTTCACAAGCAGCGATCCTCTGACCTCTTCACTTCACAAGCAGTGAGCCTCTGACCTCTTCACTTCACAAGCAGTGATCCTCTGACCTCTTCACTTCACAAGCAGTGATCCTCTGACCTCTTCACTTCACAAGCGGTGATCCTCTGACCTCTTCCCATCAGAAGCGGCGATCCTCTGACCTCTACACTTCACAAGCAGTGATCCTCTGACCTCTTCACTTCACAAGCAGTGATCCTCTGACCTCTTCACTTCACAAGCAGCGATCCTCTGACCTCTTCACTTCACAAGCAGCGATCCTCTGACCTCTTCACTTCACAAGCAGTGATCCTCTGACCTCTTCACTTCACAAGCAGTGATCCTCTGACCTCTTCACTTCACAAGCAGTGAGCCTCTGACCTCTTCACTTCACAAGCAGTGATCCGCACAAGCAGCCATCCTCTGACCTCTTCACTTCACAAGCAGTGAGCCTCTGACCTCTTCACTTCACAAGCAGTGTTCCTCTGACCTCTTCACTTCACAAGCAGCGATCCTCTGACCTCTTCGCTTCACAAGCAGTGAGCCTCTGACCTCTTCACTTCACAAGCAGCGATCCTCTGACCTCTTCCCATCACAAGCAGCGATCCTCTGACCTCTTCACTTCACAAGCGGCGAGCCTCTGACCTCTTCACTTCACAAGCAGTGAGCCTCTGACATCTTCACTTCACAAGCAGCGATCCTCTGACCTCTTCACTTCACAAGCAGCGATCCTCTGACCTCTTCACTTCACAAGCAGCGAGCCTCTGACCTCTTCACTTCATAAGCAGCAATCCTCTGACCTCTTCACTGCACAAGCAGCGATCCTCTGACCTCTTCACTTCAAAAGCAGTGATCCTCTCATCTCTTCACATCACAAGCAGCGATCCTCTGACCTCTTCACTTCACCAGCAGTGATCCTCTGACCTCTTCACTTCACAAGCGGTGAGCCTCTGACCGCTTCCCATCACAAGCAGCGATCCTCTGACCTCTTCCCATCACAAGCAGCGATCCTCTGACCTCTTCCCATCACAAGCAGTGATCCTCTGACCTCTTCCCATCACAAGCAGCGAGCCTCTGACCTCTTCACTTCCCAAGCAGCGATCCTCTGACCTCTTCACTTCACAAGCAGTGATCCTCTGACCTCTTCCCATCACAAGCAGCGATCCTCTGACCTCTTCACTTCACAAGCAGTGATACTCTGACCTCTTCACTTCACAAGCAGTGATCCTCTGACCTCTTCACTTCACAAGCAGTGATCCTCTGACCTCTTCACTTCACAAGCAGTGAGCCTCTAACCTCTTCACTTCACAAGCAGCGATCCTCTGACCTCTTCACTTCACAAGCAGCGAGCCTCTGACCTCTTCACTTCACAAGCAGCGATCCTCTGACCTCTTCACTTCACAAGCAGTGAGCCTCTGACCTCTTCACTTCACAAGCAGTGATCCTCTGACCTCTTCACTTCACAAGCAGTGATCCTCTGACCTCTTCCCATCACAAGCAGCGATCCTCTGACCTCTTCACTTCACAAGCAGCGATCCTCTGACCTCTTCACTTCACAAGCAGTGATCCTCTAACCTCTTCACTTCACAAGCAGTGATCCTCTGACCTCTTCTCTTCACAAGCAGCGAGCCTCTGACCTCTTCACTTCACAAGCAGCGATCCTCTGACCTCTTCCCATCACAAGCAGCGATCCTCTGACCTCTTCCCATCACAAGCAGCGATCCTCTGACCTCTTCCCATCACAAGCAGCGATCCTCTGACCTCTTCCCATCACAAGCAGCGATCCTCTGACCTCTTCACTTCACAAGCAGTGAGCCTCTGACCTTTTCACTTCACAAGCAGTGATCCTCTGACCGCTACACTTCACAAGCAGTGATCCTCTGACCTCTTACCATCACAAACAGCGATCCTCTGACCTCTTCACTTCACAAGCAGCGATCCTCTGACCTCTTCCCATCACAAGCAGCGATCCTCTGATCTCTTCCCATCACAAGCAGCGATCCTCTGACCTCTTCCCATCACAAGCAGCGATCCTCTGACCTCTTCCCATCACAAGCAGTGAGCCTCTGACCTCTTCACTTCACAAGCAGTGATCCTCTGACCGCTACACTTCACAAGCAGTGATCCTCTGACCTCTTCACTTCACAAGCAGCGATCCTCTGACCTCTTCCCATCACAAGCATTGATCCTCTGACCTCTTCACTTCACAAGCAGCGAGCCTCTGACCTCTTCACTTCACAAGCAGCGAGCCTCTGACCTCTTCACTTCACAAGCAGTGAGCCTCTGACATCTTCACTTCACAAGCAGAGATCCTCTGACCTCTTCACTTCACAAGCAGCGATCCTCTGACCTCTTCACTTCACAAGCAGCGAGCCTCTGACCTCTTCACTTCACAAGCAGCAATCCTCTGACCTCTTCACTGCACAACCAGCGATCCTCTGACCTCTTCACTTCAAAAGCAGTGATCCTCTCATCTCTTCACATCACAAGCAGCGATCCTCTGACCTCTTCACTTCACCAGCAGTGATCCTCTGACCTCTTCACTTCACAAGCGGTGAGCCTCTGACCTCTTCACTTCACAAGCAGCGATCCTCTGACCTCTTCACTTTACAAGCGGCGATCGCTTGACTTCTTCACTTCACAAGCAGTGATCCTCTGACCTCTTCCCTTCACAAGCAGTGAGCCTCTGACCTCTTCACTTCACAAGCAGCAATCCTCTGACCTCTTCACTGCACAAGCAGTGATCCTCTGACCTCTTCACTTCACAAGCAGCGATCCTCTGACCTCTTCACTTCACAAGCAGTGAGCCTCTGACCTCTTCCCTTTACACGTAGTGATCCTCTGACCTCTTCCCATCACAAGCAGCGATCCTCTGACCTCTTCACTTTACAAGCGGCGATCGCCTGACTTCTTCACTTCACAAGCAGTGATCCTCTGACCTCTTCCCCTCACAAGCAGCGATCCTCTGACCTCTTCACTTCACAAGCAGTGAGCCTCTGACCTCTTCACTTCACAAGCAGTGATCATCTCACCTCTTCCCATCACAAGCAGCGATCCTCTGACCTCTTCACTTTACAAGCGGCGATCGCCCGACTTCTTCACTTCACAAGCGGTGATTCTCTGACCTCTTCACTTCACAAGCAGCGATCCTCTGACCTCTTTACTTCACAAGCAGCGATCCTCTGACCTCTTTACTTCACAAGCAGCGATCCTCTGACCTCTCCACTTCACAAGCAGCTAGCCTCTGACCTCTTCACTTCACAAGCAGCGATCCTCTGACCTCTTCACTTCACAAGCAGTGAGCCTCTGACCTCTTCACTTCACAAGCAGTGATCCTCTGACCTCTTCACTTCACAAGCAGTGATCCTCTGACCTCTTCACTTCACAAGCGGTGATCCTCTGACCTCTTCCCATCAGAAGCGGCGATCCTCTGACCTCTACACTTCACAAGCAGTGATCCTCTGACCTCTTCACTTCACAAGCAGTGATCCTCTGACCTCTTCACTTCACAAGCAGCGATCCTCTGACCTCTTCACTTCACAAGCAGCGATCCTCTGACCTCTTCACTTCACAAGCAGTGATCCTCTGACCTCTTCACTTCACAAGCAGTGATCCTCTGACCTCTTCACTTCACAAGCAGTGAGCCTCTGACCTCTTCACTTCACAAGCAGTGATCCGCACAAGCAGCCATCCTCTGACCTCTTCACTTCACAAGCAGTGAGCCTCTGACCTCTTCACTTCACAAGCAGTGTTCCTCTGACCTCTTCACTTCACAAGCAGCGATCCTCTGACCTCTTCGCTTCACAAGCAGTGAGCCTCTGACCTCTTCACTTCACAAGCAGCGATCCTCTGACCTCTTCCCATCACAAGCAGCGATCCTCTGACCTCTTCACTTCACAAGCGGCGAGCCTCTGACCTCTTCACTTCACAAGCAGTGAGCCTCTGACATCTTCACTTCACAAGCAGCGATCCTCTGACCTCTTCACTTCACAAGCAGCGATCCTCTGACCTCTTCACTTCACAAGCAGCGAGCCTCTGACCTCTTCACTTCATAAGCAGCAATCCTCTGACCTCTTCACTGCACAAGCAGCGATCCTCTGACCTCTTCACTTCAAAAGCAGTGATCCTCTCATCTCTTCACATCACAAGCAGCGATCCTCTGACCTCTTCACTTCACCAGCAGTGATCCTCTGACCTCTTCACTTCACAAGCGGTGAGCCTCTGACCGCTTCCCATCACAAGCAGCGATCCTCTGACCTCTTCCCATCACAAGCAGCGATCCTCTGACCTCTTCCCATCACAAGCAGTGATCCTCTGACCTCTTCCCATCACAAGCAGCGAGCCTCTGACCTCTTCACTTCCCAAGCAGCGATCCTCTGACCTCTTCACTTCACAAGCAGTGATCCTCTGACCTCTTCCCATCACAAGCAGCGATCCTCTGACCTCTTCACTTCACAAGCAGTGATACTCTGACCTCTTCACTTCACAAGCAGTGATCCTCTGACCTCTTCACTTCACAAGCAGTGATCCTCTGACCTCTTCACTTCACAAGCAGTGAGCCTCTAACCTCTTCACTTCACAAGCAGCGATCCTCTGACCTCTTCACTTCACAAGCAGCGAGCCTCTGACCTCTTCACTTCACAAGCAGCGATCCTCTGACCTCTTCACTTCACAAGCAGTGAGCCTCTGACCTCTTCACTTCACAAGCAGTGATCCTCTGACCTCTTCACTTCACAAGCAGTGATCCTCTGACCTCTTCCCATCACAAGCAGCGATCCTCTGACCTCTTCACTTCACAAGCAGCGATCCTCTGACCTCTTCACTTCACAAGCAGTGATCCTCTAACCTCTTCACTTCACAAGCAGTGATCCTCTGACCTCTTCTCTTCACAAGCAGCGAGCCTCTGACCTCTTCACTTCACAAGCAGCGATCCTCTGACCTCTTCCCATCACAAGCAGCGATCCTCTGACCTCTTCCCATCACAAGCAGCGATCCTCTGACCTCTTCCCATCACAAGCAGCGATCCTCTGACCTCTTCCCATCACAAGCAGCGATCCTCTGACCTCTTCACTTCACAAGCAGTGAGCCTCTGACCTTTTCACTTCACAAGCAGTGATCCTCTGACCGCTACACTTCACAAGCAGTGATCCTCTGACCTCTTACCATCACAAACAGCGATCCTCTGACCTCTTCACTTCACAAGCAGCGATCCTCTGACCTCTTCCCATCACAAGCAGCGATCCTCTGATCTCTTCCCATCACAAGCAGCGATCCTCTGACCTCTTCCCATCACAAGCAGCGATCCTCTGACCTCTTCCCATCACAAGCAGTGAGCCTCTGACCTCTTCACTTCACAAGCAGTGATCCTCTGACCGCTACACTTCACAAGCAGTGATCCTCTGACCTCTTCACTTCACAAGCAGCGATCCTCTGACCTCTTCCCATCACAAGCATTGATCCTCTGACCTCTTCACTTCACAAGCAGTGAGCCTCTGACCTCTTCACTTCACAAGCAGCGAGCCTCTGACCTCTTCACTTCACAAGCAGTGAGCCTCTGACATCTTCACTTCACAAGCAGAGATCCTCTGACCTCTTCACTTCACAAGCAGCGATCCTCTGACCTCTTCACTTCACAAGCAGCGAGCCTCTGACCTCTTCACTTCACAAGCAGCAATCCTCTGACCTCTTCACTGCACAACCAGCGATCCTCTGACCTCTTCACTTCAAAAGCAGTGATCCTCTCATCTCTTCACATCACAAGCAGCGATCCTCTGACCTCTTCACTTCACCAGCAGTGATCCTCTGACCTCTTCACTTCACAAGCGGTGAGCCTCTGACCTCTTCACTTCACAAGCAGCGATCCTCTGACCTCTTCACTTTACAAGCGGCGATCGCTTGACTTCTTCACTTCACAAGCAGTGATCCTCTGACCTCTTCCCTTCACAAGCAGTGAGCCTCTGACCTCTTCACTTCACAAGCAGCAATCCTCTGACCTCTTCACTGCACAAGCAGTGATCCTCTGACCTCTTCACTTCACAAGCAGCGATCCTCTGACCTCTTCACTTCACAAGCAGTGAGCCTCTGACCTCTTCCCTTTACACGTAGTGATCCTCTGACCTCTTCCCATCACAAGCAGCGATCCTCTGACCTCTTCACTTTACAAGCGGCGATCGCCTGACTTCTTCACTTCACAAGCAGTGATCCTCTGACCTCTTCCCCTCACAAGCAGCGATCCTCTGACCTCTTCACTTCACAAGCAGTGAGCCTCTGACCTCTTCACTTCACAAGCAGTGATCATCTCACCTCTTCACTTCACAAGCAGCGATCCTCTGACCTCTTCACTTCACAAGCAGTGAGCCTCTGACCTCTTCACTTCACAAGCAGCGATCCTCTGACCGCTTCACTTCACAAGCAGCGATCCTATGACCTCTTCCCATCACAAGCAGCGATCCTCTGACCTCTTCACTTTACAAGCGGCGATTGCCCAACTTCTTCACTTCACAAGCAGTGATCCTCTGACCTCTTCACTTCACAAGCAGCGATCCTCTGACCTCTTCCCATCACAAGCAGCGATCCTCTGACCTCTTCCCATCACAAGCAGCGATCCTCTGACCTCTTCCCATCACAAGCAGCGATCCTCTGACCTCTTCCCATCACAAGCAGCGAGCCTCTTCACTTCACAAGCAGCGATCCTCTGACCTCTTCACTTCACAAGCAGCGAGCCTCTGACCTCTTCACTTCACAAGCAGCGATCCTCTGACCTCTTCACTTCACAAGCAGTGAGCCTCTGACCTCTTCACTTCACAAGCAGTGATCCTCTGACCTCTTCACTTCACAAGCAGTGATCCTCTGACCTCTTCCCATCACAAGCAGCGATCCTCTGACCTCTTCACTTCACAAGCAGCGATCCTCTGACCTCTTCACTTCACAAGCAGTGATCCTCTAACCTCTTCACTTCACAAGCAGTGATCCTCTGACCTCTTCTCTTCACAAGCAGCGAGCCTCTGACCTCTTCACTTCACAAGCAGCGATCCTCTGACCTCTTCCCATCACAAGCAGCGATCCTCTGACCTCTTCCCATCACAAGCAGCGATCCTCTGACCTCTTCCCATCACAAGCAGCGATCCTCTGACCTCTTCCCATCACAAGCAGCGATCCTCTGACCTCTTCACTTCACAAGCAGTGAGCCTCTGACCTTTTCACTTCACAAGCAGTGATCCTCTGACCGCTACACTTCACAAGCAGTGATCCTCTGACCTCTTACCATCACAAACAGCGATCCTCTGACCTCTTCACTTCACAAGCAGCGATCCTCTGACCTCTTCCCATCACAAGCAGCGATCCTCTGATCTCTTCCCATCACAAGCAGCGATCCTCTGACCTCTTCCCATCACAAGCAGCGATCCTCTGACCTCTTCCCATCACAAGCAGTGAGCCTCTGACCTCTTCACTTCACAAGCAGTGATCCTCTGACCGCTACACTTCACAAGCAGTGATCCTCTGACCTCTTCACTTCACAAGCAGCGATCCTCTGACCTCTTCCCATCACAAGCATTGATCCTCTGACCTCTTCACTTCACAAGCAGCGAGCCTCTGACCTCTTCACTTCACAAGCAGCGAGCCTCTGACCTCTTCACTTCACAAGCAGTGAGCCTCTGACATCTTCACTTCACAAGCAGAGATCCTCTGACCTCTTCACTTCACAAGCAGCGATCCTCTGACCTCTTCACTTCACAAGCAGCGAGCCTCTGACCTCTTCACTTCACAAGCAGCAATCCTCTGACCTCTTCACTGCACAACCAGCGATCCTCTGACCTCTTCACTTCAAAAGCAGTGATCCTCTCATCTCTTCACATCACAAGCAGCGATCCTCTGACCTCTTCACTTCACCAGCAGTGATCCTCTGACCTCTTCACTTCACAAGCGGTGAGCCTCTGACCTCTTCACTTCACAAGCAGCGATCCTCTGACCTCTTCACTTTACAAGCGGCGATCGCTTGACTTCTTCACTTCACAAGCAGTGATCCTCTGACCTCTTCCCTTCACAAGCAGTGAGCCTCTGACCTCTTCACTTCACAAGCAGCAATCCTCTGACCTCTTCACTGCACAAGCAGTGATCCTCTGACCTCTTCACTTCACAAGCAGCGATCCTCTGACCTCTTCACTTCACAAGCAGTGAGCCTCTGACCTCTTCCCTTTACACGTAGTGATCCTCTGACCTCTTCCCATCACAAGCAGCGATCCTCTGACCTCTTCACTTTACAAGCGGCGATCGCCTGACTTCTTCACTTCACAAGCAGTGATCCTCTGACCTCTTCCCCTCACAAGCAGCGATCCTCTGACCTCTTCACTTCACAAGCAGTGAGCCTCTGACCTCTTCACTTCACAAGCAGTGATCATCTCACCTCTTCCCATCACAAGCAGCGATCCTCTGACCTCTTCACTTTACAAGCGGCGATCGCCCGACTTCTTCACTTCACAAGCGGTGATTCTCTGACCTCTTCACTTCACAAGCAGCGATCCTCTGACCTCTTTACTTCACAAGCAGCGATCCTCTGACCTCTTTACTTCACAAGCAGCGATCCTCTGACCTCTCCACTTCACAAGCAGCTAGCCTCTGACCTCTTCACTTCACAAGCAGCGATCCTCTGACCTCTTCACTTCACAAGCAGTGAGCCTCTGACCTCTTCACTTCACAAGCAGTGATCCTCTGACCTCTTCACTTCACAAGCAGTGATCCTCTGACCTCTTCACTTCACAAGCGGTGATCCTCTGACCTCTTCCCATCAGAAGCGGCGATCCTCTGACCTCTACACTTCACAAGCAGTGATCCTCTGACCTCTTCACTTCACAAGCAGTGATCCTCTGACCTCTTCACTTCACAAGCAGCGATCCTCTGACCTCTTCACTTCACAAGCAGCGATCCTCTGACCTCTTCACTTCACAAGCAGTGATCCTCTGACCTCTTCACTTCACAAGCAGTGATCCTCTGACCTCTTCACTTCACAAGCAGTGAGCCTCTGACCTCTTCACTTCACAAGCAGTGATCCGCACAAGCAGCCATCCTCTGACCTCTTCACTTCACAAGCAGTGAGCCTCTGACCTCTTCACTTCACAAGCAGTGTTCCTCTGACCTCTTCACTTCACAAGCAGCGATCCTCTGACCTCTTCGCTTCACAAGCAGTGAGCCTCTGACCTCTTCACTTCACAAGCAGCGATCCTCTGACCTCTTCCCATCACAAGCAGCGATCCTCTGACCTCTTCACTTCACAAGCGGCGAGCCTCTGACCTCTTCACTTCACAAGCAGTGAGCCTCTGACATCTTCACTTCACAAGCAGCGATCCTCTGACCTCTTCACTTCACAAGCAGCGATCCTCTGACCTCTTCACTTCACAAGCAGCGAGCCTCTGACCTCTTCACTTCATAAGCAGCAATCCTCTGACCTCTTCACTGCACAAGCAGCGATCCTCTGACCTCTTCACTTCAAAAGCAGTGATCCTCTCATCTCTTCACATCACAAGCAGCGATCCTCTGACCTCTTCACTTCACCAGCAGTGATCCTCTGACCTCTTCACTTCACAAGCGGTGAGCCTCTGACCGCTTCCCATCACAAGCAGCGATCCTCTGACCTCTTCCCATCACAAGCAGCGATCCTCTGACCTCTTCCCATCACAAGCAGTGATCCTCTGACCTCTTCCCATCACAAGCAGCGAGCCTCTGACCTCTTCACTTCCCAAGCAGCGATCCTCTGACCTCTTCACTTCACAAGCAGTGATCCTCTGACCTCTTCCCATCACAAGCAGCGATCCTCTGACCTCTTCACTTCACAAGCAGTGATACTCTGACCTCTTCACTTCACAAGCAGTGATCCTCTGACCTCTTCACTTCACAAGCAGTGATCCTCTGACCTCTTCACTTCACAAGCAGTGAGCCTCTAACCTCTTCACTTCACAAGCAGCGATCCTCTGACCTCTTCACTTCACAAGCAGCGAGCCTCTGACCTCTTCACTTCACAAGCAGCGATCCTCTGACCTCTTCACTTCACAAGCAGTGAGCCTCTGACCTCTTCACTTCACAAGCAGTGATCCTCTGACCTCTTCACTTCACAAGCAGTGATCCTCTGACCTCTTCCCATCACAAGCAGCGATCCTCTGACCTCTTCACTTCACAAGCAGCGATCCTCTGACCTCTTCACTTCACAAGCAGTGATCCTCTAACCTCTTCACTTCACAAGCAGTGATCCTCTGACCTCTTCTCTTCACAAGCAGCGAGCCTCTGACCTCTTCACTTCACAAGCAGCGATCCTCTGACCTCTTCCCATCACAAGCAGCGATCCTCTGACCTCTTCCCATCACAAGCAGCGATCCTCTGACCTCTTCCCATCACAAGCAGCGATCCTCTGACCTCTTCCCATCACAAGCAGCGATCCTCTGACCTCTTCACTTCACAAGCAGTGAGCCTCTGACCTTTTCACTTCACAAGCAGTGATCCTCTGACCGCTACACTTCACAAGCAGTGATCCTCTGACCTCTTACCATCACAAACAGCGATCCTCTGACCTCTTCACTTCACAAGCAGCGATCCTCTGACCTCTTCCCATCACAAGCAGCGATCCTCTGATCTCTTCCCATCACAAGCAGCGATCCTCTGACCTCTTCCCATCACAAGCAGCGATCCTCTGACCTCTTCCCATCACAAGCAGTGAGCCTCTGACCTCTTCACTTCACAAGCAGTGATCCTCTGACCGCTACACTTCACAAGCAGTGATCCTCTGACCTCTTCACTTCACAAGCAGCGATCCTCTGACCTCTTCCCATCACAAGCATTGATCCTCTGACCTCTTCACTTCACAAGCAGTGAGCCTCTGACCTCTTCACTTCACAAGCAGCGAGCCTCTGACCTCTTCACTTCACAAGCAGTGAGCCTCTGACATCTTCACTTCACAAGCAGAGATCCTCTGACCTCTTCACTTCACAAGCAGCGATCCTCTGACCTCTTCACTTCACAAGCAGCGAGCCTCTGACCTCTTCACTTCACAAGCAGCAATCCTCTGACCTCTTCACTGCACAACCAGCGATCCTCTGACCTCTTCACTTCAAAAGCAGTGATCCTCTCATCTCTTCACATCACAAGCAGCGATCCTCTGACCTCTTCACTTCACCAGCAGTGATCCTCTGACCTCTTCACTTCACAAGCGGTGAGCCTCTGACCTCTTCACTTCACAAGCAGCGATCCTCTGACCTCTTCACTTTACAAGCGGCGATCGCTTGACTTCTTCACTTCACAAGCAGTGATCCTCTGACCTCTTCCCTTCACAAGCAGTGAGCCTCTGACCTCTTCACTTCACAAGCAGCAATCCTCTGACCTCTTCACTGCACAAGCAGTGATCCTCTGACCTCTTCACTTCACAAGCAGCGATCCTCTGACCTCTTCACTTCACAAGCAGTGAGCCTCTGACCTCTTCCCTTTACACGTAGTGATCCTCTGACCTCTTCCCATCACAAGCAGCGATCCTCTGACCTCTTCACTTTACAAGCGGCGATCGCCTGACTTCTTCACTTCACAAGCAGTGATCCTCTGACCTCTTCCCCTCACAAGCAGCGATCCTCTGACCTCTTCACTTCACAAGCAGTGAGCCTCTGACCTCTTCACTTCACAAGCAGTGATCATCTCACCTCTTCACTTCACAAGCAGCGATCCTCTGACCTCTTCACTTCACAAGCAGTGAGCCTCTGACCTCTTCACTTCACAAGCAGCGATCCTCTGACCGCTTCACTTCACAAGCAGCGATCCTATGACC
Source organism: Triturus cristatus (assembly GCF_964204655.1). NCBI lineage: Eukaryota > Metazoa > Chordata > Amphibia > Caudata > Salamandridae > Triturus > Triturus cristatus. Next base: position 285,838,084 of record NC_140579.1, read on the forward strand.
TCTTCCCATCACAAGCAGCGATCCTCTGACCTCTTCACTTTACAAGCGGCGATTGCCCAACTTCTTCACTTCACAAGCAGTGATCCTCTGACCTCTTCACTTCACAAGCAGCGATCCTCTGACCTCTTCCCATCACAAGCAGCGATCCTCTGACCTCTTCCCATCACAAGCAGCGATCCTCTGACCTCTTCCCATCACAAGCAGCGATCCTCTGACCTCTTCCCATCACAAGCAGCGAGCCTCTTCACTTCACAAGCAGCGATCCTCTGACCTCTTCACTTCACAAGCAGCGAGCCTCTGACCTCTTCACTTCACAAGCAGCGATCCTCTGACCTCTTCACTTCACAAGCAGTGAGCCTCTGACCTCTTCACTTCACAAGCAGTGATCCTCTGACCTCTTCACTTCACAAGCAGTGATCCTCTGACCTCTTCCCATCACAAGCAGCGATCCTCTGACCTCTTCACTTCACAAGCAGTGATCCTCTGACCTCTTCACTTCACAAGCAGTGATCCTCTAACCTCTTCACTTCACAAGCAGCGATCCTCTGACCTCTTCACTTCACAAGCAGCAATCCTCTTACCTCTTCACTTCACAAGCAGTGATCCTCTGACCTCTTCACAAGCAGTGATCCTCTGACCTCTTCTCTTCACAAGCAGCGAGCCTCTGACCTCTTCACTTCACAAGCAGCGATCCTCTGACCTCTTCCCATCACAAGCAGCGATCCTCTGACCTCTTCCCATCACAAGCAGCGATCCTCTGATCTCTTCCCATCACAAGCAGCGATCCTCTGACCTCTTCCCATCACAAGCAGCGATCCTCTGACCTCTTCACTTCACAAGCAGCGAGCCTCTGACCTTTTCACTTCACAAGCAGTGATCCTCTGACCGCTACACTTCACAAGCAGTGATCCTCTGACCTCTTACCATCACAAACAGCGATCCTCTGACCTCTTCACTTCACAAGCAGCGATCCTCTGACCGCTTCCCATCACAAGCAGCGATCCTCTGACCTCTTCCCATCACAAGCAGCGATCCTCTGACCTCTTCCCATCACAAGCAGTGATCCTCTGACCTCTTCCCATCACAAGCAGCGAGCCTCTGACCTCTTCACTTCCCAAGCAGCGATCCTCTGACCTCTTCACTTCACAAGCAGTGATCCTCTGACCTCTTCCCATCACAAGCAGCGATCCTCTGACCTCTTCCCTTCACAAGCAGTGATACTCTGATCTCTTCACTTCACAAGCAGTGATCCTCTGACCTCTTCACTTCACAAGCAGTGATCCTCTGACCTCTTCACTTCACAAGCAGTGAGCCTCTAACCTCTTCACTTCACAAGCAGCGATCCTCTGACCTCTTCACTTCACAAGCAGCGAGCCTCTGACCTCTTCACTTCACAAGCAGCGATCCTCTGACCTCTTCACTTCACAAGCAGTGAGCCTCTGACCTCTTCACTTCACAAGCAGTGATCCTCTGACCTCTTCACTTCACAAGCAGTGATCCTCTGACCTCTTCCCATCACAAGCAGCGATCCTCTGACCTCTTCACTTCACAAGCAGCGATCCTCTGACCTCTTCACTTCACAAGCAGTGATCCTCTAACCTCTTCACTTCACAAGCAGTGATCCTCTGACCTCTTCTCTTCACAAGCAGCGAGCCTCTGACCTCTTCACTTCACAAGCAGCGATCCTCTGACCTCTTCCCATCACAAGCAGCGATCCTCTGACCTCTTCCCATCACAAGCAGCGATCCTCTGACCTCTTCCCATCACAAGCAGCGATCCTCTGACCTCTTCCCATCACAAGCAGCGATCCTCTGACCTCTTCACTTCACAAGCAGTGAGCCTCTGACCTTTTCACTTCACAAGCAGTGATCCTCTGACCGCTACACTTCACAAGCAGTGATCCTCTGACCTCTTACCATCACAAACAGCGATCCTCTGACCTCTTCACTTCACAAGCAGCGATCCTCTGACCGCTTCCCATCACAAGCAGCGATCCTCTGACCTCTTCACTTCACAAGCAGTGAGCCTCTGACCTTTTCACTTCACAAGCAGTGATCCTCTGACCGCTACACTTCACAAGCAGTGATCCTCTGACCTCTTACCATCACAAACAGCGATCCTCTGACCTCTTCACTTCACAAGCAGTGATCCTCTGACCGCTTCCCATCACAAGCAGCGATCCTGTGACCTCTTCCCATCACAAGCAGCGATCCTCTGACCTCTTCACTTTACAAGCGGCGATCGCCCGACTTCTTCACTTCACAAGCGGTGATTCTCTGACCTCTTCACTTCACAAGCAGCGATCCTCTGACCTCTTTACTTCACAAGCAGCGATCCTCTGACCTCTTTACTTCACAAGCAGCGATCCTCTGACCTCTCCACTTCACAAGCAGCTAGCCTCTGACCTCTTCACTTCACAAGCAGCGATCCTCTGACCTCTTCACTTCACAAGCAGTGAGCCTCTGACCTCTTCACTTCACAAGCAGTGATCCTCTGACCTCTTCACTTCACAAGCAGTGATCCTCTGACCTCTTCACTTCACAAGCGGTGATCCTCTGACCTCTTCCCATCAGAAGCGGCGATCCTCTGACCTCTACACTTCACAAGCAGTGATCCTCTGACCTCTTCACTTCACAAGCAGTGATCCTCTGACCTCTTCACTTCACAAGCAGCGATCCTCTGACCTCTTCACTTCACAAGCAGCGATCCTCTGACCTCTTCACTTCACAAGCAGTGATCCTCTGACCTCTTCACTTCACAAGCAGTGATCCTCTGACCTCTTCACTTCACAAGCAGTGAGCCTCTGACCTCTTCACTTCACAAGCAGTGATCCGCACAAGCAGCCATCCTCTGACCTCTTCACTTCACAAGCAGTGAGCCTCTGACCTCTTCACTTCACAAGCAGTGTTCCTCTGACCTCTTCACTTCACAAGCAGCGATCCTCTGACCTCTTCGCTTCACAAGCAGTGAGCCTCTGACCTCTTCACTTCACAAGCAGTGATCCTCACAAGCAGTGATCCTCTGACCTCTTCACTTCACAAGCAGTGATCCTCTGACCTCTTCACTTCACAAGCAGCGATCCTCTGACCTCTTCACAAGCAGTGAGCCTTTGACCTCTTCACTTCACAAGCAGTGATCCTCTGACCTCTTCACTTCACAAGCAGCGATCCTCTGACCTCTTCACTTCACAAGCAGTGAGCCTCTGACCTCTTCACTTCACAAGCAGTGATCATCTCACCTCTTCACTTCACAAGCAGCGATCCTCTGACCTCTTCACTTCACAAGCAGTGAGCCTCTGACCTCTTCACTTCACAAGCAGCGATCCTCTGACTGCTTCACTTCACAAGCAGCGATCCTGTGACCTCTTCCCATCACAAGCAGCGATCCTCTGACCTCTTCACTTTACAAGCGGCGATTGCCCGACTTCTTCACTTCACAAGCAGTGATCCTCTGACCTCTTCACTTCACAAGCAGCGATCCTCTGACCTCTTCCCATCACAAGCAGCGATCCTCTGACCTCTTCCCATCACAAGCAGCGATCCTCTGACCTCTTCCCATCACAAGCAGCGAGCCTCTGACCTCTTCACTTCACAAGCAGTGATCCTCTGACCTCTTCACTTCACAAGCAGTGATCCTCTGACCTCTTCCCATCACAAGCAGCGATCCTCTGACCTCTTCACTTCACAAGCAGTGATACTCTGACCTCTTCACTTCACAAGCAGTGATCCTCTGACCTCTTCACTTCACAAGCAGTGATCCTCTGACCTCTTCACTTCACAAGCAGTGAGCCTCTGACCTCTTCACTTCACAAGCAGCGATCCTCTGACCTCTTCACTTCACAAGCAGTGAGCCTCTGACCTCTTCACTTCACAAGCAGTGATCATCTCACCTCTTCACTTCACAAGCAGCGATCCTCTGACCTCTTCACTTCACAAGCAGTGAGCCTCTGACCTCTTCACTTCACAAGCAGCGATCCTCTGACCGCTTCACTTCACAAGCAGCGATCCTGTGACCTCTTCCCATCACAAGCAGCGATCCTCTGACCTCTTCACTTTACAAGCGGCGATTGCCCGACTTCTTCACTTCACAAGCAGTGATCCTCTGACCTCTTCACTTCACAAGCAGCGATCCTCTGACCTCTTCCCATCACAAGCAGCGATCCTCTGACCTCTTCCCATCACAAGCAGCGATCCTCTGACCTCTTCCCATCCCAAGCAGCGATCCTCTGACCTCTTCCCATCACAAGCAGCGAGCCTCTGACCTCTTCACTTCACAAGCAGTGATCCTCTGACCTCTTCACTTCACAAGCAGTGATCCTCTGACCTCTTCCCATCACAAGCAGCGATCCTCTGACCTCTACACATCACAAGCAGCGATCCTCTGACCTCTTCACTTCACCAGCAGTGATCCTCTGACCTCTTCACTTCACAAGCGGTGAGCCTCTGACCTCTTCACTTCACAAGCAGCAATCCTCTGACCTCTTCACTTCACAAGCAGTGATCCTCTGACCTCTTCACAAGCAGTGATCCTCTGACCTCTTCTCTTCACAAGCAGCGAGCCTCTGACCTCTTCACTTCACAAGCAGCGATCCTCTGACCTCTTCCCATCACAAGCAGCGATCCTCTGACCTCTTCCCATCACAAGCAGCGATCCTCTGACCGCTTCACTTCACAAGCAGCGATCCTGTGACCTCTTCCCATCACAAGCAGCGATCCTCTGACCTCTTCACTTTACAAGCGGCGATTGCCCGACTTCTTCACTTCACAAGCAGTGATCCTCTGACCTCTTCACTTCACAAGCAGCGATCCTCTGACCTCTTCCCATCACAAGCAGCGATCCTCTGACCTCTTCCCATCACAAGCAGCGATCCTCTGACCTCTTCCCATCCCAAGCAGCGATCCTCTGACCTCTTCCCATCACAAGCAGCGAGCCTCTGACCTCTTCACTTCACAAGCAGTGATCCTCTGACCTCTTCACTTCACAAGCAGTGATCCTCTGACCTCTTCCCATCACAAGCAGCGATCCTCTGACCTCTTCACTTCACAAGCAGTGAGCTTCTGACCTCTTCACTTCACAAGCAGCAATCCTCTGACCTCTTCACTGCACAAGCAGCGATCCTCTGACCTCTTCACTTCAAAAGCAGTGATCCTCTCATCTCTACACATCACAAGCAGCGATCCTCTGACCTCTTCACTTCACCAGCAGTGATCCTCTGACCTCTTCACTTCACAAGCGGTGAGCCTCTGACCTCTTCACTTTACAAGCAGCGATCCTCTGACCTCTTCACTTTACAAGCGGCGATCGCCTGACGTCTTCACTTCACAAGCAGTGATCCTCTGACCTCTTCCCTTCACAAGCAGTGAGCCTCTGACCTCTTCACTTCACAAGCAGCAATCCTCTGACCTCTTCACTGCACAAGCAGTGATCCTCTGACCTCTTCACTTCACAAGCAGCGATCCTCTGACCTCTTCACTTCACAAGCAGTGAGCCTCTGACCTCTTCCCTTTACACGTAGTGATCCTCTGACCTCTTCCCATCACAAGCAGCGATCCTCTGACCTCTTCACTTTACAAGCGGCGATCGCCTGACTTCTTCACTTCACAAGCAGTGATCCTCTGACCTCTTCCCTTCACAAGCGGCGATCCTCTGACCTCTTCCCATCACAAGCAGCGATCCTCTGACCTCTTCCCATCACAAGCAGCAATCCTCTGACCTCTTCCCATCACAAGCAGCGATCCGCTGACCTCTTCCCATCACAAGCAGCGATCCTCTGACCTCTTCCCATCACAAGCAGCGAGCCTTTGACCTCTTCACTTCACAAGCAGCGATCCTCTGACCTCTTCACTTCACAAGCAGTGATCCTCTGACCTCTTCACTTCACAAGCAGTGATCCTCTGACCTCTTCCCATCACAAGCAGCGATCCTCTGACCTCTTCACTTCACAAGCAGTGATCCTCTGACCTCTTCACTTCACAAGCGGTGATCCTCTGACCTCTTCACTTCACAAGCAGTGATCCTCTGACCTCTTCACTTCACAAGCGGTGATCCTCTGACCTCTTCACTTCACAAGCAGTGATCCTCTGACCTCTTCACAAGCAGTGATCCTCTGACCTCTTCACTTCACAAGCAGTGATCCTCTGACCTCTTCACTTCACAAGCAGTGATCCTCTGACCTCTTCACTTCACAAGCAGTGATCATCTGACCTCTTCACTTCACAAGCAGCGATCCTCTGACCTCTTCACTTCACAAGCAGCGATCCTCTGACCTCTTCACTTCACAAGCAGCGATCCTCTGACCTCTTCACTTCACAAGCAGCGAGCCTCTGACCTCTTCACTTCACAAGCAGCGAGCCTCTGACCTCTTCACTTCACAAGCAGTGAGCCTCTGACCTCTTCACTTCACAAGCAGCGATCCTCTGACCTCTTCACTTCACAAGCAACGATCCTCTGACCTTTTCACTTCACAAGCAGTGAGCCTCTGACCTCTTCACTTCACAAGCAGTGAGCCTCTGACCTCTTCACTTCACAAGCAGTGATCCTCTGACATCTTCACTTCACAAGCAGCGATCCTCTGACCTCTTCACTTCACAAGCAGTGAGCCTCTGACCTCTTCACTTAACAAGCAGTGAGCCTCTGACCTCTTCACTTCACAAGCAGCGATCCTCTGACCTCTTCACTTCACAAGTAGTGATCCTCTGACCTCTTCACTTCACAAGCAGTGATCCTCTAACCTCTTCACTTCACAAGCAGCGATCCTCTGACCTCTTCACTTCACAAGCAGCAATCCTCTTACCTCTTCACTTCACAAGCAGTGATCCTCTGACCTCTTTACAAGCAGTGATCCTCTGACCTCTTCTCTTCACAAGCAGCGAGCCTCTGACCTCTTCACTTCACAAGCAGCGATCCTCTGACCTCTTCCCATCACAAGCAGCAAACCTCTGACCTCTTCCCATCACAAGCAGCGATCCTCTGACCTCTTCCCATCACAAGCAGCGATCCTCTGACCTCTTCCCATCATAAGCAGCGATCCTCTGACCTCTTCCCATCACAAGCAGTGAGCCTCTGACCTCTTCACTTCACAAGCAGCGATCCTCTGACCTCTTCACTTCACAAGCAGCGAGCCTCTGACCTCTTCACTTCACAAGCAGCGAGCCTCTGACCTCTTCACTTCACAAGCAGTGAGCCTCTGACATCTTCACTTCACAAGCAGCGATCCTCTGACCTCTTCACTTCACAAGCAGCGATCCTCTGACCTCTTCACTTCACAAGCAGTGAGCCTCTGACCTCTTCACTTCACAAACAGCAATCCTCTGACCTCTTCACTGCACAAGCAGCGATCCTCTGACCTCTTCACTTCAAAAGCAGTGATCCTCTCATCTCTTCACATCACAAGCAGCGATCCTCTGACCTCTTCACTTCACCAGCAGTGATCCTCTGACCTCTTCACTTCACAAGCAGCGATCCTCTGACCTCTTCACTTCACAAGCAGCGATCCTCTGACCTCTTCACTTCACAAGCAGTGAGCCTCTGACCTCTTCCCTTTACAAGCAGTGAGCCTCTGACCTCTTCCCTTCACAAGCAGTGATCATCTCACCTCTTCACTTCACAAGCAGCGATCCTCTCACCTCTTCCCATCACAAGCAGCGATCCTCTGACCTCTTCATTTGACATGCAGCGATCCTCTGACCTCTTCACTTCACAAGCAGTGAGCCTCTGACCTCTTCCCTTCACAAGCAGTGAGCCTCTGACCTCTTCCCTTCACAAGCAGCGATCCTCTGACCTCTTCCCATCACAAGCAGCGATCCTCTGACCTCTTCACTTCACAAGCGGCGAGCCTCTGACCTCTTCACTTCACAAGCAGTGAGCCTCTGACATCTTCACTTCACAAGCAGCGATCCTCTGACCTCTTCACTTCACAAGCAGCGATCCTCTGACCTCTTCACTTCACAAGCAGCGAGCCTCTGACCTCTTCACTTCATAAGCAGCAATCCTCTGACCTCTTCACTGCACAAGCAGCGATCCTCTGACCTCTTCACTTCAAAAGCAGTGATCCTCTCATCTCTTCACATCACAAGCAGCGATCCTCTGACCTCTTCACTTCACCAGCAGTGATCCTCTGACCTCTTCACTTCACAAGCGGTGAGCCTCTGACCTCTTCACTTCACAAGCAGCGATCCTCTGACCTCTTCAATTTACAAGCGGCGATCGCTTGACTTCTTCACTTCACAAGCAGTGATCCTCTGACCTCTTCCCTTCACAAGCAGTGAGCCTCTGACCTCTTCACTTCACAAGCAGCAATCCTCTGACCTCTTCACTGCACAAGCAGTGATCCTCTGACCTCTTCACTTCACAAGCAGCGATCCTCTGACCTCTTCACTTCACAAGCAGTGAGCCTGTGACCTCTTCCCTTTACACGTAGAGATCCTCTGACCTCTTCCCATCACAAGCAGCGATCCTCTGACCTCTTCACTTTACAAGCGGCGATCGCCTGACTTCTTCACTTCACAAGCAGTGATCCTCTGACCTCTTCCCCTCACAAGCAGCGATCCTCTGACCTCTTCACTTCACAAGCAGTGAGCCTCTGACCTCTTCACTTCACAAGCAGTGATCATCTCACCTCTTCACTTCACAAGCAGCGATCCTCTGACCTCTTCACTTCACAAGCAGTGAGCCTCTGACCTCTTCACTTCACAAGCAGCGATCCTCTGACCGCTTCACTTCACAAGCAGCGATCCTATGACCTCTTCCCATCACAAGCAGCGATCCTCTGACCTCTTCACTTTACAAGCGGCGATTGCCCGACTTCTTCACTTCACAAGCAGTGATCCTCTGACCTCTTCACTTCACAAGCAGCGATCCTCTGACCTCTTCCCATCACAAGCAGCGATCCTCTGACCTCTTCCCATCACAAGCAGCGATCCTCTGACCTCTTCCCATCACAAGCAGCGATCCTCTGACCTCTTCCCATCACAAGCAGCGAGCCTCTTCACTTCACAAGCAGCGATCCTCTGACCTCTTCACTTCAGAAGCAGCGAGCCTCTGACCTCTTCACTTCACAAGCAGCGATCCTCTGACCTCTTCACTTCACAAGCAGTGAGCCTCTGACCTCTTCACTTCACAAGCAGGGATCCTCTGACTTCTTCACTTCACAAGCAGTGATCCTCTGACCTCTTCCCATCACAAGCAGCGATCCTCTGACCTCTTCACTTCACAAGCAGTGATCCTCTGACCTCTTCACTTCACAAGCAGTGATCCTCTAACCTCTTCACTTCACAAGCAGCGATCCTCTGACCTCTTCACTTCACAAGCAGCAATCCTCTTACCTCTTCACTTCACAAGCAGCGATCCTCTGACCTCTTCACTTCACAAGCAGTGAGCCTCTGACCTCTTCCCTTTACACGTAGTGATCCTCTGACCTCTTCCCATCACAAGCAGCGATCCTCTGACCTCTTCACTTTACAAGCGGCGATCGCCTGACTTCTTCACTTCACAAGCAGTGATCCTCTGACCTCTTCCCCTCACAAGCAGCGATCCTCTGACCTCTTCACTTCACAAGCAGTGAGCCTCTGACCTCTTCACTTCACAAGCAGTGATCATCTCACCTCTTCACTTCACAAGCAGCGATCCTCTGACCTCTTCACTTCACAAGCAGTGAGCCTCTGACCTCTTCACTTCACAAGCAGCGATCCTCTGACCGCTTCACTTCACAAGCAGCGATCCTATGACCTCTTCCCATCACAAGCAGCGATCCTCTGACCTCTTCACTTTACAAGCGGCGATTGCCCGACTTCTTCACTTCACAAGCAGTGATCCTCTGACCTCTTCACTTCACAAGCAGCGATCCTCTGACCTCTTCACTTCACAAGCAGTGATCCTCTGACCTCTTCACTTCACAAGCAGTGATCCTCTGACCTCTTCCCATCACAAGCAGCGATCCTCTGACCTCTTCCCATCACAAGCAGCGATCCTCTGACCTCTTCACTTCACAAGCAGCGATCCTCTGACCTCTTCACTTCAAAAGCAGTGATCCTCTCACCTCTTCCCATCACAAGCAGCAGCAATCCTCTGACCTCTTCACTTCACAAGCAGCAGCAATCCTCTGACCTCTTCACTTCACAAGCAGTGATCATCTGACCTCTTCACTTCACAAGCAGTGATCCTCTGACCTCTTCACTTCACAAGCAGTGATCCTCTGACCTCTTCACTTCACAAGCAGCGAGCCTCTGACCTCTTCACTTCACAAGCAGCGAGCCTCTGACCTCATCCCATCACAAGCAGCGATCCTCTGACCTCTTCACTTCACCAGCAGTGATCCTCTGACCTCTTCACTTCACAAGCGGTGAGCCTCTGACCGCTTCCCATCACAAGCAGCGATCCTCTGACCTCTTCCCATCACAAGCAGCGATCCTCTGACCTCTTCCCATCACAAGCAGTGATCCTCTGACCTCTTCCCATCACAAGCAGCGAGCCTCTGACCTCTTCACTTCCCAAGCAGCGATCCTCTGACCTCTTCACTTCACAAGCAGTGATCCTCTGACCTCTTCCCATCACAAGCAGCGATCCTCTGACCTCTTCACTTCACAAGCAGTGATACTCTGACCTCTTCACTTCACAAGCAGTGATCCTCTGACCTCTTCACTTCACAAGCAGTGATCCTCTGACCTCTTCACTTCACAAGCAGTGAGCCTCTAACCTCTTCACTTCACAAGCAGCGATCCTCTGACCTCTTCACTTCACAAGCAGCGAGCCTCTGACCTCTTCACTTCACAAGCAGCGATCCTCTGACCTCTTCACTTCACAAGCAGTGAGCCTCTGACCTCTTCACTTCACAAGCAGTGATCCTCTGACCTCTTCACTTCACAAGCAGTGATCCTCTGACCTCTTCCCATCACAAGCAGCGATCCACTGACCTCTTCACTTCACAAGCAGCGATCCTCTGACCTCTTCACTTCACAAGCAGTGATCCTCTAACCTCTTCACTTCACAAGCAGTGATCCTCTGACCTCTTCTCTTCACAAGCAGCGAGCCTCTGACCTCTTCACTTCACAAGCAGCGATCCTCTGACCTCTTCCCATCACAAGCAGCGATCCTCTGACCTCTTCCCATCACAAGCAGCGATCCTCTGACCTCTTCCCATCACAAGCAGCGATCCTCTGACCTCTTCCCATCACAAGCAGCGATCCTCTGACCTCTTCACTTCACAAGCAGTGAGCCTCTGACCTTTTCACTTCACAAGCAGTGATCCTCTGACCGCTACACTTCACAAGCAGTGATCCTCTGACCTCTTACCATCACAAACAGCGATCCTCTGACCTCTTCACTTCACAAGCAGCGATCCTCTGACCTCTTCCCATCACAAGCAGCGATCCTCTGATCTCTTCCCATCACAAGCAGCGATCCTCTGACCTCTTCCCATCACAAGCAGCGATCCTCTGACCTCTTCCCATCACAAGCAGTGAGCCTCTGACCTCTTCACTTCACAAGCAGTGATCCTCTGACCGCTACACTTCACAAGCAGTGATCCTCTGACCTCTTCACTTCACAAGCAGCGATCCTCTGACCTCTTCCCATCACAAGCATTGATCCTCTGACCTCTTCACTTCACAAGCAGCGAGCCTCTGACCTCTTCACTTCACAAGCAGCGAGCCTCTGACCTCTTCACTTCACAAGCAGTGAGCCTCTGACATCTTCACTTCACAAGCAGAGATCCTCTGACCTCTTCACTTCACAAGCAGCGATCCTCTGACCTCTTCACTTCACAAGCAGCGAGCCTCTGACCTCTTCACTTCACAAGCAGCAATCCTCTGACCTCTTCACTGCACAACCAGCGATCCTCTGACCTCTTCACTTCAAAAGCAGTGATCCTCTCATCTCTTCACATCACAAGCAGCGATCCTCTGACCTCTTCACTTCACCAGCAGTGATCCTCTGACCTCTTCACTTCACAAGCGGTGAGCCTCTGACCTCTTCACTTCACAAGCAGCGATCCTCTGACCTCTTCACTTTACAAGCGGCGATCGCTTGACTTCTTCACTTCACAAGCAGTGATCCTCTGACCTCTTCCCTTCACAAGCAGTGAGCCTCTGACCTCTTCACTTCACAAGCAGCAATCCTCTGACCTCTTCACTGCACAAGCAGTGATCCTCTGACCTCTTCACTTCACAAGCAGCGATCCTCTGACCTCTTCACTTCACAAGCAGTGAGCCTCTGACCTCTTCCCTTTACACGTAGTGATCCTCTGACCTCTTCCCATCACAAGCAGCGATCCTCTGACCTCTTCACTTTACAAGCGGCGATCGCCTGACTTCTTCACTTCACAAGCAGTGATCCTCTGACCTCTTCCCCTCACAAGCAGCGATCCTCTGACCTCTTCACTTCACAAGCAGTGAGCCTCTGACCTCTTCACTTCACAAGCAGTGATCATCTCACCTCTTCACTTCACAAGCAGCGATCCTCTGACCTCTTCACTTCACAAGCAGTGAGCCTCTGACCTCTTCACTTCACAAGCAGCGATCCTCTGACCGCTTCACTTCACAAGCAGCGATCCTATGACCTCTTCCCATCACAAGCAGCGATCCTCTGACCTCTTCACTTTACAAGCGGCGATTGCCCAACTTCTTCACTTCACAAGCAGTGATCCTCTGACCTCTTCACTTCACAAGCAGCGATCCTCTGACCTCTTCCCATCACAAGCAGCGATCCTCTGACCTCTTCCCATCACAAGCAGCGATCCTCTGACCTCTTCCCATCACAAGCAGCGATCCTCTGACCTCTTCCCATCACAAGCAGCGAGCCTCTTCACTTCACAAGCAGCGATCCTCTGACCTCTTCCCCTCACAAGCAGCGATCCTCTGACCTCTTCACTTCACAAGCAGTGAGCCTCTGACCTCTTCACTTCACAAGCAGTGATCATCTCACCTCTTCACTTCACAAGCAGCGATCCTCTGACCTCTTCACTTCACAAGCAGTGAGCCTCTGACCTCTTCACTTCACAAGCAGCGATCCTCTGACCGCTTCACTTCACAAGCAGCGATCCTATGACCTCTTCCCATCACAAGCAGCGATCCTCTGACCTCTTCACTTTACAAGCGGCGATTGCCCAACTTCTTCACTTCACAAGCAGTGATCCTCTGACCTCTTCACTTCACAAGCAGCGATCCTCTGACCTCTTCCCATCACAAGCAGCGATCCTCTGACCTCTTCCCATCACAAGCAGCGATCCTCTGACCTCTTCCCATCACAAGCAGCGATCCTCTGACCTCTTCCCATCACAAGCAGCGAGCCTCTTCACTTCACAAGCAGCGATCCTCTGACCTCTTCACTTCACAAGCAGCGAGCCTCTGACCTCTTCACTTCACAAGCAGCGATCCTCTGACCTCTTCACTTCACAAGCAGTGAGCCTCTGACCTCTTCACTTCACAAGCAGTGATCCTCTGACCTCTTCACTTCACAAGCAGTGATCCTCTGACCTCTTCCCATCACAAGCAGCGATCCTCTGACCTCTTCACTTCACAAGCAGTGATCCTCTGACCTCTTCACTTCACAAGCAGTGATCCTCTAACCTCTTCACTTCACAAGCAGCGATCCTCTGACCTCTTCACTTCACAAGCAGCAATCCTCTTACCTCTTCACTTCACAAGCAGTGATCCTCTGACCTCTTCACAAGCAGTGATCCTCTGACCTCTTCTCTTCACAAGCAGCGAGCCTCTGACCTCTTCACTTCACAAGCAGCGATCCTCTGACCTCTTCCCATCACAAGCAGCGATCCTCTGACCTCTTCCCATCACAAGCAGCGATCCTCTGATCTCTTCCCATCACAAGCAGCGATCCTCTGACCTCTTCCCATCACAAGCAGCGATCCTCTGACCTCTTCACTTCACAAGCAGCGAGCCTCTGACCTTTTCACTTCACAAGCAGTGATCCTCTGACCGCTACACTTCACAAGCAGTGATCCTCTGACCTCTTACCATCACAAACAGCGATCCTCTGACCTCTTCACTTCACAAGCAGCGATCCTCTGACCGCTTCCCATCACAAGCAGCGATCCTCTGACCTCTTCCCATCACAAGCAGCGATCCTCTGACCTCTTCCCATCACAAGCAGTGATCCTCTGACCTCTTCCCATCACAAGCAGCGAGCCTCTGACCTCTTCACTTCCCAAGCAGCGATCCTCTGACCTCTTCACTTCACAAGCAGTGATCCTCTGACCTCTTCCCATCACAAGCAGCGATCCTCTGACCTCTTCCCTTCACAAGCAGTGATACTCTGATCTCTTCACTTCACAAGCAGTGATCCTCTGACCTCTTCACTTCACAAGCAGTGATCCTCTGACCTCTTCACTTCACAAGCAGTGAGCCTCTAACCTCTTCACTTCACAAGCAGCGATCCTCTGACCTCTTCACTTCACAAGCAGCGAGCCTCTGACCTCTTCACTTCACAAGCAGCGATCCTCTGACCTCTTCACTTCACAAGCAGTGAGCCTCTGACCTCTTCACTTCACAAGCAGTGATCCTCTGACCTCTTCACTTCACAAGCAGTGATCCTCTGACCTCTTCCCATCACAAGCAGCGATCCTCTGACCTCTTCACTTCACAAGCAGCGATCCTCTGACCTCTTCACTTCACAAGCAGTGATCCTCTAACCTCTTCACTTCACAAGCAGTGATCCTCTGACCTCTTCTCTTCACAAGCAGCGAGCCTCTGACCTCTTCACTTCACAAGCAGCGATCCTCTGACCTCTTCCCATCACAAGCAGCGATCCTCTGACCTCTTCCCATCACAAGCAGCGATCCTCTGACCTCTTCCCATCACAAGCAGCGATCCTCTGACCTCTTCCCATCACAAGCAGCGATCCTCTGACCTCTTCACTTCACAAGCAGTGAGCCTCTGACCTTTTCACTTCACAAGCAGTGATCCTCTGACCGCTACACTTCAAAAGCAGTGATCCTCTGACCTCTTACCATCACAAACAGCGATCCTCTGACCTCTTCACTTCACAAGCAGCGATCCTCTGACCGCTTCCCATCACAAGCAGCGATCCTCTGACCTCTTCACTTCACAAGCAGTGAGCCTCTGACCTTTTCACTTCACAAGCAGTGATCCTCTGACCGCTACACTTCACAAGCAGTGATCCTCTGACCTCTTACCATCACAAACAGCGATCCTCTGACCTCTTCACTTCACAAGCAGTGATCCTCTGACCGCTTCCCATCACAAGCAGCGATCCTGTGACCTCTTCCCATCACAAGCAGCGATCCTCTGACCTCTTCACTTTACAAGCGGCGATCGCCCGACTTCTTCACTTCACAAGCGGTGATTCTCTGACCTCTTCACTTCACAAGCAGCGATCCTCTGACCTCTTTACTTCACAAGCAGCGATCCTCTGACCTCTTTACTTCACAAGCAGCGATCCTCTGACCTCTCCACTTCACAAGCAGCTAGCCTCTGACCTCTTCACTTCACAAGCAGCGATCCTCTGACCTCTTCACTTCACAAGCAGTGAGCCTCTGACCTCTTCACTTCACAAGCAGTGATCCTCTGACCTCTTCACTTCACAAGCAGTGATCCTCTGACCTCTTCACTTCACAAGCGGTGATCCTCTGACCTCTTCCCATCAGAAGCGGCGATCCTCTGACCTCTACACTTCACAAGCAGTGATCCTCTGACCTCTTCACTTCACAAGCAGTGATCCTCTGACCTCTTCACTTCACAAGCAGCGATCCTCTGACCTCTTCACTTTACAAGCGGCGATCGCCTGACTTCTTCACTTCACAAGCAGTGATCCTCTGACCTCTTCCCTTCACAAGCGGCGATCCTCTGACCTCTTCCCATCACAAGCAGCGATCCTCTGACCTCTTCCCATCACAAGCAGCAATCCTCTGACCTCTTCCCATCACAAGCAGCGATCCGCTGACCTCTTCCCATCACAAGCAGCGATCCTCTGACCTCTTCCCATCACAAGCAGCGAGCCTTTGACCTCTTCACTTCACAAGCAGCGATCCTCTGACCTCTTCACTTCACAAGCAGTGATCCTCTGACCTCTTCACTTCACAAGCAGTGATCCTCTGACCTCTTCCCATCACAAGCAGCGATCCTCTGACCTCTTCACTTCACAAGCAGTGATCCTCTGACCTCTTCACTTCACAAGCGGTGATCCTCTGACCTCTTCACTTCACAAGCAGTGATCCTCTGACCTCTTCACTTCACAAGCGGTGATCCTCTGACCTCTTCACTTCACAAGCAGTGATCCTCTGACCTCTTCACAAGCAGTGATCCTCTGACCTCTTCACAAGCAGTGATCCTCTGACCTCTTCACTTCACAAGCAGTGATCCTCTGACCTCTTCACTTCACAAGCAGTGATCATCTGACCTCTTCACTTCACAAGCAGCGATCCTCTGACCTCTTCACTTCACAAGCAGCGATCCTCTGACCTCTTCACTTCACAAGCAGCGATCCTCTGACCTCTTCACTTCACAAGCAGCGAGCCTCTGACCTCTTCACTTCACAAGCAGCGAGCCTCTGACCTCTTCACTTCACAAGCAGTGAGCCTCTGACCTCTTCACTTCACAAGCAGCGATCCTCTGACCTCTTCACTTCACAAGCAACGATCCTCTGACCTTTTCACTTCACAAGCAGTGAGCCTCTGACCTCTTCACTTCACAAGCAGTGAGCCTCTGACCTCTTCACTTCACAAGCAGTGATCCTCTGACATCTTCACTTCACAAGCAGCGATCCTCTGACCTCTTCACTTCACAAGCAGTGAGCCTCTGACCTCTTCACTTCACAAGCAGTGAGCCTCTGACCTCTTCACTTCACAAGCAGCGATCCTCTGACCTCTTCACTTCACAAGTAGTGATCCTCTGACCTCTTCACTTCACAAGCAGTGATCCTCTAACCTCTTCACTTCACAAGCAGCGATCCTCTGACCTCTTCACTTCACAAGCAGCAATCCTCTTACCTCTTCACTTCACAAGCAGTGATCCTCTGACCTCTTTACAAGCAGTGATCCTCTGACCTCTTCTCTTCACAAGCAGCGAGCCTCTGACCTCTTCACTTCACAAGCAGCGATCCTCTGACCTCTTCCCATCACAAGCAGCAAACCTCTGACCTCTTCCCATCACAAGCAGCGATCCTCTGACCTCTTCCCATCACAAGCAGCGATCCTCTGACCTCTTCCCATCATAAGCAGCGATCCTCTGACCTCTTCCCATCACAAGCAGTGAGCCTCTGACCTCTTCACTTCACAAGCAGCGATCCTCTGACCTCTTCACTTCACAAGCAGCGAGCCTCTGACCTCTTCACTTCACAAGCAGCGAGCCTCTGACCTCTTCACTTCACAAGCAGTGAGCCTCTGACATCTTCACTTCACAAGCAGCGATCCTCTGACCTCTTCACTTCACAAGCAGCGATCCTCTGACCTCTTCACTTCACAAGCAGTGAGCCTCTGACCTCTTCACTTCACAAACAGCAATCCTCTGACCTCTTCACTGCACAAGCAGCGATCCTCTGACCTCTTCACTTCAAAAGCAGTGATCCTCTCATCTCTTCACATCACAAGCAGCGATCCTCTGACCTCTTCACTTCACCAGCAGTGATCCTCTGACCTCTTCACTTCACAAGCAGCGATCCTCTGACCTCTTCACTTCACAAGCAGCGATCCTCTGACCTCTTCACTTCACAAGCAGTGAGCCTCTGACCTCTTCCCTTTACAAGCAGTGAGCCTCTGACCTCTTCCCTTCACAAGCAGTGATCATCTCACCTCTTCACTTCACAAGCAGCGATCCTCTCACCTCTTCCCATCACAAGCAGCGATCCTCTGACCTCTTCATTTGACATGCAGCGATCCTCTGACCTCTTCACTTCACAAGCAGTGAGCCTCTGACCTCTTCCCTTCACAAGCAGTGAGCCTCTGACCTCTTCCCTTCACAAGCAGCGATCCTCTGACCTCTTCCCATCACAAGCAGCGATCCTCTGACCTCTTCACTTCACAAGCGGCGAGCCTCTGACCTCTTCACTTCACAAGCAGTGAGCCTCTGACATCTTCACTTCACAAGCAGCGATCCTCTGACCTCTTCACTTCACAAGCAGCGATCCTCTGACCTCTTCACTTCACAAGCAGCGAGCCTCTGACCTCTTCACTTCATAAGCAGCAATCCTCTGACCTCTTCACTGCACAAGCAGCGATCCTCTGACCTCTTCACTTCAAAAGCAGTGATCCTCTCATCTCTTCACATCACAAGCAGCGATCCTCTGACCTCTTCACTTCACCAGCAGTGATCCTCTGACCTCTTCACTTCACAAGCGGTGAGCCTCTGACCTCTTCACTTCACAAGCAGCGATCCTCTGACCTCTTCACTTTACAAGCGGCGATCGCTTGACTTCTTCACTTCACAAGCAGTGATCCTCTGACCTCTTCCCTTCACAAGCAGTGAGCCTCTGACCTCTTCACTTCACAAGCAGCAATCCTCTGACCTCTTCACTGCACAAGCAGTGATCCTCTGACCTCTTCACTTCACAAGCAGCGATCCTCTGACCTCTTCACTTCACAAGCAGTGAGCCTGTGACCTCTTCCCTTTACACGTAGTGATCCTCTGACCTCTTCCCATCACAAGCAGCGATCCTCTGACCTCTTCACTTTACAAGCGGCGATCGCCTGACTTCTTCACTTCACAAGCAGTGATCCTCTGACCTCTTCCCCTCACAAGCAGCGATCCTCTGACCTCTTCACTTCACAAGCAGTGAGCCTCTGACCTCTTCACTTCACAAGCAGTGATCATCTCACCTCTTCACTTCACAAGCAGCGATCCTCTGACCTCTTCACTTCACAAGCAGTGAGCCTCTGACCTCTTCACTTCACAAGCAGCGATCCTCTGACCGCTTCACTTCACAAGCAGCGATCCTATGACCTCTTCCCATCACAAGCAGCGATCCTCTGACCTCTTCACTTTACAAGCGGCGATTGCCCGACTTCTTCACTTCACAAGCAGTGATCCTCTGACCTCTTCACTTCACAAGCAGCGATCCTCTGACCTCTTCCCATCACAAGCAGCGATCCTCTGACCTCTTCCCATCACAAGCAGCGATCCTCTGACCTCTTCCCATCACAAGCAGCGATCCTCTGACCTCTTCCCATCACAAGCAGCGAGCCTCTTCACTTCACAAGCAGCGATCCTCTGACCTCTTCACTTCAGAAGCAGCGAGCCTCTGACCTCTTCACTTCACAAGCAGCGATCCTCTGACCTCTTCACTTCACAAGCAGTGAGCCTCTGACCTCTTCACTTCACAAGCAGTGATCCTCTGACCTCTTCACTTCACAAGCAGTGATCCTCTGACCTCTTCCCATCACAAGCAGCGATCCTCTGACCTCTTCACTTCACAAGCAGTGATCCTCTGACCTCTTCACTTCACAAGCAGTGATCCTCTAACCTCTTCACTTCACAAGCAGCGATCCTCTGACCTCTTCACTTCACAAGCAGCAATCCTCTTACCTCTTCACTTCACAAGCAGCGATCCTCTGACCTCTTCACTTCACAAGCAGTGAGCCTCTGACCTCTTCCCTTTACACGTAGTGATCCTCTGACCTCTTCCCATCACAAGCAGCGATCCTCTGACCTCTTCACTTTACAAGCGGCGATCGCCTGACTTCTTCACTTCACAAGCAGTGATCCTCTGACCTCTTCCCCTCACAAGCAGCGATCCTCTGACCTCTTCACTTCACAAGCAGTGAGCCTCTGACCTCTTCACTTCACAAGCAGTGATCATCTCACCTCTTCACTTCACAAGCAGCGATCCTCTGACCTCTTCACTTCACAAGCAGTGAGCCTCTGACCTCTTCACTTCACAAGCAGCGATCCTCTGACCGCTTCACTTCACAAGCAGCGATCCTATGACCTCTTCCCATCACAAGCAGCGATCCTCTGACCTCTTCACTTTACAAGCGGCGATTGCCCGACTTCTTCACTTCACAAGCAGTGATCCTCTGACCTCTTCACTTCACAAGCAGCGATCCTCTGACCTCTTCCCATCACAAGCAGCGATCCTCTGACCTCTTCCCATCACAAGCAGCGATCCTCTGACCTCTTCCCATCACAAGCAGCGATCCTCTGACCTCTTCCCATCACAAGCAGCGAGCCTCTTCACTTCACAAGCAGCGATCCTCTGACCTCTTCACTTCAGAAGCAGCGAGCCTCTGACCTCTTCACTTCACAAGCAGCGATCCTCTGACCTCTTCACTTCACAAGCAGTGAGCCTCTGACCTCTTCACTTCACAAGCAGTGATCCTCTGACCTCTTCACTTCACAAGCAGTGATCCTCTGACCTCTTCCCATCACAAGCAGCGATCCTCTGACCTCTTCACTTCACAAGCAGTGATCCTCTGACCTCTTCACTTCACAAGCAGTGATCCTCTAACCTCTTCACTTCACAAGCAGCGATCCTCTGACCTCTTCACTTCACAAGCAGCAATCCTCTTACCTCTTCACTTCACAAGCAGTGATCCTCTGACCTCTTCACAAGCAGTGATCCTCTGACCTCTTCTCTTCACAAGCAGCGAGCCTCTGACCTCTTCACTTCACAAGCAGCGATCCTCTGACCTCTTCCCATCACAAGCAGCGATCCTCTGACCTCTTCCCATCACAAGCAGCGATCCTCTGATCTCTTCCCATCACAAGCAGCGATCCTCTGACCTCTTCCCATCACAAGCAGCGATCCTCTGACCTCTTCACTTCACAAGCAGCGAGCCTCTGACCTTTTCACTTCACAAGCAGTGATCCTCTGACCGCTACACTTCACAAGCAGTGATCCTTTGACCTCTTACCATCACAAACAGCGATCCTCTGACCTCTTCACTTCACAAGCAGCGATCCTCTGACCACTTCCCATCACAAGCAGCGATCCTCTGACCTCTTCCCATCACAAGCAGCGATCCTCTGACCTCTTCCCATCACAAGCAGTGATCCTCTGACCTCTTCCCATCACAAGCAGCGAGCCTCTGACCTCTTCACTTCCCAAGCAGCGATCCTCTGACCTCTTCACTTCACAAGCAGTGATCCTCTGACCTCTTCCCATCACAAGCAGCGATCCTCTGACCTCTTCACTTCACAAGCAGTGATACTCTGACCTCTTCACTTCACAAGCAGTGATCCTCTGACCTCTTCACTTCACAAGCAGTGATCCTCTGACCTCTTCACTTCACAAGCAGTGAGCCTCTAACCTCTTCACTTCACAAGCAGCGATCCTCTGACCTCTTCACTTCACAAGCAGCGAGCCTCTGACCTCTTCACTTCACAAGCAGCGATCCTCTGACCTCTTCACTTCACAAGCAGTGAGCCTCTGACCTCTTCACTTCACAAGCAGTGATCCTCTGACCTCTTCACTTCACAAGCAGTGATCCTCTGACCTCTTCCCATCACAAGCAGCGATCCTCTGACCTCTTCACTTCACAAGCAGCGATCCTCTGACCTCTTCACTTCACAAGCAGTGATCCTCTAACCTCTTCACTTCACAAGCAGTGATCCTCTGACCTCTTCTCTTCACAAGCAGCGAACCTCTGACCTCTTCACTTCACAAGCAGCGATCCTCTGACCTCTTCCCATCACAAGCAGCGATCCTCTGACCTCTTCCCATCACAAGCAGCGATCCTCTGACCTCTTCCCATCACAAGCAGCGATCCTCTGACCTCTTCCCATCACAAGCAGCGATCCTCTGACCTCTTCACTTCACAAGCAGTGAGCCTCTGACCTTTTCACTTCACAAGCAGTGATCCTCTGACCGCTACACTTCACAAGCAGTGATCCTCTGACCTCTTACCATCACAAACAGCGATCCTCTGACCTCTTCACTTCACAAGCAGCGATCCTCTGACCGCTTCCCATCACAAGCAGCGATCCTCTGACCTCTTCACTTCACAAGCAGTGAGCCTCTGACCTTTTCACTTCACAAGCAGTGATCCTCTGACCGCTACACTTCACAAGCAGTGATCCTCTGACCTCTTACCATCACAAACAGCGATCCTCTGACCTCTTCACTTCACAAGCAGTGATCCTCTGACCGCTTCCCATCACAAGCAGCGATCCTGTGACCTCTTCCCATCACAAGCAGCGATCCTCTGACCTCTTCACTTTACAAGCGGCGATCGCCCGACTTCTTCACTTCACAAGCGGTGATTCTCTGACCTCTTCACTTCACAAGCAGCGATCCTCTGACCTCTTTACTTCACAAGCAGCGATCCTCTGACCTCTTTACTTCACAAGCAGCGATCCTCTGACCTCTCCACTTCACAAGCAGCTAGCCTCTGACCTCTTCACTTCACAAGCAGCGATCCTCTGACCTCTTCACTTCACAAGCAGTGAGCCTCTGACCTCTTCACTTCACAAGCAGTGATCCTCTGACCTCTTCACTTCACAAGCAGTGATCCTCTGACCTCTTCACTTCACAAACGGTGATCCTCTGACCTCTTCCCATCAGAAGTGGCAATCCTCTGACCTCTACACTTCACAAGCAGTGATCCTCTGACCTCTTCACTTCACAAGCAGTGATCCTCTGACCTCTTCACTTCACAAGCAGCGATCCTCTGACCTCTTCACTTCACAAGCAGCGATCCTCTGACCTCTTCACTTCACAAGCAGTGATCCTCTGACCTCTTCACTTCACAAGCAGTGATCCTCTGACCTCTTCACTTCACAAGCAGTGAGCCTCTGACCTCTTCACTTCACAAGCAGTGATCCGCACAAGCAGCGATCCTCTGACCTCTTCACTTCACAAGCAGTGAGCCTCTGACCTCTTCACTTCACAAGCAGTGTTCCTCTGACCTCTTCACTTCACAAGCAGCGATCCTCTGACCTCTTCGCTTTACAAGCAGTGAGCCTCTGACCTCTTCACTTCACAAGCAGTGATCCTCACAAGCAGTGATCCTCTGACCTCTTCACTTCACAAGCAGTGATCCTCTGACCTCTTCACTTCACAAGCAGCGATCCTCTGACCTCTTCACAAGCAGTGAGCCTTTGACCTCTTCACTTCACAAGCAGTGATCCTCTGACCTCTTCACTTCACAAGCAGCGATCCTCTGACCTCTTCACTTCACAAGCAGTGAGCCTCTGACCTCTTCACTTCACAAGCAGTGATCATCTCACCTCTTCACTTCACAAGCAGCGATCCTCTGACCTCTTCACTTCACAAGCAGTGAGCCTCTGACCTCTTCACTTCACAAGCAGCGATCCTCTGACTGCTTCACTTCACAAGCAGCGATCCTGTGACCTCTTCCCATCACAAGCAGCGATCCTCTGACCTCTTCACTTTACAAGCGGCGATTGCCCGACTTCTTCACTTCACAAGCAGTGATCCTCTGACCTCTTCACTTCACAAGCAGCGATCCTCTGACCTCTTCCCATCACAAGCAGCGATCCTCTGACCTCTTCCCATCACAAGCAGCGATCCTCTTACCTCTTCCCATCACAAGCAGCGATCCTCTGACCTCTTCCCATCACAAGCAGCGAGCCTCTGACCTCTTCACTTCACAAGCAGTGATCCTCTGACCTCTTCACTTCACAAGCAGTGATCCTCTGACCTCTTCCCATCACAAGCAGCGATCCTCTGACCTCTTCACTTCACAAGCAGTGATACTCTGACCTCTTCACTTCACAAGCAGTGATCCTCTGACCTCTTCACTTCACAAGCAGTGATCCTCTGACCTCTTCACTTCACAAGCAGTGAGCCTCTGACCTCTTCACTTCACAAGCAGCGATCCTCTGACCTCTTCACTTCACACGCAGTGAGCCTCTGACCTCTTCACTTCACAAGCAGTGATCATCTCACCTCTTCACTTCACAAGCAGCGATCCTCTGACCTCTTCACTTCACAAGCAGTGAGCCTCTGACCTCTTCACTTCACAAGCAGCGATCCTCTGACCGCTTCACTTCACAAGCAGCGATCCTGTGACCTCTTCCCATCACAAGCAGCGATCCTCTGACCTCTTCACTTTACAAGCGGCGATTGCCCGACTTCTTCACTTCACAAGCAGTGATCCTCTGACCTCTTCACTTCACAAGCAGCGATCCTCTGACCTCTTCCCATCACAAGCAGCGATCCTCTGACCTCTTCCCATCACAAGCAGCGATCCTCTGACCTCTTCCCATCACAAGCAGCGATCCTCTGACCTCTTCCCATCACAAGCAGCGAGCCTCTGACCTCTTCACTTCACAAGCAGTGATCCTCTGACCTCTTCACTTCACAAGCAGTGATCCTCTGACCTCTTCCCATCACAAGCAGCGATCCTCTGACCTCTTCACTTCACAAGCAGTGAGCTTCTGACCTCTTCACTTCACAAGCAGCAATCCTCTGACCTCTTCACTGCACAAGCAGCGATCCTCTGACCTCTTCACTTCAAAAGCAGTGATCCTCTCATCTCTACACATCACAAGCAGCGATCCGCTGACCTCTTCCCATCACAAGCAGCGATCCTCTGACCTCTTCCCATCACAAGCAGCGAGCCTCTGACCTCTTCCCTTCACAAGCGGCGATCCTCTGACCTCTTCCCATCACAAGCAGCGATCCTCTGACCTCTTCCCATCACAAGCAGCGAGCCTCTGACCTCTTCACTTCACAAGCAGTGATCCTCTGACCTCTTCACTTCACAAGCAGTGATCCTCTGACCTCTTCCCATCACAAGCAGCGATCCTCTGACCTCTTCACTTCACAAGCAGCGATCCTCTGACCTCTTCACTTCACAAGCAGCGAGCCTCTGACCTCTTCACTTCACAAGCAGCGATCCTCTGACCTCTTCCCTTTACACGTAGTGATCCTCTGACCTCTTCCCATCACAAGCAGCGATCCTCTGACCTCTTCACTTTACAAGCGGCGATCGCCTGACTTCTTCACTTCACAAGCAGTGATCCTCTGACCTCTTCCCTTCACAAGCGGCGATCCTCTGACCTCTTCCCATCACAAGCAGCGATCCTCTGACCTCTTCCCATCACAAGCAGCGATCCTCTGACCTCTTCCCATCACAAGCAGCGATCCGCTGACCTCTTCCCATCACAAGCAGCGATCCTCTGACCTCTTCCCATCACAAGCAGCGAGCCTCTGACCTCTTCACTTCACAAGCAGCGATCCTCTGACCTCTTCACTTCACAAGCAGTGATCCTCTGACCTCTTCACTTCACAAGCAGTGATCCTCTGACCTCTTCCCATCACAAGCAGCGATCCTCTGACCTCTTCACTTCACAAGCAGTGATCCTCTGACGTCTTCACTTCACAAGCGGTGATCCTCTGACCTCTTCACTTCACAAGCAGTGATCCTCTGACCTCTTCACTTCACAAGCGGTGATCCTCTGACCTCTTCACTTCACAAGCAGTGATCCTCTGACCTCTTCACAAGCAGTGATCCTCTGACCTCTTCACTTCACAAGCAGTGATCCTCTGATCTCTTCACTTCACAAGCAGTGATCCTCTGACCTCTTCACTTCACAAGCAGTGATCATCTGACCTCTTCACTTCACAAGCAGCGATCCTCTGACCTCTTCACTTCACAAGCAGCGATCCTCTGACCTCTTCACTTCACAAGCAGCGATCCTCTGACCTCTTCACTTCACAAGCAGCGAGCCTCTGACCTCTTCACTTCACAAGCAGCGAGCCTCTGACCTCTTCACTTCACAAGCAGTGAGCCTCTGACCTCTTCACTTCACAAGCAGCGATCCTCTGACCTCTTCACTTCACAAGCAACGATCCTCTGACCTTTTCACTTCACAAGCAGTGAGCCTCTGACCTCTTCACTTCACAAGCAGTGAGCCTCTGACCTCTTCACTTCACAAGCAGTGATCCTCTGACATCTTCACTTCACAAGCAGCGATCCTCTGACCTCTTCACTTCACAAGCAGTGAGCCTCTGACCTCTTCACTTCACAAGCAGTGATCATCTGACCTCTTCCCATCACAAGCAGCGATCCTCTGACCTCTTCCCATCACAAGCAGTGATCCTCTGACCTCTTCCCATCACAAGCAGCGAGCCTCTGACCTCTTCACTTCCCAAGCAGCGATCCTCTGACCTCTTCACTTCACAAGCAGTGATCCTCTGACCTCTTCCCATCACAAGCAGCGATCCTCTGACCTCTTCACTTCACAAGCAGTGATACTCTGACCTCTTCACTTCACAAGCAGTGATCCTCTGACCTCTTCACTTCACAAGCAGTGAGCCTCTGACCTCTTCACTTCACAAGCAGCGATCCTCTGACCTCTTCACTTCACAAGCAGTGATCCTCTGACCTCTTCACTTCACAAGCAGTGATCCTCTAACCTCTTCACTTCACAAGCAGCGATCCTCTGACCTCTTCACTTCACAAGCAGCAATCCTCTTACCTCTTCACTTCACAAGCAGTGATTGTGAGAAGTTGGCCTGATATGTAGTGCTCACTATTCTAGTGATCACTGTGTATCATTCCAAACGACCCTTATTGATGATTGGTTGTAAGTCAACCTTTTAGACCAGCTATCCTAGTAGCGTGGATACGAGCAGTCTTTAGGCTAAACTCTAGAGGGCGTGTTAAGCCAGCTGTTTACCATCACATATACCCCTTGAACACCAAGTGAAAGGACACCACACAAGTTGTTATGAAAATAAAAGGATATTTATTTATAACAAGACTACCCTGGCTCTTTATGAGTCAGGGAGCTAAGCACACTACAAAACTCTTAGGAAAATACTTCAGTTGCACAATTTACACAAATGCCCGAGGGGCACGAGAAACCATCTACACTAACAGTGAAATGCGAATGGTTAGAGTCTGGAGGTACTGATTCCGGAGTGATCCGATCAGTGGGACTAAACGAAAAAGGAACTGGACACTTGTAGAGCGAACCTGCGATGGAGCACCGAGATGCTCGAGTTACCTAGCCCGGAGGCTGCGGCTGCGTGAAGTTCGGCAAGATGTCGGGAGTCCTCGTGTAGTCTCAGGAGCCTGAAAGAAGAAGTTGCTGGCAGGCGACCAGTGACGATGTTCGGAGCGATCCAAGCCTGGATCGGTGATGAAGGAAACCTGAAAGCAGAGGGGACTCAGTTCTCAACCGCTAGCCAGCGATCGTGTGGGTACCAGGAGGGTACCGGCTGAAGTCACCTCGACCAGGTGAGTGGGTGACGTCGGACTCGGCTGTTCCTCGGACCAGGAGGCGCGGCGGCGACCAGGATGGAGGGCGAGCTGTCCCACGAAGGTGTCTGCTGTCGATGATGCTGGGCCCAGGCAGGGGCAGCGGATCTTGGCAGTGGCAACCCAAGCGGGGGAGTCAAGATGGCGTCGGGAGTGGACCAGGAGGGTCCGTGGTACTCCTCTGTTGAAGGGGAGCAAGAGCCAGTCTGGAGCAACCAGACTAGTGATGAAACAATCGTGGTGCGTCGTGAAGAGGGCCACAAGCCGGTCGGCAAGTGGTCGAACAACGCGGTGAACAACAAGGAGCGGAAGGGCCCCCACGCAGATCTCGTGGATGCTGGGGAGACAGACTTCGATGCTGGAGCTGCTCAGGGTTTAGGGCTTCTCAAACCCTAGGTGCACTCACTCGAGGGTCCCTCGGTGGGCGTGCTAGATAAGCGTCGTGCAGGTTCTGAAGATAGCCGGTCCCGCAGGTCTCGTCACACCTACGACTCTCAGCTGGGCCGATGAGGTAGGTAAAAGGTCAGAGATGGCAGGGTACTCGGGTCTCGTCGAGCTGGGCAGTCTTGATCCGTAGGAGAGACTTACAGCAAACCGCAAGCGCTTAGATGGTGCCTGCTGGTGCAGGGTGGCTACTCCTTAGCCACAAGGGAGAGTCTTCAGAAATAGTCAAGAGTTCCTTTCGTGGAAAGTAGTTCGTGATTCGGAGTTATCCGATTATCTGATTATCCAATTTGGGAAGGGGACTCGCTCCTACCTTTATTCTAAGAAAAGGGGCTGGCCCGTGACTAGGTTCTACCTATGGGTGGAGCCAGGAGGGGGGTGGTTACACCCCTAACCTTTGTCCGGCTTCGCGCCAGCTCAGGGGCTGGTGTGCCCCCGAAACTGGTTTGAGCCGGGCTATGCACAGTGAGCACCGGGGTGCCACTTGCAATCACCTTCCTTTCAGCCCTGCCTACCTGGGATACACAAACCCTGTCTGGGATGGTGCTAACACCGCCCTCGACAGGAAACCCTTTGTCCAAGCTCCCCTTGCTGGAAGGTCCCCCAGCAGCAGGAGGTCAGACTTGTGTCTGGTGGCAGCATCCATTTTGTGATGCTGAGGCTTGAGTCAACTTTAACCGGGGTTCAAGGTTACTTCCATGTCGTGTCCCTCTAAAAGGGGGGAATGCTAACCCCGTCACCAGGACTGGCGAGGGGTTCGTATTCCCATTCGTATGACACCTTACTCGACATGTATAGGTGATGCGATGCCAAAGTTAGCAAATAACCGCAAGGATTATAATGCATTAAAAGTAGTTGGCCCGCGTCACCATGGAACGGCTATTAGGACTTGGTTCCGCAAGCCGTCGACGGGCTCAGCTCGCGCCAGAGCACCGTCCCACATGATTCCCTGCACTCTGCCTTCAGGATTGATAAGGCCTGCTATAGGAGTGACTGATAGGAATCCATGTGTCCATTTTAGGGTTTAGGTGTAGGAATACTACACCTACAGCAACGGGTGATTACACCACGTGGCCCCAGCTGTCGTGCAGCCAGTTGTGTCAGATTTGGGCGGCCATTCCAGGGGTGGCATAATACATGCTTCAGCCCCTGGATGGCCCTGGGTACACCGATGCCCTGGATACCTGTGGTATGCTGAGACAGGGACTGACAAGGCGGCCCAGTTCCAAGTAGTGGATGCACCTAATGTACATGTGTGTTAATTTGGAGAGAGAACAGCTAGGCTGTGGGTCTGATTGGCAGGCCCACAGCCGGAGAAAGTCGTAAACCAATGAAGCAAAAGCAAAAAATCTGGGTGATCATAGGATTGCAGACCCTACTCTCCTACATGACCCCCCCCAAACTTTGGGACAATAAGCTAACCTTGACCAGGTGAGTCTTCTTGCTCTAAGTGGAAATACCTGGAGAGCCCATCTGCATTGCCATGATCAGTGCCAGGTCTATGCTCCACTGTGAAGTCCATCCCCTGTAGGGAAATGGACCACCTAAGTAGTTTGGGGTTTTCACCCTTCATTTGATTTAGCCACAAGAGGGGCTTATGGTCGGTCTGAATCTTGAAGTGAGTGCCAAACAAGTATGGCCTCAACTTCTTCAGGGCCCAAACCACAGCAAAGGCCTCCCTCTCGATAGCTGACCAATTCTTCTCTCTGGGGGTCAGCCTCCTGCTAATAAAAGCTATGGGCTGGTCATGACCATCAAAATTCAGTTGCGATAGAACAGCTCCCACACCCAGCTCCGAAGCGTCTGTTTGGACAATGAATGGTTTGGAGTAGTCTGGACTCTTTAGGATAGGTGCTGTGCACATGGCCTGCTTTAAGTCATCGAATGCCTTCTGACAGCTTGCTGTCCACTGAACTTTTTTTGGCATCTTTTTACTTGTCAGGTCGTTTAGCGGGGTCACAATGGATCCATAATTTCTGACAAATTTCCGGTAATAACCAGTCAGGCCCAAGAAAGCTCGAACCTGAGTCTGGGTGGTTGGAGGAGCCCAGTCCTGGATGGCCTGTATTTTGCTCTCCAATGGTTGAACCTGGCCTCCACCTACAAGGTGGCCCAGGTATACAACCTGTGTCTGCCCTATCTGGCACTTGGTGGCCTTGATAGTGAGGCCTGCCTTCTGCAGGGCCTCTAACACTTTCCTCAGGTGGACCAGGTGATCCTCCCAGGTGGAGCTAAAGACAGCGATATCGTCCAGATACGCCGCACAGAAGTCGTCCAACCCAGTGAGAACTCGATTCACCAGCCTTTGGAAGGTGGCAGGTGCATTTTTCAAACCAAAGGGCATTACCACGAACTGATAATGCCCACCCGGGGTAGAAAATGCTGTTTTGGGCTTGGCCTCCTCAGCTAACCTGATTTGCCAATACCCAGCTGTCAGGTCAAACGTACTTAAGTAGTTGGCCGAGGCCAACCGATCGATAAGTTCGTCTGCTCTTGGTATCGGGTGGGCGTCGGTCTTAGTGACCGCATCGAGACCTCTGTAGTCCACGCAAAACCTCATCTCTTTCTTACCGCCCTGGGTGTGAGGTTTCGGCACGAGCACTACGGGACTAGCCCGGGGGCTGTCCGAGGGTTCAATGACTCCCAGCTCCAACATTTTCTGCACCTCTGTCTTGATGCAGTCTCTGACAGGATCAGGTTGCCGATAGATTTTACTCTTTACGGGCAGACTGTCCCCAGTGTCGACCTCGTGGGTACACCACTTGGTCTGACTGGGTGTCAGAGAGAACATATGTCGAAAGGATTGAAGAACCTGTTTACAATCCTCTTGTTGATGTCCAGAGAGGCTGCCCCAAAAGACAACACCATCTACTGATCCATCGTCAGGGTTCTGAGAGAGCAGGTCTGGGAGAGGGTCACTCTCCTCCTCCTGTCCCTCATCTGTGGCCATGAGCAAGCCCATGCCCTCCCTGTCGACATATGCCTTGAGCCTGTTTACATGGAGCACCCTGTGGGGGCTCCGGGGAGTTCCCAGGTCTACCAAGTAGGTGACCTCTCCCTTTTGCTCAATGATCGTGTGGGGCCCAGACCATTTGTCTTTGAGTGCTGCTGGGGCCACTGGCTCCAGCACCCACACCTTCTGTCCAGGCTGGTACACAGTCAGGACAGCCTTTTGGTCGTGCCAAGCTTTCTGTAATTCTTGGCTCGCCTCCAGGTTTTTAGACGCCTTTTCCATGTACTCCGCCATCCGCGAGCGGAGACCGAGCACATAGTCCACAATGTTTGATGCCGGCTTTCGGAGAGGTCTCTCCCATCCTTCCTTTACCAAACAAAGGGGTCCCCTTACAGGATGTCCGAACAGAAGCTCGAAAGGGCTGTAGCCAACCCCCTTCTGCGGGACCTCTCTGTAGGCGAACAAGAGGCAGGGTATCAGGACATCCCATCTCCGCCGAAGCTTTTCAGGTAGCCCGTGAATCATCCCTTTTAGGGTCCTGTTGAATCTCTCAACAAGCCCATTGCATTGTGGGTGATAGGGTGTGGTGAACTTGTAGTTGACACCACATTCCTTCCACATAGCAGTCAGATATCCCGACATGAAGTTTGCACCTCTGTCTGAGACGACCTCCTTAGGGAAGCCCACTCTGGAGAACACTCCAAGTAGGGCCCGTGCCACCACAGGTGCCGTAGTGGTCCTAAGGGGAATAGCTTCAGGATACCTGGTGGCGTGGTCCACCACCACCAGTATAAACTTGTGCCCTGATGCTGTCTGGGGTTCCATTGGTCCGACAATGTCGATCCCCACTCGTTCAAAGGGTACCCCCACCACTGGTAGTGGTATGAGGGGGGCCTTTGTCGTGCCACCTGACTTACCACTGGCTTGGCAAGTGACACAGGAGCGGCAAAACTCCTTCGTATCTTCGGACATGTGGGGCCAGTGAAAGTGTGGAACAATTCTGTCCCAAGTCTTATTCTGGCCTAAGTGACCTGCAAGGGGAATCTCGTGGGCCAAGGTGAGAAGGAAACCTCTCAGAGACAAGGGGATGACCAGCCTCCTGGTCGCACCAGGTTTGGGGTCTCTTGCCTCAGAGTACAGGAGTCCATCGTCCCAGTACACTTTGTGGGTACCTGTGGCGTTCCCTGCAGCCTCAGCAGCGGCCTGCTGTCTGAGGGGTTCAAGTGAGGGGCAGTCTAACTGTGCCTTCCCCAGGTCTTCCCTGGAGGGTCCCCCTGAGCCCAGAAACTCAACCTGACCAGGTTCAAGCTCTTGCGGCTCAGTTTCCCTCAGTTCTTTAAGGTCAGCCTCCTCGGAGACTTGATCCACGACCTGGGGCAAGGGGGAAGGCGAAGCCTTACCCTTACTGCTTCTTTTCTTGGAAGGTGTCCGGTCCGTTCTTCCAGGATCCAGCACCTGTTCAGTGGGGCATCTTTTGGCCTGTGACCTGGTCACAGCAAGGACATGTGCTGGCAAACCTAACATTTCCATGTGAGTCCTCTGCTCCACTTCTGACCATTGTGACGTTTCCAAATCATTGCCCAACAGACATTCTACGGGGAGGTCTGAACTAACCACAACCTTTTTCGGGCCACTTACCCCTCCCCAGGAGAAATCAACAACTGCCATACTGTGATTGGTAGTGACGTTGCTGGCATTGGTCACTAGGTAACTGGTACCTAGCATGATCTGTCCAGGGTCCACGAAGTTAGGCGTCACCATGGTGACACTGGCACACGTGTCCCTGTAGGCCTGAGCCACTCTTCCATTTATCAAAGGTGTCTGCCTGTATTTGCCCAAAGTATTGGGACTGGCATCAGGGGACATATCCATATCCCCTGTACAGACAAGGACGGCCTGAGTGAGCGTGCCGACTAAGTCGTCACTCCCCTCGGTTCCCAAGGTTAACCCAACTAATGCCTTGGGAGGCGCACTACCACTGCTGACTGTACTAGGGGGCGCAGGTGCCTTAGGGGCTGCAGTGGTAGGAGTTTGCCCTCCTTTCTTGGTGCACTCACTAAACCAGTGAGTCTTACTTTTACAGTATTGGCACCACCTTTTTGACTGGCCTTCTTGAGTCTTCTTCTTCTGTGAAGCCTGACCCCCACCCTCTTTGGTTTGTTGGGGACCTGTCGAAGACTTCTGGTCATTTTGTTCGTTCTTGTTACCCTTTTGGTCTGCTTTCTTCTGACCACCCTGATTCTGATTCTGGTTCTGCTTGACCCTTGTTCTGACCCATCTGTCTGCCTTCTTTCCCAATTCTTGGGGAGAGGTCAGATCCGAGTCGACAAGGTGCTGATGCAACAATTGGTTCTGACAGTTGTTTACAATCTGTTCTCGCATGATAAGATTGTACAATCCTGTGTAATCAGTAACCTTGCTACCCAGTGTAGGAGAGTAGGGTCTGCAATCCTATGATCACCCAGATTTTTTGCTTTTGCTTCATTGGTTTACGACTTTCTCCGGCTGTGGGCCTGCCAATCAGACCCACAGCCTAGCTGTTCTCTCTCGAAATTAACACACATGTACGTTAGGTGCATCCACTAATTGGAACTGGGCCACCTTGTCAGTCCCTGTCTCAGCATACCACAGGTATCCAGGGCATCGGTGTACCCAGGGCCTACCAGGGGCTGAAGCATGTATTATGCCCCCCCTGGAATGGCCGCCCAAATCTGACACAACTGGCTGCACGACAGCTGGGGCCACGTGGTGTAATCACCCGTTGCTGTAGGTGTAGTATTCCTACACCTAAACCCTAAAAATGGACACATGGATTCCTATCAGTCACTCCTATAGCAGGCCTTATCAATCCTGAAGGCAGAGTGCAGGGAATCATGTGGGACGGTGCTCTGGCGCGAGCTGAGCCCGTCGACGGCTTGCGGAACCAAACCCTAATAGCCGTTCCATGGTGACGCGGGCCAACTACTTTTAAGGCATTATAATCCTTGCGGTTATCTGCTAACTTTGGCATCGCATCACCTATACATGTCGAGTAAGGTGTCATACGAATGGGAATACGAACCCCTCGCCAGTCCTGGTGACGGGGTTAGCATTCCCCCCTTTTAGAGGGACACGACATGGAAGTAACCTCGAACCCCGGTTAAAGTTGACTCAAGCCTCAGCATCACAAAATGGATGCTGCCACCAGACACAAGTCTGACCTCCTGCTGCTGGGGGACCTTCCAGCAAGGGGAGCTTGGACAAAGGGTTTCCTGTCGAGGGCGGTGTTAGCACCGTCCCAGACAGGGTTTGTGTATCCCAGGTAGGCAGGGCTGAAAGGAAGGTGACTGCAAGTGGCACCCCGGTGCTCACTGTGCATAGCCCGGCTCAAACCAGTTTCGGGGGCGCACCAGCCCCTGAGCTGGCGCGAAGCCGGACAAAGGATGGGGGTGTAACCACCCCCCTCCTGGCTCCACCCATAGGTAGAACCTAGTCACGGGCCAGCCCCTTTCTCTTAGAATAAAGGTAGGAGCGAGTCCCCTTCCCAAATTGGATAATCAGATAATCGGATAACTCCGAATCACGAACCACTTTCCACGAAAGGAACTCTTGACTATTTCTGAAGACTCTCCCTTGTGGCTAAGGAGTAGCCACCCTGCACCAGCAGGCACCACCTAAGCGCTTGCGGTTTGCTGTAAGTCTCTCCTACGGATCAAGACTGCCCAGCTCGACGAGACCCGAGTCCCTGCCATCTCTGACCTTTTACCTGCCTCATCAGCCCAGCTGAGAGTCGTAGGTGTGACGAGACCTGCGGGACCGGTTATCTTCAGAACCTGCACGACGCTTATCTAGCACGCCCACCGAGGGACCCTCGAGTGAGTGCACCTAGGGTTTGAGAAGCCCTAACCCTGAGCAGCTCCAGCATCGAAGTCTGTCTCCCCAGCATCCACGAGATCTGCGTGGGGGCCCTTCCGCGCCTTGCTGTTCACCGCGTTGTTCGACCACTTGCCGACCGGCTTGTGGCCCTTTTCACGACGCACCACGATTGTTTCATCACGAGTCTGGTTGCTCCAGACTGGCTCTTGCTCCCCTTCAACAGAGGAGTACCACGGACCCTCCTGGTCCACTCCCGACGCCATCTTGACTCCCCCGCCTGGGTGGCCACTGCCAAGATCCGCTGCCCCTTCCTGGGCCCAGCCTCATCGACAGCAGACACCTTCGTGGGACAGCTCGCCCTCCATCCTGGTCGCCGCCGCGCCTCCTGGTCCGAGGAACAGCCGAGTCCGACGTCACCCACTCACCTGGTCGAGGTGACTTCAGCCGGTACCCTCCTGGTACCCACACGATCGCTGGCTAGCGGTTGAGAACTGAGTCCCCTCTGCTTTCAGGTTTTCCTTCACCACCGATCCAGGCTTGGATCGCTCTGAACATCGTCACTGGTCGCCTGCCAGCAACTTCTTCTTTCAGGCTCCTGAGACTACACGAGGACTCCCGACATCTTGACGAACTTCACGCAGCCGCAGCCTCCGGGCTAGGTAACTTGAGCATCTCGGTGCTCCATCGCAGGTTCGCTCTACAAGTGTCCAGTTCCTTTTTCGTTTAGTCCCACTGATCGGATCACTCCGGAATCAGTATCTCCAGACTCTAACCATTCGCATTTCACTGTAGTGTAGATGGTTTCTCGTGCCCCTCGGGCATTTGTGTAAATTGTGCAACTGAAGTATTTTCCTAAGAGTTTTGTAGTGTGCTTAGCTCCCTGACTCATAAAGAGCCAGGGTAGTCTTGTCATAAATAAATATCCTTTTATTTTTATAACAACTTGTGTGGTGTCCTTTCACTTGGTGTTCAAGGGGTATATGTGATGGTAAACAGCTGGCTTAACACGCCCTCTAGAGTTTAGCCTAAGACTGCTCGTATCCACGCTACTAGGATAGCTGGTCTAAAAGGTTGACTTACAACCAATCATCAATGAGGGTCGTTTGGAATGATACACAGTGATCACTAGAATAGTGAGCACTACATATCAGGCCAACTTCTCACATTGGTGAGCAGCGGTTGGGATTTGAGCTTGCTGTTGTTTTACCACACACGTATCCTAAGAATATCGCAGTGAAAGATCACATAAGTACCCAGGTACATATAACTTAACTTAGAATACTCCGAGTTCTACTGAACCGGCTGTTGTAGTGTAACAGGGCTTAGGACACCCTGACTACAACTCTTAGCAAGGGATCAGTAGGTAAACCCATAGTGTAGGTAGGTGCAACACTTACACCTCACTAGAAAAGCATGTCGGTCCACGGAGAGTCTGCAGGGACTCCCCTAGTGGTCAGTGACCCTCCACAGGTCGTGTCACGGTATGCAACTCTTAGCTTCAAGGAGATGAGACAACTGTGTGCCTCCAGGAAGCTAAACCAGGGTTCTAACCCTACCATCGCAATACTGATAGGTCTCTTAGAGGCGTACGATGCTAGGAGGTCCTCTAACCCAGGTCCCCCCAGTGCAGATGGGAACATGCCTCCCTTAGAGGGAACCCTCGGTGACCCAGACCTCGACCTCCACACAGAGGAGGAGGACGAGGACGAGTTATCGGGAGACGAGGCAGACAAAGGTCCAGTGGTAGTCGGCAGGCTTACAAGGACCAACTTAAGCAGGCATGAGAATGGAACTGGGGGAGCCCCGGGCCCACGCTCAAGCAGGCTTAACCTTGGGAACGGACGAGCTAGGTCTCTCTCCAGAGGCTCTGGCAGATCGGTTCATACACATGTCTCTCAGGCACCTTCTCAGAGAGGAATGACTTCCCCTCAGAGGAGGGAGCATGAAGCGAAGATGCGGGAGGTCAATCTGAGGATCGAGCGGGAAGAACTTGCCCTCGCCAAAGAAAGACTTGCCTTAGCCCGAGAGCAGAAATTAAGTGGGTTAGATCCCACTGGTGGCAGCATTCTCAATAGAGAGAAAGACAGGGGTATAGACACTAGACACCTGAGTAAAATAGTGCCCCCCTTTAAACAAGGGGACGACATCCACAAGTGGATAACTGCCTTGGAGAGGGCCTGCACTGTCCAGTGCGTCCCCCCAAGTCAGTGGGCAGCTATACTGTGGCTTTCCTTTGAAGGTAAAGGAAGGGACAAGCTCCTCACTACAAGAGCTGAGGATGCTAACAACTACCAAGTCCTGAAGAACACACTGATTGATGGGTTCGGCTTAACCACGGAACAGTACCGGGTGCTGTTCCGGGACACCCAGAAAATTCAGTCTCAGGATTGGGCTGACTTTGTCGATTGTGCCACTAAGGCTTTGGAAGGCTGGTTGCTGGGTAGCAAGGTTACTGATTACACAGGATTGTACAATCTTATCATGCGAGAACAGATTTTAAACAACTGTCAGAACCAATTGTTGCATCAGCACCTTGTCGACTCGGATCTGACCTCTCCCCAAGAATTGGGAAAGAAGGCAGACAGATGGGTCAGAACAAGGGTCAAGCAGAACCAGAATCAGAACCAGGGTGGTCAGAAGAAAGCAGACCAAAAGGGTAACAAGAACGAACAAAATGACCAGAAGTCTTCGACAGGTCCCCAACAAACCAAAGAGGGTGGGGGTCAGGCTTCACAGAAGAAGAAGACTCAAGAAGGCCAGTCAAAAAGGTGGTGCCAATACTGTAAAAGTAAGACTCACTGGTTTAGTGAGTGCACCAAGAAAGGAGGGCAAACTCCTACCACTGCAGCCCCTAAGGCACCTGCGCCCCCTAGTACAGTCAGCAGTGGTAGTGCGCCTCCCAAGGCATTAGTTGGGTTAACCTTGGGAACCGAGGGGAGTGACGACTTAGTCGGCACGCTCACTCAGGCCGTCCTTGTCTGTACAGGGGATATGGATATGTCCCCTGATGCCAGTCCCAATACTTTGGGCAAATACAGGCAGACACCTTTGATAAATGGAAGAGTGGCCCAGGCCTACAGGGACACGTGTGCCAGTGTCACCATGGTGACGCCTAACTTCGTGGACCCTGGACAGATCATGCTAGGTACCAGTTACCTAGTGACCAATGCCAGCAACGTCACTACCAATCACAGTATGGCAGTTGTTGATTTCTCCTGGGGAGGGGTAAGTGGCCCGAAAAAGGTTGTGGTTAGTTCAGACCTCCCCGTAGAATGTCTGTTGGGCAATGATTTGGAAACGTCACAATGGTCAGAAGTGGAGCAGAGGACTCACATGGAAATGTTAGGTTTGCCAGCACATGTCCTTGCTGTGACCAGGTCACAGGCCAAAAGATGCCCCACTGAACAGGTGCTGGATCCTGGAAGAACGGACCAGACACCTTCCAAGAAAAGGAGCAGTAAGGGTAAGGCTTCGCCTTCCCCCTTGCCCCAGGTCGTGGATCAAGTCTCCGAGGAGGCTGACCTTAAAGAACTGAGGGAAACTGAGCCGCAAGAGCTTGAACCTGGTCAGGTTGAGTTTCTGGGCTCAGGGGGACCCTCCAGGGAAGACCTGGGGAAGGCACAGTTAGACTGCCCCTCACTTGAACCCCTCAGACAGCAGGCCGCTGCTGAGGCTGCAGGGAACGCCACGGGTACCCACAAAGTGTACTGGGACGATGGACTCCTGTACTCTGAGGCAAGAGACCCCAAACCTGGTGCGACCAGGAGGCTGGTCATCCCCTTGGCTCTGAGAGGTTTCCTTCTCACCTTGGCCCACGAGATTCCCCTTGCAGGTCACTTAGGCCAGAATAAGACTTGGGACAGAATTGTTCCACACTTTCACTGGCCCCACATGTCCGAAGATACGAAGGAGTTTTGCCGCTCCTGTGTCACTTGCCAAGCCAGTGGTAAGTCAGGTGGCACGACAAAGGCCCCCCTCATACCACTACCAGTGGTGGGGGTACCCTTTGAACGAGTGGGGATCGACATTGTCGGACCAATGGAACCCCAGACAGCATCAGGGCACAAGTTTATACTGGTGGTGGTGGACCACGCCACCAGGTATCCTGAAGCTATTCCCCTTAGGACCACTACGGCACCTGTGGTGGCACGGGCCCTACTTGGAGTGTTCTCCAGAGTGGGCTTCCCTAAGGAGGTCGTCTCAGACAGAGGTGCCAACTTCATGTCGGGATATCTGACTGCTATGTGGAAGGAATGTGGTGTCAACTACAAGTTCACCACACCCTATCACCCACAATGCAATGGGCTGGTTGAGAGATTCAACCGGACCCTAAAAGGGATGATTCACGGACTACCTGAAAAGCTTCGGCGGAGATGGGATGTCCTGATACCCTGCCTCTTGTTCGCCTACAGAGAGGTCCCGCAGAAGGGGGTTGGCTACAGCCCTTTTGAGCTTCTGTTCGGACATCCTGTAAGGGGACCCCTTTGTTTGGTAAAGGAAGGATGGGAGAGACCTCTCAGAAAGCCGGCATCAAACATTGTGGACTATGTGCTCGGTCTCCGCTCGCGGATGGCGAAGTACATGGAAAAGGCGTCTAAAAACCTTGAGGCGAGCCAAGAATTACAGAAAGCTTGGCACGACCAAAAGGCTGTCCTGACTGTGTATCAGCCTGGACAGAAGGTGTGGGTGCTGGAGCCAGTGGCCCCAGCAGCACTCAAAGACAAATGGTCTGGGCCCCACACGATCATTGAGCAAAAGGGAGAGGTCACCTACCTGGTAGACCTGGGAACTCCCCGGAGCCCCCACAGGGTGCTCCACGTAAACAGGCTCAAGGCATATGTCGACAGGGAGGGCATGGGCTTGCTCATGGCCACAGATGAGGGACAGGAGGAGGAGAGTGACCCTCTCCCGGACCTGCTCTCTCAGAACCCTGACGATGGATCAGTAGATGGTGTTGTCTTTTGTGGCAGCCTCTCTGGACATCAACAAGAGGATTGTAAACAGGTTCTTCAATCCTTTCGACATATGTTCTCTCTGACACCCAGTCAGACCAAGTGGTGTACCCACGAGGTCGACACTGGGGACAGTCTGCCCGTAAAGAGTAAAATCTATCGGCAACCTGATCAGGTCAGAGA
This sequence comes from Triturus cristatus, assembly GCF_964204655.1. Taxonomy (NCBI): domain Eukaryota; kingdom Metazoa; phylum Chordata; class Amphibia; order Caudata; family Salamandridae; genus Triturus; species Triturus cristatus. Next base: position 285,877,604 of record NC_140579.1, read on the forward strand.
CTGCATCAAGACAGAGGTGCAGAAAATGTTGGAGCTGGGAGTCATTGAACCCTCGGATAGCCCCTGGGCTAGTCCCGTAGTGCTCGTGCCGAAACCTCACACCCAGGGCGGTAAGAAAGAGATGAGGTTTTGCGTGGACTACAGAGGTCTCAATGCGGTCACTAAGACCGACGCCCACCCGATACCAAGAGCAGACGAACTTATCGACCGGTTGGCCTCGGCCAACTACTTAAGTACGTTTGACCTGACAGCTGGGTATTGGCAAATCAGGTTAGCTGAGGAGGCCAAGCCCAAAACAGCATTTTCTACCCCGGGTGGGCATTATCAGTTCGTGGTAATGCCCTTTGGTTTGAAAAATGCACCTGCCACCTTCCAAAGGCTGGTGAATCGAGTTCTCACTGGGTTGGACGACTTCTGTGCGGCGTATCTGGACGATATCGCTGTCTTTAGCTCCACCTGGGAGGATCACCTGGTCCACCTGAGGAAAGTGTTAGAGGCCCTGCAGAAGGCAGGCCTCACTATCAAGGCCACCAAGTGCCAGATAGGGCAGACACAGGTTGTATACCTGGGCCACCTTGTAGGTGGAGGCCAGGTTCAACCATTGGAGAGCAAAATACAGGCCATCCAGGACTGGGCTCCTCCAACCACCCAGACTCAGGTTCGAGCTTTCTTGGGCCTGACTGGTTATTACCGGAAATTTGTCAGAAATTATGGATCCATTGTGACCCCGCTAAACGACCTGACAAGTAAAAAGATGCCAAAAAAAGTTCAGTGGACAGCAAGCTGTCAGAAGGCGTTCGATGACCTAAAGCGGGCCATGTGCACAGCACCTATCCTAAAGAGTCCAGACTACTCCAAACCATTCATTGTCCAAACAGACGCTTCGGAGCTGGGTGTGGGAGCTGTTCTATCGCAACTGAATTTTGATGGTCATGACCAGCCCATAGCTTTTATTAGCAGGAGGCTGACCCCCAGAGAGAAGAATTGGTCAGCTATTGAGAGGGAGGCCTTTGCTGTGGTTTGGGCCCTGAAGAAGCTGAGGCCATACTTGTTTGGCACTCACTTCAAGATTCAGACCGACCATAAGCCCCTCTTGTGGCTAAATCAAATGAAGGGTGAAAACCCCAAACTACTTAGGTGGTCCATTTCCCTACAGGGGATGGACTTCACAGTGGAGCATAGACCTGGCACTGATCATGGCAATGCAGATGGGCTCTCCAGGTATTTCCACTTAGAGCAAGAAGACTCACCTGGTCAAGGTTAGCTTATTGTCCCAAAGTTTGGGGGGGGGGTCATGTAGGAGAGTAGGGTCTGCAATCCTATGATCACCCAGATTTTTTGCTTTTGCTTCATTGGTTTACGACTTTCTCCGGCTGTGGGCCTGCCAATCAGACCCACAGCCTAGCTGTTCTCTCTCGAAATTAACACACATGTACGTTAGGTGCATCCACTAATTGGAACTGGGCCACCTTGTCAGTCCCTGTCTCAGCATACCACAGGTATCCAGGGCATCGGTGTACCCAGGGCCTACCAGGGGCTGAAGCATGTATTATGCCCCCCCTGGAATGGCCGCCCAAATCTGACACAACTGGCTGCACGACAGCTGGGGCCACGTGGTGTAATCACCCGTTGCTGTAGGTGTAGTATTCCTACACCTAAACCCTAAAAATGGACACATGGATTCCTATCAGTCACTCCTATAGCAGGCCTTATCAATCCTGAAGGCAGAGTGCAGGGAATCATGTGGGACGGTGCTCTGGCGCGAGCTGAGCCCGTCGACGGCTTGCGGAACCAAACCCTAATAGCCGTTCCATGGTGACGCGGGCCAACTACTTTTAAGGCATTATAATCCTTGCGGTTATCTGCTAACTTTGGCATCGCATCACCTATACATGTCGAGTAAGGTGTCATACGAATGGGAATACGAACCCCTCGCCAGTCCTGGTGACGGGGTTAGCATTCCCCCCTTTTAGAGGGACACGACATGGAAGTAACCTCGAACCCCGGTTAAAGTTGACTCAAGCCTCAGCATCACAAAATGGATGCTGCCACCAGACACAAGTCTGACCTCCTGCTGCTGGGGGACCTTCCAGCAAGGGGAGCTTGGACAAAGGGTTTCCTGTCGAGGGCGGTGTTAGCACCGTCCCAGACAGGGTTTGTGTATCCCAGGTAGGCAGGGCTGAAAGGAAGGTGACTGCAAGTGGCACCCCGGTGCTCACTGTGCATAGCCCGGCTCAAACCAGTTTCGGGGGCGCACCAGCCCCTGAGCTGGCGCGAAGCCGGACAAAGGATGGGGGTGTAACCACCCCCCTCCTGGCTCCACCCATAGGTAGAACCTAGTCACGGGCCAGCCCCTTTCTCTTAGAATAAAGGTAGGAGCGAGTCCCCTTCCCAAATTGGATAATCAGATAATCGGATAACTCCGAATCACGAACCACTTTCCACGAAAGGAACTCTTGACTATTTCTGAAGACTCTCCCTTGTGGCTAAGGAGTAGCCACCCTGCACCAGCAGGCACCACCTAAGCGCTTGCGGTTTGCTGTAAGTCTCTCCTACGGATCAAGACTGCCCAGCTCGACGAGACCCGAGTCCCTGCCATCTCTGACCTTTTACCTGCCTCATCAGCCCAGCTGAGATTCGTAGGTGTGACGAGACCTGCGGGACCGGTTATCTTCAGAACCTGCACGACGCTTATCTAGCACGCCCACCGAGGGACCCTCGAGTGAGTGCACCTAGGGTTTGAGAAGCCCTAACCCTGAGCAGCTCCAGCATCGAAGTCTGTCTCCCCAGCATCCACGAGATCTGCGTGGGGGCCCTTCCGCGCCTTGCTGTTCACCGCGTTGTTCGACCACTTGCCGACCGGCTTGTGGCCCTCTTCACGACGCACCACGATTGTTTCATCACGAGTCTGGTTGCTCCAGACTGGCTCTTGCTCCCCTTCAACAGAGGAGTACCACGGACCCTCCTGGTCCACTCCCGACGCCATCTTGACTCCCCCGCCTGGGTGGCCACTGCCAAGATCCGCTGCCCCTTCCTGGGCCCAGCCTCATCGACAGCAGACACCTTCGTGGGACAGCTCGCCCTCCATCCTGGTCGCCGCCGCGCCTCCTGGTCCGAGGAACAGCCGAGTCCGACGTCACCCACTCACCTGGTCGAGGTGACTTCAGCCGGTACCCTCCTGGTACCCACACGATCGCTGGCTAGCGGTTGAGAACTGAGTCCCCTCTGCTTTCAGGTTTTCCTTCACCACCGATCCAGGCTTGGATCGCTCTGAACATCGTCACTGGTCGCCTGCCAGCAACTTCTTCTTTCAGGCTCCTGAGACTACACGAGGACTCCCGACATCTTGCCGAACTTCACGCAGCCGCAGCCTCCGGGCTAGGTAACTCGAGCATCTCGGTGCTCCATCGCAGGTTCGCTCTACAAGTGTCCAGTTCCTTTTTCGTTTAGTCCCACTGATCGGATCACTCCGGAATCAGTATCTCCAGACTCTAACCATTCGCATTTCACTGTAGTGTAGATGGTTTCTCGTGCCCCTCGGGCATTTGTGTAAATTGTGCAACTGAAGTATTTTCCTAAGAGTTTTGTAGTGTGCTTAGCTCCCTGACTCATAAAGAGCCAGGGTAGTCTTGTCATAAATAAATATCCTTTTATTTTTATAACAACTTGTGTGGTGTCTTTTCACTTGGTGTTCAAGGGGTATATGTGATGGTAAACAGCTGGCTTAACACGCCCTCTAGAGTTTAGCCTAAGACTGCTCGTATCCACGCTACTAGGATAGCTGGTCTAAAAGGTTGACTTACAACCAATCATCAATGAGGGTCGTTTGGAATGATACACAGTGATCACTAGAATAGTGAGCACTACATATCAGGCCAACTTCTCACACCCAGCAACCAGCCTTCCAAAGCCTTAGTGGCACAATCGACAAAGTCAGCCCAATCCTGAGACTGAATTTTCTGGGTGTCCCGGAACAGCACCCGGTACTGTTCCGTGGTTAAGCCGAACCCATCAATCAGTGTGTTCTTCAGGACTTGGTAGTTGTTAGCATCCTCAGCTCTTGTAGTGAGGAGCTTGTCCCTTCCTTTACCTTCAAAGGAAAGCCACAGTATAGCTGCCCACTGACTTGGGGGGACGCACTGGACAGTGCAGGCCCTCTCCAAGGCAGTTATCCACTTGTGGATGTCGTCCCCTTGTTTAAAGGGGGGCACTATTTTACTCAGGTGTCTAGTGTCTATACCCCTGTCTTTCTCTCTATTGAGAATGCTGCCACCAGCGGGATCTAACCCACTTAATTTCTGCTCTCGGGCCAAGGCAAGTCTTTCTTTGGCGAGGGCAAGTTCTTCCCGCTCGATCCTCAGATTGACCTCCCGCATCTTCGCTTCATGCTCCCTCCTCTGAGGGGAAGTCATTCCTCTCTGAGAAGGTGCCTGAGAGACATGTGTATGAACCGACCTGCCAGAGCCTCTGGAGAGGGACCTAGCTCGTCCGTTCCCAAGGTTAAGCCTGCTTGAGCGTGGGCCCGGGGCTCCCCCAGTTCCATTCTCATGCCTGCTTAAGTTGGTCCTTGTAAGCCTGCCGACTACCACTGGACCTTTGTCTGCCTCGTCTCCCGATAACTCGTCCTCGTCCTCCTCCTCTGTGTGGAGGTCGAGGTCTGGGTCACCGAGGGTTCCCTCTAAGGGAGGCATGTTCCCATCTGCACTGGGGGGACCTGGGTTAGAGGACCTCCTAGCATCGTACGCCTCTAAGAGACCTATCAGTATTGCGATGGTAGGGTTAGAACCCTGGTTTAGCTTCCTGGAGGCACACAGTTGTCTCATCTCCTTGAAGCTAAGAGTTGCATATCGTGACACGACCTGTGGAGGGTCACTGACCACTAAGGGAGTCCCTGCAGACTCTCCGTGGACCGACATGCTTTTCTAGTGAGGTGTAAGTGTTGCACCTACCTACACTATGGGTTTACCTACTGATCCCTTGCTAAGAGTTGTAGTCAGGGTGTGCTAAGCCCTGTTACACTACAACAGCCGGTTCAGTAGAACTCGGAGTATTCTAAGTTAAGTTATATGTACCTGGGTACTTATGTGATCTTTCACTGCGATATTCTTAGGATACGTGTGTGGTAAAACAACAGCAAGCTCAAATCCCAACCGCTGCTCACCAATGTGAGAAGTTGGCCTGATATGTAGTGCTCACTATTCTAGTGATCACTGTGTATCATTCCAAACGACCCTTATTGATGATTGGTTGTAAGTCAACCTTTTAGACCAGCTATCCTAGTAGCGTGGATACGAGCAGTCTTTAGGCTAAACTCTAGAGGGCGTGTTAAGCCAGCTGTTTACCATCACATATACCCCTTGAACACCAAGTGAAAGGACACCACACAAGTTGTTATGAAAATAAAAGGATATTTATTTATAACAAGACTACCCTGGCTCTTTATGAGTCAGGGAGCTAAGCACACTACAAAACTCTTAGGAAAATACTTCAGTTGCACAATTTACACAAATGCCCGAGGGGCACGAGAAACCATCTACACTAACAGTGAAATGCGAATGGTTAGAGTCTGGAGGTACTGATTCCGGAGTGATCCGATCAGTGGGACTAAACGAAAAAGGAACTGGACACTTGTAGAGCGAACCTGCGATGGAGCACCGAGATGCTCGAGTTACCTAGCCCGGAGGCTGCGGCTGCGTGAAGTTCGGCAAGATGTCGGGAGTCCTCGTGTAGTCTCAGGAGCCTGAAAGAAGAAGTTGCTGGCAGGCGACCAGTGACGATGTTCGGAGCGATCCAAGCCTGGATCGGTGATGAAGGAAACCTGAAAGCAGAGGGGACTCAGTTCTCAACCGCTAGCCAGCGATCGTGTGGGTACCAGGAGGGTACCGGCTGAAGTCACCTCGACCAGGTGAGTGGGTGACGTCGGACTCGGCTGTTCCTCGGACCAGGAGGCGCGGCGGCGACCAGGATGGAGGGCGAGCTGTCCCACGAAGGTGTCTGCTGTCGATGATGCTGGGCCCAGGCAGGGGCAGCGGATCTTGGCAGTGGCAACCCAAGCGGGGGAGTCAAGATGGCGTCGGGAGTGGACCAGGAGGGTCAGTGGTACTCCTCTGTTGAAGGGGAGCAAGAGCCAGTCTGGAGCAACCAGACTAGTGATGAAACAATCGTGGTGCGTCGTGAAGAGGGCCACAAGCCGGTCGGCACGTGGTCGGACAACGCGGTGAACAACAAGGAGCGGAAGGGCCCCCACGCAGATCTCGTGGATGCTGGGGAGACAGACTTCGATGCTGGAGCTGCTCAGGGTTTAGGGCTTCTCAAACCCTAGGTGCACTCACTCGAGGGTCCCTCGGTGGGCGTGCTAGATAAGCGTCGTGCAGGTTCTGAAGATAGCCGGTCCCGCAGGTCTCGTCACACCTACGACTCTCAGCTGGGCCGATGAGGTAGGTAAAAGGTCAGAGATGGCAGGGTACTCGGGTCTCGTCGAGCTGGGCAGTCTTGATCCGTAGGAGAGACTTACAGCAAACCGCAAGCGCTTAGATGGTGCCTGCTGGTGCAGGGTGGCTACTCCTTAGCCACAAGGGAGAGTCTTCAGAAATAGTCAAGAGTTCCTTTCGTGGAAAGTAGTTCGTGATTCGGAGTTATCCGATTATCTGATTATCCAATTTGGGAAGGGGACTCGCTCCTACCTTTATTCTAAGAAAAGGGGCTGGCCCGTGACTAGGTTCTACCTATGGGTGGAGCCAGGAGGGGGGTGGTTACACCCCTAACCTTTGTCCGGCTTCGCGCCAGCTCAGGGGCTGGTGTGCCCCCGAAACTGGTTTGAGCCGGGCTATGCACAGTGAGCACCGGGGTGCCACTTGCAATCACCTTCCTTTCAGCCCTGCCTACCTGGGATACACAAACCCTGTCTGGGATGGTGCTAACACCGCCCTCGACAGGAAACCCTTTGTCCAAGCTCCCCTTGCTGGAAGGTCCCCCAGCAGCAGGAGGTCAGACTTGTGTCTGGTGGCAGCATCCATTTTGTGATGCTGAGGCTTGAGTCAACTTTAACCGGGGTTCAAGGTTACTTCCATGTCGTGTCCCTCTAAAAGGGGGGAATGCTAACCCCGTCACCAGGACTGGCGAGGGGTTCGTATTCCCATTCGTATGACACCTTACTCGACATGTATAGGTGATGCGATGCCAAAGTTAGCAAATAACCGCAAGGATTATAATGCATTAAAAGTAGTTGGCCCGCGTCACCATGGAACGGCTATTAGGACTTGGTTCCGCAAGCCGTCGACGGGCTCAGCTCGCGCCAGAGCACCGTCCCACATGATTCCCTGCACTCTGCCTTCAGGATTGATAAGGCCTGCTATAGGAGTGACTGATAGGAATCCATGTGTCCATTTTAGGGTTTAGGTGTAGGAATACTACACCTACAGCAACGGGTGATTACACCACGTGGCCCCAGCTGTCGTGCAGCCAGTTGTGTCAGATTTGGGCGGCCATTCCAGGGGTGGCATAATACATGCTTCAGCCCCTGGTAGGCCCTGGGTACACCGATGCCCTGGATACCTGTGGTATGCTGAGACAGGGACTGACAAGGCGGCCCAGTTCCAAGTAGTGGATGCACCTAATGTACATGTGTGTTAATTTCGAGAGAGAACAGCTAGGCTGTGGGTCTGATTGGCAGGCCCACAGCCGGAGAAAGTCGTAAACCAATGAAGCAAAAGCAAAAAATCTGGGTGATCATAGGATTGCAGACCCTACTCTCCTACAGTGATCCTCTGACCTCTTCACAAGCAGTGATCCTCTGACCTCTTCTCTTCACAAGCAGCGAGCCTCTGACCTCTTCACTTCACAAGCAGCGATCCTCTGACCTCTTCCCATCACAAGCAGCGATCCTCTGACCTCTTCCCATCACAAGCAGCGATCCTCTGACCTCTTCCCATCACAAGCAGCGATCCTCTGACCTCTTCCCATCATAAGCAGCGATCCTCTGACCTCTTCCCATCACAAGCAGTGAGCCTCTGACCTCTTCACTTCACAAGCAGTGATCCTCTGACCTCTTCACTTCACAAGCAGCGAGCCTCTGACCTCTTCACTTCACAAGCAGCGAGCCTCTGACCTCTTCACTTCACAAGCAGTGAGCCTCTGACATCTTCACTTCACAAGCAGCGATCCTCTGACCTCTTCACTTCACAAGCAGCGATCCTCTGACCTCTTCACTTCACAAGCAGTGAGCCTCTGACCTCTTCACTTCACAAACAGCAATCCTCTGACCTCTTCACTGCACAAGCAGCGATCCTCTGACCTCTTCACTTCAAAAGCAGTGATCCTCTCATCTCTTCACATCACAAGCAGCGATCCTCTGACCTCTTCACTTCACCAGCAGTGATCCTCTGACCTCTTCACTTCACAAGCAGTGAGCCTCTGACCTCTTCACTTCACAAGCAGCGATCCTCTGACCTCTTCACTTTACAAGCGGCGATCGCCTGACTTCTTCACTTCACAAGCAGTGATCCTCTGACCTCTTCCCTTCACAAGCAGTGAGCCTCTGACCTCTTCACTTCACAAGCAGCAATCCTCTGACCTCTTCACTGCACAAGCAGTGATCCTCTGACCTCTTCACTTCACAAGCAGCGATCCTCTGACCTCTTCACTTCACAAGCAGTGAGCCTCTGACCTCTTCCCTTTACACGTAGTGATCCTCTGACCTCTTCCCATCACAAGCAGCGATCCTCTGACCTCTTCACTTTACAAGCGGCGATCGCCTGACTTCTTCACTTCACAAGCAGTGATCCTCTGACCTCTTCCCTTCACAAGCGGCGATCCTCTGACCTCTTCCCATCACAAGCAGCGATCCTCTGACCTCTTCCCATCACAAGCAGCGATCCTCTGACCTCTTCCCATCACAAGCAGCGATCCTCTGACCTCTTCCCATCACAAGCAGCGATCCTCTGACCTCTTCCCATCACAAGCAGCGATCCTCTGACCTCTTCACTTCACAAGCAGCGATCCTCTGACCTCTTCACTTCACAAGCAGTGATCCTCTGACCTCTTCACTTCACAAGCAGTGATCCTCTGACCTCTTCCCATCACAAGCAGCGAACCTCTGACCTCTTCACTTCACAAGCAGTGATCCTCTGACCTCTTCACTTCACAAGCGGTGATCCTCTGACCTCTTCACTTCACAAGCAGTGATCCTCTGACCTCTTCACTTCACAAGCGGTGATCCTCTGACCTCTTCACTTCACAAGCAGTGATCCTCTGACCTCTTCACAAGCAGTGATCCTCTGACCTCTTCACTTCACAAGCAGTGATCCTCTGACCTCTTCACTTCACAAGCAGTGTTCATCTCACCTCTTCACTTCACAAGCAGTGAGCCTCTGACCTCTTCACTTCACAAGCAGTGATCCTCTGACCTCTGCACTTCACAAGCAGTGAGCCTCTGACATCTTCACTTCACAAGCAGCGATCCTCTGACCTCTTCACTTCACAAGCAGTGAGCCTCTGACATCTTCACTTCACAAGCAGCGATCCTCTGACCTCTTCACTTCACAAGCAGCGATCCTCTGACCTCTTCACTTCACAAGCAGTGAGCCTCTGACCTCTTCACTTCACAAGCGGCGATCGCCTGACTTCTTCACTTCACAAGCAGTGATCCTCTGACCTCTTCCCTTCACAAGCAGTGAGCCTCTGACCTTTTCACTTCACAAGCAGTGAGCCTCTGACCTCTTCACTTCACAAGCAGTGAGCCTCTGACCTCTTCACTTCACAAGCAGTGATCCTCTGACATCTTCACTTCACAAGCAGCGATCTTCTGACCTCTTCACTTCACAAGCAGTGAGCCTCTGACCTCTTCCCATCACAAGCAGCAATCCTCTGACCTCTTCACTGCACAAGCAGTGATCCTCTGACCTCTTCACTTCAAAAGCAGTGATCCTCTCATCTCTTCACATCACAAGCAGCTATCCTCTGACCTCTTCACTTCACCAGCAGTGATCCTCTAACCTCTTCACTTCACAAGCGGTAAGCCTCTGACCTCTTCCCATCACAAGCAGTGAGCCTCTGACCTCTTCACTTCACAAGCAGCGAGCCTCTGACCTCTTCACTTCACAAGCAGCGATCCTCTGACCTCTTCACTTCACAAGCAGCGATCATCTGACCTCTTCACTTCACAAGCAGTGAGCCTCTGACCTCTTCGCTTCACAAGCAGTGATCATCTCACCTCTTGATTTCACAAGCAGCGATCCTCTGACCTCTTCACTTCACAAGCAGTGAGCCTCTGACCTCTTCGCTTCACAAGCAGTGTTCATCTCACCTCTTCGCTTCACAAGCAGCGATCCTCTGACCTCTTCACTTCACAAGCAGCGATCCTCTGACCTCTTATCTTCACAAGCAGTGAGCCTCTGACCTCTTCCCTTTACACGTAGTGATCCTCTGACCTCTTCCCATCACAAGCAGCGAACCTCTGACCTCTTCACTTCACAAGCAGTGAGCCTCTGACCTCTTCACTTCACAAGCAGTGATCCTCTGACCTCTTCACTTCACAAGCAGTGAGCCTCTGACCTCTTCACTTCACAAGCAGTGATCCTCTGACCTCTTCACTTCACAAGCTGCGATCCTCTGACCTCTTCACTTCACAAGCAGTGATCCTCTGACCTCTACACTTCACAAGCAGCGATCCTCTGACCTCTTCACTTCACAAGCAGTGAGCCTCTGACCTCTTCGCTTCACAAGCAGTGATCCTCTGACCTCTTCACTTCACAAGCAGTGAGCCTCTGACCTCTTCACTTCACAAGCAGCGATCCTCTGACCTCTTCACTTCACAAGCAGTGAGCCTCTGACCTCTTCACTTCACAAGCAGTGATCCTCTGACCTCTTCACTTCACAAGCAGCGATCCTCTGACCGCTTCACTTCACAAGCAGCGATCCTGTGACCTCTTCCCATCACAAGCAGCGATCCTGGGACCTCTTCACTTCACAAGCAGCGATCCTCTGACCGCTTCACTTCACAAGCAGCGATCCTGTGACCTCTTCCCATCACAAGCGGCGATCCTCTGACCTCTTCCCATAACAAGCGGCAATCCTCTGACTTCTTCACTTCACAAGCAGTGATCCTCTGACCTCTTCCCTTCACAAGCAGCGATCCTCTGACCTGTTCCCATCACAAGCAGCGATCCTCTGACCTCTTCCCATCACAAGCAGCGATCCTCTGACCTCTTCACTTCACAAGCAGCGAGCCTCTGACCTCTTCACTTCACAAGTAGCGAGCCTCTGACCTCTTCACTTCACAAGCAGTGATCCTCTGACCTCTTCACTTCACAAGCAGTGATCCTCTGACCTCTTCACTTCACAAGCAGTGATCCTCTGACCTCTTCACTTCACAAGCGGTGATCCTCTGACCTCTTCCCATCACAAGCAGCGATCCTCTGACCTCTTCACTTCACAAGCAGTGATCCTCTGACCTCTTCACTTCACAAGCAGTGATCCTCTGACCTCTTCACTTCACAAGCAGTGATCCTATGACCTCTTCACTTCACAAGCAGTGATCCTCTGACCTCTTCACTTCAAAAGCAGTGATCCTCTCATCTCTTCACATCACAAGCAGCTATCCTCTGACCTCTTCACTTCACCAGCAGTGATCCTCTAACCTCTTCACTTCACAAGCGGTAAGCCTCTGACCTCTTCCCATCACAAGCAGTGAGCCTCTGACCTCTTCACTTCACAAGCAGCGAGCCTCTGACCTCTTCACTTCACAAGCAGCGATCCTCTGACCTCTTCACTTCACAAGCAGCGATCATCTGACCTCTTCACTTCACAAGCAGTGAGCCTCTGACCTCTTCGCTTCACAAGCAGTGATCATCTCACCTCTTGATTTCACAAGCAGCGATCCTCTGACCTCTTCACTTCACAAGCAGTGAGCCTCTGACCTCTTCGCTTCACAAGCAGTGTTCATCTCACCTCTTCGCTTCACAAGCAGCGATCCTCTGACCTCTTCACTTCACAAGCAGCGATCCTCTGACCTCTTATCTTCACAAGCAGTGAGCCTCTGACCTCTTCCCTTTACACGTAGTGATCCTCTGACCTCTTCCCATCACAAGCAGCGAACCTCTGACCTCTTCACTTCACAAGCAGTGAGCCTCTGACCTCTTCACTTCACAAGCAGTGATCCTCTGACCTCTTCACTTCACAAGCAGTGAGCCTCTGACCTCTTCACTTCACAAGCAGTGATCCTCTGACCTCTTCACTTCACAAGCTGCGATCCTCTGACCTCTTCACTTCACAAGCAGTGATCCTCTGACCTCTACACTTCACAAGCAGCGATCCTCTGACCTCTTCACTTCACAAGCAGTGAGCCTCTGACCTCTTCGCTTCACAAGCAGTGATCCTCTGACCTCTTCACTTCACAAGCAGTGAGCCTCTGACCTCTTCACTTCACAAGCAGCGATCCTCTGACCTCTTCACTTCACAAGCAGTGAGCCTCTGACCTCTTCACTTCACAAGCAGTGATCCTCTGACCTCTTCACTTCACAAGCAGCGATCCTCTGACCGCTTCACTTCACAAGCAGCGATCCTGTGACCTCTTCCCATCACAAGCAGCGATCCTGGGACCTCTTCACTTCACAAGCAGCGATCCTCTGACCGCTTCACTTCACAAGCAGCGATCCTGTGACCTCTTCCCATCACAAGCGGCGATCCTCTGACCTCTTCCCATAACAAGCGGCAATCCTCTGACTTCTTCACTTCACAAGCAGTGATCCTCTGACCTCTTCCCTTCACAAGCAGCGATCCTCTGACCTGTTCCCATCACAAGCAGCGATCCTCTGACCTCTTCCCATCACAAGCAGCGATCCTCTGACCTCTTCACTTCACAAGCAGCGAGCCTCTGACCTCTTCACTTCACAAGTAGCGAGCCTCTGACCTCTTCACTTCACAAGCAGTGATCCTCTGACCTCTTCACTTCACAAGCAGTGATCCTCTGACCTCTTCACTTCACAAGCAGTGATCCTCTGACCTCTTCACTTCACAAGCGGTGATCCTCTGACCTCTTCCCATCACAAGCAGCGATCCTCTGACCTCTTCACTTCACAAGCAGTGATCCTCTGACCTCTTCACTTCACAAGCAGTGATCCTCTGACCTCTTCACTTCACAAGCAGTGATCCTATGACCTCTTCACTTCACAAGCGGTGATCCTCTGACCTCTTCACTTCACAAGCAGTGATCCTCTGACCTCTTCACTTCACAAGCAGTAATCCTCTGACCTCTTCACTTCACAAGCGGTGAGCCTCTGACCTCTTCTCATCACAAGCAGTGAGCCTCTGACCTCTTCACTTCACAAGCAGCAATCCTTTGACCTCTTCACAAGCAGCGATCCTCTGACCTTTTCACTTCACAAGCAGTGAGCCTCTGACCTCTTCACTTCACAAGCAGTGAGCCTCTGACCTCTTCACTTCACAAGCAGCGATCCTCTGACCTCTTCACTTCACAAGCAGTGATCCTCTGACATCTTTACTTCACAAGCAGCGATCCTCTGACCGCTTCACTTCACAAGCAGTGAGCCTCTGACCTCTTCACTTCACAAGCAGTGAGCCTCTGACCTCTTCACTTCACAAGCAGTGAGCCTCTGACCTCTTCACTTCACAAGCAGTGATCCTCACAAGCAGTGAGCCTCTGACCTCTTCACTTCACAAGCAGCGATCCTCTGACCTCTTCACTTCACAAGCAGCGATCCTCTGACCTCTTCACTTCACAAGCAGCGATCCTCTGACCTCTTCACTTCACAAGCAGCGATCCTCTGACCTCTTCACTTCACAAGCAGTGAGCCTCTGACCTCTTCACTTCACAAGCAGTGATCCTCTGACCTCTTCACTTCACAAGCAGCGATCCTCTGACCGCTTCACTTCACAAGCAGCGATCCTGTGACCTCTTCCCATCACAAGCAGCGATCCTGGGACCTCTTCACTTCACAAGCAGCGATCCTCTGACCGCTTCACTTCACAAGCAGCGATCCTGTGACCTCTTCCCATCACAAGCGGCGATCCTCTGACCTCTTCCCATAACAAGCGGCAATCCTCTGACTTCTTCACTTCACAAGCAGTGATCCTCTGACCTCTTCCCTTCACAAGCAGCGATCCTCTGACCTGTTCCCATCACAAGCAGCGATCCTCTGACCTCTTCCCATCACAAGCAGCGATCCTCTGACCTCTTCACTTCACAAGCAGCGAGCCTCTGACCTCTTCACTTCACAAGTAGCGAGCCTCTGACCTCTTCACTTCACAAGCAGTGATCCTCTGACCTCTTCACTTCACAAGCAGTGATCCTCTGACCTCTTCACTTCACAAGCAGTGATCCTCTGACCTCTTCACTTCACAAGCGGTGATCCTCTGACCTCTTCCCATCACAAGCAGCGATCCTCTGACCTCTTCACTTCACAAGCAGTGATCCTCTGATCTCTTCACTTCACAAGCAGTGATCCTCTGACCTCTTCACTTCACAAGCAGTGATCCTCTGACCTCTTCACTTCACAAGCGGTGATCCTCTGACCTCTTCACTTCACAAGCAGTGATCCTCTGACCTCTTCACTTCACAAGCAGTAATCCTCTGACCTCTTCCCATCACAAGCAGTGAGCCTCTGACCTCTTCACTTCACAAGCAGCAATCCTTTGACCTCTTCACAAGCAGCGATCCTCTGACCTCTTCACTTCACAAGCAGTGAGCCTCTGACCTCTTCACTTCACAAGCAGTGAGCCTCTGACCTCTTCACTTCACAAGCAGCGATCCTCTGACCTCTTCACTTCACAAGCAGTGATCCTCTGACATCTTTACTTCACAAGCAGCGATCCTCTGACCGCTTCACTTCACAAGCAGTGAGCCTCTGACCTCTTCACTTCACAAGCAGTGAGCCTCTGACCTCTTCACTTCACAAGCAGTGAGCCTCTGACCTCTTCACTTCACAAGCAGTGATCCTCACAAGCAGTGAGCCTCTGACCTCTTCACTTCACAAGCAGCGATCCTCTGACCTCTTCACTTCACAAGCAGCGATCCTCTGACCTCTTCCCATCACAAGCAGCGATCCTCTGACCTCTTCACTTCACAAGCAGTGAGCCTCTGACCTCTTCACTTCACAAGCAGTGAGCCTCTGACCTCTTCACTTCACAAGCAGTGAGCCTCTGACATCTTCACTTCACAAGCAGCGATCCTCTGACCTCTTCACTTCACAAGCAGTGAGCCTCTGACCTCTTCACTTCACAAGCAGTGAGCCTCTGACCTCTTCACTTCACAAGCAGCAATCCTCTGACCTCTTCACTGCACAAGCAGTGATCCTCTGACCTCTTCACTTCAAAAGCAGTGATCCTCTCATCTCTTCACATCACAAGCAGCGATCCTCTGACCTCTTCACTTCACCAGCAGTGATCCTCTGACCTCTTCACTTCACAAGCGGTGAGCCTCTGACCTCTCCCCATCACAAGCAGCGATCCTCTGACCTCTTCACTTCACAAGCAGCGATCCTCTGACCTCTTCACTTCACAAGCAGTGAGCCTCTGACCTCTTCCCTTTACACGTAGTGATCCTCTGACCTCTTCCCATCACAAGCAGCGATCCTCTGACCTCTTCACTTTACAAGCGGCGATCGCCTGACTTCTTCACTTCACAAGCAGTGATCCTCTGACCTCTTCCCTTCACAAGCAGCGATCCTCTGACCTCTTTCCATCACAAGCAGCGATCCTCTGACCTCTTCCCATCACAAGCAGCGATCCTCTGACCTCTTCCCATCACAAGCAGCGATCCTCTGACCTCTTCCCATCACAAGCAGCGATCCTCTGACCTCTTCACTTCACAAGCAGCGAGCCTCTGACCTCTTCACTTCACAAGCAGCGATCCTCTGACCTCTTCACTTCACAAGCAGTGATCCTCTGACCTCTTCACTTCACAAGCAGTGATCCTCTGACTTCTTCCCATCACAAGCAGCGATCCTCTGACCTCTTCACTACACAAGCAGCGATCCTCTGACCTCTTCACTTCACAAGCAGTGATCCTCTGACCTCTTCACTTCACAAGCAGTGATCCTCTGGCCTCTTACCATCACAAGCAGCGATCCTCTGACCTCTTCACTTCACAAGCAGCGATCCTCTGACGGCTTCACTTCACAAGCAGCGATCCTGTGACCTCTTCCCATCACAAGCAGCGATCCTCTGACCTCTTCACTTTACAAGCGGCAATCGCCTGACTTCTTCACTTCACAAGCAGTGATCCTCTGACCTCTTCACTTCACAAGCAGCAATCCTCTGACCTCTTCCCATCACAAGCAGCGATCCTCTGACCTCTTCCCATCACAAGCAGCGATCCTCTGACCTCTTCCCATCACAAGCAGCGATCCTCTGACCTCTTCCCATCACAAGCAGCGATCCTCTGACCTCTTCCCATCACAAGCAGCGATCCTCTGACCTCTTCACTTCACAAGCAGTGAGCCTCTGACCTCTTCACTTCACAAGCAGTGATCCTCTGACCTCTTCACTTCACAAGCGGTGATCCTCTGACCTCTTCCCATCACAAGCAGCGATCCTCTGACCTCTTCACTTCCCAAGCAGTGATCCTCTGACCTCTTCTCTTCACAAGCGGTGATCCTCTGACCTCTTCACTTCACAAGCGGTGATCCTCTGACCTCTTCCCATCACAAGCAGCGATCCTCTGACCTCTTCACTTCACAAGCAGCGATCCTCTGACCTCTTCACTTCACAAGCAGTGATCCTCTGACCTCTTCACTTCACAAGCAGTGATCCTCTGACCTCTTCACTTCACAAGCAGTGATCCTCTGACCTCTTCACTTCACAAGTAGCGAGCCTCTGACCTCTTCACTTCACAAGGTGCGATCCTCTGACCTCTTCCCATCACAAGCAGCGATCCTCTGACCTCTTCCCATCACAAGCAGCGATCCTCTGACCTCTTCACTTCACAAGCAGTGAGCCTCTGACCGCTTCACTTCACAAGCAGTGATCCTCTGACCGCTTCACTTCACAAGCAGTGATCCTCTGACCTCTTCCCTTCACAAGCAGCGAGCCTCTGACCTCTTCACTTCACAAGCAGCGATCCTCTGACCTCTTCCCATCACAAGCAGCGATCCTCTGACCTCTTCCCATCACAAGCAGCGATCCTCTGACCTCTTCACTTCACAAGCAGCGATCCTCTGACCTCTTCACTTCACAAGCAGTGAGCTTCTGACCTCTTCACTTCACAAGCAGTGATCCTCTGACCGCTACACTTCACAAGCAGTGATCCTCTGACCTCTTCACTTCACAAGCAGCGATCCTCTGACCTCTTCCCATCACAAGCAGCGATCCTCTGACCTCTTCACTTCACAAGCAGTGAGCCTCTGACCTCTTCACTTCACAAGCAGTAAGCCTCTGACCTCTTCACTTCACAAGCAGTGATCCTCTGACCTCTTCACTTCACAAGCAGCTATCCTCTGACCTCTTCACTTCAAAACCAGTGAGCCTCTGACCTCTTCACTTCAATAGCAGTGATCCTCTCACCTCTTCACTTCACAAGCAGTGATCCTCTGACCTCTTCACTTCACAAGCAGTGATCCTCTGACCTCTTCACTTCACAAGCAGTGAGCCTCTGACCTCTTCAATTCAAAAGCAGTGATCCTCTCACCTCTTCACTTCACAAGCAGTGATCCTCTGACCTCTTCCCATCACAAGCAGCGATCCTCTGACCTCTTCCCATCACAAGCAGCGATTCTCTGACCTCTTCCCATCACAAGCAGCGAGCCTCTGACCTCTTCACTTCACAAGCAGTAAGCCTCTGACCTCTTCACTTCACAAGCAGCGATCCTCTGAGCTCTTCACTTCACAAGCAGTGAGCCTCTGACCTCTTCACTTCACAAGCAGTGAGCCTCTGACCTCTTCACTTCACAAGCAGTGAGCCTCTGACCTCTTCACTTCACAAGCAGTGAGCCTCTGACCTCTTCACTTCACAAGCAGCAATCCTCTGACCTCTTCACTGCACAAGCAGTGATCCTCTGACCTCTTCACTTCAAAAGCAGTGATCCTCTCATCTCTTCACATCACAAGCAGCGATCCTCTGACCTCTTCACTTCACCAGCAGTGATCCTCTGACCTCTTCACTTCACAAGCGGTGAGCCTCTGACCTCTTCCCATCACAAGCAGTGAGCCTCTGACCTCTTCACTTCACAAGCAGCGAGCCTCTGACCTCTTCACTTCACAAGCAGCGATCCTCTGACCTCTTCACTTCACAAGCAGCGATCCTCTGACCTCTTCACTTCACAAGCAGTGAGCCTCTGACCGCTTCGCTTCACAAGCAGTGATCATCTCACCTCTTGATTTCACAAGCAGCGATCCTCTGACCTCTTCACTTCACAAGCAGTGAGCCTCTGACCTCTTCGCTTCACAAGCAGTGTTCATCTCACCTCTTCGCTTCACAAGCAGCGATCCTCTGACCTCTTCACTTCACAAGCAGCGATCCTCTGACCTCTTATCTTCACAAGCAGTGAGCCTCTGACCTCTTCACTTCACAAGCAGTGATCCTCTGACCTCTTCACTTCACAAGCAGTGAGCCTCTGACCTCTTCACTTCACAAGCAGTGATCCTCTGACCTCTTCACTTCACAAGCTGCGATCCTCTGACCTTTTCACATCACAAGCTGCGATCCTCGGACCTCTTCACTTCACAAGCAGCGATCCTCTGACCTCTTCACTTCACAAGCAGTGAGCCTCTGACCTCTTCGCTTCACAAGCAGTGATCCTCTGACCTCTTCACTTCACAAGCAGTGAGCCTCTGACCTCTTCACTTCACAAGCAGCGATCATCTGACCTCTTCACTTCACAAGCAGTGAGCCTCTGACCTCTTCACTTCACAAGCAGTGATCCTCTGACCTCTTCACTTCACAAGCAGCGATCCTCTGACCGCTTCACTTCACAAGCAGCGATCCTCTGACCTCTTCCCATCACAAACAGCGATCCTCGGACCTCTTCACTTCACAAGCAGTGATCCTCTGACCTCTTACCATCACAAGCAGCGATCCTCTAACCTCATAACTGCACAAGCAGGGATCCTCTGACCGCTTCCCTTCACAAGCAGCGATCCTGTGACCTCTTCCCATCACAAGCGGCGATCCTCTGACATCTTCCCATCACAAGCGGCGATCCTCTGACTTCTTCACTTCACAAGCAGTGATCCTCTGACCTCTTCCCTTCACAAGCAGCGATCCTCTGACCTGTTCCCATCACAAGCATCGATCCTCTGACCTGTTCCCATCACAAGCAGTGATCCTCTGACCTCTTCCCATCACAAGCAGCGATCCTCTGACCTCTTCACTTCACAAGCAGCGAGCCTCTGACCTCTTCACTTCACAAGCAGTGAGCCTCTGACATCTTCACTTCACAAGCAGTGATCCTCTGACCTCTTCACTTCACAAGCAGTGATCCTCTGACCTCTTCACTTCACAAGTAGCGAGCCTCTGACCTCTTCACTTCACAAGGTGCGATCCTCTGACCTCTTCCCATCACAAGCAGCGATCCTCTGACCTCTTCCCATCACAAGCAGCGATCCTCTGACCTCTTCACTTCACAAGCAGTGAGCCTCTGACCGCTTCACTTCACAAGCAGTGATCCTCTGACCGCTTCACTTCACAAGCAGTGATCCTCTGACCTCTTCCCTTCACAAGCAGCGAGCCTCTGACCTCTTCACTTCACAAGCAGCGATCCTCTGACCTCTTCCCATCACAAGCAGCGATCCTCTGACCTCTTCCCATCACAAGCAGCGATCCTCTGACCTCTTCACTTCACAAGCAGCGATCCTCTGACCTCTTCACTTCACAAGCAGTGAGCTTCTGACCTCTTCACTTCACAAGCAGTGATCCTCTGACCGCTACACTTCACAAGCAGTGATCCTCTGACCTCTTCACTTCACAAGCAGCGATCCTCTGACCTCTTCCCATCACAAGCAGCGATCCTCTGACCTCTTCACTTCACAAGCAGTGAGCCTCTGACCTCTTCACTTCACAAGCAGTGAGCCTCTGACCTCTTCACTTCACAAGCAGTGATCCTCTGACCTCTTCACTTCACAAGCAGCTATACTCTGACCTCTTCACTTCAAAACCAGTGAGCCTCTGACCTCTTCACTTCAATAGCAGTGATCCTCTCACCTCTTCACTTCACAAGCAGTGATCCTCTGACCTCTTCACTTCACAAGCAGTGATCCTCTGACCTCTTCACTTCACAAGCAGTGAGCCTCTGACCTCTTCAATTCAAAAGCAGTGATCCTCTCACCTCTTCACTTCACAAGCAGTGATCCTCTGACCTCTTCCCATCACAAGCAGCGATCCTCTGACCTCTTCTCATCACAAGCAGCGATTCTCTGACCTCTTCCCATCACAAGCAGCGAGCCTCTGACCTCTTCACTTCACAAGCAGTAAGCCTCTGACCTCTTCACTTCACAAGCAGCGATCCTCTGAGCTCTTCACTTCACAAGCAGTGAGCCTCTGACCTCTTCACTTCACAAGCAGTGAGCCTCTGACCTCTTCACTTCACAAGCAGTGAGCCTCTGACCTCTTCACTTCACAAGCAGTGAGCCTCTGACCTCTTCACTTCACAAGCAGCAATCCTCTGACCTCTTCACTGCACAAGCAGTGATCCTCTGACCTCTTCACTTCAAAAGCAGTGATCCTCTCATCTCTTCACATCACAAGCAGCGATCCTCTGACCTCTTCACTTCACCAGCAGTGATCCTCTGACCTCTTCACTTCACAAGCGGTGAGCCTCTGACCTCTTCCCATCACAAGCAGTGAGCCTCTGACCTCTTCACTTCACAAGCAGCGAGCCTCTGACCTCTTCACTTCACAAGCAGCGATCCTCTGACCTCTTCACTTCACAAGCAGCGATCCTCTGACCTCTTCACTTCACAAGCAGTGAGCCTCTGACCGCTTCGCTTCACAAGCAGTGATCATCTCACCTCTTGATTTCACAAGCAGCGATCCTCTGACCTCTTCACTTCACAAGCAGTGAGCCTCTGACCTCTTCGCTTCACAAGCAGTGTTCATCTCACCTCTTCGCTTCACAAGCAGCGATCCTCTGACCTCTTCACTTCACAAGCAGCGATCCTCTGACCTCTTATCTTCACAAGCAGTGAGCCTCTGACCTCTTCACTTCACAAGCAGTGATCCTCTGACCTCTTCACTTCACAAGCAGTGAGCCTCTGACCTCTTCACTTCACAAGCAGTGATCCTCTGACCTCTTCACTTCACAAGCTGCGATCCTCTGACCTTTTCACATCACAAGCTGCGATCCTCTGACCTCTTCACTTCACAAGCAGCGATCCTCTGACCTCTTCACTTCACAAGCAGTGAGCCTCTGACCTCTTCGCTTCACAAGCAGTGATCCTCTGACCTCTTCACTTCACAAGCAGTGAGCCTCTGACCTCTTCACTTCACAAGCAGCGATCATCTGACCTCTTCACTTCACAAGCAGTGAGCCTCTGACCTCTTCACTTCACAAGCAGTGATCCTCTGACCTCTTCACTTCACAAGCAGCGATCCTCTGACCGCTTCACTTCACAAGCAGCGATCCTCTGACCTCTTCCCATCACAAACAGCGATCCTCGGACCTCTTCACTTCACAAGCAGTGATCCTCTGACCTCTTACCATCACAAGCAGCGATCCTCTAACCTCATAACTGCACAAGCAGGGATCCTCTGACCGCTTCCCTTCACAAGCAGCGATCCTGTGACCTCTTCCCATCACAAGCGGCGATCCTCTGACATCTTCCCATCACAAGCGGCGATCCTCTGACTTCTTCACTTCACAAGCAGTGATCCTCTGACCTCTTCCCTTCACAAGCAGCGATCCTCTGACCTCTTTCCATCACAAGCAGCGATCCTCTGACCTCTTCCCATCACAAGCAGCGATCCTCTGACCTCTTCCCATCACAAGCAGCGATCCTCTGACCTCTTCCCATCACAAGCAGCGATCCTCTGACCTCTTCACTTCACAAGCAGCGAGCCTCTGACCTCTTCACTTCACAAGCAGCGATCCTCTGACCTCTTCACTTCACAAGCAGTGATCCTCTGACCTCTTCACTTCACAAGCAGTGATCCTCTGACTTCTTCCCATCACAAGCAGCGATCCTCTGACCTCTTCACTACACAAGCAGCGATCCTCTGACCTCTTCACTTCACAAGCAGTGATCCTCTGACCTCTTCACTTCACAAGCAGTGATCCTCTGGCCTCTTACCATCACAAGCAGCGATCCTCTGACCTCTTCACTTCACAAGCAGCGATCCTCTGACGGCTTCACTTCACAAGCAGCGATCCTGTGACCTCTTCCCATCACAAGCAGCGATCCTCTGACCTCTTCACTTTACAAGCGGCAATCGCCTGACTTCTTCACTTCACAAGCAGTGATCCTCTGACCTCTTCACTTCACAAGCAGCAATCCTCTGACCTCTTCCCATCACAAGCAGCGATCCTCTGACCTCTTCCCATCACAAGCAGCGATCCTCTGACCTCTTCCCATCACAAGCAGCGATCCTCTGACCTCTTCCCATCACAAGCAGCGATCCTCTGACCTCTTCCCATCACAAGCAGCGATCCTCTGACCTCTTCACTTCACAAGCAGTGAGCCTCTGACCTCTTCACTTCACAAGCAGTGATCCTCTGACCTCTTCACTTCACAAGCGGTGATCCTCTGACCTCTTCCCATCACAAGCAGCGATCCTCTGACCTCTTCACTTCCCAAGCAGTGATCCTCTGACCTCTTCTCTTCACAAGCGGTGATCCTCTGACCTCTTCACTTCACAAGCGGTGATCCTCTGACCTCTTCCCATCACAAGCAGCGATCCTCTGACCTCTTCACTTCACAAGCAGCGATCCTCTGACCTCTTCACTTCACAAGCAGTGATCCTCTGACCTCTTCACTTCACAAGCAGTGATCCTCTGACCTCTTCACTTCACAAGCAGTGATCCTCTGACCTCTTCACTTCACAAGTAGCGAGCCTCTGACCTCTTCACTTCACAAGGTGCGATCCTCTGACCTCTTCCCATCACAAGCAGCGATCCTCTGACCTCTTCCCATCACAAGCAGCGATCCTCTGACCTCTTCACTTCACAAGCAGTGAGCCTCTGACCGCTTCACTTCACAAGCAGTGATCCTCTGACCGCTTCACTTCACAAGCAGTGATCCTCTGACCTCTTCCCTTCACAAGCAGCGAGCCTCTGACCTCTTCACTTCACAAGCAGCGATCCTCTGACCTCTTCCCATCACAAGCAGCGATCCTCTGACCTCTTCCCATCACAAGCAGCGATCCTCTGACCTCTTCACTTCACAAGCAGCGATCCTCTGACCTCTTCACTTCACAAGCAGTGAGCTTCTGACCTCTTCACTTCACAAGCAGTGATCCTCTGACCGCTACACTTCACAAGCAGTGATCCTCTGACCTCTTCACTTCACAAGCAGCGATCCTCTGACCTCTTCCCATCACAAGCAGCGATCCTCTGACCTCTTCACTTCACAAGCAGTGAGCCTCTGACCTCTTCACTTCACAAGCAGTAAGCCTCTGACCTCTTCACTTCACAAGCAGTGATCCTCTGACCTCTTCACTTCACAAGCAGCTATCCTCTGACCTCTTCACTTCAAAACCAGTGAGCCTCTGACCTCTTCACTTCAATAGCAGTGATCCTCTCTCCTCTTCACTTCACAAGCAGTGATCCTCTGACCTCTTCACTTCACAAGCAGTGATCCTCTGACCTCTTCACTTCACAAGCAGTGAGCCTCTGACCTCTTCAATTCAAAAGCAGTGATCCTCTCACCTCTTCACTTCACAAGCAGTGATCCTCTGACCTCTTCCCATCACAAGCAGCGATCCTCTGACCTCTTCCCATCACAAGCAGCGATTCTCTGACCTCTTCCCATCACAAGCAGCGAGCCTCTGACCTCTTCACTTCACAAGCAGTAAGCCTCTGACCTCTTCACTTCACAAGCAGCGATCCTCTGAGCTCTTCACTTCACAAGCAGTGAGCCTCTGACCTCTTCACTTCACAAGCAGTGAGCCTCTGACCTCTTCACTTCACAAGCAGTGAGCCTCTGACCTCTTCACTTCACAAGCAGTGAGCCTCTGACCTCTTCACTTCACAAGCAGCAATCCTCTGACCTCTTCACTGCACAAGCAGTGATCCTCTGACCTCTTCACTTCAAAAGCAGTGATCCTCTCATCTCTTCACATCACAAGCAGCGATCCTCTGACCTCTTCACTTCACCAGCAGTGATCCTCTGACCTCTTCACTTCACAAGCGGTGAGCCTCTGACCTCTTCCCATCACAAGCAGTGAGCCTCTGACCTCTTCACTTCACAAGCAGCGAGCCTCTGACCTCTTCACTTCACAAGCAGCGATCCTCTGACCTCTTCACTTCACAAGCAGCGATCCTCTGACCTCTTCACTTCACAAGCAGTGAGCCTCTGACCGCTTCGCTTCACAAGCAGTGATCATCTCACCTCTTGATTTCACAAGCAGCGATCCTCTGACCTCTTCACTTCACAAGCAGTGAGCCTCTGACCTCTTCGCTTCACAAGCAGTGTTCATCTCACCTCTTCGCTTCACAAGCAGCGATCCTCTGACCTCTTCACTTCACAAGCAGCGATCCTCTGACCTCTTATCTTCACAAGCAGTGAGCCTCTGACCTCTTCACTTCACAAGCAGTGATCCTCTGACCTCTTCACTTCACAAGCAGTGAGCCTCTGACCTCTTCACTTCACAAGCAGTGATCCTCTGACCTCTTCACTTCACAAGCTGCGATCCTCTGACCTTTTCACATCACAAGCTGCGATCTTCTGACCTCTTCACTTCACAAGCAGCGATCCTCTGACCTCTTCACTTCACAAGCAGTGAGCCTCTGACCTCTTCGCTTCACAAGCAGTGATCCTCTGACCTCTTCACTTCACAAGCAGTGAGCCTCTGACCTCTTCACTTCACAAGCAGCGATCATCTGACCTCTTCACTTCACAAGCAGTGAGCCTCTGACCTCTTCACTTCACAAGCAGTGATCCTCTGACCTCTTCACTTCACAAGCAGCGATCCTCTGACCGCTTCACTTCACAAGCAGCGATCCTCTGACCTCTTCCCATCACAAACAGCGATCCTCGGACCTCTTCACCTCACAAGCAGTGATCCTCTGACCTCTTACCATCACAAGCAGCGATCCTCTAACCTCATAACTGCACAAGCAGGGATCCTCTGACCGCTTCCCTTCACAAGCAGCGATCCTGTGACCTCTTCCCATCACAAGCGGCGATCCTCTGACATCTTCCCATCACAAGCGGCGATCCTCTGACTTCTTCACTTCACAAGCAGTGATCCTCTGACCTCTTCCCTTCACAAGCAGCGATCCTCTGACCTCTTTCCATCACAAGCAGCGATCCTCTGACCTCTTCCCATCACAAGCAGCGATCCTCTGACCTCTTCCCATCACAAGCAGCGATCCTCTGACCTCTTCCCATCACAAGCAGCGATCCTCTGACCTCTTCACTTCACAAGCAGCGAGCCTCTGACCTCTTCACTTCACAAGCAGCGATCCTCTGACCTCTTCACTTCACAAGCAGTGATCCTCTGACCTCTTCACTTCACAAGCAGTGATCCTCTGACTTCTTCCCATCACAAGCAGCGATCCTCTGACCTCTTCACTACACAAGCAGCGATCCTCTGACCTCTTCACTTCACAAGCAGTGATCCTCTGACCTCTTCACTTCACAAGCAGTGATCCTCTGGCCTCTTACCATCACAAGCAGCGATCCTCTGACCTCTTCACTTCACAAGCAGCGATCCTCTGACGGCTTCACTTCACAAGCAGCGATCCTGTGACCTCTTCCCATCACAAGCAGCGATCCTCTGACCTCTTCACTTTACAAGCGGCAATCGCCTGACTTCTTCACTTCACAAGCAGTGATCCTCTGACCTCTTCACTTCACAAGCAGCAATCCTCTGACCTCTTCCCATCACAAGCAGCGATCCTCTGACCTCTTCCCATCACAAGCAGCGATCCTCTGACCTCTTCCCATCACAAGCAGCGATCCTCTGACCTCTTCCCATCACAAGCAGCGATCCTCTGACCTCTTCCCATCACAAGCAGCGATCCTCTGACCTCTTCACTTCACAAGCAGTGAGCCTCTGACCTCTTCACTTCACAAGCAGTGATCCTCTGACCTCTTCACTTCACAAGCGGTGATCCTCTGACCTCTTCCCATCACAAGCAGCGATCCTCTGACCTCTTCACTTCCCAAGCAGTGATCCTCTGACCTCTTCTCTTCACAAGCGGTGATCCTCTGACCTCTTCACTTCACAAGCGGTGATCCTCTGACCTCTTCCCATCACAAGCAGCGATCCTCTGACCTCTTCACTTCACAAGCAGCGATCCTCTGACCTCTTCACTTCACAAGCAGTGATCCTCTGACCTCTTCACTTCACAAGCAGTGATCCTCTGACCTCTTCACTTCACAAGCAGTGATCCTCTGACCTCTTCACTTCACAAGTAGCGAGCCTCTGACCTCTTCACTTCACAAGGTGCGATCCTCTGACCTCTTCCCATCACAAGCAGCGATCCTCTGACCTCTTCCCATCACAAGCAGCGATCCTCTGACCTCTTCACTTCACAAGCAGTGAGCCTCTGACCGCTTCACTTCACAAGCAGTGATCCTCTGACCGCTTCACTTCACAAGCAGTGATCCTCTGACCTCTTCCCTTCACAAGCAGCGAGCCTCTGACCTCTTCACTTCACAAGCAGCGATCCTCTGACCTCTTCCCATCACAAGCAGCGATCCTCTGACCTCTTCCCATCACAAGCAGCGATCCTCTGACCTCTTCACTTCACAAGCAGCGATCCTCTGACCTCTTCACTTCACAAGCAGTGAGCTTCTGACCTCTTCACTTCACAAGCAGTGATCCTCTGACCGCTACACTTCACAAGCAGTGATCCTCTGACCTCTTCACTTCACAAGCAGCGATCCTCTGACCTCTTCCCATCACAAGCAGCGATCCTCTGACCTCTTCACTTCACAAGCAGTGAGCCTCTGACCTCTTCACTTCACAAGCAGTAAGCCTCTGACCTCTTCACTTCACAAGCAGGGATCCTCTGACCTCTTCACTTCACAAGCAGCTATCCTCTGACCTCTTCACTTCAAAACCAGTGAGCCTCTGACCTCTTCACTTCAATAGCAGTGATCCTCTCTCCTCTTCACTTCACAAGCAGTGATCCTCTGACCTCTTCACTTCACAAGCAGTGATCCTCTGACCTCTTCACTTCACAAGCAGTGAGCCTCTGACCTCTTCAATTCAAAAGCAGTGATCCTCTCACCTCTTCACTTCACAAGCAGTGATCCTCTGACCTCTTCCCATCACAAGCAGCGATCCTCTGACCTCTTCCCATCACAAGCAGCGATTCTCTGACCTCTTCCCATCACAAGCAGCGAGCCTCTGACCTCTTCACTTCACAAGCAGTAAGCCTCTGACCTCTTCACTTCACAAGCAGCGATCCTCTGAGCTCTTCACTTCACAAGCAGTGAGCCTCTGACCTCTTCACTTCACAAGCAGTGAGCCTCTGACCTCTTCACTTCACAAGCAGTGAGCCTCTGACCTCTTCACTTCACAAGCAGTGAGCCTCTGACCTCTTCACTTCACAAGCAGCAATCCTCTGACCTCTTCACTGCACAAGCAGTGATCCTCTGACCTCTTCACTTCAAAAGCAGTGATCCTCTCATCTCTTCACATCACAAGCAGCGATCCTCTGACCTCTTCACTTCACCAGCAGTGATCCTCTGACCTCTTCACTTCACAAGCGGTGAGCCTCTGACCTCTTCCCATCACAAGCAGTGAGCCTCTGACCTCTTCACTTCACAAGAAGCGAGCCTCTGACCTCTTCACTTCACAAGCAGCGATCCTCTGACCTCTTCACTTCACAAGCAGCGATCCTCTGACCTCTTCACTTCACAAGCAGTGAGCCTCTGACCGCTTCGCTTCACAAGCAGTGATCATCTCACCTCTTGATTTCACAAGCAGCGATCCTCTGACCTCTTCACTTCACAAGCAGTGAGCCTCTGACCTCTTCGCTTCACAAGCAGTGTTCATCTCACCTCTTCGCTTCACAAGCAGCGATCCTCTGACCTCTTCACTTCACAAGCAGCGATCCTCTGACCTCTTATCTTCACAAGCAGTGAGCCTCTGACCTCTTCACTTCACAAGCAGTGATCCTCTGACCTCTTCACTTCACAAGCAGTGAGCCTCTGACCTCTTCACTTCACAAGCAGTGATCCTCTGACCTCTTCACTTCACAAGCTGCGATCCTCTGACCTTTTCACATCACAAGCTGCGATCCTCTGACCTCTTCACTTCACAAGCAGTGAGCCTCTGACCGCTTCACTTCACAAGCAGTGATCCTCTGACCGCTTCACTTCACAAGCAGTGATCCTCTGACCTCTTCCCTTCACAAGCAGCGAGCCTCTGACCTCTTCACTTCACAAGCAGCGATCCTCTGACCTCTTCCCATCACAAGCAGCGATCCTCTGACCTCTTCCCATCACAAGCAGCGATCCTCTGACCTCTTCACTTCACAAGCAGCGATCCTCTGACCTCTTCACTTCACAAGCAGTGAGCTTCTGACCTCTTCACTTCACAAGCAGTGATCCTCTGACCGCTACACTTCACAAGCAGTGATCCTCTGACCTCTTCACTTCACATGCAGCGATCCTCTGACCTCTTCCCATCACAAGCAGCGATCCTCTGACCTCTTCACTTCACAAGCAGTGAGCCTCTGACCTCTTCACTTCACAAGCAGTGAGCCTCTGACCTCTTCACTTCACAAGCAGTGATCCTCTGACCTCTTCACTTCACAAGCAGCTATACTCTGACCTCTTCACTTCAAAACCAGTGAGCCTCTGACCTCTTCACTTCAATAGCAGTGATCCTCTCACCTCTTCACTTCACAAGCAGTGATCCTCTGACCTCTTCACTTCACAAGCAGTGATCCTCTGACCTCTTCACTTCACAAGCAGTGAGCCTCTGACCTCTTCAATTCAAAAGCAGTGATCCTCTCACCTCTTCACTTCACAAGCAGTGATCCTCTGACCTCTTCCCATCACAAGCAGCGATCCTCTGACCTCTTCTCATCACAAGCAGCGATTCTCTGACCTCTTCCCATCACAAGCAGCGAGCCTCTGACCTCTTCACTTCACAAGCAGTAAGCCTCTGACCTCTTCACTTCACAAGCAGCGATCCTCTGAGCTCTTCACTTCACAAGCAGTGAGCCTCTGACCTCTTCACTTCACAAGCAGTGAGCCTCTGACCTCTTCACTTCACAAGCAGTGAGCCTCTGACCTCTTCACTTCACAAGCAGTGAGCCTCTGACCTCTTCACTTCACAAGCAGTAATCCTCTGACCTCTTCACTGCACAAGCAGTGATCCTCTGACCTCTTCACTTCAAAAGCAGTGATCCTCTCATCTCTTCACATCACAAGCAGCGATCCTCTGACCTCTTCACTTCACCAGCAGTGATCCTCTGACCTCTTCACTTCACAAGCGGTGAGCCTCTGACCTCTTCCCATCACAAGCAGTGAGCCTCTGACCTCTTCACTTCACAAGCAGCGATCCTCTGACCTCTTCACTTCACAAGCAGCGATCCTCTGACCTCTTCACTTCACAAGCAGTGAGCCTCTGACCGCTTCGCTTCACAAGCAGTGATCATCTCACCTCTTGATTTCACAAGCAGCGATCCTCTGACCTCTTCACTTCACAAGCAGTGAGCCTCTGACCTCTTCGCTTCACAAGCAGTGTTCATCTCACCTCTTCGCTTCACAAGCAGCGATCCTCTGACCTCTTCACTTCACAAGCAGCGATCCTCTGACCTCTTATCTTCACAAGCAGTGAGCCTCTGACCTCTTCACTTCACAAGCAGTGATCCTCTGACCTCTTCACTTCACAAGCAGTGAGCCTCTGACCTCTTCACTTCACAAGCAGTGATCCTCTGACCTCTTCACTTCACAAGCTGCGATCCTCTGACCTTTTCACATCACAAGCTGCGATCCTCTGACCTCTTCACTTCACAAGCAGCGATCCTCTGACCTCTTCACTTCACAAGCAGTGAGCCTCTGACCTCTTCGCTTCACAAGCAGTGATCCTCTGACCTCTTCACTTCACAAGCAGTGAGCCTCTGACCTCTTCACTTCACAAGCAGCGATCATCTGACCTCTTCACTTCACAAGCAGTGAGCCTCTGACCTCTTCACTTCACAAGCAGTGATCCTCTGACCTCTTCACTTCACAAGCAGCGATCCTCTGACCGCTTCACTTCACAAGCAGCGATCCTCTGACCTCTTCCCATCACAAACAGCGATCCTCGGACCTCTTCACTTCACAAGCAGTGATCCTCTGACCTCTTACCATCACAAGCAGCGATCCTCTAACCTCATAACTGCACAAGCAGGGATCCTCTGACCGCTTCCCTTCACAAGCAGCGATCCTGTGACCTCTTCCCATCACAAGCGGCGATCCTCTGACATCTTCCCATCACAAGCGGCGATCCTCTGACTTCTTCACTTCACAAGCAGTGATCCTCTGACCTCTTCCCTTCACAAGCAGCGATCCTCTGACCTGTTCCCATCACAAGCATCGATCCTCTGACCTGTTCCCATCACAAGCAGTGATCCTCTGACCTCTTCCCATCACAAGCAGCGATCCTCTGACCTCTTCACTTCACAAGCAGCGAGCCTCTGACCTCTTCACTTCACAAGCAGTGAGCCTCTGACATCTTCACTTCACAAGCAGTGATCCTCTGACCTATTCACTTCACAAGCAGTGATCCTCCGACCTCTTCACTTCACAAGCGGTGATCCTCTGACCTCTTCCCATCACAAGCAGCGATCCTCTGACCTCTTCCCATCACAAGCAGCGATCCTCTGACCTCTTCACTTCACAAGCAGTGATCCTCTGACCTCTTCACTTCACAAGCAGTGATCCTCTGACCTCTTCACTTCACAAGCAGTGATCCTCTGACCTCTTCACTTCACAAGCGGTGATCCTCTGACCTCTTCACTTCACAAGCAGTGATCCTCTGACCTCTTCACTTCACAAGCAGTAATCCTCTGACCTCTTCACTTCACAAGCGGTGATCCTCTGACTTCTTCCCATCACAAGCAGCGATCCTCTGACTTCTTCCCATCACAAGCAGTGAGCCTCTGACCTCTTCACTTCACAAGCAGCAATCCTCTGACCTCTTCACTGCACAAGCAGTGATCCTCTGACCTCTTCACTTCACAAGCAGTGATCCTCTGACCTCTTCACTTCACAAGCAGCGAGCCTCTGACCTCTTCACTTCATAAGCAGCGATCCTCTGACTTCTTCCCATCACAAGCAGCGATCGTCTGACCTCTCCACTTCACAAGCAGTGAGCCTCTGACCTCTTCACTTCACAAGCAGTGATCCTCTGACCGCTTCACTTCACAAGCAGTGATCCTCTGACCTCTTCACTTCACAAGCAGTGAGCCTCTGACCTCTTCACTTCACAAGCAGCGATCCTCTGACCTCTTCCCATCACAAGCAGCGGTCCTCTGACCTCTTCACTTCACAAGCAGTGAGCCTCTGACCTCTTCACTTCACAAGCAGTGAGCTTCTGACCTCTTCACTTCACAAGCAGTGAGCCTCTGACCTCTTCACTTCACAAGCAGCGATCCTCTGACCTCTTCACTTCACAACCAGTGGGCCTCTGACCTCTTCACTTCACAAGCAGTGAGCCCCTGACCTCTTCACTACACAAGCAGCGATCCTCTGACCTCTTCACTTCACAAGCAGCGATCCTCTGACCTCTTCCCATCACAAGCAGCGATTTTCTGACCTCTTCACTTCACAAGCAGTGATCCTCTGACCTCTTCCTATCACAAGCAGCGATCCTCTGACCTCTTCACTTCACAAGCAGTGATCCTCTGACCTCTTCACTTCACAAGCAGCGATCCTCTGACCTCTTCACTTCACAAGCAGTGAGCCTCTGACCTCTTCCCTTCACAAGCAGTGATCCTCACAAGCAGTGATCCTCTGACCTCTTCACTTCACAAGCAGCGATCCTCTGACCTCTTCACAAGCAGTGAGCCTCTGACCTCTTCACTTCACAAGCAGTGAGCCTCTGACCTCTTCCCTTCACAAGCAGTGAGCCTCTGCCATCTGCACTTCACAAGCAGTGATCCTCTGACATCTTCACTTCACAAGCAGCGATCCTCTGACCTCTTCACTTCACAAGCAGCGAGCCTCTGACCTCTTCACTTCACAAGCAGTGAGCCTTGACCTCTTCACTTCACAAGCAGTGAGCCTCTGACCTCTTCACTGCACAAGCAGTGATCCTCTGACCTCTTCACTTCACAAGCGGTGAGCCTCTGACCTCTTCCCATCACAAGCAGCGAGCCTCTGACCTCTTCACTTCACAAGCAGCGATCCTTTGACCTCTTCACTTCACAAGCAGCGATCCTCTGACCTCTTCACTTCACAAGCAGTGATCCTCTGACCTCTTCACTTCACAAGCAGTGAGCCTCTGACCTCTTCACTTCACAAGCAGTGAGCCTCTGACCTCTTCACTTCACAAGCAGTGAGCCTCTGACCTATTCACTTCACAAGCAGTGAGCCTCTGACCTCTTCAATTCACAAGCAGTGAGCCTCTGACCTCTTCACTTCACAAGCAGTGATCCTCTGACATCTTCACTTCACAAGCAGCGATCCTCTGACCTCTTCACTTCACAAGCAGCGATCCTCTGACCTCTTCACTTCACAAGCAGTGATCCTCTGACATCTTCACTTCACAAGCAGCGATCCTCTGACCTCTTCACTTCACAAGCAGTGAGCCTCTGACCTCTTCACTTCACAAGCAGTGAGCCTCTGACCTTTTCACTTCACAAGCAGTGATCCTCTGACCTCTTCACTTCACAAGCAGTGAGCCTCTGACCTCTTCACTTCACAAGCAGTGATCCTCACAAGCAGTGATCCTCTGACCTCTTCACTTCACAAGCAGCGATCCTCTGACCTCTTCACTTCACAAGCAGCGAGCCTCTGACCTCTTCGCTTCACAAGCAGTGATCATCTCACCTCTTCACTTCACAAGCAGCGATCCTCTGACCTCTTCACTTCACAAGCAGTGAGCCTCTGACCTCTTCACTTCAGAAGCAGTGATCCTCTGACCTCTTCACTTCACAAGCAGCGATCCTCTGACCGCTTCCCATCACAAGCAGCGATCCTGTGACCTCTTCCCATCACAAGCAGCGATCCTCTGACCTCTTCACTTTACAAGCGGCGATCGCCCGACTTCTTCACTTCACAAGCAGGGATTCTCTGACCTCTTCACTTCACAAGCAGCGATCCTCTGACCTCTTCCCATCACAAGCAGCGATCCTCTGACCTCTTCACTTCACAAGCAGTGATCCTCTGACCTCTTCACTTTACAAGCGCCGATCGCCCGACTTCTTCACTTCACAAGCAGTGATTCTCTGACCT
The DNA here is from genome assembly GCF_964204655.1 of Triturus cristatus. NCBI lineage: Eukaryota > Metazoa > Chordata > Amphibia > Caudata > Salamandridae > Triturus > Triturus cristatus. The sequence continues at coordinate 285,911,114 of NC_140579.1, forward strand.
CTTCACTTCTCAAGCAGCGATCCTCTGACCTCTTCCTATCACAAGCAGCGATCCTCTGACCTCTTCACTTCACAAGCAGTGATCCTCTGACCTCTTCACTTCACAAGCGGTGATCCTCTGACCTCTTCCCATCACAAGCGGCGATCCTCTGACCTCTTCACTTCACAAGCAGTGATCCTCTGACATCTTCACTTCACAAGCAGTGATCCTCTGACCTCTTCACTTCACAAGCAGTGATCCTCTGACCTCTTCACTTCACAAGCAGTGATCCTCTGACATCTTCACTTCACAAGCAGTGATCCTCTGACATCTTCACTTCACAAGCAGCGATCCTCTGACCTCTTCACTTCACAAGCAGCGATCCTCTGACCTCTTCACTTCACAAGCAGTGATCCTCTGACCTCTTCACTTCACAAGCAGTGATCCTCTGACCTCTTCACTTCACAAGCAGTGATCCTCTGACCTCTTCACTTCACAAGCAGTGAGCCTCTGACCTCTTCACTTCACAAGCAGTGATCCGCACAAGCAGCGATCCTCTGACCTCTTCACTTCACAAGCAGTGAGCCTCTGACCTCTTCACTTCACAAGCAGTGAGCCTCTGACCTCACCTCTTCGCTTCACAAGCAGTGATCATCTCACCTCTTCACTTCACAAGCAGCGATCCTCTGACCTCTTCGCTTCACAAGCAGTAAGCCTCTGACCTCTTCACTTCACAAGCAGTGATCCTCACAAGCAGTGATCCTCTGACCTCTTCACTTCACAAGCAGTGATCCTCTGACCTCTTCACTTCACAAGCTGCGATCCTCTGACCTCTTCACAAGCAGTGAGCCTCTGACCTCTTCACTTCACAAGCAGTGATCCTCTGACCTCTTCACTTCACAAGCAGTGATCCTCTGACCTCTTCACTTCACAAGCAGCGATCCTCTGACCTCTTCACTTCACAAGCAGTGAGACTCTGACCTCTTCACTTCACAAGCAGTGATCATCTCACCTCTTCACTTCACAAGCAGCGATCCTCTGACCTCTTCACTTCACAAGCAGTGAGCCTCTGACCTCTTCACTTCACAAGCAGCGATCCTCTGACCGCTTCACTTCACAAGCAGCGATCCTGTGACCTCTTCCCATCACAAGCAGTGATCCTCTGACCTCTTCACTTTACAAGCGGCGATTGCCCGACTTCTTCACTTCACAAGCAGTGATCCTCTGACCTCTTCACTTCACAAGCAGCGATCCTCTGACCTATTCCCATCGCAAGCAGCGATCCTCTGACCTCTTCCCATCACAAGCAGCGATCCTCTGACCTCGTCCCATCACAAGCAGCGATCCTCTGACCTCTTCCCATCACAAGCAGCGAGCCTCTGACCTCTTCACTTCACAAGCAGTGATCCTCTGACCTCTTCACTTCACAAGCAGTGATCCTCTGACCTCTTCCCATCACAAGCAGCGATCCTCTGACCTCTTCACTTCACAAGCAGTGATACTCTGACCTCTTCACTTCACAAGCAGTGATCCTCTGACCTCTTCACTTCACAAGCAGTGATCCTGTGACCTCTTCACTTCACAAGCAGTGAGCCTCTAACCTCTTCACTTCACAAGCAGCGATCCTCTGACCTCTTCACTTCACAAGCAGTGAGCCTCTCACCTCTTCACTTCACAAGCAGTGATCATCTCACCTCTTCACTTCACAAGCAGCGATCCTCTGACCTCTTCACTTCACAAGCAGTTTCTTCACTTCACAAGCAGTGAGCCTCTGACCTCTTCACTTCACAAGCAGCGATCCTCTGACCGCTTCACTTCACAAGCAGCGATCCTGTGACCTCTTCCCATCACAAGCAGCGATCCTCTGACCTCTTCACTTTACAAGCGGCGATTGTCCGACTTCTTCACTTCACAAGCAGTGATCCTCTGACCTCTTCACTTCACAAGCAGCGATCCTCTGACCTCTTCCCATCACAAGCAGCGATCCTCTGACCTCTTCCCATCACAAGCAGCGATCCTCTGACCTCTTCCCATCACAAGCAGCGATCCTCTGACCTCTTCCCATCACAAGCAGCGATCCTCTGACCTCTTCCCATCACAAGCAGCGAGCCTCTGACCTCTTCACTTCACAAGCAGAGATCCTCTGACCTCTTCACTTCACAAGCAGCGATCCTCTGACCTCTTCACTTCACAAGCAGCGATCCTCTGACCTCTTCACTTCACAAGCAGTGATCCTCTGACCTCTTCACTTCACAAGCAGTGATCCTCTGACCTCTTCACTTCACAAGCAGTGATCCTCTGACCTCTTCACTTCACAAGTAGCGAGCCTCTGGCCTCTTCACTTCACAAGGTGCGATCCTCTGACCTCTTCCCATCACAAGCAGCGATCCTCTGACCTCTTCCCATCACAAGCAGCGATCCTCTGACCTCTTCACTTCACAAGCAGTGAGCCTCTGACCGCTTCACTTCACAAGCAGTGATCCTCTGACCGCTTCACTTCACAAGCAGTGATCCTCTGACCTCTTCCCTTCACAAGCAGCGAGCCTCTGACCTCTTCACTTCACAAGCAGCGATCCTCTGACCTCTTCCCATCACAAGCAGCGATCCTCTGACCTCTTCCCATCACAAGCAGCGATCCTCTGACCTCTTCACTTCACAAGCAGCGATCCTCTGACCTCTTCACTTCACAAGCAGTGAGCTTCTGACCTCTTCACTTCACAAGCAGTGATCCTCTGACCGCTACACTTCACAAGCAGTGATCCTCTGACCTCTTCACTTCACAAGGTGCGATCCTCTGACCTCTTCCCATCACAAGCAGCGATCCTCTGACCTCTTCCCATCACAAGCAGCGATCCTCTGACCTCTTCACTTCACAAGCAGCGAGCCTCTGACCTCTTCACTTCACAAAGCAGCGATCCTCTGACCTCTTCACTTCACAAGCAGCGATCCTCTGACCTCTTCACTTCACAAGCAGTGAGCCTCTGACCGCTTCGCTTCTCAAGCAGTGATCATCTCACCTCTTGATTTCACAAGCAGCGATCCTCTGACCTCTTCACTTCACAAGCAGTGATCCTCTGACCTCTTCACTTCACAAGCAGTGATCCTCTGACCTCTTATCTTCACAAGCAGTGAGCCTCTGACCTCTTCACTTCACAAGCAGTGATCCTCTGACCTCTTCACTTCACAAGCAGTGAGCCTCTGACCTCTTCACTTCACAAGCAGTGATCCTCTGACCTCTTCACTTCACAAGCTGCGATCCTCTGACCTTTTCACATCACAAGCTGCGATCCTCTGACCTCTTCACTTCACAAGCAGCGATCCTCTGACCTCTTCACTTCACAAGCAGTGAGCCTCTGACCTCTTCGCTTCACAAGCAGTGATCCTCTGACCTCTTCACTTCACAAGCAGTGAGCCTCTGACCTCTTCACTTCACAAGCAGCGATCATCTGACCTCTTCACTTCACAAGCAGTGAGCCTCTGACCTCTTCACTTCACAAGCAGTGATCCTCTGACCTCTTCACTTCACAAGCAGCGATCCTCTATCCTCATAACTGCACAAGCAGGGATCCTCTGACCGCTTCCCTTCACAAGCAGCGATCCTGTGACCTCTTCCCATCACAAGCGGCGATCCTCTGACATCTTCCCATCACAAGCGGCGATCCTCTGACTTCTTCACTTCACAAGCAGTGATCCTCTGACCTCTTCCCTTCACAAGCAGCGATCCTCTGACCTGTTCCCATCACAAGCATCGATCCTCTGACCTGTTCCCATCACAAGCAGTGATCCTCTGACCTCTTCCCATCACAAGCAGCGATCCTCTGACCTCTTCACTTCACAAGCAGCGAGCCTCTGACCTCTTCACTTCACAAGCAGTGAGCCTCTGACATCTTCACTTCACAAGCAGTGATCCTCTGACCTATTCACTTCACAAGCAGTGATCCTCCGACCTCTTCACTTCACAAGCGGTGATCCTCTGACCTCTTCCCATCACAAGCAGCAATCCTCTGACCTCTTCCCATCACAAGCAGCGATCCTCTGACCTCTTCACTTCACAAGCAGTGATCCTCTGACCTCTTCACTTCACAAGCAGTGATCCTCTGACCTCTTCACTTCACAAGCAGTGATCCTCTGACATCTTCACTTCACAAGCGGTGATCCTCTGACCTCTTCACTTCACAAGCAGTGATACTCTGACCTCTTCACTTCACAAGCAGTAATCCTCTGACCTCTTCACTTCACAAGCGGTGATCCTCTGACTTCTTCCCATCACAAGCAGCGATCCTCTGACTTCTTCCCATCACAAGCAGTGAGCCTCTGACCTCTTCACTTCACAAGCAGCAATCCTCTGACCTCTTCACTGCACAAGCAGTGATCCTCTGTCCTCTTCACTTCACAAGCAGTGATCCTCTGACCTCTTCACTTCACAAGCAGCGAGCCTCTGACCTCTTCACTTCACAAGCAGCGATCATCTGACCTCTTCACTTCACAAGCAGTGAGCCTCTGACCTCTTCACTTCACAAGCAGTGATCCTCTGACCTCTTCACTTCACAAGCAGCGATCCTCTAACCTCATAACTGCACAAGCAGGGATCCTCTGACCGCTTCCCTTCACAAGCAGCGATCCTGTGACCTCTTCCCATCACAAGCGGCGATCCTCTGACATCTTCCCATCACAAGCGGCGATCCTCTGACTTCTTCACTTCACAAGCAGTGATCCTCTGACCTCTTCACTTCACAAGCAGCGATCCTCTGACCTGTTCCCATCACAAGCATCGATCCTCTGACCTGTTCCCATCACAAGCAGTGATCCTCTGACCTCTTCCCATCACAAGCAGCGATCCTCTGACCTCTTCACTTCACAAGCAGCGAGCCTCTGACCTCTTCACTTCACAAGCAGTGAGCCTCTGACATCTTCACTTCACAAGCAGTGATCCTCTGACCTATTCACTTCACAAGCAGTGATCCTCCGACCTCTTCACTTCACAAGCGGTGATCCTCTGACCTCTTCCCATCACAAGCAGCGATCCTCTGACCTCTTCCCATCACAAGCAGCGATCCTCTGACCTCTTCACTTCACAAGCAGTGATCCTCTGACCTCTTCACTTCACAAGCAGTGATCCTCTGACCTCTTCACTTCACAAGCAGTGATCCTCTGACCTCTTCACTTCACAAGCGGTGATCCTCTGACCTCTTCACTTCACAAGCAGTGATCCTCTGACCTCTTCACTTCACAAGCAGTAATCCTCTGACCTCTTCACTTCACAAGCGGTGATCCTCTGACTTCTTCCCATCACAAGCAGCGATCCTCTGACTTCTTCCCATCACAAGCAGTGAGCCTCTGACCTCTTCACTTCACAAGCAGCAATCCTCTGACCTCTTCACTGCACAAGCAGTGATCCTCTGACCTCTTCACTTCACAAGCAGTGATCCTCTGACCTCTTCACTTCACAAGCAGCGAGCCTCTGACCTCTTCACTTCATAAGCAGCGATCCTCTGACTTCTTCCCATCACAAGCAGCGATCCTCTGACTTCTTCCCAACACAAGCAGTGAGCCTCTGACCTCTTCACTTCACAAGCAGTGATCCTCTGACCTCTTCACTTCACAAGCAGTGATCCTCTGACCTCTTCACTTCACAAGCAGTGAGCCTCTGACCTCTTCACTTCACAAGCAGCGATCCTCTGACCTCTTCCCATCACAAGCAGCGGTCCTCTGACCTCTTCACTTCATAAGCAGTGAGCCTCTGACCTCTTCACTTCACAAGCAGTGAGCTTCTGACCTCTTCACTTCACAAGCAGTGAGCCTCTGACCTCTTCACTTCACAAGCAGCGATCCTCTGACCTCTTCACTTCACAACCAGTGGGCCTCTGACCTCTTCACTTCACAAGCAGTGAGCCCCTGACCTCTTCACTACACAAGCAGCGATCCTCTGACCTCTTCACTTCACAAGCAGCGATCCTCTGACCTCTTCCCATCACAAGCAGCGATTTTCTGACCTCTTCACTTCACAAGCAGTGATCCTCTGACCTCTTCCTATCACAAGCAGCGATCCTCTGACCTCTTCACTTCACAAGCAGTGATCCTCTGACCTCTTCACTTCACAAGCAGCGATCCTCTGACCTCTTCACTTCACAAGCAGTGATCCTCTGACCTCTTCCCTTCACAAGCAGTGATCCTCACAAGCAGTGATCCTCTGACCTCTTCACTTCACAAGCAGCGATCCTCTGACCTCTTCACAAGCAGTGAGCCTCTGACCTCTTCACTTCACAAGCAGCGATCCTCTGACCTCTTCACTTCACAAGCAGCGATCCTCTGACCTCTTCCCTTTACAAGCAGCGATCCTCTGACCTCTTCCCTTTACAAGCAGTGATCCTCTGACCTCTTCCCTTTACAAGCAGTGATCCTCTGACCTCTTCCCTTTACAAGCAGTGATCCTCTGACCTCTTCCCATCACAAGCAGCGATCCTCTGACCTCTTCACTTCACAAGCAGCGATCCTCTGACCTCTTATCTTCACAAGCAGTGAGCCTCTGACCTCTTCACTTCACAAGCAGTGATCCTCTGACCTCTTCACTTCACAAGCAGTGAGCCTCTGACCTCTTCACTTCACAAGCAGTGATCCTCTGACCTGTTCCCATCACAAGCATCGATCCTCTGACCTGTTCCCATCACAAGCAGTGATCCTCTGACCTCTTCCCATCACAAGCAGCGATCCTCTGACCTCTTCACTTCACAAGCAGCGAGCCTCTGACCTCTTCACTTCACAAGCAGTGAGCCTCTGACATCTTCACTTCACAAGCAGTGATCCTCTGACCTATTCACTTCACAAGCAGTGATCCTCCGACCTCTTCACTTCACAAGCGGTGATCCTCTGACCTCTTCCCATCACAAGCAGCGATCCTCTGACCTCTTCCCATCACAAGCAGCGATCCTCTGACCTCTTCACTTCACAAGCAGTGATCCTCTGACCTCTTCACTTCACAAGCAGTGATCCTCTGACCTCTTCACTTCACAAGCAGTGATCCTCTGACATCTTCACTTCACAAGCGGTGATCCTCTGACCTCTTCACTTCACAAGCAGTGATCCTCTGACCTCTTCACTTCACAAGCAGTAATCCTCTGACCTCTTCACTTCACAAGCGGTGATCCTCTGACTTCTTCCCATCACAAGCAGCGATCCTCTGACTTCTTCCCATCACAAGCAGTGAGCCTCTGACCTCTTCACTTCACAAGCAGCAATCCTCTGACCTCTTCACTGCACAAGCAGCGATCCTCTGACCTCTTCACTTCACAACCAGTGGGCCTCTGACCTCTTCACTTCACAAGCAGTGAGCCCCTGACCTCTTCACTACACAAGCAGCGATCCTCTGACCTCTTCACTTCACAAGCAGTGAGCCTCTGACCTCTTCACTTCACAAGCAGCGATCCTCTGACCTCTTCACTTCACAACCAGTGGGCCTCTGACCTCTTCACTTCACAAGCAGTGAGCCCCTGACCTCTTCACTACACAAGCAGCGATCCTCTGACCTCTTCACTTCACAAGCAGCGATCCTCTGACCTCTTCCCATCACAAGCAGCGATTTTCTGACCTCTTCACTTCACAAGCAGTGATCCTCTGACCTCTTCCTATCACAAGCAGCGATCCTCTGACCTCTTCACTTCACAAGCAGTGATCCTCTGACCTCTTCACTTCACAAGCAGCGATCCTCTGACCTCTTCACTTCACAAGCAGTGAGCCTCTGACCTCTTCCCTTCACAAGCAGTGATCCTCACAAGCAGTGATCCTCTGACCTCTTCACTTCACAAGCAGCGATCCTCTGACCTCTTCACAAGCAGTGAGCCTCTGACCTCTTCACTTCACAAGCAGTGAGCCTCTGACCTCTTCCCTTCACAAGCAGTGAGCCTCTGCCATCTGCACTTCACAAGCAGTGATCCTCTGACATCTTCACTTCACAAGCAGCGATCCTCTGACCTCTTCACTTCACAAGCAGCGAGCCTCTGACCTCTTCACTTCACAAGCAGTGAGCCTCTGACCTCTTCACTTCACAAGCAGTGAGCCTCTGACCTCTTCACTGCACAAGCAGTGATCCTCTGACCTCTTCACTTCACAAGCGGTGAGCCTCTGACCTCTTCCCATCACAAGCAGCGAGCCTCTGACCTCTTCACTTCACAAGCAGCGATCCTTTGACCTCTTCACTTCACAAGCAGCGATCCTCTGACATCTTCACTTCACAAGCAGTGATCCTCTGACCTCTTCACTTCACAAGCAGTGAGCCTCTGACCTCTTCACTTCACAAGCAGTGAGCCTCTGACCTCTTCACTTCACAAGCAGTGAGCCTCTGACCTATTCACTTCACAAGCAGTGAGCCTCTGACCTCTTCACTTCACAAGCAGTGAGCCTCTGACCTCTTCACTTCACAAGCAGTGATCCTCTGACATCTTCACTTCACAAGCAGCGATCCTCTGACCTCTTCACTTCACAAGCAGCGATCCTCTGACCTCTTCACTTCACAAGCAGTGATCCTCTGACATCTTCACTTCACAAGCAGCGATCCTCTGACCTCTTCACTTCACAAGCAGTGAGCCTCTGACCTCTTCACTTCACAAGCAGTGAGCCTCTGACCTTTTCACTTCACAAGCAGTGATCCTCTGACCTCTTCACTTCACAAGCAGTGAGCCTCTGACCTCTTCACTTCACAAGCAGTGATCCTCACAAGCAGTGATCCTCTGACCTCTTCACTTCACAAGCAGCGATCCTCTGACCTCTTCACTTCACAAGCAGCGAGCCTCTGACCTCTTCGCTTCACAAGCAGTGATCATCTCACCTCTTCACTTCACAAGCAGCGATCCTCTGACCTCTTCACTTCACAAGCAGTGAGCCTCTGACCTCTTCACTTCAGAAGCAGTGATCCTCTGACCTCTTCACTTCACAAGCAGCGATCCTCTGACCGCTTCCCATCACAAGCAGCGATCCTGTGACCTCTTCCCATCACAAGCAGCGATCCTCTGACCTCTTCACTTTACAAGCGGCGATCGCCCGACTTCTTCACTTCACAAGCAGTGATTCTCTGACCTCTTCACTTCACAAGCAGCGATCCTCTGACCTCTTCCCATCACAAGCAGCGATCCTCTGACCTCTTCACTTCACAAGCAGCGATCCTCTGACCTCTTCACTTCACATGCAGTGATCCTCGGACCTCTTACCATCACAAGCAGCGATCCTCTGACCTCTTCACTTCACAAGCAGCGATCCTCTGACCGCTTCACTTCACAAGCAGCGATCCTGTGACCTCTTCCCATCACAAGCATCGATCCTCTGACCTCTTCACTTTACAAGCAGCGATCCTCTGACCTCTTCACTTTACAAGCAGCGAGCCTCTGACCTATTCACTTCACAAGCAGCGAGCCTCTGACCTCTTCACTTCACAAGCAGTGAGCCTCTGACATCTTCACTTCACAAGCAGCGATCCTCTGACCTCTTCACTTCACAAGCAGTGAGCCTCTGACCTCTTCACTTCACAAGCAGTGAGCCTCTGACCTCTTCTCTTCACAAGCGGTGAGCCTCTGACCTCTTCCCATCACAAGCAGCGACCCTTTGACCTCTTCACTTCACAAGCAGCGATCCTCTGACCTCTTCCCATCACAAGCGGCGATCCTCTGACCTCTTCACTTCACAAGCAGTGATCCTCTGACATCTTCACTTCACAAGCAGTGATCCTCTGACCTCTTCACTTCACAAGCAGTGATCCTCTGACCTCTTCACTTCACAAGCAGTGATCCTCTGACATCTTCACTTCACAAGCAGTGATCCTCTGACATCTTCACTTCACAAGCAGCGATCCTCTGACCTCTTCACTTCACAAGCAGCGATCCTCTGACCTCTTCACTTCACAAGCAGTGATCCTCTGACCTCTTCACTTCACAAGCAGTGATCCTCTGACCTCTTCACTTCACAAGCAGTGATCCTCTGACCTCTTCACTTCACAAGCAGTGAGCCTCTGACCTCTTCACTTCACAAGCAGTGATCCGCACAAGCAGCGATCCTCTGACCTCTTCACTTCACAAGCAGTGAGCCTCTGACCTCTTCACTTCACAAGCAGTGAGCCTCTGACCTCACCTCTTCGCTTCACAAGCAGTGATCATCTCACCTCTTCACTTCACAAGCAGCGATCCTCTGACCTCTTCGCTTCACAAGCAGTAAGCCTCTGACCTCTTCACTTCACAAGCAGTGATCCTCACAAGCAGTGATCCTCTGACCTCTTCACTTCACAAGCAGTGATCCTCTGACCTCTTCACTTCACAAGCTGCGATCCTCTGACCTCTTCACAAGCAGTGAGCCTCTGACCTCTTCACTTCACAAGCAGTGATCCTCTGACCTCTTCACTTCACAAGCAGTGATCCTCTGACCTCTTCAATTCACAAGCAGCGATCCTCTGACCTCTTCACTTCACAAGCAGTGAGCCTCTGACCTCTTCACTTCACAAGCAGTGATCATCTCACCTCTTCACTTCACAAGCAGTGATCCTCTGACCTCTTCACTTCACAAGCAGTGAGCCTCTGACCTCTTCACTTCACAAGCAGCGATCCTCTGACCGCTTCACTTCACAAGCAGCGATCCTGTGACCTCTTCCCATCACAAGCAGCGATCCTCTGACCTCTTCACTTTACAAGCGGCGATTGCCCGACTTCTTCACTTCACAAGCAGTGATCCTCTGACCTCTTCACTTCACAAGCAGTGATCCTCTGACCTATTCCCATCGCAAGCAGCGATCCTCTGACCTCTTCCCATCACAAGCAGCGATCCTCTGACCTCGTCCCATCACAAGCAGCGATCCTCTGACCTCTTCCCATCACAAGCAGCGAGCCTCTGACCTCTTCACTTCACAAGCAGTGATCCTCTGACCTCTTCACTTCACAAGCAGTGATCCTCTGACCTCTTCCCATCACAAGCAGCGATCCTCTGACCTCTTCACTTCACAAGCAGTGATACTCTGACCTCTTCACTTCACAAGCAGTGATCCTCTGACCTCTTCACTTCACAAGCAGTGATCCTGTGACCTCTTCACTTCACAAGCAGTGAGCCTCTAACCTCTTCACTTCACAAGCAGCGATCCTCTGACCTCTTCACTTCACAAGCAGTGAGCCTCTCACCTCTTCACTTCACAAGCAGTGATCATCTCACCTCTTCACTTCACAAGCAGCGATCCTCTGACCTCTTCACTTCACAAGCAGTTTCTTCACTTCACAAGCAGTGAGCCTCTGACCTCTTCACTTCACAAGCAGCGATCCTCTGACCGCTTCACTTCACAAGCAGCGATCCTGTGACCTCTTCCCATCACAAGCAGCGATCCTCTGACCTCTTCACTTTACAAGCGGCGATTGTCCGACTTCTTCACTTCACAAGCAGTGATCCTCTGACCTCTTCACTTCACAAGCAGCGATCCTCTGACCTCTTCCCATCACAAGCAGCGATCCTCTGACCTCTTCCCATCACAAGCAGCGATCCTCTGACCTCTTCCCATCACAAGCAGCGATCCTCTGACCTCTTCCCATCACAAGCAGCGATCCTCTGACCTCTTCCCATCACAAGCAGCGAGCCTCTGACCTCTTCACTTCACAAGCAGAGATCCTCTGACCTCTTCACTTCACAAGCAGTGATCCTCTGACCTCTTCCCATCACAAGCAGCGATCCTCTGACCTCTTCACTTCACAAGCAGTGATACTCTGACTTCTTCACTTCACAAGCAGTGATACTCTGACTTCTTCACTTCACAAGCAGTGATCCTCTGACCTCTTCACTTCACAAGCAGTGATCCTCTGACCTCTTCACTTCACAAGCAGTGACCCTCTAACCTCTTCACTTCACAAGCAGCGATCCTCTGACCTCTTCACTTCACAAGCAGCGAGCCTCTGACCTCTTCACTTCACAAGCAGCGATCCTCTGACCTCTTCACTTCACAAGCAGTGAGCCTCTGACCTCTTCACTTCGCAAGCAGTGAGCCTCTGACCTCTTCACTTCACAAGCAGTGATCCTCTGACCTCTTCACTTCACAAGCAGTGATCCTCTGACCTCTTCCCATCACAAGCAGTGATCCTCTGACCTCTTCACTTCACAAGCAGTGATCCTCTAACCTCTTCACTTCACAAGCAGCGATCCTCTGACCTCTTCACTTCACAAGCAGCAATACTCTGACCTCTTCACTTCACAAGCAGCGATCCTCTGACCTCTTCACTTTACAAGCGGCGATTGTCCGACTTCTTCACTTCACAAGCAGTGATCCTCTGACCTCTTCACTTCACAAGCATCGATCCTCTGACCTCTTCACTTCACAAGCAGCGATCCTCTGACCTCTTCACTTCACAAGCAGTGATCCTCTGACCTCTTCACTTCACAAGCAGTGATCCTCTGACCTCTTCACTTCACAAGCAGTGATCCTCTGACCTCTTCACTTCACAAGTAGCGAGCCTCTGACCTCTTCACTTCACAAGGTGCGATCCTCTGACCTCTTCCCATCACAAGCAGCGATCCTCTGACCTCTTCCCATCACAAGCAGCGATCCTCTGACCTCTTCACTTCACAAGCAGTGAGCCTCTGACCGCTTCACTTCACAAGCAGTGATCCTCTGACCGCTTCACTTCACAAGCAGTGATCCTCTGACCTCTTCCCTTCACAAGCAGCGAGCCTCTGACCTCTTCACTTCACAAGCAGCGATCCTCTGACCTCTTCCCATCACAAGCAGCGATCCTCTGACCTCTTCCCATCACAAGCAGCGATCCTCTGACCTCTTCACTTCACAAGCAGTGAGCCTCTGACCTCTTCCCTTTACACGCAGTGATCCTCTGACCTCCTCCCATCACAAGCAGCGATCCTCTGATCTCTTCAATTCACAAGCAGTGAGACTCTGACCTCTTCACTTCACAAGCAGTGAGACTCTGACCTCTTCACTTCACAAGCAGTGAGACTCTGACCTCTTCACTTCACAAGCAGTGAGACTCTGACCTCTTCACTTCACAAGCAGTGATCCTCTGACGTCTTCACTTTACAAGCAGTGATCCTCTGACCTCTTCCCATCACAAGCAGCGATCCTCTGACCTCTTCACTTCACAAGCTACGAGCCTCTGACCTCTTCACTTCACAAGCAGCGATCCTCTGACCTCTTCACTTCACAAGCAGCGATCCTCTGACCTCTTCACTTCACAAGCAGCGATCCTCTGACCTCTTCACTTCACAAGCGGCGAGCCTCTGACCTCTTCACTTCACATGCAGTGATCCTCTGACCTCTTCACTTCACAAGCAGTGAGCCTCTGACCTCTTCACTTCACAAGCAGTGATCCTCTGACCTCTTCACTTCACAAGCAGCGAGCCTCTGACCTCTTCCCATCACAAGCAGCGATCCTCTGACCTCTTCCCATCACAAGCGGTGAGCCTCTGACCTCTTCACTTCACAAGCAGTGATCCTCTGACCTCTTCACTTCACAAGCAGTGATCCTCTGACCTCTTCACTTCACAAGCAGCGATCCTCTGACCTCTTCCCATCACAAGCAGCGATCCTCTGACCTCTTCCCATCACAAGCAGCGATCCTCTGACCTCTTCCCATCACAAGCAGCGATCCTCTGACCTCTTCCCATCACAAGCAGCGATCCTCTGACCTCTTCCCATCACAAGCGGTGATCCTCTGACCTCTTCCCATCACAAGCGGTGATCCTCTGACCTCTTCCCTTTACACGCAGTGATCCTCTGACCTCTTCACTTCACAATCGGTGATCCTCTGACCTCTTCACTTCACAAGCGGTGAGCCTCTGACCTCTTCCCTTTACACGCAGTGATCCTCTGACCTCCTCCCATCACAAGCAGTGATCCTCTGACCTCCTCCCATCACAAGCAGCGATCCTCTGACCTCTTCACTTCACAAGCAGTGATCCTCTGATCTCTTCAATTCACAAGCAGTGAGACTCTGACCTCTTTACTTCACAAGCAGTGAGACTCTGACCTCTTCACTTCACAAGCCGTGAGCCTCTGACCTCTTCACTTCACAAGCAGTGAGCCTCTGACCTCTTGACTTCACAAGCAGTGATCCTCTGACCTCTTCACTTCACAAGCGGTGAGCATCTGACCTCTTCCCATCACAAGCAGCGATCCTCTGACCTCTTCACTTCACAAGCAGTGATCCTCTGACCTCTTCACTTCACAAGCAGTGAGCCTCTGACCTCTTCACTTCACAAGCAGGGATCATCTCACCTCTTCACTTCACAAGCAGCGATCCTCTGACCTCTTCACTTCTCAAGCGGTGAGCCTCTGACCTCTTCCCATCACAAGCAGCGATCCTTTGACCTCTTCACTTCACAAGCAGCGATCCTTTGACCTCTTCACTTAACAAGCAGCGATCCTCTGACCTCTTCACTTCACAAGCAGTGAGCCTCTGACCTCTTCGCTTCACAAGCAGGGATCATCTCACCTCTTCACTTCACAAGCAGCGATCCTCTGACCTCTTCACTTCACAAGCAGTGAGCCTCTGACCTCTTCACTTCACAAGCAGTGAGCCTCTTACCTCTTCACTTCACAAGCAGTGAGCCTCTGACCTCTTCACTTCACAAGCAGTGAGCCTCTGACCTCTTCACTTCACAAGCAGGGATCATCTCACCTCTTCACTTCACAAGCAGCGATCCTCTGACCTCTTCACTTCACAAGCAGTGAGCCTCTGACCTCTTCACTTCACAAGCAGTGAGCCTCTTACCTCTTCACTTCACAAGCAGTGAGCCTCTGACCTCTTCACTTCACAAGCAGTGAGCCTCTGACCTCTTCACTTCACAAGCAGCGATCCTCTGACCTCTTCACTTCACAAGCAGTGAGCCTCTGACCTCTTCACTTCACAAGCAGTGATCCTCTGACCTCTTCCCTTCACAAGCAGCGATCCTCTGACCTCTTCACTTCACAAGCCGTGAGCCTCTGACCTCTTCACTTCACAAGCAGTGAGCCTCTGACCTCTTCACTATACAAGCAGTGATCCTCTGACCTCTTCACTTCACAAGCAGTGATCCTCTGACCTCTTCACTTCACAAGCAGCGATCCTCTGACCTCTTCACTTCACAAGCAGCGATCCTCTGACCTCTTCACTTCACAAGCAGCGATCCTCTGACCTCTTCACTTCACAAGCAGTGAGCCTCTGACCTCTTCACTTCACAAGCAGTGAGCCTCTGACCTCTTCACTTCACAAGCAGTGATCCTCTGACCTCTTCACTTCACAAGCAGCGAGCCTCTGACCTCTTCACTTCACAAGCAGCGATCCTCTGACTTCTTCCCATCACAAGCAGCGATCCTCTGACCTCTCCACTTCACAAGCAGTGAGCCTCTGACCTCTTCCCTTCACATGCAGCGATCCTTTGACCTCTTCACTATACAAGCAGCGATCCTCTGACCTCTTCACTTCACAAGCAGTGAGCCTCTGACCTCTTCACTTCACAAGCAGTGAGCCTCTGACATCTGCACTTCACAAGCAGCGATCCTCTGACCTCTTCACTTCACAAGCAGCGATCCTCTGACCTCTTCCCATCACAAGCAGCGATCCTCTGACCTCTTCCCATCACAAGCAGCGATCCTCTGACCTCTTCCCATCACAAGCAGCGATCCTCTGACCTCTTCCCATCACAAGCAGCGATCCTCTGACCTCTTCCCATCACAAGCGGTGATCCTCTGACCTCTTCCCATCACAAGCGGTGATCCTCTGACCTCTTCACTTCACAAGCCATGAGCCTCTGACCTCTTCACTTCACAATCGGTGATCCTCTGACCTCTTCACTTCACAAGCGGTGAGCCTCTGACCTCTTCCCTTTACACGCAGTGATCCTCTGACCTCCTCCCATCACAAGCAGTGATCCTCTGACCTCCTCCCATCACAAGCAGCGATCCTCTGACCTCTTCACTTCACAAGCAGTGATCCTCTGATCTCTTCAATTCACAAGCAGTGAGACTCTGACCTCTTTACTTCACAAGCAGTGAGACTCTGACCTCTTCACTTCACAAGCCGTGAGCCTCTGACCTCTTCACTTCACAAGCAGTGAGCCTCTGACCTCTTGACTTCACAAGCAGTGATCCTCTGACCTCTTCACTTCACAAGCGGTGAGCATCTGACCTCTTCCCATCACAAGCAGCGATCCTCTGACCTCTTCACTTCACAAGCAGTGATCCTCTGACCTCTTCACTTCACAAGCAGTGAGCCTCTGACCTCTTCACTTCACAAGCAGGGATCATCTCACCTCTTCACTTCACAAGCAGCGATCCTCTGACCTCTTCACTTCTCAAGCGGTGAGCCTCTGACCTCTTCCCATCACAAGCAGCGATCCTTTGACCTCTTCACTTCACAAGCAGCGATCCTTTGACCTCTTCACTTAACAAGCAGCGATCCTCTGACCTCTTCACTTCACAAGCAGTGAGCCTCTGACCTCTTCGCTTCACAAGCAGGGATCATCTCACCTCTTCACTTCACAAGCAGCGATCCTCTGACCTCTTCACTTCACAAGCAGTGAGCCTCTGACCTCTTCACTTCACAAGCAGTGAGCCTCTTACCTCTTCACTTCACAAGCAGTGAGCCTCTGACCTCTTCACTTCACAAGCAGTGAGCCTCTGACCTCTTCACTTCACAAGCAGCGATCCTTTGACCTCTTCACTTCACAAGCAGCGATCCTCTGACCTCTTCACTTCACAAGCAGTGAGCCTCTGACCTCTTCACTTCACAAGCAGTGATCCTCTGACCTCTTCCCTTCACAAGCAGTGATCCTCTGACCTCTTCACTTCACAAGCCGTGAGCCTCTGACCTCTTCACTTCACAAGCAGTGAGCCTCTGACCTCTTCACTTCACAAGCAGTGAGCCTCTGACCTCTTCACTTCACAAGCAGTGATCCTCTGACCTCTTCACTTCACAAGCAGTGAGCCTCTGACCTCTTCACTTCACAAGCAGCGATCCTCTGACCTCTTCACTTCACAAGCAGCGATCCTCTGACCTCTTCACTTCACAAGCAGCGATCCTCTGACCTCTTCACTTCACAAGCAGTGAGCCTCTGACCTCTTCACTTCACAAGCAGTGAGCCTCTGACCTCTTCACTTCACAAGCAGTGATCCTCTGACCTCTTCACTTCACAAGCAGCGAGCCTCTGACCTCTTCACTTCACAAGCAGCGATCCTCTGACTTCTTCCCATCACAAGCAGCGATCCTCTGACCTCTCCACTTCACAAGCAGTGAGCCTCTGACCTCTTCCCTTCACATGCAGCGATCCTTTGACCTCTTCACTATACAAGCAGCGATCCTCTGACCTCTTCACTTCACAAGCAGTGAGCCTCTGACCTCTTCACTTCACAAGCAGTGAGCCTCTGACCTCTTCACTTCACAAGCAGCGATCCTCTGACATCTTCACTTCACAAGCAGCGATCCTCTGACCTCTTCCCTTCACAAGCAGTGAGCCTCTGACCTCTTCACTTCACAAGCAGTGAGCCTCTGACATCTGCACTTCACAAGCAGCGATCCTCTGACCTCTTCACTTCACAAGCAGTGAGCCTCTGACCTCTTCGCTTCACAAGCAGTGATCATCTCACCTCTTCACTTCACAAGCAGCGATCCTCTGACCTCTTCACTTCACAAGCAGCGATCCTCTGACCTCTTCACTTCACAAGCAGCGATCCTCTGACCTCTTCCCATCACAAGCAGCGATCCTCTGACCTCTTCACTTCACAAGCAGTGAGCCTCTGACCTCTTCGCTTCACAAGCAGTGATAATCTCACCTCTTCACTTCACAAGCAGCGATCCTCTGACCTCTTCACTTCACAAGCAGCGATCCTCTGACCTCTTCCCTTTACAAGCAGCGATCCTCTGACCTCTTCCCTTTACAAGCAGTGATCCTCTGACCTCTTCCCTTTACAAGCAGTGATCCTCTGACCTCTTCCGTTTACAAGCAGTGATCCTCTGACCTCTTCCCATCACAAGCAGCGATCCTCTGACCTCTTCCCATCACAAGCAGCGATCCTCTGACCTCTTCACTTCACAAGCGGCAAGCCTCTGACCTCTTCACTTCACAAGCAGTGATCCTCTGACCTCTTCACTTCACAAGCAGCGATCCTCTGACCTCTTCCCATCACAAGCAGCGATCCTCTGACCTCTTCCCATCACAAGCAGCGATCCTCTGACCTCTTCCCATCACAAGCAGTGATCCTCTGACCTCTTCCCATCACAAGCGGTAATCCTCTGACCTCTTCACTTCACAAGCGGTGAGCCTCTGACCTCTTCACTTCACAAGCAGTGATCCTCTGACCTCTTCCCATCACAAGCAGCGATCCTCTGACCTCTTCACTTCACAAGCGGTGAGCCTCTGACCTCTTCCCTTTACACGCAGTGATCCTCTGACCTCCTCCCATCACAAGCAGCGATCCTCTGACCTCTTCACTTCACAAGCAGTGATCCTCTGATCTCTTCAATTCACAAGCAGTGAGACTCTGACCTCTTCACTTCACAAGCAGTGAGACTCTGACCTCTTCACTTCACAAGCAGTGATCCTCTGACCTCTTCACTTTACAAGCAGTGATCCTCTGACCTCTTCCCATCACAAGCAGCGATCCTCTGACCTCTTCACTTCACTAGCTACGAGCCTCTGACCTCTTCACTTCACAAGCAGCGATCCTCTGACCTCTTCACTTCACAAGCAGCGATCCAATGACCTCTTCACTTCACAAGCAGCGATCCTCTGACCTCTTCACTTCACAAGCAGCGATCCTCTGACCTCTTCACTTCACATGCAGTGATCCTCTGACCTCTTCACTTCACAAGCAGTGAGCCTCTGACCTCTTCACTTCACGAGCAGTGATCCTCTGACCTCTTCACTTCACAAGCAGCGAGCCTCTGACCTCTTCCCATCACAAGCAGCGATCCTCTGACCTCTTCCCATCACAAGCAGCGATCCTCTGACCTCTTCCCATCACAAGCAGCGATCCTCTGACCTCTTCCCATCACAAGCAGCGATCCTCTGACCTCTTCCCATCACAAGCGGTGATCCTCTGACCTCTTCCCATCACAAGCGGTGATCCTCTGACCTCTTCACTTCACAAGCCGTGAGCCTCTGACCTCTTCACTTCACAAGCGGTGATCCTCTGACCTCTTCACTTCACAAGCGGTGAGCCTCTGACCTCTTCCCTTTACACGCAGTGATCCTCTGACCTCCTCCCATCACAAGCAGTGATCCTCTGACCTCCTCCCATCACAAGCAGCGATCCTCTGACCTCTTCACTTCACAAGCAGTGATCCTCTGATCTCTTCAATTCACAAGCAGTGAGACTCTGACCTCTTTACTTCACAAGCAGTGAGACTCTGACCCCTTCACTTCACAAGCAGTGATCCTCTGACCTCTTCACTTCACAAGCAGTGATCCTCTGACCTCTTCACTTCACAAGCAGTGATCCTCTGACCTCTTCACTTCACAAGCTACGAGCCTCTGACCTCTTCACTTCACAAGCAGCGATCCTCTGACCTCTTCACTTCACAAGCAGCGATCCTCTGACCTCTTCACTTCACAAGCAGTGATCCTCTGACCTCTTCACTTCACAAGCAGCGAGCCTCTGACCTCTTCACTTCACAAGCAGCGATCCTCTGACCTCTTCCCATCACAAGCAGCGATCCTCTGACCTCTTCACTTCACAAGCAGTGAGCCTCTGACCTCTTTGCTTCACAAGCAGTGATCATCTCACCTCTTCATTTCACAAGCAGCGATCCTCTGACCTCTTCACTTCACAAGCAGTGAGCCTCTGACCTCTTCGCTTCACAAGCAGGGATCATCTCACCTCTTCACTTCACAAGCAGCGATCCTTTGACCTCTTCACTTCACAAGCAGTGAGCCTCTGACCTCTTCACTTCACAAGCGGTGATCCTCTGACCTCTTCACTTCACAAGCGGTGAGCCTCTGACCTCTTCCCTTTACACGCAGTGATCCTCTGACCTCCTCCCATCACAAGCAGTGATCCTCTGACCTCCTCCCATCACAAGCAGCGATCCTCTGACCTCTTCACTTCACAAGCAGTGATCCTCTGATCTCTTCAATTCACAAGCAGTGAGACTCTGACCTCTTTACTTTACAAGCAGTGAGACTCTGACCTCTTCACTTCACAAGCAGTGATCCTCTGACCTCTTCACTTCACAAGCAGTGATCCTCTGACCTCTTCACTTCACAAGCAGTGATCCTCTGACCTCTTCACTTCACAAGCTACGAGCCTCTGACCTCTTCACTTCACAAGCAGCGATCCTCTGACCTCTTCACTTCACAAGCAGCGATCCTCTGACCTCTTCACTTCACAAGCGGCGAGCCTCTGACCTCTTCACTTCACACGCACTGATCCTCTGACCTCTTCACTTCACAAGCAGTGAGCCTCTGACCTCTTCACTTCACAAGCAGTGATCCTCTGACCTCTTCACTTCACAAGCAGCGAGCCTCTGACCTCTTCACTTCACAAGCAGCGATCCTCTGACCTCTTCCCATCACAAGCAGCGATCCCCTGACCTCTTCACTTCACAAGCAGTGAGCCTCTGACCTCTTCGCTTCACAAGCAGTGATCATCTCACCTCTTCATTTCACAAGCAGCGATCCTCTGACCTCTTCACTTCACAAGCAGTGAGCCTCTGACCTCTTCGCTTCACAAGCAGGGATCATCTCACCTCTTCACTTCACAAGCAGCGATCCTCTGACCTCTTCACTTCACAAGCAGCGAGCCTCTGACCTCTTCCCATCACAAGCAGCGATCCTCTGACCTCTTCACTTCACAAGCTACGAGCCTCTGACCTCTTCACTTCACAAGCAGCGATCCTCTGACCTCTTCACTTCACAAGCAGCGATCCTCTGACCTCTTCACTTCACAAGCAGCGATCCTCTGACCTCTTCACTTCACAAGCAGCGATCCTCTGACCTCTTCACTTCACAAGCGGCGAGCCTCTGACCTCTTCACTTCACACGCAGTGATCCTCTGACCTCTTCACTTCACAAGCAGTGACCCTCTGACCTCTTCACTTCACAAGCAGTGATCCTCTGACCTCTTCACTTCACAAGCAGCGATCCTCTGACCTCTTCACTTCACAAGCAGTGAGCCTCTGACCTCTTCGCTTCACAAGCAGTGATCATCTCAACTCTTCGCTTCAAAAGCAGCGATCCTCTGACCTCTTCACTTCACAAGCGGTGAGCCTCTGACCTCTTCACTTCACAAGCAGTGATCCTCTGACCTCTTCACTTCACAAGCAGCGATCCTCTGACCTCTTCACTTCACAAGCAGCGATCCTCTGACCTCTTCACTTCACAAGCAGCGATCCTCTGACCTCTTCCCATCACAAGCAGCGATCCTCTGACCTCTTCCCATCACAAGCAGTGATCCTCTGACCTCTTCCCATCACAAGCAGTGATCCTCTGACCTCTTCACTTCACAAGCGGTGAGCCTCTGACCTCTTCACTTCACAAGCAGTGAGACTCTGACCTCTTCACTTCACAAGCAGTGATCCTCTGACCTCTTCACTTCACAAGCAGTGATCCTCTGACCTCTTCCCATCACAAGCAGAGATCCTCTGACCTCTTTACTTCACAAGCTACGAGCCTCTGACCTCTTCACTTCACAAGCAGCGATCCTCTGACCTCTTCACTTCACAAGCAGTGAGCCTCTGACCTCTTCACTTCACAAGCAGCGATCCTCTGACCGCTTCACTTCACAAGCAGTGATCCTCTGACCTCTTCACTTCACAAGCAGTGATCCTCTGACCTCTTCACTTCACAAGCAGTGAGCCTCTGACCTCTTCAATTCAAAAGCAGCATTCCTCTCACCTCTTCACTTCACAAGCAGCGATCCTCTCACCTCTTCACTTGTCAAGCCTCTGACCTCTTCACTTCAAAAGCAGTGATCCTCTCACCTCTTCACATCACAAGCAGCGATCCTCTGACCTCTTCACTTCACAAGCAGTGATCCTCTGACCTCTTCACTTCACAAGCAGTGAGCCTCTGACCTCTTCAATTCAAAAGCAGCATTCCTCTCACCTCTTCACTTCACAAGCAGCGATCCTCTCACCTCTTCCCATCACAAGTAGCGATCCTCTGACCTCTTCATTTGATATGCAGCGATCCTCTGACCTCTTCACTTCACAAGCAGTGAGCCTCTGACCTCTTCCCTTCACAAGCAGTGAGCCTCTGACCTCTTCCCTTCACAAGCAGCGATCCTCTGACCTCTTCCCATCACAAGCAGCGATCCTCTGACCTCTTCACTTCACAAGCGGCGAGCCTCTGACCTCTTCACTTCACAAGCAGTGAGCCTCTGACCTCTTCACTTCACAAGCAGTGATCCTCTGACCTCTTCACTTCACAAGCGGTGATCCTCAGACCTCTTCCCATCACAAGCTGCGATCCTCTGACCTCTTCACTTCACAAGCAGTGATCCTCTGATCTCTTCAATTCACAAGCAGTGAGACTCTGACCTCTTCACTTCACAAGCAGTGAGACTCTGACCTCTTCACTTCACAAGCAGTGAGACTCTGACCTCTTCACTTCACAAGCAGTGAGACTCTGACCTCTTCACTTCACAAGCAGTGATCCTCTGACCTCTTCACCTCACAAGCAGTGATCCTCTGACCTCTTCCCATCACAAGCAGCGATCCTCTGACCTCTTCACTTCACAAGCTACGAGCCTCTCACCTCTTCACTTCACAAGCTACGAGCCTCTGACCTCTTCACTTCACAAGCAGCGATCCTCTGACCTCTTCACTTCACAAGCAGCGAGCCTCTGACCTCTTCACTTCACAAGCAGTGATCCTCTGACCTCTTCTCTTCACAAGCAGTGATCCTCTGACCTCTTCCCATCACAAGCAGCGATCCTCTGACTTCTTCCCATCACAAGCAGCGATCCTCTGACCTCTCCACTTCACAAGCAGTGAGCCTCTGACCTCTTCCCTTCACATGCAGCGATCCTTTGACCTCTTCACTATACAAGCAGCGATCCTTTGACCTCTTCACTATACAAGCAGCGATCCTCTAACCTCTTCACTGCACAAGCAGTGATCCTCTGACCTCTTCACTGCACAAGCAGTGAGCCTCTGACCTCTTCACTTCACAAGCAGTGAGCCTCTGACCTCTTCACTTCACAAGCAGTGAGCCTCTGACCTCTTCACTTCACAGGCATTGATCCTCTGACCTCTTCACTTCACAAGCAGTGATCCTCTGACCTCTTCACTTCACAAGCGGTGATCCTCTGACCTCTTCCCATCACAAGCAGCGATCCTCTGACCTCTTCCCATCACAAGCTGTGATCCTCTGACCTCTTCCCATCACAAGCAGCGAGCCTCTGACCTCTTCACATCACAAGCAGCGAGCCTCTGACCTCTTCACTTCACAAGCAGCGATCCTCTGACCTCTTCACTTCACAAGCAGCGATCCTCTGGCCTCTTCACTTCACAAGCAGCGATCCTCTGACCTCTTCACTTCACAAGCAGTGATCCTCTGACCTCTTCACTTCACAAGAAATGATCCTCTGACCTCTTCACTTCACAAGCAGCGATCCTCTGACCTCTTCCCATCACAAGCAGCGATCCTCTGACCTCTTCACTTCACAAGCAGTGATCCTCTTCCCTCTCTCCATCACAAGCAGCGATCCCCTGACCTCTTCACTTCACAAGCGGTGAGCCTCTGACCTCTTCACTTCACAAGCCGTGAGCCTCTGACCTCTTCACTTCACAAGCGGTGAGCCTCTGACCTCTTCCCATCACAAGCAGTGATCCTCTGACCTCTTCACTTCACAAGCAGTGATCCTCTGACCTCTTCACTTCACAAGCGGTGAGCCTCTGACCTCTTCCCATCACAAGCAGCGATCCTCTGACCTCTTCACTTCACAAGCGGTGAGCCTCTGACCTCTTCCCATCACAAGCGGCGATCCTCTGACCTCTTCACTTCACAAGCAGTGATCCTCTGACCTCTTCACTTCACAAGCGGTGAGCCTCTGACCTCTTCACTTCACAAGCAGCGATCCTCTGACCTCTTCACTTCACAAGCAGTGAGCCTCTGACCTCTTCACTTCACAAGCAGTGAGCCTCTGACCTCTTCACTTCACAAGCAGTGAGCCTCTGACATCTTCACTTCACAAGCAGCGATCCTCTGACCTCTTCACTTCACAAGCAGTGATCCTCTGACATCTTCACTTCACAAGCAGTGATCCTCACAAGCAGTGATCCTCTGACCTCTTCCCATCACAAGCAGTGATCCTCTGACCTCTTTACTTCACAAGCAGTGAGCCTCTGACCTCTTCACTTCACAAGCAGTGATCCTCACAAGCAGTGATCCTCTGACCTCTTCACTTCACAGGCAGCGATCCTCTGACCTCTTCACTTCACAAGCGGTGAGCCTCTGACCTCTTCACTTCACAAGCGGCGAGCCTCTGACCTCTTCACTTCACAAGCAGTGAGCCTCTGACCTCTTCACTTCACAAGCAGTGAGCCTCTGACCTCTTCACTTCACAAGCAGCGATCCTCTGACATCTTCACTTCACAAGCAGCGATCCTCTGACCTCTTCACTTCACAAGCAGCGATCCTCTGACCTCTTCACTTCACAGGCAGTGAGCCTCTGACCTCTTGACTTCACAAGCAGTGATTCTCTGACCTCTTCACTTCACAAGCGGTGAGCCTCTGACCTCTTCCCATCACAAGCAGCGATCCTCTGACCTCTTCACTTCACAAGCGGTGAGCCTCCGACCTCTTCCCATCACAAGCAGCGATCCTCTGACCTCTTCACTTCACAAGCAGTGATCCTCTGACCTCTTCACTTCACAAGCGGTGAGCCTCTGACCTCTTCACTTCACAAGCAGCGATCCTCTGACCTCTTCACTTCACAAGCAGTGAGCCTCTGACCTCTTCACTTCACAAGCAGTGATCCTCTGACCTCTTCACTTCACAAGCAGCGATCCTCTGACCTCTTCACTTCACAAGCAGTGATCCTCTGACATCTTCACTTCACAAGCAGTGATCCTCTGACATCTTCACTTCACAAGCAGTGTGCCTCTGACCTCTTCACTTCACAAGCAGTAATCCTCTGACCTCTTTACTTCACAAGCAGCGATCCACTGACCTCTTCACTTCACAAGCAGCGAGCCTCTGACCTCTTCACTTCACAAGCAGCGATCCTCTGACCTCTTCACTTCACAAGCAGCGATCCTCTGCCCTCTTCCCATCACAAGCAGCGATCCCCTGACCTCTTCACTTCACAAGCGGTGAGCCTCTGACCTCTTCACTTCACAAGCCGTGAGCCTCTGACCTCTTCACTTCACAAGCAGTGAGCCTCTGACCTCTTGACTTCACAAGCAGTGATCCTCTGACCTCTTCACTTCACAAGCGGTGAGCCTCTGACCTCTTCCCATCACAAGCAGCGATCCTCTGACCTCTTCACTTCACAAGCAGTGATCCTCTGACCTCTTCACTTCACAAGCAGTGAGCCTCTGACCTCTTCACTTCACAAGCAGGGATCATCTCACCTCTTCACTTCACAAGCAGCGATCCTCTGACCTCTTCACTTCTCAAGCGGTGAGCCTCTGACCTCTTCCCATCACAAGCAGCGATCCTTTGACCTCTTCACTTCACAAGCAGCGATCCTTTGACCTCTTCACTTCACAAGCAGCGATCCTCTGACCTCTTTACTTCACAAGCAGTGAGCCTCTGACCTCTTCGCTTCACAAGCAGGGATCATCTCACCTCTTCACTTCACAAGCAGCGATCCTCTGACCTCTTCACTTCACAAGCAGTGAGCCTCTGACCTCTTCACTTCACAAGCAGTGAGCCTCTTACCTCTTCACTTCACAAGCAGTGAGCCTCTGACCTCTTCACTTCACAAGCAGTGAGCCTCTGACCTCTTCACTTCACAAGCAGCGATCCTTTGACCTCTTCACTTCACAAGCAGCGATCCTCTGACCTCTTCACTTCACAAGCTGTGAGCCTCTGACCTCTTCACTTCACAAGCAGCGATCCTCTGACCTCTTCCCTTCACAAGCAGCGATCCTCTGACCTCTTCACTTCACAAGCAGCGAGCCTCTGACCTCTTCACTTCACAAGCAGTGAGCCTCTGACCTCTTCACTTCACAAGCAGTGAGCCTCTGACCTCTTCACTTCACAAGCAGTGAGCCTCTGACCTCTTCCCTTCACATGCAGCGATCCTTTGACCTCTTCACTATACAAGCAGCGATCCTCTGACCTCTTCACTTCACAAGCAGTGAGCCTCTGACCTCTTCACTTCACAAGCAGTGAGCCTCTGACCTCTTCACTTCACAAGCAGCGATCCTCTGACAGCTTCACTTCACAAGCAGCGATCCTCTGACCTCTTCCCTTCACAAGCAGCGATCCTCTGACCTCTTCACTTCACAAGCAGCGAGCCTCTGACCTCTTCACTTCACAAGCAGTGAGCCTCTGACCTCTTCACTTCACAAGCAGTGAGCCTCTGACCTCTTCACTTCACAAGCAGTGAGCCTCTGACCTCTTCACTTCACAAGCAGTGATCCTCTGACCTCTTCACTTCACAAGCAGTGAGCCTCTGACCTCTTCACTTCACAAGCAGCGATCCTCTGACCTCTTCACTTCACAAGCAGCGATCCTCTGACCTCTTCACTTCACAAGCAGCGATCCTCTGACCTCTTCACTTCACAAGCAGTGAGCCTCTGACCTCTTCACTTCACAAGCAGTGAGCCTCTGACCTCTTCACTTCACAAGCAGTGAGCCTCTGACCTCTTCACTTCACAAGCAGTGATCCTCTGACCTCTTCACTTCACAAGCAGTGAGCCTCTGACCTCTTCGCTTCACAAGCAGTGATCATCTCACCTCTTCACTTCACAAGCAGCGATCCTCTGACCTCTTCACTTCACAAGCAGCGATCCTCTGACCTCTTCACTTCACAAGCAGCGATCCTCTGACCTCTTCCCATCACAAGCAGCGATCCTCTGACCTCTTCACTTCACAAGCAGTGAGCCTCTGACCTCTTCGCTTCACAAGCAGTGATAATCTCACCTCTTCACTTCACAAGCAGCGATCCTCTGACCTCTTCACTTCACAAGCAGCGATCCTCTGACCTCTTCCCTTTACAAGCAGCGATCCTCTGACCTCTTCCCTTTACAAGCAGTGATCCTCTGACCTCTTCCCTTTACAAGCAGTGATCCTCTGACCTCTTCCCTTTACAAGCAGTGATCCTCTGACCTCTTCCCATCACAAGCAGCGATCCTCTGACCTCTTCCCATCACAAGCAGCGATCCTCTGACCTCTTCACTTCACAAGCGGCAAGCCTCTGACCTCTTCACTTCACAATCAGTGATCCTCTGACCTCTTCACTTCACAAGCAGCGATCCTCTGACCTCTTCCCATCACAAGCAGCGATCCTCTGACCTCTTCCCATCACAAGCAGCGATCCTCTGACCTCTTCCCATCACAAGCAGTGATTCTCTGACCTCTTCCCATCACAAGCGGTAATCCTCTGACCTCTTCACTTCACAAGCGGTGAGCCTCTGACCTCTTCACTTCACAAGCAGTGATCCTCTGACCTCTTCCCATCACAAGCAGCGATCCTCTGACCTCTTCACTTCACAAGCGGTGAGCCTCTGACCTCTTCCCTTTACACGCAGTGATCCTCTGACCTCCTCCCATCACAAGCAGCGATCCTCTGACCTCTTCACTTCACAAGCAGTGATCCTCTGATCTCTTCAATTCACAAGCAGTGAGACTCTGACCTCTTCACTTCACAAGCAGTGAGACTCTGACCTCTTCACTTCACAAGCAGTGATCCTCTGACCTCTTCACTTTACAAGCAGTGATCCTCTGACCTCTTCCCATCACAAGCAGCGATCCTCTGACCTCTTCACTTCACTAGCTACGAGCCTCTGACCTCTTCACTTCACAAGCAGCGATCCTCTGACCTCTTCACTTCACAAGCAGCGATCCAATGACCTCTTCACTTCACAAGCAGCGATCCTCTGACCTCTTCACTTCACAAGCAGAGATCCTCTGACCTCTTCACTTCACATGCAGTGATCCTCTGACCTCTTCACTTCACAAGCAGTGAGCCTCTGACCTCTTCACTTCACGAGCAGTGATCCTCTGACCTCTTCACTTCACAAGCAGCGAGCCTCTGACCTCTTCCCATCACAAGCAGCGATCCTCTGACCTCTTCCCATCACAAGCAGCGATCCTCTGACCTCTTCCCATCACAAGCAGCGATCCTCTGACCTCTTCCCATCACAAGCAGCGATCCTCTGACCTCTTCCCATCACAAGCGGTGATCCTCTGACCTCTTCCCATCACAAGCGGTGATCCTCTGACCTCTTCACTTCACAAGCCGTGAGCCTCTGACCTCTTCACTTCACAAGCGGTGATCCTCTGACCTCTTCACTTCACAAGCGGTGAGCCTCTGACCTCTTCCCTTTACACGCAGTGATCCTCTGACCTCCTCCCATCACAAGCAGTGATCCTCTGACCTCCTCCCATCACAAGCAGCGATCCTCTGACCTCTTCACTTCACAAGCAGTGATCCTCTGATCTCTTCAATTCACAAGCAGTGAGACTCTGACCTCTTTACTTCACAAGCAGTGAGACTCTGACCCCTTCACTTCACAAGCAGTGATCCTCTGACCTCTTCACTTCACAAGCAGTGATCCTCTGACCTCTTCACTTCACAAGCAGTGATCCTCTGACCTCTTCACTTCACAAGCTACGAGCCTCTGACCTCTTCACTTCACAAGCAGCGATCCTCTGACCTCTTCACTTCACAAGCAGCGATCCTCTGACCTCTTCACTTCACAAGCAGTGATCCTCTGACCTCTTCACTTCACAAGCAGCGAGCCTCTGACTTCTTCACTTCACAAGCAGCGATCCTCTGACCTCTTCCCATCACAAGCAGCGATCCTCTGACCTCTTCACTTCACAAGCAGTGAGCCTCTGACCTCTTTGCTTCACAAGCAGTGATCATCTCACCTCTTCATTTCACAAGCAGCGATCCTCTGACCTCTTCACTTCACAAGCAGTGAGCCTCTGACCTCTTCGCTTCACAAGCAGGGATCATCTCACCTCTTCACTTCACAAGCAGCGATCCTTTGACCTCTTCACTTCACAAGCAGTGAGCCTCTGACCTCTTCACTTCACAAGCGGTGATCCTCTGACCTCTTCACTTCACAAGCGGTGAGCCTCTGACCTCTTCCCTTTACACGCAGTGATCCTCTGACCTCCTCCCATCACAAGCAGTGATCCTCTGACCTCCTCCCATCACAAGCAGCGATCCTCTGACCTCTTCACTTCACAAGCAGTGATCCTCTGATCTCTTCAATTCACAAGCAGTGAGACTCTGACCTCTTTACTTCACAAGCAGTGAGACTCTGACCTCTTCACTTCACAAGCAGTGATCCTCTGACCTCTTCACTTCACAAGCAGTGATCCTCTGACCTCTTCACTTCACAAGCAGTGATCCTCTGACCTCTTCACTTCACAAGCTACGAGCCTCTGACCTCTTCACTTCACAAGCAGCGATCCTCTGACCTCTTCACTTCACAAGCAGCGATCCTCTGACCTCTTCACTTCACAAGCGGCGAGCCTCTGACCTCTTCACTTCACACGCACTGATCCTCTGACCTCTTCACTTCACAAGCAGTGAGCCTCTGACCTCTTCACTTCACAAGCAGTGATCCTCTGACCTCTTCACTTCACAAGCAGCGAGCCTCTGACCTCTTCACTTCACAAGCAGCGATCCTCTGACCTCTTCCCATCACAAGCAGCGATCCCCTGACCTCTTCACTTCACAAGCAGTGAGCCTCTGACCTCTTCGCTTCACAAGCAGTGATCATCTCACCTCTTCATTTCACAAGCAGCGATCCTCTGACCTCTTCACTTCACAAGCAGTGAGCCTCTGACCTCTTCGCTTCACAAGCAGGGATCATCTCACCTCTTCACTTCACAAGCAGCGATCCTCTGACCTCTTCACTTCACAAGCAGTGAGCCTCTGACCTCTTCCCATCACAAGCAGCGATCCTCTGACCTCTTCACTTCACAAGCTACGAGCCTCTGACCTCTTCACTTCACAAGCAGCGATCCTCTGACCTCTTCACTTCACAAGCAGCGATCCTCTGACCTCTTCACTTCACAAGCAGCGATCCTCTGACCTCTTCACTTCACAAGCAGCGATCCTCTGACCTCTTCACTTCACAAGCGGCGAGCCTCTGACCTCTTCACTTCACACGCAGTGATCCTCTGACCTCTTCACTTCACAAGCAGTGACCCTCTGACCTCTTCACTTCACAAGCAGTGATCCTCTGACCTCTTCACTTCACAAGCAGCGATCCTCTGACCTCTTCACTTCACAAGCAGTGAGCCTCTGACCTCTTCGCTTCACAAGCAGTGATCATCTCAACTCTTCGCTTCAAAAGCAGCGATCCTCTGACCTCTTCACTTCACAAGCGGTGAGCCTCTGACCTCTTCACTTCACAAGCAGTGATCCTCTGACCTCTTCACTTCACAAGCAGCGATCCTCTGACCTCTTCACTTCACAAGCAGCGATCCTCTGACCTTTTCACTTCACAAGCAGCGATCCTCTGACCTCTTCCCATCACAAGCAGCGATCCTCTGACCTCTTCCCATCACAAGCAGTGATCCTCTGACCTCTTCCCATCACAAGCAGTGATCCTCTGACCTCTTCACTTCACAAGCGGTGAGCCTCTGACCTCTTCACTTCACAAGCAGTGAGACTCTGACCTCTTCACTTCACAAGCAGTGATCCTCTGACCTCTTCACTTCACAAGCAGTGATCCTCTGACCTCTTCCCATCACAAGCAGAGATCCTCTGACCTCTTTACTTCACAAGCTACGAGCCTCTGACCTCTTCACTTCACAAGCAGCGATCCTCTGACCTCTTCACTTCACAAGCAGTGAGCCTCTGACCTCTTCACTTCACAAGCAGCGATCCTCTGACCGCTTCACTTCACAAGCAGCGATCCTCTGACCTCTTCACTTCACAAGCAGTGATCCTCTGACCTCTTCACTTCACAAGCAGTGAGCCTCTGACCTCTTCAATTCAAAAGCAGCATTCCTCTCACCTCTTCACTTCACAAGCAGCGATCCTCTCACCTCTTCACTTGTCAAGCCTCTGACCTCTTCACTTCAAAAGCAGTGATCCTCTCACCTCTTCACATCACAAGCAGCGATCCTCTGACCTCTTCACTTCACAAGCAGTGATCCTCTGACCTCTTCACTTCACAAGCAGTGAGCCTCTGACCTCTTCAATTCAAAAGCAGCATTCCTCTCACCTCTTCACTTCACAAGCAGCGATCCTCTCACCTCTTCCCATCACAAGTAGCGATCCTCTGACCTCTTCATTTGATATGCAGCGATCCTCTGACCTCTTCACTTCACAAGCAGTGAGCCTCTGACCTCTTCCCTTCACAAGCAGTGAGCCTCTGACCTCTTCCCTTCACAAGCAGCGATCCTCTGACCTCTTCCCATCACAAGCAGCGATCCTCTGACCTCTTCACTTCACAAGCGGCGAGCCTCTGACCTCTTCACTTCACAAGCAGTGAGCCTCTGACCTCTTCACTTCACAAGCAGTGATCCTCTGACCTCTTCACTTCACAAGCGGTGATCCTCAGACCTCTTCCCATCACAAGCTGCGATCCTCTGACCTCTTCACTTCACAAGCAGTGATCCTCTGATCTCTTCAATTCACAAGCAGTGAGACTCTGACCTCTTCACTTCACAAGCAGTGAGACTCTGACCTCTTCACTTCACAAGCAGTGAGACTCTGACCTCTTCACTTCACAAGCAGTGAGACTCTGACCTCTTCACTTCACAAGCAGTGATCCTCTGACCTCTTCACCTCACAAGCAGTGATCCTCTGACCTCTTCCCATCACAAGCAGCGATCCTCTGACCTCTTCACTTCACAAGCTACGAGCCTCTCACCTCTTCACTTCACAAGCTACGAGCCTCTGACCTCTTCACTTCACAAGCAGCGATCCTCTGACCTCTTCACTTCACAAGCAGCGAGCCTCTGACCTCTTCACTTCACAAGCAGTGATCCTCTGACCTCTTCTCTTCACAAGCAGTGATCCTCTGACCTCTTCCCATCACAAGCAGCGATCCTCTGACTTCTTCCCATCACAAGCAGCGATCCTCTGACCTCTCCACTTCACAAGCAGTGAGCCTCTGACCTCTTCCCTTCACATGCAGCGATCCTTTGACCTCTTCACTATACAAGCAGCGATCCTTTGACCTCTTCACTATACAAGCAGCGATCCTCTAACCTCTTCACTGCACAAGCAGTGATCCTCTGACCTCTTCACTGCACAAGCAGTGAGCCTCTGACCTCTTCACTTCACAAGCAGTGAGCCTCTGACCTCTTCACTTCACAAGCAGTGAGCCTCTGACCTCTTCACTTCACAGGCATTGATCCTCTGACCTCTTCACTTCACAAGCAGTGATCCTCTGACCTCTTCACTTCACAAGCGGTGATCCTCTGACCTCTTCCCATCACAAGCAGCGATCCTCTGACCTCTTCCCATCACAAGCTGTGATCCTCTGACCTCTTCCCATCACAAGCAGCGAGCCTCTGACCTCTTCACATCACAAGCAGCGAGCCTCTGACCTCTTCACTTCACAAGCAGCGATCCTCTGACCTCTTCACTTCACAAGCAGCGATCCTCTGGCCTCTTCACTTCACAAGCAGCGATCCTCTGACCTCTTCACTTCACAAGCAGTGATCCTCTGACCTCTTCACTTCACAAGAAATGATCCTCTGACCTCTTCACTTCACAAGCAGCGATCCTCTGACCTCTTCCCATCACAAGCAGCGATCCTCTGACCTCTTCACTTCACAAGCAGTGATCCTCTTCCCTCTCTCCATCACAAGCAGCGATCCCCTGACCTCTTCACTTCACAAGCGGTGAGCCTCTGACCTCTTCACTTCACAAGCCGTGAGCCTCTGACCTCTTCACTTCACAAGCGGTGAGCCTCTGACCTCTTCCCATCACAAGCAGTGATCCTCTGACCTCTTCACTTCACAAGCAGTGATCCTCTGACCTCTTCACTTCACAAGCGGTGAGCCTCTGACCTCTTCCCATCACAAGCAGCGATCCTCTGACCTCTTCACTTCACAAGCGGTGAGCCTCTGACCTCTTCCCATCACAAGCGGCGATCCTCTGACCTCTTCACTTCACAAGCAGTGATCCTCTGACCTCTTCACTTCACAAGCGGTGAGCCTCTGACCTCTTCACTTCACAAGCAGCGATCCTCTGACCTCTTCACTTCACAAGCAGTGAGCCTCTGACCTCTTCACTTCACAAGCAGTGAGCCTCTGACCTCTTCACTTCACAAGCAGTGAGCCTCTGACATCTTCACTTCACAAGCAGCGATCCTCTGACCTCTTCACTTCACAAGCAGTGATCCTCTGACATCTTCACTTCACAAGCAGTGATCCTCACAAGCAGTGATCCTCTGACCTCTTCCCATCACAAGCAGTGATCCTTTGACCTCTTTACTTCACAAGCAGTGAGCCTCTGACCTCTTCACTTCACAAGCAGTGATCCTCACAAGCAGTGATCCTCTGACCTCTTCACTTCACAGGCAGCGATCCTCTGACCTCTTCACTTCACAAGCGGTGAGCCTCTGACCTCTTCACTTCACAAGCGGCGAGCCTCTGACCTCTTCACTTCACAAGCACTGAGCCTCTGACCTCTTCACTTCACAAGCAGTGAGCCTCTGACCTCTTCACTTCACAAGCAGCGATCCTCTGACATCTTCACTTCACAAGCAGCGATCCTCTGACCTCTTCACTTCACAAGCAGCGATCCTCTGACCTCTTCACTTCACAGGCAGTGAGCCTCTGACCTCTTGACTTCACAAGCAGTGATTCTCTGACCTCTTCACTTCACAAGCGGTGAGCCTCTGACCTCTTCCCATCACAAGCAGCGATCCTCTGACCTCTTCACTTCACAAGCGGTGAGCCTCCGACCTCTTCCCATCACAAGCAGCGATCCTCTGACCTCTTCACTTCACAAGCAGTGATCCTCTGACCTCTTCACTTCACAAGCGGTGAGCCTCTGACCTCTTCACTTCACAAGCAGCGATCCTCTGACCTCTTCACTTCACAAGCAGTGAGCCTCTGACCTCTTCACTTCACAAGCAGTGATCCTCTGACCTCTTCACTTCACAAGCAGCGATCCTCTGACCTCTTCACTTCACAAGCAGTGATCCTCTGACATCTTCACTTCACAAGCAGTGATCCTCTGACATCTTCACTTCACAAGCAGTGTGCCTCTGACCTCTTCACTTCACAAGCAGTAATCCTCTGACCTCTTTACTTCACAAGCAGCGATCCACTGACCTCTTCACTTCACAAGCAGCGAGCCTCTGACCTCTTCACTTCACAAGCAGCGATCCTCTGACCTCTTCACTTCACAAGCAGCGATCCTCTGCCCTCTTCCCATCACAAGCAGCGATCCCCTGACCTCTTCACTTCACAAGCGGTGAGCCTCTGACCTCTTCACTTCACAAGCCGTGAGCCTCTGACCTCTTCACTTCACAAGCAGTGAGCCTCTGACCTCTTGACTTCACAAGCAGTGATCCTCTGACCACTTCACTTCACAAGCGGTGAGCCTCTGACCTCTTCCCATCACAAGCAGCGATCCTCTGACCTCTTCACTTCACAAGCAGTGATCCTCTGACCTCTTCACTTCACAAGCAGTGAGCCTCTGACCTCTTCACTTCACAAGCAGGGATCATCTCACCTCTTCACTTCACAAGCAGCGATCCTCTGACCTCTTCACTTCTCAAGCGGTGAGCCTCTGACCTCTTCCCATCACAAGCAGCGATCCTTTGACCTCTTCACTTCACAAGCAGCGATCCTTTGACCTCTTCACTTCACAAGCAGCGATCCTCTGACCTCTTTACTTCACAAGCAGTGAGCCTCTGACCTCTTCGCTTCACAAGCAGGGATCATCTCACCTCTTCACTTCACAAGCAGCGATCCTCTGACCTCTTCACTTCACAAGCAGTGAGCCTCTGACCTCTTCACTTCACAAGCAGTGAGCCTCTTACCTCTTCACTTCACAAGCAGTGAGCCTCTGACCTCTTCACTTCACAAGCAGTGAGCCTCTGACCTCTTCACTTCACAAGCAGCGATCCTTTGACCTCTTCACTTCACAAGCAGCGATCCTCTGACCTCTTCACTTCACAAGCTGTGAGCCTCTGACCTCTTCACTTCACAAGCAGCGAGCCTCTGACCTCTTCCCTTCACAAGCAGCGATCCTCTGACCTCTTCACTTCACAAGCAGCGAGCCTCTGACCTCTTCACTTCACAAGCAGTGAGCCTCTGACCTCTTCACTTCACAAGCAGTGAGCCTCTGACCTCTTCACTTCACAAGCAGTGAGCCTCTGACCTCTTCACTTCACAAGCAGTGATCCTCTGACCTCTTCACTTCACAAGCAGTGAGCCTCTGACCTCTTCACTTCACAAGCAGCGATCCTCTGACCTCTTCACTTCACAAGCAGCGATCCTCTGACCTCTTCACTTCACAAGCAGCGATCCTCTGACCTCTTCACTTCACAAGCAGTGAGCCTCTGACCTCTTCACTTCACAAGCAGTGAGCCTCTGACCTCTTCACTTCACAAGCAGTGATCCTCTGACCTCTTCACTTCACAAGCAGCGAGCCTCTGACCTCTTCACTTCACAAGCAGCGATCCTCTGACTTCTTCCCATCACAAGCTGCGATCCTCTGACCTCTCCACTTCACAAGCAGTGAGCCTCTGACCTCTTCCCTTCACATGCAGCGATCCTTTGACCTCTTCACTATACAAGCAGCGATCCTCTGACCTCTTCACTTCACAAGCAGTGAGCCTCTGACCTCTTCACTTCACAAGCAGTGAGCCTCTGACCTCTTCACTTCACAAGCAGCGATCCTCTGACAGCTTCACTTCACAAGCAGCGATCCTCTGACCTCTTCCCTTCACAAGCAGCGATCCTCTGACCTCTTCACTTCACAAGCAGCGAGCCTCTGACCTCTTCACTTCACAAGCAGTGAGCCTCTGACCTCTTCACTTCACAAGCAGTGAGCCTCTGACCTCTTCACTTCACAAGCAGTGAGCCTCTGACCTCTTCACTTCACAAGCAGTGATCCTCTGACCTCTTCACTTCACAAGCAGTGAGCCTCTGACCTCTTCACTTCACAAGCAGCGATCCTCTGACCTCTTCACTTCACAAGCAGCGATCCTCTGACCTCTTCACTTCACAAGCAGCGATCCTCTGACCTCTTCACTTCACAAGCAGTCAGCCTCTGACCTCTTCACTTCACAAGCAGTGAGCCTCTGACCTCTTCACTTCACAAGCAGTGATCCTCTGACCTCTTCACTTCACAAGCAGCGAGCCTCTGACCTCTTCACTTCACAAGCAGCGATCCTCTGACTTCTTCCCATCACAAGCTGCGATCCTCTGACCTCTCCACTTCACAAGCAGTGAGCCTCTGACCTCTTCCCTTCACATGCAGCGATCCTTTGACCTCTTCACTATACAAGCAGCGATCCTCTGACCTCTTCACTTCACAAGCAGTGAGCCTCTGACCTCTTCACTTCACAAGCAGTGAGCCTCTGACCTCTTCACTTCACAAGCAGCGATCCTCTGACATCTTCACTTCACAAGCAGCGATCCTCTGACCTCTTCCCTTCACAAGCAGTGAGCCTCTGACCTCTTCACTTCACAAGCAGTGAGCCTCTGACATCTGCACTTCACAAGCAGCGATCCTCTGACCGCTTCACTTCACAAGCAGCGATCCTCTGACCTCTTCACTTCACAAGCAGTGATCCTCTGACCTCTTCACTTCACAAGCAGTGAGCCTCTGACCTCTTCAATTCAAAAGCAGCATTCCTCTCACCTCTTCACTTCACAAGCAGCGATCCTCTCACCTCTTCACTTGTCAAGCCTCTGACCTCTTCACTTCAAAAGCAGTGATCCTCTCACCTCTTCAAATCACAAGCAGCGATCCTCTGACCTCTTCACTTCACAAGCAGTGATCCTCTGACCTCTTCACTTCACAAGCAGTGAGCCTCTGACCTCTTCAATTCAAAAGCAGCATTCCTCTCACCTCTTCACTTCACAAGCAGCGATCCTCTCACCTCTTCCCATCACAAGTAGCGATCCTCTGACCTCTTCATTTGATATGCAGCGATCCTCTGACCTCTTCACTTCACAAGCAGTGAGCCTCTGACCTCTTCCCTTCACAAGCAGTGAGCCTCTGACCTCTTCCCTTCACAAGCAGCGATCCTCTGACCTCTTCCCATCACAAGCAGCGATCCTCTGACCTCTTCACTTCACAAGCGGCGAGCCTCTGACCTCTTCACTTCACAAGCAGTGAGCCTCTGACCTCTTCACTTCACAAGCAGTGATCCTCTGACCTCTTCACTTCACAAGCGGTGATCCTCAGACCTCTTCCCATCACAAGCTGCGATCCTCTGACCTCTTCACTTCACAAGCAGTGATCCTCTGATCTCTTCAATTCACAAGCAGTGAGACTCTGACAGTGAGACTCTGACCTCTTCACTTCACAAGCAGTGAGACTCTGACCTCTTCACTTCACAAGCAGTGAGACTCTGACCTCTTCACTTCACAAGCAGTGATCCTCTGACCTCTTCACCTCACAAGCAGTGATCCTCTGACCTCTTCCCATCACAAGCAGCGATCCTCTGACCTCTTCACTTCACAAGCTACGAGCCTCTCACCTCTTCACTTCACAAGCTACGAGCCTCTGACCTCTTCACTTCACAAGCAGCGATCCTCTGACCTCTTCACTTCACAAGCAGCGAGCCTCTGACCTCTTCACTTCACAAGCAGTGATCCTCTGACCTCTTCTCTTCACAAGCAGTGATCCTCTGACCTCTTCCCATCACAAGCAGCGATCCTCTGACTTCTTCCCATCACAAGCAGCGATCCTCTGACCTCTCCACTTCACAAGCAGTGAGCCTCTGACCTCTTCCCTTCACATGCAGCGATCCTTTGACCTCTTCACTATACAAGCAGCGATCCTTTGACCTCTTCACTATACAAGCAGCGATCCTCTAACCTCTTCACTGCACAAGCAGTGATCCTCTGACCTCTTCACTGCACAAGCAGTGAGCCTTTGACCTCTTCACTTCACAAGCAGTGAGCCTCTGACCTCTTCACTTCACAAGCAGTGAGCCTCTGACCTCTTCACTTCACAGGCATTGATCCTCTGACCTCTTCACTTCACAAGCAGTGATCCTCTGACCTCTTCACTTCACAAGCGGTGATCCTCTGACCTCTTCCCATCACAAGCAGCGATCCTCTGACCTCTTCCCATCACAAGCTGTGATCCTCTGACCTCTTCCCATCACAAGCAGCGAGCCTCTGACCTCTTCACATCACAAGCAGCGAGCCTCTGACCTCTTCACTTCACAAGCAGCGATCCTCTGACCTCTTCACTTCACAAGCAGCGATCCTCTGGCCTCTTCACTTCACAAGCAGCGATCCTCTGACCTCTTCACTTCACAAGAAATGATCCTCTGACCTCTTCACTTCACAAGCAGCGATCCTCTGACCTCTTCCCATCACAAGCAGCGATCCTCTGACCTCTTCACTTCACAAGCAGTGATCCTCTTCCCTCTCTCCATCACAAGCAGCGATCCCCTGACCTCTTCACTTCACAAGCGGTGAGCCTCT
Organism: Triturus cristatus; assembly: GCF_964204655.1. Classification (NCBI taxonomy): domain Eukaryota; kingdom Metazoa; phylum Chordata; class Amphibia; order Caudata; family Salamandridae; genus Triturus; species Triturus cristatus. The sequence goes on from NC_140579.1 coordinate 285,949,811, forward strand.
GACCTCTTCACTTCACAAGCCGTGAGCCTCTGACCTCTTCCCATCACAAGCTGTGATCCTCTGACCTCTTCCCATCACAAGCAGCGAGCCTCTGACCTCTTCACATCACAAGCAGCGAGCCTCTGACCTCTTCACTTCACAAGCAGCGATCCTCTGACCTCTTCACTTCACAAGCAGCGATCCTCTGGCCTCTTCACTTCACAAGCAGTGATCCTCTGACCTCTTCACTTCACAAGAAATGATCCTCTGACCTCTTCACTTCACAAGCAGCGATCCTCTGACCTCTTCCCATCACAAGCAGCGATCCTCTGACCTCTTCACTTCACAAGCAGTGATCCTCTTCCCTCTCTCCATCACAAGCAGCGATCCCCTGACCTCTTCACTTCACAAGCGGTGAGCCTCTGACCTCTTCACTTCACAAGCCGTGAGCCTCTGACCTCTTCACTTCACAAGCGGTGAGCCTCTGACCTCTTCCCATCACAAGCAGTGATCCTCTGACCTCTTCACTTCACAAGCAGTGATCCTCTGACCTCTTCACTTCACAAGCGGTGAGCCTCTGACCTCTTCCCATCACAAGCAGCGATCCTCTGACCTCTTCACTTCACAAGCGGTGAGCCTCTGACCTCTTCCCATCACAAGCGGCGATCCTCTGACCTCTTCACTTCACAAGCAGTGATCCTCTGACCTCTTCACTTCACAAGCGGTGAGCCTCTGACCTCTTCACTTCACAAGCAGCGATCCTCTGACCTCTTCACTTCACAAGCAGTGAGCCTCTGACCTCTTCACTTCACAAGCAGTGAGCATCTGACCTCTTCACTTCACAAGCAGTGAGCCTCTGACATCTTCACTTCACAAGCAGCGATCCTCTGACCTCTTCACTTCACAAGCAGTGATCCTCTGACATCTTCACTTCACAAGCAGTGATCCTCACAAGCAGTGATCCTCTGACCTCTTCCCATCACAAGCAGTGATCCTCTGACCTCTTTACTTCACAAGCAGTGAGCCTCTGACCTCTTCACTTCACAAGCAGTGATCCTCACAAGCAGTGATCCTCTGACCTCTTCACTTCACAGGCAGCGATCCTCTGACCTCTTCACTTCACAAGCGGTGAGCCTCTGACCTCTTCACTTCACAAGCGGCGAGCCTCTGACCTCTTCACTTCACAAGCAGTGAGCCTCTGACCTCTTCACTTCACAAGCAGTGAGCCTCTGACCTCTTCACTTCACAAGCAGCGATCCTCTGACATCTTCACTTCACAAGCAGCGATCCTCTGACCTCTTCACTTCACAAGCAGCGATCCTCTGACCTCTTCACTTCACAGGCAGTGAGCCTCTGACCTCTTGACTTCACAAGCAGTGATTCTCTGACCTCTTCACTTCACAAGCGGTGAGCCTCTGACCTCTTCCCATCACAAGCAGCGATCCTCTGACCTCTTCACTTCACAAGCGGTGAGCCTCCGACCTCTTCCCATCACAAGCAGCGATCCTCTGACCTCTTCACTTCACAAGCAGTGATCCTCTGACCTCTTCACTTCACAAGCGGTGAGCCTCTGACCTCTTCACTTCACAAGCAGCGATCCTCTGACCTCTTCACTTCACAAGCAGTGAGCCTCTGACCTCTTCACTTCACAAGCAGTGATCCTCTGACCTCTTCACTTCACAAGCAGCGATCCTCTGACCTCTTCACTTCACAAGCAGTGATCCTCTGACATCTTAACTTCACAAGCAGTGATCCTCTGACATCTTCACTTCACAAGCAGTGTGCCTCTGACCTCTTCACTTCACAAGCAGTAATCCTCTGACCTCTTTACTTCACAAGCAGCGATCCACTGACCTCTTCACTTCACAAGCAGCGAGCCTCTGACCTCTTCACTTCACAAGCAGCGATCCTCTGACCTCTTCACTTCACAAGCAGCGATCCTCTGCCCTCTTCCCATCACAAGCAGCGATCCCCTGACCTCTTCACTTCACAAGCGGTGAGCCTCTGACCTCTTCACTTCACAAGCCGTGAGCCTCTGACCTCTTCACTTCACAAGCAGTGAGCCTCTGACCTCTTGACTTCACAAGCAGTGATCCTCTGACCTCTTCACTTCACAAGCGGTGAGCCTCTGACCTCTTCCCATCACAAGCAGCGATCCTCTGACCTCTTCACTTCACAAGCAGTGATCCTCTGACCTCTTCACTTCACAAGCAGTGAGCCTCTGACCTCTTCACTTCACAAGCAGGGATCATCTCACCTCTTCACTTCACAAGCAGCGATCCTCTGACCTCTTCACTTCTCAAGCGGTGAGCCTCTGACCTCTTCCCATCACAAGCAGCGATCCTTTGACCACTTCACTTCACAAGCAGCGATCCTTTGACCTCTTCACTTCACAAGCAGCGATCCTCTGACCTCTTCACTTCACAAGCAGTGAGCCTCTGACCTCTTCGCTTCACAAGCAGGGATCATCTCACCTCTTCACTTCACAAGCAGCGATCCTCTGACCTCTTCACTTCACAAGCAGTGAGCCTCTGACCTCTTCACTTCACAAGCAGTGAGCCTCTTACCTCTTCACTTCACAAGCAGTGAGCCTCTGACCTCTTCACTTCACAAGCAGTGAGCCTCTGACCTCTTCACTTCACAAGCAGCGATCCTTTGACCTCTTCACTTCACAAGCAGCGATCCTCTGACCTCTTCACTTCACAAGCTGTGAGCCTCTGACCTCTTCACTTCACAAGCAGCGATCCTCTGACCTCTTCCCTTCACAAGCAGCGATCCTCTGACCTCTTCACTTCACAAGCAGCGAGCCTCTGACCTCTTCACTTCACAAGCAGTGAGCCTCTGACCTCTTCACTTCACAAGCAGTGAGCCTCTGACCTCTTCACTTCACAAGCAGTGAGCCTCTGACCTCTTCACTTCACAAGCAGTGATCCTCTGACCTCTTCACTTCACAAGCAGTGAGCCTCTGACCTCTTCACTTCACAAGCAGCGATCCTCTGACCTCTTCACTTCACAAGCAGCGATCCTCTGACCTCTTCACTTCACAAGCAGCGATCCTCTGACCTCTTCACTTCACAAGCAGTGAGCCTCTGACCTCTTCACTTCACAAGCAGTGAGCCTCTGACCTCTTCACTTCACAAGCAGTGATCCTCTGACCTCTTCACTTCACAAGCAGCGAGCCTCTGACCTCTTCACTTCACAAGCAGCGATCCTCTGACTTCTTCCCATCACAAGCTGCGATCCTCTGACCTCTCCACTTCACAAGCAGTGAGCCTCTGACCTCTTCCCTTCACATGCAGCGATCCTTTGACCTCTTCACTATACAAGCAGCGATCCTCTGACCTCTTCACTTCACAAGCAGTGAGCCTCTGACCTCTTCACTTCACAAGCAGTGAGCCTCTGACCTCTTCACTTCACAAGCAGCGATCCTCTGACATCTTCACTTCACAAGCAGCGATCCTCTGACCTCTTCCCTTCACAAGCAGTGAGCCTCTGACCTCTTCACTTCACAAGCAGTGAGCCTCTGACATCTGCACTTCACAAGCAGCGATCCTCTGACCTCTTCACTTCACAAGCAGTGAGCCTCTGACCTCTTCGCTTCACAAGCAGTGATCATCTCACCTCTTCACTTCACAAGCAGCGATCCTCTGACCTCTTCACTTCACAAGCAGTGATCCTCTGACCTCTTCACTTCACAAGCAGCGATCCTCTGACCTCTTCCCATCACAATCAGCGATCCTCTGACCTCTTCACTTCACAAGCAGTGAGCCTCTGACCTCTTCGCTTCACAAGCAGTGATAATCTCACCTCTTCACTTCACAAGCAGCGATCCTCTGACCTCTTCACTTCACAAGCAGCGATCATCTGACCTCTTCCCTTTACAAGCAGCGATCCTCTGACCTCTTCCCTTTACAAGCAGTGATCCTCTGACCTCTTCCCTTTACAAGCAGTGATCCTCTGACCTCTTCCCTTTACAAGCAGTGATCCTCTGACCTCTTCCCATCACAAGCAGCGATCCTCTGACCTCTTCCCATCACAAGCAGCGATCCTCTGACCTCTTCACTTCACAAGCGGCAAGCCTCTGACCTCTTCACTTCACAAGCAGTGATCCTCTGACCTCTTCACTTCACAAGCAGCGATCCTCTGACCTCTTCCCATCACAAGCAGCGATCCTCTGACCTCTTCCCATCACAAGCAGCGATCCTCTGACCTCTTCCCATCACAAGCAGTGATCCTCTGACCTCTTCCCATCACAAGCGGTAATCCTCTGACCTCTTCACTTCACAAGCGGTGAGCCTCTGACCTCTTCACTTCACAAGCAGTGATCCTCTGACCTCTTCCCATCACAAGCAGCGATCCTCTGACCTCTTCACTTCACAAGCGGTGAGCCTCTGACCTCTTCCCTTTACACGCAGTGATCCTCTGACCTCCTCCCATCACAAGCAGCGATCCTCTGATCTCTTCAATTCACAAGCAGTGAGACTCTGACCTCTTCACTTCACAAGCAGTGAGACTCTGACCTCTTCACTTCACAAGCAGTGAGACTCTGACCTCTTCACTTCACAAGCAGTGAGACTCTGACCTCTTCACTTCACAAGCAGTGATCCTCTGACGTCTTCACTTTACAAGCAGTGATCCTCTGACCTCTTCCCATCACAAGCAGCGATCCTCTGACCTCTTCACTTCACAAGCTACGAGCCTCTGACCTCTTCACTTCACAAGCAGCGATCCTCTGACCTCTTCACTTCACAAGCAGCGATCCTCTGACCTCTTCACTTCACAAGCAGCGATCCTCTGACCTCTTCACTTCACAAGCGGCGAGCCTCTGACCTCTTCACTTCACATGCAGTGATCCTCTGACCTCTTCACTTCACAAGCAGTGAGCCTCTGACCTCTTCACTTCACAAGCAGTGATCCTCTGACCTCTTCACTTCACAAGCAGCGAGCCTCTGACCTCTTCCCATCACAAGCAGCGATCCTCTGACCTCTTCCCATCACAAGCGGTGAGCCTCTGACCTTTTCACTTCACAAGCAGTGATCCTCTGACCTCTTCACTTCACAAGCAGTGATCCTCTGACCTCTTCACTTCACAAGCAGCGATCCTCTGACCTCTTCCCATCACAAGCAGCGATCCTCTGACCTCTTCCCATCACAAGCAGCGATCCTCTGACCTCTTCCCATCACAAGCAGCGATCCTCTGACATCTTCCCATCACAAGCAGCGATCCTCTGACCTCTTCCCATCACAAGCGGTGATCCTCTGACCTCTTCCCATCACAAGCGGTGATCCTCTGACCTCTTCACTTCACAAGCCATGAGCCTCTGACCTCTTCACTTCACAATCGGTGATCCTCTGACCTCTTCACTTCACAAGCGGTGAGCCTCTGACCTCTTCCCTTTACACGCAGTGATCCTCTGACCTCCTCCCATCACAAGCAGTGATCCTCTGACCTCCTCCCATCACAAGCAGCGATCCTCTGACCTCTTCACTTCACAAGCAGTGATCCTCTGATCTCTTCAATTCACAAGCAGTGAGACTCTGACCTCTTTACTTCACAAGCAGTGAGACTCTGACCTCTTCACTTCACAAGCCGTGAGCCTCTGACCTCTTCACTTCACAAGCAGTGAGCCTCTGACATCTTGACTTCACAAGCAGTGATCCTCTGACCTCTTCACTTCACAAGCGGTGAGCATCTGACCTCTTCCCATCACAAGCAGCGATCCTCTGACCTCTTCACTTCACAAGCAGTGATCCTCTGACCTCTTCACTTCACAAGCAGTGAGCCTCTGACCTCTTCACTTCACAAGCAGGGATCATCTCACCTCTTCACTTCACAAGCAGCGATCCTCTGACCTCTTCACTTCTCAAGCGGTGAGCCTCTGACCTCTTCCCATCACAAGCAGCGATCCTTTGACCTCTTCACTTCACAAGCAGCGATCCTTTGACCTCTTCACTTAACAAGCAGCGATCCTCTGACCTCTTCACTTCACAAGCAGTGAGCCTCTGACCTCTTCGCTTCACAAGCAGGGATCATCTCACCTCTTCACTTCACAAGCAGCGATCCTCTGACCTCTTCACTTCACAAGCAGTGAGCCTCTGACCTCTTCACTTCACAAGCAGTGAGCCTCTTACCTCTTCACTTCACAAGCAGTGAGCCTCTGACCTCTTCACTTCACAAGCAGTGAGCCTCTGACCTCTTCACTTCACAAGCAGCGATCCTTTGACCTCTTCACTTCACAAGCAGCGATCCTCTGACCTCTTCACTTCACAAGCAGTGAGCCTCTGACCTCTTCACTTCACAAGCAGTGATCCTCTGACCTCTTCCCTTCACAAGCAGCGATCCTCTGACCTCTTCACTTCACAAGCCGTGAGCCTCTGACCTCTTCACTTCACAAGCAGTGAGCCTCTGACCTCTTCACTTCACAAGCAGTGAGCCTCTGACCTCTTCACTTCACAAGCAGTGATCCTCTGACCTCTTCACTTCACAAGCAGTGATCCTCTGACATCTTCACTTCACAAGCAGTGATCCTCACAAGCAGTGATCCTCTGACATCTTCACTTCACAAGCAGTGATCCTCACAAGCAGTGATCCTCTGACCTCTTCCCATCACAAGCAGTGATCCTCTGACCTCTTTACTTCACAAGCAGTGAGCCTCTGACCTCTTCACTTCACAAGCAGTGATCCTCACAAGCAGTGATCCTCTGACCTCTTCACTTCACAGGCAGCGATCCTCTGACCTCTTCACTTCACAAGCGGTGAGCCTCTGACCTCTTCACTTCACAAGCGGCGAGCCTCTGACCTCTTCACTTCACAAGCAGTGAGCCTCTGACCTCTTCACTTCACAAGCAGTGAGCCTCTGACCTCTTCACTTCACAAGCAGCGATCCTCTGACATCTTCACTTCACAAGCAGCGATCCTCTGACCTCTTCACTTCACAAGCAGCGATCCTCTGACCTCTTCACTTCACAGGCAGTGAGCCTCTGACCTCTTGACTTCACAAGCAGTGATTCTCTGACCTCTTCACTTCACAAGCGGTGAGCCTCTGACCTCTTCCCATCACAAGCAGCGATCCTCTGACCTCTTCACTTCACAAGCGGTGAGCCTCCGACCTCTTCCCATCACAAGCAGCGATCCTCTGACCTCTTCACTTCACAAGCAGTGATCCTCTGACCTCTTCACTTCACAAGCGGTGAGCCTCTGACCTCTTCACTTCACAAGCAGCGATCCTCTGACCTCTTCACTTCACAAGCAGTGAGCCTCTGACCTCTTCACTTCACAAGCAGTGATCCTCTGACCTCTTCACTTCACAAGCAGCGATCCTCTGACCTCTTCACTTCACAAGCAGTGATCCTCTGACATCTTCACTTCACAAGCAGTGATCCTCTGACATCTTCACTTCACAAGCAGTGTGCCTCTGACCTCTTCACTTCACAAGCAGTAATCCTCTGACCTCTTTACTTCACAAGCAGCGATCCACTGACCTCTTCACTTCACAAGCAGCGAGCCTCTGACCTCTTCACTTTACAAGCAGCGATCCTCTGACCTCTTCACTTCACAAGCAGCGATCCTCTGCCCTCTTCCCATCACAAGCAGCGATCCCCTGACCTCTTCACTTCACAAGCGGTGAGCCTCTGACCTCTTCACTTCACAAGCCGTGAGCCTCTGACCTCTTCACTTCACAAGCAGCGATCCTCTGACCTCTTCACTTCACAAGCAGTGATCCTCTGACATCTTCACTTCACAAGCAGTGATCCTCTGACCTCTTCACTTCACAAGCAGCGATCCTCTGACCTCTTCACTTCACAAGCAGTGATCCTCTGACATCTTCACTTCACAAGCAGTGATCCTCTGACATCTTCACTTCACAAGCAGTGTGCCTCTGACCTCTTCACTTCACAAGCAGTAATCCTCTGACCTCTTTACTTCACAAGCAGCGATCCACTGACCTCTTCACTTCACAAGCAGCGAGCCTCTGACCTCTTCACTTCACAAGCAGCGATCCTCTGACCTCTTCACTTCACAAGCAGCGATCCTCTGCCCTCTTCCCATCACAAGCAGCGATCCCCTGACCTCTTCACTTCACAAGCGGTGAGCCTCTGACCTCTTCACTTCACAAGCCGTGAGCCTCTGACCTCTTCACTTCACAAGCAGTGAGCCTCTGACCTCTTGACTTCACAAGCAGTGATCCTCTGACCTCTTCACTTCACAAGCGGTGAGCCTCTGACCTCTTCCCATCACAAGCAGCGATCCTCTGACCTCTTCACTTCACAAGCAGTGATCCTCTGACCTCTTCACTTCACAAGCAGTGAGCCTCTGACCTCTTCACTTCACAAGCAGGGATCATCTCACCTCTTCACTTCACAAGCAGCGATCCTCTGACCTCTTCACTTCTCAAGCGGTGAGCCTCTGACCTCTTCCCATCACAAGCAGCGATCCTTTGACCACTTCACTTCACAAGCAGCGATCCTTTGACCTCTTCACTTCACAAGCAGCGATCCTCTGACCTCTTCACTTCACAAGCAGTGAGCCTCTGACCTCTTCGCTTCACAAGCAGGGATCATCTCACCTCTTCACTTCACAAGCAGCGATCCTCTGACCTCTTCACTTCACAAGCAGTGAGCCTCTGACCTCTTCACTTCACAAGCAGTGAGCCTCTTACCTCTTCACTTCACAAGCAGTGAGCCTCTGACCTCTTCACTTCACAAGCAGTGAGCCTCTGACCTCTTCACTTCACAAGCAGCGATCCTTTGACCTCTTCACTTCACAAGCAGCGATCCTCTGACCTCTTCACTTCACAAGCTGTGAGCCTCTGACCTCTTCACTTCACAAGCAGCGATCCTCTGACCTCTTCCCTTCACAAGCAGCGATCCTCTGACCTCTTCACTTCACAAGCAGCGAGCCTCTGACCTCTTCACTTCACAAGCAGTGAGCCTCTGACCTCTTCACTTCACAAGCAGTGAGCCTCTGACCTCTTCACTTCACAAGCAGTGAGCCTCTGACCTCTTCACTTCACAAGCAGTGATCCTCTGACCTCTTCACTTCACAAGCAGTGAGCCTCTGACCTCTTCACTTCACAAGCAGCGATCCTCTGACCTCTTCACTTCACAAGCAGCGATCCTCTGACCTCTTCACTTCACAAGCAGCGATCCTCTGACCTCTTCACTTCACAAGCAGTGAGCCTCTGACCTCTTCACTTAACAAGCAGTGAGCCTCTGACCTCTTCACTTCACAAGCAGTGATCCTCTGACCTCTTCACTTCACAAGCAGCGAGCCTCTGACCTCTTCACTTCACAAGCAGCGATCCTCTGACTTCTTCCCATCACAAGCTGCGATCCTCTGACCTCTCCACTTCACAAGCAGTGAGCCTCTGACCTCTTCCCTTCACATGCAGCGATCCTTTGACCTCTTCACTATACAAGCAGCGATCCTCTGACCTCTTCACTTCACAAGCAGTGAGCCTCTGACCTCTTCACTTCACAAGCAGTGAGCCTCTGACCTCTTCACTTCACAAGCAGCGATCCTCTGACATCTTCACTTCACAAGCAGCGATCCTCTGACCTCTTCCCTTCACAAGCAGTGAGCCTCTGACCTCTTCACTTCACAAGCAGTGAGCCTCTGACATCTGCACTTCACAAGCAGCGATCCTCTGACCTCTTCACTTCACAAGCAGTGAGCCTCTGACCTCTTCGCTTCACAAGCAGTGATCATCTCACCTCTTCACTTCACAAGCAGCGATCCTCTGACCTCTTCACTTCACAAGCAGTGATCCTCTGACCTCTTCACTTCACAAGCAGCGATCCTCTGACCTCTTCCCATCACAATCAGCGATCCTCTGACCTCTTCACTTCACAAGCAGTGAGCCTCTGACCTCTTCGCTTCACAAGCAGTGATAATCTCACCTCTTCACTTCACAAGCAGCGATCCTCTGACCTCTTCACTTCACAAGCAGCGATCATCTGACCTCTTCCCTTTACAAGCAGCGATCCTCTGACCTCTTCCCTTTACAAGCAGTGATCCTCTGACCTCTTCCCTTTACAAGCAGTGATCCTCTGACCTCTTCCCTTTACAAGCAGTGATCCTCTGACCTCTTCCCATCACAAGCAGCGATCCTCTGACCTCTTCCCATCACAAGCAGCGATCCTCTGACCTCTTCACTTCACAAGCGGCAAGCCTCTGACCTCTTCACTTCACAAGCAGTGATCCTCTGACCTCTTCACTTCACAAGCAGCGATCCTCTGACCTCTTCCCATCACAAGCAGTGATCCTCTGACCTCTTCCCATCACAAGCAGCGATCCTCTGACCTCTTCCCATCACAAGCAGTGATCCTCTGACCTCTTCCCATCACAAGCGGTAATCCTCTGACCTCTTCACTTCACAAGCGGTGAGCCTCTGACCTCTTCACTTCACAAGCAGTGATCCTCTGACCTCTTCCCATCACAAGCAGCGATCCTCTGACCTCTTCACTTCACAAGCGGTGAGCCTCTGACCTCTTCCCTTTACACGCAGTGATCCTCTGACCTCCTCCCATCACAAGCAGCGATCCTCTGATCTCTTCAATTCACAAGCAGTGAGACTCTGACCTCTTCACTTCACAAGCAGTGAGACTCTGACCTCTTCACTTCACAAGCAGTGAGACTCTGACCTCTTCACTTCACAAGCAGTGAGACTCTGACCTCTTCACTTCACAAGCAGTGATCCTCTGACGTCTTCACTTTACAAGCAGTGATCCTCTGACCTCTTCCCATCACAAGCAGCGATCCTCTGACCTCTTCACTTCACAAGCTACGAGCCTCTGACCTCTTCACTTCACAAGCAGCGATCCTCTGACCTCTTCACTTCACAAGCAGCGATCCTCTGACCTCTTCACTTCACAAGCAGCGATCCTCTGACCTCTTCACTTCACAAGCGGCGAGCCTCTGACCTCTTCACTTCACATGCAGTGATCCTCTGACCTCTTCACTTCACAAGCAGTGAGCCTCTGACCTCTTCACTTCACAAGCAGTGATCCTCTGACCTCTTCACTTCACAAGCAGCGAGCCTCTGACCTCTTCCCATCACAAGCAGCGATCCTCTGACCTCTTCCCATCACAAGCGGTGAGCCTCTGACCTCTTCACTTCACAAGCAGTGATCCTCTGACCTCTTCACTTCACAAGCAGTGATCCTCTGACCTCTTCACTTCACAAGCAGCGATCCTCTGACCTCTTCCCATCACAAGCAGCGATCCTCTGACCTCTTCCCATCACAAGCAGCGATCCTCTGACCTCTTCCCATCACAAGCAGCGATCCTCTGACATCTTCCCATCACAAGCAGCGATCCTCTGACCTCTTCCCATCACAAGCGGTGATCCTCTGACCTCTTCCCATCACAAGCGGTGATCCTCTGACCTCTTCACTTCACAAGCCATGAGCCTCTGACCTCTTCACTTCACAATCGGTGATCCTCTGACCTCTTCACTTCACAAGCGGTGAGCCTCTGACCTCTTCCCTTTACACGCAGTGATCCTCTGACCTCCTCCCATCACAAGCAGTGATCCTCTGACCTCCTCCCATCACAAGCAGCGATCCTCTGACCTCTTCACTTCACAAGCAGTGATCCTCTGATCTCTTCAATTCACAAGCAGTGAGACTCTGACCTCTTTACTTCACAAGCAGTGAGACTCTGACCTCTTCACTTCACAAGCCGTGAGCCTCTGACCTCTTCACTTCACAAGCAGTGAGCCTCTGACCTCTTGACTTCACAAGCAGTGATCCTCTGACCTCTTCACTTCACAAGCGGTGAGCATCTGACCTCTTCCCATCACAAGCAGCGATCCTCTGACCTCTTCACTTCACAAGCAGTAATCCTCTGACCTCTTCACTTCACAAGCAGTGAGCCTCTGACCTCTTCACTTCACAAGCAGGGATCATCTCACCTCTTCACTTCACAAGCAGCGATCCTCTGACCTCTTCACTTCTCAAGCGGTGAGCCTCTGACCTCTTCCCATCACAAGCAGCGATCCTTTGACCTCTTCACTTCACAAGCAGCGATCCTTTGACCTCTTCACTTAACAAGCAGCGATCCTCTGACCTCTTCACTTCACAAGCAGTGAGCCTCTGACCTCTTTGCTTCACAAGCAGGGATCATCTCACCTCTTCACTTCACAAGCAGCGATCCTCTGACCTCTTCACTTCACAAGCAGTGAGCCTCTGACCTCTTCACTTCACAAGCAGTGAGCCTCTTACCTCTTCACTTCACAAGCAGTGAGCCTCTGACCTCTTCACTTCACAAGCAGTGAGCCTCTGACCTCTTCACTTCACAAGCAGCGATCCTTTGACCTCTTCACTTCACAAGCAGCGATCCTCTGACCTCTTCACTTCACAAGCAGTGAGCCTCTGACCTCTTCACTTCACAAGCAGTGATCCTCTGACCTCTTCCCTTCACAAGCAGCGATCCTCTGACCTCTTCACTTCACAAGCCGTGAGCCTCTGACCTCTTCACTTCACAAGCAGTGAGCCTCTGACCTCTTCACTTCACAAGCAGTGAGCCTCTGACCTCTTCACTTCACAAGCAGTGATCCTCTGACCTCTTCACTTCACAAGCAGTGAGCCTCTGACCTCTTCACTTCACAAGCAGCGATCCTCTGACCTCTTCACTTCACAAGCAGCGATCCTCTGACCTCTTCACTTCACAAGCAGCGATCCTCTGACCTCTTCACTTCACAAGCAGTGAGCCTCTGACCTCTTCACTTCACAAGCAGTGAGCCTCTGACCTCTTCACTTCACAAGCAGTGATCCTCTGACCTCTTCACTTCACAAGCAGCGAGCCTCTGACCTCTTCACTTCACAAGCAGCGATCCTCTGACTTCTTCCCATCACAAGCAGCGATCCTCTGACCTCTCCACTTCACAAGCAGTGAGCCTCTGACCTCTTCCCTTCACATGCAGCGATCCTTTGACCTCTTCACTATACAAGCAGCGATCCTCTGACCTCTTCACTTCACAAGCAGTGAGCCTCTGACCTCTTCACTTCACAAGCAGTGAGCCTCTGACCTCTTCACTTCACAAGCAGCGATCCTCTGACATCTTCACTTCACAAGCAGCGATCCTCTGACCTCTTCCCTTCACAAGCAGTGAGCCTCTGACCTCTTCACTTCACAAGCAGTGAGCCTCTGACATCTGCACTTCACAAGCAGCGATCCTCTGACCTCTTCACTTCACAAGCAGTGAGCCTCTGACCTCTTCGCTTCACAAGCAGTGATCATCTCACCTCTTCACTTCACAAGCAGCGATCCTCTGACCTCTTCACTTCACAAGCAGCGATCCTCTGACCTCTTCACTTCACAAGCAGCGATCCTCTGACCTCTTCCCATCACAAGCAGCGATCCTCTGACCTCTTCACTTCACAAGCAGTGAGCCTCTGACCTCTTCGCTTCACAAGCAGTGATAATCTCACCTCTTCACTTCACAAGCAGCGATCCTCTGACCTCTTCACTTCACAAGCAGCGATCCTCTGACCTCTTCACTTCACAAGCAGCGATCCTCTGACCTCTTCCCTTTACAAGCAGTGATCCTCTGACCTCTTCCCTTTACAAGCAGTGATCCGCTGACCTCTTCCCTTTACAAGCAGTGATCCTCTGACCTCTTCCCATCACAAGCAGCGATCCTCTGACCTCTTCCCATCACAAGCAGCGATCCTCTGACCTCTTCACTTCACAAGCGGCAAGCCTCTGACCTCTTCACTTCACAAGCAGTGATCCTCTGACCTCTTCACTTCACAAGCAGCGATCCTCTGACCTCTTCCCATCACAAGCAGCGATCCTCTGACCTCTTCCCATCACAAGCAGCGATCCTCTGACCTCTTCCCATCACAAGCAGTGATCCTCTGACCTCTTCCCATCACAAGCGGTAATCCTCTGACCTCTTCACTTCACAAGCGGTGAGCCTCTGACCTCTTCACTTCACAAGCAGTGATCCTCTGACCTCTTCCCATCACAAGCAGCGATCCTCTGACCTCTTCACTTCACAAGCGGTGAGCCTCTGACCTCTTCCCTTTACACGCAGTGATCCTCTGACCTCCTCCCATCACAAGCAGCGATCCTCTGACCTCTTCACTTCACAAGCAGTGATCCTCTGATCTCTTCAATTCACAAGCAGTGAGACTCTGACCTCTTCACTTCACAAGCAGTGAGACTCTGACCTCTTCACTTCACAAGCAGTGATCCTCTGACCTCTTCACTTTACAAGCAGTGATCCTCTGACCTCTTCCCATCACAAGCAGCGATCCTCTGACCTCTTCACTTCACTAGCTACGAGCCTCTGACCTCTTCACTTCACAAGCAGCGATCCTCTGACCTCTTCACTTCACAAGCAGCGATCCAATGACCTCTTCACTTCACAAGCAGCGATCCTCTGACCTCTTCACTTCACAAGCAGCGATCCTCTGACCTCTTCACTTCACATGCAGTGATCCTCTGACCTCTTCACTTCACAAGCAGTGAGCCTCTGACCTCTTCACTTCACGAGCAGTGATCCTCTGACCTCTTCACTTCACAAGCAGCGAGCCTCTGACCTCTTCCCATCACAAGCAGCGATCCTCTGACCTCTTCCCATCACAAGCAGCGATCCTCTGACCTCTTCCCATCACAAGCAGCGATCCTCTGACCTCTTCCCATCACAAGCAGCGATCCTCTGACCTCTTCCCATCACAAGCGGTGATCCTCTGACCTCTTCCCATCACAAGCGGTGATCCTCTGACCTCTTCACTTCACAAGCCGTGAGCCTCTGACCTCTTCACTTCACAAGCGGTGATCCTCTGACCTCTTCACTTCACAAGCGGTGAGCCTCTGACCTCTTCCCTTTACACGCAGTGATCCTCTGACCTCCTCCCATCACAAGCAGTGATCCTCTGACCTCCTCCCATCACAAGCAGCGATCCTCTGACCTCTTCACTTCACAAGCAGTGATCCTCTGATCTCTTCAATATACAAGCAGTGAGACTCTGACCTCTTTACTTCACAAGCAGTGAGACTCTGACCCCTTCACTTCACAAGCAGTGATCCTCTGACCTCTTCACTTCACAAGCAGTGATCCTCTGACCTCTTCACTTCACAAGCAGTGATCCTCTGACCTCTTCACTTCACAAGCTACGAGCCTCTGACCTCTTCACTTCACAAGCAGCGATCCTCTGACCTCTTCACTTCACAAGCAGCGATCCTCTGACCTCTTCACTTCACAAGCAGTGATCCTCTGACCTCTTCACTTCACAAGCAGCGAGCCTCTGACCTCTTCACTTCACAAGCAGCGATCCTCTGACCTCTTCCCATCACAAGCAGCGATCCTCTGACCTCTTCACTTCACAAGCAGTGAGCCTCTGACCTCTTTGCTTCACAAGCAGTGATCATCTCACCTCTTCATTTCACAAGCAGCGATCCTCTGACCTCTTCACTTCACAAGCAGTGAGCCTCTGACCTCTTCGCTTCACAAGCAGGGATCATCTCACCTCTTCACTTCACAAGCAGCGATCCTTTGACCTCTTCACTTCACAAGCAGTGAGCCTCTGACTTCTTCACTTCACAAGCGGTGATCCTCTGACCTCTTCACTTCACAAGCGGTGAGCCTCTGACCTCTTCCCTTTACACGCAGTGATCCTCTGACCTCCTCCCATCACAAGCAGTGATCCTCTGACCTCCTCCCATCACAAGCAGCGATCCTCTGACCTCTTCACTTCACAAGCAGTGATCCTCTGATCTCTTCAATTCACAAGCAGTGAGACTCTGACCTCTTTACTTCACAAGCAGTGAGACTCTGACCTCTTCACTTCACAAGCAGTGATCCACTGACCTCTTCACTTCACAAGCAGTGATCCTCTGACCTCTTCACTTCACAAGCAGTGATCCTCTGACCTCTTCACTTCACAAGCTACGAGCCTCTGACCTCTTCACTTCACAAGCAGCGATCCTCTGACCTCTTCACTTCACAAGCAGCGATCCTCTGACCTCTTCACTTTACAAGCGGCGAGCCTCTGACCTCTTCACTTCACACGCACTGATCCTCTGACCTCTTCACTTCACAAGCAGTGAGCCTCTGACCTCTTCACTTCACAAGCAGTGATCCTCTGACCTCTTCACTTCACAAGCAGCGAGCCTCTGACCTCTTCACTTCACAAGCAGCGATCCTCTGACCTCTTCCCATCACAAGCAGCGATCCCCTGACCTCTTCACTTCACAAGCAGTGAGCCTCTGACCTCTTCGCTTCACAAGCAGTGATCATCTCACCTCTTCATTTCACAAGCAGCGATCCTCTGACCTCTTCACTTCACAAGCAGTGAGCCTCTGACCTCTTCGCTTCACAAGCAGGGATCATCTCACCTCTTCACTTCACAAGCAGCGATCCTCTGACCTCTTCACTTCACAAGCAGTGAGCCTCTGACCTCTTCCCATCACAAGCAGCGATCCTCTGACCTCTTCACTTCACAAGCTACGAGCCTCTGACCTCTTCACTTCACAAGCAGCGATCCTCTGACCTCTTCACTTCACAAGCAGCGATCCTCTGACCTCTTCACTTCACAAGCAGCGATCCTCTGACCTCTTCACTTCACAAGCAGCGATCCTCTGACCTCTTCACTTCACAAGCGGCGAGCCTCTGACCTCTTCACTTCACACGCAGTGATCCTCTGACCTCTTCACTTCACAAGCAGTGACCCTCTGACCTCTTCACTTCACAAGCAGTGATCCTCTGACCTCTTCACTTCACAAGCAGCGATCCTCTGACCTCTTCACTTCACAAGCAGTGAGCCTCTGACCTTTTCGCTTCACAAGCAGTGATCATCTCAACTCTTCGCTTCAAAAGCAGCGATCCTCTGACCTCTTCACTTCACAAGCGGTGAGCCTCTGACCTCTTCACTTCACAAGCAGTGATCCTCTGACCACTTCACAAGCAGCGATCCTCTGACCTCTTCACTTCACAAGCAGCGATCCTCTGACCTCTTCACTTCACAAGCAGCGATCCTCTGACCTCTTCCCATCACAAGCAGCGATCCTCTGACCTCTTCCCATCACAAGCAGTGATCCTCTGACCTCTTCCCATCACAAGCAGTGATCCTCTGACCTCTTCACTTCACAAGCGGTGAGCCTCTGACCTCTTCACTTCACAAGCAGTGAGACTCTGACCTCTTCACTTCACAAGCAGTGATCCTCTGACCTCTTCACTTCACAAGCAGTGATCCTCTGACCTCTTCCCATCACAAGCAGCGATCCTCTGACCTCTTTACTTCACAAGCTACGAGCCTCTGACCTCTTCACTTCACAAGCAGCGATCCTCTGACCTCTTCACTTCACAAGCAGCGATCCTCTGACCTCTTCACTTCACAAGCAGCGATCCTCTGACCTCTTCACTTGACAAGCGGCGAGCCTCTGACCTCTTCACTTCACAAGCAGCGATCCTCTGACATCTTCACTTCACAAGCAGCGATCCTCTGACCTCTTCACTTCACAAGCAGCGATCCTCTGACCTCTTCCCATCACAAGCAGCGATCCTCTGACCTCTTCCCATCACAAGCAGTTATCCTCTGACCTCTTCCCATCACAAGCAGTGATCCTCTGACCTCTTCACTTCACAAGCGGTGAGCCTCTGACCTCTTCACTTCACAAGTAGTGAGACTCTGACCTCTTCACTTCACAAGCAGTGATCCTCTGACCTCTTCACTTCACAAGGAGTGATCCTCTGACCTCTTCCCATCACAAGCAGCGATCCTCTGACCTCTTCCCATCACAAGCAGCGATCCTCTGACCTCTTCACTTCACAAGCTACGAGCCTCTGACCTCTTCACTTCACAAGCAGCGATCCTCTGACCTCTTCACTTCACAAGCAGCGATCCTCTGACCTCTTCACTTCACAAGCAGCGATCCTCTGACTTCTTCCCATCACAAGCAGCGATCCTCTGACCTCTCCACTTCAAAAGCAGTGAGCCTCTGACCTCTTCCCTTCACATGCAGCGATCCTTTGACCTCTTCACTATACAAGCGGCGATCCTCTGACCTCTTCACTTCACAAGCGGTGAGCCTCTGACTTCTTCACTTCACAAGCAGTGAGCCTCTGACCTCTTCACTTCACAAGCAGTGAGCCTCTGACCTCTTCGCTTCACAAGCAGTGATCATCTCACCTCTTCACTTCACAAGCAGCGATCCTCTGACTTCTTCACTTCACAAGCAGCGATCCTCTGACCTCTTCACTTCACAAGCAGCGATCCTCTGACCTCTTCACTTCACAAGCAGCGATCCTCTGACCTCTTCACTTCACAAGCAGCGATCCTCTGACCTCTTCCCATCACAAGCAGCGATCCTCTGACCTCTTCACTTCACAAGCAGTGATCCTCTGACCTCTTCACTTCACAAGCAGCGATCCTCTGACCTCTTCACTTCACAAGCAGCGATCCTCTGACCTCTTCACTTCACAAGCAGCGATCCTCTGACCTCTTCCCATCACAAGCAGCGATCCTCTGACCTCTTCACTTCACAAGCAGCGATCCTCTGACCTCTTTACTGCACAAGCAGTGAGCCTCTGACCTCTTCACTTCACAAGCAGTGAGCCTCTGACCTCTTCACTTCACAGGCATTGATCCTCTGACCTCTTCACTTCACAGGCATTGATCCTCTGACCTCTTCACTTCACAAGCAGTGATCCTCTGACCTCTTCACTTCACAAGCAGTGATCCTCTGACCTCTTCACTTCACAAGCGGTGATCCTCTGACCTCTTCCCATCACAAGCAGCGATCCTCTGACCTCTTCCCATCACAAGCAGCGATCCTCTGACCTCTTCACTTCACAAGCAGTGATCCTCTGACCTCTTCACTTCACAAGCAGTGAGCCTCTGACCTCTTCACTTCACAAGCAGCGATCCTCTGACCTCTTCACTTCACAAGCAGCGATCCTCTGACCTCTTCACTTCACAAGCAGTGAGCCTCTGACCTCTTCACTTCACAAGCAGTGAGCCTCTGACCTCTTCACTTCACAAGCAGTGAGCCTCTGACCACTTCACTTCACAAGCAGTGAGCCTCTGACCTCTTCACTTCACAAGCAGTGATCCTCTGACCTCTTCACTTCACAAGCAGCGATCCTCTGACCTCTTCACTTCACTTCACAAGCAGTGAGCCTCTGACCTCTTCACTTCACAAGCAGCGATCCTCTGACCTCTTCCCATCACAAGCAGCGATCCTCTGACCTCTTCACTTCACAAGCAGTGATCCTCTGACCTCTTCACTTCACAAGAAGTGAGCCTCTGACCTCTTCACTTCACAAGAAATGATCCTCTGACCTCTTCACTTCACAAGCAGCGATCCTCTGACCTCTTCACTTGTCAAGCCTCTGACCTCTTCACTTCAAAAGCAGTGATCCTCTCACCTCTTCACATCACAAGCAGCGATCCTCTGACCTCTTCACTTCACAAGCAGTGATCCTCTGACCTCTTCACTTCACAAGCAGTAAGCCTCTGACCTCTTCAATTCAAAAGCAGCGATCCTCTCACCTCTTCACTTCACAAGCAGCGATCCTCTCACCTCTTCCCATCACAAGCAGCGATCCTCTGACCTCTTCATTTGACATGCAGCGATCCTCTGACCTCTTCACTTCACAAGCAGTGAGCCTCTGACCTCTTCCCTTCACAAGCAGTGAGCCTCTGACCTCTTCCCTTCACAAGCAGCGATCCTCTGACCTCTTCCCATCACAAGCAGCGATCCTCTGACCTCTTCACTTCACAAGCGGCGAGCCCCTGACCTCTTCACTTCACAAGCAGTGAGCCTCTGACCTCTTCACTTCACAAGCAGTGATCCTCTGACTTCTTCACTTCACAAGCGGTGATCCTCAGACCTCTTCCCATCACAAGCTGCGATCCTCTGACCTCTTCACTTCACAAGCAGTGATCCTCTGATCTCTTCAATTCACAAGCAGTGAGACTCTGACCTCTTCACTTCACAAGCAGTGAGACTCTGACCTCTTCACTTCACAAGCAGTGAGACTCTGACCTCTTCACTTCACAAGCAGTGATCCTCTGACCTCTTCACTTCACAAGCAGTGATCCTCTGACCTCTTCCCATCACAAGCAGCGATCCTCTGACCTCTTCACTTCACAAGCTACGAGCCTCTCACCTCTTCACTTCACAAGCTACGAGCCTCTGACCTCTTCACTTCACAAGCAGCAATCCTCTGACCTCTTCACTTCACAAGCAGCGAGCCTCTGACCTCTTCAATTCACAAGCAGTGATCCTCTGACCTCTTCACTTCACAAGCAGTGATCCTCTGACCTCTTCCCATCACAAGCAGTGATCCTCTGACCTCTTCACTTCACAAGCAGTGATCCTCCGACCTCTTCACTTCACAAGCAGCGAGCCTCTGACCTCTTCACTTCACAAGCAGTGATCCTCTGACCTCTTCACTTCACAAGCAGTGATCCTCTGACCTCTTCACTTCACAAGCAGTGAGCCTCTGACCTCTTCACTTCACAAGCGGTGATCCTCTGACCTCTTCACTTCACAAGCGGTGAGCCTCTGACCTCTTCCCTTTACACGCAGTGATCCTCTGACCTCCTCCCATCACAAGCAGTGATCCTCTGACCTCCTCCCATCACAAGCAGCGATCCTCTGACCTCTTCACTTCACAAGCAGTGATCCTCTGATCTCTTCAATTCACAAGCAGTGAGACTCTGACCTCTTTACTTCACAAGCAGTGAGACTCTGACCTCTTCACTTCACAAGCAGTGATCCTCTGACCTCTTCACTTCACAAGCAGTGATCCTCTGACCTCTTCACTTCACAAGCAGTGATCCTCTGACCTCTTCACTTCACAAGCTACGAGCCTCTGACCTCTTCACTTCACAAGCAGCGATCCTCTGACCTCTTCACTTCACAAGCAGCGATCCTCTGACCTCTTCACTTCACAAGCGGCGAGCCTCTGACCTCTTCACTTCACACGCAGTGATCCTCTGACCTCTTCACTTCACAAGCAGTGAGCCTCTGACCTCTTCACTTCACAAGCAGTGATCCTCTGACCTCTTCACTTCACAAGCAGTGAGCCTCTGACCTCTTCACTTCACAAGCAGTGATCCTCTGACCTCTTCACTTCACAAGCAGCGATCCTCTGACCTCTTCCCATCACAAGCAGCGATCCCCTGACCTCTTCACTTCACAAGCAGTGAGCCTCTGACCTCTTCGCTTCACAAGCAGTGATCATCTCACCTCTTCATTTCACAAGCAGCGATCCTCTGACCTCTTCACTTCACAAGCAGTGAGCCTCTGACCTCTTCGCTTCACAAGCAGGGATCATCTCACCTCTTCACTTCACAAGCAGCGATCCTCTGACCTCTTCACTTCACAAGCAGTGAGTCTCTGACCTCTTCCCATCACAAGCAGCGATCCTCTGACCTCTTCACTTCACAAGCTACGAGCCTCCTACCTCTTCACTTCACAAGCAGCGATCCTCTGACCTCTTCACTTCACAAGCAGCGATCCTCTGACCTCTTCACTTCACAAGCAGCGATCCTCTGACCTCTTCACTTCACAAGCAGCGATCCTCTGACCTCTTCACTTCACAAGCGGCGAGCCTCTGACCTCTTCACTTCACATGCAGTGATCCTCTGACCTCTTCACTTCACAAGCAGTGACCCTCTGACCTCTTCACTTCACAAGCAGTGATCCTCTGACCTCTTCACTTCACAAGCAGCGATCCTCTGACCTCTTCACTTCACAAGCAGTGAGCCTCTGACCTCTTCGCTTCACAAGCAGTGATCATCTCAACTCTTCGCTTCAAAAGAAGCGATCCTCTGACCTCTTCACTTCACAAGCGGTGAGCCTCTGACCTCTTCACTTCACAAGCAGTGATCCTCTGACCTCTTCACTTCACAAGCAGCGATCCTCTGACCTCTTCACTTCACAAGCAGCGATCCTCTGACCTCTTCACTTCACAAGCAGCGATCCTCTGACCTCTTCCCATCACAAGCAGCGATCCTCTGACCTCTTCCCATCACAAGCAGTGATCCTCTGACCTCTTCCCATCACAAGCAGTGATCCTCTGACCTCTTCACTTCACAAGCGGTGAGCCTCTGACCTCTTCACTTCACAAGCAGTGAGACTCTGACCTCTTCACTTCACAAGCAGTGATCCTCTGACCTCTTCACTTCACAAGCAGTGATCCTCTGACCTCTTCCCATCACAAGCAGCGATCCTCTGACCTCTTTACTTCACAAGCTACGAGCCTCTGACCTCTTCACTTCACAAGCAGCGATCCTCTGACCTCTTCACTTCACAAGCAGCGATCCTCTGACCTCTTCACTTCACAAGCAGCGATCCTCTGACCTCTTCACTTGACAAGCGGCGAGCCTCTGACCTCTTCACTTCACACGCAGTGATCCTCTGACCTCTTCACTTCACAAGCAGCGAGCCTCTGATCTCTTCCCATCACAAGCAGCGATCCTCTGACCTCTTCACTTCACAAGCAGCGATCCTCTGACCTCTTCACTTCACAAGCAGTGATCCTCTGACCTCTTCACATCACAAGCAGTGATCCTCTGACATCTTCACTTCACAAGCAGCGATCCTCTGACCTCTTCACTTCACAAGCAGTGAGCCTCTGACCTCTTCGCTTCACAAGCAGTGATCATCTCAACTCTTCGCTTCAAAAGTGGCGATCCTCTGACCTTCACTTCACAAGCGGTGAGCCTCTGACCTCTTCACTTCACAAGCAGTGATCCTCTGACCTCTTCACTTCACAAGCAGCGATCCTCTGACCTCTTCACTTCACAAGCAGCGATCCTCTGACCTCTTCCCATCACAAGCAGCGATCCTCTGACCTCTTCCCATCACAAGCAGTGATCCTCTGAACTATTCCCATCACAAGCAGTGATCCTCTGACCTCTTCACTTCACAAGCGGTGAGCCTCTGACCTCTTCACTTCACAAGCAGTGAGACTCTGACCTCTTCACTTCACAAGCAGTGATCCTCTGACCTCTTCACTTCACAAGCAGTGATCCTCTGACCTCTTCCCATCACAAGCAGCGATCCTCTGACCTCTTCCCATCACAAGCAGTGATACTCTGACCTCTTCACTTCACAAGCTACGAGCCTCTGACCTCTTCACTTCACAAGCAGCGATCCTCTGACCTCTTCACTTCACAAGCAGCGATCCTCTGACCTCTTCACTTCACAAGCAGCGATCCTCTGACCTCTTCACTTCACAAGCAGTGATCCTCTGACTTCTTCCCATCACAAGCAGCGATCCTCTGACCTCTCCACTTCACAAGCAGTGAGCCTCTGACCTCTTCCCTTCACATGCAGCGATCCTTTGACCTCTTCACTATACAAGCGGCGATCCTCTGACCTCTTCACTTCACAAGCGGTGAGCCTCTGACCTCTTCACTTCACAAGCAGTGAGCCTCTGACCTCTTCACTTCACAAGCAGTGAGCCTCTGACCTCTTCGCTTCACAAGCAGTGATCATCTCACCTCTTCACTTCACAAGCAGCGATCCTCTGACCTCTTCACTTCACAAGCAGCGATCCTCTGACCTCTTCACTTCACAAGCAGCGATCCTCTGACCTCTTCACTTCACAAGCAGCGATCCTCTGACCTCTTCACTTCACAAGCAGCGATCCTCTGACCTCTTCACTTCACAAGCAGTGATCCTCTGACCTCTTCCCATCACAAGCAGCGATCCTCTGACCTCTTCACTTCACAAGCAGTGAGCCTCTGACCTCTTCCCTTCACATGCAGCGATCCTTTGACCTCTTCACTATACAAGCAGCGATCCTTTGACCTCTTCACTATACAAGCAGCGATCCTCTGACCTCTTCACTGCACAAGCAGTGATCCTCTGACCTCTTCACTGCACAAGCAGTGAGCCTCTGACCTCTTCACTTCACAAGCAGTGATCCTCTGACCTCTTCCCATCACAAGCAGCGATCCTCTGACCTCTTTACTTCACAAGCTACGAGCCTCTGACCTCTTCACTTCACAAGCAGCGATCCTCTGACCTCTTCACTTCACAAGCAGCGATCCTCTGACCTCTTCACTTCACAAGCAGCGATCCTCTGACCTCTTCACTTGACAAGCGGCGAGCCTCTGACCTCTTCACTTCACACGCAGTGATCCTCTGACCTCTTCACTTCACAAGCAGCGAGCCTCTGATCTCTTCCCATCACAAGCAGCGATCCTCTGACCTCTTCACTTCACAAGCAGCGATCCTCTGACCTCTTCACTTCACAAGCAGTGATCCTCTGACCTCTTCACATCACAAGCAGTGATCCTCTGACATCTTCACTTCACAAGCAGCGATCCTCTGACCTCTTCACTTCACAAGCAGTGAGCCTCTGACCTCTTCGCTTCACAAGCAGTGATCATCTCAACTCTTCGCTTCAAAAGTGGCGATCCTCTGACCTTCACTTCACAAGCGGTGAGCCTCTGACCTCTTCACTTCACAAGCAGTGATCCTCTGACCTCTTCACTTCACAAGCAGCGATCCTCTGACCTCTTCACTTCACAAGCAGCGATCCTCTGACCTCTTCCCATCACAAGCAGCGATCCTCTGACCTCTTCCCATCACAAGCAGTGATCCTCTGACCTCTTCCCATCACAAGCAGTGATCCTCTGACCTCTTCACTTCACAAGCGGTGAGCCTCTGACCTCTTCACTTCACAAGCAGTGAGACTCTGACCTCTTCACTTCACAAGCAGTGATCCTCTGACCTCTTCACTTCACAAGCAGTGATCCTCTGACCTCTTCCCATCACAAGCAGCGATCCTCTGACCTCTTCCCATCACAAGCAGCGATACTCTGACCTCTTCACTTCACAAGCTACGAGCCTCTGACCTCTTCACTTCACAAGCAGCGATCCTCTGACCTCTTCACTTCACAAGCAGCGATCCTCTGACCTCTTCACTTCACAAGCAGCGATCCTCTGACCTCTTCACTTCACAAGCAGCGATCCTCTGACTTCTTCCCATCACAAGCAGCGATCCTCTGACCTCTCCACTTCACAAGCAGTGAGCCTCTGACCTCTTCCCTTCACATGCAGCGATCCTTTGACCTCTTCACTATACAAGCGGCGATCCTCTGACCTCTTCACTTTACAAGCGGTGAGCCTCTGACCTCTTCACTTCACAAGCAGTGAGCCTCTGACCTCTTCACTTCACAAGCAGTGAGCCTCCGACCTCTTCGCTTCACAAGCAGTGATCATCTCACCTCTTCACTTCACAAGCAGCGATCCTCTGACCTCTTCACTTCACAAGCAGCGATCCTCTGACCTCTTCACTTCACAAGCAGCGATCCTCTGACCTCTTCACTTCACAAGCAGCGATCCTCTGACCTCTTCACTTCACAAGCAGCGATCCTCTGACCTCTTCACTTCACAAGCAGTGATCCTCTGACCTTTTCCCATCACAAGCAGCGATCCTCTGACCTCTTCACTTCACAAGCAGTGAGCCTCTGACCTCTTCCCTTCACATGCAGCGATCCTTTGACCTCTTCACTATACAAGCAGCGATCCTTTGACCTCTTCACTATACAAGCAGCGATCCTCTGACCTCTTCACTGCACAAGCAGTGATCCTCTGACCTCTTCACTGCACAAGCAGTGAGCCTCTGACCTCTTCACTTCACAAGCAGTGAGCCTCTGACCTCTTCACTTCACAAGAAGTGAGCCTCGGACCTCTTCACTTCACAGGCATTGATCCTCTGACCTCTTCACTTCACAAGCAGTGATCCTCTGACCTCTTCACTTCACAAGCGGTGATCCTCTGACCTCTTCCCATCACAAGCAGCGATCCTCTGACCTCTTCCCATCACAAGCTGTGATCCTCTGACCTCTTCACTTCACAAGCAGCGAGCCTCTGACCTCTTCACTTCACAAGCAGCGATCCTCTGACCTCTTCACTTCACAAGCAGCGATCCTCTGACCTCTTCACTTCACAAGCAGCGATCCTCTGACCTCTTCACTTCACAAGCAGTGATCCTCTGACCTCTTCACTTCACAAGAAATGATCCTCTGACCTCTTCACTTCACAAGCAGCGATCCTCTGACCTCTTCCCATCACAAGCAGCGATCCTCTGACCTCTTCACTTCACAAGCAGTGATCCTCTGACCTCTTCACTTCACAAGCAGTGAGCCTCTGACCTCTTCACTTCACAAGAAATGATCCTCTGACCTCTTCACTTCACAAGCAGCGATCCTCTGACCTCTTCACTTCACAAGCCTCTGACCTCTTCACTTCAAAAGCAGTGATCCTCTCACCTCTTCACATCACACGCAGCGATCCTCTGACCTCTTCACTTCACAAGCAGCGATCCTCTGACCTCTTCACTTCACAAGCAGTGTGCCTCTGACCTCTTCCCATCACAAGCAGCGATCCTCTGACCTCTTCATTTGACAAGCAGCGAGCCTCTGACCTCTTCCCTTCACAAGCAGTGAGCCTCTGACCTCTTCACTTCACAAGCAGTGATCCTCTGACCTCTTCACTTCACAAGCAGCGATCCTCTGACCTCTTCACTTCACAAGCAGTGAGCCTCTGACCTCTTCACTTCACAAGCGGTGAGCCTCTGACCTCTTCACTTCACAAGCAGTGAGCCTCTGACCTCTTCACTTCACAAGCAGCGATCCTCTGACCTCTGCACTTCACAAGCAGTGATCCTCTGACCTCTTCACTTCACAAGCAGTGAGCCTCTGACCTCTTCACTTCGCAAGCAGTGATCCTCTGATCTCTTCCCATCACAAGCAGCGATCCTCTGATCTCTTCCCATCACAAGCAGTGATCCTCTGACCTCTTCACTTCACAAGCAGTGAGCCTCTGACCTCTTCACTTCACAAGCAGTGAGCCTCTGACCTCTTCACTTCACAGGCATTGATCCTCTGACCTCTTCACTTCACAAGCAGTGATCCTCTGACCTCATCACTTCACAAGCGGTGATCCTCTAACCCCTTCCCATCACAAACAGTGATCCTCTGACCTCTTCACTTCACAAGCAGTGATCCTCTGACCTCTTCACTTCACAAGCAGTGATCCTCTGACCTCTTCCCATCACTAGCAGCGATCCTCTGACCACTTCACTATCAGCGATCCTCTGACCTCTTCACTTCACAAGCAGCGATCCTCTGACCTCTTCACTTCACAAGCAGCGATCCTCTGACCTCTTCCCATCACAAGCAGCGATCCTCTGACTTCTTCACTTCACAAGCAGTGTGTAGGAATAAAAGAAGTCTCATAGACATGCTCTTCAAGTTGTAGTTTATTCCTTAGTTGTATCATACAGGTTCCTTTGTAAGTCTTTATGTAAGCCCCACCAGGAGCAGCCTCCTGGCTACTCAGCCCATCATCTTCAACTGCCAACCTTCAAGTCCCAACATCCCTAACATTCTACATGACATCACATTACTAGGCAGAGAACCAAGGCAAGGGAAATGCACAACATTGGAAGCAGATCACTACATATCTTCCCCCTTTATATATTAACAAAATGAAATAGCATACAATTCTATAAACGTAGGAAAAGAAGATAAATATCTTAGAATAAACACCATATAACAACAGTACTGAAATGAGAAAAACTCTTCTTTTGTTGTAATAATAATATTGTAAAAAGTAATAACAATAATACAATCACAATAAAGCAAGAAATAGACTGTAAATATAAATAAATAAATATAATCAAATAACAGGGAATATCCCATGCCTTCTACTGCATGCACAGTAATATACCATTTACATCCCAGTTACGACCAGTTAATGTAAAGGGGGAAATCCACCTCCCTAAACATCCCAACCACTTCCGAACAAAATGTAAAGGGGGAATCCACCTCCCTAAACATGCCAACCACTTCCGTACAAAATCTATGTAAAGGGGGAATCCACCTCCCTAAACATCCCAACCACTTCCGAACAAAATGTTAAGGGGGAATCCACCTCCCTAAACATGCCAACCACTTCCGAACAAAATGTAAAGGGGGAATCCACCTCCCTAAACATCCCAACCACATCCGAACAAAATGTAAAGGGGGAAATTCACCTCCCTAAACATGCCAACCACTTCTGTGGGTTCGTATCCCATCCTCGTCGCCAATGTAGGAATAAAAGAAGTCTCATAGACATGCTCTTCAAGTTGTAGTTTATTCCTTAGTTGTATCATACAGGTTCCTTTGTAAGTCTTTATGTAAGCCCCACCAGGAGCAGCCTCCTGGCTACTCAGCCCATCATCTTCAACTGCCAACCTTCAAGTCCCAACATCCCTAACATTCTACATGACATCACATTACTAGGCAGAGAACCAAGGCAAGGAAAATGCACAACATTAGAAGCAGATCACTACACAGTGAGCCTCTGACCTCTTCCCATCACAAGCACCGATCCTCTGACCTCTTCACTTCACAAGCAGCGAGCCTCTGACCTCTTCACTTCACAAGCAGTGATCCTCTGACCTCTTCACTTCACAAGCAGTGATTCTCTGACCTCTTCCCATCACAAGCAGCGATCCTCTGACTTCTTCCCATCACAAGCAGCAATCCTCTGACCTCTCTACTTCACAAGCAGTGAGCCTCTGACCTCTTCCCTTCACATGCACCGATCCTTTGACCTCTTCACTATACAAGCAGCGATCCTTTGACCTCTTCACTATACAAGCAGCGATCCTCTGACCTCTTCACTTCACAAGCGGTGAGCCTCTGACCTCTTCACTTCACAAGCAGTGATCCTCTGACATCTTCACTTCACAAGCAGCGATCCTCTGACCTCTTCCCTTCACAAGCAGTGAGCCTCTGACCTCTTCACTTCACAAGCAGTGATCCTCTGACATCTTCACTTCACAAGCAGCGATCCTCTGACCTCTTCACTTCACAAGCAGTGAGCCTCTGACCTCTTCGCTTCACAAGCAGTGATCATCTCAACTCTTCGCTTCACAAGCAGAGATCCTCTGACCTCTTCACTTCACAAGCAGTGATCCTCTGACCTCTTCACTTCACAAGCAGCGATCCTCTGACCTCTTCCCATCACAAGCAGCGATCCTCTGACCTCTTCACTTCACAAGCAGTGAGCCTCTGACCTCTTCGCTTCACAAGCAGTGATCATCTCACCTCTTCACTTCACAAGCAGTGAGCCTCTGACCGCTTCACTTCACAAGCAGCGATCCTCTGATCTCTTCCCATAACAAGCAGCGATCCTCTGACCTCTTCACTTCACAAGCAGTGATCCTCTGACCTCTTCACTGCACAAGCAGTGATCCTCTGACCTCTTCACTGCACAAGCAGTGATCCTCTGACCTCTTCACTTCACAAGCAGTGAGCCTCTGACCTCTTCACTTCACAGGCATTGATCCTCTGACCTCTTCACTTCACAAGCAGTGATCCTCTGACCTCTTCACTTCACAAGCGGTGATCCTCTGACCTCTTCCCATCACAAGCAGCGATCCTCTGACCTCTTCCCATCACAAGCTGTGATCCTCTGACCTCTTCACTTCACAAGCAGTGATCCTCTGACCTCTTCACTTCACAAGCAGCGAGCCTCTGACCTCTTCACTTCACAAGCAGCGATCCTCTGACCTCTTCACTTCACAAGCAGCGATCCTCTGACCTCTTCACTTCACAAGCAGCGATCCTCTGACGTCTTCACTTCACAATTAGTGATCCTCTGACCTCTTCACTTCACAAGCAGCGATCCTCTGACCTCTTCACTTCACAAGCAGCGATCCTCTGACCTCTTCACTTCACAAGCCTCTGACCTCTTCACTTCAAAAGCAGTGATCCTCTCACCTCTTCACATCACAAGCAGCGATCCTCTGACCTCTTCACTTCACAAGCAGCGATCCTCTGACCTCTTCACTTCACAAGCAGCGATCCTCTGACCTCTTCACTTCACAAGCAGTGATCCTCTGACCTCTTCACTTCACAAGCAGTGATCCTCTGACCTCTTCACTTCACAAGCAGTGAGCCTCTGACCTCTTCACTTCACAAGCAGTGATCCTCTGACCTCTTCACTTCACAAGCGGTGAGCCTCTGACCTCTTCCCACTACAAGCAGCGATCCTCTGACCTCTTCACTTCACAAGCAGCGATCCTCTGACGTCTTCACTTCACAAGCAGCGAGCCTCTGACCTCTTCACTTCACAAGCAGTGAGCCTCTGACCTCTTCACTTCACAAGCAGTGATCCTCTGACCTCTTCACTTCACAAGCAGTGAGCCTCTGACCTCTTCGCTTCACAAGCAGGGATCATCTCACCTCTTCACTTCACAAGCAGCGATCCTCTCACCTCTTCACTTCACAAGCAGTGAGCCTCTGACCTCTTCACTTCACAAGCAGTGATCCTCTGACCTCTTCACTTCACAAGCAGTGATCCTCTGACCTCTTCACTTCACAAGCGGTGATCCTCAGACCTCTTCCCATCACAAGCTGCGATCCTCTGACCTCTTCACTTCCCAAGCAGTGATCCTCTGATCTCTTCAATTCACAAGCAGCGATCCTCTGACCTCTTCACTTCACACGCAGTGATCCTCTGACCTCTTCACTTCACAAGCAGTGAGCCTCTGACCTCTTCACTTCACAAGCAGTGAGCCTCTGACCTCTTCACTTCACAAGCAGTGAGCCTCTGACCTCTTCACTTCACAAGCAGCGATCCTCTCACCTCTTCCCATCACAAGCAGAGATCCTCTGACCTCTTCACTTCACAAGCAGCGATCCTCTGGCCTCTTCACTTCACAAGCCTCTGACCTCTTCACTTCAAAAGCAGTGATCCTCTCACCTCTTCACATCACAAGCAGCGATCCTCTGACCTCTTCACTTCACAAGCAGTGATCCTCTGACCTCTTCCCATCACAAGCAGCGATCCTGTGACCTCTTCACTTCACAAGCAGCGATCCTCTGACCTCTTCACTTCACAAGCAGTGAGCCTCTGACCTCTTCACTTCACAAGCAGTGAGCCTCTGACATCTTCACTTCACAAGCAGTGATCCTCTGACCTCTTCACTTCACAAGCAGTGAGCCTCTGACCTCTTCACTTCACAAGCAGCGATCCTCTGACCTCTTCACTGCACAAGCAGTTATCCTCTGACCTCTTCACTGCACAAGCAGTGATCCTCTGACCTCTTCACTGCACAAGCAGTGAGCCTCTGACCTCTTCACTTCACAAGCAGTGAGCCTCTGACCTCTTCACTTCACAAGCAGCGATCCTCTGACCTCTTCACTTCACAAGCAGCGATCCTCTGACCTCTTCACTTCACAGGCATTGATCCTCTGACCTCTTCACTTCACAGGCATTGATCCTCTGACCTCTTCACTTCACAAGCAGTGATCCTCTGACCTCTTCACTTCACAAGCGGTGATCCTCTGACCTCTTCCCATCACAAGCAGCGATCCTCTGACCTCTTCCCATCACAAGCTGTGATCCTCTGACCTCTTCACTTCACAAGCAGCGAGCCTCTGACCTCTTCACTTCACAAGCAGCGAGCCTCTGACCTCTTCACTTCACAAGCAGCGATCCTCTGACCTCTTCACTTCACAAGCAGCGACCCTCTGACCTCTTCACTTCACAAGCAGCGATCCTCTGACCTCTTCACTTCACAAGCAGTGATCCTCTGACCTCTTCACTTCACAAGCAGCGATCCTCTGACCTCTTCACTTCACAAGCAGCGAGCCTCTGACCTCTTCCCTTCACAAGCAGCGATCCTCTGACCTCTTCCCATCACAAGCAGCGATCCTCTGACCTCTTCACTTCACAAGCAGCGAGCCTCTGACCTCTTCACTTCACAAGAAATGATCCTCTGACCTCTTCACTTCACAAGCAGCGATCCTCTGACCTCTTCACTTCACAAGCCTCTGACCTCTTCACTTCAAAAGCAGTGATCCTCTCACCTCTTCACATCACACGCAGCGGTCCTCTGACCTCTTCACTTCACAAGCAGCGATCCTCTGACCTCTTCACTTCACAAGCAGTGAGCCTCTGACCTCTTCCCATCACAAGCAGCGATCCTCTGACCTCTTCATTTGACAAGCAGCGAGCCTCTGACCTCTTCCCTTCACAAGCAGTGAGCCTCTGACCTCTTCACTTCACAAGCAGTGATCCTCTGACCTCTTCACTTCACAAGCAGCGATCCTCTGACCTCTTCACTTCACAAGCAGTGAGCCTCTGACCTCTTCACTTCACAAGCAGTGATCCTCTGACCTCTTCCCTTCACAAGCAGCAATCCTCTGACCTCTTCACTTCACAAGCAGTGAGCCTCTGACCTCTTCACTTCACAAGCAGCGATCCTCTGACCTCTTCCCATCACAAGCAGCGATCCCCTGACCTCTTCACTTCACAAGCGGTGAGCCTCTGACCTCTTCACTTCACTAGCAGTGAGCCTCTGACCTCTTCACTTCACAAGCAGCGATCCTCTGACCTCTGCACTTCACAAGCAGTGATTCTCTGACCTCTTCACTTCACAAGCAGTGAGCCTCTGACCTCTTCACTTCACAAGCAGCGATCCTCTGATCTCTTCCCATCACAAGCAGCGATCCTCTGACCTCTTCCCATCACAAGCAGTGATCCTCTGACCTCTTCACTTCACAAGCAGTGAGCCTCTGACCTCTTCACTTCACAAGCAGTGAGCCTCTGACCTCTTCACTTCACAGGCATTGATCCTCTGACCTCTTCACTTCACAAGCAGTGATCCTCTGACCTCTTCACTTCACAAGCGGTGATCCTCTAACCCCTTCCCATCACAAACAGTGATCCTCTGACCTCTTCACTTCACAAGCAGTGATCCTCTGACCTCTTCACTTCACAAGCAGTGATCCTCTGACCTCTTCCCATCACTAGCAGCGATCCTCTGACCACTTCACTAGCAGCGATCCTCTGACCTCTTCACTTCACAAGCAGCGATCCTCTGACCTCTTCACTTCACAAGCAGCGATCCTCTGACCTCTTCCCATCACAAGCAGCGATCCTCTGACCTCTTCACTTCACAAGCAGTGTGTAGGAATAAAAGAAGTCTCATAGACATGCTCTTCAAGTTGTAGTTTATTCCTTAGTTGTATCATACAGGTTCCTTTGTAAGTCTTTATGTAAGCCCCACCAGGAGCAGCCTCCTGGCTACTCAGCCCATCATCTTCAACTGCCAACCTTCAAGTCCCAACATCCCTAACATTCTACATGACATCACATTACTAGGCAGAGAACCAAGGCAAGGGAAATGCACAACATTGGAAGCAGATCACTACATATCTTCCCCCTTTATATATTAACAAAATGAAATAGCATACAATTCTATAAACGTAGGAAAAGAAGATAAATATCTTAGAATAAACACCATATAACAACAGTACTGAAATGAGAAAAACTCTTCTTTTGTTGTAATAATAATATTGTAAAAAGTAATAACAATAATACAATCACAATAAAGCAAGAAATAGACTGTAAATATAAATAAATAAATATAATCAAATAACAGGGAATATCCCATGCCTTCTACTGCATGCACAGTAATATACCATTTACATCCCAGTTACGACCAGTTAATGTAAAGGGGGCAATCCACCTCCCTAAACATCCCAACCACTTCCGAACAAAATGTAAAGGGGGAATCCACCTCCCTAAACATGCCAACCACTTCCGTACAAAATCTATGTAAAGGGGGAATCCACCTCCCTAAACATCCCAACCACTTCCGAACAAAATGTAAAGGGGGAATCCACCTCCCTAAACATGCCAACCACTTCCGAACAAAATGTAAAGGGGGAATCCACCTCCCTAAACATCCCAACCACATCCGAACAAAATGTAAAGGGGGAAATTCACCTCCCTAAACATGCCAACGACTTCTGTGGGTTCGTATCCCATCCTCGTCGCCAATGTAGGAATAAAAGAAGTCTCATAGACATGCTCTTCAAGTTGTAGTTTATTCCTTAGTTGTATCATACAGGTTCCTTTGTAAGTCTTTATGAAAGCCCCACCAGGAGCAGCCTCCTGGCTACTCAGCCCATCATCTTCAACTGCCAACGTTCAAGTCCCAACATCCCTAACATTCTACATGACATCACATTACTAGGCAGAGAACCAAGGCAAGGGAAATGCACAACATTAGAAGCAGATCACTACACAGTGAGCCTCTGACCTCTTCACTTCACAAGCAGTGATCCTCTGACCTCTTCACTTCACAAGCAGCGATCCTCTGACCTCTTCCCATCACAAGCAGCGATCCTCTGACCTCTTCACTTCACAATCAGTGGGCCTCTGACCTCTTCACTTCACAATTAGTGATCCTATGACCTCTTCACTTCACAAGCAGCGATCCTCTGACCTCTTCCCTTCACAAGCAGTAAGCCTCTGACCTCTACGCTTCACAAGCAGCGATCATCTCACCTCTTCACTTCACAAGCAGCGATCATCTCACCTCTTCACTTCACAAGCAGTAATCCTCCGACCTCTTCACTTCACAAGCAGTGATCCTCTGACCTCTTCACTTCACAAGCAGTGATCCTCTGACCTCTTCACTTCACAAGCAGCGATCCTCTGACCTCTTCACTTCACAAGCAGCGATCCTCTGACCTCTTCACTTCACAAGCAGCGATCCTCTGACCTCTTCCCATCACAAGCAGCGATCCTCTGACCTCTTCCCATCACAAGCAGTGATCCTCTGACCTCTGCACTTCACAAGCGGTGAGCCTCTGACCTCTTCACTTCACAAGCAGTGATCCTCTGACCTCTTCCCATCACAAGCAGCGATCCTCTGACCTCTTCACTTCACAAGCGGTGAGCCTCTGACCTCTTCACTTCACACGCAGTGATCCTCTGACCTCTTCACTTCACAAGCGGTGAGCCTCTGACCTCTTCCCACTACAAGCTGCGATCCTCTGACGTCTTCACTTCACAAGCAGTGATCCTCTGAACTCTTCACTTCACAAGCGGTGAGCCTCTGACCTCTTCCCATCACAAGCAGTGAGCCTCTGACCTCTTCACTTCACAAGCAGCGATCCTTTGACCTCTTCACTTCACAAGCAGCGATCCTTTGACCTCTTTACTTCACAAGCAGTGAGACTCTGACCTCTTCACTTCACAAGCAGTGAGCCTCTGACCTCTTCACTTCACAAGCAGTGATCCTCTGACATCTTCCCTTCACAAGCAGCGATCCTCTGACCTCTTCACTTCACAAGCAGTGAGCCTCTGACCTCTTCACTTCACAAGCAGTGATCCTCTGACCTCTTCACTTCACAAGCAGTGAGCCTCTGACCTCTTCACTTCACAAGCAGTGATCCTCTGACCTCTTCCCATCACAAGCAGTGATCCTCTGACCTCTTCACTTCACAAGCAGCGAGCCTCTGACCTCTTCACTTCACAAGAGGTGATCCTCTGACCTCTTCACTTCACAAGCAGTGATCCTCTGACCTCTTCACTTCACAAGCAGTGAGCCTCTGACCTCTTCACTTCACAAGCAGTGATCCTCTGACCTCTTCACTTCACAAGCGGTGAGCCTCTGACCTCTTCCCACTACAAGCAGCGATCCTCTGACGTCTTCACTTCACAAGCAGCGATCCTCTGACGTCTTCACTTCACAAGCAGCGAGCCTCTGACCTGTTCACTTCACAAGCAGTGAGCCTCTGACCTCTTCACTTCACAAGCAGTGATCCTCTGACCTCTTCACTTCACAAGCAGTGAGCCTCTGACCTCTTCGCTTCACAAGCAGGGATCATCTCACCTCTTCACTTCACAAGCAGCGATCCTCTCACCTCTTCACTTCACAAGCAGTGAGCCTCTGACCTCTTCACTTCACAAGCAGTGATCCTCTGACCTCTTCACTTCACAAGCAGTGATCCTCTGACCTCTTCACTTCACAAGCAGTGATCATCTCACCTCTTCACTTCACAAGCAGCGATCCTCTGACCTCTTCACTTCACAAGCAGTGATCCTCTGACCTCTTCAATTCACAAGCAGCGATCCTCTGACCTCTTCACTTCACAAGCAGTGAGCCTCTGACCTCTTCAATTCACAAGCAGTGAGACTCTGACCTCTTCACTTCACAAGCAGTGAGCCTCTGACCTCTTCACTTCACAAGCAGTGAGACTCTGACCTCTTCACTTCACAAGCAGTGAGACTCTGACCTCTTCACTTCACAAGCAGTGAGCCTCTGACCTCTTCCCTTTACAAGCAGTGAGCCTCTGACCTCTTCCCTTCACAAGCAGTGATCATCTCACCTCTTCACTTCACAAGCAGCGATCCTCTCACCTCTTCCCATCACAAGCAGCGATCCTCTGACCTCTTCATTTGACATGCAGCGATCCTCTGACCTCTTCACTTCACAAGCAGTGAGCCTCTGACCTCTTCCCATCACAAGCAGCGATCCTCTGACCTCTTCACTTCACAAGCAGTGAGCCTTTGACCTCTTCACTTCACAAGCAGTGATCCTCTGACCGCTTCACTTCACAAGCAGTGATCCTCTGACCTCTTCACTTCACGAGCAGTGAGCCTCTGACCTCTTCACTTCACAAGCAGCGATCCTCTGACCTCTTCACTTCACAAGCAGTGATCCTCTGACCTCTTCACTTCACAAGCAGTGATCCTCTGACCTCTTCACTTCACAAGCAGCGATCCTCTGACCTCTTCACTTCACAAGCAGTGATCATCTCACCTCTTCATTTCACAAGCAGCGATCCTCTGACCTCTTCGATTCACAAGCAGTGAGCCTCTGACCTCTTCGCTTCACAAGCAGTGATCATCTCACCTCTTCACTTCACAAGCAGCGATCCTCTGACCTCTTCACTTCACAAGCAGTGATCCTCTGACCTCTTCACTTCACAAGCAGTGAGCCTCTGACCTCTTCACTTCACAAGCAGTGATCCTCTCACCTCTTCACTTCACAAGCAGCGATCCTCTGACCTCTTCCCATCACAAGCAGCGATCCTCTGACCTCTTCACTTCACAAGCAGTGAGCCTTTGACCTCTTCACTTCACAAGCAGTGATCCTCTGACCTCTTCATTTAACAAGCAGTGATCCTCGGACCTCTTCACTTCACAAGCAGTGATCCTCGGACCTCTTCACTTCACAAGCAGTGATCCTCTGACCTCTTCCCATCACAAGCAGCGATACTCTGACCTCTTCCCATCACAAGCAGTGATCCTCTGACCTCTTCACTTCACAAGCAGCGATCCTCTGACCTCTTCAGTTCACAAGCAGTGAGCCTCTGACCTCTTCACTTCACAAGCAGTGAGCCTCTGACCTCTTCACTTCACAAGCAGCGATACTCTGACCTCTTCACTTCACAAGCAGCGATCCTCTGACCTCTTCACTTCACAAGCAGCGATCCTCTGACCTCTTCACTTCACAAGCAGTGAGCCTCTGACCTCTTCCCATCACAAGCAGCGATCCTCTGACCTCTTCCCATCACAAGCAGCGATCCTCTGACCTCTTCCCATCACAAGCAGCGATCCTCTGACCTCTTCACTTCACAAGCAATGATCCTCTGACCTCTTCACTTCACAAGCAGCGATCCTCTGACCTCTTCACTTCACAAGCCTCTGACCTCTTCAATTCAAAAGCAGCGATCCTCTCACCTCTTCACTTCACAAGCAGCGATCCTCTGACCTCTTCCCATCACAAGCAGCGATCCTCTGACCTCTTCACTTCACAAGCAGCGATCCTCTGACCTCTTCCCATCACAAGCAGCGATCCTCTGACCTCTTCACTTCACAAGCAGCGATCCTCTGACCTCTTCACTTCACAAGCCTCTGACCTCTTCACTTCAAAAGCAGTGATCCTCTCACCTCTTCACATCACAAGCAGCGATCCTCTGACCTCTTCACTTCACAAGCAGTGATCCTCTGACCTCTTCACTTCACAAGCAGTGAGCCTCTGACCTCTTCTATTCAAAAGCAGCGATCCTCTCACCTCTTCACTTCACAAGCAGCGATCCTCTCACCTCTTCCCATAACAAGCAGCGATCATCTGACCTCTTCATTTGACATGCAGCGATCCTCTGACCTCTTCCCTTCACAAGCAGTGAGCCTCTGACCTCTTCCCTTCACAAGCAGTGAGCCTCTGACCTCTTCACTTCACAAGCAGTGATCCTCTGACCTCTTCACTTCACAAGCAGCGATCCTCTGACCTCTTCACTTCACAAGCAGCGAGCCTCTGACCTCTTCACTTCACAAGCAGCGATCCTCTGACCTCTTCCCATCACAAGCAGCGATCCTCTGACCTCTTCACTTCACAAGCAGTGATCCTCTGACCTCTTCACTTCACAAGCAGTGATCCTCTCACCTCTTCACTTCCCAAGCAGCGATCCTCTGACCTCTTCCCATCACAAGCAGCGATCCTCTGACCTCTTCACTTCACAAGCAGTGAGCCTTTGACCTCTTCACTTCACAAGCAGTGATCCTCTGACCTCTTCACTTCACAAGCAGTGATCCTCTGACCTCTTCACTTCACAAGCAGTGATCCTCTGACCTCTTCACTTCACAAGCAGTGAGCCTCTGACCTCTTCACTTCACAAGCAGCGATCCTCTGACTCTTCCCATCACAAGCAACGATCCTCTGACCTCTTCCCATCACAAGCAGCGATACTCTGACCTCTTCACTTCACAAGCAGTGAGCCTCTGACCGCTTCACTTCACACGCAGTGATCCTCTGACCGCTTCACTTCACAAGCAGTGATCCTCTGACTGCTTCACTTCACAAGCAGTGATCCTCTGACCGCTTCACTTCACAAGCAGTGATCCTCTGACCTCTTCACTTCACGAGCAGTGAGCAACTGACCTCTTCACTTCACAAGCAGCGATCCTCTGACCTCTTCACTTCACAAGCAGTGATCCTCTGACCTCTTCACTTCACAAGCAGTGATCCTCTGACCTCTTCACTTCACAAGCAGCGATCCTCTGACCTCTTCACTTCACAAGCAGTGAGCCTCTGACCTCTTCGCTTCACAAGCAGTGATCATCTCACCTCTTCATTTCACAAGCAGCGATCCTCTGACCGCTTCGATTCACAAGCAGTGAGCCTCTGACCTCTTCGCTTCACAAGCAGTGATCATCTCACCTCTTCACTTCACAAGCAGCGATCCTCTGACCTCTTCACTTCACAAGCAGTGATCCTCTGACCTCTTCACTTCACAAGCAGTGAGCCTCTGACCTCTTCACTTCACAAGCAGTGATCCTCTCACCTCTTCACTTCACAAGCAGCGATCCTCTGACCTCTTCCCATCACAAGCAGCGATCCTCTGACCTCTTCACTTCACAAGCAGTGAGCCTTTGACCTCTTCACTTCACAAGCAGTGCTCCTCTGACCTCTTCACTTCACAAGCAGTGATCCTCTGACCTCTTCACTTCACAAGCAGTGATCCTCTGACCTCTTCACTTCACAAGCAGCGATCCTCTGACTCTTCCCATCACAAGCAACGATCCTCTGACCTCTTCACTTCACAAGCAGCGATACTCTGACCTCTTCACTTCACAAGCAGCGATCCTCTGACCTCTTCCCATCACAAGCAGCGATCCTCTAACCTCTTCACTTCACAAGCGGTGATCCTCAGACCTCTTCCCATCACAAGCTGCGATCCTCTGACCTCTTCACTTCACAAGCAGTGATCCTCTGATCTCTTCAATTCACAAGCAGTGAGACTCTGACCTCTTCACTTCACAAGCAGTGATCCTCTGACCTCTTCACTTCACAAGCAGTTAGCCTCTGACCTCTTCACTTCACAAGCAGTGATCCTCTCACCTCTTCACTTCACAAGCAGCGATCCTCTGACCTCTTCCCATCACAAGCAGCGATCCTCTGACCTCTTCACTTCACAAGCAGTGAGCCTTTGACCTCTTCACTTCACAAGCAGTGATCCTCTGACCGCTTCACTTCACAAGCAGCGATCCTCTGACCTCTTCACTTCACAAGCAGTGAGCCTCTGACCTCTTCACTTCACAAGCAGTGATCCTCTCACCTCTTCACTTCACAAGCAGCGATCCTCTGACCTCTTCCCATCACAAGCAGCGATCCTCTGACCTCTTCACTTCACAAGCAGTGAGCCTTTGACCTCTTCACTTCACAAGCAGTGATCCTCTGACCTCTTCACTTCACAAGCAGTGATCCTCTGACCTCTTCACTTCACAAGCAGTGATCCTCTGACCTCTTCACTTCACAAGCAGCGATCCTCTGACTCTTCCCATCACAAGCAACGATCCTCTGACCTCTTCACTTCACAAGCAGCGATACTCTGACCTCTTCACTTCACAAGCAGCGATCCTCTGACCTCTTCCCATCACAAGCAGCGATCCTCTAACCTCTTCACTTCACAAGCGGTGATCCTCAGACCTCTTCCCATCACAAGCTGCGATCCTCTGACCTCTTCACTTCACAAGCAGTGATCCTCTGATCTCTTCAATTCACAAGCAGTGAGACTCTGACCTCTTCACTTCACAAGCAGTGATCCTCTGACCTCTTCACTTCACAAGCAGTTAGCCTCTGACCTCTTCACTTCACAAGCAGTGATCCTCTCACCTCTTCACTTCACAAGCAGCGATCCTCTGACCTCTTCCCATCGCAAGCAGCGATCCTCTGACCTCTTCACTTCACAAGCAGTGATCCTCTGACCTCTTCACTTCACAAGCAGTGAGCCTCTGACCTCTTCGCTTCACAAGCAGTGATCATCTCACCTCTTCATTTCACAAGCAGCGATCCTCTGACCTCTTCGATTCACAAGCAGTGAGCCTCTGACCTCTTCGCTTCACAAGCAGTGATCATCTCACCTCTTCACTTCACAAGCAGCGATCCTCTGACCTCTTCACTTCACAAGCAGTGATCCTCTGACCTCTTCACTTCACAAGCAGTGAGCCTCTGACCTCTTCACTTCACAAGCAGTGATCCTCTCACCTCTTCACTTCACAAGCAGCGATCCTCTGACCTCTTCCCATCACAAGCAGCGATCCTCTGACCTCTTCACTTCACAAGCAGTGAGCCTTTGACCTCTTCACTTCACAAGCAGTGATCCTCTGACCTCTTCACTTCACAAGCAGTGATCCTCTGACCTCTTCACTTCACAAGCAGTGATCCTCTGACCTCTTCACTTCACAAGCAGCGATCCTCTGACTCTTCCCATCACAAGCAACGATCCTCTGACCTCTTCACTTCACAAGCAGCGATCCTCTGACCTCTTCACTTCACAAGCAGTGAGCCTCTGACCTCTTCGCTTCACAAGCAGTGATCATCTCACCTCTTCATTTCACAAGCAGCGATCCTCTGACCTCTTCGATTCACAAGCAGTGAGCCTCTGACCTCTTCGCTTCACAAGCAGTGATCATCTCACCTCTTCACTTCACAAGCAGTGATCCTCTGACCTCTTCACTTCACAAGCAGCGATCCTCTGACCTCTTCTCTTCACAAGCAGTGAGCCTCTGACCTCTTCGCTTCACAAGCAGTGATCATCTCACCTCTTCATTTCACAAGCAGCGATCCTCTGACCTCTTCGATTCACAAGCAGTGAGCCTCTGACCTCTTCGCTTCACAAGCAGTGATCATCTCACCTCTTCACTTCACAAGCAGCGATCCTCTGACCTCTTCACTTCACAAGCAGTGATCCTCTGACCTCTTCACTTCACAAGCAGTGAGCCTCTGACCTCTTCACTTCACAAGCAGTGATCCTCTCACCTCTTCACTTCACAAGCAGCGATCCTCTGACCTCTTCCCATCACAAGCAGCCATCCTCTGACCTCTTCACTTCACAAGCAGTGAGCCTTTGACCTCTTCACTTCACAAGCAGTGATCCTCTGACCTCTTCACTTCACAAGCAGTGATCCTCTGACCTCTTCACTTCACAAGCAGTGATCCTCTGACCTCTTCACTTCACAAGCAGTGATCCTCTGACCTCTTCACTTCACAAGCAGCGATCCTCTGACTCTTCCCATCACAAGCAACGATCCTCTGACCTCTTCACTTCACAAGCAGTGATCCTCTGACCTCTTCACTTCACAAGCGGTGAGCCTCTGACCTCTTCACTTCACAAGCAGTGATCCTCTGACCTCTTCCCATCACAAGCAGCGATCCTCTGACCTCTTCACTTCACAAGCGGTGAGCCTCTGACCTCTTCACTTCACACGCAGTGATCCTCTGACCTCTTCACTTCACAAGCGGTGAGCCTCTGACCTCTTCCCACTACAAGCAGCGATCCTCTGACGTCTTCACTTCACAAGCAGTGATCCTCTGAATTCTTCACTTCACAAGCGGTGAGCCTCTGACCTTTTCCCATCACAAGCAGTGAGCCTCTGACCTCTTCACTTCACAAGCAGCGATCCTTTGACCTCTTCACTTCACAAGCAGCGATCCTTTGACCTCTTTACTTCACAAGCAGTGAGCCTCTGACCTCTTCACTTCACAAGCAGTGAGCCTCTGACCTCTTCACTTCACAAGCAGTGATCCTCTGACATCTTCCCTTCACAAGCAGCGATCCTCTGACCTCTTCACTTCACAAGCAGTGAGCCTCTGACCTCTTCACTTCACAAGCAGTGATCCTCTGACCTCTTCACTTCACAAGCAGTGAGCCTCTGACCTCTTCACTTCACAAGCAGTGATCCTCTGACCTCTTCCCATCACAAGCAGTGATCCTCTGACCTCTTCACTTCACAAGCAGCGAGCCTCTGACCTCTTCACTTCACAAGAGGTGATCCTCTGACCTCTTCACTTCACAAGCAGTGATCCTCTGACCTCTTCACTTCACAAGCAGTGAGCCTCTGACCTCTTCACTTCACAAGCAGTGATCCTCTGACCTCTTCACTTCACAAGCGGTGAGCCTCTGACCTCTTCCCACTACAAGCAGCGACCCTCTGACGTCTTCACTTCACAATCAGCGATCCTCTGACGTCTTCACTTCACAAGCAGCGAGCCTCTGACCTGTTCACTTCACAAGCAGTGAGCCTCTGACCTCTTCACTTCACAAGCAGTGATCCTCTGACCTCTTCACTTCACAAGCAGTGAGCCTCTGACCTCTTCGCTTCAAAAGCAGGGATCATCTCACCTCTTCACTTCACAAGCAGCGATCCTCTCACCTCTTCACTTCACAAGCAGTGAGCCTCTGACCTCTTCACTTCACAAGCAGTGATCCTCTGACCTCTTCACTTCACAAGCAGTGATCCTCTGACCTCTTCGCTTCACAAGCAGTGATAATCTCACCTCTTGACTTCACAAGCAGCGATCCTCTGACCTCTTCACTTCTCAAGCAGTGATCCTCTGACCTCTTCACTTCACAAGCAGCGATCCTCTGACCTCTTCACTTCACAAGCAGTGAGCCTCTGACCTCTTCAATTCACAAGCAGTGAGACTCTGACCTCTTCACTTCACAAGCAGTGAGCCTCTGACCTCTTCACTTCACAAGCAGTGAGACTCTGACCTCTTCACTTCACAAGCAGTGAGACTCTGACCTCTTCACTTCACAAGCAGTGAGCCTCTGACCTCTTCCCTTTACAAGCAGTGAGCCTCTGACCTCTTCCCTTCACAAGCAGTGATCATCTCACCTCTTCACTTCACAAGCAGCGATCCTCTCACCTCTTCCCATCACAAGCAGCGATCCTCTGACCTCTTCATTTGACATGCAGCGATCCTCTGACCTCTTCACTTCACAAGCAGTGAGCCTCTGACCTCTTCCCATCACAAGCAGCGATCCTCTGACCTCTTCACTTCACAAGCAGTGAGCCTTTGACCTCTTCACTTCACAAGCAGTGATCCTCTGACCGCTTCACTTCACAAGCAGTGATCCTCTGACCTCTTCACTTCACGAGCAGTGAGCCTCTGACCTCTTCACTTCACAAGCAGCGATCCTCTGACCTCTTCACTTCACAAGCAGTGATCCTCTGACCTCTTCACTTCACAAGCAGTGATCCTCTGACCTCTTCACTTCACAAGCAGCGATCCTCTGACCTCTTCACTTCACAAGCAGCGAGCCTCTGACCTCTTCGCTTCACAAGCAGTGATCATCTCACCTCTTTATTTCACAAGCAGCGATCCTCTGACCTCTTCGATTCACAAGCAGTGAGCCTCTGACCTCTTCGCTTCACAAGCAGTGATCATCTCACCTCTTCACTTCACAAGCAGCGATCCTCTGACCTCTTCACTTCACAAGCAGTGATCCTCTGACCTCTTCACTTCACAAGCAGTGAGCCTCTGACCTCTTCACTTCACAAGCAGTGATCCTCTCACCTCTTCACTTCACAAGCAGCGATCCTCTGACCTCTTCCCATCACAAGCAGTGATCCTCTG
Organism: Triturus cristatus; assembly: GCF_964204655.1. Taxonomy (NCBI): domain Eukaryota; kingdom Metazoa; phylum Chordata; class Amphibia; order Caudata; family Salamandridae; genus Triturus; species Triturus cristatus. The sequence continues at coordinate 285,993,994 of NC_140579.1, forward strand.
ACCTCTTCACTTCACAAGCAGTGAGCCTTTGACCTCTTCACTTCACAAGCAGTGATCCTCTGACCTCTTCACTTCACAAGCAGTGATCCTCGGACCTCTTCACTTCACAAGCAGTGATCCTCGGACCTCTTCACTTCACAAGCAGTGATCCTCTGACCTCTTCACTTCACAAGCAGCGATCTTCTGACTCTTCCCATCACAAGCAACGATCCTCTGACCTCTTCCCATCACAAGCAGCGATACTCTGACCTCTTCCCATCACAAGCAGTGATCCTCTGACCTCTTCACTTCACAAGCAGCGATCCTCTGACCTCTTCAGTTCACAAGCAGTGAGCCTCTGACCTCTTCACTTCACAAGCAGTGAGCCTCTGACCTCTTCACTTCACAAGCAGCGATACTCTGACCTCTTCACTTCACAAGCAGCGATCCTCTGACCTCTTCACTTCACAAGCAGCGATCCTCTGACCTCTTCACTTCACAAGCAGTGAGCCTCTGACCTCTTCCCATCACAAGCAGCGATCCTCTGACCTCTTCCCATCACAAGCAGCGATCCTCTGACCTCTTCCCATCACAAGCAGCGATCCTCTGACCTCTTCAATTCACAAGCAATGATCCTCTGACCTCTTCACTTCACAAGCAGCGATCCTCTGACATCTTCACTTCACAAGCCTCTGACCTCTTCAATTCAAAAGCAGCGATCCTCTCACCTCTTCACTTCACAAGCAGCGATCCTCTGACCTCTTCCCATCACAAGCAGCGATCCTCTCACCTCTTCACTTCACAAGCAGCGATCCTCTGACCTCTTCCCATCACAAGCAGCGATCCTCTGACCTCTTCACTTCACAAGCAGCGATCCTCTGACCTCTTCACTTCACAAGCCTCTGACCTCTTCACTTCAAAAGCAGTGATCCTCTCACCTCTTCACATCACAAGCAGCGATCCTCTGACCTCTTCACTTCACAAGCAGTGATCCTCTGACCTCTTCACTTCACAAGCAGTGAGCCTCTGACCTCTTCTATTCAAAAGCAGCGATCCTCTCACCTCTTCACTTCACAAGCAGCGATCCTCTCACCTCTTCCCATAACAAGCAGCGATCATCTGACCTCTTCATTTGACAAGCAGCGATCATCTGACCTCTTCCCTTCACAAGCAGTGAGCCTCTGACCTCTTCCCTTCACAAGCAGTGAGCCTCTGACCTCTTCACTTCACAAGCAGTGATCCTCTGACCTCTTCACTTCACAAGCAGCGATCCTCTGACCTCTTCACTTCACAAGCAGCGAGCCTCTGACCTCTTCACTTCACAAGCAGCGATCCTCTGACCTCTTCCCATCACAAGCAGCGATCCTCTGACCTCTTCACTTCACAAGCAGTGATCCTCTGACCTCTTCACTTCACAAGCAGTGATCCTCTCACCTCTTCACTTCACAAGCAGCGATCCTCTGACCTCTTCCCATCACAAGCAGCGATCCTCTGACCTCTTCACTTCACAAGCAGTGAGCCTTTGACCTCTTCACTTCACAAGCAGTGATCCTCTGACCTCTTCACTTCACAAGCAGTGATCCTCTGACCTCTTCAATTCACAAGCAGTGATCCTCTGACCTCTTCACTTCACAAGCAGTGAGCCTCTGACCTCTTCACTTCACAAGCAGCGATCCTCTGACTCTTCCCATCACAAGCAACGATCCTCTGACCTCTTCCCATCACAAGCAGCGATACTCTGACCTCTTCACTTCACAAGCAGTGAGCCTCTGACCGCTTCACTTCACAAGCAGTGATCCTCTGACCGCTTCACTTCACAAGCAGTGATCCTCTGACTGCTTCACTTCACAAGCAGTGATCCTCTGACCGCTTCACTTCACAAGCAGTGATCCTCTGACCTCTTCACTTCACGAGCAGTGAGCAACTGACCTCTTCACTTCACAAGCAGCGATCCTCTGACCTCTTCACTTCACAAGCAGTGATCCTCTGACCTCTTCACTTCACAAGCAGTGATCCTCTGACCTCTTCACTTCACAAGCAGCGATCCTCTGACCTCTTCACTTCACAAGCAGTGAGCCTCTGACCTCTTCGCTTCACAAGCAGTGATCATCTCACCTCTTCATTTCACAAGCAGCGATCCTCTGACCTCTTCGATTCACAAGCAGTGAGCCTCTGACCTCTTCGCTTCACAAGCAGTGATCATCTCACCTCTTCACTTCACAAGCAGCGATCCTCTGACCTCTTCACTTCACAAGCAGTGCTCCTCTGACCTCTTCACTTCACAAGCAGTGATCCTCTGACCTCTTCACTTCACAAGCAGTGATCCTCTGACCTCTTCACTTCACAAGCAGCGATCCTCTGACTCTTCCCATCACAAGCAACGATCCTCTGACCTCTTCACTTCACAAGCAGCGATACTCTGACCTCTTCACTTCACAAGCAGCGATCCTCTGACCTCTTCCCATCACAAGCAGCGATCCTCTAACCTCTTCACTTCACAAGCGGTGATCCTCAGACCTCTTCCCATCACAAGCTGCGATCCTCTGACCTCTTCACTTCACAAGCAGTGATCCTCTGATCTCTTCAATTCACAAGCAGTGAGACTCAGACCTCTTCACTTCACAAGCAGTGATCCTCTGACCTCTTCACTTCACAAGCAGTTAGCCTCTGACCTCTTCACTTCACAAGCAGTGATCCTCTCACCTCTTCACTTCACAAGCAGCGATCCTCTGACCTCTTCCCATCACAAGCAGCGATCCTCTGACCTCTTCACTTCACAAGCAGTGAGCCTTTGACCTCTTCACTTCACAAGCAGTGATCCTCTGACCGCTTCACTTCACAAGCAGCGATCCTCTGACCTCTTCACTTCACAAGCAGTGAGCCTCTGACCTCTTCACTTCACAAGCAGTGATCCTCTCACCTCTTCACTTCACAAGCAGCGATCCTCTGACCTCTTCCCATCACAAGCAGCGATCCTCTGACCTCTTCACTTCACAAGCAGTGAGCCTTTGACCTCTTCACTTCACAAGCAGTGATCCTCTGACCTCTTCACTTCACAAGCAGTGATCCTCTGACCTCTTCACTTCACAAGCAGTGATCCTCTGACCTCTTCACTTCACAAGCAGCGATCCTCTGACTCTTCCCATCACAAGCAACGATCCTCTGACCTCTTCACTTCACAAGCAGCGATACTCTGACCTCTTCACTTCACAAGCAGCGATCCTCTGACCTCTTCCCATCACAAGCAGCGATCCTCTAACCTCTTCACTTCACAAGCGGTGATCCTCAGACCTCTTCCCATCACAAGCTGCGATCCTCTGACCTCTTCACTTCACAAGCAGTGATCCTCTGATCTCTTCAATTCACAAGCAGTGAGACTCTGACCTCTTCACTTCACAAGCAGTGATCCTCTGACCTCTTCACTTCACAAGCAGTTAGCCTCTGACCTCTTCACTTCACAAGCAGTGATCCTCTCACCTCTTCACTTCACAAGCAGCGATCCTCTGACCTCTTCCCATCGCAAGCAGCGATCCTCTGACCTCTTCACTTCACAAGCAGTGATCCTCTGACCTCTTCACTTCACAAGCAGTGAGCCTCTGACCTCTTCGCTTCACAAGCAGTGATCATCTCACCTCTTCATTTCACAAGCAGCGATCCTCTGACCTCTTCGATTCACAAGCAGTGAGCCTCTGACCTCTTCGCTTCACAAGCAGTGATCATCTCACCTCTTCACTTCACAAGCAGCGATCCTCTGACCTCTTCACTTCACAAGCAGTGATCCTCTGACCTCTTCACTTCACAAGCAGTGAGCCTCTGACCTCTTCACTTCACAAGCAGTGATCCTCTCACCTCTTCACTTCACAAGCAGCGATCCTCTGACCTCTTCCCATCACAAGCAGCGATCCTCTGACCTCTTCACTTCACAAGCAGTGAGCCTTTGACCTCTTCACTTCACAAGCAGTGATCCTCTGACCTCTTCACTTCACAAGCAGTGATCCTCTGACCTCTTCACTTCACAAGCAGTGATCCTCTGACCTCTTCACTTCACAAGCAGCGATCCTCTGACTCTTCCCATCACAAGCAACGATCCTCTGACCTCTTCACTTCACAAGCAGCGATCCTCTGACCTCTTCACTTCACAAGCAGTGAGCCTCTGACCTCTTCGCTTCACAAGCAGTGATCATCTCACCTCTTCATTTCACAAGCAGCGATCCTCTGACCTCTTCGATTCACAAGCAGTGAGCCTCTGACCTCTTCGCTTCACAAGCAGTGATCATCTCACCTCTTCACTTCACAAGCAGTGATCCTCTGACCTCTTCACTTCACAAGCAGTGAGCCTCTGACCTCTTCACTTCACAAGCAGCGATCCTCTGACTCTTCCCATCACAAGCAACGATCCTCTGACCTCTTCCCATCACAAGCAGCGATACTCTGACCTCTTCACTTCACAAGCAGTGAGCCTCTGACCGCTTCACTTCACAAGCAGTGATCCTCTGACCGCTTCACTTCACAAGCAGTGATCCTCTGACTGCTTCACTTCACAAGCAGTGATCCTCTGACCGCTTCACTTCACAAGCAGTGATCCTCTGACCTCTTCACTTCACGAGCAGTGAGCAACTGACCTCTTCACTTCACAAGCAGCGATCCTCTGACCTCTTCACTTCACAAGCAGTGATCCTCTGACCTCTTCACTTCACAAGCAGTGATCCTCTGACCTCTTCACTTCACAAGCAGCGATCCTCTGACCTCTTCACTTCACAAGCAGTGAGCCTCTGACCTCTTCGCTTCACAAGCAGTGATCAACTCACCTCTTCATTTCACAAGCAGCGATCCTCTGACCTCTTCTCTTCACAAGCAGTGAGCCTCTGACCTCTTCGCTTCACAAGCAGTGATCATCTCACCTCTTCATTTCACAAGCAGCGATCCTCTGACCTCTTCGATTCACAAGCAGTGAGCCTCTGACCTCTTCGCTTCACAAGCAGTGATCATCTCACCTCTTCACTTCACAAGCAGCGATCCTCTGACCTCTTCACTTTACAAGCAGTGATCCTCTGACCTCTTCACTTCACAAGCAGTGAGCCTCTGACCTCTTCACTTCACAAGCAGTGATCCTCTCACCTCTTCACTTCACAAGCAGCGATCCTCTGACCTCTTCCCATCACAAGCAGCGATCCTCTGACCTCTTCACTTCACAAGCAGTGAGCCTTTGACCTCTTCACTTCACAAGCAGTGATCCTCTGACCTCTTCACTTCACAAGCAGTGATCCTCTGACCTCTTCACTTCACAAGCAGTGATCCTCTGACCTCTTCACTTCACAAGCAGTGATCCTCTGACCTCTTCACTTCACAAGCAGCGATCCTCTGACTCTTCCCATCACAAGCAACGATCCTCTGACCTCTTCACTTCACAAGCAGCGATACTCTGACCTGTTCACTTCACAAGCAGCGATCCTCTGACCTCTTCCCATCACAAGCAGCGATCCTCTAACCTCTTCACTTCACAAGCGGTGATCCTCAGACCTCTTCCCATCACAAGCTGCGATCCTCTGACCTCTTCACTTCACAAGCAGTGATCCTCTGATCTCTTCAATTCACAAGCAGTGAGACTCTGACCTCTTCACTTCACAAGCAGTTATCCTCTGACCTCTTCACTTCACAAGCAGTTAGCCTCTGACCTCTTCACTTCACAAGCAGTGATCCTCTCACCTCTTCACTTCACAAGCAGCGATCCTCTGACCTCTTCCCATCACAAGCAGCGATCCTCTGACCTCTTCACTTCACAAGCAGTGAGCCTTTGACCTCTTCACTTCACAAGCAGTGATCCTCTGACCGCTTCACTTCACAAGCAGCGATCCTCTGACCTCTTCACTTCACAAGCAGTGAGCCTCTGACCTCTTCACTTCACAAGCAGTGATCCTCTCACCTCTTCACTTCACAAGCAGCGATCCTCTGACCTCTTCCCATCACAAGCAGCGATCCTCTGACCTCTTCACTTCACAAGCAGTGAGCCTTTGACCTCTTCACTTCACAAGCAGTGATCCTCTGACCTCTTCACTTCACAAGCAGTGATCCTCTGACCTCTTCACTTCACAAGCAGTGATCCTCTGACCTCTTCACTTCACAAGCAGCGATCCTCTGACTCTTCCCATCACAAGCAACGATCCTCTGACCTCTTCACTTCACAAGCAGCGATACTCTGACCTCTTCACTTCACAAGCAGCGATCCTCTGACCTCTTCCCATCACAAGCAGCGATCCTCTAACCTCTTCACTTCACAAGCGGTGATCCTCAGACCTCTTCCCATCACAAGCTGCGATCCTCTGACCTCTTCACTTCACAAGCAGTGATCCTCTGATCTCTTCAATTCACAAGCAGTGAGACTCTGACCTCTTCACTTCACAAGCAGTGATCCTCTGACCTCTTCACTTCACAAGCAGTTAGCCTCTGACCTCTTCACTTCACAAGCAGTGATCCTCTCACCTCTTCACTTCACAAGCAGCGATCCTCTGACCTCTTCCCATCACAAGCAGCGATCCTCTGACCTCTTCACTTCACAAGCAGTGATCCTCTGACCTCTTCACTTCACAAGCAGTGAGCCTCTGACCTCTTCGCTTCACAAGCAGTGATCATCTCACCTCTTCATTTCACAAGCAGCGATCCTCTGACCTCTTCGATTCACAAGCAGTGAGCCTCTGACCTCTTCGCTTCACAAGCAGTGATCATCTCACCTCTTCACTTCACAAGCAGCGATCCTCTGACCTCTTCACTTCACAAGCAGTGATCCTCTGACCTCTTCACTTCACAAGCAGTGAGCCTCTGACCTCTTCACTTCACAAGCAGTGATCCTCTCACCTCTTCACTTCACAAGCAGCGATCCTCTGACCTCTTCCCATCACAAGCAGCGATCCTCTGACCTCTTCACTTCACAAGCAGTGAGCCTTTGACCTCTTCACTTCACAAGCAGTGATCCTCTGACCTCTTCACTTCACAAGCAGTGATCCTCTGACCTCTTCACTTCACAAGCAGTGATCCTCTGACCTCTTCACTTCACAAGCAGCGATCCTCTGGCTCTTCCCATCACAAGCAACGATCCTCTGACCTCTTCACTTCACAAGCAGCGATACTCTGACCTCTTCACTTCACAAGCAGCGATCCTCTGACCTCTTCCCATCACAAGCAGCGATCCTCTAACCTCTTCACTTCACAAGCGGTGATCCTCAGACCTCTTCCCATCACAAGCTGCGATCCTCTGACCTCTTCACTTCACAAGCAGTGATCCTCTGATCTCTTCAATTCACAAGCAGTGAGACTCTGACCTCTTCACTTCACAAGCAGTGATCCTCTGACCTCTTCACTTCACAAGCAGTTAGCCTCTGACCTCTTCACTTCACAAGTAGTGATCCTCTCACCTCTTCACTTCACAAGCAGCGATCCTCTGACCTCTTCCCATCACAAGCAGCGATCCTCTGACCTCTTCACTTCACAAGCAGTGAGCCTTTGACCTCTTCACTTCACAAGCAGTGATCCTCTGACCGCTTCACTTCACAAGCAGCGATCCTCTGACCTCTTCACTTCACAAGCAGTGAGCCTCTGACCTCTTCACTTCACAAGCAGTGATCCTCTCACCTCTTCACTTCACAAGCAGCGATCCTCTGACCTCTTCCCATCACAAGCAGCGATCCTCTGACCTCTTCACTTCACAAGCAGTGAGCCTTTGACCTCTTCACTTCACAAGCAGTGATCCTCTGACCTCTTCACTTCACAAGCAGTGATCCTCTGACCTCTTCACTTCACAAGCAGTGATCCTCTGACCTCTTCACTTCACAAGCAGCGATCCTCTGACTCTTCCCATCACAAGCAACGATCCTCTGACCTCTTCACTTCACAAGCAGCGATCCTCTGACCTCTTCCCATCACAAGCAGCGATCCTCTAACCTCTTCACTTCACAAGCGGTGATCCTCAGACCTCTTCCCATCACAAGCAGCGATCCTCTGACCTCTTCACTTCACAAGCAGTGATCCTCTGATCTCTTCAATTCACAAGCAGTGAGACTCTGACCTCTTCACTTCACAAGCAGTGATCCTCTGACCTCTTCACTTCACAAGCAGTTAGCCTCTGACCTCTTCACTTCACAAGCAGTGATCCTCTCACCTCTTCACTTCACAAGCAGCGATCCTCTGACCTCTTCCCATCACAAGCAGCGATCCTCTGACCTCTTCACTTCACAAGCAGTGATCCTCTGACCTCTTCAATTCAAAAGCAGCAATCCTCTCACCTCTTCACTTCACAAGCAGCGATCCTCTCACCTCTTCCCATCACATGCAGCGATCCTCTGACCTCTTCATTTGACATGCAGCGATCCTCTGACCTCTTCACTTCACAAGCAGCGATCCACTGACCTCTTCACTTCACAAGCCTCTGACCTCTTCACTTCAAAAGCAGTGATCCTCTCACCTCTTCACATCACAAGCAGTGATCCTCTGACCTCTTCACTTCACAAGCAGTGATCCTCAGACCTCTTCACTTCACAAGCAGTGATCCTCTGACCTCTTCACTTCACAAGCAGCGATCCTCTGACCTCTTCACTTCACAAGCAGCGATCCTCTGACCTCTTCACTTCACAAGCAGTGATCCTCTGACCTCTTCACTTCACAAGCAGAGATCCTCTGACCTCTTCACTTCACAAGCAGTGATCCTCTGACCTCTTCACTTCACAAGCAGCGAACCTCTGACCTCTTCACTTCACAAGCAGTGAGCCTCTGACCTCTTCACTTCACAAGCAGCGATCCCCTGACCTCTTCCCATCACAAGCAGCGATCCCCTGACCTCTTCACTTCACAAGCGGTGAGCCTCTGACCTCTTCACTTCACTAGCAGTGAGCCTCTGACCTCTTCACTTCACAAGCAGCGATCCTCTGACCTCTGCACTTCACAAGCAGTGAGCCTCTGACCTCTTCACTTCACAAGCAGTGATCCTCTGACCTCTTCACTTCACAAGCAGTGATCCTCTGACCTCTTCACTTCACAAGCAGCGATCCTCTGACCTCTTCCCATCACAAGCAGCGATCCTCTGACCTCTTCACTTCACAAGCGGTGAGCCTCTGACCTCTTCACTTCACAGGTAGCGATCCTCTGACCTCTTCACTTCACAAGCAGCGATCCTCTGACCTCCACTTCACAAGCAGCGATCCTCTGACCTCTTCACTTCACAAGCAGCGATCCCCTGACCTCTTCCCATCACAAGCAGCGATCCCCTGACCTCTTCACTTCACAAGCGGTGATCCTCTGACCTCTTCACTTCACAAGCAGCGATCCTCTGACCTCTTCACTGTACAAGCAGTGATCCTCTGGCCTCTTCACTTCACAAGCAGTGATCCTCTGACCTCTTCACTTCACAAGCAGTGAGTTTCTGACCTCTTCACTTCACAAGCAGCGATCCTCTGACCTCTTCACTTCACAAGCAGTGAGCCTCTGACCTCTTCCCTTTACAAGCAGTGAGCCTCTGACCTCTTCCCATCACAAGCAGCGATCCTCTGACCTCTTCCCATCACAAGCAGCGATCCTCTGACCTCTTCCCATCACAAGCAGCGATCCTCTAACCTCTTCACTTCACAAGCAGCGATCCTCTGACCTCTTCACTTCACAAGCAGCGATCCTCTGACCTCTTCCCATCACAAGCAGCGATCCTCTGACCTCTTCCCATCACAAGCAGTGATCCTCTGACCTCTTCACTTCACAAGCGGTGAGCCTCTGACCTCTTCACTTCACAAGCAGTGATCCTCTGACCTCTTCCCATCACAAGCAGCGATCCTCTGACCTCTTCACTTCACAAGCCTTGAGCCTCTGACCTCTTCACTTCACAAGCAGTGATCCTCTGACCGCTTCACTTTACAAGCAGTGATCCTCTGACCTCTTCACTTCACAAGAAGTGAGCCTCTGACCTCTTCACTTCACAAGAAGTGAGCCTCTGACCTCTTCACTTCACAAGCAGCGATCCTCTGATCTCTTCCCATCACAAGCAGCGATCCTCTGACCTCTTCACTTCACAAGCAGTGATCCTCTGACCTCTTCACTTCACAGGCATTGATCCTCTGACCTCTTCACTTCACAAGCAGTGATCCTCTGACCTCTTCCCTTCACAGACATTGATCCTCTGACCTCTTCACTTCACAAGCAGTGAGCCTCTGACCTCTTCACTTCACACGCATTGATCCTCTGACCTCTTCACTTCACAAGCAGTGATCCTTTGACCTCTTCACTTCACAAGCGGTGATCTTCTGACCTCTTCCCATCACAAGCAGCGATCCTCTGACCTCTTCACTTCACAAGCAGTGATCCTCTGACCTCTTCACTTCACAAGCAGTGAGCCTCTGACCTCTTCACTTCACAAGCAGTGATCCTCTGACCTCTTCAATTCAAAAGCAGCGATCCTCTCACCTCTTCACTTCACAAGCAGCGATCCTCTCACCTCTTCCCATCACAAGCAGCGATCCTCTGACCTCTTCATTTGACATGCAGCGATCCTCTGACCTCTTCACTTCACAAGCAGTGATCCTCTGACCTCTTCACTTCACAAGCAGTGAGCCTCTGACCTCTTCAATTCAAAAGCAGCGATCCTCTCACCTCTTCACTTCACAAGCAGCGATCCTCTCACCTCTTCCCATCACAAGCAGCGATCCTCTCACCTCTTCATTTGACATGCAGCGATCCTCTGACCTCTTCACTTCACAAGCAGTGAGCCTCTGACCTCTTCCCTTCACAAGCAGTGAGCCTCTGACCTCTTCACTTCACAAGCAGTGATCCTCTGACCTCTTCACTTCACAAGCAGCGATCCTCTGACCTCTTCACTTCACAAGCAGTGAGCCTCTGACCTCTTCACTTCACAAGCGGTGATCCTCTGACCTCTTCACTTCACAAGCAGCGATCCTCTGACCTCTTCACTTCACAAGCAGTGAGCCTCTGACCTCTTCACTTCACAAGCAGCGATCCTCTGACCTCTTCCCATCACAAGCAGCGATCCCCTGACCTCTTCACTTCACAAGCGGTGAGCCTCTGACCTCTTCACTTCACTAGCAGTGAGCCTCTGACCTCTTCACTTCACAAGCAGTGAGCCTCTGACCTCTTCACTTCACAAGCAGTGATCCTCTGACTTCTTCACTTCACAAGCAGTGATCCTCTGACCTCTTCACTTCACAAGCAGTGAGCCTCTGACCTCTTCACTTCACAAGCAGTGATCCTCTCACCTCTTCACTTCACAAGCAGTGATCCTCTCACCTCTTCACTTCACAAGCAGCGATCCTCTGACCTCTTCCCATCACAAGCAGCGATCCTCTGACCTCTTCACTTCACAAGCAGCGATCCTCTGACCTCTTCACTTCACAAGCAGTGAGCCTTTGACCTCTTCACTTCACAAGCAGTGATCCTCTGACCTCTTCACTTCACAAGCAGTGATCCTCTGACCTCTTCACTTCACAAGCAGCGAGGCTCTGACCGCTTCACTTCACAAGCAGCGAGCCTCTGACCTCTTCACTTCACAAGCAGCGATCCTCTGACCTCTTCCCATCACAAGCAGCAATGCTCTGACCTCTTCACTTCACAAGCAGTGAGCCTCTGACCTCTTCACTTCACAAGCAGTGATCCTCTGACCGCTTCACTTCACAAGCAGTGATCCTCTGACCTCTTCACTTCACAAGCAGTGAGCCTCTGACCTCTTCACTTCACGAGCAGCGATCCTCTGACCTCTTCCCATCACAAGCAGCGATCCTCTGACCTCTTCACTTCACAAGCAGTGATCCTCTGACCTCTTCACTTCACAAGCGGTGATCCTCTGACCTCTTCACTTCACAAGCAGTGATCCTCTGACCTCTTCACTTCACAAGCGGTGAGCCTCTGACCTCTTCACTTCACAGGCAGCGATCTTCTGACCTCTTCCCATCACAAGCAGTGATCCTCTGACCTCTTCACTTCACAAGCGGTGATCCTCTGACCTCTTCCCATCACAAGCAGCGATCCTCTGACCTCTTCACTTCACAAGGAGTGATCCTCTGACCTCTTCACTTCACAAGCAGTGAGCCTCTGACCTCTTCACTTCACAAGCAGTGAGCCTCTGACCTCTTCACTTCACAAGCAGCGATCCTCTGACCTCTTCACTTCACAAGCAGCGATACTCTGACCTCTTCCCATCACAAGCAGCGATCCTCTGACCTCTTCACTTCACAAGCAGTGTGTAGTAATATAAGAAGTCTCATAGACATGCTCTTCAAGTTGTAGTTTATTCCTTAGTTGTATCATACAGGTTCCTTTGTAAGTCTTTATGTAAGCCCCACCAGGAGCAGCCTCCTGGCTACTCAGCCCATCATCTTCAACTGCCAACCTTCAAGTCCCAACATCCCTAACATTCTACATGACATCACATTACTAGGCAGAGAACCAAGGCAAGGGAAATGCACAACATTAGAAGCAGATCACTACATATCTTCCCCCTTTAAATATTAACAAAATGAAATAGCATACAATTCTATAAACGTAGGAAAAGAAGATAAATATCTTAGAATAAACACCATATAACAGTACTGAAATGAGAAAAACTCTTCTTTTGTTGTAATAGTAATAATATTGTAAAAAGTAATAACAATAGTACAATCACAAGAAAGCAAGAAATAGACTGTAAATATAAATAAATAAATATAATCAAATAACAGGGAATATCCCATGCCTTCTACTGCATGCACAGTAATATACCATTTACATCCCAGTTACGACCAGTTAATGTAAAGGGGGAATCCACCTCCCTAAACATCCCAACCACTTCCGAACAAAATGTAAAGGGGGAATCCACCTCCCTAAACATGCCAACCACTTCCGTACAAAATCTATGTAAAGGGGGAATCCACCTCCCTAAACATCCCAACCACTTCCGAACAAAATGTAAAGGGGGAATCCACCTCCCTAAACATGCCAACCACTTCCGAACAAAATGTAAAGGGGGAATCCACCTCCCTAAACATCCCAACCACATCCGAACAAAATGTAAAGGGGGAAATTCACCTCCCTAAACATGCCAACCACTTCCGTGGGTTCGTATCCCATCCTCGTCGCCAATGTAGGAATAAAAGAAGTCTCATAGACCTGCTCTTCAAGTTGTAGTTTATTCCTTAGTTGTATCATACAGGTTCCTTTGTAAGTCTTTATGTAAGCCCCACCAGGAGCAGCCTCCTGGCTACTCAGCCCATCATCTTCAACTGCCAACCTTCAAGTCCCAACATCCCTAACATTCTACATGACATCACATTACTAGGCAGAGAACCAAGGCAAGGGAAATGCACAACATTAGAAGCAGATCACTACACAGTGAGCCTCTGACCTCTTCACTTCACAAGCAGTGATCCTCTGACCTCTTCACTTCACAAGCAGCGATCCTCTGACCTCTTCACTTCACAAGCAGCGATCCTCTGACCTCTTCACTTCACAAGCAGTGAGCCTCTGACCTCTTCACTTCACAAGCAGCGATCCTCTGACCTCTTCACTTCACAAGCAGTGATCCTCTGACCTCTTCACTTCACAAGCAGTGAGCCTCTGACCTCTTCACTTCACAAGCAATGATCCTCTGACCTCTTCACTTCACAAGCAGCGATCCTCTGACCTCTTCACTTCACAAGCCTCTGACCTCTTCACTTCAAAAGCAGTGATCCTCTGACCTCTTCACATCACAAGCAGCGATCCTCTGACCTCTTCACTTCACAAGCAGTGATCCTCTGACCTCTTCACTTCACAAGCAGTGAGCCTCTGACCTCTTCAATTCAAAAGCAGCGATCCTCTCACCTCTTCACTTCACAAGCAGCAATCCTCTGACCTCTTCCCATCACAAGCAGCGATCCTCTGACCTCTTCCCATCGCAAGCAGCGATCCTCTGACCTCTTCACTTTACAAGCGGCGATCGCCCGACTTCTTCACTTCACAAGCAGTGATCCTCTGACCTCTTCACTTCACAAGCAGTGAGCCTCTGACCTCTTCACTTCACAAGCAGCGATCCTCGGACCTCTTCACTTCACAAGCAGCGATCCTCGGACCTCTTCCCATCACAAGCAGCGATCCTCTGACCTCTTCACTTCACAAGCAGTGATCCTCTGACCTCTTCACTTCACAAGCAGTGATCCTCTGACCTCTTCACTTCACAAGGAGTGAGCCTCTGACCTCTCCACTTCACAATCAGTGAGCCTCTGACCTCTTCACTTCACAGGCAGTGAGCCTCTGACCTCTTCACTTCACAAGCAGCGATCCTCGGACCTCTTCACTTCACCAGCAGCGATCCTCTGACCTCTTCCCATCACAAGCAGCGATCCTCTGACCTCTTCACTTCACAAGCAGTGATCCTCTGACCTCTTCACTTCACAAGCAGTGATCCTCTGACCTCTTCACTTCACAAGCAGTGATCCTCTGACCTCTTCACTTCACAAGGAGTGAGCCTCTGACCTCTCCACTTCACAAGCAGTGATCCTCTGACCTCTTCACTTCACAAGCAGCGATCCTCTGACCTCTTCACTTCACAAGCAGTGAGCCTCTGACCTCTTCGCTTCACAAGCAGTGATCATCAAACCTCTTCATTTCACAAGCAGCGATCCTCTGACCTCTTCGATTCACAAGCAGTGAGCCTCTGACCTCTTCACTTCACAAGCAGTGATCCTCTGACCTCTTCCCTTTACAAGCGGTGATCCTCTGACCTCTTCCCTTTACAAGCGGTGATCCTCTGACCTCTTCCCATCACAAGCAGCGATCCTCTGACCTCTTCCCATCACAAGCAGTGATCCTCTGACCTCTTCACTTCACAAGCCGTGATCCTCTGACCTCTTCACTTCACAAGCGGTGAGCCTCTGACCTCTTCACTTCACAAGCAGCGATCCTCTGACCTCTTCCCATCACAAGCAGCGATCCTCTGACCTCTTCACTTCACAAGCAGTGATCCTCTGACCTCTTCACTTCACAAGCAGTGAGTACCCGGACCTCTTCACTTCACAAGCAGCGATCCTCTGACCTCTTCACTTCACAAGCAGCGATCCTCTGACCTCTTCCCATCACAAGCAACGATCCTCTGACCTCTTCACTTCACAAGCAGTGATCCTCTGACGTCTTCACTTCACAAGCAGTGAGCCCCTGACCTCTTCACTTCACAATAAGTGAGCCTCTGACCTCTTCACTTCACAAGCAGTGAGCCTCTGACCTCTTCACTTCACAAGCAGTGATCCTCTGACCTCTTTACTTCACAAGCAGTGATCCTCTGACCTCTTCACTTCACAAGGAGTGAGCCTCTGACCTCTCCACTTCACAATCAGTGAGCCTCTGACCCCTTCCCATCACAAGCAGCGATCCTCTGACCTCTTCACTTTAAAAGCAGTGATCCTCTGACCTCTTCACTTCACAAGCAGTGATCCTCTGACCTCTTCACTTCACAAGCAGTGAGCCTCTGACCTCTTCACTTCACAAGCAGCGATCCTCTGACCTCTTCACTTCACAAGCGGTGATCCTCAGACCTCTTCCCATCACAAGCTGCGATCCTCTGACCTCTTCACTTCCCAAGCAGTGATCCTCTGATCTCTTTAATTCACAAGCAGCGATCCTCTGACCTCTTCACTTCACAAGCGGTGAGCCTTTGACCTCTTCACTTCACACGCAGTGATCCTCTGACCTCTTCACTTCACAAGCAGTGAGCCTCTGACCTCTTCACTTCACAAGCAGTGAGCCTCTGACCTCTTCACAAGCAGCGAGCCTCTGACCTCTTCACTTCACAAGCAGCGATCCTCTCACCTCTTCCCATCACAAGCAGCGATCCTCTGACCTCTTCACTTCACAAGCCTCTGACCTCTTCACTTCAAAAGCAGTGATCCTCTCACCTCTTCACATCACAAGCAGCGATCCTCTGACCTCTTCACTTCACAAGCAGTGATCCTCTGACCTCTTCCCATCACAAGCAGCGATCCTCTGACCTCTTCACTTCACAAGCAGCGATCCTCTGACCTCTTCACTTCACAAGCAGTGAGCCTCTGACCTCTTCACTTCACAAGCAGTGAGCCTCTGACCTCTTCACTTCACAAGCAGTGAGCCTCTGACCTCTTCACTTCACAAGCAGTGAGCCTCTGACCTCTTCACTTCACAAGCAGCGATCCTCTGACCTCTTCACTGCACAAGCAGTGATCCTCTGACCTCTTCACTGCACAAGCAGTGATCCTCTGACCTCTTCACTGCACAAGCAGTGATCCTCTGACCTCTTCACTGCACAAGCAGTGAGCCTCTGACCTCTTCACTTCACAAGCAGTGAGCCTCTGACCTCTTAACTTCACAAGCAGCCATCCTCTCACCTCTTCCCATCACAAGCAGCGATCCTCTGACCTCTTCACTTCACAGGCATTGATCCTCTGACCTCTTCACTTCACAAGCAGTGATCCTCTGACCGCTTCACTTCACAAGCAGTGATCCTCTGACCTCTTCACTTCACGAGCAGTGAGCCTCTGACCTCTTCACTTCACAAGCAGCGATCCTCTGACCTCTTCACTTCACAAGCAGTGAGCCTCTGACCTCTTCTCTTCACAAGCAGTGAGCCTCTGACCTCTTCACTTCACAGGCATTGATCCTCTGACCTCTTCACTTCACAAGCAGTGATCCTCTTACCTCTTCACTTCACAAGCGGTGATCCTCTGACCTCTTCCCATCACAAGCAGCGATCCTCTGACCTCTTCACTTCACAAGCAGTGATCCTCTGACCTCTTCACTTCACAAGCAGTGATCCTCTGACCTCTTCACTTCACAAGCAGCGATCCTCTGACCTCTTCACTTCACAAGCAGTGAGCCTCTGACCTCTTCACTTCACAAGAAATGATCCTCTGACCTCTTCACTTCACAAGCAGCGATCCTCTGACCTCTTCACTTCACAAGCCTCTGACCTCTTCACTTCAAAAGCAGTGATCCTCTCACCTCTTCACATCACAAGCAGCGATCCTCTGACCTCTTCACTTCACAAGCAGCGATCCTCTGACCTCTTCACTTCACAAGCAGTGAGCCTCTGACCTCTTCCCATCACAAGCAGCGATCCTCTGACCTCTTCATTTGACAAGCAGCGAGCCTCTGACCTCTTCCCTTCACAAGCAGTGAGCCTCTGACCTCTTCACTTCACAAGCAGTGATCCTCTGACCTCTTCACTTCACAAGCAGCGATCCTCTGACCTCTTCACTTCACAAGCAGTGAGCCTCTGACCTCTTCACTTCACAAGCAGTGATCCTCTGACCTCTTCCCTTCACAAGCAGCGATCCTCTGACCTCTTCACTTCACAAGCAGAGAGCCTCTGACCTCTTCACTTCACAAGCAGCGATCCTCTGACCTCTTCCCATTACAAGCAGCGATCCCCTGACCTCTTCACTTCACAAGCGGTGAGCCTCTGACCTCTTCACTTCACTAGCAGTGAGCCTCTGACCTCTTCACTTCACAAGCAGCGATCCTCTGACCTCTGCATTTCACAAGCAGTGATCCACTGACCTCTTCACTTCACAAGCAGTGAGCCTCTGACCTCTTCACTTCACAAGCAGCGATCCTCTGATCTCTTCCCATCACAAGCAGCGATCCTCTGATCTCTTCCCATCACAAGCAGCGATCCTCTGACCACTTCACTTCACAAGCAGCGATCCTCTGACCTCTTCCCATCACAAGCAGTGATCCTCTGACCTCTTCACTTCACAAGCAGTGAGCCTCTGACCTCTTCACTTCACAGGCAGTGATCCTCTGACCTCTTCACTTCACAAGCAGTGATCCTCTGACCTCTTCCCATCACAAGCAGCGATCCTCTGACCACTTCACTTCACAAGCAGCGATCCTCTGACCTCTTCACTTCACAAGCAGCGATCCTCTGACCTCTTCCCATCACAAGCAGCAATCCTCTGACCTCTTCACTTCACAAGCAGTGTGTAGGAATAAAAGAAGTCTCATAGACATGCTCTTCAAGTTGTAGTTTATTCCTTAGTTGTATCATACAGGTTCCTTTGTAAGTCTTTATGTAAGCCCCACCAGGAGCAGCCTCCTGGCTACTCAGCCCATCATCTTCAACTGCCAACCTTCAAGTCCCAACATCCCTAACATTCTACATGACATCAGATTACTAGGCAGAGAACCAAGGCAAGGGAAATGCACAACATTGGAAGCAGATCACTACATATCTTCCCCCTTTATATATTAACAAAATGAAATAGCATACAATTCTATAAACGTAGGAAAAGAAAATAAATATCTTAGAATAAACACCATATAACAACAGTACTGAAATGAGAAAAACTCTTCTTTTGTTGTAATAATAATATTGTAAAAAGTAATAACAATAATACAATCACAATAAAGCAAGAAATAGACTGTAAATATAAATAAATAAATATAATCAAATAACAGGGAATATCCCATGCCTTCTACTGCATGCACAGTAATATACCATTTACATCCCAGTTACGACCAGTTAATGTAAAGGGGGAAATCCACCTCCCTAAACATCCCAACCACTTCCGAACAAAATGTAAAGGGGGAATCCACCTCCCTAAACATGCCAACCACTTCCGTACAAAATCTATGTAAAGGGGGAATCCACCTCCCTAAACATCCCAACCACTTCCGAACAAAATGTAAAGGGGGAATCCACCTCCCTAAACATGCCAACCACTTCCGAACAAAATGTAAAGGGGGAATCCACCTCCCTAAACATCCCAACCACATCCGAACAAAATGTAAAGGGGGAAATTCACCTCCCTAAACATGCCAACCACTTCTGTGGGTTCGTATCCCATCCTCGTCGCCAATGTAGGAATAAAAGAAGTCTCATAGACATGCTCTTCAAGTTGTAGTTTATTCCTTAGTTGTATCATACAGGTTCCTTTGTAAGTCTTTATGTAAGCCCCACCAGGAGCAGCCTCCTGGCTACTCAGCCCATCATCTTCAACTGCCAACCTTCAAGTCCCAACATCCTTAACATTCTACATGACATCACATTACTAGGCAGAGAACCAAGGCAAGGGAAATGCACAACATTAGAAGAAGATCACTACACAGTGAGCCTCTGACCTCTTCACTTCACAAGCAGTGATCCTCTGACCTCTTCACTTCACAAGCAGCGATCCTCTGACCTCTTCACTTCACAAGCAGTGAGCCTCTGACCTCTTCACTTCACAAGCAGCAATCCTCTGACCTCTTCCCATCACAAGCAGCGATCCTCTGACATCTGCACTTCACAAGCAGCGAGCCTCTGACCTCTGCACTTCACAAGCAGTGATCCTCTGACCTCTTCCCATCACAAGCAGCGATCCTCTGACCTCTTCTCTTCACAAGCAGCGATCCTCTGACCTCTTCACTTCACAAGCAGTGATCCTCTGACCTCTTCACTTCACAAGCAGTGAGACTCTGACCTCTTCACTCCACAAGCAGTGATCCTCTGACCTCTTCACTTCACAAGCGGTGAGCCTCTGACCTCTTCCCACTACAAGCAGCGATCCTCTGACGTCTTCACTTCACAAGCAGTGATCCTCTGACCTGTTCACTTCACAAGCAGTGAGCCTCTGACCTCTTCCCATCACAAGCAGTGAGCCTCTGACCTCTTCCCATCACAAGCAGCGATCCTTTGACCTCTTCACTTCACAAGCAGCGATCGTCTGACCTCTTCATTTCACAAGCAGTGAGCCTCTGACCTCTTCACTTCACAAGCAGTGAGCCTCTGACCTCTTCACTTCACAAGCAGTGATCCTCTGACATCTTCCCTTCACAAGCAGCGATCCTCTGACCTCTTCACTTCACAAGCAGTGATCCTCTGACCTCTTCACTTCACAAGCAGTGAGCCTCTGACCTCTTCACTTCACAAGCAGTGATCCTCTGACCTCTTCCCATCACAAGCAGCGATCCTCTGACCTCTTCACTTCACAAGCAGTGATCCTCTGACCTCTTCACTTCACAAGAGGTGATCCTCTGACCTCTTCACTTCACAAGCAGTGATCCTCTGACCTCTTCACTTCACAAGCAGTGAGCCTCTGACCTCTTCACTTCACAAGCAGTGATCCTCTGACCTCTTCACTTCACAAGCGGTGAGCCTCTGACCTCTTCCCACTACAAGCAGCGATCCTCTGACGTCTTCACTTCACAAGCAGCGATCCTCTGACGTCTTCACTTCACAAGCAGCGAGCCTCTGACCTGTTCACTTCACAAGCAGTGAGCCTCTGACCTCTTCACTTCACAAGCAGTGATCCTCTGACCTCAACACTTCACAAGCAGTAAGCCTCTGACCTCTTCGCTTCACAAGCAGGGATCATCTCACCTCTTCACTTCACAAGCAGCGATCCTCTCACCTCTTCACTTCACAAGCAGTGAGCCTCTGACCTCTTCACTTCACAAGCAGTGATCCTCTGACCTCTTCACTTCACAAGCAGTGATCCTCTGACCTCTTCACTTCACAAGCGGTGATCCTCAGACCTCTTCCCATCACAAGCTGCGATCCTCTGACCTCTTCACTTCCCAAGCAGTGATCCTCTGATCTCTTTAATTCACAAGCAGCGATCCTCTGACCTCTTCACTTCACAAGCGGTGAGCCTTTGACCTCTTCACTTCACACGCAGTGATCCTCTGACCTCTTCACTTCACAAGCAGTGAGCCTCTGACCTCTTCACTTCACAAGCAGTGAGCCTCTGACCTCTTCACAAGCAGCGAGCCTCTGACCTCTTCACTTCACAAGCAGCGATCCTCTCACCTCTTCCCATCACAAGCAGCGATCCTCTGACCTCTTCACTTCACAAGCAGCGATCCTCTGACCTCTTCACTTCACAAGCCTCTGACCTCTTCACTTCAAAAGCAGTGATCCTCTCACCTCTTCACATCACAAGCAGCGATCCTCTGACCTCTTCACTTCACAAGCAGTGATCCTCTGACCTCTTCCCATCACAAGCAGCGATCCTCTGACCTCTTCACTTCACAAGCAGCGATCCTCTGACCTCTTCACTTCACAAGCAGTGAGCCTCTGACCTCTTCACTTCACAAGCAGTGAGCCTCTGACCTCTTCACTTCACAAGCAGTGAGCCTCTGACCTCTTCACTTCACAAGCAGTGAGCCTCTGACCTCTTCACTTCACAAGCAGCGATCCTCTGACCTCTTCACTGCACAAGCAGTGATCCTCTGACCTCTTCACTGCACAAGCAGTGATCCTCTGACCTCTTCACTGCACAAGCAGTGATCCTCTGACCTCTTCACTGCACAAGCAGTGAGCCTCTGACCTCTTCACTTCACAAGCAGTGAGCCTCTGACCTCTTAACTTCACAAGCAGCCATCCTCTCACCTCTTCCCATCACAAGCAGCGATCCTCTGACCTCTTCACTTCACAGGCATTGATCCTCTGACCTCTTCACTTCACAAGCAGTGATCCTCTGACCGCTTCACTTCACAAGCAGTGATCCTCTGACCTCTTCACTTCACGAGCAGTGAGCCTCTGACCTCTTCACTTCACAAGCAGCGATCCTCTGACCTCTTCACTTCACAAGCAGTGAGCCTCTGACCTCTTCTCTTCACAAGCAGTGAGCCTCTGACCTCTTCACTTCACAGGCATTGATCCTCTGACCTCTTCACTTCACAAGCAGTGATCCTCTTACCTCTTCACTTCACAAGCGGTGATCCTCTGACCTCTTCCCATCACAAGCAGCGATCCTCTGACCTCTTCACTTCACAAGCAGTGATCCTCTGACCTCTTCCCATCACAAGCAGCGATCCTCTGACCACTTCACTTCACAAGCAGCGATCCTCTGACCTCTTCACTTCACAAGCAGCGATCCTCTGACCTCTTCCCATCACAAGCAGCAATCCTCTGACCTCTTCACTTCACAAGCAGTGTGTAGGAATAAAAGAAGTCTCATAGACATGCTCTTCAAGTTGTAGTTTATTCCTTAGTTGTATCATACAGGTTCCTTTGTAAGTCTTTATGTAAGCCCCACCAGGAGCAGCCTCCTGGCTACTCAGCCCATCATCTTCAACTGCCAACCTTCAAGTCCCAACATCCCTAACATTCTACATGACATCACATTACTAGGCAGAGAACCAAGGCAAGGGAAATGCACAACATTGGAAGCAGATCACTACATATCTTCCCCCTTTATATATTAACAAAATGAAATAGCATACAATTCTATAAACGTAGGAAAAGAAAATAAATATCTTAGAATAAACACCATATAACAACAGTACTGAAATGAGAAAAACTCTTCTTTTGTTGTAATAATAATATTGTAAAAAGTAATAACAATAATACAATCACAATAAAGCAAGAAATAGACTGTAAATATAAATAAATAAATATAATCAAATAACAGGGAATATCCCATGCCTTCTACTGCATGCACAGTAATATACCATTTACATCCCAGTTACGACCAGTTAATGTAAAGGGGGAAATCCACCTCCCTAAACATCCCAACCACTTCCGAACAAAATGTAAAGGGGGAATCCACCTCCCTAAACATGCCAACCACTTCCGTACAAAATCTATGTAAAGGGGGAATCCACCTCCCTAAACATCCCAACCACTTCCGAACAAAATGTAAAGGGGGAATCCACCTCCCTAAACATGCCAACCACTTCCGAACAAAATGTAAAGGGGGAATCCACCTCCCTAAACATCCCAACCACATTCGAACAAAATGTAAAGGGGGAAATTCACCTCCCTAAACATGCCAACCACTTCTGTGGGTTCGTATCCCATCCTCGTCGCCAATGTAGGAATAAAAGAAGTCTCATAGACATGCTCTTCAAGTTGTAGTTTATTCCTTAGTTGTATCATACAGGTTCCTTTGTAAGTCTTTATGTAAGCCCCACCAGGAGCAGCCTCCTGGCTACTCAGCCCATCATCTTCAACTGCCAACCTTCAAGTCCCAACATCCTTAACATTCTACATGACATCACATTACTAGGCAGAGAACCAAGGCAAGGGAAATGCACAACATTAGAAGCAGATCACTACACAGTGAGCCTCTGACCTCTTCACTTCACAAGCAGTGATCCTCTGACCTCTTCACTTCACAAGCAGCGATCCTCTGACCTCTTCACTTCACAAGCAGTGAGCCTCTGACCTCTTCACATCACAAGCAGCGATCCTCTGACCTCTTCCCATCACAAGCAGCGATCCTCTGACATCTGCACTTCACAAGCAGCGAGCCTCTGACCTCTGCACTTCACAAGCAGTGATCCTCTGACCTCTTCCCATCACAAGCAGCGATCTTCTGACCTCTTCTCTTTACAAGCAGCGATCCTCTGACCTCTTCACTTCACAAGCAGTGATCCTCTGACCTCTTCACTTCACAAGCAGTGAGCCTCTGACCTCTTCACTCCACAAGCAGTGATCCTCTGACCTCTTCACTTCACAAGCGGTGAGCCTCTGACCTCTTCCCACTACAAGCAGCGATCCTCTGACGTCTTCACTTCACAAGCAGTGATCCTCTGACCTGTTCACTTCACAAGCAGTGAGCCTCTGACCTCTTCCCATCACAAGCAGTGAGCCTCTGACCTCTTCCCATCACAAGCAGAGATCCTTTGACCTCTTCACTTCACAAGCAGCGATCGTCTGACCTCTTCATTTCACAAGCAGTGAGCCTCTGACCTCTTCACTTCACAAGCAGTGAGCCTCTGACCTCTTCACTTCACAAGCAGTGATCCTCTGACATCTTCCCTTCACAAGCAGCGATCCTCTGACCTCTTCACTTCACAAGCAGTGATCCTCTGACCTCTTCACTTCACAAGCAGTGAGCCTCTGACCTCTTCACTTCACAAGCAGTGATCCTCTGACCTCTTCCCATCACAAGCAGCGATCCTCTGACCTCTTCACTTCACAAGCAGCGATCCTCTGACCTCTTCACTTCACAAGAGGTGATCCTCTGACCTCTTCACTTCACAAGCAGTGATCCTCTGACCTCTTCACTTCACAAGCAGTGAGCCTCTGACCTCTTCACTTCACAAGCAGTGATCCTCTGACCTCTTCACTTCACAAGCGGTGAGCCTCTGACCTCTTCCCACTACAAGCAGCGATCCTCTGACGTCTTCACTTCACAAGCAGCGATCCTCTGACGTCTTCACTTCACAAGCAGCGAGCCTCTGACCTGTTCACTTCACAAGCAGTGAGCCTCTGACCTCTTCACTTCACAAGCAGTGATCCTCTGACCTCAACACTTCACAAGCAGTAAGCCTCTGACCTCTTCGCTTCACAAGCAGGGATCATCTCACCTCTTCACTTCACAAGCAGCGATCCTCTCACCTCTTCACTTCACAAGCAGTGAGCCTCTGACCTCTTCACTTCACAAGCAGTGATCCTCTGACCTCTTCACTTCACAAGCAGTGATCCTCTGACCTCTTCACTTCACAAGCGGTGATCCTCAGACCTCTTCCCATCACAAGCTGCGATCCTCTGACCTCTTCACTTCCCAAGCAGTGATCCTCTGATCTCTTTAATTAACAAGCAGCGATCCTCTGACCTCTTCACTTCACAAGCGGTGAGCCTTTGACCTCTTCACTTCACACGCAGTGATCCTCTGACCTCTTCACTTCACAAGCAGTGAGCCTCTGACCTCTTCACTTCACAAGCAGTGAGCCTCTGACCTCTTCACAAGCAGCGAGCCTCTGACCTCTTCACTTCACAAGCAGCGATCCTCTCACCTCTTCCCATCACAAGCAGCGATCCTCTGACCTCTTCACTTCACAAGCAGCGATCCTCTGACCTCTTCCCATCACAAGCAGCGATCCTCTAACCTCTTCACTTCACAAGCAGCGATCCTCTGACCTCTTCACTTCACAAGCAGCGATCCTCTGACCTCTTCACTTCACAAGCAGTGAGCCTCTGACCTCTTCCCTTCACAAGCAGTGAGCCTCTGACCTCTTCACTTCACAAGCAGTGATCCTCTGACCTCTTCACTTCACAAGCAGCGATCCTCTGACCTCTTCACTTCACAAGCAGCGAGCCTCTGACCTCTTCACTTCACAAGCAGTGATCCTCTGACCTCTTCACTTCACAAGGAGTGAGCCTCTGACCTCTCCACTTCACAATCAGTGATCCTCTGACCTCTTCACTTCACAAGCAGTGATCCTCTGACCTCTTCACTTCACAAGCAGAGATCTTCTGACCTCTTCACTTCACAAGCAGTGAGCCTCTGACCTCTTTGCTTCACAAGCAGTGATCATCTCACCTCTTCATTTCACAAGCAGCGATCCTCTGACCTCTTCGATTCACAAGCAGCGAGCCTCTGACCTCTTCGCTTCACAAGCAGTGATCATCTCACCTCTTCACTTCACAAGCAGCGATCCTCTGACCTCTTCACTTCACAAGCAGCGATCCTCTGACTTCTTCACTTCACAAGCAGTGAGCTTCTGACTTCTTCCCTTTACAAGCAGTGATCCTCTGACCTCTTCCCATCACAAGCAGCGATCCTCTGACCTCTTCCCATCACAAGCGGTGATCCTCTGACCTCTTCACTTCACAAGCAGTGAGCCTCTGACCTCTTCACTTAACAAGCGGTGAGCCTCTGACCTCTTCACTTAACAAGCAGTGATCCTCTGACCTCTTCACAAGCAGCGATCCTCTGACCTCTTCCCATCACAAGCAGCGATCCTCTGACCTCTTCACTTCACAAGCAGTGATCCTCTGACCTCTTCACTTCACAAGCAGTGAGCCTCTGACCTCTTCACTTCACAAGCAGCGATCCTCTGACCTCTTCACTTCACAAGCAGCGATCCTCTGACCTCTTCCCATCACAAGCAACGATCCTCTGACCTCTTCACTTCACAAGCAGTGATCCTCTGACGTCTTCACTTCACAAGCAGTGAGCCCCTGATCTCTTCACTTCACAATAAGTGAGCCTCTGACCTCTTCACTTCACAAGCAGTGAGCCTCTGACCTCTTCACTTCACAAGCAGTGAGCCTCTGACCTCTTCACTTCACAAGCAGTGAGCCTCTGACCTCTTCACTTCACAAGCAGCGATCCTCTGACCTCTTCACTTCACAAGCAGTGAGCCTCTGACCTCTTCACTTCACAAGCAGCGATCCTCTGACCTCTTCACTTCACAAGCAGCGATCCTCTGACCTCTTCACTTCACAAGCCTCTGACCTCTTCACTTCAAAAGCAGTGATCCTCTCACCTCTTCACATCACAAGCCGCGATCCTCTGACCTCTTCATTTGACATGCAGCGATCCTCTGACCTCTTCACTTCACAAGCAGTGAGCCTCTGACCTCTTCCCTTCACAAGCAGTGAGCCTCTGACCTCTTCACTTCACAAGCAGTGATCCTCTGACCTCTTCACTTCACAAGCAGCGATCCTCTGACCTCTTCACTTCACAAGCAGCGAGCCTCTGACCTCTTCACTTCACAAGCAGCGATCCTCTGACCTCTTCCCATCACAAGCAGCGATCCCCTGACCTCTTCACTTCACAAGCGGTGAGCCTCTGACCTCTTCACTTCACTAGCAGTGAGCCTCTGACCTCTTCACTTCACAAGCAGCGATCCTCTGACCTCTGCACTTCACAAGCAGTGAGCCTCTGACCTCTTCACTTCACAAGCAGTGATCAACTGACTTCTTCACTTCACAAGCAGTGATCCTCTGACCTCTTCACTTCACAAGCAGTGAGCCTCTGACCACTTCACTTCACAAGCAGTGAGCCTCTCACCTCTTCACTTCACAAGCAGCGATCCTCTGACCTCTTCCCATCACAAGCAGCGATCCTCTGACCTCTTCACTTCACAAGCAGTGAGCCTTTGACCTCTTCACTTCACAAGCAGTGATCCTCTGACCTCTTCACTTCACAAGCAGTGATCCTCTGACCTCTTCACTTCACAAGCAGTGATCCTCTGACCTCTTCCCTTCACAAGCAGTGATCCTCTGACCTCTTCACTTCACAAGCAGCGATCCTCTGACTCTTCCCATCACAAGCAACGATCCTCTGACCTCTTCCCATCACAAGCAGCGATACTCTGACCTCTTCACTTCACAAGCAGTGAGCCTCTGACCTCTTCACTTCACAAGCAGTGATCCTCTGACCGCTTCACTTCACAAGCAGTGATCCTCTGACCGCTTCACTTCACAAGCAGTGATCCTCTGACCTCTTCACTTCACAAGCAGTGATCCTCTGACCGCTTCACTTCACAAGCAGTGATCCTCTGACCGCTTCACTTCACAAGCAGTGATCCTCTGACCTCTTCACTTCACGAGCAGTGAGCCTCTGACCTCTTCACTTCACAAGCAGCGATCCTCTGACCTCTTCACTTCACAAGCAGTGAGCCTCTGACCTCTTCACTTCACAAGCAGTGATCCTCTGACCGCTTCACTTCACAAGCAGTGATCCTCTGACCTCTTCACTTCACAAGCAGTGAGCCTCTGACCTCTTCACTTCACGAGCAGCGATCCTCTGACCTCTTCCCATCACAAGCAGCGATCCTCTGACCTCTTCACTTCACAAGCAGTGTGTAGGAATAAAAGAAGTCTCATAGACATGCTCTTCAAGTTGTAGTTTATTCCTTAGTTGTATCATACAGGTTCCTTTGTAAGTCTTTATGTAAGCCCCACCAGGAGCAGCCTCCTGGCTACTCAGCCCATCATCTTCAACTGCCAACCTTCAAGTCCCAACATCCCTAACATTCTACATGACATCACATTACTAGGCAGAGAACCAAGGCACGGGAAATGCACAACATTAGAAGCAGATCACTACACAGTGAGCCTCTGACCTCTTCACTTCACAAGCAGTGATCCTCTGACCTCTTCACTTCACAAGCAGCGATCCTCTGACCTCTTCACTTCACAAGCAGTGAGCCTCTGACCTCTTCACTTCACAAGCAGCGATCCTCTGACTCTTCCCATCACAAGCAACGATCCTCTGACCTCTTCCCATCACAAGCAGCGATACTCTGACCTCTTCACTTCACAAGCAGTGAGCCTCTGACCTCTTCACTTCACAAGCAGTGATCCTCTGACCGCTTCACTTCACAAGCAGTGATCCTCTGACCGCTTCACTTCACAAGCAGTGATCCTCTGACCTCTTCACTTCACCAGCAGTGATCCTCTGACCGCTTCACTTCACAAGCAGTGATCCTCTGACCGCTTCACTTCACAAGCAGTGATCCTCTGACCTCTTCACTTCACGAGCAGTGAGCCTCTGACCTCTTCACTTCACAAGCAGCGATCCTCTGACCTCTTCACTTCACAAGCAGTGAGCCTCTGACCTCTTCACTTCACAAGCAGTGATCCTCTGACCGCTTCACTTCACAAGCAGTGATCCTCTGACCTCTTCACTTCACAAGCAGTGAGCCTCTGACCTCTTCACTTCACGAGCAGCGATCCTCTGACCTCTTCCCATCACAAGCAGCGATCCTCTGACCTCTTCACTTCACAAGCAGTGTGTAGGAATAAAAGAAGTCTCATAGACATGCTCTTCAAGTTGTAGTTTATTCCTTAGTTGTATCATACAGGTTCCTTTGTAAGTCTTTATGTAAGCCCCACCAGGAGCAGCCTCCTGGCTACTCAGCCCATCATCTTCAACTGCCAACCTTCAAGTCCCAACATCCCTAACATTCTACATGACATCACATTACTAGGCAGAGAACCAAGGCAAGGGAAATGCACAACATTAGAAGCAGATCACTACACAGTGAGCCTCTGACCTCTTCACTTCACAAGCAGTGATCCTCTGACCTCTTCACTTCACAAGCAGCGATCCTCTGACCTCTTCACTTCACAAGCAGTGAGCCTCTGACCTCTTCACTTCACAAGCAGCGATCCTCTGACCTCTTCACTTCACAAGCAGTGATCCTCTGACCTCTTCACTTCACAAGCAGTGAGCCTCTGACCTCTTCACTTCAAAAGCAGTGATCCTCTGACCTCTTCACTTCACAAGCAGCGATCCTCTGACCTCTTCACTTCACAAGCCTCTGACCTCTTCACTTCAAAAGCAGTGATCCTCTCACCTCTTCACATCACAAGCAGCGATCCTCTGACCTCTTCACTTCACAAGCAGTGATCCTCTGACTTCTTCACTTCACAAGCAGTGAGCCTCTGACCTCTTCAATTCAAAAGCAGCGATCCTCTCACCTCTTCACTTCACAAGCAGCGATCCTCTGACCTCCACTTCACAAGCAGCGATCCTCTGACCTCTTCACTTCACAAGCAGCGATCCTCTGACCTCTTCCCATCACAAGCAGCGATCCTCTGACCTCTACCCATCGCAAGCAGCGAGCCTCTGACCTCTTTACTTTACAAGCGGCGATCGCCCGACTTCTTCACTTCACAAGCAGTGATCCTCTGACCGCTTCACTTCACAAGCAGTGATCCTCTGACCTCTTTACTTCACGAGCAGTGAGCCTCTGACCTCTTCACTTCACAAGCAGCGATCCTCTGACCTCTTCACTTCACAAGCAGTGAGCCTCTGACCTCTTCACTTCACAAGCAGTGATCCTCTGACCGCTTCACTTCACAAGCAGTGATCCTCTGACCTCTTCACTTCACAAGCAGTGAGCCTCTGACCTCTTCACTTCACGAGCAGCGATCCTCTGACCTCTTCCCATCACAAGCAGCGATCCTCTGACCTCTTCACTTCACAAGCAGTGTGTAGGAATAAAAGAAGTCTCATAGACATGCTCTTCAAGTTCTAGTTTATTCCTTAGTTGTATCATACAGGTTCCTTTGTAAGTCTTTATGTAAGCCCCACCAGGAGCAGCCTCCTGGCTACTCAGCCCATCATCTTCAACTGCCAACCTTCAAGTCCCAACATCCCTAACATTCTACATGACATCACATTACTAGGCAGAGAACCAAGGCACGGGAAATGCACAACATTAGAAGCAGATCACTACACAGTGAGCCTCTGACCTCTTCACTTCACAAGCAGTGATCCTCTGACCTCTTCACTTCACAAGCAGCGATCCTCTGACCTCTTCACTTCACAAGCAGTGAGCCTCTGACCTCTTCACTTCACAAGCAGCGATCCTCTGACCTCTTCACTTCACAAGCAGTGATCCTCTGACCTCTTCACTTCACAAGCAGTGAGCCTCTGACCTCTTCACTTCAAAAGCAGTGATCCTCTGACCTCTTCACTTCACAAGCAGCGATCCTCTGGCCTCTTCACTTCACAAGCCTCTGACCTCTTCACTTCAAAAGCAGTGATCCTCTCACCTCTTCACATCACAAGCAGTGATCCTCTGACCTCTTCACTTCACAAGCAGTGAGCCTCTGACCTCTTCAATTCAAAAGCAGCGATCCTCTCACCTCTTCACTTCACAAGCAGCGATCCTCTGACCTCCACTTCACAAGCAGCGATCCTCTGACCTCTTCACTTCACAAGCAGCGATCCTCTGACCTCTTCCCATCACAAGCAGCGATCCTCTGACCTCTACCCATCGCAAGCAGCGAGCCTCTGACCTCTTTACTTTACAAGCGGCGATCGCCCGACTTCTTTACTTCACAAGCAGTGATCCTCTGACCTCTTCACTTCACAAGCAGTGAGCCTCTGACCTCTTCACTTCACAAGCAGCGATCCTCGGACCTCTTCACTTCACAAGCAGCGATCCTCTGACCTCTTCCCATCACAAGCAGCGATCCTCTGACCTCTTCACTTCACAAGCAGTGATCCTCTGACCTCTTCACTTCACAAGCAGTGATCCTCTGACCTATTCACTTCACAAGGAGTGAGCCTCTGACCTCTCCACTTCACAATCAGTGAGCCTCTGACCTCTTCACTTCACAAGCAGTGATTCTCTGACCTCTTCACTTCACAAGCAGCGATCCTCTGACCTCTTCACTTCACAAGCAGTGAGCCTCTGACCTCTTCGCTTCACAAGCAGTGATCATCTCACCTCTTCATTTCACAAGCAGCGATCCTCTGACCTCTTCGATTCACAAGCAGTGAGCCTCTGACCTCTTCGCTTCACAAGCAGTGATCATCTCACCTCTTCACTTCACAAGCAGCGATCCTCTGACCTCTTCACTTCACAAGCAGCGATCCTCTGACCTCTTCACTTCACAAGCATTGAGCCTCTGACCTCTTCCCTTTACAAGCAGTGATCCTCTGACCTCTTCCCATCACAAGCAGCGATCCTCTGACCTCTTCCCATCACAAGCGGTGATCCTCTGACCTCTTCACTTCACAAGCGGTGAGCCTCTGACCTCTTCACTTCACAAGCAGTGATCCTCTGACCTCTTCACTTCACAAGCAGCGATCCTCTGACCTCTTCACTTCACAAGCAGCGATACTCTGACCTCTTCACTTCACAAGCAGTGAGCCTCTGACCTCTTCCCTTTACAAGCGGTGATCCTCTGACCTCTTCCCATCACAAGCAGCGATCCTCTGACCTCTTCCCATCACAAGCGGTGATCCTCTGACCTCTTCACTTCACAAGCGGTGAGCCTCTGACCTCTTCACTTCACAAGCAGTGATCCTCTGACCTCTTCACTTCACAAGCAGCGATCCTCTGACCTCTTCACTTCACAAGCAGCGATCCTCTGACCTCTTCCCATCACAAGCAGTGATCCTCTGACCTCTTCCCATCACAAGCAGTGATCCTCTGACCTCTTCACTTCACAAGCGGTGAGCCTCTGACCTCTTCACTTCACAGGCAGCGATCCTCTGACCTCTTCCCATCACAAGCAGCGATCCTCTGACCTCTTCCCATTGCAAGCAGCGATCATCTGACCTCTTCACTTTACAAGCGGCGATCGCCCGACTTCTTCACTTCACAAGCAGTGATCCTCTGACCTCTTCACTTCACAAGCAGTGAGCCTCTGACCTCTTCACTTCACAAGCAGCGATCCTCGGACCTCTTCACTTAACAAGCACCGATCCTCTGACCTCTTCCCATCACAAGCAGCGATCCTCTGACCTCTTCACTTCACAAGCAGTGATCCTCTGACCTCTTCATTTCACAAGCAGTGATCCTCTGACCTCTTCACTTCACAAGGAGTGAGCCTCTGACCTCTCCACTTCACAATCAGTGATCCTCTGACCTCTTCACTTCACAAGCAGTGATCCTCTGACCTCTTCACTTCACAAGCAGAGATCTTCTGACCTCTTCACTTCACAAGCAGTGAGCCTCTGACCTCTTCGCTTCACAAGCAGTGATCATCTCACCTCTTCATTTCACAAGCAGCGATCCTCTGACCTCTTCGATTCACAAGCAGCGAGCCTCTGACCTCTTCGCTTCACAAGCAGTGATCATCTCACCTCTTCACTTCACAAGCAGCGATCCTCTGACCTCTTCACTTCACAAGCAGCGATCCTCTGACTTCTTCACTTCACAAGCAGTGAGCTTCTGACTTCTTCCCTTTACAAGCAGTGATCCTCTGACCTCTTCCCATCACAAGCAGCGATCCTCTGACCTCTTCCCATCACAAGCGGTGATCCTCTGACCTCTTCACTTCACAAGCAGTGAGCCTCTGACCTCTTCACTTAACAAGCGGTGAGCCTCTGACCTCTTCGCTTCACAAGCAGTGATCATCTCACCTCTTCACTTCACAAGCAGTGATCCTCTGACCTCTTCACAAGCAGCGATCCTCTGACCTCTTCCCATCACAAGCAGCGATCCTCTGACCTCTTCACTTCACAAGCAGTGATCCTCTGACCTCTTCACTTCACAAGCAGTGAGCCTCTGACCTCTTCACTTCACAAGCAGCGATCCTCTGACCTCTTCACTTCACAAGCAGCGATCCTCTGACCTCTTCCCATCACAAGCAACGATCCTCTGACCTCTTCACTTCACAAGCAGTGATCCTCTGACGTCTTCACTTCACAAGCAGTGAGCCCCTGATCTCTTCACTTCACAATAAGTGAGCCTCTGACCTCTTCACTTCACAAGCAGTGAGCCTCTGACCTCTTCACTTCACAAGCAGTGAGCCTCTGACCTCTTCACTTCACAAGCAGTGAGCCTCTGACCTCTTCACTCCACAAGCAGTGAGCCTCTGACCTCTTCACTTCACAAGCAGCGATCCTCTGACCTCTTCACTTCACAAGCAGTGATTCTCTGACCTCTTCACTTCACAAGCAGCGATCCTCTGACCTCTTCACTTCACAAGCAGTGAGCCTCTGACCTCTTCACTTCACAAGCAGCGATCCTCTGACCTCTTCACTTCACAAGCAGTGAGCCTCTGACCTCTTCACTTCACAAGCAGCGATCCTCTGACCTCTTCCCATCACAAGCAGCGATCCTCTGACCTCTTCACTTCACAAGCAGTGAGCCTCCGACCTCTTCACTTCACAAGCAATGATCCTCTGACCTCTTCACTTCACAAGCAGCGATCCTCTGACCTCTTCACTTCACAAGCCTCTGACCTCTTCACTTCAAAAGCAGTGATCCTCTCACCTCTTCACATCACAAGCAGCGATCCTCTGACCTCTTCACTTCACAAGCAGTGATCCTCTGACCTCTTCACTTCACAAGCAGTGAGCCTCTGACCTCTTCAATTCAAAAGCAGCGATCCTCTCACCTCTTCCCATCACAAGCAGCGATCCTCTCACCTCTTCCCATCACAAGCAGCGATCCTCTCACCTCTTCATTTGACATGCAGCGATCCTCTGACCTCTTCACTTCACATGCAGCGAGCCTCTGACCTCTTCCCTTCACAAGCAGTGAGCCTCTGACCTCTTCACTTCACAAGCAGTGATCCTCTGACCTCTTCACTTCACAAGCAGCGATCCTCTGACCTCTTCACTTCACAAGCAGTGATCCTCTGACCTCTTCACTTCACAAGCAGTGATCCTCTGACCTCTTCACAAGCAGTGATCCTCTGACCTCTTCACTTCACAAGCAGTGAGCCTCTGACCTCTTCACTTCACAAGCAGCGATCCCCTGACATCTTCCCATCACAAGCAGCGATCCCCTGACCTCTTTACTTCACAAGCGGTGAGCCTCTGACCTCTTCACTTCACTAGCAGTGAGCCTCTGACCTCTTCACTTCACAAGCAGCGATCCTCTGACCTCTGCACTTCACAAGCAGTGAGCCTCTGACCTCTTCACTTCACAAGCAGTGATCCTCTGACCTCTTCACTTCACAAGCAGTGATCCTCTGACCTCTTCACTTCACAAGCAGTGATCCTCTGACCTCTTCACTTCACAAGCAGTGATCCTCTGACCTCTTCACTTCACAAGCAGCGATCCTCTGACCTCTTCCCATCACAAGCAGCGATCCTCTGACCTCTTCCCATCACAAGCAGTGATCCTCTGACCTCTTCACTTCACAAGCGGTGAGCCTCTGACCTCTTCACTTCACAGGCAGCGATCCTCTGACCTCTTCACTTCATAAGCAGCGATCCTCTGACCTCCACTTCACAAGCAGCGATCCTCTGACCTCTTCACTTCACAAGCAGCGATCCTCTGACCTCTTCCCATCACAAGCAGCGATCCCCTGACCTCTTCACTTCACAAGCGGCGATCCCCTGACCTCTTCACTTCACAAGCGGTGAGCCTCTGACCTCTTCCCATCACAAGCAGCGATCCTCTGACCTCTTCACTTTACAAGCAGTGATCCTCTGGCCTCTTCACTTCACAAGCAGTGATCCTCTGGTCTCTTCACTTCACAAGCAGTGATCCTCTGGCCTCTTCACTTCACAAGCAGCGATCCTCTGACCTCTTCCCATCACAAGCAGTGATCCTCTGACCTCTTCACTTCACAAGCGGCGATCCTCTGACCTCTTCACTTCACAGGCAGCGATCCTCTGATCTCTTCACTTCACAAGCAGTGATCCTCTGACCTCCACTTCACAAGCAGCGATCCTCTGACCTCTTCACTTCACAAGCAGCGATCCCCTGACCTCTTCCCATCATAAGCAGCGATCCCCTGACCTCTTCACTTCACAAGCGGTGAGCCTCTGACCTCTTCACTTCACAAGCCGCGATCCTCTGACCTCTTCCCATCACAAGCAGCGATCCTCTGACCTCTTCACTTTACAAGCAGTGATCCTCTGGCCTCTTCACTTCACAAGCAGTGATCCTCTGACCTCTTCACTTCACAAGCAGTGAGCTTCTGACCTCTTCACTTCACAAGCAGCGATCTTCTGACCTCTTCACTTCACAAGCAGTGAGCCTCTGACCTCTTCCCTTTACAAGCAGTGAGCCTCTGACCTCTTCCCATCACAAGCAGCGATCCTCTGACCTCTTCCCATCACAAGCAGCGAACCTCTGACCTCTTCCCATCACAAGCAGCGATCCTCTAACCTCTTCACTTCACAAGCAGCGATCCTCTGACCTCTTCACTTCACAAGCAGCGATCCTCTGACCTCTTCCCATCACAAGCAGCGATCCTCTGACCTCTTCTCATCACAAGCAGTGATCCTCTGACCTCTTCACTTCACAAGCAGTGAGCCTCTGACCTCTTCACTTCACAAGCAGTGATCCTCTGACCTCTTCCCATCACAAGCAGCGATCCTCTGACCTCTTCACTTCACAAGCCTTGAGCCTCTGACCTCTTCACTTCACAAGCAGTGATCCTCTGACCGCTTCACTTTACAAGCAGTGATCCTCTGACCTCTTCACTTCACAAGCAGTGTGCCTCTGACCTCTTCACTTCACAAGCAGCGATCCTCTGATCTCTTCCCATCACAAGCAGCGATCCTCTGACCTCTTCACTTCACAAGCAGTGTTCCTCTGACCTCTTCACTTCACAGGCATTGATCCTCTGACCTCTTCACTTCACAAGCAGTGATCCTCTGACCTCTTCACTTCACAGGCATTGATCCTCTGACCTCTTCACTTCACAAGCAGTGAGCCTCTGACCTCTTCACTTCACAGGCATTGATCCTCTGACCTCTTCACTTCACAAGCGGTGATCCTCTGACCTCTTCCCATCACAAGCAGCGATCCTCTGACCTCTTCACTTCACAAGCAGTGATCCTCTGACCTCTTCACTTCACAAGCAGTGAGCCTCTGACCTCTTCACTTCACAAGCTATGATCCTCTGACCTCTACACTTCACAAGCAGCGATCCTCTGACCTCTTCACTTCACAAGCCTCTGACCTCTTCACTTCAAAAGCAGTGATCCTCTCACCTCTTCACATCACAAGCAGCGATCCTCTCACCTCTTCACTTCACAAGCAGTGATCCTCTGACCTCTTCACTTCACAAGCAGTGATCCTCTGACCTCTTCAATTCAAAAGCAGCAATCCTCTCACCTCTTCACTTCACAAGCAGCGATCCTCTCACCTCTTCCCATCACAAGCAGCGATCCTCTGACCTCTTCATTTGACATGCAGCGATCCTCTGACCTCTTCACTTCACAAGCAGCGATCCACTGACCTCTTCACTTCACAAGCCTCTGACCTCTTCACTTCAAAAGCAGTGATCTTCTCACCTCTTCACATCACAAGCAGTGATCCTCTGACCTCTTCACTTCACAAGCAGTGATCCTCTGACCTCTTCACTTCACAAGCAGTGATCCTCTGACCTCTTCACTTCACAAGCAGTGATCCTCTGACCTCTTCACTTCACAAGCAGCGATCCTCTGACCTCTTCCCATCACAAGCAGCGATCCTCTGAACTCTTCCCATCACAAGCAGTGATCCTCTGACCTCTTCACTTCACAAGCGGTGAGCCTCTGACCTCTTCACTTCACAGGTAGCGATCCTCTGACCTCCACTTCACAAGCAGCGATCCTCTGACCTCTTCACTTCACAAGCAGCGATCCCCTGACCTCTTCCCATCACAAGCAGCGATCCCCTGCCCTCTCCCCTTCACAAGCGGTGAGCCTCTGACCTCTTCACTTCACAAGCAGCAATCCTCTGACCTCTTCCCATCACAAGCAGCGATCCTCTGACCTCTTCACTTTACAAGCAGTGATCCTCTGGCCTCTTCACTTCACAAGCAGTGATCCTCTGACCTCTTCACTTCACAAGCAGCCATCCGCTGACCTCTTCCCATCACAAGCAGTGATCCTCTGACCTCTTCACTTCACAAGCGGTGAGCCTCTGACCTCTTCACTTCACAGACAGCGATCCTCTGACCTCTTCACTTCACAAGCAGCGATCCTCTGACCTCCACTTCACAAGCAGCGATCCTCTGACCTCTTCACTTCACAAGCAGCGATCCTCTGACCTCTTCCCATCACAAGCAGCGATCCCCTGACCTCTTCACTTCACAAGCGGCGATCCCCTGACCTCTTCACTTCACAAGCGGTGAGCTTCTGACCTCTTCCCATCACAAGCAGCGATCCTCTGACCTCTTCACTTTACAAGCAGTGATCCTCTGGCTTCTTCACTTCACAAGCAGTGATCCTCTGGCCTCTTCACTTCACAAGCAGTGATCCTCTGGCCTCTTCACTTCACAAGCAGCGATCCTCTGACCTCTTCCCATCACAAGCAGTGATCCTCTGACCTCTTCACTTCACAAGCGGCGATCCTCTGACCTCTTCACTTCACAGGCAGCGATCCTCTGATCTCTTCACTTCACAAGCAGTGATCCTCT
Organism: Triturus cristatus; assembly: GCF_964204655.1. NCBI lineage: Eukaryota > Metazoa > Chordata > Amphibia > Caudata > Salamandridae > Triturus > Triturus cristatus. The sequence goes on from NC_140579.1 coordinate 286,031,438, forward strand.
GACCTCCACTTCACAAGCAGCGATCCTCTGACCTCTTCACTTCACAAGCAGCGATCCCCTGACCTCTTCCCATCATAAGCAGCGATCCCCTGACCTCTTCACTTCACAAGCGGTGAGCCTCTGACCTCTTCACTTCACAAGCAGCGATCCTCTGACCTCTTCCCATCACAAGCAGCGATCCTCTGACCTCTTCACTTTACAAGCAGTGATCCTCTGGCCTCTTCACTTCACAAGCAGTGATCCTCTGACCTCTTCACTTCACAAGCAGTGAGCTTCTGACCTCATCACTTCACAAGCAGCGATCTTCTGACCTCTTCACTTCACAAGCAGTGAGCCTCTGACCTCTTCCCTTTACAAGCAGTGAGCCTCTGACCTCTTCCCATCACAAGCAGCGATCCTCTGACCTCTTCCCATCACAAGCAGCGATCCTCTGACCTCTTCCCATCACAAGCAGCGATCCTCTAACCTCTTCACTTCACAAGCAGCGATCCTCTGACCTCTTCACTTCACAAGCAGCGATCCTCTGACCTCTTCCCATCACAAGCAGCGATCCTCTGACCTCTTCTCATCACAAGCAGTGATCCTCTGACCTCTTCACTTCACAAGCGGTGAGCCTCTGACCTCTTCAATTCACAAGCAGTGATCCTCTGACCTCTTCCCATCACAAGCAGCGATCCTCTGACCTCTTCACTTCACAAGCCTTGAGCCTCTGACCTCTTCACTTCACAAGCAGTGATCCTCTGACCGCTTCACTTTACAAGCAGTGATCCTCTGACCTCTTCACTTCACAAGCAGCGATCCTCTGATCTCTTCCCATCACAAGCCTCTGACCTCTTCACTTCAAAAGCAGTGATCCTCTCACCTCTTCACATCACAAGCAGCGATCCTCTGACCTCTTCACTTCACAAGCAGTGATCCTCTGACCGAGCACATAGTCCACAATGTTTGATGCCGGCTTTCTGAGAGGTCTCTCCCATCCTTCCTTTACCAAACAAAGGGGTCCCCTTACAGGATGTCCGAACAGAAGCTCGAAAGGGTTGTAGCCAACCCCCTTCTGTGGGACCTCTCTGTAGGCGAACAAGAGGCAGGGTATCAGGACATCCCATCTCCGCCGAAGCTTTTCAGGTAGTCCGTGAATCATCCCTTTTAGGGTCCGGTTGAATCTCTCAACCAGCCCATTGCATTGTGGGTGATAGGGTGTGGTGAACTTGTAGTTGACACCACATTCCTTCCACATAGCAGTCAGATATCCCGACATGAAGTTTGCACCTCTGTCTGAGACGACCTCCTTAGGGAAGCCCACTCTGGAGAACACTCCAAGTAGGGCCCGTGCCACCACAGGTGCTGTAGTGGTCCTAAGGGGAATAGCTTCAGGATACCTGGTGGCGTGGTCCACCACCACCAGTATGAACTTGTGCCCTGATGCTGTCTGGGGTTCCATTGGTCCGACAATGTCGATCCCCACTCGTTCAAAGGGTACCCCCACCACTGGCAGTGGTATGAGGGGGGCCTTTGTCGTGCCACCTGACTTACCACTGGCTTGGCAAGTGACACAGGAGCGGCAAAACTCCTTCGTATCTTCGGACATGTGGGGCCAGTGAAAGTGTGGAACAAGTCTGTCCCAAGTCTTATTCTGGCCTAAGTGACCTGCAAGGGGAATCTCGTGGGCCAAGGTGAGAAGGAAACCTCTCAGAGACAAGGGGATGACCAACCTCCTGGTCGCACCAGGTTTGGGGTCTCTTGCCTCGGAGTACAGGAGTCCATCGTCCCAGTACACTTTGTGGGTACCTGTGGCGTTCCCTGCAGCCTCAGCAGCGGCCTGCTGTCTGAGGGGTTCAAGGGAGGGGCAGTCTAACTGTGCCTTCCCCAGGTCTTCCCTGGAGGGTCCCCCTGAGCCCAGAAACTCAACCTGACCAGGTTCAAGCTCTTGCGGCTCAGTTTCCCTCAGTTCTTTAAGGTCAGCCTCCTCGGAGACTTGATCCACGACCTGGGGCAAGGGGGAAGGCGAAGCCTTACCCTTACTGCTCCTTTTCTTGGAAGGTGCCTGGTCCGTTCTTCCAGGATCCAGCACCTGTTCAGTGGGGCATCTTTTGGCCTGTGACCTGGTCACAGCAAGGACATGTGCTGGCAAGCCTAACATCTCCATGTGAGTCCTCTGCTCCACCTCTGACCATTGTGACGTTTCCAAATCATTGCCCAACAGACATTCTACGGGGAGGTCTGAACTAACCACAACCTTTTTCGGGCCACTTACCCCTCCCCAGGAGAAATCAACAACTGCCATACTGTGATTGGTAGTGACGTTGCTGGCATTGGTCACTAGGTAACTGGTACCTAGCATGATCTGTCCAGGGTCCACGAAGTTAGGCGTTGTGAGAAGTTGGCCTGATATGTAGTGCTCACTATTCTAGTGATCACTGTGTATCATTCCAAACGACCCTTATTGATGATTGGTTGTAAGTCAACCTTTTAGACCAGCTATCCTAGTAGCGTGGATACGAGCAGTCTTAGGCTAAACTCTAGAGGGCGTGTTAAGCCAGCTGTTTACCATCACATATACCCCTTGAACACCAAGTGAAAGGACACCACACAAGTTGTTATGAAAATAAAAGGATATTTATTTATGACAAGACTACCCTGGCTCTTTATGAGTCAGGGAGCTAAGCACACTACAAAACTCTTAGGAAAATACTTCTGGTTGCACAATTTACACAAATGCCCGAGGGGCACGAGAAACCATCTACACTAACAGTGAAATGCGAATGGTTAGAGTCTGGAGATACTGATTCCGGAGTGATCCGATCAGTGGGACTAAACGAAAAAGGAACTGGACACTTGTAGAGCGAACCTGCGATGGAGCACCGAGATGCTCGAGTTACCTAGCCCGGAGGCTGCGGCTGCGTGAAGTTCGTCAAGATGTCGGGAGTCCTCGTGTAGTCTCAGGAGCCTGAAAGAAGAAGTTGCTGGCAGGCGACCAGTGACGATGTTCAGAGCGATCCAAGCCTGGATCGGTGGTGAAGGAAAACCTGAAAGCAGAGGGGACTCAGTTCTCAACCGCTAGCCAGCGATCGTGTGGGTACCAGGGGGGTACCGGCTGAAGACACCTTGACCAGGTGAGTGGGTGACGTCGGACTCGGCTGTTCCTCGGACCAGGAGGCGCGGCGGCGACCAGGATGGAGGGCGAGCTGTCCCACGAAGGTGTCTGCTGTCGATGATGCTGGGCCCAGGAAGGGGCAGCGGATCTTGGCAGTGGCCACCCAGGCGGGGGAGTCAAGATGGCGTCGGGAGTGGACCAGGAGGGTCCGTGGTACTCCTCTGTTGGAGGGGAGCAAGAGCCAGTCTGGAGCAACCAGACTAGTGATGAACAATCGTGGTGCGTCGTGAAGAGGGCCACAAGCCGGTCGGCAAGTGGTCGAACAACGCGGTGAACAACAAGGAGCGGAAGGGCCCCCACGCAGTTCTCGGGGATGCTGGGGAGGCAGACTTCGATGCTGGAGCTGCTCAGGGTTAGGGCTTCTCAAACCCTAGGTGCACTCACTCGAGGGTCCCTCGGTGGGCGTGCTAGATAAGCGTCGTGCAGGTTCTGAAGATAGCCGGTCCCGCAGGTCTCGTCACACCTACGACTCTCAGCTGAGCTGATGAGGGAGGTAAAAGGTCAGAGATGGCAGGGAACTCGGGTCTCGTCGAGCTGGGCAGTCTTGATCCGTAGGAGAGACTTACAGCAAACCGCAAGCGCTTAGATGGTGTCTGCTGGTGCAGGGTGGCTACTCCTTAGCCACAAGGGAGAGTCTTCAGAAATAGTCAAGAGTTCCTTTCGTGGAAAGTGGTTCGTGATTCGGAGTTATCCGATTATCTGATTATCCAATTTGGGAAGGGGACTCGCTCCTACCTTTATTCTAAGAGAAAGGGGCTGGCCCGTGACTAGGTTCTACCTATGGGTGGAGCCAGGAGGGGGGTGGTTACACCCCTATCCTTTGTCCGGCTTCGCGCCAGCTCAGGGGCTGGTGTGCCCCCGAAACTGGTTTGAGCCGGGCTATGCACAGTGAGCACCGGGGTGCCACTTGCAGTCACCTTCCTTTCAGCCCTGCCTACCTGGGATACACAAACCCTGTCTGGGTCGGTGCTAACACCGCCCTCGACAGGAAACCCTTTGTCCAAGCTCCCCTTGCTGGAAGGTCCCCCAGCAGCAGGAGGTCAGACTTGTGTCTGGTGGCAGCATCCATTTTGTGATGCTGAGGCTTGAGTCAACTTTAACCGGGGTTCAAGGTTACTTCCATGTCGTGTCCCTCTAAAAGGGGGGAATGCTAACCCCGTCACCAGGACTGGCGAGGGGTTCGTATTCCCATTCGTATGACACCTTACTCGACATGTATAGGTGATGCGATGCCAAAGTTAGCAAATAACCGCAAGGATTATAATGCCTTAAAAGTAGTTGGCCCGCGTCACCATGGAACGGCTATTAGGGCTTGGTTCCGCAAGCCGTCGACGGGCTCAGCTCGCGCCAGAGCACCGTCCCACATGATTCCCTGCACTCTGCCTTCAGGATTGATAAGGCCTGCTATAGGAGTGACTGATAGGAATCCATGTGTCCATTTTTAGGGTTTAGGTGTAGGAATACTACACCTACAGCAACGGGTGATTACACCACGTGGCCCCAGCTGTCGTGCAGCCAGTTGTGTCAGATTTGGGCGGCCATTCCAGGGGTGGCATAATACATGCTTCAGCCCCTGGTAGGCCCTGGGTACACCGATGCCCTGGATACCTGTGGTATGCTGAGACAGGGACTGACAAGATGGCCCAGTTCCAATTAGTGGATGCACCTAACGTACATGTGTGTTAATTTCGAGAGAGAACAGCTAGGCTGTGGGTCTGATTGGCAGGCCCACAGCCGGAGAAAGTCGTAAACCAATGAAGCAAAAGCAAAAAATCTGGGTGATCATAGGATTGCAGACCCTACTCTCCTACATGACCCCCCCCCAAACTTTGGGACAATAAGCTAACCTTGACCAGGTGAGTCTTCTTGCTCTAAGTGGAAATACCTGGAGAGCCCATCTGCATTGCCATGATCAGTGCCAGGTCTATGCTCCACTGTGAAGTCCATCCCCTGTAGGGAAATGGACCACCTAAGTAGTTTGGGGTTTTCACCCTTCATTTGATTTAGCCACAAGAGGGGCTTATGGTCGGTCTGAATCTTGAAGTGAGTGCCAAACAAGTATGGCCTCAACTTCTTCAGGGCCCAAACCACAGCAAAGGCCTCCCTCTCAATAGCTGACCAATTCTTCTCTCTGGGGGTCAGCCTCCTGCTAATAAAAGCTATGGGCTGGTCATGACCATCAAAATTCAGTTGCGATAGAACAGCTCCCACACCCAGCTCCGAAGCGTCTGTTTGGACAATGAATGGTTTGGAGTAGTCTGGACTCTTTAGGATAGGTGCTGTGCACATGGCCTGCTTTAGGTCATCGAATGCCTTCTGACAGCTTGCTGTCCACTGAACTTTTTTTGGCATCTTTTTACTTGTCAGGTCGTTTAGCGGGGTCACAATGGATCCATAATTTCTGACAAATTTCCGGTAATAACCAGTCAGGCCCAAGAAAGCTCGAACCTGAGTCTGGGTGGTTGGAGGAGCCCAGTCCTGGATGGCCTGTATTTTGCTCTCCAATGGTTGAACCTGGCCTCCACCTACAAGGTGGCCCAGGTATACAACCTGTGTCTGCCCTATCTGGCACTTGGTGGCCTTGATAGTGAGGCCTGCCTTCTGCAGGGCCTCTAACACTTTCCTCAGGTGGACCAGGTGATCCTCCCAGGTGGAGCTAAAGACAGCGATATCGTCCAGATACGCCGCACAGAAGTCGTCCAACCCAGTGAGAACTCGATTCACCAGCCTTTGGAAGGTGGCAGGTGCATTTTTCAAACCAAAGGGCATTACCACGAACTGATAATGCCCACCAGGGGTAGAAAATGCTGTTTTGGGCTTGGCCTCCTCAGCTAACCTGATTTGCCAATACCCAGCTGTCAGGTCAAACGTACTTAAGTAGTTGGCCGAGGCCAACCGGTCGATAAGTTCGTCTGCTCTTGGTATTGGGTGGGCGTCAGTCTTAGTGACCGCATTGAGGCCTCTGTAGTCCACGCAAAACCTCATCTCTTTCTTACCGCCCTGGGTGTGAGGTTTCGGCACGAGCACTACGGGACTAGCCCAGGGGCTGTCCGAGGGTTCAATGACTCCCAGCTCCAACATTTTCTGCACCTCTGTCTTGATGCAGTCTCTGACATGATCAGGTTGCCGATAGATTTTACTCTTTACGGGCAGACTGTCCCCAGTGTCGACCTCATGGGTACACCACTTGGTCTGACTGGGTGTCAGAGAGAACATATGTCGAAAGGATTGAAGAACCTGTTTACAATCCTCTTGTTGATGTCCAGAGAGGCTGCCACAAAAGACAACACCATCTACTGATCCATCGTCAGGGTTCTGAGAGAGCAGGTCCGGGAGAGGGTCACTCTCCTCCTCCTGTCCCTCATCTGTGGCCATGAGCAAGCCCATGCCCTCCCTGTCGACATATGCCTTGAGCCTGTTTACGTGGAGCACCCTGTGGGGGCTCCGGGGAGTTCCCAGGTCTACCAGGTAGGTGACCTCTCCCTTTTGCTCAATGACCGTGTGGGGCCCAGACCATTTGTCTTTGAGTGCTGCTGGGGCCACTGGCTCCAGCACCCACACCTTCTGTCCAGGCTGATACACAGTCAGGACAGCCTTTTGGTCGTGCCAAGCTTTCTGTAATTCTTGGCTCGCCTCAAGGTTTTTAGACGCCTTTTCCATGTACTCCGCCATCCGCGAGCGGAGACCGAGCACATAGTCCACAATGTTTGATGCCGGCTTTCTGAGAGGTCTCTCCCATCCTTCCTTTACCAAACAAAGGGGTCCCCTTACAGGATGTCCGAACAGAAGCTCAAAAGGGCTGTAGCCAACCCCCTTCTGCGGGACCTCTCTGTAGGCGAACAAGAGGCAGGGTATCAGGACATCCCATCTCCGCCGAAGCTTTTCAGGTAGTCCGTGAATCATCCCTTTTAGGGTCCGGTTGAATCTCTCAACCAGCCCATTGCATTGTGGGTGATAGGGTGTGGTGAACTTGTAGTTGACGCCACATTCCTTCCACATAGCAGTCAGATATCCCGACATGAAGTTTGCACCTCTGTCTGAGACGACCTCCTTAGGGAAGCCCACTCTGGAGAACACTCCAAGTAGGGCCCGTGCCACCACAGGTGCCGTAGTGGTCCTAAGGGGAATAGCTTCAGGATACCTGGTGGCGTGGTCCACCACCACCAGTATAAACTTGTGCCCTGATGCTGTCTGGGGTTCCATTGGTCCGACAATGTCGATCCCCACTCGTTCAAAGGGTACCCCCACCACTGGTAGTGGTATGAGGGGGGCCTTTGTCGTGCCACCTGACTTACCACTGGCTTGGCAAGTGACACAGGAGCGGCAAAACTCCTTCGTATCTTCGGACATGTGGGGCCAGTGAAAGTGTGGAACAATTCTGTCCCAAGTCTTATTCTGGCCTAAGTGACCTGCAAGGGGAATCTCGTGGGCCAAGGTGAGAAGGAAACCTCTCAGAGACAAGGGGATGACCAGCCTCCTGGTCGCACCAGGTTTGGGGTCTCTTGCCTCAGAGTACAGGAGTCCATCGTCCCAGTACACTTTGTGGGTACCCGTGGCGTTCCCTGCAGCCTCAGCAGCGGCCTGCTGTCTGAGGGGTTCAAGTGAGGGGCAGTCTAACTGTGCCTTCCCCAGGTCTTCCCTGGAGGGTCCCCCTGAGCCCAGAAACTCAACCTGACCAGGTTCAAGCTCTTGCGGCTCAGTTTCCCTCAGTTCTTTAAGGTCAGCCTCCTCGGAGACTTGATCCACGACCTGGGGCAAGGGGGAAGGCGAAGCCTTACCCTTACTGCTCCTTTTCTTGGAAGGTGTCTGGTCCGTTCTTCCAGGATCCAGCACCTGTTCAGTGGGGCATCTTTTGGCCTGTGACCTGGTCACAGCAAGGACATGTGCTGGCAAACCTAACATTTCCATGTGAGTCCTCTGCTCCACTTCTGACCATTGTGACGTTTCCAAATCATTGCCCAACAGACATTCTACGGGGAGGTCTGAACTAACCACAACCTTTTTCGGGCCACTTACCCCTCCCCAGGAGAAATCAACAACTGCCATACTGTGATTGGTAGTGACGTTGCTGGCATTGGTCACTAGGTAACTGGTACCTAGCATGATCTGTCCAGGGTCCACGAAGTTAGGCGTCACCATGGTGACACTGGCACACGTGTCCCTGTAGGCCTGGGCCACTCTTCCATTTATCAAAGGTGTCTGTCTGTATTTGCCCAAAGTATTGGGACTGGCATCAGGGGACATATCCATATCCCCTGTACAGACAAGGACGGCCTGAGTGAGCGTGCCGACTAAGTCGTCACTCCCCTCGGTTCCCAAGGTTAACCCAACTAATGCCTTGGGAGGCGCACTACCACTGCTGACTGTACTAGGGGGCGCAGGTGCCTTAGGGGCTGCAGTGGTAGGAGTTTGCCCTCCTTTCTTGGTGCACTCACTAAACCAGTGAGTCTTACTTTTACAGTATTGGCACCACCTTTTTGACTGGCCTTCTTGAGTCTTCTTCTTCTGTGAAGCCTGACCCCCACCCTCTTTGGTTTGTTGGGGACCTGTCGAAGACTTCTGGTCATTTTGTTCGTTCTTGTTACCCTTTTGGTCTGCTTTCTTCTGACCACCCTGGTTCTGATTCTGGTTCTGCTTGACCCTTGTTCTGACCCATCTGTCTGCCTTCTTTCCCAATTCTTGGGGAGAGGTCAGATCCGAGTCGACAAGGTGCTGATGCAACAATTGGTTCTGACAGTTGTTTAAAATCTGTTCTCGCATGATAAGATTGTACAATCCTGTGTAATCAGTAACCTTGCTACCCAGCAACCAGCCTTCCAAAGCCTTAGTGGCACAATCGACAAAGTCAGCCCAATCCTGAGACTGAATTTTCTGGGTGTCTCGGAACAGCACCCGGTACTGTTCCGTGGTTAAGCCGAACCCATCAATCAGTGTGTTCTTCAGGACTTGGTAGTTGTTAGCATCCTCAGCTCTTGTAGTGAGGAGCTTGTCCCTTCCTTTACCTTCAAAGGAAAGCCACAGTATAGCTGCCCACTGACTTGGGGGGACGCACTGGACAGTGCAGGCCCTCTCCAAGGCAGTTATCCACTTGTGGATGTCGTCCCCTTGTTTAAAGGGGGGCACTATTTTACTCAGGTGTCTAGTGTCTATACCCCTGTCTTTCTCTCTATTGAGAACGCTGCCACCAGTGGGATCTAACCCACTTAATTTCTGCTCTCGGGCTAAGGCAAGTCTTTCTTTGGCGAGGGCAAGTTCTTCCCGCTCGATCCTCAGATTGACCTCCCGCATCTTCGCTTCATGCTCCCTCCTCTGAGGGGAAGTCATTCCTCTCTGAGACGGTGCCTGAGAGACATGTGTATGAACCGATCTGCCAGAGCCTCTGGAGAGAGACCTAGCTCGTCCGTTCCCAAGGATAAGCCTGCTTGAGCGTGGGCCCGGGGCTCCCCCAGTTCCATTCTCATGCCTGCTTAAGTTGGTCCTTGTAAGCCTGCCGACTACCACTGGACCTTTGTCTGCCTCGTCTCCCGATAACTCGTCCTCGTCCTCCTCCTCTGTGTGGAGGTCGAGGTCTGGGTCACCGAGGGTTCCCTCTAAGGGAGGCATGTTCCCATCTGCACTGGGGGGACCTGGGTTAGAGGACCTCCAAGCATCGTACGCCTCTAAGAGATCTATCAGTATTGCGATGGTAGGGTTAGAACCCTGGTTTAGCTTCCTGGAGGCACACAGTTGTCTCATCTCCTTGAAGCTAAGAGTTGCATACCGTGACACGACCTGTGGAGGGTCACTGACCACTAGGGGAGTCCCTGCAGACTCTCCGTGGACCGACATGCTTTTCTAGTGAGGTGTAAGTGTTGCACCTACCTACACTATGGGTTTACCTACTGATCCCTTGCTAAGAGTTGTAGTCAGGGTGTGCTAAGCCCTGTTACACTACAACAGCCGGTTCAGTAGAACTCGGAGTATTCTAAGTTAAGTTATATGTACCTGGGTACTTATGTGATCTTTCACTGCGATATTCTTAGGATACGTGTGTGGAAAAACAACAGCAAGCTCAAATCCCAACCGCTGCTCACCAATGTGAGAAGTTGGCCTGATATGTAGTGCTCACTATTCTAGTGATCACTGTGTATCATTCCAAACGACCCTTATTGATGATTGGTTGTAAGTCAACCTTTTAGACCAGCTATCCTAGTAGCGTGGATACGAGCAGTCTTAGGCTAAACTCTAGAGGGCGTGTTAAGCCAGCTGTTTACCATCACATATACCCCTTGAACACCAAGTGAAAGGACACCACACAAGTTGTTATGAAAAAAAAAAGGATATTTATTTATGACAAGACTACCCTGGCTCTTTATGAGTCAGGGAGCTAAGCACACTACAAAACTCTTAGGAAAATACTTCTGGTTGCACAATTTACACAAATGCCCGAGGGGCACGAGAAACCATCTACACTAACAGTGAAATGCGAATGGTTAGAGTCTGGAGATACTGATTCCGGAGTGATCCGATCAGTGGGACTAAACGAAAAAGGAACTGGACACTTGTAGAGCGAACCTGCGATGGAGCACCGAGATGCTCGAGTTACCTAGCCCGGAGGCTGCGGCTGCGTGAAGTTCGTCAAGATGTCGGGAGTCCTCGTGTAGTCTCAGGAGCCTGAAAGAAGAAGTTGCTGGCAGGCGACCAGTGACGATGTTCAGAGCGATCCAAGCCTGGATCGGTGGTGAAGGAAAACCTGAAAGCAGAGGGGACTCAGTTCTCAACCGCTAGCCAGCGATCGTGTGGGTACCAGGGGGGTACCGGCTGAAGTCACCTTGACCAGGTGAGTGGGTGACGTCGGACTCGGCTGTTCCTCGGACCAGGAGGCGCGGCGGCGACCAGGATGGAGGGCGAGCTGTCCCACGAAGGTGTCTGCTGTCGATGATGCTGGGCCCAGGAAGGGGCAGCGGATCTTGGCAGTGGCCACCCAGGCGGGGGAGTCAAGATGGCGTCGGGAGTGGACCAGGAGGGTCCGTGGTACTCCTCTGTTGGAGGGGAGCAAGAGCCAGTCTGGAGCAACCAGACTAGTGATGAACAATCGTGGTGCGTCGTGAAGAGGGCCACAAGCCGGTCGGCAAGTGGTCGAACAACGCGGTGAACAACAAGGAGCGGAAGGGCCCCCACGCAGTTCTCGGGGATGCTGGGGAGGCAGACTTCGATGCTGGAGCTGCTCAGGGTTAGGGCTTCTCAAACCCTAGGTGCACTCACTCGAGGGTCCCTCGGTGGGCGTGCTAGATAAGCGTCGTGCAGGTTCTGAAGATAGCCGGTCCCGCAGGTCTCGTCACACCTACGACTCTCAGCTGAGCTGATGAGGGAGGTAAAAGGTCAGAGATGGCAGGGAACTCGGGTCTCGTCGAGCTGGGCAGTCTTGATCCGTAGGAGAGACTTACAGCAAACCGCAAGCGCTTAGATGGTGCCTGCTGGTGCAGGGTGGCTACTCCTTAGCCACAAGGGAGAGTCTTCAGAAATAGTCAAGAGTTCCTTTCGTGGAAAGTGGTTCGTGATTCGGAGTTATCCGATTATCTGATTATCCAATTTGGGAAGGGGACTCGCTCCTACCTTTATTCTAAGAGAAAGGGGCTGGCCCGTGACTAGGTTCTACCTATGGGTGGAGCCAGGAGGGGGGTGGTTACACCCCTATCCTTTGTCCGGCTTCGCGCCAGCTCAGGGGCTGGTGTGCCCCCGAAACTGGTTTGAGCCGGGCTATGCACAGTGAGCACCGGGGTGCCACTTGCAGTCACCTTCCTTTCAGCCCTGCCTACCTGGGATACACAAACCCTGTCTGGGTCGGTGCTAACACCGCCCTCGACAGGAAACCCTTTGTCCAAGCTCCCCTTGCTGGAAGGTCCCCCAGCAGCAGGAGGTCAGACTTGTGTCTGGTGGCAGCATCCATTTTGTGATGCTGAGGCTTGAGTCAACTTTAACCGGGGTTCAAGGTTACTTCCATGTCGTGTCCCTCTAAAAGGGGGGAATGCTAACCCCGTCACCAGGACTGGCGAGGGGTTCGTATTACCATTCGTATGACACCTTACTCGACATGTATAGGTGATGCGATGCCAAAGTTAGCAAATAACCGCAAGGATTATAATGCCTTAAAAGTAGTTGGCCCGCGTCACCATGGAACGGCTATTAGGGCTTGGTTCCGCAAGCCGTCGACGGGCTCAGCTCGCGCCAGAGCACCGTCCCACATGATTCCCTGCACTCTGCCTTCAGGATTGATAAGGCCTGCTATAGGAGTGACTGATAGGAATCCATGTGTCCATTTTTAGGGTTTAGGTGTAGGAATACTACACCTACAGCAACGGGTGATTACACCACGTGGCCCCAGCTGTCGTTCAGCCAGTTGTGTCAGATTTGGGCGGCCATTCCAGGGGTGGCATAATACATGCTTCAGCCCCTGGTAGGCCCTGGGTACACCGATGCCCTGGATACCTGTGGTATGCTGAGACAGGGACTGACAAGGTGGCCCAGTTCCAATTAGTGGATGCACCTAACGTACATGTGTGTTAATTTCGAGAGAGAACAGCTAGGCTGTGGGTCTGATTGGCAGGCCCACAGCCGGAGAAAGTCGTAAACCAATGAAGCAAAAGCAAAAAATCTGGGTGATCATAGGATTGCAGACCCTACTCTCCTACAGGCGACACTTAGGATCAGAGGCAATGTGACCCGGGTCACCACACCTATAACAATTGAAGGGCCCCTTTGGAACAGGTCTACCTGTCGGGCCCCGTTCTGCTGCGGGGGTGGGGGAGGCTGAGAACCCTTCTGCTGGTTCCCTTGGGAATTACTTTGGGGGCCTTTTTGGAACCCCTTCTGTTTACCCCTGTCCCCCCCACTCTTCTGCTGGGGACCCTGCCCACCTTTGGCGGAGTCTCCCACTTGACCCTTGTGGACCCTGGTGCTGAGCCAGCGGTCCGCCTCCTCAGCAAGCTTCCTCGGGTTGGACAGCTTGCTATCTATCAGGTGCTGGCGTAGCTCAGGAAAACATTGACTGGACAAGTGCTCCCATGCAATTAAATCAAGCAGCCCTTGATAATCATTCACTTTGCTACCCTTCACCCAACCATCCAGCGCTCTGCAGAAAAAGGTCACATATTCCACATACGTACTCTCAGGGATCTTCTTGGTCTCCCTGAACCTCTGTCTATATAGCTCAGGAGTTAACCCATACCTGGTCATTAAAGCTTCCTTCATATGGGGGTATGAGGTCTGGACTTCTAAGGGCAAATCTAACAGTGTGTCCCGTCCTTCCGCAAGGAACCTTCCCCACAACCCCGCTCCCCAGTCTTTCTCAGGGACCCGGTGTGAGGACATGGCCACCTCGTAGGCTCTAAACCACTGCCCTATGTCATCCTTTCTAAAATACTCCTTTACTACATCTTTGGGGATGTACACCTTGGACTCTACCTGCGCTGGTGGAGCGCTGCCACCAGAAGGAGCGGTGTCCAAACTTTTCGCCTTCAGCTCCAACTCCTTCAATCTTATATCATGATCCATTTGGCGTTGTTGTGCCTCCAGGGCCAACTTCTGCTTTTCCATTTCCATTTGTCCGGCCAACTTTGCCATCTCCATTGCATGCGCCCTGTCGGCTGCCCTGTCTGCCAGCTCCTCTGGCGACCGGACTCTGCTGGGCTCCTCAAGATTGTCGGGTGGAACGATGTCCCCCGCATTCCGTGGGTCTCGTGACTCCTTCCAGGCTCTCAGCGCCTTGAGGTACTGGTTCTTCTTCCTGAATCCAGCATGGGGAACTCTGAATTTTACACTGTAGCCTTTCAATTGCTCCGTTGTGTAACCTTCCAGTCTCTCCCAATCCACCTCATCTATTCCAGAAATCACAGAGAGCGCTCTTCCAGCAGAGAGTGAGCCAGGCATGGTTGCAGTAATGGCAGATGTCTCAACAAAGTTCAACAACTAAAAACCTGTGGCTGCGTTATTTGGTCTGCTCTCACTATCTGGTGATTAATAATTCACTGTATGTAAATTACAAGTGCAAATCCGAAATCCCACCGCTGCCACCAATGTTAGAGTCGGGGATCTCTGGTTGGCGCAAGGTTGCCCTTGTGTCAAGCAGGAACCCTCTCCTCCACGTCAGGGCGCAGGATAACCCCTCGCGAATGACCCTTGCTCACCCTCTAGGTGCGTGGCGTGAGCAGCCAAGGCGATTCCTCAGGCGTTGTTGGTTAAGCACTTACAATCATACACACAGTAAATACATCAATCCCCCCAGAAACGGACACCAGACTTGAATATATATAAAAATACGATTCTTTATGTAAAAATAGGTATATATATCTCAGCAGACTTATCACAAGACCAATAACGTTTTCGCTATGCCACCAGGTTGTAAAGCAGGCAAATGTTCGTTGGTCGTAGTTTCAAATGGATACTTTGTAGTCTCTTGCAAATGTTACTTGTGGTTCCAGTACTCACAGAGATCGGCTCCTGCGAACGGGGAAATAAGGCGTTGCGGGCCCCGAGCCCGATACTGGAACTTCTTTCGTGATGTGGAGAGTCGGCACAGGTCGGTGCGACTCTCGGTTTAGGAAGTGTTCTTGGGTCCTCAATCAGCAGGTGTGGGCACGTAGGCAGGCGCGGCCAGCGACCCTTTAGCAGGGCGGTGCAGGAGGGTCTCCACAGCGGGGGCGGCGCGGCCTGAGATGTCCGGGGATAGCGAAGCGGGGTCGCAGGGCACGGTCAGTGCAGCTGGATGACCCGGCGTAGATCACAGTCGTCGGACGGCTTCCGGCGGGAGGGGTGATAGCGCGGTCAGCGCGCTCCAGTAGCAGGCGGTGACAGGGATGCAGGCGGCCTGGCCCGGGGACAGAGAGCGGCTCGGGACGGAGCGGGGCTCTCACGGGTTTGAGGCAGGCGAGCTTCTGAGTGTCACGGCCCTAGGAGGGGCGATGAGGGGCGCAGTCTCTTTTCCAGCGGGATGCACACACGGCTCGAATTGGAGGACGAGCAAAAGCACAGAGGACCCACTGGTCCTGGGGTTCAGTTCAGGGGGCAAGCTCAGATCAAGCCCTTGGAGAATGTTCAAGCACAAAGTAGCAAAGTCTTTTCAGTAAGTCTCTTCCTCTCCTTTCTCAGCAAGGCAAGCAGCAGGCCAGCTCCTCCAGCGTCTTCTTCTCCTTCTAGTCGGGCAGAGGTTCTTTGTGGTAAACAGGATTCTGATTTCTTAGGAGCCAGGCTCCTACTTTTATACCATGATTCTTTTGTTCTTTAGCGCCAGGGGGCCTAGGCCTGGCTCAGTCCAGTTCTGGAGCACTTTGTTATGGTGACTCTGCTCTTTCCTTTCAGCAGCAGGGCAGAGACATCAGCCGCCCCACAAGGGGTGGCGCCGGCTTTGTGGTGGTAGAGCACAGGTCTATTCAAGAGTCAAGGTGTACTCCTCCCACCCATCCAGGTGTCACCTCTCTACCCACCACCTGGCAGCCAACCTGTCTCTGGGGATTCCCCAACCCTGCTCCTTACTGTTGCCAGGCAGAACACATACACACAGCAGAGGCGGACTGAGATGGTCAGGTCAGTAAATACTAACTTTCTAAAAGTAGTATTTACAAACCCAGGATATTAAAATAAACTTGACTACAAGAAGTATTTTATTATTCTGAGTTCAGGCATACTAAACTTGACACTTCTACCATGCTCTCTGAGTCCACTGGGGTCACAGCGTTGGCGTGATCCCGGCAGCCCATTCTGGCCTATGGAGAGCAGGTAGCCTTCAATAGTGAAGAACGGAAATGGCTGTAATTCACTACTAAGACATGCCACACACATCAGGGCATGTCCTACCTTATGCCTACAATGCACCCTGCCCTTGGGCCTACCAGAGGGGTGGCTAATATGTAGGTAAGGGAAGGTTTACGGACTGGCAAGTGGGGGCACTTGCGCAGTCAGCGCGACGGTCCGGGACCGCGCACAGGGTCTGCGGTGGCAGACCCTAGACACACTTTACAAGGCCGCTTCCGTGGGTGGCGCAACCAGCGCTGCAAGCCCACCAGCAGCATTGGCATTCACAAGCCCTGGCACCCCTGGTGCACTTTACTGGGGACTGACAGTGAATCCAATAAACCAATCATGGACATCAATTACAGGTACACTTTTACTTAGGGAGCACTTGCACTGCGGCACGGATTAGCCGTGGCGCAGTGCCCTGAGCGGACAACACCAGCAAAACAGTCGAGGCACACCATCAAAAAGTGGAAGGGAAACTCACGCCAAGGTGCCAGGTCTAACAGTGATCATCTCACCTCTTCATTTCACAAGCAGCGATCCTCTGACCTCTTCGATTCACAAGCAGTGAGCCTCTGACCTCTTCGCTTCACAAGCAGTGATCATCTCACCTCTTCACTTCACAAGCAGCGATCCTCTGACCTCTTCACTTCACAAGCAGTGATCCTCTGACCTCTTCACTTCACAAGCAGTGAGCCTCTGACCTCTTCACTTCACAAGCAGTGATCCTCTCACCTCTTCACTTCACAAGCAGCGATCCTCTGACCTCTTCCCATCACAAGCAGCGATCCTCTGACCTCTTCACTTCACAAGCAGTGAGCCTTTGACCTCTTCACTTCACAAGCAGTGATCCTCTGACCTCTTCACTTCACAAGCAGTGATCCTCGGACCTCTTCACTTCACAAGCAGTGATCCTCGGACCTCTTCACTTCACAAGCAGTGATCCTCTGACCTCTTCACTTCACAAGCAGCGATCCTCTGACTCTTCCCATCACAAACAACGATCCTCTGACCTCTTCCCATCACAAGCAGCGATACTCTGACCTCTTCCCATCACAAGCAGTGATCCTCTGACCTCTTCACTTCACAAGCAGCGATCCTCTGACCTCTTCAGTTCACAAGCAGTGAGCCTCTGACCTCTTCACTTCACAAGCAGTGAGCCTCTGACCTCTTCACTTCACAAGCAGCGATACTCTGACCTCTTCACTTCACAAGCAGCGATCCTCTGACCTCTTCACTTCACAAGCAGCGATCCTCTGACCTCTTCACTTCACAAGCAGTGAGCCTTTGACCTCTTCACTTCACAAGCAGTGATCCTCTGACCTCTTCACTTCACAAGCAGCGATCCTCTGACTCTTCCCATCACAAGCAACGATCCTCTGACCTCTTCCCATCACAAGCAGCGATACTCTGACCTCTTCACTTCACAAGCAGCGATCCTCTGACCTCTTCCCATCACAAGCAGCGATCCTCTAACCTCTTCACTTCACAAGCGGTGATCCTCAGACCTCTTCCCATCACAAGCTGCGATCCTCTGACCTCTTCACTTCACAAGCAGTGATCCTCTGATATCTTCAATTCACAAGCAGTGAGACTCTGACCTCTTCACTTCACAAGCAGTGATCCTCTGACCTCTTCACTTCACAAGCAGTTAGCCTCTGACCTCTTCACTTCACAAGCAGTGATCCTCTCACCTCTTCACTTCACAAGCAGCGATCCTCTGACCTCTTCCCATCACAAGCAGTGATCCTCTGACCTCTTCACTTCACAAGCAGTGAGCCTTTGACCTCTTCACTTCACAAGCAGTGATCCTCTGACCGCTTCACTTCACAAGCAGCGATCCTCTGACCTCTTCACTTCACAAGCAGCGAGCCTCTGACCTCTTCACTTCACAAGCAGTGAGCCTCTGACCTCTTCCCTTTACAAGCAGTGAGCCTCTGACCTCTTCCCTTCACAAGCAGTGATCATCTCACCTCTTCACTTCACAAGCAGCGATCCTCTCACCTCTTCCCATCACAAGCAGCGATCCTCTGACCTCTTCATTTGACATGCAGCGATCCTCTGACCTCTTCACTTCACAAGCAGTGAGCCTCTGACCTCTTCCCTTCACAAGCAGTGAGCCTCTGACCTCTTCCCTTCACAAGCAGCGATCCTCTGACCTCTTCCCATCACAAGCAGCGATCCTCTGACCTCTTCACTTCACAAGCGGCGAGCCTCTGACCTCTTCACTTCACAAGCAGTGAGCCTCTGACCTCTTCACTTCACAAGCAGTGATCCTCTGACCTCTTCAATTCACAAGCGGTGATCCTCTGACCTCTTCCCATCACAAGCTGCGATCCTCTGACCTCTTCACTTCACAAGCAGTGATCCTCTGATCTCTTCAATTCACAAGCAGTGAGACTCTGACCTCTTCACTTCACAAGCAGTGATCCTCTTCACTTCACAAACAGTTAGCCTCTGACCTCTTCACTTCACAAGCAGTGATCCTCTCACCTCTTCACTTCACAAGCAGCGATCCTCTGACCTCTTCCCATCACAAGCAGCGATCCTCTGAACTCTTCACTTCACAAGCAGTGAGCCTTTGACCTCTTCACTTCACAAGCAGTGATCCTCTGACCTCTTCACTTCACAAGCAGTGATCCTCTGACCTCTTCACTTCACAAGCAGTGATCCTCTGACCTCTTCACTTCACAAGCAGCGATCCTCTGACCTCTTCACTTCACAAGCAGCGATCCTCTGACTCTTCCCATCACAAGCAGCGATCCTCTGACCTCTTCACTTCACAAGCAGCGAGCCTCTGACCTCTTCACTTCACAAGCAGTGATCCTCTGACCGCTTCACTTCACAAGCAGTGATCCTCTGACCGCTTCACTTCACAAGCAGTGATCCTCTGACCGCTTCACTTCACAAGCAGTGATCCTCTGACCTCTTCACTTCACGAGCAGTGAGCCTCTGACCTCTTCACTTCACAAGCAGCGATCCTCTGACCTCTTCACTTTACAAGCAGTGATCCTCTGACCTCTTCACTTCACAAGCAGTGATCCTCTGACCTCTTCACTTCACAAGCAGCGATCCTCTGACCTCTTCACTTCACAAGCAGTGAGCCTCTGACCTCTTCGCTTCACAAGCAGTGATCATCTCACCTCTTCATTTCACAAGCAGCGATCCTCTGACCTCTTCGATTCACAAGCAGTGAGCCTCTGACCTCTTCGCTTCACAAGCAGTGATCATCTCACCTCTTCACTTCACAAGCAGCGATCCTCTGACCTCTTCACTTCACAAGCAGTGATCCTCTGACCTCTTCACTTCACAAGCAGTGAGCCTCTGACCTCTTCACTTCACAAGCAGTGATCCTCTCACCTCTTCACTTCACAAGCAGCGATCCTCTGACCTCTTCCCATCACAAGCAGCGATCCTCTGACCTCTTCACTTCACAAGCAGTGAGCCTTTGACCTCTTCACTTCACAAGCAGTGATCCTCTGACCTCTTCACTTCACAAGCAGTGATCCTCTGACCTCTTCACTTCACAAGCAGTGATCCTCGGACCTCTTCACTTCACAAGCAGTGATCCTCTGACCTCTTCACTTCACAAGCAGCGATCCTCTGACTCTTCCCATCACAAGCAACGATCCTCTGACCTCTTCCCATCACAAGCAGCGATACTCTGACCTCTTCACTTCACAAGCAGTGAGCCTCTGACCTCTTCACTTCACAAGCAGTGATCCTCTGACCGCTTCACTTCACAAGCAGTGATCCTCTGACCTCTTCACTTCACGAGCAGTGAGCCTCTGACCTCTTCACTTCACAAGCAGCGATCCTCTGACCTCTTCACTTCACAAGCAGTGAGCCTCTGACCTCTTCTCTTCACAAGCAGTGAGCCTCTGACCTCTTCACTTCACAGGCATTGATCCTCTGACCTCTTCACTTCACAAGCAGTGATCCTCTTACCTCTTCACTTCACAAGCGGTGATCCTCTGACCTCTTCCCATCACAAGCAGCGATCCTCTGACCTCTTCACTTCACAAGCAGTGATCCTCTGACCTCTTCACTTCACAAGCAGTGATCCTCTGACCTCTTCACTTCACAAGCAGCGATCCTCTGACCTCTTCACTTCACAAGCAGTGAGCCTCTGACCTCTTTGCTTCACAAGCAGTGATCATCTCACCTCTTCATTTCACAAGCAGCGATCCTCTGACCTCTTCGATTCACAAGCAGTGAGCCTCTGACCTCTTCGCTTCACAAGCAGTGATCATCTCACCTCTTCACTTCACAAGCAGCGATCCTCTGACCTCTTCACTTCACAAGCAGCGATCCTCTGACCTCTTCACTTCACAAGCAGTGAGCCTCTGACCTCTTCCCTTTACAAGCAGTGAGCCTCTGACCTCTTCCCTTCACAAGCAGTGATCATCTCACCTCTTCACTTCACAAGCAGCGATCCTCTCACCTCTTCCCATCACAAGCAGCGATCCTCTCACCTCTTCATTTGACATGCAGCGATCCTCTGACCTCTTCACTTCACAAGCAGTGAGCCTCTGACCTCTTCCCTTCACAAGCAGCGATCCTCTGACCTCTTCCCATCACAAGCAGCAATCCTCTGACCTCTTCCCATCACAAGCGGCGAGCCTCTGACCTCTTCACTTCACAAGCAGTGAGCCTTTGACCTCTTCACTTCATAAGCAGTGATCCTCTGACCTCTTCACTTCACAAGCGGTGATCCTCAGACCTCTTCCCATCACAAGCTGCGATCCTCTGACCTCTTCACTTCACAAGCAGTGATCCTCTGATCTCTTCAATTCACAAGCAGTGAGACTCTGACCTCTTCACTTCACAAGCAGTGAGACTCTGACCTCTTCACTTCACAAGCAGTGAGACTCTGACCTCTTCACTTCACAAGCAGTGAGACTCTGACCTCTTCACTTCACAAGCAGTAATCCTCTGACCTCTTCCCATCACAAGCAGCGATCCTCTGACCTCTTCACTTCACAAGCAGTGATCCTCTGACCTCTTCCCATCACAAGCAGCGATCCTCTGACCTCTTCACTTCACAAGCAGTGATCCTCTGACCTCTTCACTTCACAAGCAGTGATCCTCTGACCTCTTCACTTCACAAGCAGCGATCCTCTGACCTCTTCACTTCACAAGCAGTGAGCCTCTGACCTCTTTGCTTCACAAGCAGTGATCATCTCACCTCTTCATTTCACAAGCAGCGATCCTCTGACCTCTTCGATTCACAAGCAGTGAGCCTCTGACCTCTTCGCTTCACAAGCAGTGATCATCTCACCTCTTCACTTCACAAGCAGCGATCCTCTGACCTCTTCACTTCACAAGCAGCGATCCTCTGACCTCTTCACTTCACAAGCAGTGAGCCTCTGACCTCTTCCCTTTACAAGCAGTGAGCCTCTGATCTCTTCCCTTCACAAGCAGTGATCATCTCACCTCTTCACTTCACAAGCAGCGATCCTCTCACCTCTTCCCATCACAAGCAGCGATCCTCTCACCTCTTCATTTGACATGCAGCGATCCTCTGACCTCTTCACTTCACAAGCAGTGAGCCTCTGACCTCTTCCCTTCACAAGCAGCGATCCTCTGACCTCTTCCCATCACAAGCAGCAATCCTCTGACCTCTTCCCATCACAAGCGGCGAGCCTCTGACCTCTTCACTTCACAAGCAGTGAGCCTTTGACCTCTTCACTTCATAAGCAGTGATCCTCTGACCTCTTCACTTCACAAGCGGTGATCCTCAGACCTCTTCCCATCATAAGCTGCGATCCTCTGACCTCTTCACTTCACAAGCAGTGATCCTCTGATCTCTTCAATTCACAAGCAGTGAGACTCTGACCTCTTCACTTCACAAGCAGTGAGACTCTGACCTCTTCACTTCACAAGCAGTGAGACTCTGACCTCTTCACTTCACAAGCAGTGAGACTCTGACCTCTTCACTTCACAAGCAGTAATCCTCTGACCTCTTCCCATCACAAGCAGCGATCCTCTGACCTCTTCACTTCACAAGCAGTGATCCTCTGACCTCTTCACTGCACAAGCAGTGATCCTCTGACCTCTTCACTGCACAAGCAGTGAGCCTCTGCCCTCTTCACAAGCAGTGAGGCTCTGACCTCTTCACTTCACAGGCATTGATCCTCTGACCTCTTCACTTCACAAGCAGTGATCCTCTGACCTCTTCACTTCACAAGCGGTGATCCTCTGACCTCTTCCCATCACAAGCAGCGATCCTCTGACCTCTTCCCATCACAAGCAGCGATCCTCTGACCTCTTCACTTCACAAGCTGTGATCCTCTGACCTCTTCACTTCACAAGCAGGGATCCTCTGACCTCTTCACTTCACAAGCAGCGAGCCTCTGACCTCTTCACTTCACAAGCAGCGATCCTCTGACCTCTTCACTTCACAAGCAGCGATCCTCTGACCTCTTCACTTCACAAGCAGTGAGCCTCTGACCTCTTCCCATCACAAGCAGCGATCCTCTGACCTCTTCCCATCACAACCAGCGATCCTCTGACCTCTTCACTTCACAAGCAGTGATCCTCTGACCTCTTCACTTCACAAGCAGTGAGCCTCTGACCTCTTCACTTCACAAGAAATGATCCTCTGACCTCTTCACTTCACAAGCAGCGATCCTCTGACCTCTTCACTTCACAAGCCTCTGACCTCTTCACTTCAAAAGCAGTGATCCTCTCACCTCTTCACATCACAAGCAGCGATCCTCTGACCTCTTCACTTCACAAGCAGCGATCCTCTGACCTCTTCACTTCACAAGCAGTGAGCCTCTGACCTCTTCCCATCACAAGCAGCGATCCTCTGACCTCTTCATTTGACAAGCAGCGAGCCTCTGACCTCTTCCCTTCACAAGCAGTGAGCCTCTGACCTCTTCACTTCACAAGCAGTGATCCTCTGACCTCTTCACTTCACAAGCAGCGATCCTCTGACCTCTTCACTTCACAAGCAGTGAGCCTCTGACCTCTTCACTTCACAAGCAGTGATCCTCTGACCTCTTCCCTTCACAAGCAGCGATCCTCTGACCTCTTCACTTCACAAGCAGAGAGCCTCTGACCTCTTCACTTCACAAGCAGCGATCCTCTGACCTCTTCCCATTACAAGCAGCGATCCCCTGACCTCTTCACTTCACAAGCGGTGAGCCTCTGATCTCTTCACTTCACTAGCAGTGAGCCTCTGACCTCTTCACTTCACAAGCAGCGATCCTCTGACCTCTGCATTTCACAAGCAGTGATCCTCTGACCTCTTCACTTCACAAGCAGTGAGCCTCTGACCTCTTCACTTCACAAGCAGCGATCCTCTGATCTCTTCCCATCACAAGCAGCGATCCTCTGATCTCTTCCCATCACAAGCAGCGATCCTCTGACCACTTCACTTCACAAGCAGCGATCCTCTGACCTCTTCCCATCACAAGCAGTGATCCTCTGACCTCTTCACTTCACAAGCAGTGAGCCTCTGACCTCTTCACTTCACAGGCAGTGATCCTCTGACCTCTTCACTTCACAAGCAGTGATCCTCTGACCTCTTCCCATCACAAGCAGCGATCCTCTGACCACTTCACTTCACAAGCAGCGATCCTCTGACCTCTTCACTTCACAAGCAGCGATCCTCTGACCTCTTCCCATCACAAGCAGCAATCCTCTGACCTCTTCACTTCACAAGCAGTGTGTAGGAATAAAAGAAGTCTCATAGACATGCTCTTCAAGTTGTAGTTTATTCCTTAGTTGTATCATACAGGTTCCTTTGTAAGTCTTTATGTAAGCCCCACCAGGAGCAGCCTCCTGGCTACTCAGCCCATCATCTTCAACTGCCAACCTTCAAGTCCCAACATCCCTAACATTCTACATGACATCAGATTACTAGGCAGAGAACCAAGGCAAGGGAAATGCACAACATTGGAAGCAGATCACTACATATCTTCCCCCTTTATATATTAACAAAATGAAATAGCATACAATTCTATAAACGTAGGAAAAGAAAATAAATATCTTAGAATAAACACCATATAACAACAGTACTGAAATGAGAAAAACTCTTCTTTTGTTGTAATAATAATATTGTAAAAAGTAATAACAATAATACAATCACAATAAAGCAAGAAATAGACTGTAAATATAAATAAATAAATATAATCAAATAACAGGGAATATCCCATGCCTTCTACTGCATGCACAGTAATATACCATTTACATCCCAGTTACGACCAGTTAATGTAAAGGGGGAAATCCACCTCCCTAAACATCCCAACCACTTCCGAACAAAATGTAAAGGGGGAATCCACCTCCCTAAACATGCCAACCACTTCCGTACAAAATCTATGTAAAGGGGGAATCCACCTCCCTAAACATCCCAACCACTTCCGAACAAAATGTAAAGGGGGAATCCACCTCCCTAAACATGCCAACCACTTCCGAACAAAATGTAAAGGGGGAATCCACCTCCCTAAACATCCCAACCACATCCGAACAAAATGTAAAGGGGGAAATTCACCTCCCTAAACATGCCAACCACTTCTGTGGGTTCGTATCCCATCCTCGTCGCCAATGTAGGAATAAAAGAAGTCTCATAGACATGCTCTTCAAGTTGTAGTTTATTCCTTAGTTGTATCATACAGGTTCCTTTGTAAGTCTTTATGTAAGCCCCACCAGGAGCAGCCTCCTGGCTACTCAGCCCATCATCTTCAACTGCCAACCTTCAAGTCCCAACATCCTTAACATTCTACATGACATCACATTACTAGGCAGAGAACCAAGGCAAGGGAAATGCACAACATTAGAAGCAGATCACTACACAGTGAGCCTCTGACCTCTTCACTTCACAAGCAGTGATCCTCTGACCTCTTCACTTCACAAGCAGCGAGCCTCTGACCTCTTCACTTCACAAGCAGCGATCCTCTGACCTCTTCACTTCACAAGCAGCGATCCTCTGACCTCTTCACTTCACAAGCAGTGAGCCTCTGACCTCTTCACTTCACAAGCAGCGATCCTCTGACCTCTTCACTTCACAAGCAGCGATCCTCTGACCTCTTCACTTCACAAGCAGTGAGCCTCTGACCTCTTCCCATCACAAGCAGCGATCCTCTGACCTCTTCCCATCACAACCAGCGATCCTCTGACCTCTTCACTTCACAAGCAGTGATCCTCTGACCTCTTCACTTCACAAGCAGTGAGCCTCTGACCTCTTCACTTCACAAGAAATGATCCTCTGACCTCTTCACTTCACAAGCAGCGATCCTCTGACCTCTTCACTTCACAAGCCTCTGACCTCTTCACTTCAAAAGCAGTGATCCTCTCACCTCTTCACATCACAAGCAGCGATCCTCTGACCTCTTCACTTCACAAGCAGCGATCCTCTGACCTCTTCACTTCACAAGCAGTGAGCCTCTGACCTCTTCCCATCACAAGCAGCGATCCTCTGACCTCTTCATTTGACAAGCAGCGAGCCTCTGACCTCTTCCCTTCACAAGCAGTGAGCCTCTGACCTCTTCACTTCACAAGCAGTGATCCTCTGACCTCTTCACTTCACAAGCAGCGATCCTCTGACCTCTTCACTTCACAAGCAGTGAGCCTCTGACCTCTTCACTTCACAAGCAGTGATCCTCTGACCTCTTCCCTTCACAAGCAGCGATCCTCTGACCTCTTCACTTCACAAGCAGAGAGCCTCTGACCTCTTCACTTCACAAGCAGCGATCCTCTGACCTCTTCCCATTACAAGCAGCGATCCCCTGACCTCTTCACTTCACAAGCGGTGAGCCTCTGACCTCTTCACTTCACTAGCAGTGAGCCTCTGACCTCTTCACTTCACAAGCAGCGATCCTCTGACCTCTGCATTTCACAAGCAGTGATCCACTGACCTCTTCACTTCACAAGCAGTGAGCCTCTGACCTCTTCACTTCACAAGCAGCGATCCTCTGATCTCTTCCCATCACAAGCAGCGATCCTCTGATCTCTTCCCATCACAAGCAGCGATCCTCTGACCACTTCACTTCACAAGCAGCGATCCTCTGACCTCTTCCCATCACAAGCAGTGATCCTCTGACCTCTTCACTTCACAAGCAGTGAGCCTCTGACCTCTTCACTTCACAGGCAGTGATCCTCTGACCTCTTCACTTCACAAGCAGTGATCCTCTGACCTCTTCCCATCACAAGCAGCGATCCTCTGACCACTTCACTTCACAAGCAGCGATCCTCTGACCTCTTCACTTCACAAGCAGCGATCCTCTGACCTCTTCCCATCACAAGCAGCAATCCTCTGACCTCTTCACTTCACAAGCAGTGTGTAGGAATAAAAGAAGTCTCATAGACATGCTCTTCAAGTTGTAGTTTATTCCTTAGTTGTATCATACAGGTTCCTTTGTAAGTCTTTATGTAAGCCCCACCAGGAGCAGCCTCCTGGCTACTCAGCCCATCATCTTCAACTGCCAACCTTCAAGTCCCAACATCCCTAACATTCTACATGACATCAGATTACTAGGCAGAGAACCAAGGCAAGGGAAATGCACAACATTGGAAGCAGATCACTACATATCTTCCCCCTTTATATATTAACAAAATGAAATAGCATACAATTCTATAAACGTAGGAAAAGAAAATAAATATCTTAGAATAAACACCATATAACAACAGTACTGAAATGAGAAAAACTCTTCTTTTGTTGTAATAATAATATTGTAAAAAGTAATAACAATAATACAATCACAATAAAGCAAGAAATAGACTGTAAATATAAATAAATAAATATAATCAAATAACAGGGAATATCCCATGCCTTCTACTGCATGCACAGTAATATACCATTTACATCCCAGTTACGACCAGTTAATGTAAAGGGGGAAATCCACCTCCCTAAACATCCCAACCACTTCCGAACAAAATGTAAAGGGGGAATCCACCTCCCTAAACATGCCAACCACTTCCGTACAAAATCTATGTAAAGGGGGAATCCACCTCCCTAAACATCCCAACCACTTCCGAACAAAATGTAAAGGGGGAATCCACCTCCCTAAACATGCCAACCACTTCCGAACAAAATGTAAAGGGGGAATCCACCTCCCTAAACATCCCAACCACATCCGAACAAAATGTAAAGGGGGAAATTCACCTCCCTAAACATGCCAACCACTTCTGTGGGTTCGTATCCCATCCTCGTCGCCAATGTAGGAATAAAAGAAGTCTCATAGACATGCTCTTCAAGTTGTAGTTTATTCCTTAGTTGTATCATACAGGTTCCTTTGTAAGTCTTTATGTAAGCCCCACCAGGAGCAGCCTCCTGGCTACTCAGCCCATCATCTTCAACTGCCAACCTTCAAGTCCCAACATCCTTAACATTCTACATGACATCACATTACTAGGCAGAGAACCAAGGCAAGGGAAATGCACAACATTAGAAGCAGATCACTACACAGTGAGCCTCTGACCTCTTCACTTCACAAGCAGTGATCCTCTGACCTCTTCACTTCACAAGCAGCGATCCTCTGACCTCTTCACTTCACAAGCAGTGAGCCTCTGACCTCTTCACTTCACAAGCAGCAATCCTCTGACCTCTTCCCATCACAAGCAGCGATCCTCTGACATCTGCACTTCACAAGCAGCGAGCCTCTGACCTCTGCACTTCACAAGCAGTGATCCTCTGACCTCTTCCCATCACAAGCAGCGATCCTCTGACCTCTTCTCTTCACAAGCAGCGATCCTCTGACCTCTTCACTTCACAAGCAGTGATCCTCTGACCTCTTCACTTCACAAGCAGTGAGACTCTGACCTCTTCACTCCACAAGCAGTGATCCTCTGACCTCTTCACTTCACAAGCGGTGAGCCTCTGACCTCTTCCCACTACAAGCAGCGATCCTCTGACGTCTTCACTTCACAAGCAGTGATCCTCTGACCTGTTCACTTCACAAGCAGTGAGCCTCTGACCTCTTCCCATCACAAGCAGTGAGCCTCTGACCTCTTCCCATCACAAGCAGCGATCCTTTGACCTCTTCACTTCACAAGCAGCGATCGTCTGACCTCTTCATTTCACAAGCAGTGAGCCTCTGACCTCTTCACTTCACAAGCAGTGAGCCTCTGACCTCTTCACTTCACAAGCAGTGATCCTCTGACATCTTCCCTTCACAAGCAGCGATCCTCTGACCTCTTCACTTCACAAGCAGTGATCCTCTGACCTCTTCACTTCACAAGCAGTGAGCCTCTGACCTCTTCACTTCACAAGCAGTGATCCTCTGACCTCTTCCCATCACAAGCAGCGATCCTCTGACCTCTTCACTTCACAAGCAGTGATCCTCTGACCTCTTCACTTCACAAGAGGTGATCCTCTGACCTCTTCACTTCACAAGCAGTGATCCTCTGACCTCTTCACTTCACAAGCAGTGAGCCTCTGACCTCTTCACTTCACAAGCAGTGATCCTCTGACCTCTTCACTTCACAAGCGGTGAGCCTCTGACCTCTTCCCACTACAAGCAGCGATCCTCTGACGTCTTCACTTCACAAGCAGCGATCCTCTGACGTCTTCACTTCACAAGCAGCGAGCCTCTGACCTGTTCACTTCACAAGCAGTGAGCCTCTGACCTCTTCACTTCACAAGCAGTGATCCTCTGACCTCAACACTTCACAAGCAGTAAGCCTCTGACCTCTTCGCTTCACAAGCAGGGATCATCTCACCTCTTCACTTCACAAGCAGCGATCCTCTCACCTCTTCACTTCACAAGCAGTGAGCCTCTGACCTCTTCACTTCACAAGCAGTGATCCTCTGACCTCTTCACTTCACAAGCAGTGATCCTCTGACCTCTTCACTTCACAAGCGGTGATCCTCAGACCTCTTCCCATCACAAGCTGCGATCCTCTGACCTCTTCACTTCCCAAGCAGTGATCCTCTGATCTCTTTAATTCACAAGCAGCGATCCTCTGACCTCTTCACTTCACAAGCGGTGAGCCTTTGACCTCTTCACTTCACACGCAGTGATCCTCTGACCTCTTCACTTCACAAGCAGTGAGCCTCTGACCTCTTCACTTCACAAGCAGTGAGCCTCTGACCTCTTCACAAGCAGCGAGCCTCTGACCTCTTCACTTCACAAGCAGCGATCCTCTCACCTCTTCCCATCACAAGCAGCGATCCTCTGACCTCTTCACTTCACAAGCAGCGATCCTCTGACCTCTTCACTTCACAAGCCTCTGACCTCTTCACTTCAAAAGCAGTGATCCTCTCACCTCTTCACATCACAAGCAGCGATCCTCTGACCTCTTCACTTCACAAGCAGTGATCCTCTGACCTCTTCCCATCACAAGCAGCGATCCTCTGACCTCTTCACTTCACAAGCAGCGATCCTCTGACCTCTTCACTTCACAAGCAGTGAGCCTCTGACCTCTTCACTTCACAAGCAGTGAGCCTCTGACCTCTTCACTTCACAAGCAGTGAGCCTCTGACCTCTTCACTTCACAAGCAGTGAGCCTCTGACCTCTTCACTTCACAAGCAGCGATCCTCTGACCTCTTCACTGCACAAGCAGTGATCCTCTGACCTCTTCACTGCACAAGCAGTGATCCTCTGACCTCTTCACTGCACAAGCAGTGATCCTCTGACCTCTTCACTGCACAAGCAGTGAGCCTCTGACCTCTTCACTTCACAAGCAGTGAGCCTCTGACCTCTTAACTTCACAAGCAGCCATCCTCTCACCTCTTCCCATCACAAGCAGCGATCCTCTGACCTCTTCACTTCACAGGCATTGATCCTCTGACCTCTTCACTTCACAAGCAGCGATCCTCTGATCTCTTCCCATCACAAGCAGCGATCCTCTGATCTCTTCCCATCACAAGCAGCGATCCTCTGACCACTTCACTTCACAAGCAGCGATCCTCTGACCTCTTCCCATCACAAGCAGTGATCCTCTGACCTCTTCACTTCACAAGCAGTGAGCCTCTGACCTCTTCACTTCACAGGCAGTGATCCTCTGACCTCTTCACTTCACAAGCAGTGATCCTCTGACCTCTTCCCATCACAAGCAGCGATCCTCTGACCACTTCACTTCACAAGCAGCGATCCTCTGACCTCTTCACTTCACAAGCAGCGATCCTCTGACCTCTTCCCATCACAAGCAGCAATCCTCTGACCTCTTCACTTCACAAGCAGTGTGTAGGAATAAAAGAAGTCTCATAGACATGCTCTTCAAGTTGTAGTTTATTCCTTAGTTGTATCATACAGGTTCCTTTGTAAGTCTTTATGTAAGCCCCACCAGGAGCAGCCTCCTGGCTACTCAGCCCATCATCTTCAACTGCCAACCTTCAAGTCCCAACATCCCTAACATTCTACATGACATCAGATTACTAGGCAGAGAACCAAGGCAAGGGAAATGCACAACATTGGAAGCAGATCACTACATATCTTCCCCCTTTATATATTAACAAAATGAAATAGCATACAATTCTATAAACGTAGGAAAAGAAAATAAATATCTTAGAATAAACACCATATAACAACAGTACTGAAATGAGAAAAACTCTTCTTTTGTTGTAATAATAATATTGTAAAAAGTAATAACAATAATACAATCACAATAAAGCAAGAAATAGACTGTAAATATAAATAAATAAATATAATCAAATAACAGGGAATATCCCATGCCTTCTACTGCATGCACAGTAATATACCATTTACATCCCAGTTACGACCAGTTAATGTAAAGGGGGAAATCCACCTCCCTAAACATCCCAACCACTTCCGAACAAAATGTAAAGGGGGAATCCACCTCCCTAAACATGCCAACCACTTCCGTACAAAATCTATGTAAAGGGGGAATCCACCTCCCTAAACATCCCAACCACTTCCGAACAAAATGTAAAGGGGGAATCCACCTCCCTAAACATGCCAACCACTTCCGAACAAAATGTAAAGGGGGAATCCACCTCCCTAAACATCCCAACCACATCCGAACAAAATGTAAAGGGGGAAATTCACCTCCCTAAACATGCCAACCACTTCTGTGGGTTCGTATCCCATCCTCGTCGCCAATGTAGGAATAAAAGAAGTCTCATAGACATGCTCTTCAAGTTGTAGTTTATTCCTTAGTTGTATCATACAGGTTCCTTTGTAAGTCTTTATGTAAGCCCCACCAGGAGCAGCCTCCTGGCTACTCAGCCCATCATCTTCAACTGCCAACCTTCAAGTCCCAACATCCTTAACATTCTACATGACATCACATTACTAGGCAGAGAACCAAGGCAAGGGAAATGCACAACATTAGAAGCAGATCACTACACAGTGAGCCTCTGACCTCTTCACTTCACAAGCAGTGATCCTCTGACCTCTTCACTTCACAAGCAGCGAGCCTCTGACCTCTTCACTTCACAAGCAGCGATCCTCTGACCTCTTCACTTCACAAGCAGCGATCCTCTGACCTCTTCACTTCACAAGCAGTGAGCCTCTGACCTCTTCACTTCACAAGCAGCGATCCTCTGACCTCTTCACTTCACAAGCAGCGATCCTCTGACCTCTTCACTTCACAAGCAGTGAGCCTCTGACCTCTTCCCATCACAAGCAGCGATCCTCTGACCTCTTCCCATCACAACCAGCGATCCTCTGACCTCTTCACTTCACAAGCAGTGATCCTCTGACCTCTTCACTTCACAAGCAGTGAGCCTCTGACCTCTTCACTTCACAAGAAATGATCCTCTGACCTCTTCACTTCACAAGCAGCGATCCTCTGACCTCTTCACTTCACAAGCCTCTGACCTCTTCACTTCAAAAGCAGTGATCCTCTCACCTCTTCACATCACAAGCAGCGATCCTCTGACCTCTTCACTTCACAAGCAGCGATCCTCTGACCTCTTCACTTCACAAGCAGTGAGCCTCTGACCTCTTCCCATCACAAGCAGCGATCCTCTGACCTCTTCATTTGACAAGCAGCGAGCCTCTGACCTCTTCCCTTCACAAGCAGTGAGCCTCTGACCTCTTCACTTCACAAGCAGTGATCCTCTGACCTCTTCACTTCACAAGCAGCGATCCTCTGACCTCTTCACTTCACAAGCAGTGAGCCTCTGACCTCTTCACTTCACAAGCAGTGATCCTCTGACCTCTTCCCTTCACAAGCAGCGATCCTCTGACCTCTTCACTTCACAAGCAGAGAGCCTCTGACCTCTTCACTTCACAAGCAGCGATCCTCTGACCTCTTCCCATTACAAGCAGCGATCCCCTGACCTCTTCACTTCACAAGCGGTGAGCCTCTGACCTCTTCACTTCACTAGCAGTGAGCCTCTGACCTCTTCACTTCACAAGCAGCGATCCTCTGACCTCTGCATTTCACAAGCAGTGATCCACTGACCTCTTCACTTCACAAGCAGTGAGCCTCTGACCTCTTCACTTCACAAGCAGCGATCCTCTGATCTCTTCCCATCACAAGCAGCGATCCTCTGATCTCTTCCCATCACAAGCAGCGATCCTCTGACCACTTCACTTCACAAGCAGCGATCCTCTGACCTCTTCCCATCACAAGCAGTGATCCTCTGACCTCTTCACTTCACAAGCAGTGAGCCTCTGACCTCTTCACTTCACAGGCAGTGATCCTCTGACCTCTTCACTTCACAAGCAGTGATCCTCTGACCTCTTCCCATCACAAGCAGCGATCCTCTGACCACTTCACTTCACAAGCAGCGATCCTCTGACCTCTTCACTTCACAAGCAGCGATCCTCTGACCTCTTCCCATCACAAGCAGCAATCCTCTGACCTCTTCACTTCACAAGCAGTGTGTAGGAATAAAAGAAGTCTCATAGACATGCTCTTCAAGTTGTAGTTTATTCCTTAGTTGTATCATACAGGTTCCTTTGTAAGTCTTTATGTAAGCCCCACCAGGAGCAGCCTCCTGGCTACTCAGCCCATCATCTTCAACTGCCAACCTTCAAGTCCCAACATCCCTAACATTCTACATGACATCAGATTACTAGGCAGAGAACCAAGGCAAGGGAAATGCACAACATTGGAAGCAGATCACTACATATCTTCCCCCTTTATATATTAACAAAATGAAATAGCATACAATTCTATAAACGTAGGAAAAGAAAATAAATATCTTAGAATAAACACCATATAACAACAGTACTGAAATGAGAAAAACTCTTCTTTTGTTGTAATAATAATATTGTAAAAAGTAATAACAATAATACAATCACAATAAAGCAAGAAATAGACTGTAAATATAAATAAATAAATATAATCAAATAAC
The DNA here is from genome assembly GCF_964204655.1 of Triturus cristatus. NCBI lineage: Eukaryota > Metazoa > Chordata > Amphibia > Caudata > Salamandridae > Triturus > Triturus cristatus. The sequence goes on from NC_140579.1 coordinate 286,064,579, forward strand.
AGGGAATATCCCATGCCTTCTACTGCATGCACAGTAATATACCATTTACATCCCAGTTACGACCAGTTAATGTAAAGGGGGAAATCCACCTCCCTAAACATCCCAACCACTTCCGAACAAAATGTAAAGGGGGAATCCACCTCCCTAAACATGCCAACCACTTCCGTACAAAATCTATGTAAAGGGGGAATCCACCTCCCTAAACATCCCAGTCACTTCCGAACAAAATGTAAAGGGGGAATCCACCTCCCTAAACATGCCAACCACTTCCGAACAAAATGTAAAGGGGGAATCCACCTCCCTAAACATCCCAACCACATCCGAACAAAATGTAAAGGGGGAAATTCACCTCCCTAAACATGCCAACCACTTCTGTGGGTTCGTATCCCATCCTCGTCGCCAATGTAGGAATAAAAGAAGTCTCATAGACATGCTCTTCAAGTTGTAGTTTATTCCTTAGTTGTATCATACAGGTTCCTTTGTAAGTCTTTATGTAAGCCCCACCAGGAGCAGCCTCCTGGCTACTCAGCCCATCATCTTCAACTGCCAACCTTCAAGTCCCAACATCCTTAACATTCTACATGACATCACATTACTAGGCAGAGAACCAAGGCAAGGGAAATGCACAACATTAGAAGAAGATCACTACACAGTGAGCCTCTGACCTCTTCACTTCACAAGCAGTGATCCTCTGACCTCTTCACTTCACAAGCGGTGAGCCTCTGACCTCTTCCCATCACAAGCAGTGAGCCTCTGACCTCTTCACTTCACAAGCAGCGATCCTTTGACCTCTTCACTTCTCAAGCAGCGATCCTCTGACCTCTTCACTTCACAAGCAGTGAGCCTCTGATCTCTTCACTTCACAAGCAGTGATCCTCTGAACTCCTCCCATCACAAGCAGCGATCCTCTGATCTCTTCACTTCACAAGCAGTGATCCTCTGACCTCTTCACTTCACAAGCAGTGAGCCTCTGACCTCTTCACTTCACAAGCAGTGATCCTCTTACCTCTTCACTTCACAAGCAGTGATCCTCTGACCTCTTCACTTCACAAGCAGCAATCCTCTGACCTCTTCACTTCACTAGCAGTGAGCCTCTGACCTCTTCACTTCACAAGCGGCGATCGCCCGACTTCTTCACTTCACAAGCAGTGATCCTCTGACCTCTTCACTTCACAAGCAGTGAGCCTTTGACCTCTTCACTTCACAAGCAGCGATCCTCTGACCTCTTCCCATCACAAGCGGTGATCCTCAGACCTCTTCACTTCACAAGCAGTGATCCTCTGACCTCTTCACTTCACAAGCGGCGATCCTCTGACCTCTTCCCATCACAAGCAGCGATCCTCTGACCTCTTCACTGTACAAGCGGCGATCGCCCGACTTCTTCACTTCACAAGCAGTTATCCTCTGACCTCTTCACTTCACAAGCAGTGAGCCTCTGACCTCTTCACTTCACAAACAGCGATCCTCTGACATCTTCACTTCACAAGCGGTGAGCCTCTGACCCCTTCCCATCACAAGCAATGAGCCTCTGACCTCTTCGCTTCACAAGCAGTGATCATCTCACCTCTTCACTTCACAAGCAGCGATCCTCTGACCTCTTCACTTCACAAGCAGCGATCCTCTGACCTCTTCACTTCACAAGCAGCGATCCTCTGACCTCTTCCCTTTACACGTGGTGATCCTCTGACCTCTTCACTTCACAAGCAGTGAGCCTCTGACCTCTTCACTTCACAAGCAGTGAGCCTCTGACCTCTTCACTTCACAAGCGGTGAGCCTCTGACCCCTTCCCATCACAAGCAGCGATCCTCTGACCCCTTCCCATCACAAGCAGCGATCCTCTGACCTCTTCACTTCACAAGCGGTGAGCCTCTGACCTCTTCCCATCACAAGCAGTGAGCCTCTGACCTCTTCACTTCACAAGCAGCGATCCTTTGACCTCTTCACTTCACAAGCAGCGATCCTCTGACCTCTTCACTTCACAAGCAGTGAGCCTCTGATCTCTTCACTTCACAAGCAGTGAGCCTCTGCCCTCTTCACTTCACAAGCAGTGATCCTCTGACATCTTCAATTCACAAGCAGCGATCCTCTGACCTGTTCACTTCACAAGCAGCGAGCCTCTGACCTCTTCACTTCACAAGCAGTGAGCCTCTGACCTCTTCACTTCACAAGCAGTGAGCCTCTGACCTCTTCACTTCACAAGCAGTGATCCTCAGACGTCTTCCTATCACAAGCAGTGATCCTCAGACGTCTTCCTATCACAAGCTGCGATCCTCTGACCTCTTCACTTCACAAGCAGTGAGCCTCTGACCTCTTCACTTCACAAGCAGCGATCCTCTGACCTCTTCACTTCACAAGCAGCGATCCTCTGACCTCTTCCCATCACAAGCAACGATCCTCTGACCTCTTCACTTCACAAGCAGTGATCCTCTGACGTCTTCACTTCACAAGCAGTGAACCCCTGACCTCTTCACTTCACAAGCGGTGAGCCTCTGACCCCTTCCCATCACAAGCAGCGATCCTCTGACCCCTTCCCATCACAAGCAGCGATCCTCTGACCTCTTCACTTCACAAGCGGTGAGCCTCTGACCTCTTCCCATCACAAGCAGTGAGCCTCTGACCTCTTCACTTCACAAGCAGCGATCCTTTGACCTCTTCACTTCACAAGCAGCGATCCTCTGACCTCTTCACTTCACAAGCAGTGAGCCTCTGATCTCTTCACTTCACAAGCAGCGATCCTCTGACCTCTTCACTTCACAAGCAGCGATCCTCTGACCTCTTCACTTCACAAGCAGCGAGCCTCTGATCTCTTCACTTCACAAGCAGCGATCCTCTGACCTCTTCACTTCACAAGCAGCGATCCTCTGACCTCTTCACTTCACAAGCAGTGATCCTCTGACCTCTTCCCATCACAAGCAGCGATCCTCGGACCTCTTCACTTCACAAGCAGTGATCCTCTGACCTCTTCACTTCACAAGCAGTGAGCCTCTGACCTCTTCACTTCACAAGCAATGATCCTCTGACCTCTTCACTTCACAAGCAGCGATCCTCTGACCTCTTCACTTCACAAGCAGTGATCCTCTGACCTCTTCACTTCACAAGCAGTGATCCTCTGACATCTTCAATTCACAAGCAGCGATCCTCTGACCTGTTCACTTCACAAGCAGCGAGCCTCTGACCTCTTCACTTCACAAGCAGTGATCCTCTGACATCTTCAATTCACAAGCAGCGATCCTCTGACCTCTTCACTTCACAAGCAGTGATCCTCTGACCTCTTCACTTCACAAGCAGTGAGCCTCTGACCTCTTCGCTTCACAAGCAGTGATCATCTCACCTCTTCATTTCACAAGCAGCGATCCTCTGACCTCTTCACTTCACAATCAGTGAGCCTCTGACCTCTTCACTTCACAATTAGTGATCCTCTGACCTCTTCACTTCACAAGCAGCGATCCTCTGACCTCTTCCCTTCACAAGCAGTAAGCCTCTGACCTCTTCGGTTCACAAGCAGCGATCATCTCACCTCTTCGCTTCACAAGCAGCGATCATCTCACCTCTTCATTTCACAAGCAGCGATCCTCTGACCTCTTCACTTCACAAGCAGTGAGCCTCTGACCTCTTTGCTTCACAACCAGTGATCATCTCACCTCTTCACTTCACAAGCAGCGATCCTCTGACCTCTTCACTTCACAAGCAGCGATCCTCTGACCTCTTCACTTCACAAGCAGTGAGCCTCTGACCTCTTCCCTATACAAGCAGTGATCCTCTGACCTCTTCCCATCACAAGCAGCGATCCTCTGACCTCTTCCCATCACAAGCAGTGATCCTCTGACCTCTTCACTTCACAAGCGGTGAGCCTCTGCCCTCTTCACTTCACAAGCGGTGATCATCTCACCTCTTCACTTCACAAGCAGCGAGCCTCTGACCTCTTCACTTCACAAGCAGTGAGCCTCTGACCTCTTCACTTCACAAGCAGTGAGCCTCTGACCTCTTCACTTCACAAGCAGCGATCCTCTGACCTCTTCACTTCACAAGCAGTGAGCCTCTGACCTCTTCACTTCACAAGCAGTGAGCCTCTGACCTCTTCACTTCACTTCACAAGCAGTGAGCCTCTGACCTCTTCACTTCACAAGCAGCGATCCTCGGACCTCTTCACTTCACAAGCAGCGATCCTCTGACCTCTTCCCATCACAAGCAGCGATCCTCTGACCTCTTCACTTCACAAGCAGCGAGCCTCTGACCTCTTTACTGAGGAGGCAGACAGTGTTTACAGTGTGACTTCTTGTCAAGTGAGAGCTTCCCTGCGCTCCCATTGTCTGTTTCTGGTCCTCTTCTAGCCTTTCAACAACATCCTTTTGCACCCTTTCATCTCTCTCTATAGAACACTAACCTCATTTTCCTCTCCTGCTCAAACATTAACTCTATCATCAATCCACAGTGGTCCTCCTTCCTTCCTCTGCCCTCGTTCTATACTTCCCACGCCCACTCTGTTGAACCTCCATTGTTTTTTCCTTTCTTTCTCCTCCATATCTTCTGTGTTTCCATCTCCTTCTTGCTATATACTCTTGTCCTCTCCCGGTAGAGGCCTTAGTCCCTGTCCTATGCTTGGTTCCTCCCAGTGACAGGGCTGTCTCTGCCACTCATCAGCTGTCTGAGCAGTGGCCAGGCCTGAGATGAGCGAGCATCAGAGGCCTTAGAACAGTCAGTGTTAGCTCTAGTCTATGTAAATGTGAAGAAAATACTCCCTGGTGAGGCAAGTAGGCAGTGTGGGCACATCCTTCATTCGCCGTTCTCGTGTTGTACTCATTTAGAAGGTAGCCTCATTTTGCACACAATTTAACTTGGAAACGTGACCATTAACCTACTGATTCATTATCAGAGGACTCTCAAATGTGATAGGTTGAGGGCTAATGCCTCCAACAATCCTAGTGCTGGACATAAATAGTCTATGGGTCCAAGCTAAAGCATTGTTAACACCAAAAAGCTCAAACTTTTTTCTTTGTTCTTTCTTGTCTCATATTTAGCACTCTTCTTTCACTACCTAACAATTTGTTTCTTTTTTCTTTATTCATCCTTTTTTCTTTCTAATTTCTTCCTTTCCTCTCTTTCTTTAACTCTTTCTCCTACCTCTCCTTTATTGCTGAATGGCTTCCCCTTTGCCTTTTTAGATCACTATTTTTTTTTAGTTCCTTGTCTTTTTTCCTCTTCACTTTCTTTGCCTTTGTCCATTTTCTCACCTACGTTCTCTGAAGTTTCTCCTCTTCACATTTATGCCTGCTTCCCAGGCCTCGCTACATGTTATTTTTAGCCCTATTTCATTATCTTAACCCTATTTGCCACTTAGGCTGTTCATTATTTGTAATGTGAAATTAGCCTTCTTCTATCTGTATAAGTTGTAAGATGGGGCGGGATATGTTGGGCTGGTTCATGCCACCATTACCTTCTTGCATCATCACATTCAATACAGCTGTAATCATCGGGGGGGCCGGGGGGGGGGGCAGAGGGGGAGGGGGGGCAAAAATCTCCATTATTAGTCCTGGTTTACATGTGAGCATCAGCTCCTCAGTGCCAAAATAACGTTCCTAATGAGTTACTGAGAGCGATGGCATTCTGGTGCAAGCAGGGCCGGCTTTATGGCGGTGCGACCGGTGCCACCGCACCGGGTGCTTGCTTGACAAGGGGGCGCCGGTTTACTTGAAAGCACCTGCTGCCACGTTCCTGGCCTCCAGCACTTTTCAGTGGACAATTAAAATGTCAAGGAAACTCCAGTGATTAATGTTCTTCCTGGCAAGATCGGAGTTTTGTCTATTAGAAGTTTTCACAAGCAGCGATCCTCTGACCTGTTCACTTCACAAGCAGCGAGCCTCTGACCTCTTCACTTCACAAGCAGTGAGCCTCTGACCTCTTCACTTCACAAGCAGTGAGCCTCTGACCTCTTCACTTCACAAGCAGTGATCCTCAGACGTCTTCCTATCACAAGCAGTGATCCTCAGACGTCTTCCTATCACAAGCTGCGATCCTCTGACCTCTTCACTTCACAAGCAGTGAGCCTCTGACCTCTTCACTTCACAAGCAGCGATCCTCTGACCTCTTCACTTCACAAGCAGCGATCCTCTGACCTCTTCCCATCACAAGCAACGATCCTCTGACCTCTTCACTTCACAAGCAGTGATCCTCTGACGTCTTCACTTCACAAGCAGTGAACCCCTGACCTCTTCACTTCACAAGCGGTGAGCCTCTGACCCCTTCCCATCACAAGCAGCGATCCTCTGACCCCTTCCCATCACAAGCAGCGATCCTCTGACCTCTTCACTTCACAAGCGGTGAGCCTCTGACCTCTTCCCATCACAAGCAGTGAGCCTCTGACCTCTTCACTTCACAAGCAGCGATCCTTTGACCTCTTCACTTCACAAGCAGCGATCCTCTGACCTCTTCACTTCACAAGCAGTGAGCCTCTGATCTCTTCACTTCACAAGCAGCGATCCTCTGACCTCTTCACTTCACAAGCAGCGATCCTCTGACCTCTTCACTTCACAAGCAGTGAGCCTCTGATCTCTTCACTTCACAAGCAGCGATCCTCTGACCTCTTCACTTCACAAGCAGCGATCCTCTGACCTCTTCACTTCACAAGCAGTGATCCTCTGACCTCTTCCCATCACAAGCAGCGATCCTCGGACCTCTTCACTTCACAAGCAGTGATCCTCTGACCTCTTCACTTCACAAGCAGTGAGCCTCTGACCTCTTCACTTCACAAGCAATGATCCTCTGACCTCTTCACTTCACAAGCAGCGATCCTCTGACCTCTTCACTTCACAAGCAGTGATCCTCTGACCTCTTCACTTCACAAGCAGTGATCCTCTGACATCTTCAATTCACAAGCAGCGATCCTCTGACCTGTTCACTTCACAAGCAGCGAGCCTCTGACCTCTTCACTTCACAAGCAGTGATCCTCTGACATCTTCAATTCACAAGCAGCGATCCTCTGACCTCTTCACTTCACAAGCAGTGATCCTCTGACCTCTTCACTTCACAAGCAGTGAGCCTCTGACCTCTTCGCTTCACAAGCAGTGATCATCTCACCTCTTCACTTCACAAGCAGCGATCCTCTGACCTCTTCACTTCACAAGCAGCGATCCTCTGACCTCTTCACTTCACAAGCAGTGAGCCTCTGACCTCTTCGCTTCACAAGCAGTGATCATCTCACCTCTTCATTTCACAAGCAGCGATCCTCTGACCTCTTCACTTCACAATCAGTGAGCCTCTGACCTCTTCACTTCACAATTAGTGATCCACTGACCTCTTCACTTCACAAGCAGCGATCCTCTGACCTCTTCCCTTCACAAGCAGTAAGCCTCTGACCTCTTCGGTTCACAAGCAGCGATCATCTCACCTCTTCGCTTCACAAGCAGCGATCATCTCACCTCTTCATTTCACAAGCAGCGATCCTCTGACCTCTTCACTTCACAAGCAGTGAGCCTCTGACCTCTTTGCTTCACAAGCAGTGATCATCTCACCTCTTCACTTCACAAGCAGCGATCCTCTGACCTCTTCACTTCACAAGCAGCGATCCTCTGACCTCTTCACTTCACAAGCAGTGAGCCTCTGACCTCTTCCCTATACAAGCAGTGATCCTCTGACCTCTTCCCATCACAAGCAGCGATCCTCTGACCTCTTCCCATCACAAGCAGTGATCCTCTGACCTCTTCACTTCACAAGCGGTGAGCCTCTGCCCTCTTCACTTCACAAGCGGTGATCATCTCACCTCTTCACTTCACAAGCAGCGAGCCTCTGACCTCTTCACTTCACAAGCAGTGAGCCTCTGACCTCTTCACTTCACAAGCAGTGAGCCTCTGACCTCTTCACTTCACAAGCAGCGATCCTCTGACCTCTTCACTTCACAAGCAGTGAGCCTCTGACCTCTTCACTTCACAAGCAGTGAGCCTCTGACCTCTTCACTTCACTTCACAAGCAGTGAGCCTCTGACCTCTTCACTTCACAAGCAGCGATCCTCGGACCTCTTCACTTCACAAGCAGCGATCCTCTGACCTCTTCCCATCACAAGCAGCGATCCTCTGACCTCTTCACTTCACAAGCAGCGAGCCTCTGACCTCTTTACTGAGGAGGCAGACAGTGTTTACAGTGTGACTTCTTGTCAAGTGAGAGCTTCCCTGCGCTCCCATTGTCTGTTTCTGGTCCTCTTCTAGCCTTTCAACAACATCCTTTTGCACCCTTTCATCTCTCTCTATAGAACACTAACCTCATTTTCCTCTCCTGCTCAAACATTAACTCTATCATCAATCCACAGTGGTCCTCCTTCCTTCCTCTGCCCTCGTTCTATACTTCCCACGCCCACTCTGTTGGCCCTCCATTGTTTTTTTCCTTTCTTTCTCCTCCATATCTTCTGTGTTTCCATCTCCTTCTTGCTATATACTCTTGTCCTCTCCCGGTAGAGGCCTTAGTCCCTGTCCTATGCTTGGTTCCTCCCAGTGACAGGGCTGTCTCTGCCACTCATCAGCTGTCTGAGCAGTGGCCAGGCCTGAGATGAGCGAGCATCAGAGGCCTTAGAACAGTCAGTGTTAGCTCTAGTCTATGTAAATGTGAAGAAAATACTCCCTGGTGAGGCAAGTAGGCAGTGTGGGCACATCCTTCATTCGCCGTTCTCGTGTTGTACTCATTTAGAAGGTAGCCTCATTTTGCACACAATTTAACTTGGAAACGTGACCATTAACCTACTGATTCATTATCAGAGGACTCTCAAATGTGATAGGTTGAGGGCTAATGCCTCCAACAATCCTAGTGCTGGACATAAATAGTCTATGGGTCCAAGCTAAAGCATTGTTAACACCAAAAAGCTCAAACTTTTTTCTTTGTTCTTTCTTGTCTCATATTTAGCACTCTTCTTTCACTACCTAACAATTTGTTTCTTTTTTCTTTATTCATCCTTTTTTCTTTCTAATTTCTTCCTTTCCTCTCTTTCTTTAACTCTTTCTCCTACCTCTCCTTTATTGCTGAATGGCTTCCCCTTTGCCTTTTTAGATCACTATTTTTTTTTAGTTCCTTGTCTTTTTTCCTCTTCACTTTCTTTGCCTTTGTCCATTTTCTCACCTACGTTCTCTGAAGTTTCTCCTCTTCACATTTATGCCTGCTTCCCAGGCCTCGCTACATGTTATTTTTAGCCCTATTTCATTATCTTAACCCTATTTGCCACTTAGGCTGTTCATTATTTGTAATGTGAAATTAGCCTTCTTCTATCTGTATAAGTTGTAAGATGGGGCGGGATATGTTGGGCTGGTTCATGCCACCATTACCTTCTTGCATCATCACATTCAATACAGCTGTAATCATCGGGGGGGCCGGGGGGGGGGGCAGAGGGGGAGGGGGGGCAAAAAGCTCCATTATTAGTCCTGGTTTACATGTGAGCATCAGCTCCTCAGTGCCAAAATAACGTTCCTAATGAGTTACTGAGAGCGATGGCATTCTGGTGCAAGCAGGGCCGGCTTTATGGCGGTGCGACCGGTGCCACCGCACCGGGTGCTTGCTTGACAAGGGGGCGCCGGTTTACTTGAAAGCACCTGCTGCCTCGTTCCTGGCCTCCAGCACTTTTCAGTGGACAATTAAAATGTCAAGGAAACTCCAGTGATTAATGTTCTTCCTGGCAAGATCGGAGTTTTGTCTATTAGAAGTTTTCACTCGTGGAAGTTTTGAAGGTAGCGCAGAGGGTTTAATATGCCTGCTGCAAGAACATGTACGATGCAGATCACAAAGTGAATGTAATGTAAACAGGTCAGTGGGTTACTGCTTTTGTCAGAGACTTCCTTTTGTTAGTTGCAATTTACAGTGAGCTCTTAACTGTCATGAAAGAACTGCGTGCAGACTTTAAGGTATAGATTAGAGCGTATGGATTTTTTGCCTAGACTTTCATCATTGTAATGTTGCACAAAAGGTTCATTTGGGTACAAATCAGTTCTTGTTATTAAAGAGAGCCCCAATCCATTGTGTTATATTTTAAATTCAGAGTTTGTGCTTCTCCAGACCAAGTACTCGTCAACTGTACTGCCTACCTGTATGGATGACATGTGAATGCACCCCTTGTTGTCCTCTGTCATATGTAAAATTTACTATACACTGATTTTCACACCTGTGGTTGAATGTCTCTGTGTAATGCGTGTGAGTGAGGCTATAAAATTAATTAAATGCATCTGAGAGAGAGGTTATGGAGAGTGTTAAAGGGTGGTAGTGAGGGTATCCGTGACTGAGGTGGTCTTTGGGGGCACCAAAAAACATTGTCACACTGGGCGCCGCAAGTGCTAAAGCCGGCCTTGGGTGCAAGAATATTTTCAGCTGTGGTTCCCCTTTAAAAAAATGGAAAAAGAATGGTGTTCAGAAGTCCGAAAAACTCAAATAGACTACGCAAGACAATGTTTACATTAAAATCCTGCTGCACCATAATGGTGTGAAGGCTGTCTAGGATGGTTGGAGTGTTCCTTTGTGCTGATTGGTGTTTCTCTTTCATTTCTTCCATCTCACAATAGATTCACGTTGGAGGCATAGTCTTCTCGCCTGGATCCGTTAACGTGATTTCCGACAGTCTCCTCACACTGCCCGCCATCGTCAGCATTGCTGCCGGAGGTAGCCTGCTCCTCATCATCGTCATCATTGTCCTCATTGCCTACAAGCGCAAGTCCAGGGAGAATGACCTCACACTCAAGAGACTCCAAATGCAGATGGACAACCTTGAGTCTCGAGTTGCTCTGGAGTGCAAGGAAGGTGAGGGCACTCTCTTTTTCTTCGAGTTCTGGTGGGAGGGCGGCACCATCAAAGATTCTCCCCCAGAGGACAGGCTGTTAGGACCCCAGCGCGGCCATTCAGGTTTAAAATTTGGCCTCTCGATGATCATGAATGTGGTTTCTCTGAAGACAATCAGAAATCCAAATAAATAAGTTTATTTGTCCTGTTGGTAACCACAATTTGTAACCGAAATTTTATTTTTTGGGTTTCAAGAATCTTTACGTGTCATTTAATGACTAGAGACTCAAGAAGAGCAATCTGAAAGGTTACTTAAACATAATTGTTATGCTCTACAACATTCACCAACCCCAGTCGGCCATACCTTTTATCTCCCCCACCCTCTTACTTTTATAACAATTTCCTAGTTTTGATACAGCCATTTGCAATGGAGGTTGAGTTTTAAAGATATCAACACAAATTATGGCAGGACTCATGTAATCCTAATTCAAGCAGAAAAATATTTTTCAGTAATTTTTATTTCATTATCATTTGAACAGTAGCGTTTCATGACATCATAACATTTCGCTCTATTATTATTCCACTGGCACAACACAATACAAGTAAAGATGAGCAGACAGTTCATCAGCGCACGCCACCGCGGCACCAGATGAACAATGGTACAGGTGGATCTTGAAATAATTTCACAAAGGTATATCAAAGAAGTCCGTGGACAAAAATGTAACAAGAGACAAGCCATCGTCGAAGCAAAATGAAAAATGCATTGAATTATTGTAGAAGTTCAAACTAGTCACAAGAGTAAAGACTGAGCAAGGATTAAACTGTCATCCCAAGGTTGTAAGTTTATGCTAGTAAAAGCTACCTCCTAAGATGGTTCCGACCGGGGTAGAGATATGTAACAAGAGAAGATACTGACAGAGGATCACAGTGTAGAACACCCTGTCCTGTGGATCTGCCTCCATGTGCCTGAAGGTTAGGTTCCTTCCTGGCAGGGAAATGTTCTGGGCAAAGCACATCCAGGAAGTGTCATCTCCTCTTATGTTGGGTAGATAAATATCCGGATCTGGTGGCTCAGTGGACTAATGCGTCCACTGCAGGGGCCTGTGTTCGACCTCATGGTCACAGATTCAAATCCCGGCGGGTCCACTCAGCCTTTCATCCCTCTGAGGTCAATAAAATGAGTATCCAGTGCCAAGATGCCTCCGGGTGAACGTGTGCTTTACAAACACACAAGTTATGTTGTACATGTCCTTAGAACAGAATATTGTGACGAAAGCTGTTTAGTTTAATAGAAATCAAGTTAAATTGGGATTTCTTCTTCTAATTGTAATAGATTTCCGAGGAGTCATTTGACATCTGCTGTCACAAAACATGAGGTCTGATTAGAATCTGTGGTATGCACAACCTGTGAGCGTCTATGGGAGATCCTGGAATTCCTTTTAAACAGCACAGGAACCACTGCATCTCATACCCCCCAAAAATGTGAACGATTAACCGCTTTGAAGGTTTTTTTTTTTTAATTCTCAGAGAAAATGATGATATTTCGCACAGTTTCTGTCTTTCGTTGCCATGTTCTGTCTTTCGTTGCCCCCATTCTGGCCGGCTCTGCTTCTTCTCCCAGCAGTTTCCATGTGAGGAGCCTGCAAAGACACTGTCAGGGTCCTGCTGTCTCAGGATGTCATCTCCATGTCACATCAGTATAATCAAAGATGTGATGACCCAGCGGTCCGGTGGGCTGCTTACCTGAGAAGTTCAAGCTCAGCAGGAGCACCGACCTCATGCTCAGCGTGCAAGAGTAGGATCGGAACGAGACGCTGCAGCACGTGCCTGTTGAAAAACCAGTCCCTCCTTCTGCCTGTAATTTCTGAACACCTTCCAGGTCGTTCAGTTGAGGGTTACACCATTCTTTTCCACTGTAGGTTACTTTTGGAACAAAACATACAGTTCACACTGAAAGATGACACATCGGATCCGGATTCCTTTGAGCACATCTTCTGGCTTTAGCTTGCACATTTCCTGTGACCCTGGGCAAGTCACTTTGCCTCACTGCATCTGTTGACCCTGGCTCGCAGATTGTGCAAGTCAATTTATAAACTAATCCATAATGTTTTCCTGTCACAAGTTCCCACCGGGCTCAAGGAAACATATCTCAACCTTCAGATTGGTGTTCCCTCTTTCACCCACTGCCTTCTTCCGGGTTCTTCTTCCATCTGACCTCCCTCGCTGTTTCTGGGTACCACACTCAGGCTCTGTATGGCCTGTGTGGTTATGAGGGAAAGAATAGGCCAAATGGGTCTGGCTATGCTGATCTGATGCCATGTTTTATCTTTCCCTGTTTTCCCGCGCTCTCCTCATCTCTCTGCTCTTGCTCCCGTCCTCTCTTCTATTGCCTCTCGTTGCTATCTTTTCATTTTGTCTCTCTGTAGCGGATCCTAGCGCAATATAACACTTTGATATGTATTTGAAAACTTGAAAGCCCTCTTCCAAAGCGTCTAAAAGAATGCCAGTCAGATTTTAGCATTACAAACGGAGGCCTGAACACGTTTCAACTTTCACAACGTTGCACTTTTAGCGTTTCCTATTTCCTGAGACAGAGCACGCGTTGTGCCTTCCTCGTGCCTGCGTAGCCACGTCTGGGGGCCTGTGGGTCTTTAGCACTTTTGGACACATCACGCACTCTGCCGAAAACTCTCTTTGCTCGTCGATTAAATGAAAAGGCCAAACTGGCGCCAGCCGCGGCACAGGTGAAAAGTGGCCGCCTATGAACTGATTTTGATCGGAGGCTCGAGCAGGCACTTTCAAAGGTGAGGGGAAACAATCGCCATTCTCTTATCTCCCCTGCAGGACACCGCGTTTAGTAGAGCCCGTGTCTAATGGGGCGGGCCTTTCTCTGTCACTTCCGTCATCTCATACTCATAGTCTCTCCATTTACAATTTGTCCAGCGACACCTTGGCGCAGTATGCGTTCCAATGTAGAATATGCAGTCACTGTGCCCGCCCCTACTGCTCATGACACGTGCTAGTTCATGTTTTCATGAACCACCTGCATACATATGAAAGTTGAATAGAGAGTTTTTGAGGAAAAGCCATCAACTTTCCCAGTAAATACTCCCTGGCAATGAACACCCCCTCGCCGTGGTTGGTATGCTTGAGTCATGCGGCAGGGTTCCCTGTATGCTTTCTGGTGTCATGTGTTCCTATAGAACCAGGCCTTGCATTAAAAAAACAAAGAAATGCAGATGCTAAAATAAGCTGCTGTTGACTCTCACACACGTGCACTGCCTGTATCCTACTATTTGTATAGTCACTTGCTGGGGTAGGCAAGCATGCAGACATCTCCATCAATGGAGCACGTGGCAGTGTGCCCTAGCTGGCATGCTAAATGAGGGGTTACGTGCACGTACCTTTTTACGCATTGCCTGCCCATGTGCCATTGTCTATGTATTGAAGGGAGGGCACAGGTTTATTTATCTCCTTAGATGGTGCAATTGTACATGCACCCTAACCTTATATTGTTTGAAGGCCACTTGCACCAATCGGCTTAGGTAGCACACGTCTTTTATACCTACCCCATTTTGTTGAAAGTCACAAGAATATGGATATGTACGGTCGCTTAGATGGGCCGGTACACAAACTCTACATTTGTTGCAAGTCATACACTGCTTGTCTTGAGAATAGAATCCACCAGGTGCTTCTGTATATTTGTGATTACACACCGCGGTGATGGAGGAGGCGTGGTGATGGAGAAAGGAATGTGACCTAGTTATTGGAGGTGTGGTCTGGTGGAAGAGACATGGCTAGCCATAGTGAGGAAGATGTGGTCTTTTGGAAGAAGCATGGTCTAATGCAAAAGGCTAGCTCAGGTGTTTAATTTGCATATTGATGATTCACACTACATAGTCTACATAAGGACATTTTACCTTTTTGTTCTATATTTTGATTTGGTTCTACTTTCCCAACGCCCTTCTTAGAAAGCTGATTTTAAATTGTCTCCCACATATGTTGCATCCACAAACATAATGTTCATTAGAATATTTCCTGTTCTCATCAGAACCTATGAATTGGACAAGCACATGCCACCAGGCAAGCATAGACTAGAAAGCCCTGTACATGACCCCTGTCTTAGGATGCTATTGGCTTTGGTAATCACTCAGGCCACTTCAGCTGTGCAGGGAACTCAAGGCTAAGCTATCTCCATGGCCAACATTTGTCTTTGCCACTTTAAACTTGTTATAGTTTTCTAATGCTCTTTTTGTGCTGGTTGGTAAGAGCTTATATTTAAGCTGATTCGCTCAGTGTCGCGTAGGTTGTGACTTCTCCACACGAACGCAGTGTTTGTTCTGATCCAGAACTCTCCTCAAGTCTTCAGTTTTTCAGCGTGAATCTTTTCTGGATTCAAATGCTATGCATTATTCTGCCATCTAGTGGTTGGGTCCGGAATTGTAGTATTTCTTTCCCTTTTTAGGTCTCGCCTGACACAGCGCATGCGCTGGTCTGGCGAGACATTTAGTAGGTGGGTTTAGAAAGTGCTACCCACATTTTTGTGCTGGCGACAAGCTACAGTGCACGATGGCGTGCACGTGCACAGCTGCTCCCCGCATTCCCCCCTCCCATCTCGCACAGCCATCTGCCTTTCCTGCGCCAGCCTTCAGCACCATATCCCTCCCCCCGCTGCTACGCACGCATCTCTAGCGTGCGGCATTGCGATCACTTTCGCTTTTAGAGTGATCGCGATCGCGATCGCGATGAGGGATTGTCAGTGTGTAAGGGGTATTTCAGAGTGCATCGTTGTCTACACAAAGCAAGCAGCACAGATCCGCTCACCTTCACAATCTAACGCCTGACAACCGCCGGCCAGGAAACAACAAAGGAACAGACCAAGCATTCCTGACCCTACACTCGCCATTACAGCACTTCAGTTAGACTCGGAAAATGAACGAACAGTTGCACCCCTTTCTCTCTTCTCCTCCATGATTGTGTACTGCTCTATCACTCTAATCCCGCCCCACTCTTCTCCGTGGTCTGTCTACTGCTAGGACCCTGCCTCCTTCAATCCCCTCTGTTTCCCCTTCTCCTGCCCGCGAGCTGCTCTACATTCTAGACCCGCCCATTCCATCTCCTTGCGCCTCTTCCTGTCCATGTGCTGCTTTGCTATACTCATAGCCCCGCCCTTCTTCCTCATTCTCAGTGCTGATCTAGAAACACTTTAATACCGCCTCTTCCGCCCATCTCCATCCTCACGTCTTTCTGACCCCCCCACCCTTTCACGCTCGTGCCCGCACGTGCTCTGTTCACACACTGGGGGCAGCTTAGCATGATCTCAGCTGACACGCGCCCTCTTCCCACTACAACAAAAGCTGATTACGAAGGGAACATGGAGCATTAGAAATCTGTCTGTTTCATCTCCTTTGTTTTTAATCCCCCGCTCATGCTGGACCCCTCCGTGTTACTGAAGTTCACTTAAGTAAATAAATATTTTTTTGTGCATGTAAAATCGATTTTTCAGCCTCTACCGTGCAGTGTCCTTCATTGGTAGGAATATATGGGCTCCTAAGTGTCTTTGTACGGCAAGAGCCTCCTGTCTCTAGGAGCTATGGGGCTGAGAGTGCATATATTTCGTTTTATATTATTCTCAGTCCCTTTACATGGGATTTGCTAAATCTCTACCTATGTTGATGTAACATGTGACCGGTTCCAATGCAGAACTACTTCATAAAACAATTCTCAGTGCTTAATGACACACAAGGTGCTGCAAAAGGTCATCAGATGATGCAAATTGAGTAGAATTGGCTAAGTAAGTGCATTGAGATGAAATTGCACTGCCCCATAATGCATCCGGGAATATTAAAACAGGACATAATCAGTTTCTCCATGTATCAGCTCTCTGTATCTCGCGGGCACCCTTACAGCCGCGATTACTTTCACTTTCGCGGCGCCGCGATTGCTTTCACTTTTGCGGTGCCGCCATCTGCATAGCCAATAGGTCTCGCTTTTGGGACCTTGTAAGTGTTTAGCCATGCAACAGTTGGTGTTGTTGCACTAAGGATATTGTGCTGCATACCTAAGTACTTATAGGGTCCCAAAAGCGAGACCTATTGGCTATGCCAATGCTTGTTTTGTTGAGATTTTAGACTTAGTACCTTTTCCCAATGGCTGCTCCTGATCTGTTTACCCCTTTTACGATCCTACCTTCTGGAAAACTTTTGTAGGTCATTGGGACACTTTGTTGTCATGCTCTAGTTTCAGGGCTTCTCTTTTAGACTTGGCTGGGGCAGTTTCACCGATCCACAACCATAGGTTTGTTACCATTCTCATTTATATATCTATATGTATATTTTTGCTTCTTTCAGCTTTTGCAGAGCTGCAGACCGACATCAACGAACTCACCAGCGACCTAGACAGGTCAGGAATCCCGTTTTTGGACTACCGGACATACGCCATGAGGGTGCTGTTCACTGGTATCGAGGATCACCCAGTCCTGCGGGAGCTGGAGGTAATGAGGTGTTCCTCATCATTGTATTCTACATTTATCTCCGCACTTTAGTGCTTGTATAATTTTTTTTTAGAGACTTCATGTTCACACATGGGCCTCTCCTGATATCATTCAGAGAATCTAAGTATTTGTGAGCAACACGTTTCTCCAGCATGTTGGCATTCAGTGGTCTGACTCCCATGGCCAAGCTGCTGGGCCCTCCTTTGTATAAGCATTCCTGTACAGTACGAGCTGTCAGCATGAACCCCATGCCATGGGGAGTGGTCAATGACTTGCTAAACCCTCACATGAATCATTCATGAGTATGACACTCAGAACGTCTACTCTGGTTGAAGACTACGCCATCTTTCCACACAGCCCTGAATTCTCTTCCTGTGTGCATGGTCCATAAGTGTCATCGCAGGGGAGAAAATTTGGGGAAGACTGACAACTCTTCAGATCTTCCATACTCCAAATTTCTGACCAGTTGTTGTCTTGTCTTTGACACACCAGTCTGCATGGGGACAAATGATTCTACAGAAAATAAAACCAGAACCAGAGTCCAAAGTTCTAAGAAGTCTCAGTTTATTGCTGTTTGATCTATTTTTAAACTCTCCTGGTTCATAGACACAGTCATGTTGTTTCCTTGTATTGATCCGGCTACCTTCACTTCAACAATTATCTGTGTTATCAGGTTTATCCAACGCTTCCTGCTGGACCCCCATTTGACATCGTCCTTGTTTGCTAGATGATGTCAGGAGAACATTACAAATTTGGGTGCCTTGACAGTGACCGCCACAAATGACATTATGTGTTGTTTGGGGCGTGTTGAAGAATTAACTTGGTAAAGGCCATCTGTTGTTAGTGCCTGACATATAACTTGCACTTTCCCAGCCTTACAAACTTTATAAAGTTACAAACCTTTTGAGAAATCTCCTGATTTCCATTTAGACCAAGGCCACCCATGGTATGACCACGTCCCTCCACCCCCCCACCCCACCCCCCCAGTATAACCTGTCTACTCCTGTTCTCACCAGCTCCAGTACTTCTGAGGCACAGTCGAGAGCAAGTTATTTTTGACCCCATTGTACAGTCCAGTTTCATCATTGGTGGCTCTTATTACCTACCCTCTGCAGGTCCAAGGAAACGGGCAGCAAAATGTGGAAAAGGCGCTTAAGCTTTTTGCCCAGCTGATAAACGGCAAGGTGTTCCTGCTAACCTTCATCCGCACATTAGAGATGCAGCGTGGCTTCTCCATGCGGGATCGTGGTAACGTGGCCTCCCTCATCATGACCGCACTGCAAGGCAAGTTGGAGTATGCCACAGATGTCCTGAAGCAGCTCCTCTCCAAACTCATTGAGAAGAACTTGGAGAACAAGAACCGTCCGAAGCTGCTGCTTCGAAGGTGAGAGGGGAATCTAGGCCTTTGGGGGCATGGTAGTGGTTCCTAGTATGGGAACAGGCATTTCCAATTCTTGTGTGACTGCAGGCTTCATCCAAGATCATTGGATGGCTAAAGCATACATAAAAATTGAGCTGCCGGATGCCAGGGGAAGGATGCCGTGTGAAAGTGGTCCTCAGTGAGTGAGAAAGTAGGTCTTCACCTCTCCAGTGTAAGTGTACATTTAGCTCAAGTGCAGAGGCAATGTTTATCAATCAGCGGGAGGAAGAGGGTGTCAGGACTTG
The DNA here is from genome assembly GCF_964204655.1 of Triturus cristatus. Lineage (NCBI taxonomy): Eukaryota > Metazoa > Chordata > Amphibia > Caudata > Salamandridae > Triturus > Triturus cristatus. The sequence continues at coordinate 286,083,477 of NC_140579.1, forward strand.
ATGGAGCTGGGACAGGAAATGTCTCCCTGAAAATGAGTGGGGAAAATGAACCTTTACCCCTAGCGTTAGGGTAGTCTTCACAAAATACAGAGAACGGTTACTGCAAAAGGAATACTGGAATCACTAGAAATAGGGAAAATTAGCAAAATAAAATATGGCGCATTTTGAAAAACCCCTTAGTATCCAAATAATGAAGAGCACATAAAAGATGGGCCAGAGCGAGAGGAAGTGAGAATTCAGGTCCACGCTGGATGCAATTGTAAAAAAAAATATCTGATGCAATCAGCGGCAGAAGATGGGACCTGTAGGAGGAGACAGATGGGCACTAGGACATTGTTTGTGTGGGTTTCAACGAAAGACTAAGTGCAGGTTAAGTATAGGGGAGGAAGAAATGGATGCAGCAGAACTTGGAGCCACATGTGTAGGACCTGTGCTGTCATCTGCAAAGGCATTCGTTTGTGTTACTCTATACCTGCTGCACAAGAAGCAGGAGTCCCTGTGAGGTCCATGGCTAAGAGACCAGATCACAGTCTGTCGGCATGCCTGTCTGCACGCTGTTTAATTATTCATCTCTCCCCTTTATGCCCCCCAACCCTCCACCCCCACCAGGACAGAAGCAAGAGTTATATGTCCAACACATCTATATTAGGTCTGAAGAAGGTGAGTTAGAAGAGGGAGACATCGTTTTCATCGCATGCAATATATCGCATGCCATTACAACGCGGTCGTTACAATGACTGCGTTGTTGCACCGCAAACCATTACAACGTTAGTCGTTACAACGACTTGCTGTAGGGGGCAGAAGGTGTTGGATTTAAAATCCAACACCTTCCCTACTGTTGCACAGACTGGAGTTGGAATAGTAAATTATACTATTCCAACATCCAGCGCCCCCTACAGCAAGTCGTTGTAATGACTTGCATTGTAATGGTGTGCGATGTAACAACACCGGTCATTGTAACGACCGCGTTGTAATGGCATGCAATGTATCGCATGAGTTGTAACGTCACATATTCGTTAGAGGATAGTCCTCACTATGTCAGGGAAAATTGTGTGGAACGCATTCCCCAGAAGTTAATTACGGAGAAGGAAGTCTTGTCTAGCGCTTTGGCTTCCTCAGGACAGTTTGACTTAACTGATGTATACATTTGTCTGGGAAGAAAACCTTGCATTTCCAGCTACCCTTGGGCAGGTTTTAAGCAGAATGAAAATGTTGAGTTATGATCTCCAGATATGGACACTTAAGAGCCTGTCTCTAGCTGGTACAAACTTTACCTTTCATTTAAGGGGGTCTAGGGTATGATATTGGATCTGGGACCTGCTCAGGGGAACTCAAAGTCATACTGCTAACTTATGGCTACATAGATTTCTGTGGGCCTCTTGCAACAATCATTTCCAACCCACAAGTCTTTGGAAATCTAATTTGAGTCACAATCGTGTTGTATATCAGAAAATATTGGCTGTTAATCTCACCCTAAATATCATCAGGATAAGTATATGTAAGTGTGTATAGATTTACTATTCTTAACTCTACCTCTTCATATCATGATTAATTATATATATCATCAAGGTATATATATTAAATCCACAATATTCTGGTACCCCTGCAATTTCTGCCTTCCTGACAGGCCAACTTAATTTGCACCTCTTTAATTTCCGGCATTCCGGGAACTTATCATCTTCTGAAGAGTTTCTCACTAATCACTTGTTTATCTAGCATTTAGACATAATAGTATATATGTGCATGGTATTTGTACAGGACAAACCTAGCCAAATGACAGCACTAAGCTGGACAGGGTCAAAGGTAAAGATACAGTCAATGAACAATTTGATTGGAAGCTGGAATCTGAGAATGACGGTGGGCTGTTTTTTTGTTGCGACGTGGTGTTCTTTAGGCCACCCCGTGCATCAGTGGTTCTAAACCCATGGTCTGTGAAACCCCAGGGGTCCACAAAATGTACTCAGGGTCTCAATGACTGTTTAGAAAGCTAAATAATATTAGCAGATTAATAAAGTACATATACATTAAAAAGTCAAATTGATTTTTTTTTTAAATGTACTGTGAAGTTGAAGGAATTGGAAATTGGAGGCTAAAAATTAAGTTGGTATCCTTATCTTGATTTATCGAAGCAGCATAGGCATGGCAAATGGAATATAATATGAATTATTATTGGTGGCCTCAATTGAAGCTCTGATATGTGGCAACCAACAAAAAAGGCATGCATTTGGAGGAAAAGAGGCAAAGTCATATACTAGCATGTTGCTTCATCTTCTAGAAATAAAAATACTTTTTATAAAAGCTCTAAATTTCCCAATAAAATGAACATTTTGGTTTCTGTATATTTTATGTTTGTAAATGTAATTAAATAATTGTTGATATTGTTTGATCTATACTTGTTTCTGTATTTTTGTGCATTGTTTTGAGTTTTACATCCTTAAACTTACTTAGGCGGGGTCCAGCAGTTATTCAGTGGTAGCTACAGAAGTCACAAAAAAATGCTGCTCTAAATCCATGCAAACTTCAGCTAAGTGTCATGTATTAGATGCTTGCATGGCCATTGGCCAACTGTTGATGCTTTGGCCTTTTCCACATACCCTTTTATGGGCAGCCTAAGTGCCGTCCTCAGGCTTTTATGGAGCCTCTCCGTGTTTTGTATGTTGGCACCCACCAAATTTGGATTGTAAATATATTCGATCAGATACCTGTGTTCAGCTGCATCTATTAGAAACAATCACATTTCCAAATCAACAACACAATCAATTAATTCAGATTGCAGTTTATTGTATTTACTATGGCAAGATTTAGGGTGATTTTACCCGCTTCAAGGACCATTTGCCAAAAATTAAAGATTACAAAATTATTCATGCATTGGGGGAGTTGACCTTGACCGTACCTGAAGGTCCAACTGCACAGCTCCCAAAAGACTTTGGTCCTGATTTAGAGTTTGACATGTGGGTTGCTCTATCACAAATAAAATGGACATCCCGTCCACCGTGTTAGAAGTTCATTATATACTTTGGGAATAGCATCTGTTACCATGTATGCTAACACTGCGCGTGGTTTAACAACGAAGTCAGTACCACGACTGTGTTGTTACCATGAGTTCCATTACAACGCAACTCATTACAACTGCTTGTTTTAGGGAAGCGCTGGACTTTTGAATAGTTTAAATTACTGTTCCAACTCCATTGTGTATCAGTAGGGAAGGTGTTCGACTTAAAATCCAACACCAGTCCAACACCGCATTCCCTAACGCAAGTCGTTGTAAGGACTTGCGTTGTAATGGAACTCTTGGTAACGTTGCAGTTGTGGTACTGACTGCGTTGTAAAGGCACTACGATGTAATGCTTGCGTTGTAATAGATGTTTCCCATACTTTAGCACTTGTAATAAGGTGGACAGGGTATCAGTCAGGATATGAGTCACGTTTTTGATGGAGTACTTGTCTGCCAAACTCCAAATCAGACGCTTTGTTCATTATAATTTTGATTTCATTGCAATTGTTGGAGCACTGTTTAAATGTCATCTTTCGAAACAAAATGTTCATTTCTGACCTCAAACCTTGAATTGCACAGTTTCCTCGCCAGCCTTAGGCAGGTTTCTTGCAAATCAAGGAAGGAGAGAAAATATTCAAATGGAAGATAAAGGACTGCAAAAACCCGGCGCTGTGTTCAACCGAGGGCACTGGAGAGCCAATTTGGCAGATTCCGCTGAGCGCCAGGATGTGCGCACCGCCCAGAGCAGGGGCGTAACACAGGCCCCCGCAGCCCCCGCGGTGCGGGGGGGCCCCCTACCCTTCAGGGGCCCCCTCACTCTCAGCGGAGGGCGGCTGCGCCTGCAAGCAAACCTCTTATAAAATGGTGCGCCTGCGCGCACGGCCTCCTCCAAGTCCCCATAAATTAAACTGTGAGCGCATGCCCTGGTGACGGCCTCTAAGCCTCCGAGTCTTCCCTCTCTTTCTGTCTCGCTCTGAGCCTCGGGGTGGAGAGAAATAAAAAATTCCAAATGTAAAAAATAAATAACTAATTCAAGCAAGACAGAGTGGTTGCAAGGTGGCCAGATTGATTTATTTACACCTAAACACATTAGCGCCACTTTACAATGTTTGCCAGTGAAGTGATACTTTTGTTTACTCCTCTCTCTTTGAACAACATTGTTTTCCCTGTGTGGGAAAGTGAACCTTGCCTGGAGGTACTGAAATACCTGCTGGATGGGTGAATTGGAATACAAAATGTGTACAGCGACTGTGTGTTTACGAATGTGGTCTTTTTAAACCATACTGCCTATGTTTTGAAAGGATATAAGCAATGGCAATGAAACGGGTCCTTTCCGGGCCTTGTGTTCATGGCCTTACCTTTTCATGCGAAAGCACTCACTGCTTACATTTCACGTGCTTTACTTAATCTTGCATTCCCTAGGAGTGTTTGCTTTTTCTAGGATGTTAATTTTTTTTAGGCAGCATATTGCTCTTGTCAAGTGTGTAATTAGAATTGAGTCACATCCAGGTGTTTATGGCGGGTCAGTGCAGTGCAAGTTTCTCTCAGTGGGGCAGTATGGTGTTCAGTGGGGGAGAGGATGTGGCGCTATGGTCAGAGCTGCTGAAGTGGAACTGGTGAACCAGGTTTAGCCTTAATGACCAGGCTCCCAGACCACTCTCCTGAGGGAGCACATTCCTTTGCTAGACCTTAGAATGCGCCGCAAAATCTTAAAAGCCCTGGTGTCTTAGCACCAGCAGGTGGACCCTAGCGGTGGCAAGTGTTGATTAACCTTGAAGGCCTGTCCACCACTATCCATGAAGTTCACCTTCATTCTTGGGGACAGACCTATGAAGCAGCACACCATAGAGTGGCAGTGACTCTGTCACTGAGGTCACAGGACCCTTGAGCAGGGTGGCTCCAGGGCAGGTGGGAGTGTTGTGTTTGTAAGTATAATATGGTTTTAAAAGCACTTGCTGCCTCCTTACTGGCCTCCAACATTTTTGGGCAACAGTAAAAATGTCTTGATAATTCCAGTGATTAATGTTCTTAGTAGAGAGGGGTAGTGTTTTGTCTAGTGAAAGGTTTGACTCATGAAAAGTAATGGCAGAGGTGTAATGTGCATGCTGCTAAGAACATGTGCCATGTAGATCACAAAGTGCACATAATGTAAATAAGTCCGTGGGTTACTGCTTTTGTCAGAGAGACCCTATTGTTACTTGCAGTTAATAAGTTAAAATCCTAACATAGAACCGTGAGCTATTAACTGCTGTGTAGGAGCTGCATGCAAACTCCAAGGTATAAATTAGGGCGTTATGTTTTTTTCCCCAGTCTTCGATTATCTTAATGTTGCAAAAAAAGGTTCATTTGGGTAGAAATCAATTCTGATTATTAAAGAGAACCCCCAACCATGGTATTATGTTTTTAATTCTGAGTTTGTGTTTCTGCAGACCAATCACTATTAAACTGTGCTGCCTACTAGTATGGTTGTCATGTGACTCCTACACCTTGTAGTCCTTTGTCTTATGTAACATTTCATACACAGTGATTTACACACATATGAATGATTGTCTCTGTGTAATATCTGTGATGTAAAGTGCTCTGACACCCTACACTGGTATTAGTGGTGCTGTAAATTTTCTGATACTTTAATATTTTTACATTTTTACACATGCTAACAGTCTCTGAAAATATTTTTCCTTATTAGTACTAGTGGAACATACAGCTGCAGCAATGAGAAAGGTGACCAGTCAACCTTTGCAAAGGGCCCTCCACTTCACAGCAGCACAAGTCACAGTTTTTAGTAACTTTTGATGTGTTTGAGCTATAAACAATTTATTAGTTAACATCGTCAGATTATGCAGCAGATGATGTATTATGTGGCAAATATGTCAAAGCCATAGTTATGTGAAAAACATTTGCAAACCAGGATATTTTGCCATTCATGTTTGAACTGCTCTTGTGGAAAAAGGGAGGAGAAGTGCTGATGACAGAAACTCCATGGCTGGGAGACAAATGGCTTGCGATTCCACTTTTAAGGATATTTGGGACATTCTGTGATTGGAAACGTATCCCACTTTGTGAATGTATTTTAATGTCACTAACACATATTTAACCTTAAATAAACATGTGTATCTATTGGTTAAATTAAATAATGTAATAAGCTGTAACTGGTTAGTGAAATGGGAAAGGAATACTAAAAATTGGGATATTTTGCTCTTTCTGCCACACCTCTCACTCCGCCCACTGTCCCAATCCATTGGTTATTCCCGCCCTCTGATTCTCCTCCCACAGTTCCCCTACTTTTTTTCCCCCACTTCGACCACTACCTGGCACTAACATGCATTAGAGACAACTGTGGGCTTTTACCACTGGGTCTCTTAGAGAATGACACCTCAGGTTGATACACAGGGGCTAAACACAGCACGTTTCTGGGTTCTCCACACAATGTGTTTTCTATTTGACCCCAGACTTCTACAGCTTGTGTTGAGGAAATTAAACATACCCTTGTGCTTGTATAAAACATAGCTGCCAAGTGGTATTGGCACCATGTCGTGTCCATTCGTAGCTTTTATCCAACAACACTTTGCATGCTGGAATGTTTAACCCCTTACTTAGATGGTCACAGCACAACTCCCAGAATGCAAGGGGCTGTTGGCTTAAAATCCAGGCCTGGCTGGTGGTGTCACATGTGACGATAGAGCCATTTGGAGGCAATGGTGAATCTGTAATTTAGTAGGCGTGGCTATACTCTTAGTAAATTGTAAATACCGCCAGTGTTGACACACTGAGGTCTGAGGCCTCTGTTTGTTTTGAAGTAAGGCCCAGTCTTGAAGCTTCCTCAGTTCACGTTATCATGCACAACCCTTGACAGTCGCTAGTGTGTGGCATGCAGATGATTCACCAGTCTATTTCTCTTGACTTTTGCAGGATACTGAGTTATATCTTGTGTACTTCTCAGGTATATTGTCAGTTGAGTTTTTATGGAATTGCAGGTTTGGGTTGGTCTTTCAAAGTTTCAAGGTATTGTCAATTCTATTTCAGACCCTTCATAGTTGTTCTTTGTTCTTCAGCCACAGGCAGTTCCTGAGACGATAGGATCACTCCTTGGCATTGTTCCGATTGCTGCCTCAGTTAAATAATCTGCTTTTGACAGTATTGTTACAAAGGGCGTAGCTTGTATGTTAAGAGTGTTACCCACTTTCCCATTAGAACTTAGAGAAAGACAAAATAGAGGCATTTCATTTAAATGTTGGAGGTTTCAAATCAAAATACGCTAGAGCAAAGTGGTAGATGTTGGGCCGTGCCGCCGGGGGAGCGGGGGCCCCCTCCATGTGCTTTGCAGGGGGCCCCCTTCAAGTTTCGTTACGCCACTGGCCCAGAGTGGTAGCGAGGTGGGAGACTGTGGCCCCAGGGATACATCCATAAACACTTATTGGTTTTGCCACTTAAACACTAGACCAACCAGGGGCATCCGCTTGGAAATAAGTGGCAGTGAGGCATAAAATGAAAGGAAATAGTTATTTTTGTACTGCGTTTCATATATGTATTTATAAAAGAACGCTGAGGCTCATGGAGCAAAGCCCATTCTTTCTTTCACTGAATCCAAGGAACTTTGACTCCATTCCATTTGTTTTTATCTTTTATCTGTATTTAATAGTTAGTGATACTGACATCCTCTGCAATTGAATAATTTACGCACTGGCAAATGTGAAAAAAGACAAAAAGTAATATGTATGATAAAAAATCATATTTGGAAAATTATTGTTGCCAATGAAAAATATTCAAGGGTTCGATGGATATTTATAACCAGCCATGGTCCGTGCAGGTAACAGCGGTGGGGCTGCTTAAGTGGACATTTCGAGGGACGATGCTGAGTGAAAATTAAACAAATAAATAATTTTTCCTCTAGATTGTCCCTCGAAATACCCCTTTACCTGGCCCCACCGCTGTTACCTGCACTGACCACGGCTGTTTATAACCCACCCAGCATTTAGCCTATTTCCACCTTTTGGTATCTGTCTCTGTGACTCTAACTCTTTTGCTCTCTCTGTGTGTCTCTCTTTATCGCTCTGTCTCATTCTCAAGTTTTATCTTTTTATTAATCCATTTCTTTTATCTCTCTCTCTGTCCATCTCTTTCTTTTGCTCTATCTTAAACTTTCTCTTTCCTCTTTCTCTCTCGCCATCCCTCTCTCTCTTTCTCTCCTTTCTCACCGCCACCCCTCGCTCTCTTTCTCTGACAGTCTTGCTTTTTCTCGCTCTTCATCTCCCCCTGCCAGAAATATTTTCCAACTATTGTGATTTTGGGAAGTCTCCTGATTTTTAGGTCGAGCATTCGAGACCTCTTGTATATACTTTAGCATATAAACTTATATGCGTATGTACTTTGCGGGCTCTGGAGATCAACCCTAGGACTTGTCTGCTTCCGCTTAGGGACTTTTTTCTGTTCAACTACCTCTATTTAGCCGTCTTGATAGAAAACCACCAGTAGAGCTCAGTAAAATACCAGAATCACTTTAGCATTCTGAAGATTCCAGTCCATAAAAATTGTCTTCCACGAGCTCCCGTAGACAATAATATTTTTTCAAATCTTGTATTTTCAGTGATATGACCATCGAAGGCCCTGATTTTATATCAAAAACATAGCTTTGCACTCTACCAATTCCCGCTGAAAGGCAATATTTCTCTCCATGTGTTCCCATACCTGGTGTGTCATGCAGTTTGGTGCTTACTTTCCCTCCATGTTAAAGAACAGTAGATGTTTCAGCACCCAGGCTGATGTGCTGCACAGCTAAATACATATAAGGTCCCAAAGGCGAGACCGATTGCATTGCAAATGCTTGTTACAGGAAGTATGCCTGTTCCTTATTCTCACAAGCGGACCGTTAATACACTCGTTTTATATTAAACAGACAGGGTTTATTTTTAAAAGCAGTATTTCTTCTTTGTTAATATTCCCTAAGATGCTTTAAAATGTTATTGTAATCGTTCACCTCGTCCAAGGACTTTTAACTCCAAGGTGTTTGAAATGTAAATATGAAGCTAGTGAGTGAGTGTGTGTGTGTGTGTGTGTGTGTGTGCACGCACGCACGATGGGGGCTTGACTGAGGCTCAGTAAAAATGGGAGTCTGGCGGCTGACAAGTCAGGCATCAAAGGCACTGCAATATCTCGAAATTTTGAATTGTAAATAAAGAGCACTATGTGAAAGATCAGTCCCAGTCCCGGGTGAAAAGGGGAATAAAAAGGCAGGAAATTCATGCTAATCTCTTCGAAACACCAACACCGGTCCCTCCGATTTAATTACATGCTCTGTTTCTGATGAAATTTGCTGGGCAAAGGATAAGCTGTGCCGTGTCCCCAGGCGGATTCACGGCCGGTATTTCTTTTTTATATATAAATATATATGCTCCTGCAAACGCGCGCCTCTGTCTTATTCTCGGTCGATCCCTGAACAACGAAGCTGTAGAGGGAGGGTGTGACGTTACCGCCACTGCCCACTATGGAGCTGCGGAACCAGGTTCGAGTCTCGTCTTCAGCTCACATCCTGTGATTGTGGGCAAATCACTTAATCTGCTGTGTTTCTAAAAAATTAATGTGACCTTGTGTTGTGTAACTAGTGCTCATTTAGAGCGCTCCATTTGAGTGTGCGCTAGAGCTGGGCACAGGGGCATAACACAGTCCCCTGCCTCCCCCGCGGTGTGGGGGGGCCCCAAGCTGCAGTGGGCCCCCATCAGCACAGTACTTAAACCTGAGCGCTCCGTATTAAATCCGGAGTGGGGGCCCCTCTATCAGTGCTTAATTTGTAAAATATGAAGTACAGGTGCTCAAAAGTTTGTCAGAGGCCACACCTACTTTTCTCCAGCTCCGCCCACTTCCTCTACTTGCTCCATCCACTTACTCTATTAGCTCCACCCACATCCCCAACTGGCAATGCTAAAAGTCAGATGTAATAATACCCCATACCCAATCTGAATTTCAGCAAGGGAGCCTTCATCATAGTAAGGTTTTAATAGGAGGTTTCCCTGCCCTGTGAAAATTTGGGAAAAGATTAAATCAAAAGTGCATTCAAAGCACAATTTGGGAATAAATTAGCTAGAATCACTAATGCATTCAAAAGGGATAATTCCAGTGCTCTATGTGTTGAATTGGGTAAAGGACAATACTGGGGTATGCAATTTTTAACAGAGTCTATGAGTTCAAAGATACAACTTTTACATAGCGTATGTGACAAAATAAACCAAAATGTTGTGAAAACACACTAAATAGATAAACTGAATAAAATCATGCAAAACAGTTGAATGAGTCACTTAGTTACTTCTAGTGGCCGAAGGGGTTTGGAGTTCATAAAAGTGTTACTCCAAAAGCAGGGTGATGTTGGTGGCAGAGTGCAGAGTTAGTTTCCCACTGTCAGTCACAAAAATTATTAATTAATAGACACTCAGGGCCGGACTGGTAACCCAAACCAACCCTCACAAGTTTTGTTAGACCAGCCCCCATACGGTGCCTAGCAAGCGAGCTTAACGGCTGCTATAGGTGTTGGGGGGTAGCGCGGGGGAATTCTCCCCTCAAGAACATTTTGTAAAAACAAAGACCAAAATGGTGCACAACACATTTCCCATTAGATATTTAGCTGTATTAACTTTCAAAGCATAGTAAATCATAAATGATGACCTGACATAAGCACCCAGGCCAGAAATCATAATCTCACACGGTACTCAGACCAGGAAGCATGGAAATTTGCACAAAGGCACCCAGGCCAGAAAGAATGGAAACGTTACACAATGGCGGCACCCAGGCCAGAAAGCATGGAAACATCACACAAAGGCACCCAGCCAGGCCAGAAAACATTAAAATGTCAAACAAAGGCACCCAAACCAAGCCAGTAGCGCTGGAACAATTTTCAGCTGGAACAATTTTCACAGTGTTGGTGCTACAGCTGCCCTAAATGTTACATCACTGAAGAAGTCAATAAGATTGTGAAAAATCCAAACATCCCAGTAAGGACAAACATAACAAAGGAGCCTTGCCCATTCTGGCGGAGGTGGTGAGGGTGTGGTGGTTAGGTATGTTGCAGTGGAGCATTTTGAATGTTTTCAAAGAAATCTGCATTTCCTAAGCTTTTTATGTACGAAACACTTCAATACCCTGTTATGCTAGGAATGATGCAAATCCCTTTGGCTTAGCCTAACCAAAGGTCTGTTGCACAGACTCGAGGCAGCACAGAATGACAGTGTTAGAAATTCTGCCTGCATGGAAGCGATGGAATAGCAAGGATGCAATGGGCCCTGCTGCAAGCAAGGAAAATGCCCCCTTTAACTGTTATTGGGGTAGTCAGCAATTACCAGGGTTCATTGGGCACCTCAGGGCTCTGTGGCCTGGTGCCACTGTACCTGCTGCACCAATACTAGCTACACCCCTGCATGTAAGAGAGGTCATATATCCAATACCAGGAGCGGCGTGTTCGCTCAAAATTGAAAGCCACATTAAGTTCAACTGCCTGGACTTTCCAAAGCAGTACATTATCAATTAAGCAATTAGCACTCTTTTACTTGAAGGAAAACATCTCTACCCCATTTGTACCAAAGGGCCAAGGTCGTTTGACTCAGAAGTACTATGTTCAGAATCAGTAGACTTGATTATTAAGTGTGTGGGTGGGGGGTGTTTAAGCAGTGGAACACTCTGCTTTTAGACATCTGGTGGCAGCTTAAATCAATGATATTTAGGACCTCTCTAAAACTTTCCTTGTTGTATGATATCATCATTTCTTATTACTAGTAAAAGACTCTACAGTGCCTAGACGGAGTAGGGCACAGTGTGTTCTATATAAGTGCTATTGCTATTATCACAATTCAAACCAAACGCCCAGTGCTTGGAAATGTCACAACCGTGAAGAAGATATTAAACAATATTCCAAGTATATTCTTTTCAATTAGAGTTGTTTAACCATAGCAAAGCTATGGACCAAAATACATTTCCTTCAATAACACAACCATTCATCTAATTAAAATGCAGCAAACAGATCAGATGAGATAGGAAAAAAGGACACCAGATATATTTTTTGAAACACGAAGGCAAAGTGAAAGTGGTTTGCGACCTTCCAGTTTGAAATATATTATATAAAGACTTTGTAGAGGTGTGCGTAGGCAGACTACTTATGCTTTCTGAGCAATTAAATATATTATGCGGAGAGCCAGGGGGGAAGATTCAGTGGAAGAGTTTCTGGTTTTCTGTTTCCCTGAGGCCTAGTGATAGTTTAACCGCAATGTTTTGTGAGAGTCACAGTTCAATTTTTCTAGAAACATAAGCCAGTGGTGCTACAGTACTCTACTTAGGGCTTGGGGTTTAAACAGAATGCACTTGTACTAGGAAGTAAAAAGGAGGTGTCCTTTCCTTGCTTTAATTAATTGAAAATAAATCCATTCATGACTTTCTCTACCAGCATTTAGAACAACTTTGAAACAAATAGGCCCCTAAATGTATAGGCTTCCATGCCCCACAATGTTTCTGTATGTTTACATGTAAAAACAGTTGTGTGGCTGAGCTCTCTGTTCTGTTTCATGTCTTACCTTATATACCATCCCTTCTGGACCATCCCTTATATATACCATCACTGAAAGTTTCTCGTCGATGCTGACACAGAAAGACGTTCTAGCCCAAATCCATATACGCAAAGAAATTTTATTCTGGCATGTAGCAAGTCAAACGCCCGACGAGTTTCGGTGCAGCCGCACCTTGATCACGGGACCCGTGATCAAGGTGTGGCTGCACCGAAACTCTCTACTACTCTCTACTATTCACTCTCTACTACTCACTCTCTACTACTCTACTACTCACTCTCTACTACTCTACTACTCACTCTCTACTACTCAATCGCTACTACTCTCTACTACTCACTCTCTACTACACTCTCTACTACTATCTACTACTACTCTCTACTATTCACTCTCTACTTCTCACTCTCTATTACTCTCTACTACTCACTCTACTACTCTCTGCTGCTCTCTACCACTCACTCTCTACTACTCTACTACTCTGTCTACTACTCACTCTCTACTACTCACTCTCTACTACACACTCTCTACTACTCACTCTCTACTACTCGCTCTCTACTATTAACTCTCTACTACTCGCTCTCTACTACTCGCTCTCTACTACTCGCTCTCTACTACTCGCTCTCTACTACTCACTCTCTACTCACTCTCTGCTACTCACTCTCTGCTACTCACTCTCTACTACTCTACTACTCGCTCTACTACTCACTCTCTACTATTCTCTACTACTCACTCTCCTACTCTCTCCTACTCTCTACTACTCACTCTCTACTACTCTACTACTCACTTATACTCACTCGCTACTACTCTCTACTACTCACTCTCTACTACACTCTCTACTACTATCTACTACTACTCTCTACTATTCACTCTCTACTACTCACTCTCTATTACTCTCTACTACTCTCTCTACTACTCTCTGCTGCTCTCTACCACTCACTCTCTACTCCTCTACTACTCTCTGTCTACTACTCACTCTCTACTACTCACTCTCTACTACTCACTCTACTACTCTCTACTACTCACTCTCTACTACTCGCTCTCTACTACTCGCTCTCTACTACTCGCTCTCTACTACTCACTCTCTACTACTCTCTCTGCTACTCTCTCTGCTACTCACTCTCTGCTACTCACTCTCTACTACTCTACTACTCGCTCTACTACTCACTCTCTACTATTCTCTACTACTCACTCTACTACTCTCTCCTACTCTCTACCACTCACTCTCTACTACTCTACTACTCTCTCTACTACTCTCTCTCTACTACTCACTCTCTACTACTCACTCTACTACTCTCTACTACTCACTCTCTACTACTCTCTACTACTCACTCTGTACTACTCACTCTCTACTACTCACTCTCTACTACTCTCTACTGCTCACTCTCCACTACTCATTCTCTACTACTCGCTCTCAACTACTCACTCTCCACTACTCTCTACTACTCACTCTACTACTCACTCTCTACTACTCTACTACTCTCTCTACCTCACTCTCTACTACTCTCTCTCTACTACTCACTCTACTACTCACTCTACTACACACTCTACTACTTGCTCTCTGCTACTCGCTCTCTACTACTCTCTAGTACTCACTCTACTACTCACTCTCTACTACTCTCTACTACTCACTCTCTACTACTCCATTACTCTCTACTACTCACTCTCTACTACTCACTCTCTACTACTCTACTACTCTCTACTACTCTCTCTCTACTACTCACTCTCTACTACTCTCTACTACTCTCTACTACTCACTCTCTACTACTCTCTCTCTACTACTCTCTACTACTCACTCTCTACTACTCTCTACTACTCACTCTCTACTACTCTCTACTACTCACTCTGCTACTCACTCTCTACTACTCTTTAATACTCTCTCTCTGCTACTCTCTACTACTCATTCTCTACTACTGACTCTCTACTACTCACTCTCTACTACTCTCTACTACTCACTCTACTACTCACTCTCTACTACTCTCTACTAATCGCTCTCTAATACTCACTCTACTACTCACTCTCTACTACTCTCTCTACTACTCTCTACTACTCACTATCTGATACTTTCTCTACTACTCTCTACTACTCACTCTCTACTCTCTATTACTCGCTCTCTACCTCTCTCTACCTCCCTCTCTACTACTCTCTACCTCTCTACCTCTACCTCTACACCTCTATATATGCATATGCATTTATATATATGTATGTGTATATACATTGGTGGCCTATGGTACCTTAGATGAGCACACACAAATAATTATGTAATCGGTCCTATGAACACTATTATTATTATTATTTATAATTTTTAATTTCGTCCTTTTTTACACTTGGAATCCGCACTTTATAATTTTAAGATAACGGCATAAATGATCAGGCATAACCAGATATATACAAGCAGAGTTCTGGCCTTTCTAATTAAATCTATAATAGTTTTATTGACAATATTATTCTTTTAAAACATTTTTAAGATTGATTGAGAAACATGTATAATTTTATTTACTAGTATTGCACTTGTATTGATAGCTTATAGGAACTTGTGATATTGCAGCATGTAGTCTTTTTTCTATGCTATTTGATGTTTACAACACATGTGCCAATCATTTTGCTTGTTAGAATGCACAATATAAACCAATAGGGAGATACCATACCGTGTCATGTGATCAAGGCCCATGGTCGGGCTGAAACGCGTCATTGCGGTGTTTTGCACATTTAAATAAAGGAATTTGCACCAAACTGTGGTCCGTATCCGTTATCCATGAAGAGGCAGTAGCGGAGTTCTTGGAATATATATACATATATAAATATAATCTGCATATCTATATAAATATAAATGCATGCAAACATATACATATATGCATACATATGCATGGTATGTACATGAAAGTTTGAAAAACACTAATACAAGCAAAGCTAAAAAGCCACCTAATTACAAACAGAATTGCTTTAACTTAAACGAGGGTGAGACCTATTGCATTTTCAATGCTTGTTTACTTTGGTTCCATCAAGAAGGCATTCAGATGTGACACATTTGCCATAAATTCTGAATGGTAGCCCTCTAGTTCCTCATTAGATCACTGTAGTAAAGCTACTGCTCGCCAGGGAAGTCTGCTGCTGGTATTCAAAGTGCATGTTTCAGTCTGCATGTCAGAACTTTTTAATGAAATAGAAGAAGTCAAAATGTGCCCTAATTTTTCTTTCTGCAGCACTAATCATAATTTCTATGGCAAAATGAACCCCCTCATTTTGTTCCTTTGCAAATTAAATGTTTTAATTGTTACCACTTTATTCCAATCAAGATGGCTTCAGGTGTGCCATACTTTTGTCATAAGTAAGACTGTTAGCGCTCTAGTTGTTCTTTAAAATACTCTGGGATTTCTGTCATTGGGCTATACTTGGGCTACATCTCGGTGATATTTGTGCTACATTTGGGCTCTTTTGTCTCTGGTGGCCATCTTGGGAGACTTGTTATGAAGTTTCCTAATTTCCTCATTAGTACAGTCTCCTCAGTAGTTATACTGTCAGTTTTTTACTTTGATTCAATGAAGAAGGCATTCAGATGTGTCACACATTTGCCATAAATTCAGAATGTTAGCACTCTAGTTGCTCATTAGATCACTGTAGTAAAGCTACTGCTCACCAGGGAAGTCTGCTGCTGGTATTGAAAGTGCATGTTTCAGTCTGCATGTAAGAATTCTTTAATGAAATAGAAGAGGTTTTGAGTAGTCACTCAAAATGTGCCCTAATTTTTCTTTCTGCAGCACTAATCATACATTCTATGGCAAAATGAACCCCCTCATTTTGTTCCTATTTAAATTAAATGTTTTAAGAGTTACCACTTTATTCCAATCAAGATGGCTTCAGGTGTGCCATACGTTTATCATAAGTAGGAGTGTTAGCGCTCTAGTTGTTCTTTGGAACACTCTGGGAAGCTGCAGTAGAACACAAAGGAATCAACTGACAGCCTCTGCCCTTGTTGGATGTACATGTTTTACTGAGAATGTCAGACTTCATTCTCACATGACTAAGAAAGATAATGTGAATTTTTAGAAAATATGCTCTCAGTTTAGCTTATAGATCACCTTCCAAACCTCTGTGGGAAAAGCATGTGAAAATAGTTTTCTTTCAAACCTGATTCATGATATCCCAGCAGAAGGCTTTTTCACATGGTAAAATCACCTTAGAACATACCACAATTCCTAAAATGAGTATGGTACC
The DNA here is from genome assembly GCF_964204655.1 of Triturus cristatus. Taxonomy (NCBI): domain Eukaryota; kingdom Metazoa; phylum Chordata; class Amphibia; order Caudata; family Salamandridae; genus Triturus; species Triturus cristatus. Next base: position 286,100,220 of record NC_140579.1, read on the forward strand.
ATCAACAAATGATTTATAATGTAACTAAAGTCTTAAAACCTTCTATTAACTGCAATGCTTTTTAATGAGGTGCTATCATGTATATTGGTCCCAAGATGGCTGCCAACACTTTTGGATGAAGTGCTGACAGCCAATCAGATCTCACGATGAGATGTGTGGTTAGGCTCCGCCCAGATTTATATGTAATTTTACTTTTGATTTTCTCAGGAACTACTGAACGGATTTACACTATTTAAGCAAAAGGCACGACTCTGAACCAAGGTCTACCTTTCTGCCAAATTTGGTGTAATTCCGTTCAGCAGTTCGGGCTGTAGCTGCGTCAACAGGTCCTATGGGAAATTGCATGGGGAAAACGCGTTTTGGGACCCCCCTTTTTTCTCAGCCCCCGCTTGACGAATCACCACGAAACTTTCAGGATAGGAGCGGCCCGGAGCTGGCCAAAAGTTTGGAAACCTTTGCGAAGATTCGTCAACCAGCGCCAGACTTATTGGGAATAGAATGTTGCGGATTTCCTATAGAAAATAGGTCCTAACTATAACTACCTACTGGCGACCGCCAGTAGGTAATGTGTGTATGTATATATATATATTCACTGAAAAAACCATGGGTTTCACACACGTTATAGTTAGGAATTAGCATTTAAAAAACCTTAGAAATTCAGTGAAAAAACCATAGGTTTCACACATGCTATAGTTAGCTGGACATTTTACTCGTAAAAAACCAATGAAATTGCCCCGTTATAGTTAGTTCAGCTAACTATAACTCGCGCGCCCGCAATGCACTGCTGATGACGTCACATATTACATCACTCATGACATGGTCAGTGACATCACTCATGACATCACTGATGACATCTCAAATGACATCACTGGTGACATCACTGATGACATCATCCAGTGAATGTGTGTTTTTCTGAAAATTAAATATGTTTTATATATGTATATCTCAAGGTCGATGGAAGAATAAATGGGTATATAAGTGTCTAAATGGATGATTTTTTTTTGAAAAATTGATTGTTTAACTGACTGATTAAGTGTATCTTAGTGAATACATGGCTTAGTGAGTAATGTTTAAATATGTATATATCTGTATCAGTCTCTCACTTTGTGTATAAGTGGCTGCATGGGTTGGTGAGTAGCTACATGGGTGACTATATAGGTTATTAGTTGGTTTTTTGAGTATCAGTCTGAGTGTCTGCATGGTTCGGTGGGGGGTATTACGTAGTGCATAGGTGCATGAATGAGTGACTCACTGTTTGTGTGTGTTGAAGACAGCATGTGTGCAGGACTGCATGGGTGGATGAGTGTGTGTATGGGTGTGTTAGTGAGTGAATGACTGTCTCAATAGTGTCTTTATGAGTAACTACATATGTTTAAAACTAGTATATGTGACTATTGGTGTATATATGTGAGTATATGCAAGGGTGAGAGATTGGAAGAGTTCCTGTATGAATAAGTATGTGTTTCTATAAGTGATTGTTTAAAAGACTAAGTATGTGTAAGTTTCCGTAGAAGTAAGTATGGTGGTGTGTGTATAACTGTATATGCAAGTAAATGTATGTTTGATTCTTTATTAGCACGAGTGACTATGTGTGTGAGTAACTCTATGCATGAGTGGCATTGTGTAACAGGATGTATAGGTGTATGAGTACATATGATGAGTGAGTACATGTATGAGTGACTATATTGGACTGTTGGTGAATGAGTGGATGTGTATGTGGATCTTAGAATTACTGAAGAGGTTGTTGTAACTGGTATTGGTATGTCCATTGTTTTGAAAATTTTAGTCTCTATTTTTGAATGTGTGTGTCAAAGGTTATATTAGGGTTAGAGGAGGTCTACCACTCTATCACAAGGATGATGTCATCAGTGATGTCATCAGTGATGTCATTTGAGATGTCATCAGTGATGTCATGAGTGATGTCACTGACCATGTCATGAGTGATGTAATATGTGACGTCATCAGCAGTGCATTGCGGGCGCGCGAGTTATAGTTAGCTGAACTAACTATAACGGGGCAATTTCATTGGTTTTTTACGAGTAAAATGTCCAGCTAACTATAACATGTGTGAAACCTATGGTTTTTTCACTGAATTTCTAAGGTTTTTTAAATGCTAATTCCTAACTATAACGTGTGTGAAACCCATGGTTTTTTCGGTGAATTTGCAAGGTTTTTTAAATGCTAATTTTTTTTTTTTTTTTTTTTTTTTTTTTTTTTTAGTACGCGTACCGTAAGCTCACGGTAAGCGTACGGTTTACGCAACGTCCGTAATTTTCCTACGCTGCTTGCGTATAGTTACGCAATTTGCGTAGCCGCGCGTACTCCGCGTGGGACGCGTACGCGTGTACGCTACACGCGCACGTTACGCGGAAGTGCCGGGAGTGACTGTTATGCGCATGCGCGCAAGCGCGTGTCTTTTTTACGCGCATGCGCACTTTTGCCGTAAGCGTACCGTAAGCGTACCGTAAGCGTACGGTAGGTCATGTGATCATGAAACACAACTTTTGATTGGTTGAAACTACTTTCAGTTCTAGAACTCTCCTACACCACACCCATTCCCCTCATTTCTGCTTGTGATCCCTTGGGAGAAGGAGCTGGTTTGTCTTTGGGATACGATGGCAGAACAGCAGAGCTCTTCTGAGAGTGAGGCTAGCACTAGCAGCACTGTCTTGAGGCAGAGATCGAGGAAACAAAAGCCCTCTTATGTATGGGATTATTTTACTTTTCCTGAAGGCCAGCAAAAGGTAAATGCACCCTTAGTGACTTGTAAGCTGTGTAAGCGTGTACTTTCTAGAGGTAATCCTAACAGGAAGTATTCCTTTGGGAATCACACCATGAAGAGACACCTCCAGGATGTACACAGAAGGACACATGGTCATCTTTTTGGAGGTAACTCTTCAGAAAGACGAGCCAGTACATCCACAGTAGCTCAGCCTGAACCATCATCTGCAGGGCTGACTCCTTCTTCTGCAGGTCAGGTGAGCCCTTCATCTGTGGGGGGAGAATCTCCTTTTGCTGGCCCTCTGGAAATGAACCCACGATTTCGGAAGGTTGATATTCATTGCACATTTTGTAAAGATCTAATTTGCCATAGGGAGACCAGTGTTTCCCTAGTGAACAACAAAATAGATCAGCACATTTGTCGCTTTGAATAATTTTCCCATGCTTCCTTTCCTCTGTCCCTGCATGAACACAACGGTTCTTTTAAGAGCCAACCTTATCTTTCATCTTTTTTTTACATATGTTTTTAAAAACTTTTTTTTATTTTTTTTTTACCGTACGCGTACGGTGCGCGTACTTTTTTTTTAAAAACACTAAAAATCATTTATCACATTACATTGTCCTTGAGAGACTACAATTATTATTATTGATTTACCATACTTACTGAAAAAATATTTATTCATTTGTTTTTTTAAAAAATAGTTTTAAAAATGTTTGTAGTTTTCGAAAATTTTCTATATCTATCTGGAAAAAAAGAAAAAAAGTATTAATATTTTTAAAACATTTTATAATACAGTACACATATTTACATTTTTCAGACCAGCACCATTTGTAACCTGGGTGACTGCCTACACTCCAGCAAGGGCAACCAGCCTTAGTGATGCTGAATGTATTTGCATTACTGACTGAAACCTCAAACCCCACTCGCTTGTGAATACTGTCCATGATTCCACATGGTAAGCAGCTGGGTGTGTGCTAAGAGTCTGCTTCTGCACCAAAAAATGGCTCCCCCTTTCCATCTAATGCAACTGTGAAATCACCAGAGCAATACGCAATAAATCTCTGCCTATAATTCCTCTCTGCACACAGAGTCATGTTTTCACATTAGTCCCAAAACGAAATTTCTTTGCCAATTTGAAAGCACACTTACTGCTCTTTTTTTTTTCGGGGCAAGTGAAAATCACTTTTTACAAGTGAAAATCACTTTTACAGACTGACACATTATGAAACCACTTTTTTTCATTTTTTTAAATGCACATGTCCAAACTGTTTTTTCAGACCACCACCATGTGTATTCTCGGTGACTGCCTACACTCCAGCAAGGGCAACCAGCCTTAGTGATGCTGAATGTATTTGCATTACAGACTGAAACCTGAAAACCCCACTCGCTTGTAAATACTGTGCATGACTATACATGGCAAGCACATGGGTGTGTGCTAAGACTCTGCTTCTTCCCCCAAAAATTCGCTCCCCCTTTCCATCTAATGCAACTGTGAAATCACCAGAGCAATACGCAATAAATCTCTGCCTATAATTCCTCTCTGCACACAGAGTCATGTTTTCACATTAGTCCCAAAACGAAATTTCTTTGCCAATTTGAAAGCACACTTACTGCTCTTTTTTTTTTCGGGGCAAGTAAAAATCACTTTTACAGACTGACACATTATGAAACCACCATGTGTAACTACAACAAAAACAATTTCCATTTCTATTATTCTTTTCTTAAGTTACCACATACATCCCCTCTCAAACTGTAAACTCACCTTTAAAATTAGTTAGTTGTGAAAGAAATGTGACACTCAAACAGCAGATTATCAGAGCCAGGATCTCTGTTGTGTTCACCTCTCTCCTCTCAGCAGAACCAGATAATGGCAAACTTTCCCTCTATTTTTCCACACATATACTTGTAAGTTTCAAATCTCAGTGCTTCCCCCTTTTTTTCAAATGAAATCACACATTTCTATTGGTTGAAAACCAACCCTTTTCCAAAAGTACCCTTCCCCCAACTTGACTTCTGCCTAGTACCCTTCCCCCAACTTGACTTCTGCCTGCTACCATAGCAACAGCTCATGGAACACTGCTGTGTTGAGTTAGGTCAGAAGTTCGCCAAACAATGTTTCAATTCCACAGAGCAAGAGTGCTTGACTTTTCAAACCTAACAGCAAATCCATAGTACTGTTCTTTGGTTACACATTTTTTTTTACCAATACAAAACATGCTTCTATTAATTTACACATACAGCCTAGTTTTTATTCTAGAATGGTATGAAACAGCCAATCAGTTCTTTTTGTTTTGAAAAAAATATGTATGCCTCCATTTCCAAACTGTCATTCTTTTCATATTGCCATTCTACTGAAAGACACCTCCTGAGTGCATCCAGTTCTCCTTTGAAGATGTTCACAGTGTGGATTGTAGGGCACAGCTATGTCTTCTGGATTGAAAAGTTTGCAGAGAAAACAGGTATGGTGAGAGACCTTGCTTTGCCAAATGTAGACATTAAATGGATTGGTCAGAGAGGGTTAAAGTGGCACCAATTGATGCCATTGGTGAAATCCTTCATTCAAATCCAACACCCTGACCTCATAATAGTGCACTGTGGTGGCAATGACCTAGGCACTTTGACTGGGGTAGGTCTGGAAATGCTTATGAAGGACACCTTTGCACAACTGTTTACACTTTTCCCTAAAACTGCCTTTGTGTTTTCCAACATATGCCAAAGGCAAAAATGGAACTGGTCCAATCATTTCTGTCCACAGATTGACAAAGCAAGAAAGCACGTCAACAAATCTGTTTCTGCTTTCCTCCGTGACTATGGTATGGGTGCCATTTTCCACAACAACTTGCGTTATGACATGCAAGACATTTATAGAGGAGATGGTGTGCACTTCAATGATGAAGGGAACAGAGTCTTCCTCTTGAACCTTAGACTCTGCATCGGTACTTACTTGTAGGTACCACTTAAAAAATGACTTCATAAACAAAACAGCTCTTTTTAGAGCTCCCTAATATCTAAACTCTTAAATCTGCTTTTCATTTATTTATTTATTTATTTTTTTTACCGTACGCTTACCGTAAGCTTACCGTACGCGTACCCCGTGATTTTTTTTAAAATCAATAAATGTTTTTTTTGTACTTTTCTGTCCTTCTTTGACCCCCTTACAAATGTTTGGGGGTCTGTAACTCTCCTCATTGCCCCCTTTCCTTGTTTTCACTCTTTTTTTTCAGAGTGAAATACACAAAATGGCGGCCGCCGCTTCCTGGTTTCGACCGATTCGAATGTTTACTAAGATCTAAGAGCCAATCAGAATCGCGCTCGCGCACGCCACCGTACGCTTACCGTAAGCGTACGGTAAGCGTACCGTAAGCGGGCTCAGATATATATATTGATTTAAAGGCTATTTTCTCAGAATCTACTGAACAGATTTACACCAAACCTACAAAAGGCACTTCCTTGACCTAGGGACTACCTCTCTGCCAAATTTTGAGTAATTCTGTTCAGCCGTTCGGGCTGTAGCTCGTTCTAAAGGTCCTATGGAAAAATGCATGGGAAAAACGCGTTTTGGGACCCCCCTTTTATCTCAGCCCCCGCTTGACGGATCCCCCCGAGACTTTCAGGGTAGGAGCGGAGCGTAGCGCCCCACCTATTTTGAGAAATTCGCGAGGATTCGTCAACCGGCGCCAAAGTTATTCAAAATAGAATGTTGAGGTTTTCCTATGGAAACGTGGTCCTAACTATAACTACCTACTGGCGACCGCCAGTAGGTAATATATATATATATATATATCATATCTAATTTTACATACCATAACTAACATTACATACCACACCATATAAAACTTTAAATACCATACACTTACCAAACCAATCCTTCCTAATCTACCACACCCACCATACCGACATTCCACACCTACCATATTTTCTAAACTAACCTACCATACTGTTGATAACCCATGTGCCCATAGTACAGAGTTGTGGGTACTTTAATTAAACCAAGCACTGACAAAATCCTTAGGTCACGTTCAGCATCAGGGATAAAAAAAATATTTTCTAATTGGCTGTGCAGCATAGGCGTAAAAATGCGGTGAGCAGTAAAGCTGAGTAGTTGTGTGACGCTGAGAGCATAATGCACGCCTCTGACAATAAATACAAATGCTGTAGCAAAAAGCTCTCCAGTTTTGGCAATGTCCTTTTAAATTGCTGGTGTACTAGGAGAGTTTTTGCCTTTTGCAGGTCATTCTGTGCCTGTCCCTGACCCCTGTTTGTGACATTGCCAGGTTGGTGAAATGGGATCGGGCTGGAGCAGCAGACAGAAGACAATAGCTCGGTTGCCTGGAGTGGATCCAATATAATTGATCTGTCCGTGTCCGGCAGATTGGTGCTCGTGTGTTCTCTCTCACAGCTTCCTTCTGCTGTTCTTTAGATAGAAATGGTAAAAAGGAATGTATGTGTTCACAGAGATAAACGCCGGTGCCTGACACAGAAAAAAGGTCAAAAGTCGAATCTCTGATTTAACTGATGTTGATTGTCTTTCCGGAATAACACACATTATTCATCACCTCATGTCTTCTCTGGTGATCAAATCCGATGTCGAGGAGGTCAGTCCTCTCTGCCTACCCCTGCGAACTTCAAAGAGCCAATTCCTCGCAGTCATAGCCACGGCCTCCCGACCTGCGCTGCAATTTTAGGAGGCCTTTTCCCCAGCCTCTCCCGACGAGTGTAATAAATTATAAGAAATTTAAAGCAAATAATGTTTGTGCACAGGACCGCGCAAGAAAATCTTAATTTAAACACTGACGCTGCTACTGGTGGCCGGTGCAGTGCCACACACCAAGAAGCTCGTTAGGCGGCCCAAGCTACGCCAAAGGCTGGGGGCGGGCAGACAGTAACGACGGTGTGTTTATGGCTACTGCTAGCCTCTTTACTATAATACTGCTAGTAGTACTTATGGTTATGTGTTGGGCTGGTCCGGGGCACACATTAACAAATATAAATACACTGGGCCTGGTGGTGCTTCTGCTGCCTGCACTGCCCTAAACGTCGTCAGACTGCTGCTGCTGTTAATGCTGATCACTCGTTACGGGGATCGTGTGTGCAGTCCGGGGCGTGGGGCGTGGCAATCTGAATAAAATCTGCGCAAGCTGCCGCACAGCCCCGACCCCCGGAGAACCAAATCCAGCCCAATCTCAGTGTCCCAGCCCTGATAATGAAAGCACCGGCACAAATTAAGCACTGCCCTCTATGTACATTGCAGGGGGGCCCCTTAAACTTTTGTTACGCCACTGGGTGGGCAAAGCACTGAAAGCCTGACTCTGGCTCAGTTTGAGGTACTATTGGAACCTCCTGAACCATAATGAGCTTCTGTCTGCCTCCCTTCCTCTACCCCGGGCCAGAATGGGGTGATACGGTGAGAAGAACTGTTGAACTGGGGAACCAGGTTTGCGTCTTGGCATCAGCTGAACATCCTGCAATTCTGGGCAAATCACTTACTCTCCCCATGCCTATAAACAATGCATGTGACCTTATGAAATGTAAAGTGCTAGGCCTTTGGGTAGTTTTTGCGCTATATTTAAAAAGTGCGCTAAGTGGTAAAAACAAAGCATTAACATAAGGAAATAAATACCCAATTTCTACAAAGTGAAACCAGAAAACCGAGATCAATTGCGGCTTCCCTAAAATTGTGTGATCTTAGGCAAATATTCTATTTTACCAAAACTCTTTTTTTTCTTCATTATTGCATATGAAAGCACGTTCAGACTACCAGTAGTAGTAAAGTCAAGTACCAACTTTATTGGATCTAAATAAATTGTCAACCTATCCAGTGTAACCCTCTCCCCTCTAGAGACACAGGTCCGTGAGAAAGGTTTAGGCTTTGTGCCCACTGCGCGCCTGGACAAGTTTAGTCTTCATTGCGAACTCGCCAATTTCTTTAGAAAACTGAAATTGAAGGCCTTCTTTGAAGGAAAGGAACAAGGAGCCGTGAACAATACTAAAGGTGACACTGGTCTGAGAAACAAATCTACTTTTACGCTGCCTCCACACACAATACCAGCAGAAATCACTGCTTTTGAGCAGGCGGTCTTTTTAGAAATCGAGACCCTTGAAGAGCCCAGACAATTCAAAAATCTGAGTGCACTAGAATACAAAGCACATAACAGTCTAAAAGCGAATTCAGCAATCACAATTAAACCGGCCGATAAAGGCGGGGGTATTGTGATACAAGACACAGCTGACTATGATAACGAGTGCACACGCCTGTTGAGCAACAGGACAAACTACCAACCACTCATGACCGACCCTTCTGTAGAACTCAAGGCTCGTATTACTAACCTCGTGAGAGAGGCAGAGGACAATGGCCATATTACTAAACATGAGGCAGATTTTTTGACTGCAGGGGATAGTGTAGTGCCTTATTACTATACCCTGCCAAAAATACATAAAAACAAATTGCCTCCCCCAGGTCGCCCCATAGTCTCGGGTATTGGCTCTCTCCTTGAGCTGCTGTCCCGCTTTTGTGATTACTTTATCAAACCCTTAATCCAAGCTACTCCGACCTACCTTAAGGACACTAAGAACCTCCTCAACTTACTCCAAGACCTACCTATCGACACAGCAACCACCTCACTAGTGACCCTAGATATTGAAAGCCTGTACACGAGTATCCCCCAGGACGACACCATCAGAGTCCTGGGTGAGGCACTTGATGGTATTAATGGGGACTACCTGACACCTAAGGAATTTATCTTGGAATGTGCCACTTTAGCACTAAAACAAAACTTTTTTGAGTACAAGGGAGACATCTATTTACAGTCTACCAGGACTTCTATGGGCAGTACATTTGCCCCTAGTATAGCGGGTCTCTACGTTCATGATTTTGAACGTAGATACATTCAAAGTGTCACCAATCCGTATTCCTCTTCTATTATTTTTTAGAAGAGATATATTGACAACATCCTCCTTGTTTGGAAAGGTACAGAGAGCAACCTCCTGACTTTCCTACAATGGCTAAACACCTTGGACACTAACTTAAAATTCACCTACACCTGCAGCTCACAATCAGTCGTGTTCCTGGACGTCGTGATTTCTAAATCCAATGGGTGCTTAACAACCAAAACCCACTATAAACCCACAGCCAAGAACAACCTTCTTGACTTCTCCAGTTTCCACCCTAGACCTTTACGAGAAAACCTACCCTATGGCCAATATTTCAGGATCAGGAGAAATTGTAGAAATTTGGAAGACTTCCGAAAACAGTCCACAGACCTCACCACCAAAATGAAACATAGGGGATACCCTGATAAAATTCTTTAGAAAGGCTTTAAGAGAGCGCGGAACCAACCAAGAGGCGCTTTTGTAAGATAATCCTAAAGAAAACAAAGAACTGCCTTTGACATGCGTAACAACCTACAGCAGCGCATCAAACTGTGTCAAAAAGGCTGTTAACAAACATTGGGGAATCCTCACCAGTAACAATCGTAATTGGGACAAACCACTTTTCTCCTTTAAAAAAGGACCCAGCCTAAAAGACACCCTAGTTCATACACGTCCCAAAGACAACCCTACAAGAGATTTAACAATCACGGAGGCATGGGGCCTACCCAAAATCATGGGTCATTTCCCATGCACCAACTGCAGCATCTGTCATTTGACTAAGCATACTAAGGTTCTAAATTTGGAACATGGTAAAATATGGACACAAAAATCCCACAATAACTGTAACTCCACTAACGTGGTCTATTTGATAACAGGCCCGTGTGAGTTACGCTATGTGGGCATGACAACGAGAAAAGTGAAACTACGAATTGGAGAACATCGCAGCAACATTTGTTGTGGTAGAATCACCACCAAATTAAGTGAACATTTTATACAGTGTAACCACACTGCCAACGACCTCAGATGGACAGTTATCGAACATGTGCAAACAGAACGCAACTCCCAGAAAATACTCTTTGAAAAAGAACAGAGGTGGGTGTACCGGCTGGGCACTCACAACAAAGGGTTAAATGACAACATCCCCTGGGCGTCAGTTCAAAAACACTAGTCACACCACAGACTATGAGCCTCATTAATTTATAACTACCTTCCCCGTCTTTTTATCCTGGGAATTAAATAGGAAGGATGTCAATCTTCCTGGGCATGGGCCCTTCTGCATGATAAATGGTGATAGTCCTGGCCCTTCCAACGTTAAATTTACAAGAAGCCTCCTACCCCTTTATGAGCAATAAGGGCCTTTCATTTTTTGGTGCATTGAGGTCCTTATGACTCTTATTGACCAAATGCACATTCGCAGCAATGTTTCCTTACTAGCGCGCGTATATATCCGCGCTTTAACACTTTACAATTTTTCTTGTAACAAACCCCCCCCCCCCTATCTTCTCTGACAACCATGTCCACCTTATTGTAGTGTTTGTGGTCTATCCACTTTAAGCCTTCCATAACTGTTGGCCCCTTTGGTGACTTCACCCGTTTTACGTATCATCCACAGAGATATTCAGCGGTACACACCTCCTTTTTTATCTCCCCGTAACGATTGTTTAAAGATTGAACAAAGTTGTATTCTGCACTTATGTCAAAATCAATCTTTTTGACTAACATGATGTACTCTGTTTTGATGTCAATATACACGTTTTATCATTACGGCGCTGATATCGAGCGCGTTGTTTCCCTGGCAACCACTCTTTTTGGCACCAACAGTCTGATTGGTCCAGGGTCGAAGGTCTGAGCAATCTGACTCAGGATTGGCTATTGCAATCTATCACCATTGACACCCACGTGATCACGTCACTCGTGACTTGACTCCGCCCACCTGACAGCCTCCGGTTACTCAGTTCAAAACAGGAACCGCTTTCCCCTTTACTCTGTCATCGGGGTCCGGTTCAAGAGGGTACCTGTAGGCACTAAGCGGGTGTTGAGCACTGAAGGCGTGAGTCCTCCTCTCCCGCCTGATAAGATAAGTAACGCGGCACTCTGCTTCTTCTTGTAAATAACCGCGCTATTGTTTTTTCTCTTTCTTTTGAAACGCCTAGGGTGTGCCATTGTTGCTACCACCCCCCTCCCGAGACCCATGATGTAGTTAGTGACTGCATCTTATGTGAGATTTCTTCTTCTTTCTTCTTGTTTATTAAAACTCAGTGCCCAAATCCGCTATACTTTTAAAGCTTTACGCTTAGTGTTTCTCACATAAGTTTTGGCTTATCGATACTACTCATGATGGGCATACTCCTCGACTTTTTCCCTGCGAGTTTCTTTCACCGAATTGATTTTGGTTGACCACCTATAGTGCACATTGATCTTGATAAGCAGCACGTATTGTTAGATATTACTGCTTATGTGCACTGCGTAGAGCATCAATATTTATATTTTCATCTGTGATTTGCGGATTGAATTACGGCTAATGACTATGTTTGTCTTCTTTATGTGTGTCTGTGTTTGTTACGTCTAACCAGAATAAACTCTGTTCCTCCCACGCACGAGGGACACCAAGTGACACGTGTATATAATTTGTTTACACTTTTACCTCTTTTTTTCACACTTAGTACCTCAGGTCAGGGTGGGCCTTAGCGCACCCATACCGCCGGGGCCTACACTTATTGGTCCTGAAGAATGCCCGTTTAAATTACAAACACGTAGGCAGAAACATGTTGACCACCTCATAAGTGGACTCTGCTGAACAATTTATTCAGCGTTTCGTCCTCCACCTTGTTTTTAATGTGTCCGATTGGCTACTATTAAAATTTAACCTATTTTTGACACAATCGTGATACTTTTAACACTCACTCTTTCACTATTCACCATACACGAATAACCAGCTCCGCAGTAATTCTGGCATTGTAGCACACCAGGGTGGCACTCGGCCTCTCCTGGTGGGGCCCAATGATGAAGCATGTCACCAACCAGGTTGGCGAGTGAGGGCTTTATAAAGATCCAATTCGGATTCTTCTGTCGTGCTCTACAATTTTTGTTTGCAAGGCATACACTTTTGTTGATATGATTAGATTTACCCTGGGGGACTGAGAGTGTTCCTAATTTTTCCCTCCCTCTCTTGTTGTTTTCAATCTAAATAAATTAGACCATAAAAGTGCACTTTTGGAAAACGAGGCAGCATCTGTGAGGCCTGCACAAATAACATGACTACATTTGTCCTTTACTGGGAACCAAACACCCAATTGCAGCGCCTGACTCTCAGAGGGTAGCGTTGCAGAGCAGTCTGAGGATTACTCAAGGGAGGTGGTGTGGGCTAGTGATCGTCATTTGCAGGTGCACAGAAATAACACTCAATAATGGATTGTCCAGTCTGTACTTTGCTTTATAAAAGTAAGAGTATATTTATTCAACACACACACTACGCAATACTATGCACCAATTTACAAATATACATAAGCTGTTGGAATTACTACTTTGTGACATTGCATAACATCTTCACCCCTCCCGCAGGGGGGGTGGGGTCTAGTACCACCACTCCTATGTATGCACATCATCTTGCTCCCAATTCTTTATATTGAACTTCAGTCCCTCTAAAATAAATATCCATTAGTAAATGCATTTCAGTGCAATTGCACCTCTTCGTTTCCAGGGGATGCCCTTCTTTAGACATCCCCAACACAGCCCTTCATTCCTTGGCACACTTTTCCACACACCTCCAGCTGTAGAACAAAAGTTCCAGCCCAGGAGATGTTCAAATGCTCGCTGAGCCCTTGAGGGGTTATTCTTTCTAGTCCCCAGGACACCTAGGGTGAGACTTTTCTTCTTTGGGCTGGGGGAGGCTGCGTTGCTCCAGCAGCTCCCCCCGCCCCTCCTTCAACAAATGAGGGTGACCCCCCTCCTCTGGGGGCCACCAGCACCCAAAACAGCCGATTTACTAATGCCTTGCAAGGCATTCTGGGGCGCTTCAGGCTCCTTTCTTGAATAATATATGAGCGGCTCTCCCGCTGTGCCGGGGAGAGCCGCGCTGGCGCTTTGCCGCCTTCCTGGGTCTTGTTGGGGGGCCCGGTCCCACCCGGACCCCCAGGTGAGGTTAACGGCTCGGGGAGCCCACCCCCGGCCGATCAGCTAATTTTCTGGGTCTCGGTCCCACCCGGGCCCCAAGCACCACGTCTCCTCTTCCGGGGTCCCGGTCCCACCCGGGACCCCCGCCTGCCTTGTGTCCATTGGAGGGGAGCCCGGGGAGCCCACCCCTGGCTGCCCCTGCCGGCTCCCCGCCCGGCCAGCACCCTTGCGTGCTGCCACAGAAGCCGGCACGACTCTTCTCGTCTGCCCGCTCCTGCGGGCAGACACGCAGCGTCCGCTCAGGAGCGGTTCTTCGGGGGGAGTGCGACGGCACTTCCCCCCACCTCCTCCACACTCGGGGCCCGGGGAAGGGGTCCCGGGCCCCCGAACATCTTCAGGGGGGGCGCGACAGCACTCCCCCTCATTCTGCATAGGCGGGGGCCAGGGTGGGCTCCAGGCGCCCGGCCTAGGGCCACCTTCACGGGGTGCACGACGGCGCACCCCTACTTTCCTTCCTTGGGGGGCAGCCCCCGGGACCTGACCCACCCCGGGGGCAGTTTCCAGACCAGCAGCGGAGCCCCACGTGCTTCGTCGTTGGTCCCATTAAAGGTCAAAGGTCGCGTGCCTTCTGGGGGGCATATCTCAGCCCCCAGGGGTCCGATCTTCTCCATTTTCATGTCCTCTTGCTCCTGGTGACGCCCCAGCCACTGGGAACACTCTCCTTCGCCCTCCGGGTCTCCAAGAGGGTGGATTCAGCAGGGTGCTGTCTTCACTGGCTCCCTGCACCAGCCTTTCGCCTGGCTCTCCTCCTTGGCCTCTCTTCTCCCTGCGCAGAGGGCACTGCTTCTGCGCACCGGTCCTGGGCTCTTCTTCTGGTGCTGATAGGGTGCTGGGGGCAGTCAGGGGGTCTCTCCTTCCAACTGCCCATTGCGCCAGGCTCCAGCACTTTCAGCCTCAGCAGACCACACCCCAGAGAGCTTCTCTTTCTGTCCAAGCACTTTTTAAAAGTTGAGTAGTGGGCTGGTAGGAAGTCTCTGTTGGTCCTATCAAACAGCGACACATCACTTCCCTGCCCCTGCTCCCTCCTTCTTGTCCAGCCTCTGGGCTTGTTCAAAATGGCGTCGTCCAGGGTCTCTGGCCACATGCTCCCCTTCCCCCATTGCTGCCTTCACCATGGTTCAGCGTGATGCCTGGCACCCAGCGACAGCGGTTGATGGACTGGCCTGTAGCTCCACCTATCTCCTTTCCCTTGGAGGGAAGATCTTCGCTCTGGGAAGAGAGGTCATTAATCTAACCTGCCCGGGCCAGACCACAGCCAGGGACTCAAAGAAATATGACATTTCTGGATGACCCAAAAGCAGTACAAACATGACTTTGGACTCTGCAGAATACTTCTTTTCACATCAGCTACAATGGACTTTAGTGCGTGTCTGGAATCTTTAGGCCTTGTGGAAGTCACTCTAGCCATGGGCCCCACAACCCCATAGGGGAATAATGAAGTGAAAACACAGTAAAACACACTGATTTTCCCTGGCATGTTTCTTTCCAGTGTATAAAGCCTATTCCATGTCACCACCCAATTCTGCATAGGTCCTGCCACACCATTCACTTTGTAGCTGCTCCTGGACTGCGCACGCTAGGAATCTCCCCTGCGCAGCCCATACACGTGTGCACATGCATGTGCATATGTGTCTGCATGGAACCAGCCCAGTGTCCCTTACTCCATCTGCTGCGCAGTGCCCTGAGGAAGCCATGGGGACACCAGTAAAATCCCCATGCAGTCTCTTACATCCAGAGTTCACTGTGGATGAGTCCCCACTTATGAGGCTCCCCCACAGTAAAAGATCAACAATTAGGTGCTCAAAAAGCGAAAAATCCGGGTGGCCCATAGTGTCAGAACCACCTTCTAACACGCACCAAAAGAAGTACAGAAAAATACAATAAAAAGATCCTTCGTCATTTACAACACTAGATATAAAAACCATTCATTTCATTTCACATATAAGAAGAGAAAATGAAGGTGTAAAAACCTCAGGTCAGGGTCCGTCATACCTTCTTTTTCAAATCTCTTATTATAATTTATAATAACTGGTTAATTAAAATGTAGCTAAAATACCTATTTTATGATATATATCATATAAAATATTAACATGTATAATTTCATCACTTATCCAGTATCATACAGAGTTACTCGTATCGTCCATCAAGATGTTTTTTTCTAGCATAAAAAACACCCCATAAAAAGCATGACAATCTACAACAGATATCGATGGAGGGTAATTTTTGTAGAAAAAGATATGCCCGACGGCATTGAGTGAACCCTACTGGCTTTAAAATGCTTAAAATATAGCGTTTCCTCCTCTTTTTAGAGAATTTACAAAAGAGTACGACATGCATTGTGCTCTGTATCATTGTGTTGTCACAGGGACAATTCCCTAAGTCATTGGGTTTGCGGAAACTAACCATCCGGTGAAAAATATCCATTCTAAAACGTGTCAGGACAAATATGTGCCTTGAGTTGGGTACAACTTTCCAGTATGGCTGCATATCATAATTAGGGCTCCCACACGCCCCATCCTGTTTCTTCTCCCCCCCCACCGGCCCAATCCTGTTTCTTCTTCCCCCCCACCCGCCCCATCCTGTTTCTTCTTCCCCCCCCACCCGCCCCATCCTGTTTCTTCTTCCCCCCCCACCCGGCCCATCCTGTTTCTTCTCCCCCCCCACCGGCCTATCCCGTTTCTTCTCCCCCCCACCGGCCCATCCTGTTTCTTCTCCCCCCCCACCGGCCCATCCTGTTTCTTCTCCCCCCCCACCCGCCCCATCCTGTTTCTTCTCCCCCCCCCACCCGCCCCATCCTGTTTCTTCTCCCCCCCCCACCCGCCCCATCCTGTTTCTTCTCCCCCCCACCCGCCCCATCCTGTTTCTTCTCCCCCCACCCGCCCCATCCTGTTTCTTCTCCCCCCCACCCGCCCCATCCTGTTTCTTCTCCCCCCCACCCACCCCATCCTGTTTCATCTCCCCCCCACCCACCCCATCCTGTTTCTTCTCCCCCATCCTGTTTCTTCTCCCCCCCACCCGCCCCATCCTGTTTCTTCTCGCCCCATCCTGTTTCTTCTCCCCCCCACCCGCCCCATCCTGTTTCTTCTCCCCCCCACCTGCCCCATCCTGTTTTTTCTCCCCCCCATCAGCCCCATCCTGTTTTTTCTCCCCCCCCCCCCGCCCGCCCCATCCTGTTTTTTCTCCCCATCACCCGCCCCATCCTGTTTCTTCTCCTCCCACCCACCCCATCCTGTTTCTTCTCCTCCCAACTGCCCAATCCTGTTTCTTCTCCCCCACCCACCCCATCCTGTGTCTTCTCCCCCCACCCACCCCATCCTGTTTCTTCTTCCCCCACCCACCCCATCCTGTTTCTTCTGCCCCGCCCCATCCTCTTTCTTCTCCCCATCCTCTTTATTCTCCCCCGCCCCGCCCATCCTCTTTCTTCTCCCCACCGCCTCATCCTCTTTCTTCTCCCCCACCTGCCCCGTCCTCTTTCTTCTCCCCCCACTCGCCCCATCCTCTTTCTTCTCACCCCACCCGCCCCATCCTGTTTCTTCACCCCCACATCCTGTTTCTTCTCCCCCACCTGCCTCATCCTGTTTCTTCACCCCCACCTTCCTCATTCTGCTTCTTCTCCCCCACCCGTCCCATCCTGTTTCTTCTCTCCTCGCCCGCCCCATCCTGTTTCTTCTCCCCCGCCACCCGCCCCATCCTGTTTCTTCTCTCCCCCACCTACCCCATCCTGTTTCTTCTCTTCCGCACCTAACCCCTCCTGTTTCTTATCCCCCACCCCATCCTGTTTCTTCTCTCCCCCACCTACCCCATCCTGTTTCTTCTCTCCCCCACCCACCCCATCCTGTTTCTTCTCCCCCCACCCACCCCATCCTGTTTCTTCTCCGCCCCATCCTCTTTCTTCTCCCCCCCCACCCGCCCCATCCTCTTTCTTCTCCCCCCCCACCCGCCCCATCCTCTTTCTTCTCCCCCCCACCCGCCCCATCCTCTTTCTTCACCCGCCCCATCCTCTTTCTTCTCCCCCCCCACCCACCCCATCCTCTTTCTTCTCCCCCCCACCCGCCCCATCCTCTTTCTTCTCCCCCCCACCCGCCCCATCCTCTTTCTTCTCCCCCCCACCCGCCCCATCCTCTTTCTTCTCCCCCCCACCCGCCCCATCCTCTTTCTTCACCCGCCCCATCCTCTTTCTTCTCCCCCCCACCCGCCCCATGCTCTTTCTTCTCCCCCCACCCGCCCCATCCTCTTTCTTCTCCCCCCCACCCGCCCCCCCACCCGCCCCATCCTCTTTCTTCTCCCCCTAACCCGCCCCATCCTCTTTCTTCTCCCCCCCACCCGCCCCATCCTGTTTCGTCTCCCCCCTCCCGCCCCATCCTTTTTCTTCTCCCCCAACCCACCCCATCCTGTTTCTTCACACCATGCCACTCCACTCTACTCTATGCCACTCCAACTTTCCAGTATGGCTGCATATCATAATTAGGGCTCCCACCCGCCCCATTCTCTTTCTTCTCCCCCACCCACCAGCCCCATCCTCTTTCTTCTCCCCCCCACCCGCCCCATCCTCTTTCTTCTCCCCCCACCCGCCCCATCCTCTTTGTTCTCCCCCCCACCCACCCCATCCTCTTTGTTCTCCCCCCACCCGCCCCATCCTCTTTCTTCTCCCCCCCACCCGCCCCATCCTCTTTCTTCTCCCCCCCACCCGCCCCATCCTCTTTCTTCTCCCCCCCCACCCGCCCCATCCTCTTTCTTCTCCCCCCCACCCGCCCCATCCTCTTTCTTCTCCCCCTACCCGCCCCATCCTCTTTCTGTTCCCCCCACCTGCCTCATCCTCTTTCTTCTCCCCCCACCCACCCCATCCTCTTTCTTCTCCCCCCCCAGCCACCCCATCCTCTTAATTCTCCCCCACACCCGCCCCATCCTCTTTGTTCTCCCCCCACTCGCCCCATCCTCTTTCTTCTCGCCCCACCCACCCCATCCTGTTTCTTCAAACTCCCACCCACCCCATCCTGTTTCTTCTCCCCCCACCCGCCCCATCCTCTTTCTTCTACCCCCCACCCGCCCCATCCTCTTTCTTCTCCCCCCCACCCGCCCCATCCTGTTTCGTCTCCCCCCTCCCGCCCCATCCTTTTTCTTCTCCCCCAACCCACCCCATCCTGTTTCTTCACACCATGCCACTCCACTCTACTCTATGCCACTCCAACTTTCCAGTATGGCTGCATATCATAATTAGGGCTCCCACCCGCCCCATTCTCTTTCTTCTCCCCCCCCACCAGCCCCATCCTCTTTCTTCTCCCCCCCACCCGCCCCATCCTCTTTCTTCCCGCCTCATCCTCTTTCTTCTCCCCCCCACCCGCCCCATCCTCTTTCTTCTCCCCCCCACCCGCCCCATCCTCTTTCTTCTCCCCCCCACCCACCCCATCCTCTTTCTTCTCCCCCCCACCCGCCCCATCTTCTTTCTTCCCGCCTCATCCTCTTTCTTCTCCCCCCCACCCGCCCCATCCTCTTTCTTCTCCCCCCACCCGCCCCATCCTCTTTCTTCTCCCCCCCACCCGCCCCATCCTCTTTCTTCTCCCCCCCACCCGCCCCATCCTCTTTCTTCTCCCCCCCACCCGCCCCATCCTCTTTCTTCTCCCCCCCACCCGCCCCATCCTCTTTCTTCTCCCCCCACCCGCCTCATACTCTTTCTTCTCCCCCCACCCGCCCCATCCTCTTTCTGTTCCCCCCACCCGCCTCATCCTCTTTCTTCTCCCCCACCCACCCCATCCTCTTTCTGTTCCCCCCACCCGCCTCATCCTCTTTCTTCTCCCCCCACCCACCCCATCCTCTTTCTTCCCCCCCCCGGAACCCCATCCTCTTACTTCTCCCCCACAACCGCCCCATCCTCTTTGTTCTCCCCCCACTCGCCCCATCCTCTTTCTTCTCGCCCCCACCCGCCCCATCCTGTTTCTTCAAACCCCCACCCGCCCCATCCTGTTTCTTCTCCCCCCACCTGCCTCATCCTGTTTCTTCTCCCCCACCCACCCCATCCTGTTTCTTCTTTCCCCACCCACCCCATCCTGTTTCTTCTCCCCCACCCGCCCCATCCTGTTTCTTCACCCCCCACCTGCCCCATTCTGCTTCTTCTCCCCTCACCCACCCCATCCTGTTTCTTCTCCCCCCCACCCACCCCATCCTCTTTCTTCTCCCCCCCACCCACCCCATCCTCTTTCTTCTCCCCCCCACCCGCCCCATCCTCTTTCTTCTCCCCCCCACCCGCCCCATCCTCTTTCTTCCCGCCTCATCCTCTTTCTTCTCCCCCCCACCCGCCCCATCCTCTTTCTTCTCCCCCCCACCCGCCCCATCCTCTTTCTTCTCCCCCCCACCCACCCCATCCTCTTTCTTCTCCCCCCCACACGCCCCATCCTCTTTCTTCCCGCCTCATCCTCTTTCTTCTCCCCCCCACCCGCCCCATCCTCTTTCTTCTCCCCCCCCACCCGCCCCATCCTCTTTCTTCTCCCCCCCACCCGCCCCATCCTCTTTCTTCTCCCCCCCACCCGCCCCATCCTCTTTCTTCACCCGCCCCATCCTCTTTCTTCTCCCCCCCCACCCACCCCATCCTCTTTCTTCTCCCCCCCACCCACCCCATCCTCTTTCTTCTCCCCCCCACCCGCCCCATCCTCTTTCTTCTCCCCCCCACCCGCCCCATCCTCTTTCTTCTCCCCCCACCCGCCCCATCCTCTTTCTTCTCCCCCCCACCCGCCCCATCCTCTTTCTTCTCCCCCTACCCGCCCCATCCTCTTTCTGTTCCCCCCACCTGCCTCATCCTCTTTCTTCTCCCCCGACCCACCCCATCCTCTTTCTTCTCCCCCCCCAGCCACCCCATCCTCTTTCTTCTCCCCCCCACCCGCCCCATCCTCTTTCTTCTCCCCCCCACCCGCCCCATCCTCTTTCTTCTCCCCCCACCCGCCCCATCCTCTTTCTTCTCCCCCCCACCCGCCCCCCCACCCGCCCCATCCTCTTTCTTCTCCCCCTAACCCGCCCCATCCTCTTTCTTCTCCCCCCCACCCGCCCCATCCTGTTTCGTCTCCCCCCTCCCGCCCCATCCTTTTTCTTCTCCCCCAACCCACCCCATCCTGTTTCTTCACACCATGCCACTCCACTCTACTCTATGCCACTCCAACTTTCCAGTATGGCTGCATATCATAATTAGGGCTCCCACCCGCCCCATTCTCTTTCTTCTCCCCCACCCACCAGCCCCATCCTCTTTCTTCTCCCCCCCCACCCGCCCCATCCTCTTTCTTCTCCCCCCACCCGCCCCATCCTCTTTGTTCTCCCCCCCACCCACCCCATCCTCTTTGTTCTCCCCCCACCCGCCCCATCCTCTTTCTTCTCCCCCCCACCCGCCCCATCCTCTTTCTTCTCCCCCCCACCCGCCCCATCCTCTTTCTTCTCCCCCCCACCCGCCCCATCCTCTTTCTTCTCCCCCTACCCGCCCCATCCTCTTTCTGTTCCCCCCACCTGCCTCATCCTCTTTCTTCTCCCCCGACCCACCCCATCCTCTTTCTTCTCCCCCCCCAGCCACCCCATCCTCTTAATTCTCCCCCACACCCGCCCCATCCTCTTTGTTCTCCCCCCACTCGCCCCATCCTCTTTCTTCTCGCCCCACCCACCCCATCCTGTTTCTTCAAACTCCCACCCACCCCATCCTGTTTCTTCTCCCCCCACCCGCCCCATCCTCTTTCTTCTCCCCCCCACCCGCCCCATCCTCTTTCTTCTCCCCCCCACCCGCCCCATCCTGTTTCGTCTCCCCCCTCCCGCCCCATCCTTTTTCTTCTCCCCCAACCCACCCCATCCTGTTTCTTCACACCATGCCACTCCACTCTACTCTATGCCACTCCAACTTTCCAGTATGGCTGCATATCATAATTAGGGCTCCCACCCGCCCCATTCTCTTTCTTCTCCCCCCCCCACCAACCCCATCCTCGTTCTTCCCCCCCACCCACCCCATCCTCTTTCTTCTCCCCCCCACCCACCCCATCCTCTTTCTTCTCCCCCCCACCCGCCCCATCCTCTTTCTTCTCCCCCCCACCCGCCCCATCCTCTTTCTTCCCGCCTCATCCTCTTTCTTCTCCCCCCCACCCGCCCCATCCTCTTTCTTCTCCCCCCCACCCGCCCCATCCTCTTTCTTCTCCCCCCCACCCACCCCATCCTCTTTCTTCTCCCCCCCACCCGCCCCATCTTCTTTCTTCCCGCCTCATCCTCTTTCTTCTCCCCCCCACCCGCCCCATCCTCTTTCTTCTCCCCCCACCCGCCCCATCCTCTTTCTTCTCCCCCCCACCCGCCCCATCCTCTTTCTTCTCCCCCCACCCGCCTCATACTCTTTCTTCTCCCCCCACCCGCCCCATCCTCTTTCTGTTCCCCCCACCCGCCTCATCCTCTTTCTTCTCCCCCACCCACCCCATCCTCTTTCTGTTCCCCCCACCCGACTCATCCTCTTTCTTCTCCCCCCACCCACCCCATCCTCTTTCTTCCCCCCCGGCACCCCATCCTCTTACTTCTCCCCCACAACCGCCCCATCCTCTTTGTTCTCCCCCCACTCGCCCCATCCTCTTTCTTCTCGCCCCCACCCGCCCCATCCTGTTTCTTCAAACCCCCACCCGCCCCATCCTGTTTCTTCTCCCCCCACCTGCCTCATCCTGTTTCTTCTCCCCCACCCACCCCATCCTGTTTCTTCTTTCCCCACCCACCCCATCCTGTTTCTTCTCCCCCACCCGCCCCATCCTGTTTCTTCACCCCCCACATGCCCCATTCTGCTTCTTCTCCCCTCACCCACCCCATCCTGTTTCTTCTCCCCCCCACCCACCCCATCCTCTTTCTTCTCCCCCCCACCCACCCCATCCTCTTTCTTCTCCCCCCCACCCGCCCCATCCTCTTTCTTCTCCCCCCCACCCGCCCCATCCTCTTTCTTCCCGCCTCATCCTCTTTCTTCTCCCCCCCACCCGCCCCATCCTCTTTCTTCTCCCCCCCACCCGCCCCATCCTCTTTCTTCTCCCCCCCACCCACCCCATCCTCTTTCTTCTCCCCCCCACACGCCCCATCCTCTTTCTTCCCGCCTCATCCTCTTTCTTCTCCCCCCCACCCGCCCCATCCTCTTTCTTCTCCCCCCACCCGCCCCATCCCCTTTCTTCTCCCCCCCACCCACCCCATCCTCTTTCTTCTCCCCCCACCCGCCTCATACTCTTTCTTCTCCCCCCACCCGCCCCATCCTCTTTCTGTTCCCCCCACCCGCCTCATCCTCTTTCTTCTCCCCCACCCGCCCCATCCTCTTTCTGTTCCCCCCACCCGCCTCATCCTCTTTCTTCTCCCCCCACCCGCCCCATCCTCTTTCTTCCCCCCCCCGGCACCCCATCCTCTTACTTCTCCCCCACACCCGCCCCATCCTCTTTGTTCTCCCCCCACTCGCCCCATCCTCTTTCTTCTCGCCCCCACCCGCCCCATCCTGTTTCTTCAAACCCCCACCCGCCCCATCCTGTTTCTTCTCCCCCCACCTGCCTCATCCTGTTTCTTCTCCCCCACCCACCCCATCCTGTTTCTTCTTTCCCCACCCACCCCATCCTGTTTCTTCTCCCACACCCGCCCAATCCTGTTTCTTCACCCCCCACCTGCCCCATTCTGCTTCTTCTTCCCTCACCCACCCCATCCTGTTTCTTCTCCCCCCACCCACCCAATCCTGTTTCTTTTCTCCCCCACCTACCCCATTCTGTTTCTTTTCTCCCCCACCTACCCCATTCTGTTTCTTCTCTTCCCCACCTACCCCCTGTTTCTCATCCCAGCCCCATCCGGTTTCTTCTCTCCCCCACCTACCCCATCCTGTTTCTTCTCCCCCGCCACCCGCCCCATCCTGTTTCTTCTCTCCGCCACCCGCCCCATCCTGTTTCTTCTCTCCCCCACCTACCCCATCCTGTTTCTTCTCCCCCCCCCACCCGCCCCATCCTGTTTCTTCTCCCCCCCCACCCGCCCCATCCTGTTTCTTCTCCCCCCCACCCGCCCCATCCTGTTTCTTCTCCCCCCCACCCGCCCCATCCTGTTTCTTCTCCCCCCCACCCGCCCCATCCTGTTTCTTCTCCCCCCCACCCGCCCCATCCTGTTTCTTCTCCCCCCCACCCGCCCCATCCTGTTTCTTCTCCCCCCCACCCGCCCCATCCTGTTTCTTCTCCCCCCCCACCCGCCCCATCCTGTTTCTTCTCCCCCCCACCCGCCCCATCCTGTTTCTTCTCCCCCCCACCCGCCCCATCCTGTTTCTTCTCCCCCCCACCCGCCCCATCCTGTTTCTTCTCCCCCCCACCCGCCCCATCCTGTTTCTTCTCCCCCCCACCCGCCCCATCCTGTTTCTTCTCCCCCACCCGCCCCATCCTGTTTCTTCTCCCCCCCACCCACCCCATCCTGTTTCTTCTCCCCCCCACCCGCCCCATCCTGTTATCCTGTTTCTTCTCCCCCCCACCCGCCCCATCCTGTTTCTTCTCCCCCCCACCCGCCCCATCCTGTTTCTTCTCCCCCCCACCTGCCCCATCCTGTTTCTTCTCCCCCACCCGACCCATCCTGTTTCTTCTCCCCCCACCCGCTCCATCCTGTTTCTTCTTCCCCCCACCCACCCCATCCTGTTTCTTCTCCCCCCCCACCCACCCCATCCTGTTTCTTCTCCCCCACCTGCCCCATCCTGTTTCTTCTCCCCCCGCCCCATCCTGTTTCTTCACCCCCACCCGCCCCATTCTGCTTCTTCTCCCCCACCCGTCCCATCCTGTTTCTTCTCCTCTCACCCGCCCCATCCTGTTTCTTCTCCCCCCACCCACCCAATCCTGTTTCTTCTCCCACGCCACCTGCCCCATCCTGTTTCTTCTCTCCCCCACCTACCCCATCCTGTTTCTTCTCTTCCCCACCTACCCCCTCCTATTTCTTATCCCAGCCCCATCCTGTTTCTTCTCTCCCCACCTACCCCATCCTGTTTCTTCTCTCCCCCACCTACCCCATCCTGTTTCTTCTCCCCCGCCACCCGCCCCATCCTGTTTCTTCTCTCCCCCACCTACCCCATCCTGTTTCTTCTCCCCCCACCCGCCCCATCCTGTTTGTTCTCCCCCTCCCCATCCTGTTTCTTCTTCCCCCCACCCGCCCCATCCTGTTTCTTCTCCCCCACCCGCCCCATCCTGTTTCTTCTCGCCCCACCTACCCCATCCTGTTTCTTCTCGCCCCACCTACCCCATCCTGTTTCTTCTCCCCGCCACCCGCCCAATCCTGTTTCTTCTCTCCCCCACCTACCCCATCCTGTTTCTTCTCTCCCCCACCTACCCCATCCTGTTTCTTCTCCCCCCACCCCACCATCCTGTTTCTTCTCCCCCCAACCCACCCCATCCTGTTTCTTCACACCATGCCACTTCACTGTACTCTATGCCACTCCAACTTTCCAGTATGGCTGCATATCATAATTAGGGCTCCCACCCGCCCCATCCTGTTTCTTCTCCCCCCTCACCCGCCCCATCCTGTTTCTTCTCCCCCTCACCCGCCCCATCCTGTTTCTTCTCCCACCACCCGCCCCATCGTGTTTCTTCACCCCCCATCCGCCCCATCCTGTTTCTTCACCCCTACCCGCCCGAACCTGTTTCTTCTCCCCCCACCCGCCCCATCCTGTTTCTTCTCCCCGCCACCCGTCCCATCCTGTTTCTTCTCCCCCCACCCGCCCCATCCTGTTTCTTCTCCCCCCACCCGCCCCATCCGGTTTCTTCTTCTTCTCCCCCCCACCCGCCCCATCCTGTTTCTTCACCCCCCACCCGCCCCATCCTGTTTCTTCTCTCCCCCACCTGCCCCATCCTGTTCCTTCTCTCCCCCACCCGCCCCATCCTGTTTCTTCTCCCCCCACCCACCTCATCCTGTTTCTTCTCCCCCCACCCGCCCCACCCTGTTTCTTCTCCCCCCCACCCGCCCCACCCTGTTTCTTCTCCCCCCCACCCGCCCCACCCTGTTTCTTCTCCCCACCCTGTTTCTTCTCCCCCCCACCCGCCCCATCCTGTTTCTTCTCCTCCCGCCCCATCCTGTTTCTTCTCCCGCCCCACCCTCCTCATCCTGTTTCTTCTCCCCCACACCCGCCCCATCCTGTTTCTTCTCCCCAACCCATCCCATCCTGTTTCTTCACACCATGCCACTCCACTTTATGCCACATCACTCTGCGCTACTCTACTCTGTCACTCTACTCAACGCCATTCTGTCCCATTCTTTGCAACTTCACTCTGTGCCACTCCACTCTACGACACTCCACTCCACTTAACTCATCACATGCTACGCCGCTATATACCCCTCCAAAGCACTCTACTCCACTCTATGCCACAACACTCTATGCCCCTCCACTCTACCCTACTCCCCTCCACTCTATTCCACTCTCCAGCACTCCACTCCACACTACACCACTCAATAGCACGCCACTCTAATCCACAGCACTTCACCTTGCAACACTCTTTGCCACTCTACACCTCCACTCTATGCCATTCCACTCCATGACACTCTATGCCTCTCCACTCAACCACACTCTACTCTGCGCCCCACTCCACTCTACACCACTCCACTCTATGCTACGCCACTCACGTCTATGTGACAAACTTTTAGCAATGCTGAACATCAGCCATGCTGGTGAACAACATGACTAAAAGACATTGGCAAACCCAACAGCTCTTGCATAGGTGAGACCTATTAGCATTGCCAATGCTTGTTTTGGTAGTGACCCTCAATTTCATTGTTTGGGGCAGTGGGTGATCTGCTAAAGGTTCTGGCCTGCATAAACTGTAAAACATGGAAAAGTTCTGTGCCTTCAGCACAGCCATCTTGCTGCTGTGGTGACTCATTCGGAGAAGAGCTGCGCAGTCTTTGAACCAACCAAGCAGGGAACCTCAAATGAAAAAGAAATACATATTCAGTATTTTCAAGAAAGGGACTTATAGGCAAGACAAGGTCTTTTAAAGAGATTGTTGTGTTCTATTTTTTGGGAAGAAGGCAATCTTAAAATAAATGTCAATTTTCGCAGCCATATGAACTGGTTTCAACTCCGCGGTTTATTATTCAGAAATGTAAAAAAAAAAAAAAAGAAAGATGGATAAAACATTGCATGCGGGAACATTTCGTTCTGACTTAATGGCGAATGAGTAACCGCCTCGCAAGGTTTTATATAGTTTTAGTGTTTAGCGAGGCTGTGTTTTTTTGTCATTTCTTTTTTCTGTATAATAATGGATACCTGTTTACCCCCAGGGACAAGAAAGAAAGTGTTTATCAAGTTCACATGCTTTTGTCTAGAAGCAAAGCAGCCAAGCAGAGCTGTAGGCCCAGGGCTGATAGGACACCCAGCTTCTAATAAAGTCCTTGCAGGTGCTGTAAAGGTCCGGAGGAGCCATTTGGACACGGGTGTTGGTGCTGAACCAGTAGTTAATTTGTGTAAAAAATAAGTGTGGGACTCTCGGTCGGAGGCAGCTTGCACCATCCCATTTCTCCTGTTAGCGCCACCTAAAACAGAACCAACTACTAACCATGAAAATGGGTAGAGGAAGTGGTGTAATGGCCAGAGCTCCCAACTTTGGCGCAGGGAACCAGGTTCTAGTCTCGACATCGGCTCAACATCCTGTGATTCTGGGCATATCACTTAATCTCCCCGTAAATTAATGTGTCCTTAACCGGTGCTCATGAAAAGCGCAGGTGTTGATGATTAAGTGCCGCTGCTGAGCACCGGAAACCACCAGCTCAAATTAAGCACTGGGCTGAACTATTTTTGCACAAACCAAAGGGAGTTTACAACACTGTGACCTCTTCTGTAATCAGAAATCAGTTTGTGTATGTAAAATATCAGTTACTTTAATATTTTCTTAGACGTAAAATAAACAAAGGATGTACAAGTTTCCATCACACATGAACATGTAGAGCACAAGCATCAGTAGTATGTGATTCCTTCAGTGCTTCCTTCAGAAGCAACATCAGTGCGTACTACCCTCACAGAGACAACAGATAGTGTACCACAACATCAGTGCCTACTGCCCTCACAGAGACAACGGATAGAGTACCACAACATCAGTGGGTACTACCCTCACAGAGACAACGGATAGAGTACCACAACATCAGTGGGTACTACCCTCACAGAGACAACGGATAGAGTACCGCAACATCAGTGGGTACTACCCTCACAGAGACAACGGATAGAGTACCACAACATCAGTGGGTACTACCCTCACAGAGACAACGGATAGAGTACCACAACATCAGTGCCTACTGCCCTCACAGAGACAACGGATAGAGTACCACAACATCAGTGCCTACTGTCCTCACAGAGACAATGGATAGAGTACCACAACATCAGTGGGTACTACCCTCACAGAGACAACGGATAGAGTACCGCAACATCAGTGGGTACTACCCTCACAGAGACAACGGATAGAGTACCGCAACATCAGTGGGTACTACCCTCACAGAGACAACGGATAGAGTACCGCAACATCAGTGCCTACTGCCCTCACAGAGACAACGGATAGAGTACCACAACATCAGTGCCTACAGCCCTCACAGAGACAACAGACAGAGTACCACAACATCCGTGAGTACTACCCTCACAGAGACAACGGATAGAGTACCGCAACATCAGTGCGTACTGCCCTCACAGAGACAACGGATAGAGTACCGCAACATCAGTGCGTACTGCCCTCACAGAGACAACGGATAGAGTACCGCAACATCAGTGGGTACTACCCTCACAGAGACAACGGATAGAGTACCGCAACATCAGTGCGTACTGCCCTCACAGAGACAACGGATAGAGTACCGCAACATCAGTGGGTACTACCCTCACAGAGACAACGGATAGAGTACCGCAACATCAGTGCCTACTGCCCTCACAGAGAACGGATAGAGTACCGCAACATCAGTGGGTACTACCCTCACAGAGACAACGGATAGAGTACCGCAACATCAGTGCCTACTGCCCTCACAGAGACAACGGATAGAGTACCGCAACATCAGTGGGTACTACCCTCACAGAAACAGCAGATACAATACCTGTGCAGCCTTTCATCCCAAACAACATCAGTGCGTGCTCCTCTCACAGAAACCACAGACAGTGAAAAGAGTACTGGCGCTGCCTTTCATCATGAATAAAGATCACATGCAGACTAGTTGAAGGTTCTAAAACACTCACTCGGGCACACAAAGAATAGCCTGGCCACCAGCAGGGCCGGACTGGCCATAGCCGGCACCGGGTGTTTCCCCGGTGGGCCGCCATAGTGCGGGGCTGGTTTTGGGCCCCTGGGGGCCGTTTCAGTTACCGGGGGTCGCCAATATCGACCCCCTGTAACAAAATCGGCTCGGACGCACCCTCCCTACCCCCTAGGGGGGCCAGCCTAGCATTTTGCCAGGGCTGGTTTTGGTTCCCAGTCCGGCCCTGGACACCAGCAGTGTGTGCTTGACATGTACACACAGAACATATATTTGTGGAAGTTTGCAGCATGCTTCTCCCATACACAATGGCGTAACACAAAATGATGGGGACCCCCTGCAGAATGTGAGGAGTGACCCCTGATTCTCCAGTATCTCAAAGATATGAATTGGCCTTGGGCTGAATGGAGGCTCCCTGGAGGGTTGGGGGTCCCCTGCGCCACAGGGGCTGCAGGGGGCAGTGCTGTCCCCCTGCTCATACACAGACCAGTATCAACATGGATAGGAGCAGTGCAAGCTTCAGTTTCACATAGAACAGGCACAGCACAGACAGTATCAGTGCAAGCATCCCGGAGAAGCACAGTCAGCAGCAGTACTAGCTTCACACACACACAGGTGGTATTTCAGCAGCTGCAAATGTTAATTCTCAAACAAATGAGTTAGATAACACAAAGCAGCAGTGCAAGCTTCTTTCACACAATACAGAAACATAGTTTCAGTCCACTGTCTTTCCGCACACACTAAAATACGCCCAACACAAAAATAGCAAAGCTTTTTCACTCACCCAACAGGTACAAAACTGTTGCTGTTTTAAAGAGGCATTGCTATTTATAATGTTAATTTCTGCTTCCTCAGAGTATCAAAGCTGCTTTGAATGATGTTATTTTGTGCTTAAATAATAAACGAACAAAAAGTTCTACTGACGCTTTCTAAATTTCCCCAACGAAGCATCTCAACAATGCTTAGGAGGAAGAGCTGGATTATCGTGCTTTACCATGCCCATTTCGTGCTTGGCCCCTCAACTGCGACTGGCACCAATAGTGGTAGTCCGGCGACAAACATAATGGAAGTTTGATGCTTGCTTGCTTCGGACAGGCTGCCGGGCAATTTTCCGTATGCCCATAGTTATTCGTTCACTGTTAGCTGTCCAAAGGGTTGAAGCCAATAGTATTGGTGGAAGATTTTCTAAGGAAGCACTGGCCCAGTGGCATAGCAAGGAGGGGCGCCCTGGGTGGCACGTGTTTTGGGGGTGGCTGCCTCTCCACCCTACGTCTTAATTACCTGCGGCTGCCACATGGCGGCAAATGCAGGGATCACCAGCACACCCCCTGCCCAACCCTCCTACTCCCCCCCCCCCCCGCTCTTACCATCGGCTGTCACCAGGCGGCAATCGAAGGGCCCACCACAGGCAGCCAGAGGTCTAGCTATGTCACTGCGCTGGTCCACCCGAGTACCACACCTGTTCACCCACATAAAGTAGTATTCCTTTTAAAGGACAGTTTGAGCACTACAAAATCATGAAGAGAGATAGTAATAAGAGACATTCCACCGGAATTGTAACAATAAAAAAAAAAAAGCAGTGCAGCTTTAAATATCAAACATCACATGCTTTCATTAGCAGGCCGTGGTATTGAATTAGGGATTATGTGTAGCACAATGTGTAACAAGCATTTGCAATGCAATAGGTCTCGCATTTACGAGAGTTTGAGCTATTGACATTGCAAATGACAATGCCTTTTATTTTTGTTTTCGTTTTAAAAACATAAATAAAAGGCATTGTCATTTACAATGCCAATAGCTTACTCACGTAAATGCGAGACCTATTTGCATTGCAAATGCTTGTTTAAAAGGCAAGTAAGGCACCATTTTGTGGATGTGCGTCTGCGAGAGTGCTGCCTGCAGATCCCCTTTCTGGTCTGGTACCGTCATGATACTTGGTGCATTCCTGCTGTCACCGTTTACCAGCCAGGGTACGGCCAGGTTTGTAAACAGACAAGGTCAATCCAACAGGCAGTGACTATGCTTTACATTTATTATTTTCTGTTCTATATAGCGAGAACTCGGTCCAAGGGCTTCTGAGCGCTTTACATGAGCACCAAACTACTCACACGAGGTCAAATGCATATGTGTAGGCTCGGGGAGAATACGCGGTTTGCCCAGAATCACACAATGTGGAGCCGACGCAGGGTCTTGAACCGGTTTACTTCGTTCCAAACTTGAGCGCTTTGCATGAGCACTAGTTACGTTTCACACAGACACATTCATTTTTGGTAGGCATGGGGAGATTCGGTGATTTGCCCAGAATGACAGGATGTTGAGCGTGTCTGCCGAGACCCAAACCCAATTCCCCAGGTTTGAGGTCGACCCGCTCTAGCTGTTAGGCCACATCCTCTCCCCCTCGAAAGCTGTTATGTTTAGCAAAGTTATTGGGAGGTGTTTGCGGGTGTTAAGAGTCCAAACTTTGGATGGTAGAGCGGGCCTCTAAAAATTGATATCTGTGCCTAAGACTGCAGTTTTAAATAGTCACTTCCAACTCAAACCCTGAGAGTTCCATACTTTATTTGCCGCTGTTGCTAGCAGTTGTCAAGATCACACAATGTATGTTTAAATTGCCGATTTCAAACCCTAGCCTGGTAATATGTACCAGCACAATAACACAACAAGCTGAAGTATGTTTTCAGAGGTGCTGGAGGGTGCTTGCCGCAGAAGTGCTATGACCCGTGCACTCGTAAAATGGGCACAAAGAGGAAGGCAAGAGAATCAAGGGGCTGTCACCGCGCTGTTTCGCGATAAATTAGGAAAGAATCTCGGTGTTTAACATCTCATAGGCCTGTGGCTTTGACCTGCGCGTTTCCTTCTATCTTCGGCACTGAAATTCAGACGTTAGCAGCACTCGTGGAAAAAGCACAGCGCCTAGACTCCAGACCGGGGTCTTTCGACCAGTTCAGAGACGCACAAATGGAATTATTTCCCGCACCAAGTGCTGCTCTCTGCACCTCGCCAGCTGTGAAAAAATTAGAACGGGGTTTCGTTCCAGTGAAATCATTTACACACACATGCACACTTAATGCTAACACATCAACTAAACACGTTACCACTACACACACACACAATTGCATTTACCTCACACTCCCAATGACGTAAATACGTACAATATATATACAAACACATCACACACACATGCGCATATATATGAAATGCTATGCTTAGCGCTGCTTTAAGAAAGGCGCCCATCCAGGCACTGCATGCAGAGCCAGGCGTGGCGGGTATTTGTAGGAATCTAGTTTCAGGTAGGTTCAGTCGCACTTATTGCCACGATGGCCGTTTGATACCTGTGCAAACAGGCTGTGTCTGGGCAGAGGCTGGTGGGAGGGAAGTGGTTGGGGCAGCTGGTCGGGAGGGGGATGAAAAGATGAGGGTGGAGGACAGGTGAGTAGAGATATTTGAAATAGTACGCAGTAAGTCAAGGGGAGATGAGAAAGAGCACGGTGTGTAGGGGCATATAGATGCAAGGGGGAGTACAGAAAAAGTCAAACACATGGCAGTGAGGTGGGTGACAGACTTTGGAAAGCCGAGGATGTTCTCTTGTGCAGCGCTACGAAGACACTAGCGGGGTTTAAACGAGGGCAGGAGAGGGGCTGCAGGTCTGAGCCAGACTGCTTGGGTTCTTCCAGACCCATTTTATAAGACTTTGGTAAATCTCTTCAGACTTCCATGCCCTTAACCAAGCACTCATTCGTCAGCATCATGCCTGTATATGGTCATTGAACTACGAGGTGACATGCTTTTTATAATGTGCAATTGGGAACCCATTCTCCTATTATAATAGCATTATATTAACCGCTTGTGTATCTAGCTACACAAACTGCATTTCCGGCCATGCTTAAATAATGGGTAGTACACAACTCAGCATGTTACCAGTTTAGCACCAGCGGAAGTAACACAAGCACCTGAATCCCCTGCGTTAGCATCAAAAACATGAAGCGCAGGAGCTCAGATGGAAATACAACTCGAGAGAGTGTGATTTGAGGGCTGGGAACCGGTCCAAGCTTTCCCGGATTCTGTGCCTCGGACTTGCACACTGGAGAGATGACTTGGCGAATGCTGGAAGGGCTCGAGAGGGGGCAGTAGGTCAAACACTCTGAGCCCCCTCCACCGCCACGGTCTAAACCAGTAGTTCCCCCATGTTCATCGGCAACCCGGAGGACAAGGAGCTGCTGCTTCCGGGTGCCTGGACACATCCGGAATGAAAAAGGGAGGGGTGAAAGCAGAGCAGCTACACGCAAGCCAGGATTTAAAGGTGCAGGCACTTCTCAGAAGTGCTCAATGTCAATATTAATTAAAAGAACATTGCGTGTGCCACAACAGACTGGCATTCGCGGCAACTGAATAATGGTTTTCCGGACTGGGAGGATGTGAAATCACGGCAGAAGAGAGGCCACAGAGGAGTTGGAATAAACAGAGCGGGCGTGAAAGCACGGCGGGAGAGACGCCAGGGACCTAGGGAGGGGGTGGAACAAACGGAGTGGGAGGTGTATGGGCGAGCGCAGACAGTGCAACACGAGCAGTCTGCACATGCACTCTACAACATAAAAAACAAGAGCGCACTGAAGCTGACGAGGAGGGAGTGGGAGGGGGGAGTGGGGGCGGGCATGCTTTACGACGCGTGGATTCTGCTTTAACAGTGCATTAAAGTAGGAAGGGAAGCGGCCGTACGGCCGCGAATGTGAAAGTGATCGCGATCACGATAAAACATCAAAGCGGCGAAAGTGAAAGACAACGAGTGCTTTCAGGCTGCCAAATGGTGCGCGCGCCCGGCACACATGCACAGTAGTTGGCGGCCTGAAAGCACTCGTTTGCACTTCCAAAAGTGCTTACTATAAGTCTCGCCAGAGCAGCGCTAAAGCGCTGTCTCAGGCGAGACCTAAAAAGGAGCCTGGGTGGGGTGTGGAGGGAGATGAAGAAGCTAGAGGGTGGGAAAGCTACAATTTGCGCTGCCGCTGTAACTCTACTGTCGCTTCTTCCCGCTAACTTACTGCCCACCACTGTCATTTCCCACAGTGCTGGGGTATAATTTGCACCACGTGCAGTGTGTGAGCACCACCAAGTCTAAGCCGTTGTGGATCGAGAGGGTGTCCGGGGATGAGCTTTAACATGTTTTTTTGTTTGCCTTGATTTTCTCTCCCCTCAGCGCTTTCTTGCTCGAGTGTTTTCTGCCTGCACGCCCAGCGTTTGTTGCCCATGAGGGGGGACACGTGCACTCTTCTCACAACCAGCTGTTGCTCATCTTTTGTTTGGTCCAGCTGACCTTTATCTGTCCATGCCTCATTGGATGAAGAAGCTGCGGGGATGGCCTTTATCTCCAGCAGTGATTCACAGTACAGGGACAGATGGACCTTTTAGCAAACAGAGAGAGACCCTATTGTAGACAATGCTTGTGAAAGGCCAGTAAGGTTAGGGTGCAAGTAGACACAAATCAAGCTATGCCTAATAGTCCATAGAAAAACAAAGTCTGGAACAAAACTCCATATGAGACACACATCTTCTGGAAGATAGTACCCGAAAAGGAACTGTGAACTGAAGCCTTACTCTCTGAAGAAATATTTATTTGAATTAAAAGAGATTTTATTCTGCCAGAGAAGTTCCTAAAGATTGATATATTAAAAAACTCATATTATTAAAGAGAACACTCCAGAAGGTTTATTTGGAATCACATCCTCTGAAGACATGCTTATTTGGCAACAAAATTCCCTAAAAATGGTTTATTCTGGCACAGAATTCAATAGGAAAGGCTTTATTGTGGAACAGACGTGCTTGACAAATGACCTCTGTAGACTGTATCTGCTCTGGATGCCTACAACGACAACAGAATGGAGGCCAGATAGCCGGGAGTTGTAATTGCCAATAAGACAAATGCTGTGTCTCTTGACAGGACTCAGCAGTCACAAAACCATGAGAGGAGGCTGGAGATAGCCATACAGTGCATTACATCCGATGTGTGGCTGACTCTATACTTGCCGTTCTAGACTTTTAACAACAACTCCCTGTTGATAGAAATCTCCCAATTCCCACATAGACTCTGTTGCCTCTTCAGAACCACTTTTTGGCACTCACACAACGGAAACTGACACTCAGCACTTTATTGGGGAAAGCTCAATTGTATGAAGACAGTTCCCGAAATTCTGTATACCGGGTGGTGAAAGAGCTTCGCAAAGCCCTGATAATGATCCTAGCGCTCACATGTTTTTCAGAATGTAGCCTGCACCAAGATGCATAATTAAATATATTGATCCTCTCCACTTTAGTTTCCTTCTCATTTCACCTTTTCGTCTATTCCTACCTGTCTCAGATGGGACCCATTTCCCACTGCCTGGCATGTCTTCCCTTAGAGAAGTACTTACATTTATTTTCTCTCTGAATCCTCTCTGGTTCACATAATTGAGCGATATGTATGTTCTGCAAACATGCATGTATTTTCATTTTTTTGCTTAGACTGTTGGATGGAGCCTCTGCTCACATCTGTGCCTATGAGCCCAGTCCTTACAAACCACAAGTTGTCTCTCTTGGACCTATGGAGGTTTCTCTTTTGAGCATTCGTTCTCGTGTGACTTTGATAAGCAGATCCCTACATTCTGCTTTAGGATAACTCAGTTTCCAGGAGATTTTGTTTCAGAATGCACCATACCTTAAGGAATTTTTTACCAGAAGTAATATTGTAGTGACTTCATTTTCATAATGCATCTCTTTTCAATTTTAACATAATATTTTGCTGAATAATATTTTGCGTGACATTCAGTTTCAAAAGACATCTCTTTAGGGACTTATGTTCTGGAGGAAATCTCTCTTTAGGGTGCTATGTTCTAGAATGAGTCCTTGGAGTGCTCTCCTGCAATAAATCACTCTTTTAGGATATCTGTTCCAGAATAAATCTCAGTTCAGAAAGTTGTATTCCTTTGTAAATATCTCTTCATGTAGTTCTCTACTGGGGTTTAGGGCTCTTTATGAAGTTGTATTGTGAATCAAATGGCTGGAGAAGTTCTGCTATAGAATACATTACTTTCCAGAGGGTTGAGTTCCCAAACAAAACATATCTTGTGAGTGTTTGCCTTTAGAATAAATCCCTCGTCACTATGTCCTTTTCCAAAATAGTGTTTTTCTAATGTTTCCAAATAAATCACCATATTAAAAATATCTGTGTTGTGTGAACCACTGATGGGCCAACATCTCGCTTGCTGAGCAGCTCCTGGCTGGAGCTGGTCTGGGTGCTTTGCTGAAGTAGCATTTCTCTGGAAGGGTCTATCCCTCCTACGGTGCCATTGGCCACTGCCATCCCCTCTTCCAGCTCATTCCTGGACCTGTTAGTTGTCACAATGTCTACTCTCCGCTTCATGCTATGAAAAATGCACACGCGTTCTACGAACAGCTACATCAATTGTGGTTTGTCTCCTGCAGAACGGAATCTGTTGCCGAGAAGATGCTCACCAACTGGTTCGCCTTCCTTCTGCACAAGTTCCTGAAGGTAAGATCGCTACTTAAAGGAACACACCTGTATAGACCAATTTCTCCCCTCCATGGGTAGATCCCTGGGAAATAGAGGGTTGAATGTTAGTCCACACATGAGAGCAAACATTCAGTTAACAGTATTAGTCCATAAAACTCCTGGGGTGTCCACTGACTGACTGTGTGGTTTGGCTTTATTCTTGGTTGACATGAGCCTCGTGACATGTAGACCTGTTATAAGCATTGCCTTGAAAATACTCCAGCCAAGCTTCCCTTGGGGTGAGAGGAATGGAGGTCCTGTGATACCTTCTGGTGGGGTGTACTGCACCCGATGACCACACACAGGCCACGGGGCAGAAGACACAGGGGGTGTGGTGTGGATAATAAGCCCCAGGTTTGTTATTTGTGAATGGGGGTTTCTGCTATTACCCTATAATGCGAACATTCAAAGGCATTGTTGCTGTGGTGGCAATACGTGTCCTTCTGCATTGCCTTTGCCCTACATCGAGCAGGTCCCGGATTCAATCAGTCCGTTATTTAATGCGCGTATTTGTGTTTTTGACAGGAGTGTGCCGGTGAGCCGCTCTTCAAGCTCTACTGCGCCATCAAGCAGGAGATGCAGAAAGGGCCCATCGACGCCATCACCGGCGAGGCGCGCTACTCTCTGAGCGAGGACAAGCTGATACGGCAACATATAGTGTACAAAACACTGGTAGGACTAAGGCCCGCCCCTTCGTGCCTGGCGCCACTTCCTGTCAGTTACCGGAAGAATGGCAAGTACGGGCCCTTGCCATCTCATCTCCCCAGGTAGCAGTGGTGGAATGTAGGCGGGGGAAGGATGCACCGTTAAGGTCAGACAAAAGTGCAATGACCACAAAAGGAACAATAAATGAAGGAACAAAATATTCCTGTTTTTGTCTTTACATATCAGGGTAAGAACCTGAAAGTTGTTGTTTAATTGTCGTTTTGGAGAATTGGTGTGTTAATTTATTTTTAACTTTTGGTTTAGGCTTACCTTATCTTAGCACGTGTTTGTTTGTGTGGTGTAGCGGTCTAGTCTGCTGGCGCACACTGCGTGTGACGTCAGCGGACTTCCGGCGGCGGCCATTTGCGGGAGTAAGCGCGCCGATTCTGAACAGATCGGAGCTCCGCTCCGGCGCTCCCGTATACCTTGTGTGAAATAAAGTAACGTGCTAAGAACGAAGGTGTACTGGTGTACTTCTCCACTAGTGTGGCCCTAGTTACCACCAACTTTACAATGGCGACGAGGTGGTGAGGGGGTGAACTGCACTCCAGAGCA
This sequence comes from Triturus cristatus, assembly GCF_964204655.1. Taxonomy (NCBI): domain Eukaryota; kingdom Metazoa; phylum Chordata; class Amphibia; order Caudata; family Salamandridae; genus Triturus; species Triturus cristatus. The sequence goes on from NC_140579.1 coordinate 286,137,983, forward strand.
AACCCACGTGGGAAGTTGTGAGCTGGCAAGTACACACCAGGAGCACGAAGACGGGAGCGTGGCAGGGCAGCGGTGAGAGCGCCTCCGCGAAGTAAGCCCAGAGACACCGCACACCTATATAACCGGTGCCGACGGCCCGGCAAGTAAGGCCCTCTTGGCCTACGTCCCCAAGCCACCCGGGGAGGAGTGAGCCCATCAGCCCTTAGTCCCCAGCGGGGGTGCCCTGCAACCTGGAGGTGGTCAGCGGAAGCCACTCGGAGAGAGGGGAATCCAGTCAGGAAGACGAGGCGAGCAGCAGGGACGCCCAAGAGGCAGAGTTCCCCAACTATTCCGCCCCTGGGAAAACGAGTGCCACCGACGGGCGGAAAATGAGCGCTCAGACCTTCGCTGACGAACCCAGTGCCATTCCTGGCAAAAGCAGGAGAACGCGAGATGCCGTGGGAGGACTGGAAACGGTACTTCCTGAACTACTTCTCAGCACTAGAGGGAGAGGGAGAGTTCGCGGGTTCGCGGCGGAAGAAAATTCTCCATCATTTGGGCCCGGCAGGACAAAGAATATACCAAGACCTGGTGAAAGAGGAAAGACCACCGACGGACGATGATGTATTCCGACACGCAATAGAAGACCTGGACACCCACTACCGCCCTGTGGTATGCACGGCGATTGATCGGTATAATTTCTGCCACAGGAAGTAAAACAAAGGGGAATCGGTCGATGAATACGTGGCGGCACTACAGAAATTGGCCCTAACATGTAAATTTGGAACCCTGCAGGAAGAACTGATAAGGGATCAAATCATCATGCACACAGTGAATTCCTCCATTCAAGAGAAGCTGTGGACCAATGGCAATGCACCTTTGCAGACAGTCGTGGCCTTAGTAAAAAAGGCGGAGTTGACCGGGAGGTGCGCAGAAGCGGCCAAACGTGAAGGCAACCAAGAGCAAGCGGTGTACAAACAGGAAGACCGGAAGACAACGGACAGTAAGCAACCATCAGGACAGCAAGGAGCGTGGAACTACAAGAGGTACAATACAAGACCCGCCAGACCGCAAGGACAACGGAACTGGAGTAAGAATGCCTGCTATAGATGCGGCAGCGGCACGCATACAGCCAACGACAAGGGCTGTCCAGCATTCAGCGCCAAGTGCGCATATTGTGGACTAGTAGGACACTATGAGAAAGTGTGCAGGAGGAAGTCCCCTAGAAACGAGGTCAAGTATGTGGCGCAAGGGCCACGCAAGGAGGAAGAAGAAGAGATTGAGGAGGAGGAAGACGAGATCTTGATAGTGGAAGAGCAAGTTCTAGGCATAGAGTGCACCGCTGATAAGAAGCCAAAGTGTGAAATGATGGTTGGTGGGGTAAGTGTGACCATGGTAGCGGATTCGGGGTCACCTTACACGTTTATCCAAAGGAAAATATGGGAGAAAGAGTTTGTAACGAGAACAAATTATTACCTAAGGCCCACGGATATCCACCCAGTGACTTTCACCGGGGAGCCCATACCCATGGTGGGATTTTGCCCTTTAACCTTTGAATTCAGGGGCAGAACATGCAAAGGGAAACTGTACGTGGCAGAAAAAGGACCGTCGGTACTGGGCTGGAAAGACCAGGGAGCCTTGGGAATGAAGTTGAACCCGGGTGGGCACACGCAAGTTCTCATGGCTGAAGAAGGACCAGAATACGAAGCACAACGATGGAAGGAAGAATTTCCGGAAGTTTTCAAAGATTCCATCGGCCGCATGGCGAAGATCACACATAGAATTCATCTGAAGGAGGGGGCCAACCCGGTGTCCCACAAAGTACGCAACATTCCATTCCAGACCAGGACAGCGGTACAGGAAGAGTTGCAGAGACTGGAGGACAATGGAGTGATAGAGGCGATCGACAACGCGGAATGGTTGGCGCCCTTAGTCGTAGCGCAGAAACCCAACGGGAAGGTGAGGTTGTGTGTCGACCTGAGAGAACTCAACAAAAATATTGTAGTGGACAAGTTCCCGCTTCCCAGGATCAACGAAATGTTAGCCAGAACTCAAGGGGCAAAATGGTTCTCCACCATAGACTTGACATCCGCTTACCATCAGATTGCCTTACATCGATCCTGCAATCATTTAACATTGTTTATCACTCCGTTCGGATGCTACAAGTTTTTGAGGATGCCATTTGGGCTTGCCTCAGCAGCCGCAGTTTTTCAAAAACTGATGCACAGGTTGTTCCACCGGAAAGAAGGCATCCAATATTTCCAGGACGACATATTGGTAATGGGAACATCCAAAGTGGACCATGACAGGAAACTGAAGGAAGTCCTAACCGTGTTAATGCAAAACGGGCTCACCGCCCAATGGGACAAATGCAAATTCGGAATGAACAAGGTTACGTATTTAGGGCACGAGATATGTCAACACGGCATCGAACCGAAAGCGTCCAACGTCGCAGCAATAAAAGAGGCCCCCACACCCAAGAACAAGGAGGACGTCCGAACTTTCCTGGGTATGGCGGAGTTTTATAGTAAGTTCATGACACACTTTGCCTCAAAGACCCATGATTTGAGGTCACTTCTGAAGGACAAATCCACGTTCCACTGGACTGAAGAGCAACAACAGGAGTTCGAGGACATGAAAAGACATATTAGTGAGGCAGTGCCCATACACGGATTCGACCCTGAGGCGCAAACCATGTTAACCACTGATGCTAGCGACCAAGGACTAGGGGCGGTGCTCACGCAAAGGTCCACTGACGGAGTCATCACCACGATAAGCTTTACGTCCAGAGCGTTGGCTCCTAATGAGAGTAAATTCAGTGTCATAGAGAAGGAGATGCTCGCGGCAGTGTGGTCAATGGAGAGATTCCGGCAGTTCCTGTGGGGCGGAAGGTTTCTTTTGCGCACCGACCACAAACCTTTAGTGAAGGTCCTCACGTCCTGTGGGCACGAGCATGCCACTCCGTGGATTGCCAAGATGACGCTGAGGCTGCTAGATTATGTATATGATGTAGAGTATCTACCAGGACACAAGAACAAGGTGGCAGACTTTTTGAGTAGAGCAGCATCTAAAGAGACCGCGGGGGTCCGGGAAGAAGGAGGATGGGAGGACTATGCGGTTGCGTTCACAGGAGATCCTGAAAGGGCCATAAGCGCCCAGGAATGGGAGACTGAATACGCCAAGGACGAGAAGATAAGTGCTGTCAAGGCGTATGTAACCAACGGATGGCCGGACAAGAGATTGTTGGAGGAAGAATTGAAGCAGTATTGGGAGGTCCGAGATGAATTGTCAGTAGGGGACAAACCATGGTTCCTGCTAAGAGGCAACAAAGTCGTCCCTCCGAACACCTTGAGACACCGCATGGTATCCATCACACATGAAGGCCACTTGGGGATCGTCAAAACGAAATGGAGAGCAAAAGAAGACTACTGGTGGCCGGGAATGGACATAATGGTAGAACGTCATGTAAGGGCGTGTGAGCAATGCAGCAATGCAGACAAGACCCAGAAATTGTTACGTCCGCCCCTGGGGTGCTACGATTGTCCGGAAAACCCGTGGGAAGAGATTTCTATTGACATACTGGGACCGATACAGGACACGAACGGCACCTAGAAATACGTCACAGTGGTGATAGATCGTTACTCCAAGTGGCCAGAGATCCAAGTGGCTGATAACGCTGAAACTGAAACGATACTGGAATTCCTAACGAAGTCTTTATCAGGGAAGGTATGCCCAAAGGGATTCTGAGTGACAATGGCCCACAATTCACATCAAGTAAGTGGGAAAGCTTCATGGACAGGAACGGCATCGCTGTACGACATACACCGATATACCACCTGGCAGGGAATGGATCCGCGGAACGATTTAACCGGGTGATCATGGGTTCGGTGCAGGCAGCGATCAGCCAAGGCATCAATTGGGAGAAGGAGTTGAAACGACTGTTGTGGGCCTATCGGATAACGCCTACCACCACGGGGTACAGTCCGTTCCGAGTTTTGAGAGGAAGGGAGCCTTTCACTAAAGACAATGTGGCCTGGAAACGCCTCACGGTGCAAAGCCACTGGTCCCCAGCGGTGGTACGTAAGAACTTGGAGAGAGCACAGGCGGTGTACACGGAGCATTACGATGTGAAGCACAACACCAAAGAGGTCACACTCGAGAAGGGTGAATGGGTGAGAGTCAAACTGCCTACGCAAAGGAAGAAGGGAGATAGTAAGTTCACTTCCCCGTTCCAAGTGATGGAACCGTATTCCTCAGCGATGGGAAGATTTGGTCACAAGACCGCATGGCGAGGTGCACGTCAACAGGCGGGAAGAATACGGTTGTGGAGTCGGAGAACACCGGAGTAGCCAGCGCCCAGTGGAGCAAGGAAGTAGACCCGGAGGGTCCCAAGGAAGTAGGGGGCAGTCCCCGACTGGGAACAGGTCGCGAACTGAGAAAGGAGATGGAAGGACAAGCGTCCAACACCCAGGAGGGGACAGAGCTGGAGGTGTGGAGAGAAGAACACAAGGGCGGGGAAGATGCACCCAGCCCGGGGGATGAGGCCACCACTCCGAAGACTGGCGATCGTAGTAGGTGGACACGGTGTGGCAGGAGAGTCTATCTGCCCAGGAGATTTGGGGAGCTCAATATGGACAGCAAGTAAGACTGTACAAGTTATAAGGGGTTGTGTTATGTTGTGGGTTTGTTTATAAAGGGGGGAGATGTGGTGTAGCGGTCTAGTCTGCTGGCGCACACTGCGTGTGACGTCAGCGTACTTCCGGCGGCAGCCATTTGCGGGAGTAAGCGCGCCGATTCCGAACAGATCGGAGCTACGCTCCGGCGCTCCCGTATACCTTGTGTGAAATAAAGTAACGTGCTAAGAACGAAGGTGTGCTGGTGTACTTCTCCACTAGTGTGGCCCTAGTTACCACCAACTTTACAGTTTGGAACGAATATTTGCTGTTCCCGTTAATGTTATAATGAGAGCCTAGGTTTTATTACATGATCTAAAAAATCAAATTCCAATATTACTCCCATTAACATTATTCTCGCCACATCTAAAATTGCGTGATTGTAACTCAATTCTAGATCAACTGTACTTATTTATTTGAACCAGAAACTTACTTTCCTTCCGCAGCTGCAGCAAGTCTTGATCATTTGGTGCTGGCCATGTTGGGTGTGTTCATAAATTTGTACGCACAGTTGCTATTATCTTTAAAGGTTCGTGGACTTGACTTCTACTCTCCATTCCACTTTTTTATTTACTTTTTTTTAAAATTCCTTTTATTAAAGTTTCGAACCACAGAAACACAGATCGAATAAGGTCAATGAAACAGACCTTCCTCAGTACAATACTGACTTTCATTACATTAGCACTGGATGGACGTTTCCACATCCCATCACCTACAGATTGAAAAATACAAATGCAGGCCCCTTTAACCCGCTAGCCATTCCCAAAATTTCTCAACGCATATTCACCAATATTTGGGACGGTGCAACAGTGTGATAATCTCAGCGCTTGCTGCAGTTATCCCCAGTGAGCTTATCATCTCTTCTTGTTACTTTAAAATGCTGTTCATCCGCCCGCGCCCACCTCTGTAAGTCCTATTTCTAACGTTCGTGCTCAGGCGGTCACAGAGATGTCCAGTGGATTGCTACTCCCATCCTTGACCGCGCGGTGCCCAGTACTTACATCCACTGCACGCCACTTTTATATTTGCTTGGTTTCCTCAGCCCCACTCTCGCGTTCTCACAATAAGTCCACTGGGTCTAATCTTTCAACTCCTAGAAATATTACTGCTTCTGTAGCTGACTTTTCTGATATTGTTATTTTTGCTGCAGTTGGTCACTCTCACAGCACTTTATTCAGGTCATTTGAACTCGCATTGTGGTTCGCTAGATGACTTCACCGTATCTCAGTGGTCAAACTTCAGAATGTGTCCTGCTGATATCTAATCCTACTCATTCAAAGGATATTTATTTGTCATTTGCAATGTTGTGTGGCATCCCATCTGTGAAATGCGGACAAATTGCTGATTTTGCAATTGTTTTTCAGTTTTTAGTTCTTGATGTAGGACAATTGTCACATAGGTTATTTATTTTCCTTTCTTCAGTTTTCCAGCACGTCCTACCACTGCTTTTTTTTCCACAATAATTTGGGCGACCAGATTTTGAGAAGTAAAAACCAGGACAGGCCAGACATAGAAGTAGGGCTAAAGGCTGATAATGATCACTGTATATTATATATATATATATATATATATATATATATATATATATATTACCTACTGGCGGTCGCCAGTAGGTAGTTATAGTTAGGACCCCTTTTCCATAGGAAATCCGCAACATTCTATTTTGAATAACTTTGGCGCCGGTTGACGAATCCTCGCGAATTTCTCAAAATAGGTGGGGCGCTACGCTCCGCTCCTACCCTGAAAGTCTCGGGGGGATCCGTCAAGCGGGGGCTGAGATAAAAGGGGGGTCCCAAAACGCGTTTTTCCCATGCATTTTTCCATAGGACCTTTAGAACGAGCTACAGCCCGAACGGCTGAACAGAATTACTCGAAATTTGGCAGAGAGGTAGTCCCTAGGTCAAGGAAGTGCCTTTTGTAGGTTTGGTGTAAATCTGTTCAGTAGATTCTGAGAAAATAGCCTTTAAATCAATATATATATCTGAGCCCGCTTACGGTACGCTTACCGTACGCTTACCGTAAGCGTACGGTGGCGTGCGCGAGCGCGATTCTGATTGGCTCTTAGATCTTAGTAAACATTCGAATCGGCCGAAACCAGGAAGCGGCGGCCGCCATTTTGTGTATTTCACTCTGAAAAAAAAGAGTGAAAACAAGAAAAGGGGGCAATGAGGAGAGTTACAGACCCCCTAACATTTGTAAGGGGGTCAAAGAAGGACAGAAAAGTACAAAAAAAACATTTATTGATTTTTAAAAAAATCACGGGGTACGCGTACGGTAAGCTTACGGTAAGCGTACGGTAAAAAAAATAAAAAAAAAAAAATGAAAAGCAGATTTAAGAGTTTAGATATTAGGGAGCTCTAAAAAGAGCTGTTGTGTTTATGAAGTCATTTTTTTAGTGGTACCTACAAGTAAGTACCGATGCAGAGTCTAAGGTTCAAAAGGAAGACTCTGTTCCCTTCATCATTGAAGTGCACACCATCTCCTCTATAAATGTCTTGCATGTCATAACGCAAGTTGTTGTGGTAAATGGCACCCATACCATAGTCACGGAGGAAAGCAGAAACAGATTTGTTGACGTGCTTTCTTGCTTTGTCAATCTGTGGACAGAAATGATTGGACCAGTTCCATTTTTGCCTTTGGCATATGTTGGAAAACACAAAGGCAGTTTTAGGGAAAAGAGAAAACAGTTGTGCAAAGGTGTCCTTCATAAGCATTTCCAGACCTACCCCAGTCAAAGTGCCTAGGTCATTGCCACCACAGTGCACTATTATGAGGTCAGGGTGTTGGATTTGCATGAAGGATTTCACCAATGGCATCAATTGGTGCCACTTTAACCCTCTCTGACCAATCCATTTAATGTCTACATTTGGCAAAGCAAGGTCTCTCACCATATCTGTTTTCTCTGCAAACTTTTCACTCCAGAAGACATAGCTGTGCCCTACAATCCACACTGTGAACATCTTCAAAGGAGATCTGGATGCACTCAGGAGGTGTCTTTCAGTAGAATGGCAATATGAAAAGAAAGACAGTTTGGAAATGGAGGCATACATATTTTTTTCAAAACAAAAAGAACTGATTGGCTGTTTCATACCATTCTAGAATAAAAACTAGGCTGTATGTGTAAATTAATAGAAGCATGTTTTGTATTGGTACAAAAAAATGTGTAACCAAAGAACAGTACTATGGATTTGCTGTTAGGTTTGAAAAGTCAAGCACTCTTGCTCTGTGGAATTGAAACATTGTTTGGCGAACTTCTGACCTAACTCAACACAGCAGTGTTCCATGAGCTGTTGCTATGGTAGCAGGCAGAAGTCAAGTTGGGGGAAGGGTACTAGGCAGAAGTCAAGTTGGGGGAAGGGTACTTTTGGAAAAGGGTTGGTTTTCAACCAATAGAAATGTGTGATTACATTAGAAAAAAAGGGGGAAGCACTGAGATTTGAAACTTACATGTATATGTGTGGAAAAATAGAGGGAAAGTTTGCCATTATCTGGTTCTGCTGAGAGGAGAGAGGTGAACACAACAGAGATCCTGGCTCTGATAATCTGCTGTTTGAGTGTCACATTTCTTTCACAACTAACTAATTTTAAAGGTGAGTTTACAGTTTGAGAGGGGATGTATGTGGTAACTTAAGAAATGAATAATAGAAATGGAAATTGTTTTTGTTGTAGTTGCGTTTATCATTTTCTGTTTTGGGAGAAATTTAAATGTGAGGAACATGTAAAATAATATGGAGTATGTTTTCACAATAAATTAAGGTGTACTGGAAAAAAAAAGAATAGTTTAAGGGTTTGAGGTTGGACTCAGTAATGCAAATACATTCAGCATCACTAAGGCTGGTTGCCCTTGCTGGAGTGTAGGCAGTCACCGAGAATACACATGGTGGTGGTCTAAAAAAACAGTTTGGACATGTGCATTTAAATAAATCAAAAAAAGTGGTTTCATAATGTGTCAGTCTGTAAAAGTGATTTTCACTTGCCCCGAAAAAAAAAAGAGTAGTAAGTGTGCTTTCAAATTGGCAAAGAAATTTCGTTTTGGGACTAATGTGAAAACATGACTCTGTGTGCAGAGAGGAATTATAGGCAGAGATTTATTGCGTATTGCTCTGGTGATTTCACAGTTGCATTAGATGGAAAGGGGGAGCGAATTTTTGGGGTAAGAAGCAGACTCTTAGCACACACCCATGTGCTTGCCATGTATAATCATGCACAGTATTTACAAGCGAGTGGGGTTTTCAGGTTTCAGTCTGTAATGCAAATACATTCAGCATCACTAAGGCTGGTTGCCCTTGCTGGAGTGTAGGCAGCCACCCAGGTTACACATGGAGGTGGTCTGAAAAAGAAGTTTGGACATGTGCATTTAAGAAAATCAAAAAAAGTGGTTTCATAATGTGTCAGTCTGTAAAAGTGATTTTCACTTGCCCCAAAAAAAAAAGAGCAGTAAGTGTGCTTTCAAATTGGCAAAGAAATTTCGTTTTGGGACTAATGTGAAAACATGACTCTGTGTGCAGAGAGGAATTATAGGCAGAGATTTATTGCGTATTGCTCTGGTGATTTCACAGTTGCATTAGATGGAAAGGGGGAGCGAATTTTTGGGGGAAGAAGCAGACTCTTAGCACACACCCATGTGCTTGCCATGTATAATCATGCACAGTATTTACAAGCGAGTGGGGTTTTCAGGTTTCAGTCTGTAAAATATTTTTGGGAAAAAAATGTAAATATGTGTACTGTATTATAAAATGTTTTAAAAATATTAATACTTTTTTCTTTTTTTCCAGATAGATATAGAAAAATTTCGAAAACTAGAACCATTTTTAAAACTATTTTTTTTAAAAACAAATGAATAAATATTTTTTTTGAGTGTGTATGGTAAGTCAATAATAATAATTGTAGTCTCTCAAGGACCTTGTAATGTGATAATTGATTTTTAGTGTTTTTAAAAAAAAAAAAAAAAAAAGTACGCGCACCGTACGCGTACCGTAAACAAAAAAAAAAAAAGTTTTTAAAAACATATGTAAAAAAAAGATGAAAGATAAGGTTGGCTCTTAAAAGAACCGTTGTGTTCATGCAGGGACAGAGGAAAGGAAGCATGGGAAAATTATTCAAAGCGACAAATGTGCTGATCTATTTTGTTGTTCACTAGGGAAACACTGGTCTCCCTATAGCAAATTAGATCTTGACAAAATGTGCATCGAATATCAACCTTCCGAAATCGAGGGTTGATTTCCAGAGGGCCAGCAAAAGGAGATTCTCCCCCCACAGATGAAGGGCTCACCTGACCTGCAGAAGAAGGAGTCAGCCCTGCAGATGATGGTCCAGGCTGAGCTGCTGTGGATGTACTGGCTTGTCTTTCTGAAGAGTTACCTCCAAAAAGATGACCATGTGTCCTTCTGTGTACATCCTGGAGGTGTCTCTTCATGGTGTGATTCCCAAAGGAATACTTCCTGTTAGGATTACCTCTAGAAAGTACACGCTTACACAGCTTACAAGTCACTAAGGGTGCATTTACCTTTCTGCGGGCCTTCAGGAAAAGTAAAATAATCCCATACATAAGAGGGCTTTTGTTTCCTCGATCTCTGCCTCAAGACAGTGCTGCTAGTGCTAGCCCCACTCTCAGAAGAGCTCTGCTGTTCTGCCATCGTATCCCAAAGACAAACCAGCTCCTTCTCCCAAGGGATCACAAGCAGAAATGAGGGGAATGGGTGTGGTGTAGGAGAGTTCTAGAACTGAAAGTAGTTTCAACCAATCAAAAGTTGTGTTTCATGATCACATGACCTACCGTACGCTTACGGTACGCTTACGGTACGCTTACGGCAAAAGTGCGCATGCGCGTAAAAAAGACACGCGCATGCGCATAACTGTCACTACCCGACACTTCCGCGTAACGTGCGCGTGTAGCGTACACGCGTACGCGTGACACGCGGCTACGCAAATTGCGTAACTATACGCAAACAGCGTAGATAAATTACGAACGTTGCGTAAACCGTACGCTTACCGTAAGCTTATGGTACGCGTACTAAAAAAAAAAATTAAAAAAAAGGAAAAAATGTATTGCTAATAAATTTTACATGTTTATTTTATAAAATATATTAAAAAAACATATTATAGAATTTTAAAAATTTAACCATAGTCTTTAAAAAAGGATAGAAAATTAAAATAAAAATATGTTTAAAAAAATAGAAGAAAAAAAACAAAATTAGCATTTAAAAAACCTTGCAAATTCACTGAAAAAACCATGGGTTTCACACACGTTATAGTTAGGACTTAGCATTTAAAAAACCTTGCAAATTCACTGAAAAAACCATGGGTTTCACACACGTTATAGTTAGGAATTAGCATTTAAAAAACCTTAGAAATTCAGTGAAAAAACCATAGGTTTCACACACGTTATAGTTAGGAATTAGCATTTAAAAAACCTTAGAAATTCAGTGAAAAAACCATAGGTTTCACACATGTTATAGTTAGCTGGACATTTTACTCGTAAAAAACCAATGAAATTCCCCCGTTATAGTTAGTTCAGCTAACTATAACTCGCGCGCCCGCAATGCACTGCTGATGACGTCACATATTACATCACTCATGACATGGTCAGTGACATCACTCATGACATCACTGATGACATCTCAAATGACATCACTGATGACCTCACTGATGACATCATCCTTGTGATAGAGTGGCAGACCTCCTCTTCCCCTAATAAAACCTTTGATACACACATTCAAAAATAGAGACTAAAATTTACAAAAGAATGGACATACCAATAACAGTTACAACAACCTCTTCAGTAATTCTAAGATCCACATACACATCCACTCATTCACCAACAGTCCAATACAGTCACTCATACATGTACTCACTTATCATATGTACTCATACACCTATACATCCTGTTACACAATGCCACTCATCCATAGAGCTACTCACACACATAGTCACTCATGCTAATAAAGAATCAAACATACATTTACTTGCATATACAGTTATACACACACCACCACACTTACTTCTACGGAAACTTACACATACTTAGTCTTTTAAACAATCACTTATAGAAATACATACTTATTCATACAGGAACTCTTTCAATCTCTCACTCTCACATATACTCACATATATAAACCAATAGTCACATATACTAGTTTTAAACATATGTAGTTACTCATAAAGACACTATTGAGACAGTCATTCACTCACTAACACACCCATACACACACACATCCACCCATGCAGTCCTGCACACATGCTCTGTTCAACACATACAAACAGTGAGTCACTCATTCATGCACCTATGCACTACGTAATACCCCCCACCAAACCATGCAGACACTCATACTGATACTCAAAAAACCAACTAATAACCTATATAGACACCCATGTAGCTACTCACCAACCCATGCAGCCACTTATACACAAAGTGAAGAAATGATACAGATATTTATATATTTAAACATTACTCACTAAGCCATGTATTCACTATGATACACTTAATCAGTCAGTTACACAATCAATTTTTCAAAAAGAAATCATCCATTTAGACAGTAATATACCCATTTATTCTTCCATCGACCTTGAGATATACATATATAAAACATATTTAATTTTCAGAAAAACACACATTCACTGGATGATGTCATCAGTGATGTCATTTGAGATGTCATCAGTGATGTCATGAGTGATGTCACTGACCATGTCATGAGTGATGTAATATGTGACGTCATCAGCAGTGCATTGCGGGCGCGCGAGTTATAGTTAGCTGAACTAACTATAACGGGGGAATTTCATTGGTTTTTTACGAGTAAAATGTCCAGCTAACTATAACATGTGTGAAACCTATGGTTTTTTCACTGAATTTCTAAGGTTTTTTAAATGCTAATTCCTAACTATAACGTGTGTGAAACCTATGGTTTTTTCACTGAATATATATATATATATATATATTATCTACTGGCGGTCGCCAGTAGATAGTTATAGTTAGGACCGAGTTTCCATAGGAAATCTGAAAATTCTATTTTGAATAACTTTGGCGCCGGTTGACGAATCCTCGTGAAATTTTCAAAACTAATGGGGCGCTCAGCTCCTACTCTGAAAGTCTTGGGGTGATTCGTCAAGCGGGGGCTGAGAAAAAAGGGGGGTCCCAAAACGCGTTTTCCCCATGTATTTTCCCATAGGACCTTTAGTCGAAGGTACAGCCCGAACGGCTGAACAGAATTACTTGAAATTTGGCAAAGAGATAGTCCTCAGGTCAGGCATGTGCCTTTTGCATATATGGTGTCAATCTGTTCAGTAGTTCCTGAGAAAATTGCAGTTAAAAGCACATAAATATCTATAAGCGTAATTCTGATTGGTGGTTACATGTCAGTCAACATTCGAATCGGTCAAAATCAGGAAGTGTCTGCCGCCATTTTGTGTGTTTTGTGTGTGACAGTGAAAAAGAAAGGTGGAGAACGTGAAAAAGGGGCAGGGTAGAGTTCCTGACCCCCTAGCCTTTGTCAGGGGGTCCCTGAAGGACCCCGAAGGGTGAAAAAAACATTTTATTTATTTTTCAAAAAATCGCGGGGTGCGTGCATGGTGCGCGCACGGTGGCAAAAAAATTGTAAAAAACATAGATTTAAAAATCATGTGTAAGTGTTTAGATGTTGGTTGGCTCTAAAAAGAGCCGTTGTGTTCATTGAGTGTTTTTTGGTACCTACAAGTAAGTACCGATGCACAGTCTAAAGTTCAAGAGGAAGACTATGTTCCCTTCATCTGTGAAATGTACACCATCTCCTCTATAAATGCCACTCAGAAGCATTGGTTCATAGTAGTTTCTGTTCCAGAATCTTCAAACACCACACCCACTCCCCTCACTATTTCTTCTTATTTGCTGGGACAAGGAGCTGAACAGCTTTTCCAGTACTTGAAAATGGCAGAACAGCAGTCTACTTCAGGGAGTGAGGAGGAGACCTGGATGCACTCAGAAGTCTGTGAAATGTACACCATCTCCTCTATAAATGCCACTCAGAAGCATTGGTTCATAGTAGTTTCTGTTCCAGAAGCTTCAAACACCACACCCACTCCCCTCACTATTTCTTCTTATTTTCTGGGACAAGGAGGTGAACAGCTATCAATTTTACTTGAAAATGGCAGAACAGCAGTCTTCTTCAGGGAGTGAGGAGGAGACCTGAATGCACTCTGAAAGGTAGTTGTAAAATGGAGGCTTACATACTTTTTTTTAATAAAAAGAACTCATTGGCTGTTTCACACCATTCTACACTAAAAACTAGGCTGTATGTTTACATTTTTAAAAGCATGTTTTGTATTGGTTCAGAAAAATGTGTTCCCACAGAACATTACTTTGGATTTGCTGTTAGGTTTGAAAAGTCAAGCAATCTTGCTGTTTGGATTAGAAACATTGTGTGCTGAACTTCTGACCTCTCTGCTCACACCAGTGTTCCATGATCTGTTGCTATGCTAGCAGGCAAAATTCATGTTGGGGGTAGGAATCATTTGCAAAGAGTTGAAATTTTCAACCAATAGAAATTTGTGTTTCCATTTAAAAGAAAGGTGGAGAACGTGAAAAGGGGGCAGGGTAGAGAGTTCCTGACCCCCTAGCCTTTGTCAGGAGATCTGTGAAGGACGGCGGAAAAAAATTCGAAAAAAAATTGAATTAAAAATCAAGTTTAAGTGTTTAGATGTTGGTTGGCTCTAAAAAGAGCCGTTATGTTCATTGAGTGTTTTTTGGTACCTACTAGTAAGTACTGATGCACAGTCTAAAGTTCAAGAGGAAGACTCTGTTCCCTTCATCTGTGAAATGTACACCGTCTCCTCTATAAATGCCTTGCATGTTGTAACGCAAGTTGTTGTGGTATATAGAACCCATACCATAGTCTCTGAGGAAAGCAGAAACAGACTTATTTACGTGCTTTATTGCTTTCTCAATCTGCGGACAATATTGGTAGGACCAGTTCCACTTTTGCCTTTTGCATATATTAGAATATACCAAGGTAGTTTGTGGAAAAAGGGACATCAATTGCACAAAGCTGTCCTTAACAAGCATTTCCAGACCTACCCCAGTTAAAGTGCCTAGGTCATTTCCACCACAGTGCACAATTATACGGTTAGGCTGTGGGAGATGTAGAAAGGATTTCACCAAAGGCATTAATTGGTGCCACTTTAACCCTCTCTGACCAATCCATTTAGGTGCCGATCACGATCCGGTAAAAAAAAGGCCCGTCCGACTCGTATCCGGTCTTTTTACCGTACGAATCGTACAAGTGCCGTACAAACTGGCAATCACGATTCGCACGGTAATAAGTCCATACGAACCGCCTTGGGAATTATTCCCCACACGTCCTCGGGTCGGAAAATGTGTCCGACACGTCCTCGGACGATTTACCGTACAAATGTGAAAAGTGAAGTCCGACCGAGGAATCACGATCCAACCCGTGCGTCCGATCTTACAACCGTATGGTAAAAACACCGTCCGCACCGAACTCCCATAGCAACCATGGAGACATGTGCCCGCATACGCGCCCAACACTCCCCCCAGCACCCATACGTTCGAGTCGTACTCCCCGTGTATGTACACCCCCCCCTGTATGTACACCCATGTACGTGTCGAACCCCCACCCCTGTATGTACACCCGTGTACGTTCGAGTCGTACCCCCACCCCTGTACGTGTCGTACCACCGTGTATGTACACCCCTGTACGTTCGAGTAGTACCCCCACCCGCGTACGTGTCATTCCACCGTGTATGTATACCCCAGTACGTTCGAGTCGTACCCCCACCCGTGTACATGTCGTACCACCGTGTATGTACACTCCTGTACGTTCGAGTCGTACCCCCACCCCTGTACGTGTCGTTCCACCGTGTATGTACACCCCAGTACGTTTGAGTAGTACCCCCACCCGTGTACGTGTCGTACCACCGTGTATGTACACCCCTGTACGTGTCGTACCACCGTGTATGTACACCCCAGTACGTTCGAGTCCTACCCCCACCCCTGTACGTGTCGTTCCACTGTGTATGTACACTCCAGTACGTTCGAGTCGTACCCCCACCCGTGTACGTGTTGTACCACCGTGTATGTACACCCCTGTACATGTCGTACCACCGTGTATGTACACCCCAGTATGTTCGAGTCCTACCCCCACCCCTGTACGTGTCGTACCTCCGTGTATGTACACCCCTGTACGTTCGAGTCGTACCCCCACCCCTGTACGTGTCGTACCACCATGTATGTACACCCCTGTACATTCGAGTCGTACCCCCACCCCTGTACGTGTCGTACCACCGTGTATGTACACCCCTGCACGTGTCGTACCACCGTGTATGTACACCCCAGTACGTTCGAGTCCTACCCCCACCCCTGTACGTGTCGTGCCACCGTGTATGTACACCCCTGTACGTTCGAGTCGTACCCCCACCCCTGTACGTGTCGTACCACCGCATATGTACACCCGTGTACGTGTCGAAGCCCCACCCGTGTATGTACACCCCTGTACATGTCGTACCCCCGTGTACCTACACCCGTGTACGTCAGAGTCGTACCCCCACCCGCGTATGCATGGAGCGTACCCCCACCACAACATCCTAAGGACGGAGCGCACCCCAGACCCCAACATCACAACCGAATGTACGACTCGTACCAAGCCACACACAAGGACAGCACTGTACAACAAAATGGGCCATGTACACACCGTATACACGCCAAAAAACGCACGTACACAACCAGGACAAACCAAAACGACACAAGAATACACCATTCGAATGGCACAAAGCCACAAAACATGTCCAACAACTACCAAAACAACACATTCACTGACCTGCAACTGCCAAAAACAGAGGCCCAAAAAACCACCACTCCTTATAACACACCCACCCAAACTTCAAACACAGCCACACCCACCAATGGACCAATAAAAAGGGCCCACACACACAAACCATGAGCCTTTGCAACAGACTCACTGCTTCCAGACCCCACAGACAACCTACTGCACCAAACTAGAAGCTTCACCACACCTTACACTTGCACACCTTCACACAACCACCTTCACAAACACCCCCTCATCACATTCACACACACACCTGCACAACCACACCCACACACCCACAACCGTCCACACCCACCCCCTTCATCCACACCCACACCCCTCACCATGCCCACTAACAAGAATCCAAAGTTCAGTAACCGAGAGTTGGAGGTCCTTGTCGATGAAATCCTCAGAGTCGAGCCACAGCTCTTTGGAACATTGGTCAGACAGACCAGCATTTCAGAAAAAACAGCCATGTGGCAGACCATCGTCGATGCTGTGAATGCTGTTGCGGACACCAGAAGGAACAAGCAGGAATGCCAAGCCAGGTGGTACGATCTGCGGAGGAGGGTCCGAGCCAAGATGACGGATGAACACAACCAGGCCAACGTCACTGGAGGAGGGCCGTCCCGCAGACCCATACACTACCATCCCTGGGAGGAGAGGGTGATGGCCATACTGCCGGTGGAGGCAGTCGCAGGATTAGGAGGACTCCGAGACCCGGGTGAGTACACAAACAACGCACCTCACATGGGGGGAACGTCATCCACAACCAAACTCACAAACAGGCACGCAACCACCCCAAGCTATCGCATGACTCAACCACACTCCATGAACACGCACATGCCACTGGCGCCACCATGCCCCATGCACCCAGCTGGACAATGTCAAGTCACAGGCCACAGAAGACACCAACACCTGACACGGTAATCCGGATGGCGGGAGGGTGGGCCCAAAAAATCACATAGTGCAACTCAGAAGCAGACAACAATGCCCTCTGCCCAGATGGCCTAGGTCACAGCCAGACAAACAGTGTGTCCCCACACAGGAAAGACTCGCCAGCAAATTGCGGACGCCTTGCATTAACACATGGGGTGAAGGCACTGTTTTGCACATGACAGCAGCTAATGAACAGCCAACTTTGTGAAAGAGTGGCAGCACACACCACCACAGCAGCAGCGCAGAGACACACACTACACCCAATGGGTGCCTGGAGATCAGAAACAAACTCACATCAACAAGCCAAGGGCCATTCAAAGATCTGCTAACAGTGTGTGCCCAGGAAGCTGGGCTGAGGTGACAGAGGGTGACACACAGAGGGAGGGAGAGGGGGACAGAGAGGGAGGGAGAGGGGGACAGAGAGGGAGGGAGACACAGGGAGACGGACAGAGGGAGGAGGCTGACACACAGAGGGAGGGAGAGGGGGACAGAGAGGGAGGGAGACACAGGGACACGGACAGAGGGAGGAGGCTGACACACGGAGGGAGGGAGAGGGGGGACAGAGAGGGAGGGAGACACAGGGACACGGACAGAGGGAGGAGGCTGACACACAGAGGGAGGGAGAGGGGGACAGAGAGGGAGGGAGACACAGGGACACGGACAGAGGGAGGAGGCTGACACACGGAGGAAGGGAGAGGGGGACAGAGAGGGAGGGAGACACAGGGACACGGACAGAGGGAGGAGGCTGACACACAGAGGGAGGGAGAGGGGGACAGAGAGGGAGGGAGACACAGGGAGACGGACAGAGGGAGGAGGCTGACAAACAGAGGGAGGGAGAGGGGGACAGAGAGGGAGGGAGACACAGGGAGACGGACAGAGGGAGGAGGCTGACACACAGAGGGAGGGAGAGGGGGACAGAGAGGGAGGGAGACACAGGGAGAGCAAATCAGCCATGTGGTGTGTGGGAATGTCTGCTCGTCAGCAGGTGGACTGCGTGCATGTAGACAAGGGTGGCCAGTGCCAGCACCCCCCCTCTCCTCCATGGCAAAACACAGGGCCATGTCACAACCTGTGCACGAGCACAACGACAGCTACCTGCATCATATAAGTGTGTGTAACTACTTCATGTGCCCACGTACAGTGCAACACGGAAGGCGCCAATGCACGGCTCGCCACACCTGCCCACTCCACTGCTGACTGCAGTCACACTTGACGCAGCAAGTAAGACTGTGCCACACATAGTTAAAGGCGCCAAAGCTGTGCCCAAGGGACACACCCATGCACAAGTGCACTGTGAGTGGAATGCAAGACAGATCCAAATTCCCAGGGGAAATGTTCCAACTTTGAAACTGATGAAACATGGATATTGCATGGACCAAAATTAACATTCTCTCTCACACACAGGTCAACCTCATGGTTCACCCCCCAACACTGGGGGGGGAAGACTCACAGGACCCGGCTCTGCGGGAGGCCGATCCCACCGGCAGCGACGACTCTCACCACTCTGTGGACGACCCCGACCAACCTGGCCCCTCTGGTGTCCAACGACCTGCAGCACCTGCGTCAGGTACAACGGGGCCAACCACCACCCCCACTCCTGCCACATCCCAGGAGACACCCAGGATCCCTGCCCCACCACCACAAAGCAGCCAGGCTGGCCAGGAGGGACACGGTGTCCCGGGCACCCAGGAGGAGGCAGGCGACAACGCCAATGCCACCCCTCAGGGGTCCCGGAGACCCGATGTGCCCACAAGGGCAGGCCAGGTGCAAGTGGGCAGGGGTGGTGGGAGTGGAGGATGGCGGAGGCGCCAGCCTGACCAGTTGGCTGGGGATCCGGTATATTCCCATGTCCGAAACATCCTGGACACATACCGGCAGGACACCACGGGCCTGGCCCAGGTTGTGTCCGTCCTCGAGGGGATCAAGACCCAGCAGGCCCAGCAACATGCAGAGCTACATGCCTGTCTACTGCAACACCAACGGAGGATGGAGGACGGACAGGCTGAGCTCGTGACGGCGTACACGGGAATTCACGATACACTCCGTCGGATGGCCGACAACATGGGCAACCCTCCCTGTGCCAGAAGGCGTAGAACATCACCACCCACAGGGAGGGATCAGGAGGAAACATCCGATGGAGCATCCCAATCATCGTCACGGCCTGCTTCTGAGGGTCCCCGCAGGAGGGCGGGTCATCCACGGAAAAGACCGTGAGGGTCGGCGCTACAGCACCATCTCCCAGGACACCTGGCCTGGCACCTGGCCCACTGGAGCAACAGCAGCACAGCATCAAAAGACATTCTCTGCCACATGGCCTTGCTGGTCACTGTCTGACCAATGTTGACAAAGACTGTGGCATGGACTCTGAGGATTTCAAATGGCAAGGACACCAGCTCCCCTACTGAACTTTGGATTCTAAACACCCGGAAAGCCCCTCATGTCATACCCCCCCCCCACTAAAATAAAAAGTCACACCATGAAGAGAAGATGCCTGCTGGTTGCATTATTACCTTACATGTGTCTTGTAAAGTCTACACATGCCTGAGTTCTCTTTTGACTTCAACCATCCACACCCTGGGGCCTGAGTCTAGCACAGGACACACGGGTCACAGTGTATTAGATCATGTCCAGTGTCCTGGGGGGCACCCAGGTATGTGTAGACAGGTGGCAGAACCATGTCCTGCAAGCTTGAGTCCGGTGGATGCAGAGAATGGTGGCCTGGCCAACGTTGGATGCATGGGGATGGCACATGTCACAATACCCACACAGTCATGGACATCATGCACAATACACAGTCTCATCCCACACACACAGCTTGCATCTTGCTACTCGACACATAGACACATAGCCACTATCACGGAAAACCATGCCAGACATGCTGGATGCACCGTGGCAACACACCAGCATTGACTGAGAAGAGGCACCTTGGAGGCATAGGGACACCTTTATTAGTCATGTTTTCGGGATTGCAGAGGCAACTTGAAGTACACATGAACACTTCATGTGGAGTAACATGTGGGTCCAACACTGGCACCACCCTTCTGCAGCACAAATGCGTGATAGCCATGGAACTGGCACACAAGTGTCGGCTAACAGCTAAACACCCATAGCTGCTCACGGAGAGCCTGCCATACACCATTGATCCGCTGATGTGGAAGTCCCACAGCATGTCAAGCCAATGCAAACCGTATGTGTCCGAGGGCAGTGTTACACACATTGATGCCATCATCACAATCCACTATCCCATCACTGATGACTGTCAACAAGTCTGACCATCTATTCAGGTGTATCCAGCTGCATGTCACGTGTACCATGGTGATGCAACATGGCTGCAGAGGAACCAAACATCGACAGGGGCAGTGTGCATACATCGTGAACAACTGCCACACCCAATACACCCCTGATGCATCCCTTACCCTAAGGAGACTTCCAAACGTGTCCGTGCCTGTAACGCTGAGTCAGCACACGATGACGTGTCCACGAGGAATAGCAGTGCCACAACAATGCAAGCAGCAGACGGCATGCGCAAGTACTTGGGGAAGAGAGACACACAAGAAGTCAGCCACAAAAAGCACAGCCACTTGCATGTGCATTTACTCGACACATGTATGGAAGACAACATGCTAGGTCACAATTATGACTGGGGAAATACAACCATCACTGGCACCATCACTCCAGTGACACACCCACACACACCTCTGACTCACGTGCCATACATGCAGGTGGAGACACACATCACAACACATGCCACACGGGGACCAATGCGTGCACACTCAGACACTGGTACTCACCACTAAGCAAAGAACTCGCATATGAGCAGAGTCCGGATGTCCTCTTGCGGCTCCACATCCTCCACATCACTAGCCCCATTGCCAAGCCCTTCGTCCTCCACGGGTGGATGGTCCTCGTCATCTTGATCCAAAATGAGTGGCACAGCTTTCTCAACTGCCATGTTGTGCAGCATGCAGCAGACCATGAAGATTTTGCAGACCTTCGCCGGGGCATATGGGAGTGCGCCGCCGGTCTTGTGTAGGCACCTGAATCGGCTCTTCAGCAGGCCAAACGTCCTCTCTATCACTCGCCTTGTCCGGCCATGGGCGGTGTTGTAGCGGAGCTGGGCCGGCCGTGATGGGGTTGCGGAGAGGTGTGATCAGCCATGGCATGTTGGGATAGCCAGCGTCCCCTACATGGGAAGCACATGGACATTGTTACAACAGGAGAAGCAGTCGTGCTGGAAGTCTACGCAAAATACAGGACAGACAGACTGTACCCACCAACAACACATGCTCGTTCGTTGCGCAGCTGCGTCATCATTTCAGGCATCCTGCTACGCCTCATGATGTAGGCATCGTGTGCTGATCCTGGAAAACGAGCACAGACATGTGAAATCGCCGTGTTGGACAGACACACCACAAGGGCATTGATGGAGTGGTAGTGCTTGCGATTCCGGTACGCTACCTCCTGTGCGTGTGATGGTACCAAAGCAACATGTGTCCCATCTATGGACCCAATGACATGGGGCATCCCTCCCAGGGCATAGAATCCACGCTTGACCCCAGTCAACATTTCAGGGGTAGGAAAATGTATGAAGTCATCCAGGTGAATCAACATGGCCTCTAAGAAATCATGCAGCACACGGCAGAACATGCTCTGGGACATGCCACCAACATGAGCTATGGTATTTTGAAAGGTACCCGTGGCTAGAAAATGTAGGGCTGCCATTACCTTCAGCTTGGGTGTCAGTGCCGTAGGATACCTGTGCAGTGGTTGCAGGTGTGGTGCCAGTCTCGCCGTCAAATCCAGAATCAACCGTTGGGGGAAGCGGTAGCACCGGATACAATCATTCTCCCGCATGGCAGCCAAGTCCGGAATTGGTCGGGGAAGAGGCGGTGCTCTACAGTAATTTGGAAGTGACAAGGAAGAGTGAGTGCACCACAACAACAAATAATTTGTCCTGAGCACATGTTAATCTGTCTATACACATATGCAACATACGGAGTCAGGTATGTGCCACATGCCCTAGACACGTATGGCTGGCAGGTGACACTCCTACCAAGACCCAGCTACACACGGAGATTGAGAACCTCCACATGCCATGGCATGGGATTAGCTGTGTCCCAGTGCAAGTGAACAGCCAGACGCAAGACAGGAGTGACATACACCCACACATCAGCAGAAGTAGGATGTCGATTGCAGAGACTGGTAGCGGAACACTAGAGCCACAGGTCACATGACATTACACTAGGACAGCCCACACACCTTGCCATGAAGGTGCACATGTCATGACTCACCACACATTCATAGAGAGGATGCAGACATGTCCTTGTTACGCTACTCCGTGTCCCATGCATACATACGCACCTCACATCCGATACCACATGTGGCATGGTGTGCGGAACAGTGTGCCATGGCCATCTACACACAGACACATGTTGGTTGCTGCAACGGCTGCAGCTTTTGAGGGAGCTCAAACATCTACCTAATGTGAACCCCCCACACATACATGACATAGTCACATCGTGCACCGTGGGTAGTGACATGTCAGGTGTGGTAACCCCTGTACCGGGCCTCAGGGGACACTTCCGTGTGTTGGTGTCCGTGCCATGCCAGTGACGCACATGCCAAGTGTGCAGTACGACATGCACACATGTCAAAGGAGTCAAGGGCATGCCTGGCACACATTGCACCGTCACACATTACATATGTACACATCTCATCACACATCTGGTGCCTTCTCCACTCAGGAGTATTGTGCCACATCACAGCCTGTCACACCTGTGCCCCACACATGTAGTACTGCCCAGACAATGCCTTGATGTCCATCCATGGACAAGTATGTCAGCCCTATTCCTTCCTGTGTGCTGCCTGTCACCACTGTGATGTGTGAAAAACACCGTACTTCTGCTAAGAGGGCCTGTGTACCTTCCCGTATCACTATGGGAGTGCTGCCGTATGTGTACCCATCGTGATGGTGAGCGTACAGGCATGTGTACGGTCCGTACCACTACGAGTACGCATACGCAAGAACACCCATAGTGGTACGGCCCGTACACGCGTGCCTACGTTCACTTTCACTATGGGTGTCCTCGCGTATGCGTACTCGTAGTGGTACGGCCCGTACACACGCCTGTACGCTCCCTATCACTATGGGTGTCCTCGCGTATGCGTACTCGTAGTGGTACGGCCCGTACATATGCCTGTACGCTCCCTATCACTATGGGTGTCCTCGCGTATGCGTACTCGTAGTGGTACGGCCCGTACACACGCCTGTACGCTCCCTATCACTATGGGTGTCCTCGCGTATGCGTACTCGTAGTGGTACGGCCCGTACACACGCCTGTACGCTCCCTATCACTATGGGTGTCCTCGCGTATGCGTACTCGTAGTGGTACGGCCCGTACACACGCCTGTACGCTCCCTATCACTATGGGTGTCCTCGCGTATGCGTACACGTAGTGATAGTGAGCGTACAGGCGTGTGTACGGGCCGTACCCCTACGAGTACGCATACGCGAGGACACCCATAGTGATAGGGAGCGTACATGCGTGTGTACGGGCCGTACCACTACGAGTACGCATACGCGAGGACACCCATAGTGATGGGGAGCGTACAGGCGTGTGTACGGGCCGTACCACTACGAGTACGCATACGCGAGGACACCCATAGTGATAGGGAGCGTACAGGCGTGTGTACGGGCCGTACCACTACGAGTACGCATACGCGAGGACACCCATAGTGATAGTGAACGTACGCACGCGTGTACGGGCCGTTGCTTTGCATTTGAGGTGCCCTAGGGCCCCGGAACGCACCGTACCTGTGTGTGAAGCACAAAATTACATAGGGGACACATGAGGGACCAGTATTAAGGCCTACATGCATGCTGGTTGTCATGGAGACCAAGATTAAACTTTGATTTTGTTCTGGAAGGTGCACAGCAGAAGTCAGTTGGAATTAATCTACTTTGTTGCAATGTGTTTGTGGGGTTGACATCATGCTGAAGAAAAAAACAGAATAAGAACCCACTGACTGCTAGGTTTGAAGGGATTGGAGGAAACATAGGATGCAAATGTGAGTGACCAATCACTCTGCACTCCTGTGCATGAAAAGGGCCAGCAAGGCAGATATAAGGCAGCCAGGTCCCATGAGGGAGCACTTGCCTGCACATCTCTGTATTCCACGACCCAGCTGCTGCTACTGATTCCCTGGAACCATGTCAAGGGCTGTGGAGAGGTCACAGCCATTCACCCTGGAGGAGAACATGGCTTTGGTGGATGTGATCCTCCCACAGTACCCCATGCTGTATGGGCAGGTGAGTGCAGTGTCCACTGGCACAGACTGTGTCCCTTTTTTGTGACTGTGACTTCTGCCATTGTGTCCAGGTGTGACACACATGCTATGTACTGTAGGGGGGGTCCCAGGGGGGGAATGCCTGATGTCTCCCAGCAGTGCCCAGAGACAGGAGGGGTGTGTGCAGAGTCCCCCCAGCAGTGCCCAGAGACAGGAGGGGTGGGTGCCTATCACTCCCAGCAGTGCCCAGAGACAGGAGGGGTGGGTGCCTATCACTCTCAGCAGTGCCCAGAGACAGGAGGGGTGGGTGCAATGCACAGTGTGAGCCTGGATCATTGATTGTGTAGTTGCTCTCATTCCACCTGTGTCCTTTCAATGGCACGTACTGCTTTTGGCCTTCCCCAGAGGATCATGTCCCTATGACAAAGGTGCAATGCGTTGGATGCATACTATGCCTTGTTGTAAACAGCAAATGTGTTCTAATCTGTGTCTCTGTGACATGTGCCAGGTGTATTGATGTAGTGTCACTTGTTCATCCTCACAGGTAGACGCCTCTGCCGAGGAGCAGATATGGCTGGACGCCATCAGCGTCGTGAGGAGTGCGGATGGTCGGAGGCGGCACCTGTCCCAGGTGAGGAAACGCTGGCAGGATATCCGGTGCTGGACGCGGAGGATCGCACGGGTCCTGCTGGGGGACTCACCTGAGAGCCATAAGAACCGCGGGCGCCGCCGTCTCTCCCACATCCACAAGCGTGTGCTGGCGGTGGTCTTTCCAGACTTGGACAGGCGCCTACAGGAGATGCAGCAGCAGGAAGGGGGTAGGTACATGTGTGTTTGTTGTGTTTCACCAGCATTTGTACGTGCACTGTTCCATGGATAAACTGCCAGGGTTTTATGGTGCTGTGCAGATCCTGTTACCCACAGTATTGCAGTGCTCTCCTGCCTCCCTTCCCCTCCTTGCAATGTGTTCCCTGGTCTGTGTGTAGTCACTCCGTCACAAGGTTATGTAGCCTGGCACCTTCTCCAAGTGTACTATGCCTGCAGCATCATGTGTGGGGGTGGTGTGTAACAGGTTTTGGGACCTTGCCTGTGCCCTGTCCAGTTCTGGACTTGTGGGTTCCATGTCAGTTGGCACTAATGCTGGCTGAACAACAATAGGCCGCTCCCTAGGCATCTAGATGGCCATGTTCTTCATGTCAGGAGGGTTGCTTGGGTGGGGAATAGACCAAAGCAAACGACTGGCGACTGTATTGTTATAAACTTCAGGGATCCTCATGTAACCAAGGTAATTTGCAATAAAGGATATCCAGGTCCTAATAACAGCGGGATAAAATGCTTAGACTTAAGTTACTTTTATTCTGATCCTGTGTATTCTCATTATCCGCATTTCCCATCTTTTCATCTGCCCCAGGCCGAACACTCTTTGGGTAACTGGGCTCCTCGTGGAAATGTCCATCTCCCTTTTGTACAAAACAGGTATTGTGCCCCTTATGGGTGCTATGATTCCTATTGACACGAGTCTTTTCCTCTAGGGGTTAGATTTTACCCTTTCGCAGAAGCACAGAAAAGCAAAGAAGTAATCATGCTTACCACCCTAACCAATGATTCTTCTCAAAATATTCAACAGCGTAACCTACAGCCTACCTCTACTCATCAGGCTAGTAACTGCCCATTGCCGTCCTCACCACATAACTCTCTACGGGACCTCTTCAACTCTCCCGGCCCTATTACAACGCAAGGCACAGTATCCGATGCCTCTTCTCTAGAGGCGCCTAGTTCGAATGTAGCTGACCCATTGCCGCCCTTACCTTATAACTCTCTACGGGATTCCTCCAACTCTCCTGGTCCTACTACAACGCAAGGCATAGCAACCGATGCTTTCACCCTAAAGGTGCTTAGCTGGAATGTAGCTGGTCTTTCCAGCAAACTTGACCTACCAGATTGGAATTCCTTAATAACGCCTTACTCCATTTGTATCTTCCAGGAGACATGGAGCATAGTGCCCCACCATATGGTCGGTTATACCACCTTCTTTATACCGGCCATTTTACCACCATCAGGAAAAGGTCGCCCTTCGGGAGGTCTCCTGATTTGGGTTAACATCTCCATAGGGTGCTCTGTAAGGCAAGCCTGTACTATCTCCCCTGACATCCTTAAACTAACTTTAGGGGGTCCCCATGGAGTGTAGCCTATTGTGATTTTCAATGTTTATGCCAGGGGCCTCAATGGTGGTGCTCTATCCCCTGTATTTCCACTTCTAGAGGGCGAATTACGTAAGTGCCATCATACATCACACATATTAATAGCCGGTGATTTCAACTGTTGCTATGAGCCCCTTGCCTCACTGGACCTCTCTGATCTTTTTGAGGACGATTTCAAAAGAGGCATCCCCTCGTTATCCCTAACTCCCATAAAGAGATGGACGAAAACAGCCATCTTTCTAAACACTATGACACTCGAGTTTGGCTTAAGGGCTACAAATGGTAGAACATCTTCTGACCTTCAAGGTATGCACACCTATAATAGGATCAACCATTCATCTCGGATCGACTACATACTTCTTGATCTTAATCTCTGGGCATACGAGGTAGATATGGTAATAGTCCCCTCACACGATAGCGACCATAATCAGCTATCCCTTAGGATAAAATCATTATGGGAAGACATACATGGGTCTCTGCCTCTTCCAGCAATTAGCACCATGCAAACCCACGAGGTATGTTCTGCCAATTGCGAGAGACGCCTTAAATGGCATAATGTGAGCCTAGATGATGTAAAAATCGATCTAATTAGATCAATAATGAAGGAAGTGCAAGCCGATCTGGCCCCACTAAGCGACCTTGGGACAAACCCTGACAAAGCTCCTTTGATTTTTCAAGATACTATAAGTAAGCTGGGCAATTTATTACGTATAGAGGGCAAGGGTGGCCCATCAAGTGGTATGACCAAACGCATCTCCACCGATGGGTGGTATACACCAATGTGCAGGAAGAAAAAATCTGCCCTAATTGCAGCTATAAAAACAAGGATCATATTTGAGATCCAGTTGGCCAGGAAGGACTATAAGGTCACCGTCTTTAATGCCAAAAAACTCTGGGAAGATCAGTATTGGCAGGCACTTAGAGAGGCTTCCTACAAACGAGATTCTGGCTCTTTTTGGGAAATAATTAGAAGCAAAACCAGGCCAACCCATACACTTTTAACATGCAACATCATGGGTATGGCCTGGTTCGAACACTTCTCCAAACTTTACTCCTCTCAGTCGGAAGAGTTGGGGACATCCTCTATCGACGATGTCCCCCCCCCTTGCGAAAGTTCCAAACCCTACTCCATTTACTGAAAGGGAAGTAGTCTTCGCTATCAAGTCTATTGTTCCCTTGAAGGCAGCTGGCCCAGACGGCATTCCTGGAGACGTTTTAAAACTTGATCCATCCCGATGGGGGAGGCTTCTTTCTATCTTAATCAATGCCATCGATAAAGGTGCCTCGGTCCCCGAGTCCTGGAAGGGGGCGGAGGTTGTTCCCATATTCAAAAAGGGGGCTAGAGACGATCCAGCGAATTATCGCCCGATCAGTCTTATTGATTCATCCCAGAAGGTGACCGGGAAAGTGATCCTGGAGAGGATTCTATCTTGGGCCAATGAGAACAATATTATCTCTGACTACCAAGCAGGCTTTAGGGTCGGAACAGGCACCATAGAGCAGGCCTTTAGGTTGTTTCTTCTTTACTGGAAGGTCGTACTCCTCGGAAAGGGTAGTCTCTATCTTGCCTTTATCGACCTGAAAACAGCTTTTGACCTTGTCCCTCGCAATACTTTGTGGCGTGTTTTGGCCAACATGAATATCCCTCCTTACTTGTTGGCTTTACTAATGAAATTACACGAGGGAAATTATGCCCAAGTGCGTTGGGGGCCCCAGGGTCAGAAAACGGAGAGAATCTCAGTGAACAGGGGCGTCCGCCAGGGATGTGTCCTCGCCCCTACCTTACTCTCATTATATGTGAATGGTGTGGTGGAGCATCTGAAAAAAGTTCCTTCTGATGCCCCATCCCTGGCGGGCGATCGTATTCCAACTCTCCTGTTCGCGGACAATACTCTCCTGTTGTCTAAATCGCCAAAGGGTTTACAAATCCTGCTTGATAGTTTTCAGGCTTTTTGTAGGGCTAGAGGCCTCATTATAAATACCTCTAAAACTAAGTACTTAATTTTAAATCCACCCATGAAGTTAGGGCGGCCACCAGTCCTGAATTCGGTCACCCTTGAGCGGGTGAAAGAATGCGATTACTTGGGTATCCGCATTTCTGACACGATGTCCTGGTCATCCCATTTACAAAAAATGCTAATAACCCACAAGAGGGTTACTGGCGCCCTCCTCAGGGAGCATCGATCCTCCATGTCCCGGCCGATAGCCCCAGCTTTGGATATATACAAAGCAAAAGCTGTGAGTTCGGCACTTTACGGTGCCGAACTATGGGGCTCAACTAATATTGATGAGCTTGCCAAGTCCGAATCTAGCTTCTTTAAAGAATTATTGGCACTCCCACAGAGCACCCCTTTAGTTCCGTTGCTAATGGACCTAGGGTGCCACACAATCAAAGACTTGGCAAAAGTATGCCCCTTACTCCTTTGGGCCCGGATTTGGCGGACCCCCGAGTTAGCTAAATACGCAGAGGGTCTATCCGATATTTTATCCATTCCTTCTTGGCATAAAATTAAATGGTTGAGAGAAGTCAAAACTTTACTTATGGATCTTGGCCTTAAAGAAGCTTGGGACAATAAAACTTCTCCCCCAAAAGCAGAACTCAAGAAGCTTTATTGGAGATGGGTGATCGCAAAAAGAAATTCTAATTCTTCTGGCGGCAGTAGAACTACTGAATTCCTCACGTTTAAAGATGTAGTGAGTTACGAGCCCTATTTTGATATAATCCAAAAGCCGTATGACCGATCCCTCTATTTTAAGTTCAGGATTGGCACTCTTCCGGTTCGTGAGTTGACTGCACGTTGGAAACCGCCTTCTCAGACATCTCCATATTGCCCTTTTTGCGAGTCCTTAATTGAGTCGATCGCGCATGTCTTATTCGCATGCCCGAAATACAGAAATCCAAGATCCTATTGGCTTACTCCCTTATGTAAAACCTTGGGAACACGTGACCACCGCATAGCCTTGCGTATCCTGAAATCAGATGCTCGACCTCTTTATGCCTGTGCTCTGGCAAAATTCTTGAGGTGGTCCTGGCTGCTGAGAACTAAAGCCCTTGCAGCCCTTAGCTAAGCTGGATGATTGATCCCCCTCTTTGTATATACTCCACTTTTTTAAATTGTCTTATTTATTCTGTCTATATGTATTTTTCTTACATTTTTATTGTATAACTTGGGATCTACGGAGGCTATTGTATATCTCCGGCTTGTGCCTATTTTGTATGTTACATTTGTATGTGCTTTTTAAGATATGTTTTATCGAAATAAAGCTTATTTCAATTCAATTCAACTAATGCTGAGTCCAGACATGGGAGTTAATCTCTCAAGTGCGAGGCCTTCCAGCACGCATGTCCTATGTGGTGGCCTGTGACATGATGTGCATGAGTGTGCGGTACGCATAGTGCAGGGATGTTAGCGTGTGTTGCAGTCATTCCCATTCAGGAGCATGGAGTTGTGTGGCCACTACTGTCCCCAGGGGCTTCTTTTCCTAGGTATCATGTGTGTAATCCGAAAATGTCGACAATCTCTGTGTCTACAGCATAGGTTGTGCTCTGTGCCATTGTCCCCTGGCACCATGTATATTGACGTGAAATGTAGTACAAGTGTCCACTGTCCAGCCTGACCTGATTTCCCAAGTACATACTCACGGTGGCCATTGCCTGTGTGTCTTGTTACAATCATCTGATGATGCCCATTTGTACATGATTATTTGGACAGGCGCACCTTGGGTATTTTGTGTGCAATATTGAATTTTTGCATCCCATGTGTATTTCACCCAGACTAAGAGATGTACGTGCTTCCTGTGTCTCTAAAGAATTGTCTCATGTAGGGGGTGGGTGGTGCGGGCATGGCCTACATGTCAAGACCTGAAATCTCCTTGCTAGGACTGGCCAGTGTGTGATGTTTGTCTGGACATACACTCATGTTATCAGTATTACCTATGCTGCATGTGCCTCTAGTTCCTGGATATGGTCCCTGCTCATCCCTATTTCCTGCCACGCTGTGTGGTGCAGATGCAGTGCTGGATTGTCCCCAGGGCCTTGCTCCTCAGTCAAAATTCCATGTCATCTCATTTGCTATTGTGTCATGCTCTCCATAGTTTTTCCGTGGCATGGTGGGTCAAACAACTGTGTCTTGCAGGGCCTACATATGTACCTTGTTTTGTAGTTGTAACTCTTCTTTTGTTTCAGGCTATGCACTGTAACCTAAGTAGATTGGACTCATGTGACATATGTATACAGGTGTATGATTAATTTCTGTCTCTTCACCCTGCCCACAGCATCGTCGGGGGACACGGAGGGAGACATGGACACAGACGGCGCAGAGGGACCGAGCACCAGTGCCAGCGGTGACATCGTGGCTGGCACATCGAGTGGGACTGAGGCGGTGGAGAGTGAACCCGGGGACCTGTCAACTGGCACAACAGAGTATGAAGCTGACGGGTCCGAGGATGATCTCTCCGAGTGGGCGGTGGCTGCACCACCATCTGACAGCAGCCCTACATCTCGCACCGCCCCCTCCATTGGCATCAGCCGCCTCCCACGTGCTCGTGTCCCTTCCCAGCGTGCCCAGTCACCGCATGTCTCCTTCCTTCCTGCCAGGCACCGCACCCCCTGCCCCTGTCTCCACTGCTGCCGCCAATGCCGAGTCTGTGGACATCCAGCGGCAGTTGCAGGTTGGTCAGACTGCGATCCTTATTGTCCTCCATGCCCACAGCCAGGTCCTCAACAACATGGAGGCATACTTGGAGGGCATTCATTCATCGCAGGCTGACCAACGCAACTTGCTGAGGTCCATAGACTCGACACTGACTACAGCAGTGGGTCTCCTGCAGCGCTACGTCCCACCCCCTACCCCTGCCCCTTCCACACTTCCACACTTCCCACTCCCATTCCTGTCCCACATACACCCAGACGTCAGCATGCACCCACCACAACAGACACAGGCACCACACCAGCAGGGAAGGTCCGCCGCACATCTCCTGACACGCACACACAGGGTGTAGTAGGCACACCCACTGGGTCGGGGGGCAAACGTGTGACACGCAGCCAGAGTGGGAGTCCGCATTCCACCCAATCCACTCCCTCCAAATCCCCTCCCCTCAGCTCTCCTGGCCACATCTTCCCCAAAGACTCCTTCATGGCCACTCTGTCCCTGAGCCCCACAGTGACACCACCCCGCAAGCGGTCAAGGAAGTCCACGGTCAGGGTGCTTGAGTCCCCCCCCATGTCCACACCCTCCCCCAGTGGCGCTGCGACCCATCCCTCTGACCCCCCCCTCCTTGGGGCCTGTGGTTCCTTCGGGTGCAGGGGAGTCCCTGGAGGACCTTGCTAAGGTGTGCAGCGCGCTCCTAGAATCCACCTTTGGCCCTGCCCCACCCCCTGTGGTGGAGTCCTCCATCCCTGCACCCACGTCGCCTACCCTTCACCCTCCTGTCCCTGCGGTGCCTGTTCCTCCCCCCGACATGATGCCCTCACCCCTGTGGAAGACGACGGAATGTAACTGTGCAGGCAAGCTAGGGGACACGCATCCCACTGTGTCCCACATCCAGCTGTGACTCATGGACTTCCCTATGGGCTTTGTAAATATTGAACTTTCTACTAACACACTATTTAAGCTCATGCTGATTAAAGCCATTTTTGTTTCCTTTGAACACTACTGCTTTTCTGATGTTGCTGTTGGTGGGGCTGCTACCTGATTTTGGGTGGTAATCATGTGTTGGGTGTGTGGGAAATGTAGTAGTGTGCTGGTCATGGGGGGACCCTGGTATCTGTGTGCCATCACACGGTGTTAGCTAGGTTTCTCTGTCCATGTATGCAGTTGCTGCATGGTGAAATTGTCCCAAGGTGTATTCCTTCCTATGTGTACCCTGACATCTTCCCTGCAGGGTGTTCCCAATATGTGGTGCTGAGCTGTGTCTACATCAGCTGGCTGTGTGACGGACTCCTTCAACTTTGCACATGCATGCTGAGCGATGTCTCCACCTGCATCATTCGTGGCATCCTTGGTAGTCATAGTACTTGTGTGTGTGGACTATTGACATGACGTCATGTGGACATGTTTTCTTTTCGGCGCTATGCATGCGTATACTCCCAGCCTCGCACACATGTGGTACATGTACTGCAGGGTCTTTGTGCACCTGACTGACATTTGTGGGCATGGTATCTGTGGCTACTCCACCCTTTGCGTTCCATGGGCACTGCTGGGAGTGTTAGGCACCCACCCCTCCTGTCTCTGGGCACTGCTGGGGGGACTCTGCACACACCCCTCCTGTCTCTGGGCACTGCTGGGGGGACTCTGCACACACCCCTCCTGTCTCTGGGCACTGCTGGGGGGACTCTGCACACACCCCACCTGTCTCTGGGCACTGCTGGGAGTGATGGGCACCCACCCCTCCTATGTCTGGGCACTGCTGGGTGGACTCTGCACCCACCCCTCATATGTCTGGGCACTGCTGGGAGGACTCTGCACCCACCCCTCCTGTCTCTGGGCACTGCTGGGGGGACTCTGCACACACCCCTCCTGTCCCTGGGCACTGCTGGGGGGACTCTGCACACACCCCTCCTGTCTCTGGGCACTGCTGGGAGTGATAGGCACCCACCCCTCCTGTCTCTGGGCACTGCTGGGAGGACTCTGCACCCACCCCTCCTGTCTCTGGGCACTGCTGGGGGGACTCTGCACACACCCCTCCTGTCTCTGGGCACTGCTGGGGGGACTCTGCACACACCCCTCCTGTCTCTGGGCACTGCTGGGAGTGATAGGCACCCACCCCTCCTGTCTCTGGGCACTGCTGGGAGTGATAGGCACCCACACCTCCTGTCTCTGGGCACTGCTGGGAGTGATAGGCACCCACCCCTCCTATGTCTGGGCACTGCTGGGTGGACTCTGCACCCACCCCTCCTATGTCTGGGCACTGCTGGGAGGACTCTGCACCCACCCCTCCTGTCTCTGGGCACTGCTGGGGGGACTCTGCACACACCCCTCCTGTCTCTGGGCACTGCTGGGGGGACTCTGCACACACCCCTCCTGTCTCTGGGCACTGCTGTGAGTGATAGGCACCCACCCATCCTGTCTCTGGGCACTGCTGGGGGGACTCTCCACCCACCCCTCCTGTCTCTGGGCACTGCTGGGGGGACTCTGCACACACCCCTCCTGTCTCTGGGCACTGCTGGGAGTGATAGGCACCCAGCCTCCTGTCTCTGGGCACTGCTGGGAGGACTCTGCACCCACCCCTCCTGTCTCTGGGCACTGCTGGGGGGACTCTGCACACACCCCTCCTGTCTCTGGGCACTGCTGGGAGTGATAGGCACCCACCCCTCCTGTCTCTGGGCACTGCTGGGAGTGATAGGCACCCACCCCTCCTGTCTCTGGGCACTGCTGGGGGAACTCTGCACACACCCCTCCTGTGTCTGGGCACTGCTGGGAGTGATAGGCACCCACCCCTCATATGTCTGGGCACTGCTGGGGGGACTCTGCACACACCCCTCCTAATTCACAATATGTACGCTTCGAACATACACGGGTGTGGGTTCGCTCCATGCATACGCAGGTGGGGGTACGAGTCGTACTTACACTGTTGGGGTGGGGGGTACGCTCCATGCGTACGCGGGTGAGGGTACAGGTCGTACTTACACTGTTGGGGTGGGGGGTTCGCTCCATGCATACGTGGGTGAGGGTACGAGTCGTACTTACACTGTTGGGGTGGGGGGTATGCTCCGTACGTACGTGGGTGGGGGTACGTGTCGTACTTACACTGTTGGGGTGGGGGGTACGCTCCGTACGTACGCGGGTGGGGGTACATGTCGTACTTACACTGTTGGGGTGGGGGGTTGTAGGAGAGTAGGGTCTGCTATCCTATGGTCACCCCAAATTTTTGCTTTTTGCTTCACTGGTTTTTGACATATTGAGGCTGTGGGCCTGCCAATCAGACCCCCAGCCTGCTGTTCTCTCTACTAAATTAAAACTATGCACCCTAGGTGCATAACCAATTGGAAGTGGATCACCCTGTCAGCCCCTGTACCAGTGTACACTAGGTACCCAGGGCATTGGTGTACCCAAGGCCTGCCAGGGGCTGAAGCATGTATTATGCCACCCCAGGCTTGGCCTAACAATTTGACACAACTGGCTGATCACTCAGCTGGGGTAAGTTGGTGTAATCACCTCTTACTTAGGTGTAGTATACCTATACCTAACCTTAAATGGGACACCTGGTAACCTATAAGTCACTCCTATGGCAGGCCTTAACAATCCTGAAGGCAGAGTGCGTGGTTCCATGTGAGATGGTGCTCTGGCATGAGCTGAGCCTGTCTGCAGTGGTCGGAACAACTTCCTTCTACTGTTTCCAGATATCGTCATACCATATACTCTTAAGTGCATTATGAACCTCGCGGTTAAATGCTATCTTTGGTTTGGCTTTATCAAAACATGTCGAGTAAGGTGTCATACAAATTGGAATACTAACCCCTCGCCAATTCTGGCGACAGGGTTAGCATTCCACCCTTCTAGAGGGACACGACATGTACAGTACCTGAAACCCGGGTAAAATCAGACATAGCCTCAGCTCCACAAAATGGATGCTGCCACCACAGACACAAGTCTGCCCTCCTGCTGCTGGGAGTCCTTCCAGCTTGGGAGGTGTGGACAAAGGGTTTCCTGCCAGGGGAGGTGCGTGCACCACCCCAGACAGGATTTTGTGTATTGGTCAGGTAGGGCTTGAAAGAAACCAGACATGCCTGTGGCTCACAAGGAGCCTCGGTGCATATGCCAGTTCAAACCGGTCCTGGGGCACACCAGTCCCGGGCCTGGGGCGAGCTGGACAAAGGATTGGGGGTGTAACCACCCCCCTTCCTGGTCCCACCCATAGGGAGGGACCTAGCAGGTAGTCCGGCCCCTAGAATCCGCTTAAAGGTAGGAGCTGTGTCCTAAGACTTCAGACATCCTGGAATCAACTTAATACTAAGAAGAAGACGGGAACTTCGACGCTCTGCTGCACAGAGGACTGAAGCCAATCTCCCCTGTGGTCAGGGAGTGACCACCTTGCTAACGCAAGCACCATCCAGCGAATCAACGTCTGCTTTGCCGCCGCCTCCCGCCGGAGCCCGAGCCCAGAGACTGACAAGACCTGGACCTCCAGACCTCTCACCGCCCGATCCACAGTCCCTGAAAAGAGGAGACCCGTGGAGGCACCGAGACACGTGGAGCCGGCCATCTTGGAACGACTACGACAAGCTGACAAGTGCAACAACCGAGGCTTCCTCCAAGTTGTGCTTTGGGATCTGAGAAGCCCAACACCCGAGCAGCATCTGCACCAAAGGTGAGCCCTCCAGCATCTCCACGATCTGCGTGGGGCCCTTCTGCATTTTGCCACTCGACGCGCCTAACCGGTTGCTGGCCCGCTGGCTAGTAGCCATCTTGGCGACGAACTTCAAGAAATACACCGCTGGTCTGGTTGCTCCAGACTGGCCCTTGCTCCCCTCCAAAGGAGCAGTCCTTCTGACCTTGCTGGTCAGAACCATCAGCTTATTTCCTTTTCCTACAACAATTGCTTTTGCCAAGGCTTGTTTGCTTCGATCAAGTCGCCGACACCGCCGACAGCGAGAGCCTGCGTGGGACAGCTCGTGACTTGACTCCTGGACGTCGTCGACCTCCAGGGACCACGTGGCTGCAGAGACAAGCTACACCTTTCTCCCTGTTTGCACCCGACATTGCCTGGTACCCACCTGGTGCCACGCCGGTCACTGGCTAGTGACTGTGAACACTGTCCCCTCTGCTTACAGGTCTTCAACATCTCCGATCCACTCTTGGATCCACTGCATCTCTCCCGGACCGACCGCCTGCAGCATCTTTGTCTTCAGGCTCCACGGAACAGATAGAAGAAACCCGACGCACTTCGAGGCCTATGCACCCGCTTCCTGTGGGTGAGGTAAAGCTGGCACACCTGTGCCCAAGTGTAGTATTACATCTCTAGTGCCTGTGTTCCAAATCTTGAGTTCCTAGTCCATCCGGAAGATCCTCTTTGCAGTAACTTTGTACTTTTTACGCACCCATTGAAACCTATGGGAGCACGCGTGTGACTATTTGCTCTGCACACGCCACCCGTGGACCTCCTGGTCACTAACTGACGTTAGCTCCTTGTAGGCCCAGCGATTCTAGAGGCCCTAGGCCTTTTCCCTTTTCTGTTCGTGGTACTTATACCACTATTTTAGTATATGGTTTGAGTGGCCACCAGGGCCTATCCATATAAAGTGCAACTTCTGTGTATTCTACTGTAATCTTGTTTGACGATTTGTGCTCCTGTGCTCATAAAGAGACTAGGGGTTACTTTGAGAAATAAATACATATATATTTTGAATATATATCTGTGTGGTGTCCTTTCATTGGTATAAAAGGGGGTTACATTTGGTAAAACAGCTGGCTTAACACGCTTCACGAGTTTAGCCTCAAAGACTGCTTAGCCTACGCTACCACTAGGGCAGCTAGTCCGAAAAGGTTGACTTACAACCACACCATAAGGGTTGCTTGGCATGGTACAGGGTGATCACTTTAACTAGTGAGCATCATATACCAGGCCAACTTCTCACATTGGTGAGCAGCGGTTGGATTTGAGCTTGCTGTGTTTTACCATTGTAATCTCTTGGTTACCAATTGAAAGATCACATAGGTACCTGTAGGTACATATAAAACAAGATTAGATATACATAAGTTCTACTGAACTTAGTTGTTGTAGAGCAAAGGGAGTAGCACACCCTGACTACAACTACTAGATAGGTTTAGTAGGCAAACCCAAGTGTAGGTAGATTGCAACACACCCACCCACACTTAAGAGCAATGGCCGGGGCAGAGGGGTCCACTGTACCCACCTCTGTTGAGAGTGACCCCCAGAGGGCACCATCCAGCTTTGCTACCCTTAATCAGAATGAGCTCAGGCATTTGGCAACTCTTAGAGGCCTTAAACAGCCCAAGAACCCTACCTCTGCTGAGCTCAGAGAACTCTTACAGAATGATGAGAATCAGAGAGAACTCAAGAAAGCTTCCCAGTTAGCCCCCTTAGGGTCAGGAACAGGAGGCCCCCCTTCTGAAGATGCTACAGAGGTACCCAGTTCCAATAGCCATCCCTTAGATGAGAATCATACTACAGGGGAGGAAAGTGGTGAGGATACAGAAAGTAGTGATGATGAAGGGAGAACTAGCCCAGTGCCAAGTGTTATACTTGGCCCAGCTAAACTAAGGCTATTGGGGATTGACAGTGGGTTTACCCCATTGGATCTCCCCAGTGGACTTAACACAGGGCTTGGGAGGCAAAGGAATCGCTCAGGTGACTCCAATGCTTCTCATGGCTCTAGAGGCTCTCAAGGTCACTCCAGGAAAAGGATGACCACCCCTCAGAGGAGGGAACATGAGGCCAGAATGCAGGAAGCCCAGCTGAGGATCAGGAAGCAGGAGCTAGAAGTAGCCCTGATGGAAGAAAAACTGAACAAGGCTAGGCAACCTAGAGAGAGTGGGTCTATACCCACTGGTGGCAGCATTGTCCCTAAGGACAAAGATAGGGTCTTTGATAATAGGAACCTGTCTAAGGTTGTGCCCCCCTACAAAAGTGGGGATGACATCCACAAATGGATAACTGCTCTTGAGAGAGCCTGCAAAGTACAGCAGGTTCCTGAAGACCAGTGGGCAGCAATCCTCTGGCTCTCCTTTGAAGGAAGAGGCAGAGACAGACTCCTCACTGTTAGAGAAGAGGATGTCAGAAACTACAGAGTCCTGAAGAGTGTTCTGGTAGATGGGTTAGGCTTAACCACTGAACAGTACAGGTTAATGTTCAGAGACACCCAAAAGACACAGACTCAGGACTGGTCTGAATATGTTGAATGTGCCACTAAGGCTTTGGAGGGTTGGTTGCTGGGAAGTAAGGTATCTGATTTTACAGGATTGTATAATTTGATGATGAGAGAACAGATTTTAAATAACTGTCAAAACCAGCAACTGCATCAACACTTGGTTGACTCTGATCTGACCTCTCCCCAAGAATTGGGAAAGAAGGCAGACAAATGGGTCAGAACCAGGGTTAAGCAAAAGAACCAGAACCAGGGCCAAGGGGGTGATCAGAAGAAAACAGACCAAAAGGGTGGAGATCAGAAATCTAAAGACCAGAAGTCTTCAACAGGGCCCCAAACTACTGCTAAGGAGGGTGGGTCCCAACAACAGTCCAAAAAGAAGAAAGAAGGTCAAAAGAAACCCTGGTGCAATCATTGCAAAAATACAACTCACTGGACTAGTGATTGCAAAAAGGGTGGAGCCCCCAACACTGTTGCCCCTAAGGCACCTGCTCCCAGTACTACTGTTAGCAGTGTTGGTCCCCAGACAAAGGGTGTAGTGGGAATCACTATGGGAACTGAAGGAGATTCTGACTTAGACAGAACCCTGACACAGGCAGTCTTGATCTGTGATGGGGACATTGATTTGTCCCTGACTGTGAGCCCCAGTAACCTGGGCAAGTACAGACAGACTCCTTTAATTAATGACAAAGTGGCTCAAGCCTACAGGAACACATGTGCCAGTGTCACTATGGTGACACCAGGCTTTGTGGACCCTGGACAGTACATACCAGGTGAGAACTACCTGGTGACCAATGCCAGCAATGCCACTACTTCACACAGTGTGGCAGTTGTTAACTTCTCATGGGGAGGGGTAACTGGCCTCAAAAGGGTTGTGGTTAGTGCAGACCTCCCAGTAGAATGTTTGTTGGGCAATGACCTAGAGAGTTCTCTATGGTCAGAAGTGGAGTACAAGACTCATGCAGAGATGTTAGGTATATCATCACATGTCCTTGCTGTGACCAGGTCACAGGCCAAAAAGTGCCTCACTGAACCTCAGGTCTTGGATCCTGGAACAATGGACCAAGCACCTACCAAGAAGAAGAACAGGAGGGTCAAGGCTGTGCCTTCCCCCCTGCCTCAGAGTGATGATCAGCCTTCCCAGGAAGCTGATCTAGAGGACCCTGAAGGAACTGTCCCTGAAGAGCTTGAACCTGATCAGGTTGAGTTTCTGGGGACAGGGGGACCTTCAAGGGCTGACTTGAGGCAGGCTCAGTTATCCTGTCCCTCTCTTGAACCCCTCAGACAGCTGGCTGCTGCTGAGGCTGCTGGGAATGCTCAAGGTACCCATAAAGTGTATTGGGATGAAGGGCTCCTTTATTCAGAGGCTAGAGACCCCAAGCCTGGTGCTACCAGGAGGTTGGTTATACCTCTGCAATTTAGGGGCTTCCTTCTTACCTTGGCCCATGAAATTCCTTTAGCAGGACACTTAGGCCAGAACAAGACTTGGGACAGACTTGTCCCTCACTTTCACTGGCCTCATATGAATGAAGATACAAAGGAGTTTTGTCGCTCCTGTGTGACCTGCCAAGCCAGTGGCAAATCAGGTGGCACAACAAAGGCCCCCCTAATACCACTACCTGTGGTGGGGGTCCCCTTTGAAAGAGTGGGAATAGACATAGTGGGTCCCATGGATCCTCCCACTGCATCTGGGCACAGATTTATACTGGTGGTAGTGGATCATGCCACCAGGTATCCAGAGGCAATTCCCCTTAGGACCACTACAGCTCCTGTTGTGGCCAGGGCCCTGCTAGGAGTATTCTCCAGAGTGGGGTTTCCTAAGGAGGTAGTATCTGACAGAGGTACCAACTTTATGTCAGGATACTTGACAGCTATGTGGAAGGAATGTGGTGTCAACTACAAGTTCACCACCCCTTATCACCCACAATGCAATGGGCTTGTTGAGAGATTCAACAAGACCCTAAAGGGTATGATCAAAGGATTACCTGAAAAGCTCAGGCGAAGATGGGACATCCTTCTACCCTGCCTTCTGTTTGCTTACAGAGAGGTCCCACAAAAAGGAGTTGGCTACAGCCCCTTTGAATTGTTGTTTGGGCACCCTGTGAGAGGCCCACTGTGTTTGGTGAAGGAAGGATGGGAGTTACCTCTCAAAAAGCCTAAGCTAGACATAGTGGACTATGTACTTGGTCTCCGCTCCAGGATGGCTGAGTATATGGAGAAGGCATCCAAAAACCTTGAGGCAAGCCAGGCCTTACAGAAAGCTTGGCATGACCAAAAGGCTGTCTTGGTTGAGTTTCAGCCAGGACAGAAGGTATGGGTGTTGGAGCCAGTGGCCCCAGCAGCACTCCAAGACAAATGGTCTGGACCCCATACAATCCTGGAAAAGAAGGGAGAAGTCACCTACTTGGTCGACCTAGGAACTCCCAGGAGTCCCCACAGGGTACTCCATGTTAACAGGCTTAAAGCATATGTTGACAGGGCAGACATGGGCTTGCTCATGGCTACAGATGAGGGACAGGAGGAAGAGAGTGACCCTCTCCCAGACCTGTTGTCTCAGAACCCTGAAGATGGCTCAGTTGAAGGAGTGACCCTTGGAGGCAACCTCACTGCCCATCAGCAGACTGAATGTAGACAGGTTCTACAATCATTTTCACATATGTTTTCCTTGATACCTAGTCAAACAGACTGGTGTACCCATGTGGTGGACACTGGTGACAGTCTGCCTGTAAAGAACAAGCTTTACAGACAACCTGACCACGTCAGGGACTGTATAAAGGCTGAGGTACATAAAATGCTGGAATTAGGTGTCATTGAACCCTCAGAGAGCCCCTGGGCTAGCCCAGTGGTTCTGGTCCCCAAACCTCACACCAAGGATGGCAAGAGAGAGATGAGGTTCTGTGTGGATTACAGAGGACTCAATGCTGTCACCAGGACAGATGCACACCCTATTCCAAGGGCAGATGAGCTCATAGACAAACTAGCTTCTGCAAAGTTTTTGAGCACATTTGACTTAACAGCTGGCTATTGGCAAATCAGATTAGCTGAGGAGTCTAAGGCCAAAACAGCATTCTCAACCCCAGGTGGGCACTACCAGTTTGTGGTGATGCCCTTTGGTCTGAAGAATGCACCTGCCACCTTCCAAAGGCTGGTGAACCAAGTCCTTACTGGGTTGGATGACTTTTGCGCAGCATATCTGGATGACATTGCTGTCTTTAGCTCCACCTGGGAGGATCACCTGATCCACCTGAAGAAGGCTCTTGAGGCTCTGCAAAGGGCAGGCCTCACTATCAAGGCTACAAAGTGCCAGATAGGGCAGAGTAAGGTTGTATATTTGGGCCACCTTGTAGGTGGAGGCCAAGTTCAACCACTGGAGAGTAAGATACAATCCATCAAGGACTGGTCCCCTCCAACCACCCAGACTCAAGTTCGAGCTTTCTTGGGCTTGACTGGGTACTACAGGAAGTTTGTTAAGAACTATGGGTCCATTGTGACTCCTCTTAATG
Organism: Triturus cristatus; assembly: GCF_964204655.1. Taxonomy (NCBI): domain Eukaryota; kingdom Metazoa; phylum Chordata; class Amphibia; order Caudata; family Salamandridae; genus Triturus; species Triturus cristatus. Next base: position 286,180,184 of record NC_140579.1, read on the forward strand.
ATCTGACATCCAAGAAGATGCCCAAAAAGGTTCAGTGGACAGTAAGCTGTCAAAAGGCATTTGATGACCTGAAGGAGGCCATGTGCTCTGCACCTATCCTGAAAAGTCCTGACTACTCCAAAGAGTTTATTGTCCAAACAGATGCTTCTGAGTTGGGTGTGGGAGCTGTGCTGTCACAACTTAATGTAGATGGTCAAGACCAACCCATTGCTTTTATTAGCAGAAGGTTGACCCCCAGAGAGAAGAATTGGTCAGCTATTGAGAGGGAGGCCTTTGCTGTGGTGTGGGCCCTGAAGAAGCTGAGGCCATACTTGTTTGGCACTCACTTCAAGATTCAGACCGACCATAAGCCCCTCTTGTGGCTAAATCAGATGAAGGGTGAAAACCCCAAACTGCTTAGGTGGTCCATTTCCCTACAGGGGATGGACTTTACAGTGGAGCACCGGCCAGGTACTGACCATGGGAATGCAGATGGTCTCTCCAGGTACTTCCACTTAGGACATGAAGACGAGACTGGTCAAGGCTAGTTTAATGTCCCAGCGTTTGGGGGGGGGTTGTGTAGGAGAGTAGGGTCTGCTACCCTATGGTCACCCCAAATTTTTGCTTTTTGCTTCACTGGTTTTTGACATATTGAGGCTGTGGGCCTGCCAATCAGACCCCCAGCCTGCTGTTCTCTCTACTAAATTAAAACTATGCACCCTAGGTGCATAACCAATTGGAAGTGGATCACCCTGTCAGCCCCTGTACCAGTGTACACTAGGTACCCAGGACATTGGTGTACCCAAGGCCTGCCAGGGGCTGAAGCATGTATTATGCCACCCCAGGCTTGGCCTAACAATTTGACACAACTGGCTGATCACTCAGCTGGGGTAAGTTGGTGTAATCACCTCTTACTTAGGTGTAGTATACCTATACCTAACCTTAAATGGGACACCTGGTAACCTATAAGTCACTCCTATGGCAGGCCTTAACAATCCTGAAGGCAGAGTGCGTGGTTCCATGTGAGATGGTGCTCTGGCATGAGCTGAGCCTGTCTGCAGTGGTCGGAACAACTTCCTTCTACTGTTTCCAGATATCGTCATACCATATACTCTTAAGTGCATTATGAACCTCGCGGTTAAATGCTATCTTTGGTTTGGCTTTATCAAAACATGTCGAGTAAGGTGTCATACAAATTGGAATACTAACCCCTCGCCAATTCTGGCGACGGGGTTAGCATTCCACCCTTCTAGAGGGACACGACATGTACAGTACCTGAAACCCGGGTAAAATCAGACATAGCCTCAGCTCCACAAAATGGATGCTGCCACCACAGACACAAGTCTGCCCTCCTGCTGCTGGGAGTCCTTCCAGCTTGGGAGGTGTGGACAAAGGGTTTCCTGCCAGGGGAGGTGCGTGCACCACCCCAGACAGGATTTTGTGTATTGGTCAGGTAGGGCTTGAAAGAAACCAGACATGCCTGTGGCTCACAAGGAGCCTCGGTGCATATGCCAGTTCAAACCGGTCCTGGGGCACACCAGTCCCGGGCCTGGGGCGAGCTGGACAAAGGATTGGGGGTGTAACCACCCCCCTTCCTGGTCCCACCCATAGGGAGGGACCTAGCAGGTAGTCCGGCCCCTAGAATCCGCTTAAAGGTAGGAGCTGTGTCCTAAGACTTCAGACATCCTGGAATCAACTTAATACTAAGAAGAAGACGGGAACTTCGACGCTCTGCTGCACAGAGGACTGAAGCCAATCTCCCCTGTGGTCAGGGAGTGACCACCTTGCTAACGCAAGCACCATCCAGCGAATCAACGTCTGCTTTGCCGCCGCCTCCCGCCGGAGCCCGAGCCCAGAGACTGACAAGACCTGGACCTCCAGACCTCTCACCGCCCGATCCACAGTCCCTGAAAAGAGGAGACCCGTGGAGGCACCGAGACACGTGGAGCCGGCCATCTTGGAACGACTACGACAAGCTGACAAGTGCAACAACCGAGGCTTCCTCCAAGTTGTGCTTTGGGATCTGAGAAGCCCAACACCCGAGCAGCATCTGCACCAAAGGTGAGCCCTCCAGCATCTCCACGATCTGCGTGGGGCCCTTCTGCATTTTGCCACTCGACGCGCCTAACCAGTTGCTGGCCCGCTGGCTAGTAGCCATCTTGGCGACGAACTTCAAGAAATACACCACTGGTCTGGTTGCTCCAGACTGGCCCTTGCTCCCCTCCAAAGGAGCAGTCCTTCTGACCTTGCTGGTCAGAACCATCAGCTTATTTCCTTTTCCTACAACAATTGCTTTTGCCAAGGCTTGTTTGCTTCGATCAAGTCGCCGACACCGCCGACAGCGAGAGCCTGCGTGGGACAGCTCGTGACTCGACTCCTGGACGTCGTCGACCTCCAGGGACCACGTGGCTGCAGAGACAAGCTACACCTTTCTCCCTGTTTGCACCCGACATTGCCTGGTACCCACCTGGTGCCACGCCGGTCACTGGCTAGTGACTGTGAACACTGTCCCCTCTGCTTACAGGTCTTCAACATCTCCGATCCACTCTTGGATCCACTGCATCTCTCCCGGACCGACCGCCTGCAGCATCTTTGTCTTCAGGCTCCACGGAACAGATAGAAGAAACCCGACGCACTTCGAGGCCTATGCACCCGCTTCCTGTGGGTGAGGTAAAGCTGGCACACCTGTGCCCAAGTGTAGTATTACATCTCTAGTGCCTGTGTTCCAAATCTTGAGTTCCTAGTCCATCCGGAAGATCCTCTTTGCAGTAACTTTGTACTTTTTACGCACCCATTGAAACCTATGGGAGCACGCGTGTGACTATTTGCTCTGCACACGCCACCCGTGGACCTCCTGGTCACTAACTGACGTTAGCTCCTTGTAGGCCCAGCGATTCTAGAGGCCCTAGGCCTTTTCCCTTTTCTGTTCGTGGTACTTATACCACTATTTTAGTATATGGTTTGAGTGGCCACCAGGGCCTATCCATATAAAGTGCAACTTCTGTGTATTCTACTGTAATCTTGTTTGACGATTTGTGCTCCTGTGCTCATAAAGAGACTAGGGGTTACTTTGAGAAATAAATACATATATATTTTGAATATATATCTGTGTGGTGTCCTTTCATTGGTATAAAAGGGGGTTACATTTGGTAAAACAGCTGGCTTAACACGCTTCACAAGTTTAGCCTCAAAGACTGCTTAGCCTACGCTACCACTAGGGCAGCTAGTCCGAAAAGGTTGACTTACAACCACACCATAAGGGTTGCTTGGCATGGTACAGGGTGATCACTTTAACTAGTGAGCATCATATACCAGGCCAACTTCTCACGGGGTACGCTCCGTACGTACGCGGGTGGGGGTACATGTCGTACTTACACTGTTGGGGTGGGGGGTACGCTCCATACATACGCGGGTGGGGATACGTGTCGTACTTACACTGTTGGCATGGGGGGTACGCTCCTTGCATACGCGGGTGGGGGTACGTGTCGTACTTACACTGTTGGGGTGGGTGGTACGCTCCGTACGTACGCGGGTGGGGGTACTTGTCGTACTTACACTGTTGGGGTGGGGGGTACGCTCCATGCATACGCGGGTGGGGGTACGGTCCGTACATTGCCGTACCCACGCTGTGGAATGCTTGTGCGGGCCGTCCCCAGGCCTTTGCCACGTGGGTACGTGCCGTCCCGCAATTGTTGGGGTGACGTAGGTGTGGGCGTGGTACGACTCGTACCCACGCTCTTAAGGCGTGGGAACGGGACGTACCTGTATGGTTGTGTTGCCGGTTCGCGTCGTGAAGAACTTACGTTGTGGCGGTCGCTGGCTTGGCTGGACACGCCCCCACCCCCTCGTAGTGACCAGGGCCTGAGGGTCAGGTATGTCCAGGGCAAGTGTGCTGTGTGACTTGGGTGGGGGTTATATGTCCTGCCCCCGCCCCCCCCCCTTTGCCCATGGGTGTTGTTCTGACCTTCTGCGGCGTCTGCGTCGTAACCTGTAGAGGAGGTCGACTGCTATGAGGGCCGGGATTACATGTAGGTTCGGGTCCATGTCTGTCCGTCGCGTACAGGTCCTCCTTGTTCGCGTCGTCCTGTCTATCCGTCGCGTACGGGTCCTCCTTGTTCGCGTCGTCCTGATTTCCCGGCAGTTTTTGGCAGCCGGAAAATATTCACCGTGCGGGATGACGTCGGTGCGAATCGTAATTCCTGGTTCGTGAATGGCAGGCTGCGTGCGTCCCGACGTCACGTCGGCGCTTTCCCGGATCGCATTTGTTCGTTTATTTTGTTCGGTCGGGGTTTTGTACGATTCGTACGGGAAAGGTGTTTCCGTGCGAATCGTAATTCCATGTTTGTAGTTTGGTACGACCGGGTACGCGTCGGACGGAGAATATGCTCCGTCCGACGGTTCGTACCCGGTTTTTACCGGATAGTGATCGGGACCCAAATGTCTACATTTGGCAAAGCAAGGTCTTTCACAATACCTCCTTTTTTCTGCATACTTTTCACTCCAGAAGACATAGCTATGACCTACAATCCACACTGTGAACATCTTTCAAGGAGATCTGGATGCACTCAGAAGGTGTCTTTCAGTAGAATGCAATATTAAAAGAAAGATAGTTGTAAAATGGAGGCTTACATACTTTTTTTAATAAAAATAACTCATTGGCTGTTTCACACCATTCTACACTAAAAACTAGGCTGTATGTTTACATTTTTAAAAGCATGTTTTTTATTGGTTCAGAAAAATGTGTTCCCACAGAACATTACTTTGGATTTGCTGTTAGGTTTGAAAAGTCAAGTACTCTTGCTGTTTGGATTAGAAACATTGTGTGCTGAACTTCTGACCTCTCTGCTCACACCAGTGTTCCATGACCTGTTGCTATGGTAGCAGGCAGAAGTCATGTTGGGGGTAGGAATGATTTGGAAAAGGGTTGAAATTTGCAACCAATAGAAATGTGTGTTTCCATTTGAAAAAATGTGGGAAGCAATGTGATTTGAAGTTAACATGTATATGTGTGAAAAAAGAGAGGGAAAGTTTGCCATTTACTGGTTCTGGTGAGAGGTGTACAGCTCAGATGCTGGCTCTGATAATCTGCTGTGTGAGTGCCACATTTCTTTCTCAACTAACTACTTTTAAAGGTGAGTTATGAAGGGATGTATGTGGGGTATTTTGATATAAATAATAGAAATGTGTTTCTTCTTTTAAAGTTGTGTTTTACATTTTATGTTTTGGAAGATATTTAACTGCCTTGAACTTGTAAGATATTATGGAGTATGTCTTCACCATAGGTTAAGGTGTACTGGTATCACCCAGGAATACTGTTTTGTGCCTAGAATCACACCATGAGTCTGTGTGCACACAGGAATTATTGTCAGAGATTTAATTTGTGTTGCTCTTGTTCTGTAAGTCTTGCACTCGTAGGAAAGGGGCAGCTTGTTTTCTTGAACTGTGATCGTTAGCATTCAGCAGAAATCACTATCTCACAGATGAGAGGCAAATGCTAACACATTTGAAAACAACAGGGTAGATTTTCATTCTCCTCCTGCCATGGGTGAGGTAGATCCTACATGTTCAAAACTCCAATTAACCCTTACCACACATGTACTCTTATATACATCTCTGCAGTCTTCATGCAGTTGTGCAAGCGTCCATGCAGATCTCTTGCACCTGACAATACACATTCTCTAGAAGCACACTCTTAGCACACAGGCAGCTGATTTTCCTGCACTCCCATGCTTACTATTCAGCACTGTGTGGTATTTCAGATAGCAGTGTGTAACGCTAACACATTCAACGTCACCAAGGCTCATTTCCTTTGCTCTAGTCTAATCACTCACCCAGGTTCCACATGCTCATGGTCTCAAGTAGCTGTTAGGACATGTGCTCTTTTCTGCCTCTCTAAACTATAAGGAAAATGTGTCAGGCTGTTACAGTAATTATCACTTGCTCTACCACAGTAGTAAATGTGCTTTGAAATTGCCAATCAAATATCGTTTTCTGCCTAGAATCACACCATGAGTCTGTCTGCACACAGGAATTGTTGTCAGAGATTTAATTCGTGTTGCTCTTGTTCTGTAAGACTTGCACTCGTAGGAAAGGGGCAGCTCATATGATAGGATTTGAAAAGCTCCAAAAAAAAATAGTAATATGTTTAAATTACATAAAGGTATTTTTTTTTAGTTTCTTTTAGGTATTGGTGAACAACACTGAAATAAATTAAACATGCCTATAAAATCAAGAAAGAGAAAAGAACAGCAAAAACATCTATATTTGAAGACAACTGGACAACACAAATTAGTTGAAGAACCTCATGTTGGAAAAAAGAAAAAGTCTTCTGGTAAGCAGACTAAGGATTTTTTTTAAAATATCTTCAAACATAGAAAAAATGTAAAAAATATATCCACTGCATATAGTGTTTCAAGTAGAAAACAACAATTCAATAGAAATAAAATACTAAATGCTAGTGTACAATCAGAAGCAGGAAAGAATGACTTAAAAAGAAAAACAGAATTTCAAAACATTCGTAGAAAAATGTTTCAGAGAAGAGTGATGTTCAATTTGCTAAAGGATGTGAAAAAATATAGGAAGAAAGCAAAATTTTATAAGAAAAAGAAACATATTGATTCAATTGTTGCAAAGGCTTTGGAATTAAAAAGAAAACTATTTATTTTAATTTTGAACAGGATCCGTACATTAGATAAAATAGTCAATGTAATGAAGTCAAAAAGCAAAAGGAAAAGAGTAGTGAAAAAAAATTACTTTTGTAAAGTGTTCTTAGGAGAATGGAAACATAGTTCAAGTACTGAACCATTTTTTAATGAAGAGAGTTATCTTCAAAGTAATAGTTTGCTGCATGCAGTTGACACCAGTGGTCGAGCTTATGAAGTTAAGGATGGTTGTGTAATGGAAAAGGAGAAAATGGTTCCAAGAAATGAGGAAGAAGTGTTAGCTGATGAGGTTATGGGGAAACGTCCTAAAGCCCCAGTGTACACTTGGGTGCCGATCACGATCCGGTAAAAACCGGGTACGAACCGTCGGACGGAGCATATTCTCCGTCCGACGCGTACCCGGTCGTACCAAACTACAAACATGGAATTACGATTCGCACGGAAACACCTTTCCCGTACGAATCGTACAAAACCCCGACCGAACAAAATAAACGTACAAATGCGATCCGGGAAAGCGCCGACGTGACGTCGGGACGCACGCAGCCTGCCATTCACGAACCAGGAATTACGATTCGCACCAACGTCATCCCGCACGGTGAATATTTTCCGGCTGCCAAAAACTGCCGGGAAATCAGGACGACGCGAACAAGGAGGACCCGTACGCGATGGACAGACAGGACGACGCGAACAAGGAGGACCTATACGCGACGGACAGACATGGACCCGAACCTACGTGTCATCCCGGCCCTCATAGCAGTCGACCTCCTCTACAGGTTACGATGCAGACGCCGCAGAAGGTCAGAACAACACCCATGGGCAAAGGGGGGGGGGGCAGGGGCAGGACACATAACCCCCACCCAAGTCACACAGCACACATGCCCTGGACATACCTGACCCTCAGGCCCTGGTCACTACGAGGGGGTGGGGGCGTGTCCAGCCAAGCCAGCGACCGCCACAACGCAAGTTCTTCACGACGCGAACCGGCAACACAACCATACAGGTACGTCCCGTACCCACGCCTTAAGAGCGTGGGTACGAGTCATACCACGCCCACACCTACGTCAGCCCAACAATTGCGGGACGGCACATACCCACGTGGCAAAGGCCTGGGGACGGCCCGCACAAGCATTCCACAGCGTGGGTACGGCAATGTACGGACCGTACCCCCACCCGCGTACGTACGGAGCGTACCCCCCGCCCCAACAGTGTAAGTACGACACGTACCCCCACCCGCGTACGTACGGAGCGTACCCCCCACTCCAACAGTGTAAGTACGACTTGTACCCTCACCCGCGTATGCATGGAGCGAACCCCCCAACCCAACAGTGTAAGTACGACCTGTACCCTCACCCGCGTACGCATGGAGCGTACCCCCCACCCCAAGAGTGTAAGTACAACTCGTACCCTCACCCGCGTATGCATGGAGTGAACCCCCCACCCCAACAGTGTAAGTACGACCCGTACCCTCACCCGCGTATGCATGGAGCGTACCCCCCACCCCAACAGTGTAAGTATGACACGTACCCCCACCCGCGTATGCATGGAGCGAACCCACACCCGTGTATGTTCGAAGCGTACATATTGTGAATTAGGAGGGGTGTGTGCAGAGTCCCCCCAGCAGTGCCCAGACATATGAGGGGTGGGTGCCTATCACTCCCAGCAGTGCCCAGACACAGGAGGGGTGTGTGCAGAGTCCCCCCAGCAGTGCCCAGAGACAGGAGGGGTGGGTGCCTATCACTCCCAGCAGTGCCCAGAGACAGGAGGGGTGGGTGCCTATCACTCCCAGCAGTGCCCAGAGACAGGAGGGGTGTGTGCAGAGTCCCCCCAGCAGTGCCCAGAGACAGGAGGGGTGGGTGCAGAGTCCTCCCAGCAGTGCCCAGAGACAAGAGGGGTGGGTGCCTATCACTCCCAGCAGTGCCCAGACAGGAGCGGTGTGTGCAGAGTCCCCCCAGCAGTGCCCCGAGACAGGAGGGGTGGGTGCAGAGTCCCCCCAGCAGTGCCCAGAGACAGGAGGGGTGTGTGCAGAGTCCCCCCAGCAGTGCCCAGAGACAGGAGGGGTGGGTGCAGAGTCCTCCCAGCAGTGCCCAGACATAGGAGGGGTGGGTGCAGAGTCCACCCAGCAGTGCCCAGACATAGGAGGGGTGGGTGCCTATCACTCCCAGCAGTGCCCAGAGACAGGAGGGGTGGGTGCCTATCACTCCCAGCAGTGCCCAGAGACAGGAGGGGTGTGTGCAGAGTCCCCCCCAGCAGTGCCCAGAGACAGGAGGGGTGTGTGCAGAGTCCCCCCAGCAGTGCCCAGAGATAGGAGGGGTGGGTGCAGAGTCCTCCCAGCAGTGCCCAGAGACAGGAGGGGTGGGTGCCTATCACTCCCAGCAGTGCCCAGAGACAGGAGGTGTGTGTGCAGAGTCCCCCCAGCAGTGCCCAGAGACAGAAGGGGTGTGTGCAGAGTCCCCCCCAGCAGTGCCCAGAGACAGGAAGGGTGGGTGCAGAGTCCTCCCAGCAGTGCCCAGACATAGGAGGGGTGGGTGCAGAGTCCACCCAGCAGTGCCCAGACATAGGAGGGGTGGGTGCCTATCACTCCCAGCAGTGCCCAGAGACAGGAAGGGTGGGTGCCTATCACTCCCAGCAGTGCCCAGAGACAGGAGGGGTGTGTGAAGAGTCCCCCCAGCAGTGCCCAGAGACAGGAGGGGTGTGTGCAGAGTCCCCCCAGCAGTGCCCAGAGACAGGAGGGGTGTGTGCAGAGTCCCCCCAGCAGTGCCCAGAGACAGGAGGGGTGGGTGCCTAACACTCCCAGCAGTGCCCATGGAACGCAAAGGGTGGAGTAGCCACAGATACCATGCCCACAAATGTCAGTCAGGTGCACAAAGACCCTGCAGTACATGTACCACGTGTGCGAGGCTGGGAGTATACGCATGCATAGCGCCGAAAAGAAAACATGTCCACATGACGTCATGTCAATAGTCCACACACACAAGTACTATGACTACCAAGGATGCCACAAATGATGCAGGTGGAGACATCGCTCAGCATGCATGTGCAAAGTTGAAGGAGTCCGTTACACAGCCAGCTGATGTAGACACAGCTCAGCACCACATATTGGGAACACCCTGCAGGGAAGATGTCAGGGTACACAGAGGAAGGAATACACCTTGGGACAATTTCACCATGCAGCAACTGCATACATGGACAGAGAAACCTAGCTAACACCGTGTGATGGCACACAGATACCAGGGTCCCCCCATGACCAGCACACTACTACATTTCCCACACACCCAACACATGATTACCACCCAAAATCAGGTAGCAGCCCCACCAACAGCAACATCAGAAAAGCAGTAGTGTTCAAAGGAAACAAAAATGGCTTTAATCAGCATGAGCTTAAATAGTGTGTTAGTAGAAAGTTCAATATTTACAAAGCCCATAGGGAAGTCCATGAGTCACAGCTCGATGTGGGACACAGTGGGATGCGTGTCCCCTAGCTTGCCTGCACAGTTACATTCCGTCGTCTTCCACAGGGGTGAGGGCATCATGTCGGGGGGAGGAACAGGCATCGCAGGGACAGGAGGGTGAAGGGTAGGCGACGTGGGTGCAGGGATGGAGGACTCCACCACAGGGGGTGGGGCAGGGCCAAAGGTGGATTCTAGGAGCGCGCTGCACACCTTAGCAAGGTCCTCCAGGGACTCCCCTGCACCCGAAGGAACCACAGGCCCCAAGGAGGGGGGGGTCAGAGGGATGGGTCGCAGCGCCACTGGGGGAGGGTGTGGACATGGGGGGGACTCAAGCACCCTGACCGTGGACTTCCTTGACCGCTTGCGGGGTGGTGTCACTGTGGGGCTCAGGGACAGAGTGGCCATGAAGGAGTCTTTGGGGAAGATGTGGCCAGGAGAGCTGAGGGGAGGGGATTTGGAGGGAGTGGATTGGGTGGAATGCGGACTCCCACTCTGGCTGCGTGTCACATGTTTGCCCCCCGACCCAGTGGGTGTGCCTACTACACCCTGTGTGTGCGTGTCAGGAGGTGTGCGGCGGACCTTCCCTGCTGGTGTGGTGCCTGTGTCTGTTGTGGTGGGTGCATGCTGACGTCTGGGTGTATGTGGGACAGGCATGGGAGTGGGAAGTGTGGAAGGGGCAGGGGTAGGGGGTGGGACGTAGCGCTGCAGGAGACCCACTGCTGCAGTCAGTGTCGAGTCTATGGACCTCAGCAAGTTGCGTTGGTCAGCCTGCGATGAATGAATGCCCTCCAAGTATGCCTCCATGTTGTTGAGGACCTGGCTGTGGGCATGGAGGACATTAAGGATCGCAGTCTGACCAACCTGCAACTGCCGCTGGATGTCCACAGACTCGGCATTGGCGGCAGCAGTGGAGACAGGGGCAGGGGGTGCGGTGCCTGGCAGGAAGGAGACATGCGGTGACTGGGCACGCTGGGAAGGGACACGAGCACGTGGGAGGCGGCTGATGCCAATGGAGGGGGCGGTGCGAGATGTAGGGCTGCTGTCAGATGGTGGTGCAGCCACCGCCCACTCGGAGAGATCATCCTCGGACCCGTCAGCTTCATACTCTGTTGTGCCAGTTGACAGGTCCCCGGGTTCACTCTCCACCGCCTCAGTCCCACTCGATGTGCCAGCCATGATGTCACCGCTGGCACTGGTGCTCGGTCCCTCTGCGCCGTCTGTGTCCATGTCTCCCTCCGTGTCCCCCGACGATGCTGTGGGCAGGGTGAAGAGACAGAAATTAATCATACACCTGTATACATATGTCACATGAGTCCAATCTACTTAGGTTACAGTGCATAGCCTGAAACAAAAGAAGAGTTACAACTACAAAACAAGGTACATATGTAGGCCCTGCAAGACACAGTTGTTTGACCCACCATGCCACGGAAAAACTATGGAGAGCATGACACAATAGCAAATGAGATGACATGGAATTTTGACTGAGAAGCAAGGCCCTGGGGACAATCCAGCACTGCATCTGCACCACACAGCGTGGCAGGAAATAGGGATGAGCAGGGACCATATCCAGGAACTAGAGGCACATGCAGCATAGGTAATACTGATAACATGCCCACCCTGACTGGCACACTGCACCTTGAGTGTATGTCCAGACAAACATCACACACTGGCCAGTCCTAGCAAGGAGATTTCAGGTCTTGACATGTAGGCCATGCCCGCACCACCCACCCCCTACATGAGACAATTCTTTGGAGACACAGGAAGCACGTACATCTTAGTCTGGGTGAAATACACATGGGATGCAAAAATTCAATATTGCACACAAAATACCCAAGGTGCGCCTGTCCAAATAATCATGTACAAATGGGCATCATCAGATGATTGTAACAAGACACACAGGCAATGGCCACCGTAAGTATGTACTTGGGAAATCAGGTCAGGCTGGACAGTGGACACTTGTACTACATTTCACGTCAATATACATGGTGCCAGGGGACAATGGCACAGAGCACAACCTATGCTGTAGACACAGATTGTCGACATTTTCGGATTACACACATGATACCTAGGAAAAGAAGCCCCTGGGGACAGTAGTGGCCACACAACTCCATGCTCCTGAATGGGAATGACTGCAACACACGCTAACATCCCTGCACTATGCGTACCGCACACTCATGCACATCATGTCACAGGCCACCACATAGGACATGCGTGCTGGAAGGCCTCGCACTTGAGAGATTAACTCCCATGTCTGAACTCAGCATTAGTGCCAACTGACATGGAACCCACAAGTCCAGAACTGGACAGGGCACAGGCAAGGTCCCAAAACCTGTTACACATCACCCCCACACATGATGCTGCAGGCATAGTACACTTGGAGAAGGTGCCAGGCTACATAACCTTGTGACGGAGTGACTACACACAGACCAGGGAACACATTGCAAGGAGGGGAAGGGAGGCAGGAGAGCACTGCAATACTGTGGGTAACAGGATCTGCACAGCACCATAAAACCCTGGCAGTGTATCCATGGAACAGTGCACGTACAAATGCTGGTGAAACACAACAAACACACATGTACCTACCCCCTTCCGGCTGCTGCATCTCCTGTAGGCGCCTGTCCAAGTCTGGAAAGACCACCGCCAGCACACGCTTGTGGATGTGGGAGAGACGGCGGCGCCCGCGGTTCTTATGGCTCTCAGGTGAGTCCCCCAGCAGGACCCGTGCAATCCTCCGCGTCCAGCACCGGATATCCTGCCAGCGTTTCCTCACCTGGGACAGGTGCCGCCTCCGACCATCCGCACTCCTCACGACGCTGATGGCGTCCAGCCATATCTGCTCCTCGGCAGAGGCGTCTACCTGTGAGGATGAACAAGTGACACTACATCAATACACCTGGCACATGTCACAGAGACACAGATTAGAACACATTTGCTGTTTACAACAAGGCATAGTATGCATCCAACGCATTGCACCTTTGTCATAGGGACATGATCCTCTGGGGAAGGCCAAAAGCAGTACGTGCCATTGAAAGGACACAAGTGGAATGAGGGCAACTACACAATCAATGATCCAGGCTCACACTGTGCATCACACCCACCCCTCCTGTCTCTGGGCACTGCTGGGAGTGATAGGCACCCACCCCTCCTGTCTCCCGGCACTGCTGGGGGGACTCTGCACCCACCCCTCCTGTCTCTGGGCACTGCTGGGAGTGATAGGCACCCACCCCTCCTGTCTCTGGGCACTGCTGGGAGTGATAGGCACCCACCCCTCCTGTCTCCCGGCACTGCTGGGGGGACTCTGCACACACCCCTCCTGTCTCTGGGCACTGCTGAGAGACATCAGGCATTCCCCCCCCTGGGACCCCCCTACAGTACATAGCATGTGTGTCACACCTGGACACAATGGCAGAAGTCACAGTCACAAAAAAGGGACACAGTCTGTGCCAGTGGACACTGCACTCACCTGATAACCTAGTCGCCCATACAGCATGGGGTACTGTGGGAGGATCACATCCACCAAAGCCATGTTCTCCTCCAGGGTGAATGGCTGTGACCTCTCCACAGCCCTTGACATGGTTCCAGGGAATCAGTAGCAGCAGCTGGGTCGTGGAATACAGAGATGTGCAGGCAAGTGCTCCCTCATGGGACCTGGCTGCCTTATATCTGCCTTGCTGGCCCATTTCATGCACAGGAGTGCAGAGTGATTGGTCACTCACATTTGCATCCTATGTTTCCTCCAATCCCTTCAAACCTAGCAGTCAGTGGGTTCTTATTCTGTTTTTTTCTTCAGCATGATGTCAACCCCACAAACACATTGCAACAAAGTAGATTAATTCCAACTGACTTCTGCTGTGCACCTTCCAGAACAAAATCAAAGTTTAAACTTGGTCTCCATTGTAGGAGAGTAGGGTCTGCAATCCTATGATCACCCAGATTTTTTGCTTTTGCTTCATTGGTTTATGACTTTCCCCGGCTGTGGTCCTGCCAATCAGACCCACAGCCTAGCTGTTCTCTCTCGAAATTAAACACATGTACATTAGGTGCATCCACCAATTGGAACTGGGCCGCCTTGTCAGTCCCTGTCTCAGCATACCACAAGTATCCAGGGCATCGGTGTACCCAGGGCCTACCAGGGGCTGCAGCATGTATTATGCCACCCCTGGAATGGCCGCCCAAATCGGACACAACTGGCTGCACGACAGCTGGGGCAACGTGGTGTAATCACCCGTTGCTGTAGGTGTAGTATTCCTACACCTAACCCTAAAATGGACACATGGATTCCTATCAGTCACTCCTATGGCAGGCCTTATCAATCCTGAAGGCAGAGTGCAGGGAATCATGTGGGACGGTGCTCTGGCGCGAGCTGAGCCCGTCGACGGCTTGCAGAACCAAGTCCTAATAGCCGTTCCATAGTGACGCGGGCTAACTACTTTTAAATGCATTATAATCCTCGCGGTTATTTGCTAACTTTGGCATCGCATCACCTACACATGTCGAGTAAGGTGTCATACGAATTGGAATACGAACGCCTCGCCAGTTCTGGCGACGGGGTTAGCATTCCCCCCTTTTAGAGGGGCACGACATGGAAGTAACCTTGAACCCCGGTTAAAGTTGACTCAAGCCTCAGCATCACAAAATGGATGCTGCCACCAGACACAAGTCTGACCTCCTGCTGCTGGGAGACCTTCCAGCGGGGGGAGCTTGGACAAAGGGTTTCCTGTTGAGGGCGGTGTTAGCACCATCCCAGACAGGGTTTGTGTATCCCAGGTAGGCAGGGCTGAAAGGAAGGTGATTGCCAGTGGCACCCCGGTGCTCACTGTGCATAGCCCGGCTCAAACCAGTTTCGGGGGCACACCAGCCCCTGAGCTGGGGCGAAGCCGGACAAAGGATAGGGGTGTAACCACCCCCCTCCTGGCTCCACCCATAGGTAGAACCTAGTCACGGGCCAGCCCCTTTTTCTTAGAATAAAGGTAGGAGCGAGTCCCCTTCCCAAATTGGATAATTCTGAATCTTGAACTACTTTCCACGAAAGGAACTCTTGACTATTTCTGAAGACTCTCCCTTGTGGCTAAGGAGTAGCCACCCTGCACCAGCAGGCACCACCTAAGCGCTTGCGGTTTGCTGTAAGTCTCTCCCACGGATCAAGACTGCCCAGCTCGACGAGACCCGAGTTCCCTGCCATCTCTGACCTTTTACCTACCTCATCAGCCCAGCTGAGAGTCGTAGGTGTGACGAGACCTGCGGGACCGGCCATCTTCAGAACCTGCACGACGCTTATCTAGCACGCCCACCGAGGGACCCTCGAGTGAGTGCACCTAGGGTTTGAGAAGCCCTAACCCTGAGCAGCTCCAGCACCGAAGTCTGCCTCCCCAGCATCCCCGAGATCTGCGTGGGGGCCCTTCCGCTCCTTGCTGTTCACCGCGTTGTTCGACCACTTGCCGACCGGCTTGTGGCCCTCTTCACGACGCACCACGTTTGTTTCATCACTAGTCTGGTTGCTCCAGACTGCCTCTTGCTCCCCTTCAACAGAGGAGTACCACGGACCCTCCTGGTCCACTCCAGACGCCATCTTGACTCCACCGCGTGGGCTTGCCACTGCCAAGATCTGCTGCCCCATTCCTGGGCCCAGCATCATCGACAGCAGACACCTGCGTGGGACAGCTCGCCCTCCATCCTGGTCGCCGCCGCGCCTCCTGGTCCGAGGAACAGCCGAGTCCGACGTCATCCACTCACCTGGTCGAGGTGACTTCAGCCGGTACCCTCCTGGTGCCCACACGATCGCTGGCTAGCGGTTGAGAACTGAGTCCCCTCTGCTTTCAGGTTTCCTTCATCACCGATCCAGGTTTGGATCTCGCTGAACATCGACACTGGTCGCCTGCCAGCAACTCTTCTTTCAGGCTCCTGAGACTACAACGAGGACTTCCGACATCTTGCCGAACCTTCCACCGCCGCAGCCTCTGGGCTAGGTAACTCGAGCATTTCGGTGCTCCATCGCAGGTTCGCTTTACAAGTGTCCCGTTCCTTTTTCGTTTAGTCCCACTGATCGGATCACTCCGGAATCAGTAACTTTAGACTTTCTAACTTCTCCCCTTCCACTTGCAGTGTAATGGTTTCGTGCCCTCGGGCATTTGTGTAACTTGTGCAACCAGAAGTATTTTCCTAAGAGTTTTGTATTGTGCTTAGCTCCCTGACTCATAAAGAGCCAGGGTAGTCTTGTTATAAATAAATATCCTTTATTTTCATAACAACTTGTGTGGTGTCCTTTCACTTGGTGTTCAAGGGGTATATGTGATGGTAAACAGCTGGCTTAACACGCCCTCTAGAGTTTAGCCTAAGACTGCTCGTATCCACGCTACTAGGATAGCTGGTCTATAAGGTTGACTTACAACCAATCATCAATAAGGGTTGTTTGGAATGATACACAGTGATCACTAGAATAGTGAGCACTACAGATCAGGCCAACTTCTCACATCCATGACAACCAGCATGCATGTAGGCCTTAATACTGGTCCCTCATGTGTCCCCTATGTAATTTTGTGCTTCACACACAGGTACGGTGCGTTCCGGGGCCCTAGGGCACCCCAAATGCATAGCAACGGCCCGTACACGCGTGCGTACGTTCACTATCACTATGGGTGTCCTCGCGTATGCGTACTCGTAGTGGTACGGCCCGTACACACGCCTGTACGCTCCCTATCACTATGGGTGTCCTCGCGTATGCGTACTCTTAGTGGTACGGCCCGTACACACGCCTGTACGCTCCCTATCACTATGGGTGTCCTCGCGTATGCGTACTCGTAGTGGTACGGCCCGTACACATGCCTGTACGCTCCCTATCACTATGGGTGTCCTCGCGTATGCGTACTCGTAGTGGTACAGCCCGTACACACGCCTGAACGCTCACTATCACTACGTGTACGCATACGCGAGGACACCCATAGTGATAGGGAGCGTACAGGCGTGTGTACGGGCCGTACCACTACGAGTACGCATACGCGAGGACACCCATAGTGATAGGGAGCGTACAGGCGTGTGTACGGGCCGTACCGCTACGAGTACGCATACGCGAGGACACCCATAGTGATAGGGAGCGTACAGGCGTGTGTACGGGCCGTACCACTACGAGTACGCATACGCGAGGACACCCATAGTGATAGGGAGCGTACAGGCGTGTGTATGGGCCGTACCACTACGAGTACGCATACGCGAGGACACCCATAGTGATAGGGAGCGTACAGGCGTGTGTACGGGCCGTACCACTACGAGTACGCATACGCGAGGACACCCATAGTGAAAGTGAACGTAGGCACGCGTGTACGGGCCGTACCACTATGGGTGTTCTTGCGTACTCGTAGTGGTACGGACCGTACACATGCCTGTACGCTCACCATCACGATGGGTACACATACGGCAGCACTCCCATAGTGATACGGGAAGGTACACAGGCCCTCTTAGCAGAAGTACGGTGTTTTTCACACATCACAGTGGTGACAGGCAGCACACAGGAAGGAATAGGGCTGACATACTTGTCCATGGATGGACATCAAGGCATTGTCTGGGCATTACTACATGTGTGGGGCACAGGTGTGACAGGCTGTGATGTGGCACAATACTCCTGAGTGGAGAAGGCACCAGATGTATGATGAGATGTGTACATATGTAATGTGTGACGGTGCAATGTGTGCCAGGCATGCCCTTGACTCCTTTGACATGTGTGCATGTCGTACTGCACACTTGGCATGAGCGTCACTGGCATGGAACGGACACCAACACACGGAAGTGTCCCCTGAGGCCCGGTACAGGGGTTACCACACCTGACATGTCACTACCCACGGTGCACGATGTGACTATGTCATGTATGTGTGGGGGGTTCACATTAGGTAGATGTTTGAGCTCCCTCAAAAGCTGCAGCCGTTGCAGCAACCAACATGTGTCTGTGTGTAGATGGCCATGGCACACTGTTCCGCACACCATGCCACATGTGGTATCGGATGTGAGCTGCGTATGTATGCATGGGACACGGAGTAGCGTAACAAGGATATGTCTGCATCCTCTCTATGAATGTGTGGTGAGTCATGACATGTGCACCTTCATGGCAAGGTGTGTGGGCTGTCCTAGTGTAATGTCATGTGACCTGTGGCTCTAGTGTTCCGCTACCAGTCTCTGCAATCGACATCCTACTTATGCTGATGTGTGGGTGTATGTCACTCCTGTCTTGCGTCTGGCTGTTCACTTGCACTGGGACACAGCTAATCCCATGCCATGGCATGTGGAGGTTCTCAATCTCCGTGTGTAGCTGGGTCTTGGTAGGAGTGTCACCTGCCAGCCATACGTGTCTAGGGCATGTGGCACATACCTGACTCCGTATGTTGCATATGTGTATAGACAGATTAACATGTGCTCAGGACAAATTATTTGTTGTTGTGGTGCACTCACTCTTCCTTGTCACTTCCAAATTACTGCAGAGCGCCGCCTCTTCCCCGACCAATTCCGGACTTGGCTGCCATGCGGGAGAATGATTGTATCCGGTGCTACCGCTTCCCCCAACGGTTGATTCTGGATTTGACAGCAAGACTGGCACCACACCTGCAACCGCTGCACAGGTATCCTACGGCACTGACACCCAAGCTGAAGGTAAGGGCAGCCCTACATTTTCTAGCCACGGGTACCTTTCAAAATACCATAGCTCATGTTGGTGGCATGTCCCAGAGCATGTTCTGCCGTGTGCTGCATGATTTCTTAGAGGCCATGTTGATTCACCTGGATGACTTCATACATTTTCCTACCCCTGAAATGTTGACTGGGGTCAAGCGTGGATTCTATGCCCTGGGAGGGATGCCCCATGTCATTGGGTCCATAGATGGGACACATGTTGCTTTGGTACCACCACACGCACAGGAGGTAGCGTACCGGAATCGCAAGCACTACCACTCCATCAATGCCCTTGTGGTGTGTCTGTCCAACATGGTGATTTCACATGTCTGTGCTCGTTTTCCAGGATCAGCACACGATGCCTACATCATGAGGCGTAGCAGGATGCCTGAAATGATGACGCAGCTGCGCAACGAACGGGCATGTGTTGTTGGTGGGTACAGTCTGTCTGTCCTGTATTTTGCGTAGACTTCCAGCACGACCGCTTCTCCTGTTCTAACGATGTCCATGTGCTTCCCATGTAGGGGACGCTGGCTATCCCAACATGCCATGGCTGATCACACCTCTCCGCAACCCCATCACGCCGGCCCAGCTCCGCTACAACACCGCCCATGGCCGGACAAGGCGAGTGATAGAGAGGACGTTTGGCCTGCTGAAGAGCCGATTCAGGTGCCTACACAAGACCGGCGGCGCACTCCCATATGCCCCGGCGAAGGTCTGCAAAATCTTCATGGTCTGCTGCATGCTGCACAACATGGCAGTTGAGAAAGCTGTGCCACTCATCCTGGATCAAGATGACGAGGACCATCCACCCGTGGAGGACGAAGGGCTTGGCAATGGGGCTAGTGATGTGGAGGATGTGGAGCCGCAAGAGGACATCCGGACTCGGCTCATACGCGACTTCTTTGCTTAGTGGTGAGTACCAGTGTCTGAGTGTGCACGCATTGGTCCCCGTGTGGCACGTGTTGTGATGTGTGTCTCCACCTGCATGTATGGCACGTGAGTCAGAGGTGTGTGTGGGTGTGTCACTGGAGTGATGGTGCCAGTGATGGTTGTATTTCCCCAGTCATAATTGTGACCTAGCATGTTGTCATCCATACATGTGTCGAGTAAATGCACATGCAAGTGGCAGTGCTTTTTGTGGCCGACTTCTTGTGTGTCTCTCTTCCCCAGGTACTTGCGCATGCCGTCTGCTGCTTGCATTGTTGTGGCACTGCTATTCCTCATGGACACGTCATTGTGTGCTGACTCAGCGTTACAGGCACGGACACGTTTGGAAGTCTCCTTAGGGTAAGGGATGCATCAGGGGTGTATTGGGTGTGGCAGTTGTTCACGATGTATGCACACTGCCCCGGTCGATGTTTGGTTCCTCTGCAGCCATGTTGCATCACCATGGTACACATGACATGCAGCTGGGTACACCTGAATAGATGGTCAGACTTGTTGACAGTCATCAGTGATGGGATAGTGGATTGTGATGATGGCATCAATGTGTGTAACACTGCCCTCGGACACATACGGTTTGCATTGGCTTGACATGCTGTGGGACTTCCACATCAGCGGATCAATGGTGTATGGCAGGCTCTCCATGAGCAGCTGTGGGTGTTTAGCTGTTAGCCGACACTTGTGTGCCAGTTCCATGGCTATCACGTATTTGTGCTGCAGAAGGGAGGTGCCAGTGTTGGACCCACATGTTACTCCACAAGATGTGGTCATGTGTACTTCAAGTTGCCTCTGCAATCCCGAAAACATGACTAATAAAGGTGTCCCTATGCCTCCAAGGTGCCTCTTCTCAGTCAATGCTGGTGTGTTGCCACGGTGCATCCAGCATGTCTGGCATGGTTTTCCGTGATAGTGGCTATGTGTCTATGTGTCGAGTAGCAAGATGTAAGCTGTGTGTGTGGGATGAGACTGTGTATTGTGCATGATGTCCATGACTGTGTGGGTATTGTGACATGTGCCATCCCCATGCATCCAACATTGGCCAGGCCACCATTCTCTGCATCCACCGGACTCAAGCTTGCAGGACATGGTTCTGCCACCTGTCTACACATACCTGGGTGCCCCCCAGGACACTGGACATGATCCCTGACCTCTGCGCATGACTGTTGCTGTACTCAATATGTCTGTCAGCACGGTTGTGCGGCCACCCCCTGAGCTGGTTGGGCCCATCACGGGTGTGTATGGTGCTCCATGTCTGTCTTGCCTAATACACTGTGACCCGTGTGTCCTGTGCCAGACTCAGGCCCCAGGGTGTGGATGGTTGAAGTCAAAAGAGAACTCAGGCATGTGTAGACGTTACAAGACACATGTAAGGTAATAATGCAACCAGCAGGCATCTTCTCTTCATGGTGTGACTTTTTATTTTAGTGAGGGGGGGGGTATGACATGAGGGGCTTTCCGGGTGTTTAGAATCCAAAGTTCAGTAGGGGAGCTGGTGTCCTTGCCATTTGAAATCCTCAGAGTCCATGCCACAGTCTTTGTCAACATTGGTCAGACAGTGACCAGCAAGGCCATGTGGCAGAGAATGTCTTTTGATGCTGTGCTGCTGTTGCTCCAGTGGGCCAGGTGCCAGGCCAGGTGTCCTGGGAGATGGTGCTGTAGCGCCGACCCTCACGGTCTTTTCCGTGGACGACCCGCCCTCCTGCGGGGACCCTCAGAAGCAGGCCGTGACGATGATTGGGATGCTCCATCGGATGTTTCCTCCTCCTCCTCCTGATCCCTCCCTGTGGGTGGTGATGTTCTACGCCTTCTGGCACAGGGAGGGTTGCCCATGTTGTCGGCCATCCGACGGAGTGTATCGTGAATTCCCGTGTACGCCGTCACGAGCTCAGCCTGTCCGTCCTCCATCCTCCGTTGGTGTTGCAATAGACAGGCATGTAGCTCCGCATGTTGCTGGGCCTGCTGGGTCTTGATCCCCTCGAGGACGGACACAACCTGGGCCAGGCCCGTGGTGTCCTGCCGGTATGTGTCCAGGATGTTTCGGACATGGGAATATACCGGATCCCCAGCCAACTGGTCGGGCTGGCGCCTCCGCCGTCCTCCACTCCCACCACCCCTGCCCACTTGCACCTGGCCTGCCCTTGTGGGCACATCGGGTCTCCGGGACCCCTGAGGGGTGGCATTGGCGTTGTCGCCTGCCTCCTCCTGGGTGCCCGGGACACAGTGTCCCTCCTGGCCAGCCTGGCTGCTTTGTGGTGGTGGGGCAGGGATCCTGGGTGTCTCCTGGGATGTGGCAGGAGTGGGGGTGGTGGTTGGCCCCGTTGTACCTGACGCAGGTGCTGCAGGTCGTTGGACACCAGAGGGGCCAGGTTGGTCGGGGTCATCCACAGAGTGGTGAGAGTCGTCGCTGCCGGTGGGATCGGCCTCCCGCAGAGCCGGGTCCTATGAGTCTTCCCCCCCAGTGTTGGGGGGTGAACCACGAGGTTGACCTGTGTGGGGGAGAGACAATGTTAATTTTGGTCCATGCAACATCCATGTTTCATCAGTTTCAAAGTTGGAACATTTCCTCTGGGAATTTGGATCTCTCTTGCATTCCACTCACAGTGCACTTGTGCATGGGTGTGTCCCTTGGGCACAGCTTTGGCGCCTTTAACTATGTGTGGCACAGTCTTACTTGCTGCGTCAAATGTGACTGCAGTCAGCAGTGGAGTGGGCAGGTGTGGCGAGCCGTGCATTGGCGCCTTCCGTGTTGCACTGTACGTGGGCACATGAAGTAGTTACACACACTTATATGATGCAGGTAGCTGTCGTGCTCGTGCACAGGTTGTGACATGGCCCTGTGTTTTGCCATGGAGGAGAGGGGGGGTGCTGGCACTGGCCACCCTTGTCTACATGCACGCAGTCCTCCTGCTGATGAGCAGACATTCCCACACACCACATGGCTGATTTGCTCTCCCTGTGTCTCCCTCCCTCTCTGTCCCCCTCTTCCTCCCTCTGTGTGTCAGCCTCCTCCCTCTGTCCGTCTCCCTGTGTCTCCCTCCCTCTCTGTCCCCCTCTCCCTCCCTCTGTGTGTCAGCCTCCTCCCTCTGTCCGTCTCCCTGTGTCTCCCTCCCTCTCTGTCCCCCTCTCCCTCCCTCTGTGTGTCAGCCTCCTCCCTCTGTCCGTGTCCCTGTCTCCCTCCCTCTCTGTCCCCCTCTCCCTCCCTCCGTGTGTCAGCCTCCTCCCTCTGTCCGTCTCCCTGTGTCTCCCTCCCTCTCTGTCCCCCTCTCCCTCCCTCCGTGTGTCAGCCACCTCCCTCTGTCCGTCTCCCTGTGTCTCCCTCCCTCTCTGTCCCCCTCTCCCTCCCTCCGTGTGTCAGCCTCCTCCCTCTGTCCGTGTCCCTGTGTCTCCCTCCCTCTCTGTCCCCCTCTCCCTCCCTCTGTGTGTCAGCCTCCTCCCTCTGTCCCTGTCCCTGTGTCTCCCTCCCTCTCTGTCCCCCTCTCCCTCCCTCCGTATGTCAGCCTCCTCCCTCTGTCCGTGTCCCTGTGTCTCCCTCCCTCTCTGTCCCCCTCTCCCTCCCTCTGTGTGTCAGCCTCCTCCCTCTGTCCGTGTCCCTGTGTCTCCCTCCCTCTCTGTCCCCCTCTCCCTCCCTCCGTGTGTCAGCCTCCTCCCTCTGTCCGTGTCCCTGTGTCTCCCTCCCTCTCTGTCCCCCTCTCCCTCCCTCTGTGTGTCAGCCTCCTCCCTCTGTCCGTCTCCCTGTGTCTCCCTCCCTCTCTGTCCCCCTCTCCCTCCCTCTCTGTCCCCCTCTCCCTCCCTCTGTGTGTCACCCTCTGTCACCTCAGCCCAGCTTCCTGGGCACACACTGTTAGCAGATCTTTGAATGGCCCTTGGCTTGTTGATGTGAGTTTGTTTCTGATCTCCAGGCACCCATTGGGTGTAGTGTGTGTCTCTGCGCTGCTGCTGTGGTGGTGTGTGCTGCCACTCTTTCACAAAGTTGGCTGTTCATTAGCTGCGGTCATGTGCAAAACAGTGCCTTCACCCCCATGTGTTAATGCAAGGCGTCCGCCATTTGCTGGCGAGTCTTTCCTGTGTGGGGACACACTGTTTGTCTGGCTGTGACCTAGGCCATATGGGCAGAGGGCATTGTTGTCTGCTTCTGAGTTGCACTATGTGATTTTTTGGGCCCACCCTCCCGCCATCTGGGTTACCGTGTCAGGTGTTGGTGTCTTCTGTGGCCTGTGACTTGACATTGTCCAGCTGGGTGCATGGGGCATGGTGGCGCCAGTGGCATGTGCGTGTTCATGGAGTGTGGTTGAGTCATGCGATAGCTTGGGGTGGTTGCGTGCCTGTTTGTGAGTTTGGTTGTGGATGACGTTCCCCCCATGTGAGGTGCGTTGTTTGTGTACTCACCCGGGCCTCGGAGTCCTCCTAATCCTGCGACTGCCTCCACCGGCAGTATGGCCATCACCCTCTCCTCCCAGGTATGGTAGTGTACGGGTCTGCGGGACGGCCCTCCTCCAGTGACGTTGGCCTGGTTGTGTTCATCCGTCATCTTGGCTCGGACCCTCCTCCGCAGATCGTACCACCTGGCTTGGCATTCCTGCTTGTTCCTTCTGGTGTCCGCAACAGCATTCACAGCATCGACGATGGTCTGCCACATGGCTGTTTTTTCTGAAATGCTGGTCTGTCTGACCAATGTTCCAAAGAGCTGTGCCTCGACTCTGAGGATTTCATCGACAAGGACCTCCAACTCTCGGTTACTGAACTTTGGATTCTTGTTAGTGGGCATGGTGAGGGGTGTGGGTGTGGATGGGGGGTGGGTGGGTGTGGATGGTTGTGGGTGTGTGGGTGTGGTTGTGCAGGTGTGTGTGTGAATGTGATGAGGGGGTGTTTGTGAAGGTGGTTGTGTGAAGGTGTGCAAGTGTAAGGTGTGGTGAAGCTTCTAGTTTGGTGCAGTAGGTGGTCTGTGGGGTCTGGCAGCAGTGAGTCTGTTGCAAAGGCTCATGGTTTGTGTGTGTGGGCCCTTTTTATTGGTCCATTGGTGGGTGTGGCTGTGTTTGAAGTTTGGGTGGGTGTGTTATAAGGAGTGGTGGTGTTTTGGGCCTCTGTTTGTTTTTGGCAGTTGCAGGTCAGTGAATGTGTTGTTTTGGTAGTTGTTGGACATGTTTTGTGGCTGTGTGCCATTCGAATGGTGTATTCTTGTGTCGTTTTGGTTTGTCCTGGTTGTGTACGTGCGTTTT
This sequence comes from Triturus cristatus, assembly GCF_964204655.1. Lineage (NCBI taxonomy): Eukaryota > Metazoa > Chordata > Amphibia > Caudata > Salamandridae > Triturus > Triturus cristatus. Next base: position 286,205,087 of record NC_140579.1, read on the forward strand.
TTGGCGTGTATACAGTGTGTACATGGCCCATTTTGTTGTACAGTGCTGTCCTTGTGTGTGGCTTGGTACGAGTCGTACATTCGGTTGTGATGGGGTCTGGGGTGCGCTCCGTCCTTAGGATGTTGTGGTGGGGGTACGCTCCATGCATACGCGGGTGGGGGTACGACTCTGACGTACACGGGTGTAGGTACACGGGGGTACGACTTGTACAGCGGTGTACATACACGGGTGGGGCTTCGACACGTACACGGGTGTACATACACTGTGGTACGACACGTACAGGGGTGGGGGTACGACTCGAACGTACAGGGGTGTACATACACGGTGGTACGACACGTACAGGGGTGGGGGTAGGACTCGAACGTACTGGGGTGTACATACACGGTGGTACGACACGTGCAGGGGTGTACATACACGGTGGTACGGCACGTACAGGGGTGGGGGTACGACTCGAACGTACAGGGGTGTACATACACGGTGGTACGACACGTACAGGGGTGGGGGTACGACTCGAACGTACTGGGGTGTACATACACAGTGGTACGACATGTACAGGGGTGGGGGTACGACTCGAACGTACAGGGGTGTACATACACGGTGGTACGACACGTACAGGGGTGGGGGTAGGACTCGAACATACTGGGGTGTACATACACGGTGGTACGACACGTACAGGGGTGTACATACACAGTGGAACGACACGTACACGGGTGGGGGTACGACTCGAACGTACTGGGGTGTACATACACGGTGGAACGACACGTACAGGGGTAGGGGTAGGACTCGAACGTACTGGGGTGTACATACACGGTGGTACGACACGTACAGGGGTGTACATACACGGCGGTACGACACGTACATGGGTGGGGGTACTACTCGAACATACTAGGGTGTACATACACGGTGGAACGACACGTATAGGGGTGGGGGTACGACTCGAACGTACAGGGGTGTACATACACGGTGGAACGACACGTACATGGGTGGGGGTAGGACTCGAACGTACTGGGGTGTACATACACGGTGGTACGACACGTACAGGAGTGTACATACATGGTGGTACGACACGTACAGGGGTGGGGGTACGACTCGAACGTACACGGGTGTACATACACGGGTGGGGGTTCGACACGTACACGGGTGTACACACAGGGGGGGTGTACATACACGGGGAGTTCGACTCGAACGTATGGGTGCTGGGGGGAGTGTTGGGCGTGTATGCGGGCACATGTCTCCATGGTTGATATGGGAGTTCGGTGCGGACGGTGTTTTTACCATGCGGTTGTAAGATCGGACGCACGGGTTGGATCGTGATTCCTCGGTCGGACTTCACTTTTCACATTTGTACGGTAAATCATCCGAGGACGTGTCGGACACATTTTCCGACCCGAGGACGTGTGGGGAATAATTCCCAAGGCGGTTCGTATGGACTTTTTACCGTGCGAATCGTGATTGCCAGTTTGTACGGCACTTGTACGATTCGTACGGTAAAAAGACCGGATACGAGTCGGACGGGCCTTTTTTTTACTGGATCGTGATCGGCACCTTGGAATTGTAGTAGTATTTGTACTGTACGACAAGAATCTATTGATAAATTACGTGACTTTCTAAGAGAATATAGTAAAAAAAAGTGTTAAAGAGAAGATTAAGGTGCTTCAAAGACTAGATCCATGCAGAGTGAGAAAGAATACTGGTTTGCAAGGACATTCTCTGGCTTGTCTTTCTAGGAAAGTTTGTCAAAGTGTTTTTCACCATTTTAGGATGCTGGCAGTTCATCATACTGAAATGAGAAAGTTTGTGAGAAGATTGTATTTTGCTAAAAGTCCAGCACTAAAGTTAAATGAGTTGAATAGTGCTCTGTTCCGTGGATATGTATCAGATGTGAAGAAGGTTTGTGAGGATATTGAGTTTTGTTACTTTGGTCCAGAGCACGAAAGTGCAGGAAATGACACAGTTATTGAAGAAAATGTGGAAGAGAATGTAGAACCCACTGTTAGTAAAAGATTTGAAGATCAAATGACTAAATTTACATTATCTCTAATGAAAGACCAAATATTACTTGTATTTGTTGCCGGAGAAGCCATTATAAAACTCAAACAAGGAATGTTGATCTCTATAAAAAAAAAGTGAAAAAGAAAATAATTATGAGTGGAAGGATTTTGCTACATATTTGTTTCTGGAAAATTGTTTTGATTTGGGTGAAGATCAGCGTATTTGTAAATACTGTTATAACAAGTTAGAAGAAAATAAAATGCCAGCTAAAGCTGTACATAATAATTTAGAATTGGTTGATATTCCTGCAGAACTTAGTGATTTAAATACGTATGAGTCTATACTCATTCAATGTGTCCATCCGTTTCAGACTATAGTTCGTATGGAGCCCAAAACAGGTAAATTACCTCCTTCAGATTTACAAAGAGGTTTAAAAGGAAGAGTTGTCTATTTGCCATTAGATTTGAAAAACAATATTGAAACAATTGATGCAGATAGTTTGGAAACTGAACCATTAGTTGTTCTGGTTAATGGTGTACCTACAAAGAATAAGAAAATTTGGCAAGAGCTAGTAGATGTACGAAAAGTACAAAGAGCAAATTTATATTTGAAAAGAAATAATAAGTACTATGAATCAATTTATATGGATGAAGATGAAGAAGTTTTACTAGCAGACACAGGAATACCAACTGGGCAAATTGAAAAAGTGGATAAGTCAAAAGAAGTTTTTATGAACATTTCAGCATACATCCTCTTCATTCTAAAGAAGTTATGGGAAACACTATTGATCTGTTTCAGATGAAAAAAGCAAAAGGAACTCCTGTGAGTGTATGGGAGGAGAGCTTGGAAGCTCGTTGTTTTCCCCAGCTATTTCCTACAGGAAAAGGTGGACGATATGATGAACGTCCAGTACAGATTCCTGCTTCTGAGTATCGGACTACAAGATTATATGCAGAAGATCCAAGATTTCGTCAAAGTATTCCTTATTTGTTCCATCTTTTATTTGAAAGTGACTTGTCTGCACTATCTTATGCAGTAAATCACATTTTAAAAACTGGAGTACATCTACATAATGTGTCTGCAAAGGATTTTATGAACAAAGTGCAACAGCGAGATGATCATTTGGAATCTCAATTGATTAATCTGATGGCTTGTCAGCGTGGAACTAATGAATATTGGTACCGACGCCATGGAGAATTGAAATGTATGTTTAATTTAGGAACTCCTACATGGTTCCTTACCCTAAGCTGTGCTGAGTACGCTTGGGATGATTTACTGGATTTTCTTCGAGAGGCAAATTCAAATATTGAAAACATCCAATACAAGACAGCAGGAGAATTGTGCTCATTGGATCCGGTTAATTTTTGCAGATATTTCAACCATAGATTTGAGGCTATGATGTCCTTCATCTGCAATAAAAAAAATCCACCTCTTGGAGAAGTTGTGTATTTCTTTTGGAGAAAAGAGTACCAAGCAAGAGGTGCTCCTCATATTCATATGCTGTTGTGGATCAAGGATGCCCCAAAATTTGGAACAGATTCTGATGATGCAGTTTTATCTTTCATTGAAGAATATGCAACATGTGCTATACCTAAAAGCACAGAAGAAAAAAACTTAAAAGAGCAAGTTTTACGTTTCCAAAGTCATCGGTGTGGAAAATACTGTAGACGAAAGTACAAGAGTAAAGATAAATTCTACACAAAATGTCGATTTGGATTTCCATGACCTGTTCTTTCAAAAGGAAGAGTAAACAGTTTTATGTCAGCTGTACGACATACCATTACAAGAAAATCTCCGAAAAATACCTACAACCTAAGAAGAAAAGAAGAGTCAAAATATATAAATGACTACAACCCAGTCATTTTATCCATGTGGAATGCTAACATGGATATTCAGTATGTAGCAGACAATTCTATTGCTGTTGCTCGGTATGTCACATCTTACATCACTAAATCTGAGAAAATGGAATTGAAAGAAATGTGGGAAGCGATTTCTCACGAGAAGACTGTCAGTAAAAAGCTATACAGTTTCAGTTTAAAGATGTTATTGCATCGAGAAATTGGTTCATACGAATGCTCAGATAGGTTATCATCTGCAAGTCTGTACTCCAAATCCAGAAGAATAATTTGGGTAAGTTTAGGCCTTGCAGGAATGCGAAATCGGGTACTGAAATCTATTCGAGAAATTGAATATTTAGCAGAGAACAAACCAGAAACTACAGACATTTTGAAAACAAATATGTTGGACACATATTACCCAAACAGAAGTCATCATCTTGAGAACATGTGTCTCTATGAAGTGCTGCAGAACTACATTTATAAACGGAATGCCACAGAAGACATCAACAATGGCAAATATAAAGTCATTGGTGAGGAAGGATGTTTGGTGAAACAAACAAAAGGAAGTTTGATTAATCACAGGAAGCTGAGTTGCGACACTACTGACAAAAAGGAATTTTACTACTTAGCACTTTTACAGCTGTTTAAACCATGGCGTTCAGAGGATGAATTACTTGGAGATTTTCAGAGCTATGAAGATTCCTTTAATGCATGCAAAGATAACATAGAATGCAGTACTTTCTCAAATTATGTACAAATGTTAAATGAAGAAATTGAACAAGAAGCTACAATTGCAGTTGAAGTAGTTAGAGACAGTTCTCAAGATAGTCAAAGTTCTAGTACGCTCAGTCAAGATCCCCTAGGACAACCAATCGTAGAAAATGAAGCTGCAATAGCCATGACTGAAGTGGAAACAGCTATGAATCAAGCTCAGGAAGATTTAATAGACTTACCAAATTTGGAACAACAACTGAATGATGAACAACAACAAATTTATGAAGAAGTCACAAAACAAATTGATCATGGATTACTACATGAAAATAAAGAGTGCTCATGCACAGCATTTGAACCAATCAGAATGTATGTGAGTGGACAAGCTGGACCTGGAAAAAGTTTCTTAATCAAAGTAATTAGAAGCTACCTACAGAAAAAAACTGATTCACCTTTGTCTTGTGTTGTTACTGCTCCAACTGGGTTAGCAGCATATAACATAAAAGGAATTACCTTACATCGTTTGCTAATGTTACCAGTAGAGCATGAGAACAAAATAGAATAACACAAGCTAACAGGAGAAGCATGTTTTGAAGTTTCAAGACTGTTGAACAAAATGAAAGTTCTCATTATTGATGAGGTAAGCATGGTATCAAATTTAATGCTTGCCTTTGTGCATTTAAGAATGCAGCAAATTCTAAAGACAGACTATGACGTGTTATTTGGAGGAAAACATGTTATAGTTTTTGGGGATATTCTGCAGCTCACTCCAGTTAAAGGACAACCAGTATTTAATACTGTTACACATGAAGACACGAAAAAGTTGTTAGGAAGTATAGGTAATGTGAATATTTGGTCATACTTTGAGTACAAAGAACTCATTACCAATATGCGGCAAGCAAATGATGATGATTATGCAAGTATTCTCAAAGATATCAGAATTGGACTACTCACAGAAAATGGCAGAAAAGCTTTACAGAGTCGATTGCTATGTAATTTGTTTCCAACAGAACAAATAGTTCCAGAGAAAATATACAAGAAAATTGCAAAAAAAAATACTGTAATCTGCTTAATGCCAACACTACATGAATGCTCTATATTCAATGAAGAACTTTTGAAATTGGAAAATGAAGAGATTATGAAAATGGAAGCCGTGGATAAAATACAGCATGAAGGAATAACTATTACATTGACAGGCAAATTGAAAACTAAATTGGATTCTCTAGAGAAAAACATATCAAAAACAGCTGGTTTAGAAAAGAATCTTTATGTATGTATGAACTGTCGAGTAATTTTAAGACGTAATTTGAATGTAGAAAAGGTTTAGTGAATGGAGCTATGGGTAAAGTTGTGGGTTGTGTTAACTACCAGAAAAAAGATGGAATTGAATTTTTAAAAATAAAATTTGATCAGATTGAAGAGGTTAAAGACATTAGTCGTTGTTCAGTTCGTTTTTTGCTTGTGAAAGACTTATATGTACGTAGGAAGCAGTTTCCGTTTTCTCTAGCATATGCTGTAACTATTCACAAACCTCAAGGATTAACTGTAGATAGTGCTTTTGTAAACATTGGATCTAGTGTGTTTAAAGAAGGTATGGCATATGTTGCTTTGTCACGAGTGAAAAAATTATCTGGTATATTTATGATAGACTTTGATGACTCAAAAGTTAGTGCTGATGCAAATTGTGTAAAGGAGTAAAATAGATTAAGAAGAAGCTATGCTCCTCATTTAGGTCAGTATCCTGTGTTTGAAAAACGTGTTGTTTGTCGGAAAAGGAGAATTGAGAATATCTGTAATGAGGATGTACAGAAGAGAAAACAAAAGGAGAGTGATGTGATTGCAAGCAACAAAAAAAAAGGACAATGTTGAAGAGGTTGTTGGTTGTCATTTTGAAAATAGCTCTGGTGTCAACTGCTACGCTAATGTAGTGCTGAATGTTGTATTTTATCTTGAAAGTTTGCAAGAGCAGATAATACTAAATCATGAAAAAAGATTTTGTTCTCTGCTGAGTTTCCTCTATGAGAAGCTGAGTAATGATAAAACTAAAATAGAAAGTGCTTCTGATGTTAGAAATCTTTTAGATGTATGTTTTGGATGTACACAGTTTACTGAAAATGTCCAGCAAGATGCCAGGAATTCTTAATGTATATGCTTATGGTACTGGAAGATGAAGGGGTAGAAATAGAAAATATGTTTGGTCTCTCATATAAATGGGAACATTGTTGTGAAAACTGTATGAACACATGCAGCACTAATATTGATTCTGAAAGGTTCATACATTTAACATTACCAGAGAGTAAAGCAGTGACTTTTAGTAAATTAGTTAAAGATGCAAATCACAACATGGAATGTTCTCAATGTAAATCAGAAATGTTATCAACGTTATTTTTAAACAAATATGGAAAGTATATAATTTTAATGATGCAACGTTGTAGAGCTGATGGAACAAAATTGGACACTTTAATAAAGAAGTTTACAGGAAATCAATTATCAATATCAGGAAAGACTTTTGTTGCAGTTGCAATAATTTTCCATGATGGACCTTCTATAACTTTTGGTCATTACACAGTTTATCTAAAATGTGAAAAAGGCTGGACACTGTGTAATGATTCTCAATTGATATTCAAGCAACGTTTGCCTGCAGAATTACCAAATTCCTACTTAATTTTTCTAAAACCAAAATTTTAGATACAAATTGCACCATCTGAAGAAACCATTATTTCGATTTTATAAGATTACCATTGGATATTTCACCTAAAAAGGGTTTAAAAATTACCATTTGGCCTCATGGAAAGGTAAAAATTTCTATCGTGGACTTCTTTGACCGATATTATTTTGGTGTATGTGCTTAAGCAACAAGATTTACAGACGTTATTTATTGCAAATAGTTATTGTTCTTAGAAGATATTTGTAATATATATGTTACATTTCTATCAAGGTATGTTTTACTGAGGATAGATTCAGGGCTTTTTTAAACAATCTTTGATTGTTAATTTTTTTGCCCGCTGTTAAGTGATGAATGCAATTGATATCACTATTTTCAGTGAAATTCAATATATTCTGAAAACAGCAAAAAAAGGGCAAAAAATTACTTTGTTAAATATGAAAATATGTGTACTGTATTCTAAAATGTATTGTTAAATATTACTACTTTTTTTCTTTTTTTTCAGATCGAGAAAGAAAATTTAGGAAATTGAATCCATTTTTCTTGTAATTAAAAAAAAACATTTATTTCTAATTAAGTTATTTTGTTGGTCAGGTAAGTTTAAAATATCTGTATTTCTCACCCCTTCACTTTCATGCTCCCTTTTCTTCACTTCTCCTCACTCTGCTTTTCTCATTGCCCTTCCCTCTCTCTTCTTCCTTTACTGCTCTTTCGTAACTCCTTCACTCCTTCTCTACTACACCCCTAGTTTTACTGCCTCCATCACTATTTTTTCAACCATGTTTCTCTCCCTGTCTCCATATGTCTCAGTCATTCTAACTGCCTTACTCCTTCTCAGTTCCTTGCTCTCTGTCTCTGTTTCTGTCTCCCTCCCTTTGTCTGACTTACCCTTAATTTCCTTAACATCTCTGGGGCAGATTTACAAGCCCCCTGCGCCACCACTACGTCACTTTTCATGACGTACTGGTGGCGCAGGGGGCTCCTCCATATTTACAAGGAGAGGAAAAGCCACCCTGCGTGACTTTTCCTCTCCTCGTAAATACAGCCACTTCACACGCAGCACTGTGCGTTGAAGGGGCGTTCCATGGGTGTTGTTGTGGGTGTTCCCATGCAACACCCATAGAACTAGACACATCTCCAGATTTACGAGAAATCGTAACTCTGGAGATACGTGTGAATGCTACGCCACCCTAGAGGTGGCGTAGCGAGGCGCAATGAGGAGAAATGTTTTAATTTCTCCTCGTCTTTTCCTCTTTCAGTGCGTGCTGCATGCTACAGCACACATTGAAAGAGGAAAAAGCCTCTTGTGATTGTTTTTGTGCAGGAAGGTGTCCCTTCCTGCACAAGAACAATCTCCCCACCACGCAGGCATCCTTGCAGCATGGTGCAAGGGAGCCTGCGCCGGTGCATGGCTGCAGTTTGTGCGCCAGCGCAGGGGAAGCATAGAGATGCAACATATTCTTGTAAATATGTTGCATCTCTGTGCTTCGAAACTAACGCAGCACGGCGCAGCAAAATTACTTGCTGCACCGTGCTGCGTTAGTTTGTTATAAATCTGCCCCTCTGTTTCTACCACTCCTCCTCTTTCCATCACTCATTTTCCATCTATGTTAATTTTTTAACCTTCTCTTTCATTCTCCTTCCCTCACCTTCCCTAACTGTCACTATCCTTTTCTCATAGTCACTCCTATTCTCCTACTTCACTTCCTCCTGTCTGTATCTCACACCCCTTCAACATTTCACATTCTTTCCTTCACTCTCCCTCACTCTGCTTTGCTCATTGAAATCCTGACTCCCTTTCTCTCACTCCAGTTTCCTAAATCCCTCTATCCCCACACTCCCCATTTCTCACTTTACGTTACCCCCTTTTCTAATCCTCATACCGCTTATCTCACCAACACTCCACTTCTCGTACTTTCAATCCCTTTACCCTGCTGTACTTCATCCGCTTCATCTGTTACTCCCTTTTCCTATCTCCGTCCCTTACTCCCCTTTTCTCACTCACCCCTCCCTCACTCTCCATTACTCACTGCCATTCCCTTACTCATTCACTCTTCTTACCTGTATCCTCTACCTTTAGTCCTTTTGTTGCAGTCAGTCTTTCACTTCCCTTTCATGACTGATCATACTTTCCTTTTCTCACTCATTCTGTCAGTCGTTTCCTCCTCTTCACTCAGTCATTTCAATCATTTCAATCATTCATGTATACACTACACATTCATTCAATAAAATTGCAACACAGTATATTAAGAATATAGCTCTTCTTGGAGAAGTGAAGTGAGTTCTGAAAAGAACTGTATTTTTTGTCGAGCAGCAAAAAAAAAAAATTATGGGGTGGAGCAGCAAAAAAAAAAAAAAAAATGAAAAACTGTTCACCAGGAACAAAAAAGAACACAAAATAAAAATATTATGGGGTGGGGCATTTGTGCTGTTGGATTTTGTTCTCTATCAGGTTAATGCTGCTCTCACCATAACAGAGAATAACATTGCACACATTGCACCGGATATGAACCCTCTGGAACAGAGGGTGGATATCCAGAGGTCTGGAACCTGGTGATTCTGCGGCCGCAGATGATGTGCTCGGCTGAGGATCTGGAGGCTCTTGTGGCTGTTCTACACTCACGTGCATAAGCCACAGGATGCATTGTTTGAAAGTGCCTCAACATAGTATAAATACTAAAGGAGTATTTTTTTTTAGGATCTCCGAGACAAAACAACTCAACAAACAGTGCAGGTGACTTTTGGGGCATTCACCTTCTTCTGACCCTCTGGAAAAGTAAAGAACTTCCAGATGAAGGAGTCCTTCTGTTTCCTCTGTCTTGCTGCCACAAAGGTCTCCTCCTCACTCTCTGAAGAAGTCTGCTGCTCTGCCATTGCTGTTCAGCTCCTTCTCCCAAAAAATAAGAAGAAATAATGAGGGGAGTGGGTGTGGTGTTTGAAGATTCTGGAACTGAAACTACTATGAACCAATGAAAAGTGTTGTTTCGTAATCACATGAATTGCCGTGCGCGCACCGTGCGTGCACCGTGCGCGTACCATGCGCGCACGGAGCACACACGCATGCGCACACGGAGCACGCACGCATGCGCACACGGAGCACGCACGCATGCGCACTCGGAGCACGCACGCATGCGCACACGAAGCACGCATGCGCACGGAAAAGTTAAGAATGTGAAAACAAGTAACGGAAGACACTTCCTAACGCCCTAGGCCTTGTCACAGGGTCTCAAAAGGACCCACAAGAGGAAAAAAAATGCTTTTGATTTTGCTGGTGTGCGCACCATGCGCGCACGGTCCGCGCACCATCAAAAACTCTAAAAAACAAAACAAAAAAAACAAAAAATTATTAAACTGTTTATAAGTTTATAGAAGATATTAACTATGCTGTTCAACTTTATCCAAATAAAAAAAAAAAAAAGAGCTGAGCCATTCCATATTACAGGATACAGTCAATCTATAACTATATACATAGGTAGTTTATTGTAAAATAAATCTATAAAAAATATAATACATACATAAATTAGCATTTAAAAAACCTTACAAATTCACTAAAAAAAAACATTGGTTTCACACACGTTATAGTTAGAAATTAGCATTTAAAAAACCTTGCAAATTCACTGAAAAAACCATAGGTTTCACACACGTTATAGTTAGGAATTAGCATTTAAAAAACCTTGCAAATTCACTGAAAAAACCATAGGTTTCACACATGTTATAGTTAGTTAGACATTTCACTCGTACAAAACCATTGAAATTCCCCCGTTATAGTTAGTTCAGCTAACTATAACTCGCGCGCCCGCAATCCACTGCTGATGAAGTCACATATTACATCACTCATGACATGGTCAGTGACATCACTCATGACATCACTGATGACATCTCAAATGACATCACTGATGACATCATCCTTGTGTAAGAGTGGCAGACCTCCGCTTATCCTAATATAAACTTTGATACACACATTGAAAAATACAAACTAAAGTTTTGAAAACTATAGAGATACCAATACCAGTTAGAACAACCTATTCAGTAATTCCAAAATCGACATACGCATCCACTCATTCATCAACACTTCTATATAGTCACTCATACATGTACTCAGTCATCATATGTACTCATACACCTATACATCCTGTTACACACCTACACTCATACATAGAGTTACTCACACACATACTGACACATGCAAATAAACATCCATTTACTTGCATGTACAGCTATACACACACCAGTACACTTACTTCTACAGAAACGTACACATACTTACTCTCTAAAACAATCACTTATAGAAACACATACTTATTTATACAGGATCTCTTCCAATCTCTCACTCTCATATATCCTCCCTTATATACAACAATACTCACATATACTAGTTCAAAACATATGGACTTACTCATAAAGACACTATTGAGACAGTCATTCACTCTTACTCACCCATACACACACTCATCCACCCATACTGTCCTGCTCACATACTGTCTTCAAAATACATACAAACAGTGAGTCACTCATTCATGCGTCCATACGCTAAGTAACATCCCCCACTGAACCATACAGACACTCATACTGATACTTTAAAAACGAACTAATAACCCATATACACACTCATGTAGCTACTCTCCAACCCATGCAGCCACTTATCCACAAAGTGAGACACTGATACAGATATTTAAATATTTAAACATTACTCACTAATACTTGTATTCACTAAGATACTGTTAATAAGTCAGTTATACAATTAATTTTACAAAATAAAAATCATCCATTTAGACACTTATTTACCCATTTTTTCTTCCATTAACCTTTAGATATACATATATAAAAAATATTTATTTTTTAGAAAGACACATATTCACTGGATGATGTCATCAGTGATGTCATTTGCGATATCACTCATGACATCACTGATGACATCACTGACCATGTCATGAGTGATGTAATATGTGACGTCATCAGCAGTGGATTGCGGGCGCGCGAGTTAGTTAGCTGAACTAACTATAACGGGGGAATTTCAATGGTTTTGTACGAGTGAAATGTCCAGCTAACTATAACATGTGTGAAACCTATGTTTTTTTCAGTGAATTTGCAAGGTTTTTTAAATGCTAATTCCTAACTATAACATGTGTGAAACCTATGGTTTTTTCAGTGAATATATATATATATATATATATATATATATATATATATATATATATATATATATATATATATATTTATTTATATGTGTATATATATATATACTCACTGAAAAAAACATAGGTTTCAGGGCTGTTACAGTTAGCTGGACATTTCACTCGTACAAAACCATTGAAATTCCTCCGTTATAGTTAGTTCTGCTAACTACAACTCGCACGCCCGCAATCCACTGCTAATGATGTCACATATTACATCATTCATGACATGGTCAGTGACATCACTGATGACATCTGAAATGACATCACTGATGACATCACTGATGAAATCATCCAGTGAATGTGATTTGGTTCGTTATTTAAATATGCATTATATATATAGCAATCTGCATTGAAGAATGAGTGGATATATAAATATCTGGATGGAGGATTTAGTATCAGTGTGATTGACTGTTTACTTGACTAATTTATAGTGTCTAACTACATATATTGGATAGTGACTAAACTGTGTGAATATCTGCATTACTTTGTCAGTTGTTGTGTAAACTGCTGCACCAGTTGGTTACTAGCTACGTGAAAGTCTATATTAGTTACTGATTAGTTAACTGAGTATTTGTATGGGAGAGTGAATGTGTGTGTGGTTCGGTGGGGGGTGTGTGACTGCCCAAAGATGTGTGAATAGTTGATTCAGTAGGTATATGAGGTTAAGACTACATGTTATAACAGTTGTTTGGGTGAGTGAATATCTTTATGGGTGTGGTGATGAGCAAATATATCTCTCACTGGTACATATCCAACAAACTAGAAAAATAAAAGGCAGTGTATGTGACAGTTGTATATAAATAGGTATACATAAGACTCAGTGATTGTATGAGTGACTGTATGGATAACTGTATACTTGTAATAGTGATTTTATAACACACTAAGTATGAGTTACTATCTATATGAATAAATGAAGTGGTTTGTATAAGTGTGTAGCTGACTAAATGTAAGTATGATCCATTGTTTGCATAAGTGAGTAGGATGACTGCATAAGTGAATAGGATGTGTGCTGGTGTGTAATGTCGATATAGGTGTATAAGTATATTTGATAGTGTTCTATTGATCATTGACAGCATGTATGAGTGAATCTATAGGTAAGTGATTAGATGTGTGTGTAGATCTAGGAATCACTGAGTGGGTTTTTAGAAACTTGTATTGGTGTGTTAATGGATTCAAATATGGTACTCTGTATTTTACAGTGAGTGATGTAAGGTTATACTAGTGTATGATGAGGTGTATCTGATTGTTGCATGGATAATGTTATCAGTGATGTCATCAGTGATGTCATTTAAGATGTCATCAGTGATGTCATCAGTGATGTCACTGACCATGTCATGAATGATGTAATATGTGACATCATCAGCAGTGTATTGCGGGCGCGCAAGTTATAGTTAGCAGAACTAACTATAAGGGAGGAATTTCAATGGTTTTGTACGAGTGAAATGTCCAGCTAACTATAACAGCCCTGAAACCTATGTGTTCGAGGCATATGAGCTGCAGATTGTACACTTAGCATAGATCGCCATCTGGTGTTGGGCCCGGATGTTTGCAGTTTGTTTTTGTTCTTTGGACAGTCTTTGGAAGTCACGAGTTCGGTGACTCCTCCTTCGGTCCGTACTGCGCATGGGCTTCGGCTCCATCCTCAGATTGTTTTTTTCCGCCATCGGGCTCGGATGTGATACTTCGTGCTCCGGCTTCGAACTTCTACGGTTCCAGCCTCGACGGAAAATCCTCGTTCTTCGAGTTTCTTCATCATATCTTCATCTCTCGAAGCGGCACTTTTCTCCATCCCGTACATCGGCACCGGCCTTCGGGCCCTCCTCGACTCCGGTCCCGGCCGATGGAAAGGACTCCGTTCAAAAAGTGCCCAAAATGTGGGTCTAAATTTCCCCACACCGACCTCCATCAGGTGTGTAACCTTTGCCTCTCTCCAGAACACGAGGCCAGAGACTGCCCCGCCTGTAAGTCTTTTCGATCAAAAAACACCATCCGGGATCGAAGAGCTCAACGCACCATGGCGCACTCCTCGACCGCGGCTCCACCCGACATCTTCGGAGACGACGCCGAAGCTTCGGGGCAACTACACACCCAGCAGGAGGACGACGTCGTCAGCGCTTCCGAGGCCGACGACTCCGACGTGGAGGACATCACACCGGCGCAGCGGGTCGTGAGTACTGTACCCCCTCCCACCCCCGCGCCCAAAACCAAAGAGACTCAGGTTACACCCTCGCCTGAAGGCCTGGGCAAAACCAAGCACACAGCTTCTATCACCCCACCTTCGGGCCCGGTGTCGAAGCCTCAGAAGTCTCACGGCAGCTCGGGCTCGAGCCAGCCGACGCCTGGTGCCGAAAAACACCATTCGGCACCGAAGAAAGGGATACCCAGCTCGACTCCGAAGCCACCGGTGCCGAAGCCTGGACTCTCGGTGCCGACCAAACACAAACACAAATCTGTCGGCACCGACGCTCCGGCGCCGAAAACTCCTTCGACGCCGAAAAAACCGGAGGCTCCAAAAAAGCATGGCGCACAGAAACCATCGAAGCCCTCGGCTCCGAAACCATCGGCGCCAGCGGACGATTCGGCGCCACTGGCTCTGTTCACACCAGACCCTTTGCAAAAGACTCTATCTAAAGATCCAAAGACTGGGCTATTGACTTTAATTATCAAGAAAAGACGCCTTGACACACCGGCTCCTCCTCCACCACCCAAACGGAAGGACTCTGCTACTTCTCCCCTCACAGTGCCCTCTCCACTACCTCCTCCTCTGCCTCCTCCACCTCCTCCACACCCTCCCCCTCCCAGGTCTCCGCCACCTTTACCTCATCACTCCCCGACCCCGTCCCCAGATCCTGATGACGGGGATCCGGATTATGACCCGGCGGACGCCCCAATGGACCCCACTCCACCGGGGACCCCAGACCCATGGGAAGACTACCACTACCCTGACATACCTGATATGCCTCAGGACGACCTATACCCATCCAGGCCGTCCCCTCCAGAGGACTCCTTAGGGTTTCATCACTTAGTGCAGAGAGCAGCACACTACCATGGGGTGGACATGCACAGCGAACCAGTGGAAGACGACTTCCTACTGGACACGGTTGACATTCAGGACAAATCCACGTCTATCTTGCCCATGCTTAAAGGTGTCACCAAGCATGCTGCAGAAGTATTCAGAGACCCTGTCATGGCCAGGGTACTGAACCCTAGAATAGAAAAAAAGTACAAGGCGGCACCCACAGACCCTGCATACATTAAGGGCCCTGCTCCCTTAGATTCCCTAGTTGTCTCCACAGCTAGAAAGCGGGCTAACTCCCAGTCCTCAGGAGAAGCCCCGCCTCCAGACAAGGAATCCAAACTTTTAGATGCCTCTGGCAAACGCACCGCCTCCCAAGCTGCAAACATGTGGCGCATTGCGAATACACAAGCGCTACTTGCGCGCTATCACAGAGCACACTACGACGAACTTGAGGCTCTTATGCAGCACCTCCCCGAAAAACACAAGCGCAAGGCTCATGACCTGATACAGGAGGGTAAACTAATCACAAACACCTCCATTAAGTGTGCCCTCGATGCAGCCGACACTGCTTCTAGAGCCATAAATACCAGTGTCCTGCTTCGTCGTCATGCCTGGCTCAGGATCTCAGGGTTCAAACCTGAAGTCCAGGCGTCCATACTAAATCACCCTTTTGACCAACAAACTCTCTTTGGGCCAAAGGTGGACGAAGCGTTGGAAAAGATGAAAAAGGACACAGACACAGCAAAGTCTATGGGGGCACTCCAAACACAGGCCCCTAAACGTTCCTTTCGACGCTCATCCTTTCGTGGCACAGGCAGAGGCTTCTCCACCGATAGCGCCTCTACCTCCTACAAGTCCCCTCCTCAAAATACCTTTTCAAAGGGCAACCAAAGGGGTGGTTACAGAGGCAACAACAATAAGGGCAGGGGCAAAACTAACACCACCCGTTCTGCCACCCCGCCCGCACAATGACTTCCCTCCGCTCCCCCCAGACCATCCCACTCCGGTCGGGGGCAGACTACAAAACTTTATCCACGCATGGGAATCCATAACATCGGACAAATGCGTGACCCAAATTATTCGGTCAGGGTACTGTCTCGAGTTAACATCTACCCCACCCAATATCCCACCAAGGCACCGTCCAATGTCTCAAGAACATTCCACACTGCTCAAACAGGAGGTGCTCTCCCTCCTCCAAAAACATGCTATAGAGCAAGTCCCCGTCAATCAGCAAAATCTAGGGGTCTACTCTCTGTATTTCCTAATACCGAAGAAAGACGGGACCCTGAGGCCCATTCTCGACCTCCGGCCTCTAAATGCATACATACATTCAGACCATTTCCACATGGTCACCCTACAACAGGTCCTCCCGCTCCTCTGTCAGGGAGACTTTCTCACTACCTTGGATCTGAAAGACGCATACTTTCACATTCCAATACACCCTTCTCACAGGTAGTACCTCAGGTTCGTGGTGGACGGTCAGCATTACCAATTCACGGTTCTCCCCTTCGGGGTCACCACCGCACCACGAGTATTTACCAAATGCCTAGCGGTAGTAGCAGCACACCTCAGGCGTCAACACGTTCACGTCTTCCCTTACTTAGACGACTGGCTCATAAAAGCCGCGTCCTACCACCAATGTGTGCAACATACAAACAGCACCATCCAGCTGCTCCACCAACTAGGCTTCACGGTGAACTACCAAAAGTCCCACCTTGTACCATCTCACACAAAGCAATATCTCGGGGCCACTATAGACACCTCCAAAGGTATTGCCTATCCAATCTCAGTCAGGATCGCAAGCATACAAGCTTTGCGCAAAACATTCCTTCCTCAACACTCTCTTCCAGCAAGAGTGTTTATGAAGCTCATAGGAATGATGGCGTCTTGCATTTTCATAGTGCCCCATGCAAGACTCCACATGCGTCCACTTCAAGAGTGCCTAGCGTAACAGTGGAACCAGGCCCAGGGTCAGCTAACGGATCTGGTGTTGGTGGACGGCCGCACCCATCACTCTCTGCAGTGGTGGAACACCACAAACCTTTCCAAAGGACGGCCGTTCCTGGACCCGGTTCCTCAGGTGATTCTAACAGCGGACGCATCGCTCTCCGGCTGGGGAGCGCACCTCCTACACCTCACAATGCAAGGTCTATGGACGCCACAGCAAAAATCGCTCCACATCAACCATCTGGAGCTCTTGGCGATCTTTCTAGCCCTAAAATCTTTCCAAAAACTGATTTCGGGCAAAGCAGTCCTCATTCGCACAGACAACATGACTGCAATGTATTATATCCAAAAACAGGGGGGGGGGACACTCTCCCCAGCTCTCCCGCTTAGCCCAGAGCATATGGAGATGGGCAATTCCCCAAAACATCTTTCTCCTGGCACAGCACGTCCCAGGCGTACAAAACACCATGGCAGATCTGCTCAGCAGACAAACGCAACAACTACACGAATGGGAACTGCATCCACAAGTTCTTCACCCATTCTTCCAACAGTGGGGGCATCCTCAGATAGACCTCTTCGCCACCCACGAAAACAAAAAATGCCCAAGCTTCGCCGCCAGAAACCCACACCCATTGTCCAAGGGCAATGCGATATGGATGAACTGGTCAGGCAGATTTGCATACGCCTTTCCACCTCTCCCACTAATTCCATTAGTGGTAAGGAAGCTACAACAGCACTCCCTCACACTCATTCTAGTAGCTCCAATGTGTGCCAGGCAGCCGTGGTACACCACACTACTACAACTATCAGTGGTACCACATCAAAAACTGCACCTGTCCCCATGCCTCCTAACCCAGAACCATGGAGAAATCAGGCACCCGGACCCAGCTCAGCTCAACCTTGCGATCTGGCTCCTGAAATCTTAGAATTTAGATACCTTAACCTTCCCCCTGATTGCATGAACATCATCATGGAAGCCAGACGTCCTACCACTAGAGCATGCTATGCCGCAAAGTGGAAAAGATTTGTAATTTACTGCCGTAACAATACAATCAACCCTTTAGATGCATCCATACAGCACATTATATGCTATCTGCTCCATCTTCACAGGTGTAACCTGGCATATTCATCCATACGCCTACACCTAGCAGCGATCGCTGCTTATCTACAAAACAGACAGCATTTATCACTGTTCAGAGTGCCCGCTATTAAAGCCTTTATGGAAGGCCTTAAACGAGTAATTACTCCCAGGGCACCACCTTCCCCTGTATGGAATCTAAATGTAGTTCTTACACGGCTAATGGGTCCGCCCTTCGAACCAATGCATAAATGTGAGCTACAGTTTCTCACCTGGAAAACAGCTTTTCTCGTAGCTATCACTTCCCTTAGAAGGGTTGGTGAAATACAAGCGTTCACTATACAGGAACCCTTCCTACAAATACATCACAGCAAGGTCATACTTCGTACAAATCCGAAGTTTCTGCCCAAGGTCATTTCCCCCTTCCATCTCAATCAATCGGTGGAATTACCGGTCTTCTTCTCGCAACCTCAATCTGTTGCAGAAAGGGCTTTACACACACTTGATGTTAAAAGGGCTTTGCTGTACTACATACAGAGAACGCAACCTTTCAGGAAGACTAAACAATTGTTCGTCTCCTTCTCTCCACCACATAAAGGCAACCCCATCTCTAAATCAGGGATAGCTAGGTGGATTGTAAAGTGCATACAAATTTGCTATCAAAAGGCAAAAAGAACATTATCTGTTCCACCTAAAGCCCACTCTACTAGAAAGTTAGGGGCTTCTATGGCCTTTCTAGGGAACATACCCTTAGATGACATCTGCAAAGCAGCCACATGGTCAACACCGCACACCTTCACAAAACATTACTGTGTAGATGTGCATTCCAAGCAGCAAGCTAGTGTGGGCCAGGCTGTACTAAAGACACTTTTTCAAACTACTGCAACGGATACCGGTGGTCGCCGCTAAGGTTGGGTACTGCTATATAATCTATGCTAAGTGTACAATTTGCAGCTCATATGCCTCGAACCGAATATGCTACTTACCAGTATGCATCTGTTCTTGGCATGTAGAGCTGCAGAGTTGTACACGCCCACCCGCCTCCCCGGCTACCTGTATCCGTTCCAGTCCATCTTATTTAGATACAACACACATGGGTTTCTCACTGTTATTACTACGCTCCATCATTTCCCTGTTGGCGAAAAACAATCTGAGGATGGAGTCGAAGCCCATGCGCAGTACGGACCGAAGGAGGAGTCACCGAACTCGTGACTTCCAAAGACTGTCCAAAGAACAAAAACAAACTGCAAACATCCGGGCCCAACACCAGATGGCGATCTATGCTAAGTGTACAACTCTGCAGCTCTACATGCCAAGAACAGATGCATACTGGTAAGTAGCATATTCCTTTTTTCAGGGAATTTCTAAGGTTTTTTAAATGCTAATTCCTAACTATAACATGTCTGAAACCTATGGTTTTTTCAGTGAATTTCGAAGGTTTTTTAAATGATCATTTTTAAATGTAATAATAGTTATATGTATTTTTTTATACTGATTTTCTAGTTTTTTAACTGTTTATTTTTACATATTTTATTTTTTAAATTACATTATATATTTTTAATATAAATGGAAATAAAAATGTTTTTAAAATATTGAAACTGAAATATTGTTCTTTTTTGTTGAATGTATAAGTGCAGAGCTATATGTGTGTTGGTTAGTTAGGGGACTGCATGCATACTGGATAGGCGTTTGAAGCAGTCCATGTGCTAAGGCCTGGCTCAGTGCATGAGTACTTGGGTACTGACTGAATGATTAGAGTACTGCAAGGAGAGTGCCTAGGTGAATTTATAAGTGGTTGGGTTTTGGCGCAGTGAATGGATTAGTACATGGTGCTGAATGGGTCACTCGAGGAGTGCAAGGGGAGTGACACGGTGTTTGCTGGAAGTGTATGGATACTGACTGGGGAATTGAAGGTGTGAAAGACAAGTGTGTAGATGGTTAGAGGACTGCATGCATAGTGGATAGGTGTTTGAAGCAGTCCATGTGCTAAGGCGTGGCTCAGTGCATGAGTACTTGGGTACTGACTGAATGATTAGAGCACTGCAAGGAGAGTGCCTGGGTGAATTTATAAGTGTTTGGGTTTTGGCGCAGTGAATGGATTAGTAGATGGTGCTGAATGGATCACTAGAGGAGTGCAAGGGGAGTGACAGGGTGTTTGCTGGATGTGTTTGGATACTGACTGGGGAACTGAAGGTGTGAAAGACAAGTGTTTAGGTGGTTAGAGGACTGCATGCATAGTGGATAGGCGTTTGAAGCAGTCCATGTGCTAAGGCCTGGCTCACTGCATGAGTACTTGGGTACTGACTGAATGATTAGAGTACTGCAAGGAGAGTGCCTGGGTGAATTTATAAGTGTTTGGGTTTTGGCGCAGTGAATGGATTAGTAGATTGTGCTGAAAGGGTAACAAGAAGAGTGCAAGGGGATTGACAGGGTGTTTGCTGGAAGCGTATGGATACTGACTGGGGAATTGAAGGTGTGAAAGACAAGTGTGTAGATGGTTCGAGGACTGCATGCATAGTGGATAGGCGTTTGAAGCAGTCCATGTGCTAAGGCCTGGCTCAGTGCATGAGTACTTGGGTACTGACTGAATGATTAGAGTACTGCAAGGAGAGTACCTGGGTGAATTTATGAGCGTTTGGGTTTTGGTGCATTTTTTACAATTTTTTCAGCTGGGTACTGGTGGTAACTGACTCTGATTAACCATTCCTAGAGCCAGTGCTATGCTAAAAGACACTTAGAATACATTTAAAACACCTACATACACTAGGGAACACTATGCGTTGGGGTACCCCTGTGATTAAAATGACCTCCTCTGTAAGTCCCTAGTACATAATAGGACAGGGGGATTAAAACTACCTCTTAAAACGCGCCACATGGAGCGTTTGCACACTGGTGAAGGGGGGGGCTGAGATGACGTGTGCAAACACACCCTGTGGCCGTTTTAATTTGGGGGATAAAGTCCCCTTGAATCCTGAGTGTCCCTTGGGTCCAACTAGCTCACCAGGTATCTCCAGTTAGCGCCACAGAGCTGCATTGCAGAGAGGTGTAAAAAGTGGCATGGCCTTGACCACCTCTCTGTAACGCAGCACAGTGGCGCTTACTGGAAGCACCTGGTGGACTAGTTGGCCCCCAGGGGCCCTTGGGATTGAAGGCAAATTATTTCCCCATCTTAAAACGCGCCACAGGGCATGTTTGCACACGTCACCTCAGGCCCCTTCCCTCCCTTCACCACTGTGTAAAGGCGCTCTGTGGCCGTTTTAATTTGGGAGATTAAGTCCCCTTGAATCCTGAGGGTCCCTAGGGTCCAAGTAGCCCACTAGGTGCTTCCAGTAAGCGCCACAGAGCTGCATTGCAGAGAGGTGTAAAAACGGGCATGGCCTGGACCACTCTGTGCAACGCCGCGCAGTGGCGCTTACTGAAAGCACCTGGTGGACTAGTTAGCCCACCGGGTCCCTCAGGATTGAAGGGGAATTATTTCCCCATCTTAAAACCCGCCACAGGGCGTGTTTGCACACGTCACCTCAGGCCCTGCTGTGAGAAAGTGCCATCTTTCTTGCATGGTATGCCCCCACTTTTTGCTGAATTACTGATGTGCTTTGACTGAGTGTGCTCTGGGCTCCTGCCAATCAGGTGCCCAGTGCCTGTGTTCCTTCCCTAAAACTGTATTGAAGCTGAAACCCAATTGGCATCTCTAGCCACATGTCAGCCCCTGGTAAATGGTACCCTAGGTACCCAGGGCATTGTGACCAGAGAAGACCCCTAAGGGCTGCAGCACTTATTGTGCCACCCTTAGGGGCCCTGCACCCTGACACCCACAGACTGCCTTTGCAGACTGAGGTTTCTGGTGCAGAACTAAATAAAGAGTCGACATGGCACACATCTCTGTGTGCCATGCACGCAAACCCACTTCCGTGGCATACATCAGTCAGCCCTCTAGCTGGGTGCCCTATGCCAGTGGTGTGGGCACAGGTGCATGAGCCTGTGTCCCTACAGTACCCACGGCCATTCCTGGGCACTGTAAGTGCAGTGATGCCATTAAGAGTATATGGTGCTGGGAGGTTGTCATTACAAACTCCACAGCACCATAATGGGTACACTGATGACTGACAAGTTTGATATCAAACTCCTCAGCACATTAAAACCACACTGATGCCAGTGTGGGATATAATGTAAAATGCACTACAGTGGGCATCTTAGAGATGCCCCCTGAAACCTAACCTACAATCCACGTCTTGTTTGAGAGGCAGCCTAGGCTTCCACACAGCAGACGTGTTGCTGGACCACTGGGTGGAGAGCCCCCCGCTCTCCTAGGCCTGCAACAATGCACATCCTGGGGGAGGTGCTAGGTATCCTCCCCCAGGATGGGTAGGGGGAAGCTTCAAAGGCATACCACCTTTGTGAGATTCTCCAGACCACTTGCTGTACTTAGCAATTGGCCCCCACTGGTTCTGACCCCCACTCTGGTGGGAAGACTGGAGGGAAACCCTACGTGAGGAAAGGACGTGTGCCAGCCTGTGCCAACTCCACCCCTCATTTCGGAGAGGCGAGGTGAAGCATAACTCCAGACCCCGGCCATCTTGAGGATGGGGAGCCCTGCCCAATCAGAGATAGGCTCCTGCCCCCCTCCCACAGGAGAGGAGCAGGATAGGGGTGTACTCACCCCAGGACAGGGACCTATTGGTCCCTGCCCTTCCCCTACCAGTAACGCCCCTAAATTTAGTATTTAGGGGCACCCTGAACCTTCCGTCCTCAGATCCCGATTTCGAAACAAGAAAGAAGACCAAGAAGAAGAAGACCTGCCGTACAGCTGCTAACAAGAGGACGAGACCAACTGACTTGGCCCCAGCCCTACAGGCCTGTTGATCCTTGAACCTGCTCCTGCTAAATCCAGGCATCTCCTGCGGACAGCAACCTCAAGAAGCCCGGAGGACCTGCCTGCCTTGACCCTTTTAGAGACTGGGACTCCCACAAGCAGTGGCTCTGCTCAAACAGCAACACCCCTGGTGCCAGCCAGGAACAGCGAATCCAGCCCACTCTACACCCGCCGAGCCCGGCCTGTGCCCAAGTGGACAAAGACCCTGAGGACGTCCCCCCACCGATGACCCAGACGATGCCTGCAGACTCAGAACCAGGGACCCCTCCAACCGCGACCAGCAGAGGGTAAGATTTCCCGACGTCCAAAGACACCCCTGCACCCGGCGCCCCTGGCCTCCTACGCCCCACTCCAGGGTGCCTACCTACCCTCCAAGATCCCAACTTACCCCTCGAAGTGTTCGTCGCTCCAGAAGATCCACCGTCCCAGAGTCTGCAGCCTTTGTTCCCTTTTAAAGATCTCCATTGAATAACATTGAGCGCCCGGCGGCTCAAAAGCACCCTGCATCCAGCCACCCGAGTGCCCCTGGCAGTGCAACCTTTGTCCTATCCTACTTCCCTATTTGCCCTTAGCAAGTGACCAGGAGCCCAGCTCCCACAGCCACGTGGCCTGCTAGCCAGCAGCCACCAACAGAAGGCCCCCTGCTTCTCATTGGATAACATTGGGCCTAACTACCTCTGCACACAGTTGCCCCTGTGCCACTGAGGGTGTACCAAGTTTACCTACCTGACCCTGGGAGACCCCCGAGTCTATACCCAGAACCTTAACTCTGCCAGTCGAGTAGTTACGTAAAAGCCAATAACTCACTTTTCTTCCATAGGCTAACATTGACTGGTTTCACTTGGAAATTCTTGTGTCGATTTTTGAAACTTTACAAATATTCCTCTAAAATCAGCCGAACTACGAATTCCAATTTACTCACCTGTTATCAGGAGAGACCTCAGTGCTGCATCTTTGAGCCCAGTGTGAGAAGTTGGCCTGATATATGATGTCACTAGTTCTAGTGTACACCTTGTATCAGTCCAAACAACCCTTATGGTGATTGGTTGTAAAGTCAACCTTATAGACCAGCTATCCTAGTGGTAGCATGGACAAGAGCAGTCTTAGGCTAAACTCTGTATGGCATGTGAAGCCAGCTGTTATACCATTTGCAACCCCTTGAATACCAAATGAAAGGACACCACAACAGATATATTATAAAAATAGAATGTATTTATTCTAGTCAAAATACCCTCTGCACTCTTTATGAGATTCAAGATAAGTACAACACAGTCTTATTTAAGCATACATAAGTCACACAGGTAAGTAATACAGTTAGGCCCTAGGGGCCACGCAAACCATATACTAAGTAAGTGGTATAAGAACCACTGTCACGAACACAGGTTAGGCCTAGGCCTAGGGAATCGCTGGGGCTACACTATCCTATCAGTTGCTAGGCAGTGGGAGGCCCACGGGATTCAGGTGCAGAGTGGAAACACTCACGCGTAATGCGTAAAAGTCGATAGAAATAGTAATATTTCGAAATTAAGAGTTTTAGGACACTTCGGAAGGAACTAGGAGTTAGAGACTTGGAAACTAGACACTAGGATAGTCAATACCCTTGTGAGCACCGGAGTACTCAAGTTACCTAGCCCACGGGCTGCGGGTGCATAGGTGTGAACTTGCGTCGGGTTTCGTCGTCGACTCCTATGGATGCCTGAAGAAAAGATGCTGACAGGCAGTCAGTGAAGAGTGTCCGGTGGATTCCAAGGATGGAATCAAGAAGAAGGATACCTGCAAGCAGAGGGGACTGAGTCTAGGTCACCAGCCAGGAGCCGGGAAGGAACCAGGAAGGAACCAGGCGATGTCGTGAAGATGCAGGTGAAGAGGTGAAGCTTGTCGCAGCAGCCACGGGTACCAGGAGGTGTCGAGGACGACCAGAACCAGGAGGCGAACTGTCCCACGAGGGCTCTTGCTGTCGGCGGCGTCGATGTCGAGTTGGGACACAACAAGCCTTGGCAACCGCAACCCACACAGAATGAAGGATTCGCTTCTGTTGCAGGCCAGGAGGGCCTGAGGTGCTTCACTTTCACAGGGAAGCAAGGGCCAGTCTGGAGGAGCCAAACCAGCGGTGAAAAGTCAAGGGTTCGTCGTCGCAGAGGTTACTAGCCAACGGGCAAGCAACCGGATAGACGCGTCGAGCAGGAAAATGCAGAAGGGCCCCACGCAGAACTCGTGGAGTGTGGAGGGCTGATCTTAGGTGCAGATGGTGCTCGTGGTTGGGGCTTCTCAATCCCCAGAGCACAACTTCGAGGATGCCTCAGAAGCTGCGCTGGTAGCAAGTAGCCAATTTTCCCAGGTAGCCGGTCCCACGTCTCTCGTCGCCTCCACGGATCTCAGCTTTGCTGTGGATGTGGATCAGGGTCGGAGAAGACTGGAAGTCAAGGCGCTGGTCGGGCTCTGCAGTCGGTTCCTCGTAGAACTTTAGGCAAAGCAAACGGCAGGTCGCTTGATGGTGCCTGTTTGCACAGGGTAGCCACTCCTTGGCCACAAGGGAGATTCTTCAGTCTTCTTCCGTAGTCGAATGTCGAAGGTCCAGAGTTTCTGTTCAAGTTTCAGTTATCAGGATAATCCAAAGTCCTAGGGACTCAGCTCCCACTCTTATACTAATCTGGGGGGCTGGGTTACTTGCTAGGTCCCTCCTATGGGTGGGACCAGGGAGGGGGGTGGTTACACCCCCTTCCATTTGTCCAGTTTCGCGCCAGGACTGGGGCTGGAGTGCCCCAGCACCGGTTTGAACCAGACTATGCATGGGACACCTTGTGTGCCCCAGGCAGTGTCTCGTTTCATTCATCCCTCCCTGCCCCAATACACTAAGGCCTGTCTAGGGTGGTGCTAGCACCTCCCAAGGCAGGAAACCTATTGTCCAAGCCTCCCTCACTGGAAGGACTCCCACCAGCAGGAGGTCAGACTTGTGTCTGTGGCAGCAGCATCCATTTTGTGATGCTGGGGCTCTGGTTAACTTTAACCGGGTAGTAGGTCTTCAACATGTCTTCTCCCTCTAGAAGGGAGGAATACTATCCTCATCGCCAGAAATGGTGTGGGGGTAGTATTCCAAAGTGTTAGACACCTTACACAACATGTTTTGATAAAGCCAAACCATAGTTACTATAACCGCGAGGATTATAAGGCACTTTAAGAGTATATGGTAAGCGATATCCTAGAACAGCTATAAGGACATGGTTCCGAAAGCTGCAGACAGGCTCAGCTCATCCTAGAGCACCATCTCACATGTTACCAAGCACTCTGCCTTCAGGATTGTTAAGGCCTGCCATAGGAGTGACTGATAGGTTACCCATGTGTCTATATATAAGGTAGGCATAGGAATACTACACCTAGGCAAAGGGTGATTACACGACCTTGCCCCCGTGATCAGCCAGTTGTGTCATAATGGAAGGCCAGCCAGGGGTGGCATAATACATGCTGCAGCCCCTGGTAGGCCTAGGGTACACCTATGCCCTGGGTACCTAAGGTACACTGTACAGGGCCCTAGAAGGTGATCCTTACCAATTGGGTTATGTACCTAAATTACATAGTGTGAATTTAGAGAGAGAACAGCTGGGCTGTGGGTCTGATTAGCAGGCCCACAGCCACATCTAAGTCGAAAACCAGTGAAGCAAAAGCAAAAAGTGGGGGTGAACATAGAAAGCAGACCCTACTCTCCTACACCCAGTACTGATCCTGAAAAGTAATTCTAACCGTGCTTACCAGTAACTTGAATTTCCTTCCATAGGCTAAGATTGACTGGTTTCACTTGGAAATTCTTCTAAGTGTGGAGTTTTGAAACTTACAAATATTCCTCTAAAATCAGCCGAACTACGAATTCCGATTTACTCACCTGTGATTAGGAGAGACCTCAGTGCTGCATCTTTGAGCCCAGTACTGATCCTGAAAAGTAATTCTAACCATACTTACCAGTAACTTGAATTTCCTTCCATAGGCTAACATTGACTGGTTTCACTAGGAAATTCTCCTAAGTGTGGAGTTTTGGAACTTTAAAATATTGATCTAAAATCAGCCAAACTACGAATTCCGATTTACTCACCTGTTTTCAGGAGAGACCTCAGTGCTGCATCTTTGAGCCCAGTACTGATCCTGAAAAGTAATTCTAACCGTACTTACCAGTAACTTGAATTTCCTTCCATAGGATATCATAGCCTGCTTTTTGCTGAAAAAGTTTCTTTAAGTGTCGATTTTTTAAACTTACAAATATTCATTTACAATCTGCCGAACTATGAATCCCGATTTACTCACCTGTTATCAGGAGAGACCTTAGTGATGCATCTTTGAGCCCAGTATTGATCCTGAAAAATAATTCTAACCCTACTTACCAGTAACTTGAATTTCCTTCCATAGGATATCATTGCCTGCTTTTTGCTGAAAAAGTTTTGAAGTGTCGATTTTTGAAACTTACAAATATTCTCTCAAAATCTTGCCAACAATATAAACGTAATTACTTGCCTGTTTTAGATAGAGGTTCCAGTGCTGAACCTAGGAGTCCAGCACTGGATTACAAAAGTAACGTGAACATACTTTACCTGCAAATTGAATTTCCTTCCATAGGGTAACATTGGTAATTCCAACTGAAAAAGTTTCATCTTTTAAAATACAATAATATTCCTTAAAAATCAGTACTGTAACCAAAACGCTTTTACTTAACTGTTTACAGTTTATGACACGGGACTGAATCTAGGATCCAGTCCTGTGGTTAGAAAAGTAATCTACAAAGTAACTAATTGCATTTAACAAAAAATTCACATTGAGCTCAATGTTGCATTGTGTTTGAAATTGTGTTGCCTATTGCAACAAACTGTAACTATTGCATTCAAAAAGTCTATTGTCTATTTGAAAAGTATTTAACTAAAGTAACTCATCCTGAGAAAGTATTTTTTGGTACCTTGTTGGTTCTAAAATAAAACAACTATATATTTTGATACAAAACAATTGGCCTAGAGTTCAGTTCTTGAGTGTGTGAGATCATTTGTTGACTGAGTGTGTACAACAAATGCTTTACACTGTCCTCTGATACTGCCTTACTGCTCGACTATGCTACCACTTTAGAGAGTAAGGTTATATCTAACTTTAACCTCCGTCAAACCTCTGGGGACTGGGGACTCTATACACACTGTACCTTACTTTGGTCCAGTATATATAGCCACTTTCCTACACCATCCCCTCCCTTCACCACTGTGTAAACGCGCCCTGTGTCCATTTTGATTTGGGAGATTATGTCCCCTTGAATCCTGAGTGTCCCTAGGGTCCAAGTAGCCCACTAGGTGCCTCCAGTAACCGCCACAGAGCAGCGTTGCAGAGAGGTGTAAAAAGGGGCACGGCCTGGGCCACCTCTCTGAAACACAGCGCAGTGGCACTTACTGGAAGCACCTGGTGGGCTAGTTGGCCCCCAGGGGCCCTCAGGATTGAAGGGGAATTATTTCCCCAACTTAAAACCTGCCACAGGGCCTGTTTACGCACGTCACCTCAGGCCCCATCCCCTCCCTTCACCACTGTGTAAACGCACCCTGTGTCCGTTTTAATTTGGATATTAAGTCTCCTTGAATCCTGAGTGTCCCGAGGGTCCAAGTAGCCCACTACGTACCTCCAGTAAGCACCACAGAGCTGCGTTGAAGAGAGGTGTAAAAATGGGCAAGGCCTGGGCCACCTCTCTGAAACACAGCAAAGTGGCGCTTACTGGAAGCACCTGGTGGGCTAGTTGGTCCCCTGGGGCTCTTAGCATTGAAGGGGAATTATTTCCCCAACTTAAAACGCGCCACGGGCGTGTTTTCACACGTCACCTCAGGCCCCATCCCCTCCCTTCACCACTGTGTAAACACGCCCTGTGTCCGTTTTAATTTGGGAGATTAAGTCCCCTTGAATCCTGAGTGTCCCTAGGGTCCAAGTAGCCCACTAGGTACCTCCAGTGAGCGCCACAGAGCAGCGTTGCAGAGAGGTGTATAAAGGGGCGTGGTCTCTGAGCGCCTGTCTGCAACGCAGCTCTGTGGCGCATACTGGAGGTACCTGGTGGGCTAGTAGGCCCTCAGGGTCCCTCAGGATTGAAAGAGAATTAATTCCCCAACTTACAACTCGCCACGGGGCGTATTTGCACAATGGTGGAGGAAGGGGGCGTGGCCTGAGGTGACATGTCTGCAAACACGCCCTGTGGTGCTTTTTAAGTTGGAGAATTAATTCCTCCTCAATCCTGAGGGTCCCTGGGGGCCAACTAGCCCACCAGGTACCTCCAGTATGAGCCAGAGAGCTGCGTTGCAGAGAGGTGTTCAGAGGCCACTCCTCTTTTTACAATACTCTGCAACGCAGCTCCGTGGCGCTTACTGAAGGTACCTGGTGGGCTAGTTGGCCCCCAGGGACCCTCAGGATTGAAAGGGTATTAATTCCTCAACTTACAACGCGCCACAGGGCATGTTTGCACACATGTCACCTCAGGTCCCGCCCCCTCCCTTCACCACTGTGCAAACGCGCCCCGTTGCGCGTTTTAAGTTGGGGGATTTACTCCCCTTGAATCTTGAGGGTCCCTGGGGAGCAACTAGCCCACCAGCTACCTCCATTAAGCGCCACAGAGCTGCGTTGCAGAGAGGTGTAAAAAGGGGCATGGCCTCAGAACACCTCTCTGCAACGCAGCCCCCTGGCGCATACTGGAGGTTTTGGC
Organism: Triturus cristatus; assembly: GCF_964204655.1. NCBI lineage: Eukaryota > Metazoa > Chordata > Amphibia > Caudata > Salamandridae > Triturus > Triturus cristatus. The sequence continues at coordinate 286,235,087 of NC_140579.1, forward strand.
CCTCAGGGACCCCCAGTATTCAAGGGGAATTCGTTCCCCATCTGCAAACGTGCCAGGGGGCGCGTTTGAAGAGTGGTGCAAGGAGGGGGCGTGGCCTCTGGTGCTATGCCGGTCTTTTTTTTTTTTTATTAATATTTTTAAGAAGGGGGGCTGTGTGGCCCCCCTTCCTTTCCTTTATTACCGGCCCTGGGGACCCCATCCCCCAGGGCCTGACCCCCTTTTTTTTGTTAATATAAAATTTGGGAAGGGGGCCACGTGGCCCCCCTCCCTAGGCCATAAATGCCCCAGGGACCCCATCCCCCGGGGCATGGCCTATTGTTTGTTAATTTTTGGAGGGGGGCTGCGTGGCCCCCCTCCTTCGGCCATTTATGGCTACGGGGACCCCATCCCACAGGGACGGCCTTTCTCTTATTTAAAAAAAAAAAAAATATGTATAGTTTGGGAGGTGGGCCGCGTGGCCCCCTCCCGGGCCCCTTCTGGCCCCATGGACCCCATCCCCTGGGGCCTGGCCATTGTTTTTTTTTTTTTTTTGTAAAATTGGAGGGGGTCCGCATGGCCCCCCTCCTCAGGCCTATTATGGCCCCGGGGACCCCATCCCCCGGGGTCGGCCTGCCTCTTTGTTCTTTTTTTTATTTCTGAGGAGGGGGGCCACGTGGCCCCCCTCCCGGGCCACTAATAGCCCCGGGGACCCCATCCCCCGGGGCTGGCCCTCTCCATTGGGGACCGTGGGGGGTCCCCAATCCCCCCACGGTCCCAGCCCGCTCCCCGCCTCCTGCGGGAGCCGGCATTGCTTTTCCACATGGGGAGCAGCTAACATGCTGCTCCCCCTGTGGAAAAGCAATCTGCTTTGCTTCATTGAAGCGAGAGCAGGTCATTGCAAACTACAGTGTCCCGGGGGTGGCCACCCCGGGACACTGCAGGAGCCAGCCCTGGGGAGTGACGGTCCCCAGGGCCATCATTGGCTCCGGGGGGGGAGCCGCGTGGCCCCCCTCCCACTTAATTTAAAGCCCCGGGGGTGGTGGTCCCCGGGGCTTGGGGGTCCGTAACGGACCCCCTATGTTAAATATTTAGTGCCCCGGGGAGGTGGTGGTTCCCGGGGCGTGTGGGGGGGCACAAGCCCCCCACACAGGTTTATTTTTTTTTTTTTTAAAGCCCCGGGGGTGGCGGTCCCCAGGGCTTGGGGGGGCCTTTGAGCCCTCCACCCATGCATATTAAAGGCCCAGGGGGTGGCGGTCCCCGGGGCTGGGGGGGGCTCTCTGGGCCCCCCATTACAATATACATATTGCCCCCGGGATTTGGCTTCCCCGGGGGCTCCGCGCTTCGTTTTTTTTTTCGGCAGTGGAATGTGCGGTTCCTAAGCGCATCCTGCGATTTAAAAAAAAAATTATAATAATTTTTGGGGCCTTGGGGGTCCTTGTGGAACCCCCTGAGCAGGTCTAGGGGGTCAGGGTGTTTCTACCCTGCCCCCTTTTTGCGATTTTCGCGTTTTTTTGTGTGCTTTCTTGTGCCTCAGTTCTACCGAGGCACAAGATGGCTGCCAACACTTCCTGGTTTGAAGTGTTGACTGCCAATTAGCATAAAGCTCGTGCTCGGGAGGATCCGCGTCCCTAGATATATCTATGTTTTTACTTTTTAATTTCTCAGGAACTACTGAATGGATTTACACCATTTAACCAAAAGGCACGAATGTTAACCAAGGGCTACCTCTTTGCCAAATTTGGTGTAATTCCGTTCTGCAGTTCGGGCTGTAGCTGCGATTAAAGGTTCCTATGGAAAATTGCATGGGAAAAACACGTTTTGGGACCCACCTTTTTTCTCGGCCCCCGCTTGACGAATCACCCCGAGACTTTCAGGATAGGAGCAGACCAGAGCGCCCCACCAGTTTTGAAAATTTCGCGAAGATTCGCCAACTGGCGCCAAAGTTATTCCAAATAGAATGTTGCAGATTTCCTATGGATAATAGGTCCTAACTATAACTACCTACTGGCGACCGCCAGTAGGTAATGTGTGTATATATATATATATATATATATATATATATATATATATATATACACACACACATATATATATTTAGATAGATAGGTAGATAGATATGGATACAGTTTAGGTGGAGATCAGCTCCTCTATAGAGTCCCCACAATACCAGCTACACTCTGAATCTGCTCACCTCAAATGTCTGATTTTCTAGCCAAGATTTTAAGCATAGAATTAGCACAGAGCCATCCACGCCGAGCTAGAAAGGGACAAAGTATTTTGCCATTTTTACAGCAAAGTCTTTAAGCACAAGATTAGCTAGTGCCATCCGTGCTGAGCTGAAAAATGATAAAAGCCTTTTACTACTCCAGGCACAATTGTACAGCTCTGGTTTGGCAAAATACTGTCCACGCCATCCTGGAATGAATAACGGCAACCTTAGGCACGTGTTTCGCTGTCATTACAATTCTTCAGAGAGGTTTAGCTTTGTCCAGACACAAGGGAGCACCCAGTATAAGTCAAAACAATGCCCTTTCAGCCTTAGAGTGCTGCATATATTTTGCAAAAAAGGCAGCAAGGAACTCTGGTACTTCCCAAGTTTAGGTGGAGAGCAGCTCCAGTATGGGGCACCCTATAACACCAGCGACACTCTGAATCTGCTCTCCTCGAATGTCTGTTTTTCTAGCAAAGTTTTTAAGTATAGGATTAGCACAGTGCCATCCATGCTGAGCTAGAAATGGACAAAGTATTTTGCCATTTTTACAGCAAAGTCTTTAAGCACAGTATTAGCTAATCCTATGCTTAAAGAATTTGCTGTAAAAATGGCAAAAGACCGTGTCACTTTCTAGCTCGTGTGAATCTTGGAAAAGTTCTACTCTTTCCCTACTGACCATAAGAAGTTTTTGAAACTTGATACCGCAAGATGTCCTTCAATTCATGTGTCATATGATGTGGCTAGTGCTCATCCTCCAGCAATGTTTACCATCTACCTGTCATCAGAGGGAGGCCTGTCGGATGGGAAAGGTATCCATCTGAATGTTGATGATACTAGGTTGTATCTAAAAGTATCTTCTTCTAATTTGTGTGTTTAGGTAACTGGTTTGGGTAACCAGTCACATTGGCCTTTCTATATCTTTAACTGAGTTCTTCTAAGACTGGGTTTTCATCTCTAATTTCATCAACCAGACTGTAGTCCTTGGGTCCTGGTCATGTACACTTGCTTTGAACAGATATATCTCACATTGGTTTCGTGGGTCAAATCCTTTCACCCAGGTTTACAAAGTCATCACAAGGCAAATCAAGTCTTGAACAGGATTTACAAAGTCTTGCAAAGGGTGATTTACCCCACCTCGTGTCACTTTGTAAGTAAATTTAACGCAGCGCAGGGGCTTGCATTGTGTTGCTTTACATTTAGCTCTGGTAGACGTTCCAAGGGCGGAGCATGGGCATGCATGTGCACCCACCCATGGAATTTGACGCAGTCCCAGATTCACAAACATCTGTAAACCTGGCATTAAGCCAAAATGGTACACCTACCACAGAGGCATATCAAGGACAAATATCTCTTTATTTTTCCTTGTAATTTCCCCTTTCCACAGGTGCTGCATTCAGCAGCACACGAAGAAAGAGGAAACTGCATGTTTAGATTGTTTCTGTGCAGGAAAGGCATCCCTCCCTGCACAGAAACAATCATGCCAACAACACAGACATGCTAGCACTATTGTGCAAGTGTGTCTGCATTTTTAGTAGGCAGCACACAGGTTGCCAGCACAAGGAAAGAGCAGAAATTAGGGGTTTTGTCACAATGTCCTTTGAGCCATTGACAGCAGGTCTCCATTCACCACCCATTGCATTAAAGGTGGCAGGAAACTCATTCATAATTTGCAGCTCCTCTACAAGGCAGTAGATCTAAATTCTCCATCCTATCTTGGCCAAAGATTGAAGCTGCGTGATGGTCTATGTCTGTTACACTCAGCTTAGATATTACTTAAGGTGATTCTTCTGACCACGATGGCCAAAACGTGTAGTGAGACCTTCTCTTCTTTTAGCTTCCGATTATGGACGTCTCCACTCACAATTCATATATGATCACATGGAAATTTGAGTATCCCCGCTATAATGTTTCAAAACAATATTGATTTCTTTATTGGTCGAAAAATTGGCTTCCACCGGATCATTGGTTGGGTCCTTCTAAAATGTGCTAGTGATTGCTTCTTTGGATCAACTTTCCAAAACATTTGTTTTTGGGGAGTATTTTGAATTTTGTTTTTGTTTGTGAAGTGTTTTTTTGGGAGTGTTTTTATTTATGTGTGAACCAAATGAGTGGTGGGTGGTATGCAACAATAACATTTGTCTGTACTTTTGCTAGTAAATTGTGTTTTGTACACTGTGAATTGCCCTATTCCCTACTGTGCTTTAGGTTCACAATATATTAAGCTAATAAAATAAATGAAGAGATGGTTATTCCCAACATGGATCAAAAGTATTGTTGATACGCAAGGGAGAGGCAAGAGATTTGTCTTGTGAAGATTCTGAGAGAGATATGAAGTAGGATCAGGAACATTGTGAGTTTGAGGGTATCAGATAAGTACTAAACACACAGGGGAGTTCGATCACACGTGCGAACGCAGGTGGACAGAATGTGAATGGGGGATCACATATGCCGATATTTAGATCATAGGTTTGATGAAAGTATTGAGAAGGAGGCATCATATAATGGAAAGCCCTGATTCCTACCATAAAGCGGAAGTAAACTACCCGCACTTCAAGAAAACCTTAAAGTTGAATTCAGAAGGTCAGTTGTCCGAAGACTTTCTTGGGCCACTGATCACAAAATACTGGACATAGAGTCCATCCTCATCCTGCTGGACTCTAATGACCTTTTTTATCTTGACTCTATTGTCGTCCTTAATGCCTGTATGCTACAGCGATGCAGAGGTACTGTAGGGTGACACACAACGACTTACAAAACACTTACATTAATACATACCTAAATGAATAGTAGCAGTGGAGAGAAGAGGGGCTCGGATCGGATACATTAAGAATGAGAGGAGGGGTGACACGCATGGGGGAGAAGAGAGGACATCTATTTTAACTGTGTGAGGGGGAGTGTTGAAGCAGACAAGAATAAGGGAAGGGGCAGAGGGACCCAGGTTTATGAAAATTCGAGCCTGATAACAATTGCGACACTACGATGGCATGGGCACCCACTTTTGAGAGACCAGGCACCCATGTTTCGTTGACTAAGGTCTTTATTGCGACCATCCTCGTGTAGAGGAAGTCCTAGAGTATAGAGTTATACCACTGTCTTCAGAAGGACTTTCATTGGCTATGCTCTTTGAATCTCTTATTCAGTCTATCCTATTGTGCACGAGGCTAGACATTGCTGCACAGGAATCTGGCTTGAAAAATGGCGACTATTGGGACAATCTCACTCCTTACTCAATGCCGATCTCCACGTTCTTGTCAGCTGGGCACAGGCTTGTCTAGAAATCTGATCACCGATGCTTTCCTGCTTTTAGATTTTGAACTGTGTCAACCCCAACAAAGATAACAGTCCTGAAATACCAGTGAAGGCCCTCAACTGTGACACCATCACCCAGGTGAAAGAGAAGATCTTGGACGCCGTGTACAAGAACGTCCCGTACTCTCAGCGGCCGCACCCAGTTGACATGGACCTTGGTGAGTGCTCTTCGTCATACATATGGCAATTGCAGAGTTATCATTTGGTACAAAACCCACACTGGTGGGCAGGTCCTTCCTTCTTCCCGACACTGCATTTATCTACACAGTGACGCAGTGGGTAGTTTATTGGTAAACCCATAAAATCAGTCCTCTCTCCTAGTCAGGATTCTGTCTCATTCACAGCAGATCAGTTTGGCATTGAGCAGGGCTTACAGATTCTTGATTTGATATAACATATATGTGTTCACATTCCTTCTTCGGATGCATTTAGTTAGTTCCTTCGCCCTTCAGCTTCTTTCTCTCTTCAGTACCCCTTGTTCTACTTCCTTCCTATCCCATTGCATTTATCTTTCTTTTTTGCTCCGTTTGCTCCTTATCCTGTTTGCCACTCCAACACCTTCTTTCTATTTCATCTTCTTTCTCTCTTCAATACCCATTTTTTCTCTCTTTCTTTGATCTTCATTGTCATTCATTTTCTCTCTTGCGCCATTACTCGCTCTTTGACTAGCCCTGCCCCAGACCCCACTGAGTGCTAAAAGTCCAGGGCTCATTTTTATTCATGCATGTCTTCGCCTACATATATTTTACCATATTGTTCATTATCATGGAATATCATTGATCGAAAACGCCCAATCAAAGACTTGCATGGATTTCAGTGAGTTATTTCCAGCTCTAGAGGCTATACCAATCACGTTGGGACTGTGGACCACAATTTACTGATGGTGTGCAGTTGCTATCATATTTAAAAGATGTAGGCCTCCAAGTTCTGGGACAAAATCTAGCCACTAGGCTGTTTTATCGAAAAATTCCAAAACATAAGGATTCCTACCTGGTACCTCATCTTACTGTCAGCTTCATTGTTATGTTTTAAAGGAGTCATTTCCTTCGATCATTGAAAGACAGAAAGTATTGAAGTTTCCAAAACCATTTAATGACTTTCATAATTATAGGAATTCATTTTTGTTTTCGCTGCTTCCAGAAAGTCAACCACAGTGCTGATGTCTTCGTAATGAGTGAACAAGTAAATGGCATCATGTTACGTAAACACAAACCAGGGGAGCCCGCATAGGGTTCCCAGAGTTGGCTATATGTCAGATATTGAAATTGGCCACATAAATGATGTATTGATATAATGAAACTTAATAGAACTAATTTCCATAGTCACTGGTTTTTCTAAAAATTTGGCATTGATCTGGCTGCACTCAACCTAAATTGGTTGGCCTCCATGAAACTCGCTCATGGAGTGGTTCATATAAAATAATAAAATAGAGTTCCTCCTAAGAGTATGCAGTGGAAAGATACGGCTCACCCAACTCAAAATGTGTGATATCAAAATGCTCCTTGACTGAACAAACATAAAAATAGAGAGGACAGCCATTGCATCCAGAGCAGACAACTGAGATAGACAAAAAAGCCATCCAATGATGAGCAAGGGGCTGACCCAAAAAGCAGTCCATGTGCATGTGTATGTATTGGAAACAATAGGTCTTGCCAAAAAATAGCTAAGCAGAAAGCCAGAAAGAGGAGTTTGTAGGTCAGAGTAGGCAAAATCATATTTACTGGTGTATCAAAATATTGCTATCAGTAGACCTTTTTTTCTAGCATATCACCACTAGAGCTTATACAAATAGGAGCCTAGCTTCAGGTAGGCATTTGGGGGTGTTGCACCCCCCACCCTAAAAAAATCAATCTGTAGTCAATAGTTGTATTTCACCTGTAAGTTTTACATATATAGATACAAACATACACTGGTTCTTTTATCTCGGTTTTGGTTTCGAAGGTCTTAAAAATGTTTTTTTAGTTTGAAAAATACTGCTTTCAGTACTCTAACAACACACACTGCCACTTAAGCCCCCTCATGGCCTCTTCTCATATTATGTATTTTAACCAGAGTGCCAGTGCGATTGTTGGAAAATATGGAATTAAGCAACTCCCCCACTCCCCCCCCCCCCCCCCCGCACACACACAATCCCCCAATCGTGCTGACCAATACGTCCCTGGATACAAACAGGCCGTATTACTATTCGCGTTAAGTTCAGTACAGCGCATGTGTTTAACTGCTTAGTATTCATTCCTAGTTTGTTACACAAACAGAACTGAGGCACAGCAAGGAGTGCCCAGGGGCTTACAGCTTGGTCCAATCATAACCCCGCCAATGGAGAGTGGGTACTGGGATTCCACAGCCTGCAACAATAGCACTGCACGACATTCACCACTGAATGAAAATATTCCTAGAATGTGTCTGCATGATGTAGTATTTTTTCCTCCCAACTGGAGCTGAAAACAGCTCTCAGATTGTGCGTCGAATGTGACAGAACCTCACCATACATTACATTGTGCTATGTGCATTTATGTGTTGCATGTCCTCGTTCACTCTTCCAGGATGTCTAAGAATTTCAGTCATTTTCTTTAATTGCTCCGTCGGACGCTCTGTGAGTATCAGTCCTCTCGGGTATATCGGCTACGACGGCTACACCAAGCCCCAAACAGCGCTCAATGTGCCGGTGATATTGGATCCTGCTGGTGTCCACCTTTAGATGGCGTTATTCTGAATTTCTGCTTCGAACCTCTAATGCTAAAAGGCGTCACTTCCTCTGTGGAAAAGTGTTTTGTTTGGGTCTTGATTCTTGGGAGGAAATTTCTCAAGAAGGCACAAAAGGTGGTTTTGCGGATTTTTTGAAGAGTGAACATTTTATAATGCGCGTTACAGTGGGTGTTCACCCGCCAAAACCCTGAGGCTGTATGTTCGCCGCTCACATGCAAACCTTCCGTTCCTACAGTGCAGTGAGTTTTGCTCTAATACTCAAAGCACAACACTAACCCTAACTCAATCTGGCCGCTTGTTGTTATTTATGGTGTTTAGAGCCATCGTCACGCCACGTCTTCGCATGAGGCAATGAAAACTGGCCATTATGAAAGTGTTTCTAAAGGGAAAGCGTATTCTCTGCCTTCAAGAAAGTGAGCGGAGATGGCGAATTTAGCAATGTATCGAATGTGTCGACTTAAACTATGGATTTCAATGGTACTGTTTATATTGTGTTGTGTTGTAATGTTTTTGTTACACTTTGTTCCTGGAAGCCTGGCATCAGCCTCACATCCTAGCTACAGTCTGAACCTATGTAAATGTAAATGTTGTAGACTTGTAAAGCGCACAGCTGCCCCAGCAACGGGGCGTCCCGGCGCTGTAGACCACTGGGGAACCCGTCCTGGCTATCCCTGTGAGATGGTCCCTTTCTGGGTATCTCCAAGGTGAAACCAGGCATCCCCAGTGTCTGTGGGGGGCCGTTGTAGAGATGAGGCAAGCTTAATGCCCAGAGTTGCCGAGTGTGTTCCTGGTTAGAGTAGGTACCGAGGCGAGAATTATCGAGTCCGTTTTGACCCTGGTCCACAACCCTGGGTCAAAACGGACTCGATAATTCTCGCCTCGGTACCTATACTCCCCTCAGTGGCCCCACAAACCCAATAACTTCGAAGCACATTTTCTGTTCCCAAAACAAAAAGTAGAAAAACGGCAAACAACTAGCACAGTGTCGAAGTGATTCCTACACATCTGTATACACTGAAACTCAGTTTGAAACTGAATTTTATTCCTCCACCGGTCAGTGAATGATCTACCTGTCGCACCTTGTATGCAAGACTCCAGACCTGCTTCCAAAATAGATGGCAAAAATACAACCTGATAATGGCATCTACATTGTGGAGCATTGTGGGCTTCGCGATGACGTCATGGCGAGGCCTGTAGTCAGTACTTCCATACAAAACTCTGCAGAAAACAAGTTACAATCCGAGCCAAATCCTCGGGTGTCAGAATTAGACGCACCACGTGTTACAGATAAGATGCAAAACTACTTTTACAGGTTGCATGTTTGATTTTCCAGCAAACGATGTTTTCGATATAAGACACCCAAGTCTGTCTCCTGTGGTCTGTTGGATCTAGAGAGCTATGCTGGTAATAGGATTTTTCGACCTCTTACCCGTGTCTTTAATGCACAATGATGGATTCTCCTTAAGAAGCACACCGGGGCGGGGGGGGTGGGGGGGGGGGAGTGGGAGAGGGTCCCTATCTGTGCTAACCATTGAGAACTGGTCAGGATTCTCCTGGAAATGCAATTGGAACACGTCATGTATGTATAGAACAAGTTAAGGAAGTAAACATATAGCACCCCTGATATTATCCCTGATGTTAGATCCCCGCGGGCCTCCTGTTCTAGAAGCAGCCGGGCCGTGGTGCAGGCATTCATAGGCCGCCCTCAGCTGCTGCTTTAGCCTTGAAGTGTGCACTGCTCTGAGCGTGTGCCTTCCTCACCCCGCTGGTACTGGAGACTTAGCCCCCATCACATTCTGCAGGTGACCCCATCTTTTTACCATATGCCACTGCTGCCACTCGCGTACGTTCTACCCGCTTCCCTTGGAGACACAATTGGCCAAGATTAATCTACCTCCAACTTCATGCCAGCTGTTTCATACCTGCTGTGCTTCTTGATCTGGACACAGTGCGCCTCGCTCCACAGTGCTCAGGGTCTTCGCAGCCCTTCAGTTTTGTTTGAACAGACCCAGACCCATGCTGGAGAAGAGGGTCTGTTGTTTTCTTTGTCAGGAGATTCACGCGGGTGATTGCTCCCTCGCACTGCTGGGCCTTCCATCCCACATCACTCACATCAGATAGCCAGCCAGCAACTGCCTGGTGGAGGAAACACATCACACAAGTGCACACGAACAAACAAAGGTTTGGACCTAAAGTGAAAGACAAGACTCCAGGAGCCATAACAAACGTCTACCAAATTTCTGAACGAATAAGAAGTTTCTTTAACCCCTTGCATGCCCTTGACGGAACCACTCCGTCATGAGCCACGGGCGCCGTGTGCTCATGATGGAGTGGTTCTGTCAAGCTGCGGCCGTTGGCGGCCGCTCCGCCCACGCGGCGCTAATTCCCCGCCTGTGCGGGCGATTAGCGCAAGTGGGTGGAGTCATGACGGAACCACGCCGTCATGAGCACAGCTCACCCGTGACTCATGACGGCGTGGTTCCGTCATGAGCATAGCGGCGCCGCAAACCCCCCAAACCCCCCCAGCGCTGCGGCGGAATTCGCGCCGCAGCGAAGGGGTTAAAGTGCCAACCAAAACCACCTTCACAGGGTGCAAAAACAGGTAGATAGCAGACCGCAGCCTCTAAGAGCAAAGGGCCTTCCTTTAGTCAAGGTTTTTGTATAAAGTTTTTTGCATTTTACACAAAAGGCTGATAATGTACACATATAATATGCATTATTTGACTTTTGTAGTGTTCTTATGTCTCAGTATCCCAGTGCTCCTTCTTCTGCTTTTTAAAAACATCCTTATGGCTATATTGGCCTCAATGTTTTGGGCTACTTGATAAAGTACAGCTATAAGGCTCACTCTTGACTTTGAAATGTGTTGTCCGTTAAAAACAAGCATTGGCAAAACCAGTCGTTCTTGCTTTGCCAATCCTGAGCAGGCGATGTGATTGGCTTTGCCAATGTTTAACCGATTATGTTAAAAGTATAGGAACAATTATTTTCTGCACTTTCAAGATGGTTCCCAAATTAGTTGATGCAAAAAGTGTAGCATCATCATAATACAAGACTCTGAGAACAATGACAGTAAGGGAACACAATGTGCGCCACTAACACATACAGTACCACCCAATTGAAAAATGTTAGATGCTCAACTTCCTGTGGTTCACTGTCATCAAAACCACAATCAATAAAAGAGTACAGTTAGGAAGGAACATCAAAAAATAGAGTCCATGAAATCTTTCCTTCAGGTTTCAGTAACCTTTTATTTTTTTTCTTATTTCAAATTTGCTGATCCTTCAACGAGTTGCTTCAATCGACAATACAAAATCGATTTGTAGATCACAGTTGCATTTTCTATAGATCAACAGCCTTTCTGCCTACGCGTTTCGTCCTTCCCTTAGGACTTCATCAGGGCTGTAATAATAAACAAATAAAAATACAATTTACACCCGATTTTCACAATATACCAAAACCATGTAATGCAACAAACATTTAGTTTAAATGACCTGATTCTAATACAGACACTTCCTATACTAATGATATATAGCACCCCTCACCAAATGAAAAAGGCAACAGTGACTTCTATAAACTTAATAAATTAACAGTTTCCAATAAACTATAGTAATGATTGTTAAAATTCACACACCTTGTATTTTAGAGAAAAGAATTCTCTTCTTTTTCTAAACCTCGAATACATTGTGTCATAAATTTGCGGCGCGCAACCAGATATCTGTAGTCAATGGGAAATGAAACATGTATTGAAAATTCTCTTCTCCATTTAGTTTAAAAGAATTCATCCATCTCCCTTTCTTACATGTTAGAAAATCACATTCCCTAACGTTACTCATTGAACCAGTATAACCTGATATATGAACTTATGTCTACATAAATACATACATAATTATTATGTTCTTATAATAAAGATCCCTCTTCTTGTTCTGAAAATGAAAAAATTACTGGACCCTAATTAACAGCGTGACCCCAAATCTCTGTGATGGATGAGGAATAATACCTGTCTTAAACATTAATATCATTGATAGTTTCCAATGAAGGCTACTCAAGAACTCCTTACTTTTATATTAACAAAGGTCGCACTAACCTAAATTGATCTTTGAAATAGAAACGTCTCACACCTAATTCCTTATTAAGTCTCTAAAAAATAATAAGAAAACAAAAGGTCCCCGTTGAATTAGTACCTAGCAGTATTTACTAAAATCAGGAGGTGAACAATGGGAAAGCTCAAACCTACCTTGAATTCCATCAATTCTTATTTCTCATAATTTCTTCAATACTCCTCTTTTTACTATGTTCAAAAGATAATCACTGTGTAAAAAATCAAAATCCAAGAACCAGATAATTAATCACAATACTGCCACCCAAAAATATTATTCAACTAGACTGTTTTTAGCTAAAGTCATCCATTACCTCAACTACTGTCATTCGAGATTTCAAAACGTATCTTAAAAATAATCAATTGTTTTTTCTCTGGAATGGAATTATCCCCAACTCGGTCTCGAACACCCAAACTTCCAAATTTTTCACAAGGTGTAAGACAACATTTTTCCACACCTACCAATTACGCCACTGATCAGACTTATCCACTAGTCAGTTCACGGTTGAAATATCCCATCAACATTTTATTCTCAAAAACATACTCAATCTGTTAACTGACAGTCAAGAGTTCGAAACATACCTTGAAAATAATCAATTATTATTTTTCTGAAATCCTTCAGTCCTCCTCCTTTCAAAAAGTTCAAAATCTTTCACTCTGCGACAAAAAATGCACAAAGTACCAAAGAGAGACTATTAGTCCCTCCACTTTTAATAAAGATAATGTTAGATTTTACTGTTATGAGTTCAAGATATCCCCTAACAAAAACTACTAGCAGTCGACCTTCCCATAATCTTACTCACCAATCAATCTTATTTCACAGCGATCCTCTCTCCTGCCGCGGGCCCGATAAATCCCAAGCGGTAATCGTCTCTGGATGCTACTCCCTATTTAAACCTGTTTACTGACCAATCACATTAACCCCTTGAGTGCCCCGCCCATTCCCCCTCCTGTGCCGGCCCTTTCATTAGCGGGCGGGGTCCATGACGAGACTATCTCGTCATGGGCACAGAAGGGGTTAAAGCAATTAAATTTGAGCCAATCACACTCTAGAAATACTATCCCACTGATTACCATACTACTGCTTCCATTTTGGTCAGCCATCGTGAACCAGCCTAATAGATACCTTTTACAAACTACATAATTAATATCAATCTACAACATTAAAAAACCTTTAATATATGATGATATAAACTGAAAAACACCTAAAATGTTAAATCTCCATTACTTGAACAAAAATCCCAAAGATGGAATTATCCCCAACTCGGTCTCGAACTCACGAATTTCCAAATTTTCACAATGTGTAAAACAAAGTATTCCACGCCTACCATTTGCGCCACTAGTCCGACTTATCTGATTCTCAAAAACATGCTAAATCTATTAGCTAAACTCAACTTATGTACTCAATTATTTAAAACATGTATATCGACTGCCCAGTAGCGCCCTAATTACTATACCAGTCTAGAACTCACGACCTTCAAATTTGTGTTAACACCATATTATATCAAGGAGCTAACACGCACCACACGATCTAAGCCAGCTTTTTTTTTTTTTTTGGAAGACCTTTATTGTTCACAGCTGTGTCATCATACAGTATACATTCACCATCCATGGTGGCTAGTCGATTAGACATTAAGCAGAGGTTTCCAGATAATATGACACAGCCATTCAGCCGGTAACCCGGGGGTCTGGCGGCGTTGTACATGGTGGCATTGTTACAGTCATTAGGTAGTTATCTTAATAAATGACAGGTCTATGTTTTTCCTTTTTCTTAGTGTCGGTAACAGAGAACGCATTATTCCAGCTAGCATTGTGGCCATTGCGGTCGTCACCCAAGCCCTTATTGAGAGTTGCGCAAAGCGCCGTGGTTAATCATTAGCGTGGGGGTCCCCGGGCGGCACTGTGTCAGCGTCGTGTTCGCAATGCTTGCCGGAGCGTGGCAGTAGTGTTTCGGTATAGCTCACTGAGGCATAGAAGCTAACGCTTAAGTTCGGCGAGTCTAGTCTACAGCTTTATAGTTAGGGTCCATGTGCGGGCTGCGTGGCGCACATCTGTCCCCCCATCGCTACACCCCTGAAGCCGCTGGTTATCGGGGCTATGTCCAGTATTCAACTCAATGTGCCCTTGTCAAGATCTCACTGAGAGCACTGGATGTACCCATCCCTTGTAGGGCGCGTATGCCATCGCATCTCTGCTGCCAGAGAGCGGTGTGTGTTTAATAGGGTATCGCTTCGGGGAGTCCAGACGATGCGCCCATCATCTGTTATCCGAGATAAGATAGGAGTCCGGCCAGGGAACTTGACCAGTAAACAAACTGTTCCCTACGCTTGTGTGGCAGTAGGGGGAGTAGGGGTTAGGGTTGTAAATTCAGGTGGGGTCAAGGGGAGGGGGGGGGGGAGATCATCAGGTGCTGCAGCGGGGGGTCAGCAGCCGTCCAGTGGGGCACGGCGGAGCTGTGCACTGTGCGCGGGAAGCAGCAGACGGGAGGGGGGGGGGGAGGAACCCCCAGTCAGGTTGTGAATCCAAAGCGTCTATGCCCACACTTATTTTCTTGGTGCGCAGGGTGCTCTGCTACATTGGGGGGAGAAGGGCAGAGTGGGGCGAGGTGGTTATGCCTTCTCGTTTGTGTTCCCAGCTAGTTGATGTGTGAGTAGCGTCGAATCGCGGCAGCAGCGTTCGTTTGGTGTGATATCCGCATGGTGATGTATCTCTGGTGTCGGTCTCATTTAGGGCGGGAGCAGAGGCCACCAGAGGTGAGTGGGGGGTGAGGGAGTTAGCTCCGCTGCAGCATTAGAGCCGTCTCTGACTAACATCAAGAGATGGGTTAGATCTATAGTCTCAGGTTATCCCTTGTTCCTGGCAGGCCATCTGAAATGTTTTAAGGTGGTCATCCCAAAGCTGGGCGATGGGGAATTTCCGGAGTCCCGCGGTTTCCTCCCGAAGGAGCACCGTACTCTCCGCTTGTGCCCAGTTGATGAAGGAGGCTTTCCAGTGTCTAGTGTGCGGGGGGGTCGTGGCCTTCCAGTGTTTAGTGAGCAAGCGCTTAGCCGTTATGAGTCCCATGTCCCAGAAGCATGCCTGCACTTTGTTTTTTGTGCGCTTATACAATCCTAATATGCATGTCTCCCATGTGTGTGGCAGTTGCTCGTCAGTGTCGCGCGCGAGTAGTGTCAATATTTCGTCCCAATATGCCCGTATAACAGGGCAGTGCCACAGCATGTGTAGGAGGTCTGCTCCCGGTAGCGAGCAGCGCTGGCAAGCTGCGTCCGTTAGTGAGAAGTATCTATTTATCTTGTCGGGCGTGAGGTATGCATGTTGCAATATGTAGTATTGTATAAATTTGAAGCGGGGATTACGTGGGATGTTGGTCGGGCCAGCCAGGATCAATGCCCATTCTTTATCTGTCCAATCTCTTCCCCTGTCTGTCGCCCATTGTTCTCTCAGCGGTAGTGTGGATGGTTGCAAGTGTGCCTGTAGAGCTTGCGCTAGCCAGTGTATGATGTGCGAGCCGTTGCCCATGACGTGCAGGTATTGTATAAAGCTGTGCATCGGGAGTTCTTCTGTGATGTCGCCCCAGGAAGTAGTAAGCGTGCACAAGATGGACGCGTGCAGTAAGAACTGCCCCGTCGGGAGAGCTGTGCTATCAGTCAGGTTTGTGAAGGTGAGCAATTCACCATCCGCGTATAGGTCACTCAGCGTGTCCACCCCTGCACGCTCCCAGCTAGTCAAGTGGGCTTCAGTAAGCGGTCCCGTCGGGCCAGGTGTGCCTAAAAGTGGTAAGATCGGGGCATATGGCTTAGTTTCTCGTGTGAGACGAAGGCACCGCAGGAAACACCTGCGCGCCACCGCCAGGTATATCTGGGAGGAGCATTGAGTGCGGGTGATCGGATGGAACAGCGTGTTAATTTGCGCCCGTGTCCAGGCAGCTGTGTTCGAGGCGGTATCCTCGAGGCGCTTGCCGCTCAGCCATCCCGCCACCCATTGCATCTGCGCCGAGAGGTAGTATAGCTCCATGTTAGGGACTGCCAAGCCTCCCGAGTCTGTGGGCATGTATAGTTTGGTCAGCGCCACTCGTGGTCTCCCCTTGTTCCAGATGAGGCTGCGCAGCAGCACCTCTAGATCGCGGAATAGCTTGGTGGGAACATACGTGGGTATGTTTGCAAAATAATAGAGTAGTCTAGGCAGCACAATCATCTTAGTCAGCGCAATGCGGCTAGGCACATTGAGGGGTAGGGTGTTCCAGAAGCCCATTTGCGCTCGGATGGAAGCTATTGTTTGGAGGAGGTTCCCCTCCAAGATGTCTGTTGGGTTCCTGTATATTCGTATCCCCAAGTAGCGAAAGGTAGTAGGGTACCACTGCACCTTGTCCCCGCCCAGACGGATGTCACATTCAGGCGTGTCCGGACTAAAGGGGTAGGCCCCCGATTTGGACCAATTGACTCTCAGGCCCGACACTTCCTCAAAGGTGCGGAAAATGTCAGTAAGGGAGGCGGGGATGTCAGTTATATCTCGGACGTATAGTAATAGGTCGTCCGCGTACAGTGACACCGCATGCAAGCCGTCCGCTAATGGGATTCCCCATTCCGGTCCATGTGCCCTGAGAGTCGCGGCAAGGGGTTCCATGGCCAGGGAAAACAACAATGGCGACAGTGGGCAGCCTTGTCTAGTGTCTCTGCGGACCCGGATGGCATCTGAAAGGAGCTGGCCCGTGCGGACTCGGACTGTCGGTCTGTCATAGAGCAGGTTGACCATGGCTTCGTACCCTCCCCCTAGTTGGTACTTCTCCGTAACTGCTCTCAAGTAAGGCCACTCGACCGAGTCAAAGGCCTTCTCCAGGTCCAGTATCAGGCATCCCGCTCTGGGCCATTGCTGAGTAGCGTACTCCTGCACCCGAAAGAGGCGTCGGATATTGTGAGAAGTGTGGCGTGTAGGGACAAAGCCATTTTGGTCCTGGTGTACCAGGTGGGGCACATGGGGGGCCAGCCTCCGGGCTAATGCGGAGGCCAGTATCTTGTAATCCGTGTTTAGCAGCGCCAGGGGGCGATAAGAGCCCATCCGTGTGCTATCTTGGTCAGGTTTTAGGATAGAGACCAGAGTGGTCTCATTTAACATTGGGGGTAAAGCGGCGTCTTCTTCCGCCGCGTTGTACATTCTCAGAAGTTCTGGGACGAGGATATCCGAGCCAGCCTTGTAAAGCTCAGCTGGCAGCCCGTCCGGGCCCGGGGATTTGCCATTAGATAGGTTAAATATTGCTTCTCGGAGCTCGTCCGGTGCGAGTGAGGCTCCCAGTTCATCCTGCTGTGCGATAGTCAGTTGTGGCATTTGCAGGGGGGAGAGGTAGCCAGCAATATCAGGGTGGGGGACTGGGAGGCGGGAGCGATACAATGCCTCATAGTGGGCGATGAAGGCGTCGTGTATGCGACGTTTTGTGTATACTAGTTCCCCTCCGTCTGTCCGTATGGCTGCCACTGGGGCTGAACGGGCTTCTTGGGAAATCAGCCAGGCTAAAAGCTTGCCGGGTCTGTCGCTTAGGTGGTGTGGTCTCGCTGAGTGTGCAGCATAGTTGATGTTTCGGAGTCGCTCTAATAAGTGTGCATGTTCTGTGTGGGCGTCGTGTAACGGGTCCTCATCACCTTCTATAGCCCCCTCCTCCCTGGCGAGCAAGTCAGACTCCAACCTAGTTAGGTCACTCTCCAGTTGATGTCTCATGTGGCCCTGTGTTCTCAAACAGTGCCCTCGGAGCACTACCTTGAAGGCGTCCCATTCCACCTGAGGGGAGGACGCCGTGCCTGCATTGTCTTCAAAGTACTGTGCAGCAAACATGAGTAGGGAACCGCGGAAAGTCGCGTCCAGTAACAATGCAGGTTGCAGGCGCCATGTGGGCACAGGGGGGTGCGGTTGTTCCCAGGATATGGACAAAAAGTGTGGGTTGTGGTCTGAGTGCGTGCGGCCCATGTAATGTGTATCTGTTACGTGGGGTAGAAGGCCAGTAGACGCCATGAACCTGTCCAGGCGGACGTGCAAGCCATGAGCGCCTGAGTAGTAGGAATATGCCCGTGTCCCCGGGTTGCGTATTCTCCAAACATCTTGCAGGTCCCACTGTGTGGCCCACTCCAGTAGCGCTTTCGTGGCTCCCCGTGTGGAGGCGTTAGCTGGGGGTGGGGAGGAGCGATCCAGTGTTGTGTCCAGTGTGCAATTATAGTCGCCCCCCAGTATCCACGAGGTTGCATGCCAAGGTGCCATAGTCGCTGAAAGATGCGCCAGGAAGCCGCCCTGATCGACGTTGGGGGAATATAGGGACACTAGTGCAATTTGCTGTCCATCTAGCCTACCTTGTGCAGCGGCAAATCTGCCCTCCCGGTCTATTGCAACATCTGTGACCTCCCAAGGGGTCCCAGGGCGGATCCATATCAGTGCTCTGCGAGCGTATGAGGAATAGTCCGTGGCATACAGTTGCCCTCGCCATCTGCGGTGCAGCGCCCGTACCTCAGCCCTGTTTAAGTGCGTTTCTTGGAGTAGCGCTCTGCTGATTTTATGTCGCTTTAAATATGAGTAAATGTGGTAGCGTCTAGCCGGTGTGTGCATTCTCCTGACGTTCCAGGTGCATATTTGTACACTAGCCATAGCAGTCATGTGTGTGAGCGTCCCCCGCTCCCTCCCAAGGTGGAACGCCCAGCACAGTGTTCCCCCAAGTCCAGCGCTTCGCCCCCACCGCAAGGTTATTGTTGGTGCCTTGTGTGCAGTGCCATGATCTCCAGCAGTACATGGGGATAGGGAAGAAAGGGAAAACATATAGCCTCAACATAGCAACAAAGTCAAAAATGCCAAAAGGTCGGCTGTACAACATGTCGCCGTCAAAACGCTCGAGTGAGCTCGTAAACTATACAGTCTTAGGGGGTATCTTGTGGTTTATATTTTAACAGTAAACAAAACGGTGTAGTCTTTTGAGAGCTCGGCGTCCCTCCCGGGTGAGGTGTGGAGGCCGCTGCTGTCTGGCGGATGCTCAGTGTCTGCCGCTCAGTGCCACGTCAGTGGCTTACCCGGGTGTCAACCAGGCGTGGGCAAGGGTCTCAGGGGGACATACTCCTCTCCGAGCGTCTCTTGTGACATCAGATCGTTGGGGTATCATCATAGGTCAGGTGTTCGTGACTGTGCTGTGGGTGACTGAGTCTCGTGTCTACAAACAGAAAATGTACTCACAGTGTCCGGCTCCTTCCTCGAGTTCTTGGAGCGGAGATGGTCTGGACGCAGGTAGACCCATGATTCTCCCAATGGGGGGTGAGGTAACTAGCCAGGAGCGTAGGTAGGCCTGTACCGTGCTTCAGGGGGCGGGCCGCAGCCTGGTTCTAGTCAGCCAAAGAGATCCACTGTTTGCGGCGTGACGTCCGGGGGGTCCCCAGAGCGCTGGGTATCCGGGATACCATAGATCGCCTCATCATCCGTCAAGGACACGGCAGGGCTAGCGCCCGGAGGAAGTGATTGCGTCGGGGAATTACTGATTTCTGCTACTTTGCGTAGGGCATCTCGCTGTTCGTGCTGAATTAGGTCCACCGATGGGGAGTGAATCGTCGCATCTCTGGCCAGTGGAGGCGTGGGCGACTTGCGGCGGCGTCGTCGTCTTCTTGGTCCTCGGGTCCGCTCTGTGGTGGTAGTTCCCAGCGCTCTTCTCGGCGCCTCGGGCATTCCTCCATCTAGCCAGGCCTCCGCTTCCTCAGGGCTCGTAAAGAAGTGTGTCTTGTCTCATGCTACCACTCTCAGTTTGGCAGGGAAAAGTAGCGAGTACTTGAGGCCTGCATTGCGCAGTCGTCTTTTCACTGCCAGGAAGGAGAGCCTCTGTCTCTGTACTTGCACAGTATAGTCCGGAAAGAACATCACCTGGGCATTGTCTATGTTGACTTCCCCTAGTTTCCTGGCTTCGCGTAGTATGGCATCGCGATCCCTGTAGTTGAGGACACGAAGGACAAACAGTCTGGGGTTAGAGCCAGGGGGGAGCGGTCTCGTGGGCACTCAGTGGGCTCTCTCCACCACGAAGTAGGGGGAGAGCACGTCTTCTGGCAGCAGTTCTCTTAGCCAGTCCTCCACACGGCGAGCCGGATCCACCCCTTCCCATTTCTCCGGAATGCCCACTAGGCGGATGTTGTTTCTTTGCGCCCGTCCCTCCGCGTCCTCGGCTCGGTCTTCCAAAAATTCCACTCTGGTTAGGAGGTCTTGTACTTGTTTGTCTGTCTGCGTCGCCTTTGGTTCAACGGCTGCCATTATGTCTTCCAGCGCCTTGGTGCGATCTTGTAGCTTCTTGTGGTCGGCCCTGAGGTGGGTTAGGTCTATTGCCACGCCATCTATTCTGGTCTCCAGGGAGGTGCGTGTCTGTTGGAGGGATTCTTCCATCCTTTCCATGGCTGCTAGGACGCTGTCCAGCTTCGACGCCACTTGTTCGGCATCCATCTTGGGCGTCGCTTTCGCTTGCTTTCCTTTTGTTGACGCGTTCCCTGATCCGATGCGTGTTCTCACCCCTCCAGACATGGGGCTGGCGGTGCTTGCGAGGTATTCCCTCCTGCCGCGGGGGGGTGGGGTCCGTCCCGCGTGGTGAATCACCCCTGTGACGTCGAGGCTGTCGTTGTGGGCCGTAGGTCGCCTCCAGGGAGAGGGGTGTCCCACACACGTATCCCAGTGCGTTTCTAGGTTCTGCAGCTGTGGGCCACCGGGTCTCATGTAGTGTGCCCTGGTCGTCGTGGCTCCAGAGGTGCCAGGTAGTGAGGGGCTTGATGGCGGTTGGGCGGACGCCAGGTGTTCCCCGCCAGGCTGTGCAGTCACATCAGCGTCTCTTGCCCTCTCTGTGGATTTGTTTACCCCCCGCGGTGTCTGGAGGCGCAGGTTCTGCGCTACAAAGGCCTATGGGTTTCAGCCAGTCACGTCGTCAGATCCCATGGCGCCGGCGGGTAGCGGTGATAATGGTAGCCATATCCATCAGTGGTGTTGCCCCTGGCCGGTTTAAGTCCGTCCCTAGGTCACAGTGTTCTCCAGGAAGGGGGGGGACTAGCCTTAGCTCATGGGAAGCCGTTTCGGAGCGGGGGGGTCACAGTTTCCCTTCATGCGCCCCCAGGTTCCAATGTCCGCAGGAGTAGTTCTCGATCTAAGCCAGCTCTTAAACAATCTATTATAACAAATGCCCGACAACAATATTCCATTCAGACTGTGATATCACATAGGCTTCTAATTCTCATGAATAAGATCTAACACATACCTTAACTACATTTTTATCATTAATTACTTTATAAAAAATATATATAGCAACTGAAATAGCACACTAGAAATAATTACTATTAGCATCTCGCGTTGTATATCGACTGCCCATTAGCGCCACAATTACTATGCCGGTCTAGAACTCGCGACCTCCAAATTTGTATTGACACCATATTATCTCAAGGAGCTAACACTCACCACACGATCCAAGACTGCTCCTAAACAATCTATTATAACAAATGTCCGACAAAAATATTACATTCAGATTTTAATATCACATAGGCTTCTAATTCTCAAAAATAAAATCTAACACATATCTTAACTGCATTATTATCATGAATTACTTATAAAATATATATTTCAACTGAAATATCACACTGGAAATAATTACTATTGGCATCTCACGTTAAACACAAACGCTTGATGACCCAGTGTTTTACTCTGGCAAGATTATATCAGTCGATATGAATACAGACTTTAAATCTTGTCTAATTAATGTTGCCTAGGACACTGTAACATAAAGCCCGAACTAGTCCCAGTGTTCAACAACATCACACTGTCTGTACACACTCTAAAAGGTGAAAACTATGTGAGGAAATAGTGCAACTCAGAGTCAATGTTCAAACCAAAATGCACTGCTCTACATCTACTAATCCATCTGGATTCTTGCTGTCTCAGACGTAACACTAAGTCTCCTCCTCTTGGTCCTAATACAATTTTCTGCACACCATGAAATTTAAATGACTTATTTTCACTGTGCTCAGATTTAATCTGTTGGTATAAGGGAGACTTCACATCCTCATTCATGATTGCCTGTCTATGCTCTTGTATTCGTAGTTTCAACATCCTCTTAGTACTCCCAAAATACACCTTGGAGCAGTTACAAATGATCACATACACAACACCTGTGCTATTACAATTCATAAATTCAATAATAATATAAGCTTTATCTGTATTATATTTGAATGATTTAGTTCGATTAAGGCCCAGAGCACAGATATTGCAATTATTACACATATAAAAGCCTTTGGGTGGAGATGGCAACCAATTTGTGCCCTCATCCTGTAGCTTCTCTACATAGTTTTTCGAAATCATGCTCCCCAAATTTTTTTTAAAATTCTGAATATCTGATTAGTCTCTCTACTGTACGTCAATATAAATGCAATCCTGTCCTTAGCTTTAGACTTCTTAATTGTTGTTAAAGTGCTCTCTCTTGTAATTTTCTCTATCTTACTTCTTGCTTGAGAAAGAATTCGTGTGGAGTAGCCTCTATTTAATACGCGGTTTTGCAATTCATCTAAACCTGATCTAAAATCATTTTCCTGACTACAGTTCCTTCTTAAGCGAACCATTTCTCCATATGGAATTCCCTTAACCACTGGTTTGGGATGAGCACTGTCTGCTCGTAAAACTGAATTAGTCGCTGTATCTTTCCGAAATAGTCTGCTCTGAATGGAGTTGTCACATATGAACAACTCAACATCCAGATAAGCAATTTTCCTTTCATTGTGACACATTGTAAACTGTACATTAAAGTCATTGGAATTTAGTGAGTCAAAGTATTCTTTCAATTCCATTACTGTACCCCGCCAAATCATCAGAACGTCATCTATAAATCTGCCCCAAAAGATGATCAAGTCTATCCATTGTGCTGCTCGTCGTGACCAGGCATGCTCCCTCTCATACCAACCCTTGAATAGGTTGGCATAAGAGGGAGCAAAACTGGATCCCATTGCAGTCCCTCTTATCTGATGGTACCATTCACCACCAAACAGAAAGAAATTATTATTTAGAATTAAGTCACACATTTCCAAAATCGTATCTGAATGTTCTAAATGGCTAGCACTTCTCTGACTTAAAAAATGTTGCAATGCCTGTCTCCCACTGTCACTCTTGATGCAAGTGTACAACCCTACTACATCTAGGGTTACTAACATTAGACTTTCGTCCCATACAATATCTTGAAGTTTATTCAAAATATCAGTAGTATCCTTAACATACGACGGCAAATTTAACACCAGTGGTTTTAAAAACAAGTCCACAAATTCTGATACATGCTCAGTGATACTACCCATACTTGACACGATAGGTCTTCCTGGTGGATCGACCAGAGATTTATGTACCTTAGGTAATACGTATATGAAGGGATGTACAGGATGAGTCACATTAAGATATTTAAATTCCTTTTCATCATGTAACCCTGCTTCCTTCCAATCATACAGCTTCCCTGAGATCAACCTGCTCGCTTCTAGAATGGGATTATAGGATAGTGTTAGATAACAATTCTTGTTGTCTAATTGTCTCTTCACTTCTGCAACATAGTCAGTTTTATTCATTAAAACAATATTCCCACCCTTGTCAGCTTTCCGTATTATTATGCTGTTATCCTGTTTTAAACTTCTAATGGCTCTTATTTCATCAATTGTTAGATTACTATGTGGGTTAACTCTACAGCTGTTGTTCATCCTCCTATCCTCAAGTTTATGTAACTCTTCAACGGTCCTAGTTACAAACAGGTCAATTCCTGCATATTGTGTTCCTTGTGGTACAAACTTTGATGCTGGA
The DNA here is from genome assembly GCF_964204655.1 of Triturus cristatus. NCBI lineage: Eukaryota > Metazoa > Chordata > Amphibia > Caudata > Salamandridae > Triturus > Triturus cristatus. The sequence continues at coordinate 286,259,197 of NC_140579.1, forward strand.
TGTAAACCACTATTACAGTCATAATCCACGGATACATTTAACATACAAGCTACATCATTTAAACTAAGATGATCACCTTCCGTTAGTGACATAAGTAACTGTACATGTTTCAGATTCTCAATGGACATCCCAGACACATTTTTTGAAATATTCATATTTCTAGACAAATCGAGTGTTGCAAAAAAACTCTTTAATTTTAGCTTTCTGGAAAATTTACACAGGTCAATCACTAAATCAGTAATATTACATGAATTATCAGGACAAAATGTCAATCCTTTTTGCAAAACCGCCAATTCAGGACAAGTTAATTCTCTATCAGAAAGATTAATCACTTTAAGATCATCTCGCACATTAGTTTCCCCAACTACTTCTTCTGGGTTTTGTCCTGACTCCTCGTGCCTATTCTTGCCACCCCTACATTTGCGCCTGCTACGCCTAGTTCTGGCACGGCCTTTCATCATAATGCATCACGAAGGGTGGCAACCTCCTTAACGTATAGACAACATTGTTTTTTATAGTTTCAATATAGCCGTCTCATTGCATGACTTGGCAAGACGATGCACTGCACAATCACGTCATGCAACTTGGCAGCCATTTTGAAAGTATAGAATGAAATGTTTTCTGTACTTTCAAAATCATTGCATGATATGGCCTGATAATGCACGTTGCATCACACAACACAGTGGCCATCTTGAAAGTGTAGTTAACATTGTTTTCTAAAGTTTTCACATAGCCAGACATTAGTGACTACAGTCATAACACGGGGAGGCCTGAGTGGGAACGATGCAAGACATTAAAAGTAAGAAAAAAGGGAGCACAAAAAGGCATTGAAGATATTAGCAGGGCAACATCCAGGACATCACAAAGCTGACATCCAGCATCTGACGTGCTGTGGGCACGCACCTGAAGGGAGGGTGGGACAAGAGGGATAACAGGCGAGGGGGAAAGCAAGAGCACTCCCATTGAGTTCTAAACAACTAAAAGTGCAAGAAGATAAAAAGCACCGTGACATCAGAAGTAGAAGAGTACCTCCTAGTGAACCTAAAGCAATAGTAAACAAGCTATGCTCTCGGGGAAGAATAGAGAGGAAAGGCATCCAATAAGAGCAGGGAACTGAGATTGACTAAGAAGCTATATGATCATGAGAAAGGGCTGGCACAAAGCCCACTCTTTGTATTGCATACAGTGCTAGCTGTGACCAGCAACAGGAGCTGTCTGTAGCAACACTTCAGAAAAGAGACGGCTGCATTAATACTCATATGCACCGATACTCTCACTGGTAATGGTACTGTGGTAACTTTCTGCAACACCAGGGATCCTATGCTAAGCAGAGTTAATTATTTCTATTTTCTCCTACTCACAGAATGGCGCCAGGGTCGCATAGCCCGTGTGGTCCTGCAGGATGAAGACATAACCACCAAAATAGAGGGGGACTGGAAGCGGCTGAACACACTCATGCATTATCAGGTTGAAACATATTAATACATTTTTTTACTGATCAGTATGGGAATGCAAATTACAAAGCACTAAAATCAATTAAAAAAGGTCTAGAAGAGTAATGGTACTGAAGTGGTATATCACGTGCATTAAGTGATACACATCCTCAGACGTTAGGACAAAAGAAAGTATGTATACTCAAGAGTTCATTATTTCCCATATACATTGATAGCCCAAGTGCAAAATTTTAAATATCCACACAAAATAGTTTTTACTGAAGCCTATATACGTTCTCAAAGGAATACTGATTTACCATCTGTTAATTTCTACATAGCATATTTATGTATGTGTATGACAATAAGCAACAACAGGTAATACAGAAAGTCATTCTTCTATATCAAACAATATACATCATTTATGGTTCTTCTATTTATCATCATAAACTTATGTTGTATCTTTCTCCTGATAATAGCTATTCTCCTAAGAAGTACCAGTGTTCATGGTCAATGTTTAATCCCTCCTCTACAGCTTTCAGCCTCAGTATCCACTAAGTACGAGTACACAAATGCAAATTACACCAAAACCTATGTTACACTTTTAGAAGAGTAATGTTACTGAAGTAGTGTATTATGTGCACTAGTTAAAGGCAAGAAGAAAGATCCAGCATGAACAGCACTAGAGTAAAATAGTTTTAAGGCAGGTGGGATCACGTGTGCAATAGAGAAATTCCTTATTTTTGTCATAACTTGAAAGCTTTTTAACCTTTTTCTGCATTAGTTGTGGTAATGGATGTGTGATCTATGTGGGGCCTTGTTTGGGTTATAGGTCATCTCCCTTTATCTCATCAAAGCAAATGGGAAGACATGTAGAACACAAGAGAAAAGAAAACAGTCAATGAGCTTACATGGGATGATGATGTTGACAGTGACCTCAAAAGAGAAGGTCACAATGCTGATGATATCACATGGGAAGAGAAACAGAACTCGCATGAGAAAAATGCAGAACAAGTGAGATCACATAAGACGCACACTTAACCAGGTGGGAAGAGCACTCAGAAAATGAGATCACACAAGAAGACCCCTCAAGGTGTGAGATCGCATGGGAGGAGAACGTAGCCGGGGGGTCACGATAGAAGACCGCTCAACAAGGGAGATCATAGGCATAACATGAGAAGAGCATGGTGTCAGCATTATCACATTGGAATAGGCAATTGTGGGACACAAGGCTGTTATTTTTCATCAGCAGCTTTTTGCGAAGATACAAAGAATAACGGTGATGCTTCTCTGAGAGGTGACGTTCTCTCTCTCTATCTCTCACCCTCTCTCTCCCTCTGGCTTCCTACCACACAGTCCCAGCTTGTGACACATTCCTCCTCCTGGTCTTCAGCTTAAAGGGCCCAAAATGTAGTGTTTTGGGAATGTGCGTAGAGCAGCGGGCCCCTCACGCCCTGATGTTAATGGCGGGGTGTTAAGCACCTTCCTGGCCTTGTAGATTTATCGGGAGGGCAAAATTAAACATCGCTACTTAAAACAGCTATCACAGAATCTTGTTAGTGTTAATACTCATTTATAGTTTGACTTTACAGTAATTAATCCTTTTGATGTGATATAGAGACATATAGCTAAAGGCCCTAAAAGATGGCTTTACTGCTTGTTCGACCGTAAATCTAACTTTTAAAGTTCATAAAACTTGTTAAAATAAAAAATAGTTTGATAAGGATGCTTTATGGTCCATAATATTATTATAGCTATTTTATTCCCTTTGTGTTGGCGGCTTTAATTGCATTGCCCGCAATTCTGACTATTCTTCATGGGTGAGATGTGATCTTAAATCACGCTGAGCGGGAATGTCCCCGGCATGTCGTATTTTACGGATCTTCCTCTTCGCCTGAGGGAGCAGGTGCTGAGCTCGCCCAGATATTCCAGGTGTGGACGAGGCAGTGTCTCCTGCTGTCCCTGTGCAATAATTCTATATTTCTTCATCTGTATCAGGTACACGTGTCGGTGCGCTGAGGCGTACCAGCCTGGCTTCTCCAGGATCCTCACAATGGAGGCCGACATTTCAAGCCAGGCACTGACAGAAGTGCGTTTACTGGGTTCACAACCGGCCACATGGCTTTATGGCAGCTGTAGAGCTGCTCATCCCATGTAATTAGAACTCTACTCTATTCGCCATAGGGCAACTCAGCATAAACATTTGTTCTGGGCTTTTTCAAAACAACGTACCTCTCCAGTAAATAGTTGTCACCTAAGGGTCAAACTGTGCATGGTTCAGGATTTTGGGACTTGTCTACAGTCAAGCACCTTTACATTCTTAATGCTCAAGTTAGCACCTTAGCATAAGGATTTGTCCTGGCATTTTAATCCGATATAATTTGACCATCCAGGGTTGCAGTACAGCCTTCCTTAGACTCTTAAGGAAAAATCCAGATAGCCATGTTATTCACATGTCTGCATGCAGTCTGCCGGCTTGCAATGTTTAATAGAACAGGTCTAAGGATTTTTATTTGGACTATCAAAGTTTGGGACTTTTTTCATAACCTGTATGTTACATTAAATCCTCCCTAGAACTATATGGAGTCCTTCTTAATGGTGGAAAAAGACAGCGATCTCCAACATGGACTGGTACCAGTCAGTCTTGTAAACCAGTGTTTTTGCACAGCAAGATACGTGTAGAGTGACTCGCGTCATTGGGGTAGCATGCTAGTGTCAGTCCTTGCACCTAGTTTAGCTGTGGTAAGAGAGGCCATTTGCAATGACCAAGACAACATCGAATAACAGCGGCGAGCCAGCACATCACCCCTGAGCCTCCGACTCTCATGGCGAGGATTTACCGTGGAAAGCTGCAGAGAGGCTGCTTTGAAGTGTCTCTCTGAAACTGAACGTCATCTTGGCGTTGGATGGCTCTTACTACCCTTGTGCTTCTAGTTACTGTAATGAGGCATCGACGTGAAATACTGAAGTGAGAGATGAGCTGCGAGGCTTTCCTGTTGGTTGGTGCAGGCCCCTGAAGGTCCGTGGTAGACATGGAGACTCTTACCTGGAAGGCAGATGGCTAGTTTTCGAGATAACTAGCAGGAGATGGTGCTAGTGACATGATAGGGGACCCGTTACCAGAGCAGGGTTCAGAAAAGGACATTTATATCATACAAGGCAATACAAAGCAAAATATAAAAGACGAATGAGCCTAAATCTGGAATGAACCCTCCTTGAGGCTTGTTGTGGAGTACAGATGGATGTCACACAACATCCTTGTAACAAAACCACAGTAGACACTGGACCTAGTTCAAAAGACATGGCGAGCTACGCTACGCTACGCTATAGCGGCAGTGGTGGGTGTTGTCGTTAGTACAGGTAGGTGCTCCAGGGGGTGGTAATTAGCACAGCAGGAGCAAAGGGGTTGCAAATAATACACAGCTAATATGAATATAGTTCTAAAGTAAAGCATAAAAAAGTTCAATTGAAAACCAAGAGACACAATATCCTAAGAAGGGGCCACAATGTAACCTCAAATCCAAGGTTACAAGCCTTGAGTAAAAGCTACATACATTTTTATTGAACAGCTAGCAAATGTTTCACTCAACTCCAACCAAACAGCCTCCAAAGCTGACCAAACAGCAATGAAATGTGACAGAACAGGGCTCGAAATGCTTCTCACACCAACAAACAGACATCAAAACGGACCTACCTGTGGCTTGGAAGGACCACCAAAAACAGCTAAGAATTGCTTCCCCAATCTGTTATAGCAGACGCTCAGACCAGCACAAAAAAAACTCAGCACATCGAACCCACATATCAAGAAATGTATCTGGATGAAAGCATGAGAAAGAAAACAAACATGGGTGGACACTGCAATAAGGTCTACCTACTCTAATTCGACCCACACTGAGGTTTTGTGATATGGATTAATAGCTAGCATATATTCAGTGCTTCATTTTTAAAAGAATGAGTGACTTTGCCCAAAGCTCTGCTCAGAAGCCCGCGGACCTGTGCTCTAAAGGTTTACACACCAAATACTAGACAACGCATACCTCTTTATCTCGTTCTTGCAGGTTCCTGCTTTCTCCCCTCGTGGCGCTTTTCTGTCTTTTTCTTCCTCTTTGTTTACTTTTTGTGTGTTTTTCTCTGTCTTACTTTCAGTAACTGTGTGAAGAGATCCAATAAGTCCCAGTCCCCGTCCCCCAAAACGAGTGCCTGTGGGATCCACTGGCAGCCACCAGCTCAAATTAAGCACTGCATATACTTGCCTACACTGAATCTAGAACTGGATTCTGTTTCTTGTTCACAACTAAGTTGAGTTTAAGCCATCTTGGAGTGGCTAGATTCAGAAATAGGATCCATGTCCAAAATGGACTTTATTTTCTGGCCCGACCTTGGTGGGAGAATGTGACTCGCATTCTATGCTTTCACAGTGTCTTTAATGTGTGGTTACTTTTGTGAGAACAAGCTGGTTTGCAATCTATTTAGACCCAAAAATTTGGCCTTCTGTTTTAAAGTCTAGGCAAAGAAAATGCGTTAATTTCTTAATTTTGTTTTTGTTAGTATGGCACTGTTTGGAATTTTGTCTTTATGCTCCAAGCCTTTGATTGACTTATATGCCCTTTGTTGGCCAGGCTTTCCCTCCTCCCATAGCAGCCATCATGGCGCTCTGCACTTCCTGTGCAGGCAGGGGATAGTTGGAGAGATGCAGAAATCTCAAAGTATTGACTAAGATGCAAAATACATTGATATTTAATTAGTGCACATCAATTACCAATTGAAGACGCTTATTGGTAAGATAAAAGTATATTAATAAGAAAAGCCCTTTAACAGGTTTATTAACAAAAGTGTCCTGTCAAATGGCAGTCAAAGCACTACCTATAGAAAAAATAAGGGGCATCTTGGTGAAGAAGTGCGAGGAGCTTCAATTGGCTGCCTAGTGTAGTTTTGTAAGGAGCCCCCAACAGTGACCTCCTTTCGAAACCTTGGGCCAGCTATGAACTCCTAAGGGATCAAACAGTTAGTTAAAAATCAGGGGTTCTTAAAATGGCCTTGAGGCGACCCAAAGTTCTATGTAAGAATTAACTAGCCCTGATTATTGGCATTTTTAGTTTCAGCACCTTTCTGCATGTTATGTCTGACGGTCTTCGTGTTTTGTTCTTCATCCAGGTGTCCGACCGGTCTGTGGTAGCTCTTGTCTCTAAGCAGACATCCTCTTACAACATTCCAGCATCTGCCAGCATATCCCGAACTTCAATTAGCAGATACGGTAAGAACTTGAATAAACGTTTCCATGGGGGTGGGGGTGGGGGAGGGGTCTAGTTAGACGTTTGGTAGGGAAGACGATTATTTGGACTCCAGAAACAATATATATTCCAGTGTGTGCTAATGTCAAGAGAAACTGGTACAAATCGTTATTGTCCCATTCCAAGATGGTTGTAACACTCATTCCAAGATGGCCTCATATGTTATGTTATGTTAACCTCATTTTGTAACATGCACAGATACTAAAAATGTGTCCCGGCGCGAAAGCCAACGGCAAAAGAGGAAGGGAAGCTTGAGATGCCGACAAGAAATCGTGCCCCAAAGGCAATTACTGAAAGAGTAGCATTTTTAATTGTTTTTTAAAAGCCTATGGCTATCCGTGTTCCGTAGCTCAAAGGGCAAGGTATTCCAGGCTCTGGTCGCTTTCACTGAGAAGGAGCAGCCACCTAGCCTTATCAAACGGAACCTGGGGACCACTGCGAGGCATTGACCCATCGAGCGAAGCTCCCGAGAGGGCTCATAAAACGAAAAACGCCTTCTAAGGTAGTGAGGCCCGGTCTGATAGAGAGCACCGTGGGCCAATACCAGGGCCTTAAACCGTACTCGCTGCTCAACCGAGAGCCAGTGTAATGCTCGAAGATTCTGGCTAGCGCTAGATCTAACTGTCAAGCCCAGTAGAGTTCTAGCCGTCACATTCTGTACAATCTGTAACCTTTTCAATTGGTAGGCCGGAAGTCCGAGATACAAAGCTTTAGCATAATCCAGCCTGGACAAAATAAGTGCCCGTATTACCATTTCCTTGGCATATTTAGGAAGCAACGGCAGGAACTTCTTAAGATGTTTAAGCATGCCAAAACACGCCCCCGCTAGTTTGCTAATCTGGGTCAAGAATCTCAAGTCCTCACCCAACCAGATACCCAGATTTTTTGCTGGGCATCCTAAAGCACTCGGCAAAGGATAGTCAACTGGCCAGATCTCTTCCCTACAGTTAGAGGGAAAGGCACCATAGAGGAGCACTTCCGATTTCTCCACATTACACTTTAATTGGGCCTTAGCTAACCATTTAAAAACCTCTGCAAGGCAAGTCTTGGCAATGGTAGGGGAGAAGTCCATTTTGCTCCATGTGAAAAGGAGCTGGGTATCATCAGCGTAGACTATAATCCTTGCACCCAACTCCTCATCTAAATAAACCAAAGGAGTCATATAAACATTAAAAAGAAGAGGGCTAAGTGTAGAACCCTGTGGGACACCCGTCTTCAAACTGCGCGGGGTAGAAGAAGGAAGCAACCACACTTGCTGCAATCTATTAGCAAGGAAAGATTCAATCCATTTCCATACCAGCCCAGTGATGCCAATGTGGGACAACCGTGCCAAAAGTTGTTGGTGTGGCACGGTGTCGAATGCGGCAGAGAGATCTAAAAGCACAAGCGCAGCTCTGCCGCCAGCATCCAAACAGTCTCTAATCGCCTCAGCCACCTCGACCAAAGCTGTCTCGGTACTATGAGACGCTCTACAACCTGACTGGGCAGAGTGGAGAGCACCAGAGATCTCAACAAACTCAGAGAGCTGTTTATGGGCAGCTTTCTCACAGACCTTAGCCACGGCCGGGAGAAGGGAAATAGGACGATAGCTGGCTGGACATGCAGGATCAAGAGAGGGTTTTTTCAGTAGCGGAAGGAGTTTTGCTTGCTTCCACTCAAATGGAATCGTCGCTGTCTGAAGGGACAAATTCACCATATTGTTGACTTCCGGGTTAACTGTATCTGCAACCGCTGCTAAAAGCCTAGCACGGCAAGGATCAATAGGGGAACCTGATTTCAGCGATTTAAGTATTGTCAAGGAGTCCGAGAGGGAAATAACTGAAAAGGTAGTCAACGACGGGCCAACCATGCTTGACTTAGCCCCAATAGAAGAAGATTGTGTCACCAAAGACTGGCTAGAGTGCCCCAAACTATCCTGAATGGATTTATTTTTATTGCTGAAAAAGACTGAAAGTTTTTCACACCACTCATTGGAACCCGGCGAGGGCCTTTGTTCAGCTCTAGGATCCCAAAAACTCTGCACAATTGAAAACATTTCTTTGGAGTTGTTTTTAGATTGTGCAATACGCTCAGCAAAATAAACCCCCTTGGCCGTCTTCACCATAGTGTAGTATACCTTCTGAGCATTTCTGAGAGCTGATTTAGCTAAAGGACTATGAGCCTGCCTCCAAATCAGTTCAAACTTTTTACAGACAGATTTTTGTAGCTTAAGTTCATTAGAGAACCAAGGTTGGGACGGGGACTTTCTAGCTCTTTTATGACCAGGCGAACCGGTAGGTTTCTCCACTGCACCTGTCAGCCATGACTTAAATCCATCCACCGCTTCGGATAGATTCCCTGACGTACCCGAACGGGTATCTGCTAAAATCTTCCGGAATACCTCCGGTTCAATACGTAGAGGAGGTCTACCCGCTGGAACATTCAAAGAAAAGGTGGACGATTGAATAGACCAGGAAAAAAAAATGTAAAAATCATCCGTCCAAGTGACAGGAAGAGGGTCCGAAACTATTACAGGGAAATTAGATCAAATCCCATCAATGATGTGCCCTCCATTGTGTGTGGGGGATTTGATCCACTGGGACAATTGGGCAAAGTCCAGTGACTCAGTGAAAGAGAGTGTATCAGGGGCTTCTCTTCAATCGAGGTGAATATTAAAATCACCCAATAAAATGTAATTGGAATATTTTAGGGATCTCTGTGCAACAAATTCATCCAACATTTTAAGAAATGAGCTGGGCGACCCAGGGGGCCGATATATAAGAGTACCTCCCAACAAAAAATGAGGAGAAATAGAGAGGGATAAGTCAAGGACTTCGCTGTCCACCACATCCTGACAGTTCATCTGTGTAAAAACCCATCCTTTCCTATAAACAACCGCAACCCCTCCCCCTCGTCCTAATTTTCTGTCCATCCTGGTGATTTTAAACCCCGTAGGGATAGATAAAGAAATAATCGGGGCGGAGAACTCATTTAGCCAGGTTTCAGTAATAAATAAAAGCTCAAGCTGGCTGTCAACCAGTAGCTCAAATATGTCAGATGCGTGCTTTACCATGGAGCGCGCATTGATCAGAGCTGCATTAATAATATGACCGGTCAAAGGGGCAGGGAAGATGCAATGGGGAAGGGGAAAAGAGTCCCGTGTAGTAACAAAACCGAAATTACAGCTTGGGCAAATCATATCAGTATTATCCACCACCGACCAAACATGATGACATCTAATCAAAGACTCTCCGATAGTTCCTAATTCCTCCCTACTCCACACCCTGCGATCAACGTGCACCTGGGCAGCACCGCTAGCACCGGCCGCATCCAGGATGCGGACAGGCGCAGACGGGCTTGCCTTGGGTGCGCCTTCGGCGCGCCAGCGGCGCGCCCGCAGCGCGCGTCCGCTGCGCCTCCGTGCAGCGCGCATGTTTTATAGCCAATTCCCCCAAGTGCTCAAGCATGCCTGACCCAAGATGGCGGCTGAGCAGGACGTATGCCTTCAATCTGATGTAAGATGGAGCGAAAGTGCGGGTAAGCGGACCGTATTTCTAAGCTAAAACAATGTTATCAATAAAGCAACAGTTGAATTTAAAATAAATTGATATATAAAAGAAGGAGCACTAATATAAAAACAATGAGGAACACAAAGCAAGTCACACTGAACAAATACCACGCATACGAGAGCAAAGCCCCTGGAGGAAAAGCGACTTCCCCTCTCACCTATTAGTTGTCAGCTGTGGAACTGGTCTTGGAAAATTACTAGCCTCGTTCTTTTATTTCTATCCTCACTAGTCCTTTAGCACAGACTTCATGCTAGTTTAATAATACACTAGACATCACTCTACTTTAATATTGTCCCTTTATTTTTGCAAAAAGATCCCTTTTTGAAAGAGGTGCATTGAGAATAGCCCAAACTACAAAATACTGCACCCTTTCACTAAAGAAACACTTCAGAAAAAAATAATTTGAATAATCCTGAAACATTTACTAAATAATGTTTAATTTTTTAAACCCAATCCTGTCACATTTGGTAAGATTTGTAGGGGTGCTTACAGTTGTAGCCCGAACTAGTGCTAAGTGTAGTACTGAAAGGTTAGTTGCTCCAGATAGGATGCTTCTGTTTTGCATAGTACTGGTAGCTGGCTGTGCATTGATAAGGTTAACATCTTCAGAAATGCTATAACAGCAGTTCACAACAATCTTTCAATAGAATACCTAAGAAAATAGGTATCTGCACCGCACAGGTGTCACTGCCTCTCTCCGTCTACTCTTGTCCATCTTCTCACTTATTTCTACATCTTGTTGAGGTCACTGTGATCTGAGGGAAGCAGAGGACAGGCAGATGGGACCATGGAAGCACTCATTCAGATTGAGTAGCTGCTGTGCCGAACTCCGTTGCTCCTTGCTTTCTTGTAATGACAGTAAGAAAATCTAGAAGAGCCATGTTAGATACAAGAGCAGAAATATGTTGCATTTGGTTTCTTTATGAGAAAGTCACGTGGAAGGCGGGGAAGTGTAGCAGACACGTGTTTTTTACCGGTGGTGGATGGAAACCTTAAGGGGAATGCGTGGATAGAGGGTCACATAAAGTCTGGTGTGCACCTCTCATTCTTTTCCTCCTCATCTATCACTCCTAACCTCTGGTTGGTTAATGTGGACTGAGTGTTCCCTTTGTCTTTTTGTTTTCAGATTCTACATTTCGGTACACAGGAAGCCCTGATAGCCTGAGATCTAGGGCTCCGATGATCACGCCAGATCTGGAGAGTGGTGTGAAAGTCTGGCACTTAGTGAAAAACCATGAGCATGGGGACCAGAAAGAGGGAGACCGCGGGAGCAAGATTGTGTCGGAAATTTACTTGACCAGGTTGCTTGCTACGAAGGTAAGTAAATATGTTTGACAGGAGAGCTCTGGACCAAATGACGTCTTCTGCTAAATGTGTGCCTGGTAGATGAAATGAGGGTTAGTTTTTAACAAATTCATGAAACACCATGACAGAATAGGTACATGTATAGTAATTTTATGCAATGTATACTGGCATTCAACCATTAACACGGACTCACAATTGCTAAGTTCTATAATTTTATATATTTCATACGGTGCTAGCACTGTCCAGAGATGTTTCAAACATTTATGTAGACATGAGGTGAACAAGGGAGGATGGAGGTGGTACTGAAATGGCAACCGAGATTATCGGCCTCGTTGAGGAGGTAGCTGCTTATGAGGACCACAAATTACCAAAGGGGTCAGTTCTTCTACAAAGTCTGTTCTGAGTTAGACCCAAGGCCTTACAAACCAAATGAGTTATAAGGGCTTTTCTGAATCTCAAAGTTGACTTCAAAGTCTATAGACAGGAGAAGATAATTATGCAGGAAGACACAGCGTTTGTTTTGAGTGGATGACATTGGGTGTCTTGCTGGCTCATCAACCATGTGAGGACTGGAGAGTTAGGGAAAGAGCCCTTGACTATGGAAAGACAAAATTAGTAGGAACCCCCACAAGTCCTTGAATCTCCACTTCAGACGATTATATGTAAACAATGTATTTGGCTGGTGTATTATTGCAGTCAATACACCTTGGTTGGGTAGGGTCCCCATCGCAAACAATTGTACGGAATCCAGGATGGCATCTCCAGATCCCACAGCTCCATTCTGCTTGCGATGGCACATTCTTATTCCAGTATCTCGCATAATTTATACGACACACAGGCCATCCATTGCCTTGACCAGCCTTTTAACCAATTCTTGCATCTGCAGTATCAAGCCTTGAAAAAGCCCCAGACTTGTGAGCCAATGAAGGGGAAAATCTCATATTGGCTGTTTTATTTTCAATACCACGTAGAATACAGAATGTGCGAGAGTAGAGAACGCTGACAACTAAAAAAAGAACAAACAGCCCGATTCAATGATTCATGCTCTTTGCCATTTGTTTTTGTCACTATCCATTGAATCTTCAATTTAATTTGTAAAATACTTTTGGTGTTAGCATTCCTTATATTCTTACTCTTGACTATGTTTTTTTTTGTTTGAGTCATGAGACTTTTAATTCAACCCCTTATTGAGTCAGGTACCAGTAGAGTGAGATTTTGGTGGTTTGTTATGGTCGGTGCGCTTCAGGCCAAGCATGAGACAATAAGCATAGTGCGGTGTCTTTGGAACATTCTCAGCATCTAAGCATGGTGGTCTACACAGATTCCACTGTAGTTAACCATCTTGGGGATGACTACTTCAAGAGCAAAAGCAATGCTTTGAGATAGGCAAAGCAGATGGCAAAGCAGATTGGAATTCTACTGAAAATATTCGAATTGGGAGTTTTTGGTGATGCTGTTCACTTGCACAATTAGTTATTGGTTTACATTGAGAGTGCCAACCTTTGGAACTTCCAGATCATCTAAGCTGAGTGTCGAGTCAGATTGAAGTGTTTGTGGCATCACCAGGCCTATCTGATTGTCATTGACATACATGTGGTAGTCCATATTGAAACAGCTGTGGCTATTTGACCAGCATGGTATGTAGTCATTGGAGAGTGTCAGCAGCAAAGCCAACCCGACATTTGATGAAGCTTACAGGTTTTGTCAGCCAATGTGACTTTTACTTGGTGTGTCCCCTCAGATTTGAGGGAGATAAAACACTGACGGGACGGTCCTCCGACACTGCTAGTTGTTGTGAGCCAGTCTAGGAGTATTTTGAAGTCAGCCTTGGATCAGTATGCAGGTCTGTCACTGGTCAGAGAAGTGATGTTCATCAGAGTGGGTTCCATCCCTCACTTAAGGTGCAACTAATATTAAGAGTCACTAGAGAGGGTTGGGCCAAGAGCTGGATGTTGTTATGCTGTCTTGAGTGCCTTTGCTAAACACACTGGTTTATTTCATGCCTTTTTAAACAGAGGTGTTGCCAGTGAATGTTTGAGCTGCAGGTGGACAAGCCTATCTTTAAGCAAGTCATTGTAGAGTTCTCATGATCAGTGATCACGAATAACCTGGCCACCTGCACAGAGGAGATTCACAGAATTTGAGTTGATTGGAGGTGTCTTCAGTGATGGTCGGTGGCTGCTGTGTGTTTATGGTTATAATACTCTGGCGGAGAGTGTCCATTTTTACAAGGAAGTATTACAAGAGTTTGTTGCATAGCTTAGGTTTGGGATGAACTTGGATGATCTCAATGGAAAGACTGTAATTTTGTGATATACCGTAACAAGTTGATTGCTCAAATTATCACTTCATTTATGCAAGCTTATAAGGCAGCTTGTTTTATTTGTGTAAGACATGTATACAACAGAGACCATGTGTGAGTTTGTGCAAAGAGAAGATTCGTTTTATCTCACAAACTTTTCAAACCTTTTCTGGCACTTCACGTGAACGAGTTCTTCTGAGAACCATTTTTACCCAAGTTTTTGCTGATGTTGCCCAGCATTTCAATCATTATGCCACTAGGTCTAGAGGGATAGATTAGGAAATGGAGCCTGGAAAAGACCGTGACTTGGTCATGATTACATATTGTGATCATGTGAAGATGGATGGAGTAATTAGAAGCCAATCTCTCAATCTGACTGACGGGGTAGCCACAAGCCCACTTCTCCGCCAAGAACTAATTAAAAAATGGTTATCTCAAGCCATCGAGTTAAAGAAAGCTCCTCCCAGGGAGCCCAACGGTGGCATTTAAAGTTGCATTTTAGAATACTCTTTCAGGTCACTTGACCTAGATCAGAGTTGTTTTAAGAAGGCTGTAAAGTTTGTCTCTTAGTGGCTATCGCAGTTGTTCTTTACAACGGACCTGATGGCTTAAGCACTGTGGTACATTCTAGTGTGTACGAGTGACACAGTTTGTAACTTAACTTTTTAACATGAGAAAAGAACACATCAGAGTAGATGCAGAACTGCAATGTAGATGCACCTAACTCTGGTGGACTGGCCAAGATTTGCTTGTTTTAGAAGGTGGGGGGATTTGACAGATAGATGAAATGATTTTAAGCAATTGATGCTAACCAATGAGGGCTTGCCTCCCAAAGCAAGGATATCAACACTGCTGGAAACGAGTGAGACTGTTTTGCCATAACTCCCACAAATGCTTAAGGTGGATGAGATCACTTCACCTCCTAAACTGCTTCCCGAACATGCAGATCTCATGTGGGCAAGTCTTAGCCAACTGTATTTCTGGGGTCAAGCGCATCTCATGCAAGATCTCAGGGAGCGTTTGCACAATCCACCGGGACACTGCTTTGCCTACTTCGTTTTATGCATGCTGTGGCACGAATGCAGTAGTGCATTGCTGGGTTCAGGGTTTATGCTAGTTCAGGCCAATCCTAGGCAGCCGTCAATGGCACCACTAGCATTACTTAAAAGAAGAATCCACTATATCCCATTTGTCTGGGTTGGAGTGACTGACCTGTCATTTTACTTCGGGTTCCAATGCTTCTACTGGACCTGGGTGGCTTTGCCCTCACTGCTGCTTGTCTTTTCCTCCATAGGGTACGCTGCAGAAGTTTGTGGATGACCTGTTTGAGACACTCTTCAGCACAGTGCACCGGGGCAGTGCCCTGCCGCTAGCCATCAAGTACATGTTTGACTTTCTGGATGAGCAAGCGGACAAGCACACAATCCATGATACAGATGTGCGGCACACCTGGAAGAGCAACTGGTAAGGAGGCAGGCATCCACGCAGTGATACTGACAATTATTAAGTATAAAGCACTCATCGCATGCAGAACTGTGTTTTTTCCTTTTGATTATAAGCGTTAGACATTTGTACTAATGTGAATCCCTTTAGAAGGGCTGAGTCAACCATAGTGGTGTTGAAAAAGCACTTAAACAATTGATACAAGGTGTAAGTAGAACAAGCATTTACAATGCAATGGTCTCGGCAATATTATAGGTAGAGCTATTGGTATTGCTCATTATTTTTTTATAATGTTTGTATCCCTAAATAAATGGCATTGTCATTTCTATTGGCATTAGCTTTTCTTTTTTGCATATGTGATACCTATTGCATTAGCAGAGAGAGAGTGAGGTAGTGAGATAGAGAGACAGAGTGAGGTATTGAAATAGAGAGTGAGGTAGTGAGAGAGAGTGAGGTAGATAGAGACTGAGGTAGTGAGATAGAGAGTGAGGTAGATAGAGAGTGAGGTAGTGAGATAGAGAGAGTGAGGTAGTGAAAGAGTGAGGTAGTGAGGGAGAGGGATGTTATGAGGTAGTGATATATAAGCATAGAGTGATGTTGTGATGGAGTGAGATAGAGAGAGAGGTAGAGAGAGTGAGAGTGAGTTAGTGAGATAGAAAGAGTGAGGTAGTGAGATAGAGTGATTGAGGTAGTGAGTGAGAGAGAGTGAAGTTGTGAGGTTGTGGTTTATGTTTTTGTTTTTAAAACATTTAAAGAAACGGCATTGTTATTTACAATGTCAATAGCTTAATCACTCTCAAATGCGAGACCTATTGCATTTGCGCCCACACACACAAAGCCACCCACACACACACAGCCACTCACACACACACAGCCACTCACATAGAACAACCCACAGACAAATAGAGCCACCTATACACACACACACACACACAATTACCCACACACAGAGCCACCACGCATAGAGCCACCTACAAAAAAAAGCCAAACACACAGAGCCAAACACACAGAGCCACACACACAGAGCCACCCACACACACATTGAGCCTCCCACACACACACACAGCCTCCCACACACACACAGAGCCACCCATACACACACACAGAGCCACCCATACACACACACAGAGCCACCCACACACACACACACACAGAGCCACCCACACACACAGCCACACACACAGAGCCACACATACATACACAGAGGCACATACACACACACACACAGAGCCACACGCCCACATACAGAACCACACGCCCACATACAGAACCACACACCCACATACAGAACCACACACACACATAGAGAGCCACACACACACATATCTAGACACATACACATTGATCTTGGGAGCCAAAGCAGAAGTGGCACCCACTCCACCTCCTGTTTAAATGTTAACTGGTCTCTTTGTTGCTTGTGGCTGTACTTGTGTGTGAAACTGGTACCAATGGTGTAAAAACCTTTGTCCATGCAGTTTTAATATGTAAAAATGACAAACTAATTAAGCAATACCATCACTAAATGCACCGCATTATGATGCATAATGTGCCTTGTATTGCCCCATAATTTAGTCAATCCTGCAACATAATTGGCTCCTTTCCTGTTGCATAATTCAAATGGCTTTGCAGGTACCATATTGCACCAACATCACTACGAGATTAATGGGGAGCCTTAACCGTCCCGAATGTAATATTGAATTTTTTTTCAAGCAGATTACATAAAAAATAGCATGTACGCTCTCGGCAGTGCCACTAAACTCACTAAGCTATCCCTGCACCATAAACTTCACAGAAGTTCTAAACTGCACTTTTTTTGCATCCGATTCCTGTCTTGTTAGTTTCAGTACCGCCTCTTCATCTATTTGCTGATGTAAAGAAATACAAATAAAAGCATGTTTTCTAAGAATTCTTACAGCACTCCAGAAAAGAAAGACATTAATTCTGAAACTGACAGGAGGTAGTAACATCCTGTATTTCAAGGCAGGGAAACAACACAACTTAGTATCAGCCTTGGCAACACAAAACAAAGCCCCCATTTGTGAGTGTAAATGAGGAAGGAGCTCTGACAACGCAGAGTAACGAACTGCCCCTTCTGTAAAGTGCTGCAGCGCCTCGCCAAGCGAAGGAAGCGCTATACACATTTTCATAGCATATAATCAAAGCTTGTCCTTTACTTAAATGTTTGTCTGAGGCTGCACACGTACTTGTCTGACAATATTGAGTTTACTGGGTGAATGTAGCTGATTTCGGGATGTGTGGCTACAAAGGCTAGTGCATCTTCCGTTCCTCCTGAGCTTGAATAGGTGAATACCAATTAGTTGGCATACCTACTCCTAGACGCCGCCAACAGACCTGTTCAATTCACATCCCTCTGAATCAGTCCGTGCTCATAACGTTAGTCTGAGAAATTAGCACTTTGCGAACCCACTGTATTGCGAGACGCACTTAATCTTTCAAAGCGCAATGTGTTGCATCAAATTCCCCATGAACATTTCGCCTGCATTTTAAAGGTGACGTTTTAATTAATGCACGAAGTTGCGTCGAAGCCGAAATAACCCAGGTAGAATGAAACTGTGCGCTTCAGCCAGAGTAGGAAGAATCTTCCTAAATGGAAAACGAATTCAGTCTGATTAAACTGAAAACATAAAATAATAATACTTAAAAATAAAAATACACACATCGTCAATGGATGACTGCAAGAGCGTTCCCCTTTGTGCAACTCAACTGAGAAACATATACACTGACTTGCACATTGTTGTAGAACAGTGAACAATGAACTGCTTCTTGGCACTTAACAGCTGGCACAGCATACGTAACTTTAAATTCCACACTATATTAATAAAATCGAAGGTGTAGCGCTAGGGTGCGACTGGAAAGCGCGACGGGCGCTTTATATATATTAACATTAACAGAAGTAAATGGTAATAAAAAATGCTACACCATGTACTCACATTGACCTTCATGTTGCTGCCTTGGTGCTTATTCCATAGTCCGGGGGACGCAATGGCTGCAGAAGACCCCATACAACACCCAAATTCGCCTTCAAGTTTCTGCGAGCCCTCTGAGCTGGCAGGCAGCCTGGAGGTGACCGGAGGGGACGGGACACTCCCCTTTCCCTCCCCTATTGAGCTCCGGAGCGCGCACTGTAGGGGTTTGTTTGTGAATGAAAGGACCTAATGGCACTATAAATCCTCGCCGGCTTCCTCATTGGTTGTCGCTATCTAAATGCAAATGAAGGGCGGGGCTTACCACATGGCTCTTAGAAGCTACCTGATGGGAAGCCTGTAGGGGTGAGGAGGGGGGTCATCTGCCCCTCTGTTGTCATCACAAGCTGAGTGTACTTGGGGGCAGGAGCAGCCGCGCTTATTTCACCGGATGTCGTCGCCAAATGTCACACTCGGTGCTCTGTCTTGTTCCAAGGTCACCTCCTTTTAGTGCCCTGCTTAGCCCTTGCCAGGTCAATGGGGTGGGGGGTCAGTTTCTCCTTTATTTGTACCCGTAATTTCTCCTGTTTAAAAGTTTCATATTGGTAATTTTATATAGAGGGATCTTGGCCCGCCTCCACATCTCATTAGCACTGCGGTGGGTGGCTCCACACTGCCCTTTGGCCCCGTCTGCACCCAATTCCCTGCCTCCTGCCCCAGTCTTCACTCCCACCCACCAGCCTGCCCTCGCTGACCCCTCCAGGCTGCCGTTCCGGGGTTCCGTTCCCACCCCCGCTCGACCTGCAGGGGTTCCCCGCGCTTGTTATCGGCAGGTCACTGAAGGGCAGCGCTCAGTCTCACACCGGTGTGTTTCGGCTGATTAGCGCCTTCTTCCCGACTCTGTGCCTCTTCCCGCCATTTCGATCAGAGTAGCGCCAGCGCCGGCAGCGCCCATGGGAGCTGCTCCCGCCTGGCCTCCATGTCGGCGCTAGCTCATTAGCATACAGCGCCTCAGCACGGCCGGCTCATTAAATGACAGGGGGGGGGGGGGGTCGTTCTAGAGGGCAGGATGCATGCTGCAACGCGCCATGTGTGAAGCACCACACGAAACATGACATGAACAGACGTTAACAAGCAGCTTACCTTTTCATAGTGCCAAACTTTCCGCTCAAGGCGCGTCTTCCAAAGCAGACAGACGCCCTCATTTGCAAGTAGCAGCACTAACCATGACCCTTTATATACAACACGCCACCAAATTAATAATCTGCGATAGGTGCATTTTTCACCGGTGCTTAATTTGCACAGGAATGCGAATAGTGCCCAAAGGTTTTCACAGAAGTGCAGCAGCGCCGTTGTGGAATGACGCGGGTGCCGTATCTCAAGGGTGTCTAATAAGCCATTGCCCCCCCCCCCCCCCAAAAAAAATGTCGGTGGGCCCCAAATGTAACCACCGGCTCAAATTAAACACTCTTCACCCAGCTCATGGTTGGTAAGTTTTAGGAGTTTTTTCTCGTCCTAAACTGGCAACAGATGACATAGGGATTGTGACCCAAATAGATGTTTGCCAAACATTATACAGACGAAAACATTTAAGTCAAGGGCATGGCAAATAACGTTAAAATGTATTTCATTTAATGCTTGTATATACAAAAGGGGGCCTTGGGAATGTTTTTATCCGAAGCACTTCTTTCCTGTTACCTTTGTGCCTAGAGAGAGTGCGCCCTCGGGTTTCTTTTTGCACATTCACTCCTGCGTGTGTCACATGGCTCACCATGGCTCGCTGTCAGGTTTGGCGGGCTCGGTCCACTGAGCTACGATAACCAACGCCCGATGTGGCTCAAGGTGAAGCCCCCCTCCTTACCAATGCCGTGCCAGGGCGGCCATGGACACTGCGCTCGGGCAGCTTACACGCTGCGGCCTGGGGCCAGTGGGGGGGGGGGGGGGTTGGGAGGGATCGCTCCTAAGAGAAGCACTCCACGGAGCCCCTGGGGGTGCGCCTGGCCTTGGCGCAGCTATAGACTGGAGTCGAGCTGCTTCTGAAGGAGTGCGGAGAGGGAAACGGACCGCCTGGCACTGCTCGAGCACTGCGGGCAAACCTCTGTAATGGCGGCGGAGTGCGGCATCTGCGCTTCTTCGAGGCTCCTGGTTCCGTATCCCGTATTTGAGTGCTATATGCCTAATCAGCGGACTCTTGGAACAAGAGACGAGAGTAGGGGGGCGAAGGACAGAAAGGCAGGGAGATAAGCGAGCATCTATGGAAAGAAAACACACACCGCCGCCTTTCTCCGAGGCAAAGCAGAAATGCCTCGGAGAAACGCAGTGGCGTTTTCGGATTCGGGGGCGTGTTTCTTTTTCTCTCCTCTTGCCATTGGCTGGAGGAGAGAAAAACACGCCTAAAAAAGGGCGTGGCTAAAAAGTGGAAAGAAGAGCACGGAGCACGCCCCGGAATCTGAAAAAGACGGAGCCTATTTGGAGGGACGGCTCTCTCCTCCAATGGCTGGCCTCCGTTTAGGAAGCCAGCCAATGGAGGAGAGGCAAAAAGAGAGGCGGGCTACATAGCCACTCTAAGAATCATAAGATCTCCGGACTTCCGGTTCTGCCTTCGGCAGACCGGACAGTCCCTCGACCTAAAAAGGATGGCAGTAGAAACCCAAGCATACCATAGAGGGTTGATACAGCTACATAGTCCCTCAAGATATCTCAGAAGTCCATATATGATACAATTGACCTCAAAACATCTCTTTAGAAAATGATTAAGTGCTACAGCAGGCATCCGCAGGCCGTAAGAGCTGTTAATGACCCTTCCTGCAGCATATACCGAGAGGAGGTATTAAAAGCAGTTATTGACTTGCAGGTAAGGGCAATAGGGCTATGTGCACCCCATCCAACCAAAATGGAGAGCTCTGCAGGAGAGTAGAAAGAAAGGTCGAAAAAAACCTCCATTCTCCCACTGTGCCCAAACATGGGTGTCTGGGCTCCTCTGATTTATTCTGATAATAGCGAAGCTGAATCAATCTAAGAAAAGTAGAAAACAAAATTACCTCAGGTTGTTTCTCTTTTTTACTTTCTTTACTTTTCTTTGTACTTCTTTCTCCATTAAAGCAAGGGGAGAAGCCTGGACATCTGTGTGTGAAATGGCTGCTTCAGAGGCAGAGGCTGAAGCGGCACCGGGGAAGAATGGAACTGTCCACCTCCCAGCGTTCCTATCCCGGAGGCTGGTGATTCGGCATCAAAGAAAGCTCCACACCTAATTCTAGTTTTTATTAACTCCTTTCCACTTTTACTCATGGTTTCCAAGTGTTCAGTATCAAAGACAGATGTCATTTTGAGAGGCTTCTGCACTTATGTAGTCTATAAGCCCACTGGTGTCTCTTCTCTGAGTGTAGATGCTGATGTTTGTGTTAAATATGGTTAACATGAGTGTGTGGCATTTGGGGGGCTCAACTCCTTTTATACGCTGCAACCAATTGCTGCTCTATGTCCAGTGATACCCTCCAAGCAGGGGTGTCCGGTGCTACCCTGCTGTGAGCTTGACCTTTTTGCCCTTAGCCCCTTGACACACTTCAGTTGCCTTTGATGACCTTAGACCTGCTGTGGTCCTGGCTAACATAGTCCATAATCCTCTGCGTTCCATCTTAGTCTTGGCTGATACTCATTTGGTCTGGTGGCTGACGTGTTTTGTTTCTTTCTCCCTGACAGCTTACCGCTGAGGTTCTGGGTAAACGTCATCAAGAACCCCCAGTTTGTCTTTGACATCCATAAAGGCAGCATCACGGACGCTTGCCTCTCGGTGGTGGCCCAGACCTTCATGGACTCCTGCTCGACGTCTGAACACCGCCTCGGCAAAGACTCCCCATCAAACAAACTGCTCTACGCCAAGGACATCCCCAGCTACAAGAGCTGGGTGGAAAGGTGAGCCGCGGGAAGGCCATTTTGAACTGGGGGAGTATAGAAACTACACTCAGTGAAGCCATTCCAAAGAGATCAGTGTGGCGGTGACATTGATTCAAAGAAGAGGATGTTATAATTCCAGAGCCTACTAGCTATAGGCGGACAGTGTGGCAGGCATTATGGCTAATCCATAAGCTCATAGATCAGTTTCCACATCACTGACTGACATCTCTCCAAGAGCGTCCCTTGCAAGTGCATACCAAGATCGAATAGTCTCAATTTACAGCCAGTTAAAGTAGCCATCCACTGCGATGTCCACGTACTACATGTAAACTTGGACTACAGCCATCAACACAGCAGCACTCCCGTGGCCCTTTGTTGATGGCCTAGTCCCAGAATCGAGTCTCAGGCACAACCTTCATACATGAAAAAATTCAACGAGAGCACAGACTTTTGTATCATTGATTCCAAGCAGAAGCTCAGAACAATGTCACCTTCTAAATCTAGAGCCAGCTGTCAAATAAAAAAGGCTTAACAGCCATAGACGTGCTTTGCCCTACCTGGGGCTCCTCGCGAGCTGCAATGCTGCTAACTTGATTTGAGAGTAAAAAAGCTTGAGTGGGGGTGGTTAACCTCAATGTGAGAAGTTGGCCTGGCATATGCTGGTCACTAGTTATAGTGGCCACCTTGCACCAGTCCAATTCGACTCTTATGGTAGATAGGTTTAAGACAACCTTTTAAAGAAAGCTATCCTAGTGGTATCTGTGGAGAACAGCCTTCAGGCTAAGTCTCAGAGGAATGTAAAGCAGCTTGTTTTACCTTATAATCTCTTGAATTACCAAATGAAAGGACACCACACAGGTATATATATCAAATATATATGTATTTATTTCTAGACACACTCTACTAATCTCTTTATGAGATTAGAAGCCAGGAACACATTCAAATATCAACGTTTCACAATAAGTTAAGCACAAATATGGCAGGGGCCCTAGGGGCGTACCAGACCATATGCTAAAAAAGAGGTTTAGGAAAGTCGACTTGCAGAATGACAAGGCCTAGGGCCTGTAGAATCGCTGGGGTTTTACTAATCCACCCAAGGCAGGTAAGTAAAAGACCCACGGGAGACGCGTGCAGTGTGAGAACACAGCCGCGGGTTCCCTATTGATTACAATGGAGCAAGGCGCGGTTGGATTTTTAAAGTTTTAGGGTACTTTGAGGAAGTCTACAAGCAAGCCACTTACAAGGTAAGTAATTTGAGGGCCAACACACACTAGGGCACCGGAGTGCACAAGTTACCTCACCCAGGGAAGCCGGGTGCATAGGTGTCTTTTGGTGTCGGGTCGCGTCACTGTTTTCTATGGAAGACAAAGAATATTTGCTGCTTGCGAAGTGTCCGGTGGAATCCAAGGCTGGATTCATGATGAAGAAGACCTGAAAGCAAAAGGGACAGTGTTCACAGTCACTTGCCAGTGACCCGGGGCCAGGAAGATGGATGCCCACGGATGTCAGGTGATTTCAGGTGCTCGAGGGTGTTTTGACTCTTCGCTCACGAGGTCCAGAAGAGATCGACGATGACCAGCAGCTGTATTCGGAGTGTCCCACGACGTCTGCAGCTGACTGAGGTGTCGGCAACCGGATTGGAGCCAACAAGCCTTGGCAACAGCAAGTCTCGTGAAAAGTGAATAAAGTCAATGGTGCAGACCAGCAAGGTCTGAGGGACTCACCCAGCGAGGGTGAGTGAGGGCAGGCCTGGAGAAACCAGGGGAGCCCGTTGGTTCGATAAAGTCTTCAGAGGACCCACAAGCCAATGGGCAAGGGATCGCGAAGACGCCTTGTGAGGAAATGCTTTACAGGAGCCCACGGTCACTGGGGGCGGGGAAGGCCTCTGATTTTCGGTGCACAACCTGCTGGAGGCTTGGGCCACAAATGGTCCAAAGCACAAGTTCGTAGAACGTCGTGAAGGGGTTGCACTCGACAATAGTGCACGGTACCCAGGTATTGCAGTTCCTCGTCTGCTGATGCTGGGGACTCACAATGGCCGTCGAAGTCAGGAAATCCACTTTTGGGGCTGCAGGGACTTCGGACTCCGGTGGGAGCTGGAAAGTTTGCGACCGTTGATTCAAGTTTTTGGTGCCTGCCAAGCAGGGGAGTCACTCTTTAACTCCAAGGGAGATTCTTCCGTCTTCCAAAGGTAGTGGAACGTCGAAGAACCAGGATTCTTCTGGTAAAGCGTCGTCCAGGGTTATCTAACTTGCAATGGCAAGGTGTACCTATCTTATAGTAAAAGAAAGGGAGAGTTTCAGTCAGCAGCAGGAGGGCAGCCCAGTGTCTGTGCTGGTGGCATCCATTTTGTGATGCCAGGGCTCTTTCAGATTTCTACCGTGTTTCCACAGTGGGTACATGTCTTCCACTCTAGAAGGGTGGGATCATACTCCCACACCAGTTACTGGTGTGGGGGTATGATTCCAAGTTGTTTGACACCAAACACGACATGTTTTGATGCAGTCATTCTAAAGTTAGCATTTACCGGGAGGTTATAATGCACTTAAGAGTATATGGTTTAACCGCATCCACAAACAGCCACAGGGAATAGACCTTGCCAGCTGCAGAGGGGCCCTGCTCAGGCAGAGGCACCCCCTCACATTGTAAACCAAGCACCCTGCCCTCAGGATTGATAGGGCCTGCTGTAGGGGTGACTGATAGGTTTATATGTGTGTGTATGGTGAGATATAGGGACCTATACCTCTGTGGGGAGTGCTAACACTACCTCACCCAGGCTGCAGTACCAGGCCTGAGGTGTCAGATTAAGTCTGCTTCCCAGCAGTGGCATAATACATGCTTCAGCCCCTGGTAGGCCTGTAAAGTACCTATGCCCTTGATAGGAGGGGCTTGTCTGTCTGAACTATGAAGTAAGTGCCAAACAAGTATGGCCTCAGCTTCTTCAGGGCCCACACCACAGCAAAGGCCTCCCTCTCTATAGCTGACCAACGTCTCTCTCTAGGGGTCAGCCTTCTGCTTATAAAAGCTACTGGCTGGTCTTGACCTTCATCATTCAGTTGAGACAGTACAGCTCCCACACCCAGCTCAGAAGCATCTGTTTGGACAATGAACTTTTTTGTGTAGTCTGGACTCTGTAAGATGGGGGCAGTGCACATGGCCTGCTTCAGGTCATCAAATGCCTTTTGACAGCTTTCTGTCCACTGAACCTTTTTTGGCATTTTCTTAGAGGTAAGATCATTTAAGGGGGTCACTATAGATCCATATCCCTTAACAAACCTCCTATAATACCCAGTCGGGCCTAAAAAGGCTCTCACCTGTGTCTGGGTGGTTGGAGCTACCCATTCCATGATGGTTTAGATTTTGCTCTGCAAAGGTTGAACCTGGCCTCCACCTACAAGGTGACCCAGGTACACAACCTGACTCTGCCCTATCTGGCCCTTAGTGGCCTTGATAGTGAGGCCTGCTTTTTGTAGGGCCTCCAAAACATTTCTGAGGTGAACCAGGTGATCCTGCCAGGTGGAACTAAAGACAGCAATATCATCTAGATAAGCTGAGCAATAAGTTTCCATACCTGTCAGAACTTTGTTCACCAACCTCTGAAAAGTGGCAGGTGCATTCTTCAAACCAAAGGGCATCACCACAAAGTGATAGTGCCCACCAGGTGTTGAAAATGCCGCGTTGGCCTTTGCTTCATCAGCTAACTTGATTTGCCGGTAGCCAGCTGTTAGGTCAAAGGTACTCAGATATTTGGCTGAGGCCAAAGTATCAATGAGCTCATCTGCCCTGGGAATTGGATAGGCGTCAGTCCTGGTGACTGCATTGAGGCCTCTGTGGTCTACACAAAACCTCATTTCTTTCCTACCACCCTGGGTATGAGGTAGCAAAAGGACTACTGTGCTACCACAGGTCTACACAAAACCTCATTTCTTTCCTACCACCCTGGGTATGAGGTAGCACAAGGACTACTGGAATAGCCCAAGGGATATCTGAAGGCTCAATCCCTCCTAGTTCCAACATTTTCTGGGCTTCAGTCCTGATACAGTCCCTGACATGGTCAGGTTGCCTGTAGATTTTACTCTTGACAGGCAGACATTCAGTTTTCTGATGGTCAGTGAGGCTGCTTGCCAAAGCAACACCATCTACTGACCCATCATCAGGGTTCTGTGAGAGCAGGTCAGGGAGAGGGTCACTCTCCTCCTCCTGTTCCTGATCAGTTGCCATGAGCAAGCCCATGTCAGCCCTGTCAACATATGGTTTCAATCTGTTGACATGGAACACCCTAAGGGGGCTCCTGGGAGTTCCCAGATCCACCAAGTAGGTGACCTCTCCCTTTTTCTCAACAATTGTATGGGGGCCACTCCATTTGTCTTGGAGAGCTGCTGGGGCCACAGGCTCCAACACCCACACTTTCTGTCCTGGTTGGTATACAGTCAGTACAGCCTTTTGGTCATGCCAAGCTTTTTGCAGATCTTGGCTTGCCTCCAGGTTTTTGGTTGCCTTCTTCATGTATTCGGCCATCCTGGAGTGGAGACCAAGTACATAGTCCATCACATCCTGTTTGGGAGGTTTGAGAGGTAACTCCCAGCCCTCCTTCACCAAACATAATGGACCTCTGACAGGGTGCCCAAACAGAAGTTCAAAAGGGCTGTAGCCAACCCCCTTCTGTGGGACCTCCCTGTATGCAAACAGAAGGCAGGGAAGTAAAAGGTCCCATTTTCGCCTAAGCTTTTCTGGGAGGCCTTTAATCATTCCCTTTAGGGTTTTGTTGAATCTTTCAACCAACCCATTGCATTGTGGGTGATAGGGAGCAGTGAATTTGTAATTGACACCACACTCCTTCCACATTGCTTTCAGATACCCTGACATAAAGTTTGTATCTCTGTCAGATATAACCTCCTTAGGGAAACCCACTCTGGAGAAGACTCCAATGAGGGCTCTTGCCACCACAGGGGCTGTGGTGGTCCTGAGGGGAATTGCTTCTGGGTACCTGGTGGCATGATCCACTACCACCAGTATAAACCTGTGCCCAGATGCTGTTGGAGGGTCAAGGGGCCCAACAATGTCAATCCCTACCATTACAAAGAGTACCCCCACCACAAGTAGTGGTATCAAGGGGGCCTTTGTTGTGCCACCTGACTTGCCACTGGCTTGGCAAGTGACACAGGAGCGACAAAACTCCTTTGTGTCCTCTGACATTTGTGGCCAATGACAATGTGGAACAAGCCTGTCCCAGGTCTTGTTTTGGCCCAAGTGTCCTGCCAAAGGGATATCATGTGCTAGGGTCAAGAGGAACCCCCTAAACGTCTGAGGTATTACCAACCTCCTGGTGGCTCCAGGGGTAGGATCTCTAGCCTCAGAATATAGAAGTCCCTCATCCCAATAAACGTTATGGGACCCACTAGCACTCCCAGCAGCCTCAGCAGCAGCCTGCTGTCTGAGGGGTTCAAGAGAGGGGCAGCACTGTTGCTCCATATTCAGATCTTCCCTGGAAGGTCCCCCTGCCCCCAAGAACTCAACCTGATCAGGCTCAAGTCTCTCAGGGGCAGTTCCTTCTTCAGGATATGCTTCTCCTCCCGCAGGAGGGGAATCTGAGATCTGAGACAGAGGGGAAGGCACAGCCTTAACCCTACTGCTCCTCCTCTTGGGTAGCATCTGGTCCATAGTTTCAGGATCCAGAGCTAGTTCAGCTTTATGCATTTTGGCCTGTGACCTGGTCACAGCAAATACCTCTGCAAGTATGCCCAACATCTCCGCATGAGTCCATAACTCTACTTCAGACCAGGCTGAAGTCTCCAGATCATTGCCCAATAGACATTCGACAGGGAGGTCTGCACTGACTACTACCTTCTTGAGGCCAGTTACCCCTCCCCAGGAGAAATTCACAACTGCCAGACTATGGGTGGTCCTGACATTGCTTGCATTGGTTACCTGGTACATTTCACCCAGGATGATCTGCTCAGGGTCCACCAGATCCTCTGCCACCATAGTGACACTAGCACCTGTGTCCCTGAATGCCAAAGCCTGTTTGCCATTTATTACAGGCTGCTGTTTGTACTTGCCCATATTACTGGGGCTCACTAGGAAGGACATATCAATGTCTCCCTCACAAACCAGCAATGCCTGAGTGGGTACTCCGACTAGGCCAGACTCCACTTCAGAACCCAGGGTCAACCCTACTACACCCTTATTCTGATTACCACCTCCACCAATAGCCGCACTAGGGGGAACAGTTGCCTTAGGGGCAGGAGTGGTGGTGGTTTTGGTCTTTGGACTTGGTACAATCAGAAGTCCAGTACCCTTTCTGTTTACAGAATTTGCACCAGGGCTTCTTTTGGCCTTTTCCCTTTGTAGACTGTGAATCCCCACCAGATGAAGATTTTTGGGGCCCTTGTGAAGACTTCTGGTTTTTTTACTTATCCCCACCTTTCTCTGAGCCTTTAGGATCTTGCTTCTTAGTGTCACCCCCTTGGTTCTGGGTTTTCTGCCTCACCCTGGTTCTGACCCATTTGTCTGCCTTCTTTCCCAATTCTTGTGGAGAGGTCAGATCAGAGTCCACCAGGTACTGATGCAACAACTGGTTTTGGCAATTATTAAGGATCTGTTCTCTCATGATAAGATTATACAATCCCTTAAAATCAGTAACTCTACTACCAACCAGCCAACCCTCCAGAGCCTTGGTTGCACAATCAACAAAGTCAGTCCAGTCCTGAGTCTGTCTGGGTATCTCTGAACTTCAACCTGTACTGTTCAGTGGTTAAGCCAAACCCATCTATCAGTGCACTCTTCAGGACTTCATAATCATCAGTATCCTCTTCTCTAACAGTGAGGAGCTTGTCTTTACCTTTATCAGAAAAGGAGAGCCACAAGATTGATGCCCACTGTTTCTGGGGGACCTGTTGTTCTTTACAGGCCCTCTCCATAGCAGTTATCCACTTGTGGATATCATCCCCACTCTGGAAGGGAGGAACAACCTTGGACAGGTTCCTATGGTCTGGAATGTAATCTCTGCCTCTAGGGACACTGTTGCTGCCACCAGGGGGTTCTAACCCCTCTTTCTTAGAAGCTCTCTGTAGCTCAAAGGCTTCACTATCTAAGGCCAATTGCTTGGTTCTGAGGGCAAGTCTTGCTTCCTCATACTGGAGCATCTTGTACCTTCTTTCAGAGGAGGTCTCTCTTCTATTAGAGTATGAGTTCCTCTGGTGGACAGATTCTCTGTCAGAGTGATATGAGTGGTTAGATTCCCTTGAAGGGGACCTAGGCCTCTCTTCACTTCTGTCAGCTCTCTTAGGGAGAATTCCTCTGTCCTTTTAAGACCCTTGTGGGTCTGGCCCTTCAATCACAGACTCCAGGTCATCTTGATTTTCATCATCTGACCCAGAGACTATGGCTGACCCACCCCCTGATCCAGATCCACTAGCTCCTAGAGCTAGTCTAAGATCATCTGCTGTTAGCAAATTTATCAGGTGTTGTGTGGAGGGACTCTGTCCTCACCCCAGGTGTCTTGCAACACACATGGCCTTCAAGTCAAAGAAGGTCATGTCCTTATACTGAGGTTGGGTGGACCCACTGGCTCCATCCCTTGAGGACATTCTAGTGTTGTGCAGTGTTGTACTACCTACACTAGTTTGTGGCCTACTGATCCTAGCTTGAGCTGTAGCAAGGGTATTCTATCCCTTCACAAACAGCTCTAAGTTCAGTAGAACTTATTGATACTAAGCTTGACTTTATATGTACCTTGAGTACCTTAAGTGATTTTCAGTTAGTAATTCAAATAGATATTTTCTGGTAAAACAATGGCAAGCTGGAATCTCACACGCTGCCCACCAATGTGAGAAGTTGGTCTGGCATATGCTGGTCACTAGTTATAGTGGCCACCTTGCACCAGTCCAATTCGACTCTTATGGTAGATAGGTTTAAGTCAGCCTTTTAAAGAAAGCTATCCTAGTGGTAGCTGTGGAGAGCAGCCTTCGGGCTAAGTCTCAGAGTAATGTAAAGCAGCTTGTTTTACCTTATAATCTCTTGAATTTCCAAATGAAAGGACACCACACAGGTATATATATCAAATATATATGTATTTACTTCTAGACACACTCTACTAATCTCTTTATGAAATTAGAAGCCAGGAACACATTCAAATATCAACGTTTCACAATAAGTTAAGCACAAATATATCTGGGGCCCTAGGGGCGTACCAGACCATATACTAAAAAAGAGGTTTAGGAAACTCGACTTGCAAGGGGACAAGGCCTAGGGCCTGTAGAATCACTGGGGCTTCACTAATCCACCCAAGGCAGGTAAGTAAAAGACCCACGAAAGACGCGTGCAGTGTGAGAACACAGCCGCGGGTTCCCTATTGATTACAATGGAGCAAGTCGCGGTTGGATTTTTAAAGTTTTAGGGTACTTCGAGGAAGTCTACAAGCAAGCCACTTACAAGGTAAGTAATTCGAGGGCCAACACACACTAGGGCACAGGAGTGCACGGGTTACCTCACCCAGGGAAGCCGGGTGCATAGGTGTCTTTTGGTGTCGGGTCGCGTCGCTGTTTTCTATGGAAGCCACAGAAGATTTGCTGCTTGCGAAGACTGAAGAAGTGTCCGGTGGAATCCAAGGCTGGATTCACGATGAAGAAGACCTGAAAGCAGAAGGGACAGTGTTCACAGTCACTTGCCAGTGACCTGGGGCCAGGAAGATGGATGCCCACGGATGTCGGGTGATTTCAGGTGCTTGAGGGTGTTTTGGCTCTTCGCTCACGAGGTCCAGGAGAGATCGACGATGACCAGCAGCTGGATTCGGAGTGTCCCACGACGTCTGCAGCTGACTGAGGTGTCGGCAACCGGATTGGAACCAACAAGCCTTGGCAACAGCAAGTCTCGTGAAAAGTGAAAAGTCAATGGTGCAGACCAGCAAGGTCTGAGGGACTCACCCAGTGAAGGTGAGTGAGGGCAGGCCTGGAGCAACCAGGGGAGCCCTTTGGATATAAACACAAAGATGAGGGTAGAGGCTAATTGAATCCGCACCCAGCAAATATCAGTGGTTCTTGTAATCAGTGAATAGTGGTGCACGAAACCAGAGAGTACTCCCCTCTTTACTCCCAAAAGTGTAGGATAAAATCCTACATCAACATATATGAACACAAGTGGTTCAGCACTATACACTATACACTTCTCATATAATCAGAGCATGTGACACAAATTGTAGAGTTTTTCTTCTTTATTTATCTTGATCGCAGATATCTTGTAATTCATATATTCTCATAACCGTAGCCAACGCGTTTCGTCTCACACGAGACTTCTTCAGGGCTACCAAAGAAAACATATATAAAAAATATATATAAAAACAATCTCAGACCTATAATAATCCTTACAAACATATTATAAAAATATATAGACTATTTCATTAAAAATCCAAAGTCAAAGCACCACTAATAATTCAATTCATTTGCTGACAAACAGACAAAAAGGCCTAAGTATACTACGATAGAAACATTGTTCTCAATGCATCATATATATCCTGCATCGTATATTCGTCACATTATTCACTTCACAATTGTATATATAGCTTTCCATAGGCATCTGTACATTACATCATTCCAACAAAGTTCAGCACAACCGTTTAGTTAATATTAATGAACCATCAAAGATATAGTCATGAGAGGCATGCATTTTGTTTGGATTATGACAGGACTGTTCTAATTTATCACGTAATGTCAAATAAGTTACAGAGAGAGAATCCCATTGTATATAAACACTGTCAGTTGAACATTTCCCATTATAGCCATGTCATATTGCTACGGTTTTCCCAACTACACGAGTCATCACTATACATTAGTTCATTGTACATAACATATATATAACTTGCATACCTCATGTATATATTGAATAAGCTCCTTATGTGATGGCGAATTCCTATGATATGGAGTTCTGCGATGAATACTTCTCATGGTCACATGTTATTCTAGAAGAAAGATTTTCTTACATGTATATGCATGCAGTCATGATATGGGCCATGATATTTCTACTAACCAAACGCCATAACTGAACTAAAGTATAAACGAGCAGTTACTGCTGTTCCTTCATTTATTCGAAAATTGGTTGTCATTTTCACTTTATGTACCATACATTGTATTACAAATTAATATTATTTATGTAATTTCACCTCTATTTAGCTCATGCGAGCTCTAACATCCTGACATAGACGAATACGATATGAAATATAGTCTGGACCAGTTGCATAGGGCACATTCATTATATTCATCTTAAGAGAACTGCTTAGTTCTGGCAATGTCCATAAATATTTAATATATTGTTATGGATACGTGAATCTGAATATGATAATCAGAGATAACGACATATTTGACTCATAGGACCGCCCTTTATCCATTTATGCGCCGTTAATGCAAATACATGGATTACCGATTTCAGTTTAATCTTATTGCAAACCTCTGAGATATCGTCGTGGTTTTTAAATTACTAGACTTTGTTTCACCATTTACTTCCTGCTCTGTAACCGCCCCGAACCCATCATAAACATGGTTCTGCGTGACAGCGTACTTCTCCCTTCCGTACGCTCGCATAAAAGACCTTTATGGTGTATGAGTTCCTACAGCTAGTTCTTTAAATCACTTACTTCTAGTCGACTCTTAGCCAGCCTGTTCACATCATAGTAGCGGCGAAACAGTACAAGCGTATTTCGCGGTTTCTTATAGTGCCGCCCCCGGAAATGTCAAAATCATGTGTCCAATTAGATGTGCCGGTATAGTCAGTAGACATCATGACGGGATAACGTGGCGGCCATCTTAAAGTGGCCAAGTATTCTTATATATCAATATCTATCTATGCCATATTTTGTGGGCAACGAAAAACGATAACATTGTTTTGTCAATGTACTATCAGATGTGTAACAAATTCTTTGGCCAAGTGTTCTTGTATATCAATATCTA
Organism: Triturus cristatus; assembly: GCF_964204655.1. Classification (NCBI taxonomy): domain Eukaryota; kingdom Metazoa; phylum Chordata; class Amphibia; order Caudata; family Salamandridae; genus Triturus; species Triturus cristatus. The sequence continues at coordinate 286,292,274 of NC_140579.1, forward strand.
TCTGTGCCATATTTTATAGGCAACGAAAAATGATAACATCGTTTATGATATCAAATATATAACAGGTTCTTTCGCAATCGGATTGTAAACGGGCATGGTTACTCATATTTTGTTCCGCGATGTGAATTTTGTAACTTAGAGGTGTGCGATCAAAAGACTCATCGTGCTTTATAATTTGAGGTGATTACACACCTCGGTATGATAAATACAATATTGGCTGTACAGTTAAATCAATATTATGCAAAGTTGTGTCCATCAATTGCAACACGCTAGACATTATCGCAACTTTTACCAATTATGCGGCCATCTTTGAGTGGCCAAAAAAACTTTTCATGTCGCAAATATCTATTAATAATGATTCCCAGACTGAAAATGACAACAATACAATTTTAAACCGAAATTGTCTTATATAATTCATAATATATTTCACATGATGACATCCATATAATGCACTGTGCATATACCAAGCCAAATTTAACACCTATGTCGACCACCATTGAATGGCCCATCAGCTTTTCATGACATTGTCAATTCTGTAATGATTGCACAAAAATTACAATTATGTGGCAACTGACCTAACCAATCGGTAGTTATGCTGATATCATGATTGTAACAGGGCTGGAAACGGAAACCATATCATGATTTCCACATGATATGTCTGTGTGTAAAACCTATATATGTCCAATATCAGTTGAAGATGTATTTTCCAAATTATTATGTAGTTTCTAAGCCTTGTACAATAATATGATATGCCAACTGAGATGTTCGATTATGTGATTAATTGCCAAGTCCATCCTTGACTACATTGACAGTTTAATTAGATTATCAGCTGAACGGACAGAATTATAGACATGTCCATAGCTCCTCTATGGTTAAAGATCATTCCTAGGTATTATAGACATGTCCATGTGGTCTCTATGGTTAAAGATCATTCCTAGGTAGTTAAAGGAAATAATGCATTTCATCATTGGCATTAAGACCAAACTGTACGGTCCTGAGACGGCATATCCATGACGCCTCTCGCTGTCTCAATATCAGCTCTCTATTGCCCCCTCGTTCTGGCATTCTAACATGATCGATGCCATAAAATTTGAAATTCTTTTCACTAGGATGTTCACTTTGTATGTGCACAGAAACCGGGTATTTGTCATTCCCATTTTTTATGGCTCTGGCATGTTCTTGTATACGCAGCTTTAAACTGCGTATGCTGCTACCAATGTATTTCTTTTGACATGCACATACAATCATGTATATCGTGAATTCCGTGTTACAATTAATAAAACAATTTGTGGTATATTCCCTCGAACCATTGCTGAATACTTTGTTCTTATTAATACCGAATTGGCATATACAGCAGTTACCACAAGTATAGAATCCGGGTGGTTTGTCAGGTAGCCATGTTTGCCTCAAAACAGGGGAGTCCCTGATATAACTCGGGCTAAGTACCTCCTTAAATGTCTTACTTCTACGGTATATTACTTTGGTTTTTTTTGATGTTAGCATACTTATCGAGCCATCCTTTGAAAGATAGTGCCAATTTTTCTTTAAGCTGTTATATACATGATTATTAAGGGCATTATATTCTGTGATAAAGTATAACCCAAATTCCCCGCTTTCTTTATCCGTTTTTTTCTTTCTTTTAGTAGTTAGTAGCTCTTTCCTCTTGAGGGACATGGCCCTTTTCTCGGCCTTGTTCAGACATGCTTGATTATAGCCTCTCTGTGTGAATCTGCTTTTGATTTTCTTGATGTTAGTTTTAAAGTCAGATTCTAGACTGCAATTTCGTCTAGCGCGAACCATTTCTCCAAATGGGATCGCTTCTATGGTAGAGCGTGGGTGTGCACTAGTGGCATGCAGATAGCTGTTGCAAGCAGTTTTTTTCCTGTACATATCACTATGTATGTTACCATTTAAGGTAAACAATCTCAGGTCTAGGAACTCTATGTTGGTTTCAGAGTACTGTATGGTGAGTTTTACATTGAAATTGTTGGTATTCAAGTAACAGTGATATTCATTGAGTTGTTTAGTTGTGCCATGCCATATCATGATGATATCATCTATGTATCGTGCATAGAAGATCACGTTGTTGACCCAGGCTTGTGCTCCTGGACCCCAGACGTGCTCCACCTCATACAGACCCATGAAAAGGTTCGCATAAGATGGAGGAAATCTGGAGCCCATCGCAGTACCGCGTCGTTGTAAGAACCACTCACCATTATGCAGAAAAGCATTATGTGTTAGAATAATCTCCGCCATGTTAAGTAGCATGTCAGTGTGTTCCAAATGTTGCGCTCCCCTTCTAAAGAGAAAGTGTTTTAAAGCCCTCATTCCTTCCTTCATATGAATACAGGTGTAGAGACTTTCCACATCCATAGTGACAAAAAATAGATTTTCTTGATCCCATTTAAAATCCTCAAGTTTGCATAAGAGGTCAGAGCTATCCCTAAGATAGGACGGGAGATTCTTTACAATAGGCTGAAGAAAGCTATCGACATATTTGGCCATATTTTCCGTTGGCCCTCCATTTCCACTGATGATGGGGCGCCCAGGTGGAAACGGGCCCCCTTTGTGGATTTTTGGTAGAACATAAATGCATGGTGACCGAGAGTGATGTGCCTGTAAAAATTGGTATTCTTTGTCCGTCAAGAGGCTCGATTCATGCCAGTCCCATAGATGTGCATTAATATTTCCTTCTATTCTAGATAGAGGATTCATTTTGAGCTTGTCATAACAGTTGACATCATTCAACTGTCTCTCTATTTCTCGAAGATAATCCGTTCGATTCATAAGGACGATGTTACCGCCTTTGTCTGCCTCTTTTATGACCAATTCCTGGTCATTTTTTAAGGATTGTAATGTCTCATGCTCGGTTTTACTGAGATTATTCGGATGGAGACATCTACGTTTAGTGTAATAGGAATCTTCCAGTTCATAGAGATCTTTTGTTACACTCTTGTAAAAATCATCTATGGCAGAGTTCCTCATCTGCGGAGGAATGAATTTCGAGCTGCAATGTAAGCCACTGTCCGTGGAATAGTCCTGTGCAATGTTAAGGTGATCGGCCAGCTGTCTAACATCTCCAACCTCCTCCTCATCATACAGAGTAGCAAGAATATGCGTAGTATGTAAATCAGCTATAGATGGTATGAATGGTGTAGACATATCATTAATTGCTGCTAAAGGAGCACAAGGGACAACTGGATGATCTTCAAAATACTTTTTAATTTTTACTTTGCGCAAGAATTTAAACAGATCAGTGTGTAGATTTACAAAATCACATTTACTAGTGGGGCAGTAGTTTAGTCCTTTACTCAAGACATGTTCTTCCTGAGACGACAATATTCTTGAGGATAAGTTAACAATTGACAATGTATCTGATTCAGTGTATACTTCATTTTGAGTATTCATACAACTTATGTCAATTTCTATTTCTTGTTGCCCACATTTTGTTCTCTGGCTTTCACCCCTGATCTTGTGTTTCTTGCCACCCCTCCGCCTGCCTCTTCGTTTGATGTTCTCGATCGGTTTCCCAACCTGTACCTCCTTACTTCTTGTAAAAAAACCGAGGGGGGATCTGTATTGGATGTATTGCTAGTCCCTTCACCTGGGTCAGTTTCAATGGAAGAGATGGATGTGCTACTGGAAAAGGCACTGTTGGGCTTCTCACCTAAATTGCCTTCAGTCTGTTGAGATTTTTGGGGCAAGTCATCATATTTTCGTGCATATGTGAAAATGCGTCCCCTTCTGTAATCCCCCTCATCTCTTAAGATCTTGCTATGTTTCTTTTCTTTTAGGTACATTTGGTAGTTACTTATCTCTTTTTTCAGAATTATCATGTTTTTCTTATTGCCTCCTTTAGATTGCTCTCATTGATCTCTAGTTCTAATATCTTGATTTCATCTTTAATTTTAGAGACCTTTCTTTCAGCATTCGTTATTAATGTCCCCATCATTCTATAGGATGCTTCATATAGCCCTTCTTCCCAATCTTTAAGGAGATCGGGATCCAAATCCTCGAAATTGGGGAAAATAAGAATTCTGAGTCCCCTAGGGATGCGCTTATTCTCAATGTATTTTTTGAGAGTAGCGCCGTCCCACCATTTAGCTAATTCTGCTTTTTTTAGTTTCTCCAATCGCATGAATTTACTTTTTAGGCCTTCATTTTTGTCTGTGCTATTGCCTTTTTGTGGTGCATTACTCGATGGTCTATCGCTAAACAGATCTTCTAAGAGTTCCTCACGCTTATCATCATAATCCATAGTGAAGTATCACAACCTTAGATGCTGGTGCTGGCATCCCAGAAACACAATATAAACACAAAGATGAGGGTAGAGGCTAATTGAATCCGCACCCAGCAAATATCAGTGGTTCTTGTAATCAGTGAATAGTGGTGCACGAAACCAGAGAGTACTCCCCTCTTTACTCCCAAAAGTGTAGGATAAAATCCTACATCAACATATATGAACACAAGTGGTTCAGCACTATACACTATACACTTCTCATATAATCAGAGCATGTGACACAAATTGTAGAGTTTTTCTTCTTTATTTATCTTGATCGCAGATATCTTGTAATTCATATATTCTCATAACCGTAGCCAACGCGTTTCGTCTCACACGAGACTTCTTCAGGGCTACCAAAGAAAACATATATAAAAAATATATATAAAAACAATCTCAGACCTATAATAATCCTTACAAACATATTATAAAAATATATAGACTATTTCATTAAAAATCCAAAGTCAAAGCACCACTAATAATTCAATTCATTTGCTGACAAACAGACAAAAAGGCCTAAGTATACTACGATAGAAACATTGTTCTCAATGCATCATATATATCCTGCATCGTATATTCGTCACATTATTCACTTCACAATTGTATATATAGCTATCCATAGGCATCTGTACATTACATCATTCCAACAAAGTTCAGCACAACCGTTTAGTTGATATTAATAAACCATCAAAGATATAGTCATGAGAGGCATGCATTTTGTTTGGATTATGACAGGACTGTTCTAATTTATCACGTAATGTCAAATAAGTTACAGAGAGAGAATCCCATTGTATATAAACACTGTCAGTTGAACATTTCCCATTATAGCCATGTCATATTGCTACGGTTTTCCCAACTACACGAGTCATCACTATACATTAGTTCATTGTACATAACATATATATAACTTGCATACCTCATGTATATATTGAATAAGCTCCTTATGTGATGGCGAATTCCTATGATATGGAGTTCTGCGATGAATACTTCTCATGGTCATATGTTATTCTAGAAGAAAGATTTTCTTACATGTATATGCATGCAGTCATGATATGGGCCATGATATTTCTACTAACCAAACGCCATAACTGAACTAGAGTATAAACGAGCAGTTACTGCTGTTCCTTCATTTATTCGAAAATTGGTTGTCATTTTCACTTTATGTACCATACATTGTATTACAAATTAATATTATTTATGTAATTTCACCTCTATTTAGCTCATGCGAGCTCTAACATCCTGACATAGACGAATACGATATGAAATATAGTCTGGACCAGTTGCATAGGGCACATTCATTATATTCATCTTAAGAGAACTGCTTAGTTCTGGCAATGTCCATAAATATTTAATATATTGTTATGGATACGTGAATCTGAATATGATAATCAGAGATAACGACATATTTGACTCATAGGACCGCCCTTTATCCATTTATGCGCCGTTAATGCAAATACATGGATTACCGATTTCAGTTTAATCTTATTGCAAACCTCTGAGATATCGTCGTGGTTTTTAAATTACTAGACTTTGTTTCACCATTTACTTCCTGCTCTGTAACCGCCCCGAACCCATCATAAACATGGTTCTGCGTGACAGCGTACTTCTTCCTTCCGTACGCTCGCATAAAAGACCTTTATGGTGTATGAGTTCCTACAGCTAGTTCTTTAAATCACTTACTTCTAGTCGACTCTTAGCCAGCGTGTTCACATCATAGTAGCGGCGAAACAGTACAAGCGTATTTCGCGGTTTCTTATAGTGCCGCCCCCGGAAATGTCAAAATCATGTGTCCAATTAGATGTGCCGGTATAGTCAGTAGACATCATGACGGGATAACGTGGCGGCCATCTTAAAGTGGCCAAGTATTCTTATATATCAATATCTATCTATGCCATATTTTGTGGGCAACGAAAAACGATAACATTGTTTTGTCAATGTACTATCAGATGTGTAACAAATTCTTTGGCCAAGTGTTCTTGTATATCAATATCTATCTGTGCCATATTTTATAGGCAACGAAAAATGATAACATCGTTTATGATATCAAATATATAACAGGTTCTTTCGCAATCGGATTGTAAACGGGCATGGTTACTCATATTTTGTTCCGCGATGTGAATTTTGTAACTTAGAGGTGTGCGATCAAAAGACTCATCGTGCTTTATAATTTGAGGTGATTACACACCTCGGTATGATAAATACAATATTGGCTGTACAGTTAAATCAATATTATGCAAAGTTGTGTCCATCAATTGCAACACGCTAGACATTATCGCGACTTTTACCAATTATGCGGCCATCTTTGAGTGGCCAAAAAAACTTTTCATGTCGCAAATATCTATTAATAATGATTCCCAGACTGAAAATGACAACAATACAATTTTAAACCGAAATTGTCTTATATAATTCATAATATATTTCACATGATGACATCCATATAATGCACTGTGCATATACCAAGCCAAATTTAACACCTATGTCGACCACCATTGAATGGCCCATCAGCTTTTCATGACATTGTCAATTCTGTAATGATTGCACAAAAATTACAATTATGTGGCAACTGACCTAACCAATCGGTAGTTATGCTGATATCATGATTGTAACAGGGCTGGAAACGGAAACCATATCATGATTTCCACATGATATGTCTGTGTGTAAAACCTATATATGTCCAATATCAGTTGAAGATGTATTTTCCAAATTATTATGTAGTTTCTAAGCCTTGTACAATAATATGATATGCCAACTGAGATGTTCGATTATGTGATTAATTGCCAAGTCCATCCTTGACTACATTGACAGTTTAATTAGATTATCAGCTGAACGGACAGAATTATAGACATGTCCATAGCTCCTCTATGGTTAAAGATCATTCCTAGGTATTATAGACATGTCCATATGGTCTCTATGGTTAAAGATCATTCCTAGGTAGTTAAAGGAAATAATGCATTTCATCATTGGCATTAAGACCAAACTGTACGGTCCTGAGACGGCATATCCATGACGCCTCTCGCTGTCTCAATATCAGCTCTCTATTGCCCCCTCGTTCTGGCATTCTAACATGATCGATGCCATAAAATTTGAAATTCTTTTCACTAGGATGTTCACTTTGTATGTGCACAGAAACCGGGTATTTGTCATTCCCATTTTTTATGGCTCTGGCATGTTCTTGTATACGCAGCTTTAAACTGCGTATGCTGCTACCAATGTATTTCTTTTGACATGCACATACAATCATGTATATCGTGAATTCCGTGTTACAATTAATAAAACAATTTGTGGTATATTCCCTCGAACCATTGCTGAATACTTTGTTCTTATTAATACCGAATTGGCATATACAGCAGTTACCACAAGTATAGAATCCGGGTGGTTTGTCAGGTAGCCATGTTGGCCTCAAAACAGGGGAGTCCCTGATATAACTCGGGCTAAGTACCTCCTTAAATGTCTTACTTCTACGGTATATTACTTTGGTTTTTTTTGATGTTAGCATACTTATCGAGCCATCCTTTGAAAGATAGTGCCAATTTTTCTTTAAGATGTTATATACATGATTATTAAGGGCATTATATTCTGTGATAAAGTATAACCCAAATTCCCCGCTTTCTTTATCCGTTTTTTTCTTTCTTTTAGTAGTTAGTAGCTCTTTCCTCTTGAGGGACATGGCCCTTTTCTCGGCCTTGTTCAGACATGCTTGATTATAGCCTCTCTGTGTGAATCTGCTTTTGATTTTCTTGATGTTAGTTTTAAAGTCAGATTCTAGACTGCAATTTCGTCTAGCGCGAACCATTTCTCCAAATGGGATCGCTTCTATGGTAGAGCGTGGGTGTGCACTAGTGGCATGCAGATAGCTGTTGCAAGCAGTTTTTTTCCTGTACATATCACTATGTATGTTACCATTTAAGGTAAACAATCTCAGGTCAGCCCTTTGGTTCGATAAGAAAGTCTTCAGGGAACCCACAAGCCAACGGGCAAAGGATCGCAAAGACGCCTTGTGAGGAAATGCTTTACAGGAGCCCACGGTCACTCGGGATGGGGTAGGCCTCTGATTTTCGGTGCACAACCTGCTGGAGGCTTGGGCCACAAATGGTCCAAAGCACAAGTTCGTAGAACGTCGTGAAGGGGTTGCACTTGACAATAGTGCACGGTACCCAGGTATTGCAGTTCCTCGTCACGTGTGGGGTCCACTCGCCTCAGCTCTGCTGGGGACTCACAATGGCCGTCGAAGTCAGGAAATCCACTTCCGGGGCTGCAGGGACTTCGGACTCCGGCGGGAAAGTTTGCGACCGTATGACCACTCCTCTAGGAGGGTCGGGGGGGGTGGTTACACCCACTTCCCTTTGTCCAGTTTCGCGCCAGAGCAGGGGCTGGTAGCCCCAAAACCGGTTTGAGCTGGCATATGCACAGAGGAGCCTAATGCTCCCCCAGTGCAGGACTTCAAAGCACTCTAAGAGTGCACCCATCCAGCTCCAATACACTAAATCCTGTCTGGAAGGCGGTGACACCTCCCTGTGACAGGATGCCTATTGTTGGGCCTCCTCCACTGCGAGTTTCAGTCAGCAGCAGGAGGGCAGCCCAGTGTCTGTGCTGGTGGCATCCATTTTGTGATGCCAGGGCTCTTTCAGATATCTACAGTGTTTCCACAGTGGGTACATGTTGTCCCCTCTAGAAGGGTGGGATCATACTCCCACACCAGTTACTGGTGTGGGGGTATGATTCCAAGTTGTTTGACACCAAACACAACATGTTTTGATGCAGTCATTCCAAAGTTAGCATTTACCGGGAGGTTATAATGCACTTAAGAGTATATGGTTTAACCGCATCCACAAACAGCCACCGGGAATATACCTTGCCAGCTGCAGAGGGGCCCTGCTCAGGCAGAGGCACCCCCTCACATTGTAAACCAAGCACTCTGCCCTCAGGATTGATAGGGCCTGCTGTAGGGGTGACTGGTAGGTTTATATGTGTGTGTGTATGTTGAGATATAGGAACCTATACCTCTGTGAGGAGTGCTAACACTACCTCACCCAGGCTGCAGTAGCAGGCCTGAGGTGTCAGATTTAGTCTGCTTCCCATAATACATGCTTCATCCCCTGGTTGGCCTGTAAAGTACCTATGCCCTTGGTACCTAAGGTACCATATACTAGGGGCTCATAAGGCACCACAGTAACCAATCACTAGTGCATCTAATATGCACTCCAAGTCATTTAGAGAGATCAGAGAGACTGGGGCCCTGATTAGCAGGGGCCCAGCCAGACTATAGTCAGAAACCAGTGTTAACATCAGAAAACAAGCATTTGCAATGCAATCGGTCTCGCCTTTGGGACCTTATATGTATATAGCTATGCAGCACATTAGCCTGGGTGCTGAAACATCTACTGTTCTTTAACATGGAGGGAAAGTAAGCACCAAACTGCGCGATATGCTAGGTATGGGAACACATGGAGATAAATATGCCTTTTAGAGGGAAATGGTATAGTCCAAAGCACTGTTTTTAATATAAAATCAGGGCCTTTGGTGGTCATATCACTGAAAATACAAAATGTGAAAAAAATATTATTTTCTACAGGTGCTCATGGAAGACAATTTCTATGGACTGGAATGGAGAGAATGCTAAAGTGATTCTGGTATTTTACTGAGCTCTGCTGGTTGTTTTCTATCAAAACAGTTAAATAGAGGCAGTTGAACAGAAAAGAAGTCCCTAAGCGGAAGCAGACAAGTCCTAGGGTTGATCTCCAGACACCCAAAGTACATACACATATAAGTATACAATAAGTAAAATTATAGTTAGAGTGTGAGGGTGAAGCCTCCTTTATGTCCCAAGTTTGATTTTTTATTTAGTTTTGCTATAACACCAGCGAGCACAGAGAGCTGGCATCACAACAGAACAAAGTGAAAGTAGAACGTGCTAAAGCCGTAGTCTACTTTCTCTGTTGATTCATGCTGGAAGGCATAGCTTTTACCCCCAAACACCAATGTCTGCAGGAGAAACAGAATTGGAAAGGGTACAAAGCCCCTTTCCACTGTTGTCGCTCCATTGTAGATCTCTACTTGGTGATAGTTCTGAGATAGAACTCTCCCAGCAGGGATCAACCCCACTGAACACCAAGGTAGCAGTTCATTGTAGAGGAAGCAGTCTCTTGGTTAAGGATCAGTGCGCTCACTGACCAAAGGCCATAACAGTCATTTTGACCTCAAGAGGTAGAAATCCCACTAGACAACAGGATTGTGCATGGTGCATGGTACATCAATGTGCATACTGTATTTCTGCACCATGGGGGTACATTGGGGATTTATTCTTTCTGAGGGTGCTGCCTCTTGGGCATGCTCCATTGACCCCTTCACACCCACTAGGGGCAATACAGTCTTTCTCTCCACAGTGTTTAGTTTTCAGAAATGTCTGGGTCTGTAAGGTTTCCCTGGGTGGCGGCACAGTGTGGGCCCAAATACCATAGCTACCCATGTTGCTTAAGTGAGACAATTTTGATGGAGACGCATAAGTAGGGTACCATTTTTATTGAAAAATGTGCAGTTATTGTGGGTGGTAGCAATTAAGAGGTCTTCCCCAGCCTCCATAGGTTTCCTTCACAGAAATGTGGGAGAAATGTATGATTTTAGCCAAGGTTTTTATGTTTGCAGTGCATTGTGGGTAGGAAAACTTAATGAAATACATGCAAGTCAGACCATCCTGGAATCTCCTGGGTGTCTAGCTCTCCAAGTGTCGGGGTTTGGCAGGTTTCCCTGGGAGGCAACTGAGTCCAGGCCCAAATATCGCAGCCACCACTATTGCCAAAACAGGTATTTTCTTTTTCAGTAAATGTTAATATCTCCACGTTGTGTTAAAGGAGCTTGTGTGCCAAGGTCAGTAGTCCCAGCCACACAAGTAGGTTTCCCTCATACCCATTTATCAATCATTACATTTTACCTACACCGAAAATCATTATAAACTGCATCTCAGTTTTTGGCTCTTTGTATTGCATGTTTATGAGCAACCAACAAACACTATGGGGCAGATCTATGTTGGAGTTGCGCCACTTTTACGCCGCCGTCGCGTCACTTTTGTGACGCATTGGCGGCGTAAACCCTGCGCCACGTTGCGCCCTATTTACATCGTGACGCATCTATGGAGATGCGTCATGGTGTAAAGCCCTGCGCCACATGAAACCTGCATCAGGTTTCATGTGGGCATTTCCACGCAGGGGTGGCGTTCCGTCACAGGAACGCCCCGGAAAAGTGACTCAGTGAAATCTATAAGATTTCACTGAGTCACTTTCCCAACGCTGATGCGTCAAAACCCTGCGCCTGCTTGAAGCAGGCGTAAGGCTTGACGCACCATGTTAGGTATGGGGTAGGTTGGAACAGTGCTGAAGTTGCGTCGCGCTTGCGACACAACTTCAGCACTGCGCCAACCTTACGCCGGCAGATACGTCACGCATCTGCTGGTCCTGCGGTGGCGCAAGGGCAAACTTGCGTGACGCATCTTCCCTGGCGCATCCATGCTGATTTGCAGGGATGCGCCATGGAACATAAATCTGCCCCTATATATCCCTGCGAACAGAATGATCTGACTGATGTAACAGTATATTGCTTTTGCAAATAGGTCATCGGGGCAAAACATTACAGATAAAATCGCTGTTCTGTTAGCTTTTCTATTTTTTCCTACTATTTCAATTTTTTTTAAATCTCAATACCTATTTTCTTTAGGGAAACCATGAGTCAGATAAAAAAAATCACCCAGAATTCAGAAGTGTATCTAGTTTTCCGAAATGTATTTATTTTCTGGTTCACCCATGGCTTTACACCGGCTTCCACCACAAACTGAATGTAGGTTGTAACCACAACAAGGGTGAAAATTGACTACCACTTAGAAAAATGCAAACACTGTGGCAAACATGTATTTACAGCCCTGCTAGTTCCTCAAAGTGGGACATTTGGGATCGTAACACTGCAAATCTTTCAATGATGACATTTCCAGAAAAAAACACTTGATTACACAACACTTTTTCCCCTTTAGATTAAAAAACAAAATAGCATATTTTGGCTTTTTTCTCTGTTCCCTGGTACCTTTTGAATCCCCAGGGTATGAGGTAGAAAAGGATGCAAATTTGGCTACCTTTTGTGGATTAATGCTATAAAGGCTTAAACATAAAGTACCCCAAACAACAAAAAAGGGCTTAGCAGTAGCAGAGGAAAAGTCTCAGCAACTAAGGGGTTAATCATCGTTGTTTACTTATTCAACATAAACAACAGATGTTTCATTGGATTAAAAATAGCTGTATTGAAATTGCGTATGCATTGGTCTCAACTCTACAGCTTAAATGCACAATTTCAGAAACAATAAAGGCTTTCAATATTTTAAAATGCGTTTACATATGTAAACTGTAAGTATGGTTCACAGCTTATACTTGACCATTAAACAGAACTGGAAGGCAAACATGACATTTTTGCGGATATACTTCCGTCAGAACTTATGACTCCCAAGTGCTACCATTGCCGCAGCAAACACAATCAAATACATTCTGGCTTCTGCGTACATCTCTCTGATCTCTGCTTGTCCTAATTCCTCGCCTGGCGCGCTTGGTGGCCTAAAGCATCTGTGACAAAGGTAGCCATGCTGATGTGCCCTACTCTGGTTTTCAATGCCTCGGTCTGTCATATGCTTCCGACCCGTTGATCACAAAATCTGAAGCAGTATGGCTAATGCAGAAAGAAGGATTTACAGGGAAGCCAGCAGAGGGTCTGTCAGAGGAACGCTAATAAAAGGAAATAATGAAGTCTGAGCACAGCAACAGTCACACTTTTAGGGAGATAATGTTTAGTTGTTTTTAAAAGTTAACTTTGGGCGGTGATTAGACGGGTTAATTTTAGGGTATTATCTTTCAATTTGCGTCAATTTGTTTGTCAGTTATGAAATCCTCCTCTCACTCACTGGAACCATATTGATCTTTTATCTCTTTTATTAATGGTTATTTTACGTAATTGTAGAACTTTAGATTTGCAGCCATGTTGGCCTGTGAAGAAAGTACGTTGGCGATTTTGGGGCCTGGTGGGAGTAGTGATAAAGGCTACTGCTCATGAATCCAGTAAGTTTTATTTTATAATACTTCAAAGACTGCCCCCTCCCCGCCTATCTCCCTCATTCCGGGCTGACATTAGGGCTCCCAGCTGTGGTGTCTGACCCCCGGGCAGCAGAACAATTTAAAAGCTCCTGGGTTGCCTGGCGATCGTGAAATTCGCCAAGGGCTTACATACATTTCCGGTATACACGTAACAGTAGACAGAAGACTGGAAAGTCCGTTTTAAGCGCCAATTTTGAAATTCTGAAACCATAGTTGCAAATGCATAAGGTGAATATAAATCACAGACACCTTTTGATTTATAACAGCAAAACTAAAAAAAAGGGGGAATAATGTAGCAAAATAACGCACACTTGTAAACTCATATACATCAGCCCAGTGAGCACTATATGAGTACTACTATCGATCTGCCCCAGTGAGCTCCATTGGAGTACACGATCAGTGTATCTACACTGAACCATGGCGCACAATTATGCCCTAGTGGGCAAATATTAAACACGTATTAGTGCGAGTAACACCTTACCTCCAAACAATATAAAATGGTGTAATCATGGTTTTCTATTTGATTAAATATCTGGCATGTGGCAAAACCAAACAATGCAACTGATTACAAATAGCATATCTCACCCGGGATAGCTAATGTGGCTTCAACTCAGAATATATATGTTCCAGCTTCTAGAGTCACCAACTCGATGCACTCACGGGTGGGTGCTTTCCTTGCAGGGGTGCTCCCGCATGCATATCACTGCTTCCAAATCCGAAAGGGTAATCGTACCCTGGTCGGAAAAAGCACTCTCGGTGGTGAGTTCCGCAATTTTATTTCACCGATCTCTGGCCAAACAGACGCGTTTCTGGTGACGCCTTTGTCTATGTTTGTCAAGAGCATCTAAGACGTCAGGGCTCCCGGCTGTGGTGTCTGACTCCCGAGCAACAGAAAAATTAAAAGATCCAGGGTTGCCTGGGGATCGTGAAATTCGCCATCCGTACACTCCTGCAGCCTCGCGTGTGCAAGCATACACACAAGCATCGACTCATCACACGCTTGCTTAGGCATGCTGAAGTGGATGCCTGCTTGTGCCCCGGGGGGACCGCAAAGTGCATTCTGATAGAGAAGCACTCTAGTGGGTCCCTGCTTTTGCCCCAGGGGCACTAGAGTGCATGCAATGGACACAAAGATAAACCCCTATTTAAGGGGGCTTGTTTTGAAGCCACGAGCGGTGGCGTAACATATAAAGCTGCCGACCTTGGAGCTGGAGAGCAGAGTTCGATCCTCGGCTTGGGCTGTATAATGATAAATAATTAAAAGAAGGTCCGAGGCTTGGGCTGTATTAATCCTAAATAATTAAACAGAGATCTCAGATAAAACAAGCATTGGCAGAGACACATAAAAGACACATAAAACAAGCATTGGCAGAGACAAATAAAACAAGCATTGGTAGAGACACATAAAAGACACATAAAACAAGCATTGGTAGAGACACATAAAAGACACATAAAACAAGCATTGGCAGAGACAAATAAAACAAGCCTTGGCAGAGACAAATAAAACAAGCATTGGCAGAGACAAATAAAACAAGCATTGGCAATGCAATAGTATGGGGGTGTGAGAAGGCATTGGGGATGTGAGAAGGCATTGGAAGAAAGTAGTCTGTGCAGTAAAGGGGCCAATAGCCGTGGAAGGACACAAATGAAGAAATGTCCATCATAAGGAGGGACTAACAAGCCCTACAACCAATCAGAAGGCACCATCTAGGACATCAGCCAATGAAAATGATGGGTGGAGAGTGGGTGGAGCTTATACACACTATAGTGTATACTGCATGTCTCAACGAGACAGCGCAAGCGCTGCCTAGGCGAGACCTAAAAAGTGGGGTCAACATAAGTGCAGATCCTACTCTCCTACACTCAAATTACCATATGTTCTTGTGAGTAAAAGAAAAACAGCAGCAGTAAACAGCTAGAGCAATAGACACTAGAATGCCAGTACTCCCCAGAAAAAATTGCAAACCCACAGGTCCTAATTGTGCCTTGATTCTGGGTGAAGTCTCTTGATAAAGAACAACAGATGCGTGGTTTGCAGCATATTATATCAGATGTTTTCTTTTAGCGTTAAGAATGTAAAAGTGCCAAATTTTGACTTTTGTTAAAATCCGACTATCATGTTCCAGCAGGGAAAATGAGCAGCCCTGAGCGCTCAGCCACATTTAGAGATCAAAAAGGATTAAATACATTAACCCCTTCCATGCTGCGCAAATTCCGCCGCTGTGCTGACGGAATCTTGCGCGGGCGTGGTCATGACGGAACGGTTCCGTCATGAGCACAGCTCAACCGTGGCTCATGACGGAACCGTTCCGTCATGAGCACCGAAGGGGTTAACTGATTAATGGAAAACAAACTACTGGCTACTAAGTGGGAGGGGGTGGAGTCTTTACCGGTCAGAGGTGCACATTCCCTGTATCGTGCTGTTTTTCATGCCTCTTCCTTTCATCTGCCACAGATATTACGCAGATATTGCCAAGTTGCCGGCCATCAGTGACCAAGGCATGAATGCGTATCTGGCAGAGCAGTCGCGCATGCATGCAATTGAGTTCAACATGCTGAGTGCACTCAATGAGATCTACTCATACATCAGTAAATACAGCCAGGAGGTAAGAACCACTTTCTCCTCAGGGGGTCCACTATGGTTTGTGGCTATCAAGGGAAAGCTTAGATATGTTGGCCCCTCCTGTAATCTCTTTCCCAGAGAAGCATAGATCTCTTCGCAACACCTTGGCAGTTCTCAATTTACTGTATTTTCTGCTTACATCTTGGATCGTTAAATGATATTCCTCATTTTGTCTCTGTCTCTCAGTGACAACTGTGATAGTCTTTAGGGAATGGTGTGATCTGTACTCGCTTCGTCTGATTTAGAAAATGCACCCTTCTTGTCGAAGGGGTGCTGCTTGAGGATTTTGGGATTTAATGAAATGAGTTTGCCTAGCCATCCGAAGACAGGCTGGTGATTGCCCTTCAGCCTACAACATTCAATCATCTTGTTATTTATTTGAGGTTGTTTCTGGTTGGCGGTCCAGGACCACAGCTCGGAGAGTTAGCAAATCTGTCTTGTCTCTCCACCCTCAAACCCAGTACAGAATGAAATGTGTTCATGAGTGGTGTCCTCACAAATGCTCTTTCTCCAAATAATCAATTGCAATAATTTGGTACTTGTACAGCATTTTACCTAATTGGTTTACATACGTCCAAATGAATTTACCATTGCCCAGTGGAAGGTTGTCTCGATATAGCAAGCTCAAAAGTTTCAGACAATGAATCAGGGCGATATGTACTTCACAGAAGATTCCAGCAGCAATCGAACAGCTATCCATGCTTATTGTTGAAGAAATGAGTACCATTGAGTTAGGTAATACTATCAGCGGTTCACGCAGCTCTTTGAGCTGCAGTGCTTTGGCACAATACAGAAAACACACTTTAATAACAGTAGCTGGGGAGCAGGTAGGATGCTCGTTCCCGGCTGTCACCTGGTGTACACAGACACAAGTTCTAAACATAGAAGGGGGCTAAGAAAGTCCTTTCATGCTTACCTGTTAAAGATAAAAACCCATGAAAAGTTTGTTGGAGATATGATACTTACAGACAGGTAGTGATAACATTTTTGTGCATTATGCAATGATAAACTCAGATAAATTGTACTAACCAGAAAATCAATAAAATTTGTTTAAAAAAAAAAGAGGAAAATGTTGACAGTCTTTATAAAAAAACGTGGAGCTAAAAAAGTTCTCCACACCATTCATAATGGATTGTCTACAAACTACAAATATTATCTGACGGGTCATGTGATGCTGTGAAACCAATGAAATTTCTCCTTAAACAGAGGCACTGCCTGGATGTGGCAAACATTTGAATCTTCAAAGTTTTGAGCTGCACCCCCTCTAACAGCCCATATCACTATTCCCTATCAAAAATGTTTACACTAATTGTAGAACGGAGCACAGAGAGTAAGGTATAGCCGTATAATTCTAAGATTTTTTGAACTACGAAATGAATCCAGATTTAAAACAGAGCAAAACCTGTACTTAGAGGGATACATGAACTCAGTAACCTTCAGTTGTATTTTTATGTGGGGACGCATTTAGGGCGAAGCCGTCCACATACCCTAACATATCCTCCTCATTCACGAGCCCCTCCCCCCCCCCCCCCAACACATCCCTGCCAGTCAGCAAAGAAATATGGCAATGGGAGGCCCTTTTTCTATTGCTGAAGCCTTCCTCCATTGGTTCCGCCCCCTTAATTTTGTAAGTAAGTCGAACATATTTTCGTAATTTCTCCAGAAAGAAGTGAGTGATTTTCGTGCATTAATTACATGTAGCAGCTCGAAAGCTCGCAAGGTAAATGAGACATGAAGAATCGTGCTGGTGACGAGGTGTCTAAAAGGAACCAGAAGGAATGTCTTGTCTCACCTGTATTGTACTTGACTGGTGGGTAATGCGGCTGCCATAGGGATCTGTGCGTGAAACCAACAGGCCATGGATTCCAGTCAATCAAATGAGTGCAGTAAATTTGGTTATTAATAGAAAGACCCATTACCAAATAATACCTGCAGTAAATGGACATTGACGTTACTTTTAGCAAGCGTTTGACAACTAATTAATTAGATTTGTTGCTCTTGGTTGAGATAACATACCAGCACCTTCAATGTGTACAGTTGAGTTAACATTAAAATGGGTTACTAGCAACTTGAAGTTGGCGGTAAACTGGAAATGTTTTGCGATTGCCCTTTTGTTACATAGCATTCATACATCCCCCTGCAACTCGCTATTAGGAAGGGACGCCCTTAACATGCCCCTTCGTAATAGCGACTGGCAGACCCTATTTTGTAATTCGGTAATAGGTTACTAACTCGCAAAAAAGAGTTAGTACATGTCAAAAGGCTATTTATCGGTCACTAATGGCCTGATTCTCCATTTGCGACCGCTAAAACCTTTTGTACATGTGGCCCCAGACCCATTATAGCACCATGTATCCAAGGCTAACATATACACTTTAAAAACAATTAGTTTGCAAACTAAAACAATAGTGTTTTCTACACAGGCTTTTTAAATAACAGAGAATCTCAGTCATGACTGTA